>NC_054479.1:43265202-45892328 GCF_017639515.1 Carcharodon carcharias | reverse complement strand
AACACGAGATCTGAAATAACCTGTTTAACCTATTCTCCAGTTGGTGCCAGAAAATTGTCACAACTACATTTCATGAAGAGAAGTGGCATGAACTTGTCCTCCAAGTTACTTTAACAATTTGGTTTGGCCAATCTTATATGAATACTCAGGCTCCTCCCATCCCCATAATATTGCATTATCCTTGTTGAATACTGCTCTAATTTCCTGAATTATAATCTGGCAACATAAAGATCGCTGTTGGGAGGCCTACAAACTACATCTGCCAAAGTTTTTACGCGTTTTGTTATTTAGGTCCACCCATTCTGATTCTACATTTGATTTTCTACATTTGGATCTTTTCTCATGACTGCCATTATCTCATAATTTATTCTCAGGGCTACCCCTCTTTCCATCTTTCTCCTTTTTCTCAAAAGTAAAGTTCACTGGAATATTTAGCTGTCAACTTTGGTCATCCTTAAACCTCAGAAATGGCTACTAGATCAAACCCATTATATCTATTTGTGCCATAAATTCATATATCTTGTTACAAATGCTTTATACATTCATATATATGAATTTTAATACCGTTTTCCCTGATATGACTTTTGAGGTTTAATGATCAATTACCATTGTTAAACTCTCCTGATTGGATCTGAATCTTTTGATTTTTAATTTTGAAAAATATAAACAAAACACTCTAATTTCTAATTAAAATAGTTGTCTGCCCATAATACAGGATTTTACTTAAGCATATTATAATTATGTGACATAAGCTGTCCTTCAAAACAGCCAATATACAGTTTTCTAGACAGTGTCACATTGATCTTGTTTTATGCTTCTGTGCAGGCTATGGAGCTACAGATAAAGAAGCAGTTTCAAGACACATGTAAAGTCCAAACAAAACAGTACAAAGCACTGAGGAACCACCAGCTGGAGGTAACTCCAAAAAGTGACCATAAAATGGTCCTAAAAGCACTTAAAGAGGAACAAACAAGGAAACTGGCCATCCTGGCAGAACAGTATGAACAAAGTATCAATGAGATGATGGCCTCACAGGCGGTATGTAATCTGTATAAACTCGGTTTTAAAGTAGCATCTTTCTTTAAAGGCTCTTGATATCTCTCAAGGAAAGACAGCTCTGTACCTTAATGAATCATTGTCTGTGATCTTTGCCCTTCATCTGGGCCTTCTGGTTGGATATATTGATTATAAGTTTTTTAATTGCATATGAAGAAGGTTTTAAACGTTCAGTCCTCCCCAACATGTCTTCCACATCCCTTCTTGTGTCCCGGTGTTATCCTTGACTCAGTAGTAGCATTCAGGTGATTCCTAACTTTGTCCTAAATGTTAATTTCAGAGGAACACTGGTTGATGCACCTCTTATGTCCCTTGGTGCCATTCCAATTGGCTCAGTTGAAACTATGGAACCTTCATGAACGTTTGTATCCCAATATGCTAGGGCAGTGAGTGAGTGAGTGGAGAGTTTAATGTTGCATTCATTACATTTTTTCATCGCCTAGAAATGGCGCTTCCAGTACTAACATGTTTTGTATCTTTAGGAGGAGGTGGTGGCGCAGTGTTATTGTCATTGGATTAGTAATTTTGAGACCCAGGGCAATGCTCTGGGGATCCCAGTTCTAATCCAACCACGGCAGAATTAAAAACCTCTTGATGACCATGAAATCTTTATCAATTGTCATAACAGCCAATCACTAATGTCCTTTAGTGATTGGTTTTAGGCCTTCAGGGAATGAAATCTGCCATCCTTACCTGGTCTTGCATACATGTGACTCCAGACCCACAGCAATATGATTGACTCTTAAATGCCTTCTGAAACGGCCTAGCAAGCCACTCAGTTATATCCAACTATAAGCCTAGGCAGCAGCAACAGCAACCCTGCAAAGTCCGCCTTCCTGACATCTATGGGCTTGTGCCAAAATTAGAAAAGCTGTCCCATAGACGAGTTGAGTAACAGCCTGACAGTCATACTTGTGGAATTGTACCTTACAGATCAGGTCTCACACCACTATTACCATTCTTGACCCACCGGCAGGACAGAGGTGGCAGCACAGTGGTATACAGTCGGGAGGGAGTTGCCCTGGGAATCCTCAGCATCGACTCAGGACCCCATGAAGTATCATACCATCAGGTCAAACATAGAGGAAATCTGCTTATTCCCACATACCATCCCCCCTCAGCTGATGAATAAGCACTCCTGCATGTTGAACACCATTTGGAGGAAGCACTGAAGTGGCAAGGGCACAGAATGTACTCTGGTTGGGGGACTTCAATGTCCATCAGCAAGAGTGGCTCAGTAACACCACTGCTGACTGAGTTGGCCAAGTCCTAAAGAATATAGCTGCTAGACTGGGTCTGCAGCAGGTGGTGAGGGAACTAACTAAAGGTAAAAAAACGTACTGACCTCATCCTCACCAACCTGCCTGCCACAGATGGATCTGTCTATGACAGCATCGGTAGGAGATGCAGGCCCGTCTTCACATGGAGGGTATGCTCAATCGTGTTGTTTGGCTCTACCACTCTGCTAAGTGGGATAGATTTAGAACCAATCTAGCAAGACTGGGCATCCATGAGGCACTGTGGGCCATCAGCAGCAGCAGAATTGTACTCAATCACAGTCTGTAACCTCATGGCCTGGCATATCCCCCACTCTACCATGACCACTAAGCCAGGGAATCAGCTCTGGTTCAATGAAGAGTGCAGGAGGGCATGCCCGCAGCAGCACCAGGCATACCTAAAAATGAGGTGTCAGCCTGATGAGACTACAACACTGGACGATTTAGGTGCTAAACAGCATAAGCAGCATATGATAGAGCTAAGTGAATTTACAACCAATAGATCAGATCTAAGCTCTGCAGTCCTGCCACATCCAGTTGTAAATGGTGGTGGACAATTAAACAACTCATTGGAGGAGGAGGCCACATGTATCTCTATCCTCAATGATGGGGGAAGCCCAGCACGTCAGTGCAAAAGATGAGGCTTGAAGCATTTGCAACAATCTTCAGCCAGAAGTGCCGAGTGGATGATCCATCTCTGCCTCCTGCTGAAGTCCCCAGCGTAACAGATGCAAGTCTTCAGCCAATCCAATTCACTCCATGTGATATCAAGAAACATCTGAAGACACTGGATACTGCAAAGGCTTTGGGCCCTGACAATATTCCGGCAACAGTACTGAAGGCATGTGTTCCAGAACTAGCTGTGCCCCTAGCCTGGTTGCTCCGGTACAGCTACAACACTGGCATCTACCCAGCAATGTGGAAAATGGCTCCAGTATCTCCTGTACACACAAAGCAGGACAAATCCAACCCAGCCAATTACCACCCCACCAGTTTATTTTTGACCATCAGTAAAGTGATGGGAGGAGGTCATCAACAGTGCTATCAAGTGGAACAAAAACAGAATTACCTGGAAAAGCCTTAGCAGGTCTGGCAGCATCAGCGGAGAAGAAAAGAGTTGACGTTTTGAGTCCTCATGACCCTTCAACAGAACTGACTTCTTTGGGCAGGAGTCCTCTCCTTGTTCAACGGATCCTTTCACCCACCTCCAATATTCTCCCTCCACCTGGACCCCTCCCTCTGGATTCTTACTTTCTCTTGATCTTTTCATTGAGAACTGTCGGCGCGACGTTAGTCGTCTCAATTTCTCTGCTCCTCTCACCCATTCTAATCTGTCTCTCTCTGAACTTACTGCACTCTAAAAGAGTTCTGTTGAAGGGTCATGAGGACTCGAAACGTCAACTCTTTTCTTCTCCGCCGATGCTGCCAGACCTGCTGAGTTTTTCCAGGTAATTCTGTTTTTGTTTTGGATTTCCAGCATCCGCAGTTTTTTTGTTTTTATCTCTGTGCTATCAAGTGGCACTTGCTTAGCAATAACCTGATGCTTAATTTGGGTTCTGCCAGGATTACTCAGCTCCTGACCTCATTAGAGCCTTGGTTCAAACGTACAAAACAGCTGAATTCCAGAGGTGAGGTGAAAGTGACTGCTCTTGACGTCAAGACAGTATTTGACCAAATGTAGCATCAAGGAACCCTACCAAAACTGGAGTCAATGGGACTCAGGGAAAACACTCAGCTGGATCGAGTCATACCTAGCACAAAGGAAGATGGTTGTGATTGTTGGGGGTCACTCATCCCAGTTCCAGGACATCAGTGCAGGAGTTCCTCAGGGTAGTGTCCTCAGCTCAGTCATCTTCAGCTGCTTCATCAATGACCTTGCTTCCATCATAAGGTCAGAAGTGGGGGCTGATGATTGCACAATGTTCAGCACCATTCATGATGACTCAGGTATTAAAGCAGTCCATGTCCAAATGCAGCAAGACCTGGACAATATCCAGGCTTGGGCTGACAAGTGGCTAGTAACATTCACACCACACAAATGCCAAGCAATGACCATCTCTGACAAAAGAGAACCTAACCATCGCCTCTCGATATTCAGTGGCATTACCATTGCTGAATCCCCCACTATGAATATCCTGGGGGTATAAATACTGTGGCACAAGAGTAGGTCAGAGGCGAGGAATCCTGCAGCGAGTAACTCATCTGACTGCCCAAAGCCTGTCCTCCATCCGTAAGGCACAAGTCAGGAGTTTGATGAAGTACTTTCCACCTGCCTGGTTGAATGCTGCTCCAACAACACTCAAGAAACTTGACACCATCCAGAACAAAGCAACCTGCTTGATCCGTGCCATTTCCATAAATGCTCACTCCCTCCACCACTGACGCACAGAGGCAGCAGTGTGTACCATTTACATGATGCACTGCAGGAACTCACTATGGCTTCTTAGACAGCATCTTCTAAACCCAGGACTGCTCCCATCTAGAAGGCCAAGGGCAGCAGACAGATGGGAACACCGTCACCTGGAAGATCCCCTCCAAGCCACACACCATCCTTTCTTGGAAACATATCACTATTCCTTCACTGGGTCAAAATCCTGGAACTCCCTCCCTAACAGTACTGTCGGTGTATCTATACTTAATGGACTGCAGCAGTTCAAGAAAGCAGCTCAACACCATCTCAAGGATAATTAGGTATGGGCAAATAAATGCTCGCCTAGCCAGCAATGCCTATATCCCATGAATGAATGAAAAATAAGATTCTCATTGGATCTTAGGCTAATGACAAAATTAAAAAGATTATATTTCTTATTCATTTTCCTGCAGTGTAGTAGAAATTTGATATGCTTTTAACCTGGAAAAGTGGATATTATATGAAATATTAAAACATAGCAATTCCCTCCCCATGATTTTTTTGTGCATCTTCATAACAGTTGGTGTTTTTGTAATCTCCAGATTCCAAAATATTCAACTTGCTAAATCCTAAAATGCTACAATTAGACTTTCCACTTGAAATGCAACAAGTGCCTATAATTTCTAGTTTAGTATACTTGCAGATTCGCACAACTGCCTTAGGGTCCCTTAAGATCAGAATGAAGACATGAAATTCTTGCAAAAAACATGGAAAAATGCCTGTCACAAAATTTGCTTTCACTCATTTAATAGGATTTTGCAGGACTGCTACAAACTTACTGGGATCTAGAATCTTATAAATTTGGACATGATCTTTGTAAAAACTTGTTTAATACTGCATGAGTTTGCCATTCTGAAGAAAAGAGTTTTTTCTAAATGGAATGTAATAGGGGCAGATGTAGACCATTTAGCCCCTCAGTCCAGTTCTGCCATTAACTTAGATTATGGCTGATCTGCAACTTAACTCTACCTTTGCCCCATATCCCTTTATACCTTAGGTTAACAAAAATAAATCTCTGATTTTAAAATTTATAATTGATCTAGCATCACTTGCCATTTGTGGAAGTTTTCCAAATTTCTACCACTGTGTTTGGAGGTGTTTCCTAATTTCATTCTAGAAATTAATAAACTAATACTAACCTTATTTCAGGAATGTTGACCTCTGTTAATGTAACAATCCTTTAGGATTTCTTTTGAATTGTTCTGAGTATTGCACTTTTGCACTTGGGAGGTAACACATTGTTTGAATAAATTTTTAATAGAATCCTAAACAATTCTTATTTGTATAATTACATAAAATGTGGCCCTTTTTGTATTTGTTGGACCCATGTATATAAAGCAACAATATGTTTGAGAAGGTTTTAATAAGGGGGAAAACAGTAAGCTGCTGTAAAGTATACCAGTTATCAGTCTGCTTGTTTGAGGAGCCCCTGCCATTGTTCCTCTTTTAAACTAAAGTTAACTTTTATCTTTCTATAGTCCTATTAATTTATCTGAAATGTTTGCTTAATGGTGAATGGTGATGAAATGGGGAAAATTTATCTTTGTACTTCCACTCATGTTTTGGCTCCCTCAGCCAGAACCCACGCTAGTTTGATGAACTTTAGTTATCTTATTCACACAGTCTATCTTAAAGAAGCTTTTAGATTCCACCCATGAATCCACAATTCTTTTGAAGGAGGTAATGATCAAATTTATCATGTTCTAGAAGTTTCTGGATGAGTGCATTGGTGTTGATGATATTTTTTAAATATTTAGCTGCGGCTAGACGAGGCTCAGGAAGCAGAGTGCCAAGCTCTGAAACATCAGCTTCAGCAGGAAATGGAGTTACTTAATGCCTATCAGAGTAAAATTAAGATGCAGACTGAAGCACAACATGAGCGAGAGCTTCAGAAATTGGAGCAGCTGGTGTCACTGCGCAGAGCACGCCTTGAACAAAAGGTCAGTTCAAATCAAAACTGCATATTTCTCTGTCATTGGAAGTGCACGTGTTTTCTCAAAACTTCTTGTAAGTGTATTAAGCTGCATGGTGTGATCATTTCCCTTCATGGAAATTATATTTTTACATTAAGCACCACAAGATAATCAGTTCTCAGTGGGCAGAAACTTAGCACAGCAGTTTGAATACAATGCTTTGTGATACTGTTTCCCATGTCGGAACATCAACATGGTGCACAATGGAGGGCTGGGGCACGGCTTTGCCACTATGATCCTTTTCCCTTGATACATTAACACTTTCAATCATGCTTCCTTGTATAGGCAATAAAAGGTTAGGTGCTTCTCATCCTACGGGGAGCAATCAGTGGGATCCAGGCTATGCTCTTACGTGAAATACCAGATGAAGTGTCACTGATAGAATTCTGATTGATCAGTAGATGGTGTGTCATAAGTAAGGCTAAAACTAGAACTTTTCCTTTTCAACATATTACTATCCTCTCATATTAGATAAGTGAAATTAGCTTAAGCTGTTTCAGTCCAATTTCTACTGAAAATAAATAACTTTTTGAGGTTCAACTGTATTAATAGGGCATTGAAAGGGAATGGGAGCTTTGAATTTAACTTGTCCTATGAACCTAATACTATTGCAAAAGAAAAATGTTGTCAATCCCTGGTATCTGTGGGGTGTAACTTGTAAAGTATGCAAAAGTTTCTTTTGCGAATCCTTCCATCAGTTGTACCGCACAAATAACTAAATTCCTAGAACATTGTTTGTGAGTTAAGTGCATTACAGGAAGACCACGTGTTTTGCAGCATAATTGAAAAATTGCATAGCACCAATTTGACTTCAGAATGGGATATTTTATTGAGGTAAATTCTAGTTAGTAAATTTTCATAAAATGTCAGACTGAAATGTCTTAAGAATGTAATCATTATATAGATATCAGCACTTATGTCAACCTTTGAAGCCTCAAAATCCCTCCAAAAACAAGGGTCAACATATATGCTGAGTATAAAAGTGAACCATGGGTGTGGGTGGTCACCATCTCTGTCATTCGCCATGCGAGGGGGGTCTGGCTATGTGTGGGTGTCTTAAATTTCCATGTATCTTCGCAACACAGCCTTGCAACCCATTATAAGGTACCAGTAACTAAAACAGCCATTCTTGGGGTGAAAAATTGAGGCTGACTACCAATGTGGGTATAGCATGCCGTGGTTGAAATGGGGTTGACTTATTCGCTGAGTATAAGCAAAAACTTGATTCTTGGGGCTTCAAAAAATGGGGTCGTCTTATATGTTAGGTCAATGGTGACCTACGGTAATTTGCTTTTTTTAGTTCATGCACAAGACTTAAAACTTGTATTTGCAGAGCATCTTTGTCTGCAATATCTCAACTCTTCATGTACATAACTTTTTGAAGTGCAGGACTATTCTGTAGGCAAATGATTAATTAAACTCAAGATCCCATCAGCAACAGTTGAATCCTAATCTTAAATTAAAAGTTATCATCATTAGTTAAAAATTTAGTAAACATGTCAAAGTGTATGTTTGGTTTTTTAGGAATGATATTCTAAAATGGGGAAATATTGTATCAGAAGAAGAATGAACATTTATTTATTATGCCACATCTACTTTTTCCAGAAAGTGCAAGGCTGGGACTTTCCTTAGAGCTGTTCCCAATTCATCATTGGAAGGCAGCTTAGTTACTCATGTTAAATGGGGTTTTGTCAAATATATAGTGAAATTACAGCAGCAAAGTAGGAGCATCAGGAAACGTCCTGACCCATGTATAGATGTCGGTTGAGAAGTTCAGCCCTGGGTGTGATTTTTGCCTATGACTTGGATGATATACCTGGTGGTTTCCTTTAGAACCATAGGAAGAGGAAAGTGACTTGGAAAAGTTGATTTAGTTTGGATTCTAAAAATGCTGTGGGTACCATTTATTGGAGCAAGAAAAATGTTGCTTGACAATTTCTAAAAATTCTCCATTTATTTCTTTCAAGATTGAAGAGGAACTGGCTGCACTTCAGAAGGAACGCACTGAAAGAATACGAAGTTTATTGGAAAGACAAGGGCGGGAAATTGAAAGCTTTGACATGGAAAGTCTCAGACTTGGGTTTGGAAATCTGGTTACATTGGACTATCCCAAGGAAGACTATAGATGAAAAACATTGCCATTACCTTGCCCAGGTATTCTAATTATGGGCTCACTTATTGAGGGCAGACATCACCTCTGGACTAGTGCCTCTACAGTCCTTAAATTTCCTTATAATCAGGGCCCCATTGTTAATGTTAACAAGAACGCTGACCATTTGTTGGTCATCTTTTAAAATGACACAGTATTGATATATGTGCAATCATACTTTTTGTGAAATTGGAAGGCAGGATGTACATCGCTTATATGATCATGCATTACAAATAATTTGTAAATCTGTGCAGAAAGACAAATGTTATATCTGCAGCCTTATCTTACTCGCTGCTAGCTTTCTTTCGGTATTTATTCATCAGGAAATTTTATTAAGATTGAATAATTTGATACAAAAGAATTTGATGTACATGTCGATCATACAAAGTGCTTCTGGGAAATAGAGTTTTAAAAAGAAATGCTGGCAAGGGTATCCTGGCCCAGTGTTAATCATATATATATATAAAATCATTTTCTGCTGTGGCAGATGATGTGCATACTGTATGTGAATCCTGGGACCCAAGTAGCACAATAGGGCCAAGGCACTATCACATATATTGTATAGATGGAATTCAGGAGAGCTTTTACTTATTTTCATAAAGTATTTTAATGGTTCCTCAAATTAATTTTTTAATGATTTTTCGTTCAGTATATGGAAGTAAATCTGGCTGTCAGTGGGATCTTCTAATAGAATTTTCCATCTAGACCATAAATGTTGCTTACTCATACTACAAGCTGTGTATTTTCTTATGAAACAAACCAGTAAGATGCTTTACTATTGCATGCACTCCAGTTTTTTTTCAGGTAAAATAGCATGACCGTCAAAGCAAAAGTAAGCTTTTAATCATATTTGTAAATAAAAGTGCTCACCACACTGTGTTGAGAGTTATTTTAGCAGATTGTATCTTGAAATCTGCAGTCATTTTCACTTTCCGGTATAGTTTCATAGAAACGCTGAATAGGAATCCTGTATGGCGGAACATGATTGTTGTCAAAGTACTTGTGATGACTGGTTAATTTTGCATAAGCATATCGATGTTACTCAGAGTTGGGTCACTTCACAGTGCTGTATCTCATAGATTGGATGGCATGTTAGATAATCTAAACTAACCTAAATTAACGGGAGGGAAGTTTCCATTTAGTTATTCTTGAGCTCCCACAAAGCTTGGTGCTTTGTACCCTCTGCATCGGAGGGAAGAATTATGGATCCCGAAATTGAGACATAGGTTTGTAGTTCATTCTTCAAAATAAACTTTTTCAATTAACTTTCCTACTTATACACCTCAAGTAAAATTATATTTTAAAAGGCCAGGACTAGTGCAATAATCTATGATTAAAATATAATTGTGACTTACTTTGAAAAGCATTTTGATGGCCTTTCCTAAAATAAACCTGCTTAACATCTGCAGTTTTAATGGGTGTGACTCAATTGCAGTCTAGCAAATCAAAGTGAATTGTTGTACTTTAAATTGCATTGAACTTGTATATATTTGGTTTGGATATTTCATCCTCTAGAGCAGAGAAACATTCCCCCAACCTGTCTTCCTTCACTTTTACTGAGCCAGAATTATTGCTCTGGCATTTATTACAACCTTTATTAACCTTTATTTTTCACTGAAGTCAAAACTAAGGCAATTTAAAACATGACAGGTGTATACATTAATGATTTGGACTTAAATGTGGGAAGCAAGGCTGGGAAATTTGCAGATGACACAAAAATTGGCCTTATGGTTGATAGTGAAGAGGATAGCTGTCGACTCCAGAATTATAGCAATGGTTTGGTTGAATGGGTGGAAAAGTGGCAAATGGAATTCAGTTCAGAGAAGTGTGAGATGATGTATTTATAGAGGGCAAACAAAGCTAGGAAATACACAATAAATGGGAGGATATTGAGAGGGTAGAGCAAGTGAGACACCTTGGAATGCATGTCCATGGGTCCCTGAAGGTGGCAGGACAGGTGGATAAGATGGTAAAGAAGGCAAATGGAATGCTTTCCTTTATTGGACAAGGTATTGAATTCAACATCTGGGATATAATGTTAGAACTGTATAAAACACTGGTTAAGCCACAGTTAGACAGTTTTGTGGACCGTTCTGGTCACATTACAGGAAGGACATAATTGCTCTGGAGAGAACACAGAGTTTCACAAGAATGTTGCCGGGGCTTTCAAATTGCAGCTATGAGGAAAGATTGGATATGTTAGGGTTGTTTTCCTTAGAACAAAGGATGCTGAGGGGCGACTTAATTGAGGTGTACAAGATTGAGGGGCCTAGATAAAATAGACCGGAAATATCTGTTTCCTCTAGCAGAGAGGCCAATTCCCAGAAGGCACAGACTTAAGGTGATTTGTAGGATGAGAGGAGGTACGAGGAAAAACTTCACCCAGAGGGTGGTGGGTGTCTGGAATTTGCTGCCTGATTTGGTGGTGGAGGCAGAAACCCTCAACTCATTTAAAAGTTACCTGGATCTGCGCCTGAAGTGATGTAACCTGCAAAGCTATGGACCAGGTGCCGGTAGATGGGATTAGAATGGGTGGCTAGTTTATATATTTTTTTTTGCCTGGCCCCAACATGAGCTGAATGGCCTCTTTGTCTGCCAACACTATGGTCCCCGAATAAAGTATAAGCCATCCTAGTTGTTTCAGCTGGCATCATAAATTAATTGCTTTTCTTAACCCATTACCAACATAAAACGTGGATTTTATGTTCAGAATAAATGTTCATTGGCTGCATTCCAACATACTTGAACTCCAACCTCTATCGCTGCAGTTATACTGTGTTTGGTGAGAACTCACTGCTGTAAGGTGGATTCTTGGGAACTCTTACCTCAAGGCTTTCATATTAGTTTTTGAGTTTACAGACACTTTTGGACATTTGTGTTAATGCAAATCCAAATCTACTTTGCTTGGATGTGAAAGTGATAGTTTGACAATATATTAAGATACCATTAATTTATACAACTGCTCACGAGCCATCTTTGTGACCTCTAAATTACTACATAATGCTAAATTGGGAGCCAGTGAGATGAGCTATAATTATTTTAAAACCTGTAGCTGACTTTACCTCACCTGTGATTTGATAGAGTTAAACGTTCTAACTCACTTGTTACAACTAGGTGAGGATGGATATCAGGACTCACCCTTTCTTTCCCACTCTTTGATTAATCGTAACAGGGTTTTGAAATTTATAAGAGTGAAGGTATCAATTCAGTGTCAGTACTTAACCATTTAAACAGTGATTGCATAGAACACAAAGTGGGTTAGTTTTTATTGAGCTAAATACCCACCCACTTAAACAGGGCCTTCACAACGCACACATGCAGAATTACTTTTGGCCAAATTAATACTTAATGATAAAAGGCAAGAAATAGAGTTTACTGAGTCCTTCGCTATTGTTTGTGGCTCAGGCAGTTTTTAATAATGGCAATCTTAATTTCAGTGGAATTGCAGCCAATGTAAACTACAATTTCTGGAGGCTTTTAACTGTAATCTGTCTTTTTCAAAAGTGGATGCTTTTGCATTTGAGGTTACTTGTGATTGCAATTTTCTCTCTCTCTGGATTCCAAACTCTAACAGATGGGGCTCTAAAGGAGACAGGGAGAGAGATGGTATCCATTTGCAGACACTACTACAGACTACCAAAAGCAACTGGGATGTTGTAATATTAGATACTTCAAAATGGTGATCCTGGTTACAGGATCGCAATGATTTGAGTTTAAAGAAGACCACTGATCAGTTCATGTCTGGACAGACCTTGGCTATTGTTATAGCCTAGGTGATTAGTTTTTCTAGATATCCTAGCCATCAGGTGTGAAATTCCATAGGAGGTTTGCCTTCGCATATCCTAATTGTAATCCATATTGGAAACTTCCAGACATGTCAGGTGACCTGTGGCAGCTTGCTTGCTTTAAAAGTCCTAAGTACCTGGCCAGCTGATGAAATTGAAGATTAATATTTCACATGTGCATGGCACTGTGCTGTTCACTGCCCATAGATCTGTATCTTTACTATGAATAATGTATTTTTGTAGCCTCCAAAGTGAGGGCTATATAATTTGGGTAGAAGAGTGCCTAACTCCAACCTTATTGGTTAAGCTATTTACTGTAACTAACTGGATCATTCACATTCTTTTCACTTGGATTTAACTTTTTATTTTTTAGGGCTGGTCATTTGAATAAGTTTACACTCTCAAATCCATTAAAATCACAGCAGTGAATAGAACCTCAAATATATGATAAAGAATAGTCGGTATTTCAAAGGGAAGTCAATGTCTCATTAATTCTTTGAAGTAGTAGCAGGGTAGAAAAGCACTGTAGACAATGTAATTTTAGATTTTCAGAAAGCTTCAATAAAGGTATCTCGGATGTATGTGGAGTTGGAGACAAATTGAACCTTGTTTTGTATCCATTCTAAGTTAAGAACTTGGGAATTGGAAGTATAATTTAAGTGTTGCAGAGAATACCAAATTGGAGGGTCCTGACAATACAGGTCATCAATAATGTAGAGCAGATGTGTAATTAGCAGAAATTTCAAATGAGGTGGTGCAATTTGGTAGAAAGTGATGCCACCTACCACATTAGAAAGTAAAGTCTCAATAGAGTAGGAGAGCATTGGAATTTGGGATGCAGCTAGTGATTTTTTTTTAAAAAATCCTTATTAGCCTTAGTACTGCAGTTCATTTCTAGAGAGATTGCAGAGAAGTTAAATTGGTATGCAGCCTTGGTTAGACCACACTATTACAAAAAAGAGAGATGGTGAAGGTGGCACAATTTTTTTACAATGATACCAGGAAAGTAATAACAGATTAGGATCCCATTCTCTAGAAAAGAGAAGCCTGAGGAAACCGTTTGAGGTTATGAAGGAGTTTGGTGCAGTGGATGTGGAAATATCTTTTTGTGGGGGGGGGGGGGAAAGAGACAAATTTGATTAAAAATAAAACTGACACTAACATTAAATTCAGGAGAAACTTCTTTATTCAGTGGTTTGAATGTGGAATATGCTGCAACAAGAAAAGGCTAGGTAAAAGAGGGAGAAAGGAATAGGTTATTCTGTCGAGGCTAAACAAAGATGGGTGGGAAGAAGCTTATATGAAGCATAAACGTTGGCGTGGACCAGTTGGACTGAATAGCATGTACATTCATTTAATTGCATGATCAATTTTCTAAACTAATAACCAATTTTAGGAGCCCCCTCTGTTTAACACTGCAAAGCATCTGGTACAATAAACCCAATTCTTTTGAAACAATGACTTTCCTAGAATTGCCTCGTCACTGACCTTTACTTTCATGCACGATTGGGTGTAGTTTCCACTTTTGTTGCCATTTGATATCTGTTTGCAACTTGCACTTTTGCATTTTTTAAAAATTAAGTTATAGTTGGAAGTATTGCCTCTTATTTGCATAACCAGACATCTTCCAAGAAGCAACCCAATCAGGTAGCTTAGAACATTTTTTGTCGTGCATCATGCATTTGAATAGTAACCTGGTGCAATTTTAAATGTCCTGTTCACCACCTGTGAATTACATCATTTTAAAATCACAAAATGAAACTATACTGAACCATTTACTTGTTTCATAGGTGTACACTAGTTAGTTTTAGTAATTTAAACTTATTGTTTCTGTGCCAAAAGGCTTAATTTGAGGGTGTCTACTTATAGGAGCAAGTTTTTACCAATTGTACCCATATTTCAATTGAGGGACATCACTAGTTTTGTGGCTGAGACTGGCTTTCAGCACAATTTTAAGATCTTGGAAACTTAGTTTGTGTTGAATTATGCTGGTAAAACCAGTGAAAGCTTGTGGCAATTCCAGGTAAAGATATTTGTAGTAATCTTCTGGAACACTTAGGAGTTGAAATAGCGTACATTTCATTTAACTAACGTAGGCTTGCCTTTATTTCACTGCTGGATCAAAAAAATAGTTACTATGAATATCTTTAACACAGGTATCTGCATTCTTCAAAACAAATTTATTATAAGTATCATCAGTTCCTTTGACTAAATGCAACAAATAAGGACTGAAAACCATATTCTCCATGTCATGAATAATTTATTGTAAACGTAAAATCAAATTGGCACCTGTACTTTTCCTTGTACTTTCAGTTCAGGTGCAAAAAACTGAACTTTGACATTTATTTAGGGATATAGAACCAAAAGTAACTGTGCATCAATAATATTGTTTCAGGCTCCATACAGCCAAACAAGTGTTGCTACGACAGTTATGAGGAAATACATATTTTTTGTAAAAAGAAAAACAAATCTAGTTAGGATTTTGCAAATTACTTTCCAGATAACTGTTCATAGAGTTTTGGGACATAGTTATCCCATTCTGCCTGGTAGCATGTCCCTGCCACTGGTACACCTAGGTTGTACTTCTTACGGAATGCTGCAGTTTTGAATGTCCCACGTTTATCGCCTGAACGGTTGGTCAAACGCTGTTCATCACATTTCAGTGGCTGAGATTGTTCGTAAACCAGCCAGACATAGCGGTGAAGACCTGTAATAAACATTTTAAGACAAAGCAAAATGGAGAAATTGACAACATAATTAACCCCATGCAAAAATGTTCACAATAATAATGGAACACTTTTCTGCTTGTGCTGCAATGGTTAATATTGGCTCAAAGTTTTCATATCCACACACCCAACTTCAATTGTTGGACCAGTTGCCTTGTTTGCCTAAAAATGGCAGTAGTCTGTTAGTGAAGCTGTGCCTTTAAAAGTCACTACAGAGACAGCCTGTTTAAAGTAGGCAGTGGTGGGCTTTCAGGACTGTTTAACATCTCCATCATGGCAAACAGGTTCCAATGTAAGCAAATCTGCACCACTAATATTGTACCAAAAAGACCTGAAATATTTTCAGCTTTTAAAAAAAATTCATTTGCAGAAAATATTAATTGCTCTCAGACAATATACCCAGGCTAAAACTTCATCCTGAAGATTATTTTACAGAATTAGGGTATAGACATTCCCAATAGTGGAATCTTAAAATATTCAGTAAAAAACATTTTTAGCAATTCCAGGCAAGCTAATAAACTGTATTAGGATTTAAAGAGTAACAGGTTTGCAGAAATATCCATACAAAAAATGCTTTACTTGCTGTAGCAAATGTTGATAAATACAGGAACTAGAAACTTTACTGAATTCTAAATATCAGCTGGAGTTACATCATAAATAACTCTCTCAAAAGGAGAATGGAGATCAGTTTGCTGCTTAATTATTTACCCACAGTAATTACTGGGCCTAATCACTTGGGAGCCAAATTTGGTGAAACATCCAAAAATAAGGATTTTACACTTCAGAATTGGTAAAACTAGGAAACAAATTAACTCATCAGGCATGGTAGCAGAATGGTTTTGTTACTGAATAATCCAGAAGCACAAATTCAAATCCCACCACAGCAATAGCAATTTTAGCTATGGAATAAAATGCAAGTAATGGTGACCATGTAACTACCGGACTGTTACAAAAATCTAGTTCACTAATGACCCATAAGGAAGATGATGTGCCATCCCTTATGCAATCTGGCCTGTACCCACAGCAACACAGTTCTCTTAACTGCTCTCCAAAATGGTGTGACAAACAACTCAGTTGTCGAGGGTACCTTATCAAGGGCAATCAATGTTGATTGCTGCTGCAGTTGAAGGTCACAAATGCATATTCTACAAAACATATTTAAATAGACAAAGAATGCTTCAGCTGGCCAACAATCTACCAGGATCAAATGGATAGTCAATGCACATGGTTAGGTTGCTGAACGCCAGAATTACTAATGCCTTATGCATTGCTGGGTATGTTACTGAACCAGAAAGAACACTATCACTCCCATGTTTCTTAGCTGCTCTCAACTTGGGCACAATAATTGGTCACAGCAGTCTGGCAAGGAGAAAAAAAGAGAATGGCTGGATGACAATCAACAGCTTTCACTGAACATCAGAACGGATTAGGCCATTCAGCCCTAGAGCCTGTTCCACTATTCAATTAGATCATGGCTAATCTGGACAATTTACAAATAAATAGCTTTAATGTAGAAAAAAATGATTTCAGAGGCACATGGAACAGAGAGTCAAAAAGTTATTAGGAGGGGACAAAAAGCTTGGGTGGAAAAGGGAATTCTAGAGGGATGGTATAGAAATAACTGAAAACATGGCCTTCAATGATAAAACAAAAGGGGAGGAAAGCACAGCAGGACAGATTCAGAGGAACTGAGTGAGGTTTTTTCCTGAGTTGTATAAGGGCTGGAGGAGATAAAGAGGTGAGGCAATGAAAATATTTAAAAGTACAAATGGGAATTTTAAACTGAAGGCATTGATTGGGAGGCAGGGAGTTGATGTAGATCAGCAAGAACAGGGCGAGTGTGAATCAGTGCAGAACACGATTAGGATGAGCTTAAGTTTAGAGGGTGGCTGGTCAAGAGTGAGTCTGTAGGTGGAAGGCATGAGAATTTCAGCATAAGATATAAATGTTAAAAATATTTTTAGAAAATAGAACCATTGATTCAGTCCTAACTGCTGGACTCTAGCTGTTTCCAATAACTGATTATTTCAAATCCACAATGGACACGCCACCAGAGAATAAGTGTGATAGACTTCAATACCACAGCGTAGGTAAAGGCACTGTGGTACACAGAAATAGAGCCAGAAACAGAAAATGCTCGAAAAGCTCAGCAGGTCTAGCAGCACACAGTTCATGTGGTATAGGTATGCTGCTAGACCTGTTGAGATTTTACAGCATCCACAGTATTTTGCTTTTAGGTATAGCGAGATCTGAATTTAGAAGTCCGGACTAGAGACGTAGCAAACGGGAAAAATGATGGCCAGGGTTCCGAATGCCAACTGCTGCCAGTGGCTTAATGGATAGCAACTAGAATACTACAACAGTTAAAAAGGAAATATTCTGGTCACAATGAACTTTAAAACAAAACACATAGCCTCACTGCTATGCTGACAGCAAATTATGGACCTAACAGTGTTTGCTGTTATTTATACAAAAAAATGTTACAACAACTTCAAGCAAGGGGTTAAATGTGTATATTCAAAAGTTGATCTGAGTTGTGCCATTAGCTTTCTACAAAATGCAACTCATTCTCCTCTTCCACCATTGAAAATCATTAATTCCTGTGATGCTTTTGTATTTGCCCAGTAGATTTATAACATAAAAGTTTCAAAGCAAACTACTTGGCCGATGTCTTCCGGCTGCAAACTAAAGGTTCATACTGTCTCAATCTAGTTCCAAGGGACAGAAGTCTACACATAAAATCACTAATTCAATAGCAACAAATTAATCGAAGGATGGCTGGGAGAGGAAATGACAATCCCACTAGTACAACTGAGACTGCTCCAGATAAGGCCAAATGGACAGCTTTACCCTGGATCTGACCAGCATTACAACCTAACCTCAAATTCATCTAGTATGTATTTTTGAAAACATTTGATTTTCCACAATTAACATTCTGCTTAAATTAATCTATGTATACCTTGCAACCAGCAGAGATAGAATTAAATTTACAAAATAGTTTTGAGGGACTTTTTTTAATTCGAACATGGAGCATGGGTGTTGCTGGCTGGGGCAGCATTTATTACCCATCCCTAATTGCCCTTGAGGAGGTGGTGGTAGTAGTGAGCTGCCTTCTTGAACCACTGCATATGGTGTAGGTATACCCAGTGCTGTTAGGGAGGGTGTTCCAGGATTTTGACCCAGCAACTGAGAGGGAATGGCAATTTATTTCCAAGTCAGCAATGGTGAGTGGCTTAAAGGGAAACTTCTAAGTGGTGGTGTGCCCATGTGTCTGCTGCCCTTATCCTTCTAGATCGTAGTGGTCGTGAATTTAAAAGGTACTGTCTAAGGAGGTAATTTTGTGCTCCCCGTAGAGGATAGCTCTTACAAAATCAACCTACACAAACTTAGACAATGGAACTATGAATTTTGAGACAAAAATCATGAATTGTTTATGTAGTATTCAGTATGTTTCCTTGATTTTGTTGAACAGTATTTACTTTTTGAAAGTATCGAAAATATCATCCAGTCCTGCCATATCTGGCTGGACCACATAAAACACTATGGGGCCCTGCTCGTATCTGCTAAAACTGCTCACCATTCTAGGATTATCCCAAATGCAAAAATAACCCCGGCTTTTTTCTCCACTGCAAACCACCTTTACCCTACTCCCTCCACCCTCAAGGCCAACAGTAAGTGCTGGGAGCTCAAGGACTTCTTTTGTCACTAAAAACAAGGCCATCTGAACAGCTACCGCTGCCACGTCCCTCCCTTCCACTAGCCTACCTAGCCAAACTTTCTCCAATGCTGTCCCGGGTTCAAGCCTTGAACTCACATTTTTCCCCATCTCCCTTCATGCCCTCTCAACTCATCTTGTCCTCGAGGCCCACCTCCTGTTCCCTCAATCCTATTCCCACTGAACTGCAGATCACCCCATCACTTGGTTCCCATGGTAGCCAATACTGCAAACAGTTCTCGCTCTCCAGGTGTTCACAGAATCTCACAGTGCAGAAGAGGCCCCTTGAGTCTGCACCGACACGTGAGAAACAGCTGACCTACTTACCTAATCCCATTTACCAGCACTTGGCCCATAGCCTTGAATGTTATGACGTGCCAAATGCTCATTTAGGTACTTTTTAAAGGATGTGAGGAAACCCGCCTCCACCACCCTCCCAGACAGCGCATTCCAGACTATCACCATCTTCTGGGTAAAAAAGTTTTTCCTCACATCCCCCCTAAACCTCCTGCCCCTCACCTTGAACTTATGTCTCCCCGTGATTGACCCTTCAACTAAGGGGAACAGCTGCTCCCTATCCATGCCCCTCATAATCTTGTACACCTTGATCAGGTCGCCCCTCAGTCTTCTGTGTTCCAATGAAAACAACCCAAGTCTATCCAACCTCTTTTCACAACTTAATTGTTTCATCCCAGGTAACATCCGGGTGAATCTCCGCTGCACTCCCTCCAGTGCAATCACATCCTTCCTATAATGTGGCGACCAGAACTGCACACAGTACTCCAGCTGTGGCCTCAACAAGATTCTATACAACTCCAACATGACCTCCCTACTTTTGTAATTTTTGCCTTGATTGATAAGGGCAAGTGTCCCATATGCCTTTTTCACTACCCCACTAACATGCCCCTCCGCCTTCAGAGATCTATGGACACACACGCCAAGGTCCCTTTGTTCCTCAAAACTTCCTACTGTCATGCCGTTCATTGAATACTTCGTTGTCAAATTACTCCTTCCAAAGTATATCACCTCACACTTTTCAGGGTTAAATTCCATCTGACACTTATCTGTCCATTTGACCTTCCTATAGCCCAAGACACTCAACCTCACTGTTAACCACCCGGTCAATCTTTGTGTCATCCGCAAACTTACTAATCATGCCCCCCAAAGTCATCTAAGTTGTTTGTATAAATGACGAATAATAGGGGACCCAGCACAGATCTCTGTGGTATGCCACTGGACACTGGCTTCCAGTCACTAAAGCATCCCTCTGCCTCCTACAACTAAGCCAATTTTGAATCCACCTTATCAAATTGTCCTGTATCCCATGTGGGACCTTGTCAAAGGCTTTGCTGAAATCCATATCAACTACAGCAACTGCACTGCCCTCATTTACACACCTGGTCACCTCCTCAAAAATTTCAATCAAATTTGTTAGGCATGACCTCCCTCTGACAAAGCCAAGCTGACTATCCCTGATCAAACCTTGCCTCTCCAAGTGGAGATAGATTCTCTCCTTCAGAATTTTCTCCAATAGTTTCCTACCACTGACGTGAGACTAGCTGGCCTGTAGTTCACTGACTTATCTCTACAACCCTTCTTAAAATAGCAGTACCACATTAGCTGTTCTCCAGTCTTCTGGCACCTCCAACGTGGCCAGAGAGGAATTAAAAATTTGGGTCAGAGCCCCTGTGATTTCCTCCCTTGCCTCCCTCAGCAGTCTGGGACACAAATCATCCAGACCTGGAGATTTCTCCACTTTTAAGCCTGCCAACACCTCCAAAACCTTGTCACTCCCTATATCAATTTCCTCAAGAACCTTGCAGTCTCTCTCCCTGAGCTTGATAACTTCATCCTCATTCTCTTGGGTGAAGACGGATGTGAAGTATTCGTTCAACACTCTACCAATGTCCTCTGGGTCCACCCATAGATTGCCCCCTTCATCCCTAATGGACCCTACTCTTTCCCACGTTAACCTCTTTCAATTGATATAGAATATCTTGGGATTTTCCCTACTTTTACCAGCCAGAGCTTTCTCATATCCCCTCTTTGCTCTCCTAACTGCTTTCTCAAGCTCCACCCTGCACATCCTGTACTCCACTAATGCCTCCGCTGATTTGCTTCCCTTGTATCTGCTAAAAGCCTCTCTTTTCTTTCTCATCGTATCCTGAATATCTCTGGTCATCCATGGTTCTTTGGACTTAATACTCCTTCCTATCACCCTAGAGGGAACATGTTGAGCATGTACCCTCCCCATTTCCTTCTTGAACACCCCCACTGCTCCTCTGTAGATTTCCCCACAAGTAGCTGTTCCCAGTCTACCTTGGCCAGATCCTGCCTTATTTTACTAAAATCCACTCTCCCCCAATCCAAAACATTTTTTTGCAACTTGTCTATTTCTTTGTCCATAACAAGCTTAAATTGTACCATGTTGTGGTTGCTATCACTAAAATGCTCGCCCACCACCACCTCAGCCAGCTGTCTGGCTTCATTCCCCAGAATTAGGTCCAACATTGCACCGTCCCTTGTTGGATCCTCTACATATTGACCTAAAAAGTTCTCATGTACACATTTCAAGAAATCTACTCCATCCAAGCCCTTAACACTATGTCTATCCCAATTAATGTTCGGAAAGTTGAAATCACCTAATATAATTATCCTATTGTTGTTGTTTTTACACACCTCCGCAAATTGTGCACATATTTGCTCCTCAGTTTCCTGCTACCTGGGGGTCTATAATAAACACCTAACAATATGGCTGCCCCTTTTTTATTCCTAAGCTCTAACCGCAAAGCTTCATTCGGTGCCCCCTCCAAGATATCATCTCACCTTACTGCAGTAACTGACTCCTTAACTAATAATGCAATGCCTCCTCCTCTTTTACGCCCTCCCCTATCACGCCTGAAGATTCTACGTCCCGGAATGTTGAGCTGCTAATCCTGCCCTTCCCTCAACCATGTCTCAGTGATGGCTACTATATCACAATTCCACATGTCAATCCTCACCTTTAACTCATCCGTTTTACCTGTAATACTCATGGCATTAAAGTACAGGCCATCCAGCCTTGCCTCACTCCCTTGAAACTTAATGCAGCTGTACTCCCTCTAACTTGATTGTTTTACTGTATTATGACATGTCCCTATTCTGCTAACATTCTTTTTCCCCTCCCGAATTAGTTTAAACTCCTCCCAACAGCACTAGTAAAACTGCCCTCAAGGATGTTCGTCTCGCTCTGGTTCAGATGTAGACAGTCCTGCTTCTCCAGGTCCCACCTTCCCCAGAAACAGTCCCAGTGATCCAGGAATCTAAAACCCTCCCTCCTGCACCAACTCTTAAGCCACGTATTCACCTGCTATTCTCCTATTTCTGAGCTTGATAGCACATGGCACTGGGAGTAATTCAGAGATTACAACCCGAGAGGTCTTGCTTTTTAGTCCACTGCCTAACTCATTGAATTCTTGATGCAAGACTTCATCCCTCATTCTACCTATGTCATTGGTACCAACATGTACCATGACCTCTGCCTTATCACCCTCCTCCTTCAGGATGCCCTGCAGTCGTTCAGTGACATCCTGGACCCTGGCACTAGGAAGGCAACACACCATCCTGGAGTTACGTTGACAGCCACAGTAGCGCCTATCTGTTCCCCTGACTATAGAATCCCCTCTTTCTCTCTTCCTCCCCTCCTGTAAGGACAGGCTGCTTGTAGTGCCAGAACCTTGGCTGTCTGCACTCCCTGGAGGAACCAGCACCCTCATCAGCCTCCAAAATGGAATACCAATTTGCGAGCGGGACCCCAGGGGACTCCTGAACTACCTTGCCTGTCTCTCTTGGACTGCCTGGTGGTCACCCATTCCCTTCCCTCCTCAAGTCCTTTCAGCTGAGGTGTGACCACCTCTCTAAACATGCTATCCATGAAGCTCTCAGACTCGTGGATGCTCCCAGATTCACAGATACTTAACAGTGTCCCCAACCACTGTTCCAGCTCTGAAACCCAAGCTTCCAGGAGCTGCAGCTGGACACACTTCCTGCACACATGCTGGTCCTGGGCACTGGAAATGCTCCCGGCTTCCCACATGGAGCACACCACGGCTTTGAGCTCTCCTGCCATGACTTATCCCTGTAAATTAAGCCTTTTAAATCAATTACTCTGGGGCCCTTCTTCCCTGATCCTTGTTACTACAGAATATACAAACCATAAACCACAAAAAGACCTTAAACTATAAGCAATAAAAGTGGTAAATACTTACCCGACCTTACCCACTACTTGCCAGTCATTCCTTTCCCTTGTAGCCTCTATTGCTGGAGCAGGGCAAGACCACTCTCTGAAGATTTAAGAAGTTGGATAGCAAAGAAAAAATGCAAAGAGCACCTCTTCCCCTGTGCACCAAATTGCCAATACCCACACTCACTCACAATGAGGTCTCTCCCCTGTTCCTGTGCAAGCACACTGTAGTGTGCTTCTAAATAGTCCCTTTCTTAAATAAAGCTGAGGTGAGCTGGGATGACTCACACTAATTAAGCTTCAATTAGTAAAAGGTAGGTCTAAACTCCCACTCCCCTTTAAATCTATCCCCTCCTCAAAATAAAACAAATTTTAACTCCATCGCCCTTGCAAACTACTGTCCCATCTCTAACTTCCCTTTCTTCTCAAAGTCCTTAAACATGTGGTCACCTCCAGAATTCATTCCCCTATTTCCCAGAACTTCATGTCTGAATCCTTCCCCTGCTACAGAACTGAAATTGCTCTCAAAGTTAAAAAATTACAACATATGTGATTGTGACAAAGGTAAACTTTCTCTCCTCATCCTATCTGCAGCCTTTGACATGGTTGACCACACCATCATTCTACAACATCTCTCCACTATTGTCCAGCTGGGTGGGACTGCTCTCACCTGATTCCATAATCATAGGCAATGTATCACTTGGAAGGTTCTCTTCCTGCTCCTACACCGTTACCTCTGATGTTCTTCAAGGATCTATGCTTGGCCCGTTCATACATGCTTCCTCTTGGCAATATCATCCCAAAGCAGTGTTAGTTTCCACATGAACACTGCACCACCTCACTACCACCTCTCATGATTCCTCAACTGTTCCTAACTTATCAGACTGCTTATCCAAATCCAGTACTGGACGAACAGAGATTTCCTCCAATTAAATATTGGGCAGACTGAAGCCATTGTTTTCAGTCCTTGCTCCAAACCCCGTTCCCTAGCTACCAACTCCATCCTTCTCCCTACTAAAAGGGCGAGATTAAGTCAATTTGTTCACAAACTTGGTGTCACATTTTACCCCGAGATGAGCTTCCAACCTCATTTCATGCCATCACTAAGATCACCAATCTCTACCTTCGTAACATCACCTGACTTCACCGTCTCAGCTCATTTGCTGCTGAAACCCTTAATATCAAGCTTTTGTTACCTCCAAACTTGACCTATTCCAATGCACTCCTCGCTGATCTCCAACGTTCTACTCTCCATAGCATAGTCATCCAAAAGTCTGCTGCCCATGTCTTAACTCACACCAAAACCCATTCATCTATCACTCCTCTGCTTGCTGACCTACTTTAGGTCAATGCCTTAATTTTAAAATTCTCAACCTTGTTTTCAAACTCCATGGCCTCTCCCCTCCCTATCGGTGTAATCGCCTCCAGCCTTATAATCCTCCAAGATATCTGTGCGCTCTAGTTCTTTTCTCTACAGCATGCCCTACCTTAACTGCTCCACTACTGGTGGCCATGCCTTCAGCAGCTTTGGCCCTAAACTCTGGAATTCCCTCCCTACGTCTCTACCTCAATTTCGTTCTAGAAGATACCTTTTAGGCCTACCTTTTGGTCATCTGACCTAATACCTCCAAATGCGGCTCGCTGTCAAATTTTGCTTTATAGTGCTCCTGTAAAGTATTATTCTGTTAAAGGTACTGTAAGTTATTGTTGTACTCTCCAGTCAGAGGTTGAATTAATTTTTCCCATGGATCAGGGCTCACTTCATACCCAGGCTCCCAAGATGAAAAATGCAGTGTGCCAATACTGCACTACCAGTCTCCCAATACCAGGTGCGTGCTTACTTAAATCACGTGTTTCAAAATAGTTGTTTGTTACAGTGTACTGTACAGTGTACAGTGGACACATTGTAAATATACCTGAAAAGCGCTTGAGAATATTTTGATTGAAACTTTCCACTAAACACAAACTCTAAAGGGTCAATAACTAAAATTAATATGGCTCAATCATGAGCATATCTAATTTATATTGATAAATTATGGACTCACCAGTTCCTTTAGGAGGACCTGAGCCAACATAGTCAGACTGAATCTCTCCACTTTTAATGTTATTCCCTTTCATGTTGATCACAATGAAGTGGTGCCATTCCCTAATAAGCAAACAAGATTAATGATTGGACAACGTGGTACATTAGAGAATTTTGGCAATTGACTAAAACAAAAGATATTTAAAACTGGGGCAAAGTTTAAAAACTATGAATACAACTTTCAATGGTATGGTTCAGAGACTAGGACAGTGAAGTTAGTGACCAGAAGATGAGCAGGGTTATGCATTTAAGTATTCCCTAAAATGATTCAATTCTTCAAACGCTGGATGTGATGAGGGAGGCGGTGGGATGGGGGTGAGATATAAATCAACGTAAAGATGTCCTATTTCAGCCAGTTTGTAGCAGCAGTGAAGAAAACACATTTTCAATAAACTACTCGATGCAAGATCTATACCCAGTGTGCAGAAAATATCTTCCAATGGAAATATGGAAGCAGATTTTCCCATTTCTGCACATGGGGCGATTAGACCATAAGATATAGGAGCAGAAATTAGGCAATTCGGCCCATCGAGTCTGCTTTGCCATTCAATCATGGCTGATAAGTTTCTCAACCCCATTCTCCCGCCTTCTCCCCGTAACCTTTGATCCCCTTACCAATCAAGAACCTATCTATCTCGGTCTTAAATACACTCAATTACCTGGCCTCCACAGCCTTCTGTGGCAATGAATTCCATCGATTCCCCACTCTCTGGCTAAAGAAGTTTCTCCTCATCTCTGTTCTAAAAGGTCTTCCCTTTACTGAGGCTGTGCCCTCGGGTCCTAGTCTCTCCCCACGTCCACTCTATCCAGGCCTTTCAGTATTCTGTAGGTTTCAATCAGATCCTCCCTCATCCTTCTAAACTCCATCGAGTATAGACCCAGAGTCCTCAAAAGTTCCTCATATGTTAAGCCTGTCATTCCTGGGATCATTCTCGTGAACCTCCTCTGGACCCTCTCCAGGGCCAGCACATCCTTCCTGAGATATGGGGCCCAAAATTGCTCACAATATTCTAAATATGGTCTGACCAGAGCATTATAAAGCCTCAGCAGCACATCCCTGCTTTTATATTTGAGTCCTCTCGAAATAAATGCCAACATTGCATTTGCCTTCCTAACTACCGACTCAACCTGCAAGTTAACCTTAAGAGAATCCTGGACTAGGACTCCCAAGTCCCTTTGCACTCCAGACTTCTGAATTCTCTCCCCATTTAGAAAATAGTCTATGCCTCTAATCTTCCTATCAAAGTGCATGACCTCACACTTCCCCACATTGTATTCCATCTGCCACTTCTTTGCCCATTCTCCTAACCTGTCCAAATCCTTCTGCAGCCTCCCTACCTCCTCAATACTACCTGTCCCTCCACCTATCTTTGTATCATCTGCAAACTGAGCCAGGATGCCCTCAGTTCCTTCATCTAGATCATTAATGTAGAAAGTGAAGAGTTGTGGTTCCAACACTGACCCCTGCGGAACTCCACTAGTCACTGACCACCATCCTGAGGACCCCCTTATCCCCACTCTCTGTCTCCTGCCAGACAGCCAATCTTCTATCCATGCTAGTACCTTGCCTCTAACACCACGGGCTCTTATCTTACTGAGCAGCCTCCTATGCAGCACCTTGTCAAAGGCCTTCTGGAAGTCCAAGTAGATAACATCCATTGGCTCTCCTTTGTCTATCCTACTCGTTACCTCCTCAAAGAATTCTAACAGATTTGTCAGGCATGACCTCCCCTTGATGAAACCCATGCTGACTTTGCCCGATTTTACCATGCACTTCCAAGTATTCTGAAATCTCATCCTTAATAATGGACTCTAAAATCTTACCAACGACCGAATTCAGGCTAATCGGCCTGTAATTTCCCGTCTTTTCCCTCACTCCCTTCTTAAACAGGGGGGTTACATTAGCGATTTTCCAGTCCTCTGGGACCCTCCCTGACTCCAGTTCCTGAAAGATTGCCGTTAACGCCTCCACTATCTCTTCAGCTATCTCCTTCAGAACTCTGGGGTGTAATCCATCTGGTCCAGGCGATTTATCCACCTTCGGATCTTTCAGTTTTCCTAGCACCTTCTCCTTGGTAATGGCCACCATACTCACCTCTGCCCCCCGACTCTCATGAACTTTGGGGATGTCACTTGGGTCTTCCAGTGTGAAGACTGACACAAAGTACCTATTCAGTTCCTCCGCCATTTCTTTGTTCCCCACTACTACTTCTCCAGCATCATTTTCCAGCGGCCCAATGTCCACTTTTGCCTCTTTCTTACCCATTATATATCAAAAAAATACTCTTGCAATCTTCTTTTATATTACTGGCTAGTTTACCCTCATATTTAATCTTCTCCCTTATTTCTTTTTTAGTTGTCCTCTGTTGGTCTTTGTAGGCTTCCCAATCCCCTGGTTTTCCACTGCTCTTTGCCGCATTGTATGCTTTCTCTTTAGCTTTTATGCTGTCCCTGACTTCTCTTGTCAGCCATGGTTGCCTCGTCCTCCCTTTATTATGCTTCTTCTTCCTAGGGATGAATTTTTGCTGTGTCTCCCAAATTACTCCCAGAAACTCCTGCCATTGCTGTTCCACTATCTTTCCTGCTAGGCTCATCTCCCAGTCAATTCTGGCCAGCTCCTCCCTCATGCCTCTGTAGTTGCCTTTATTCAACTGTAATACCATTACATCCGATTCCAGCTTTTTCCTCTCAAATTGCAGGGTAAAGTCTATCATATTATGGTCACTTCCTCCTAAGGGTTCCTTCACCTTAAGCTCCCTTACCAAATCTGCCTCATTACACATCACTAAATCTAGAATTGCCTGTTCCGTAGTGGGCTCCACCACAAGATGCTCCAAAGAACCATCTGATAGACATTCCACAAATTCCTTTTCTTGGGATCCACTACCAACCTGATTATACTGATTAAGCACAGCAAACACAAGAAATGGGTGTGAGGAGGAGCACATACCTGAATAAATGGAACATTAGGCCAGCTCTGTTATCCTAATCCAATAACCCCAAATGCAGCAACAGGCAAACTGGATCCCCAAAATATTCCATTGCTGCTTTTCAAATACTAAAAACTCCACCTTGACACAACACTGTGGAAAGTTAACAGTCTGTACAATGTGCTTCCAGTAAGCATTTGGTTTTGTTTTTCTTATGTTTGAAAGTTGTTTCATTTACACATTCAATGGCTTACAATTTGCAACTTTATAACTGCAGTTTATAAAAATGAACTGCAGAAGAAAGCTGGAGAAAAATGGTTAAGTAACTGAAATAAAAGCACTCCACTCCAGAAAAATATATAAACATAAATACAAGAGTAAAGCCCAAGGAACATTTTTACCTGTTGCATATACATTTCAAACTTTCTACTGGGAGAAGGGGTGTGGGAAAGAAGGGTTGCTACCACTTCAGCACGATCCAGAGTTGACTCCAGGACTCTTAAGCCTTGAAATTCTTTGCATGCCCAACAGCAATTTATAAGATTCTAGCAACAAATAGTGAGCCAGCCAGCTTATAACCATCAAGAACACTTATCTTTTGTCTCCCCTTAATTCTGAGAAAAATTGAAAACATATCTGTTATAATGCTGTATATTTTAAAATCTAATATAAAAAGTTACAATAGGTATGGTAATTTGTCTAGAACATCCAAGATGAATGGCATGCTCCAATCCTGCTGGGAAGTTCAGGTAGCTTATGATTTGTTCTTGGTTTTAAAAGGAAACATGCGAACTAAGGACAAAGGTTTACGTTTTCATGAAAAGTTGATAGGTATTTTTGACAGTATTGGTGATTCCCCATTCCTCATATGCTGCTTTTTAATGCTATTTAGGTGAGCCAACATCCCCCTCCCTACAGGGAAAACCAGCCCATTAATGCACATTAATAAGCAAGTGTAAAAACAGTAGGCTGCATCTTATTGTGTTAACAGTGACCAATATTAAACTATGTTAAATACAATGCTATATTAAAACACTAGGTCAATTATTTTACTGAAGAGCCAGGGAATACAGAATATGCTTGAAAAACCATCCCAGGCCACCACCCATTCCCTCCCCAACCATCTGATAATATTAGACAATAAAGCTTTTCATCTTGCACTCATCAGGATACTCGCAAGAATAGCAATATAAGGGGAAAAACAACAATTTATGCTGTATGTGAAGACAGTGTTGAGTGGTTGGCAAGTGGCATTGCCATGGAGAATGCACCACTGATGACTTACAGTTAACTGCCAAGCATGGTTTGAAATTTAAACCAGACAGCTTGATCCAGATTGGCAAGGCATTGCCCTGAGGAATAAGTCAGCGAATGGCTGTCACTCATTTTGTTTAGCCAAAACAGGTGCAATGTACATATTCTTTTTGTCCGCAAAGAACAGGGCCCTGTGTATTAACACATGTAGCTTCCAGTACACGCAAATGTGCCACATTGTGAGCCGACTATCTTAAATTGGTTGTCATGTGATTCTAAGCACAGAGGATTATTTAGCAAATGCTGTCCAATTGCAGAATCACATCTAATGTTGGACCACTTTTTTGAGTTTTGCAAGCCACGGGCTGGTTGGGGATGGTCTGTACCCTGTCTAATGTGAACAGTGGCTGGGACATGCTGTTTGATATGATCCGCCAGGCTTTGGCATGTACAGCCTACATACCTAGCATCACACTGGCAGTGAACTTCAAATACCACATTACTCATTTGTGTAATAGGTAGAATGTCTTTTTGGCTTGACGGCAGCATGCTATTAGTGGCGAATACCACTCGCGTTGCTGCTATATATACATTTTACAAACAAAAAATACACTCCTGTTTCCACAAACGTGGAAGGACAAAGTAAAATTCAGCACCTCATTTGGGGAATTTCAAGTACAGTTCATGTGAGAAATGGAAAAATTCAATCCAGATTTCCCCAACATACACATGAAGGGAAACAAGATACCAAAAGGAGCAGAAAAGGTTAACCCTGGATACTTTCAACCATAGGACAAGGGGGCATAAGAACAAAGTGCTTAAAAACAAGTTCAGGATTGATGTCAGGAAGCATATTTACATACAAAGAGGTAGAATAGTGGAGATTAAAACCCAAATCATCCATGAACAAATTCGATACTGCGACAGGGGCAGCATTCATGAGAAAATGGATTGCAAGTTTTTATGTAAGGATGAGCTGGGGTGAAGCAAGCAGTAGTCCACATCAGTATTTATCTATGTGATAAAGCACAGTTAGAGCAGTGCCCAAACAATAATATGTCCACTGGAATGTTACCTTAATTAGATGTACAATCATAAGTCACATTTTCAAATTTGACATCCTTGGGAATTTAACATACTAACAAGTAGTGAACTTTCTTATTGTCAGTTAAGAGAAGGATTAGGAAAATATTCCACCCCTAGACCTTTCATTATAGGCGGGAATAACAATCAAGATGAACCTTTTCAATACCTACCTAAACTTTGGTGCCTTCCTGCTTGGAGCATCTGGGTCAGTTAGAATCAGAGTGTAAAGTTTGTCTGGATCACATCCAGACCAGTTAATGCTGACCGGACGGTCCTGCACCTGTAAGTACAAATTAAATACTTTTAAGATCTGCCTTGAAAAGAGGCAAGTCATACGGATATACAAGATAGTTAAGGGTATGGAAAAGTAAATTATATTAAACTGCAAGGGTAGGACTTGGGTTCAAGCTAGTTAAAGGAAAACATTGAGCCCACACTGAAAAGTTCTTCACGCAAACCAACACATGGAACGGACGTACATATTGTGAAAAGCAAAAACCTTGCAATCGTAAAAAAAAATCGTGCAATTCCGTGATGGGGGCGCCGGGGTCTGTTTGGACGGATGATATGTGGGCCAAATAACTTATATCATCTGTAGTTAACATGATCTTGTAGAAAGACCTTGGAATCAAGTTTTGTTAGCAACAAATCGGGTCAGTCTGACTTTGTAGATCAATAAAAATAATAAATTACAAACATGTTTCATTTAAAAATATCACATTTCCTACAGGGGTTCGTTAATGTTTAATCTGTAATTGGAAAGTTGGTGGGGGCGCAAATCATACATGGTATAAGATGGCGGAGAGCTTTGCAGCAGCAAAACAAACGCAGCTTGTACTGCAGCCAATTTTACAGAAATATTCAGCTTGCTTTCCAATATTTACTAAAAAAAACCCACTGAAATCTAGTTTTAACCGCAGGCGAAAGAATAGGGCCCAGCATGTGAAGGACAGCCTAGCTGCCAGTGGTCACTCCGCGCCCCCGCCACCGCCAGTCTCAGTCATTTCCAGAAGCTTCATTGATTTCTTGCCCCCCACGCCACAAACACATCGAATATTCAGTCTGCTTGGCTTCTCAGTCGCCTTGACTCAATACCTGGGTGGGGGTGAGCACCTTGCCCAGCTCATCTATCTCCACCGTACCATAACTAACATTCAGGGGCTGCCCCGGCTTCTCCTCCACTTCATTCAGAGCCAGGGCCCCCGACCACTCGTGCAAATCCACCGGCATCTTACTGCTCAGACTACTGCGCCTGCGCCACACTGCAGCAACTCCAGGCCCTCCTCCTCCCGCAGAGCGCAGACAGGTCCCATCCTATAATCCCATTGGCTGACCCGCTCTCCAGCCAAACAGAGCCTGACAGAGCATGGCAGACACAAACAGAGACAAAGAGATAAAAACAAAAAAACTGCGGATGCTGGAAATCCTAAACAAAAACAGAATTACCTGGAAAAACTCAGCAGGTCTGGCAGCATCGGCAGAGAAGAAAAGAGTTGACCTTTCGAGTCCTCATGACCCTTCAACAGAACTCCTGGCAGAGACAAACAGAGCATGGCAGAGCCAAAAAGAGCCTAAAAGAGCCATGCAGAGCCTGGCAGAGCCAGAGGCCAACAGAGCCTGGCAGAGCCAAAAAAAAAGCCAAACAGAGCCTAACAAAGCCTGGCAGAGTCAAACAGAGCATGGCAGACACAAACAGAGCCTGGCAGAGATAAACAGAGACAAAGAGAGCCTGGCAGAGCCAAACAGAGGCCAACAAATCCTGGCAGAGACATACAGAGCCAAAAAGAGTTAAACAGAGCCATACGGAGCCCGGCAGTGCCAAACAGAACCATACAGAGCCAAACAGACCCTTGCAGAGCATCGCAGATCCAAACAGACCAAAACAGAGCTAAACAAAGCCTGGCAGAGACAAACAGCCTGGAATAGCCAAACAGAACCAAACAGAGCCAATCAGAGCCAAACAGAGCCAAACAGAGCCAAACAGAGACAATCAGATACAAATAGAGCCAAACAGACTCTGACAGAGCCAAACAGAGCCTGGCAGAGCCAAATAGAAACAAATAGAGCCAATCAGAGCCAAACAGAGACAAACAGAGCCAAACAGCCTGACAGAGCCGAAAAGAGGCAGAAGGATCTTGGCAGAGCCAAGCAGAGGCTGGCAGAGTCAAAAAGAGGCAAACAGAACCAAACAGAGACTGGCAGAGCCTAGCAGAGCCAAACACAGATTTGGCAGAGCCAAGCAGAACAAAACAGAACCAAACAGAGCTGACAGAGTCAAACACAGCCAAACAGAGCCTGGCAGAGCATAGCAGAGCCAAACAGAGCCTGGCAGAGTCAAACAAAGCCAAACATAGCCTGGCAGAGCAAAGTTGAGCCAAACAAAGCCTGGCAGAGCCAAACAGAGGCAAACAGAGCCTGGTGGAGCCAAACAGAGCCAAATAGTGCTTTACGAAGCCTGGCAGTGCCAAAGAGAACCACATAGAGCCAAACAGACATTCACAGAGCCTCACAGATCCAAACAGAGGCAAACAGAGCCAAACCAAGCCTGGCAGTGCCAAACAGAGCCAGACAGAGCCAAACAAAACCAAACAGAGCCGAATGAGAGCCAAACAGAGCCTGGCAGAGCAACTCAAAGCCAAAAAGAGACAAACAAAGCGAAACAGAGCCAAACAGAACAAAACAGAGCCAAACAGCATGGCAGAGCCAAACAGAACCTGGCAGAAGCAAAGAGAGCCAAAAAGATGTTGTTTTAACAATACAGAGCCTGCCAGAGCCAACCTAAGCCAAACGGAGTCAAACAGAGCCAAACAGAGCTTGGCAGAGCAAATCAGAGCCAAACAGAACCAGGCAGAGCCAAGCAGAGTCAAACAGAGCCGAACACAGTCATTCAGAGCCTGGCAGAGACAAACAGAGCCAGACAGAACCTCACAGAGCCTCATTGAGCCAAACAGAGTTAAAGGGGGCCAAACAGAGCTGAACAGGGACAAACAGAGCCATTGGAGAGCCTGGCAGAGACAAACAGAGCCTGGCAGAGCTAAAAAGAGCCAAACAGAGCTTGGCAGAGCCAATCAGAGCCAAACAGAGACCGGCAGGGACCAACAGAAACAAACAAAGCCAATCAGAGCCAAATAGAAACAAACAGAGCCAATCAGAGCCAAACAGAGCCAAACACAGACAATCAGAGCCAACAGAGCCAAGCAGAGCCAAACAGAGCCTTAGCAGAGCCAAAGAGAGCTGGCAATGTCAAACAGAGCCAAACAGAGGCTGGCAGAGCTAAACAGAGCCAAACAGTGCTTTACGGAGCCTGGCAGTGCCAAAGAGAACCATGCAAAGCCAAACAGACACTTGCAGAGCCTCGCAGATCCAAACAGAGGCAAACAGAGCCAAATCAAGCCTGGCAGAGTCAAGCAGAGCATAGCAGAGCCAAACAGAACCAAACAGAGCTGAATCAGAGCCAAAAAGAGCCAAGCAGTGCCAAACAGAGCCAAACAGAGCCAAACAAAGTCTAGCAGTGCCAAACTGAGCCAAACAGAGCCTGGTAGAGCCAAACAGATCCTGGCAGAGCCAAACAGTGCCAAACAGAGCCAAACAGAGTCACAGAGTGTCTGGCAGAGCCAAACACAGCCTGGCAGATGCAAACAGAGGCTCACAGAGCCATACTGAGCCAAACAGAGCTTGGCAGAGCCAATCAAAGCCAAACAGAGCTAAAGAGAACCTGACAGAGCCAAAGAGATACAAACAGATCCAAACAGAACCCAGCAGAGCCAAACAGAGCCAAGAGAGCCAAACAGAGCCTGAAAGAGCCTGGCAGAGCAAAACAAAGCCAAACAGAGCCAAAAAGAGCCAGGCAGAGCATGACAAAACCAAACAGAACCAAGCAGAGCTAAACAGAGCCAAAAGCAGCCTGGCAGAGCCAAGTAGAGCAAAACAGAACCAAACAGAGCCAAACAGAGCTTGTCGGAGCCATACATAGCAAAACAGAGCCAAAGAGAGCCTAGCAGAGCCAAACTGAGCCAAGCGGAGACAAACAGAGCCAAAAGGAGCCAGCCAGAGTATGACAGAGCCAAACATAGAGAAACAGCCAAACAGAGCCAAACAGCATGGCAGAGCCATACAGAGCCTGTTTTGCTCTGTTAGGCTCTGTTTGGCTCTATTTGACTCTGTTGGGCTCCGTATGGCTCTGCCAGTCTCTGCTCGGCTTTGTTTGGCTCTGATTAGCTCTGCTTGGCTCTGTTTGGCTCCCTTTGGCTCTGCTAGGCACTGTTTGGCTCTGTTTAGCTCATCCACAGTCTCTTTGGCTCTGCTTGGCTCTGTTTGTCTCTGTCTGGCTCTGCTGTGCTTCGCTTTGCTTTGTTTGGCTCTGCAAGGCACTGATTGAGTCTGTTTGGCTCAGCTAGGCTCTGTCACTTTTTGGCTCTCTTTGTCTCTGCCAGGCACTGTTTCATTCTTTTGGCCCTGCCAGGCTCTGTTTGGCTCGGTTGGGCTCGGTTGGTCTCTGTTTGGCTCGGTTGGGCTCTGTTTGGCTCTGCCAGGCTCTGTGTGGATCTTTTTGGCTATGTTTGGCTCTGTTTGCTTCTGGCAGGCTCCATGTTGGCTCTATGTGGCCCTGTTAGGCTCTGCCAGGCGTAGTTAGGTGCTGATTGGCTCTGTTTGACTCTGCATTGCACTGTTTGGCTCTGCCAGGGTCTGTCTGAATCTGTTTAGCTCTGTTTGGCTCTGCCAGGCTCTGTTAGACTCTTTTTGGCTCTGCCAGGCCCTTTTTGGATCTGTTCAGCTCCGTTTGGCTTTGTGTGGCTCTGTCAGGCTCTATTTGGCTCTGCTTAGCTCTGTTTGGTTCTGCCAGGCCCTTTTTGACTCTGTTTGGCTCTTTTTGGATCATCCAGGCTCTGTTTGGCTATGCCAGGATCTGTTTGGTTATGTTTGGCACTGCCTGGCACTATTTCGATTTCTTTGACTTTGTTTTGTTCTGTTTGGTTCTGATTGGCTCTGCCAGGCTCTGTTTGTTCTGCTAGGCTCTGTTTCTGTTTGCTTGGCTCTGTTTGGATCTCTTTGGCTCTTTTTGGTTCTGTTTGGCTCTGTTTTGCTCTGTTTGGCTCTGACAGGCTCTGTTTGGCTCGGCTTGTCTCTGTTTTGCTCTGTTTAGCTCTGCCAGGCTTCACTTGGTTCTGTTTTCCTCTGTTTTGCTCTGTTAGGCACTTTTTGGCTCTGTTTGACTCTGTTGGGCTTTGTATGGCTCTGCCAGGCTCTGTTTGGCTTTGTTTGGTTCTGCCAGGCTCTGTTTGTCTCTTTTGGTCTCTACCAGTCTCTTTTTGGCTCTGCTTGGCTCTGCCAGGCTCTGTTAGGCTCTTTTTGCCTCTGCCAGGCCCTTTTTAGTTCTGCTTGGCTCCGTTTCGTTGTTCCAGGCACTGTTTAGCTTTGTGTGGCTCTGCCAGGCTCTTTTTGGCTTTGTCTCTGCCAGTCTCTTTTTGGCTCTGCTTGGCTCTGCCATTCTCCATTTTGCTCTGTTTGGCTCCGCCAGGCCATTGATGGAGACGTAAAGGCGGGAAAAGGTGGGAGAGGCTTTTACAACACATTTCCAAAGCTGCGGGCCCTGACAGCCCAAAGCACCACCAGGCTTGGGAACAAGGGATTGGGGAGTACACGGGAGGCCAGAGGGGAAGGAAGGTGGAGTTGCAGATCGAAGCTTGTAGGGCTGTAGAGCTGTTGGAGATGACAGAGATAGGTGGGGGGAAAGCCATGGAGGGATCCCAACATTTTACATCCAAAGCGTTCGTGGGAGGCAAGGTAAGCCAGCGAGGCCTGGGGTGTGGAGTGAATGGGACTTGGCATGTTTTATCAGATGACCTTACACCTCCCTGAAGATGTTTTTTTAAATATATTTATTCATGGCACTATTGATTATCCTGTGTAAGAAAACATGTGTACTCCGGACTGAGCTTTGTGTAGAGGTTTACGGTATCCCAGCACTGCAGAGCCATGGACTACATGTCATTCTGTTGGTAAATTTACGGTCAGGTCACCTTACATTGCCCCTTGAACCAAGTAAAGCCGGTTAAAGTACAACTTGAAATAACTTAAGTTCCAGGAACAAGGTGCAATTTCGCAGTTTTGCAACTTAAAGGCTGAATGAAGACTGAAGAGCAGACGCTCGCTTAACATGTCTGTAGCAACCTGTCACAACTTCTGAAGAGGAAACAGACCGGTTATTAGGGACAGAGAATGTTCGCTTATTCTGGAAAGCTAGCCCGTCATTTCTCATTCGAAAGCTTCCCGAATTGTTATATACTTCACTCTGCTTGCTGTCCGATTTTTCTAGCATTTGCATTTTTTTGTCACCTTCTGCTTGTCACCATTTCACCAGAGACTACCAGGCATGTACCATTCTCAGTGGCAAGTTCAACTCCGCCAGTTGGCATTCAACGTGACTCTTAAAAAAAAATACATTAATAAAATCAAGCACATGCATTTCCCTGGATATTGTCAAGAAGTTTCCTTATATTGGGGCTGGCTCATAAACGCAAAGGTTTGCAGATATGACATTTTTTCTTTGGTTTAGTAGTAACTAATATAATATTACTGAGCAGTAACGTAGATAGGAATAGATATTTGGGATAGGTGGATGGGATATGACCAAAATTCTGACATTACAGCAAATCATTTATATATTCTGCAAATAAGAAAAAAAGAAAATCTTGCACTTATGTAGCGCTTTTCACATCTTCACGATGCCCCAAAATGCTTTGCAGCCAATGAAGTACTCTATAGAAGTGTACTCATTATTGTAATGTAGGAAATGCTGCAGTCAATTTGTGCCTAGCAAGGTCCCACAAACATGAATTGGATAATGTCTTTTTTTAAGGAGTGCTAGTTGAGAGATATTAGCCAGGACACCAGAAAGAGGCAACTTGCTTGTCTTCAAAAAGTGTCATGGTAATTCTGTATCCACCAGAGGGCAGAAAGAGCCTTAACTTAACTTCACATTTGAAAGATGTCACCTCTAACACTGAAACACTCCCTCAGTAATTCAACAAAGTCAAGTCACTGCCTTATTTCAAATGTTGCTCTCGCCACTCACCCCAACAGAAGCAATATTGAAATATATGGAGATAATTATAAAGGATAGTACATTAAGAGTTCATCCCACATCTACTCAGATTATGTCTCTCACGGTCACTTCTGGGTGGCCAACATCCCTCCTGGGATTTGTTTTATGGTTGGGCATGGCTGCCCTGCTTGTGTCTGACAGATACTTTGGGGCGATCTATCCTATGTTTCTCTGCTGTCGCATTCTCACATGTTCAGATTTGGCTGAGGAAGGGGTGGCTGAGTGTTAATTGATTAAGGTGTGGCCCACCTCGGCTACACCCCTGTGTAGTACTACAATTGATGTGAATCCTTCGTCCATAAATCAGATTAATAAATTCTTATTGAAGATAATTCATATTGGTTCATTGCAAAACGTTAACTATTGTAGTATTTGTTAACTGATTTGCATAACTAGGTCATACACTTCTCTGAGAACAGCTGTGTGAAATGAGTTGGAAAAAATTGAAAAAAATGTTTAACCTGTAGTATGAACTGCATCCCATAGACATTGCTTTCCTAAGCACTTCAGAGTTGGTCTTCTTATAGAATGGATTCAGGCCAATTGGAATGTGATAATAAAAAAATCTAATACTGTTCTCAGCTGTCATGAATAGAAGTGGAAGAGGAGAATAATATCTAGGAAAGAAGTTGATTGTCAGATGTTCTGATAATGAAAGATCATTGATCTGAAACATTAACTCTGCCTCTTGCTCCACAGATGCTGCCTGACCTGCTGAGTGTTTCCTGCATTTTCCCTCTTTATTTTAGAATTCCAGCATCCATGATCTTTGGTTTTGTTTTATTGTTTGATAGTCAGGTAAATGTGCAACCTGCTACAAAGCCAGGTGATTATCTGAAAAGTATGCCTTTCAAATAGATTACCTGAGTGAACTTTTCTTGATGAATATGTGAATGTTGCCATGCCATTAAGTTACAAACACAAAGATTCAATAATTCCCTTTCATATCTAATGATGAATATAATGACAACTAGACAAATACTTTTTCTGGTGGAAGGGCACTTTCCTTCTTGACAACAAGGAGCCTTTTTAAATCATGTTGAAAAGGTATAAAACCACAGAGGTAAAGTAAGTACAAACTTTCAAAGATAACAGGCCATGTGGGAGAGGAGAGGAGTGGGATGATAAAGGAGCACCAAATAATTTAATACATAGCTGAGAGTTTTGGAAGGGTATCAGGTGCTTGACTCGAAAATTCATAGCATGTTGTTCAATGTATATTGAAAATCCTGCCTTTGAAATAACATTATTTTGTAGTTTGAAAAATGCTCAGGCAATTCTTTCTGTCAGCTACAATTTGTTTTCTGTATTGGTTCTAAAGTAGCATCAATACAGTTTAGTTTTAATAGACCTGACAGGAAATTTTTTTTAGTGCATTAACTGCATGGAAATACTCCTGGCAAATTTTGGATACTTGATTGACTTTTCTAAGTTCCAGTGCCTTATTTTGTAGGAGTAACATTGCAGAAGAAGCAGCCACATAGAGCTGTGCAGCAATCTACAGATAGGGCAAAATATAACCAAACCTAACCCTTCTATGAAATATTTTCATTTCATGAGAGTTTTTAGGAGGAAGAACATGGAGAAGACAACTACAATAAATGGGTACATTTCAAAAGGAATAGAGAAAAGATTTAGAGCTAAAGATTCATCTGTACACATTTTTGGGCATGGGGATTGCAAGTTGAGATCCTCCTGCACCCAATTCTGTTGAGGCAGGCTGCATGGAAACTTGATACTGCCTCCTCAATTTTCTGACTGTAGCATGAAGCTGGGTGCAATCTAAGCTGTTGGCAGGCTGAATGCTCAACATAGGGCCTGACAACATGTGAGGCCAGCATGTGTTACTGCTAGCCTCCAGCTATTAAAAGCAGTCAGCTTTCTTAAAGGAACCTGCTCCCAGGTTCATGGATATGCCACTGGAGGTCTTACTGATGGAAGACAATGGGCGGAGAGAGGCCATGTTTCCTCAGGGAGCAAGGAAGGAACACCCTCCGAAGGAAATGGGCGAAGGTGGGAAACATACCAGTGCAAGGAGTCTGGCCATAAGGATATGGCAGCAGCAGCAGCAAAAGTTCAAAGACTTCATGCACTTGGTCAATGTCAGCAAATGTGACATCTCATATCCAGCATGTCAGCAAACTCTCATGCTGCTCAGTGCACCACACCACCATTATTAGCAGTGCCTAGCAATCAAGACTCAGACCTAAGATTCAGATGTAACCTCCCCCACCCCCTTACACACCTTCCAATATTGCCAGCATTACAGCCAGCTCTTGCAGCCTCCAAATGCCTCCAGCTATTTGGCTTTGGCAAACATATCACCCAAACACAGTGCAACACACTCATTGACATTCTTCCCACTCTCTTGCAGGCAAGGTGGCAACAATAAAAGACAGCAGAGTAGAAGTGGTAAAGGCAGGCAAGCCTCCATCATCTAAACCCTACAGAGAAGATAGTGTTCCACATGCTGCAACAGAGCCTGTTGCTCTGTGCTGGAAAGATTACTTGGGGCTTCCCAAGTGTTCCAGGTTTCTTTCTCCAATAAGAGACCCTCAAGTGTATAAAGGCCAAGAATATTTCAGAATACAAAGTTGGTAGTTTAGGGCTTTTGTGTCCTCCACATTGAAGGGAAAGTAGCTTTGCCTTCCAACCGTATATATTAGAATTTCTCTTTTTACCGACAACTTCACCTCCGGCTAATTTTCTAAACAAAGAAAACTTAACCCAAGAAGACCCAACACAAATAAATATTTACCATTGGTACAAATATCAGGTGATGGTAGCATAGTGGTAATGTTATTGGATTAGTAGCCTAGAGGTCCAGTGTAATCCTCTGGGGACATGGGTTTAAATCCCACCATTCAAATTACTAAAAATCTGTAATTGGAAGCTATTCAGTAATAATGACAACTAATATTGATTGTTATAAAAACCCATCTGCTTTGTTAATACCCTTTGGGGATGGAAATCTACCATCCTGTTCTAGCCTTCATGTGACTATAGATCTGCAGTAATGTGGATGACTCTTAACTGCCCTCTGAAATGGCCTAGCAAGCCATTCAGTTGAAGGGCAATGGGGGATGGGCAACAAAAATGAAACACTCACTCATATCCCAAGAAAGAATTTTAAATTCTGAAAAGAAGCAACGATTTATAAAACTTATGACGAGGGCTCATCAGGCAGCCAACAAGAGCTCATGGTGCATTCATTCATTGATCTCATGGTGCATTCATGCTACAAGTTTAGCATTGTTGTAAAGTGGTTTGATACTTCATGTTAAACTTGTTGAATATGAATCAAGTTCCAAGGTCTAAGTTGATTCTGAAGTGAAGCGGATGGAGATTCCCTCCTGCTTGGCTTTGGTGTCAGGTCAAGCACTGATTCTAATATTAAGCTGCATGTATACTGTAACTGTAGCATGGGTAAGAAGCAAGTTCACCCCTGACCTTAATTCACACTTTCGTAATTTATGGTTACAACAGATATCATGAAGAATGGGTTCAATGGTGCCATAATAAAGTCAAGGTCAGCAAGTCAATTCTGTAAAGTTCAATGCTTAAAATAGTTAGCATGTTTAATCCACTTTACCCTTCTGATGTGTCTGATTCTGTTTCCTCTGAAAAGAAGCAACGATTTATAAAACTTTTGATGAGGGCTCATCAGGCAGCCAACACGAGCTTATGTTAAACTATGCACAGTGAACATATGTAGTAAACCCTCATCCATTGCACGAGCACCCTGTGGTGATATCATTGTAGGTATAATGCCTGGCATAATAAAATTGAAGCAAAATTACAGGTAGGGGCAGTAGAATACTGGGATAATACCTACAATGACTTTTACTGTCATTAAGTAACAGAGCAAGCTTGGGAACATAGGGGACACGATTCTCCACTTTGGGACAGAGTTCCAGTAGGATGAGCATTCCTTCCACCTCTCCAAATTCACCCCACTGCGATGGTTTTCCTTGGTTACAGGTCATTTGCAATGTCCTGTGGGCACACAGAGGAATTCTCACCATCTAGAGGGAATGAATTCAATAGTAACAGTGCAAAGATGGGGGAATCGTGATGAGCGCAGTTGGAACTCTTGCTGTGATATCAGAAGAGGCAGCAAGGGGCATTGAAGCAGTTGAAGCCTCTTGAAGACTGCATCAAGGCTTCAACTGATAGTTTCAGCTGAGAATAAAGCTTACAGCAGGTTAGCACTAGGCTTCAATTGGGGTAGTCAAGGACTTTGCCTCCACTTTCTGGGGCCTACCACACCTTATACATGGCAACTGGGAAGTTGAAGACTCTTAAAAGAGGTTGTCACTTCCCTCTAAGGTTCGGACCCATACTCTAGGTATCAATTACCCAAAACAAACTTTGGATACAATTCCCACTTCATGTGGAAAACTTTTATTAATCCACGAACTACTAGTATAAACTTACAGCACCAGTTGCTTAGTAAGACTCGCGTGCCAGAGGTCATTCCCGGGTGGTCAGTCCACTGAACAAATTCTTCCACATGACTTCCCGTGACTGACCAAGTCACACTTCCATGGCTGCAGCCACAGTGTCCATGTGGGCTGTGGACTTATACCCCATCTGACCCTGGCCCTTGACATAAAAGGTAACACCTTGAATCGGGTCATCCAATTGGGTTCAGTGCCTTATCAATCCCACCATGACTCTGCTAGCATGGAATAGGGGAGCAACTAGAACTGAATAATCACATGCCATGGGCTGTCGCTACTGGGTGTTTGTAATGATCCCTCCGGATCAAACACAATACTGTTGTATTTCAACATCTTTCACTGCCTTCTCCAAACTCAACTATCATTAAGACTAACTTCCACCACATGTGTATTATAGTTATTATTACTTCGTACAGTTTTGGTTATACTGCAAGTTCTCACTTACAGTTGTTAGTTGTGTTCCTGAAATTTGCAACTTTAAGTAAAACAACTGTAAATGAATCATGGGTTCCCATAGGAATCAATGTTAAATCCAGAGTTAGAAGTTCCTTTGGACATATCTTGCCAGAAAAAACAATGTACAAGTTGAAATACTGTACTGTACATGGGCAGCACTGTGCATTCCTGGTTGGAAAAACTTGCAAAATAAAATAAATCACTGAATGTAACAGAAATACGGTATAAATTCTAATTAGATAAAACTAAAAACAAACCCTGAGTAGCACAGCTTCTGTGTCTCACCCACAGCAGTTCTGAAACTCTGCTCAACCTTTTGCTTGTATTCCATTCCCACTCTGTCTCTCTTTCTCACCTTTCCCACTCTGTTTCTACTTCCCAAACTCTCTCTCCTTTCCAACCCCATCTGTCCGCCTGTCTCTCTCTCTCTCATCTTTTCCATTTGGTCTCACCCCCTCATCTGGCCAACTCCCTGTCTGAGCTGCAACTGGGCCCAGAGCCAGGACCTCTTCCTGACAGTTTCAGGGGGCAGAGCTCTTGGCCCAGGCCATGGATGGAGGTGGGGGTGCATGCGTGGAGCTGAGGGCCCTGCTACCTCCCCCCCCACCACAACCTCCCAGGGTTACTCACACTTCACCACCTGCTCGGCACCTGGTAGCTTCCTGTCCCTGCCCTGCTCTCCTGCTCCTGGATCTCGGGCCTCACTCTCACCCCATAACATTAGCCTCTGGTGAAGGTGGTGGCTCCAGAATCAGAACGTGGTGGTGGCAGCACATGGGGGCATTGCCAGAGTATAGATGATGCAAAACCAACAATGGTGATGCAAATTGGAACAACAACCTCTAAAAAATAAACAACTTTAAAACAAAATGGCATTAAATGGGGGTGTGACTTAAGATCAAGACTTATTGTATTTACAAATATTCGAATTTCCTTGTTTTTTTTGTACTTTCCTGCTCCTCCATCTGGGGAGACCAGATTGATTCACTTCTGCTTTTCCTTCTACAGTCCCATTCCTCCCTCTCGTGGTACCGGAATGGAGATTGTGACCGGAAGCTCTCAGGGTCTAATTACCTCAGATCCTCCTCTTCTTGTTCATCTTACTGGGATTTCACAGGTGGTAGTAGCACTGGTATCATTTACATCATCAGCACTATTAACATTATCATCCCCCTGTTGTGGGATTTGTAGGAGCTCTTCACAATCCCTTGCTATTGGCAATATTTGACCCACCATGCACATAACAATTTCCTGTTGGTGAAATGCCTTGCTTTGGGACATTGCCAAATTCATCTAGTTAATTTGGAAGCACTTTACCCACTTGGACAACTGTACTGTATACAATATAGGGCTAGCCTTGTCCACTATGCATAGCGTCCATTGTACAGGGGTTCACAACTACCTCGATAGTTTTTGCAGAGTCACCTATGCAAAATTCCTGCAGCTTTGAAAGAGTGTAGGATTGAAGAGAACACAAACATTTGCATGTACTGGGCTAATTTGACCTTTTTTTTCTTTAACAAACCTGTTTCAAAATTCCACACTCCCATGTTTTTAATCAAAAAGCAAATGTATTCCAGGGATACCGACAAACCAGTTCAATGTGTTTTTTTTCTCAACAAAGAAAGGCTTTTTAAACTCTTACCAAAATCCTTTAACTATTTAAGACCAAGAACTCCAATGGTCCCCCCAAAAAACTTTTAACCTCTGTTAAATGTCACTAACCCAAGATCAACCTGACACAAGATTAACCATAATCACTTCCAACAACCAAAATTCAGGATTTGTCTCCTTTCGTCCCAACGTCCTCCATATTTCATGTTCCTACCACCCGGTGAGCTCCACACACTGGTCTGCACCACAGCTAGTTATATGTACTTACAAACAGAAATACAAGAGATGTTAACAATATTTTACAGCATAACAGAAAGACAACAGATATCAAAATGTCTTACTGAAGCAAAGTTAATTAACTTATGTTATCGAGAGGGAACAGAGGCAAACTGAACTTCTTTATTTTTCTTGCCATCTGTCCACAAGCAGAGGTGTTTTAATTTTTTGAAATAGACCACGGCATGTTTCCCCAAACCCCCTGTTTGTGAAGTCAGTTTTAAAATGACTCGCAGCAAACTCTCGTTAGTGCTAAATCAAAAATATTGTTTATTTATACATTCAAACCTGGGGTATGGTCATCACAACTGCATATACGCACACATACGTACACAGACACACACACACACACACACACACACACACACAGACACACACACACACACACAGACACACACACACGAGAAGGAGATAGGAAATGAAAGAGTTTCATAACTGGAATAACTTAAAACGAAAACAAAAACCAAAGATGGGGGTATTAATTCATGTGAATATTTAAGTCCAGAATGTCAGAGTCCAGTGAGGATTCCTTCACTTTGGAGTTAAAGTTCAGATGGATTAGTTAGCTGAAAGCAAGAGTTGCCAAATTACTTCAAAGCAAGATGCCATTGGTATGCAGAGGCTTATTTTGATCTACAGGAATTTTCCAGAGAACCAGGTATCTCGGAGATTTAGAGTTGAGGCAGGCTTTGTTGTCAGCCTGGAGTCCTGCTTTGGTGTTGATAGACTGGATGACAGCAGATTGTTCTGGAAGCCCAGGAATGTAACATTGAAACTTACCAAAGGCCAAAGGGGTTTAGGTCATGTGATGTTGCCCATTGATGAGTTAGTTTCAGATTAACAATTAGATTCTATGGCTGGAATTTTCCGTCCCCTTTGGCATTGGGCGTCATGGCGAATGTGAACAGACAATATGGTGGGGAGGCCAAAAATTGGTTTCATGATACTGTGAAACCAGTTTGCAACTGCCTGCTCCACTGTCAACAGCGGGCCGCGTTTCCCACCACCAGACATCGGGAATGCCATCTTAATACATCTGCATATCAATATAAGCCCTGCTTGCCGGAATCATCTCCCCATGCTGGATCATCTGGGCACGTTGCTTAGCATTTGAAAGGCATGCATCTGGCAAGCTGAACTTCGAGGGGAACTCGGGGATGAGTGCACACTAATGTTGCATAGCGCTTGCGAGGGTCGCCCGTTGGACTTCAAGGTTGAGACATTGCACATTCAGGTGAGGTCACAGGCAAGTTGCATTTTCCCGGCTGGCTGACAATGCGGTGCTGGGGCAAGGGCTACACTGTGGTTGGGGTGAGTTGGGGGGGGTGGGGGCAAGGCAGCATGCTGTGTGGTGAGTTGGGGTGTGCAAGGACTGCACTGCAACTAAAACAAGTTGGGGGGCAAGGCACAAGCACATGCAGGGTGGGTGGTAGGAAAGCAGGCATGCTGTAGGGAAACCTTGCATAATGTGACCATTCCTCCACAGCTGAGACAGTTCAGACGCAGCCACATTGACATGCTTGGAGTCAGGCCTCTAGCTTAACGGCCCACTCAAGCAATACAGAGTCATGAAAGTGCCACCAAATGCTCCAGAGCTTTTCATCCCTCAGGCACAGACTGCAAACTAATGAGCATTTTAGTGAACTACAGAACAACTGAACGACTGGGCAAGTTGTACAATCTCCTTGCTAAAGTTGGCCATGGAGCAGTCACAGATGGAGGTGCTCACAGTCCCTTGCAATGTCATCATCCCAGTTTGGACCAGTCTCCCTGCATGGTTCAAGCTAACAGTGCAGCCTTGCACTGAGGGTTAGGAGACTGCCTGAGCCTGAGCTGAGAGCACAGAATGCAGTTGAGAGGACGAAGCTGCTGCCAATTGGGCAAAGGTGGCTAGGGTTTTGGGCAGCCATGCAGCTCACTAATCTCTGGCTATGCAAGTGGTCGTCAGCACTCTCCGGGATGCATTAAGGGGCATTCAGGCTTAAGCAAGAGAGGTTCCTAGAAGACCTAATCCACGTGTCTCTCTGTTTCAACTGCAAGAAGAGTACATTGGGAGCATGGAGCCTGGGGACATACCTGTATGCCTCATGGCTTACAGAGAGCAGAGATGAAGGAGAAGAGAGTGATAAATGTGCCTGGCTGGGCAGACGGTGGAGAATTGCCCTCAAGAAGAAGGGGCAGCTGGGGGTCCTAGGCCTACAGCTGAAGAACCACAGCAAGCCGTTGCTGGCCAGCACCTAACTAGACCCAGGTACTATAGATGACACTTGCCAGTCTTGCAGATGACCAAGAACGAGCATCGCTAAAGATTGCATATCCAGGGAACTGGTCAGTCACATCCCGTCACCTGCTGCAGGATTTGGTCCCATGGGGACATGGAGGACACTCATTGACAGTGGCTGTGAAAGCAACCACTGTGCTCAATTTTTACACCAGTGGCTCCTCTCAGGGTTCCACAGGTGACCTCTGTGAGATATCACAAACGTCAACACACAAATGCATCCAGGAGGTCACGGACACCATATTGGCGAAGGCACACAGCTTTGTGCATTTCGCCCAGGATCAGAAAAACCAAGAAGCACGAGTGCTGGGATTTGCCCAGACCTCAGGTTTTCCATAGGTGCATGGTGCCATTGACTGCACTGTCATGGTGCTCAGATCCCCATGGCAACAAGCGGTCAACCACATCAACCGCAAGGTCTACGACCACCGCAAACACATCCTGTAGGTCTGCGCATGGTTCTCAGGGAGTGTCCTACATTCTCAGTAGGCCTCAGATCTCTGTCGTTTTCCAGGGCCCACAGAGGTCCTGCAGGGTTGGCTCTACAGGGACAAGGGCTATCTGCAGAGGATGTTGCTGATGACGTCCATGCGGCAGCCTCAGAATGAAGCAGAGGAAAGGTACAATGAGGATCATTCTGCAACTCACACTTACGTATAGCAAACTATCAGAATGTTGAAAATGAGGTTCCGGTGCCCGGACCGGTCTGGTGGAGCCCTGCAATACAGCCCACAGAAAGTGTCACACACCATCGTCGCCTGCTGCGCCCTTTACAACCTGGCACAGGGGGAGGAGTTGGCTGAGGAGGAGATGGAGGAGGTGGACAACTCCTCTGACGAGGACATCAATGGGCATGAGGGTGAGGAGGCCCTCGAAGGTGAGGATGATGGTGATGAGGCCATAGCACTGGCCAGATGAGACAGGCACATTTGGGAGCCTCCTTGGCTGCTAGATTCATGAAGGAAGATGCTGACATGCAGTTAGGGACACCATAGATCATAACATTGTATCTGTGAACATTTGACTCCTTTCTGGCTGATGGCAGTGCACATACCCTCTGTGATAAGGCTCCTGTTATGGAGATGCAGTGGATGCCCAAAGTCCCTACATTCCAAGAGGATGATGATATCATGTGGTTGGGACACGCCATAGATCGTCACACAGCTTATGTGAATGTCTGACTCCTGTCTGGCTGATGGCAGATCGCTTGCTCTCTGTGAACAGGGTCATATCATGGAGATGAAGTGGGGAAACTTTACCTTCTCCTGATCCTATGGCATCCTTTGTGGGCTGAACCCTTCAGGATCACACTGTCACCAGACACAGATGCTGATGATAAAAACAAAAAAACTGCTGATGCTGGAAATCCAAAACAAAAACAGAATTACCTGGAAAAACTCAGCAGGTCTGGCAGCATCGGCGGAGAAGAAAAGAGTTGACGTTTCGAGTCCTCATGACCCTTCGACAGAACTTGAGTTCGAGTCCAAGAAAGAGTTGAAATATGATGCTGATGGGATGGGGGCCAGCCGATCTCGAAGATTCTGAGAGCACACAGAGAGAATGAGTGAATTCTGTGCTGCCGCCCCAGGACAATCTGGCAGCAATGATAAGCCTCATCGAGGTGCAAGCATGACTGATGTGCCCAGTAACTGTGAAGACACACCATCAGTGTGCTGGGAAGGCTGGACAAAGCACAGGGAAGAGGCTCTGGACTGAGACACCTGCCTTTATGTCTTTATCTTGTGCAGGGACCAAGTTTTCACATCTGAGTGACACGATCACTGCTCATCAGAACAAGGAACCATAGGCAAGGAGACATTCTTGGGAGTTTATTGCATCTTCTTAACTTTCCTAACACTGGCAATATATCTTGGTGCTCCCCCGAACAAGCACAGTGGAGGTGGGGGCAGCCATCTGTTTGCTACATCCCATCTATGTAGAACTCAATGGGCGTCCTCTGGAGTGCTGAGACTGGAGGGTCCCTGCCTGTTTTCGGGGACATGCTGTGTGGCAGTGGCACCTTCCTCGGCCTGTGGAGCTGGAGCTGCTGGTGTCAGAGGCAGAAAGGATTCCGATGGGTTGGACACTCACGGGGTCACTTGGGTGGATGGCCCCGGGGGCGGGTTACTCCTGCTGACCCTCCTCCCTATGGGTGCCCCAGAGCCCCTGGCTGCCCCACACCCTTCTCACATTGACATTGTTGGAGGCCAACTGTGGCATCAGTGATAGAGTTCAGCCCATGCAGCAGTGCAGGAGCAATGTCCTGGACCAAGGTCTCCATGGCAGTCACCAATCTACCAGTGCTAGCATGCTGCATTATCACCTCGGCCTGAAGGCAGTTGGACTCCTCCATCGTGCCTTGCAATATGTGGAGTTCAGCGGACATGCCTTCCTGATGTTCCTGAGCTTGTCTTTACAACTCCAACAACTGAGGTATGACCGAATCCAGCAGCTCCTCATCTAACTCGGACTCAGCAGTTTTCTTGTCTCTAGCAGTCCTCCAAATGTTGGAAATCTAAGAAGTCCCAGCCAGCGCCTGCTATGGATCAGACAGTGTGTTGTGCCCACTAGACTGTGACCTTGAGGCTATTTTAAAGCCAGGTTTCACTAAAGTGTGTGTCTCTGCACTGCAGAGGGTGTGGGTAAGCACTGTGATGGGGCTTCAATGAGGGTTTCATCAGATTCTTCTTCTGAGGCTTGTTTGGGGCTAGAGTCGAGGACCTGGGTCATGGACCTCCACAGTTGTTTCCCAGGTGTGCCTGCGAAAGCAAGGAGAGATAATTAATGTATAGCAGGGGACAGCGGAACAGGGGAAGTGACTAATATCATGGTTGTCTGATGGATGTTGCACCACTGAACCCTCACTTGGTAGAGCACCGCTGGCCTCACCATCAGCACAGGAATGGTCCAGATTGTCGCCAGACAGTTGGATGACTCTATTATCAAAGACCCTGAGGACCTTGATTTCAGGCATTCATCCACCAGCATATGACTTCTCTCTTTTGTTATGTGCCAGCTTGTCCTGCATAAATACGGATGCAGGGAGTAAGCAGGATGCCTACCAGGCCTGATGAGAAGGAGCCTGGAATGTGTGGGGGGTGAGTGGTGCCATGGACAGGATGCGGACATGATTTGCAGGACAAATGACAGTGTGTATGAGAGAGTGAATAGTGATGTCCCTTGCACTGGCAGTGAATGAGCTCCCTGTGGATGTGTGATAGGTTTGTGAGTGTGTGAGTTGAGAGTGATGAGAAGAGTGACTTACCCTGGCAAAACAAAGGAGATCATTCATCCTCCTTTGGCACTGACTGGCTGTCCACTTTTTCAGGGTGTTGGGGCTGACCACTGCTGCCACCGCCTCCCATGTAGGATTGGTGACCTTGCTTGCTGTCGTTCAGCCAGAGCGGGGACAGAGGACATTGAGGCGGGTCTACACTGCATCCAGTAGGCTCTCGAGGGAGGCATCGCTAAATCTGGGGGCAGCATGTTTCCTCCCTTTGGCAGCCATCAGTTCCCAGCAGCTTCCTATCCCTTGAAGAGCACTAACTCTTTGCAGAGGCGGCCTTTAAATATGGCACCAGTTCTCTGATGGCCTGAGGTGATGGCGGGTCGGGTGAATCAGAGGACACCCCACCAGCGACCATATGTTTCCCAGGAATGCATAGTGAATGAGGTGGGAATGGGACAATGCGGTGTGAAAACCCAGTATTGCAGCCAGCGGGTCATTTTTCCCGCCCGCTATCACAAATGTGGGATGATTCCACCCTATCGGCAGGATTTTCCGCACCTGCCCACTGACACGATCTTCCGGTCCCACTGCAAGTCAATGGACTTCTGGCTGGGGCGCCGCCTCGCCCAGCCAATGTTTCCGATCAAAATCCATTGTTCACCTTAGGAGATAGATAGTGACTATTTGTTCCTCCACACCTATAATGGGCTTCAAAGGCTCTCTCCCTTTGTTATAAGAGCTGTTGCAGTACAACTACAACACTGGCTTCTACCCGGCTATGTAGAAAATTGCCCAGCTATGTCCTGTACATTAAAAGGAGAACAAGCCCAACCCTGCCAATTACCACTCCATCTGTCGACTCTCCCTCACCAGTAAAGTGATGGGAGGGGTCATTAACAGTGCTATCAAGTGGCACTTGCTTAGCAACAACCTGTTCACTTATGCCCAGTTTGGGTTCTGCCAGGGCCACTTCAGCTTCTGACCTCATTACAGCCTTCAAACATGGACAAAAGAGCTGAACTCCCAAGGTGAGGTGAGAGTGACTACCCTTGACACTAAGGCAGCATTTGACCGAGTGTGGCATCAAGGACCCCCAGTAAAACTGAAGTCAATGGGAATTGGGGGAAAACTCTCCATTGTTTGGAGTGAGAATAAAGGAAGATGGTTGTAGTTGTTGGAGGTCAATCATCTCAGCTCAAGGACATCACTGCAGGGGTTCCTCAGGGTAGTGTCCTTGGCCCAACCATCTTCAACTGGTTCATCAATGACCTGCCTTCCATCATAAGGTCAGAAGTAGGGATATTCCCTGATAATTGCACAAAGTTCAGCACAATTCGCGACTCCTCAGATACTGGCGCAGTCCATGTCCAAATGCTGCAAGACCTGAACAATATCCAGGCTTGGGCTGACAAGTGGCAAGTAATATTCATGCCACACAAGTGCCAGGCAATGACCATCTCCAACAAGAGAGTATCTAACCATCAACCCTGACATTCAATGGCATTACCATCAATGAATCCCCCAATATCAGCATCCTGGGAGTTACCATTGACCAGAAACTGAACTGGACTAGCCATATAAATACTGTGGCTACAAGAGCAGGTCGGAGACTGGGAACCCTGCTATGAGCAACTCACCTCCTGGCTCCCCAAAGCCTGTCCACCAACTACAAGGCACAAGTCAGGAGTGTGATGGAATATTCCCCACTTGCCTGGATGAGTGCAGCTCCCACACCACTCAAGAAGCTTGACATCATCCTGGACAAAGCAGCCTGCTTGGTTGACACCACATCCACAAACATTCACTCCCTCTGCTACCAACATACAGTAGCAGCAGTGTGTACCGTCTACAAGACGCAGTGCTGGAATTCAGCAACGCTCCTTCAACAGCACCTTCCAAACCCATGACCACTACCACCCAGAAGGACAAGGGCAACAGATAGATGGGAACACCACCACTTGGAAGCTCCCCTCCAAGTCACTCACCGTCCTGACTTGGAAATATATCACTCTTCCTACTGGGTCAAAATCCTGGAACTCCCTTCTTAACAGCACTGTGGCTGTACCTACACCAGAGGGACTGCAGTGGTTCAAGAAGGCAGCTCACCACCACCTTCTCAAGGGCGACTAGGGATGGGCAATAAATGCTGGCCTAGCCATTATTCATTAATATCCTGTTAATGAATAAGAATAAAAAGTAAAAATAAAATTCCAGGCTGGAGAGACAGACCATCTGCTGCTCCCTTGTTTTATTAATTGAAATGTGCCCACACAATGACAGATATGAGATTCCACAAGGCAAAGGTTGAGCTTTGTCCTGTAATTAATGTTGGAAGTTTCCAGAACTGTAACCAATTTGCAAATGATGTAATCTGTAGCAGCCGTGACTTTGGTCCAGAAAGTCAAATTTTGGTTTGAACATTTTGTGATCTCTTTCATGTCTTATGGACATGACACTTAAGTGGGAGGAGCAGGAATGATATCTACCAGACAGCTATGCCCTATCAGCCACCAACTGCAATTTACATGTAACAAGCAGTGAAATAGCAGCTTGGAGAAGCTTTGGTAGTGTAAGGAACATATCTTTTTATTTTTCTTTATCTCTGTGGGACTATAGTTTTAACAATTGGATTGTGGCTTTAAAAACTACTATGGCTGCAGGTGAAAGACAAGTTCACTGGAACAAGGTGTGGAATATACAAAGTTGCTATTTCCTGGAACAGAGTGTGCCAGGTTAGACAAAACAACGTCAGAAAAGGGAACTGCCTAGCAACAACATTTTAGCTGTCTCCTGATTAGCTGACCAAGGTTTTGTGTTATAGCAGTGAACAGAGAGACTCTAGCCTGCAAAGAGAACACACCTAAAACCTCTCTCTCCTGTGTGTGTAAGATTCCAGTAAATCTATAAGGCTAGCTAGCACGCTTTTTCTTCATATCTCTGTAACCTGCTCTCTCTGAAAAAAACCCTGTCAAGAAGAAAAGGGAAAAATCATCAGGAGAGACATTGAAAAACAAGTTTTCAACCAGTGAATCACAGACTGAGAGTGGTGGGAGACAACCTTGTGTCATCAACAACAAACTGCAAGGAATTTGGAAGACATCAATCAAAATCAACCCGCTTAATCCTGTACTCTAAATTGGTACTATTAACTGTTTTATCTCACCCTTAAAATCCATCTTTTGTGTGTCTTATGTATGTGTTTGTGTATAAGGGGTAGAGTTTAAGTTATAGAGTTAAAAGTTGGCAGCTCATATTTCTTTCTTTTGCCACTGGTTACAGACAATTTGTTTGGTAAACATTTATTTACTTGTTAAGCTTACAAACCTGGTGCTCGTATTCTGTTAACCCAAATTAAAGAGTTAGGTAGAATTGGGCAATTTGGTGGTCTAATCAAACTTTTCACAATTGTCACAGCTTGGGGAGCAGTGGAGCTTGATATTACAGTGCACTATCCCCAGTGAGTCATGACAGTAGGAACACCGAGGAGAATCTATCCACGGCATCTAGGACTTGTAAGGGACATTCCACCCAGAGATTTTCAACCCTCTAATGACCTGCTGCTCAATTTCTTCATTATTCCAAGCATACTATTAGCTTTAAACCAAGAAGGATATTTTAATATCTGCGTTAATTATTATAATTTCATGTTGTTAGGTCCCACTTTCCTTTGTGGGATCAGTTGCCCAATTATATAGCCACACATTCTGCCACACAAGTAAGTAAAACATTTACAAAGCTCTAGTTTGCTTCATGATAGGCTTTACTATTGTTATTTTAAGTTTATATCTCTTAAAAACCTGCTGAAAAATATTTAATGTAGTGTCTTCACCTTGTTCTCAGGCATTAGTTTTTCAGAAGCTGAGCTGAAGTTTATGATTCACAGGAAGTTTCAGACATTATAATAAGACTTAAATTGAAATGAAAATTGTAAACTTATTTTGATCAGCACAAGAGCTCTGAGACAGAAGGGTACCAAATTCTGGGCTACCGTCAACACTTCCTTGATCGGAAGGCCACAACAATCAGGAGATTTTGCTTTCAGCGTTAATTAATTTCATGATAGCAACCACCATCCCAGTGAATCTGTATTAATCTGGCAGATGGTGTCCACTTTCAAAACCATGTTAGACCTGCAGTATCCTTTCTTATCTTGACTTTTTGTGTCAATTCCACAAAATGAAGGCAAACTAACCATTCTATGTTGTAAGCACTATGAATTTGTTTGGGGACCTGTTTGCTGTGAATTCTGCAGCTCTCAATCTCCACTGCTTAGTCTGCGAATATATTGTTGGTAAGGTAGAGTTTACCATAAAGAAGGATCGCAAAAGTAGCAAGGTGATTCTCAGTCCCAAGTAACTTCAAGGATTTGAACAAATGGTTGATACATATATGTTCTTTTCTCCAGAGATAACCATTTTGATTTTGCACAAATACATTTGAGATGGAAAAATCATACTGTTGAAGTTATTTTATGGATGTATTCACTGAGCAGTTTCTTAAAACAAATGTTAAATGAAAACATTTTCTTTTTATTACAACATGAATTAGTGCTATTTGGCTCCCTCAACCGATATTGTACAGTGTTTCTTCAAGTGAACTAGGAGCTTTATGAAGACTGGAAGAACCCAAATGTGAGCACAGGTTAATTATGTTGGATGAGCTCTAGATACATATAAAGTTACTACAGTACTTAAAGTAGCGTCTATTGTATTTTGTAGATGTTTGGTCAGAAATAGATACTTCATTTTAAGAATTGTAAAGACAGAAGTAGTTAATTTGAAAGTCAAACAGTAGCTTATTCCCCCGAGAAATGGCTGAATCATGGAGAAGAATGAATTCCAAGTCCAGCAGTTGCAACCAAACATCATATCTGTCCGACTATTTAAACGCAAGGTGGGTGGTCTTGGATTTTTAGTGAAGCAGAGGGTATGTAATCCCCCTGTGATCATCTCTGACATAATTCGTGGTGGCACAGCAGAGTAGAGCGGTTTGGTGCAGATTGGAGATATCATTGTGGCTGCCAATAACAAGCCTCTGGTTGATGTACCTTATGAACACACTCTGGAGATGCTGAAGAATATCGCCCCAGAGACATTTGTTGTGTTGATTTTGAGGGGTCCAGAAGGATTCTCCACTCACCTGGAGACCAACTTCACTAGTGATGGGACACCCAAAACAATACGTGTTACCAAGCCTTTAGTTCCTGTTACCAAACCAAGCGAGTCACCCATTCAAGGTGTCCAAAGCAAAGACAACCTCAAAGCTGAAGATAAAAGGATGAGAGACACTTGTAACCCAGCATCAGAGACATGGGAAAATGAGACCCCACAGGAGTCCAATCCCCTAATTCAGATCAAAGGAATGATGTCTTTAGTTAATGAAAACTCTTTAAAGGGATCAGGTGCCTGTTTTACCAACACAAACAACTCGATAAAAGATGAGAACGACGAGCTTCTTAAAGAAATTGAACCTGTACTAAATCTGCTGAAGAACAGTAAAAGGCCAGAGAAGTGTGAGGCAGAAGTCCAAGTGGACTGGTAGGCAAGCGTTACAATTTGGCTCAATTATTTTTCCAGTTTTTTGTTTTTTCTGGGAATGAGTATGAAAATGGGTAGGAGCAGTAAAAACCTTGTTCTATGATCCTTATGGGAGGAAGGGACAGGAATTTGCCAGGTCTGATAGTCATGAACATCTTTATAAAGAACATATTTATGACTTTCCTACAATTAGTGCACTGAAGGAATTTTCTTCAAGTCAATCCCAATGCATCCATTGATTTTTTTGTTCTACAGAACACAGGGACATGAGAAGGCCATTCAGCACCTCAAGCAAGTTGTTCAATGAAATCAAGGCTAATCTGTATTCTAATTCCATCCACCCAATCTGCCTCCTTATCTCTTCATGCCCTAGGCTACAAAATAATCTGTGAATCTCAGATTTAAAATGTTTAGTTGAGCTAACATCTATTGCTTTTTGTAGAAGAGGGTTCTATATTTCTTCCACACTATTCTCTGAATAAGTGTTTCCTAACTTCTCACCTGAAGGGAGCTCTGATTTTAACTTTATGTGGAAATTGCAGAGCGACCTGGTCATAATCTTCAAATCCTTCTTAGATACATGGGTGGTGCCAGAGGACTGGAGAGTTGCAAATGTTATAACCTTTTGCAAAAAAGGGAATTGGATAATTACCTGAAGAGAAAAATTTGCAGAGTTACAGGGAACAGACAGGGTGAGGGGGTCTTGCTAAACTGCCCTTGCTGAAGGCAGGCACAGACATGATGGGCCAGTCTGCACCGTCTTCTATTCTATGATTTTACAATTCCATGTTACCATGACTCCCCCACCTTGGGATAAAAGGTATCCTCCTCCCAATGAACTCTTTTCAAAATCCGATAAACTTCAATCAAATCATTCCTTAACCTTCTATATTTCAGGGAATACAAACCTAGCTTTTGTGATCTCTCCTCTTAATCTAACCCTTGGAGCCCTGGTAACATTCTTGTGAAACTGCACTGCTCACTTTCTAAGGACAATAAATCCTTTCTAAGTTGTGGAGCCTGAACTGTACACGTTACTCCAGATGTGATCTAACCAGGACTTTCTATAGCTGTAGCTAATCATTCACCCCATTATATTCTAGCCCTCTAATTATAAAGGCTCATTTAGCCGTTTTGGGTGTTTTTGCACCTGACTGCTACATTTTAATGACCTGCGTAGATTACCTTATAAATCTCTTTGGAACTCCACTGTTCCTAACATTTCATCATTTAAAAAAATGCTTGGATCTATCCCCTTTTTTGGTCCAAAACAGATGAATTTCAAACTTACCTGAATTGAAATCCACCTACCACAGTTTTGTCAAGCTTTGTAATGTCAAACTCATGTCTACACTATTTACCCAAAGATTAATCCACCAATCTTTGTGTCATTGGCAAACTTGGATATTTGGTTCTCCATTGTGTTGCTTGGGCCATTAATAAATATAATGAATAGTGAAGTCCCTAGCACAGATACTTGTGGAATCTCCCTAGCCACTTTCTTTCAATGGAGTACAAACCCATTATCCTTACTCTTTAGTTTCTGCCTTCTACAGCTTAACCAATCTAGTAAGCCCTCCAATCTAGTAAGCCCTCCAATTCCATGAGCTTTCATTTTAGCTAACAGTCTCTTATATGGAACATGATTTGGAAAATGCACTGTCCTATTTTAGTGCTTCATATGTTTGTACCAATTCCTTTCCCACTATTTTAACAGGGGAGTTAACAATTCCATTAGAATTGAGGGTAGAACAGCTTTATATGAAGGTATGAGGCTTTGTGCAATAATATGACTCAAAATAGTTTCCAGGCTGTTTATTAAACACTAGACAAAGTTTGTCAACCGAAGAGAGCTTACCAATGCATCATATGCAGAAAAAGAATTATGACATCTATTGATACATGCCATTGATATGATCAGTTATAAATGGTAATAGAATGTGAGACATCAGAATTATAGATAATGTAGTATCACAGCCTTTTGCTTCATTGCTGAATGTTAGTTACTGTGCAAAGAGAACACAATTAAGAAGTACCTGATTTAATTTTAGAAAAAAACAAAAACAAAATTGCATTAAATATCAACTGTGCTTACATGTTTCCCAATCATAATAAATAGCAATAAGTGCCTTTTTAACAAATAACTAACTGAGACATGTTAACGTAACATCTGTGTTAATTATTTAATTGCTTTCAGATGCACCTCTGCACATTGTCCAGCTTGTCCAAAGCCTGTTGTTTTAAATAATAGAATCCTGATTTGTTGAATTTGACCATTGGCCTTTAACCTGTGCAACATGGGTGCAAGTGCAGAGTGGACTGATAATAAAAATCTTATATCAGTGTACACTTCCTATTGTGCCTTTTGACGTCCTGTTGTCACACTTCTATCAAATTTTTGTGTCAATCTTTTCGTTCATGAATCCCAAGGTGCACATTTGTAATGAAGACTGAATGTCTAATCTTATCACTCTAAGCAATCTGGCCACCAGATTGAACAATCTGGCTAATGGGTTCGGACAAATCTCTTAACCTTCTTTTTGAAACCCCAAAAAATCAACTACCATCTTTTCTTCAGTAATTGAAATATCTAATGTCCAAAATAAGGATTCAAAAAAATAAAAATACTCAAAAGTGCATACCCACAAATAATAGATTACATTTATTTCCAAGTGTTGAATTGTCTTTTGTATTTTTTTAATGCCTCCATTAACATTTTTACTTGAAAACCTCAGGAACTCTCAAAAGTTTGGACTTAGACTTGATACTTATGGCCAGAGCTGTGACAGTTGAATTCTGACTATGTCTGAACATGTGCAGAGTACCCAATTTTCCAGGATCCATCAGTACTGTTCAGCTCATTATAATTAGAAGGATTTTGCTCTTGAGTTTTTTGTAATATCTGCCAAAAATCTCAATAAAATCATAAGGTTTATTTTAAAATCAGAGAAGCTGTTTCTCTGTGAATGTATACGTGAGCGAGAAAGCATGAGAATATTCTGAGTGCACACTTGTAGTTGTTGTTTTGTGTTTTATAAACTTTAGAAAGTGAAGTGAGAAAGAGAGGGAGAGAGAGGAGAGAGAAAGAGATTGCAGTCAAAAATAAAAGACTAAATCCCTAGCGCAGTTCGAGGAGATACATATTTTTAGGTATTACCTGCTAAATGGATTTTATTTTGTTTTTAGACTTTTGCATCTGACTCAACCAGGTCACTCTCAAAATTAAAACTTTAGCTCAGCTGTCCAAAGTAAAAGCCCCATGCCTCGTCACCCTCCCACATTCCCCACCACCACCCCATTTGCAATTGCATCATCTAACACACGATTGGATGAATCTGATGTCATGCCTCTTCCACCCATTGAGACTATGTTCCAAGTGTTTATGACTCGTCTGAAGTTTATCATGTTAACAATAATCCTTTCAGCAATTTTAACCTGTTGCCCCCCCCCCCACCACCCCCCAGTCCTTGTATCCTGAAATATGTTTTAGAATCATAGATTCTTATAGCGCAGTACAAGGCTGTTCAGACCATTTGTATCATTGAAAACATTTTGAAAGAGCTGACCAAATTACCCCCATACACAGCTCTCTTCTCCTAGCAAATTAGTTCCCTTCAAGCCTATTTTCGATTGCCTGTTGAGAATCCCTATCGAATCTGATTCCACTGCCCTTTCAGGCAGGACATTCTAGATCTTATCAACCCTCTGTGTGAAAAACATTTCTCCTCTAGTTAATTTGTCAATTATTTTAAACCTGTGACCTTTGGTTACCAACTCACTTGCCGGAAGAAAAAGTTCCTCCCTAATTGCTTTATCAAACCCCTTGTTATTTTGAAAACCACAATTACATTTCCCCTCAACCTTTTCTGCTCCATGTGAAGCAATCCCAGCTTCTCCAGCCTCACCACATAACTGAAATCGCATATTCCTGGGAAACCTCCTCTTTATCCTCTCAGGGTTTTAATAACCCATGGAAAATGTAGTGTCCAGAATTGTACACGATACTCCAGCTGAGATCTTTTATTGAATCCTTATCCATACTTGATAATCTCTTGTCTATTACCTAGAAGAGGGAAAAAGATTAAGAAACACCTGACTGAATCTTGGGACAAAAGAAGTCCCAAAGAATTTACTTTTGCATTCATCATCTTAACTGTGCTCGTGTGTTTTCTGAATTTGTGTCTTTTTAAGCAGCTGACTAGCTGAGTCCTGTTAACATAACACCCTTGCTAATTATCCAATTGCTTTTAAGTGCATTTCTGCACATCTTCCAGCTTTGTTCTGTTGCTTTAAACGATTGCATCCTGATTTATTGAATTGGACTACTGGATTTTTACCTCTGCAACATCGATGCTAGTTGCAGAGTGGACTGATAATAGAAATCTTATATCAGCGCAATTATGCCATTTGACTTCCTGTTGTCACTTTTTTGTGTCAAACTTTTCGTTCATGAATCCCGAGGTGCACGTTACAGTGAAAAATGAATGTCTGATCTTATCATTACACAATCTGGCCACCAAGTTGAACAATCTGACCAATGGGTTCTGATCTCTCACAGTGCCTTTTGAAACCCCCCAAAATAAACGACCATCGTTTCTTCATTAACTGAAGTATCTAATGCCTAAAATAAGGGTTCAAAAAATAAAAATGCATATAAAATTTCATAAATAATATGATTACATTTATCTTGAATTATTGAATTGTCTTTTAATGCCTCCATTAAAGATTTTTCTTTAAAACCACAGAATCTCTCACAAGACTGGACTTTGACTTGATAATAATGGCCAAAGCTGTGACATGGTCGGCTGAATTCTGACTATAATGTCTGAACATGCGCAGTGCACTTAATTTTCCAGGATCTAGTGCTGTTCTGTCCATTATCATGAGAAATAATTTTCTCTTGAGGTTTTTGTAGGCTCTGCCAAAAAATAACTTGAAGACAAATTCAAAATGTTTATCTTAAACTCAGAGAAGCCGTTTCTGCGTAGATGTGTATATGAGAGAGAAAACATAAGAATATCCAGAGTGCACACTTGTTCTAATATTTGTTTTGTGTTTTATGAACTTTAGAAAGCAAAGGAGAGAGACAGAGAGACAGAGAGAAAGACTGGAGTCAGAAATAAAAGACCACCTGACTAGTGCATTTTGAGGAGATCACAAGTCTTAGTTTGACTCCTTGATTTGCGTGTGCTGGTGCTGGGATTTGGCATTCAATGTCAGTGATCATGGTTACACATAGCCCCAGTTTTACTGAGGTAATAGAGTGTAAGATTGTCCAGGAACTTTGGTATTTGACAACTGTTAGCAGTTTAACAGTTTGAAGTCACTACAGGCGAATACAGTACAGATGTAGGAAGCTATTTACACTGCGAGGGCTGAATTTTTCAGAAGAAGAATATTGGGAAGCTGCCAGCATATACCTCGTCCACACTGTTTATTATTTTGTACACTGTTATAAGATCCCAAGTGTTTTGCTTTCTTTGACGTTTTCTCACAGTCTTCCCTCATGACATAATCCTTTGATACAAAACCAATTCTCATCAATCCTTCATAATCTCTGTCTGTCATTAACCAACACTTCATTGCATATTCTTCATTTTCCTCATTCTCAGATGAACATTTCCATCACATAGTAATAATTTTCAACAATATCTCTGGCACAGTCCTAGGTAGCTGATTATAAGACAAAATAAAATCGATTGAAACATTGGATGTGAGGCCTGTTTAGAAAAATAGTAAATAAAATGGACTGTTTAATTGATAGGGGTGTTAACATATGACCTACCCAAGTGTGACCCTTCTTAACCATAAAATTAGCTCTTTTTGTCACGGTCATTCTGGTCCATTATTTATTTTCAGCTCTCTGACCAATGGCTCTCATAACAGCATGCCAACTCCCGGTGCACAGTTATACATCCTACAGTCAGTTTTTCTCAGCTTAGTCCAACATCATCAGGCAGGAGCTCAAAGGGTGAGGTATAGGTTGTTGTGAGGAAGAACTGATTTTACGTCTAATTAAGATCCATACTCATTGATAACCATGTTTAGTTCTTTTCGATTTGCCATACATAAGATGTCACTTTTGATTTATTTGACAATCACATGCATTATTGTATAGTATTGATGTATCACAAAAAATATTCTGGTGATTGTGTCAAGATATAAAATTCTGACAGAAATCACTGGTTAGAGACTATTGCATAAATTGAAGTGATGTAGTAAATATGACTGTGCTCTTGGTGCTCATCTCACTTCATCTGATTCCTTTTATGACCAAGCACTTATTTGGCTTCTTTATGCTATATTGTGCCATTTCTCTATCTCTCTCTCTCTCTCTCTCTATGTCTTCCTCTGTCTCCCTCTCTCTCTCCCTCAGTCTCTGTTTTTCTGTTTCTCACTAGATTGGGAAAAACCCATTGGGGCAATCAAGCCCACTCTTTCCACACATAGTACAACCATTTACCCAGTTGAGAAAAATGCATGAAGCCCGAGAAGAAAGAGATGAAAAAAGAGAAAGGATTTCCATAGGGGTTTTCCTGATCTCTTTGGGATATGGTTAGTTGAAATCCCAGTGAGATGGCATGAATAGCATATATATATAGATATATACACACACACATGCGAAAGAAATTGTACTGAAGTACAGTATTAAGTTTGAATTCTCCAATGAATCATTGAGGAAATGGAAAAGGTGCATAAAACTGTTTTATTATCAATGAAGTATTAAAACATAATGTTCACCTACAGGGGTGAGGTAAGCCAGCAGTGTTTGCAACCTCAAGCCAAGAATGACCAAGTGTTTTATGATCTATGCAAAAATGAAAATATGCCAACAGTTCTTCCTAACCCTTATTCTGAACAGGTAAGAGAATTTACTAACACTGGCTGATATCACAAATACATTAAATGTCAAACCTTAAAGATCTGTTTGGTAACAAAAATGGTATTAAGTAAGCACTTGGATCATTCCTGATTAATTAACAGTTAGTATTTTATTGATACATTTTAAAAATATGCAATGTTCAAAATTGGAAACATCAATTAGAAAGTATTTGATCCAGTTGATTGCAGTGTGGAAACAAGCTTTGAGGAAAAGTATTTCATTATTTTAACACTCCCATTCTTTTACTAGATAAGTGCAGTGAGTTACACAACCTGAATCTTAACTGAAGGACACTGTAATTCTTTTTCAACACTAAAACAGAAAATGCTGGAAAAAGCTCAGCAGGTCTAACAGCCTCTGTGGAGAGAAAGACAGAGTTAATGTTTCGAGTCCGCATGACTCTTCTTCAGTTATAAGGACTCGAAAGGTTAACTCTGCCTTTCCCTCCACAGATGCTGTTAGGCCTGCTGAGATTTTTCCAGCATTTTCTGTTTTTGTTTCAGGTTTCCAGCATCCACAGTATTTTGCTTTTATTATAATTCTTTTTGGTGTCCATGGGCTAGAGAGAGGGGAGAAATAATCAGCCAGAGCCATTAGTTCTGATCACCAACCAATGACTGAGTGCACACGTGTACATCACATGAGGTTATGATTGGATTCAGCTGCTACATCATGGTGGAGTAGTTTATTGTCACTCTGGCTGGGATTTGCAGGCGAGACCTGTCGTGGGCAGGAATGAAAAATTTGGAGAGCCAGCCATAGGCCCATTGACTTTCGGTGACACCAGAAAATACCAGCCGCAGGTGGGTCCGGAAAATACGGCCCCTGTGTCCCGACTCACACACTTTAATTGAGCATGTGGGTGAGATAGCAGGGCATGGTCAGCATTTATTCAGCCAGTGATGTCTTTAAGAAATGGGAGAAAAGGTAGAAATTTGGGGAAAAAAACAAGTTTTTCAAATCATTGTTAATCCAATGGCAAATAGAAACTTTAAAAAAAATTAAGTTGAAGCCTTTTATTCTGGGTAAGGACATAGGTTGGAAATTTGCCAGCTCTTTGTAGCCTTCCACCGGCATTGAAAGTGGGAGGTGACTCGGCTTCAGTGGGCAACAGGACACAGGAAGGCAGCCCACCCACAAGAGGAATCGGCAGAGCGCTGGTGGCTCAGCAGCCTCTTAGCTAATGGTGGCTATTGCTGCGCTGCAACTGTGAGGAAAATGTGACTTAATGGCTGAGGCAGCCTTGAAGAGGAATAAGCGGGGTTGGGGTTGCTGGGGGCCAGGAATGGTTATCACAGAGTACATGTGGCGCTATTGCCGTGGGGGCAACCATACCCACCAAGGGCCCCGGCCATGGGCCATGGAGTGTCCAAAAAGAAAGTCACCTCCATACCAGCTGCCATGTGGCAGTGGGACCCCTGATGTGGACAAAATGCATTTGGAGACAGCAAAAGACCCTTAATTGGCAAGTTAAATGGCTCAGTTGGGCTCCGTGCGGGTTGCCATTCTGCCAGATTTCCTGCCACCGGCAAAATGACATGATGGCAGGAAGACACTGGGCATGAATTTGATGCCTCATGCGCCATTTTTCCAGCCTTCCCAGCCTGTTCACCAAGGGGCCGTTAAATTGCAGCCATAATGAGAAATTAGAGCATTGCTTTACTTGACGGCTCGTTGGTTTGCTATCCTGCTATTAGTGAGGTTCCCTTCAAAATCTCAACTGGTTTGTGCTACTGAACTACACAACTGATAATGTCCTGTGTTGCAATCATTGGCTGGGATTTTCTGGTCTTGCCCGCATGGAAATCATCTGGGAAAAGGGCCGAAAAACTTGACAGTTGACATCAGGCGGGAATTTTGCTGTGGGACCGGAAATCCTGACCATTGTCTGCCCTTTCTCCACCAGACTATTATTCCTACAAACATTCTTGAGAGTCAGTTGAACTTGTAGCATTAAATGAAAAACATGCCAAGATACTTCACAGGATCATTATCAGACAAATGTGACACCGAGCCGCATGAAAAGATATTCGGACAAGTGACCAGCATGTTCATAGGTTTAATTGGAATACATAGACAGGCAGAGAGATTTCAGGATGAAATTCCAGAGCTTAGAGGTTAGGCCGCTGAAGGCACAGCTGCCTAAAGATGGAGCAATAAAAACTGGGGATGTGCAAGAGGCTTTATGCACATGAAGTTGTCTTTCTTGAGTGCCTTGATCTGCTAAACAAAATATGCAAAGAATATTTTGGCAACCCCAGACAGTAACAACTGGCTGCAACTGTGTTTTTCCAGCAGTTTCTTAGATACATACCTTAGGAAAGTTGCCTTGTGCTGAATGTCAATGTAATCAATCTCTTCAAATTGGCATTTCTTTTGTTTTTATTTAACTTCATTTTATCTTTACAACACGAACATACGCAATAGGAGCAGATGTAGGCCATTCAGCTCCTTGAGCCTGTTCTGCTGCTATTCACCAAGATTATGGCTAATCTGTTTGTGTCTCAATTGCTCATTCCAACCTACCCCTGACAACCTTTGATTCCCTTGCCTAGCAAAAATCTATCTATCTCCGCCTTAAAACTATTCAGTGATGTCACCTCCACTGCCTTCTGAGGTGGAGAGATCCAAAGTTGCACGACCCTCTGAGAGAAAAAAATTCTCCTCATCTCTGTCCTAAAAAGGCAACGCCAAATTTTAAAACTGTGCCCCCTAGTTCTGGACTCAGCCACATGAGGAAACATCCTATCCACGTCCACCTTGTCATTACCGTTCAGGATCTTATATACTTCAATCAAGTAATATTACAAATTCTTAGCAAAAATTATTCAAATTCAAAGCTTTAAATCAGCTTCAATGTAAAGTGTTGCTCATTGTCCCTGCTTAAAGAGAACTAAATCCAGAAACTTAAGGCTTTCATTTTCAGCTGGTTATCCCAGTTCTGATTACCTGTATAACATAATAAAGTCAATACAATTACAGTTTATATTAGTTACATTTAAATTATCTGTCAGCCTGATTATCTGCTGGAATGTTTTCCGGACAGGGGATATTAAAAATAAATAACGCTTCTTTTCCTGTTTGCAGGTTATTTGTTTATCTTCATCTCCATACCTCTCATTTTCATTATCCACCAACAGCCTCCATAATGGTGGATGATGGGCTCACTGTAAATGCTAACTTGAGAAAGAACTCTCCTATTCTGTGACTACCCTGAATAGTCTTACTAAATCATAGATCATTTTCCTGATTTGCCAAATCATTTTGTAATGTCATCTCATGTATGCTAGACACATTAGCTCCCTGGGTTTTAACCACTTACAGACACCAGAATTAAAACCTTTATTTCATCTGCCTCATTCCAGATTTGAACTGTATTCCTTCAGTGGAAAATATTGACTCATTTTACCCAGACCGCCAAATTTTAAGAAGTTAATCCATGTGTCTGTGTTGGTACCATACAGGGAAAACTCTGATTCCCTTTTAACATAATGTTATTTGGTAACTTTGCTGTGCATTTACACATACTGATTTCAACAAGCTGTTGTAAACTAAAGTGAATGGTTGATTTATTTCAGATAATCCCATCTGGGGGAGTGTCACCTATGAAAAGTTTGTCAAATGACAGTCCATCCAAATATCCCCGTTTTATTAAGATAAAGAACTGGGAAACAGGTGCTGTTTTAAACGACACATTGCATCTGAACTCTGGAACAGTAAAGGTCAGCTTTTCAGATCTTCAAATTGTGGCCTTTGTTGGCAACTTTTGAGCATTTTAATGCAAATAAATGTGTTATGGTTCTAGAAAATGTTCAACATGTTATGTGCTTGCAGGCAGCTGGCTGTACAGAACAGATTTGCTTGGGATCAATTATGATGCCAAATCAGCAAGTAGGAAAACCCAATGAAGCCCGAAAAATTGAGAAGCTACTTCCACTGGCAGCAGACTTTATTAACCAGTATTATACGTCCATCAGAAGGCAATTATTTAATTTACACCTGTTTAAAATGATCTTACCTGATTCAAATTTCAATAATTTGTCACATGCTTGTATACTTTGGGTAACTCACCGATCGACTGTCCATAGTAAACTGGGCCAATCTGTCAATGGGTAAAACAGTTGGAGGTGCTCAAGAAAGAATGTAACCTGATACAGAACCAGTTTTTACCCCTAAAGGGAAATAGCTTTATTTGCCAAAAATATGGGTGACCAAAGAGGTAAGGGTCAAAATAAAACTAAAAGAAAAAGCATTCAAAAATGCAAAAACTAGCATAGACCATGGCAAATGGAACTTTTGTCTCCCAAGCAAACATTCAGTTATATTAGGTGCTATTTATTACAAGTATAAAGTTCTTTGTTTTGCATTATAGGCATGGGTCTAAGGCCCACCTTCAGAGGATCGAGGAGGTGACAAACGAAATTGAAACAACTGGCAATTACCAGCTTAAAGATACCGAGCTAATTTATGGGGCCAAGCATGCCTGGCGAAATGCTACCCGCTGCATTGGGAGGATCCAGTGGTCTAAGTTGCAGGTATTTGCTAAGGATTGTATGAGAATAGTGCTATCACAAATGGAGGTGTAAAGAGCAGAGAAAGGCGAATGCAATACAAAAAGAATGGCAAATTTATTTTTCAATCTTTAGATGTAGTTTTATTCTTTCATGGGATGTGGGCATGGAAAATGCTGGCAAGGCCAGCATTTGTTGCCCATCCCCAGTTGCCCTTGGACTTAATTGCCAGGCCATTTCAGAGGGCAGTTAGAATCTGCCAGGTTTGGAGTCACACGTAGGTGAGAACTTGGTAAGGATAGCAGGTTTTCTTGAATGAAGCAGAAGGGCTTTTATGGCAATTGATGACAGTTTTGTGGCACTATTACTGAGACTAGCATTGAATTCCAGATTTTATTGATTGAATTTAAACTCCAGCAGCTGCCATATTGTGGTTTGAACACATGTTCCCAGAGAATTAGCCTGGGTCTCTGAATCACTAGTTCAGTGACTTTGCCACTATGCTACCAACTCCCCCTGGTGTATAATCGATGATAGTGGATTCTACATTTCAATTGATTTTTATTTCCATCAAGGAGGCTGCCAGCTTGTGATAACTTGTTTTACACTAACGCCTGAAGTCAAGATCTATCCTGACGAGTTTCCACCAATTGATAAATAAGCCTCAATTACCAAGGCGACAACTAAAATAATATGATCCTATGGAGATACAGAGGACATGTGTGAATAATTTTAACTTAAAAAAACACTATGTTGCAAACATACAGTAGAATTGCCAGCATCTAAAAGAGAAAGATTTTTATGTGGAATTCTTTAATGGTTCTAGTTGGGGGCCTCATTCAAGGTATTAGCTTATCTTTCTCTAACAAGTGCTTATTACCCTGTGGATGTTATTTCAAAAATATAACCAATAGGTGGAAATGGGTAACTCTAGACTAGATAATCTTTTCCTTTCAAACACTGCAGAATTTAACCGGCATTACTGTAAGATTCTGAAATTGCACCTAAAGCCATTAGTGGGATTTCTCTATCATTCAGAAGCACCCTACAGCTCTGTGTTTTTATAGTACAACGTGCTATTTACTGGATATTATGTTGGTTCAGGAACACGGAATAATATTATAGAAGAAAGAAGACAAATTTGAAACAATGGAGCATAGTACTTGAAAATAAAATAATAGCACCTGATAGATTGCCTTTTTATGAGTCCACTAATTTTGCTGTAATGTTTGCAGGTTTTTGACGCCCGTGACTGTACCAGTGCTCATGGAATGTTCAACTATATTTGTAATCATATTAAGTATGCAACCAACAGGGGGAATCTCAGGTCAGTGCCATGGGAGTTCATTTCATTGCTCAACTTCATCTGGGGATCCATGCAGAGCTAGAAAATTAATCAGAGTCACAACCATTGGAATAGAAATTATATTGTACAATATCGCCCTGCAAAATTACAAGCTTGTATGATATTGCTTTGTCAACAATTTAACAGATACCTTCACCATTTCTAAATAAATAGCATTATTACTGGCTGAGTATTTTTTAATCCTGCAATTTATTGTTCTAATCTTCCAAAGATATCAAGTCACACTGCAGTGGAATATTTCATTCTTCAGAACAGGCATTCATCATTTTTCAGTATAGTATTTCATTCTTCAATATAATATTACATTTGTGAGCCAAGATCATTGACCAGGGAACTGAACTACGCACACCATGCAATGTAATTAAGCAATGTTTGGAGAAGTAGGAATTCTTCTCAGCATTATTATGTATACAGGTTGCAGAATTCCAATTACTTTAGCCATGTGAGTAGCAAATCAGAGTACTGATCTCCATTCCTATTGCATTTGGCAAGAATGGTCCAAAAACAGTTACAGAGCATCAAGCACTGCACACAGTCCTTGCAATCTCCTGGGGCAGAATATTGTGCTTGGCATGCGGGAGTGCACCTGACACGCCTGAAGGTAAAATGATGTGCAATGACATTGGGCGTGCATCCTGACATCATCGCACAGTCTCATGATGTTCCATTTGGCAAGGGCATGGCAGAATCAACTGCGCACCCGCCGATAATTAAAAGGCCTATTAAGGCCATTAACAATCTAATTAAATTCAAATTTACGCTGCCCATCCAACCTTACAGTTGGTGGGCAGGCAAAAAGGCCAAGCGGCCTTTACATTTTTTAGGAAACCTCATCCACAAGTGGGATGAGGTTTCCTAAAGCAAAAAAACATTAAATAAAAACTTTATTTTTGAATTAGAAACAAGAACCAGCTCATGTGCCTCTGTGACATGAGGAGACATGTTTTATTAGATTTTTATTCTCTTCATTTTTTTTTACACGGCGCTTCAATCTCCTTGAGGCATGGAAGAGCTCTTTCTCGCGGATGCGTGAACTGCCGCTAGGTTCAGCTCTCCATCCTCCCCCTGACCTCATGGGCAATGCTCAGCACTGCCTCTCGCAATCCAAGCAGGGTGCACCTTAATTGGCCCGCCTGCGTGAAATCACGGTGCGGAGCCAATTGCAGGCGACAGTTGACCCCGCCTGCCCCTGCCGAGCACCCTCACCAAGGGAAAAATCCTGCCCCTTATCTCCCCAACTTCCTAAGATGGTATTCATTTTACCTAACGGAGAAGGATGAAAGGCTGAGTGAATCCTTTTGGCGCCTTGTGTCTTTTGGTTCAGCATTCAGCCAACTGAGCAGGTGGTTTTTTTAGAGGTTTTATCTTATTCTACAATCTAGACAATTTTTCATTTTTAGAATATATCTCTGCATTTTGTTAATTTCCTACTGAAATCCAAATTGATAGAAAACTCTAAGCTTGGATTTAAAAATAACATTTTAACATTGCTCAGGCTCATGTTAGTAAATGTGAGAACACATCCATCTTTCATTAAATACATTGATCAAGAATGTGATCTTTAAACTTTTTGTGTGGTTAGTTGAATGATAATACTTCCCTCCCTGGGTCTCAAGTTAGCTGTTATTGTTCATGGCTCTCTCTCCTCAGTTTCTCTCTCTCTCTCTCTCTCTTTCAAATCTGTTGTCATTACTCCTCTCCCCAAAAAGCCAACCCTTCACCCCTCCATCCTGGCAAACTACCACTCCGTCTCCAACCTCTATTTCCTCTCCAAAGTCCTTGAACATATTGTCACCCCCTAGATGTGTGCCCCACTTTATTGGAATCCCTCCAACCAGGCTTCCGCCGCTGCCCACATTAGATACACAAAATCAATCTACTCTCTATTCATGCCAGAGCTGTAATCTAAAACCAAATCACCATTGTTTTCTTTAAATTCAGGTAACTTTCATGATTGTATGAACAATATACTTTCTACCAAGGTAGTGTAGTTTCATTGTGCAGCTGTTAAGATGCCACTGACAGTGATAAACTATCCCTCCTCATCCATCCCAACCAGTCTGCAGTCTTTGTCACAGTTGATCACACTGTCCTCCTCCAACGCCTCTCCATTGTCATTTAGTTGGCTACGACTGCATTCACATGGTTCCATTCTTATCTATATAACCACTTACGATTGGTCCATGGCTGAGGTCCCCCAATTTGTTAACTTCCCAAAGGGACCCCCAATTTGTTATTCCCATGGATGAGGAGGAATAAGCTGGCTCCCCTTCTTTATTCAACACCCTTGGTTTGTTGCAACAAGGTCCCTTCCCTCGCGGATAGCTTTTCCCCAGTCCAAATGTATTTATGTTTTAGAAGGAGCCAATTTAACCAGACTTTCTTGAGTCAAAGAATAAGTTTATTATCTACTAAAAACCTGAGAAAAAAATAATAAAAATGCAACACACATACACACAGATCAGAAATGAGAGGTTGAATCCAAAATTAAAGTTAAAAAAGATGTACGTATCCGTCTTTCGCTTGTCCATGAGGCAAAGATGGTGAAACATTGCAGTTGTTAAGTTGGGTGATTCCAATAGAGCTGACTTTGGCCGTTTAGCAGTTGGTTTGGGGACAGTTGCTTCTGCAGATTAGCTGAAGAAACTGTCCTATTTCGATTGTGGCTTTGCTGACTTGCCCCTAGCAAGAGAGAGAGAGGAGAGAGCCTTTGCTTACAAGTTGCAAAGGGGTACCTAATCGATCTTCTTCTGCTGTGACTCTCACTGACAGACACTAGCACACCAGAACTAGAACACACAGATCAGGTGTGCAGCTGGCTTTTTAACCCCTTTCCTTGTTTACTCCTAGAAGGGAAAAAAAACAAACATATCTTTCGCCCAGTGTCTGGTTTCTTTTAACTCAGGTTGTTTCGATGTTCTGGGGTATAGCTCAACAGGAGATGGTTTGGATGTTTTACTGAGAAGTGGCAATCAGTCTCCATTGTCTCTGCAACCACAGGAGGTTACGATTCCCTCTTTTGCATTTCATCTCTTTCTTTCAAGTGTTTCTGTCTGAAGTGGCTGTGACACCTTTTTAGGTGCGACATTCCAGTTCTCTCTGGACTAGCTGGTCATGTATCATCCACATAGGAATTTTACAGGAAGTGGATTACAAAGGTAAAAAAAATAAAAACAACAAACACAGTCACACATGCATTCTTTCTCCTAGCCTTGATCAATATTATCTCTTCAGTTTTAACTGGGTCACTTTAAGTTCTGGACAGGGGTTTGGTTATATTCATTTCTCTTATAGCCATCTCTGGTCAGTAATCTTGTGTCCGTCCCTTGCTTTGATGCTGAGTTAAATATCTTCAATGGGGTTTGGATGTATTACCTGCACTGTGAGCTCCCAAATTGCTAACAATACCCAAGCCGCTCTGGGAGCTTTTTAACTGTCTTTGGGCCACTTCAAAGACTCTCATAAGTTACTCCAAGAAGGCTGTTGCATAGTCTAACATGGAGACTTGCTCCTTCTGCTCTGAAAGCCTCTACTAGATTAGTTTCAGCGGACCTCACACTTGGTGCCCGTAAACTAATTCAAACAGAGTAAAACCTGGCGGACTCATTGGGTGAGTCTCTGGTACTAGCCTCATACTATCTTTCACAAAGGCTGTTACTATGTGAGTTTGACTGGCTGCTGTGCTGAGCTGTTCTTGTCAGATTTAACTCTTTGCCTGCCTCTGTAACCCATGAATTTACTGGGTCAAACCCAGGCACTGTTACAGGTCTAATTATCACGAGGCTAGTGGGTCGTGCTGTGACTTCCACCTCCTGTAGGGATTCTGGTTCTGGTACTTCACTTTTAGTGAGTTTTTCATCAACACCGTTCTGGCTAAGATCTAAAGCTTGTTTGGTTTCATCTGGTTCACCAGGGCTAACCCCTGTGTGGGTTTCCCTGCTATTCTGCTTGTGATTTCCACAAAATTTGCTTAATTTAGTGTAGACTCTCCTCTCTTTCTCTTTTGCCTTAGGAGGGAGTATTCCTCTAATTGTTCCATGCATTCGGATGCCCTCAGGGCTGAGGTCTAGCACCTGTTGTACTGCTCTGCAGCTCATTAACTAGATGAGGCATGCCCCTCACCATCTGCATGTCTACTTAGGACCCTCCCTGTTCTCCCTCTAAAGTTGGAAAAGTGGTGTAGGTTAGCCAGACCTCCTGCTCATCCCACAGGAGAGCAGGTTTCTTTCTTTTTAAATTTGCTGGCTTGGCCTGGGGGCTTTCTGTGCCACTATTTATCTGCAGGGAGAAGGGTTTTGCTAGCCCCTCATTGGCTGCATCTCCTCCAACCTTTCCCACTCCCATCCCAGCCTTTTCTCTTCCCTTGGCTCCTTGGCTGAATATGGCCCACCTGTTTTGGATGCCTGGGAGTTAACTGCAGCACTTGCTCCGCCTTTTGGGTGGCGGCAAGCATGGGCTTGCTCACGGGGTAATGATTTCCCCAATGTAGTCATTGTAGGGCTGGGCTGGTCCCTATTTGGTCCCATGTCCTCTAGGGTACCCTGGCTCACATGGTTAGCTTTTACTGCTCTGCCATGAGGCTCATTGACTCTGTGAGGCAGCTCCCTCACTTTTAGTTTCTCTGTTTGGGGACTCCCCTCATTCCGGTCTAAATCTGCCATGAAGCTATTGATTGAACAGAACATTGGTTCAAAAGCACTGGCCGTTGTCTTGGGAATTTACATTCCCCTAACCTCTTCTGCATCTCCTGGGGCAGTATGGCCTCCAAATTAATGTTCTGCTCCTGCCGTATTCCCTTGTGGCTCTTCAACTGAGTGAGGCATGCTCCTCACTATCTGCCTTTCTGTTTGGGAACTCCCCTTGTCCCCGTTCAAATCTGCCATGAAGCTGTTTGTCAAAAAGATCTTTGGCCCTACCCTATCCTCCTTTTTAACCATTACAGGTCCCTCATGGACCTTCTTTATTACTACTGGTCTAACTTTGATCCTTTTAACTCGCTCAGGTTCTACCTTGTTTCTTTGTACTTCTGCAGACCTGTCTCTGGCCCTTTTACCTTCTCGTGGCTCTGCAGCTGGGCGTGACACCTCTCTAACTGTCTTCTTCCTTGTCTTGCAAATCCCCTGGTTCCTGTTTAATTCTGCAAAAAACATTTACCGAGTAACTGAATTTCCAGGTCATCCTCTTCGTCCAATTTAAATTCCGCTGGACCCTCGGTAACTACTGACTTAACCTTGGCCATTTTAAATTCAAGAAGCTGTTTCTTAACTACTCTAATCCTCACTGAACACTCCCCAGCTCTCTGCATCTCAGCAGACTTTGAGTGCCTGTTCCTTTTGATTGCAAGTAGCCCTTGCCGAGCTGCTCCAGCTCTCACAGGCTCTATTGCCCCCTTAAAGGCCTCTGAATCATTCCCTGTATTTCTACAGATCCCGGTTGGCTTCCTCCAGCCCCTTCAGCTTCTTTTGAATGCAGAGATTTTTCCTGACTGCCTGGGGATATTATTTTACCGGATGCCTTGGAGGTCTCTATCTCTCTTTCCAGTTCATGCAATCTTCTTTGGAAAACTTCCTCCCTTTCCCTTTCTCCTTCCTGCCTCTCTTTCCATTCCCTTTGGAAAGCTTCCACTTCTTCCCACCTCTCTCTTTCCATTTCCTTTTTCTCTCTTTCCCTTTTCCACTCTCTGTCCTAAAATTCTCTCTCATCTCTTTCTCTTCTTCTCATCTCAAGTTCTAATGCTTGTAACTCAAATTCTTTTTGTTCCTGATCTAGCTGCGTTCTCAGCAATTCTACTTCTTTACATAGTCTTGCTTTACATTTGTGACATAATGTTCCGGCCACCCATAGTAATATTAGACATCTTATCTGAGGGAATCTCTAGTCCTGAGTTAGCTTTTTTAACTCTTTGAGGGACAGAATTTTTAAATCCTCAAAAGTTACTTCCCCTTCTCCTAGAAAAGCATTGGCATCAAATGTAGACATTTCTACACTTTAGAGGTACAGACTCAAGAAAACCTTTTTGCAGCTTTTTTTAAATTGCTTTCAAAGTAACAACTTACTTTCCCATCTCTAATCCTTTTGTTTCATCTGTGGGTGCTATTCTGGCACCGAGACCCCAATTTGTTAACTTCCTGAATGGGATCCCCAATTTGTTATGCCCCTGGATGAGGAGAAATGAGCTGGCCCTCCTTCTTTATTCAAGCCCCTTGGTTGATTGCAGCAAGGTTAAATTAAAAGGGATCCTTTCCCTCATGGATACCTTTTCCCAGTCCAAATGTATTAATGTTTTAGAAGGAACCAAGGAACCAGGCTTTCTTGAGCCACAGAAAGAGTGAGTATGTTAATTACTAAAAACCCAAGAAAAAATAATAAAAACACAACACACATACACAAAGATCAGAAATGATAAGGTGAGTCCATAAATAAAAGTTTAAAAAAGATACACGAGTCAGCCTTTGGCTTGTCTATGAGGTGTAGATGGCTCAACGTTGCATTCGTTAAGTTGGGTGATTCTGGCGGAGCTAACTTTGGCAGTTAAGCAGTTGGTTTGGAGGCACTTGGTTCTGCCTGTTAGCTGAAGAAACTAACCCATTTCCTTTGTTGACTTGCCCCTAGCAACAGAGGGAGAGGAGAGAGCCTTTGTTTACAAGTTGCAATAGGGTGGGTTGATCTTCTTCTGCTGTGACTCCCACCAGCACACACTAGCATGCCAGAATTAGACCACACAGATCAGGTCTGCAGGTGGCTTTCTAACTCCTTTCCTTGTGTGTTCCTGGAAGGGAAAAAACAATCATGTCTTTCACACAGAGTCTGTTTTCTTTTAATTCTGATCATTTCCACATTCTGAGATATAACTCAACAGGAGATGGTTTTGGATGTTTTGCTGAGATGTGGTAATCAGGCTCCATTGTCTCCACAACCACAGGAGTTTAAAGTTCAGTCTTTTGCAATTCATCTCTTCCTTTAAAGTATCTCTGCCTGAAATAGGCCTTGATACCTTTTACGTGCGATATTCTAGGTTCTCTCTGGACTAGTCGGTCAAGCATAATCCACATAAAAATTTTCCAGAAGTTGATTACTTTACATTCCCACCAGCTTTTGCTTGTATGTCTTTTTAAAAACCACAGGGCAGAATGTTCCCATTGGCAATTTGGGGGCGGGGCCCACTTGGCAACAGGAAAATGATGCGGGATGATGTCGGGAGGAACCCCCAATGTTATCCCAGACCATTTAAATATTGGGGAAGGCAGGCAGACAGCGAAATCAGCTGTCTGCCTGCTAACCTGTCAATGGCCAATTAAGGACATTGACAGGATAATTAAGCTTGTTAAATTCCAGGCCCATCCAACCTTAAGGTTGGCGGGCAGGCCAGGAGCCCCAGCAGGTTTCTGATAATACATGAAACCTCATCAACTGGAAGGATGAGGTTTCATGTCTGTTTTTAAAAACTTCAATAAAGTTTATGTGCTTCTTATTAACATGTCCCATCTTGTGTGACATTGTCACATGAGGGGCACATGTTAATTTTAATATTTTTCTATTTTTAAAGATTTTTATACTGGCAGTAATCTCCCTGAGACAGCACTTAGTCTCAGGGAGATGTGTGCTCTTTCGCACGCATGCATGAAGGAGTGCACTTTGACAGATGGGGAATCCCTCCCGCCCCACACAGGAAGCACACAGCACTTCCTGTTGAGCAGGCTGCTGGGCGGGCTTTAAGTGCCCCGCCCACTCAAAATGGTGGTGGGCCCCGTTTCAGCGGCGGAGTTTGGCTGCCCGCCCACCGCCGAGCCGGTGGGACCTGCCCGCCCATCAAGGTAAAAATTCTGGCCCACATGTCTTCCTTAGAAGTTCAATATACCCGTAAGTAATTTGGGGCTGTAATCCAATGTCGTGACAAACCACAATCAGAGAATCACCTGCAATGGCTTCTTTTCTCACTCATGTACTGTCACCTCTGGCATCCCCCAAGGATCTATACTTGGCCCCCTCCTATTTTGCATCTACATCCCAATAATATCATTAAAAAACATGCCAGTTTCTACATCTACATGTATCCGGTTCTACCTTACTACCACCTCTCTTGACTGTTCCACTCCCTCTAAATTGACAGATTTCTTGTCTGTCATTTAGTAAATGGATGAGCAGAAATGTCCTCCAGTTAAATATTGGGCAGACCTAAACCAGTGTATTTGGGCCTCACCACAAAATCCATTCCCTAGTCACTGCCTCCATCCCCCGCCCTGGCAAATGTCTGAGGCCACACCTTGGTGTCATATTTAACCCTGAAATGAGTTTCTGGTCATGTATCTGAGCTATCACTAAGATTGTCTTTTTCCATCTCAGTAACATTGCCCAACTTTGCCCCTGCCTCAGATCATCTGCAACTAAAACTCTTAATCATGCCAATTGTACCTCTAGATTTGAGTTTTTTTATTCATTTATGGGGATAAGGGCATTGCTGGCTAGGCCAATATTTATTGTCCATCTACAATTGCCCTTGAGAAGGTGGTGTTGAGCTACCTTTTTGAACTGCTGCACTCCATGTGGTATAGGTACACCCATAGTGCTGTTAGAGAGCTCGTTCCAGGAATTTGACCCAGCAACAGTGAAGGAATGGCAATATATTTCCAAGTCAGGATGATGAGTGGCTTGGAGGGCAACTTGCAGATGGTGGTGTTCCCATGTATCTGCTGCCCTTGTTCTTCTAGATGGTAGTGGTTGTGGGTTTGGAAGGTGCTGTCTAAGGAGGCTTGGTGAGTTCCTGGAGTGCAACTTGTAGATGGTACACATTGCTGGCTCCGTGCATTAGTGGTGGAGGGAGTGAATGTTTGTGGATATGATGCCAATCAAGCAAGCTGCTATGTCCTGGATGGTGTTGAGCATCTTGAGTTTGTTGGGGTTGAATTCATCCAGGTAGGTGGAGATTATTCCATCATACTCCTGACTTGTGCCTTGTAGATGGTTGACAGGCTTTGGAGAGTCAGGAGGTGGTTTACTCGCCGCAGGATTCCTAGCCTCTGACCTGCTCATGTAGCCACAGTATTTATGTGGCTAGTCCAGTTCAGTTTCTGGTCAATAGTAACCCCCAGGATGTTGATTGTGGAGGATTCAGTGATGGTAATGCCATTGAATATCAAGGAGCAATGGTTAAATTCTCTATTGTTGGAGATGGTCATTGCCTGGCACTTGTGTGGTGTGAATGTTATTTGCCACTTATCAGCCTAAGTCTAGATATTGTCCAGGTCTTGCTGCATTTGCACATGGGCTACTTCAACATCTGAGGAGTTGTGAATGGTGCTGAGCATTGTGCAATCATCAGCCAATATCCACACTTCTGACCTAATGGTGATAGGATGGACATCGATGAAGCAGTTGAAATGGTTGGGCCTCAGACACTAATCTGATGTAATGACTTGATGGAGTGGACCGGTTTCAACAAGAAATGGATAACCTTATTACAGAGAGCTTTTTAGGTGCTACATGCTTGATCAGGACTCTCATCAGAAAGCCCCACCACCCAGTCCCCCTGCCTGGATTGCCCGCACTTAGGGCTCATTGTTCTGAGCCTCCCAGAACACCACATGATCCCTGATAGACAGTAGGAGAGTCTATACCCACAGTTACTATATTTCCTCCCCCTTTAGTCATTTTTTTTACGATTTCTATTTACAAGAAACATTGAATATCCAACAACATATATACATATACAACTTCAGGTGATTAAAGAGCAAGCCTCTGAGGTAATCTCCTGATACGGCAAGAGCAGTGTAGCTCTACCGCTTGAGGTTCTTCAACAGGATCAACAGGATCTGGAATATCAACATGAGGCACTTCTTTAGAAAGTGGCAGTTCAGGGTTTGGCAACACGACAGAGACATCAGCATGTCTATTCCAGGTCGACCTGGCACCTCAGGATTTGACGTTTTGATGTTAATCACAGGCAGAATAGTTGGTTGTTGGATTGACTCTCTAACACGAATATGATCTATGTGCTTGGGAATAATTCTAACTTCCACTTGTACTTGGAAAGATAATGGATCAGTCTCTGAGACAATGATTCCAGGAACCCAACAAGTCCAGTTCCGAAATTTCGCACAAATACTATGTGACCTACACTGAATGTGTATGCTTTGCTGTGTATATCGTGATTCAATTTTTGATTACACTGATTCTGCTCTACCTTCCCCTCTAAATTTGGAAACACCAGACTTAATCGTGTATGTAGGTGGCATTTCATCAATAATTCAGATGGTGTTGAACCCGTTGTCGAATGTGGCCTTGTATGATCACTGAGAAGAAAGCAGCAAAGCTGAGATTCTAGATTCCCTTCTGATAATCTTTTCTTACCAGACTTGAAAGTTTGTACAGCTCTCTAAATGTACAGCTAAGTGATTGGATGAGGGATGGTAAGGGGCTGTTTTAATATGTCTGATTCCATTCAGATTCATGAATTTCTGAAACTCTATTCTGGTAAATGCTAAACCATTATCAGAAATGAAGATTTCAGGTAGGCCATGTATGCTAAAACAGTGATGCAGCTTCTTGACAGTTGCGCTTGATGTTGGTGATTTGACTTCGTATAGATCCATCCATTTTAATTGTTCATCTATAATCAACAAAAACATGGTACCCAAGAATGGTCCTACATAAATAATATGTAGCCTAACCCGAGGTCGACCAGGCCATTCCCACAGATGCAGGGAACTGAAATAGGCAACTTCTGTTGTTGCTGACAATGGAGACAGTGCTTAACCATACTTTCAATGTCAATGTTAATGCTTGGACACCAGACATAGCTTTGCGCAAGCATTTTCATCTTTGATATGCATGGATGTGCACTGTGAAGCTCTGTCAAGAATGGTTCCCGTCCTTGTGATGGGATGACAACTCTTGACCCCCGCAACAAAATTCCATCTTGACAGCTTAACTCTGTGTTTCTGGCATGGAATGGTCTCAAACCTTCAGATACAGGCAAATTTGACCATCATTGCAAAACAAAGTTTCTGACTTTGACAATATTGTATCTCTGTTTGTCCAATTTTGAATTTGCTTCACACACACAGGTGAAGAATCCAGGAAATTCAGTGACACCACAACTACTTGTGGAACAGGAGTATGTATGATGCTATCTGGTAGTGGGAGACGACTGAGTACATCCATATTTGCAATATGTAAGCCAGAGCAGTACATAAAAGCATACTCATACCCAGATAATATCAGAGCCCAACTTTGTATTCTTGCTGAGGCTATTGGTGGAATGGCCTTATCTTCACTGAATAAATCCATTTATGCCCTGACACAATGGTGAAATGTTGTCCATGTAGGTACAGGTGGAATTTCCTCACTCCGAATACCACCGATAAACCTTCCTTTTCTAGCTGGGAATAACCCTTCTCGGCTGTGGAGAGGGTTCTCAAGACATAGAGAATGGGCCTTTCTGATCCATTTTCCATTCTATGTGATAACATGACTCCTACATCATTAGGAGAGGCATCACATGTTAATACCAACTCTTTTGATGGGTCGTTGTGTACCAACAAACATGACAAATGCATCAGTTTCTTTACTTTCAGAAAGGCTTCTTCCTGTTGTGAATTCCATAACCAATGGTGATTCTTTTTTAACAAGTGTAATAATGCTAACACAGTTGATAAGTTAGGCGAGAAGCGGCTATAGTAGTTGATCATACGCAGGAAGGACTTGAACTTACATTAGATGGTGAGGGCGCATCTTTTATTGCCCAAACTTCCTCTTTGACTGGATGCAAACCCATGGCATCCACCCTGGGACCCAGGTAAGTAACTTCTGGTGCTTGAAATGTGCATTTTTCCTTCTTTAATCATATGCCGGCTTCCATGAAACTTCTTAGCATCTCCTCCAAGTTGGCCAAGCATTCAGTCTCGGTTGACCCTGTGATCAGAACAACATCTAGGTAAACTATCACTCGGGGAAGACCTTGAAAAAGACTCTTCATTGTTCTTTGGAAGATAGCACATGCTGACGATACTCCAAAGAGTCAGCGAGTGTACTGATAAAGACTCTTGTGTGTGTTTATAGTCACATATTCTCTCAATGTGCTATCTTGTTCTAATTGTTGGTAAGTCTGGCTCATGCCCAATTTTGTAAAGGACTTGCTTCCAGTCAGCTTGGCATATAAGTCATCTATCTTTGGAATGGGGCTCTTGTCTGTTTTTGCTGCCTTATCACGGTCAATTTATAGTCCCGAAAAATGTGTCTGGTTTGGTCAGGCTTAACCACTGGAACTATGGGTGCTGCTCATTCCGAAAATTGGACAGGTTGGATGATGCCCAGTTTTTCTAACTGGCACAGTTCTGATCCACCTTCTCCTTCAATGTATAAGGCACAGGACTGGCCCTAAAAAAATGTGGTGTCACCTGAAGATCCACATATATCTTGGCCTGCATCCCTTTTAACTTCCTTAATTCATCCCGAAATACCCTGTCATATTTCCTTAGCAGTTCAGGAACTTGTCCTGTTTTCAGGTGAAATATCTCAGACCAGCTAAGCTTGATCTTCTGTAACCAGTCTCACCCTAAAAGACTGGGTCCTTCTCCTTTCACTATTATCACAGGCAGTTGGGCTGTCAGTTGCCTATAAGGCACTGGTGCTGTGGAGATGCCCTTTACCTGAATAGATTCTCCAGTGTATGTCTTTAATTTAGCAGCTGTCCGCTCCAGGTTTATTGGCTATCTACCCTCATTAAGGTATTTGAAAGTGTGCTCTCACACCATTAGTTGAGATCCACTGTATCCACCTCCATTAATAGTGCTTTCTCATTAACTTGGATTGTGACAGTGATGGGTTCAGTTTTTACAGTGGTTACATTATACAGGGAATAAATGACAGTATTGACAGCTTCAGATTCTGCTGTATTTTCTAATTCAATCATGATGGTTTGCTGCTTTATGGGCTGTTTTGACTTTGCCCTGCATTGCCTTACTACGTGACCATTCTTATGGCAGTAATGGCATTCTGCCTCCTTGAATTTATAAGTGTCCGGTCTGTGGTCACCTTCACCTTTACAATAAATTAACCTTGGAGTCACTGCTGAAGTGTTTCTACTCGGCCTTTTCATGTTTCTAACATCGGACATTGCCTCTCTCTTCGATGCTGTGGGTCTGATTTACGTGCCACGCTTGGTGGTGGGTTTCTGCCCCACATGAAGAACAGCATCATATTGTATGTAGTGCAAAGCCTGCGAGTCTCTTGCAGCGCTTTCCATGGCGAGGGAGATTCCTGGGGCTCACTTATTATCGATGTCAACCTTGGGGAGTTGGCAGCGCTGAATGGTGACGTCCTGAACGCCACAGACTAATCAGTCCTGCAGCATCTCATTTAATGTGTCCCCGAAGTCGCAGTGTTCTGTCAACTGCTTAAGATTCACTATATAGGTTGCAATGGGCTCTCCTGGGGCCCTAACTCTGGAATTAAACTTAAAACGATGCATTATTATGAGTGGATTTGGATGAAAATCCATTTTCACGAGGTCCACTAATTCACTATAGGACTTAGAATTGGGCGCGCTCGGGGCCATCAGGTTGTGAATGCGATTTGTATGTCTCACTGCCGCATACACACAAAAGGATGGCTTTCTGCATTTCCTCCACGGTAATTTTGTTCTCTAAGAAATAAAAGCCAGGGCATTCTATATACTGGCTCCAGTCTTCCATAGTCGCATCATAAGGATCGATTCTACTGAGAGTGGCATGATTGGTGAGTAATGTTTTCATTTTCTTAAGATTCGATGTACTCAGGTTGACAAGGCAAGGTGCAGTGTCGGAGGTATTTTACTCTCGCAGCCAAATGTAATGACTTGACAGAGCAGACAGGTTTCAACAAGTAACAGATAACCTTATTACAGAGAGCTTTTGAGGTGCTACATGCTCAATCAGGACTCTTGTCAGGAAGACCCACCCCCCTGGATTCCCTGCGCTTAGGGCTCACCGGTCGGAGCCTCCCAGAACATCACGTGACCTCTGATTGACAACAGGAGAGGCTATATCCACAGTTACTACACCTGAGGGGATATTCTACCACACTCCTGACCATCCTCCTACATTCTGCACTTGGTAAACTTGAGGTCATCCAAATCTCTGCTGTCTCTATCCTGTCTTGCACCGAATTCTGTCCATCTGTTGCCCCCATGATTGTTGACCTACACCGGCTCCCAGTTAAATAATGCCTGGATTTTAAAACTCTCATCCTTGTTTTCAAATCCCTCCAAGTCTTCGACTCTCCCACCCCCATAATCTGCTCCAGCTCCACAACTCCCCAAGATCTCTGTGCTCTCCTTATTCTGACCTCATGAGCATATTCGATTTTAATCATGCATCTTTGGTGGCTGTGCCTTCAGATACCTGGAATTCCTTCCAGAAACCTCTCTGCTTCTCTATTTTGCTTTGTTTCGTTAAGACACTCTTAAGACCTATCTCTGTGACCAAGCTTTTGGCCACTTATCCAAATATCCCCTTCTGTGGTTCAGCATCATATTTTGTTTCATAACGCCTTTGTGGAGTGGCTTGGGATGTTTTATTATGTTAAGGGCTCAATATAAAAACAATTTGTTGTTATAATTTAATTTAAATGAAAATCCATGTATGTAATTAAATATTTTAAAGTTATTTTAGTTTAGAAAACATATTAGTTTCAATTAACGTCAATAGATGTCAGTGTAACACCATTCAACAGTTATAAGATTAATGATTTTACAGGTCTGCTATCACAATATTCCCACAATGAACAGATGGCAAGCATGATTTCAGAATCTGGAACAGCCAGCTGAAACGATATGCTGGGTACAAACAACCCGATGGCTCAGTCATTGGAGACCCTGCCTCTGTGGAGCTAACTGAGGTCCAGTATATCAAATAACAACTTGTTTCAACTTATGTTATTTAGTCATATTTATGGATGTTTCCATACTGCATCTCTGAATGTTATATTTTCTCTGTGGATTTTTATGATGCAGATTTGTATGGAGCAAGGTTGAAAGGGACCTAAAGGTTGCTTTGACATCCTCCCCCTTTTGCTTCAAGCCAGTGGAAATGACCCTGAACTATTTGAGATACCCCCGGAACTGATCTTGGAAGTACCTTTCAGGCATCCTAAGTACGTACAGCTTTGTTGAGAACAGTTTTTGTAAAGCATTTATCATTTGATTATTTACAATTCAAATATTGTTTTAGCTTCTGTTATGAAGCATGAAATTTACCTGAGTTTTCAAATGAACATTTTTGATTAATATTACAGTTAATTCCAATTGGGTGCAGTTTGTTATCCATGAACATTGATTTCACTCCAAATTATATTTAAAAATAGCCACATTTGTTCATTTAGCTGCAGTAATTTTTTTTCTACACTTTGGCCATTAGACTTGCTGTTACTCGGTGGGAAACCAAATAAAGTGCAGTTTCCACATGGAACAGGACATAAAATGTGGCATTGATTGCTGTGTCTCCCAGCAAATGGAAAGGAGAAATGATGGGTAGAGTCAATAGTTTCTAGTGGCTCTGAGTATGTAGCTACAAGTGCCATTCGTAGCCTGTCTGAGAGTCATCAGCATTCCTGTCTCTTAGTCCAGGCAGCAAGAGTGTGTGTGAAGAAAGGGGTTGATAAGTATGAAAGAGGGGGCTATTTACTCAAATAAAATTACAATAATCTAGAATCATAATACAACAGCTAAAAAAGGTCAAGTCTTATGGTACTGTTCGCATTTCTGTAACCTTCAGAATGTCCTTTAGGTTCGAATGGTTTAAAGATTTGAACTTGAAGTGGTACGGCCTGCCAGCTGTTTCAAACATGCTTCTGGATATTGGAGGCCTTGAGTTTACAGCCTGTCCTTTCAGTGGATGGTATATGGGAACAGAAATCGGAGTCCATGACTTCTGCAATGCCGCTCGATATTATGTTCTAGAGGTAACTTCTATTTCCTTTTTAGAACAAGATAGAAATGTTTCTGCTGACCATTACCTTTATCACAGGGTGAAACAAATGACCTTTTAAAAATAAAATATTGAACATTTATGTAGCGCCTTTTATGATCTCAGGATATTCCAAAGCACTTTACTTAAAACCTATCTCTTTGACCAAGTTTTGGCCATTTGAATTATTTTTGGAAATACAACCCAGCCATTGTTTTGCACACATCCAGCTTATAAAATATAGTCGATGGTAAATTTCTGCTTTGAAGCATTATTAACAGAAAGTTATATTTCTAAATATGAAAGGACAATTTGCTTTAATTCAAGACTATTAAATCAGTTACACACCTTAGGCCAAGGGCAGGATTTTCCAGCCCTAATACTGGCAGGCATTGTCGTGGGTGGGACAGGAAAATTTGGAGAGTCATTAAAAGCCAACAGCTCTTCAAATTTTCCCATCCTGCCCACAACGATGCCCGCTTATGTCGGGCCCAGAAAATCCTGCTCCATGTCTTTCACTTACTCTACAGCCTGTAATTTTCACAGACATCACTTCAACATTCAGTTGGCTCCAGAAACCAGAGATTCGTTGATTTCTTGTGGAATTTGTGCTTTCTTAAAACCTTTCAAAGATTCACTTGTTGCTGAAATCTCATTCTGAACCTTAACTCAATTCCATAATGCCTCATATGTGGTCGCGACTTCTAAGGATGACATTTCTCAGTACCAGCCAATTTATACTCTTTCCAGATGTTGAACAAACTAGATTATTCTGAACCTTATAGCACAAGAGTGCACATTCAGGGAATGTGAACAAATGGCACAGGTTTTACAGTGAATTTCAAATGATTTGAATTAATATATGCAACCTAGCAAAGCAGCAAAAAATGACCAATAGCTATTGTCCAAAATAAAGCTGACAATCTCAAAAGATCCATGAATATAAAAGTTTTACTTGTGATTATAAATAATAGCAGGCCATAGGTATTTTCATGGTTCAGTGACACCGGTTATTCCCATAAACAGTCGAAGCAACTTACTTTTCTGGAAGTTGCCTCACATTGCTCTGCCTACTTGTGCAACAGGATAACCAAAGGGTATAAGGTTACAAAGGTTATCATTCTCAAGCAGCTAACTACCTTTTGCATGTGTACTTCATCAATCTCTTTGAAAGTAGGCCAACTAAACACTTGGTGTGGCAAGACTTATTACGAATCATTAAACTATTTTATTTCCCAGTGAGTGACCATATAGAGTATCAGCTATTATCAAATCGCTGAAAAAGAGACAATTTGTTAAAGCTTCTGAAAGTCACTTTTACAGCAATACTCAAGTTCTGTATGAACAAATGGCTATTTATTATCAAAACCTTTTAGTTCAATCAGTAAACCTACCTTTACATAAAGATATAAAGTAAAAGGCATGAGTGGGTCATCGTCGTAGACTTTCTAACATTACTTCGGTGGCTACAATTCAAAACTACTTAATTGGCTGTGAAGTGTTGTGGGACATCCTGAGGTCATGAATGGAGCTAAATAAATGCAAGCCTTTCTTTTTTAAAAACAAAATGACTGCTAACTATTAATCCAGAATCATTGACATATTGAACTTACTTAAAGTTTTTCCAGTGTTCTGTTTAAAATCTTCGCCTTACAACCTTCCTATACAAAACACTTCTCTCTATCTCTCTCTCTTGCTTTGTTTATCTCTCCCCTGTTGACATGCAGACATTTAGCATTAAATGACTTGCCAGAGCAATTGATAGAAAGTGTTTTTAAAACTGTTGCTCTTGGATGTGAGCATTTACTCCACATTCTTAATTGCCTTAGGAAGGTGATGGTAGGCTGTATCCTTGAACTCCTGCAGTCCTTGTGGCAATGGTGCTCCCACGATGGTGTTAGGTAGGGAATTCCAGGCTGTTTTCCCAGTAACAATGAAGGAACAGTGATACATGCTTTTGTCAGGATGGTGTATGAAATGGGATTGATAATATTCCCACAGCATTGCTGCTTTTGTCCGTTTTCATGGTAGAAGTTGCAGGGAGAGCTTTTGAAATAATCTCAATTAGTTGCTGCAGTTCATTCTGTAAGTGGTGGAAGGAATGAATATTGATATTGTTGTCAATGGCAGGAACATCGATCAAGTGGAACTTTTTTTGTCAGACTACTCAAGTGTTGTTGTAGCTACGAACATCCAGACCAATGTTCAATCACACTCCTGATTTGAGCCCTGTAAATGATAAAACTTCTTTGAATTCTCATGACATAACCCATTCATCACTGAATATCCCTTGTAGTAGGTAAGTAAGGCAGTAAATAGGCCCCTGTCAGAATTGCCCGGATCCTGAATATAAGTAAATAAAAGGTAAACCAAATGCATCCTTTCTGTGCTTTGAAATCTACTGTATTCTTACTAATTATTAATGTAGCTCTTCAAATTTCCCATGGATGTTAACTCTTCCAGTGCAATGCTGTAGGTTCTCTCCCCAGTTACTGTTCGGTAACAAAGGGACTGTCATTTTCAGCACGTAAACAAATTGAAAATCTCTTTAACAGTTGAGGAAAATGACTGAACACAACCAGTCACTCACAAATAGGCCAACGGGACACATCATGCATTTCAATAGTACACTGTCAAACGATCCTAAACATGGGAATCTCAGTATAATTTTTAATATTAAGCAAAACTCATCACTGCTCCAACTTTACTCGCTATTTTATTACCAAGCACTAGTAATTCTGCAAGCAAATTTATCAATGTGGAAACAAAGCAGGTTAATTCACTCATGCCAGAATACATCTTCTTTATTTTTGAAAATGAATTCTCTTTAAAGACTGCCTTTAAGCACCTTTTCTTTTTAATTATTCTTTCATGGGATGTGGGTGTCACTGGCTAGGCCAGCATTTATTGCCCATCCCTAATTGTCCTTGAGAAGGTGGTGGTGAGTGGCCTCTTGAACTTCTGCAGTCCATGCAGTGTATGTACAACCACAATGCTCTTAGGAAGGGAGTTCCAGGATTTTGACCCAGTGACAGTGGAGGAACAGATTTATTTTATTTATTTATTTTTGTTGTAATATACCTTTAATGGATAGCGAAATGCCATCACTTTAAGGGAAGTCTGTGTCACGTGATCCAGCCTCAGTTTCACTTTGTCCTTGAGCAGAACATAGCACACACAGCTCTGCAGCTCTGATGTCCTCCAGTTTCTATCCATGTATCTATGTTCAAGGTCACTGTTTTTAATAAATGAACATGAGTGATTGGTGCCTTTTATATCATTACAATACACACACTATGGTGTTCAGCAGTGGTTCCTTCTAAATGATTAAGTACAGATGTGAACCACATGAAGAGCTTCAGACATGCTACATGGCATGCAAAGACCCTTGACAGACAGACAGACCACAACGAAGTCGGAGAGGAATCACAGAATAGTGACTGCACAGAAAGGCTTTGCAGACACCACAGAGATAGTACACCAATATAGAGCTGGTAAGCAGATCGATCCCTCGTGGTGAGATTGTAGCACATCAGTTCAATGAGTGGGAGAGCGCGTTGAGAGGACTAGCACTGGGTTAGCTCAGACAGGAAAGGCAAGTGACCAGGGTGTGGGCTGCATTGAGGGCAAGTGAGGGAGAGTCAAACAAAACAAAAGCAAAACCATCATAAAAATCGGGCCAGCGAAGGTTGTGATTATAACAGGGGTGGCAGGGGGAGCTTTAGAAAAGCGCATGAAAGCAGTTACAGCAACATTTATCCCAGATACTATAGGAAAAGGAAGGTCAAGAGGATATTGTTAAAATGTCCACAAAATTCCCCCGTTGATGCCTTTAAGGGATAGCAATGTGCCATCACATTAAGGGAAGTGTGTCATGTGATCCATCCTCAGTTTCATTTCAGCCTAGAGCAGAACACAGTGCACACAGCCCTGCAGCCCTGATGTCTTCAAGCTTTCAATCATGTATATAAGTGCAATGTGCCTGTTCTTAATAATGAACCCACAGTGTACTTGTACAATCCTTTGTGACCGATTGGTTCCTTTTATATCATTACAACATACAGGAACATTTTATGCAAATTATTTTGAGATAAATACCAAATATACCTGTAACTACAACTCTCAAAAATCTTTGGCTCATCGTGAAACATTCCTTCCTCATGTTTATGTGTAAGCAACAGTGGGAGAACCCAATGTCGAATGGGGCTTGACAGCTCTAGTTCCACCATCCAACTGATCTGATTGGGTCTGACAGCCATCTTTCAACTGATATAATAGACAACACAGACAATCTTCAATTCTGCTGAACACTAACAAGCTGGCACATGAGTTGGAATGTTGACTATCAGCTTAAAGCTGGTAAACCTGGAAGTGAATCTAAAAATGACACCTACCGGTTGATGTATTTTCTGTTGCCCCACAAACATAAATTGCTCCCCTCGACTGCTTAAAGCACCATAGCCCTACTTGCTATTCACTGCCAAAGGCCTGCTGAAGATTATTGAAGCTGGGTTAACAAAGTTTGTGTTCTGTAAGTTTTTCTAAAAACTGTTTTATCACAAACAGTTGAGTTAAATTACATCTTCCTGGTCCAAAACCAATTTGGTCTGCAAGCAGCAACACTTGTATATGTGTTTTTGTTCTCTGTGGTGTCTAATTAAGATACCTCACTCAATATACTCAGAAAGCTGATTCCTCTGTAACTGTTGCTTTTCACTATTTGAAGATTTGTGTTATTGAGGATGTGTAATATTCCTGAGAAAATTTATTTGGCCAATAGAAAACACCTACAAAAGCCCTTGAGTGCTGTTAAAGTAGATTGACAGAATGGTTTAGATCACCAGTTGGTGATGAGACAAGAATGTACACTATCACCTGCTTTATCTAATATAATACTGGAAATAGTAATGAATCTTGCACTGAAAGGTGATATTGGAGGAATGTGGCAAGATATTAAACTCAGATTTGCTGATGACATTGACCTTACAGCAACATTGAAAACAGATTAGCCGGGGCTAACTGATAAAGTGTGCATGGAGAATGTGAAAAGCTGTCATGATTTGTGCACATTTCTAGAACGTCACCAGCTGGAATACTTTCCATAGCTCTGTGTACATAGATAAATGGGAGAAGCTACGGAAGACCAAGAAAAGCGGGATGTGAGCATCGCCAGCTAGACCAGCATTCACTGCCTGGCCCTAATTGCCCTTGAAAAGATGGTGGTGAGCCACCTTCTTGAACTGCTGCAACCATGTGGTCAGGTACACACACAGTGTTGTTAGGAAGTGAGTTCCATGATTTTGACCCAGCTACCGTGAAGGAACAGCAACATAGTTCCAAGTCAGGATTGTGTGTGGCTCACAGAAGCTTCAAGAGTGACTTGTCACAAAAAGGGTTCTAGATGACTGAAGTGGCCGGGCTAATTCAGAATACAAAACACTGGAGTGAAGTCATTTGGTGCCATTGGGTAGAATCTTCCCCCTGTCAGGGGGGTTGTGCGGGGACGGGCGCGGGCAGGCATGGACCTGATTAGCGCCCCTGATTGGGTCAACACCACCAATTTACGTGGGGCGGCCCAATTAAGGCCAGCCCAGTGTGACGCGCACCTGGAAGTGCTGTGTGCTCCCTGTGCGGGCAGCAGTGGGGAGTTTCCTTGAGTTGGGAGTTTGCTCTTTCGCAAAAAAGTGCAGAGATCTCCCTGAGGCACACAGATGCGTCAAGGAGATTGCTTTCACTTATGAAACATTGATTAAAGGTAAACAAAAATTTAAGGACATGTCTCTTCATGTGAAACTGTCACATGAGCTGGGACATGCCTATTAATTTTATTAAAAACTTTTAAAAAACATTAATAAAACCTCATCCCACCTGTGGATGAGGTTTCATGAAAAATGCGAAGGCTGCCTGGGCGGACAGCTCAGTTTATTAGTTTAATTGATATTTAAATAGCCTTAATGGCCTTTGACAGTTTGGCGGGCGTGCAGCTGAGTTGGCTGCGCGCCGGCTGAACTGAAAATCTAAATAACGCGTGGTGACGTCAGGATGCACACCTGACATCACAGCGCATCATTTTACGCTCTGGCGATTGGACCCTGCCCCTGCTCGCCGAGCTGAAGATTCTGCCCATTGTCACACTGTGCTGATGGGTGAAGTTTGGTAGCACTAGTGCTTGTGGGACAGAGTCATACTCTCTGGGTGCACTTACCAGAAAGCTGCATAGGGGCAACCATGACTGCTGCCCATTAAAGCTAAAGAATGGAAAAGTGCTCATTGTGCTCTCACAGTTTCTTGATAACGTCTCCTGGTTTTGGTTAACAAGAACACTATATTCGGATTTACATTGTTAGGTCAATGTAAACAAAGAAATTGCAGACTGGGGAAGGCAATGGATTCCTAAGAATTGGGGAGCTTTCAACATGTGTCGTAGGCAGTAGCGGAACAGTTGTCTTTTCTACATTCCGCCTAATTTTTCTTTCCATTGCAGTCAATTCACAATTGCTTGTTTTATATCTTTGTCTGTTTTACAGCCATGTCTCATCATAATATACTAACACTGCCACAAAATTGCAACCATTTCAAGCAGATCTAAATGGAAGTTGCAGCTTGAGGCAATGTTGAAGTAATAGCTGCATAGTGAGATTTTCATGCTACATTTCAAATGGGTTAGGTGTGAACACAGTGTGAAGCTATTTGTACAACTGAGGCACAGCCTCCTTTGGCCATTTTGGATCCCTTACCAGTGACATGGATGACAAAAATTTAAGCTGTGCACTAGAGTTATTCCCAAAATGAATCAGCCGCTTTGGAGCTATTGGTGGATATGGTGAGGGTACATAGGGCTCCGAAAGTGGGACAGGGGAATTAGGGATGCCCTGGGTGAGGAGGCCCAAACTTCAGAAGCTCCTTTCTGTTCCAATAGAAATGGAGCCTCAATGCATCATGTTCCCTGCCACTAGAGAGGTTGGCTGGCTTGTGTGTTTCATAGTCAAACTGCCAGAAGTCCACTTGTAAGTGGACAGTTCATTCCCCCCTCTCCCCCTACCATGGCCAACGGTGTCCGTTCCATTTCACACACTTCTGCTGTCACCCCTTCACACCCATGATAGGGTCCCCCTTGTCCACCCGTTCCACCCCACCAGCCTCTGGGCAATATGGTTCACTCTGTGCCACTTCTGCCACCCCCAGTGTGATACCACCACCCCCTCCCCTCCCCACGCCTTTCAGCATCCCTCCATGACCCTGATACGTTCCTTAATTGCCCCAGTGCTCCCTCTTCTTTCCTTGGCACTTTACCATGTAAGCACAGGAGATGCAACAAGAGATTTAACCTCGTCCCTCCTCACCGTCCAAGACATCAAATGTTACTTCCAGCTGAAGCAGTGATTTACCTGTACTTGTTTCAATTTGGTAAATTGGATTTGTTGATCATGATGTGACCTCGCTTACATTGGTCCCTTCAAGATTGAGTGATTGCTTTACAGAACATGTCCATTCAGTTGGCAGCGTGACCTTGAGCTTCAAGGTGCTTGTATTTTAATTATGACTTTGGTCCCACTCAGACCTCTCTCTTTCTCTCTCCTCAGCCTCCAACATTGTTCTAATAAAACTCAACACAAGCACAAGGGGCATACCTCAACTTTCGATTCGTCACTTCACAGCCTATTGGGTTCAACAGTAAAATCAACAATTTCAGCTGATAACCCGTTGCCTCATTTTGTTTCCTCCTTCTTTACTGGTTTTGGTTTTTCTCTTTTTTAGCTTTCGGACAGCAGATGTGCATGCTTCTGCCATTCACACCTCCTCTAGGCTCACCTTTTGTTTCTTTACTTCTACCACTACCACTCCTTTCAACTTGCATCATGAACCTATTTGTCATTTCACCTTTCCTGCCTTCCACTCTTTCATGGGCCTCCTTTTTAAAAATTGTTTTCACACTCTCTCGTTTTATTTGATTAAAATTTATTACATCTCTAACTTTTACTAGTTTTGATAATAGGTCATTGACCTGAAACGTTAGACCGGGCTTTTGTGGAAGATCTGGGAAAATTGAATTCCTGACTCAGAGACCCTTCCCCTTTAAAGAGACCCCCACTCATGCTATTTCTGGTCCATGGAGGTAGGGGCAGAATGGAATCAGACACGTTGCCTCTGTGTCAGGCCCAAGTTGGCAACAGAGGCAGATGACGAGATCCGCAGACTGGAACGCCCACCTCTGTTTGTGGAGACATCAGTCCCATTGCAATAATGAATGCCAGGCCCTCAAGCCCTCACCCCTCCACCTACCCATCAAGCCTCCTCATAACCTCTATATGCCCACTCGTACCCATACATGCCCCCTTATACTCTCCCTGCTGCCTCCAAGCCCCTCATAATCCCCATTTTTCCATCCATGCCCCTCATTTATCCTGACACTCATCCAATATCCAATATGCACAACCTTCAGGGTATCTTTGAAATGCATGTTAGAAAATAAACTTCTAACAATCTAATCAATCTGTCATTCAAACACATTGCATACTGAAAAAAGCTGTCATTCATAAAAACTGCTCATATTAAATCCCCTCACATCAATCTGTTGTAAAAGCAAAGATTTACTCACTTCCAACATCAAAGACAGATAATCCTTTAATAACCTATTAAAATTGTCAATCAAAATGTGAACACTGCCCCTGCTGAGATAAATGGTGCATAAACTTTTGAAATTCAGCCAAGCGTTCATAAGAGACTCAGCTGTCAAAACAAATACTAAGAAATATAAACAATGGAGTCTATTGAAGCTGAAAAACCAGATGGCCTTTTTTCCTAAGCTACACTAGATGTCCTGTCAATCAAAGTAGTCAAGGAGTGGTGGCTGTTCTATTTCTCTGTAAGTGAAATCTGCTGAAGGTTCTATTTTCAATTTAAATGGACTCTGAGCATTTAATTCATTTCAGATTATTACAGTAGGGATAGTAAGCAGTGTTTTCTTTGCTTTTGAATGCATAAAAACACTTCTCCAAATGGGAAAAACACTCTAATGCACTTCAACAATTACATACCGCTGATCAACGTATTGGCCAATTTACCTGTGCAGATCAGGATCTTAAGATCAATCATTGCAGTAAAAACACATCTGTCTTACAGCATTTAATTACTGAATCTGAAAAACCTTTGCAATGTTTCAAAGCCTCTCAAAGAAAGAATCCTAGGAGCAGATAACTGTTTAATTTTGGTTCTGCACTTGCGTCACGGGCTCCCCCATGGTTAATGACTCCTCTGAGAGGCTGTGAACTACATATTCTTACAAATGGGGCTTAAGTCCACTAAAATTGCCCAGCACATGGGTGTTGAACTGGCCATCCCCACAATGGAGATGACAAGGGCGGGACTGCTGGTATGGGTCAACTGCCTGCATCCTTAACCTACACCAGTGAAAATTGCTGGAAATGAGAATGGGGGTGGAAATCCCTGAAGCTAGTGCTATCCACCATTTCTGAACAGCTCCCAAGTTGGCCCAATTTAGCAAAAATCCAGCCATTAACTCTTTCCGTAGATGCTGCCATGCCTGCTGCGTGTTTTCACCATTTCCTGTCTTTATTTCAGATTTCCAATATTTGCAGTGGTTTGCTTTGGCATCCTGTAATGTTCCATGTCAGCTAAGTTAGGATAAGGTTATGCTTAGCAGAGTTTGGATGAACACAAATGTATGGAGAGTGGAAGGTGGGACACCTGGCCAGAAGAATATTAGAAACACCCATTCACAAAAATGTGTCTATAAAATAGGAATGATGTTTACAGTATGCTTATAAGGTTTGCTAATAGATTATGCACTCCAGAAACTTTCATTCTCTTTATGGCTAGTGCTTGAAATGCCATTAAATTTTGCTAGATGTAAAGTTCTGTTGGAATGACAGTGCCCCAATCATGAAGAGGCTTCAGAAAAACACAAGTTTTTTGTTTTTTTCCAAATTTGTTACCTCCCTTTCTCTCTTAAAGGTTCTGCCCCGTGATGCCATTTCACTCTACAGGAGGATTTTAAGAAGCTTCAAGGTGATTTAGACAAGTTGAGTGAGTGGGCAAATACATGGCAGTTGCGGTATAACGTGGATAAGTGTGAAGATATCCACTTCGGTCGGAAAAACAGACTGGCAGAGTATTACGTAAATGGTGATAGATTGGGAAATGTTGATGTACAAAGGGGCCTGGGTGTCCTTATACGCCAATCACTGAAAGCAAGCATGCGGGCGCAGCAAGCAGTTAGGAAGGCAAATGATATGTTGGCCTCCATTGCGAGAGGACTTAAGTACAGGAGGAAGGATGTCTTACTATAGCTGTACAGGGCCTTGGTGAGACCACGCCTAGAGCATTGTGTGCAGTTTTTGGTCCCCTTACCTAAGAAAGGATATACTTGCCATGGAGGAAGTGCAGTGCAGGTTCACCAGACTGATTCCTGGGATGGCAGGATTGTCGTATGAGGGGAGAATGGGCCGATGAGGCCTGTATTCACTGGATTTTAAAAGAACGAGAGGGGATCTCATTGAAACATAAAATTCTGACAGGGCAGGACAGACTGGATGCAGGGATGATGTTTTCTCCTGCTGGGGGGGGTGGGGATTTAGAACACGGGGCTACAGTCTCAAGATACGAGGTAGCTGATTTAGGACTGAGATGAGGAAAAACTTCATCACTCAAAAGGTGGTGAACCTATGGAATTCCCAAACACAGAAGGCTGTGGAGGCCAAGTCACTGAACATATGCAAGAAGGAAATAGATAGATTTCTAGACTCTAATGACATCAAAAGGTATGGGGAGAGAGCGGGAGTATGGCATTAAGATAGAGGATCAGCCATGATCATATTGAATGCCAGAGCAGGCTCAAAGGGCCGAATAACCTACTCCAGCTCCTAATTTTCTAAGTTTCTATGTTTTCAAGTTGAAAATCTTCATGACTAAACCAAGACTGTGAATACTAATAGGTTGTTCAACTATGGAGGCATTAAAACCAAATACATTCCAGTCCTTACCCAGTGTCCATATAAACATACTTTCAGCAAGAAGATTCAGATGACATTTTGGACGAGAATCATGATTAATTTTCATCACACCACGCATTCTTATTGTTGACCTTTTAGAATTCAATGAACTTAGCACAGACTGAATCTGCAACTTTTCTATTCCATTTCGCACCAACTAGTGTTCATACCAAATGAGCTATCAGGAAGTTACACATTGCTCCTCTGTATGCAGTGTGAACAAACCAAGCAAAAACGATGGAAACAAGGAAGCTTTCTCTGTGTTTCTCGTTCATACATAACAGAAAAACATGATCAAAGTTTATCATAAAGCAGAAATAAATCACTGTACCTATTTATTTCCTGCTGTTAGTCCTTGTTTGCGCTCTCAGTTTCTCAGATTGTCTCCTTGCTGCTCTTCACCTTTCCTGATTCTTCCAACTTTTCTTACTTTTCATTGTTTATGTTTCCTTTGCTTAGTTTTGCTTCTCTTTTGTTTCTCCATGGTTAACTGCTCAAGTGGCTTTCCATGACCGGACACCAAACTACATCCTGTGCAATGTTCAGCAAATGGCCAAGATTTTTCAAGAACCCTATCTTAAATATTTTCATAAAATTTTAGATAATCTTGGTACCCATAATTGAAGTCTGACCATGATTGAAAATCATTTCCACATATGGATTTGAATTTGCTTGCACGGAATATTGTAATCAAATTAGTTTGGTTTCCTTTGGTAATATTTGACTGAGCCCTTAAAATCATTTCATTGTTTATTTATTTAGCATGTGCATAGTCACAAAGCCAATCAATAGCTTTGTCAGTTGCTAGATGTAGTTCTTTGAGTTCGTTTTCAAGTTTAGTCAGCAGGCACTCCTTGACATTGCAAGTTGTTGTTTGGGCTGCACCACCTCGACAGCCTGGATGATCTTGTTGACCCCACTGATGTTGGGTGGCTGCAAAGAGGCCTTGGCCAGTCCAGAAACAGTTTAAAAGGGCCACTGTCGATGACACCAATGATCCTCCTTGAAATTCAACAAGTCTGCACTTGAAGAATCCCAGTATCATGGAATCAAAAGCTTCCAGCAATATGAAAATAATTTCATTGAATGGTTGCTAATAAACATACAGAAAGGTGAAAAATGACCATCAGACAATGGTTGCCTCACCAATTATGCAGTGAAATCTAATACACTACCTGTCCAATTGCTAGTGTTTAATTTGCTGTTAACAGTAAGGTGTTATTAAAATATTTGCATATGATCATCTTGCAGAATGTTGCAAAACAAATGGGACTTGACACTAGAAAGACATCTTCCCTTTGGAAAGATCAATCATTAGTTGAAATAAATATTGCTGTTCTCCACAGCTTTCAGGTAAATACAAGCTTCATATAATGCAATTTCTTTCAAATAAATATACAGATTATGTGCTCATTGGAAGTTTTTTCTGCCTATTTAGTCTGATAAAGTGACAATTGTGGATCACCACCCTGCTACGGAATCCTTCATGAAACACATGGAAAAGGAGTATAGATGTCGAGGGGGGTGCCCTGCAGACTGGGTGTGGATTGTTCCCCCGATGTCAGGAAGTATCACGCCAGTGTTCCATCAAGAGGTGCTAAACTATCAGCTAAGCCCATCATTTGAGTATCAGGTAGGCCATTGAGAATAATATAGTTTCCTTTGCTTGTCTTTTCCAGATTAGCTTCTGACCAATTAATTAAGCTTACTTTTTATTTCCTAGTTCTTTATCAGTAATTCTTGACGCTTTGTGAATTAGAGTACATATTATTTAAGATCAATGCATTACTCACCTACATCAATAAGACATGGAAATCAAAGGGAAGTCATTTTCCTGTTGTCAAGATAGGTAAGCCTCAAGTGTTGAATGTTGTCTTAATAAATGCAGCTGCCTTCCATCCTCAATTCTCAGGGTAAGTGATGCAAATCTAGTGTATTGGAATTGAGTGGACATCTGCTATTAAGTTGTGAAGATGTGATTCCATCATCTGGAGAGTGAAAGAAGTGCTGGACTTGAAAGCACTAACCACAATGAATGGAACTTATCAGAAGCTTTTCAGTTACTATTGTTAGATCACATAGCAAAAACAGAGATAGATATACTCGGAAGAGAAGTAGAATGAATAGATTTCATGGTCGTGGAGCTGCTAGGCTAGTTTGCAATTAATTGTTGCTCAGAGACTGTGCCCTCTTGGTAGCCATATTTTGCAATTTGTACACTGTTGCACAGGCAAAAGAAGCAAATGCTACAATGTCCTTCAATAATTCATACCATCAAGTGGTTTGAGGAGTAGCATAAATCAGTTAACAGCCAAGGCTACATGATCCAGATGACTTCATCCAAGACAGAAACTAAAACAAGTGTCATTGCACAATTTGCAAAGCCACACCTATAGTTGAATGAATTTTCTTTTAAAACTTGTAAGCAATTTATAGTTTAGACATTTTTTTTAAATGGGATAATGTGAGAAGCAAATAGAATTTTACATTGTACCTTTCCTTTCATGTCCCCAGTATGTCCTTTCATGTCTCCAGTATTTCCTAAAATGCCAACAATATACTTTTTTTAGAAAATGTAGTCACTATTATTTTGTAGATAAATGTAATGAGCATAATGCATAGTGAGGCCCCACAAACAATGATGTTTTCAATGACCAGTTAATCTGTTTTGGTGGTGTAGGGTGAAGACTCTGGAAAAACTCTAAGACATCAGGATACAATCTGAAATGGGAAATTACAGCAGGAAATTATTCTACAACCTTCACCTTGCACAATTTAATAAAACAGTTTGAGTAATAGCCTTGGCAACATATCAGTTGGCAAAGCTGTAGATCATTAGCTCATTGTGCAGGCAGACAGGAAGGATTTTGGGCAGATGTAGAACGTGGTGGGACATTGCAATACACTAATCATGGGCCCTAACATCCTCAGGCTGGTAATCAGTGTAGGATTGCCACTCTGTACCCAATTACTAATGTTAAATTTATTCCGTGCCTGTCTCGCCTGACCTTCCGGCTCAGGCTAGGCGAGATCCAGGCCCAGCATTGAAGTCCAGCTCCGTTGAAGTGAAGGAGGACACACCCTTTTTTTTACGCACTAGCTTCTGTAAATCAGGTAAGTTAATGGTTCATTGGAATTGATAGACCAGGGGGAAGGTAAGTGTCTTAAGGTAAGTTGATAAGAACTGGGGGGCTGGGGGGGGGGGTCCGGCGGCGGGGGGGGTGGGGTGGGGGGATGAGTCCCTGGAGTGGGGGAGTCAGACCTCATGGGGAGGGTCGGACCTCAGGAGTGGGGGTGGGGAGAGGGGGAGGGGGGGTTGCGGGTCGGACCTCGGTGAGGAGAGGTTTGGACCTCGGGGGTGGGGGGGTATTGGACCTTGGGAAGGTGGGGGGATTGGACCTCAGGAGTGGTCAGACCTCAGGATGTGGGTAAGTTGGGTGGGGAGGTCAGATCTTGGTTCCAGAGAGGTTCCCCAGTGCATCTTTGGGGTGCCCCTCCAATCCGATGCTGGGGAGCTCGAAAGTTACAGCCCTATGAGGATCTTCACATTCCAAAGTTAGATAGATCACAGATTATTTGGTTGGAAGAAAGGATACTTGCTGGGCTGGGCACGGCATGCATTGCTCCTGCTACTGGTTATTACTATCTTGTCAAATTGCTGTCCCAAGTGGGCATTAATTGTCTACTTAAGGGCCACATGTGGTGCAATGGCAAGCAGGGAACCCAATGCCACCCCTATTGCTGGTAAAATTGTGGTGGGGTCGGGGCGGGTAAGCAGCGGGCCCTTCCACTTTCAGCCCCGGGGAGCATATAATCAAGCCTGTAGTAACTGTTCTAATGTAGGAAATATGACAGTGAATTTGCACACAGCAAGGTCCCACAACAAAACACTAAGATAATGATCAGATAATCTGCTTTAGCAATGTTGTTGGAGGAATAAATATTGTCCAGGATACTGGATGGACCACGCTGTGTTTTGAAATTGTGCAATGGTTTTTTTGCATCAACTTAGGGCCTCACCTTAACATCTGATCTGAACATTGGCACCTCTGACAGTGCAGCACTTCCTTAATACTGCACTGGAGCCTTGGCCCAAATTGTGCACTCGGGTCTCTGGAGTGGGATTTGAACCCATAACCTTCTGATGCTTTCTGAGTGTGCTACCATGAGCCAGTTAAGGCTGACTTGTCTTTTGGCCTTGTGCTTTCAGTAATCCTGTTCAAAAAAATAAAGATGTTAGTTATTCTGCTACTTTGTTATTAAGATAATTCTCAAGGTTTTGATTTCAAATATTAGCAGGGAAAATGAAACAAAACATAATTTGTATGGCGTTCTGTGGAATGCACTTTCCTGATTCATCACATTTCAAGTTCATCTCCAACAGGATTCACAAGCAAGATAGGAAGGAAAATTTTTTCTAAAAAAACACTAAAGCAGTTTCAGTTTAAAATATAGGTGGATAATCTTAAACAAGTACAGAGGGTAATTTAGATGAAAGGTAAACATGTCGAAGAAATTCTCAGCAGATGTTGTTATCTCAGGTACCAGGACTGCAGGGACTTTCAGAGTGAAGGAAAGGAAAGATAGGCTGAGAGAAACAAAACTGAAATAGGAAAGCAAAATACTGCAGATGCTGGAAATCTGAAATCAGAAACAAAAATGAACTGGATGAGGACATAAATGAGAAGCAGCAGAAATAAATAAGAGACAGAGAATCAGAGCAAAAGAGGACCATAAACAAATGAGAAAGAATGGGGAGCTGGGCACGAGAATAATGATCATGATTTAAAGGTGATTGATTCGCAGCCCCAATAATCTGATTATTAAGCAGTTTTTGCAAACTTAAAGCTGAACTTTGATCACATCCAGATCCGACATGTGGTTAGTAACAGCCATCTCATTTGAGAGAAGCTGAGAAACAAAAACTAGAATCATTGAGAAAGTAAATAGTAAATTACCCTTAAAGATTCCTTTATATACAGGAGTGAGAATGGATAAATTATAGTTTTTTTTTATTTGTTCATGGGATATGGGTGTTGCTGTTTCATGGTTATCATCAGACTTTTAATTCCAGATTTTTATTGAATTTAAATTTTGCTTTTTGCTGTGGTGGGATTCAAACCCAGAGTATTAACCTGGGCCCCTGGAATACCAGTCCAGTGACAGTACCACTATGCCACCACCTCCCCCATTCCATTTCATTATAATATAAGAGATAAAGCAGTGATTCTTAAATATTTGTATTTCTTTAAACTTGTTTTTCCTGAAAATTTGTTGCCCTGATAGTTACTCTCACAGTTTGCTCCCAATTGTATTACCTTAAGAAGCAGTTCTGACTTTCTAACCTTTTGACTTCTAATGAATTAGTAATAAGTTATTCAATATTTGTCTAACCCACATGAGGACTCTGTATTTTGGCACCATTACACGCTCTTAGTGCTTTAATTCATGTGTATGCTGTCCAAAGGGCCCCATATCTCCCATGGTCAGCAGGGTTTATATGTTTACCACAAATTTACTACCTCACAAAGCATCAGGAGTTCAAATTATTGGAAGTATTGGTGGTGATCTAAAAATATATGTTTGTTAAAACAAATTAAATAAATGAAGTAACAGTCCACATTTGACAAATCATGTCTCATTAACACCTAACATGTTTTGGTGAAGTTTTGAGTAGGTTTGATATCTTCATGCATCGTGCAAGTACTTAACAACAGGGCAAAAAGGCACTGTTTTAAATGTTGTTCCAGGCCAACATGATGCATAATGCCACCTCAAAGGTAACCTTTCCACTGTGACCTGATTAAAACCCGACTAGACATTATCTATTATTAACAGCAGGAGATTTGTTATGCTGCCAGAATGAAAGCTAATTGAGATGTCCCTGGAGAACCTATAACATGTTGCTCGTGAGTTCTAGCCCTGTGAAATAACCCCAGAATTGAAATCCCTTGCCAATAACATATTTTATGCATCATTTCATGTTCATAGATCAACTGGGTTAACTGTTGTTTCCAATGCAGGCAGATCCCTGGTTGAATCATGTGTGGAAAGGAGTTAATGGAACTCCCACTAAAAAGAGAGCCATTGGATTTAAAAAGCTAGCAAAGTAAGTTTATTGTATTCAACACACCATTGTTTATTGGAGCCGTATAGTGTAAGAAATATTAAAATATGTTGCTCAATAGTTGATTTAGATTTAGCAGTTATATTTCAGTACATACTATTTATTTGTGACCGTGCCCAAAATAACTTTGTCTAGTTTTTGTTTGGTGGCTGTTCCTTTAAATCCAGTCATTAGCAGTGTGAATTGAACAAGTGACCGCCAGAATTGTGGTCCAAGGTCGAATCACAACAATGTTTGCAAGTTTCATTAGCCACGGGTTTGTGAGAGGAATAATTCAAACTTAAATAATGCTATATGACTGAGGTCTTGGTTTTAAATTTGAGTGGGTGATCATTCAAAATCTAGGAAGCCCTGGGAACCCTCTCTGTGATGTAAATCCGCCCTTTGAACTGGAGAGTTCATTTGAACCGATCTGAGAAGGAAACAGTCAGGTTGAAATTTCTGAGAAAGAGAAGGAATTAGTTTGAAACTTGCAAGAGAGTGTTTATGTTAATGCTGACGTAGGTATTGAGAAATATAAGAAGAAACATAGTTCAAGTTATTTACAAAGGGTAGTTTAGTAATTTTTTTTGTTGCTGAGCCTTTTTATTGGTTTTCCATTTAATGGGTTAGGTGTGAATATATAATTGTTATATGCTTGTTTTCTTTTTGTTAAATGTATTTTCATAGTAATTTTAAGCTTAAAGCAAGATGTGAAGGTTTATTCACTCATTGAACTTTAAGAGAGATCCTGTAAATCCAGTAGCTTAAAATAATTACCAGATAAGGCATTTTGAATCTTTGCTGCATTACCTATGTTTTAAGATGCGAATAGGTGTGAAGGTATGGGAAGAGCCCATAAATGTAATCTATGATATGAGTTAATCAGGAAGAAAGTGACAATACCATATTTAAAGACATCTAGTGGCATGTTAATATATTTTCTTTATGTGAGTGTCACATTTATTTCCCATCCCTGATTGCCCTTGTCCAAAGGGCATTTTATGGGTCTAGCATCACATCTAGGCCAGACCTGGTAAGGACAGCAGGTTTCCTTCCCCATTAGTGAACCAGATCAATCAACATCATCAGATGTTTAATTCCAGATTTTTATTGAATTCAAATTTTACCATCTGCCATGCTGATATTTGAATCTGGGTCCCCAGAGCACCACCCTGGATCACTAGAATACCAGTCCAGCAACAATGCCACTATGCCACCACCTCCCCAATATTCTTTGACTGGGAGTTTGAAGAAGTTATTTAGCACACATCACAAGTTTCACAAAATATTGCCTCTGCACCACTTTAAACATATGTTATGCCATTAGTAATCCAAGCACTTTTGGGAAAACGAACCACTGGGGCCTGGCATTGCTGCCTCACCACCTGTTTGCACAAGATAAAACCAGATTTGTCCTTTAAGAAGCACAGTCACATAGAGCAACAGTTGGAAACAGTTAAGTGATACCAACTGGCATCTTGATACTTGACAGAGCAGAATTCATGTCATACAGAATTTTCCAAGACTCGCATCTGAATCTATAGCTGAAAGAAATGCTTCTGAGGACACTTGTCCAAAAGACTTGTTATTGTATGCTGGTATTATTTGCACATCCAGTCTTAATACTCTGGCATTTTTGTTTGAAAAGGGCAGTGAAATTCTCTACTAAGTTGATGGGGCAAGCAATGGCCAAAAGAGTAAAAGCCACCATCTTGTATGCCACAGAAACTGGGAAGTCCAAAGTCTATGCAAAAACATTATGTGAAATTTTCAAGCATGCCTTTGATGCAAAGGTAAGAAACAAATTTGTTTTAATTGTATTTATCTAATTAACTTCACAACAATATGCTACAATAAGTGTATGCCCCACGCTATCGGAGTGAATTTCTTGGCTCTGTGTTTGGATTCACAGAGTGCAGCGACCATTGAAGAGCTGGATTGGCTGAGTGGCAAAGGAGCATGCTGGTTTTCCTCAATTTAAATGAATGGAAGAAAATCAGGAGGATTGCCTTCACTGGCCTGTGCTCCTACCTGCCCAATTTTCTATTATTCTCAACACACAATTCAGTGAGTCTAGCACCATCTCCCTTTTAGAAGCAATAAATATATGCACACACCTCTGGTTATTTCACAGTGATGGAATACCATGTGAGAACAATACCTGTTTTTGAGCAGCAGAAGTGAACAAAACTAAATTCTAACTGGTTCACTTGCAGCACCCGCTATTCAGGGGAAAACCGAGCCCTGAGACGGCTACCCATTGAAATATCTCATTGCCAGAGACACTTGTAATGTTAGGGAAATCCCCTGGGACATCTGACCTTTGGCCCACATTACAAATAAAAAAAACTAGAACAAGCATAAAGTAAAATATCACCAGATGCTGTTGACTAATACAAGGCTAATGAGGTCTTAGTCTATGTGCTTAATACTGATGTGAAGTGCTTGTAGTTAATCTGCCATTTCTACATTGATGAGAAAATTGTCTTGCATAAGCACAAACAGCTGTGGGTAGGGTGGTGGAGGTAGGTGGGGAGCAGGGGTGAAGTGCGATGGTGGCAGTTTTGGCTTTGGCTGATAATGGAAAACAAGTAATAATGATACAGCATCCTGTTTTACATCTTTTCTAATTTTTATATCCATTGAAGTCAGTGTAATGAAGAACCAGCAGAAAATGGGCTGTCAACTTACTATCATCAATTTCACATTATCACACAAATTCTTGATTACCCGCAAAGTGTGGTTATTGAGAATTCCTAAACCTAAGACTATTATAACCAAGTACTATAAAAGTGCAAACTAGCCACAGCTAGCTATTAATCGGTGATGCATATCACCCAGCATTGCCAGGAAATTAAATATTTGATAGTAAAGTTATAGGCATTCCATAAATTATATAACAGTCTCATACTGAATTCAGATGCTCTTTTTTCATGAAAGATCCTTAACTAATGTCCAGTGCTTATTGCTACCCATGTGTTTAACTTACAAATTGTTCACTTCAAGCACAATAGAAGAGGTGGCAGCAAGAATTTGCAGTGTTATTAATTAGTTCCAATTTTTGACAAATTATGCTTAAAGGCTATTGCGTTTTATAAATAAGGTACAGATTTATGCATGGGACGTTGAGATAAAATACTTCAATCTTAAAAGGAATGGAACTAATGTTTGTGTAACTGCCTGAATTCCATTGTTTTGTGGGTGATGTCCATGGACGAATATGACATTGTGCATCTAGAGCATGAAGCACTGGTGCTGGTAGTTAAAAGCACTTTCGGCAATGGTGACCCACCTGAGAATGGAGAAGTATGAAAATAACTAAAAATTACTTGTGTGTGTTTCCAAAAGACTACCAGTAAAATTTAAAATCACCAGAAATCAAAAAGTAGACTAATTATTCTAGTTATAGTTTTCCTGAGTAGCGGTACAATCTGAGCACCAGCTGTGTCTTTGTGTCCACTAACATCCTATTTTTAAATTTTGTAGGGAAATAAATGTCAAAATATCCAACATATAAGTCATGTCTTGGTGTGGGTGTTCAAAGACCAAGAGTCTTGAGGTATAACTTATGCACTCACTCCAATGGTGTGTTACTACACATGATGTAAAACCTCAGGGCAATCTCTGTGCTCAATTTTACTGCAAATATGATGGGCTGCTCACTGTTAGTGAAAAAGACATTTTCCACATGGTTGCCTAAGTAGTGTAAAGGAGATTTTCTCCCTTTATGTACTGATTTATTTGTATTGAGACTTCTTACAAAAACGCATAAAATACCCCGTGTCCCTGTCTTTCATTGAACAAATGTACCAACTTCAGAAAAATGAAAAAAGTTTTTCTGTTGCCAAGATTTCAGATTCTTTCCTCTTCCCCAAAATACATAACAGTTTATGCATCGTGAATTTGTTCATGTTTAAAATGTCTTTTATAATAAAGTCAAGATAAATTGGTGTTAATATAAAACTATAATAAATAAGAAGGGTTCTGTTAAGTTTTGAGTCATCTAACCTTGCTGTCACTACAAAAAGGGTTCTTTTTTTTTACAGATTCTGAGTTAAATATTAGATACAGAACTCCATTACCCTGGATAGCACTTCATTGCTGTGCCGTAGTGGAATGCTTCCTCTAAAGATCGGGATTCTGATTCCCAATCTTTCCCAGGGCCTCAGAACTGTGGAACTGACCTCCCTCAAACTTCCTTTCCTTTCACAATCTGCTGGTTTTTCAACCAAACCACTCCTTTTTGACTGATAGTATCTTAAATGGATACTGTTGCACTCGTATTATGGTCCAAAATTAGACTCCTTAAATAGTTGACATATTAACAGTTTTATTAACAGTCTATTAAATACATTAAAATTTGTAGTTAGCAATGTTTCTAGGGTTTATATAACCTCGTCATTAAGTGCTAGTGTGAATTAATCACTCGCTTTTCTTGCTTCTTGGAAGATGGCATTAGCCTCCAAGATGTCAGAGTGATGAACCACCATGTGTAGAGGATCATCTACTCCTTGGCAAATTCATGGTTTGGACTGGCAGCTGTACATGGAACCAGCTGTCTTAGATTTTACCTTTTTATAATCACAGGGAAATCTGTACAGCTATATTTAGCGGTATCTGGCTAGTGTAGCTGTACAACCCTAACTTCTAGAATCTTTCTGTCTCTCTGTTGGAGATGCACTTATTAATTTTACAGAGCCACCTTTCTACTAGACACAGAACCCTTATACCTTCAACTACAAGCGCTACTGAAAGAACTATTAGAATAACTAAAGGTTGAGAACTGAGGGCTTTAGTGTCAAAAATGCTGGCCTACATTTTTCACTCTCGCATCGGGTGTGCAGAATTCCAAGCTCATACATCCAACCTTCATAATTAGCTGCCTGGATGTCAGATTTTCAGTCTAAGGTAGGGGCTAGATTGGAAGTCAGGGCTGGCGACCCAGCAGGAAGTAAGGAGGATGCCGGGTGCAGAGGCTGGCTGGGCAGAAGGCCTGCCTTGAGGGTCCAGGCATTGCATCCAATTTTTTTTCAAAAAATTTTCTTTCATGGGACATTGGCATCACTGGCTACCCCATCCCTAATTGCCCTTGAGAAGGTTTCGGTGAACCGGCCTCTTGAATTGCTGCAGTCTATGTGGTGTTGGTGCACCCACAGTGCCCTTGGGGAGGGAGTTTCAGGATTTTGACCCAGTGAAGATGAAGGAACGGTGATATATTTCCAAGTCAGGATGGTGTGTACCTTGGAGGGGAACTTGCAGGTGGCGGTGTTCCCATGAACGTGAAAATGAAAAAAAGAATAAAACATAAAACATCGCTCCATCCCACGCAACCCCTCACCCCCCACATACTCCCCATTCCCCATCCATGCCGACCCATGCCATCTCATGCCCTGTACCCACCCTACGGCTTTTTATAGCCCCATGCCAACCTATGTCCCTGTACCCACCTATAACCCTTAATAGCCACTATGGTAACTTAATGCCAACTCATGCCAACTCATTCATCTGCCCCCACCTTTTGCCCATAAACCCTCCATGTCAAATCACCCAATATCCATCATGGGTAGACCTTAGGACCCATGGAGAGATGAGATAAAATAAAGTCCTATGAAATAAAGTTCTAAAGCCAGGATTTCCCCATCGACGAGCCGGGGGGGGGGCGGGGGGGGGGGGGTGTTGGTGGTGGGGGGGCGGGGGTCTCGCTCACTGCTGTATAAAATGATGCGCGGTGACGTCAGGCGGAACTCCCAACATCACTGCGCCCCATTTAAATTTTCAGGTAGGTGGGGGCTCAGCAAAATCAACTGTGCATCCACCGACCTGTCAATGGCCAATTGATGCCGTTGACAGAGTCATTTAAGTAATTAATGGACCTGCCCGTCCAACCTTAAGGTTGGCGAGCAGGCCAGGAGCCCTGGCGGGCATTAGTAAATGCATGAAACCTCATCCACAGGTGGGATGAGTTTTCATATAGGCTTTTAAATATTTAATAAAAGTATTTTTAAAAGTTATGCACATGTCCCAACTCATGTAACAGTATCACATGAGGGGACATGTCAGGGAATTTTTTTTTCTATTTTTAACATTTTTTATTGTAGACCTTATCTCCCTTAGCCTCAGGGAGATGAGTACGCTCTTTCATGCACGTATGCAAAACAGTGCACTCTTTGCTGAGGGATTTCTCCCTCCGCCCGCACAGGGAGTACATAGCGTTTCCATGCGTATGTCACGCTGAGCGGGCCTTAATTGGCCTGCCCATGTAAAATAGCAGTGCACCCCCCATTGGAGGTGCCGATCGCAGGCACGCCAGCGCATTCTCGCTTTTCAACTTTCCCCCCAATGGGGGGAAAATTCTGCTCTAAGTGTCTATTGCAGGCTTCACTATGTTGAATAAAATGCTCTAATTCACAAAAATCCCATTTAATACATTTACATTCCTTCAACTACAGAAAGACTTATAACAACAAGTATTCGAATTCAAAGTTGCACTTCAAAGAGTCTGTAACCACTTGTAGCTGTCAATGAAACTGTGAAGTGACAGGCACCCTACTGTGATAATGGATGTTTGTGCAATCAGTCATGCAACACTAATTCTGTAATGAAACCCTGAGGTTTATATCAAACTTGAAGCTTAAGTGAAATAGCAAGCAGCGATTTTTTAAAACCACAGCAGATTTTTTTTTCAAATATATAAAGGGCAGGATTTTTAAATGCCTTGACAGCTTGACTGCTCCCTTTGACAGGTGGTTTTGACAGTTCCTCCTAACACTTTGGCAGGTCCTCTTGAAGGATGTTTTTGACAGTTGATTTTGACTGCACTGTTGATAGTTTCAATGAACTTGACAGTTAATGAGTTGATGCACTCTTTATGCACACTCATGCCTAATTTTAACACTTCCAAAGAGCACCTTACCTCTCTCAAATGGCACCTAACCTCCCCAAAGGTGTACCAGGACCAGATCCAAAGGAATATCTTACATCTCCAAAGGAGTACCCAGGCTATCCAAATAAATCCACAATGTTCAGACCTGCTCTTACCAGGTCTACTCTGCACACTTTGGATTTGACACTTCTGGACTACCAAAGTCCACCTCCAGTGAAGGCAGCTGATGATTTAAATGGCCAGCTGTCTCCACAAACCATGCATGTGCAAAACACAAACTGTCCCCATTCCCGCCTCTGAGAAAATGGGAAGTGATGTGTTTGGGGGCAGGATGTGTGATTTTCAGGCAGTTCTGCCATTTTCGTCTCAATAGATAGGCTCTCCATCATGATGAAAATCTGGGCTGCCATCTAATATAGCCTTCATTCCCAAAAACATCTCCTCAATTCTACTGATCAACCCAATGTGTGTTAGGAGAAATCAAATCTTTAGTGTCAATCACCTCAAATAGTCATGTTGGTACTCCCAAAAGCACTCCAAATAAATGAGTTACTGGCATCAGACATATTTATTTCCTAGCTTCTCAGGTTTCTCCTCACAAGAGTTCATACACAGGTATAGATTAGACAGGACACCTTTATATCTCTCTTCAGGAACTCTTCCTGGACATGAGATTTTGCAAACCTGTCTTCTATCAATAGAAAGGAATGTTTTATTTCTATAACCTTTCATAGTTTAATTTGTGCAGCCTAACTGCTGACTCCATTTTGAAGAACTAAAACAATTCTTGGGGTACTTTTCCTTTGCGTGTTCTGCATTGTAGACCATTTCCATTCATCTAGGTTTCTCAATAATACATATACTGCTTTTATAACATCTTTGTACTTTGTACTTAAAGCCTTTAGGAAAAGTTTGCTTGTGCCTTGAAAGAGAGAAGAACTTGTGATCATTCTCTTCACAATGCCTAAGTGATATGATGAGGCACTCTGATGCAATTATTGCATTGTGCTCTAGTAAATAAATGTAGTTTTGACAAATGGTTATTCAAAATGACAGTATAACTTTCTCATCTTGTTCTTCTAGAAATTTGGATCTGCCCTGATGGAAATGAGACATCCTAATTCAAATTCGGCAGAAAGGGAGTGAGTGAAATTGAAACATCATTGCTGATAATTATCCTTCATATTGCTGAACTGAGGTGTCAGCAGAAAACACAATTCCTGAGCCATTACTGAGCTTTTTATTCAATATGACCTCATTGTGAAGATGCCCATAGGAAGAAGTGATCAAAATATAACTGAATTTCACATTCAGTTTGAGGGAGACAGGAGTGGATCTAAGACTAACATTTAAAACTTAAATAAGGGCAATTATGAGGGCATGAAGTCAGAGTTGGCTAAAGTGAACTGGGAAATTAGGTTAAGCGATAGGTCAGTGGCAGACATTTGAGGAGATATTTCTGAATACTCAGAAAAGATACATCCCAGTGAGAAAGAAAGACCCTGGGGGAAGGACCCACCATCCATGGCTAACTAAAGAAGTTCAAGATAGTATCAAATTGAAAGAAAACATGCATAATTCCGCAAAGATGAGTGGCAGGTCAGAAGATTGGATGGAATACAAAGATCAGCAAAGAATGACTAAAAGATTAATAAGGAGGGAGAAATTAGAGTACAAGAAGAAGCTAGCTAGAAATATAAAAACAGGTAGTAGGAGTTTCTACAGGTATCTAAAAAGGAAAAGAGTAAGTAGAGTGAGTGCTGGTCCTCGAGAGAGTGAGTCTGGGGAATGAATAATGGAAAATAAGGAAATGGCAGATGAATTGAACAGATATTTTGCATCTGTCCTCACTGCAGAGGATACAAATGAAATCCCAGAAATAATTGTGAATCAGGAGGTGAAAGGGAGGGAGGAACTTGAAACAGGTATAATCATCAGGGAAGGGGAACTGAGAAAATTATGAGAACTAAAAGCTGACAAGTCCCAGGACCTGATGAACTTCATCCTGGAGTCTTAAAAGAAATGACTGCTGAGATAGTGGATGCGTTGGTTTTAATTTTCCAAAACTACCTGGATTCTGGAAAGTCCCCAACAAATTGGAAAATAGCAAATGTGATCCTCTTTTCAAGAAAGGAGAGACAGAAAGTAGGAACCTGCAGGCCAGTTAGCTTAACATGGGGAAATTGCTGGAATCTATTGTTAAGGAGGTTATAGTGGTGCACTTAGAGAATCTCAATGCAATCAGACAGCGCCAACATGGTTTTATGAAAGGGAAATTATGTTTGACTAATTTACAGGGGTTTTCTGAGGAAGTAACAAACAGCTTGAATAAAGGAGAACCTGTGGCTGTGCTGTACTTAGATTTCCAGAAAGCTGTTGACAAGGTGCCACATCAAAGGTAACTACACAAAATAAGAGCTCATGGTGTATGGGGTAACATATTAGCATTGGTAGAGGAGTGGTTAGCTAAGAGGAAACAGAGAGCAGGCATAAATGGGTCTTTTTCAGGTTGAAAAGATGTGATGAGTGAAGTGCCACAGGGATTAGTGTTGGGTCTCAACCATTTACAATTTATATCATTGACTTGGATGAAGAGACCAAATGTATGGTTGCTAGATTTGCTTATGACACAAAGATGGATAGGAAAGTAAGTTGTGAAGAGGACATAAGGAGTCTGCAAAGGGACATAGATATATTAAGTGAGTGGGCAAAAATTTGGCAGATGGAGGATAATGTGGGAAAATGTGCACTTGTCCACTTTGGCAGGAAGAATGGAAAAGCAGCACATTATTTAAATGGAGATAGATTACAGAACTCTGAAGTACAGAGGGATCTGGGTTTCCTGGTACATGAATCGCAAAAGGTTAGTTTACAAGTACAAGTGATTAAGAAGGCAAATGGAATGTTGTTGTTTATTGCAAGGGGAATAGCATTTAAAGTAGGGATGTTTTGCTACAATTATGCAGGGTCTAGAGTAGTGTGTACAATTTTGGACTCGTTGCTTAAGAAAGGATATAAATGAATTTAAAGCAGTTCAGAAAAGGTTCACTGCATTGATACCATCGATGTATGGAGGGGGGAGGGGTATGTTATGAGGGAAGGTTGGACAGGTTGGGCTTGTATCCATTGGAGTTTAGAAGAATGTGAGGTGATCTTATTGAAACATATAAGATCCTGAGGGGACTTGATGGGACGGATCCTTGTGGGAGAAACTAGAAACTAGTACACAGTTTAAAAGTAAGGGGTTTCCCATCAAAGATGGAGATAAGAAGAATATTTTTTCTCAGAGGGTCATGAATCTTTGGAACTCTCTTCCCTGGGGACTGGTGGAGTCAGGGCCATTGAATATATTTAAGGCAGAGGATAGATTCTTGACTAAGGGAGGGGGGTCAAAGGTTATTGGGGATAGGTGGAATTTGGAGGTGAGGCCACATCCAGATCAGCCATGATCTTATTGAATGGCGGGAGAAGGCTCAGGTTGCTGAATGGCCCACGCCTGCTCCCAATTCGTATTATACATAAAATAAATGTGTCTTATCTTGTCTCTGTCCAGGAGCTACAAAGTTTGCTTCAACAGTGTGTCCTCAAGCTCAGATGCCCGGAATTCTTCAAGTGATGAACCAGAGCACAAAGATACTTTTGGCAGGACTGGTCTTTTAACTAATGTTAGGTAAGTGCGTTCCAAATAATATTTCTGAAATAACATAAAACTCATTCAAGCTGCATTTATGTTACAACCCTGCAAAATAAGCAAAACAATACTGGTGATTCTAGTTGCACAGAGCCCCAACTTAAAAGATGGCTCATGCCCCGGGACAGAGGAAAAAAGTCTGCTGCTGGCAAACACAATGACTGCCTCTGATTATACTAGAGCTTGTGACACTGGTATTTTGTTAATAGCTCATTTAAAATAAAATGGTTGACAATTGCTTTAATCAATGCACTGGAAATAGAAGAAAGTAAGTTAGATCCCACAATGTTTTTATAGCACGTGTCAACCTGTGTTGTAAAAACTGCTGGAACTGTCATTTTGGGAAAAAAGAGCCCTCATAAGCAAAACCCCTCAAAATGGTTCAAGAGGTTTTGGTCTGAAGTTTTTGCAAACTATAAGAAGTATAAAGAAAGTGACCACTAGTGAATATTAAGTTTGAATACATTGTTTTGCAGATTTTCTGCCTTTGGTCTTGGCTCTCGAGCCTATCCGCATTTCTGTGCTTTCGCTCGAGCTGTGGACACTCTACTGGAGGAACTTGGAGGACAGCGGGTTATGAGGATTGGAGAGGGGGATGAACTCTGTGGGCAAGAGGAGTCATTCAGGACTTGGGCTAAGAAAGTTTTTAAGGTTATTAAGGTTTAGGAGCTTACTTCTGACTTCTTAACTAACCAGGGCCTGTGTTGCAAACTCCCAGATTCCTTGGGGGTAACTTTTAATTTGACCAATAGTGTAAATTGGGTAATATTGTAATTGAATGGAATTAAAAACAGTGGAGATATAGAAGGGGCAGCTGAACCAATACCATCTAGTTCAAACTATTAGCCAATAGAAGCTACCGTCATTGATTCTTTTTCAGGTATACTTAAGAAGCTGTAGTATTTTGACAAAGTATTTATTACAGTGTCTCCAAAGTATTGGCAAAGCATACAGAATATTAAAAACTCTTGGTAGAATATAAAAAAAAAGGAAGACATAAAAGTAAGAGTAGAGTATTGAAAAGTATTAAGAGAGTATAGGAGAATGCGCAGTGCAGCTCACCACCACCTTCTGAGGGCAATTAGGGATAGGCAGCAAATGCTGGCCTTGCCAGTAAGGCTCACATCCCATGAACAAATAAAAGGAAATTATTAACATACAATTGTAACACATGTCAAAAGTGACAAAGATGGCACTGTAAAAGAATGAGAAGCACAGCAGTGCTGGAGGTGCATTTGAATTATACCAGTGATGGGAGTGTGTGGCAGCATAGAGGATGCCCTTTGTGATTCCCCCAACTCCTCCCTCCCCCCCCAGGAGTTCCCAATTTTAGCCAAAAACCACATCGGGGTTAAAGAGAAAGTGCCAGGTTCCAAGCACGGTGAAAAGAGGAAAAAACAGAAGACACGTTACCCTGAGGCACTCATGTGCTTCCTAAAATCTGGCTATAGAGTATAGTGAGAGGCTATGTCAAAACATAAAATAATTTGCGAAAAGCAACAGCAGTTGTGTTGAAGAGATGTCACAAACCCCAATGTTCTCCCAACTAAATTATCAAGGCAGGGCAGCCATATTCCCATGTCTGGCTAAATATATATAACTTGCATTTATGTAGTGCCATTAACATAGTAAAATGTCCCAAGGTGCTTCACAGGAGCATTGTCAAACAAAAATTTGACATTAAGTCACACAAGAAGATATTAGGACAAATGCCAAAAGTTTGATCAAAGAGGTGGGTTTTAAAGAGTGTTTAAAGGAAGAGAGAGAGAAAGAGATGGATGTGTTTAATAAAGCAAATAGCAATCAGCAACCTTCTCACTTAAACACCCGTTAATCATCAGTTGCCAGGGTTACTGTGGGACAGTCAGATGTTAGTGTATTAACATATAACTGCATTGATTTTAGGCAGCGTGTGATGTATTCTGTGTGGGAGATGATGTGAACATCGAAAAAGACAACAACTCCTTAATAAGTAATGATCGCAGTTGGAAGAGAACAAAATTTCGCCTGACCTACCAGACTACAGCACCCAACCTCACTGGAGGTGCGTGTTACTATAAATAACTTGAGCATGTTCAAGAATTTTTTGATTATTGTCAGTAATTTTTTGCATTTTTTTCTTCTGGCAAAGCCCTCTACAGCATTCACAAAAAGAAAATTTATGCTGCAAGATTGTTATCGCGACACAACTTACAAAATCCAAAGTCCAGGTAGAAAAACTTTTGCTTCATTAATATAACTTCAGAGGGAAGAACCACTTAAACAGAATAATGTACTTCATGTTAAAATGCTAAGTGATTGTTGTCTTGTTGTCACACTGAATGTATGGATTTCATTTTAGCTACAAAGTTTCCAGTGTAAAATGTAAGAAGCCTTTCATGACTCCAAGATTTCTCTAAGTGCTTTGCAACCAATTAAATTTTTCAGTATAGTTCCTGCTGTGATGTAGGAAATTTGGCATCCAATCTTCACACAGCCAAAATTCCACAACCAATAATGAAGATTGCAGGAGGGCACGTCAGGAGGAGAACCAGTCATAACTGAAAATGAGGTGTCAAACCGGTGAAGCTACACCACAGGGCTACTTGTGTGCCAAGCAGCATAAGCAACACATGATAGACGGGACTAAGCGATTTCACAACCAATGAATCTGATCTAAGCTCTGCAGTCCTGTCCAGTCATGAATCGTGGTGTACAATTGAGCAACTAACAGGAGGAGGAGACTGGATACTGCAAAGGCTATGGGCCCTGACAACATTCTGGCAATAATACTGAAAACTTGTGGTCCAGAACTTGCCACGCCCCTAGCCAAGCTGTTCCAGTACAGTTGCAACACTGGCATCTACCCGGCAATGTGGAAAATTGCCCAGTTATGTCCTCTGCACAACAGGCAGGAAAAGTACAAACTGGTCAGTTACAGACTCATCAGTCTACTCTTGATCATCAGCAAAGTGATGGAAGATGTCATCAACAGTGTTATCAAGCAACACTTACACAGTAATAACCTGCTCATTCTCACTCAGTTTCGGTTCCACTAGGGCCACTTGGCTCCTGACCTCATTACAACCTTGGTCCATGCGCATAGACAAAGGAGCTGAACTCAAGAGGCTATGTGAGAATGCCTTTTTCTTTATTCTTTCATGGGATGTGGGCATCGCTCCAGCATTTGTTACCCATCCTTGAACTGAGTGGCTTGCTAAGCCATTTCAGGGGGCAGTTAATAGTCAACCACGTTGCTCTGGGTCTGCAGTCACATGTAGGCCAGACCAGCAGATTTCCTTCCTTAAAGGACATGAATGAAGCAGATGGGTTTTTACAATAATCAATGATAGTTGTCATGATCACCATTACTGAAGCTAGCTATATATTCCAGATTTATTACTTGAGTTTAAATTACATCCACTGCCATGGTGGGATTTGAACCCATTGCCTCAGAGCATTAGCCTGGGCCTCTGGATGACAAGCCAGTGACATAACTACACCACCACCTCCCCTTGCCATCCAATGGCATTACCATCACTGAATCCCCCACTGTCAATATATTGCCATTGACCAAAAACTGAATTTGATCAACCACATAAATACGATAGGAAACATTTTCCCCTCGCTGGGGGGAAAGTGTGGGAGCGGGTGCGGGCACGCACACCTCCGATCAGCGCCCCCAATTAGGGGTGCACTGCCATTTTAGGTGGGTGGGCCAATTAAGGCCCGACCAGCGTGACGTCCACCAGGAAAAGCTATGCACTTCCTGTGCGAGCGGGGTGGGGGGATTCCCTCAGCCGGGAGTGCACTCTTTCGTGCATGCGTGGAAAAGAGTGCACAAATCTTCCCAAGGCTAAGTGCTGCCTCAGGGAGATCGGCTCAGAATTAATATTTTTGATGAAAATGATAAAAAAAACAGTCACTTGAGTTGGGACATTTCCATAATTTCTACTGAAAGGTTTGATAAAAATTTAAATATCCTCATGAAACCTCATCCCGCCCTTGGATGAAGTTTCATGCTTTTTCCGAAGCCCTCCAGGACTCCCAGCCTGCCCACTAACCTTAAGGTTGGATGAGCAGGTCGATTAATTACCTTAATTTGTTTTTCAATGGCCTCAATAGGCCGTTGACAGGGTGGCGGGTGCACAGCTAACTCGGCTGCGCCCCCGCCGACCTGAAAATGGAAATGACGTAGGGTGACATAGGCAGTTCCTCCGGACGTCATCCCGTGTCATTTTACGCGTTGGCGAGCGGGCCCCACCCCCGCTTGCTGACCGGAAGATCCTGCCCTATGGCTACAAGATTAGGTCAGAGGCTGGGAATTCTTAGGTGAGTAACTCATCTCCTGACTCCCCAGAGCCTGTTCACCATCTACAAGGCACAAGTCAGGAGTATGATGGAATACTCTCCACTTGCCTGGATGAGTGCAGCTCCAACAACACACAAGCTCAACACCATGCAGGACAACACAGTTGATTAGCATCCCATCCATCACCTTAACATTCAATCCCTCCACCACTGATACACCGTGGCAGCAGTGTGTCCCATCTACAAGATGCACTGCAGCAACTCATCATGGTTCTGCACAGCACCATCCAAATCTGTGACTTCTACCACCTAGAAGGACAAGAGCAGCAGATGCATGGGAACAGCCCCACCTGCAAGTTCCCTTCCATGCCACACACCATCCTGGCTTGGAAATATATTGCCATTCCTTCACTATCGCTGGGTTAAAAACCTGGAACTCCCTCACTAATATCACTGTGGGTGTATCTACACCACATGGACTATGTGAGTTCAAGAAGTTTGTTCACCACCACTTTCCCAAGTGAATAGGAACAAATGCTGGCCTAGCCATTGATGTCACAGCCCACGCAAGAATAAATGAAACAATAAAAATGGCCAGATTATATGATTTAGTGATTATTGAGGAATAAGTATCGGTCAGGGTACCAGGGAAAGCTCCCCAATTCTCCTTTGAATAGTGCCATGAGATTTTCAGCTCCATCTCAGAAGGTAGATGGGCTTTAATTTAACCTCATCCAAAAGACAGCACCCCCTCAATAATACTTTGGGGTGTCAGCCTAGAATATGTGCTTCAGTGCCTAGAACTGGACCTGAACCCACGACTTCCTGACTTAGAGATAAGAGTGCTACCACTGAGCCAAGACTGATATGTGTATCATTGCCAAAGGCAAAGTGGTGATCTGTCCACTACCAGAGTCAGTTAGATTTTAAGAAGTATATTGGGAGTCATTACATTTCTGCTGGTTTCGAATTCTGGTGTACAGATACTGCCCAGTGTGGTACTTAATCGTTCAGACCCAGATTATACCAGGTTAACCTCTGATGGATTCACTTACCTCAGTTGAGATGATGGTAGAGATACTTCAATTTTCTTCCCAAACTGTATGTAAGGGAACAGCCACTGTTCCCTCTCTCATTAGTAATTCAGTAATCTTTGTTGGAAATTGGATTTCCATGAACATTGGCTGAGGTCATGATTGGCTCAGTTGTGCTGCCCTCCATAACCGAATAGATTGTTCACAGCCTAGGCTCACATATTGGAGAAAGGCCACTTGGATGGCTGGTTCTCATGGAGCCTTGCCCCAGCAAACTGTCATGAGTAGAGGGAAAAGGAAAATTAAAGCATGAAGATTTGGGAGGGGAAGGTGGGTAGAGGTGCCATTAAGCTTGGGCAAGGGAATTATGTTCGTAGAAACTAAATAATCAGATACAAAAACCTTCTCATTAGAACATCAGTGCCTAAGGTTACAGAGATCCAATTGGCCACGCATTCGTTTGCTTACAGGTAACTAACACTGTGCTTACACAGCGTGCGATGGAGATGTTTCCCTATTCTAACAGATCACTTATCCCAGTAATGCAGATCATGTGTTGCGATCTCCCAATCAGCCACCATAAATTCAGAAGTATAAGAAAACCCCCTGCAGAAATTATACCCTGTCATGTTTGAGATGCTGAGAGTGCACCTTTAACTCCATTGTCAGATTTATATCACGTGCAAATATATGAAAATAAGGAAAAGACCAACTCAGATTGAGCATTTTACTGATATCTGGGTTTGCACCTCAGCTATGATCCAGCAGGAATTTTCATTTGAAAAGAGGGAAAGTTCTAATTTAGGAAACAAGGTGTTAAAATGTAAGTTCATTACTTGGAGTAAAAGTTTCAACAAAGGAAGCAGCTGATGTCAGAAGTTAAATGCTAAGAAAGAATTTATGTTAATTAGTCAAGGTTGTTAAATAATATGTATATATTACTATCAATTTCAGATAAAACTGTTCCTGTTCAGAAGAATCGAGGGAGAAAAGTTTAATTTCCTTCTCCGTCAACTCATTACATGACCTGGTGCTAAGTTCTCCAGTTGTCCCGTTGTGTCGTTCTTCCTTACTAAGATTCTGTATTACAATGACAGTCCACGCTTTGCTTTATTTGGCTTTGCAGCTTCTGCCATGACCTGATGCATGAATGCACTGTCCACTGTGGTACAGAGACAATTGGACCAGGAAGTCTGGGGTACTCCTGTTTAGTGGCCTTAGAGTAAGGAAACTTGGAAGAGGCCGTCAGACTTCCAGCTCCTGGTCACTATAGAGTGATGCTGGTTGGAAAGTAAGCATAGATAGATATCAGTAAGGACAGGGCTGTGCTTTACTCTGTTGCCCTTTATAGTCAAATGATCATCATTTGGGGTTGACTTATGAAGAGGCTTGGCGGGCTGTGGAATCATGTCTCAACAAAAGTGACAATTGCCATGATGTAAAGGAAAATGTTTTGAGGGCAGAGTACAATGAAAAAAAGGGAATGTAAGTTTTTTAATCTGAGTGTTTGAAGCAATGTTTTGTCTTTCCATTTAGCCGTTCCACAATTTTACTACGGATGCACATAGATGAGCAAAAAGAATTACAGTACCAACCTGGTGACCATCTTGGGGTCTTTTCTGGGAACCATGAAGGTTTGGTCAATGCCTTGACTGACCGATTAGAAGATGCGCCTCCTGTGAATCAGGTCATAAAAGTTGAATTTTTGGAGGAGAGAAGCACAGCTTTAGGTAATTATAGAACGTATATTTTGGATTTTCAAAGAAAGATGTCTACATGTCTCGACAAAACTCTGTGAAACTATCAGGCATACTGGGTCTACTCAAAATAGAGTATAGAGTTATTTGAAATTTATTCAAAGCAAAATTAGAGAGTGCAGATATCCTTTTGTAATCTGCTGCTATCCGGATTTATATTTTACTAGTACGATACCCTAATGGTTAATACCATACTGAATGAGAGGAGCTGACTTCTCCATTCCCTCCTGACAGAAGCAAAAACATTGACTTCACTGGCAGAAGCTAGGAGGTAGTGGTGCAGATGAGCCTGTTCCTGCACTTGAGACTATGGATTGTCTGGGAACAGCAAATACAGGAAATATTGAGCAGGGAGGAGCACATCTAGACAATGCGCCCATCAACGCTAATCTCAACAGGGTTCCACTAGGCATAAAGGATCAGTTTGGGAAGCTTAACAATCTCACGCCCTCTCCATGATATGTGCAGATAGATAGAAACTAAAAGGTCAGGGGACAATCTTCCATTCACTGGGCTCAACAATGGACTTTAGCCCAGAAACTCAAGAGTGAAAGAACAGAACCTGTGGCCTACTCCATGGTACTGCATAGGCACTGCAATTGGATTAACTAATCAAAAATTTGTACATCACAGCATTGTTACGGCACTGAAGGAGGCCATTTGGCCCATCATGTGTGCACCGACTCTCCAAATGAGCATCATAACAATGCCATTCTTCTGCCTTTTCCCCATACTCTTGCACATTGTTTCTATTCAAATAATCATCTAATGCCCTCTTGAATGTCTCAATTGAACTTTCCTCCATTACACTTCCAGACAGTGCATTCCAGGCTCAAACCACTGGCTGTATGAAAATGCTTCTTTTGCAAATCACTTTAAATAAGACCATAAGACATAGGAGCAGAAATTAGGGCATTCGGTCCATTGAGTCTGCTCTGCCATTCAAATATAGCTGATAAGTTTCTCAAGCCCATTCTCCCACCTTCTCCCCGTAACCTTTGATCCCCTTACCAATCAAGAACCTATCTATCTCGGTCTTAAATACACTCAATGACCTGGCCTTCACAGCCTTCTGTGGCAATGAATTCCATAGATTCACCACTCTCTGGCTAAAGAAGTTTCTCCTCATCTCTGTTCTAAAAGGTCTTCCCTTTTTTCTGAGGCTGTGCCCTCGGGTCCTAGTCTCTCCTACTAATGGAAACATCTTCCCCATGTCCACTCTATCCAGGCCTTTCTGTAAGTTTCAATCAGCTCCCCCCTCATCCTCCTAAACTCCATCAAGTATAGACCCAGAGTTTTCAACCGTTCCTCATATGTTAAGCCTTTCATTCCTGGGATCATTCTCGTGAACCTCCTCTGGACCCTCTCCAGGGCCAGCACATCCTTCCTGAGGTACGAGGCCCAAAATTGTTCACAATATCTAAATGTGGTCTGACCAGAGCCTTATAAAGCCTCAGCAGCACATCCCTGCTTTTATATCCTAGTCCTCTCGAAATAACTACCGACTCAACCTGCAAGTTAATCTTAAGAGAATCCTGGACTAGGACTCCCAAGTCCCTTTGCACTCCAGATTTCTGAATTCTCTCCGCATTTAGAAAATAGTCTATGCCTCTATACTTCCTACCAAAGTGCATGACCTCACACTTTCCCACCTTGTATTCCATCTGCCACTTCTTTGCCCATTCTCCTAACCTGTCCAAATCCTTCTGCAGCCTCCCTGCCTCCTCAATACTACCTGAGCCTCCACCTATCATTGTTTCATCTGCAAACTTAGCCAAGATGTCCTCAGTTCCTTCATCTAGATCATTAATGTATAAAGTGAAAAGTTGTGGTCCCAGCACTGACCCCTGCGGAACTCCACTAGTCACCGGCCACCATCGTGAGAAGGACCTCCTTATCCCCACTCTCTGCCTCCTGCTAGACAGCCAATCTTCTATCCATGCTAGTTCCTTGCCTCTAACACCATGGGCTTTTATCTTACTGAGCAGCCTCCTGTGCGGCACCTTGTCAAAGGCCTTCTGGAAGTCCAAGTAGATAACATCCATTTGCTCTCCTTTGTCTAACCTACTCATTACCTCCTCAAGGAATTCTAACAGATTTGTCAGGCATGACCTCTCCTTGATAAAAATGTGCTGACTTTGCCCGATTTTACCATGCACTTCCAAGTATTCTGACAGGCAGGACAGGTGGAGAGAGTAGTTAATGAAGCATACAGTATACTGTGCTTTATTAATAGGGGCATAGAGTACAAGAGCATCTGTGTCCCCTCAGTCTTGATCCCTTGATGAGTAGAAACAGTTTCTCCCTATTTACTCTGTCCAGCCCCCTCATGATTTTGAACACCTCCTCGCCAAGGAGAACAGTCTCAACCTCTCCAATCTATCTCCATAACTCAAGTTTCTCAGCCCTGGAACCATTCTTGTAAACCTCTTCTGCACTCTCGCCAATGAAATCACATCCTTCCTACCGTGTGGCACCCAGAACTGTACAATACTCCAGCTGAGGTCTAACAAGTGTCCTATATAAGCTCAGCATAACCTCCATGCTCTTGTACTCTATGTCCCTATTAATAAAGCCCAGGATACTGTATGCTTCATTAACTACTCTCTCCACCTGTCCTGCCACCTTCAATGATCTCTGCTCCTGCACATCCTTAAGAATTGTACCCTTATTTTATATTGTCTCTCCATGTTCTTCTTACCAAAATTAATCAAGGAAAAGCAAGGGTCCCAATACCAGCGTCTGGGGAGCTCCACTACAAACCTTCCTCCAACCCGGAAAATATCCATTGACCATTACCCTGTTTCCTATTACTCAGCCAATTTTGTATCCACATTGTTACTGTCACTTTTATTTCATGAGCTATAACTTTTTTCACAAGTCTTTTGCATGGCACTTTATTAAATGCCTTTTGAAAGTCCACGTACACTGCATTACCCTCAACAACCCTGTCTGTTACCTCTTCAAAAAACTCCAGCAAGTTAGTTAAACACAATTTTCCCTTTATAAATCCATGCTGGCTCTTCCTAATCAACCCATATTTTTCCATGTGACTGCTAATTCTATCCCGAATAATTTTCTCTAGAAACTTCCCCACCACTGAAGTTAAACTGACTGATCTGTAATTGCTGGTCTTATCCTTACAACTTTTTTGAACAAGGATGTAATGTTTGCAATTCTCCAGTCCTCTGGCACCTCCCCGAGTCTAGAGAAGACTGAAATATTATAGCCAATGTCCCTGCAATTTCCACTCTCACTTTCTTCAATATCCTTGGACACATCTCATCTGGTCCCGATGTCTTGTCAACCTTAAGGAACAACAGTCTATTCAACACTTCCTCCTTATCAATTTTGAATCCTTCTAGTGACCGAGTTTCCTCCTCTGTCACCGTGGCCTTGGTAGCATCTGCTTCCTTGGTAAAGACAGATGCAAAGTATTCATTTAACACCTCAGTCAGGCCCCCGCTCCCATGTGTAAATCCCCTTTTTAGTCCCTAATTGGCCCTACTCCTCCTTTTACCACCCTCTTACTAGTTATGTGCCAATAGAGGACTTTGGGATTCCGCTTTATGTTGGCTGTCTTTTCTCATGACCGCCCTTTGCTCCTCTTATTTGCTTTTTCACTTGCCCTCTGAACCTTCTGTATTCTGCTTGGTTCTTGGTTGTACTTTCTACCTGACAACTATCATAAACACATTTTTTCTGCTTTGGTATTTTCAATGGGCAAGCTGGGTGTTGGGACAGTGAAGTAAAAACATTGCCTCTCCTACCTTCAATTAGAAATGAATATTCACCTCCAGCGCCCTGTGAGAAGAGCTTTGTTGCCAAACAGATATGTTGCTCGTTTGGAATTCTGCCATTGAGAATGGCTGCAGAGTTTTCTGTCCATTCTGTAGATATTCCTGAAGAATTGAGAGACAATTTGGGAGTATGTGCTTGAAGTACTGATGTGTGCTCTCAGCAGGAGAAGGAATGCTAAGGTCCAGGAATGACTGTTGTTGACATTAGTGGAGATTCTTTGCATGCCAATTAAAACAAATGGACTAATGCTAACTTTAAACATTAAAGTGGAGATGTTGTTTTGGTTCCCCTGAGGGATGTTCAGTTTCCAGGTACAGTGAAGTGGACACAGGGGCACAAATGCTCTACAATTAGTTCTCAACCTCTGAGATTTGCAGGGGTTCCTATATTTCTGGAGTTAGTGCAGACCCAGTGTAACAATGCAAATGAGGTGGAAAGTAGCTTTCACAGTCCTCCAACCTTGCTCTCTTCTGACTGCATCCAAAAGTAACTCTTGCAGAGGGGACAGCCTAAAAACACTGATGATGAGGCTTTCCCTGGGACACCCGCAAAATGGGATCATTGGATTACCCCAAAGATGAAGGACAGGAAAATTTAGAAAATAATTTCTTACCTCCCCAACCCTCACTCCCTGCAAGAACTTCAATGACAACCAGGAGGCATCAAAGTTGGTAGCCGGGTGCAGAAACTCTCACCTTTGCAGCAACAGTCCTGCTTTCCAGTTCCTCCACCTTCGCTCTAATCCCAGTTCTAGTCTCTGCCTGGAAATCTGGGCAGACTCCCCTCACATACCTGGCCTGTAAGGTAATTTGGCCCTTAAATATTCCTGTATTCTAGGTTGCAGCTTGTAAAATCTCTTTTGTCCACTCAGGCGTTATCAGCAACTGGAGTGATGAGAATCGCATTCCGCCTTGCACCATCTTTCAAGTTTTTAAGTACTATTTGGACATCACAACTGTCCCAAGCCCACTCTTACTGCAGCAGTTCGCTCTCTTGGCAAGAAATGAGGAGCAAAAAAAAAGGCTTGAAGTTCTCAGCAAGGTGAGTCTTTTACCACTTCTTTTTTGTTTTAAGTCATTAAGTAATTTTAGCTAGGTTTATATTTTGAAAAGCAAGAGAGTGAGCCCCTTGCCAGCTGTCACATCCACTTCCCATAAAGTCTCCCTTCCCATAAAGCATTACATGCCTTGCAATCAAAATGCAACTTAAACATTAACACATTGGCAAACAGTTGGTTCCCTGCAACACACCACAGGAGAGAAAACATCTATATTTTGCACGACAAAATAATTATTAAAACGTTGTATGTTTATAAAAACACTGGCCCATTGAACATGTTGGAACTACATTGACGGTACTGCCTAAAATTCTGCACCCCGAATGCTGTGCAAAATTGGTCATGGGATTTCTCCATAGCTTCACCGACATGATTTGTTTCATCCACTTTAGCTGGAGGTGCAAATATTGGGGCCAGTCCTTACTACAACTCTATGTGAGGTGATGCTAGTTTAGTCAGCAACTGGCAAAATCAGCTTTTGTCTAGGAAGTACCAACTGTAGGCATAGTATTCAACCAGTGATCACTGCACTCTAAAGCAGTACAATCTGAGTATAGATTATTTCTCCTCTTGATGTTACCAATAATATGGATTCTTGGCTGCTCCAGCAAAATCTCTTTCCCTCCCAACACCAGCAACCTTTGGTTTACATAAGCCCTCTGCAGTGTAAGAAAGATGCACCTTTGGAGCATGGAATAATTCTAACTGTAATATGATATGCTTGCTGTGGCGGTTTAATAAAGACCATGAATTCTATTGGTAGGGATTGCAGGAGTATGAGAAATGGAAATGGTACAATAACCCGACCGTTGTCGAAGTGCTGGAGGAGTTTCCTTCTGTTCAGGTTCCAACAACCCTGCTACTTACCCAGCTTCCTCTGCTGCAACCTCGATATTACTCCATCAGCTCATCTCCTGACATGTACCCAGATGAGATTCACCTTACAGTGGCTGTTGTTTCTTACCGCACAAGAGGTACAGGAATCAAAAGTATGACATAAGCTCATCGCTGATACATTGCTGCAGAATAGTTTTTTTAAGGAGGGATTTCTATCTCTCAGTGGCATTAAAGTTATGCCCAAGCATATGGATGAAAAAGATGAAGTTAAGTTTAATTGTGGTGTTGGGACACTATCCAGCATGTGATTTGAAACGAGGTCTTGTCAGCCTGTTGAAGCTTCACCTCATGCATTTGTCTGCCATGAAACATAGAAGAACATACTAGCAACGAAGGACAGAGAAACACCCTCTAGTCCATCCAACCAGTCTGTTCTGCACAATTCTGGTTCCTGTCAATATAAAGACTCTGTACTCCACCCAAAAACCATGTGACCTCCTGGGGAAGGTGATAAAAGATAAAAACCCAGGCCAACTGGGAGAAAAAAAAATAGGGAATTTCTTCTCTGACCCACTTCGGCAATCCAAACTAATCCAAAATATCACTTTGACCCTAATAATGCAATGCAGTGTCTACCTTTTGAACAAGATAATTCAGCCCCAGCTCATGCTTCAAGGTTCAAGGTCTACTGTGCAGGGCACTGTGGATGTTGTAAAGTGCAGGAGAGCCAACAAGATAAATCAAGTTGTGAAGATGAATCGGGTGGCATCAAGATTGGGTTTTTAAAACCTCTCAATTATAGATAAAGCTGAAGACCAAAGGTGCTACAAAGCTCCACAGTTTTGTGGTCTGGGGGAAGGATGAGTTAAATAGATTTTGGTGCAACAAGTCCTAATTTCAACACAGCAAGAAAACGTGAAAGAAGAAAGGTGAACAGGATGGTAAATTTGAAGCTCAGGAGGAATCCTGGAGGAAAGCTTAGAGAAAGTTTACCAACAGATAGCTTTGACATACAAAACCATGACTGAATATAAAATGTATTCATTCGTCTAAGTGTGCAACCATAAGCATTAGAACAGAACATAAGGAAATGGGGAAAATTAAAATCACTGGATTGAAATCTACTGGCCATGTACTGGATTCAGCTCTTAACAGGACAAGAGCGAATGGAAGAATATCTCATATACGATGCTATCTAATTTTGATACTTGTTGCTTAATACTTGTTTTACATTAATTGTTACATGTTGTGGCTTAGTAGCAATGCAATTTACATTCTATTCAATGGTAGCATGTTGTCCATTCCATAATTCCACAAGATATTCCACAGGATATTTCAAAAGATAATTCAGTGATGACCACTCCCTGGCCCACCCTAGTGACCAGTTGCAGAGGTTGGAGAGTTTAGCTTGAGTGATGAAATGCTGCATGACAAGGGTGGATGAAAATGAAAAGAGAGTGGACAGTAACCAGCAATTTAAGTGAAATATATCGTAGTTATCTTTGATAATGAGCGGATGACTTTTTGTTTACAGATGGTGAAGGATCACTACACCATGGAGTCTGCTCTTCCTGGCTTAACAGAATAGACACAGATGAAATGGTGCCTTGCTTTGTCAGAGGGTAATCAGTTTGTCATGAATATATGGGAGAGAATTTTCCCCCCATTGGGGGGGTTGTGCGGGGGCAGGCACGGGCGTGTGTGGGGACAGGCGCTGGCCGAGGCGGGCATGGACATGATTGGCGCCCCCGATTGGGTCTGTGCCACCATTTTACGTGGGTGAGCCAATTAAGGCCCGCCCAGCGTGACGCACACCCAGAAGTGCTGAGCGCTTCCAATGCTGGCAGGGGGCGGGGTTCCCTGAGTCAGGAGAGCGAAATCTCCTGAGGCACAGAGCTGCCTCAGGGAGATAAGTTTTATGTTTTAAAAGTTTTAATGAAGAAAAAAAATGTAAGACATGTCCCCGCATGTGACAGTGTCACATGAGCTGGGACATGTCAATGAACAAATGAAAAAATTTATTTAATTTATAAACCCTTCATGAAACCTCCTACAGCCCACGGATGAGGTTCCATGAAAAATGTGAAGGCCGCCAGGGCTCTTCGCTGCCCGCCAACCTTAAGGTTGGATGGGCAGCCTTCTCAAAAGCTTTAATTAGTTAATTAATGGCCTTAACAGGTCTTTGTCTGGAATTCGCTACGAGAGGAAGTGGAGGAAGCAGGTACGATAGTGGTGTTTAAGAGGCAACTTGACAAATACATGAATAGGATGGGAATAGTGGGATACGGACCCCAGAAGTGCAAAATGTTTTAGTTTGACAGGCAATATGATCGGTGCAAGCTTGGAGGGCCGAAGGGCCTGTTCCTGTGCTGTACTTTTCTTCGTTCTTTGACAATACGGTGGGCGCGCAGCTGAGTCTACTGCATGCCTGCCGAACTGAAAATCTAAATGACGCACGGCGATGTCGGGACACACGCCCGATGTCACCCCGCGTCATTTTATGCTTTGGTGAGTGCTCACCGTGCCGAAGATTCAGCCAATGAAGTTTAAAGCTGCCTGGGCTGTATGGGCAGGTTTTCTCCACCCTGACACCAGTTCTCCAAATTTTCCTGTCCCACCTGCGATGATGCCCACCAGTTGCAGGGCTGGAAAACCCTGGCCTATAAAAACTACACTCTACAAATCTTTACACAGGTCCTTAAATTTTGAAAAGTACTTTTGAGAAAGATAGGTCAGATTTTCCTGTACCTGGGTATAATGTGCCATCTTCCCCACCCAGGCAGTGATGTGGTGATATTGTCATGAGGCCAGAGACCCAGGGTAATGCTCTGAGGACTTGGGTTTGAATCCCATCACAGCAGATGGTAATATTTGAATTCAATAAAAATCTGGAATTAAAAGTCTAATGATGACCATGAAACGATTACCAATTGTTCTAAAAACACATCTGGTTCACTAATGTCCTTTAGAGGAGGAAATCTGCCATCCTTACCTGGTCTGGCCTGTATGTGACTCCAGACCCACAGCAATGGGGTTGACTCTTGAAACGCTCTCTGAACAAGGGCAATTAGGGATGGGCAATGAATGCTGGCCTTGCCAGTGATCCCATGTACGAATAGAATAAAAAAAATTATTTGGTGAACTGCATCTATTCAATCTTAGCATTCCTGGTTAATAGCAGAAAAATAGTGATTTCCCCTTCTCCAGAGTACTGCGCAAGTAAAGCTTATGTTGTAAAATGCATACTAGTGCTTGTAACTATAATCTATTGGAAATGTTACAGTCAGAGCTTAAACTGATCATGGCTGGAGCAGCAAAAGAGGGTAGAGGTCACTGACACTTCAACCTCAACCTCACATTCAGATGAAATATTTCACACATCATTTACATCAGCCTGTACAGAAGCTTATGTAGGCGCTTTAAATTTTATCCTGTAAATGAGGTAAGGCACTTATTCAAAATTAGCTTCCGTGGAGTGGCAATTGGAGTCGGATTGCCACTTCACTCCTAGTTACTTACCTTAAAATGAAGCCATTCATTTCTCGCTCGAAATTCTGACTCGGGCCAAGTGAGAAAGGTTCAGTGCAACAGGTTACCAAGGCCTTGTGTCCAGGGCAGCTGAGTCAGAGGTAAGTAAGCCATGCCTCCTTTTAACAGCACGAGCTGCTGTAAAGCAGGTAAGCTTCTCAGTCCAGCCGCTTTGAGAAGCCAAGGGGAAGGTAGGTTTGTAAGGTGAGTGGGTAGGATGGGTGGCATTGGGGGGGTGGGGGGGGGGGGGGGGCGGTGAGGGGAAGTTGGATGGTCAGTGAGGAGGATAGGCAATGGGGGTGAGGGTTAGGTGGTCAGTTGTGGGTGAGGATTAGTTGGTCCGTTGGGTATGGTCAGTGCAGAGGGTCAATGGGGGGATCGGATGGCCAGTGGAGGTGTTCAGTGTGGGGGGGGTGGTTGGTCAGTGGGGGGAGGTCAGTATGGCATGGTCAGTGGGGGGGCGCTGGTCAGTGGGATCTGGGTGATCAGTGGGGGTGATCAGTGTGGCGGGTTTGGGTGTTCAGTGCAGGGGAGGGTGGTCCAGGCGGTAGTGTCCAGATGGTCAGTGGGGGGGTGGTCAGTGGGGTGTCAGGTGGTCAAGGTGGGTGGTCAGTGGGGAGGTGGTCATTGGGGTGGTAGCCAGTGGGGAGGGTCAGGTGGTCAGTGGCAGGTGGTCAAGGGAGCTGGTCAGTGGGGAGAGCTTGGGCATAGTTGGGATTCGTGGAGGGCAGTACTAGGTAGTCAGGTGGTGAGGAGGGCAATTGGGAAATGGGGGTGTAGTCAGGGTTGGGGAGGGCAGTTGGTGGAAGGGCGGGGGAATGTAATCAGGAGCGCTGTGGAGGGTCCTGGTTTTGGGGGAGTTCCGTGTTGGGGAGGGGGTAGATTTGTAAGTACTGTAGTTACCCAGAAGCTAGAAGTGGTTTTAATTCTTCTAACCTCTTCTGGATAACTATTACTGTAAGACAGTTGGAACCATCCGAATTTTGCAATTTAAGTCACAGCATTGGATGGTTCCCATTGCAAGGCTATTGCCCAAAGGAAGTTTGAACATCCCGAGCATATGTTGTGCAATCCGTACATTGGGACTTCCGGGTGAAGGGTTTCCCAGTGCATCTTTGGGTACCCGCCCACTAGGGGAACAAAAGTTATGGGCCAATGCAATACAAATCTAACTGCAAGTCCAGTGTGAGGCTTTCGTAAAGACAAAAGATGGCCATTTAGTGACATTTTGAGGACATTACTGAACTTTCATTTTAGCATGAAACTAATACATCTTTATACACACATTTTTATAGAGTTGCATAATCTGTGCACACTGCCAAAGGAAATTATTGTTTTATGTATCTTCGAGGATACATAACTATTCTGGTTGTCCCTCTGCAATTCACTAAATCCAGTCTCACTGGGCCAAGTAACTCACAGGGCTAAGAGCAAGCAAACAACTCCCTCCCTGTCACTGTTTCCAGGACTGTCACTGACCTCATCTCCTCTGGGGATCTCCCTCCCACAGCTTCCAACCTGATAGTTGCCCAACCTCGGACAGCCCGCTTCTATCTCCTACCCAAAATCCACAAACAGAACTGCCCCGGTAGACCGATCGTCTCAGCTTGCTCCTGCCCCACAGAACTCATTTCTCGTTATCTTGACTCCCTTCTCTCTCCCCTTGTCCAGTCCCTTCCCACCTACATCCGTGATTCCTCTGACACCTTACGTCACATCAACAATTTCCAGTTCCCTGGCCCCTACCGCTTCCTCTTCACCATGGACGTCCAATCCCTCTACACCTCCATCCCCCACCAGGATGGTCTGAGGGCCCTTAGCTTCTTCCTCGAACAGAGGCCCGAACAATCCCCATCCACCACTACTCTCCTCCGTCTGGCTGAACTTGTTCTCACGCTGAACAATTTCTCCTTCAACTCCTCTCACTTCCTCCAAATAAAAGGTGTGGCTATGGGTACCCGCATGGGCCCCAGCTATGCCTGTCTCTTTATGGGGTATGTGGAACATTCCTTGTTGCAGTCCTACTCCGGCCCCCTTCCACAACTCTTTCTCCGGTACATCGATGATTACTTTGGTGCTGCTTCATGCTCTCGTCAGGACTTGGAAAAATTTATTAATTTTGCTTCCAATCTCCACCCCTCCATCATTTTCACGTGGTCCATCTCTGACACTTCCCTTCCCTTCCTTGACCTCTCTGTCTCAATCTCTGGTGATAGACTGTCCACCAATATCCATTACAAACCCACCGACACCCACAGCTATCTCGACTACAGCTCCTCACACCCCACTTCCTGTAAGGACTCCATCCCATTCTCTCAGTTCCTTCGCCTCCGTCGCATCTGTTCCGATGATGCTACATTCAAAAACAGTTCCTCTGACATGTCCTCCTTCTTCCTTAACCGAGGTTTTCCACCCACGGTCGTTGACAGGGCCCTCAACCGTGTCCGGCCCATCTCCCGCGCATCCGCCCTCACTCCTTCTCCTCCCTCCCAGAAACATGATAGGGTCCCCCTTGTCCTCACTTATCACCCCACCAGCCTCCGCATTCAAAGGATCATCCTCCGCCATTTCCGCCAACTCCAGCATGATGCCACTACCAAACACATCTTCCCTTCACCCCCCTTATCGGCATTCCGTAGGGATCGCTCCCTCCGGGACACCCTGGTCCACTCCTCCATCACCCCCTACTCCTCAACCCCCTCCTATGGCACAACCCCTTGCCCACGCAAAAGATGCAACACCTGCCCCTTCACTTCCTCTCTCCTCACCGTCCAAGGACCCAAACACTCCTTTCAAGTGAAGCAGCATTTCACTTGCATTTCCCCCAACTTAGTCTACTGCATTCGTTGCTCCCAATGTGGTCTCCTCTACATTGGAGAGACCAAACGTAAACTGGGCGACCGCTTTGCAGAACACCTGCGGTCTGTCCGCAAGAATGACCCAAACCTCCCTGTCGCTTGCCATTTTAACACTCCACCCTGCTCTCTTGCCCACATGTCTGTCCTTGGCTTGCTGCATTGTTCCAGTGAAGCCCAACGCAAACTGGAGGAACAACACCTCATCTTCCGACTAGGGACTTTACAGCCTTCCGGACTGAATATTGAATTCAACAACTTTAGGTCGTGAGTCCCCTCCCCCATCCCCACCCCCTTTCTGTTTCCCCCTTCTTTTTTTTCCCAATAAATTATAAAGATTTTCCTTTTCCCACCTATTTCCATTATATAAAATAAAAAAAAAACCCACTAGAGCTATACCTTGAGTGCCCTACCATCCATTCTTAATTAGCACATTCGTTTAGATAATATCACCAACTTTAACTTTAACACCTATGTGTTCTATTGTACTATTGTTGTTGACATCTTTTGATGATCTGCTTCTATCACTGCTTGTTTGTCGCTACAACCACACCAACCCCCTCCACCTCTCTGTCTCTCTATCTCTCCGCCCCCCCACACACACACCTTAAACCAGCTTATATTTCAGCTCTTTCCTGGACTCGAACTCAAGTTCTGTCGAAGGGTCATGAGGACTCGAAACGTCAACTCTTTTCTTCTCCGCCGATGCTGCCAGACCTGCTGAGTTTTTCCAGGTAATTCTGTTTTTGTTTTGGATTTCCAGCATCCGCAGTTTTTTTGTTTTTATCCCTCCCTGTACCCTACTCATGCTGTTTCCTTGGACACTTAGTTATGGCATTTAACCTGATTTTTTCTCATTGTAACTGTACAAGATATAACAAGAAGCTAACCACCAGCATTTCTACAATTACTAAAACTTCAAGAATTTGAAGGGAGCAGCAGTTGTATTTACAATAGAATATTCTACAGCTCCAGCCTGTGATCTATACTGTTAGCTTTGAGGACTAATCTTGAAATAACCAAAACAGTAGAAGTGCAGCATTACAAATTTTAAGTCATTTATCAAAAGTTCATTCAGTAATCAAACAACAGCAATCATAGTACCCAATGACAGAGACCTGTTTTAATTTATTTTATGTACTTGGATACAGAGCACCTTCTTTCAGGCTGCCTAAAGATCCAATGATTCCGTGCATTTTAATTGGACCGGGAACTGGAATTGCTCCCTTCAGAAGCTTCTGGCAGCAGCGTCTGTATGATATTGGGCATAAAGGTAGGTCATCAAAAAAAGACAATAAAAAGAGGAGCTTAAAGCACACCAGTAGTTCCAGAGCGGTTCAACCTACAGGACTAAGCATGACCGTTACATTTCAAAAAAAAAATCCAGACATATATTGCCTAGGACTGCTAACTGGATGAGGTCATTGAAATGAAGGAGGAAAAGAGAATGAGAAAGAACACAATCCTTAGAAACCCTCCTTTCCTCTTCATGTCAATAATTTCCTCCAAATATCAGTCAATTCTGTCCCATTGCAAATTTGACGGAGGCCATGTCCTCAGTGTTCACAACCTTTGCTTCATTCTATCCAGTACCTAAACTGCCTTCATGACCCTCAGTGGCAATGGCATTTTTTCTTTGAATGATTTGAAACATAGAGGATGAAATTTACTTGTGACACAAAATGAATCCAAGCAAATCGCCGTCTGCTTCATGCCCTACCCAAATGTATTTTCCATTGAAGTCAAGTACTGCAGAAAACTTGCTCCCCCTTATGTCTTATTTAACTTTAATAACATTACCTCATGAAAGTCTGTGACACCACTTCTATATTTTAGGTGTAAAATCGTGTCCCATGACACTTGTGTTTGGCTGTCGTCAATCAAAAATTGACCACATCTATAGAGAGGAGACCATTCAAGTAAAAAGTAAAGGTGTATTTAAGGAACTCTATACAGCTTACTCCCGGGAACCAACAAAACCAAAGGTATTTAGACAACCTATAATTTAGTTTTTGTGTAGTCTTTTATGTACTTTGTTGATGTGAAAATATCTTATTCAATTACATTTTTGTTATTCTTAATTTTTAGGAATTATACCTATTAGCATATATATAAAAGCCATTTAAAGTTTATTAATAGGGGTTGAGGACATTGGAAATTTATAATGCATGAAATAGAAAATCCTTGTTAATCAAAATACTCAGGGCGGAATCTTCTGTGCTCGCCAGCATTGGGCGTGCTCTGCAGCGTGAACGGACAGTATGCCGAGAAGGCCAGAAATCGGTTTCACGACATCGTGAAACCAGATTGTGATAGTCCACTCTGCCCATCAATGGCAGGCCATGTTTCCCACCATCGGACATTGAGAACCTCATTATAATACATCTGCATATTATTATAAGGCCAGCTCATCGGAATTAATCCCCCACGCTGGATCATCCGCCCACCAGGACGACGTGTTTCATAGCAGCATATATAAGGCAGGCTGCACTTGAAGAGGAATTCGGAAGTGAGGACACAGTAACATTTCGCAGTGCTTGCCTGGGTTGCCTGTTGGACTTCAAGGTTGAGGTGCCATGGGGGGTGTGTGGGCACGGGCTGCCCTGTAGTTGAGGAGAATTGGGTGTGGGGGCAATGGCTGCTCTGTGGTTCACGGTAGTGCACAAGCACATGCAGGGATTGTGGGCCATGCATTAGGGAAGCCTTGTGTATAAAGTGACCATTCCTCTCCAGCTGAGACAGCTCAGACGCAGCCTCATTGACATGCGTGGAGTCAGGCCTCTAGCTTATCTGCCCACTCAAGCAACGCAGAGACATCAAAGTGTCACCAAGTGCTCCAGAGCTTTTCATCCCTCGGGCACAGACTGCAAACTAATGTGCACTTTAGTAAACTGCAGAACTGTTGGATAACAGCACACGTTGTACAATCCCCTTGCTAAAGCTGGCAATGGAGCAGTCATTGCAGCCCCTTGCAATGTCATCATCCCAATCTAGACCAGTCTCCCCCATAGTTCAAGCTAAAAGTGCAGCCTTGCAGTGTGGGTTAAGAGAATGCCTGCACCTGAGCTGAGAACACAGCGTGCAGTCCAATGGTCAAAGCTACCACCAATCGGTCAGTTGGAGTGGGGCGGTGGTGTTTGGGGTTTTGGGCAGCCATGCAGCGTCCCAAACCCGGGCCATCCAAGTGATGGCTAGCACTCCCCATGATGCGTTCAGGTACCTTCAGATTTAACCAAGAGGGTTCTTAGTATACCCAAGCTAACCCATGTGTCTCTTTCTTTCATCCTGCAGGAGGAGTACTTCAGGAGTATGGAGCCTGGTGACCTAGCTGTATGCTAGATGGACAGGAGAATGACGGACTTGAATGGCTGTGCAGAAGGTGGAGCAGCAGCCTCAGGAAGAAGGGGCAACTGGGGCTCCTGCACACACCGCTGAAAAGCCACAGTGAGCCATTTTTGATTGGCGCCTAGCTAGACCCAGTGTCGATAGATGCCACCTTTCATTCCTGCAGATGACTGAGAAACAGTGTTGCCGAAGACTGCACATGTCTTGGGAACTGGTCGGTCACATCTGCCAGCTGCTGCTGACTTGGCACCACAGGGACATGGAGGGCACCCACTGCCCATGGCCATGAAAGTGACCATGGCACTCAATTTTTAAACCAGTGGCTTCTCTCAGGGCTCCACAGGTGACCTCTGTCGGATATCAAAAGCCTCCACCCACAAATGCATCCATGAGTTCACGGATGCTATCTTCATGAGGGCACACAACTTTTTGCATTTCGCTCAGGACCAAGAGAGCCAGGATGCAAGATTAATAGGATTTTCCCAGGTATCGGGTTTCCCACAGGTGCAGGGTGTCCTCGACTGCACTCATGTGACATTCAGATCTCCGTCACAGCATCATCCTGCAGGAGGACTACATCAGGAACATGGAGCCTGATGAACTAGTTGCGTGCCTCGTGGTGTACAGAGAGCGGAGATGACAGAGAAGAGAGCAACGGAGGTGCCTGGCTGCGCAGAGGGAGGAGCAGCACCCTCAGGAAGAAGTGTGCTCCCACACACACCGCTGAAGAGCCACAGTGAGCCGTCATTGGTCAGAGCCTAGCTGATCCAGGGTCCAAAGACACCACCTTTCATTCCTGCAGATGGCTGACAACCAGTGTCACCAAAGACTGCACGTGTCTGGGAAACTGGTCGAACACATCTGCCAGCTACTGCAGGTTTGATGCCATGGGGAGATGGAGGGCATCTACTGCTAGTGGCCGTGAAAGTGACTGTGTTTTATGATGACCTCTGTGGGATATCACAAGCCTCCACCCACTAATGCAGTCATGAGGTCATGGATGCCGTCTTCATGAGGCCACACAACTTTGCACATTTCGCCTGGGACCAGGAGATCCAGGATGCCAGAGCAATTGGATTTACCCAGATCTTGGGTTTCCCAAGGTGCCATTGACTGCAATCATGTGACGCTCAGATTTCCATTGCAACAAGTGGTCAACTCTGTCAACCGCAAGGGCTTCCATTCGCTGAATGTGCAGCTGATGTGCAATAACCACAAATGCATCCTGCAGGTCTGCGCACAGTTCCCAGGGAGTGTCCACAACTCCTACATTCCCAGTCAGTCACAGATCCTTAATGTCTTCCAGGGTCTACAGAGGCTGCAGGATTGGCTCCGAGGAGGCAGAGGCCGTGGTTGATGACACCCGTGCAGCGGCCTCAGACTGCAGCAGAGAAAATGTATAACAAGGCTCATGCTGCAACTCGCAATTTGTTGGACCAAACCATTGGGATACAGAAAATGAGGTTCCAGTGCCTGGACCAGGCTGGTGGAGACCCTGCAATATAATCCGGAGAAGGTGTCATGCATCATTGTCTGCTGCACCTTTTACAACCTGGTGCTGCAACTGGGAGAGGTACCGGCTGAGGAGGAGATGCGTCAATGGTCACAGATGCTGAAAGGATGGGAGCCAGCCCCTCCTTAAAGGTGCTGAGAGCACACAGGGAGAATGATGGAACTCTGTGACGCCTGCCCACTACATTCTGGCAGCAATGACAAGCATCATTGAGGTGCAGGCATCAGTAATGTGTCCAGGGAGTGCAAGGCTGGTCTGAAGGCAGCACAGAGTGCATGGAAGAGGCCCTGGACTGAGACACCTGCCTTTATCTTGTGCCACTCAGTGAAAGGTTTCACATCTGTGTGACACAAATACTGCTTATCAGAACAAGGGGCCATAGGCAGAGAGACATTCTTAGGAGTTTATTTACAATAGTGAACATTGTATACAAGTGGGTAACACTCATGCCCTGGCTATGCAACTATATCTTCTTAACTTTCCTAACCCTGCCACTACATCTTGGTACTCCCCGGACATCCACAGAGGAGGTAGAGTCAGCATGCTGACTGCTATGCCCTGTCTATGATGATCTTGCAGACCCCAGCCTGCTTTCAGGGTCCTACTGTGTGGCAGTTGCACCCTCCTCTGCTTGTGGAGCTGGAGCTGCTGAGGTCATAGAAGAGGGGATTTGGATGGGCCGGACATTCCCGGAGTCATTTGAGTGGATGGCCATGGGGGGTGCACCTGGCTGATTCCCCTCTCTATGGCTGCCATAGTGCTCCTGGCTGACTCCTTGAGGAGGAGGGGTAGTTGAAGTGAAATTGGGCTGCCCCACACCCCTCTCTTGTACACACTGTTGGAAGCCAACTATGGCTTCGGTGATGGAGTTCAGCCTGCATAGCAATGCAGGGGCAACGTCCTGGACCAAGGTCTTCATTGCGACCACCGTCCTACCAGTATTGACCTTAGAGTGAGGTGCTATTCCCCCAGCCTGAAGGCAGACAGAATCCTTCATTGTGCCGTGCAATCTGAAGTATGCAGTGGACATCCTTTCCTGATGTTCCTGAGTTTGCCTTTGCAGCTTCAGAAACTGTGATATGACCAAGTCCAGAGGCTCATCATCTAACTCGAACTCAGCAATGCTCTGGCCTTCACCAATCCTCTGAGTGTAGGCAACCTGGGAAGTCCCTGCCATTGCCTGCTATGGATGAGGAAGTGTGCTGTTCTCACCAGATTGTGATCCTGAGGCTACTCTAAAGCTAGGTTCAACATGGATGTGTGTCTTGACATTGGTGAAGGGTGTGGGTGAGTACTGTGATGGGACTTCAGGGACAGTTTCAGTGGAGTCCTCTTCTGAGCTTCCCTCTGGGCTTGATTAGAGGCCCTGGGTCATGGACTCCATTTGGTAGATGTGCCTGCAAAAGCTAGAAGAGATAATTAGTGCATGACACTGGCCTGTGTAACAGGACACACCACTCACAGCATGGTTGTCTGATGGATGTTCTACTGTTGGATCCTCACTTTGTAGAGCACTGCCAGCCTCATCGTCAGCGCAAGAATATTCACCAGCCAGACGGATGATTCTGGTTTCAAAGTTGGTGAGGACCTTGATGTCAGGCTCATTCCTCTGCTGGTCTGTGACCTCTCCTCGTTGTTGTGTGCCAGCTTGTCCTGCGTGAATGGAAATTGAGAGAGTGTAAGCGTTTGCCTGCCAGACCAGATGATAGGTATGCCTGGCCTATGTGGGTGGTGAGTGGTCTCATGGATAAGGTGAGGACTATGAAGGTGTGTGAGAGAGTGTATAGCGATGTCCCTTGAACTGGCAGTGAGTGACAGCCCCGTGGATGTGTGATGGGTTTGTGAATGTGTGACTTGAGAGTGATGAGAAGAGTGACTTACCCTGGCAGAATGGAGGAGATCATTCATCCTTTTTCTGCACTGGGTAGCTGACTTCTTTTGCAGGGCGTTCGCACTGACCACCACTGCCACCCCCTATCAAGCTGGATAGGTGATGCTGCTGCCGCTCCTGCGGCCAGAGCAGGAGTAGTGGACATGATGGCGGTCCTCCACAGCATCCAAAAGGTGCTCGAGAGAGATGTCAGTAAACCCAGGAGCTGCAGTCTTTTTGCCTTTTGGGGCCATCCTGTCTTCTGTGCAGCAGTCATGGGCAGGAAGCACTGAGAGGTGTGCATGTGGCTGGTCTTTAAATATGGCACCCGGCGTGCTGGAGCAGCGAGGTGGTGGAGTGCTGGTCGAATGTAAGCAGCGTGTTTCCTGGGAATGCAAAATTAATGCGGTAGGTTTTGGGACAATACGGCGTGAAAATATGCCATTGTGGCCAGCGGGTAAAATGTCATTTATCTCGCCCGCTACTGCACTTAGTGCAAATCTACGACGAATTCCACCCTCAGTCTATTTGCCTTCAAAATACAAATTTTGAATCAATCCCCATCTCTAGGGGATTTCTGTCAAAATTGAGTTTGTGGAACAGACAAGAACTCCAAATTCCCCATTGAGCATCTGTGTTGGCCACTGGGAAAATTTGCAATTCAGCAAATGTGATTTAGCTGCCGTAGAAGCTTTGGGACAATAACGTTTATTTTAGAGCATTTTAAATAAACTTTTGAAATATATTCTTTCATTGATACAACCAGTCAAGCAAATGACATAAGGCCATTCTGTGTATGAAATTACCATTGACAAGGGTTTCCAAACACTTTGAGATTCATTTAACGCTGTTCCAAACTTGAAATTTCAAACTATAATTTATTGGCAATCAACACACTGAAGTGTCTGTCTGGTTTCAGAAATACGTGCAAGATGTTTTACGTGAACAGCTTTCTGACCAAATATTCAAACTGCTACAAGAGCAAGGTGGACACCTATATGTTTGTGGAGATGTTACTATGGCAGGCGATGTGCTGAAGACCATTCAGCACATCTTCAAACAGCATGGGAAGATATCATTAGAAGATGCCGGGGTCTTAATCAGCAAGCTAAGGGTAAGCATTTAGATAGTGCCACTCACAGACCTGTACTCAGGAAAGCTTAAAATTTTCAAATCTAATGAATTACTCTTAAATTGTACATAATATAATAATAATAATATAATCAATCCATGTTTATGCTTCTAGCTCAGTTTCAGGTGTAGACACAACATTAAGTGGTTCATTACAAATAATGCAGAATTGCTAGAATGGAAAACCCCCGGAACTGACAACTTGAGAAACAAAATGAATACAAAGCACTTTACATGAGAAGCTGATATTTTCGATCACTGAATAAATATATTTCAGTCAGGTGTAGTTAGCTGACTTTTGGACATATTGGGATACATTTTGCATTCTCCCTTTTGGCAGAAATGAGTGGCAATGTCCTAAAAATTGTTCAAAGGAACACACTACCCTGCTGCTGCCATGGACAGTCTTTAACACAATGGTCCAGAAATTGCTGGGAAAGTAGCGGAAAGTTTAATATGTACACCATTATTAATGTACAAAGGAAAACAGCAATTTGTGGCAAGGAAGAGGCATATCATGAAATGTGATTCACCGCAAAGGGCTGGATCATTCATAAAAATGCTGTCAAGCTCCCCATGAATTTGCTGGATTAGCGCTGTAAATGAATGGATCTGATCGCAGCTGTTTAGGGCTGATACTTTACGTCATAAGAACTCTGTCAATAATTTAATGTATGATGCTGACATGAAACTCAAGCTGTCCAGCTGAGAAAGGGAACAACTCAAACTGTGGAATCTCACTCCAGCGGGTAGTAAATTGTTCCTAAAGATTTTTTAAACTTTGCATTTCCAGAAATGGTTGGGCCACTATAAATCACAATACTCTCCCTTCTAACCCAGTTTTTGATCCAAATTGACTACTGAGATCAAAATGAGTCTTAAACAATGATGGTAAACGAAGGCAATAGGCAGGATCTTCCGGTCCTGCCTGCCGGCAGGATTCAGCAGTGCTGCCGATGTCAAATGGATTTTTGGCTGCCTCACCACATCTGCTGTGGCGGGGCCGGAAATTCGCAGCCTAAAACACAGAGGATTTTATGGCCCCTCCTGCCCGGCAGGATATTACAGTCCTGCCAAACTGAATGGAGATTTAAATGGCTCACCGCACCTGCCGGGGGAGAGACACCACGGCGGGGCTGTAATATCCTGGCAAGAATCTTAATTCAACTCAGGGATTGATAGCTGGCAGACCTCACATTTAACTTCTTAGATAGATTTGTACAAACTAATTAAATTTCTTTCCCAGATTATTATTTATATTTAGAGATTTATGATCAGCAAAGACATCATATATTCTAACATGTTACACGTACAATTCAAAACTGAAAACGTTTCAGACGTCATGGGCCCAAATGTAGTACAAAATAACAAAATAATCATAGAAGTAAGAGGGCTTATTAACAAGAATGCACTTTTTGCTTTATGTTCAATGTTCATGAGTATTAAATCATAATAATATTGAAAATTATTTTTTTAATAATATGAGTAATATGAATGTGACAATTTTTTTCCCCCTTGAGTCAGAACCTCTGGCTGGGTGTATACGTTACCAATGCCTTCTTTAATAATTTAGGATGAAAATCGTTATCATGAAGACATATTTGGTGTTACTCTCCATATGTATGAAGTTACAAACCGCCTTCGATCTGAATCCATTGCGTTTATTGAAGAAAGCAAGAAAGATTCAGATGAGTAAGTATGCCAATAAAAATGTAAGAAATTGCTGAAAATACAGGAGAAATAAGTTGAGTTGCTCGTAGAATCTCTTGGGATATTCAGCATTGCAGTTTAAAACATCCAGGAGCTGGTTTTAGGTCAAAAATGTATTTAATCATCTTTTGAAAGGAAATAAAAGTTCAAATTATTAAAATACAGAAATGAAGAGTATACAACATGAAAGTAGCAATTTAAATAAAGCTGATGAGAGTAATATTTAAATAGATTCCTAAGGCCGTAAAGTATAATATGGGGTAGATGTTAAGCCCAAATGCAAAATACTGATTGATGGTGGTTGAGCTTGATATAATAGTGACTTCAAAGTTAGTAACGGATGGACAAATGCTGCAGACAGTTTCTAATCCATCAGGCACCAGAATCAGAATTGCTTATTCTAATGTCAAATCTCCTATTTGTACTTGTGTACTCAATGGACATAATATCATAAAATCATTGCTTGATTGCATGTTCAGAGTGTGTGAACGGAGACTAAGGGGTAGACTGTGAAGTGGGCGGTTCCTGGAACGCGGTTCTGTTTGATTTACAGCACACATTTTGTGCCCCTAGTCAGCTAGTTAAACCACCCCCCCGCTCCCCTCCAAAGTATTACACTTACAAGAAATAATCAGCATCAATGGTCATTCCCAACATTCATCGTGTAAATAGCATAAAGGACTCCAACAGCATTTCATTGCCAAGATCAAAAATAACACATTTAATTCCTAGCACCTTATCAGTGTAGAATACTCAAGTTATATCTCCTACTTTATAATGTTTGTCTCTCGACATCCAAAGAAAATTATGGCCTGAATTCTGCATTCCAAGGTCGGGCGTGCGGCAGACCTGAATGTACCTAAAGTTGTACGAACTACATTGTGCGTGCGTCCCGACGTCATCGCACACACATGCAATGTTGAGAATAAAAACAGAATTACCTGGAAAAGTTCAGCAGGTCTGGCAGCATCGGCAGTGAAGAAAAGAGTTGACGTTTCGAGTCCTCATGATTCTTCAACAGAACTGAGTGAATCTAAGGAAAGGGGTGAAATATAAGCTGGTTTAAGGTGTGTGGGGTGGGGGGGGGGAGAAGTTGGGGGGGTGGTGTGGTTGTAGGGACAAGCAAGCAGTGATAGGAGCAAAAACAGAATTACCTGGAAAAACTCAGCAGGTCTGGCAGCATCGGCGGAGAAGAAAAGAGTTGACATTTCGAGTCCTCATGACCCTTCAACAGAACTTGCCCGAAGGGTCATGAGGACTCGAAACGTCAACTCTTTTCTTCTCCGCCGATGCTGCCAGACCTGCTGAGTTTTTCCAGGTAATTCTGTTTTTGTTTTGGATTTCCAGCATCCGCAGTTTTTTTGTTCTTATCTCTGTGATAGGAGCATATCATCAAAAGATGTCAGACAAAAGAACTAAAGAACACATAGGTGTTGAAGTTGGTGATATTATCTAAACAAATTTGCTAATTAAGAATGGATGGTAGGTCACTCAACGTACAGCTCTAGTAGGGGTGGGGGGAGGCATAAAGGATTTAAAAATAATGGAAATATGTGGGAAAAGAAAAATCTATATAAATTATTGGAAAAAACAAAAGGAAGGGGGAAGAAACAGAAAGGGGTGGGGATGGAGGAGGGAGGTCAAGATCTAAAGTTGTTGAATTCAATATTCAGTCCGGAAGGCTGTAAAGTGCCTAGTCGGAAGATAAGGTGCTGTACCTACAGTTTGCGTTGGGCTTCACTGGAACAATGCAGCAAGCCAAGGACAGACATGTGGGCAGGCGAGCAGGGTGGAGTGTTAAAATGGCAAGCAACAGGGAGGTTTGGGTCATTCTTGCGGAGAGACCGCAGGTCTTCTGCAAAGCAGTCGCCCAGTTTACGTTTGGTCTCTCCAATGTAGAGGAGACCGCATTGGGAGCAACGAATGCAGTAGACTAAGTTGGGGGAAATGCAAGTGAAATGCTGCTTCACTTGAAAGGAGTGTTTGGGCCCTTGGACGGTGAGGAGAGAGGAAGTGAAGGGGCAGGTGTTGCATCTTTTGCGTGGGCATGGGGAGGTGCCATAGGTGGGGTTGAGGAGTAGGGGGTGATGGAGGAGTGGACCAGGGTGTCCCGGAGGGAACGATCCCTACGGAATGCCGCCGGGGGTCGGGTGGGGGGGGTATGAGGGGAAGATGTGTTTGGTGGTGATCATGCTGGAGTTGGCGGAAATGGTGGAGGATGACCCTTTGAATGCGGAGGCTGGTGGGGTGATAGGTGAGGACAAGGGGGACCCTATCATGTTTCTGGGAGGGAGGAGAAGGCGTGAGGGCGGTTGGGCAGGAGATGGGCTGGACACGTTTGAGGGCCCTGTCAATGACCGTGGGCGGAAAACCTCGGTTAAGGAAGAAGGAGGACATGTCAGAGGAACTGTTTTTGAAGGTAGCATCATCAGAACAGATGCGACGGAGGCGAAGGAACTGAGAGAATGGGATGGAGTCCTTACAGGAAGCGGGGTGTGAGGAGCTGTAGTCAAGGTATCTGTGGGAGTCGGTAGGCTTGTAATGGATATTGGTGGACAGTCTATCACCAGAGCTTGAGACAGAGAGGTCAAGGAAGGGAAGGGAAGTGTCAGAGATGGACCACGTGAAAATGATGGAGGGGTGGAGATTGGAAACAAAATTAATAAATTTTTCCAAGTCCCGACGGGAGCATGAAGCAGCACTGAAGTATTCATCGATGTACTGGAGAAAGAGTTGTGGAAGGGGGCCGGAGTAGGACTGGAACAAGGAATGTTCCACATACCCGATAAAGAGACAGGCATAGCTGGGGCCCATGCGGGTACCCATAGCCACACCTTTTATTTGGAGGAAGTGAGAGGAGTTGAAGGAGAAATTGTTCAGTGTGAGAACAAGTTCAGCCAGACGGAGGAGAGTAGTGGTGGACGGGGATTGTTCGGGCCTCTGTTCGAGGAAGAAGCTAAGGGCCCTCAGACCATCCTGGTGGGGGATGGAGGTGTAGAGGGATTGGACATCCATGGTGAAGTGGAAGCGGTTGGGGCCAGGGAACTGGAAATTGTTGATGTGACGTAAGGTGTCAGAGGAATCACAGATGTAGGTGGGAAGGGACTGGACAAGGGGAGAGAGAAGGGAGTCAAGATAACGAGAAATGAGTTCCGTGGGGCAGGAGCAAGCTGACACAATCGATCTACCGGGACAGTTCTGTTTGTGGATTTTGGGTAGGAGATAGAAGCGGGCCATCCGAGGTTGGGCGACTATCAGGTTGGAAGCTGTGGGAGGAAGATCTCCAGAGGAGATGAGGTCAGTGACAGTCCTGGAAACAATGGCTTGATGTTCAGTGGTGGGGTCATGGTCCAGGGAGAGGTAGGAGGAAGTGTCTGCGAGTTGGCGCTCAGCCTCCACGAGGTAGAGGTCAGTGCGCCAGACAACAACAGCACCACCCTTATCAGCGTGTTTGATGACAATGTTGGGGTTGGACCTGAGAGAACGGAGTGCAGTACGTTCAGAGAGAGACAGATTAGAATGGGTGAGAGGAGCAGAGAAATTGGGACGACTAAAGTCACGCCGACAGTTCTCAATGAAACGATCAAGAGAAGATAAGAATCCAGAGGGAGGGGTCCAGGTGGAGGGAGAATATTGGAGGTGGGTAAAAGGATCCGTTGAACGGGGAGAGGACTCCTGCCCAAAGAAGTGAGCCCGGAGACGATGACGGCGGAAGAAGAGTTCAGCATCGTGCCGAGCCCGAAATTCATTGAGATGAGGGCGTAAGGGTATGAAACTAAATCCTTTGCTGAGCACTGAACGTTCAGCGTCGGAGAGGGGAAGGTCAGGGGGTATAGTGAATACACGGCTGGGGTTGGGATTGGAAGAAAGGGTGGGGACGGAGGGACAGGCAGGGGTGGAGGGTCCTAGATGGGTGTTGGTGTCGATGAGTTGTTGGAGCTTGCGTTCCTTAGCACTTGAGAGAAAGAGAAAAAGTTTCTTGTTGAGGAGTTGGATGAGACGAAGAATAAGCCTTCTGGACTGAATATTGAATTCAACAACTTTAGATCTTGACCTCCTTCCTCCATCCCCACCCCCTTTCTGTTTCTTCCCCCTTCCTTTTGTTTTTGCCAATAATTTATATAGATTTTTCTTTTCCCACCTATTTCCATTATTTTTAAATCTTTTATGCCCCCCACCCCCACTAGAGCTATACGTTGAGTGCCCTTCCATCCATTCTTAATTAGCACATTTGTTTGGATAATATCACCAATTTCAACACCTCTGTGTTCTTTTGTTCTTTTGTCTGTGACATCTTTTGATTATCTGCTCCTATCATTGCTTGCTTGTCCCTACAACCACACCACCCCCCTCCACTTCTCTCCCCCCAACCAAGACCCCCTCCACCACCCCCCCCACCTTAAACCAGCTTATATTTCACCCCTCTCCTTAGATTCACTCAGTTCTGCTGAAGGGTCATGAGGACTCGAAACGTCAACTCTTTTCTTCTCCGCCGATGCTGCCAGACCTGCTGAGTTTTTCCAGGTAATTCTGTTTTTGGTTTGAATTTCTAGCATCCGCAGTTTTTTGTTTTTATCTCTTTGTTTAATTGACTGCCACTGCTCTTCAAGAAATACCTACCTTGAAGAAGTTTCGTTCGTCTCTGCGACAAGATTTTCATATCTCTCTTTTGCCTTGTTCACCTTCATTGCTTTCCATTTCTCTCTTGGTGTTTGACAAGGTGTTTACTAAACCCCGCTTTCACAGCCATATCTCCTTTCTCAGTGGCTGTCTCCGTCTCCGACTTACCCCACGTGGATTTCAACTGATATTCCATCCCTCTTGTTTCGAACCCACCCAGGATTACAGGTATCTCCGGGACATAAAACATTTCTTGGACTGCTGTTCCTGTCACATTCTGAGATCCACACTCAGTGCCATGCGCCGCCATATGAACATACTCGAACTCTCCCTCCAGCAGCACCGCCGTACCCTTTTTCAAAGCTGTGTGTGCCCCCAGTTCCATTTTATTCTTCGCCTCATCTGACGCCTCAACAAGAAACTTTTTCTCTTTCTCTCAAGTGCTAAGGAACGCAAGCTCCAACAACTCATCGACACCAATACCCATCCAGGACCCTCCACCCCTGCCTGTCCCTCCATCCCCATCTTCCAATCCCAGCCCCAGCCATGTATTCACTATACCCCCTGACCTTCCCCTCTCCGACGCTGAACGTTCAGTGCTCAGTAAAGGACTTAGTTTCATACCCTTACGCCCTCATCTCAATGAATTTCGGGCTCGGCATGATGCTGAACTCTTCTTCCGCCGTCTTCGTCTCCGGGCTCACTTTTTTGGGCAGCAGTCCTCTCCCCATTCAACGGATCCTTTTACCCACCTCCAATATTCTCCCTCCACTTGGACCCCTCCCAGTGGATTCTTACCGTCTCTTGATCTTTTCATTGAGAACTATTGGCGCGACATTAGTCGTCTCAATTTCTCTGCTCCTCTCACCCATTCTAATCTGTCTCTCTCTGAACTTACTGCACTCCATTCTCTCAGGTCCAACCCCAACATTGTCATCAAACCCACTGATAAGGGTGGTGCTGTTGTTGTCTGGCGCACTGACCTCTACCTCGCGGAGGCTGAGCACCAACTCGCAGACACTTCCTCCTACCTCTCCCTGGACCATGACACCACCACTGAACATCAAGCCATTGTTTCCAGGACTGTCACTGACCTCATCTCCTCTGGAGATCTTCCTCCCACAATAGTCGCCCAACCTCGGACGGCCCGCTTCTACCTCCTACCCAAAATCCACAAACAGAACTGTCCCTGATCGTGTCAGCTTGCTCCTGCCCCACGGAACTTATTTCTCGTTATCTTGACTCCCTTCTCTCTCCCCTTGTCCAGTCCCTTCCCACCTACATCCATGATTCCTCTAATACCTTACGTCACATCAACAATTTCCAGTTCCCTGGCCCCAACTGCTTCCTGTTCACCATGGATGTCCAATCCCTCTACACCTCCATCCCCCACCAGGATGGTCTGAGGGCCCTTAGCTTCTTCCTCGAACAGAGGCCCGAACAATCCCCGTCCACCACTACTCTCCTCCGTCTGGCTGAACTTGTTCTCACACTGAACAATTTCTCCTTCAACCCCTCTCACTTCCTCCCAATAAAAGGTGTGGCTATGGGTACCCGCATGGGCCCCAGCTGTGCCTGTCTCTTTATGGGGTATGTGGAACATTCCTTGTTCCAGTCCTACTCCAGCCCCCTTCTACAACTCTTCCTCCGGTACATCGATGATTACTTCGGTGCTGCTTCATGCTCTCGTCGGGACTTGGAAAAATTTATTAATTTTGCTTCCAATCTTCACCCCTCCATCATTTTCACGTGGTCCATCTCTGACACTTCCCTTCCCTTCCTTGACCTCTCTGTCTCAATCTCTGGTGATAGACTGTCCACCAATATCCATTACAAGCCTACTGACTCCCACAGCTACCTCGACTACAGCTCCTCACACCCCGCTTCCTGTAAGGACTCCATCCCATTCTCTCAAGTTCCTTTGCCTCCATCGCATCTGTTCCGATGATGCTACCTTCAAAAACAGTTCCTCTGACATGTCCTCCTTCTTCCTTAACCAAGGTTTTCCACCCACGGTCATCAACAGGGCCCTCAAACGTGTCCAGCCCATCTCCTACCCATCCGCCCTCACGCCTTCTCCTCCCTCCCAGAAACATGATAGGGTCCCCCTTGTCCGCACTTATCACCCCACCAGCCTCCGCATTCAAAGGATCATCCTCCACCATTTCCGCCAACTCCAGCATGATGCCACCACCAAACACATCTTCCCTTCACCCCCCCTGCGGTATTCCGTATGGATCGTTCCCTCCGTGACACCCTGGTCCACTCCTCCATTACCCCCTACTCCTCAACCCCACCTATGGCACCTCCCCATGCCCACGCAAAAGATGTAACACCTGCCTCTTCACTTCCTCTCTCCTCACCGTCCAAGGGCCCAAACACTCCTTTCAAGTGAAGCAGCATTTCACTTGCATTTCCCCCAACTTAGTCTACTGCATTCATTGCTCCCAATGCGGTCTCCTCTAAAATGGAGAGACCAAACGTAAACTGGGCGCCCTCTTTGCAAAATGCCGCAAGAATGACCGAAGCCTCCCTGTTGCTTGCCATTTTAACACTCCACCCTGCTCTCTTGCCCACGTGTCTGTCCTTGGCTTGCTGCATTGTTCCAGTGAAGCCCAACGCAAACTGGAGGAACAGCACCTTATCTTCCGACTAGGCACTTTACAGCCTTCCGGACTGAATATTGAATTCAACAACTTTAGATCTTGACCTCCCTCCTCCATCCCCACCCCCTTTCTGTTTCTTCCCCCTTCCTTTTGTTTTTTCCAATAATTTATATAGATTTTTCTTTTCCCACCTATTTCCATTATTTTTAAATCTTTAATACCCCCCCCACCCCCACTAGAGCTGTACGTTGAGTGCCCTACCATCCATTCTTAATTAGCACATTCATTTGGATAATATCACCAACTTCAACACCTCTGTGTTCTTTAGTTCTTTTGTCTGTGACATCTTTTGATGATCTGCTCCTATCACTGCTTGCTTGTCCCTACAACCACACCACCCACCTCCACTTCTCTCCCCCTGCCCACCCCCTCCCCCCACCCAACCTTAAACCAGCCTATATTTCACACCTCTCCTTAGATTCACTCAGTCCTGCTGAAGGGTCATGAGGACTCGAAACGTCAACTCTTTTCTTCTCCGCCAATGCTGCCAGACCTGCTAAGTTTTTCCAGGTAATTCTGTTTCTATTTTGAACTTCCAGCATCCGCAGTTTTTGTTTTTATCTCTCTGCAATGTTGAGGTCGGCCAGCGCACATGAATCGGAGCCACATCCACCAACAATTAAAGGGCCAATTAAGGTCATTAAAAAGCCTATTGACCGCCATTTTACGTTGCCCGTGTGAATTTTAGCTCATCACTCGGGTAAAAGGGGTGGGCGGATATCACATTTTCATCATTTCTTCGTCCAGGGGCGGGATGAAAGGTCCCAGAGCAGCAGCACTTTCCCTGTCATTACCATTTCATTGCTGTGTGAGTACAGAGTTGTCCCAGAGTTTCTTTGCATCTTGTTCGATTGTCAAGCCTGCCTTTCAGCATCTCAGATCTTCATCTTCCCTGGAAGGTTCCTCTGAGTGTTGCAGTGGCTTTGGAAGCAGCCTGCTGACTCTGCTGTCCTGGTGACCCTGGTGACCTTGGCAGTCATCCTCTGGCCACTGGAGCCTGAGCAGGCTCCGCCTGGGAGGGTGTGTCCAGCCCCATGTTGAGGCATCATCAGATGCCGTGGACACTGGCAGAGGGGCGGAGGAGCTGGTGCCCTTGTCTGGAGCACCCTGAGAGGAACGCACACAGATGACAGGCAGCTCGTCCACCAGCGTGAAGTGTGTTTGCACTTTCCTGCTCACCATTGATAGAGGGCACCCAGCAGAGAGACTTGGTGCCTCATCAATCTGTCTCACTGGCAGTGAGCTCCTGAGATCATGAGGTCTGCCACTCTCTCCATGGAGGAGGCAGTTCACTCAGTGTTAAGGGTCAATGCAGAAATCATGCTCTGCATGGAGTCCTCCATGATGGAGACCATGGCACACAGTCACTCATGGATATCTTCCAGCGCTCCCTGCGCATCTGGACATCCAGCATCTGCCAGCTGATGGACGAATCCAGAGTCTTGTCATTTGCCTCAGGCACAGCAGTGTCCTGGCCTCCAGCTGTGCTCCCACTGTCCGTCCCCTGGGACCTCTCAGCATCTGCCAGCTCCTCATGAGAGTGTGATGTGCCCACACCACTGTGCATTACCTGCAGGGCCAATGAATTAATGCCCACCAATGTGTGAGTATCTGCGCCGGTGCCTGGTTCAGAGAGACAGTGTGATACTGGTGTAGGTGTGATGTCTTCCTTTGAGATCAATGGGGGGTCCTCGGGGTTGCTGGTGGCTCCTGCAGATGGTGCCTCTGTGGGAGGAAGGGAAAAGGTCAGTACATTCAATCATCAAAGTCACTATGCATGCTAGGTGGGCTCAGGAGGCAGTGGAGACCTGCTGCATGGCAGCATCTGCATTGAAGCTTCAGTGGACTCTCTGGCTACCATAGTTCAGTTTCTGATGAGAGGAGCCTGTTATATTTCCAGTACCATCCACACACACACATCTGTCACCTGCACTCTTACCTTCATCTGTGAACCCCACCTCACTGCGACTGATGGAGTGAGCTGGCCGGTAGCATTCAGCTCCAGTGCACCTCCAGTGCATTTTGTGCTTTGTGAGGATGCACAGATTTGGCAGTCCTCCACCTGTTCTGCGTGTTATGATTGCTCTTCTCCTGACAGGGAAAGGTAGAAAGCCTCATTATTGCTCCGTCTCCCTAAAGGTCCTTTCGTGATTCCACCCACCCCACCCCCCGACCACCTGGGCATCAGGCAGGCCGTGTCAATGTGGCACATCGTACCCTGCAAGGCACTGAGGCCACTCGTGCTGACATCCCAGCCTTGGCAGGGCAGGCTTCAGTGCCAGTTGGCATACACACAGACTGTAAGATTGAATTCACAGTGTGATCTCGGCCAGGAGCGGGTTTTACATCTGCTTCTGGCCGTGTCAACCTCGGGCACACCCAGATGCCAGGATTCAGACCTATGAGTTACTATTTAGAAGAGTCAATGTTGAAAGGATCAGTGAACGCTGTGAAAAGTATGTAACATGACAATCATATACACTAAATGGTGCACTAAACATCTTGTAGTTAGATTAAATGCACAAAGTCATTCCTCTAGTTTTACTAATGCTACAATTTCCCCCTGTTCCTCTCGTCTTTTTCAGAGTATTCTGTGCTTGATTGAGAAGGTTTACTTGACAATGAAATCCTTGATTTGGAAGAAGTTTAGTTCAATCTTGAAGACTTCATTGAGCATCAGAGTCCACAGGAGAGCAGATGTTGACAGGATATAGAGACAGCCTACTTAACCTTTTATATTTTTGCACAAGGGAGATTGTTCTGTAATTTGTTACACGGTGCAGCTATTGTTGTGTCAATTTTTTGCCAATGTGTTGCTTTTAAGTAACTGCAACATCTGCTCTAAGCAAACGAGAAACTTTTTTTTTCAGCTGTTCAATGACAAAAAAATTGTTGCATGAAATAAAAGCAACTTTATCACTTCCTTTATAAAATATTAAGAGCTCAGCATACACAGGCTTCATTTTAAAACACCAATGTATTTCTTCAGTAAGGATATATTTTAAAGATCAACAGGAGTTACCTCCTTGATTTTTTGAAGAATGAGTGAGAGATGCAGTCCGCTAACTTGCTTTGTGTGTCTCTTACAAAGTTAGCAAAAAAGCATATCAAACAATTACATGTTTCTACTTTGTGAAAGCACAGTCCTGATGTTTGCATGCTTTGAATGTGTAAAATGTGATAATTCCCAGATTATGTGGCAAATGGAAGATGGTTAAATAAGATCTCTTTAAGAATGTAGCAACATGCAATCACTTATTCATGAGGGCTGGGTACCAGGTGGACTGCTGGTACAGCATAATGGTGTTCTGTGTCTCAATGGGGTCTCCCCAGCAGCTCCATTAATAAAGAAGTTACAATCTCAACTAGAGGTCTGGATTTTCATGGAGTTGGGCTGAGTCCGGTGGCTCCCAAGACTGGGATTCCTGCCTGTTCCTGGTCCTGGCAATTTTTGCCAGCACAAGATAAGGTTGCAGATAGCCAGCCCGCATGCAGCTCTCCCACCCTTGCCAACTCCATTGAAGGACTGGGAATTTTGACTCCACCTCCTGCCGCCCTGTCCACCCCCACCTCCCCCACAATTTTGATTGAGCTGGGCCCACTCTGTTAGTATACCTAATTCATGATACCTCAGAGGAAGTGTGAGCCATCGGGGCGGGCATTAGCTTTGAGTTGGGAACCCAAAAAAAAAGCAATCATTCAATATTCCCTTTGAAATATATTTCTCCTTTTATGTTCTAATAACGCTCTCAATCAATCACAGCCATTCAATGACAAAAAGCTTTTATCCACTTCACATCTCTTAATTGTGTGTAAATATACACATGGGCATTGAAAAAAAATTTTTTCAAAGAATGATCATGTTATTACAGGGTAATAAATATGCTAACCAATCAATGCTATCATCTCTGGCAAGCTGTGTCAACATTGCCTACAGGGCTGAGTGAATTAGCCATTCTTGAAGCTCCGTCAAGCATTCATAATGAGGCCATCAACAAAGCCAGCAGAACAGATGGCCAGACATCTGTTTCTCTAGTTGGGAACTTTCCCAACTCATGCTTCCCATCTCTTTCACAGAAATCCAGCCCAATCTTGGATATAGCAGATGAAGGTAATCTACTGTTAGGGACTAGGGGAATTTTTAGTAAATTATTGGAGCATGACTCAAATAGATTTCATTCTCACTGACCAGCTCTAGACAGCAACCTAGGCACAGAACCAGGGAGAGAGAAGATGAAAAGGAATCAGATTTTTGAAGGAGTACAGGATATGATTTCTAAATATCATTCAAGATAGAAATGAATCTTAAAAATAAGTGTTATTTTGATATTCAGGTAAAGCCAAGGTTTAGCTAGTTCCAAAATACAACGCCAACCCTGTGCCAATGATTCTTTTGGTCCCATTATAATTAACCCTTTAAATAGTAAATATACTTCATGACAGTTGCAAAGAGGGTTGTCTTATGCTAAACACTATCATGCTAAATTGAAGAAATAGGTGAAATCTTATTCCAAATCAAAATGACTTATCTAGATTAATCGGACCATAATTATGTATTGTCTCAAAATGTTTGGTGAAAAAGAAAATGGCGGGGTATTTTATCGACTTTGTGGCCTCAATTAATTAAGGTTTTTTGTGTGAACATGATGTGATCAATAACCAGTCGATGCTAAAGGAAATTCAAGCTTTCTGTCCTTCTTTTCTCATTATTTTACATTCACCTACAGACTGCATTGGTCAGTTTATTTTAGACAGTTTATTTTAAACAATAGTAGTTGAATTGAAGCAAATAGCCAATGACTTTTAGTGAAATCGATTCTGACAGGGAACTGCAAAATGATTGCGTTAAGCAACCTGCCATTCATAGGATAACATACAGTCTGCAGGATGTTACTGGACCAAATATATGAAGGGGCCTTAGTGGTATCACAACAATAAAGTTGGTTTATTATCTCCATTCCATGATATTTTACGATGCAATTTTTTTTAGCAGTTTCAATGTTCCTGAGATTGTTAGACAACAATGAACAGACTTTGCCTGTGATCTAATTAATTTGCATAGAGTGTCATGGGAAAGAATGTCCCAAGAGCATAGCATAACCCTGACCTATTATGGCGATACATACAGAATAATCTACGGGAATTACACAGAGGTTACATGTGAGAACTTAAATCACAAGTGGCCAATGAATCAATCACCTGAAGCCATCTGTATTCCCTCTCCCATCCTAGCATCCAATTGCATTTTGAACAACGTCAATAATTTATTTGAAACCTAATAACTGTCTTCATTTCATTTGAGGCATTGGTTTAAATTGTAACATGTTAGATAAAGACAGTTCTTTAACAGGGTTTTCTTTCTATTGTAATGTCATCTGGTAGTATGTTTAGTGTAAAGGTTTTTCGATGGTGTACTGTGATGAAAATAAAGGCAGGAAGCAATTTTAGCAAAATGTTTTTAAAAAGTGCTAGGGCTGAGAGAAGGCCTATTCAATCATCATAATTCATCTTCTAGTACCCTGAATTGCTGATCCATATTTTGAACAAATCCAATATTTTTGATTCTGATATGCTTATTCCAAAAGCATTTTTGAACAAAGAAAGCCTCCTGATATCGCTTTATATTTAGCTTCATCAATTTCCATTTAGGAAATTCCATCTGGTCCTCCTCTCTTGATGTACCATTTAACATAAAATATTTTGATAAGGCACTCCCTTAACTGCTTTCTTTCTAAATTACAAAGCTTAAACTCTTCTAATCTCCCTTCACACATGTTTTCGGGTGGGTAGTGTGGCAGGTTCTGCAGTATAGTATTTTTTAAAAGGGCACTGTCTTCATAAGAAACTGTCACATATCCTAATTAGCACCAAACAATGTATTTCTAGGAGAAATGGGCAATTAAAGCACTTTAAGATGACTATTGAATTATGGCAAAGAATGGTATTGCATGTTAAAGTGTGTACTGTACTGAGGTGAGCTATATTGAATGATATCAACATAACTATATAACCTGATGGGCTTAATGGCATTAGACCTTCAGTGAAATTTTTAAAAAATTGCTTTTCTGTAACTTTCCAAAATGTTTTTGTCTTGCCAATGTGACCGAGATGTTCATTTTCTTGTAATTTAAGATAAGTTAAAATGATTCTGGATCTTTTACTGTTTCTGATCACAAAAACTGCACTTTGTGAATGTACCCTTTTTCTGCATAATCAATTTTGCATTATGTACAATACATTTACACTCAGTGTAACAAGCTCAACAAATAATAAAAACTGATATTTAAAGTAATTGTAAAGCATAGATTTAAGCTTTATTGACATTATGTCATTGAGAAATTATTTTTTCGGTTTGAATATGGTTTGATCAATAACTCACCTAGGCAGGAATTGTTGTGAATAACTTCACAACCATGTTCTATGATAAGCTTTATATAATCAATAAACACCGCTCATGCAAAACTTAATTATTCCCTATTGTGTTTGGCTCTTTCTTTAGGCAGCACACAGGAATGGAAGTATTTTATATCATTAATGTGATACATGTACATCATAAGGGCCTTATTATCCAAGGCTTATAGATATGCATGTACATGTACAACCAGCTTCGGATTAACCATTCAGTGAACGTTAAACTATTTGCAAGTGCCCAACTCAACCTTGACTAAAACCAGCCGTAATTCTGATTTTCTGAGTGTCACGATCAGAAGACAGGAAGAAAAATATGTAATATATCATCCTGTTCACTTTATAAACTTGTTTTTTTGAAATGGACAAATGTCTGGACTAAAATGGCAACATCAGACCACATGATGGTAGTTCTAGAAGTTTCTGAGCAGTTTAAAAATGGACAAAGGCTAACTCATTAAATTCCTGGAATGTAACACTTCTTGGGTTGTATAAACATTCCAGCCAAGCTAACACAAAGGGCTGGTAGGTGAGGCATCTGCACCAGCCAGCACTGGGCAAAGGCAGAGCTATTGGGACTCCTCATCTCCAATGTTGTGCTAATGGTTCTACAGTTACCTGCTCAAAACACAATGAATTTTAACAATGGGGCCTTGTTGGCTGATTAACTTGGCCCAAAACCACCCTATCACAGGACCGAGACTTGAGCTGTTTGAATTGCTTTAATTGTACAGCTTTTGGGTTCAATCTTCAGTCGCTGTTTAGTCTCAGAAGAGGAGCAGGGCTCCAGGCTAGCAGCCTGCCTCTGTTTTACCATTTACCATCTAACAGGTAACAAAAGAAAGAGCTGTACCCAGGTTTAAATTGCCTGGCCCTCATGTACACTGTGTTCTGCTGGAACATTTGAACTTCTTTAGTCAGTGTGCTTGCGCAGGAACAGGCGAGTGAGCACATCCTGAGTGGGGCACAGCCAGAGTGGGTATTCGGAATTTGGTGCAAAGTAGGAATTGAACTGGTAAGTCTTTCTCTTTAATTTTTGTAAGTTCAGTAGTCTAGTTAAAAGGTTGGTAAGGTAGCTGACTCAGCTGACTGTGCGACAGTTAACTGTCAATCACCTGAAGCCTGATTAGGGCCTGAATAGGGGTTAATTACTATTTGAAGCTTAACTAGTGGTGAGCCTAGTCAGCTCTATTGAAGAAAGGGAATATCTAGAATCACGCTACAGTGTGTCTGCACAGGAGCAGGAGATTGAGCACACCCTGAGTGGGACACAGCCAAAGTGGGTATTCGGAATTTGATGCAAAGCGGGAATTTGGTGTGTAGGGGACGAGGTGCTCTTTGCATTTTTTCCCTGCTATCTAACTTCTTAAATCTTCAGAGCGTACTGCAGCAGGAGAGGCTACAAGGAAAAGGAATCACTGGTAAGTAGTGGGTAAGGTATTTACTACATTAATCGCTTATAGTTTAAGGTCTTTTTGTGGCTTACAGTTTGTATACTCCACAGTAACGAGGATCAGTAAAGAAGGGCCCTAGAGTAATTGACTTAAAAGATTTAATTTAAAGGGATAAGTCATGGCAGGAGCGCTCAAAGCCGTGGTGTGCTCCTTGTGCTCCATGTGGGAAGCTGGGTACATTTCCAGTGCCCTGGACCAGCATGTGTGCAGGAAGTGTTCCCAGCTGCAGCTCCTGGAAGCTCATGTTTCAGAGCTGGAAAGGCGGCTGGGGACACTGTGGAGCATCTGCGAGCCGAGTCTGAGAGCATCGTTTAGAGAGGTGGTCACACCTCAGCTGAAGGGATTTGAGGAAGGAAGGGAATGGGTGACCACCAGGCAGTCCAAGAGAAACAGGCAGATAGTTCAGGAATCCCCTGGGGTCCTGCTCGCAAATCGGTATTCTATTTTGGAAGCTGATGGCTGGTTCCTCCAGGGAGTGCAGACAGAGCCATGCTTCTGGTACCATAATCAGCCTGTCTGTACAGGAGGGGAGGAAGGGAGGAAGAGCAATAATAATAGGGGATTCTGTAGTCAGAGGAACAGATAGGCACTACCGTGGCTGTCAACATGATCCCAAGATGGTATGTTGCCTCCCTGGTGCCAGGGTCCGGAATGTCACTGAACGGCTGCAGTGCATCCAGAAGGGGGAGAGGTCATGGTACATGTTCACACCAATGACATAGGTAGAAAGAGGGATGGGGTGTAGCATCAAGAATGCAGGCAGTAGACTAAAAAGCAAGACCTCTCGCGTTGTAATCTCTGGATTACTCCCAGTGCCACATGCTAGAGAGCTCAGAAATAGGAGAATAGCACAGATGGATATGTGGCTTAAGAGCTGATGCAGGAGGGAGGGTTTTAGACTCCTGGATCACTGGGACCGTTTCTGGGGAAGGTGGGACCTGTACAAGCGGGACGGTCTACAGCTGAACCAGAGTGGGACTAACATACTTGCGGGCGTGTTTGCCAGTGCTGTTGGGAGGAGTTTAAACTAATTCGGCGGGGGGACACAGAATGTTAGCAGAATAGGGACACATCATAATACAGTAAAACAATCAAGTCAGAGGGAGTACAGCTGCAATAATCTTCAAGTGAGTAAGGCAAGGCTGGATGGCCTCTACTTTAATGCCAGGAGTATTACAGGTAAAACAGATGAGTTAAGGGTGAGGATTGACATGTGAAATTGTGATATAGTAGCCATCACTGAGACGTGGTTGAGGGAAGGGCAGCCCAAAATTCCAGGATATAGAATCATCAGGCAAGACAGGGGAGGGGGTAAAAGAGGAGGAGGCATTGCATTACTACTTAAGGAGTCAGTTACTGCAGTATGGAGAGATGATATCTTGGAGGAAGCATCAAATGAAGCTTTGTGGGTAAAGCTTAGGAATAAAAAAGGGGCAATCACATCATTAGGTGTTTATTATAGACCCCCAGATGGTCAGCAGGAAATTGAGGAGCAAGTATGTGCACAAATTGTGGGGATGAGTAAAATCAATAACAAGAGGGTAATTATATTAGGTGATTTCAACTTTCGAAACATTAATTCAGATATACATAGAGTTAAGGGCTTGGATGGAGTGGATTTCTTGAAATGTGTACAGGAGAACCTTTTAGGTCAATATGTAGAGGGTCTAACGTGGGATGGTGCATTGCTGGACCTAATTCTAGGGAATGAAGCTGGACAGGTGGCTGAGGTGGTGGTGGATGAGCATTTTAGTGATAGCGACCACAACATGGTACAGTTTGAGTTTGTTATGGACAAAAAAATTGACGAGTTGCAAAAAAAATGTTTTGGATTTGGGGAGAGTGGATTTTAGTAAAATAAGGCAGATCTGGTCAAGGTAGACTGGGAACAGTTACTTGTGGGGAGGAACAGTGGGTGGTGTTCAAAAAGGAAAAGGGGAGGGTACAGGCTCAACATGTTCCATCTAGGGTGATAGGAAGGAGTAAAAAGCCCAGAGAACAATGGATAACCAAAGATACTCAGGTTACGATGAGAAGGAAAAGAGAGGCTTTTAGCAGGTACAAGGGAAGCAAATCAGCGGAGGCATTAGTGGAGTACAGACAGTGCAGTGTGGAGCTCAAGAAAGCAATTAGGAGAGCAAAGAGGGGATATGAGAAAGCTCTGGCCGGTAAAAGTAGGGAAAATCCCAAGAAATCTTAAGTATATCAATGGGAAGAGGATAACCAGGGAAAGAGAAGGGCCCATAAGGGACCAAGGGGGCAATCTATGGGTGGGGCCAGAGGACATCGCTAGAGTGTTGAATGAATACTTCACGTCCGTCTTCACCCAAGAGAATGAGGATGAAGGTATCGAACTCGGAGAGAGAGACTGCGAGGTTCTTAAGCAAATTGATATCGGGAGTGACAAGGTATTGGAGGTATTGGCAGGCTTAGAAGTGGACATATCTCCAGGTCCAGATGAGGGAGGCAAGGCAGGAGAACGCAGGGGCTCAGACCCAAATTTTTAATTCCTCTCTGGCCATGGGGGAGGTGCCAGAGGACTGGAGAACAGCTAATGTGGTTCCGCTATTTAAGAAGGGTTGCAGAGATAAGCCAGGGAACTACAGGCCAGTGAGTCTCACGTCAGTAATAGGGAAACTATTGGAGAAATTTCTGAAGGAGAGTATCTATCTCCACTTCGAGAGGTAAGGTTTGATCAGGGATAGTCAATATGGCTTTGTCAGAGGGAGGTCATGCCTAATAAATTTGATTGAATTTTTTGAGGCGGTGACCAGGTGTGTAGATGAGGGTAGTGCAGTTGATGTAGTTTATATGGATTTCAGCAAAGCCTTTGGCAAGGTCCCACATGGGAGACTTATAAAGAAGGCAAAGGCACATGGGATACAGGGTAATTTGATAATGTGGATCCAAAATTGGCTTAGACGTAGGAGGCAGAGGGTGACGACAGAAGGATGCTTTAGTGACTGGAAGCCAGTGTCCAGTTGTGTACCACAGGGATCTGTGCTCGGCCTCCTATTATTTGTCATTTATGTAAATGACATAGATGACTATGTGGGGGGTAGGATTAGTAAGTTTGCGGATGTCACAAAGATTGGCCAGGTGGTTAACAGTGAGGTTGAGTGTCGTGCGCTACCGGAAGATATGGACGGGATGGTCAAATGGGCAGATAAGTGGCAGATGGAATTTAACCCTGAAAAGTGTGAGGTGATACACTTTGGAAGGAGTAATTTTACAAAGAAGTATTCAATGAACGGCATGACACTAGGAAGTTCTGAGGAACAAAGGGACATTGGCGTGTGTGTCCATAGATCTCTGAAGGTGGAGGGGCATGTTGGTGGGGTGGTGAAAAAGGCATATGGGACACTTGCCTTTATCAATCGAGGCATAGGTTACAAAAGTAGGGAGGTCATGTTGGAGTTGTATAGAACCTTGGTGAGGCCACAGCTGGAGTACTGTGTGCAGTTCTGGTCACCACATTATAGGAAGGATGTGATTGCACTGGAGGGGGTGCTGAGGAGATTTGGCAGGATGTTGCCTGGGATGAAACATTTAAGAGTTGAAGAGAGGTTGGATAGACTTGGGTTGTTTTCGTTGGAGCAAAGAAGACTGAGGGGCCACCTGATCGAAGTGTATAAGATTATGAGGGGCATGGACAGGATGGATAGGGAGCAGCTGTTCCCCTCATTTGAAGCCTCAGTCACAAGGGGGCATACATTCAAGGTGAGGATCAGGAGGTTTAGGGGCGAAATGAGGATAAACCTTTTTACCCAGAGGATGGGGACGGTCTGGAATGCACTGCCTCGGAGGGTGGTGGAGGCGGGTTGCCTCACATCCTTTAAAAAGATGAGCACTTGGCACGTCATAGCATTCAAGGTTATGGGCCAAGTGCTGGTAAATGGGATTAGGTAGGTAGGTCAGGTATTTCTCATGTGTCGGTTCAGACTTGATGGGATGAAGGGCCTCTTCTGCACTGTGATTCTGTGATTCTGTATCTGTGCCTACAAGACAAATTCATTTCTATGTGCTTTCTTCCATCACGGAAGTCATCACTCTGGAAAAGTGGATTAACCTGCAACAGTTTCAGCCCGCTAACCTCCTAAAGAATACACACTGGACTTTTTGATTCTGGACAGTGGGCTCACATTAAACCATAATTCTTTTTTTGTCTGTGGTCTTTGCCCTGAACACCTTTCTTTGCCTTATTCATCTTTTATTGTATGAGTGCAAAAAGGGGCGGATGTTGCAAACCCTCTTCCAGCGTTTTGAGTTTGTGTGAAATAAATTAACGCTCTGATTTTACCCTATATCAAGATTGCTATGGAGTTATTAATAGAGGATCGGATTATTCCAAACTGAAGGGTTAGGGAAAATTACACCACCACTTATAAAGGGGGAAATCAAAAATCAAAAACACCTTTCTGTTTATGGACAGGTATTGAGTGGAGAAATCAGGGCTGTTCTAAATTAAACCCCTTGTGTCCATAACACTGCATTCTAACGATATTGAGTGAATCCTGGGTAGAACCACAACTTTGAAATTGGCACTCACCACAAACCGGAAGAAGTAAGTCATTTATTAGCAGTGTATTGGTAGTGCAAATGCAAAGTGAGTTTATGGCATGCTGATTAATGCCAGTAAGAGCTGACCTCCAGTGTTGCGATGCAGTCTCGCTACATGGAAGAATTAAAAGAACTAGAGTTGAGGTTAGTGGCGGTTGGTAGATCCTTTGTACATCCTCCTATCTGAAGAGGCAGCCCTTCAGCTGCTAACATTTAACTTTGATGGACTTTCTTCTCTCCAGAGGGCTGGACAGCAGAGTGCTCAGAAAATAATGTGAATGAAGTTATGATGTCACTCTCGTTCTATTTGCATATAAGTTAATACCCCAATTAGTTTCAGACGCTGGATGTGCCCCAGGAATGTTTGAGGACTCTGGGTCAATACTCGATGGAGTTTAGAAGGATGAGGGGGGATCTGATTGAAACTTACAGAATACTGAAAGGCCTGGATAGAGTAGAAGTGGGGAAGATGTTTTCATTAGTAGGAGACACTAGGACCCGAGGGCACAGCCTCAGAGTAAAGGAAAGACCTTTTAGAACAGAGATGAGGAGAAACTTCTTTAGCCAGAGAGTGGTGAATCTATGGAATTCATTGCCACAGAAGGCTGTGGAGGCCAGGTCCTTGAGTGTATTTAAGACCAAGATAGATAGGTTCATGATTGGTAAGGGGATCAAAGGTTACAGGGAGAAGGCGGGAGAATGGGGTTGAGAAACTTATCAGCCATGATTGAATGGCAGAGAAAACTCGATGGGCCGATTGGCCTAATTTCTGCTCCTATGTCTTATGGTCTTATGGTCTTATGGAATGGGAGTCACACGGTGCAGACCCTGTGTTATTGGATGTTGACTAGAGAAAAATCAGTCCCATTTTGCCCTCATGCATTTAATTCTTTGACATATGTGTATGAACTCTAAATTTCTTTCTCCCTTCCACTGGCAGCTATGCCTTCAACTTTCTAGGCCCTAAGCTCTAGAATTCCCTCCATGCATCTCTCCATCTTTTTCTCCCCATCTTTCAGGTGCTCTTTTAAACATATATTTTTCAACAAGTTTTGGGTTATCTGCCCTACTGTCTCCTAATGTGGCTCTGTGTCAAAATTTAGCTGATAACACTCCTGCGCAGTTATATAAATGCAAGCTATTGTTGGAGTTGCTCCAAATATTAAGGATAGCATAAAAAATAATGATAAAAATTGTATAGTGAGAACAAAATGACCTGTCAAGCTCACTCCTTACCCAAATCAGATCCAATCTATGCGGTTGTGTTGACCCTACACCTATTTAAACTTCTGAAACAAAGTTCTGTACAAATATTTCCTACATCCATCCATCTTCAGATTCAACTCTTATTGTCCAAAGTCACACTTTTTCAGCATATATGATTAAAAACGAATGAGGCTGAAGAGGTGAAGTTGTTTGAAAATTCACTACATTTACCAAAGGAATGCAAACTAGTTACAGGCAGTTAGAGGCTAATATTTTACCTTGTACCATGGATAAGGATGCTTGCTGTCCAGTCTATTGCCCCCTCCAGACAAAATTGTATTTACGTTCAGATCTATATTTTAATTAGCCGACGGAATTTATTGTAGGTTCATGTGAGCTAATGCACATTGGTGCAGGAAACATGGAAACGTTTTGGAGTAAAGCAAAAGGAATTGCAATCTACCATTCAAATGAAGTTTTAATCAAAGTGTTTAGAAGAGTAAGAGGCGACTTGATTGAAAGCTTTAAGGTCCTGAGGGGTCTGATAGGGTGGATGTGAAGGGGATGTTTCTCTTGTGGGAGAATCTAGAACTAGGGGTCACTGTTTAAAGATAAGGCATCGCCTATCTAAAATGGAGATGAGGTGAAATTTTTTCTCTCAGAGGGTTGTGAGTCTTTGGAACCCTCATCCTGAAAAGACAGTAGAAGCAGATCCTTTGAATATTTTTAAGGCAGAGGTGGAGGTAAGCAAGGGGTTGATAGGTTATTGGGGGTAGACGGGATGCAAATTTGATGTTACTAGCAGATCATCCATGATCTTATGAAATGACGGAGCAGGCTCGAGGGGCAAACGGCCTACACCTGCTCTTGGTTGTATGTCTGCATGATATTTGCATGCACATTAATTTCTCTATGATTTGTTAAGAGTTCAAAGTAAACTCAATGAAAACATGAAAATGCTAATTTGCCAGACCATGGCTTATTTGCTCATCGTACCCTGTGATACCATCTGTTTCAAAGTCAGTTGTGGAAAAAATAGGTGTCATTCACACCCCCAAAAATGTGATCTTCCTCTGCACTCTTTCTCAGTCAGTTAATATCATTTTCAACTTACTCAGAATTTTTCAGTTTTACTCTAAGAAGACCCATGTTATTTATTAGATTTCATAAATATTTCTTATCAGTTTAAATATAAATATTTATTTCAAATATATATAATATATTTGTTCCATAGTTGTTATTTTACAATAAATATTTTGTAGTTTGTGTTGCCTTTTTAATAGTTTTCCACAGCTGATTTCCTGCAATTTTCCCATTTTCCCATGGGTGGAATTTTATGCCCTTCCCCCACCTCTGCGAGTAGGTTGGGGTAAGGATGCATAAAATTAGGTGGCATGGTGGGGCTACCGCACTCTTTGTTTGCCCACCACCTCTGGGATTTTACCAGAGATGGGACAAGCGTCGGGCGGCCCACCTGCCCTTGGGCCAATGGAGGCCTTAAGTGGCCAATTATTGGCCAAGTAAGGGCATCCATTCGTTCCTGCTGATATCTTACCAGCAGGGGCCCGGGTGGCCACACCATGTGGGCTAAGGGGGGATTTCCTCCTGTGCCCAATGAAGACTCCCCTATGGTACTACCCAAACCCATGTGTTCCCCCTGCCCTTCTGACTGTGGCCCCCGCCTCTCACTTCACCAGGGTCCGCCAGCCTGGCCGCAGCAAGACTGCCCCCCACTCATCTTCTAATCCAGTTCCATTGATGATTATTGTTGGGGACTAGCTGCAGTCCTAGCAGTGGCCACCACTCCAATAACATAGAATTTACAGCATGGAAACAGGTTAATTGGCCCAACTTGTGTTTTAATCACTGGTTAGGCCACAGGTGGAGTATTGTGTACAATTCTGAGCATCACAGCTTAAGGAAGGAGGTTGTTAAATCCTTAGAGAAGATACATTGAAAATTTACTAGAATGGTGGTAGGGATGGTAAAACTTCAGTGACATGAAGAGACTATAGAAATTGAGCTTGTTCTCTATAGAGAGCAGCTAAGGGAGATTTGATAGAGATGTTCTGGATCTTGAAGGTTTTTGATAGAGTAAATAAGGAGAAACAGTTTTCACTGACAGAAGGATCAGTAACTGGAGGATACAGATTTAGGTTAATTGGCAAAACAATCAAAGGCAGCATGACGAAGAAGTATTTTTACACAGTGAGTCATTATCATCTGCACTGCACTGCCTGATAGGATGGTGGAAGCAGATTCAATAATAATTTTTTAAAAAATGGACAAATACTTGAAATGGATAAATTTGCAAAGTTAAGGGAAGGGAGCAGGGGTGTTGATCTAATTATATTGCTCTACTGAAGATCCAGCACAGACTCAATAGGCCAATTGGCCTCTTTCTGTAGTTTCTATCATTCTAAAACTAATGGGTCTAACCAATTACCATCAGCCACCACCATCCTCCATCTGGATCAACTTATTCATAATTCTCCTTTGAGTCCTCCCTTGTCTTCCATCTAAAAGATATCTCTGTGCCTGCTTTTTCATGGGATTTGTGGTCCTACACTCACCATTTTTGCCAGTATATTGTATTGGTATTGGTGCTGTTTCCTGCTCTCACCCTGAACTGGAGTATTTTGTCAACTTTGCTTCAAATTTCCACTTCTTCCTCGCCTTCACTTGATCCAGCTCTGACTTTTTGACTTCCCCATTTCCATTTATTGGGTTAAGCTACAAACAAATATATATTACAGGCCCATTGAATCCAATAGCAACATTGTGTACATATAAAGGGAAACTTCTGAGACACTGGGTGTTGGTTATGGGGGAGGCAGACTTTGTACTGTTGTATTCTGCAATAAATCTAGTAGAAAGTAAGGATTGTTTTCTGTTTTCCTACTTTACAATTTGGCTTCAGAATGAATTAACGTTCTACACTGACATGTTTCCAATATGTCTTCATTCTTCTACAGCTGTCCCGTCCATCTGGGTGCCTGGCCATGATTGGCAGCGATCTCAAATGTGTCCATCTCACTCCCCACAATTCTGCCCTCCCTGATTCCCCTCTCCCCTAGAAGGATGATAGGGATCCTCTTCTTCTCATCTTCCACCCCACCAGCCTCCAAATTCAACGGGTCATCTCTGTCATTTCTGCTAGCTCTAGTGTAATGTCAGCACCAAACACACGCCGCTTTTCTCTTTCATCATTCTGAAAAAACCATTTCTCCACAACACCATGATCACCTTCAACCCAAAACTTCCTCTCCTTACCACAGAGGCTTCCCATACAAATGTGGAAGATGCAGCATCTGCTTTTTCACCTCCTTCCTTACTATCATTCATGGCCCAAAGGTACCTTCTAGGTATAACATTGTTCCTCTTATACTACTTTCAATTTAGTGTGCTATATTCACTGTTCATGATGCCGTCTTCCCTACAATGGATGATCGCCTTGCTCAACACTTGTGTTTAGTTTGCAAGCGAGACTCTGAGCTTCTGCTTACCTGTCATGTTGATTCTCCATCCCAATGCCACCCTGACCTCCCTGCCCTTGGCCTCGTACACAACTCTAATGAAGCTCAAGCAAAGCTCAAGAAACAATACTTCATGTTTCAGTTAGGCACCTTACATTCATCCAAATTCAGCATTGACTTTAATCATTTCAGATCCTAATTTTGGATTGATCCCTTTGGATGACAAGACACACCCAACAGTTTGTCTGGAATGTGTAATTTGACCCTGCATACTGTATAGCAATTCTGGGTCTCTGCAATGTGTGATTTGATTCAGTCACTGTCACAGGCAGGCTTCAGGGGTCACATTGCTAACTCTACTGTACTGCTATTAGAGAACAGATAGGGCTAACACTACCAGGTTAGGAGCACTCACAGTGTTGACACTACCTTGTTTAAGGAATACATAGTGCTCACCATTTCAGAGGACACACAAGGAGAGTTTAATGTACCAAGTTCCGAGAATGTACAGCACATATGTTCCTGAGTTCAAAGAATGTACATCACCAAAACTTCCAAGTTCAGAGAATGTAGAGCACACACTTTCGGAGAATGTGCAGCACTAAAACTTCTAAGTTCAGAGAGGAGGGATTGAGGCAATAGAAGAGTTTCAGCATGAGGATGAAAATTTTACAATCAAGGTGTTGATAGGACATGAGTCAATCTAGGTCAATATGCAGAGGGTGAACAGAATTTTGTTGTGAATCATGATACAGGCAGTAGAGTTTTGGAATAAGCTCAAACTCATTGAGGATGGAAAATAAGAGGCTAGTCAGGAATTAGAATAGTCGAGTCTGGCAAATATAAATGCAATGTCATTTATGTTGGTAGGACCAACCACAGGATGTTCTCATTTCCAAAAAAAAATATTCATTTTCAGAAAGCAGGCAAGGCCAACACTTGCTGATCATCACTAGCTGCCCTTGTGAATGTACTAACAAGTTGAACTGCTGCAGCTTGTGTGGTGAAGTGGCACCCCTAATGCTGCTAGGTAGGGAGTTTTTGGAGTTTGACCCAGAGTTGTTGAAGGAACAGTAATGTATGGCAAAGTCAGGATGGTATATGATTTGGAAGTGATGTTCCCATGCGCCTACTGCCCTTGTTCTTCTAGATGAGAGAGGTAACGGGTTTGGGAGGTGCGATTGAAGGAGCCTTGACAAGTTGCTCCAGTGCACCTCATACATGGCAGACACTGCAGCCATAATGAGAACTGTATGACTGCTGGAGCATTGTGTGGGGTTATGGATTGTGAACAAGCTTATTAGGTAGAGAGTGTGGGCATGGGGGAATAATGACGAGTTATCATGCCTGCCAGATTTCATCCAGCCCAATGATGCCATATGCCTCAGATGCAGCTGACTTGTTAAGAAATCACTGCATGTCTGTCCATGGTCAACATGATGGGGAAGAGAGAACATGATTCATCTTCCTATCTGGATTACATTCTCATTCACACTCCCCAACTTTAGACCTAGATTGCTTTCTTACCACCTCTCTGCCAAGCTCCTGACCTTCTCTCACCCCTATATTCAGGCAAAAAAAAAAACAGGCGACAGGAAAAGAGTATGAAATAACAAGCAGAAAATGGTGGAATTTCTCAGAAGGTCTTGCAACATCTGTGGAGAGAGTTAACGGATCAAATTTTGCCATCCTGACGCTGGACAAGCCTACATTGGGCAGCTGAAACTGGAGGTAGGGGAACCTTAACTTCAAATTTCCTATCAAATTCCTGTCAGCTGCCATTTTGATTGATGTAAAAATTGTAATGGGTGGCGACTTGATGCTCACTCAAAATGACATCAGTCAGCTTGTTAAATGCCACTTGAATTGTGAATTTCCTTAAGGTTGATATATTTGTGAAGCAGGTAGGTACCTGAACTCTTTGTGAAACACGTTTGCTCCGTCAGCTTGTGAACCTTGGGGGAAAACATTTGTGGATTTGTGAGCCTTTCAACAGTTTACACAGCTCTGAGAATGGTCTGTGGCGTTTGTTTGGTTTGATAGTTTTAAGAGCAGCTAGTAGGGTTAAAGTGTTTTGAAGAGGTTTTTGAATGGTTGCTTGTTTATTTTGACAGATTTATGAGCTCTTGAAAGGAAAGTTTTTAGAGGGAAGTTTTAATGGCTCTGTGTTTGATTGCTACAATTATAAGCATCTAAGAGGAGTTTGAATGGATGATTATTAAAAATGACATCAGCATTCCAAAGAATTCCCAGTGTTCTTATAGGGCTCGTGAATTTTGTGCATAGTGGATTCTGGGTGAGTGGGTATGGAGGGAGAAGGAGAGAACGGAGGAGGCATGGGAGGTAAGAGAGGGTATAGAAGTGCCATGAGGTTCTGGAGGGGGCATGGGGTGGGATGGTAAGGGTGGGTGAGGAGTAAGAGCTACAGGGCCTAACAGCCCTCTACAAAGTTGGATTGCTGTCCCAGTAAACAGAGGCAGGCCTTCTAATCTGTGACCATAGCATCACCCAACATCCAACCCTACTTTGGCCTGCAGCTGGAAGCACAGGCCCTAAAACCAGCTTGCCCCAACATCCTAGGTGAAAAATAAAATGTGCATGCACGCTCAGTCAGACCTCAGAAATGTGATATAAAAACAGAAAATGCTGGAAAAACTCAGCAGGTCTGACAGCATCTGTGGAGAGAGAAACAGATAACATTTCGAGTCTGTATGATCCTTCTTCACAGCTAAAGATTCGAAACGCGATGAAATTATACTGTTTAAGTGGGTGGAGGAGATGCAGATGGCTAGAAGGCTGGCAATATGTGGGGGCAAAGGAGAGACTGACAAAGATGTAATGGACAAAAAGACAAAGGGAACGTTAATGGTATTGATAAGGGCTAAATAAGGTGCTGATGGTGGCATAAAGGTAAGAAAGCAGAATGTGTTAATAGCAGAACAATGGTCAGCACTCTTCTTCTATCCTTTATCCTCAAACACCACTCCTCCCTCCACCCCAAAATAGCTATCTGTTACTTGTTCCATGTTGTTCTTTCACAGAGGAAGAAAGAGCAGAGCAGCCAAGAGGAATGGAGGGCAAAGCAACCAATGGGCATCGAGGGTGGAGCAGCCAACAGGAATAAGGGAAGAGCATCCAATAGAACTAGAAGGCTGAGGGGGCTGTGAGCAACCAATAGGAATGGAGGGAAGATTTGCGCTGAGAACAGCCAATAGCAATGGAGGGCAGAGCAGCTAATAGGAATGGAGGATGGAGCAGCCAATGGGAATGGAGGGAAGAGCTGGACTGAGAACAGTCAATAGCATTGGCAGGTGGAGCAGCCCAAAGGAAGGGAGGGCGGACCAGCTAATAGTAATTCCCACCTATTTCCATTATTTTAAAATTTATTTCCATCCATTGTATTAACTCCACCTTTTAGCCTATTTCGATCCCTTCCCCCCACCCCACGCCCACTAGAGCTATCTGTCACTTGCTCGTCCTGCTTTCTACACTTAATGTCACCATTAGCACCTTCGATAGCTAATATCACCACCTTCAACACCCCTTTGTCCCTTTGTCTATGTCATCTTTGGCAATCTCTTCTTTGCCTCCACCAATCACTGACCCTTTATCCAGCTGTACCTGTCCCACACCCTTCAACCAGCTTATATTTCACCTCATTTCTATGTTTCTATAGTTCTGATGAAGAGTCATGCAGACTGGAAGCGTTAACTGTATTCCTCTCCACGGATGCTCACAGATGTGCTGAGTTTTTCCAGCTATTTTTGTTTTTGTTTCTGTTTAGCTCTGTTTGGCTCTGCCAGGCTTTGTTTGGTTCTGTTTGGCCCTGTTTTGTTCTGTTTGACTCTGTTTGGTTTGATTTGGCTCTATGAGGCTCTGTAAGGCTCAGTCTGGCTCTGTGAGGCTCTGCCAGGCTCTGCATGACTCTGTTTGGCTCAGTTTGGCTCAGTTCAGCTCTGTTTGGCTTTGCTTGGCTCTGCCAGCCTCAGTTTGGCTCTGTATGGCTCAGATTGGCTCTGTGAAGCTTTGTTTGCCTCTGTTTGGCTCTGCCAGGCTCTGTTTGGCTCAGTATGGCTCTGCCACACACTTTATGGCGCTGTTTGGCTCTGTTTGGCGCTGCCATGCTCTGTTTAGCTCCGTTTGGCTCTGTTACACTCTGTTTGGCTTTGCTTTGCTCACCCAGTTTCTTCCAGGCTCTGCCAGGCTCTTTCTGGCTCTGTGTGGCTCAGCCAGGCTCTGTTAGGCTCTGCTTGTCTCTGTTTGGCTCTGATTGGCTCTATTTGGATCTGATTGGCTCTGTTTGGCTCTATTTGGCTCTTTTCGACTGTGCCAGGCTCTGTTTGGCTCTGTATGGGTCTTCCAGGCTCTGATTAGCTCTGTTTGGTACTGCCATGCTCTGGCAATGTTTGGTTCTGTTTCGCTCTGTTTGGCTCTGCCAGGCTCTGTTTGGGTCTGTTTGGCTCTGTTTGGCTTCGTTTGGCTCTGCCAAGCTCTGATTGGTTCTGTCATGCTCTGTTTGGCTCTGTTTGGATCTGTTTGGCTGTGTTTGGCTTTGTTTTCCTCTGCCAGGCTCTGCCTGGCTCTGTCAGGCTCTGTTGGCTCTGTTTGGTTCTGTTTGGCTCTGCCAGGCTCTGTTTGGCTCTGTGTCCCTCTGTTTGGCTAGGTTTGCCTCTGTTTGGCTCTTTTTGGCTCTGCCAGGCTCTGTTTGGCTCAGTTTGGCTCTGTTTGGCTCTGCCAGGATCTGTTTTACTCTGTTTGGCACTGCCATGCTCAGTTTGGCTCAGTTTGGCTCAGTTTGGCTCTGTTTGGCTCTCAGAGGCTCTGCTTGGCTCTGCCAGGCTATGTTTGTCTCTGGCTCCTCCAGGCTCTCTTTGGCTCTGTTTGGCTTGGCCAGGCTCTGTTTAGCTTTGCACTGGCTCTGGTTGGCTGTGCCAGGACTTGCCATGCTCTGGTTGGCCTGCTTTCCTCTGTTTGCTTCTAATTGGATCTGCCATGCTCTGCTTGGTGCAGCCAGGTTCTGTTTGGCTCTGTTTTTCTCTGCCAGACTCTGTGTTGCTCTGTTTGGCTCTGTTAGGCTCTGGCTGGCTCTGTTTGGCTCTGCTTGTCCCTGCTTGCCTCTGTTTGGCTCTGGTTGGCTCTGTTTGGCTCGTTTTGGATATGTTTGGCTATGTTTGGCTTTGACAGGAACAGCTTGACTCTGTCTGGCTTGGTTTGGGATTGTTTGCCCCGGTTTGGCTCTGCCAGGCTATGTTTGGCTCTGTTTGGCTCTTCCATTCTCTGTATGGCTCTGTTTGGATATGCCAATCTCTGCTTGGTTTGGCCAGGCTTTGTTTGGCTCCATTTTTCAGTGCCAGGCTCTGTGTTGCTCTGCTTGCCTCTGTTTGCTTCTGCCAAGCTCTGTTTGGCTCTGTTTGGTTCTGCATGGCTCTGCCACGCTCGATTTGGCTCTGTCTGGCTCTGTTTGGCTCTGCCAAGCTCTGCTTGGCTATGCTTGGTGCTGCCATGCTTTGTTTAGCTCTGTTTGGTACTGTTTGGATTTGTTTTGCTTGGCCAGACTCTGCCAGGCTCTCTTTGGTTTTGTTTGGCTCTGCTTGGGTCTGTCAGGCTGTGCTTGGCTCTGTTTGGTGCTGCCATGCTCTGTTTGGCTCTGTTTGGCTCTGTTTAGCTCTGTTTGGATTTGTTTTTCTCAGCCTGGCTCTGCCAGGAGTTGCTTGACTCTGTTTGGCTCTGTTTGGTTCTCTTTGTCCCTGCCAAGCTCAATTTGTCTCTCTTTGGCTCTGTTTCACTCTGCTTTGCTCTGTTTAGCACTGTTTATCTCTGTATGGCTCTGGAAGGCTCTGTTTGGCTCTGCGAGGCTCTGTTTGCCTCTGGTTGGATCTCTTTGGCTCTCATTGGATTTGTTTGGCTCTACTTGGCACTGGTTGGCTCTGTTTGGCTCTGTTTGGCACTGTTTGGCTCTGTTGGCACTGTTTGGATCTTTTTGGCTCTGCCAGGCTCTATTTGGCTCTGTTGGGCTCTGTTTGACTTCCTTTGGCTTTCCCAGGGTCTGTTTGGCTCTGTTTAGCTCTGTTTGGCTCTGCCAGGGTCTGTTTGACTCTCTTTGGCTCTGATTGGTTCTGCCAGGCTCTGTTAGGATTTATTTGGCTCTGACAGGGTCTTTTTGGCATAATTTGGCTATTTCTGGCTCTGTTTGGCTCTGGCAGGCTCTGTTTGGCCCTATATGGCCCTGCGAGGGTCTGCTTTGCTCTGCTTGGCTCTGCTTGGCTCTCTTTGGCTCTGTTTGGCTCTGCAAAGCTCTGTTTGCATTCCTTTGGCTCTGCCAGGGTTATCTCGGCTCTATATGGCTACGTTTTGCTCTGTTTTGGTCTATCAGGCTCAATTCTGCTCTGATTTGCTCGGTTTGGCACTGTCTGGCTCTTCCGGGTTCTGATTGGCTCTGTTTGGCTTTCGTAGGCACCGTTTAGCTCTGTTTGGCTCTGCCGGGCACAGTTTGGTACTGTTTGGCTGTGCCAGGCTCTGGTTGGTTCTGTTTGGCTCTTTTTGGCTTTCCTAAGCTCTGTTTGGCTCTGCCAGGCACAGTTTGGTACTGTTTGGCTGTGCCAGGCTCTGGTTGGTTCTGTTTGGCTCTCTTTGGCTCTGTTTGGCTGTGCTAGGCTCTGGTTGGATCTGTTTGGCTCTTTTTGGCTTTGCCAGGTTGTGTTTGGTTATGTTCAGCTCTGTTAGGATCTGTTTGCCTCTACCAGGGACTGTTTGACTCTGTTTGGCTGTGCCAGGGTCTGATGGTCTATGTTTGGCTTTGTTGGGCTCTTTTTGGCTCTGCCAGGTGCTATTTGGCTCTGTTTGACTCTGTTGGGCTTTGTTTGGCTCTGCTTGGCTCTGTTTGGATTTCCCAGGCTCTGTTATACTCTGTTTGGCTCTTCCAGGCACTGGTTGGCTTTGATTGGCTCTTTTTGGCACTGCCAGGGTCTGTTGGACTCTGCTTGGCTCTTTCCACCTCTCCCAGGATCTATCTAGCTCTGTTTGGCTCTATTTGGCTTTGCCAGGCTCTGTTTGGCTCTGTTTGGTGATGTTTGGCTCTGTTTCTCTCTGCCAGGTTCTGCTTAGCTCTGTTTGGTCCTGTTTGACTCTGCCAGGGTCTGTTAGGTTCTGTTTGGCTCCCTTTCACCCTGTTTGGCTCTGCAGGCTCTGTTCAACTCTGTTTGATGATCTTTGGCTCTGCCAGGTGCTCTTTGGCTCTGTTTGGCTCAGCTGGGCTCTGTTTAGCTCTCTTTGGCTCTGCTTGGCTTTGCCAGGCTCCGTATGCCTCTGTTTGGATCTTTCAGGCTCTGTTTGTCTATATTTGGCTCTGTTTGGCTCTGCCAGGTTCTGCTTGGCTCTGTTTGGCTCTGTATGCATCTGCCAGGATCTGTTTGGCTGCCCTTGACCCTGTTTGGCTCTGTTTGATTCTCGTTGGCTCTTTGTTTGGCTACATTTGGCTCTGTTTTGCTGTGCCAGGCTCTGTTTGGCATTGTTGGCCTATGATTGGTGCTGTTTGCTCCCCCAAGCGCTATTTGGCTACATCCAGCTCTGTTTGGCTCTGCCAGGTTCTGTTTGGCTCTGTTTGGCTTTTGCAGTCTCTGTTTGGCACTTTTGGCTCTGCCAGGCCCAGTTTGGCACTGTTTGGATGTGCCAGGATCTGGATGGCTCTGTTTGGGTCGTTCTGGCACTGCCAGGCTCTGTTTGGCTATGTTGGCCTCTGTTTGCCTCTGCCAGGGTCTGTTTGACCCAGTTTGGCTCTGTTTGGCTCTGCCAGGGTCTGATTGGCTCTGTTTGGCTTTGTTTTGCACCATTTGGCTCTGCCAGGCGCTAGTTGGCTATGTTTGGCTCTGTTTGGCTCGGTTTGGCTCTGCCAGGCTCTGTTTGGTTCTGTTGGCTCTACCAGGCTCTATTTGGCTCTGTTTGGCTCTGCTGTGCTCTGTTGGGCTTGGTTTGGCTTTACTAGGTGCTGCTTGGCTCTTTTTGGCTCTGTTTGGCTCTCTTTGGCCCTGCCAGGCTCAGTTTGGCTCTGCTTGCCTCTGCTTTGCTCTGTTTGGCGCTATCTAGCTCGGCATAGATCTGGGAGACTCTGTTTGAATCTGTTTGTCTCTGCCAGGCTCCTTTTAGCTCTGTTTGGCTCTGTCTGGCTATGTTTGGCTCCATTCGGCTATTCCAGATGTTATTTGGCTCTGTTTGGCTATGATTGGCTTTGCCAAGCAGCATCTGGCAGAGCAAAGCATAGCAACAGCAGATGGCAAAGCCATACAGAGCCAGACAGAGCCAGACAGAGCCTGGCAGAGCCAAAGAGAGCCAGATAGAGCCTGGTAGAGCCAAGCAGAGCCAAACCTAGCTGAACAGAGCCAAACAGGACCTGGCAGAGCCAAACATATCCAAACATAGCCAAACAGAACCAAAAAGAGCCTGGCAGATCCAAACAGAAGTAAACAGAGCCTGACAAAGCCAAACAGAACCAACCAGATCCTGGCATGGCCAGACACAGCCAGAGAAAGCAATGCCAAACAGAGGCAAAAAGAGCGTGGCAGAGACAAAAAGAGCCGAACAGAGACAATCAGACATAAAAAAGGAACATGCATAGCCAAACAGAGACTGGCAGATCCAAGCAGAGCCAAACAGAGCTTGGCTGAGCCAAGCAGAGCCTGGCAGACGCATACAGAGCTAAACAGAACATGGATGAACCAAAAAGAGCTAAAGACAGCCTGGAAGATCCAAACAGAGCCTGGCAGAGCCAAACAGAGACAAACGGTGGCATGGCAGTGCCAAACAGAGCCACACAGAGCCTGGCAGAGCCAAGAAGTGCCAAACAGAGCCAGACAGGGCCAAACATAGCCAAACAGCGCCTGGCAGAGCCAAGCAGAGACAAACAGAGCCAAAAATTGCCAGAGCCAAACTGAGCTAAACAAATTCATTAAGTGTCTGGCAGGGCCTCACAGAGCCACACAGAGACAAACAGAGCCAAAGTAAGTCAAACAGAGCCTGGCAATGCCAAACAGAGGCAACCAGAGACAGGGAAATCCAAACAGAGCCAAACAGAGCAACACAGAACCTGGCAAAAAAAAAACAGAGCCAGTCAGAGCCTGGCTCAGCCAAGCAGAGCCTGGCAGACCCATACAGAGCCAATCAGAACATGGAAGAACTAAAAAGAGCTAAACACAGCCTGGCAGACACAAACAGAGCCTATCAGAGCCAAACAGAGCCAAACCATGCATGGTAGTGCCAGACAGACCCTAACAGAGCCAAACAGAGCCAAACAGATTGAAACATAGCCTGCCAGAGTCAAAATGATCCAAACAAAGCCAGACAGAGCCAATCAGATACAAAAAGAGCCAAACAATGCCTTGCAGAACCCAGCTGAGCAAAACAAAGCCAATCAGAGCATGGCAGCACCAAACAGAGCCAAGCAGAGCCTAGCAGAGCCATACAGAACCAAACAGAGCCATACAGAATGAAACAGAGCGAAACAGAGCCTTGCAAAGCCAAACAGCACCAAAAAGAGCATTGCAGAGCCATACAGAGCCAAACAGATCCAAACAGTGCCTGGCCGAGCCAAAATGTGCCAAACAAAGCCAAACAGAGCCTGGCAGAGACAAACACGGCCAGAGCCAAACTGCGCTAAACAAATTCATTAAGTGTCTGGCAGGGCCTCACAGAGCCACACAGAGACAAACAGAGCCAAAGTAAGTCAAACAGAGCCTGGCAATGCCAAACAGAGGCAAACAGAGACTGGGATATCCAAACAGAGCCAAACAGAGCAACACAGAACCTGGCAAAAAAAAACAGAGCCAGTCAGTGCCTGGCTCAGCCAGGCAGAGCCTGGCAGACTCACACAGAGCCAATCAGAACATGGAAGAACGAAAAAGAGCTAAACACAGGCTGGCAGACACAAACAGAGCCTGTCAGAGCCTATCAGAGCCAAACAATCCATGGTAGTGCCAGACAGAGCCTGACAGAGCCAAACAGAGCCAACCAGGGAGCTGGGCAGAGCCAAGCAGAGCCAGACAGAGCCAAACAGAGTCTGACAGAGCCTGGCTGAGCAAAAGAAAGTCAAGGAGAGCCAGAGAGAGCCAAACACATCGAAACATAGCCTGCCAGAGTCAAAATGATCCAAACAAAGCCAGACAGAGCCAAACAGATACAGAAAGAGCAAATCACAGCCTGGCAGACCCAAACAGAGCCAGACGGAGCCAAGCAGTGCATGGCAGTGCCAAACAGAGCCTTGCAGAACCAAAAAGAGACAAACAGAGCCAAACAGAGCCTGATAGAGCCTGGATGAGCCAAACAGAATCAGACAGAGCCAAACAGAGCCAAACTGAACTTGGCAGAGACAATCAGAGCCAGGCAGAGCCAATCAGAACCTGGCATAGCCGAACATGGCCCAACAGAGACACACTGAGCTAAACAAATTCATACAGTGCCTGGCAGAGCCTCGCCGAGCCACAAAGTGCCAAACAGAGACAAACAGAGCCAAGCTGAACCAGACAGAGCCTGGCAATGCCAAACGAAGACACACAGAGCATGGCAGAGCCCAACAGTGCCAAACAGAGCCAACAGAGCCAAACAGGAACAATCAGAGCCACACAGAACCTGGCCAAGCCATGCAGAGCCTGACAGATCCATACAGAGCCAAACAGAACATGGAAGAACCAAAAAGAGCTAAACACAGCCTGGCAGACCCAAACAGAGCCTGGCAGAGCCAGACAGAGCCAAACAATGCATGGCAGTGCCAAACAAAGCCAAACAGAACCTGGCAGAGCCAAACAGAGCCAATCAGATCTAAACATAGCCAATCACAGCCAAACAGAGACAAGCATAGCCAAACAGAGCCTGGCAGAGACAAACAGAGCCACACAGAGCCTGGCAGAGCCCAACTGAGCAGAACAAAGCCAATCAGAGCATGGCAGCACCAAACAGAGCCAAGCAGAGCCTGACAGAGCCATACAGAACCAAACAGAGCCATACAGAGCATGGCACCGCCATACAGAGGGAAACAGAGCCTGGCAGAGCCAAACAGCACCAAAAGGAGCATTGCAGAGTCATACAGAGCCAAAAAGATCCAAACAGCACCTGGCAGAGCCAAACTGTGCCAAGCAGAGCCAAATAGAGCTTTGCAGAACCAAACATTGGCAAGCGGAGCAACACAGAGCCTGGCAATGAAAATCGGAACCACACAGAGCCAAACAAAGCTAAACAGATCCAAAAGGAGCCAGTCAGAGCCAAATGGAGACAGGCAGAGCTGACCAGGGCTGTGCAGAGCCAAGCAGAGCCAGAGCCAAAGAGAGTCTGAAAGAACCTGGCTGAGCAAAGGAAAGCCAAGGAGAGCCAAAGAGAGCCAAATGGAGCATGACAGAGCCAAACATAGCCTGGCAGACCCATACAGAGCCAAACAGAACATGGAAGAACCAAAAAGAGCTAAACACAGCCTGCCAGACCCAAACAGAGCCTGGCAGAGCCAGACCGAGCCAAATGGTGCGTGGCAGTGCCACACAGAGCCTTGCAGATACAAAAAGAGACAAACAGAGACAAATAGAGCCTGGATGAGCCAAACAGAATCAGACAGAGCCAAACAGAGCCAAACTGAACTTGGCAGAGACAATTAGAGCCAGGCAGAGCCAATCAGGGCCTGGTTGAGCCTAGCAGAGCCAATCAGAGCCAAGCAGAGCCGAACATGGCCCAACAGAGACACATTGAGCTAAACAAATTCATACAGTGCCTGGCAGAGCCTCACAGAGTCACACAGTGCCAAACAGAGCCAAACAGAGCCAAGTTGAGCCAGACAGAGCCTGGCAATGCCAAACAAAGACACACAGAGCATGGCAGAGCCCAACAGTGCCAAACACTGCCAAACAGAGGAAATCAGAGCCAAACAGAACTTGGCCAAGCCATGCAGAGCCTGACAGATCCAAACATAACATGGAAGAACCAAAAAGAGCTAAACACAGCCTGGCAGACCCAAACAGAGCCTGGCAGAGCCAGACAGAGCCTGACGGTGCAGGGCAGTGCCAAACAGAGCCTTGCAGAGCCAAAAAGAGACAAACAGGGCTAAACAGAGCTTGGCAGAGCCTAGCTGAGCCAACAGAATCAGATAGAACCAAACAGAGTCACACTAAACTTGGCAGAGCCTGGCGGAGCCAAGCAGAGCCAATCAGAACCTGGCAGAGCCAAGCAGAGCTGAACATGGCCCAACAGAGACACACTGTGCTAAATAAATGCATACAGTGCCTGGCAGAGCCTCGCAGAGCCACACAGTGCCAAACAGAGCCAAGCTGAGACAGACAGAGCCTGGCAATGCCAAACAAAGACACACAGAGCATGGCAGAGCCCAACGGTGCCACACAGTGACAAACAGAGCCAATCAGAGCCAAACAGGAAAAAGCAGAGCCAAACAGAACCTGGCCAAGCCAAGCGGAGCCTGACAGATCTAAACAGAGCCAAACATAACATGGAAGAACCAAAAAGAGCTAAACACAGCCTGGCAGACCCAAACAGAGCCTGGCAGAGCCAAACAGAGCCAAACGCTGAATGGCAGTGCCAAACAGAGCCAAACACAGCCTGGCAGAGCCAAACAGCGCCATTCAGATCCAAACATAGCCAATCACAGCCAAATGGAGACCAGCATAGCCAAACAGAGCCTGGCAGAAACAAACAGAGCCATACAGAACCTGGCAGAGCCCAGCTGAGCAAAACAAAGCCAATCAGAGCATGGCAGCACCAAACAGAGCCAAGCAGACCCTGACAGAGCCATACAGAGCCGTACAGAGCCAAACAGAACATGGCACCACCAAACAGACCAAACAGAGCCTTGCAGAGCCAAACAGCACCAAAAAGAGCATTGCAGAGTCATACAGCACCAAACAGATCCAAACAGCGCCTGGCAGAGCCAAAATGTGCCAAGCAGAGCCAAGTAGAGGTCTGCAGAGCCAAACGTTGGCAAGCGGAGAAACACAGAGCCTGGCAGTGAAAATCAGAGCCACACAGAGCCAAGCAGATTTTGGCAGATCCAAACAGAGCAAAACAGAGAATGGAAGAGCCAAACAGAGCCAAACATAGCCTGGCAGAGCCAAACAGAGCCAAACAGATCTTGGCAGAGCAAACTAGAGCCGAACGGAGCCAAAAAGAGCCAACAGGGTCAAACAGCACCTGGTAGGGCCAAAAAGAGCCTAACAGCGCCAAGCCTAGCCAAACAGAGCTAAACAGATCCAAAAAGAGCCAATCAGAGCCAAACAGAGACAAGCAGAGCCAACCAGGGTTGTGCAGAGCTAAGCAGAGCCAAACAGAGTCTGACAGAGCCTGGCTGAGCAAAAGAAAGACAAAAGAGCCAAAGACAACCAAATGGAGCATGACAGAGCCAAACATAGGCTGGCAGAGCCAAACAGAGGCAAACAGCATGGCAGAGCCAAACAGAGCCAATCAGAGCCAAAAAAGGACAATCAGAGACAAAGAGAACCTAGCAGATCCAAAGAGAGCCAAGCAGGGCAACACAAACCTGGCAGAAAAACAGAGCCAAACAGAGCATGGCCGAGCTAAGCAGAGCATGGCAGACCCATACAGAGCCAAACAGAACATGGAAGAATCAAAAAGAGCTAAACACAGCCTGGCAGACCCAAACAGAGCCCAGCAGAGCCAGACAGAGCCAAACAGTGCATGGCAGTGCCAAACAGAGCCTTGCAGAGCCGAAAGGAGACAAACAGAGCTAAACAGAGCATGGCAGAGACTGGCTGAGCCACACAGAATCAGGCAGAGCCAAACAGAGCCAAATTGAACTTGGCAATGACAAACAGAGCCAGGCAGAGCCAATCAGAGCCTGGCAGAGCCAGGCAGAGTGAATGAGAGCCTGGCAGAGCCAAGCAGAGCTGGATATGGCCGAACCGAGAAATACTGAGCTAAACAAATTCATACAGTGCCTGGCAGAGCCTCGCAGAGCCACACAGTGCCAAACAGAGCCAAGCAGAACCTCACAGAACCATACAGAGCCAAACAGAGCCACACTGAGTCTGACAGAGCCTGGCTGAGCAAAAGAAAGCCAAAGAGAACCACAGAGGGCCAAATGGAGCATGGCAGCGCCAAACATGGCCTAGCAAAGCCAAACAGAGCCAAACAGCATGGCAGAGCCAAACAGAGCCAAACAGAGCCTGGCAGAGGCTGGCAGAATCTGGCTTAGCAAAACAAAGCCAGGCAGAGTGAAACAGAGCCAAACTGAGCCAAACAGAGCATGGTAGCGCCAAACAGAGCCAAACAGAGCCTGGCAGAGCAATACAGAGCCATAAAGAGCGTGGCAGAGCCATACCGAGCCAAACAGAGCAAAACAGAGCCTGGCAGAGCGAAACTAAGCCATAAAGAGTCAAAAGGAGCCTGGCAGAGCCCAACGGAGGCAAACAAAGCTTCGCAGAGACAATCAGGTCCATACAGAGCCAAACAGAACCTGGCCAAACCAAGCAGAGCCTGACAGATCCAAACAGAGCCAAGCAGAGCCTGGCAGAGACATACAGAGCCAAACAGAGTCACACAGAGCCTGACAGAGCCTGGCTGAGCAAACAAAAGCCAAAGGGAGCCAAAGAGAGCCAAATGGAGCATGACAGAGCCAAACATAACCTGGCAGAGACAAAAAGAGCCAAACAGAGCTTGGCAGGGCCAAACAGAGCGAAATACAACCATTCATAACCAAACATAGCCAAACAGAGCTAAACAGATCCAAAAGGAGCCAATCAGAGCCAGAGACAAGTAGAGCCAACCAGGGCTGTGCAGAGCCAAGCAGAGCCAAACAGAGCCAAACAGAACTAAACTGAGCAAACAGAGCCATGCAGAGCCTGGCAGAGCCTCGCAGAGCCAGGCAGCCCCCTCACAGAGCCTCATAGAGTCAAACCGAGTTAAACTGGGCCAAACAGAGCCAAACGGGGCCTGACAGAGCAAAACAGAGAATGGCAGTACCAAACAGAGACAAACAGAGCATGGCAGTACCAAACAGAGACAAACAGAGCCTGGCAGACCCATACAGAGCCAAACAGAGCATGGCAGTACCAAACAGAGACAAACAGAGCCTGGCAGACCCATACAGAGCCAAACAGAACTTGGAAGAGCCAAAAAGAGCTAAACACAGCCTGGCAGACCCAAACAGAGCCTGGTAGAGCTAGACAGAGTCAAACGGTGCATGGCCGTGCCAAAAAAGAGCCAAACAGAGCGAATCAAATCCAAACATAGCCAATCAGAGTAAAACAGAGAAAAGCTTAACCAAACAGAGCCTGGCAGAGACAAAAAGAGCCAAACAGAGTCTGGCAGAGCCCAGCTGAGCAAAACAAAGCCAATCAGAGCATGGCAGTGCCAAACAGAGCCAAGCAGAGCCTGGCAGAGCCAAACAGAGCTAAACAGAGCCAAGCAGAGCCATACAAAGTCTGACAGAGCCTGGCTGAGCAAAAGAAAGCCAAAGAGAACCAAAGAGGGCCAAATGGAGCATGGCAGCGCCAAACATGGCCTAGCAAAGCCAAAGAGAGCCAAACAGCATGGCAGAGCCAAACAGAGCCAAACAGTGCCAAACAGAGCCAATCAGAGCCAAACAAGGACAATCAGAGACAAACAGAACCTGGCAGATCCAAACAGAGCCAATCAGAGCCAAACAGAGACAAGCATAACCAAACAGAGCATTGCAGCGCCAGACAGACCCAAACGGAGCTTCGCAGGGCCAATCAGAGCCAAGCAGGGCCTGGCAGATCCAAGCAGATCCAAACAGAGCCAAACGGATCCAAACTGAGCAAACAGAGCCAGACAGAGCCTGGAAGAGCGTCGCAGAGCCAGTCAGCGCTTCACAGAGCCTCACAGAGTCAAAGCGAGCCAAACAGAGCCAAACAGAGCCAAACACGGCCAAACAGAGCCAAAGAGGGCATGGCAGTACCAGACAGAGCTAAACAGAGCCTGGCAGACCCATACAGAGCCAAACAGAGGCTGGCACAGCCGAAAAGATCCAAATAGAGCCAAACAGAGCAAATCAGAACCAAACAGAGCCAATCAGAGCCAGACAGAGACAAGCAGAGCCTAACAGAGCCTGGCTGAGCCAAACAGATCCAAACAGAGCCTGGCACAGCCGGAAAGAGCCAAATAGAGCCAAACAGAGCCAATCAGATCCAACAGAGCCAATCAGAGCCAAACAGAGACAAGCAGAGCCTTACAGAGCCTGGCTGAGCCAAACAGAGCCAAACGGAGCCTGGCAGAGGCTGGCAGAATCTGGCTGAGCAAAACAAAGCCAAGCAGAGTGAAACAGAGCCAAACTGAGCCAAACAGAGCCTGGCAGAGCAATACAGAGCCTGGTAGAGCCACACTGAGCCATAAAAAGTCAAAAAGAGCCTGGAAGAGCCCAACAGAGGCAAACAAAGCTTCGCAGAGAAAATCAGGTCCATACAGAGCCAAACAGAACCTGGCTAAGCCAAGCAGAGCCTCACAGATCCAAACAGAGCCAAGCAGAGCCTGGCAGAGCCATACAGAACCAAACAGAGTCTGACAGAGCCTGGCTGAGCAAACAAAAGCCAAAAGGAGCCAAAGAGAGCCAAATGGAGCATGACAGAGCCAAACATAACCTGGCAGAGACAAAAAGAGCCAAACAGAGCTTGGCAGGGCCAAACAGAGCGAAATACAACCATTCATAACCGAACAGAGCTAAACAGATCCAAAAGGAGCCAATCAGAGCCAAACAGAGACAAGCAGAGCCAACCAGGGCTGTGCAGAGCCAAGCAGAGCCAAACAGAGTCTGACAGAGCCTGGCTGAGCAAACGAAAGCCAAAAGAGCTAAAGAGAACCAAATGGAGCATGACACAGATAAACATAGCCTGGCAGAGCCAAACAGGGGCAAACAGCATGGCAGAGCCAAACAGAGCATTGCAGCGCCAGACAGAGCCAAACGGAGCTTCGCAGGGCCAATCAGAGCCAAACAGGGCCTGGCAGATCAAGCAGGGCCTGGCAGATCCAAGCAGATCCAAACAGAGCCAAACGGATCCAAACTGAGCAAACAGAGCCAGGCAGAGCCTGGCAGAGCGTCGCAGAGCCAGTCAGCGCTTCACAGAGCCTCATAGAGTCAAAGCAAGCCAAACAGAGCCAAACACGGCCAAACAGAGCCAAACAGAGCATGGCAGTTCCAGACAGAGCTAAACAGAGCCTGGCAGATCCATACAGATCCAAACAGAGGCTGGCATAGCCGAAAAGATCCAAATAGAGCCAAACAGAGCAAATCAGATCCAAACAGAGCCAATGAGAGCCAGACAGAGAAAAGCAGAGCCTGGCTGAGCCAAACAGAGCCAAACGCATTTTATTCTTCGGCTCATCCGACGCCTCAACAAGAAACTTTTTCTCTTTCTCTCAAGTGCTAATGAACGCAAGCTCCAACAACTCATTGACATCAACACCCATCTAGGACCCTCCACCCCTGCCCGTCCCTCCGTCCCCACCCCATCTTCCAATCCCAAACCCAGCCGTGTATTCACTATACCCCCTGACCTTCCCCTCTCCGATGCTGAACGTTCAGTGCTCAGCAAAGGACTTAGTTTCATAACCTTACGCCCTCACCTCAATGAATTTCAGGCTCGGCATGATGCTGAACTCTTCTTCCGTCGTCATCGTCTCCGGGCTCACTTCTTTGGGCAGGAGTCCTCTCCCAGTTCAACGGATCCTTTTAGCCATCTACAATATTCTCCCTCCACCTGGACCCCTCCCTCTGGATTCTTACCTTCTCTTGATCTTTTCATTGAGAACTGTCGGCGCGACATTAGTCGTCTCAATTTCTCTGCTCCTCTCACCCATTCTAACCTGTCTCTCTCTGAACTTACTGCACTCCATTCTCACAGGTCCAACCCTGACATTGTCATCAAACCCACTGACAAGGGTGGTGCTGTTGCTGTTGTCTGGCGCACTGACCTCTACCTCGTGGAGGCTGAGCATCAACTAGCAGACACTTCCTCCTACCTCTCCCTGGACCATGACCCCACCACTGAACATCAAGCCATTGTTTCCAGGACTGTCACTGACCTCATCTCCTCTGGGGTTCTTCCTCCCACAGCTTCCAACCTGATAGTCGCCCAACCTCGGACGGCCCGCTTCTATCTCCTACCCAAAATCCACAAACGGAACTGCCCCGATAGACCGATCGTCTCAGCTTGCTCCTGCCCCACAGAACTCATTTCTCGTTATCTTGACTCCCTTCTCTCTCCCCTTGTCCAGTCCCTTCCCATCTACATCCGTGATTCCTCTGACACCTTACGTCACATCAACAATTTCCAGTTCCCTGGCCCCAACCGCTTCCTCTTCACCATGGACGTCCAATCCCTCTACACTTCCATCCCCCACCAGGATGGTCTGAGGGCCCTTAGCTTCTTCCTCGAACAGAGGCCCGAACAATCCCCATCCACCACTACTCTCCTCCATCTGGCTGAACTTGTTCTCAGGCTGAACAATTTCTCCTTCAACTCCTCTCACTTCCTCCAAATAAAAGGTGTGGCTATGGGTACCCGCATGGGCCCAGCTATGCCTGTCTCTTTATGGGGTATGTGGAACATTCCTTGTTCCAGTCCTACTCCGGCCCCCTTCCACAACTCTTGCTCTGGTACATCGATGATTACTTCGGTGTCGCTTCATGCTGTCGTCAGGACTTGGAAAAATTTATTAATTTTGTTTCCAATCTCCACCCCTCCATCATTTTCACGTGGTCCATCTCTGACACTTCCCTTCCCTTCCTTGACCTCTCTGTCTCAATCTCTGGTGATAGACTGTTCACCAATATCCATTACAAACCCACCGACTCCCACAGCTACCTCGACTACAGCTCCTCACACCCCGCTTCCTGTAAGGACTCCATCCCATTCTCTCAGTTCCTTCGCCTCCGTCGCATCTGTTCCGATGATGCCACCTTCAAAAACAGTTCCTTTGACATGTCGTCCTTCTACCTTAACCGAGGTTTTCCACCCACGATCGTTGACAGGGCCCTCAACCGTGTCCAGCCCATCTCCCGCGCATCCGCCCTCACGCCTTCTCCTCCCTCCCAGAAACATGATAGGGTCCCCCTTGTCCTCACTTATCACCCCACCAGCCTCCGCATTCAAAGGATCATCCTCTGCCATTTCCGCCAACTTCAGCATGATGCCACCACCAAACACATCTTCCCTTCACCCCCCCTATCGGCATTCCGTAGGGATTGTTCCCTCCGGGACACCCTGGTCCACTCCTCCATCACCCCCTACTCCTCAACCCCCTCCTATGGCACCACCCCATGCCCACGCAAAAGATGCAACACCTGCCCCTTCACTTCCTCTCTCCTCACCGTCCAAGGGCCCAAACACTCCTTTCAAGTGAAGCAGCATTTCACTTGCATTTCCCCCAACTTAGTCTACTGCATTCGTTGCTCCCAATGTGGTCTCCTCTACATTGGAGAGACCAAACGTAAACTGGACGACCGCTTTGCAGAACACCTGCGGTCTGTCCGCAAGAATGACCCAAACCTCCCTGTCGCTTGCCATTTTAACACTCCACCCTGCTCTCTTGCCCAAATGTCTGTCCTTGGCTTGCTGCATTGTTCCAGTGAAGCCGAACGCAAACTAGAGGAACAACACCTCATCTTCCGACTAGGCACTTTACAGCCTTCCGGACTGAATATTGAATTCAACAACTTTAGGTCTTGAGCTCCCTCCTCCATCCCCACCCCCTTTCTGTTTCCCCCTTCCTTTTCTTTTTTTCCAATAAATTAAATAGATTTTTCTTTTCCCACCTATTTCCATTATTTTTAAATATCTTAAAATCTTTTATGCTCTCCCCACCCCCACTAGAGCTATACCTTGAGTGCCCTACCATCCATTCTTAATTAGCACATTCGTTTAGATAATATCACCAAATTTAACACCTATGTGTTCTTTTGTTCTATTGTTGTTGACATCTTTTGATGATCTGCTTCTATCACTGATTGTTTGTCCCTACAACCACACCCCCCCCCTCCACTTCTCTCTCTCTCTCTCTCCGCACACCCCCCACACACCTTAAACCAGCTTATATTTCAACTCTTTCTTGGACTCGAACTCAAGTTCTGTCGAAGGGTCATGAGGACTCGAAACATTAACTCTTTTCTTCTCCGCCGATGCTGCCAGACCTGCTGAGTTTTTCCAGGTAATTCTGTTTTTGTTTTGGATTTCCAGCATCCGCAGTTTTTTTGTTTTTATTAGAGCCAAACGGAGCCTGGCAGAGGCTGGCAGAATCTGGCTTAGCAAAACAAAGCCAAGCAGAGTGAAACAGAGCCAAACTGAACCGAACAGAGCATGGTAGCGCCAAACAGAGCCAAACAGAGCCTGGCAGAGGTATACAGCGCCATAAAGTGCGTGGCAGAGCCATACCGAGCCAAACAGAGCAAAACAGAGCCTGGCAGAGCCAAACTGAGCCATAAAGAGTCAAAAGGAGCCTGGTAGAGCCCAACAGAGGCAAACAAAGCTTCGCAGAGACAATCAGGTCCATACAGAGCCAAACAGAACCTGGCCAAACCAAGCAGAGCGTGACAGATCCAAACAGAGCTAAGCAGAGCATGGCAGAGCCATACAGAGCCAAACAGAACATGGAAGAACCAAAAAGAGCTAAACACAGCCTGGCAGACCCAAACAAAGCCTGGCAGAGCCAGACAGAGCCAAACAGTGCATGGCTGTGCCAAACAAGGCCAAACAGAGACTGGCAGAGCCAAACAGAATCAGACAGAGCCAAACAGAGCCAAACTGAACTTGGCAGAGACAATCAGAGCCAGGCAGAGCCAATCAGAGGCTGGCAGAGCCACACATTGCCGAACATGGCCTAACAGAGACACACTGAGCTAAACAAATTCATACAGTGCCTGGCAGAGTCTCACAGAGCCACACAGTGCCAAGCAGAGCCAAGCTGAGACAGACAGAGCCTGGCAATGCCAAACAAAGACACACAGAGCATGGCAGATCCCAAGAGTGCCAATCAGTGCCAAACAGAGCCGATCAGAGCCAAACAGGAGCAGGCAGAGCCAAACAGAACCTGGCCAAGCCAAGCAGAGCCTGACAGATCCATACAGAGCCAAACAGAACATGGAAGAATCAAAAAGAGCTAAACACAGCCTGGCAGACCCAAACAGAGCCAGACAGAGCCAAACGGCGCATGGCAGTGCCAAACAGAGCCTTGCAGAACCTGGCAGAGCCACACAGAGGCAAACAGTGCCCCACTGAGTCTGACAGAGCCTGGCTGAGCAAAAGAAAGCCAAAGACAGCCTAAGAGAGCCAATTGGAGCCTGACAGTGCCAAACATAGCCTAGCAGAGCCAAACTGAGCTTGGCAGAGCCAAGCAGAGCGAAATACAACCATTCATAACCAAACAGAGCCAAACAGAGCATTGCATTGCCAAATAGAGCCAAATGGAGCTTTGCAGAGCCAATCAGAGCCAAACAGGGCCTGGCAGATCCAAGCAGATCCAAACAGAGCCACAGTGAGCAAACAGAGCCATACAGAGCCTGGCAGAGCATCGCAGAGCTAGGCAGCGCCTCACAGAGCCTCCTAGAGTCAAACCGAGCCAAACCGGGCCAAACGCGGCCAAACAGAGCCAAACAGAGCATGGCAGTACCAAACAGAGCCAAACAGAGCCAGGCAGACCTATACAGAACCAACAGAGCCTGACACAACCGAAAAGAGCCAAATAGAGCCAGACAGAGCCAATCAGAGCCTGGCACAACCGAAAAGAGCCAAATAGAGCCAGACAGAGCCAATCAGACCCAAACAGAGCCAATCAGAGCCAAACAGAGACGAGCAGAGCCTAACAGAGCCTGGCTGAGCCAAACCAAGCCAAACAGAGCCTGGCAGAGGCTGGCAGAATCTGTATGAGCAAAACAAAGCCAAACAGAGTGAAACATAGCCAAATGGAGCCAAACAAAGCATGGTAGCGCCAACCAGAGCCAAACAAAGCCTGGCAGAGCAATACAGAGCCATAAAGAGCGTGGTAGAGACATACTGAGCCAAACAGAGCAAAACAGAGCCTGGCAGAGCCAAACTGAGCCATAAAGAGCGAAAAAGAGCCTGGCAGAGCCCAACAGAGGCAGTCAAAGCTTTGCAGAGACAATCAGGTCCATACAGAGCCAAACAGCACATGGAAGAACCAAAAAGAGCTAAACACGGCCTGGCAGACCTAAACAGAGCCTGGTTGAGCCAGACAGAGACAAACAGTGGCATGGCAGTGCCAAACAGAGCCTTGCAGATCCAAAAAGAGACAAACAGAGCTAAACAGAGCCTGGCAAAGCCTGGCTGAGCCAAACAGAATCAGACAGAGCCAAACAGAGCCAAACTGAACTTGGCAAACACAATCAGAGCCAGGCAGAGCCAATTAGAGCCTGGCGAAGCCAAGCAGAGTCAATCAGAGCCTGGAAGAGCCAAGCAGAGCCGAACATGGCCCAGCAGAGACACACTGAGCTAAACAAATTCATACAATGCCTGGCAGAGCCTCGCAGAACCACACAGTGCCAAACAGAGCCAAACAGAGCCATGCTGAGCCAGACAGAGCCTGGCAATGCCAAACGAAGACACACAGAGCATGGCAAAGCCCAACAGTGCCAAACAGAGCCAATCAGAGCCAAACAGGAACAAGCAGAGCCAAACAGAACTTGTCCAAGCCATGCAGAGCCTGACAGATCCATACAGAGCCAAACAGAACATGGAAGAACCAAAAAGAGCTAAACACAACCTGGCAGACCCAAACAGAGCCTGGTAGTGCCAAACAGAGCCAAACAGAGCCTGGCAGAGCCAAACAGAGCAAATCAGATCCAAACATATCCAATCAGAGCCAAACAGAGAAAAGCATAGCCAAACAGAGCCTGGCAGATTCAAACAGAGCCAGAGCCTGGCAGAGCCCAGCTGAGCAAAACAAAGCCAATCAGAGCATGGAAGCGCCAAACAGAGCCAAGCAGAGACTGGCAGAGCCATACCGAGCCAAACAGAGCCACACAGAGTCTGACAGAGCCTGGCTGAGCAAAAGAAAGCCAAAGAGAGCTAAAGAGAGCCAAATGGAGCATGACAGCGCCAAATATTGCCTAGCAGAGCCAAATGGAGCTTCGCAGAGCCAATCAGAGCCAGGCAGGGCCTGGCAGATCCAAGCAGATCCAAACAGAGCTAAAAAGAGCCATACTGAGCAAAAAGCCATGTAGAGCCTGGTAGAGCCTCGCAGAGCCAGAGAGCGCCTCACAGAGCCTCATAGAGTCAAAGCAAGCCAAACAGAGCCAAACGGGGTATGGCAGTACCAAACAGAGTGAAAAAGAGCCTGGCAGACCCATACAGAGCCAAACAGTGCCTGGCACAGTCGAAAAGAGCCAAATAGACCCAAACAGAGCCAATCAGATCCAAATAGAGCCAAACAGAGACAAACAGAGCCTAACAGAGCCTGGCTGAGCCAAACAGATCCAAACAGAGCCTGGCACAGCTGAAAAGAGCCAAATAGAGCCAAACAGAGCCAATCAGATCCAAAACAGAGGCAATCAGTGCCAAACAGAGATAAGCAGAGCCTAACAGAGCCTGGCTGAGCCAAACAGAGCCAAATGGAGCCTGGCAGAGACTGGCAGAACCTGGCTGAGCAAAACAAAGCCAAACAGAGTGAAACAGAGCCAAACGGAGCCAAACAGAGCATGGTAGCGCCAAACAGATCCAAACAGAGCCTGGCAGAGCAATACAGAGCCATAAAGAGCCAAAAAGAACCTGGCAGAGCCAAACAGAGGCAACCAAATCTTCACAGAGCCAATCAGAGCCATACGGAGCCAAACAGAGCCTGGCTGAGCCAAACAGAGCCAATAAGAGCCTGGCAGAGACTGGCAGAACCTGGCTGAGCAAAACAAAGCCAAACAGAGCCTCACAGAGCCAAACGGAGCCAAACAGAGCATGGTAGCGCCAAACAGATCCAAACAGAGCCTGGCAGAGCAATACAGGGCCATAAAGAGCCAAAAAGAACCTGGCAGAGCCAAACAGAGGCAACCAAATCTTCACAGAGCCAATCAGAGCCATACGGAGCCAAACAGAGCCTGGCAGAGCCAAGCAGTGCCAAACAGGGCCAAAGAGAGCCGAGCTGAGGCAAACAGTGTAATGCAGAGCCTAGCAGTGCCTCGTAGAGCCAGACAGAGCCTCACAGAGCCTCATAGAGCCAAATCAAAACAAACAGAGCCAAACGGAGCCAAATGGAGCCAAACAGAGCCAAACAGGGCCAAACAGAGCCAAACAAAGCCTGGCAGAGCCAAACAGAGCTAAACAGAAACAAAAACGAAAATAGCTGGAAAAACTCAGCAGGTCTGTCAGCATCAGTGAAGAGGAATACATTTAACCCTTCAAGTCCGTATGATTCTTCATCAGAACTAAGGAAATATAGAAATGAGGTGAAAGATAAGCTGGTTGAGGGGGATGGGACAGGTAGAGCTGGTTAGAGGGCCAGTGATTGGTGGAGGCAAAGAAGAGGTTGCCAAAGATGTCATAAACAAAAGGACAAAGGTGTGTTGACGGTGGTGTTATTAACTAAGGAATGTGCTTATGGTGACATTAAGGGTAGAAAGCAGGCAGAGCAAGTGCCAGATAGTCCTAGTGGGGGTGGGGAGGGGGGAAGGGATCGAAATAGGCTAAAAGGTGGAGATAATACAATGAATAGAAATAAATTTTAAAATAATGAAAATAGGTGGGAATTACTATTAGCTGGTCCACCCTCCCTTCCTCTGGGCTGCTCCGCCCTCAATTGCTATTGGCTGTTCTCAGCACAGCTCTTCCCTCTATTCCTATTGGTTGCTCACAGCCCTCTCAGCCTTCTAGTTCTATTGGATGCTCTTCCCTTATTCCTATTGGCTGCTCCACCCTCCATGCCCATTGGCTGCTCTGCCCTCCATTCCTCTTGGCTGCTCTGCTCTTCATTCCTCTGTGAAAGAACAACATGGAACAAGTAACAGATGGCTATTTTGGGGTGGGGGGAGGGGTGGTGTTGGGGATAAAGGATAGGAGAAGAGTGCTGACCCTTGTCCTGCTATTAACACATTCTGCTTTCTTACCTTTATGCCACTATCAGCACCTTTTTGGCCTTTACCAATACCATTAATGCTCCCTTTGTCTGTTTGTCCATTACATCTTTGTCAGTCTCTCCTTTGCCTCCACATATCACCAGCCTTCTAGCCATCTTCACCTCCTTCACCCGCTTAAACTGTATAAATTTCATCATGTTTCTACTCTTTAGCTGTGAAGAAGGATCATGTGGACTCGAAACGTTATCTCTGTTTCTCTCTCCATAGATGCTATCAGACCTGCTGAGTTTTTTCAGTATTTTCTCTTTTTATGTCACATTTTTGAGGTCTGAGAGAGCGTACATGCACATGTTATTTTTTCACCTAGGATGTTGGGGCAAGCTGGTATTGGGGACTTTGCTTCCAGATGCAGGCCCAAGTGTAGCTGGATGTGGGGTGATGCTAAGGTCACAGATTAGAAGGCCTGCCTCTGTTTACTGGGACAGCAATCCAACTTCGTAGAGGGTTGTTAGGCCCTAAAGCTCTTACCCCTCACCCACCCTTACCATCCCGCCCCATGCCCCCTCCAGAACCTCATGGCCCTTCCATGCCCTCTCTTACCTCCCATGCCGACTCCATTCTCTCCTACCTGCTCCATACCCACTCACCCAGAATCCACTATGCACAGAACTCATGAGCCCTATAAGAACACTGGGAATTCTTTGGAATGTTGATGACATTTTTTAAATTCATCCATTCAAACTCCTCTTAGAAGCTTATAAATGTGACAATCAAATACAGTGCTATTAAAACTTCCCTTTAAAAGCTCTCCTTTCAAGAGCTCATTAACCTGTCAAAATAAACAAGCAATCATTCAAAAACCTCTTCAAAACACTTTAACCCTACTAGCTGTTCATAACACCGCCAAACCAAGCAAACCCCACAGACCATTCTCAGAGCGGTGTAAACAATCCCTGCTGAGCTAAATCCATTAGTGGGGTTTTGAACTTAACCAATGAGATTTCATTGCACAGCTGAATAAATAAACCCTCCAGAACTGGATACAATAGAGTCTTTGAAATTTCATGACTAGATGATTAGCCATCTGCCCATTGTTTTCAAAGGCTCAATAGATGATGTTTGAATCAAAGTAGTTTGACATCTGTTCAGTTTTTTTCAAAGGCTCAACAGATGTTTAGGCTTTAAGTCAATGTAAAAATCAAAACACAGTGCTCAGATGATACTTTGAAATTAGATTCTCAATAATGTTGAATGCAGAAGAGTACTTTATCCACTGGTGAACATACTCTAATGCATGTAACCCTGGCCAATTTAATGGTCACTTCTCTTTTAAAAATACAGCCCTATGATCAATCATTGCACTGAAGACAAACTTAATTTTTCATGCAACATTGCATTATAAGAACATACGAAAAATGAACAGGAGTAAGCCATTCAGCCCCACAAGCCGGCCCATCATTCACCCAGGTCTCAACTCCTTGATATTTCAAAAATCATTTTGGCATCTGATGTTGGCAAGAGTCTTCAAATGTACCACTGAAAGGCTCCCAAATCCACAAAAGGTTTCCCCCAAGGTTCACAGGCTGACTCAGCTGACATGTTTCACAAAGAGTTCAGGTACCTACCTGCTTCATTCAATATATCAACCTTAAGGAAATTCACAACTCAACTGGCATTTAACAAGCTGAGTGATGTCATTTTGAGTGATCATCAAGTCGCCACCCATTACAATTTTTACATCAATCAAAATGGCAGCTGACAGGAATCTGATGGGAAATTTGAAGTTAAGGTTCCCCGCCTCCAGTTTCAGCTGCCCAATGTAGGCTTGTCCAGCGTCAGGATGGCAAAATTTGATCCATTAACTCTCTCTACAGATCTTGCAAGACCTTCTGAGAATTTCCACCATTTTCTGCTTGTTATTTCACACACTTTTCCTGTCGCCTGTTTTTTTTTTTTGCCTGAATATTGGGGTGAGAGAAGGTCAGGAGCTTGGCAGAGAGGTGGTAAGAATGCGTTCTAGGTCTAAAGATGGGGAGTGTGAGTGAGAATGTAATCCAGGTAGGAAGATGAATCATGTTCTCTCCTCCCCCTCATGTTGACCATGGACAGACATGCAGTGATTTCTCAACAAGTCCGCTGCATCTGAGGCATATGGCATCATTGGGCTGGATGAAATCTGGCAGGCATGATAATTCGTCATTATTCCCCCATGCCCACACTCTCTACCTAATAAGCTTGTTCACAATCCATAACCCCACACAATGCTCCAGCAGTCACACAGCTCTCATTGTGGCTGTAGTGTCTGCCATGTATGAGGTGCACTGGAGCAACTTGTCAAGGCTCCTTCAATCGCACCTCCCAAACCCGTTACCTCTCTCATCTAGAAGAACAAAGGCAGTAGGCACATGGGAACATCACTTCCAAATCATATACCATCCTGACTTTGCCATACATTGCTGTTCCTTCAACAACTCTGGGTCAAACTCCAAAAACTCCCTACCTAGCAGCATTAGGGGTGCCACTTCACCACACAAGCTGCAGCAGTTCAACTTGCTAGTACATTCACAAGGGCAGCTAGTGATGTTCAGCAAGTGTTGGCCTTGCCTGCTTTCTGAAAATGAATATTTTTTTGGAAATGAGAACATCCTGTGGTTGGTCCTACCAACATAAATGACATTGCATTTATATTTGCCAGACTCGACTATTCTAATTCCTGGCTAGCCTCTTATTTTCCATCCTCAATGAGTTTGAGCTTATTCCAAAACTCTACTGCCTGTATCATGATTCACAATAAAATTCTGTTCACCCTCTGCATATTGACCTAGATTGACTCATGTCCTATCAACACCTGGATTGTAAAATTTTCATCCTCATGCTGAAACTCTTCTATTGCCTCACCCCTTCCTCTCTGAACTTAGAAGTTTTAGTGCTGCACATTCTCCAAAAGTGTGTGCTCTACATTCTCTGAACTTGGAAGTTTTGGTGATGTACATTCTTTGAACTCAGGAACATATGTGCTGTACATTCTCGGAACTTGGTAGATTAAGCTCTCTTTGTGTGTCCTCTAAAATCAGTATGGTGAGCACTATGCATTCCTTGAACAAGGTAGTGTCAAAATTGTGAGTGCTCCTAACATGGTAGTTTTAGCCCTGTCTGTTCTCTAATAGCAGTACAGTAGAGTTAGCAATGTGACCCCTGAAGCCTGCCTGTGACAGTGACTGAATCAAATCACACATTGCAGAGACCCAGAATTACTATACAGTATGCAGGGTCAAATTACACATTCCAGACAAACTGTTGGGTGTGTCTTGTCATCCAAAGAGATCAATCCAAAATTAGATCCAATCTATTTATGGTGCAGCCAAATATAAGAGCACAAAGGGCATCACTATCAGTTAGTGACCGGAGACGATGCTGGGTAAGTGCAGTGTCAGCTCAATAGCCAGCCCTACTGCCAGCAGTGTTGCAGAGAGGGTCTCTCTAGCATCAATAAAAGATAATTGTCATTTCAGCTGTTGCTACCAAATTATGCTATCAACAATGTAAACAGAAGCTGCTGGAAATACTCAGTAGGTCAAGCAGTAACTGTGGAGAGAAAACAGAGTAGGTGTTTCTGGTCTATGACTTTTTGTCAGAACTGGAAAATATAACTGATGTAACAGGTTATAGGCCAAGTACAGATACAGGGAAAGGAGGTTGGTAGGGAAGAACAAAAGGTCTGTGATAAGGTGGAAGGAAGGAGAGATTGAATGACAAAAGGGATGATTGTGCAAGGCAATGGTAATGACAAGTAAAGAAACAAAAGATGAGTCTAAAGCAGTATTAAAAGGCTACAGATGAACCATTACTAGCACCTGCTGTACAAATAAAATGGAAGCAGTGGCTAGGATCTGAAATGATTAAAGTCAATGCTGAATTTGGATGAATGTAAAGTGCCTAATTGAAACATGAAGTATTGTTTCTTGAGCTTTGCTTGAGCTTCATTAGAGTTGTGTACGTGGCCAAGGGCAGGGAGGTCAGGGTGGCAGTGGGATGGAGAATCAACATGACAGGTAAGCAGAAGCTCAGAGTCTCACTTGCAAACTAAATACAGGTGTTGAGCAAAGCAACCATCCATTGTAAGGGAAATGGCATCATGAACAGCGAATATAGTATACTAAATTGAAAGTAGTACAAGGAGAGGAATGTTATACCTAGAAGGTACCTTTGGGCCATGAATGATAGTTAGGGAGGAGGTGAAAAAGCAGATGCTGCATCTTCCACATTTGTACGGGAAGCTGCTGTGGTAAGGAGAGGATGTTTTGAGTTGAAGGTGATCATGGTGTTGTGGAGAAATGGTCTTTTCAAAATGATGAAAGAGAAAAGCGGGGTGTGTTTGGTGCTGACATTACACTAGAGCTAGCAGAAATGACAGAGATGACCCATTGAATTTGGAGACTGGTGGGGCGGAAGGTGAAAAGTAGAAGATCCCTATCATCCTTCTAGGGGAGAGGGGAATCAGGGAGGGCAGAATTGTGGGGAGTGAGATGGACACAATAGAGATCACTGCCAATCGTGGCCAGGCACCCAGGTGGATGCGACAGCTGTAGAAGAATGAAGACATCTTGGAAACATGTCCGTGTAGAATGTTACTTCATTCTGAAGCCAAATTGTAAAGTAGGAAAACAGAAAACAATCCTTACTTTCTAATAGATTTATTGCAGAATACAACAGTACAAAGTCTGCCTCCCCCATAACCAACACCCAGTGTCTCAGAAGTTTCTCTTTATTTGTTCTCAAGGTGGCTATAGGATTCAATGGGCTTGTAGTATGTATTTGCTTGTAGCTTAACTCAAGAAATGGAGATGGGGAAGTCAAAGAGTCAAAGATGGATCAAGTGAAGGCGAGGAAGAAGTGGAAATTTGAAGCAAAGTTGACAAAATAATCCAGTTCAGGGTGAGAGTAGGAAACAACACTAATACTAATAAAATATACTAGCAAAAATGGTGAGGGAAGGACTGCAAGTCCCATGAAAAAGCAGGTACAGAGATGCCTTTTAGATGGAAGACAAGGGAGGACTCAAAGGAGAAGTATGAATAAGTTGATCCAGACTGAGGATGATGGGGGCTGATGTTGATTGGTTAGGCCCATTAGTTTTAGAATGATAGAAACTACAGAAAGGGGCCAGTTGGCCTATTGAGTCTGTGATGGATCTTCAGTAGAGCAATTTTATCCATTTCAAGTATTTGTTCATTTTTTAAAAAAATTATTATTGAATCTGCTTCCACCATCCTATCAGGCAGTGCAGTGCAGATCATAATGACTCACTGTGTAAAAATGCTTTTTCTTCATGTTGCCTTTGATTGTTTGCCAATTAACCTAAATCTGTATCCTCCAGTTACTGATCCTTCTGTCAGTGGAAAATGTTTCTCCTTATTTACTCTATCAAAAACCTTCAACATTCAGAACATCTCTATCAAATCTCCCTTAGCCGCTCTCTGTAGAGAACAAGCTCAATTTCTATAGTCTCTTCATGTCACTGAAGTCTTTTCATCCCTACCACCATTCTAGTAAATTTCCATTGTATCTTCTCTAAGGCTTTCACAACCTCCTTCCTTATGCTGCCGTGCTCAGAATTGGACACAATACTCCACCTGTGGCCTAACCAGTGATTAAAACACAAGTTGGGCCAATTAACCTGTTTCCATGCTGTAAATTCTATGTTATTGGAGTGGTGGCCACTGCTAGGACTGCAGCTAGTCCCCAACAATAATCATCAATGGAACTGGATTAGAAGGTGAGTGGGGGGCAGTTTTGCTGCGGCCAGGCTGGCGGACCCTAGCGAAGTGTGACGTGGGGCCACAGTCAGAAGGGTGGGGGGAACACATGGATGTGGGTAGTACCATAGGGGAGCCTTCATTGGGCACAGGGTGTCTGAACTGGAGGAATTCCCCCCTTAGCCCACATGGTGTGGCCACCCCGGCCCCTGCTGGTAAGATATCAGCAGGAGCGAATGGATGCCCTTACATGGCCAATAATTGGCCACTTAAGGCCTCCATTGGCCCAAGGGCAGGTGGGCCAACCGATGCATGCCCCACCTCTGGTAAAATCCCAGTAGTGGTGGATAAACAAAGAGCACTATAGACCCACAATGCCACCTGATTTTATGCACCCTCACGCCAGCCAGATCCCAGAGGTGGGGGAAGGGCATAAAATTCCACCAATGGAAAAATAGAAAATTGCAGGAAATCAACTGTGGAAAACCATTAAAAAGGCAACAAAAACTACAAAATATTTATTGCAAAATAACAACTATGGAACAAATATATATATTTGAAATAAATAGTTACATTTAAACTGATAATAAATGTTTATGAAATCTAGTAAATAACATGGGTCTTCTTAGAGTAAAACTGAAAAATTCTGAGAAAGTTGAAAATGATATTAACTGACTGAGAAAGAGTGCAGAGGAAGATCACATTTTTGGGGGTGTGAATGACACCTATTTTTTCCACAACTGACTTTGAAACAGATGGTATCACAGGGTATGATGAACAAATAAGCCATGGTCTGGCAAATTAGCATTTTCATGTTTTCATTGAGTTTACTTTGAACTCTTGACAAATCATAGAGAAATTAATGTGCATGCAAATATCATGCAGACATACGAACAAAGAGCAGGAGTAGGTCGTTTGCCCCTCGAGCCTGCTCCGTCATTTCATAAGATCATGGATGATCTGCTAGTAACCTCAAATTTGCATCCCGTCTACCCCCAATAACCTATCACCCCTTGCTTACCTCCACCTCTGCCTTAAAAATATTCAAAGGATCTGCTTCTACTGTCTTTTCAGGATGAGAGTTCCAAAGACTCACAACCCTCTGAGAGAAAAAATTTCACCTCATCTCCATTTTAGATAGGCGATGCCTTATTTTTAAACAGTGACTCCTAGTTCTAGATTCTCCCACAAGAGGAAACATCCCCTCCACATCCACTCTGTCAGACCCCTCAGGACCTTAAAGCTTTCAATCAAGTCACCTCTTACTCTTCTAAACTCTTTGATTAAAACTTCATTTGAATGGTAGTTTGCAATTCCTTTTGCTTTACTCCAAAATATTTCCATGTTTCCTGCACCAATGTGCATTAGCTCACATGAACCTACAATAAATTCCGTCGGCTATTTAAAATATAGATCTGAATGTAAATACAATTTTGTCTGGAGGGAGCAATAGACTGGACAGCAAGCATCCTTATCCATGGTACAAGGTAAAATATTAGCCGCTAACTACCTGTAACTAGTTTGCATTCCTTTGGTACATGTAGTGAATTTTCAATCAACTTCACCTCTTCGGCCTCATTCATTTTTAATCATATATGCTGAAAAAGTGTGACTTTGGACAATAGGAGCTGAATCTGAAGATGCGAGGATGTGTATTGGAAATATTTGTACAGAACCTTGTCTCAGAAGATTAAATAGATGGGGTAGGGTCAATACAACCGCATAGATTGGATCTGATTTGGGTAAGGAGTGAGCTTGACAGGTCATTTTGTTCTCACTATACAGTTTTTATCATTATTTTTTATGTTACCCTTAATATTTGGAGCAACTCCAGCAACAGCTTGCATTTACATAACTGCGCAGGAGTGTTATCAGCTAAAGTTTGACATAGAGCCACATTAGGAGACAGTAGGGCAGTTAACCCAAAACTTGTTGAAAAATATATGTTTAAAAGAGCACCTGAAAGATGGGGAGAAAAAGATGGAGAGATGCATGGAGGGAATTCTAGAGCTTAGGGCCTAGAAAATTGAAGGCATGTCTGCCAGTGGAAGGGAGAAAGAAATTTAAAGTTTATACACATATGTCAAAGAATTACATGCATGAGGGCAAAATGGGACTGATTTTTCTCTAGTCAACATCTCATAACACAGGGTCTGCACCATGTGTCTCCCATTCCTGGGGCACATCCAGCATCTGAAACTAATTGGGGTATTAACTTATATGCAAATAGAACAAGAGTGACATCATAACTTCATTCACATTATTTTCTGAGCACTCTGCTGTCCAGCTCTCTGGAGAGAAGTCCATCAAAATTAGGTGTTAGCAGCTGAAGGGCTGCCTCTTCAGATAGGAGGATGTACAAAGGATCTATCAACCACCACTAACCTCAAGTTTAGTTCTTTTAATTCTTCCATGTAGCGAGACTGCATCGCAGCACTGGAGGTCAGCTCTTACTGGCATTAATCAGCATGCCATAAACTCACTTTGAATTTGCACTACCAATACACTGCTAATACATGACTTACTTCTTCCGGTTTGTGGTGAGTGCCAATTTCAAGGTTGTGGTTCTGCCCAGGATTCACTCAACATCTTTAGAATGCAGTGTTATGGACACAAGGGGTTTAATTTAGAACAGCCCTGATTTCTCCACTCAATGCCTGTCCATAAAGAAAGGTGTTTTTGATTTTTGATTTCCCCCTTTATAAGTGGTGGTGTAAGTTTCCCTAACCCTTCAGTTTGGAATGATCCAATCCTCTATTAATAATCCCATAGCAATCTTGATATAGGCTAAAATCAGAGGGTTAGTTTATTTCACACAAACTCAAAATGCTGAAAGGGGTTTGCAACATCCGCTCATTTTTGCACTCATATAATAAAAGACGGATAAGGCAAAGAAAGGGGTTCAGGGCAAAGACCACAGACAAAAAAAGAATTATGTCTAATGTGAGCCCAGAGTTCAGAATCAAAAAGTCCAATGTGTATTCCTTAGGAGGTTAGCAGGCTGAAACTGTTGCAGGTTAATCCACTTTTCCAGAGTGATGACTTCCATGATGGAAGAAAGCACATGGAGATGAATTTGTCTTGTAGTCACAGATACAGAAGTTCAAATGTTCCAGCAGAACACAGTGTCGATGAGGGCCAGGCAATTTAAACCAGGGCTTAGCTTTTTCTGTTGCTACCTGTTAGATGGTAAATGGTAGACAGAGACAGGCTGCTAGCCTGGAGCCCTGATCCTCTTCTGAAACTAAACAGCGACTGAAGATCGAACTCAAAAGCTGTATAATTAAAGCAATTCAAACAGCTCAAGTCTCGGTCCTGTGATAGGATGGTTTTGGGTCAGGTTAATCAGCCAACGAGGCCCCATTGTTAAAACTCATTTTGTTTTGTGCGGTAACTGTAGAACCATTTGTACAACATTGGAGATGAGCAGTCCCAATAGCTCTGCCTTTGCCCAGCGCTGGCAGGTGCAAATGCCTCACATACCAGCCCTTTTTGTTGGCTTGGCTGGAATGTTTATACAACCCAAGGATGTTACATTCCAGAAATTTGATGAGTAAGCCTTTGTCCATTTTTAAACTGCTCAGAAACTTCTAGAACTTCCAACATGTGGTCAGATGTTGCCATTTTAGTCCAGACATTTGAAAATTTCAAAAAAAAAGTTTATAAAGTAACCAGGATGATATACGTACATATTTTTCTTCCTGTCTTCTGATCATGACACACAGAAAATCAGAATTACAGCTGGTTTCAGGCAAGGTTAAGTTGGGCACTTGCCCAAATGGTTAATCCAAAGCTGGTTTTACATGTACATGCATATCTGTAAGCCTTGGATAATAAGGCCCTTATGATGTACATGTATCACATTAGTGATATAAAATACTTCCATTCCTGTGTGCTGCCTAAAGAAAGAGCCAAACCCAATATGGAATAATAAGTTTTGCATGAGCGGTGTTTATTGATATTTATTGAAAGCATATCATAGAACATGGTTGTGAAGTTATTCATAACAATTCCTGCATAGGTGAGTTATTGATCAAACCATATTCAAACCAAAAAAAAAATTTCTCAATGACATAATGTCAATAAAGCTTAAATCAATGCTTTACAATTACTTTAAATATCAGTTTTTGTTATTTGTTGAGCTGGTTACACTGAGTGTAAATGTATTATATATAATGCAAAATTGATTATGCAGAAAAAGGGTACATTCACAAAGTGCAGTTTTTGTGATCAGAAACAGTAAAAGATCCAGAATCATTTTAAATTATCTTAAATTACAAGAAAATGAACATCTCGGTCACATTGGCAAGACAAAAACATTTTGGAAAGTTACAGAAAAGCAATTTTTTAAAAATTTCACTGAAGCTCTAATGCCATGAAGCTCATCAGGTTATATAGTTATGCTGATATCATTCAATATAGCTCACCTCAGTACAGTACACACTTTAACATGCAATACCATTCTTAGCCATAATTCAATAGTCAGCTTAAAGTGCTTTAATTACCCATTTCTCCTAGAAATACATTATTTGGTGCTAATTAGGATATGTGATAGTTTCTTATGAAGACAGTGCCCTTTTAAAAAATACTATACTGCAGAACCTGCCACACTACCCACCCGAAAACATGTATGAAGGGAGATTAGAAGAGTTTAAGCTTTGTAATTTAGAAAGAAAGCAGTTAAGGGAGTGCCTTATCAAAATATTTTATGTTAACTGATACATCAAGAGAGGAGGACCAGTTGGAATTTCCTAAATGGTAATTGATGAAGCTAAATATAAAGCGATATCAGGAGGCTTTCTTTGTTCAAAAATGCTTTTGGAACAAGCATATCAGAATCAAAAATATTGGATTTGTTCAAAATATGGATCAGCAATTCAGGGTACTAGAAGATGAATTATGATGATTGAATAGGCCTTCTCTCAGCCCTGACACTTTTTAAAAACATCTTGCTAAAATTGCTTCCTGCCTTTATTTTCATCACAATACACCATCGAAAAACCTTTACACTATATATATTACCAGATGACATTACAATAGAAAGAAAACCCTGTTAAAGAACTGTCCTTATCTAACATGTTACAATTTAAACCAATGCCTCAAATGAAATGAAGACAGTTATCATGTCTCAGGTTTCAAATAAATCATTCACGTTGTTCAAAATGCAATTGGATGCTAGGATGGGAGAGGGAATACAGCTGGTTTCAGGTGATTGATTCATTGGCCACTTGTGATTTAAGTTCTCACATGTAACCTCTGTGTAATTCCCATAGATTATTCTGTATGTATTGCCATAATAGGTCTGTGTTATGCTATGTTCTTGGGACATTCTTTCCCATGTCACTCTATGCAAATTAATTAGATCACAGGCAATGTCTGTTCATTGTTGTCTAACAATCTCAGGAACATTGAAACTGCTAAAAAAAAATTGCATCATAAAATATCATGGATTGGAGATAATAAACCAACTTTGTTGTTGTGATACCACTAAGGCCCCTTCATATATATTGTCCAGTAACATCCTGCAGACTGTATGTTATCCTATGAATGGCAGGTTGCTTAACGCAATCATTTTATAGTTCCCTGTCAGAATCGATTTCACTAAAAGTCATTGGCTATTTGCTTCTACTATTGTTTAAAATAAAGTCTAAAATAAACTGACCAATGCAGTCCGTAGGTGAATGTAAAATAATGAGAAAAGAAGGACAGAAAGCTTGAATTTCCTTTAGCATCGACTGGTTATTGATCACATCATGTTCACACAAAAAAAACCTGAATTAATTGAGGCCACAAAGTTGATAAAATACCCCCATTTTCTTTTTCACCAGACATTTTGAGACAATGCATATTAATGGACCAATTAATCTAACTAAGTCATTTTGATTTGGAGTAGGATTTCACCAATTCTTCAATTTAGCATGATAGTGTTTAGCATTAAAAGGTATCATAAGACAACCCTCTTTGCAACTGTCATGAAGTATATTTTTTATTTTTATTTAAAGGGTTGTAATAACATGATCATTCTTTGAAAAAAATTTTTTCGATGTCCATGTGTATACTTACACACAATTGAGAGATATGGTGGATAAAAGGTTTTTGTCATTGAATGGCTGCGATTGATTGAAAGTTTTATTAGAACATAAAAGGAGAAATATATTTCAAAGGGAATGTTGAATGACTGGTTTTTTTTGGGTTCCCAACTCAGAACTAATGCCCATCCCCATGGCTCACAACTCCTCTGAGATATCATGGATCAGGTATACTAACAGAGTGGGCCCAGCTCAATCAAAATTGTGGGGGAGGTGGGGGGGAACGGGAAGGCAGGAGGTGGGGTTGAAATTCCCAGTCCTTCAATGGAATTGGCAAGGGTGGGAGAGCTGCATGCGGGCTGGCTATCTGTAACCTTATCTTGTGCTGGCAAAAATTGCCAGGAACAGGAACGGGCAGGAATCCCAGTCTTGGGAGCCACTGGACTCAGCCCAACTCCATGAAAATCCAGGCCTCCGGCTGAGAATGTAACTTGTTTATTAATGGAGCTGCTGGAGAGTGCCATTGAGGCCATTATGCTGTACCAGCAGTCCACCTGGTACCCAGCCCTCATGAATAAGTGATTGCATGTTGCTACATTCTTAAAGAGATCTTATTTAACCATCATCCACTTGCCACATAATCTGGGAATTATCACATTTTACACCTTCAAAGCATGCAAACATCAGGACTGTACTTTCACAAAGAAGAAACACATAATTGTTTGATATGCTTTTTTGCTAACTTTGTAAGAGACACACAAAGCAAGTTAGCGGACTGCATCTATCACTCATTCTTCAAAAAATCAAGGAGTTAACTCCTGTTGATCTTTAAAATATATCTTTACCAAAGAAATACATTGGTGTTTTAAAATGAAGCCTGTGTATGCTGAACTCTTAATATTTTATAAAGGAAGTGATAAAGTTGCTTTTATTTCATGCAACAATTTTTTTGTCATTGAACAGCTGAAAAAAAAAGTTTCTCGTTTGCTTAGAGCAGATGTTGCAGTTACTTAAAAGCAACACATTGGCAAAAAATTGACACAACAATAGCTGCACCATGTAACAAATTACAGAACAATCTCCCTTGTGTAAAAATATAAAAAGATTAAGTAGGCTCTCTCTATATCCTGTCAACATCTGCTCTCCTGTGGACTCTGATGCTCAATGAAGTCTTCAAGATTGAACTAAACTTCTTCCAAATCAAGGATTTCATTGTCAAGTGAACCTTCTCAATCAAGCACAGAATACTCTGAAAAAGACGAGAGGAACAAGGGGAAACTGTAGCATTAGTAAGACTAGAGGAATGACTTTGTGCATTTAATCTAACTACAAGATGTTTAGTGCACCATTTAGTGTATATGGTTGTCATGTTACATACTTTTCACAGCGTTCACTGATCCTTTCAACATTGATTCTTCTAAATATAACTCATAGGTCTGAATTCTGGCTTCTGGGTGCGCCCAAGGTTGACACGGCCAGAAGCAGATGTAAAACCTGCTCCTGGCCGAGATCGCACTGTGAATTCAATCTTACAGTCTGTGTGTATGCCAACTGGCACTGAAGCCTGCCCTGCCAAGACTGGGATGTCAGCACGAGTGGCCTCAGTGCCTTGCAGGGTACGATGTGCCACATTGACACGGCCTGCCTGATGCCCAGGTGGTCGGGGGGTGGGGTGGGTGGAATCACGAAAGGACCTTTAGGGAGACGGAGCAATAATGAGGCTTTCTATCTTTCCCTGTCAGGAGAAGAGCAGTCATAACACTGTGGAATGCCGCAGAACGGGTGGAGGACTACCAAAGCACAAAATGCACTGGAGGTGCACTGGAGCTGAATGCTACCGGCCAGCTCACTCCATCAGTCGCGGTGAGGTGGGGGTCACAGATGAAGGTAAGAGTGCAGGTGACAGATGTGTGTGTGGATGGTACTGGAAATATAACAGGCTCCTCTCATCAGAAACTGAACTATGGTAGCCAGAGAGCCCAATGAAGCTCCAATGCAGATGCTGCCATGCAGCAGTTCTCCACTGCCTCCTGAGCCCACCTAGCATGCATAGTGACTTTGATGATTGAATGTACTGACCTTTTCCCTTCCTCCCACAGAGGCACCATCTGCAGGAGCCACCAGCAACCCCGAGGACCCCCCATTGAGCTCAGAGGAAGACATCACACCTACACCAGTATCACACTGTCTCTCTGAACCAGGCACCAGCACAGATACTCACACATTGGCGGGCATTATTTCATTGGCCCCGCAGGTAATGCACAGTGGTGTGGGCACATCACACTCGCATGAGGAGCTGGCAGAGGCAGAGAGGTCCCAGGGGGCGGACAGTGGGAGCACAGCTGGAGACCAGGACTCTGCTGTGCCTGAGGCAGATGATGAGCCTCTGGAGCCATCCATCAGATAGTAGATGCTGGATGTCCAGATGGACGGGGAGAGCTGGCACAGATCCATGAGGGTCTGTGTGCCATGGTCTCCATCATGGAGGACTCCATGTGGAGCATGATTTTTGCATTGACCCTTAACACTGAGCACACAGCCTCCTCCATGGAGAGAGTGGCAGACCTCATGAGCTCACTGCCAGTGAGACAGATTGATGAGGCACCATGTCTCTCTGTTGGGTGCCCTCCATCAATGGTGAGCAGGAAAGTGCAAACAAACTTCACGCTGGTGGACGAGCTGCCTGTCGTCTGTGTGCGTTCCTCTCAGGGTGCTCCAGACAAGGGCACCAGATCCTCCGCCCCTCTGCCAGTGTCCACAGCATCTGATGATGCCTCAACATGGGGCTGGACACACCCTCCCAGGCGGAGCCTGCTCAGGATCCAGCGGCCAGAGGATGACTGCCAAGTCACCAGGGTCACCAGGACAGCAGAGTCAGCAGGCTGCTTCCAAAGCCACTAGCAATACTCAGAGGAACCTTCCAGGGAAGATGAAGATCTGAGATGCTGAAAGGCAGGCTTGACAATCGAACGAGATGCAAAGAAACTCTGGGACAACTCTGTACTCACACAGCAATGAAATGGTAATGACAGGGAAAGTGCTGCTGCTCTGGGACCTTTCATCCCGCTCCTGGACGAAGAAATGATGAAAACGTGATATCCGCCCACCCCTTTTACCCGAGTGATGAGCTAAAATTCGCACGGGCAACGTAAAATGGCGGTCAATAGGCTTTTTAATGACCTTTAATTGGCCCTTTAATTGTTGGTGGATGTGGCTCCGATTCACGTGCGCCGGCCGAATTCAACATTGCATGTGTGTGCGATGACGTCGGGATGCACGCACAGTGTTGTTTCGTACAACTTTAGGTACATTCAGGTCTGCCGCACGCCCGACCTTGGAATGCAGAATTAAGGCCATAATTTTCTTTAGATGTCTAGTGACAGACATTATAAAGTAGGAGATATAACTTGAGTATTCTACACTGATGAGGTGCTAGGAATTAAATGTGTTATTTTTGATCTTGGCAATGAAATGCTGTTGGAGTCCTTTATGCTATTTACACGATGAATGTTGGGAATGACCATTGATGCTGATTATTTCTTCTAAGTGTAATACTTTGGGGGGGAGCGGGGGTGGGGGGGGGGTGGGGGGAGGTGGTTTAACTAGCTGACTAGGGGCACAAAATGTGTGCTGTAAATCAAATAGAACCGCATTCCAGGAACCGCCCACTTCACAGTCTACCCCTTAGTCTCCGTTCACACACTCTGAACATGCAATCAAGCAATGATTTTATGATATTATGTCCATTGAGTACACAAGTACAAATAGGAGATTTGACATTAGAATAAGCAATTCTGATTCTGGTGCCTGATGGATTAGAAACTGTCTGCAGCATTTGTCCATCCGTTACTAACTTTGAAGTCACTATTATATCAAGCTCAACCACCATCAATCATTATTTTGCATTTGGGCTTAACATCTACCCCATATTATACTTTATGGCCTTAGGAATCTATTTAAATATTACTCTCATCAGCTTTATTTTTTTTTACTTCCATGTTGTATACTCTTCATTTATGTATTTTAATAATCTGAACTTGATTTCCTTTCAAAGGATGGTTAAATACATTTTTAACTTAAAACCAGCTCCTGGATGTTTTAAACTGCAATGCTGAATATCCCAAGAGATTCTACGATCAACTCAACTTATTTGTCCTGTATTTTCAGCAATTTCTTACATCTTTATTGGCATACTTACTCATCTGAATCTTTCTTGCTTTCTTCAATAAACGCAATGGATTCAGATCGAAGGCGGTTTGTAACTTCATACGTACGGAGAGTAACACCAAATATGTCTTCATGATAACGATTTTCATCCTAAATTATTAAAGAAGGCATTGGTAACGTATACACCCAGCCAGAGGTTCTGACTCAAGGGGGAAAAAATCGTCACATTAATACATCATATTATTAAAAAAAAATTTCACTGTTATGATTTAATATTCATGATCATAAAACATAAAGCAAAAAGTGCATTCTTGTTAATGAGCCCTCTTACTTCTATGATTATTTTGTTATTTTGTACTACATTTGGGCCCATGACGTCTGAAACATGTTTTCAGTTTTGAATTGTACGTGTAACGTTAGAATATATGATGTCTTTGCTGATCATAAATCTCTAAATATAAATAATAATCTGGGAAAGAAATTTAATTAGTTTGTACAAATCTATCTAAGAAGTTAAACGTGAGGTCTGCCAGCTATCAATCCCTGAGTTGGATTAAGATTCTTGCCAGGATATCACAGCCCCGCCGTGGTGTCTCTCCCCCGGTAGGTGCGGTGAGCCATTTAAATCTCCATTCAGTTTGGCGGGACCGTAATATCCTGCCGGGCAGGAGGGGCCATAAAATCCTGGCCTCTATGTTATAGGCTGGAAATTTCCGGCCCCGCTACAGCGGATGTGGTGAGCCAGCCAAAAATCCATTTGACATCGGCGGCACCGCTGAATCCTGCCGGCAGGCAGGACCGGAAGATCCTGCCTATTGCCTTCGTTTACCATCATTGTTTAAGACTCATTTTGATCTCAGTCGTCAATTTGGATCAAAACCTGGATTAGAAGGGAGAGTATTGTGATTTATAGTGGCCCAACCATTTCTGGAAATGCAAAGTTTAAAAAATCTTTAGGAACAATTTACTACCCGCTGGAGTGAGATTCCACAGTTTCAATTGTTCCCTTTCTCAGCTGGACAGCTTGAGTTTCATGTCAGGACCATACATTAAATTATTGACAGAGTTCTTATGACGTAAAGTATCAGCCCTAAACATCTGTGATCAGATCCATTCATTTACAGTGTTAATCCAGCAAATTCATGGGAAGGTTGATGGCAAGGTCTCATTTTTATGAATGATCCAGCCCTTTGCGGTGATTCACAATTCATGATATGCCTCTTCCTTGCCACAAGTTGCTGTTTTCCTTTGTACATTAATAATGGTGTACGTATTAAACTTTCCGCTACTTTCCCAGCAATTTCTGGACCATTGTGTTAAAGACTGTCCATGGCAGCAGAAGGGTAGTGTGTTCCTTTGAACCATTTTTAGGACATTACCACTCAATTTCTGCCAAAAGGGAGAACGCAAAATGTACCCCAATATGTCCAAAAGTCAGCTAAATACACCCGACTGAAATATACTTATTCAGTGCTCGAAAATATCAACTTCTCATATAAAGTGCTTTGTATTCATTTTGTTTCTCAAGTTTTCAGGTCCGGGGTTTTTCCATTCTAGCAATTCTGCATTATTTGTAATGAACCATTTAATGTTGTGACTACACCTGAAACTGAGCTAGAAACATAAACATGGATTGATTATATTATTGTTATATTATGTACATTTTAAGAGTAATTCATTAGATTTGAAACATTTTAAGCTTTCCTGAGTACAGGTCTGTGAGTGGCACTATCTAAATGCTTACCCTTAGCTTGCTGATGAAAACCCCGGCATCTTCTAATGATATCTTCCCATGCTGTTTGAAGATGTGCTGAATGGTCTTCAGCACATCGCCTGCCATAGTAACATCTCCACAAACATATAGGTGTCCACCTTGCTCTTGTAGCAGTTTGAATATTTGGTCAGAAAGCTGTTCACGTAAAACATCTTGCACGTATTTCTGAAACCAGAGAGATACTTCAGTGTGTTGATTGCCAATAAATTATAGTTTGAAATATCAAGTTTGGAACAGCGTTAAATGAACCTCAAAGTGTTTGGAAACCCTTGTCAATGGTGATTTCATACACAGAATGGCCTTATGTCATTTGCTTAATTGGTTGTATCTCAGTGAAAGAATATATTTCAAAAGTTTATTTAAAATGCTCTAAAATAAACGTTATTGTCCCAAAGTTTATTTAAAATGCTCTAAAATAAACCTTATTGTCCCAAAGTTTATTTAAAATGCTCTAAAATAAACCTCATTGTCCCAAAGCTTCCACGGCAGCGAAATCACATTTGCTGAATTGCAAGTTTTCCCAATGGCCAACACAGATGCTCAATGGGGAATTTGGAGTTCTTGTCTGTTCCACAAACTCAATCTTGCCAGAAATCCCCTAGAGATGAGGATTGTAATAAAATTTGTATTTTGAAAGGCAAATAGACAGGGCGGAAATCGTCCTAGATTTGCACAAAGTGCAGTAGCAGGCGAGGTAAATGACATTTAACGCGCTGGCCACAATGGCAGATTTTCACGCCGTATTGTCCCAAAACCCACCGCATTAATTATACATTCCTAGGAAACATGCCGCTTTCATGGTGGGCGGGCTCTCATTCGACCACCACTCCATCACCTCGCTGCTTCAGCACGCCGGGTGCCATATTTAAAGACCAGCCACATGCACACCTCTCAGTGCTTCCAGCCCATGACTGCTGCACAGAAGACAGGATAGCCCCAAAAGGCAAAAAGGCTGCAGCCCCCGGGTTTGGTGACATCTACCTCGAGCACCTTTTGGACGCTGTGGAGGACCGCCATGATGTCCATTCCTCCTGCTCTGGCCGTAGGAGGGGCAGCGGCATCACCTATCCAGCTTGGGAGGGGGTGGCAGTGGTGGTCAGTGCCAATGCCCTGCCAAAGAGGACAGCCACCCAGTGCAGAAAAAGGATTAATGATCTCCTCCATTCTGCCAGGGTAAGTCACTCTTCTCATCATTCTCAACTCACACATTCACAAACCCATCACACATCCACGGGGCTGTCACTCACTGCCAGTTCAAGGCACATCGCCATACACTCTCTCACACACACCTTCATAGTCCTCATCCTGTCCATGGGACCACTCACCACCCACATATGCCAGGAATACCTGTCATCTGGTCTGGCAGGCAAACGCTTACGCTCTCTCCATTTCCATTCAAGCAGGACAAGCTGGCACACAACAATGGGAGAGGTCGCAGACCAGCAGAGCAATGCCTGACATCAAGGTCCTCACAGACTTTGAAAATAGAATCATCCATCTGGCTGGTGAATATCTGGACCATTCCTGCGCTGACGATGAGGCTGGCAGTGCTCTACCAAGTGAGGATCCAACAGTGGAACATCCATCAGACAACCATGCTGTGAGTGATGTGTCCTGTTTCACAGGCCAGTGCCATGCACTAATTATCTCTCCTAGCTTTTGCAGGCACATCTACCAAATGGAGTCCATGACCCAGGGCCTCCAATCAAGCCCAGAGGGAAGCTCAGAAGAGGAGTCCACTGAAACCCTCCCTGAAATCCCATCACAGCACTCACCCACACCCTTCACCAATGTCAAGACACACACTTGGGTTGAACCTAGCTTTAGTGTAGCCTCAGGATCACAATCTGGTGAGAACAGCACACTTTCTGATCCATAGCAGGCAGTGGCAGGGACTTCCCAGATGTCCAGCACTCAGAGGATTGCTGAAGGCCAGAACGTCGCTGAGTCCGAGTCAGATGATGAGCCTCTGGACTCGGTCATATCACAGTTACTGGAGCTGCAAAGGCAAGCTCGGGAACATCAAGAAAGGATGTCCGCTGCACTCCTCAGATTGCACGGCACAATGGAGGAGACTGTCTGCCTTCAGGCTGGGGGTATAGCACATCACACTTAGGTGAACACTGGTAGGATGGTGGCCGCCATGGAGACCTTGGTCCAGGACGTTGTCCCTGCACTGCTGTTTAGGCTGAACTCCATTGCCGAAGCCATAGTTGGCTTCCAACAGTGTGTTCACGAGAGGGGTGCAGGGCAGCCCAATCTTACTTCAGCTACCCCTCCTCCTCAAGGATTCAGTCAGAGGCACTATGGCAACAATAGGGAGGGGGATCAGCAGGTGCACCCCCCAGGGCCATCCACCCAGATGACTCCGGGAATATCCGGCCCATCCAAATCCCCTTTTCCTGTGACCTCAGCAGCTGCAGCTCCATAAGCCAAGGGGGGTGCAGGACCCAGAAAGCAAGCCAGGGCCCTCCAGGACTCAGCCTTCCAGAGGGTGCCTGCTAAGGTCATCATAGACAGGGCATAGCAGTCAGCAGGCTGACTCTACCTCCTCTGTGGATGTCCGGGGAGCATCAAGATGTAGCGGTAGGGTTAGGAAAGTTAGGAAAATGTAGTTGCACAGCCAGGGCACAGGTGTTACCCACTTGTACACAATGTTCACTATTGTAAATAAACTCCCAAAAATGTCTCTCTGCCTATGGCTCCTTGTTCTGATAAGCAGTATTTGTATCACACAGATGTGAAACCTTTCTGCACAAGATAAAGGCAGGTGTCTCAGTCCGGGGCCTCTTCCCTATGCTCTGTGCTGCTTTCAGACCAAAGTGATGGTCCAGCCTCACACTCTCAGTGCACATTACTGATGCCTGCACCTCATTGTTGCCAGAATGTAGTGGGCAGGCATCACAGAGTTCCATCATTCTCTCTGTGTGCTCTCAGCACCTTTAAGGAGGGGCTGGCCCCCATCCCTTCAGCATCTGTGACCACTGACACTGTGCTTCTGAAGGGCTCAGGTGCTGAAGGCAGACAAAGGATCAGATGCTTCTGAAGTTTCATGGCTATGTCCCCATGATATGACCCTGATCACAGAGAGCAAGTGTGCTGCCCTCAGCCAGACATGAGTCAGACATTCTCAGAGGCTATGTGAAGATCAATGGAGTGTCCTCACTGTACGTCGTCATCATCCTACTGCAATCAAGCGACTATTAGGGCCTCCGCTGTGTATCTATGACAGGAATATTACCACAGAGGGTGTGTGCACTGCCATAAGCCACACTGGAATCAATCATTCATTGCTGCAATGTGAGAATCTATGGTGTCTACCCACTGTATGTTGTCATCATCCTCCACAAATCTATCAACCATGAGGACCTCCTGAGAGTGCCTGCCTTGTCTGATCAGTGCAAGGGCCTCATCGCCATCATCATCGCCTTCAAGGACTTCCTCACCCTCGCCGTTAACGTCCTCCTTGTTGGAGGAGACTTCCACTCCTGCCTCTCCTCCTCAGCCGGTTCCTCTCCCAGTTGCAGCGCCAGGTTGTAAAAGGTGCAGCAGACAATGACGCATGACACCCTCTGCGGATTATATTTCAGGGTCTCCACCAGCCTGGTCCAGGCACTGGAACCTCATTTTCTGTATCCCAATGGTTTGGTTCAACAAATTGCGAGTTGCAGCATGAGCCTTGTTATACATTTTCTCTGCTGCAGTCTGAGGCCGCTGCACGGGTGTCATCAACCACGGCCTCTGCCTCCTCGGAGCCAACCCTGCAGCCTCTGTAGACCCTGGAAGACATTAAGGATCCATGACTGACTGGGAATGTAGGAGTTGTGGACAGTCCCTGGGAACCGTGCACAGACCTGCAGGATGCATTTGTGGTTGTCGCACATCAGCTGCATATTCAGCGAACGGAAGCCCTTGCGGTTGACAGAGTTGACCACTTGTTGCAATGAAAATCTAAGCATCACATGATTGCAGTCAATGGCACCTTGGGAAACCCAAGATCTGGGTAAATCCAATTGCTCTTGAATCCTGGATCTCCTGGTCCCAGGCGAAATGTGCAAAGTTGTGTGGCCTCATGAAGATGGCATCTCATGACTGCATTTTGGGTACAGGCTTGTGATATCCCACAGAGGTCACCTGTGGAGCTCTGAAAGGAACCACTGGCGTAAAAATTGAGTGCCATGGTCACTTTCACTGCCATTGGCAGCAGATGCCCTCCATGTCCCCATGGCATCAAATCTGCAGTAGCTGGCAGATGTGACCAATCAGTTTCCCAGACACGTGCAGTCTTTGGTGACACTGGTTGTCAGCCATCTTCAGGAAGAAAAAGTGGTGTCTATGGACCCTGGATACAGCTAGGCGCTGACCAATGACAGCTCGCTGTGGCTCTTCAGCGGTGTGTGTGGGAGCACACTTCTTCCTGAAGATGCTGCTCCTCCTTCTGTACAGCCAGGCACCTCCGTTGCTCTGTTATCTCTGCTCTCTGTATGCCACGAGGCATACAGCTAGTTCACCAGGCTCCATGTTCTTGATGTAGTCCTCCTGCAGGATGATGCTGTGACGGAGATCTGAGTGTCACATGAGTGCAGTTGAGGGCACCCTGGGCCTGTGGGAAACCTGATACCTGGGCAAATCCAATCACTCTTGCATCCTGGGACGAAATGCACAAAGTTGTGTGCCCTCCTGAAGATGGCATCTGTGAACTCATGGATGCGTTTGTGGGTGGAGGCTTGTGGTATCTCACAGATGTCACCATGAAAGAAGCCACTGGTTTAAAAATTGAGCGTCATGGTCACTTACATGGCCATGGGCAATGGGTGCCCTCCATGTCCCAGTGACGCCAAATCTGCAGCAGCTGGCAGATGTGACCGACCAGTTCCCTACACATGCGCAGCTGTCGGCAACACTGGTTCTCCGTCATCTGCAAGAATGAAAGGCGGCATCTATAGACCCTCGGTCCAGCTAGGCGCCAGTCAACAATGGCTCGCTGTGGCTCTTCAGCAGCATGTGCAGGAGCCCCAGCTGCCCCTTCTTCCTGAAGCTGCTGCTCCTCCCTCTGCACAGCCATTCAACTCTGTCACTCTCCTGTCCATCATGTCTGCGCTCTGTACGCCAAGAGGCATACAGCTAGGTCACCAGGCTCTATACTCCTGAAGTACTCCTCCCGCAGGATGAAAGAAAAAGACACATGGGTTAGCTCGGGTATACTAAGAACCCTCTTGGCTAAATCTGAAGGTCCCTGAATGCATCGTGGGGAGTGCTGACCACCACTTGGATGGCCAGAGTTTAGTACGCTGCATGGCTGCCTGAAACCCCAAATACCTCCACCCCATTCCACCTGACCGATTGGTGATAGCTTTGACCATTGGACTGCATGCTGTGCTCTCAGCTCAGGGGCAGGCATTCTCTTAACCCACACTGCAAGGCTGCACTGTTAGCTTGAACTATGGGGGAGACTGGTCTAGATTGGGATGATGACATTGCAAGGGGCTGCAATGACTGCTCCATTGCCAGCTTTAGCAAGGGGATTGTACAACGTGTGCTGTTATCCAACAGTTCTGCAGTTTACTAAAGTGCACATTAGTTTGCAGTCTGTGCCCGAGGGATGAAAAGCTCTGGAGCACTTGGTGACACTTTGATGCCTCTGCGTTGCTTGAGTGGGCAGATAAGCTATGGGCCTGACTCCACACATGTCAATGAGGCTGCGTCTGAACTGCCTCAGCTGCAGAGGAATGATCACTTTATACAAGGCTTCCCTAATGCATGGCCACTTTTCTCCCCACCATCCCGGTACATGCTTGTGCCTTACCGTCAACCACAGAGCAGCCATTGCCCCCACACCCAATTCTCCTCAACTACAGGGCAGCCCTTGCCAACACCCCCCCCCAACGTGCCTCAACCTTGAAGTCCAACAGGCAACCCAGGCAAGCACTGCGCAATGTTACTGTGTCCTCACTTCCGAATTCCCCTCAAAATGCAGCCTGCCTTATATATGCTGCTATGAAACACGTCGGCCTGGTGGGAGGATGATCCAGCGTGGGTGGGGGAGTTGATTCTGACAGGCTGGCCTTATAATGATATGCAGATGTATTATAATGAGGTTTCCAACATCCGATGGTGGGAAACGCGACCTGCCATTGTCGGGCTGAGCAGATGATCGCAATCTGGTTTCATGCCGTCGTGAAACCGATTTCTGGCCTTCTCAGCATATTGTCCGTTCACGCTGCAGAGCACGCCCGACGCTGGCGAGCACAGAAGATTCCGCCCTGAGTATTTTGATTAACAAGGATTTTCTATTTCATGCATTATAAATTTCCAATGTCCTCAATCCCTATTAATATACTTTAAATGGCTTTTATATATACGCTGATAGGTATAATTCCTAAAAATTAAGAATAACAAAAATGTAATTGAATAAGATATTTTCACATAAATAAAGTACATACAAGCCAACACAAAAACAGAATTATAGGTTGTCTAAATACCTTTGGTTTTGTTGGTTCCCGGGAGTAAGCTGTATAGAGTTCCTTAAATACACCTTTACTTTTTACTTGAATGGTCTCCTCTCTATAGATGTGGTCAATTTTTGATTGACGACAGCCAAACACAAGTGTCATGGGACACGATTTTACACCTAAAATATAGAAGTGGTGTCACAGACTTTCATGAGGTAATGTTATTAAAGTTAAATAAGACATAAGGGGGAGCAAGTTTTCTGCAGTACTTGACTTCAATGGAAAATACATTTGGGTAGGGCATGAAGCAGACGGCGATTTGCTTGGATTCATTTTGTGTCACAAGTAAATTTCATCCTCTATGTTTCAAATCATTCAAAGAAAAAATGCCATTGCCACTGATGGTCATGAAGGCGGTTTAGGTACTGGACAGAATGAAGCAAAGGTTGTGAACACTGAGGACATAGCGTCCGTCAAATTTGCAACGGGACAGAATTGACTGATATTTGGAGGAGATTATTGACATGAAGAGGAAAGGAGGGTTTCTAAGGACTGTGTTCTTTCTCATTCTCTTTTCCGCCTTCATTTTAATGACCTCATTCAGTTAGCAGTCCTAGGCAATATATGTCTGAAGTTTTTTTTTGAAATGTAACAGTCATGCTTAGTCCCGTAGGTTGAACCGCTCTGGAACTACTGGTGTGCTTTAAGCTCCTCTTTTTATTGTCTTTTTTTGATGACCTACCTTTATGCCCAATATCATACAGACGCTGCTGCCAGAAGCTTCTGAAGGGAGCAATTCCAGTTCCCGGTCCAATTAAAATGCACGGAATCATTGGATCTTTAGGCAGCCTGAAAGAAGGTGCTCTGTATCCAAGTACATAAAATAAATTAAAACAGGTCTCTGTCATTGGGTACTATGATTGCTATTGTTTGATTACTAAATGAACTTTTGATAAATGACTTAAAATTTGTAATGCTGCACTTCTATTGTTTTGGTTATTTCAAGATTAGTCCTCAAAGCTAACAGTATAGATCACAAGCTAGAGCTGTAGAATATTCTATTGTAAATACAACTGCTGCTCCCTTCAAATTCTTGAAGTTTTAGTAATTGTAGAAATGCTGGTGGTTAGCTTCTTGTTATACTTGTACAGTTACAATGAGAGAAAATCAGATTAAATGCCATAACCAAGTGTCCAAGGAAACAGCATGAGTAGGGTACAGGGAGGGAGTTGTTTGCTTGCTCTTAGCCCTGTGAGTTACTTGGCCCAGTGAGACTGAATTTAGTGAATTGCAGAGGGACAACCAGAATAGTTATGTATCCTCGAAAATACATAAAACAATAATTTCCTTTGGCAGTGTGTGCAGATTAAGCAACTCTATAAAAATGTGTGCATAAAGATTTATTAGTTTCATGCTAAAATGAAAGTTCAGTAATGTCCTCAAAATGTCACTAAATGGCCATCTTTTGTCTTTACGAAAGCCCCACACTGGACTTGCAGCTAGATTTGTACTGAATTGGCCCATAACTTTTGTTCCCCTAGTGGGCGGGTACCCAAAGATGCACTGGGAAACCTTTTGCCCTGAAGTTCCAACGTACGGATTGCACAGCATATGCTCGGGATGTTCAAACTTCCATAGGGCAATAGCCTTGCAATGGGAACCATCCAATGCTGTGATTTAAATTGCAAAATTCGGATGGTTCCAATTGTCTTATAGTAATAGTTACCCAAAAGGGTTTAGAAGAATTAAAACCACTTCTAGCTTCTGGGTAACTACAGTACATACAAATCTCCCCCCTCCCCACCACGGAACTCCCCCAAACCCAGGACCCTCCATGGTGCCCCTGATTACATTCCCCCCCTTCCAATAACTGCCCTCCCCAACCCTGACTACACCCCCATCTCCCAACTAACCTCCCCACACCCGGACTACCCAGTACTGCCCTCCCCACATCCCAACTATCCCCAAGCCCTCCCCACTGACCAGCCCCCATGACCACCTGCCAATGACCACCTGACCCTCCCCACTGGCTACCACCCCAATGACCATCTCCCCACTGACAACCCACCTTGACCACCTGACACCCCACTGACCAAACCCCACTGACCAACCAAACCCAACATTGAACACTGCCACTGGCCATCCGATCCCCCCTCTGACCACCTCCTTGCACTGACCACACCCAACTGACCACCTAACCCTCAGCCCTAACTGACCACCTAACACTCACCCCCACTGACCAGCCCTTCCACTGACTATCCTCCTCACTGACCATCCAACTTCCCCCACCCCCGCCACCCATCCTACCATCTTAACTTACAATCCTACCTTCCCCTTGGCTTCTCAAAGTGGCTGGACCGAGAAGCTTACCTGCTTTACAGCAGCTCATGCTGTTAAAAGGAGGCATGGCTTACTTACCTCTGACTCAGCTGCCCTGGACACAAGGCCTTGGTAACCTGTTGCACTGAACCTTTCTCACTTGGCCCGAGTCAAAAGTTCAAGCGAGAAATGAATGGCTTCATTTTAAGGTAAGTAACTAGGAGTGAAGTGGCAATCCGACTCCAATTGCCACTCCACGGAAGCTAATTTTGAATAAGTGCCTTACCTCACTTACAGGATAAAATTTAAAGCGGCTACATGAGCTTCTGTACAGGCTGATGTAAATGATGTGAAATATTTCATCTGAATGTGAGGTTGAGGTTGAAGTGTCAGTGACCTCTATTCTCTTTTGTTGCTCCAGCCATGATCAGTTTAAGCTCTGACTGTAACATTTCCAATAGATTATAGTTACAAGCACTAGTGTGCTATTTACAACATAAGCTTTACTTGAGCAGTACTCTGGAAAAGGGGAAATCACTATTTTTCTGCTATTAACCAGGAATGCTAAGATTGAATAGATGCAGTTCACCAAGTAATTTTTTTAATTCTATTCGTTCATGAGATGTGGGCATCACGGGCTAGGCCAGCATTTATTGCCCATCCCTAATTACCCTTGGTCTGAGGGCGTTTTAAAGGACAATCCCATTGCTGTGGGTCTGGAGTCACATGCAGGCCAGACCAGGTAAGGACGGAAGATTTCCTTCTCTAAAGGACATTAGTGAACCAGATGGGTTTTTAGAACAATCGGTAATGGTTTCATGTTCATCATTAGACTTTTAATTCCAGATTTTTAGTGAATTTAAATGTCACCATCTGCTGTGGTGGGAATCAAACCCAAGTCCTCAGAGCATTACCCTGGGTCTCTGGCCTCATGACAATATCACCACATCACTGCCTGGGTGGGGAAGATGGCACATTATACCCAGGTACAGGAAAATCTGACCTATCTTTCTCAAAAGTACTTTTCAAAATTTAAGGACCTGTGTAAAGATTTGCAGAGTGTAGTTTTTATAGGGCAGGGTTTTCCAGCCCTGCAACTGGCGGGCATCATTGATTGATCAAATTTGGAGAACCAGTGTCAGGGTGGGAAAATCCTGCCCATACAGCCCAAGCAGCTTTAAACTTCATTGGCTGAATCTTTGGCTCGGCAAGCTGGGGTGGGACCCACTCACCGAGACATAAAATGACGCAGGGTGACATCGGGCATGCGTCCGGACATCGCCGCGCATCATTTAGATTTTCAATTTGGTGGGTGCGCAACAGACTCGGCTGCGCGCCCGCCAAATTGTCAAAGGCCTGTTAAGGCCACTAATTAACTAATTAAAGCTATTGAGAAGGCTGCCCATCCAACCTTAAGGTTGGCAGGCAACGAAGAGCCCAGGCGGCCTTCACATTTTTCATGGAACCTCATCCGCGGGCAGTAGGCGGTTTCATGAAGGGTTTATAAATTAAATAAATTTTTTACTTAAAGTTCATTGACATGTCCCAGCTCATGTGACACTGTCACATCGGGGACATGTCTTACATTTTTTTTCTTCATTAAAACTTTTAAAATGTAAAACTTATCTCCCTGAGGCAGCTCTGTGCCTCAGGAGATTTCGCACTCCCGACTCAGGGAACCCCGCCCCCTGCCAGCATTGGAAGCGCTCAGCACTTCTGGGTGTGCGTCACGCTGGGCGGGCCTTAATTGGCTCACCTACGTAAAATGGCGGCACGGACCCAATCAGGGGTGCCAATCAGGTCCATGCCCGCCTCGGCCAGCGCCTGTCCCCACACACGCCCGTGCCTGCACCCGCACAACCCCCCCAATGGGGGGAAAATTCTCTCCCATATATTCATGAAAAACTGATTACCCTCTGACAAAGCAAGGCACCATTTCATCTGTGTCTATTCTGTTAAGCCAGGAAGAGCAGACTCCATGGTGTAGTGATCCTTCACCATCTGTAAACATAAATTCATCCGCTCATTATCAAAGATAACCACAATATATTTCACTTAAATTGCTGGTTACTGTCCACTCTCTTTTCATTTTCATCCACCCTTGTCATGCAGCATTTCATCACTCAAGCTAAACTCTCCAACCTCTGCAACTGGTCACTAGGGTGGGCCAGGGAGTGGTCATCACTGAATTATCCTTTGAAGTATCCTGTGCAATATCTTGTGGAATTATGGAATGGACAACATGCTACCATTGAATAGAATGTAAATTGCATTGCTACTAAGCCACAACATGTAACACTTAATGTAAAACAAGTATTAAGCAACAGGTGTCAAAATCAGATAGCACTGTATAAGATATATTCTTCCATTCGCTCTTGTCCTGCTAAGAGCTGAATCCAGTACATGGCCAGTAGATTGCAATCCAGTGATTTTAATTTTCCCCATTTCCTTATGTTCTGTTCTAATGCTTATGGTTGCACACTTAGACGAATGAATACATTTTATATTCAGTCATGGTTTTGTATGTCAAAGCTATCTGTTGGTAAACTTTCTCTAAGCTTTCCTCCAGGATTCCTCCTGAGCTTCAAATTTACCATCCTGTTCACCTTTCTTCTTTCACGTTTTCTTCCCGTGTTGAAATTAGGACTTGTTGCATCAAAATCTATTTAACTCATCCTTCCCCCAGACCACAAAACTGTGGAGCTTTGTAGCACCTTTGGTCTTCAGCTTTATCTATAATTGAGAGGTTTTAAAAACCCAAACTTGATGCTACCCGATTCATCTTCACAACTTGATTTATCTTGTTGGCTCTCCTGCTCTTTTCAACATCCACAGTGCCCTGCACAGTAGACCTTGAACCTTGAAGCATGAGCTGGGGCTGAATTATCTTGTTCAAAAGTTAGACACTGCATTGCATTATTAGGGTCAAAGTGATATTTTGGATTAGTTTGGATTGCCGAAGTGGGTCAGAGAAGAATTTCCTGATGTTTTTTTCTCCCAGTTGGCCTGGGTTTTTATCTTTTATCACCTTTTCCAGGAGGTCACATGATTTTGGGTGGAGTACAGAGTCTTTATATTGACAGGAACCAGAATTGTGCAGGACAGGCTGGTTGGATGGACTAGAGAGTGTTTTTCTGTCCTTCATTGCTAGTATGTTCCTCTATGTTTCATGGCAGACAAATGCATGAGGTGAAGCTTCAACAGGCTGACAAGATCTGGTTTCAAATCACATGCTGGATAGTGTCCCAACACCACAATTAAACATAACTTCATTTTCATTCATCCATATGCTTGGGCATAACTTTAATGCCACTGAGAGATAGAAATCCCTCCTTAAAAAAAAACTATTCTACAACAATGTAGCAGCGATGAGCATATGTCATACTTTTGATTCTTGTACCTCTTGTGCGGTAAGAAACAACAGCCACTGTAAGGTGAATCTCATCTGGGTACATGTCAGGAGATGAGCTGATGGAGTAATATCGAGGTTGCAGCAGAGGAAGCTGGGTAAGTAGCAGGGTTGTTGGAACCTGAACAGAAGGAAACTCCTCCAGCACTTCGACAACGGTCGGGTTATTGTACCACTTCCATTTCTCATACTCCTGCAATCCCTACCAATAGAATTCATGGTTTTTATTAAACCGCCACTGCAAGCATATCATATTACAGTTAGAATTATTCCATGCTCCAAAGGTGCATCTTTCTTACACTGCAGAGGGCTTATGTAAACCAAAGGTTGCTGGTGTTGGGAGGGAAGGAGATTTTGCTGGAGCAGCCAAGAATCTATATTATTGGTAACATCAAGAGGAGAAATAATGTATACTCAGATAGTACTGCCTTAGAGCACAGTGATCACTGGTTGAATACTATGCCTACAGATGGTACTTCCTAGACAAAAGCTGATTTTGCCAGTTGCTGACTAAACTAGCATCACCTCACATGGAGTTGTAGTAAGGACTGGCCCCAATATTTGCACCTCCAGCTAAAGTGGATGAAACAAATCATGTCGGTGAAGCTATGGAGAAATCCCATGACCAATTTTGCACAGCATTTGGGGGTCAGGCTCTGTGTGTATGTGCAGAATTTTAGGCAATCCCGTCAATGTAGTTCCAACATGTTCAATGGGCCAGTGTTTTGATAAACATACAAGGTTTTAATAATTATTTTGTTGTGCAAAATATAGATGTTTTCTCTCCTGTGAGAATTTAAAAATGTGGTGTGTTGCAGGGAACCAACTGTTTGTCAGTTTAGAATTGGTGTTAATGTTTAAGTTGCATTTTGATTGCAAGGCATGTAATGCTTTATGGGAAGGGGGTGTTTATGGGAAGTGGATGTGACAACTGGCAAGGGGCTCACTCTCTTGCTTTTCAAAATATAAACCTAGCTAAAATTACTTAATGACTTAAAACAAAAAAGAAGTGGTAAGAGACTCACCTTGCTGAGAACTTCAAGCCTTTTTTTTTGCTCCTCATTTCTTGCCAAGAGAGCGAACTGCTGCAGTAAGAGTGGGCTTGGGACAGTTGTGATGTCCAAATAGTACTTAAAAACTTGAAAGATGGTGCAAGGCGGAATGCGATTCTCATCACTCCAGTTGCTGATAACGCCTGAGTGGACAAAAGAGATTTTACAAGCTGCAACCTTGAATACAGGAATATTTAAGGGCCAAATTACCTTACGGGCCAGGTATGTGAGGGGAGTCTGCCCAGATTTCCAGGCAGAGACTAGAACTGGGATTAGAGCGAAGGTGGAGGAACTGGAAAGCAGGACTGTTGCTGCAAAGGTGAGAGTTTCTGCACCCGGCTACCAACTTTGATGCCTCCTGGTTGTCACTGAAGTTCCTGCAGGGAGTGAGTTGGGGAGGGAAGAAATTATTTTCTAAACTTTTCCTGTCCTTCATCTTTGGGGTAATCCAATGACCCCATTTTGCGGGTGTCCCAGTGAAAGCCTCATCATCTGTGTTTTTAGGCTGTGCCCTCTGCAAGAGTTACTTTTAGATGCAGTTAGAAGAGAGCAAGGTTGGAGGACTGTGAACGCTACTTTCCACCTCATTTGCATTGTTACACTGGGTCTGCACTAACTCCAGAAATATAGGAAACCCTGCAAATCTCAGGGGTGGATAACTAATTGTGGAGCATTTGTGCCCCTGTGTCCACTTCACTGTACCTGGAAACTGAACATTCCTCACGGGAACCTAAACAACATCTCCACTTTAATGTTTAAAGTTGGCATTAGCCCACTTGTTTTAACTGGCATGCAAAGAATCTCCACTAATGTCAACAACAGTCATTCCTGGACCTTAGCATTCTTTCTCCTGCTGAGAGCACACATCAGTACTTCAGGCACATACTCCCAAATTGTCTCTCAATTCTTCAGGAATATCTACAGAATGGACAGAAAACTCTGCAGCCATTCTCAATGGCAGAATTCCAAACGAGTAACATATCTGTTTGGCTACAAAGCTCTTCTCATAGAGCGCTGGAGGTGAATATTCATTTCTAAGTGAAGGTAGGAGAGGCAATGTTTTTACTTCACTGTCCCAGCACCCAGCTTGGCCATTGAAAATACCAAAGCAGAAAAACTGTGTTTATGACAAATATCAGGTAGAAAATACAACCGAGAACCAAGCAGAATACAGAAGGTTCAGAGGGGAAGTGAAAAAGCAAATAAGAAGAGCAAAGGGGGATCATGAAATAGACTGACAGCCAACATAAAGCAGAATCCCAAAGTCTCCTATCAGCACATAACTAGTAAGAGGGTGGTAAAAGGAGGAGTAGGGCCGATTAGGGACCAAAAAGGGGATTTACACTTGGAGGCAGGGTGAATACTTTGCGTCTGTCTTTACCAAGGAAGCAGATTCTACCGAGGCCACGGTGACAGAGGAGGAAACTCACTCACTAGAAGGATTCAAAATTGATAAGGAGGAAGTGTTGAATAGACTGTCGGTACTTAAGGTTGACAAGACATCGGGACCAGATGAGATACATCCAAGGATATTGAAGGAAGTGAAAGTGGATATAGCAGGGACATTGGCTATATTTCAGGCTTCTCTAGACTCAGGGGAGGTGCCAGAAGACTGGAGAATTGCACACATTACATAAAAACAAAAAAACTGCGGATGCTGGAAATCCAAAACAAAAACAGAATTACCTGGAAAATCTCAGCAGGTCTGGTAGCATTGGCGGAGAAGAAAAGAGTTGACGTTTTGAGTCCTCATGACCCTTCGACAGAACTTGAGTTCGAGTTCAAGAAAGAGTTGAAATATAAGCTGGTTTAAGGCGTGTGGGGGGGCAGAGGGAGAGAGAAGTGGAGGGGGTTGGTGTGGTTGTAGGGACAAATGAGCAGTGATAGAAGCAGATCATCAAAAGATGTCACAAACAACAGAACAAAAGAACACATAGGTGTTAAAGTTGGTGATATTATCTAAACGAATGTGCTAATTAAGAATGGATGGTAGGGCACTCAAGGTATAGCTCTAGTGGGGGTGGGGAGAGCATAAGAGATTTTAAAATATTTAAAAATAATGGAAATAGGTGGGAAAAGAAAAATCTATATAATTTATTGGAAAAAAAACAAAAGGAAGGGGGAAACAGAAAGGGGGTGGGGATGGAGGAGGGAGCTCAAGACCTAAAGTTGTTGAATTCAATATTCAGTCCGGAAGGCTGTAAAGTGCCTAGTTGGAAGATGAGGTGTTGTTCCTCCAGTTTGCGCTGGGCTTCACTGGAACAATGCAGCAAGCCAAGGACAGACATGTGGGCAAGAGAGCAGGGTGGAGTGTTAAAATGGCAAGCGACAGGGAGGTTTGGGTCTTTCTTGCGGACAGACCGCAGGTGTTCTGCAAAGCAGTCGCCCAGTTTACGTTTGGTCTCTCCGATGTAGAGGAGACCACATTGGGAGCAACGAATGCAGTAGACTAAGTTGGGGGAAATGCAAGTGAAATGCTGCTTCACTTGAAAGGAGTGTTTGGGCCCTTGGACGGTGAGGAGAGAGGAAGTGAAGGGGCAGGTGTTGCATCTTTTGCGTGGGCATGGGGTGGTGCCATAGGAGGGGGTTGAGGAGTAGGGGGTGATGGAGGAGTGGACAAGGGTGTCCCAGAGGGAGGGATCCCTACGGAATGCCGATAGGGAGGGTTGAAGGGAAGATGTGTTTGGTGGTGGCATCATGCTGGAGTTGGCTGAAATGGCGGAGGATGATCCTTTGAATGCGAAGGCTGGTGGGGTGATAAGTGAGGACAAGGGGGACCCTATCATGTTTCTGGGAGGGAGGAGAAGGCGTGAGGGCGGATGCGTGGGAGATGGGCCAGACACGGTTGAGGGCCCTGTCAACGACCGTGGGTGGAAAACCTCGGTTAAGGAAGAAGGAGGACATGTCAGAGGAACTGTTTTTGAAGGTAGCATCTTCGGAACAGATGCGACGGAGGCGAAGGAACTGAGAGAATGGGATGGAGTCCTTACAGGAAGCGGGGTGTGAGGAGCTGTAGTCGAGGTAGCTGTGGGAGTTGGTGGGTTTGTAATGGGTATTGGTGGACAGTCTATCACCAGAGATTGAGACAGAGAGGTCAAGGAAGGGAAGGTAAGTGTCAGAGATGGACCATGTGAAAATGATTGAGGGGTGGAGATTGGAAGCAAAATTAATAAATTTTTCCGAGTCCCAACGAGAGCATGAAGCAGCACCGAAGTAATCATCAATGTACCAGAGCAAGAGTTGTGGAAGGGGGCCGGAGTAGGACTGGAACAAGGAATGTTCCACATACCCCATAAAGAGACAGGCATAGCTGGGGCCCATGCGGGTACCCATAGCCACACCTTTTATTTGGAGGAAGTGAGAGGAGTTGAAGGAGAAATTGTTTAGTGTGAGAACAAGTTCAGCCAGACGGAGGAGAGTAGTGGTGGATGGGGATTGTTCGGGCCTCTGTTCGAGGAAGAAGCTCAGGGCCCTCAGACCATCCTTGTGGGGGATGGAGGTGTAGAGGGATTGGACGTCCATGGTGTAGAGGAAGCGGTTGGGGCCAGGGAACTGGAAATTGTTGATGTGACGTAAGGTGTCAGAGGAATCACGGATGTAGGTGGGAAGGGACTGGACAAGGGGAGAGAGAAGGGAGTCAAGATAACGAGAAATGAGTTCTGTGGGGCAGGAGCAAGCTGAGACGATTGGTCTACCGGGGCAGTTCTGTTTGTGGATTTTGGGTAGGAGATAGAAGCGGGCTGTCCGAGGTTGGGCGACTATCAGGTTGGAAGCTGTGGGAGGAAGATCCCCAGAGGAGATGAGGTCAGTGACAGTCCTGGAAACAATGGCTTGATGTTCAGTGGTGGGGTCATGGTCCAGGGAGACAACAGCAGCACCCTTGTCAGTGGGCTCGGCATGATGCTGAACTCTTCTTCCACCGTCTTCGTCTCCGGGCTCACTTCTTTGGGCAGGAGTCCTCTCCCCATTCAACGGATCCTTTCACCCACCTCCAATATTCTCCCTCCACCTGGACCCCTCCCTCTGGATTCTTACCTTCTCTTGATCTTTTCATTGAGAACTGTCGGCGCGACATTAGTCGTCTCAATTTCTCTGCTACCCAAAATCCACAAACAGAACTGCCCCGGTAGACCGATCGTCTCAGCTTGCTCCTGCCCCAGAGAACTCATTTCTCTTTATCTTGACTCCCTTCTCTCTCCCCTTGTCCAGTCCCTTCCCACCTACATCCGTGATTCCTCTGACACCTTACGTCACATCAACAATTTCCAGTTCCTTGGCCCCAACCGCTTCCTCTTCACCATGGACGTCCAATCCCTCTACACCTCCATCCCCCACCAGGATGCTCTGAGGGCCCTTAGCTTCTTCCTCGAACAGAGGCCCGAACAATCCCCATCCACCACTACTCTCCCCCGTCTGGCTAAACTTGTTCTCACACTAAACAATTTCTCCTTCGACTCCTCTCACTTCCTCCAAATAAAAGGTGTGGCTATGGGTACCCGCATGGGCCCCAGCTATGCCTGTCTCTTTTTGGGGTATGTGGAACATTCCTTGTTCCAGTCCTACTCCGGCCCCCTTCCACAACTCTTTCTCCAGAACATTGATGATTACTTCAGTGCTGCTTCATGCTCTCGTGGGGACTTGGAAAAATTTATTAATTTTGCTTCCAATCTCCACCCCTCCATCATTTTCACGTGGTCCATCTCTGACACTTCCCTTCCCTTCCTTGACCTCTCTGTCTCAATTTCTGGTGATAGACTGTCCACCAATACCCATTACAAACCCACTGACTCCCACAGCTACCTCGACTACAGCTCCTCACACCCCGCTTCCTGTAAGGACTCCATCCCATTCTCTCAGTTTCTTTGGCTCCGTCGCATCTGTTCCGATGATGCTACCTTCAAAAACAGTTCCTCTGACATGTCCTCCTTCTTCCTTAAACGAAGTTTTCCACCCACGGTCGTTGACAGGGCCCTCAACCGTGTCTGGCCCATCTCCCGCGCATCCGCCCTCACACCTTCTCCTCCCTCCCAGAAACATGATAGGGTCCCCCTTGTCCTCACTTATCACCCCACCAGCCTCCACATTCAAAGGATCATCCTCCGCCATTTCAGCCAACTCCAGCATGATGCCACCACCAAACACATCTTCCCTTCAACCCCCCTATCGGCATTCTGTAGGGATCGCTCCCTCCGGGACACCCTGGTCCACTCCTCCATCACCCCCTACTCCTCAACCCCCTCCTATGGCACCACCCCATGCCCACGCAAAAGATGCAACACCTGCCCCTTCACTTCCTCTCTCCTCACCGTCCAAGGGCCCAAACACTCCTTTCAAGTGAAGCAGCATTTCACTTGCATTTCCCCCAACTTAGTCTACTGCATTCGTTGCTCCCAATGTGGTCTCCTCTACATTGGAGAGACCAAACGTAAACTGGGCGACCGCTTTGCAGAACACCTGCGGTCTGTCCGCAAGAATGACCCAAACCTCCCTGTCGCTTGCCATTTTAACACTCCACCCTGCTCTCTTGCCCACATGTCTGTCCTTGGTTTGCTGCATTGCTCCAGTGAAGCCCAACGCAAACTAGAGGAACAACACCTCATCTTCCGACTCGGCACTTTACAGCCTTCCGGACTGAATATTGAATTCAACAACTTTAGGTCTTGAGCTCCCTCCTCCATCCCCACCCCCTTTCTGTTTCCCCCTTCCTTTTGCTTTTTTTCAATAAATTATATAGATTTTTCTTTTCCCACCTATTTCCATTATTTTTAAATATTTTTAAATCTTTTATGCTCTCCCCACCTCCACTAGAGCTATACCTCGAGTGCCCTACCATCCATTCTTAATTAGCACATTCATTTAGATAATATCACCAACTTTAACACCTATGTGTTCTTTTGTTCTGTTGTTTGTGACATCTTTTGATGATCTGCTTCTATCACTGCTCGTTTGTCCCTGCAACCACACCAACTCCCTCCACTTCTCTCTCTCTCTGCCCCCCCACACACCTTAAACCAGCTTATATTTCAACTCTTTCTTGGTCTCGAACTCAAGTTCTGTCGACGGGTCATAAGGACTCGAAACGTCAACTCTTTTCTTCTCCGCCGATGCTGCCAGACCTGCTGAGTTTTTCCAGGTAATTCTGTTTTTGTTTTGCAAACGTTACACCCTTGTTCAAAAAAGTTGTAAGGATAAGATCAGCAATGACAGATCAGTCAGTTTAACTTCAGTGGTGGGGAAGCTTCTAGAGAAAATTATTCGGGATAGAATTAGTAGTCACATGGAAAAACGTGATTTGTTGCTGATATATAGCAGGTTCTGGATGGGGAAGGTAAATGTAGTGTGATTATAGCCAAGCCCAGCATATTCAATGCACAATCTTCAAGCTTGCTCATGTTTGTGTGCTTAGGAAGAGCCAGCATGGATTTATAAAGGGAAAATTGTGTTTAACTAACTTGCTGGAGTTTTTTGAAGAGGTAACAGACAGGGTTGTTGAGGGTAATGCAGTGTACGTGGACTTTCAAAAGGCATTTGATAAAGTGCCATGCAAAAGATTTGTGCAAAAAGTTATAGCTCAAGGAATAAAAGTGACAGTAGCAATGTGGATACAAAATTGGCTGAGTAATAGGAAACAGGGTAATGGTCAATGGATATTTTCCGGGTTGGAGGAAGGTTTGTAGTGGAGTTCCCCAGGGGCTGGTATTGGGACCCTTGCTTTTCCTTGATTAATTTTGGTAGAGATCATTGAAGGTGGCAGGACAGGTGGAGAGAGTAGTTAATGAAGTATACAGTATCCTGGGCTTTATTAATAGGGGCATAGAGTACAAGAGCAGGGAGATTATGCTGCGTTTATATAGGACACTTGTTAGACCTCAGCTGGATTATTGTGTACAGTTCTGGGTGTCACACTATAGGAAGAATGTGATTTAATTGGAGAGAGCGCAGAAGAGGTTTACAAGAATGGTTTCAGGGCTGAGAAACTTGAGTTATGAAGATAGATTGGAGAGGTTGGGACTGTTCTCCTTGGTGAGGAGGTGTTCAAAATCATGAGGGGGCTGGACAGAGTAAATGGGTAGAAATTGTTTCCACTCATCAAGGGATCAAGAATGAGAGGGCAAAGTTTTAAAGTGATATGCAAAAGAAGCAAATGTGATGTGAGAAAAAACATTTTCACACAATGAGTGGTTTGAGCCTGGAATGCACTGTCTGGAAGTGTGATGGAGGCAAGTTCAATTGAGACATTCAGGAGGGCATTAGATGATTATTTGAATAGAAACAACGTGCAAGAGTACGGGGAAGAAGCAGAAGAATGGCAATAAGTTATGATGCTCATTTGGAGAGCCGGTGCAGACACGATGGGCCAAATGGCCTCCGTCTGTGCCGTAATAATTCTGTGATGTACAAATTTTTGATTAGTTAATTTAATTGCAGTGCCTATGCAGTACCATAGAGTAGACCACAGGTTCTGCTCTTTCAGTCTTGAGTTTCTGGGCTAAAGTCCATTGCTGAGCCCAGTGAATGGAAGATTGTCCCCTGATCTTTTAGTTTCTATCTATCTGCACATATCATGGAGAGGGCGTGAGATGGTTAAGCTTCCCAAACTGATCCTTTATGCCTAGTGGAACCCTGTTGAGATTAGCATTGATGGGTGCATTGTCTAGATGTGCTCCTCCCTGTTCAATATTTCCTGTATTTGCTGTTCCCAGACAATCCATAGTCTCAAGTGCAGGAACAGGTTCATCTGCACCACTACCTCTTAGCTTCTGCCAGTGAAGTCAATGTTTTTGCTTCTGTCAGGAGGGAATGGAGAAGTCAACTCCTCTCATTCAGTATGGTATTAACCATTAAGGTATTGTACTAGTAAAATATAAATCCAGATAGCAGCAGATTACATATGGATATCTGCGCTCTCTAATCTTGCTTTGAATAAATTTCAAATAACTCTATACTCTATGTTGAGTAGACCCAGTATGCCTGATAGCTTCACAGAGTTTTGTCCAGGCATATAGATATTTTTCTTTGAAAATCCAAAATATACATTCTATAATTACCTAAAGCTGTGTTTCTCTCCTCCAAAAATTCAACTTTTATGACCTGATTTACAGGAGGCGCATCTTCTAACCGGTCAATCAAGGCATTGACCAAATCTTCATGGTTACCAGGGAAGACCCCAAGATGGTCACCAGGCTGGTACTGTAATTCTTTTTGCTCATCTGTGTGCATCCGTAGTAAAATTGTGGAACGGCTAAATGGAAAGACAAAACATTGCTTCAAACACTCAGATTAAAGATGCCACAAAATATACATTCCCTTTTTTTCAGTGCACTCTGCGCTCAAAACATTTTCCATTACATCATGGCAATTGTCACTCTTGTTGAGACATGATTCCACAACCCGCCAAGCAATGCCTCTTCATAAGTCAACCCCAAATGGTGATCATCACCGGGCTATTTGACTATAAAGGGCAACAGAGTAAAGCACAGCCCTGTCCTTACTGATATCTACCTATGCTTACTTTCCAACCAGCATCACTCTGTAGTGACCAGGAGCTGGAAGTCTGACAGCCTCTTCCTAGTTTCCTTACTCTAAGGCCACTAAACAGGAGTACCCCAGACTTCCTGGTCCAATTGTCTCTGTACCACAGTGGACAGTGCATTCATGCATCAGGTCATGGCAGAAGCTGCAAAGCCAAATAAAGCAAAGTGTGGACTGTCATCGTAATACAGAATCTTAGTAAGGAAGAACGACACAACGGGACAACTGGAGAACTTAGCACCAGGTCATGTAATGAGTTGACGGAGAAGGAAATCAAACTTTTCTCCCTTGATTCTTCTGAACAGGAACAGTTTTATCTGAAATTGATAGTAATATATACATATTATTTAACAAGCTTGACTAATTAACATAAATTCTTTCTTAGCATTTAACTTCTGACATCAGCTGCTTCCTTTGTTGAAACTTTTACTCCAAGTAATGAACTTACATTTTAACACCTTGTTTCCTAAATTAGAACTTTCCCTCTTTTCAAATGAAAATTCCTGCTGGATCATAGCTGAGGTGCAAACCCAGATATCAGTAAAATGCTCAATCTGAGTTGGTCTTTTCCTTATTTTCATATATTTGCACGTGATATAAATCTGACAATGGAGTTAAAGGTGCACTCTCAGCATCTCAAACATGACAGGGTATAATTTCTGCAGGGGGTTTTCTTATACTTCTGAATTTATGGTGGCTGATTGGGAGATCGCAACACATGATCTGCATTACTGGGATAATTGATCTGTTAGAATAGGGAAACATCTCCATCGCACGCTGTGTAAGCACAGTGTTAGTTACCTGTAAGCAAATGAATGCGTGGCCAATTGGATCTCAGTAACCTTAGGAACTGGTGTTCTAATGAGAAGGTTTTTGTATCTGATTATATAGTTTCTACGAACATAATTCCCTTGCCCAAGCTTAATGGCACCTCTACCCACTTTCCCCTCCCAAATCTACATGCTTTAATTTTCCTTTTCCCTCGACTCATGACACTATGCTGGGGCAAGGCTCCATGAGCACCAGCCACCCAAGCGGCCTCTCTCCAATATGTGAGCCTAGGCTGTGAACAATCTATTCGGTTATGGAGGACAGCACAACTGAGTCAATCCTGACCTCAGCCAATGTTCATGGAAATCCAATTTCCAACAAAGATTACTGAATTACTAATAAGAGAGGGAACGGTGGCTGTTCCCTTACATACAGTTTGGGAAGAAAATTGAAGTATCTCTACCATCATCTCAGCTGAGGTAAGTGAATCCATCAGAGGTTAACCTGGTATAATCTAGGTCTGAATGATTAAGTACCACACTGGGCAGTATCTGTACACCAGAATTCAAAACCTGCAGAAATGTAATGATTCCCAATATACTTCTAAAAACCTAACTGACTCTGGTAGTGGACAGATCACCACTTTGCCTTTGGCAATGATACACAAATCAGTCTTGGCTCAGTGGTAGCACTCATCGCTAAGTCAGGAAGTTGTGGGTTCAAGTCCCATTCTAGGCACTGAAGCACATATTCTAGGCTGACACCCCAAAGTATTACTGAGGGGGAGCTGTCTTTTGGATGAGGTTAAATTAAAGCCCATCTACCTTCTGAGATGGAGCTGAAAATCTCATGGCACTATTCAAAGGAGAACTGGGGAGCTTTCCCTGGTACCCTGACCGATATTTATTTCTCAATAAACATCACTAAATCATATAATCTGGCCATTTTTATTGTTTCATTTATTATTTCATGGGCTGTGGCATCACAGGCTAGGCCAGCATTTGTTCCTATTCACTTGGGAAAGTGGTGCTGAACCAACTTCTTGCACTCACACAGTCCAAATGATGTAGATACACCCACAGTGATATTAGAGAGGGAGTTCCAGGTTTTTGACCCAGTGACAGTGAAGGAATGGCAATATATTTCCAAGCCAGGATGGTGTGTGGCTTGGCAGGGAACTTGCAGGTGGGGGTGTTCCCATGCATCTGCTGCTCTTGTTCTTCGAGGTGCTAGACGTCACAGTTTTGGATGGCGCTGTGCAGAACCTTGACGAGTTGATGCAGTGCATCTTGTAGATGGGACACACTGCTGCCACTGTGTATCAGTGATGGATGGGATTGAATGTTAAGGTGATGGATGGGATGCTAATCAACTGTGTTGTCCTGCATGGTGTTGAGCTTGTATGTTGTTGGAGCTGCACTCATCCAGGCAAGTGGAGAGTATTCCATCATACTCCTGACTTGTGCCTTGTAGATGGTGAACAGGCTTTGGGGAGTCAGGAGATGAGTTACTCACCTAAGAATTCCCAGCCTCTGACCTAATCTTGTAGCCAAAGGGCAGGATCTTCCGGTCAGCAAGCGGGGGTGGGGCCCACTCGCCAACACGTAAAATGACACGGGATGACGTCAGGTGGAACTGCTTATGTCACCCCGCGTCATTTCCATTTTCAAGTCGGCGGGGTCGCAGCCAAGTCAGCTGTGCGCCTGCCAACCTGTCAATGGCCTATTGAGGCCATTGAAAAACAAATTAAGGTAATTAATGGACCTGCTCGTCCAACCTTAAGGTTAGTGGGCAGGCTGGGAGTTCTGGAGGGCTTCAGGAAAAGCATGAAACCTCATCCAAGTGTGGGATGAGGTTTCATGAGGGTATTTAAACTTTTATAAAATCTTTCAATGAAAGTTATGGACATGTCCCAACTCATGTGACATTGTTACATGAGGAGGCATGTCAGGGAAAGTTTTTTATCATTTCTATTAAAAATTTTAATTCTGAGCCGATCTCCCTGAGGCAGCACTTAGCCTTGGGAAGATTAGTGCACTCTTTTCCACGCATGCAAGAAAGAGTGCACTCCCGGCTGAGGGAATCCCCCCACCCCGCTCGCAAAGGAAGCGCGTAGCTTTTCCTGGTGGACGTCACGCTGGTGGGGCCTTAATTGGCCCACCCACCTAAAATGGCAGTGCGCCCCTAATTGGGGGCGCTGATCGGAGGTGTGCGTGCCCGCACCCGCTCCCACACTTTCCCCCCAGCGAGGAAAATGTTTCCTATCGTATTTATGTGGTTGATCAAATTCAGTTTTTGGTCAATGGCAATATGTTGACAGTGGGGGATTCAGTGATGGTAATGCCATTGGAGGGCAAGGGGAGATGGTGGTGTAGTTATGTCACTGGCTTGTCATCCAGAGGCCCAGGCTAATGCTCTGAGGCAATGGGTTCAAATCCCACCATGGCGGTGGATGTAATTTAAACCCAATTAATAAATCTGGAATATATAGCTAGCTTCAGCAATGGTGACCATGACAACTATCATTGATTATTGTAAAAACCCATCTGCTTCCTTCATGTCCTTTAAGGAAGGAAATCTGCTGGCCTGGCCTACTTGTGACTGCAGACCCAGGGCAATGTGGTTGACTCTTAACTGCCCCCTGAAATGGCTTAGCAAGCCACTCAGTTCAAGGATAGGGAACAAATGCTGGAGCGATGCCCACATCCCATGAAAGAATAAAGAAAAAGGCATTCTCACATAGCCTCTTGAGTTCAGCTCCATTGTCCATGCGCATGGACCAAGGTTGTAATGAGGTCAGGAGCCAAGTGGCCCTAGTGGAACCGAAACTGAGTGAGAGTGAGCAGGTTATTACTGTGTAAGTGTTGCTTGATAACACTGTTGATGACATCTTCCATCACTTTGCTGACGATCAAGAGTAGACTGATGGGTCTGTAACTGACTAGCTTGTACTTTTCCTGTCTGTTGTGGAGAGGACATAACTGGGCAATTTTCCACATTGCCGGGTAGATGCCAGTGTTCTAACAGTGCTGCAACAGCTTGGCTAGAGGCGCAGCTAGTTCTGGAGCACAAGTCTTCAGTACTATTGCCAGAATATTGTCAGGGCCCATAGCCTTTGCAGTATCCGGTGCCTTTAGCTATTTCTTGATATCATGTGGAGTGAATCAAATTGGCCAAAGACTGGCATTGGTGATGCTGGAGACCTCAGGAGCAGGCCAAGATGGATCATCCACTGGGCACTTCTGGCTGAAGCTGGCTGCAAATGTTTCATCCTTGTCTTTTGCACTGATGTGCTGAGCTCCCCATCATTGAGGATGGGGATATTTGTGGTGTCTCGTCCTCCTGTTAGTTGTTCAATTGTACACTACCATTCATAACTGAACAGGACTGCAGAGCTTAGATCAGATCCATTGGTTGTGAAATCTCTTAGCTCTGTCAGTCGTATGTTGCTTATGCTGCTTGGCATGCAAGTAGTCCTGTGGTGTAGCTTCACCAGTTTGACACTTCATTTTCAGTTATGTCTGGTTCTCCTCCTGACGTGCCCTCCTGCAATCTTCATTGTTGGTTGTGGAATTTTGGCTGTGTGAAGATTGGATGCCAACTTTCCTACATCACAGCAGGAACTATACTGAAAAATTTAATTGGTTGCAAAGCACTTAGAGACATCTTGGAGTCATGAAAGGCACTCTCTAAATGTCAAACGCTTCTTACATTTTACACTGGAAACTTTGTAGCTAAAATGAAATCCATACGTTCAGTGTGATAACAAGACAACAATCACTTAGCATTTTAACATGAAGTACATCATTCTGTTTAAGTGGTTCTTCCCTCTGAAGTTATATTAATGAAGCAAAAGTTTTTCTACCTGGATTTTGGATTTTGTAAGTTGTGTCGGGATAACAATCTTGCAGCATAAACTTTCTTTTTGTGAATGCTGTAGAGGGCTTTGCCAGAAGAAAAAAATGCAAAAAATTACTTACAATAATCTAAAAATTCTTGAAAATGCTCAAGTTATTTATAGTAACACACACCTCCAGTGAGGTCGGGTGCTGTAGTCTGGTAGGTCAGGCGAAATTTTGTTCTCTTCCAACTGCGATCATTACTTATTAAGGAGTTGTTGGCTTTTTCGATGTTCACATCATCCCCCACACAGAATACATCACACGCTGCCTAAAATCAATGCAGTTATATGTTAATACACTAACATCTGACTGTCCCACAGTAACCCTGGCAACTGATGATTAACGGGTGTTTAAGTGAGAAGGTTGCTGATTGCTCTTTGCTTTCCTGAACCTCTCTATCTCTCTCTTCTCCTTTAAACTCTTTAAAACCCACCTCTTTGATCAAACTTTTGGCATTTGTCCTAATATCTTCTTGTGTGCCTTAATGTCAATTTTCTGTTTGACAATGCTCCTGTGAAGCACCTTGGGACGTTTTACTATGTTAATGGCATTATATAAATGCAAGTTATGTATATTTAGCCAGACATAGGAATATGGCTGGCCTACCTTGATAATTTAGTTGGGAGAACATTGGGGTTTGTGACATCTCTTCAACACAACTGCTGTTTCTTTTCTCAAATTATTTTATGTTTTGACATAGCCTCTCACTATACTCTATAACCAGATTTTAGGAAGCACATGAGTGCCTCAGGGTAACGTGTCTTCTGTTTTTTCCTCTTTTCACTGTGCATAGCACCTGGCACTTTCTCTTTAACCCCGATGTGGTTTTTGGCTAAAATTGGGAACTCTTTGGGTGGGGGGGTGGTGGGGGGAGGAGTTGGGGGAATCACAAAGGGCATCCTCTATGCTGCCACACACTCCCAAGTATAATTCAAATGCACCTCCAGCATTGCTGTGCTTCTCATTCTTTTACAGTGCCATCTTTGTCACTTTTGACATGTGTTACAATTGTATGTTAATAATTTCCTTTTATTTGTTCATGGGATATGAACCTAATTGGCAAGGCCAGCATTTGCTGCCTATCCCTAATTGCCCTCCAGAAGGTGGTGGTGAGCTGCACTGCGCATTCTCCTATACTTCCTTAATACTTTTCAACACTCTACTCTTATTTTTATGTCTTCCTTTTTTTTTATATTCTATCAAGTTTTTAATATTCTGTATGCTTTGCCAATACTTTGGAGGAACTGTAATAACTACTTTGTCAAAATACTACAGCTTCTTAAGTATACCTGAAAAAGAAGCAATGAGGGTAACTTTGACATTGGCCAATAGTTTGAACTAGGTGGTATTGGTTCAGCTGCCCCTTCTATATCTCCACTGTTTTTAATTCTATTCAATTCCAATATTACCCAATTTACACTATTGGTCAAATTAAAAGTTACCCCCAAGGAATCTGGGAGTTTGCAACACAGGCCCTGGTTAGTTAAGAAGTCAGAAGTAAGCTCCTAAACATTAATAACCTTAAAAACTTTCTTAGCCCAAGTCCTGAATGACTCCTCTTGCCCACAGAGTTCATCCCCCTCTCCCATCCTCATAATCCGCTCTCCTCCAAGTTCCTCCAGTAGAGTGTCCACAGCTCGAGCAAAAGCACAGAAATGCGGATAGGCTCGAGAGCCAAGACCAAAAGCAGAGAATCTGCAAAACAATGTATTCAAACTTAATATTCACTAGTGGTCACTCGCTTTATACTTCTTATAGTTTACAAAAACTTTCGACCAAAACGTCTTGAACCAGTTTGAGGGATTTTGCTTATGAGGGCTTTTTTATCCCAAAATGACAGTTCCAGCAGTTTTTACAACAAAGGTTGACAGGTGCTATAAAAACATTGTGGGATTTAACTTTCTTTCTTCTATTTTCAATGTATTGATTAAAGCAATTGTCAACCATTTTATTTTAAATGAGCTATTAACAAAATACCAGTGTCACAAGCTCTAGTATAATCAGAGGCAGTCATTGTGTTTGCCAGCAGCAGACCTTTTTCCTCTGTGCCAGGGCATGAGCCATCTTTTAAGTTGGGGCTCTGTGTAACTAGAATCACCAGTATTGTTTTGCTTATTTTGCAGGGTTGTAACATAAATGCAACTTGAATGAGTTTTATGTTATTTCAGAAATATTATTTGGAACACACTTACCTAACATTAGCTAAAGGTCCAGTACTCTCAAAGGTATCTTTGTGCTCTGGTTCATCACTTGAAGATTTTCGGGCATCTGAGAATGAGGACACACTGTTGAAGCGAACCTTGTAGCTCCTGGACAGAGACAAGATAAGACACACTTATTTTATGGATAATACAAATTGGGAGCAGGAGTGGGCCGTTCGGCCCCCTGAGCCTGCTCCGCCATTCAATAAGATCATGGCTGATCTGAATGTGGCCTCATCTCCAAATTTTGCCTATCCCCAATAACCTTTGACTCCACCTTAGTCAAGAAGCTATCTAACTCTGCCTTAAATATATTCAATGGCCTTGACTCCACCGGTCCCCAGGGAAGAGAGTTCCAAAGATTCGTGACCCTCTGAGAGAAAATATTCTTCTTATCTCCATCTTTGATGGGAGATCCCTTATTTTTAAACTGTGTACCCTATTTCTAGTTTCTCCCACAAGGATCCACCCTGTCAAGTCCCCTCAGGATCTTATATGTTTCAATAAGATCACCTCACATTCTTCTAAACTCCAATGGATACAAGCCCAACCTGTCCAACCTTCCCTCATAAGATAACCCCCCTCCACACATCCATGGTATCAATGCAGTGAACCTTTTCTGAACTGCTTCAAATTCATTTATATCCTTTCTTAAACAACGAGTCCAAAATTGTACACACTATTCTAAACCCTGCATAACTGTAGCAAAACATCCCTACTTTAAATGCTATTCCCCTTGCAATAAACAACAACATTCCATTTGCCTTCTTAATCACTTGTACTTGTAAACTAACCTTTTGCGATTCATGTACCAGGAAACCCAGATCCCTCTGTACTTCAGAGTTCTGTAATCTATCTCCATTTAAATAATGTGCTGCTTTTCCATTCTTCCTGCCAAAGTGGACAAGTGCACATTTTCCCACATTACCCTCCATCTGCCACATTTTTGCCCACTCACTTAATATATCTATGTCCCTTTGCAGACTCCTTATGTCCTCTTCACAATTTACTTTCCTATCCATCTTTGTGTCATAAGCAAATCTAGCAACCATACATTTGGTCTCTTCATCCGAGTCAATGATATAAATTGTAAACGGTTGAGACCCAACAATAATCCCTGTGGCACTTCACTCATCACATCTTACCAACCTAAAAAAGACCCATTTATGCCTGCTCTCTGTTTCCTCTTAGCTAACCACTCCTCTATCCATACTAATATGTTACCCCCTACACCATGAGCTCTTATTTTGTGTAGTAACCTTTGATGTGGCACCTTGTCAACAGCTTTCTGGAAATCTAAGTACAGCACAGCCACAGGTTCTCCTTTATTTACGCTGTTTGTTACTTCCTCAAAAAACCCCAATAAATTAGTCAACATAATTTCACTTTCATAAAACCATGTTGACTCTGTCTGATTGCATTGAGATTTTCTAAGTGCACCACTATAACCTCCTTAAAAATAGATTCCAGCAATTTCCCCATGTTAAGCTAACTGGCCTGTAGTTTCCTACTTTCTGTCTCTTTCCTTTCTTGAAAAGAGGATCACAGTTACTATTTTCCAATTTGATGGGAACTTTCCAGAATCCAGGTAGTTTTGGAAAATTAAAACCGATGCATCCATTATCTCAGCAGCAACTTCTTTTAAGACTCCAGGATGAAGTTCATCAGGTCCTGGGACTTGTCAGCTTTTAGTTCTTATAGTTTTCTCAGTTCCCCTTCCCTGATGATTATAACTGTTTCAAGTTCCTCCCTCCCTTTCACCTCCAGATTCACAATTATTTCTGGGTTGTTACTTGTATCCTCTGCAGTGAGGACAGATGCAAAATACCTATTCAATTCATCTGCCATTTCCATATTTTCCATTATTCATTCCCCATACTCACTCTCTCGAGGACCAACACTCACTCTACTTACTCTTTTCCTTTTTAAATATTGTAGAAATTCCTACTACCTGTTTTTATATTTCTAGCTAGCTTCCTCTTGTACTCTAATTTCTCCCTCCTCTTTAATCTTTTAGTCATTCTTTGCTGACCTTTATATTCCATCCAATCTTCTGACCTACCACTCATCTTTGCGGAATTATGCATGTTTTCTTTCAATTTGATACTATCTTGAACTTCTTTAGTTAGCCATGGATGGTGGGTCCTTCCCTCAGAGTCTTTCTTTCTCACTGGGATGTATCTTTTCTGAAATATCTCCTTAAATGTCTGACACTGCACTTTACTGATCTATCACTTAACCTAATTTCTCAGTTCACTTTAGCCAGCTCTGACTTCATGCCCCCATAATTGCCCTTATTTACGTTTAAAACGTTAGTCTTAAATCCACTCCTCTCTCAATTATATTTTGATCACTGCTTCCTATGGCATCTTCACAATGAGGTCATATTGAATAAAAAGCTCAGTAATGGCTCAGGAATTGTGTTTTCTGCTGACAGGTGAGAGATTGCCTCAGTTTAGCAATATATAGGGTAATTATCAGCAATGATGTTTCAAATTCACTCACCTCCTTTCTGCCGAATTTGAATTAGGATGTCTCATTTCCATCAGGGCAGATCCAAATTTCTAGAAGAATAAGATGAGAAAGTTATACTGTCATTTTGAATAACCATTTGTCAAACCTACAGTTATTTACCAGAACATAATGCAATAATTGCATCAGAGTGCCTCATCATATCACTTAGGCATTGTGAAGAGAATGATCACAAGTTCTTCTCTCTTTCAAAGCACAGACTTTTCATAAAGGCTTTAAGTACAAAGTACAAAGATGTTATAACAGCAGTATATTTATTATTGAGAAACCTAGGTGAATGGAAATGGTCTACAATGCAGAACACACGAAGGAAAAGTACCCCGAGAATTGTTTTAACTCTTCAAAATGGAGTCAGCAGTTATACTGCTCAAATTAAACTGTGAAAGGTTATAGAAATAAAACATTCCTTACTACTGATAGAAGACAGGTTTGCAAGATCTCATGTCCAGGAAGAATTTCTGAAGCGAGATATAAAGGTGTCCTGTCTAATCTATACCTGTGTGTGAACCCATATGAGGAAAAACCTGAGAAGCTAGGGAATAAACATATCAGGTACCAGTAACTCATTTATTTGGAGTGCTTTTGGGAGTACCAACATGACTATTTGAGGTGATTGACACTAAAGATTTGATTTCTCCTAGCACACATCATTGATCAATAGAATTGAGGAGATGTTTTTGGGAATGAAGGCTATATTAGATGGCAGCCCAGATTTTCGTCATGATGGAGAGTCTCTCTGTTGTGATGAAAATGGCGGAACTGCCTGAAAATCACACATCCTGCCCCCAAACACATCACTTCCCATTTTCTCAGAGGCGGGAATGGGGACAGTTTGTGTTTCGCACATGCATGGTTTATGGAGACAGCTGCCATTTAAATCATCAGCTGCCTTCACTGGAGGTGGAGTTTGGTAGCCAAGGAGTGTCAAATCCAAAGTGTGCAGAATAGACCTGGTAAGAGCAGGTCTGAACATTGTGGATTTATTTGGATAGCCTGTGTACTCCTTTGGAGATGTAAGATATTCCTTTGGATCTGTTCCTGGTACACCTTTGGAGAGGTCAGGTACCATTTAGGAGAGGGAAGGTTCTCTTTGGAAGTGTTAAAATTAGGCATGAGTGTGCATAAAGAGTGCATCAACTCATTAACTGTCAAGTTCATTGAAACTATCAACAGTGCTGACAAAATCAACTGTCAAAAACATCCTTCAAGAGGACCTGCCAAAGTGTTAAGAGGAACTGTCAAAACCATCTGTTAAAGGGAGCAGTCAAGCTGTCAAGGCATTTAAAAACCCCTCCCTTTATATCTTTGGAAAAAATTATCTGCTGTGTTTTTAAAAAATCGCTGCTTGCTATTTCACTTAAGCTTCAGGGTTGATATAAACCTCAGGGTTTCATTACAGAATTAGTGTTGCATGACTGATTGCACAAACATCCATTATCACAGTAGGGTGCCTGTCACTTCACAGTTTCATTGACAGTTACAAGTGGTTACAGACTCTTTGAAGTGAAACTTTGAATTCGAATACTTGTTATAAGTGTTTATGTAGTTGAAGGAATGTAAATGGGTTAAATGGGTTTTTTGTGAATTAGAGCATTATATTCAATATAGTGAAGCCTGCAATAGACACTTAGGGCAGAATTTTCCCCCCGTCGGGGGGAAAGTTGAAAAGCGGGCACATGCAGGCATGCCTCCGATTGGTGCCCCCAATTGGGGGCGCACTGCCATTTTACGTGGGCAGGCCAATTGAGGCCCACCAGCATGACATCCGCACAGAAGCGCAATGCGCTCCCTGTGCAGGCAGGGGGGGTATCCCTCAGCAGAGAGTGTGCTCTTTCGCACATGCACACGAAAGAGCGCATTCATCTCCCTGAGGCTAAATGCTGCCTCAGGGAGATCAGTTCTACAATAAAAAATGTTAAAAATAGAAAAAAAATTCCCTGCCATATCCCCTCAGGTGATACTGTCACATGAATTGGGACATGTCCATAACTTTTAAAAACACTTTTATTAAATATTGAAAAGCCTATATGAAATCTCATCCTGCCTGTGGGTAAGGTTTCATGCTTTTACTAATGCCCGCCAGGGCTCCTGGCCTGCCGGCCAACCTTAAGGTTGGGCAGGCAGGTCCATTAATTACTTAAATGACTCTGTCAACGACATCAATTGGCCATTGACAGGTCAGTGGATGCACAGTTGATTTTGCTGAGCCCCCACCTACCTGAAAATTTAAATGGGGCGCAGTGATGTTGGGAGTTCCACCTGATGTCACCGCGCATCATTTTATATAGCAGTGAGCGAGCCTCCTGCACCGCCTTCCCCCACCCCCCCCCCCCCGGCTCATCGATGGGGAAATCCTGGCCTTAGAACTTTATTTCATAGAACTTTATTTTATCTCATCTCTCCATGGTTCCTAAAGTCTACCCATGATGGATATTGGGTGATTTGACATGGAGGGTGTAAGGGTAAAAGATGAGGGTGGGTGAATGGGTTGGCATAAGTTGGCATTAAGTTGCCATAGGGGCTATAAAGAGCTATAGGTGGGTACAGGGACATAGGTTGGCATGGGGCTATAAAGGGCCATAGGGTGGGTACAGGGCATGAGATGGCATGGGTTGGCACGGATGGGGCATGGGGAGTGTGTGGGGGGGGCGAGGGGTTGTGAGGGATGGAGTGATGTTTTATGTATTATTCTTTTTTTCATTTTCACGTTCATGGGAACACCGCCACCTGCAAGTTCCCCTCCAAGGTACACTGACTTGGAAATATATCGCCATTCCTTCATCTTCACTGGGTCAAAATCCTGAAATTCCCTCCCTAAGGGCACTGTGGGTGCACCAACACTACATGGACTGCAGCAATTCAAGAGGCCGGTTCACTGAAACCTTCTCTAGGGCAATTAGGGATGGGGTAGCCAGTGATGCCAATGTCCCATGAAAGAATATTTTTTGAAAAAACTTTGGATGCAATGCCTGGACCCTCAAGGCAGGCCTTCTGCCCAGCCAGCCTCTGCACCCGGCATCCTCCTTACTTCCTGCTGGGTCGCCAGCCCTGACTTCCAATCTAGCCCCTACCTTAGACTGAAAATCTGACATCCAGGCAGCTAATTATGAAGGTTGGATGTATGGAGCTTGGAATTCTGCACACCCGATGCGAGAGTGAAAATTTAGGCCAGCATTTTTGAGACTAAAGCGCTCGGTTCTCAACCCTTAGTTATTCTAATAGTTCTTTTGGTAGTGCTTGTAGTTGAAAGTATAAGGGTTCTGTGTCTAGTAGAAAGGTGGCTCTGTAAAATTAGTAAGTGCATCTCCAACAGAGAGACAGAAAGATTCTAGAAGTTAGGGTTGTACAGCTACACTAGCCAGATACAGCTAAATATAGCTGTACAGGTTTCCCTGTGATTAAAAAAAAGGTAAGATCTAACACAGCTGGTTCCAGATACAGCTACTAGTTCAAACCATGAATTTGCCAAGGAGTAGATGATCCTCTACACATGGTGGTTCATCACTCTGACATCTTGGAGGCTAATGCCATCTTCCAAGAAGCAAGAAAAGCGAGTGATTAATTCGCACTAGCACTTAATGACAAGGTTATATAAACCCTAGAAACATTGCTAACTACAAATGTTAATGTATGTAATAGACTGTTAATAAAACTGTTAATATGTCAACTATCTAAGGAGTCTAATTTTAGGCCCATAATACTAGTGCAACAATATCCCTTTAAGATACTATCAGTCAAAAAGGAGTGGTTTGGTTGAAAAACCAGCACATTGTGAGAGGAAAGGAAGTTTGAGGGAGGTCATTTCCACAGTTTTGAGGTCCTGGGAAAGATTGGGAATCAGGATCCCGATCTTTAGAGGAAGCATTCCACTATGGCACAGCAATGAAGTGCTATCCAGGGTAATGGAGCTATGTATCTAATATTTAACTCAGAATCTGTAAAAAAAATAGGAACGCTTTTTGTAGTGACAGCAAGGTTAGATGACTCAAAACTTAACAGGACTCTTCTTATTTATTATAGTTTTATATTAACACCAATTTACGCTGACTTTATTTTAAAAGACATTGTAAACATGAACAAGTTCATGATGCATAAACTGTTATGTATTTTGGGAAAGAGGAAATCTTGGCAACAAGAAAGTTTTTTTCATTTTTCTGAAGTTGCTACATTTGTTCAATGAAAGAGAGGGACACGGGGTATTTTATGCATTTTTTTAAGAAATCTCAATACAAATAAATCAGTACATAAAGGGAGAAATTCTCCTTTACGTTACTTAGGCAACCATGTGGAAAATGCGTTTTTCACTAACAGTGAGCAGCCCATTATATTTGCAGTAAAATTGAGCACAGAGATTGCCCTGAGGTTTTACATCGTGTGTAGCAACACACCATTGGACTGAGTGCATAAGTTATACCTCAAGACTCTTGGTCTTTGAACACCCACACCAAGACATGACTTATATGTTGGATATTTTGACATTTGTTTCCCTACAAAGTTTAAAAATAGGATGTTAGTGGACACAAAGACACAGCTGGTGCTCAGATTGTACCGCTACTCAGGAAAACTATAACTAGAATAATTAGCCTACGTTTTGATTTCTGGTGATTTTAAATTTTACTGGTGGTCTTTTGGAAACACACACGAGTAATTTTTAGTTATTTTCATACTTCTCCATTCTCAGGTGGGTCACCGTTGCCGAAAGTGCTTGTAACTACCAGCACCAGTGCTTCATGCTCTAGATGCACAATGTCATATTCGTCCATGGACATCACCTACAAAACAATGGAATTCAGGCAGTTACACAAACCTTAGTTCCATTCCTTTTAAGATTGAAGTATTTTATCTCAACATCCCATGCATAAATCTGTACCTTATTTATAAAACTCAAAAGCCTTTAAGCATAATTTGTCAAAAATTGGAACTAATTAATAACACTGCAAATTCACGCTGCCACCTCTTCTATTGTGCCTGAAGTGAACAATTTGTAAGTTAAACACATGGGTAGCAATAAGCAATGGTCACTAGTTAAGGATCTTTCATGAAGAAAAGAGCATCTGAATTCAGTATGAGACTATTATATAATTTATGGAATGTCTATAACTTTACCATCAAATGTTTAATTTCCTGGCAATGCTGGGTGATATGCATCACCAATTAATAGCTAGCTGTGGCTATTTGGACTTTTATAGTACTTGGTTATAATAGTCTTAGGTTTAGGAATTCTCAATAACCACGCTTTGCAGTAATCAAAAATTTGTGTGATAATGTGAAATTGATGATAGTAAGTTGACAGCCCATTTTCTGCTGGTTCTTCATTACGTTGACTTCAATGGAGATAAAAATTAGAAAAGATGTAAAACAGGATGCTGGCTCACTATTACTTGTTTTCCATTATCAGCCAAAGCCAAAACTGCCACCATCGCACTTCACCCCTGCTATCCACCCACCTCCACCCCCTACCCACAGCTGTTTGTGCTTATGCAAGGCAATGTTCTCATCTATGTAGAAATGGCAGATTAACTACAAGCACTTCACATCAGTATTAAGCACATAGACTATGACTTCATTAGACTTGTATTAGTCAACAGCATCTGGTGACATTTTACTTTATGCGTGTTCTAGTTTTTTATTTGTAATGTGGGCCAAAGGTCAGATGTCCCAGGGGATTTCTCTAACATTACAAGTGTCTCTGGCAATGAGATATTGCCAAATAAAGCTCTGTGCATATATCTCAATGGGTAGCCGTCTCAGGACTCGGTTTTCCCCTGGATAGCGGGTGCTGCAAATGAACCAGTTAGAATTTAGTTTTGTTCACTTGCACTGCTCAAAAACAGGTACTGTTTTCACATGGTATTCCATCACTGTGAAATAACCAGAGGTGTGTGCATATATTTATCACTCCTGAAAGGGAGATGATGCTAGACTCACTGAATTGTGTGTTGAGAATAATAGAAAATTGGGCTGGTAGGAGCACAGGCCAGTGAAGGCAATCCTCCTGATTTTCTTCCATTCATTTAAATTGAGGAAAACCAGCATGCTCCTTTGCCACTCAGCCAATCCAACTCTTCAATGTTCGCTGCACTCGTGAATCCAAACACAGAGCCAAGAAATTCACTCCGATAGCCTGAGGCATACACTTATTGTAGCATATTGTTGTGAAGTTAATTAGATGAATATGATTAAAACAAATTTGTTTCTTACCTTGGCATCAAAGGCATGCTTGAAAATTTCACATAATGTTTTTGCATAGACTTGGGACTTTCCAGTTTCTGTGGCATACAAGATGGTGGCTTTTACTCTTTTTGCCATTGCTTGCCCCATTAACTTCGTAGAGAATTTCACTGCCCTTTTCAAACAAAAATGCCAGAGTATTAGGACTGGATGTCTTCAATGTGCAAATAATACCAGCATACAATAACAAGTCTTTTGGACAAGTGTCCTCAGAAGCATTTCTTTCAGCTATAGATTCAGATGCGAGTCTTGGAAAATTCTGTATGACATGAATTCTGCTCTGTCAAGTATCAAGATGCCAGTTGGTATCACTTAACTGTTTCCAACTGTTGCTTTTTGTGACTGTGCTTCTTAAAGGACAAATCTGGTTTTATCTTGCGCAAACAGGTGGTGAGCCAGCAATGCCAGGCCCCAGTAGTTCGCTTTCCCAAAAGTGTTTGGATTACTAATGGCGTAAAACATGTTTAAAGTGGTGCAGAGGCAATATTTTGTGAAACTTCTGATGTGTGCTAAATAACTTCTTCAAACTCCCAGTCAAAGAATATAGGGGAGGTGGTGGCATCGTGGCATTGTTGCTGGACTGGTATTCTAGTGATCTAGGGTGGTGCTCTGGGGACCCAGATTCAAATATCAGCATGGCAGATGGTAAAATTTGAATTCAATAAAAATCTGGAATTAAAAGTCTGTTGATTGATCTGGTTCACTAACAGGGAAAGAAATCTACTGTCCTTACCAGGTCTGGCCTAGATGTGATGCTGGACCCTTAAAATGTCCTCTGGACAAGGGCAATCAGGGATGGGAGATAAATGCTGGCCTAGTTAGTGACACTCACATAAAGAAAATATATTAACATGCTACTAGATGTTTTTAAATATGGTAATGCGACTTTCTTCCCGATTAACTCATATTGTAGATAACACTCATGGGCCAGTCCAACCTTCACACCTATTCTTATCTTAAGACATTGTTAATGCACCAAGGATACAAAAAGCCTCATTTGGTAATTATTTTACTGGATTTGCAGGATCGCTCTTAAAGTTCAATGAGTGAATAAACCTTCACATCTTGCTTTAAGCTTAAAATCACTATGAAAATACATTTAACAAAAAGAAAACAAGCATATAACAATTATATATTCACACCTAACCCATTAAATGGAAAACCAATAAAAAGGCTCAGCAACAAAAAAAATTACTAAACTACCCTTTGTAAATAACTTGAACTATGCTTCTTCTTATATTTCTCAATACCTACGTCAGCATTAACATAAACACTCTCTTGCAAGTTTCAAACTAATTCCTTCTCTTTCTCAGAAATTTCAACCTGACTGTTTCCTTCTCAGATCGGTTCAAATGAACTCTCCAGTTCAAAGGGCGGATTTACATCACAGAGAGGGTTCCCAGGGCTTCCTAGATTTTGAATGATCACCCACTCAAATTTAAAACCAAGACCTCAGTCATATAGCATTATTTAAGTTTGAATTATTCCTCTCACAAACCCGTGGCTAATGAAACTTGCAAACATTGTTGTGATTCGACCTTGGACCACAATTCTGGCGGTCACTTGTTCAATTCACACTGCTAATGACTGGATTTAAAGGAACAGCCACCAAACAAAAACTAGACAAAGTTATTTTGGGCACGGTCACAAATAAATAGTATGTACTGAAATATAACTGCTAAATCTAAATCAACTATTGAGCAACATATTTTAATATTTCTTACACTATACGGCTCCAATAAACAATGGTGTGTTGAATACAATAAACTTACTTTGCTAGCTTTTTAAATCCAATGGCTCTCTTTTTAGTGGGAGTTCCATTAACTCCTTTCCACACATGATTCAACCAGGGATCTGCCTGCATTGGAAACAACAGTTAACCCAGTTGATCTATGAACATGAAATGATGCATAAAATATGTTATTGGCAAGGGATTTCAATTCTGGGGTTATTTCACAGGGCTAGAACTCACGAGCAACATGTTATAGGTTCTCCAGGGACATCTCAATTAGCTTTCATTCTGGCAGCATAACAAATCTCCTGCTGTTAATAATAGATAATGTCTAGTCGGGTTTTAATCAGGTCACAGTGGAAAGGTTACCTTTGAGGTGGCATTATGCATCATGTTGGCCTGGAACAACATTTAAAACAGTGCCTTTTTGCCCTGTTGTTAAGTACTTGCACGATGCATGAAGATATCAAACCTACTCAAAACTTCACCAAAACATGTTAGGTGTTAATGAGACATGATTTGTCAAATGTGGACTGTTACTTCATTTATTTAATTTGTTTTAACAAACATATATTTTTAGATCACCACCAATACTTCCAATAATTTGAACTCCTGATGCTTTGTGAGGTAGTAAATTTGTGGTAAACATATAAACCCTGCTGACCATGGGAGATATGGGGCCCTTTGGACAGCATACACATGAATTAAAGCACTAAGAGCGTGTAATGGTGCCAAAATACAGAGTCCTCATGTGGGTTAGACAAATATTGAATAACTTATTACTAAGTCATTAGAAGTCAAAAGGTTAGAAAGTCAGAACTGCTTCTTAAGGTAATACAATTGGGAGCAAACTGTGAGAGTAACTATCAGGGCAACAAATTTTCAGGAAAAACAAGTTTAAAGAAACACAAATATTTAAGAATCACTGCTTTATCTCTTATATTATAATGAAATGGAATGGGGGAGGTGGTGGCATAGTGGTACTGTCACTGGACTGGTATTCCAGGGGCCCAGGTTAATACTCTGGGTTTGAATCCCACCACAGCAAAAAGCAAAATTTAAATTCAATAAAAATCTGGAATTAAAAGTCTGATGATAACCATGAAACAGCAACACCCATATCCCATGAACAAATAAAAAAAAACTATAATTTATCCATTCTCACTCCTGTATATAAAGGAATCTTTAAGGGTAATTTACTATTTACTTTCTCAATGATTCTAGTTTTTGTTTCTCAGCTTCTCTCAAATGAGATGGCTGTTACTAACCACATGTCGGATCTGGATGTGATCAAAGTTCAGCTTTAAGTTTGCAAAAACTGCTTAATAATCAGATTATTGGGGCTGCGAATCAATCACCTTTAAATCATGATCATTATTCTCGTGCCCAGCTCCCCATTCTTTCTCATTTGTTTATGGTCCTCTTTTGCTGACTCTGATTCTCTGTCTCTTATTTACTTCTGCTGCTTCTCTTTTATGTCCTCATCCAGTTCATTTTTGTTTCTTATTTCAGATTTCCAGCATCCGCAGTATTTTGCTTTCCTATTTCAGTTTTGTTTCTCTCAGTCTATCTTCCTTTCCTTTCCTTCACTCTGAAAGTTCCTGCAGTCCTGGTACCTGAGATAACAACATCTGCTGAGAATTTCTTTGATATGTTTAACTTTCATTTAAATCACCCTCTGTACTTGTTTAAGATTATCCACCTATACTTTAAACTAAAACTGCTTTAGTGCTTCTTTTGAAAGAATCTTCCTTCCTATCTTGCTTGTGAATCCTGTTGGAGATGAACTTGAAAAATGATGAATCAGGAAAGTGCATTCCACAGAACGCCATACAAATTATGTTTTGTTTCATTTTCCCTCCTAGTATTTAAGATCAAAACCTTGAGAAATATCTGAACCACAAAGGTAGCAGAATAACTGACATCTTTATTTTTTTGAACAGAATTCCTGAAAGCACAAGCAAAAGACAAGTCAGCCTTAACTGGCTCATGGTAGCACACTCAGAAAGCATCAGAAGGGTATGGGTTCAAATCCCACTCCAGAGACCCAAGTGTACAATCTGGGCCAAGGTTCCAGTGCAGTATTAAGGAAGTGCTGCACAGTCAGAGGTGCCAATATTCAGATTAAATGTTAAGGGGAGGCCCTAGGTTGATGCAAAAAAACCTACTACAAATTTCAAAACACAGCCTTGTCTGCCCAGTATCCTGGACAATATTTATTCCTCGAACAACATCACTAAACCAGATTATCTGATCATTATCTTAGTGTTTTTTTTGCGGGACCTTGCTGGGTGCAAATTCGCTGTCATATTTCCTACATTAGAACAGTTACTACGGGCATGATTATATGCTCCCCCTGGGGCTGAATGTGGGAGGGCTCGCTGCTCACCCGCCACTACCCTACCACAATTTTACCAGCAATAGGGGTGGCATTGGGTGCCCTGCATGCCATTGCACCACTTGAGGCCCTTAAGTAGGCAATTAATGCTCACCTGGGATAGCAATATAGACAAGATAGCAATAACCAATAACAGGAGCGGTGCATGCCAAGTGCCCAGCCCAGCAAGTTTCCTTTCTTCCAATCAAATAATCCAACTTTGGAATGTGAAGATGCTCATAGGGCTGTAACCTTTGAGCTCCCCAGCGTCGGATTGGGGGGACACCCCAAAGATGCACTGGGGAACCTCTCTTGGAACCAAGATCCAACCTCCTCACCCAAGTTACCCACACCCTGAGGTTTGACCACTCCCAAGGTCCGATCCCCCACATTCCCCAAAATCCGAGAGCCCTCCCAGCCCCAAGGTCCAAAACTGCCCTCACCAAGGTCTGACCCACCCCCCCTCCCCCATCCCCACCACCCCACCCCCAATCCTGAGGTCCGACCCTCCCCTTGAGGTCTGACTCCCCCTACTCCAGAGCTTCACCACCATCCCCCCCCGCCTCCCCGCCCCTGCTGCCGGAACCCCCCACCCCTCCCCCCATTTCTTATCTACTTACCTTAAGACACTTACCTTCACCCTGGCCTGGTCAATTCCAATGGACCTATTAACTTACCTGATTTACAGAAGCTAGTGCCGTAAAAAAGAGGTGTGTCCTCCTTCACTTCAGTGGAGCTGGACTTCAATGCTGGGCCTGGATCTCGTCTGGCCTGAGCCAGAAGGTCAGGCGAGACAGGTACAGAAGGAATTTAACATTAGTAATTGGGCACAGAGTGGCAATCCTACACTGATTACCAGCCTGAGGAAGTTAGGGCCCATGATTAGTGTATTGCAATGTCCCACCACTTTCTACATCTGCCCAAAATCCTTCCTGTCCGCCTGCACAATGAGCTAATGATCTACAGCATTGCCAACTGATATGTTGCCAAGGCTATTACTCAAACTGTTTTATTAAATTGTGCAAGATGAAGGTTGTAGGATAATTTCCTGATGTAATTTCCCATTTCAGATTGTATCCTGATGTCTTAGAGTTTTTCCAGAGTCTTCACCCTACACCACCCAAACAGATTAACTGGTTATTTAAAACATCATTTTTGTGGGGCCTCACCATGCATTATGCTCATTACATTCATCTACAAAATAAGAGTGACTACATTTTTTTTTTAAAAAGTATATTGTTGGCATTTTAGGAAATACTGGGGACATGAAAGGAAAGGTTCAATGTAAAATTCTATTTGCTTCTCACATTATCCCATTTAAAAAAATTGTCTAACCAACAAATTGTTTACAAGTTTTAAAAGAAAGTTCATTCAACTATAGGTGTGGCTTTGCAATTTGTGCAATGGCACTTGTTTTTAGCTTCTGTCTTGGATGAAGTCATCTGGATCATGTAGCCTTGGCTGTTAACTGATTTATGCAACTCCTCAAACCACTTGATGGTATGAATTATTGAAGGACATTGTAGCATTTGCTTCTTTTGCCTGTGCAACAGTGTACAAATTGCAAAACATGCCTACCAAGAGGGCACAGTCTCTGAGCAACAATTAACTGCAAACTAGCCTAGCAGCTCCACAAACATGAGATCTATTCATTCTACTTCTCTTCCAAATATATCTATCTCTGTTTTTGCTATGTGATCTAACAACAGTAACTGAAAAGCTTCCAATAAGTTCCATTCATTGTGGCTCGTACTTTTAAGTCCAGCACTTCTTTGTCACATTCCCCAGATGATGGAATCACATCTCCACAACTTAATAGCAGATGTCTACTCAATTCTAATACACTAGATTTGCATCACTTACCCTGAGAATTGAGGATGGAAGGCAGCCGCATTTAGTAAGACAACGTTCAACACTTGAGGCTTACCTATCTTGACATTAGGAAAATGACTTTCCTTTGGTTTCCATGTCTTATTGATGTAGGTGAGTAGTGCATTGATCTTAAATAATATATAGATAAAAGCAAAGAACTGCGGATGCTGGGAATCCAAAACAAAAACAAAAACAGAAATACCTGGAAAAACTCAGCAGGTCTGGCAGCATCGGTGGAGAAGAGTACGGTTGACGTTTCGAGTCTTCATGACCCTTCAACAGAACTAAGTAAAAATAGGAAAGGGGGGAAATATAAGCTGGTTTAAGCACCGGGGGGCAGGAGGGTGTTGAGACAAGAAGAGCTAGGTAAAGGGCCAGTGATAGGTGGAGATAACCAGAAGATGTCACAGACAAAAGGACAAAGAGGTGTTGAAGGTGGTGATATTATCTAAAGGAATGTGCTAATTAATGGTAGAAAGCAGGACAAACAAGGTACAGATAGCTCTAGTGGGGGTGGAGTGGGGTGAAGGAATACTAAAAAGGCTAAAAATTAGAGATAAAACAATGGATGGAAACACATTTAAAAATAATGGAAATGGGTGGGAAAAGAAAAATCTATATAAATTATTGGAAAAAAACAAAAAGGAGGGGGAAAAAACAGAAAGGGGGTGGGGCTGGAGGAGAGAGTTCATGATCTAAAATTGTTGAACTCCATATTCGGTCCAGAAGGCTGTAAAGTGCTGAGTCGGAAGATGAGGTGCTGTTCCTCCAGTTTGCGTTGAGCTTCACTGGAACAATGCAGCAAGCCAAGGACAGACATGTGGGCATGAGAGCAGGGTGGACTGTTGAAATGGCAAGCGACAGGGAGGTCTGGGTAATGCTTGCGGACAGACCGAAGGTGTTCTGCAAAGCAGTCACCCTGTCTGCGTTTGGCCTCTCCAATGTAGAGGAAACCGCATTGGGAGCAATGAATGCAGTAGACTAAGTTGAGGGAAGTGCAAGAGAAATGCTGCTTCACTTGAAAAGAGTGTTTGGGCCCTTGGATGGTGAGGAGAGGGGAAGTGAAGGGGCAGGTGTTGATTCTTCTGCGGTTGAACCGCGGTCTCTTCCTCGAACAGAGGCCCGAACAATCCCCATCCACCACTACTCTCCTCCATCTGGCTGAACTTGTTCTTACACTGAATAATTTCTCCTTTAACTCCTCTCACTTCCTCCAAATAAAGGTTGTGCCTATGGGTACCCACATGGGCCTCAGCTATGCCTGTCTCTTTATGGGATATGTGGAACATTCCTTGTTCCAGTCCTACTCCGGCCCCCTTCCACAACTCTTTCTCTGGTACATCGATGATTGCTTCGGTTCTGCTTCATGCTCTCATTAGGACCTGGAAAAATGTATTAATTTTGCTTCCAATTTCCACCCCTCCATCATTTTCACATGGTCCATCTCTGACACTTCCCTTCCCTTCCTTGACCTCTCTGTATCAATTTCTGGTGATAGACTGTCCACTAATATCCATTACAAGCCTACTGACTCCCACAGCTACCTGGACTACAGCTCCTCACACCCCGCTTCCTATATGGACTCCATCCCATTCTTTCAGTTCCTTCGCTTCCGTTGCATCTGTTCTGATGATGCCACTTTCAAAAACAATTCCTCTGACGTGTCCTCCTTCTTCCTTAACCGAGGTTTCCACCCACGGTGGTTGACAGGGCCCTCAACCGCATCCGGCCCATCTCCCGTGCATCCGCCCTCACACCTTCTCCTCCCTCCCAGAAACATGATAGGGTCCCCCTTGCCCTCACTTATCACCCCACCAGCCTCCGCATTCAAAGAATCATCTTCCACCATTTCCGCCAACTCCAGCATGATGCCACCACCAAACACATCTTCCCTTCACTCCCTCTGGTGGCATTCCATAGGGATCGTTCCCTCCATAACACCCTGGTCCACTCCTCAACCCCCTCCCACATCACCTTTCCACGCAACCGCAGAAGATGCAACACCTGCCCCTTCACTTCCTCTCTCCTCACCAAGGGCCCAAACACTCTTTTCAAGTGAAGCAGCATTTCACTTGCACTTCGCTCAACTTAGTCTACTGCATTCATTGCTCCCAATGTGTTTTCCTCTACATTGGAGAGACCAAATGCAGACTTGGGTGACTGCTTTGCAAAACACCTTCGGTCTGTCTGCAAGCATTACCCAGACCTCCCTGTCGCTTGCCATTTCAACACTCCACGCTGCTCCCACATGTCTATCCTTGGCTTGCTGCATTGTTCCAGTGATGCTCAATGCAAACTGGAGGAACAGCACCTCATCTTCCGACTCGGCACTTTACAGCCTTCCGGACTGAATATGGAGTTCAACAATTTTAGATCATGAACTCTCTCCTCCATCCCCACCCCCTTTCTGTTTTTTCCCCCTCCTTTTTGTTTTTTCCAATAATTTATATAGATTTTTCTTTTCCCACCTATTTCCATTATTTTTAAATGTATTTCCATCCATTGTTTTATCTCCAATTTTTAGCCTTTTTAGTATTCCTTCACCCCACTCCACCCCCACTAGAGCTATCTGTACCTTGTTTGTCCTGCTTTCTACCATTAATTAGCACATTCATTTAGATAATATCACCACCTTCAATTCCTCTTTGTCCTTTTGTCTGTGACATCTTTTGGTTATCTCCACCTATCACTGGCCCTTTACCTAGGTCTTCTTGTCTCAACACCCCCCCTCCACCTCCCGGTGCTTAAACCAGCTTATATTTCCCCCCTTTCCTATTTTTACTTAGTTCTGTTGAAGGGTCGTGAGGACTCGAAACGTCAACTGTGCTCTTCTCCACCGATGCTGCCAGACCTGCTGAGTTTTTCCAGGTATTTCTGTTTTTGTTTTTTTTAAATAATACATACTCTAATTCACAAAGCATCAAGAATTATTGATAAAGAACTAGGAAATAAAAAGTAAGCTTAATTAATTAGTCAGAAGCTAATCTGGAAAAGACAGGCAAAGGAAACTATATTATTCTCAATGGCCTACCTGATACTCAAATGATGGGCTTAGCTGATAGTTTAGCATCTCTTGATGGAACACTGGCGTGATACTTCCTGACATCGGGGGAACAATCCACACCCAGTCTGCAGGGCACCCCCCTCGACATCTATACTCATTTTCCATGTGTTTCATGAAGGATTCCGTAGCAGAGTGGTGATCCACAATTGTCACGTTATCAGACTAAATAGGCAGAAAAAACTTTCAATGAGCACATAATCTGTATATTTATTTGAAAGAAATTGCATTACATGAAGCTTGTACTTACCTGAAAGCTGTGGAGGACAGCAATATTTATTTCAACTAATGCTTGATCTTTCCAAAGGGAAGATGTCTTTCTGGTGTCAAGTCCCATTTGTTTTGCAACATTCTGCAAGATGATCATATGCAAATAATTTAATAACCCCTTCCTGTTAACAGCAAATTAAACACTAGCAATTGGACAGGTAGTGTATTAGGTTTCACTGCATAATTGATGAGGCAACCATTGTCTGATCGTCATTTTTCACCTTTCTGTATGTTTATTAGCAACCATTCAATGAAATTATTTTCATATTGCTGGCAGCTTTTGATTCCATGATATTGGGATTCTTCAAGAGCAGACTTGTTGAATTCCAAGGAGGATCATTGGTGTCATCGACAGTGGCCCTTTTAAACTGTTTCTGGACTGGTCAAGGCCTCTCTGCAGCCACCCAACATCAGTGGGGTCAGCAAGATCATCCAGGCTGTCGAGGTGGTGCAGCCCAAGCAACAACTCGCATTGTCAAGGAGTGCCTGCTGACTAAACTTGAAAACGAACTCAAAGAACTACATCCAGCAACTGACAAAGCTATTGATTGGCTTTGTGACTATGCACATGTTAAATAAATAAATAATGAAATTATTTTAAGGGCTCAGTCAAATATTACCAAAGGAAACCCCTAACTAATTTGATTACAATATTCCGTGCAAGCAAATTCAAATCCGTATGTGGAAATGATTTTCAATCATGGTCAGACTTCAATTATGGGTGCCAAGATCATCTAAAATTTTATGAAAATATCTAAGATAGGGTTCTTGAAAAATCTTGGCCATTTGCTGAACATTGCATAGGATGCAGTTTGGTGTCTGGTCATGGAAAGCCACTTGAGCAGTTAACCATGGAGAAACAAAAGAGAAGCAAAACTAAGCAAAGGAAACATAAACAATGGAAAGTAAGAAAAATTGGAAGAATCAGGAAAGGTGAAGAGCAGCAAGGAGAAAATCTGAGAAACTGAGAGCACAAACAAAGACTAAAAGCAGGAAATAAATAGGTACGGTGATTTATTTCTGTGTTATGATAAACTTTGATCACGTTTTTCTGTTATGTATGAATGAGAAACACAGAGAAAGCTTCCTTGTTTCCATCGTTTTTGCTTGGTTTGTTCACACTGCATACAAAGGAGCAATGTGTAACTTCCTGATAGCTCATTTGGTATGAACACTAGTTAGTGCGAAATGGAATAGAAAAGTTGCGGATTCAGTCTGTGCTAAGTTCATTGAATTCAAATAGGTCAACAATAAGAAGGCGTGGTGTGATGAAAATCAATCTTGATTCTCGTGCAAAATGCCATCTGAACCTTCTTGCTGAAGATATGTTTATATGGACACTGGGTAAGAACTGCAATGTATTTGGTTCTAATGCCTCCATAGTTGAACAAACTATTAGTATTCACAGTCTTGGTTTAGTCATGAAGATTTTCTACTTGGAAACATAGAAACTTAGCAAAATAGGAGCTGGAGTAGGTCATACAGCCCTTCGAGCCTGCTCTGCCATTCAATATGATCATGGCTGATCCTCTATCTTAACGCCATATTCCTGTTCTCTCCCCATTCCATTTGATATCATTAGAGTCCAGAAATCTATCTATTGCCTTCTTGAACATATTCAGTGACTTGGCCTCCACAGACTTCTGTGTTTGGGAATTCCATAGGTTCACCACCTTTTGAGTGATGAAGTTTTTCCTCATCTCAGTCCTAAATCAGCTACCCCGTATCTTGAGACTGTAGCCCCGTGTTCTAAACCCCCCCAGCCAGAAGAAACATCATCCCTGCATCCAGTCTGTCCCACCCTGTCAGAATTTTATGTTTCAATGAGATCCCCTCTCATTCTTTTAAACTCCAGTGAATATAGGCCTAGTCGGCCCAATCTCTCCTCATACGACAATCCTGCCATCCCAGGAATCAGTCTGGTGAACCTTTGCTGCACTCCCTCCATGGCAAGTATACCCTTTCTTGGGGAAGGAGACCAAAAACTGCACACAATACTCCAGGTGTGGTCTCACCAAGGCCCTGTACAGCTGTAGTAAGACATCCTTCCTCCTGTACTTAAGTCCTCTCGCAATGGAGGCCAACATACCATTTGCCTTCCTAACTGCTTGCTGCACCTGCAGGCTTGCTTTCAGTGATTGGCGTAAAAGGACACCCAGGTCCCTTTGTACAACAACATTTCCCAATCTATCACCACTTAATTAATACTCTGCCAGTCTGTTTTACCGACTAAAGTGGATACCTTCACATTTATCCACGTTATACTGCATCTGCTATGTATTTGCCCACTCACTCAACTTGTCTAAATCACCTTGAAGCTTCTTAAAATCCTCCTGTAGAGTGAAATGGCAGCATGGGGCAGAACCTTTAAGAGAGAAAGGGAGGTAACAAATTTGGAAAACAACAAAAAACTTGTGGTTTTCTGAAGCCTCTTCATGATTGGGGCACTGTCATTCCAACAGAACTTTACATCTAGCAAAATTTAATGGCATTTCAAGCACTAGCCCATAAAGAGAACGAAAGTTCCTGGAGTGCATAATCTATTAGCAAACCTTATAAGCATACTGTCAACATCATTCCTACTTTATAGACACATTTTTGTGAATGGCTGTTTCTAATCTTCTTCTGGCCAGGTGTCCCACATTCCACTCTCCATGCACTTGTGTTCATCCAAACTCTGCTAAGCATAACTTTATCCTAACTTAGCTGACATGGAACATTACAGGAAACCAAAGCAAACCACTGCAGATACCGGAAATCTGAAATAAAAACAGGAAATGGTGAAAACATGCAGCAGGCATGGCAGCATCTACGGAAAGAGTTAATGGCTGGATTTTTGCTAAATTGGGCCAACTCGGGAGCTGTTCAGAAATGGTGGATAGGACTAGATTCAGGGATTTCCACCCCCATTCCCATTTCCAGCAATTTTCACCAGCTTAAGTTAAGGATGCAGGCAGTCGACCCATACCAGCACTCCCGCCCTTGTCATCTCCTTTGTGGGGATGGCCAGTTCAATACCCATGTGCTGGGCAATTATAGTGGACTTAAGCCCCATTTGTAAGAATATGTAGTTCACAGCCTCTCAGAGGAGTCGTGAACCATGGGGGAGCCCCTGACCCAAGTGCAGAACCAAAATTAAACAGTTATCTGTTCCTAGGATTCTTTCAGTGAGAGACTTTGAAACTTTAAAAAAGATTTTCAGATTGAGTAGTTTAATGTTGTAAGATGGATGTGTTTTTACTGCAATGATTGATTTTAAAACCCTGATCTGCACAGGGAAGTTGACCATTACATTGATCAGCAGTGTGTAATTGTTGAAGTGCATTAGAGTACTTTTCCCATTTGGAGAAGTGTTTTTATGCATTCAACAGCGAAGAAAACACTGCTTACTATCACTACTGTAATACTCTGAAATGAATTAAATACCCAGAGTCCATTTAAATTGAAAATAGAACCTACAGCTGATTTCACTTACGGAGAAATAGAACAGCCACCGCTCCTTGATTGCTTTGATTGACAGGACAGCTAGTGTAGCTTAGGGAAAATGGCCATCTGGTTTTTCAGCTTCAATAGGTTCCATTGTTTATATTTCTCAGAATTTGTTTTGACAGCTGGGTCTTTTGTGAATGCTTGGCTGAGTTTCAAAAGTTTAAGTACCATTTATCTCAGCAGGGGCAGTGTTCACATTTTGATTGACAATTTTAATAGGTTATTAAAGAATTGTCTATCTTTGATGTTGGAAGTAAGTAAATCTTTGCTTTTACAACAGATTGATGTGAGGGGATTTAATGTGAGCAGTTTTTATGAATGAGAGCTTTTTTCAGTATGAAATGTGTTTTGAATGACAGCTTAATTAGATTGTTAGAAGCTTACTTTTTTAACATACATTTCAATGATAGCCTGAAGGCTATCCATATTGGATATTGGATGAGTGGCAGGATAAATGAGGGGCATGGGTGGAAAAATGGGGGCTATGAGGGACTTGGAGGCAGCAGGGAGAGTAAAAGGGGGCATGTACGGGTATGAGTGGGCATGTACAGGTTATGAGGGGTGCCTCAGGGAGATCTCGGCGCTCTTTTACGAAAGAGCAAACTCCCAACTCAGGGAAACCCCCCCTGCTGCCCGCACAGGGAGCACACAGCGCTTCCAGGTGCGCATCACACTGGGCTGGCCTTAATTGGCCCGCCCTACATAAATTGGCAGCATTGACCCAATCAGGGGAGCTAATTGGGTCCATGCCCGTCCTCACACAACCACCCCCAACAGGGGGAAGATTCTACCCAATGGCACCAGATGAATTCACTCCAGTGTTGTCATTCTGAATTATTCCGGCCACTTCAGACAAGTGACAAGTCACTCTTGCAGCTTCTGTGAGCCACACACAATCCTGACTTGGAACTATGTTGCCGTTCCTTCACTGTGGCTGGGTCAAAATCATGAAACTCACTTCCTAACAACACTGTGTGTGTACCTGACCACATGGTTGCAGCAGTTCATGAAGGTGGCTCACCACCATCTTTTCAAGGGCAATTAGGGCTGGGCAGTAAATGCTGGTCTAGCTGGCGACACACACATCCTGCTTTTCTTGGTCTTCTGTAGCTTCTTCCATTTATCTATGTGCACACAGCTATGGAAAGTATACCCGCTGGTGACATTCTAGAAAAGTGCCCAAATCATGACAGCTTTTCTCATTCTCCATGCACACTTTATCAGTTAGCCCCGACTAATCTGTTTTCAGTGTTGCTGTAAGGTCAATGTCATCAGCAAATCTGAGTTTAATATCATGCCACTTTCCTCCAATATCACCTTTCAGTACAAGATTCATTATTATTTCCAGTATTATATTAGATAAATCAGATGACAATGTGCATTCTTGTCTCATCACCAAATGGTGATCTAAACCATTCTGTCAATCTACTTTAACAGCACTCAGGGGCTTATTGTAGGTGTTTTCTATTGGCCAAATAAATTTTCTCAGGAATATTACACATCCTCAATAACACAAATCTTCAAAGAGTGAAAAGCAGCAGTTACAGAGGAATCAGCTTTCTGAGTATATTGAGTGAGGTATCTTAATTAGACACCACAGAGAATAAAAACACATATTCAAGTGTTGCTGCTGGTAGACCAAATTGGTTTTGGACCAGGATGATGTAATTTAACTCAACTGTTTGTAATGAAACAGTTTTTAGAAATACTTACAAAACACAACATCCATTGTTAGCCCAGCTTCAGTGATCTTCAGCAGGCCTTTGGCCATGAATAGCAAATAGGGATATGGCGCTTTAAGCAGTCGAGCGGAGCAATTTACATTTGTGGGGCAAGAGAAAATACATCAACCGGTAGGTGTCATTTCCAGATTCACTTCCAGGTTTACCAGTTTTAAGCTGATAGTCAACATTCCAACTCATGTGCCAGCTTGTTAGTGTTCAGCAGAATTAAAGATTGTCTGTATTGTCTATTATATCAGTTGAAAGATGGCTGTCAGCCCCAATCAGATCAGTTGGATGGTGGAACTAGAGCTGTCAGGCCCCATTAGACATTGGGTTCTCCCACTGTTGCTTACACATAAACTTGAGGAAAGAATGTTTCATGACGAGCCAAAGATTTTGAGAGTTGCAGTTACAGGTATATTTGGCATTTATCTCAAAATAATTTGCATAAAATGTTCCTGTATGTTGTAATGATATCAAAGGAACCAATCGGTCACAAAGGATTGTACAAGTACATTGTGGGTTCATTATTAAGAACAGGCACATTGCACTTATATACATGATTGAAAACTTGAAGACATCAGGGCTGCAGGGCTGTGTGCACTGTGTTCTGCTCTAGGCTGAAATGAAACTGAGGATGGATCACATGACACACTTCCCTTAATGTGATGGCACATTGCTATCCCTTAAAGGCATCAACGGGGGAATTTTGTGGACATTTTAACAATATCCTCTTGACCTTCCTTTTCCTATAGTATCTGGGATAAATGTTGCTGTAACCGCTTTCATGCGCTTTTCTAAAGCCCCCCCTGCCACCCCTGTTATAATCACAACCTTCTCTGGCCTGATTTTTATGATGGTTTTGCTTTTGTTTTGTTTGACTCTCCCTCACTTGCCCTCAATGCAGCCCACACCCTGGTCACTTGCCTTTCCTGTCTGAGCTAACCCAGTGCTGGTCCTCTCAACGCGCTCTCCCACTCACTGAACTAATATGCTACAATCTCACCCCGAGAGATTGATCTGCTTACCAGCTCTATATTTGTGTACTATCTATGCAGTGTCTTCAAAGTCTTTCTGTGCAATCACTATTCTGTGATTACTCTCCAACTCTGCAACTTCATTGTGGTCTGTCTGTCTGTTAAGGGCCGTTGCATGCCATGTAGCATGTCTGAAGCTCTGCATGTCATTCATATCTGTACTTAATCTTGCTGCTAGGCTGAGCACTATGTCACTTAGAAGGAACCACTGATGAACACCTTGGTACGGTATTGTAATGATATAAAAGGCACCAATCACTCATGAGGGATTGTGCAAACACATTGTGGGTTCATTTATTAAAAACAGTGAACTTGAACATAGATACATGGATAGAAACTGGAGGACATCAGAGCTGCAGAGCTGTGTGTGCTGTGTTCTGCTCAAGGCCAAAAGTGAAACTGAGGCTGGATCAGGTGACACAGACTTCCCTTAAAGTGATGGCATTCACTAGCCATTAAAGGCATATTACAACAAAAATAAATAAGTAAAATAAATCTGTTCCTCCACTGACACTGGGTCAAAATCCTGGAACTCCTTCCCTAAGAACATTGTGGGTGTACATACACTGCATGGACTGCAGTGTTCGAGAAGGCCACTCACCACCACCTTCTCAAGGACAATTAGGGATGGGCAATAAATGCTGGCCCAGCCAGCGACACCCACATCCCATGAAAGAATATTTAAAAGAAAAGGTGCTTAAAGGCAATCTTTAAAGAGAACTCATTTTCAAAAATAAGGAGGATGTATTCTGGCATGAGTGAATTAACCTGCTTGGTTTCCACATTGATAAATTGTGCTTGCAGAATTACTAGTGATTGGTAATAAAATAGCGAGTAAAGTTGGAGCAGTGATGAGTTTTGCTTAATATTAAAAATTATACTGAGATTCCCATGTTTAGGATCGTTTGACAGTGTACTATTGAAATGCATGATGTGTCCCGTTGGCCTATTTGTGAGTGACTGGTTGTGTTCAGTCATTTTCCTCAACTGTGAAAGAGATTTTCAATTTGTTTACATGCTGAAAATGGCAGTTCCTTTGTTACCGAACAGTAACTGGGGAGAGAACCTACACCATTGCATTGGAAGAGTTAACATCCATGGGAAATATGAAGAGCTACATTAATAATTAGTAAGAGTACAGTAGATTTCAAAGCACAGAAAAGAGACATTCGGTTTACCTTTTATTTACTTATATTCAGGATCTGGCCAATGCTGACAGGGGCCTATTTACTGCCTTACTTACTTACTACAGGGATATTCAGTGATGAATAGGTTATGTCATGAGAATTCAAAGAAGTTTTATCATTTACAGGGCTCAAATCAGGAGTGTGATTGAACATTGGTCAGGATGTTCGTAGCTATGACAACACTTGAGTAGTCTGACAAAAAAAGTTCCACTTGATCGGTGTTCCTGCCACTGACAAGAATATCAATATTCATTCCTTCCACCACTTACAGAATGAACTGCAGCAACTAATCGAGATTATTTCAAAAGCTCTCCCCTGCAACTTCTACCATGAAAACGGACAAAAGCAGCAATGCTGTGGGAATATTATCAATCCCATTTCATACACCATCCTGACATAAGCATGTATCACTGTTCCTTCATTGTCACTGGGAAAACAGCCTGGAATTCCCTACCTAACACCATCGTGGGAGCACCATTGCCACAAGGACTGCAGGAGTTCAAGGATACAGCCTACCATCACCTTCCTAAGGCAGCTAAGAATGTGGAGTAAATGCTCACATCCAAGAGCAATATTTTTAAAAACACTTTCTATCAATTGCTCTGGCAAGTCATTTAATGCTAAATGTCTGCATGTCAACAGGGGAGAGATAAACAGAGCAAGAGAGAGAGATAGAGAGAAGTGTTTTGTGTAGGAATGTTGTAAGGCGAAAATTTTAAACAGAGCGCTGGAAAAACTTTAAGTAAGCTCAAAATGTCAATGATTCTGGATTAATAGTTAGTAGTCATTTTGTTTTAAAAAAGTAAGGCTTGCATTTATTTAGCTCCATTCATGACCTCAGGATTTCCCACAACACTTTACAGCCAATTAAGTTGTTTTGAAGTGTAGCCACTGAAGTAATGTTAGAAAGTCTACAACAATGACACACTCTTGCCTTTTACGTTATATCTTTATGTGAAAGTAGGTTTACTGATTGAACTAAAAGGTTTTGATAATAAATAGCCATTTGGTCATACAGAACTTGAGTATTGCTGAAAAAGAGACATGCCGAAGCTTTAACAAAATGTCTCTTTTTCAGCGATTTGATAATAGCTGCTGCTCTGTATGATCACTCACTGGGAAATAAAATAGTTTAATGATTCGTAATTAGTCTTGCCGCACCAAGTGTTTAGTTGGCCTACTTTCAAAGAGATTGAAGAAGTACATATGCAAAAGGTAGTTAGCTGCTTGAGAATGATAACCTTTGTAACCTTATACCCTTTGGTTATCCTGTTGCACAAGTAGGCGGAGCAATGTGAGGCAACTTCCAGAAAATTAAGTTGCTTTGATGTTTATGGGAATAACCAGTGCCACTGAACCATGAAAATACCTATGGCACGCTATCATTTATAATCACAAGTAAAACTTTTATATTCATGGATCTTTTGAGATTGTCAGCTTTTTTTTGTACTATGGCTATTGGTCATTTTTTTGCTGCTTTGCTAGGTTGCATATATTAATTCAAATCATTTGAAATTCACTGTAAAACCTGTGCCATTTGTTCACATTCCCTGAATGTGCACTCTCATGCTATGAGGTTTAGAATAATCTAATTTGTCCAACATCTGGAAAGAGTATAAATTGGCTGGTACTGAGAAATGTCACCCTTAGGAGTCACGACCACATATGAGGCATTATGGAGCTGAGTTAAGGTTCCAAATGGGATTTTAGCAACAAGTGAATCTTTGAAAGGTTCTAAGTAAGCACAATATCCACAAGAAATCAAAAAATCTCTGGTTTCTGGAGCCAACCGAATGGCGGAGTGATGTCTGTGAAAATTACATGCTGTAGAGTAAGTGAAAGACATGGGGCAGGATTTTCTGGGCCCGATATAAGCGGGCATCGTTGTGGGCTGGATGGGAAAATTTGAAGAGCTGTTGGCTTTTAACGGCTCTCCAAATTTTCCTGTCCCACCCACGACAATGCCTGCCAGTATTAGGGCTGGAAAATCCTGCCCTTGGCCTAAGGTGTGTAACTGATTTAATAGTCTTGAATTAAAACAAATTGTCCTTTCATATTTAGAAATATAACTTTCTGTTAATAATGCTTCAAAGCAGAAATGTAACATCGACTACATTTTATAAGCTGGACGTGTGCAAAACAATGGCTGGGTTGTATTTCCAAAAATAATTCAAATGGCCAAAACTTGGTCAAAGAGATAAGTTTTAAGTAAAGTGCTTTGGAATGTCTTGAGATCATAAAAGGCGCTACATAAATGTTCAATATTTTATTTTTAAAAGGTCATTTGTTTCACCCTGTGATAAAGGTAATGGTCAGCAGAAACATTTCTATGTTGTTCTAAAAAGGAAATAGAAGTTACCTCTAGAACATAATATCGAGCGGCATCGCAGAAGTCACGGACTCCGATTTCTGTTCCCATATACCATCCACTAAAAGGACAGGCTGTAAACTCAAGGCCTCCAATATCCAGAAGCATGTTTGAAACAGCTGGCAGGCCGTACCACTTCAAGTTCAGATCTTTAAACCATTCGAACCTAAAGGACATTCCGAAGGTTACAGAAATGCGAACAGCTGTTGTATTATGATTCTAGATTATTGTAATTTTATTTGAGTAAATAGCCCCCTCTTTCATACTTATCAACCCCTTTCTTCACACACACTCTTGCTGCCTGGACTAAGAGACAGGAATGCAGATGGTTCTCAGACGAATGGCTCCTGTAGCTAGATACTCAGAGCCACTAGAAACTATTGACTCTACCCATCACTTCTCCTTTCCATTTGCTGGGAAACATAGCTATCAATGCCACATTTTATGCTCTGTTCCACGTGGAAACTGCACTTTATTTGGGTTCCCACCGAGTAACAGCAAGATTAATGGCCAAAGTGTGGAAAAAAATTACTGCAGCTAAATGAACAAATGTGGCTACTTTTAAATATAATTTGGAGTGAAATCAATGTTCATGGATAACAAACTGCACCCAATTGGAATTAACTGTAATATTAATCAAAAATGTTCATTTGAAAACTCAGGTAAATTTCATGCTTCATAACAGAAGCTAAAACAATATTTGAATTGCAAATAATCAAATGATAAAAGCTTTACAAAAACTGTTCTGAACAAAGCTGTACGTACTTAGGATGCCTGAAAGGTACTTCCAAGATCAGTTCTGGGGGTATCTCAAATAGTTCAGGGTCATTCCCATTGGCTTGAAGCAAAAGGGGGAGGATGTCAAAGCAACCTTTAGGTCCTTTCCAACCTTGTTGCATACAAATCTGCATCAATAATAATCCACAAAGAAAATATGACATTCAGAGAAGCAGTATGGAAACATCCATAAATATGACTAAATAATATAAGTTGAAACAAGCTGTTATTTGATATACTGGACCTCAGTTAGCTCCACAGAAGCAGGGTCTCCAATGACTGAACCATCGGGTTGTTTGTACCCAGCATATCGTATCAGCTGGCTGTTCCAGATTCTGAAATCATGCTTGCCATCTGTTCGTTGTGGGAATATTGTGATAGCAGACCTGTAAAATCATCAATCTTATAACTGTTGAATGGTGTTACACTGACATCTATTGACGTTAATTGAAACTAATATGTTTTCTAACATAAAATAACTTTAAAATATTTAATTACATACATGGATTTTCATTTAAATTAAATTATAACAACAAATTGTTTTTATATTGCACCCCTAACATAATAAAACATCCCCAGCTGCTTCACAAAGGTATTAGTAAACAAAATATGATGCCGAACCACAGAAGGGGATATTTGGACAAATGGCCAAAAGCTTGGTCACAGAGATAGGTCTTAAGAGTGTCTTAAAGAAACAAAGCAAAATAGAGAAGCGGAGAGGTTTCTGGAGGGAATTCCAGAGCTTTTGGACGAGGCATCTGAAGGCACAGCCACCAAAGATGCAGTGATTAAAATTGAACATGCTCATGAGGCCAGAATAAGGAGAGCACAGTTATCTTGGGGAGTTGTGGACCTGGAGCAGATTATGGAGGTGGGAGAATCGAAGACTTGGAGGGATTTGAAAACGAGGATGAGAGTTTTAAAATCCAGGCATTATTTAACTGGGAGCCAGTGTAGGTCAACAATCACGGGGGCAACGGGCGGACATAATTCGGTGCAAGATAGGATGTAGACAGCAGAGATTTGGATGACCTCAATTTTACCAAGTGCAGAATGTGGGAGGATGGTCAGGAGTGTGGTAGAATATCCCCTCAGGTGTAGTAACTGTGGGTATAGCCTCTCCTGTTGTCTATCAGAGGTCACGTGATGTTCTGGGAGGCTCCGACCAGTGAGCCCTAAGTGCAGGGAATCCAGGGGGGTGGGTCTTCCTGACAAGAGTCCTGATCGAGCATGTAGCACCTCAAAAGCTCTCTGTAATAAGGTTATCTGTTTCTTGTTGAAACCTGTCTGCTCTGTCAAGTCATTACATTTGGCTGCGAGGGTAAAATAGCTCCGACACTGCACCTTACCTTGTTAACCTGAGTACATCGAATCTTAAGAAAATGAAAACATTACTCACCAATCATGCCACTCTCAGTAGAATCGATCCTTATGATGTGACTATGGAAGACTGGAGCCAGTATATAGAATGCCCTGGCTTTTATTTCTTAGAGAAAAAAATTACCGTGGAGGAAATGCAGAAAGCCACCCTTGTGTGTATGTGGCAGTGAGACATACAATCTCATTCACAACCTGATGGCCCCAAGTGCGCCCAATTCTAAGTCCTATAATGAATAGGTGGACCTCGTGAAAATGGATTTTCATCCAAATCCACCCATAATAAAGCAACATTTTAAGTTTAATTCCAGAGTTAGAGCCCCGGGAGAGCACATTGCAACCTATATAGTGAACCTTAAGCAGTTGACAGAACACTGCGACTTTGGGGACACATTAAATGAGATGCTGCGGGACTGATTAGTCTGTGGTGTTCAGGACGTCACCATTCAGCGCTGCTAACTCACCAAGGTCAACATCAATATTAAGTGAGCCCTAGGAATCTCCCTCGCCATGGAAAGCGCTGCAAGAGACTCACAGGGTTTGCACCACATACAACATGGTGCTGTTCTTCATGTGGGGCAGGAACCTACTGCCAAGTGTGGCACGAAAATCAGACCCACAGCATCGAAGAGCGAGGCAATGTCCGATGTTAGAAACATGAAAAGGCCGAGTAGAAACACTTCAGTAGCGACTCCAAGGTTAATTTATTGTGAAGGTGAAGGTGACCACGGACCGGACACTTATAAATTCAAGGAGGCAGAATGCCATTACTGCCATAAGAATGGTCATGTAGTAAGGCAATGCAGGGCAAAGTTGAAACAGCCCATAAAGCAGCAAACCAACATGATCGAATTAGAAAATACAGCAGAATCTGAAGCTGTCAACACTGTCGTTTATTCCCTGTATAATGTAACCACTGTAAAAACTGAACCCATCACTGTCACAATCCAAGTTAATGAGAAGGCACTATTAATGGAGGTGGATACCGTGGATCTCAACTGTAGTGGTGGGAGAGCACACTTTCAAATACCTTAACAAGGGTAGACAGCCAATAAACCTGGAGCAGACAACTACTAAATTAAAGACATACACTGGGGAATCTAGTCAGGTAAAGGGCATCTCCACAGCATCAGTGACTTATAGGCAACTGACAGCCTGTGATAATAGTGAAAGGAGAAGGACCCAGTCTTTTAGGGTGAGACTGGTTACAGAAGATCAAGCTTGACTGGTCTGAGATATTTCACCTGAAAACAGGAAGAGTTCCTGAACTGCTAAAGAAAAATGACAGGATATGAATTAGGGAAGTTAAAAAGCTTGCAGGCCAAGATATATGTGGATCCTCAGGTGACACCACGTTCTGTAGGGCCAGACCTGTGCCTTCCACATTGAAGGAGAAGTCGGATCAGAACTGTGCTGGTTAGAAAAACTGGGCATCTCCAACCTGTCCAATTCTCGGAATGAGCAGCACCCATAGTTCCAGTGGTTAAGCCTGGCCAAACCAGACGCATTTGTCGGGACTATAAATTGACCGTGATAAGGCAGCAAAACTAGACAAGGACCCCATTCCAAAGATAGACAACTTATATGTAAACCTGGCTGGAAGCAAGTCCTATACAAAATTGGATATGAGCCACACCTACCAACAATTAGAACAGGATAACACATCAAGAGAATATGTGACTATAAACGCACACAAAGGACTTTATCAGTACACTCACCCACTCTTTGGAGTATCATCTGCATGCGTTATCTTCCAGAGAACAATGAAGAGTCTTTTTCAAGGACTTCCCTGAGTGGTGGTTTACCTAGATGATGTTCTGATCACAGGGTCAACCAAGACCAAATGCTTGGCCAAACTGGAGGAGATGCTAAGAAGTTTCATGGAAGTAGGCGTACGATTAAAGAAGGATAAAAAGCACATTTCAAGTTCCAGAAGTTACTTACATGGGTCACAGGGTGGATGCCATGGGTTTGCATCCGGTAGGAGAGAAAGTTCGGGCAATAAAAGATACGCCCTCACCATCCAACGTAACTGAGTTCAAGTCCTTCCTGCGTATGATCAACTACTATAGCCGCTTCTTGCTTAACTTATCAACTGTGTTAGCATCATTACACTTGTTAAAAAAGAATCACCATTGGTCATAGAATTCACAACAGAATGAAGCCTTTCTGAAAGTAAAGAAACTGATGCATTTGTCATGTTTATTGGTACACAACGACACATCAAAAGAGCTGGTATTAACATGTGATGCCTCTCCTAATGGTGTAGGAGCCGTGCTATCACACAAAATGGAAAATGGATCAGAAAGGCCCATTGGCTTTGTCTCGAGAATCCTCTCCACAGCCAAGAAGGGTTATTCCCAGTTAGAAAAGGAAGGTTTATTGGTGGTATTCGGAGTGAAGAAATCCCACCAGTACCTACATGGACAACATTTCACCATTGTGTCAGGCCATAAACCATTCATGGGTTTATTCACTGAAGATAAGGCCATTCCACCAATCGCCTCAGCAAGAATACAACATTGGGCTCTGATATTATCTGTGTATGAGTATACTTTTATGTACCGCCCTGGCTTACATATTGCAAATATGGATGCACTCAGTTATCTCCCATTATCAGATAGTATTGTACATGCTCCTGTTCCACAAGAGGTTGTGGTGTCACTGAATTTCCTGGATACTTCACCTGTGCGTGCAAAGCAAATTCAAAATTGGATGAACAGAAAGACAATATTGTCAAAAGTCAGAAACTTTGTTTTGCAATGATGGTCAAATTCTCCTGTATCTGAAGATTTGAGACCATTCCATGCCAGAAACACAGGGTTAAGCTGTCAAGATGGAATTTTGTTGTGGGGGTCAAGGGTTGTCATCCCATCACAAGGAAGGGAAGTACTCTTAAAAGAGCTTCACAGTGCACATCCATGCATATCAAAGATGAAAATGCTTGCGCCAAGCTATGTCTGGTGTCCAAGCATTAACATTGACATTGAAAGTATGGTCAAGCACTGTCTCCATTGTCAGCAACAACAGAAGTTGCCTATTTCAGCTCCCCTGCATCTGTGGGAGCGGCTTGGTCGACCTCGGGTTAGGCTACATATTATTTATGTAGGACCATTCTTGGATACCATGTTTTTGTTGATTATAGATGAACAATCAAAATGGATAGATCTATACGAAGTCAAATCACCAACATCAAGCGCAACTGTCAAGAAGTTGCAGCACTGTTTTAGCATACATGGCCTATCTGAAATCATCATTTCTGATAATGGTTTAGCATTTACCAGAATAGAGTTTCAGAAATTCATGAATTTGAATAGAATCAGACATATTAAAATAGCCCCTTACCATCCCTCATCCAATCATTTAGCCAAGAGAGCTGTACAAACTTTCAAGTCTGGTAAGAAAAGATTATCAGAAGGGAATCTAGAATCTCAACTTTGCAGCTTTCTTCTCAGTGATCATACAAGGCCACTTTTGATAACGGGTTCAACACCATCTGAATTATTGATGAAACACCACCTATGTACACGATCAAGTCTGATGTTTCCAAATTTAGATGGGAAGGTAGAGCAGAATCAAAAATTGAATCACGATATGCACAGCAAAGCATACACATTCAGTGTAGGTCACACAGTATTTGTGTGAAATTTCGGAACTGGACTTGTTGGGTTCCTGGAATCATTGTCTCAGAGACTGATCCATTATCTTTCCAAGTACAAGTGGAAGTTAGAATTATTCGTAAGCATGTAGATCATATTCGTGTTAGAGAGTCATTCCAACAACCAACTATTCTGCCTGTGATTAACATCAAAACGTCAAATCCTGAGGTGCCAGGTCGACCTGGAATAGACATGCTGATGTCTCTGTCGTGTTGCCAAACCCTGAACTGCCACTTTCTAAAGAAGTGCCTCATGTTGATATTCCAGATCCTGTTGATCCTGTTGAAGAACCTCAAGCGGTAGAGCTACACCGCTCTAGCTGTATCAGGAGATTACCTCAGAGGCTTGCTCTTTAATCACCTGAAGTTGTATATGTATATATGTTATTGGATATTCAATGTTTCCTGTAAATAGAAATTGTAAAAAAAAGACTAAAGGGGGAGGAAATGTAGTAACTGTGGGCATAGACTCTCCTACTATCTATGAGGGTTCATGTGGTGTTCTGGGAGGTTCAAAACAATGAGCCCTAAGTGTGGGCAATCCAGGCAGGGGGACTGGGTGGTGGGGCTTTCTGATGAGAGTCCTGATCAAGCATGTAGCACCTGAAAAGCTCTCTGTAATAAGGTTACCCATTTCTTTTTGAAACCAGTCCACTCCATCAAGTCATTACATCAAATTAATGTCCGAGGCCCAACCATTTCAATTGCTTCATCAATGTCCATCCTTTCACCATTAGGTCAGAAGTGGGGATATTGGCTGATGATTGCACAATGCTCAGCACCATTCACAACTCCTCAGATGTTGAAGTAGCCCATGTGCAAATGCAGCAAGACCTGGACAATATCTAGACTTAGGCTGATAAGTGGCAAATAACATTCACACCACACAAGTGCCAGGCAATGACCATCTCCAACAATAGAGAATTTAACCATTGCTCCTTGATATTCAATGGCATTACCATCACTGAATCCCTCACTATCAACATCCTGGGGGTTACTATTGACCAGAAACTGAACTGGACTAGCCATATAAATACTGTGGCTACATGAGCAGGTCAGAGGCTAGGAATCCTGCGGCAAGTAAACCACCTCCTGACTCCCCAGAGCCTGTCCACCATCTACAAGGCACAAGTCAGGAGTGTGATGGAATACTCTCCACTTACCTGGATGAATGCAGTTCCAACAAACTCAAGATGCTCTACACCATACAGGACACAGCAGCCTGCTTGATTGGCACCATATCCACAAACGTTCAGTCCCTCCACCACCAATGCACGGAGCCAGCAATGTGTACCATTTACAAGATGCACTCCAGGAACTCACCAAGCCTCCTTAGACAGCACCTTCCAAACACACAACCACTACCATCTAGAAGGACAAGGGCAGCAGATACATAGGAACACCACCATCTGGAAGTTGCCCTCCAAGCCACTCATCATCCTGACTTGGAAATATATTGCCATTCCTTCACTGTTGTTGGGTCAAATTCCTGGAACGAGCTCTCTAACAGCACTATGGCTGTACCTACACCACATGGAGTGCAGCAGTTCAAAAAGGCAGCTCACTACCATCTTCCCAAGGGCAATTGTAGATAGACAATAAATACTGGCCTAGCCTACAATGCCCATATCCCATAAATGAATAAAAAAACTCAAAGGTACAATTAGCATGAATAAGAGTCTCAGTTGCAGATGATCTGAGGCAGGGGCAAAGTTGGGCAATGTTACTGAGATGGAAAAAGACAATCTTAGTGATAGCTCAGATACATGGCCAGAAACTCATTTCAGGGTTAAATATGACACCAAGGTGTGGCCTCATGCAATTGCCAGAGCGCGGGATGGAGGCAATGGCTAGGGAATGGATTTTGTGGTGAGGACCAAATACACTGGTTTAGGTCATCCCAATATTTAACTGGAGGACATTTCTGCTCATCCATTTACTTAATGACAGACAAGAAATCTGCCAATTTAGAGGGAGTGGAAGAGTCAAGAGAGGTGGTAGGAAAGCTGAATTGGATATATGTGGAAGTGGAAACTGGCATGTTTTTTGATGATATTATTGGGATATAGATGAGAAATAGGAGGGGGCCAAATATAAATCCTCGTGGGATGCCAGAGGTAACAGTACAGGAGTGAGAAAAGGAACCATTGCAGGTGATTCTCTGACTGTGGTTTGTCACGACATTGGATTACAGCCCCAAATTGCTTACAGGCATATTGAACTTCTAAGGAAGATATGTGGTTTTTAAAAAGACATACAAGCAAAAGCTGGCTGAGAATGTAAAGTAATCACCTTCTGGGAAATTCTTATGTGGATTATGCTTGATCGACTAGTCCAGAGAGAACCTAGAATATCGCACGTAAAAGGTGTCAAGCTTACTTCATACAGAGATACTTGAAAGGAAGAGATGAATTGCAAAAGATTGAACTTTAATCTCCTGTGGTTGTGGAGACAATGGAGCCTGATTACCACACCTCAGCAAAACATCCAAAACCATCTCTTGTTAAGTTATATCTGAGTTAAAAGAAAACAGGCTCTGGGTGAAAGGCATTTTTGTTTCTTCCCTTCCAGGAATACACAAGGAAAGAGGTTACAAAGCTACCTGCAGACCTAATCTGTGCATTCTAATTCTGGCGTGCTAGTGTGTGCCAGTGGGAGTCATAGCAGAAGAAGATAGACCCATCCCATTGCAGCTTGTAAACAAAGGCTCTCTCCCTCTGTTGCTAGGGGCAAGTCAACAAAAGAAATGGGTTAGCTTCTTCAGCTAACAAGCGGAACCAAGTGTCTCCAAACCAACTGCTAAACTGTCAAAGTTAGCTCCGCCAGAATCACCCAACTTAACTACTGCAACGTTGAGCCATCTACACCTCATAGACAAGACAAAGACTGACTCATATATCTTTTTTAACTTTTATTTTGGACTCACCTTCTCATTTCTGATCTTTGTGTATGTGTGTTGTGTTTTTATTATTTTTTCTTGGGTTTTTAGCAACTAATAAACTCACTCTTTCTTTGACTTAAGAAAGCCTGGCTAAATTGGTTCCTTCTAAAACATTAATATATTTGGACTAGAAAAAGGTATCCATGAGGGAAAGGGCCCCTTCTTTATTCAACCCCCTCGGTTGATTGCAGCAAGGTTAAATTAAAAGAAGGAGGGCCAGCTCATTTTCCTCACCTGGGGGCATAACAAATTGGGGGTCCCATTCTGGAAGTTAACAAATTGGGGGACCTCAGCCGGGGACCGGTCATAACAAATTGGGGGCTTGGTGCCAGAATAACACCCACAGATGAAACAAAAGAATTAGAGATGGGAAAGTAAGTTGTTACTTTGAAAGCAATTTTTAAAAAAGCTGCAAAAAGGTTTTCTTGAGTCTGTACTACTAAAGTGTAGAAATGTCTACATTTGATGCCAATGCTTTTCTAGGAGAAGGGAAAGTAACTTTTGAGGATTTAAAAATTCTGTCCCTCGAAGAGTTAAAAGAGCTAACTCAGGACTAGAGATTCCCTCAGCTGAGATTTATAATATTACTGTGGGTGGCTGGAACATTATGTCACAAATGTAAGGCAAGACTATGAAAAGAAGTAGAATTGCTGAGAATGCAGCTAGATCAGGAACAAAAAGAATTTGTGTTACAAGCATTAGAACTTGAGATGAGAAGAAGAGAAAGAGATGAGAGAGAACTTCAGGACAGAGAGTGGAAAAGGGAAAGAGAGAAAAAGGAAATGGAAAGAGAGAGGTGGGAAGAAGAGGAAGCTTTCCAAAGGGAATGGAAAGAGAGGCAGGAAAGAGAAAGGGAAAGGGATGAAGTTTTCCAAAGAAGATTGCAGGAACTGGAAAGAGAGATAGAGGCCTCCAAGGCATCCGGTAAAATAATACTCCCAAGCAGTCAGGAAAAATCTATGCATTCAAAAATAGCTGAAAGGGCTAGAGGAAGCCAGCCGGGATCTGTTGAAATACAGGGAATGATTCAGAGGACTTCAAGGGGGCAATAGAGCCTGTGAGAGCTGGAGCAGCTCGGCAAGGGCTACTTGCAATCAAAGGGAACAGGCACTCAAATTCTGCTGAGAGGCAGAGACCTGGGGAGTGTTCAGTGAGGATTGGAGTAGTTAAGAAACAGCTTCTTGAATTTAAAAGGAGCAAGGTTAAATCAGTAGTTACCGAGCGTCCGGTGGAATTTAAACTGGACAAAGAGGATGATCTGGAAATTACGTTACTCGGTACATTTTTTTGCAGAATTAAACAGGAACCAGGGGATTTGCAAGACAAGGAAGAAGACAGTTAGAGAGGTGTCACGCCCAGCTGCAGAGCCACGAGAAGGTAGAAGGACCAGAAACAGGTCTGCAGAAGTATAAAGAAACAAGGTAGAACCTGAGCGAGTTAAAAGGATCAAAGTTAGACCAGCAGTAATAAAGAAGGTCCATGAGGGACCTGTAAATGGTTAAAAAGGAGGATAGGGTAGGGCCAATGATCTTTTTGACAAACAGCTTCATGGCAGATTTGAACAGGGACAAGGGGAGTTCCCAAACAGAAAGGCAGATAGTGAGGGGCATGCCACAAGGGAGTACGGCAGGAGCAGAACATTCACTTGGAGGCCGTAATGTCCCAGGAGATGCAGAACAGGTTAGGGGAATGCAAATTCCCCAGACAACAGCAAATGCTATTGAACCAATGTTCTGTTTGATCGATAGCTTCATGGCAGATATAGATGGGGACAAGGGGAGTCCCCAAACAGAGAAACTAAAAGTGAGGGAGCTGCCTCACAGAGTCAATGAGCCTCATGGCAGAGCAGTAAAAGCTAACCATGTGAGCCAGGGTACCCTAGAGGACATGGGACCGAATAGGGACTGACCCACCCCTACAATGACTACATTGGGGAAATCATTACCCCGTGAGCAAGCCCACACATGCCGCCACCCAAAAGGTGGAGCAAGTGCTGCAGTTAACTGCCAGGCATCCAAAATAGGTGGGCTGTATTCAGCCAAGGAGCCAGGGGAAGAGAAAAGGCTGGGAAGGGAGTGGGAAAGGTTGGAGGAGATGCAGCCAATGAGGGGCTAGCAAAATCCTTTTCCCTGGAGATAAATAGGAGCACAGAAAGCCCCCAGGCCCAGCCAGCAAATTTAAAAAGAAAGAAATCTGCACCCCTGCGGGATGAGCAGGAGGTCTGGCTAACCTACACCACTTTTCCATTTTTATAAGGAGAACAGAGAGGGTCCCAAGTAGACATGCAGATGGTGAGGGGCATGCCTCATCTAGCTGATGAGCTGCAGAACAGTACAACAGGTGCTAAACCTCAGCCCTGAGGGCATCCAAGTACGTGAAACAATTAGAGGAATACTCCCTCCTAAGGCAAAAAAAGGAAGAGAGGAGGGTTTACACTTAAGTGGGCAAATTTTGTGGAAATCACAAGCAGAATATCAGGGAAACCCACACAGGGGTTAGCCTTGGTGAACCAGATGAAACCAAACAAGCTTTAGACCTTAGCCAGAATGGTGTTGATGAAAAACTCACTAAAAATGAAGTACCAGAACCAGAATCCCTACAGGAGGTGGAAGTCACAGCACGACCCACTAGCCTCGTGACAATTAAACCTGTAACAGTGCCTGGGTTTGACCCAGTAAATTCATGGGTTACAGAGGTAGGCAAAGAGTTAAATCTGACAAGAACAGCTCAGCACAGCAACCAACCAAATTTGCATAGTAACAGCCTTTGTGAAAGACAGTATGAGGCTAGTACCAGAGACTCACCCAATGAGTCCGCCAGGTTTTACTCTGTTTGAATTAGTTTACGGGCACTAAGTGTGAGTTCCGCTGAAACTAATCTAGTAGAGGCTTTTAGAACAGAAGGAGCAAGTCTCCATGTTAGACTACGCAATAGCGATCCAGGAGCAACTTATGAGTGCCTATGAAGTGGCCCAAAGACACTTAAAAAGCTCCCGGAGCAGCTTGGCTATTGTTAGCAACTTGGGAGCTAACAGTCCAGGAATTACCTCCAAACCCCATTGAAGATATTTAACTCAGCATCAAAGCAAGGGACGGACACAGGATTACTGACCAGAGATCACTATAAGGAAAATGAATGTAACCAAAACCCTGTCCAGAACTTAAAGTGACCCAGTTAAAACTGAAGAGATAATATTGATCAAGGCTAGGAGAAAGAATGCATGTGTGACTGTGTTTGTTGTTTTTATTTTTTTTTACCTTTGTAATCCGCTTCCTGTAAAATTCCTATGTGGATTATACTTGACCAGCTAGTCCTGGACGTCACACCTAAAAAGGTGTCACAGTCACTTCAGAAAGAAACACTTGAAAGAAAGAGATGAAATACAAAAGAGTGAATCGTAATCTCCTGTGGTTGCAGAAACAATGGAGACTGATTGCCACATCTCAGTAAAATATTCAAACCATCTCCTGTTGTACTATACCCCAGAACATCAAAACGAGCTGAGTTAAAAGAAACCAGACACTGGGCAAAAGATATGTTTGTTTTTTTTCCCTTCTAGGAGCACACAAGGAAAGGAGTTAAAAAGTTAGCTGCAGACCTCATTCTGGTGTGCTAGTGTGTGCTAGTGAGAGTCACAGCAGAAGAAGATCAACTAGCTCCCCTCTGCAGCTTGTAGGCAAAGGCTCTCTCCTCTCTCTCTCTGTTGCTAGGGGCAAGTCAGCAAAGCCAACAATCGAAATAGGACAGTTTCTTCAGCGAACTTGCAGAACCAACTGTCCCTAAACCAACTGCTAAATGGCCAAAGTCAGCTCTATTGGAATCATCCAAGTTAACAGCTGCAACGTTTCACCATCTATGCCTCATGGACAAGCCAAAGATGGATTCGCACATCTTTTTTAACTTTTATTTTTGGATTCAACTTCTCATTTCTGATCTGTGTGTATGTGTGTTGCATTTTTATTATTTTTTCTCAGGTTTTTAGTAGCTAATAAATTTATTCTTTGACTCAAGAAAGCCTGTTTAAATTGGCTCCTTTTAAAACATAAATATATTTGGACTGGGGAAAAGCTATCCACGAGGGAAGAGACCTTGTTGCGACAAACCAAGAGGGTTGAATAAAAAAGGGGAGCCAGCTCATTCCTCCTCACCTGCGGGCATAACAAATTGGGGGTCCCTTTGGGAAGTTAACAAATTGGGGGACCTCAGCCATGGACCGATCGTAAGTGGTTATATAGAGGAGAATGAGACCATGTGAATGCAGTCGTACCCAACTAGATGACGATGGAGAGACATTGGAGGAGGACAGTGTGATCAACCGTGACAAAGGCTGCAGACAGGTTGGGATGGATGAGGAGGGATAGTTTACCACTGTCAGTGGCATCTTAACAACTGCACAATGAAACTACACTAACTTGGTAGAAAGTATATTGTTCATACAGTCATAAGAGTTACCTGAAGTTAAAGAAAACAATGGCGATTTGGTTTTAGATTACAGCTCTGGCATGGGTAGAGAGTAGATTTAATTTTGTGTATCCAATGTGGGCAGGCGTGGAAGCCTCATTGGAGGGATTCCAATAAAGTGGGGCACACATCTAGGAGGTGACAACATGTTCAAGGACTTTGGAGAGGAAATGGAGGTTGGAGACGGAGTGGTAGTTTGCCACGATGGAGGGGTGAAGGGTTGGCTTTTTAGGGACAGGAGTAATGACAATTAGATTTGAAAGAGAGAGAGAGAGACAGAAACTGAGGAGAGAGAACCATTAACAATAAGAACTAACATGAGAACCAGGGAGGGAAGTATTATCATTTAACTAACCACACAAAAAGTTTTAAAGATTACATTCTTGTTCAATGTATTTAATGAAAGATGGATGCGTTCTCACATTTACTAACATGAGCCAGAGCAATGTTAAAATGTTGTTTCTAAATCCAAGTTTAGAGTTTTCTATCAATTTGGATTTGAGTAGGAAATTAACAAAATGCAGAGATATATTCTAAAAATGAAAATTGTCTAGATTGTAGAAAAAGATAAACCTCTATAAAACCACCTGCTCCGTTGGCTGAATGCTGAACCAGAAGACACAGGGCACCAATAGGATTCACTCAGCCTTTCATCCTTCCCCGATAGGTAAAATGAATACCATCTTAGGAAGTTGGGGAGAAAAGGGGCAGGGTTTTTCCCTTGGTGAGGGTGCTCGGCAGGGACGGGTGGGGTCAACCATCGCCTACAATTGGTTCCGCACCGTGATTTCACGCAGGTGGGCCAATTGAGGTGCACCCTGCTTGGATTGCGAGCGGCAGCGCTGAGCATTGCCCGTGAGGTCGGGGGGAGGACAGAGAACCAGGCCTAGTGCGCAGTTCACGCATGCGCGAGAAAGAGCTCTTCCGTGCCTCAGGGAGATTGAAGCGCCGTGTAAAAAAAATGAAGAGAATAAAAATTTAATAAAACATGTCCCCTCATGTCACAGAGTCACATGAGCTGGGACTTGTTTTTAATTCAAAAATAAAGTTTTTATTTAATGTTTATTTGCTTTAGGAAACCTCATCCCACTTGTTGATGAGATTTCCTAAAAAATGTAAAGGCCACTTGGCCTTTTTGCCTGCCCACCAACTGTAAGGTTGGATGGGCAGCATAAATTTGAATCTAATTAGATTGTTAATGGCCTTAATAGGCCTTTTAATTATCGGCGGGTGCACAGTTGATTCTGCCATGCCCTCACCAAAAGGAACATCACGAGACTGTGCGATGATGTCAGGATGCACGCCCAACGTCATTGCACATCATTTTACATCCAGGCGTGTCAGGTGCACTCCCACATGCCGAGCGCAATATTCTGCCCCAGGAGATTGCAAGGACTGTGCGCAGTTCTTGATGCTCTGTAACTGTTCTTGGACCAAATGCAATAGGAATGGCGATCAGTGCTCTGATTTGCTACTCACGTAGCTAAAGTAATGGGGAAATCTAATTGGAATTGTGCAACCTGTATACATAATAATGCTGAGAAGAATTCCTAATTCTCCAAACGTTGCTTAATTACATTGCATGGTGTGCGTAGTTCAGTTCCCTGGTCAATGATCTCGGCTCACAAATGTAATTTTATATTGAAGAATGAAATACCATCTTAAAAAATGAAGAATGCCTGTTCTGAAGAATGAAATATTCCACTGCAGGATGACTTGATATCTTCGGAAGATCAGAACAATAAATTGCAGGATTAAAAAATACTCAGCCAGTAATAATGCTATTTATTTAGAAATGGTGAAGGTGTCTGTTAAACTGCTGACAAAGCAATATCATACAAGCTTGTAATTTTGCAGGGCGATATTGTACAATATAATTTCTATTCCAATAGTTATGACTGACTAATTTTCTAGCTATGCATGGATCCCCAGATAAAGTTGAGCAATAAAGTGAACTGACCTGAGATTCCCCTTGTTGGTTGCATATTTGATGTGATTACAAATATAGTTGAACATTCCATGAGGACTGGTACAGTCACGGGCATCAAAAACCTGCAAACATTACAGCAAAATTAGCGGACTCATAAAAAGGCAATCTATCAGGTGCTATTATTTTATTTTCAAGTACTATGCTCCATTGTTTCAAATTTGTCTTCTTTCTTCTATATTATTCCATGTTCCTGGACCAACATGATATCCAGTACATAGCACATAGTACTATAAAAACACAGAGCTGTAGGGTGCTTCTGAATGATAGAGAAATCCCACTAATGGCTTTAGGTGCAATTTCAGAATCTTACAGTAATACCGGTTAAATTTTGCAGTGTTCGAAAGGAAAAGATTATCCAGTCTAGAGTTACCCATTCCCACCTATTGGTTATATTTCTGAAATAACATCCACAGGGTAATAAGCACTTGTTAGAGAAAGATAAGCTAATACCTTGAATGAGGCTCCCAACTAGAACCATTAAAGAATTCCACATAAAAATCTTTCTCTTTCAGATGCTGGCAATTCTACTGTACGTTTGTAACATAGTGTTTTTTTAAGTTAAAATTATTCACACATGTCCTCTGTATCTCTGCAGGATCATATTATTTTAGTTGTCATCTTGGTAATTGAGGCTTATTTATCAATTGGTGGAAACTCGTCAGGATAGATCTTGACTTCAGGCGTTAGTGTAAAACAAGTTATCACAAGTTGGCAGCCTCCTTGATGGAAATAAAAATCAATTGAAATGTAGAATCCACTATCATCAATTATACACTAGGGGGAGTTGGTAGCATTGTGGCAAAGTCACTGAACTAGCGATTCAGAGACCCAGGCTAATTCTCTGGGGACATGTGTTCAAACCATAATATGGCAGCTGCTGGAGTTTAAATTCAATCAATAAAATCTGGAATTGAATGCTAGTCTCAGCAATAGTGCCACAAAACTGTCATCAGTTGCCATAAAAGCCCTTCTGCTTCATTCAAGAAAACCTGCTAGCCTCAGCAAGTTCTCACCTACATGTGACTCCAAACCTGGCTGATTCTAACTGCCCTCTGAAATGGCCTGGCAATTAAGTCCAAGGGCAATTGGGGATGGGCAACAAATGCTGGCCTTGCCAGTGATGTCCATGCCCATATCCCATGAAAGAATAAAATTACATCTAAAGATTGAAAAATAAATTTGGCATTCTTTTTGTATTGCATTCGCCTTTCTCTGCTCTTTACACCTCCATTTGTGATAGCACTATTCTCATACAATCCTTAGCAAATACCTGCAACTTAGACCACTGGATCCTCCCAATGCAGCGGGTAGCATTTCGCCAGGCATGCTTGGCCCCATATATTAGCTCGGTATCTTTAAGCTGGTAATTGCCAGTTGTCTCAATTTCGTTTGTCACCTCGTCAATCCTCTGAAGGTGGGTCTTAGACCCATGCCTATAGTGAAAAACAAAAAACTTTATACTTGTAATAAATAGCACCCAATATAACTGAATGTTTACTTGGGAGACAATAGTTCCATTTGCCATGGTCTATGCTAGTTTTTGCATTTTTGAATGCTTTTTCTTTTAGTTTTATTTTGACCCTTACCTCTTTGGTCACCCATATTTTTGGCAAATAAAGTTATTTCCCTTTAGGGGTAAAAACTGGTTCTGTATCAGGTTACATTCTTTCTTGAGCACCTTCAACTGTTTTACCCATTGACAGATTGGCCCAGTTTACTGTGGACACTCGACCGGTGAGTTACCCAAAGTATACAAGCATGTGACTCCTCAAGAGAATTTTACTTAATCAAATTATTGAAATTTGAATCAGGTAAGATCATTTTAAACAGGTGTAAATTAAATAATTGCCTTCTGATGGACGTATAATATTGGTTAATAAAGTCTGCTGCCAGTGGAAGTAGCTTCTCATTTTTTCGGGCTTCATTGGGTTTTCTTACTTGCTGATTTGGCATCATAATTGATCCCAAGCAAATCTGTTCTGTACAGCCAGCTACCTGCAAGCACAAAACATGTTGAACATTTTCTAAAACCATAACACACTTATTTGCATTAAAATGCTCAAAAGTTGCCAGCAAAGGCCACAATTTGAAGATCTGAAAAGCTGACCTTTACTGTTCCAGAGTTCAGATGCAATGTGTCGTTTAAAACAGCGCCTGTTTCCCAATTCTTTATCTTAATAAAACGGGGACATTTGGATGGACTGTCATTTGACAAACTTTTCATAGGTGACACTCCCCCGGATGGGATTATCTGAAATAAATTAACCATTCACTTTAGTTTACAACAGCTTGTTGAAATAAGTATGTGTAAATGCACAGCAAAGTTACCAAATAACATTACGTTAAAAGGGAATCAGAGTTTTCCCTGTATGGTACCAACACAGACACATGGATTAACTTCTTAAAATTTGGCGGTCTGGGTAAAATGAGTCAGTTTTTTCCACTGTAGGAATACAGTTCAAATCTGGAATGAGGCAGGTGAAATAAAGGTTTTAATTCTGGTGTCTGTAAGTGGTTAAAACCCAGGGAGCTAATGTGTCTAGCATACATGATATAACATTACAAAATGATTTGGCAAATCGGGAAAATGATCTATGATTTAGTAAGACTATTCAGGGTAGTCACAGAATAGGAGAGTTCCTTCTCAAGTTAGTATTTACAGTGACCCCATCATCCACCATTATGGAGGCTGTTGGTAGATAATGAAAATGAGAGGTATGGAGATGAAGATAAACAAATAACCTGCAAACAGGAAAAGAAGCGTTATTTATTTTTAATATCCCCTGTCCGGAAAACATTCCAGCAGATAATCAGGCTGACAGATAATTTAAATATAACTAATCTAAACTGTAATTGTATTGACTTTATTATGTTATACAGGTAATCAGAACTGGGATAACCAGCTGAAAATGAAAGCCTTAAGTTTCTGGATTTAGTTCTCTTTAAGCAGGGACAATGAGCAACACTTTACATTGAAGCTGATTTAAAGCTTTGAATTTGAATAATTTTTGCTAAGAATTTGTAATATTACTTGATTGAAGTATATAAGATCCTGAATGGTAATGACAAGGTGGACGTGGATAGGATGTTTCCTCATGTGGCTGAGTCCAGAACTAGGGGGCACAGTTTTAAAATTTAGGGTCGCCAAACTAGGACAGAGATGAGGAGAATTTTTTTCTCTCAGAGGATCGTGCGACTTTGGAACTCTCCACCTCAGAAGGCAGTGGAGGTGACATCATTGAATAGTTTTAGGGTGGAAGTAGATAGATTTTTGCTAGGCAAGGGAATCAAAGGTTGTCAGGGGTAGGTTGGAATGAGCAATTGAGACACAAACAGATTAGCCATAATCTTGGTGAATAGCAGCAGAACAGGCTCAAGGAGCCGAATGGCCTACATCTGCTCCTATTGCGTATGTTCGTGTTGTAAGGATAAAATGAAGTTAAATAAAAACAAAAGAAATGCTAATTTGAAGAGATTGATTACATTCAGCACAAGGGTACTTTCCTTAGGTATGTATCTAAGAAACTGCTGGAAAAACACAATTACAGCCAGTTGTTACTGTCTGGGATTTCCAAAATATTCTTTCCATATTTTGTTTAGCAGATCAAGGCACTCAAGAGCTTAAAGCTTCTTGCACATCCCCGATTTTTACTGGTCCATCATTAGGCAGCTGTGCCTTCAGCGGCCTAACCTCTAGCTCTGGAATTTCATCCTGAAATCTCTACCTGTCTACGTATTCTAATTAAACCTATCGCTTTAAACATGCTGGTCACTTGTCCGAATATCCTTTCATGCGGCTCGGTGTCACATTTGTCTGATAATGATCCTGTGAAGTATCTTGGCATGTTTTTCATTTAATGCTACAAGTTCAACTGACTCTCAGGAATGTTTGTAGAGATAAAAGTCTGGTGGAGAAAGGGCAGACAATGATCAGGATTTCCCGTCCCGCAGCAAAATTCCTGCCCAGTGTCAACTGTCAAGTTTTTCGGCCCTTTTCCCAGATGATTTCCATGTGGGCAGGACCAGAAAATCCCGGCCAATGACTGCACCACCGGACGTTACCAGCTGTGTAGTTCAGTAGCACCAATCTCTTGCAGATCAGATCAGTTGAGATTTTAAAAGGAACCTCACTAATAGCAGGATAGCAAACCAATGAGCAGTCAAGTAAAGCAATGCTCTAATTTCTCATTATGGCTGCAATTTAACGGCCCCTTGGCGAACAGGCTGGGAAGGCTGGCAGAATGGTGCATGAAGGCATCAAACTCATGCCCAGTTTCTTCCTGCCACCATGTCATTTTGCCGGTGGCAGGAAACCTGGCAGAATGGCAACCTGCACGGAGCCCAACTGAGCCACTTAATTTGCCAATTAAGGGTCTTTTCCTGTCTCCAACTGCATTTTGTCCACATCAGGGGTCCCACTGCCACATGGCAGCTGGTGTGGAGTTGGCTTTCATTTTGGACACTCCATGGCCCACGGCAGGGCCTTTGGTGGGTATGGCTGCCCCCACGGCAATGGCACCACCTGTACTCTGTGATAACCATTCCTGGCCCCCAGCAACCCCAACCCCGCTTATTCCTCTTCAAGGCTGCCTCAGCCATTAAGTCACATTTTCCTCACAGCTGCAGCGCAGCAATAGCCACCATTAGCTAAGAGGCTGCTGAGCCACCAGCGCTCTGCCGATTCCTCTTGTGGGTGGGCTGCCTTCCTGTGTCCTGTTGCCCACTGAAGCTGAGTCACCTCCCACTTTCAATGCTGGTGGGAGGCTACAGACAGCTGGCAAATTTCCAACCTATGTCCTTACCCAGAATAAAAGGCTTCAACTTAGTTTTTTTAAAGTTTCTATTTGCCATTGGATTAACAATGATTTAAAAAATTTGTTTTTTTCCCCAAATTTCTATCTTTTCTCCCATTTCTTAAAGACGTCACTGGCTGAATGAATGCTGATCATGCCCTGCTGTCTCACCCACATGCTCAATTAAAGTGTGAGAGTTGGGACACAGGGACCGTATTTTCCGGACCCACCAGTGGCCGGTGTTTTCTGGTGTCACCGAAAGTCAATGGGCCTATGGCTGGCTCTCCAAATTTTTTGTTCCTGCCCACGACAGGTCTCGCCTGCAAATCCCAGCCAGAGTGACAATAAACTACTCCACCATGATGTAGCAGCTGAATCCAATCATAACCTCATGTGATGTACACGTGTGCACTCAATCATTGGTTGGTGATCAGAACCAACAGCTCTGGCTGATTATTTTCCCTCTCTCTAGCCCATGGATGCCAAAAAGAATTATAATAAAAGCAAAAAACTACGGATGCTGGAAACCTGAAATAAAAACAGAAAATGCTGAAAAAAGTCTCAGCAGGTCTAACAGCATCTGTGGAGGGAAAGGCAGAGTTAACCTTTCAAGTCCGTATGACTGAAGAAGAGTCATGCAGACTCGAAACATTAACACAGAGGCTGTTAGACCTGCTGAGCTTTTACCAGCATTTTCTGATTTAGCGTTGAAAAAGAATTAGAGTGTCCTTCAGTTAAGATTCAGGCTGTGTAACTCACTGCACTTACCCAGTAAAAGAATGTGAGTGTTAAAATAATGAAATACTTTTCCTCGAGGCTTATTTCCACGCTGCAATCAACTGGATCAAATACTTTCTAATTGATGTTTCCAAGTTTGAACATTGCATATTTTTAAAATGTATCAATAAAATACTAACTGTTAATTAATCAGGAATGATCCAAGTGCTTACTTAATACCATTTTTGTTACCAAACACATCTTTGTTGTTTGACATTTAATGTATTTGTGATGTCAGCCAGTGCTAGCAGTAAATTCTCTTACCTGTTCAGAATAAGGGTTAGGAAGAACTGTTGGCATATTTTCATTTTTCCATAGATCATAAAACACTTGGTCATTCTTGGCTTGAGGTTGCAAACACTGCTGGCTTACCTCACCCCTGTAGGTGAACATTATTTTTTAATACTTCATTGATAATAAAACAGTCTTATACACCTTTTCCATTTCTCCAATGATTCATGGGAGAATTCAAACTTAATACTGTACTTCAATACAATTTCTTTTGCATGTGTATGCATATATAAAATATATATATAAAATATAATATATATATATATATATATGCTATTCATGCCATCTCACTGGGGTTTCAACTAACCGTATCCCAAAGAGATCAGGAAAATCCCTATGGAAATTCTATTCCTTACTTAATCACTTTCTTCTCGGGCTTCATGCATTTTTCTCAAGTGGGTAAATGGTTGTACTATGTGTGGAAAGAGTGGGCTTGATTGCCCCAATGGGTTTTTCCCAATCTAGTGAGAGACAGAAAAACAGAGACTGAGGGAGAGAGAGAAGGAGACAGAGGAAGACATGGAGAGAGAGAGAGAGAGAGAGAGAAATGGCACAATGTAGCATAAAGAAGCCAAATAAGTGCTTGGTCATAAAATGAATCAGATGAAGTGAGATGAGCACCAAGAGCACAGTTATATTTACCACATCACTTCAATTTATACAATAGTCTCTAACCAGTGATTTCTGTCAGAATTTTATATCTTGATGCAATCACCAGAATTTTTTTGTGATACATCAATACTATACAATAATGCATGTGATTGCCAAATAAATCAAAAGTGACATTTTAAATATGGCAAATCTGGGGCCAATATCTGCCACTCCACCGGCCTGAAGGAATAATTATTAAAAAAACACATCACTTCATTGTAATAGAAAAGAATTAAACACGTTTATCAATGAGTATGGATCTTAATTAGACGTAAAATCAGTTCTTCCTCACAACAACCTATACCTCACCCTTTGAGCTCCTGCCTGATGATGTTGGACTAAGCTGAGAAAAGCTGACTGTAGGATGTATAACTGTGCACTGGGAGTTGGCCTGCTGTTATTAGAGCCATTGGTCATAGAGCTGAAAATAAGTAATGGACCAGAATGACCGTGACAAAAAGAGCTAATTTTACGGTTAAGAAGGGTCACACTTGGGTAGGTCATATGCTAACACCCCTAACAATTAAACAGTCCATTTTATTTACTATTTTTCTAAACAGGCCTCACATCCAATGTTTCAATCGGTTTTATTTTATCTTATAATCAGCTACCTAGGACTGTGCCAGAGATATTGTTGAAAATTATTACTATGTGATGGAAATGTTCATCTGAGAATGAGGAAAATGAAGAATATGCAATGAAGAGTTGGTTAATGACAGACAGAGATTATCAAGAATTGACAAGAATTGGTGTTGTATCAAAGGATTATGTCATGAGGGAAGGCTGTGAGAAAACGGCAAAGAAAGCAAAACACATGGGATCTTATAACAGTGTACAAAATAATAAACAGTGTGGATAAGGTAAATGCTGGCAGCCTCCCAATATTCTTCTTCTGAAAAATTCAGCCCTCGCAGTGTAAATAGCTTCCTACATCTGTACTATATTAGCCAGTAGTGACTTCAAACTGTTAAACTGCCCACAGTTGTCAAATACCAAATTTCCTGGACAATCTAACACTCTACTACCTCAGTAAAACTGGGGCTTTGTATTACCATGATCACTGACATTGAATGTCAAATCCCGGCACCAGCACACGCAAATCAAGGAGTCAAACTAAGACTTGTGATCTCCTCAAAATGCACTAGTCAGGTGGTCTTTTATTTCTGACTCCAGTCTTCCTCTCTGTCTCTCTGTCTCTCTCCTTTGCTTTCTAAAGTTCATAAAACACAAAACAAATACTAGAACAAGTGTGCAATGAGGATATTCTCATGTTTCCTCTCTCATATACACATCTACACAGAAACGGCTTCACTGATTTTAAGATAAACATTTTTAATTTGTCTTCAAGTTTTTTTTTGGCAGAGCCTACAAAAACCTCAAGAGAAAATTATCTCTCATGATAATTGTCTGAACACCACTAGATCCTGGAAAATTAAATGCACTGCACATGTTCAGACATTATAGTCAGAATTCAGCCGACTGTGTCGCAGCTTTGGCCATTATTATCAAGTCAAAGTCCAGTCTTGTGAGAGATTCTGTGGTTTTAAAGTAAAATCTTTAATGGAGGCATTAAAAGACAATTCAATAATTCAAGATAAATGTAATCATATTATTTATGAAATTTTGTAGGCATTTTTATTTTTTGAACCCTTATTTTAGGCATTAGATACTTCAGTTAATGAAGAAACGATGGTAGTTTATTTTGGGGGTTTCAAAAGGCACTGTGAGAGGTCAGAACCCATAGGTCAGATTGTTCAACTTGGTGGCCAGATTGTGTAATGATAAGATCAGACATTCATTTTTCATTGTAATGTGCACCTCGGGATTCATGAACGAAAAGCTTGACACAAAAAAGTGACAACAGGAAGTCAAATGGCATAACTGTGCTGATATAAGATTTCTATTATGAGGCCACTCTGCAACTAGCACTGATGTTGCAGAGGTAAAAAGCCAATAGTCCAATTCAAATAAATCAGGATGCAATCGTTTAAAGCAACAGAACATTGAACAAAGCTGGAAGATGTGCAGAAATGCACTTGAAAGCAATTGAATTATTAGCAAGGGTATTATGTTAACAGGACTCAGCTAATCAGCTGCTTAAAAAGACACAAATTCAGAAAACACACGAGCACAGTTAAGATGATGAATGCAAAAGTAAATTCTTTGGGATCTCTTTTGTCCCAAGATTCAATCAGATGTATCTTAACCTTTTTCCCTCTTTTAGGTAATAGACAAGAGATTATCAAGTACTTTCTATGGATAGGGATTCAATAAAAGGTCTCAGCTGGAGTATTGTGTACAATGCTGGACACCATATTTTCCATAGGTTATTAAAGCCCTGAGAGAATCAAGAGGAGGTTTCCCCAGTTTCCCCAGTGATTTCAGTTATGTGGTGAGGCTGGAGAAGCTGGGATTGCTTCACATGGAGCAGAAAAGGTTGAGGGGAAATGTAATTGTGGTTTTCAAAATTATAAGGGGTTTTGATAAAGCAATTAGGAAGGAACTTTTTTTTCTGGCAAGTGAGTTGGTAACCAAAGGTCACAGATTTAAAATAATTGACAAATTAACTAGAGGAGAAATGTTTTTCACACAGAGGGTTGTTAAGATCTAGAATGTCCTGCCTGAAAGGGCAGTGGAATCAGATTCCATAGGGACTCTCAACAGGCAATCGGAAATAGGCTTGAAGGAAACTAATTTGCTAGGTGAAGAGGGCTGGGTATGAGATTAATTTGGTCAGCCCTTTCAAAACATTTTCAATAATACAAATGGTCTGAACAGCCTTCTTCTGCGCTGTAAGAATCTATGATTCTAAAACATATTTCAGGATACAAGGACTGGGCGGTGGGGGGGAGCAACAGGTTAAAATTGCTGAAAGGATTATTGTTAACATGATAAACTTCAGACAAGTCATAAACACTTGGAACATAGTCTCAATGGGTGGAAGAGGCATGACATCAGATTCATCCAATCGTGTGTTAGATGATGCAATTGCAAATGGGGTGGTGGTGGGGAATAGGGTGACGAGGCATGGGGCTTTTATTTTGGAAAGCTGAGCTAAAGTTTTAATTTTGAGAGTGACCTGGTTGAGTCAGATGCAAATGTCTAAAAACAAAAGAAAATCCATTTGGCAGGTAAAACCTGAAAACATGTATCTCTTCAAACTGCGCTACAGATTTAGTCTTTTATTTTTGACTGCAATCTCTTTCTCTCTCCTCTCTCTCTTTCTCACTTTACTTTCTAAATTTTTGTAAAGCACAAAACAACAACTACAAGTGTGCACTCAGAATATTCTCATGCTTTCTCGCTCACGTATACATTCACAGAGAAACAGCTTCCCTGATTTTAAAATAAACCTTATGATTTTATTGAGATTTTTGGCAGATATTACAAAAAACTCAAGAGAAAAATCCTTCTAATTATAATGAGCTGAACAGTACTGATGGATCCTGGAAAATTGGGTACTTTGCACATGTTCCGACATAGTCAGAATTCAACTGTCACAGCTCTGGCCATAATAAAGTCTAAGTCCAAACTTTTGAGAGTTCCTGAGGTTTTCAAGTAAAAATGTTAATGGAGGCATTTAAAAAATACAAAAGACAATTCAACAATTGAAAATAAATGTTATCTATTATTTGTGGGTATGCACATTTGAGTATTTTTTTTATCCTTATTTTGGACATTAGATATTTCAAGTACTGAAGAAAAGATGGTAGTTGATTTTTTGGGGTTTCAAAACGAATGTTGAGAGATTTGTCAGAACCCATTAGCCAGATTGTTCAATCTGGTGGCCAGATTGCTCAGAGTGATAAGATTAGACATTCAGTTTTCATTACAAATGTGCACCTTGGGATTTATGAACGAAAAGATTGACACAAAAATTTGACAGAAGTGTGACAACTGGAAGTCAAATGGCACAATAGGAAGTGTATGCTAATATATGATTTTTATTATCAGTCCACTCTGCGCTTGCACCCATGTTGTAGAGGTTAAAGGCCAATGTCCAATTCAATGAATCAGGATACTATTATTTAAAGCAACAGACTTTGGATAAGCTGGACAATGTGCAGAGGTGCATCTGAAAGCAATTAAATAATTAATACATATTATGTTAGCATTTCTCAGTTAGTCATTTGTTAAAAAGGCACCTATTACTGTATATTATGGTTGGAAAATGTGTAAGCACAATGGATACTTAATGCAATTTTGTTTTTGTTTTTTTCTAAAATTAAATCAGGTACTTCTTAATTGTGTTCTCTCTGCACAGTAACTAACATACACCACATCCAGCAATGAAGCAAAAAGCTGTGTTATTATATTATCTATAATTTTGTTGTCTCACGTTCTATTACCATTTATAACTGATCATATCGATGTCATGTATTAATAGATGCCATAATTCTTTTTCTGCATATGATGCATTGGTCAGCTTTCTTTGGTTGACAAACTTTGTCTAGTGTTTAATAAACAGCCTGGAAACTAATTTGAGTCATATTATTGCACAAAGCCTCATACCTTCATATGAAGCTGCTCTGTCCTCAATTTTAATGGGATTGTTAACTCCCCTGTTAAATAGTGGGAAAGGAATTTGGTACAAACATATGAAGCACTAAAATAGGACAGTGCATTTTCCAAATCATGTTCCACATAAGAGACTGTTAGCTAAAATGAAAGCTCATGGAATTGGAGGACCTACTTATGAGATTGGTTAGGCTGTAGAGGGCAGAAAGTAAAGAATAAGGATAATGGGTTTTTACTCCATTGAAAGAAAGTGGCTAGGGGGATTCCACAAGTATCTGTGCTAGAGACTTCACTATTCATTATATTTATTAATGGCCCAAGCAACACAATGGAGAACCAAATATCCAAGTTTGCCAATGACACAAAGATTAGTAGATTAATCTTTGGGTAAATAGTGTACTCAAGAGCTTGACATTACAAAGCTTGACAAAACTGTGGTAGGTGGATTTCAACGCAGGAAAGTTTCAGATTCATCCGCTTTTGGACCAAAAAAGGGGATAGATCCAAGCATTTTTTTAAATGATGAAATGTTAGGAACAGTGGAGATCCAAAGAAATTTATATGGTAATCTACGCAGGTCATTAAAATGTAGCAGTCATGTGCAAAAAACACCTAAAACGGCTAAATGATCCTTTATAATTAGAGGGCTAGAATATAATGGGGTGAATGATTTGCTACAGCTATAGAAAGTCCTGGTTAGATCACATCTGGAGTAATGTGTACAGTTCAGGCTCCACAACTTAGAAAGGATTTATTATCCTTAGAAAGTGAGCAGTGCAGTTTCACCAGAATGTTACCAGGGCTCCAAGGGTTAGATTATGAGGAGGGATCACAAAAGCTAGGTTTGTATTCCCTGAAATATGAAAGGTTAAGGAATGATTTGATTGAAGTTTATCGGATTTTGAAAAGAGTTCACTGGGAGGAGGATACCTTTTAGCCCAAGGTGGGGGAGTCATGGTAACACGGAATTGTAAAATCATAGAATGGAAGACGGTGTAGATTGGCCCATCGTGTCTGTGCCTGCCTTCAGCAAGGGCAGTTTAGCAAGACCCCCTCACCCTGTCTATTCCCTGTAACTCTGCAAATTTTTCTCTTCAGGTAATTATCCAATTCCCTTTTTTGCAAAAGGTTATAACATTTGCAACTCTCCAGTCCTCTAGCACCACACATGTATCTAAGGGGGCTTTGAAGATTATGACCAGGTCGCTCTGCAATTTCCACATAAAGTTAAAATCAGAGCTCCCTTTAGGTGAGAAGTTAGGAAACACTTCTTCAGAGAAAGTGTGGAAGAAATATAGAACCCTCTTCTACAAAAAGCAATAGATGTTAGCTCAACTAAACATTTTAAATCTGAGATTGACGGATTTTTTTGTAGCCTAGGGCATGAAGAGATAAGGAAGCAGATTGGCTGGATGGAATTAGAATACAGATTAGCCTTGATTTCATTGAACAACTTGCTTGAGGTGCTGAATGGCCTCCTCATTTCCCTGTGTTCTGTAGAACAAAAAAATTAATGGATGCGTTGGGATTGACTTGAAGAAATTTCTTTCAGTGCACTAATTGTAGGAAAGTCATAAATATGTTTTTTATAAAGATGTTCATGACTATCACACCCAGCATATTCCTGTCCCTTCCTCCCATAAGGATCATAGAACAAGGTTTTTGCCGCTCCTGCCCACTTTTATACCCATTCCCAGAATAAACAAAAAACTGGAAAAATAATTGGGCCAAATTGTAACGCTTGCCTACCTGTCCACTTGGACTTCTGCATCACACTTCTCTGGCTTTTTACTGTTCTTCAGCAGATTTAGTACAGGTTCAATTTCTTTAAGAAGCTCATCGTTCTCAGCTGTTCCATCTTTCATCAAGTTGTTTGTGTTGGTAAAACAGGCATCTGATCCCTTTAAAGAATTTTCATTAGCTAAAGACATCATTCCTTTGATATGAATTAGGGGATTGGACTCCTGTGGGGTCTCATTTTTCCATGTCTCTGATGCTGGGTTAAAGGTGTCTCTCATCCTTTTATCTTCAGCTTTGAGGTTGTCTTTGCTTTGGATGCCTTGAATGGGTGACTCACTTGGTTTGGTAACAGGAACCAAAGGTTTGGTAACACGCACTGTTTTGAGTGTCCCATCACTAGTGAAGGTGGTCTCCAGATGAGTGGAGAAACCTTCTGGACCCCTCAAAATCAACACAACAAATGTCTCTGGGGCTATGTTCTTCAGCATCTCCAGAGCGTGTTCATAAGGTACATCAACCAGAGGCTTGTCATTGGCAGCCACAATGATATCTCCAACCTGCACCAAACCGCTCTCCTCTGCTGTGCCACCACGAATTATGTCAGAGATGATCACAGGGGGATTACATACCCTCTGCTTCACTAAAAATCCAAGACCACCCACCTTGCGTTTAAATAGTCGGACAGATATGATGTTTGGTTGCAACTGCTGGACTTGGAACTCATTCTTCTCCATGATTCAGCCGTTTCTCGGAGGAAGAAGCTACTGCTTGATTTTACTGAATGTCCATGTATATAGAGCTTTCCTCCAACATAATTAACCTGTGGTCACATTTGGGTTCTTCCAGTCTTCATAAAGCTCCTAGTTCACTTGAAGAAACACCGTACAATATCTGCTGAGGGAGCCAAATAGCACTAATTCTTGCTGTAATAAAAAGAAAATGTTTTCATTTAACATTTGTTTTAAGAAACTGCTCAGTGAATACATCAATAAAGTAATTTCAACAGTATGATTTTTCCATCTCAAATGTATTTGTGCAAAATCAAAATGGTTACCTCTGGAGAAAAGAACATATATGTATCAACCATTTGTTCAAATCCTTGAAGTTACTTGGGACTGAGAATCACCTTGCTATTTTTGCGATCCTTCTTTATGGTTATCTCCACCTTACCAACAATATATTCACAGACTAAACAATGGAGATTGAGAGCTGCAGAATTCACAGCAAACTGGTCCCCAAACAAATTCATAGTACTTGCAACATAGAATGGTTAGTTTGCCTTCATTTTGTGGAATTGACACAAAAAGTCAAGATAAGAAAGGATACTGCAGGTCTAACATGGTTTTGAAAGTGGACACCATCTGCTAGATTAATACAGATTCACTGGGATGGTGGTTGCTATCATGAAATTAAGTAACGCTGAAAGCAAAATCTCCTGATTTTTGTGGCCTTCCGATCAAGGAAGTGTTGACGATAGCCCAGAATTTGGTACCCTTCTGTCTCAGAGCTCTTGTGCTGATCAAGTTTACAATTTTCATTTCAATTTAAGTCCTATTATAATGTCTGAAACCTCCTGTGAATCATAAACTTCAGCTCAGCTTCTGAAAAACTAATGCCTGAGAACAAGGTGAAGACACTACATTAAATATTTTTCAGCAGGTTTTTAAGAGATATGAACTTAAAATAACAATAGTGAAGCCTGTCATGAAGCAAACTAGAGCTTTGTAAATGTTTTACTTACTTGTGTGGCAGAATGTGTGGCTATATAACTGGGCAACTGATCCCACAAAGGAAAGTGGGACCTAACAACATGAAATTATAATAATTAAAGCAGATATTAAAATATCCTTCTTGGTTTAAAGATAATATTATGTTTGGAATAATGAAGAAATGGAGTGGCAGGTCATTAGACGGTTGAAAATCTCTGGGTGGAATGTCCCTTACAAGTCCTAGATGCCGTGGACAGATTCTCCTCAGTGTTCCTTCTGTCACGACTTACTGGGGATAGTGCGCTGTAATATCAAGCCCCACTGTTCCCCAAGCTGTGACAATTGTGAAAAGTTTGATTAGACAACCAAATTGCCCAATTCTACCTAACTCTTTAATTTGGGTTAACAGAATACGAGCACCGGGTTTGTAAGTTTAACAAGTAAATAACTGTTTACCAAACAAATTGTCTGTAACCTGTGGCAAAAGAAAGAATATGAGCTGCCAACTTTTAACTCTATAACTTAAACTCTACCCCTTACAAACAGACACATACATAAGACACACAAAACATGGATTTTAAGGGTGAGATAAAACAGTTAATAGCACCAATTTAGAGTACAGGATTAAGCGGGTTGATTTTGATTGATGTCTTCCAAATTCCTTGCAGTTTGCTGTTGATGACACAAGGTGGTCTCCCACCACTCTCAGTCTGTGATTCACTGGTTGAAAACTTGCTTTTCAATGTCTCTACTGGTGATTTTCCCCTTTTCCTCTTGACAGGGTTTTTTCAGAGAGAGTAGGTTACAGAGAAATGAAGAAAAAGCTTGCTAGCTAGCCTTGTAGATTTACTGGAATCTTACACACACAGGAGAGAGAGGTTTTAGGTGTGTTCTCTTTGCAGGCTAGAGTCTATCTGCTCACTGCTATAACACAAAACCTTGGTCACCTAATCAGGAGACAGCTAAAATGTTGTTGCTAGGCAGTTCCCTTTTCTGACATTGTTTTGTCTGACCTGGCACACTCTGTTCCAGGAAATAGCAACTTTGTATATTCCACACCTTGTTCCAGTGTTCACCCACAGCCATAGTAGTTTTTAAAGCCACAATCCAATTTTTAAAACTATAGTCCCACAGAGATAAAGAAAAATAAAAAGATATGTTCCTTACACTACCAAGACTTCTCCAAGCTGCTATTTCACTGCTTGTTACATGTAAATTGCAGTAGGAGAAGAGGGGGAGGGGGGGGGGGGGGGTGGTGATAGGGCTTAGCTGTCTGGTCGCTATCACTCCTTCTCCTCCCACTTAAGTGTCATGTCCATAAGACATGAAAGAGATCACAAACTGTTCAAACCAAAATTTGACTTTCTGGACCAAAGCCACAGCTACTACAGATTACATCATTTGCAAATTGGTTACAGTTCTGGAAACTTCCAACATTAATTACAGGACAAAGCTCAACCTTGGTCGGGTTGGACTTGTCCTGCTTTTAGTGTACAGGACATAGCTGGGCAATTTTCTAAATAGCCGGGTAGATGCCATTGTTGTAGCTGTACTGGAACAGCTCTTGTAACAAAGAGAGACAGCCTTCGGAGCTCGTTATAGGTGTGGATGAACAAATAGTCACTATCTCCTAATGGATTTTGATCAGGAACATAGGCTGGGCAAGGCAGCGCCCCAGCCAGAAGTCCATTGACTTGCGGTGGGACCGCAAGATCGTGTCAGTGGGCAGGTGCGGAAAATCCTGCCGATAGGGTGGAATCATCCCACATTTGTGATAGCGGGCGGGAAAAATGATGTTTCACCTGCTGGCTGCAATACTGGGTTTTCACACCGCATTGTCCCATTCCCACCTCATTCACTATGCATTTCTGGGAAACATCTGGTCGCTGGTGGGGTGTCCTCTGATTCACCCAACCCACCATCACCTCAGGCCATCAGAGAACTGGTGCGATATTAAAAGGCTGCCTCTGCAAAGAGTTAGCGCTCTTCAGCGGATAGGAAGCTGCTGGGAACTGATGGCTGCCAAAGGGAGGAAACATGCTGCCCCCAGATTTAGCGATGCCTCCCTCGAGAGCCTACTGGATGCAGTGTAGACCCGCCTCAATGTCCTCTGTCCCCGCTCTGGATGAACGACAGCAAGCAAGGTCACCAATCCTACATGGGAGGCGGTGGCAGCAGTGGTCAGCCCCAACACCCTGAAAAAGTGGACAGCCAATCAGTGCCAAAGGAGGATGAATGATCTCCTTTGTTTTGCCAGGGTAAGTCACTCTTCTCATCACTCTCAACTCACACACTCACAAACCTATCACACATCCACAGGGAGCTCATTCGCTGCCAGTGCAAGGGACATCACTATTCACTCTCTCATACACACCGTCATTTGTCCTGCAAATCATGTCCTCATCCTGTCCATGGCACCACTCACCCCCCACACATTCCAGGCTCCTTCTCATCAGGCCTGGTAGGCATCCTGCTTACTCTCTGCATCCGTATTTATGCAGGACAAGCTGGCACATAACAAAAGGGAGAAGTCACAGGCTGGTGGAGGAATGCCTGAAATCAAGGTCCTCAGGGTCTTTGCAAATAGAGTCATCCAGCTGTCTGGCGACAATCTGGACCATTCCTGTGCTGATGGTGAGGCCAGTTGTGCTCTACCAAGTGAGGGTCCAGTGGTGCAACATCCAACAGATAACCATGATATTAGTCACTTCCCCTGTTCCACTGTCCCCTGCTATACATTAATTATCTCTCCTTGCTTTCACAGGCACACCTGGGAAACAACTGTGGAGGTCCATGACCCAGGTCCTCGACTCCAGCCCCGAACAAACCTCAGAAGAAGAATCTGATGAAACCCTCATTGAAGCCCCATCACAGTGCTTACCCACACCCTCCGCAGTGCAGAGACACACACTTTCGTGAAACCTGGCTTTAGAATAGCCTCAAGGTCACAGTCTAGTGGGCACAACACACTGTCTGATCCATAGCAGGCGCTGGCAGGGACTTCTTAGATTTCCAACATTCGGAGGACTGCTAGAGACAAGAAAACAGCTGAGTCCGAGTTAGATGGAGGAGCTGCTGGACTAGGTCACCTCAGTTGTTGGAGTTGCAAAGACAAGCTCAGGAACATCAGGAAGGGATGTCTGCTGAACTCCTCAGATTGCAAGGCACGATGGAGGAGTCTATCTGCCTTCAGGCCGAGGTAATAATGCAGCATGCCAACAATGGTAGGAGACCTTGGTCCAGGTCATCGCTCCTGCACTGCTGCATGGGCTGAACTCCGTCACTGATGCCACAGTTGGCCTCCAACAATGTCAATGTGAGAAGGGTGTGGGGCAGCCAGGGGCTCTGGGGCACCCATAGGGAGGAGGGTCAGCAGGAGTAACCCGCCCCCGGGGCCTTCCACCCAGGTGACCCCGTGAGTGTCCAACCCATCTGAATCCTTTCTGTCTCTGACACCAGCAGCTCCAGCTCCACAGACCGCGGAGGGTGCCACTGCCACACAGCATGTCCCCGAAAACAGGCAGGGACCCTCCAGTCTCAGAGGACACCTATTGAGATCTACGTAGATGGGATGTAGCAAACAGAAGGTTGCCCCCACCTCCGCTGTGCTTGTTTGGGGGAGCACCAAGATATATTGCCAGTGTTAGGAAAGTTAAGAAAATGCAGTTGCACAGCTGAGCACAGGTGTTAATCGCTTGTAAATGGCATTCACTTTTGTCAATAAACTCCCAAGAATGTCTACTTGCATATGGCTCCTTGTTCTGATGAGCAGTGTTCGTGTAAATCAGATATGAAACCTTGGTCCCTGCATAAGATAAAGGCAGGCTTCTCAGTCCAGAGCCTCTTCCCTGTGCTTTGTCCAGCCTTCCCAGCACACTGATGGTGTGTCTTCACAGTTACTGGGCACATCAGTCATGCTTGCACCTCGATGAGGCTTATCATTGCTGCCAGATTGTCCTGGGGCGGCAGCACAGAGTTCACTCATTCTCTGTGTGCTCTCAGAATCTTTGAGATGCGGCTGGCCCCCATCTCATCAGCATCTGTGTCTGGTGACAGTGTGATCCTAAAGGGTTCAGCCCACAAAGGATGCCATAGGATCAGGAGAAGGTAAAGTTTCCCCACTTCATCTCCATGATATGACCCTGTCACAGAGAGCAAGCGATCTGCCACCAGCCAGACAGGAGTCAGACATTCACATAAGCTGTGTGACGACCTATGGAGTGTCCCCACCACATGATGTCATCATCCTCCTGGAATTTAGGGACTATGGGCATCCACTGCGTCTCCATGACAGGAACCTTATCACAAATCAGCCAGAAAGGAGTCAAATGTTCACAGATACAATGTTAGGATCTATGGTGTCCCTAACTGCATGTCAGCATCTTCCTTCATGAATCTAGCAGCTATGGAAGCTCCCAAATGTGCCTGTCTCATCTGGCCAGTGCTATGGCCTCATCGCCATCATCCTCACCATCGAGGGCCTCCTCACCCTCATGCCCATTGATGTCCTCGTCAGAGGAGATGTCCACCTCCTCCATCTCCTCCTCAACCAACTCCTCCCCCTGTTGCAGTGCCAGGTTGTAAAGGGCGCAGCAGGCGACGACGGTGCGTGACACTCTCTGTGGGCTGTATTGCAGGGCTCCACCAGACCGGTCCAGGCACCGGAACCTCATTTTCAACATTCTGATGGTTTGCTGTACGAAAGTGTGAGTTGCAGAATCCTCATTGTACCTTTCCTCTGCTTCATTCTGAGGCTGCCGCACGGGCGTCATCAGCAACATCCTCTGCAGATAGCCCTTGTCCCTGAAGAGCCAACCCTGCAGGACCTCTGTGGGCCCTGGAAAATGTCAGAGATCTGAGGCCTACTGAGAATGTAGGAGTCGTGGACACTCCCTGAGAACCATGCGCAGACCTACAGGATGTGTTTGTGGTAGTCGCAGACCTTGCAGTTGACGTAGTTGACTGCTTGTTGCCATGGGGATCTGAGCGCCATGACAGTGCAGTCAATGGCACTATGCACCTGTGGAAAACCTAAGGTCTGGGCAAATCCCAGCGCTCATGTTTCTTGGCTTTTCTGATCCTGGGCGAAATGCACAAAGCTGTGTACCTTCGCCAGTATGGTGTCCGTGACCTCCTGGATGCGTTTGTGTGTTAACGCCTGCAATATCCCATAGAGATCACCTGTGGAGCCGGGAGAGAAGCCACTGGTGTAAAAATTGAGCACCATGGTCGCTTTCACGGCCACTGTCAGTAAGTGCCTCCATGTCCCCGTGGCGCCAAATCCTGCAGCAGGTGGCGGGATGTGACTGACCATTTCCCTGGATAAGCAGTCTTTAGCAACACTGGTTCTTGGTCATCTGCAAGAATGGCAAGTGTCATCTGTAGAACCTGGGTCTAGCTAGGTGCTGACCAGCTATGGCTTGCTGTGGCTCTTCAGCCATATGCCTAGGGCGCCCAGCTGCCCCTTCTTCTTGAGGGCAATTCTCCACCGTCTGCCCAGCCAGGCACCTCTATCGCTCTCTTCTCCTTCATCTCTGCTCTCTGTAAGCCTGAGGCATACAGCTAGGTCACCAGGCTCCATGCTCCTGATGTACTCCTCTTACAGGTGAAACAGAGAGATGCATGGATTAGGTATTCTAGGAACCTCTCTTGCTTAAGCCTGAATGCCCCTTAACGCATCCCGGAGAGTGCTGACAACCACTTGCATGGCCAGAGATTAGTGAGCTGCCTGGCTGCCCAAAACCCTACCCACCTTTGCCCAATTGGCAGCAGCTTCGTCCTCTCGACTGCATTCTGTGCTCTCAGCTCAGGCAGTCTCCTAACCCTCAATGCAAGGCTGCGCTGTTAGCTTGAACCATGCAGGGAGACTGGTCCAAACTAGGATGATGACATTGCAAGGAACTGTGAGCACCTCCATCAGTGACTGCTCCATGGCCAACTTTAGCAAGGAGATCATAGAACTTACCCAGTCGTTCAGTTGTTCTGTAGTTCACTAAAATGTGCCTGAGGGATGAAAAGCTCTGGAGCATTTGGTGGCACTTTCATGACTCTGTATTGCTTGACTGGGCAGATAAGCTAGAAGCCTGACTCCAAGCATGTCAACATGGCTGCATCTGAACTGTCTCGGCTGCGGAGGAATGGTCACTTTATACAAGGTTTCCCTAAAGCATGGCTGCTTTCCTACCGCCCATCCTGCATGTGCTTGTGCCTTGCCCCCCAACTTGCTTCAGACGCAGTGCAGTCCTTGCACACCCCAACTCACCACACAGGATGCTGCCTTGCCCCCACCCCCCCCAACTCACCCCAACCACAGTGTAGCCCTTGCCCCAGCACCGCATTGTCAGCCAGCCGGGAAAATGCAACTTGCCTGTGCCCTCACCTGAATGTGCAACATCTCAACCTTGAAGTCCAACGGGCGACCCTCGCAAGCGCTACGCAACATTAGTGTGCACTCATCCCCAAGTTCCCTTCAAAGTTCAGCTTGCCTGATGCATGCCTTTCAAATGCTAAGCAACGTGCCCAGATGATCCAGCATGGGGGGATGATTCCAGCAAGAAGGGCTTATGTTGATATGCAGATGTATTAAGATGGCATTCCCGATGTCTGGTGGTGGGAAACGCGGCCCGCTATTGACAGTGGAGCAGGCAGATGCAAACTGGTTTCACAGTATCATGAAACCAATTTTTGGCCTTCCCACCATATTGTCTATTCACATCCGCCATGACGCCCAACGCCAAAGGGGACGGAAAATTCCAGCCATAGAATCTAATTGTTAATCTGAAACTAACTCATCAATGGGCAACATCACATACCTAAACCCCTTTGGCCTTTGGAAAGTTTCAATGTTACATTCCTGGGCCTCCAGAACAATCTGCTGTAATCCAGCCTGTCAACACCAAAGCAGGACTCCAGGCTGACAACAAAGCCTGCCTCAACTCTAAATCTCCGAGATACCTGGTTCTCTGGAAAATTCCTGTAGATCAAAATAAGTCTCTGCATACCAATCGCATCTTGCTTTGAAGTACTTTGGTAACTCTTGCTTTCAGCTAACTAACCCACCTGAACTTTAACTCCAATGTGAAGGAATCCTCACTGGACTCTGACATTCTGGACTTAAACATTCACATGAATTAATACCCCCATCTTTGGTTCTTTTTCTGTTTTAAGTTATTCCAGTTATGAAACTCTTTCATTTCCTATCTCCTTCTCGTGTGTGTGTGTGTGTGTGTGTGTGTGTGTGTGTAGTTGTGATGACCATACCCCAGATTTGAATGTATGAATAAACAATATTTTTGATTTAGCACTAATGAGAGTTTACTGCGAGTCATTTTAAAATTGACTTCACAAACAGAGGATTTGGGGAAACATGCCGTGGTCTATTTCAAAAAATTAAAACACCTCTGCTTGTGGACAGATGGCAAGAAAAATAAAGAAGTTCAGTTTGCCTCTCTTCCCTCTCCGTAACATAAGTTAATTAACCTTGCTTCAATAAGACATTTTGATATCTGTTGTCTTCCTGTTTTGCTGTAAAATATTGTTAACATCTCTTGTATTTCTGCTTGTAAGTACATATAACTAGCTGTGGTGCAGACCAGTGTGTGGAGCTCACCAGGTGGTAGGAACATGGAGTGTGGAGGACATCGGGACGAACGGAGACGAATCCTGAATTTTGGTTGTTGGAAGTGATTATGGTTAATCTTGTGTCAGGTTGGTCTTGGGTTAGTGACATTTAACAGAAGTTAAAAGTTTTTTGGGGGGACCATTGGAGTTCTTGGTCTTAAATAGTTAAAGGATTTTGGTAAGAGTTTAAAGAACCTTTCTTTGTTGAGAAAAAAACACATTGAACTGGTTTGTCGGTATCCCTGGAATACATTTGTTTTTTGATTAAAAACATAGAGTATAGAATTTTGAAACAGGTTTGTTAAAGAAAACAAGTTCAAATTAGTCCAGTACATGCAAATGTTTGTGTTCTCTTCAATCCTACACTCTTTCAAAGCTGCAGGAATTTTGCATAGGTGATCCTGCAAAACTATTGAGGTAGTTGTGAACCCCTGTACAATGGACTCTATGCATAGTGGACAAGGCTAGCCCTCTGGTATATGCAGTACAGTTGTCCAAGTGGGTAAAGTGCTTCCAAATTAACCAGATGAATTTGGCAATGTCCCAAAGCAAGGCATTTCACCAACAGGAAATTGTTATGTGCATGGTGGGTCAAATATTGCTAATAGCATGGGATTGTGAAGAGCTCCTACAAATTCCACAACAGGGGGATGATAATGTTAACAGTGCTGATGCTGTAAATGATACCAATGCCACTACCACCTGTAAAATCCCAGTAAGATGAACAAGAAGAGGAGGATCTGAGGTAATCAGACCCTGACAGCTTCCGGTCACAATCTCCATTCCGGTACCACGAGAGGGAGGAATGGGACTGTAGAAGGAAAAGCAGAAGTGAATCAATCTGGTCTCCCCAGATGGAGGAGCAGGAAAGTACAAAAAAAACAAGGAAGTTCGAATATTTGTAAATAGAATAAGTTTTGACCTTAAGTCACGACCCCATTTAATGCCATTTTGTTTTAAAGTTGTTTATTTTTTAGAGGTTGTTGTTCCAATTTGCATCACCATTGTTGGTTTTACGTCATCTATACTCTGGCAATGCCCCCATGTGCTGCCACCACCATGTTCTGATTCTGGAGCCACCACCTTCACCAGAGGCTGAAGTTACGGGGCAAAGGTGAGGCCCGAGATCCGGGAGCAGGAGTGTAGGGCAAGGACAGGAAGCTACCATGTGCCGAGCAGTTGGTGAAGTGTGAGTAATCCTGGGAGGGCTGGGGGGTAGGGAGCAGGGCCCTCGACTCCATGCACGGACCCCCACCTCCATCCATGGCCTGGGACAAAAGTTCTGCCCCCTGAAACTGTCAGGAAGAGGCCCTGGCTCTGGGCTCAGGTGCAGCTCAGACAGGGAGTTGGCCAGAACCTTAGATTGTTGAGTCACTGCCCTAGGCTGGTTTGGGGGTGAGGTTGAGGGGGTGAGACCAAGTGGAAAAGACGAGAGAGAGAGAGGGAGACAGGCAGAGTGAAAGAAGAGAGAGTCAGGCGGACAGATGGGGTTGGAAAGGAGAGAGTCAGGCAGACAGATGGGGTTGGAAAGGAGATAGAGTTTGGGAAGTAGAAACAGAGCGGGAAATGTGAGAAAGGGAGCGAGAACAGAGTGGGAATGGAATACAAGCAAAAGGTTGAGTAGAGTTTCAGAAGTGCTGTGGGTGAGACACAGAAGCTGTGCTACTCAGGGCTTGTTTTTAGTTTTATTTAATTATAATTTATACAGTATTTCTGTTATATCCAGTGATTTATTTTATTTTGAAAGTTTTCCAACTAAGAATGCACAGTGCTGCACATGTACAATACAGTATTTCAACTTGTACATTGGTTTTTCTGGCAAGAGATCTCCAAAGCAACTCCTAAATTCAGGTTTAAAATTGATTCCTATGGGAACCCATGATTCACTTACAGTTGTTTCACTTAAAGTTGCAAATTTCAGGAACACAACAAACAACTGTAAGTGAGAACTTGCAGCATAACCGAAACTGTATGAAGTAATAATAACTATAATACACATGTGGTGGAAGTTAATCTTAATGATAGTTGAGTTTGGAGAAGGCAGTGAAAGATGTTGAACCACAACAGTACAGTGTTTTATCTGGTGGGATCATTACAAACACCCAGTAGCGACATCCCATGGCATGTGATTATTCCGTTCTAGTTGCTCCCCTATTCCATGCTTGCAAAGTCATGGTGGGATTGATAAGGCACTGAAACCCAATCAGATGACCCGATTCGAGGTGTTACATTTTATGTCAAGGGCCAGGGTCAGATGGGGTATAAGTCCACAGCCCACATGAATATTGTGGCTGCAGCCATGGAAGTGTGACTTGGTCAGTCACGGGAAGTCATGTGGAAGAAATTGTTCAGTGGACTGACCACCCAGGAATGATCTCTGGCACGAGAGTCTTACTAAGCAACTGGTGCTGTAAGTATATACTATTACTTCATGGATTAATAAAAGTTTTCCACATAAAGTGGGAATTGTATCCAAAGTTTGTTTTGGGTAATTGATACCTAGAGTATGGGTCCGAACCTTAGAGGGAAGTGACAACCTCTTTTAAGAGTCTTCAACTTCCCAGTTGCCATGTATAAGGTGTGGTAGGCCCTAGAAAGTGGAGGCAAAGTCCCTTAGCTCCCCCAACTGAAGCCTAGTGCTAACCTGCTGTAAGCTTTATTCTCAGCTGAAACTATCAGTTGAAGTCTTGATGCAGTCTTCAGGAGGTTTCAACTGCTTCAACGCCCCTTGCTGCCTCTTCTAATATCACAGCAAGAGTTCCAACTGCGCTCATCGCGATTCCCCCATCTTTGCACTGTTACTATTGAATTCATTCCCTCTCGATGGTAAGAATTACTCTGTGTGCCCACAGGACATTGCAAATGACCTGTAACCAAGGAAAACCATCGCAGTGGGGTGAATTTAGAGAGGTGGAAGGAATGTTCATCCTGCTGGAACTCTGTCCCAAAGTGAAGAATCGTGTCCCCTATGTTCCCAAGCTTGTTCTGTTATTTAATGACAGTAAAAGTCATTGTAGAAATTATCCCAGTATTCTACTGCCCCTACCTGTAATTTTGCTTCAATTTTATTATGCCTGGCATTATACTTACAATGATATCACCACAGCGTGCTCGTGCAATGGATGATGGTTTACTACATATGTTCACTGTGCATAGTTTAACATAAGCTCATGTTGGCTGCCTGATGAGCCCTCATCATAAGTCTTATAAATCATTGCTTCTTTTCAGAGGAAACAGAATGTCAATGAGTGTGTTGCACTGTGTTTGGGTGATATGTTTGCCATAGCCGAATAGCTGGAGGCATGTGGAGGCTGCAAGAGCTGGCTGTAAGCTGGAAATGTTGGAAGGTGTTTAAGGGGGTGGGGGAGGGTACATTTGAATCTTAGGCCCGAGTCTTGAATGCTAGGCACTGCTAATGATGGTGATGTGGTGCACTGAGCAGCATGAGAGTTTGTTGGCATGCTGGATATGAGATGTCACGTGAGATTACATTTGCTGTCATTGACCAAGTGCATGAAGTCATTGAACTTTTGCTGCTACTGCTGCCATGTCCTTGTGGCCAAACTCCTTGCACTGGTATGTTTCCCACCTTCGCCCATTCCCTTCGGAGGGTGTTCCTTCCTTGCACCCTGAGGAAACATGGCCTCTCTCCACCCATTGTCATCCATCAGTAAGACCTCCAGTGGCATATCCATGAACCTGGGAGCCCTCTCTCTGGCCTGTTGCACCATTCAATTTGTTTTTTTTCTTGCAACCAATTGCTGTATAGGTAATCAGCAGCAGTTTTCTTTCAGTCAGTGGAGATCTCCTTTAAGAAAGCTGACTGCTTTTAATAGCTGGAGGCTAGCAGTAACACATGCTGCCCTCACATGTTATCATCCCACTCCTCTCCTCTCCCACATGGCCTGTTATCTTTGATAGTTTGTATCAAGCTACTTTACCTCTGTGGTTTTATACCTTTTCAACATGATTTAAAAAGGCTCCTGGTTGTCAAGAAGGAAAGTGCCCTTCCACCAGAAAAAGTGTTTGTCTAGTTGTCATTATATTCATCATTAGATATGAAAGGGACTTATTGAATCTTTGTGTTTGTAACTTAATGGCATGGCAACATTCACATATTCATCAAGAAAAGTTCACTCAGGTAATCTATTTGAAAGGCATACTTTTCAGATAATCATCTGGCTTTGTAGCAAGTTGCACATTTACCTGACAATCTAATGATGAAGCAAAACCAAAGATCATGGATGCTGGAAATCTTAAATAAAGAAGGAAAATGCAAGAAACACTCAGCAGGTCAGGCAGCATCTGTGGAGCAAGAGGCAGAGTTAATGTTTCAGATCAATGATCTTTCATTGTCAGAACATCTGACAATCAACTTTTTTCCTGGTTGTTATTCTCCTCTTCCACTTCTATTCATGACAGTTGAGAACAGTGTTAGATTTTTTTATTATCACATTCCAATTGGTTAAAAGAATGGCCTGAATCCATTCTATAAGAAGACCAACTCTGAAGTGTTTAGGAAAGCAATGTCTATGAGATGCAATTCCTACTACAGGTTAAACATTTTCTTTTTCATGTCAATTTCCAATTCATTTCACACAGCTGTTCTCAGAGAAGTGTATTACCTAGTTATGCAAATCAGTTAACAAATACTAAAAAAGTTAACTTTTTGCAATGAACCAATATGAATTATCTTCAATAAGAATTTATTAATCTGATTCATGGACGAAGAATTCACATCTATTGTAGTACTACACAGGGGTGTAGCCGAGATGGGCCACACCTTAATCAATTAACACTCAGCCACCCCTTCCTCAGCCAAATCTGAACATGTGAGAATGCAACAGCAGAGAAACATAGGATAGATCGCCCCAAAGTATCTGTCAGGCACAAGCAGGGCAGCCATGCCCAACCATAAAACAAATCCCAGGAGGGATGTTGGCCACCCAGAAGTGACCAGTGAGAGACAGATAATCTGAGTAGATGTGGGGTGAACTCTTAATGTAGTATCCTTTATAATTGTCTCCAAATATTTCAATATTGCTTCTGTTGGGGTGAGTGGCGAGAGCAACATTTGAAATAAGGCAGTGACTTGACTTTATTGAATTACTGAGGGAGTGTTTCAGTGTTAGAGGTGACATCTTTCAAATGTGAAGTTCAATTAAGACTCTTTCTGCCCTCTGGTGAATACAAAATTACCATGACACTATTTGAAGACAAGCAGGTTGCCTCTTTCTGGTGTCCTGGCTAATATCTCTCAACCAGCACTCCTTAAAATAAGGCTATCTGATCATTATCCAATTCATGTTTGTGGGACCTTGCTAGGCACAAATTGACTGCAGCATTTCCTACATTACAACAATGAGTACACTTCTATAAAGTACTTCATTGGCTGCATCCTGAAGATGTGAAAAGCACTATATAAATGCAAGATTTTCTTTCTTTCTTATTTGCAGAATATATAAATGATTTGCTGTGATGTTAGAACTTTGGTCATATCCCATCCACCTATCCCAAATATCTATTCCGAGCTATGTTACTGCTCAGTAATATTATATTAGTTACTACTACACCAAAGGCCAGAATTCTGCTTTAACCCTTTCCTGCACTAGAGGAGGTTGTGGATTTATTGGCTCAAGGACTTCAATATTAATAAGGTGAACTCTGCTTCCATTTCACTCACAATGATTACTAAATACAATGAAGGCGGTACCGTGTATAAGTTAATGTACCTGTGCGGAAGCTCAGTGCTACTTAAATATACAGGGGGTGAAATTGAGCATAGGCGGTGAGGCAAAACAACCAGAATCTCTGTGCTGCCAGATATAGCCCTGCACAATTTTCAGTTCCTTTGATTTCAGTCATACTGAACATCAGATATGCTGTACAATTGTCAGCAAATACGATTCCTCCCATTTGACATGTGGTGTTTATGTGACATTAGAGGCTCCTGCTGTCTTATTTTATCTAACCCTATCAACACATAATTCTGTTCCTTTCTCCCTCGTGTGCTTATCTAACCTCCCCTTGAATGCATCTATGCTATTCACCTCAACCATTTCATATGACAGTGAGTTCCACATAATAGAATCGTGGAGACCCACAAACCATTCAGCCCATCATGCCTCTCTGGAAGAGTTATCCAATTATTCCCACCCTCTTGCTCTTTCTTCATGGCCCGGCAATTTTGTCCTCTTTTTCCGATTTATCCGGGGGTGGGGGCGGGGGGAGGAAGGGAGAAGGAGGGAGGGGGAGGCCTAATTCCAATTTAGCAATTCTGTTAAAGAGCACGAACGGAGACATATCTTTTAAAACGTTAAGAATGTACACTACTCGACCCCAATTAAAACAATTTTATAACAAGCTCCTTTCCTAAGAAACTACCCAACAGCATCAGTTGCAATCTTTGTCACTCACACGAAAATTGTTGCACAATTTTTTAAAAAAACTTTTTAAAACAAGATTTCCCTGTTTACCAAACATCCTATATTCTGTTGATAGTTGTACATTTTTCAGTCTTAAAGTAGCCTGTGAAGATTCCCCTACGGGTTGTCTGACCTTCCACTCGCCACAAGGGCGCGCTAGAAGAGGTAAAATTCACATCCGAAAGGTTTATCATTACACAAACAAGTGTATTTTTTTAACCTCGGAAAACATATATAATCTGCTCTTTAATTGCCCTTTCTAATTTGATGTAGTCAAGTAGAGGTGAAGATTGCAGGATCTTTAACTTGACCAAGGGGATTATGGTTGAAAAGTCGACCTTATTAGTAAATGGATGCATCGCTGAAATTCACAAACTTTTTTGGGGGGGCCATTGCAATCCTTTATGGATTTTTTTAAACTATACTGGTGCATTGCGGGTCCACCCAAAAAGGAACCTTGAGATAATAACAAAAAACTGCGGATGCTGGAAATCCAAAACAAAAACAGAATTACCTGGAAAAACTCATTAGGTCTGGCAGCATCGGCGGAGAAGAAAAGAGTTGACGTTTCGAGTCCTCATGACCCTTCAACAGAACTAACTTTTGTCTCTCACTTGTAAACCCCGGTAATTTCGGCTAATTTGATGCAAACTTTACACGGTGATATGCTGTAGCACGAACTGTTAACTTGGCTAAACTGGGCATCAACTATTTCAATGGCCAGGTACAATATTTCACCGACTGCTACTAGCATCTCATAAGTTGTCTGCAAGAGTAACAATTCCGTCTATCATGAGAGCTATTATTTCCAACTATTACATTTATTTACCATTGTATCCAGTATTACAGCATTCATTAGTCTTTTTATCCGCTAACCTCCAACCAGAAAAAATGTCATATCTGCAAACCTTTGCGTTTACGAGGCAGCCCCAATATAAAGAAAATTATTGACAATATCCAGGGAAATACATGTGCTTGATTTTATTAATGTATCTTTTTAAGAGTCACGTTGAATGCCAACTGGCGGAGTTGAACTTGCCACTGAGAATGGTACATGTCTGGTAGTCTCTGGTGAAATGGTGACAAGCAGGTGACAAAAAAATGCAAATGCTAGAAAAATCGGACCGCAAGCAGAGTGAAGTATATAACAATTCGGGAAGCTTTCGAATGAGAAATTATGGGCTAGCTTTCCAGAATAAGCGAACATTTTCTGTCCCTAATAATCGGTCTGTTTTCTCTTCAGAAGTTGTGACAGGTTGCTACAGACATGTTAAGCGAGCGTCTGCTCTTCAGTCTTCATTCAGCCTTTAAGTTGCAAAACTGCGAAATTACACCTTGTACCTGGAACTTAAGTTACTTTCAAGTTGTACTTCAACCGGCTTTACTTGGTTCAAGGGACAATGTAAGGTGACCTGACCGTAAATTTGCCAACAGAATGACATGTAGTCCATGGCTCTGCAGTGCTGGGATACCGTAAACCTCTACACAAAGCTCAGCCCGGAGTACACATATTTTCTTACACAGGATAATCAATAGTGCCATGAATAAATATATTTTAAAAAACATCTTCAGGGAGGTGTACGGTCATCCGATAAAACATGCCAAGTCCCATTCACTCCACACCCCAGGCCTTGCTGGCTTACCTTGCCTCCCACGAACACTTTGGATGTAAAATGTTGGGATCCCTCCGTGGCTTTCCCCCCACCTATCTCTGACATCTCCAACTGCTCTACAGCCCTACAAGATTCGATCTGCAACTCCAACTTCCTTCCCCTCTGGCCTCCCGTGTATTCCCCAATCCCTTTTCCCCAAGCCTGGTGGTGTTTTGGGCTGTCAGGACCCGCAGCTTTGGAAATGTGCTGTAAAAGCCTCTCCCACCTTTTCCCACCTTTCTGTCTCCATCATTTAAGGCGCTCCTTAAAACCGATCTCTTTGACCTTTGCTCACCTGTCCTGTTTGGTTGATAACGTTTCTTTGAAGCTCCTCTGGAGGGTTCATGTTAAAGGCGCTATTAAAATGCAACTTTGTTGACAACTAGAAAGTGACCCTTTCTGAGGGTTACATTCAAACAGGTTCTGCATATTGCTTAAACATCATGCACAATAAACATTCCGGTCCTCATTTTAGATCCGCCACTTTGAGTTACCGGCAGTTTCCGAAAATTTACAATACATGGAACACAGGGGTATATTCAGCACTTCCTTCTCAAACAGCCATTGCTTACAAAACAGCCGGAGCCAGGAATAAAGACGCTGCCAGCAAATAAACTTGGCGTCGCTCCTCTGCACAAGGAAGGTTTGATCTGTTTATGAAGATCAGCCCCCACCCACCCCCCCCAACCACCCGCAGGCAGCGAAAGTCACCTTCATTCGCCCAGGACCAGCTGAAGGGACAAGTTAGCTGACATTCCTGTAGCAGGAGAACTCTCAGCTACTGCGGCTAACGCGAGAGATAACATCACGCTGCTTGTCCAAATGAATTCCTCAGCCTGCGTGTAGCACTTCCTGAAGATTAGGTGCTCGAGTGGAGTGGAAGTGAAAAGGGTTCCCTTCTTACAAGAACTATACGACGAAAGCCTATTACAGACTACAGTCAGCAAACTTGGATAGAATCTTTCCACAGCCTTTCCAGACTTAGGTTTCGCATTGAGTGCGTTCTACTCTCACAAATTGTAACTTTACACAAGACCCCCACCCCCCTCGCCCGCCACCCCAGGCATTCAGGTGCAAAGAGAAAGACCTGGCTGTATCATGTAACGGTGCTTTAGCGCTTCCTCTCTGGCGGGTTAAGTAGGACCGAATGAACAGGGTAACGAAAGTACGAACTTTATCCCGTCCCTTCATGATCCCTTTTCTATTTCGCTCCAGAGTCCGAAACCGCCAACTTCTCCAGTGCCAACCCGGAACCACGCATTGACCAACACTCAGTGTCTTTTGTTGTCTATCGCAATGAAACCGGGTCTTTGGGTCTGGTCCACTGCACGTTCTCCTCGCCTTCCAGCGGGGATCGAAAAGCTGGGACTAAAGCACAATGCAGTTGGTGCTTTTATTTTTAAACGGCCAGATGCAGGTATGCATTAGCCACCTACCTAGTTCCACGATGGTATCTCTGCTGTCCAGCTGTCTCTGTCGTCTGGTCCAGTCTGGAGCAGATGGACTTGCCTATCTTTTTGCCCCGATCCACTCGGTTGACACTCACCCAGCTCCCTCCCTCTCCCTCGTCTTTCTTTCTCTATCTACTCTGAGATCTTGGAAGCAGCATAAATATGCAGCAATTCCATCCTCTGCCGAGGGTCGTGAGGAAGCATTAGTTAATGTGCCTCTCTTCCCCTGCCATCACTAAACGAATTAACTTTGACGTCCAACCAGTTTCTTTTATGGCCGATGTGGAACAATATAACCCTCATTAAGAAAGCAGCGCGGTCAGAAAGTCATGGGTCGTTGACACCCCAACGACGTTATAAATAATACAACATTACATCAACACGCCGCCTTTCTCATCATGGAAGAAGCGCTTGGCTGAAAAATGAGAATATGCCCTTTTGGGGCGAGATGCTTCGTGTCGGACACAAATTCAAGTCCGAAGAAAAAACCCGATGGTGACTTTAAATTTCACATTTCCAAACGTCATAGCATTCGAGACTCAATGTTTGCTGCCCAGTCATAACGTGACTTCACTGGGTTTTGTGAAGTAATGGGGTCCAAGTAACTGTTGTAAAAACAAAAAAACTGCGGATGCTGGAAATCCAAAACAAAAACAGAATTACCTGGAAAAACTCAGCAGGTCTGGCAGAATCGGCGGAGAAGAAAAGAGTTGACGTTTCGAGTCCTCATGACCCTTCAACAGTTCTGTCGAAGGGTCATGAGGACTCGAAACGTCAACTCTTTTCTTCTCCGCCGATGCTGCCAGACCTGCTGAGTTTTTCCAGGTAATTCTGTTTCTGTCCAAGTAACTGTTGCTTGTTGCAACAATTAGGCTGTACTAAAAAAAAGAAATGTCGTTGCGTGAATTCCAACTATAGTTGAAACTCCCTATTTCCATTAAAAAAAACCATTTTGCATGGAATAATTGGTGCTGGAAACTTTTCTTTTGCTGCCTGGTGTCGATTTCAAACCTGCAAATGCAGATCTCGCCCCACTGACATTTTATATGACGGGGTTCTGAGGACACAGGGAATCTGCACAGGGATATTGCAGGCTAAGCAAGTGGCCGCTGGAGTATAAAGTGGGGGAAATGCGAGGTTATTTATTCAGGTAAGAAGAATAGAAAAACAAATTTAAAAATAATGGTGTTCAAAAAGATTTGGGTGTCATTGTACACAGAACACAAAAAGTGAACATGCAGGTACAGCTAGCAATTATGGCAAATGGCACATTGGTCTCTATTCCAAGTGGGGTGGAGTACAAGAGTAAGGGAACCTTGCTGCAATTAATTGTAGAGGGCTTTGGTGAGACCGCAACTGGAAGACTGTATCCAGTATTTGGCTCTGTACTTGAGGAAAGACATACTTGCCTTAGCGTGCAATGGAGGATCATTGGATTGAGTTCTGGCTTTAGAGGGTTGCACTATGAGAGAGTGATTGAGTAGAAGGGAACCATACTCCCCGGAGTTTAAAAGAATAACCTCATTGCAACATGTCAGACTCTGAAAAGACTTGATAAGGTAGATGCTGAGAGGCTCCTTCCTCTGGCTGCAAAGTCTACAATTAAAGGACAACCTTTCAAGATAAGAGGTAGGCCATTTAGAACTGAGATGAGGGGAAATGTCTTCATTCGGGGTTGTGAATGTTTGGAATTCTCTACCTCAGTGGTTGAGTATATTCAGGTCGAAGATTAAGAGATTATAGGAACCTTAAGGAAACCAAGGATTAAGGGGATCCGGCAGGGAAGTGGAGTTGAGATTGGAAGACAAGGCAGAGCAGTCTTGAGAAGAGGTGTCGCAGTTCCAGTTAAGAAAATAAGAAATAGGAGCAAGAGTAGGCCATTCAGCCCCTCAAGCCTGCCTTGCCATTCAATAAGATCAGAGCTGATCTGCCCCAGGCCTCAACTCCTCTTTCATGACAGCTCCTCATAGTCCTCAACTCCCCGATATTTCAAAAATCTATCAACCTTCTCTTTAAATACTTTGTGATCTAGCCTCCACAACTCTCTAGGGTATAGAATTCCGGACATTCACTACCTCTGAGAGAAGAAATTCCTTCGTAGCTCAGTTTTAAATGAGTGTCCCCTTATTCTGTAACTATGTCCCCTAGTTCGAAGTTCCCCCACTTGTTCTAAGTTCCTATTTCTCATGCAGTGAAACAAAAACAAAGTTTGCGCTCAAGGGATCAGCTGTTGGTAGCAGTAGCGTTGCAATGTAACATTTAAACTTACAGCATGCCATCAGTTAATGTATACATCTTGCAACCTGCCAATTTCGAAAGTACAGCGTTGGATCGGCCCAATTACAGAGAGCTCTCCGAGCAGGCAGGAGTTGTGAAATTGACATGGAAATCAGTTTCAAAGAGATATGGCTACTTCGGCATTTCCAGGAAACTTGGTGCTGAACATAAAAAGGATGGAACGGTGATTGGAAGTTACTGTAACTGAGAGCGAACTCGAACAAACCGAGACAGTAAATGGGCTGTCAAGTGTAGTTTGACAATGGAAAGATTTAATGGGACACCGGAGAGCGCAAACCACATTGTTAGATTTGAACATGAGTCTGCGATCTTGTAATGTATACATAGATCACTTGTGTGTGAAGTACTTCATTGATAGCTACCAGACCCAGCAAGCAGCAGATTTACCCTCACAAATCACGCTGGACTGCTTTATTTTTTGTCCACAGGACCTTAAGAAGTGACGGATCGGCTGAGGTGTCACATTATCGCCGAAAGACTCCACTTTCATTACTTAAGTATCGATTGCTGGATCTATGAAGTGGATCTGCTGTTGTTATGCGAATATCATTCTACAGGACCCTAAATTTTTTTGGTGGGGAGGGGGGAAGCCGGCGGTAAATCAAGTTTCATTTCCACACAGTGTATGATTTATTTTTGACAAAGTCAGCAGCCGTTAGAATTTCATGATTTAATGAACACGCAGTTTCGATTTATGTTTCACCGTTGAAATACACTGAGTGTATACTGTGTGTAAGCATCACCAATACATGTCCAGACGCAGGTCTTTCTAATCATGAAGGGGTTTTGAAATGGTAGAGGTAGAGGAAATGTTGGGGGTGAGGGTTCGCATCAATAGGAGATAGTCACTAATAGCCCTCCGTGCTGGACTGCAGGGAAGATGCATTAATTAATTATTCCACTGTTCTGAAGTTTGTCGGGCTATATTCACTTAGAACCATGGCTAGCGCCTGGAGAGTGAGCCAAAGTGTTCTACTTACCAAACTCCACGGGGTAACTTGAACCAGAATTAGAATGAAGCATCCAAATTTCCTGTTTCAGTCACCGTGAAGTAGCTTACTGAAATGTTTAGGCGTTTTTCCCGATAGAAGCAGCCACAGGCTTAAGAAATCATCGACATCTTTGTGGAATCTACACAGGAAGTTCCAGTTTCACCCCCCTCCCACCCCACCCCAACGCAATAAGAAAGGCTAAACGGGCATGCAAAATAAACCCCAAGACCAAGCGCTGTTTGGACTGACACAACAAAACGCGAAAGCACATGCAGGGGTCAGGCGGCCAGGCTCAGGAGAACATTAACCCGAGGTCAGTGTTATTCTGATTGCAGGCTGCGATGGGCGAAGCGGTGTGCGAATAAATGTAGAAATAGCACGGATTGGAGTGGAAAATCCGCCAGATGAGTTGTTAGAATGGGGACAGGAAGGCGAATGAGCGGCTCAACGTTATAGTGTCAAGTTGCAAAGGTGTGATATTAGAAATCCATAGATTTACACGCGTATGAACTCAGAATGATGACCAGGGTAAAAAAGAGAAGGGAACAGGAAACAGACACACGATAACCGAGGGGGAATTAACAAGAGTAGAGCACAGATTGGTGGTGGCATTAGAGGAAGGCAGTGAATAAAGAATGAAAGTACAGTCTCTCCTTGTCTCTTTGCACTTTCTACAATCGCGAGCAATCTGTTAATTTTTCAATAGCCCAGTGAGTCCACTTGCTCCCAGAAAACGTGCGATATGATGGAGGGCTCTCCTTAAATAAACACTGCCTGAACCCATACATGTTTACTTCTGATCGCTGAACATCGACTCCAAGTTCCGATGAGAAAGATGAACGCGTTGTTAGCTAGTGTGTGTTTGTGCCTGGCGATATCTAACTAGAACAGAAATACACAAACACCCCGTTGAGGTTTGAATGCAGAACTTTTCCCCCCCGAGAGGGATTAGCTGAGGAGCTTTGAGCCTAGTCTCATGTGAAGGCTGGAACAGGAAAACCGGTCTGCGCTGCCGAGACCGAAGCGCAGTTATTTGGGATAGAGTTTGTAGGTTGGATTTAATAATCATTGCTTGCTTGCCGGTGAGTTGTGGAGGTTCTATTTTTGTAGAGACCGACAGTGTTGCGCAGCGAATGAAACTGGAAGGAGTTTTTGACAAGAGTTGAAACCTCAAAGGAGAGTCCGGTAACTCGCTCTGCTGCGATTGTTGCTTGTACTGTGGTGGGATTGATGCTTAATAATAGATTAATGGATATTTTGGCCTTATTTATCTATGTGTGCACGACAGACTACTAAATTAAATGTATATATAAAAATATATAGAGAGAGCAAGGTCTCTGCCAGAATCATGGTACAATTGGAGTTTCTCAAAACCACGGAATTGTTACAGTACAGAAAGTAGAGTTAGTTAGAGTGTTTATTTAGGTTAGGGTGCTCTACAAGGTTCCTGCAATACTTAGTCAAATGCTTATTTGTCCGCCATTGCTCAGTAGTAGGTCTTTCTTGTTTCGGACCGTCCTATCTGCACCCGCTCTCCAAAGGAACAATTCACCTAGTGCCACTTGCCGCCTTCGGCCTGTAACGCTGCACAATTTTCCTCTGAGATAATAATTCAATTCCCTCTTAAATACCTCAATTGAACCTGCCTCCGCCACACTCCCAGTCAGTGCACTCCAGATCCTCACCATTAGTTGCGTGAAAAAGTTTTTCTTCCTGCCACCATTGCATCTTTTGCCAATTACCTTAAATCTGTGCACTCTTGTTCTCGATCCTTCCACCAATGGGATCAATTTCCCCCCATCTACTTTATCCAGACCCCTCACGATTTTGAGCACCTCTATCAAATCTGCTCTTAGCTTTCCCTTCTCCAAGCTCCCACAAACAGCTTGCTTTGTGTAAATTGGCTGCTGAGTTTTGTGCAGTACAACAGTAACTACACTTCAAAAGTATTTCATTGGCTATGAAGTGCAGTGCCATGTTTTGACATTCTGAGAAAAGTGCTATATAATTTCTATCACATGAACATGTGTCTTACACTAAAATATTATCCCAATATCTTACTGTCCTGAATTATTAGAACTAACTATAATTAGCAACAGCATTTCAATAACTAAATACTATAAATAAATATAAATACTGCAGCTACAAGAGCAGGTCAGGGAGTAACTCATCTGTGGAGAGTAACTGATCTCCTGACTTCCCAAAGCCTGGACACTATCTACAAAGCACATGCCAGGAGTGTTATGGATACTTTCCACTTGCCTGGAAGCATGCAGCTCCAATAACATTCAAGAACCTCGATACCATTGGCACAAAGCAGCCTATTTGTTTGGAACCCCATCCATCACCTTCAACATTCACACCCTCCACAACCAATGCACAGTGCTAGCAGTGTGTACCATCTACAAGCTGTACTGCAGCAACTCACCGAGGCTCCTTTGACAGCACCTTCCAAACTCACAACTATCACTTGTAAGGACAAGGACAGCAGATGCGTGGGAACACCACCACCTGCAAACTCCCCTCCCCTCCAGACTTGGAACTATATTGTCATTCTTTCACTGTTGCTGGGTCAAAACCTAGATCTCCCTTCCTAACAGCACTGTGGGTGTACCTACACCACATGGACTGCAGTGGTTCAAGAAGGCAGCTCACCACCACCTTCTCAAGGGCAGTGAGAAAAATAACTTAATTTGACCTGAATATTATTAAGCCATAGATTCTCAGCAGATCCAAGGAAATTTCAATCTCTCTGAGCTGACCTTAAACAAGTTAGTTCACACATTATGATGTCAAAGCAACTCTTAATGTTAGAGTGATGCTGTTATATAAACATCAGAAATAGATATATTACTTTAGCATTAACTGTACATACTGAAATAAATTTAAAAGTGTTGAATAAAAATACTTTCTCTCTCTCTCTTTTGCTTCATTCTCTTCCTTCAACTTTTTAAATTACTGTCTCTCACAAAAATTAACCAGGCAACCTTTTTGATGCTTTCTTGCAAAACAAGCTACAGTTAGCATCTTTCCAAACTCTTCTCATTGTCTAATCATGAAAAATAAAGAATTAACTTACACTAATATAGAAACATATTGGTATCCAAGCCAGCTGGTGAAGCCAAAACCAAGACAGAGAGCAAGAGAGAGTTTATTGACTTGTTCAATTTCACAGCTCTCCTCCCACACCCAGTGTCCCAGCTATACCCTATTTAAATGCACTCAAAGACAATGATTACCTATCACCTGCTTCTCTTAACCATAACAATGTAATTGACATTAACACACCTTTACAATATGACTGATAAAACATTGACACATATGTCTTCAAAAGTCACCTTTGATGAAGTATTCGTGAGAAATTGTCACTGTAATTATGTGGGAAAATGTAGAAGAAAAAGCCAAACAGATTGGTTCAAATCTGGATCAAATGTCTAGTCAATTGGAGGCTATACTTGAAAATCAACAAGTTCATTGTTGATATAATTTAATGCACTTAATAGAAGCTCATAGCAGTTGGGTGAAGTATGTTGTCCAGAGTATTAGAAAGCCAACTGTGTTTGGATGTGATCATTCTTTGGCAGGGTTGTGAGGGCTTATATTTTGTACAGCTGAAGTGATCACCTTTGGAGACAATATAATTTCTCTTGCATGCACATATCTATATTAGTGCATCTGCATATGTACATGTATTTGTTTGTGTGTATGTATGTGTTTACTATTTCCACAAATATACATACTAAAGCTTAACATTTAATCACTCCCAATTAAGAATAGGTGCCAAGAACATTCACCCCACAGAAGCCACCATCAAACCCCCAAACCCACCTCTATTAAAACACAAATATGTAATAAAATGCAAGATGAACATTTACATGCTGTGCTAATAATAAAGTAAATTGTATTGCAAAATATTATATTTAAATGATAACTATCCCCTTGGTATTAGTTCATAGATCTGTGCATTAAACTGCCCCTGGACTTAATATTATTAGTTACCTAACTCTGATCTGCACATCACAGGGACTTGGTTTTTTTTATTGATTCATGGGATGTGGGCATGCTGGCTAGACCAGCATTTATTGCCCATCCCTAATTCCCCTTGAGAGGGTGGTGATGAGCTGCTGTATTGAACCGCTGCAGTCCATGTGGTGTAGATATACACCCATAGTGCTGTTAGGAAGGGAGTTCCAGGATTTTGTCCCAGCGGCATTGAAGGAATGATGATATATTTCCAAGTCAGTATGGTGAGTGACTTGGAGGAGAACTTCCAGGTGGTGGTATTCCCATGTACCTACTCCCCTTGTCCTTCTAGATGGCAGCGGTCATGGGTTTGGAAGGTTCTCTCTAAGAAGACTTGGTGAGTTGGTACAAGATAAAACATGGGAGGAGAGTTCTGGATAAGCTGAGGGTTACAGTAGGTGGAGGATGGGAGATGGAAATAGCCATTCTTATTGATGTTAAGGGTGCCCTACAAATCTTCTTGTCAGGTCACACTATACCTTCTCTTGTCGCTGTTCCATACAGGCTCTGGAAATCTGGATGGCAGGAAGTTGGGTATAACATTGCAGAAAGTTTTACAGGCTGCACAAACCCTGACAGGGACTGTGACATGAATGCTCCTTCTGTGGCCTGGTTCCCACTCCATCAATGCAAGTTATGCTCAGTTGGTTTGTACAAGATAAATCTCATTGAGCAAAAAATCACAGAAAGCTGAATGCATGGAGACTGGTTTAGTCTTTTCATTCTCTGGTACATAATGCAAATTTTGGAAGGCAAGAATCCTTTAGGAACAGGAAATGGAAATTAGACCAAACAGACCCATCACCTTTTCACAGATAAACCCCAATCACCTGCTTTCTCATCTTAAAGTAGGAAAGGTGGAGAAGACAGAGGTTTCCAGAAACATAGGAGCAGGAGTAGGCCGTTAAACCTCTTGAGCCTGTTCCACCATTTGGTGAGATCATGGCTGATCTGTGACCTAACTCCAGCTACCCACCTTTGCCCCTTGTTCCTTAGTAACCCTGGTTAACAGCAATCTAACAATTTCAGATTTTAAATGAACAATTGACATAGCATCAACTGTTGTTTGTGGAATTTCTACCACCCTTTATATGTAGAAGTGTTTCTTCACTTCACCTCTGAAAAGCCTGGCTCTAACTTTGAGGCTTTGTCCCCTAGTCAAGACTCCCCAACCATAGAAATTCTTTCTATTTGCCCTATCAGTTCCCCTTAATATCTTGAAAACTTTGATCAAATCACTCCTTAATCATCTAAATTCTCAGGAATAAAACTTTAGTTTGTGTGATCTTTTCTCATAATTGAACCCTTGGAGTCCAGGTATCATTCCAGCAAATCTATGCTGCACTCTCTCTAAGGTCAATGCATCCTTCCTAAAGTGTGGTGCTTAGAACTGAACTTGATAATCCAGTGTGGTCTCACCAGAGCCTATCACCTGGATGGCTGAAGGCACAACTACCACTGCTGAAGTGAAAGAAGTGGGGGATGCAAAAGAAGCCAGTGTTGACGGATCACAGAATCCTCAGAGCATTGTAAGATTGTCGATTACTGAGATAGGAAGAAGTGAGGTCATTGGAGGAATTTGAAAATAGGCCTTTTAACTTGCTTTTTCAAAAGTAAGTCTGTTGTATTGCCTGTTGTAGTGTCTTTCATTTAAGTGATCAGTCTTACTATGGAATAGTCACTGCAATAGATCATTGACTGTGAAGGATCGCCTTTATAGTCAACTAAAATTGATTTAATGCTGAACCTGATATTTTTCTTTTCCTTTATATAACTCAAAACTAATTGCTTTAAGTTTCTTGAACATGCATATTATCACGTATTCCCTAGCAGCAGCAGATATTAACAAGTTCTTGCAAATTAAATTTACAGGAAATTCTTGCAGCATTGTTCAAACTCTACTCCAGGACTTTTGTGAGGCACATTTTCAAATTTCTGACTTGTACAGTAACAGACTGTAATTACTTAGAAGATTTTTCACGTACTTTTAAGTGGGCTATGCATCTCTGAAATGAAGCTATGTATAAATACTGAAAACAACACAGAATCAAACTGAAACTGAACTAAGGCCTGGAAATTATCATTAACAATTACAGTGTTAATATGATACACATTTTCCTGTTATTTCAATGCAGATATGAAGCTGTTTAAAATAAACAGATTGAGGTTGTAAGCATTTGTACATAGCTTTCCTGACAGCAATTTCTAGGGTTCAATCTTTTTACATTGAATCTAGTGAAATTTTTAGAACTGGATTTCATGGACTGCCGTTAATTTTCTTGATTAGATGACATTCTTCAATAATATTAGGCATAATGCTTAATAGCAGAAGTTTATTGCTGAAAAACAAGACATGCTGTTGAAGTTTTTCATCTTGCACTCATCAGGACAGATGCAGGAGTACCAAATTTCAAAGGGAACAATAATTTATACTGCCTGAGAAAAGGGTGCTGATTGGTTGGAAAGTGGAATCTGATTGGTCATCGCATTGCCATGGAAAATCCACGAAACAGTTACCCCCCAAGCTTTTATTTAAATTCCAAAGAAGGCAAGTCCACTCTGATTGGTCAAGGTCTGCCATGGGAATGCACTAGGGAACTGTTCTCACTCATGCTTTTATTTAGTAGAAAAGGGCACAACTCCTGGACATGTTCTTTCTGCTTGTTGAGGACAGGGCCCTGCGTATGAATAAATGCAGCTTCTAGCAAACGTAAGTGAGTCACTTCGTGAGCCTGACTGATAATCTTAAATCGGCTGCTAATGTAATTCTTAGCACACACAGGATTAATTTTTTTAACTTATTGGCATGGACATTGTTTATCACCTGTGTATTTGATTGATAGCAGATCAACTAGACTAATTATTTTTCATTGCCAACAGCCTTCCAAAGAAATACCTGCGAAGTCAAATTCTTTTTGGAATGGTTACAATTGGAATGATCTGAAGAATCTTTATTGCACAACACTAATAAATATTTAAAAAAATTTAATTAAAAAGTTACGTTATAAGAGATAATTCTGTGAGGATACAATTTAAGTTGCGTTAATTCTGGACCTTTTCCATTACATTTGAACTGTTCATTTCTATTCTTACTGCTAGCTCTTGTGGTTTTATAGCTAAGACTCTTCCTCTATGTCTATGATTCAACATTATCAATCTTTACTTAAGCATAATAAAATAATCTGATTGACTATAGAGTAGAGTCTGTCGGTGCAGACTCGATGGGCCAAATAGGCTCTTATGCGCTGTGTGATTCTGTGACTAGACTCTCAGCATGAATCACAGATTGAGTCCAGTATTCCAACTTAATATGTCTTTTGAACGTGGTATGTTCATTTTTTGAGCATTCGTAAAAATTTTACATGGTAACAACTTGTAGTCATGGATATATTTGGCCAATTTTTAAAAAATCCTACACTTGCTCTTGGATTGCAAAATTAGCCTTTTATTCATGCCATTGCATTGCACAGGAAGAGGGATGGAGGAGCATGGAATGCAAATGTATTATACATAAACTCATCAAGTCGGTCTTGAGTAGGGGGAGCTGCACTGGTGGGGTGGAGTGGGGAGAGATAGTGCCCTTTGTAACAAAATTGTAAACTCGTACAAAGGCACTATTGTTATACCTTTGGGATGTTGCTTTAACAGCATTTAGAAAATAAAAGGCTTAAGTAAAACATTTTTTATGTGTGAAAATACCCTGAGTAATTATTAATTGGAAATAGCAGAAGATGATCTGGCATGTGGGGAGGCTGGTGGGGTAGGATGGACTTCTCTCATGGTTGTGAAAGGAGGGGAAGGGATCAGAGGGGAAGTGCAGAAAATGGAACACTGACCCAGTCAAAGGTCTTGTTGACTGCTACAGAGGGGAATCCTCTACTGAGGAAAAAGGAGGGTCTTTCAGAAGCTCTGGCACAGAAAGAGGCACCTTCAGAGTAGATTTGATGGAGGTGAAGAAACTGCGATGTTTATAGGAGCGTGAATAGTTGTGTACATGATCTTCTGTCTGACATGATTGCTTATCACCTTAAAAAAACCCTCAGAGGGAAGGAAGAATGACATACATGCACAGTAACATTCTAATTGTGCTCATTTCCAAATGCATCAGAATTTACCTGAGTATATAGTTCCATTGCTCAGTAAAAGCAGAAAAATAGCCAAGGTATATTAGTCAACTAGCTACTTCAATTCCATGTAGTGGTTGCATGTCCTGTACCTTATAAGCTCAACTATGACTGTAACATAGAGGATCATGATGAATTACAGAGCAGGCTTGAAGGGCCAAATGGCCTACTCCTGCTCCTATTTTCTATGTTTCTATGAACAAATCTATTTTCAATTTAATTGCATGGCAAATTGAAAATCTACCCTAGTGCTTTGCTGCACTTGGCAACTCTGTTGTTTTCTAATGATTGTATGTTAAGTGATTTAGTCACTGTTTCAGGAAAAAGCCTTTACCAATATTGAGTTAATGAAGCACTCAATATTCACTTGTGTGAAATCTCCTAATAATAAGCTTCACTAATACTGTGATAAGCTTGAAAACAACATGAGTACGTCGTCTGGTCTGGAGTATCATTATCCTGTTAATAACAATGCTTTGTCCATTGAGCTGGGTAACAATGTAAACCTGTTGACAATTGCTTGACCTTGTTGAGCTCCTCTGGATGTCATTAGTTCCATGATAATTTAACCTGCTAAAACAAAGCAATATTCAGGAGTTTACAGTTTTGGAAAGGTTCCTGGAAGTGTACCATTTATGTAGAATCAGATCACTCCAGAACTGTTCATTAAACACACATCTAACCAACTGGACTATTGGCTGAGTTTTCATTAATTGGATGCTCATCTCTGATGCTACAGTTGCATTGCAGGTTTGAAGTATCAGTTTATACCTCCATCTCTCACCCATCTGTGCTCAAGCAAAGTGGTGCTGTGCATGTATGTACTTAAATATATGCACAACTGTCTACCCATTGGCATCCAAATGCTGAAAACCTACTTTAAAACAGTAAAGAACCAACTGTCCCACCAGCTGCTTAGTAACATTAGTCTAGAAGATGTTTTGGGCACTTTTGAAACCGTACTTTTAATTTGGCACACATTCTACAGCTAGCTGGTTCACCATGCCTTCCACTGAGAGCCACCTCTTCTCTTGAAGAATGGGAACCAGATGCTACAGTGGATGGCGGGATGAAACTATCCTCTCTACAAGCTGCAAGGGTTCTGTGAAATAAGTCAGGCACAGGCTCAATCCAGTTAAGCAGATTTAAAATCATAAGCAAAACCTCCAATAACAGCTACTAATTTGGCACTGTCTCTGAGAAATCATCAACAAGTCTGAGTGTGGGAACTGGGATTGCTCAGTATCTTTTGATGCTGGGATTGATATGCTGTTTATGTTAAGACCAATTTTGGTGGAGCTCTGATCAGCAGTATGTCCATGTATTTCCTGGTGCTGACAGTAGATGGCAGCAGAATTGATCCAACAGTTTCCTTTGGTAATGCACAAAGTAAGGTTTGATATGTTGGTTTTTAAAATAAAAACATTTATTAGATGAGTCTATTTTGACAGGAGGTTGGTTTTGATTAACTGCAGCAGTTCAAAATGTGCTTGTCAAAGTGGATTTGAATGAAGAATGTCTCATGAAGGTTGAGCAATCTTCTTGGAGATTCAAGTATAATGGATCAGTGTACATTGGCCTTTGTTCTGCTCAACCCTGTCAAGCTCTCTATGACTATGTGTTCTATGGCATGTCCATGTGTTCTGTCACAATCTGAAGATAATATTTACATTTATATTGTACTTTTCATCTCAAAATCTCAAAGCATTTCACACAATTTTCTATTTTAAAATACAATGAATGTTACACAGATAAATACAGCAGCCATTCTCCACCAGCAATGTCTCACAAAATGCAATAAGATAGTTGAATGATCAATTCATTTACTTATTGGAGGTTTTAACCGTGAAGAAAATGTTGGCCAAGACTTTTCTGAAAACAACACTTTAACTTGATCTTTTTCATCTACTTGAATTGCCAGAATAGGCAGATGGGACTCAGTTTGATATCCTAGCTGATAAGTACATTTTCAATAAATGTCACCCTTCAACAGGATACTGGGGTATAAAGCTGAATAATCAGCTCAGAACTTGGTGTGGGTCCCAAAACAACAGACACAGGTAAAAGTGATACTAACTGAGCCAAGCTGACAGAACATTATGTTTGCAGCCACAAATCTGAATGACATTATTCCTGGGATAACTGTTAGTTATTTACATACTCAGGAAACAGGCCTTTTGCAAGGTAACAGATTTTTCATGTTAGATGACATATCAATAGCAAATGTTCAAATGTGTCCATAAGTATTCACATGCCAGCTGGTATCTTATCTTTGAGGATTTATCTTCGAGCCAATCAAAAAATGTCAATGTGCTCAGCTGCCAAACTAGTGGATTCAGTATTTTACTGTACCATGTCCCTCAGCATATTTGTTTATTGTTGAGATTTAACAAAGCAAATATCATGGCTAGCACTTCATAGCTTAGGATATTCACAGTTACATCTATCTTCCCTATGTTTTAATTAAGGTGGTTCCAGATCTAAACTAAAGCTTGTTCAACAGAATCATTAAAAATTAAATAATCAAATGCTTTTGGGTAAAACTATCCTTTCTTTGTCTAAAGTTTTGTCTTGCAATTACACTCCTACATCTTCTTGTTCAAAGCCTGCCAACCAGACTTTACTATGTTAGTACCACCTGTGACCATCCTGGTCAAAGGCAGCAGTCTGTTATAACAGCAATGGTCCCTTCTTATGTTCTTCATCACTTTCTTTGTGTTCCTCGTCATTGACCATTCCACCCTCTTCAAACATCTTTCTGCACAGTGTTCCTCTGTGGCACTGCAGTCTCAAGGCTCCACTCCTACCATCACATCATAGACACTTTGGGGTCGATTTTCAACTTGCCACTCAGGCGCAAAACTGGCAATGCAGATTGACGGGGTTATTGTAGCAACTGCTTGATTGTCATTGGAACTGAAATCAAAGGAAATGAAAATCAGTATTTCTATAATGACTGCCTGAGCCGTACCACCAGTTTTGCACCGAGGCAGCAAGTTGAAATCTAGCCCTTCATGTCCTCCAATAAATGCACATTGATCATCTATTGGGCATGTCAGGGTTCAATCCTAGCGATGTCATCTGTCATTTATGTGCTGCCCTTTGACTGGAAGCTTGTACACTAATGACACTCAGCTGCATCCTCTATCCATTCCATGGCTGTGATCACTCTCTTCAACTCCGAATCCAGCATTAAGATGTGGATCAGCCAACATTTCTTCTAGCTAATTACTGGCAAAATTGAAAAAATCCTTAAAAAAAAACAGAATTACCTGGAAAAACTCAGCAGGTCTGGCAGCATCAGCGGAGAAGAACAACATTGATGTTTCGAGTCCTCATGACCCTTCAACAGAACTAAGTAAAAATAGGAAAGGGGTGAAATATAAGCTGGTTTAAGGTGGGGGGATGAGAGGAGAGAAGTCGGGGGGGGGGCGGTGGTTGTAGGGACAAGTAAGCAGTGATAGGAGCAGATAATTAAAAGATGTCACAGACAAAAGAACAAAGAGGTGTTGAAGGTGGTGATGTTATCTAAAAGAATGTGCTAACTAAGAATGGATGGCAGGACACACAAGGTACAGCTCTAATGGGGTTGGGGTGAAATAAGACTAAAGGGCATAAAAGGTATAGATTTAAAAATAATGGAAATAGGTGGGAAAAACAATCTATATAAATTATTGGAAAAAACAAGAGGGAGGGGGAAGAAATAGAAAGGGGTGAAGATGGGGGAGGGAATTCAAGATCTAAAGTTGTTGAATTCAATATTCAGTCCAGAAGGCTGTAAAGTGCCTAGTCAGAAGATGAGGTGCTGTTCCTCCAGTTTGCGTTGAGCTTCACTGGAACAATGCAGCAAGCCAAGGACAGATATGTGGGCAAGAGAGCAGGGTGGAGTGTTAAAATGGCAAGCGACAGGGAGGTCTGGGTCATTCTTGCAGACAGACCGAAGGTGTTCTGCAAAACGGTCGCCCAGTCTGCGTTTGGTCTCTCCAATATAGAGGAGACCGCATTGGGTGCAACGAATGCAGTAGACTAAGTTGGGGGAAATGCAAGTGAAATGCTGCTTCACTTGAAAGGAGTGTTTGGGCCCTTGAACGGTGAGGAGAGAGGAAGTGAAGGGGCAGGTGTTGCATCTTTTGCGTATGCATGGGGAGGTGCCGTAGGTGGGGGTTGAGGAGTAGGGGGTGATGGAGGAGTGAACCAGGGTGTCCCGGAGGGAATGATCCCTACGGAATGCTGCCGGGGGGGTGGGGGGGTGGGGGGGGTGGGGTGTGTGGGGGTTGGGGGGGTGGCGGGGGTGAAGAGGGGGGGGTGAAGAGAAGATGTGTTTGGTGGTGGCATCGTGCTGGAGTTGGCAGATATGGCGAAGGATGATCCTTTGAATGCGGAGGCTGGTGGGGTGATAAGTGAGGACAAGGGGGACCCTATCATGTTTCTGGGAGGGAGGAGAAGGCGTGAGGGCAGATGCGCGGGAGATGGGCCGGACACAGTTGAGGGCCCTGTCAACGACTGTGGGTGGAAAACCTTGGTTAAGGAAGAAGGAGGACATGTCAGAGGAATTGTTTTTGAAGGTAGCATCATCAGAACAGATGCAACGGAGGCGAAGGAACTGAGAGAATGGGATGGAGTCGTTACAGGAAGCGGGGCATGAGGAGCTGTAGTCGAGATAGCTGTGGGAGTCGGTAGGCTTGTAATGGATATTGGTGGAAAGTCTATCACCAGAAATTGAGACAGAAAGGTCAAGGAAGGGAAGGGAAGTGTCAGAGATGGACCATGTGAAAATGATGGAGGAGTGAAGATTGGAAGCAAAATTAATACATTTTTCCAAGTCCCGACGAGAGCATGAAGCAGCACCGAAGTAATCATCAATGTACCAGAGAAAGAGTTGTGGAAGGGGGCCGGAGTAGGACTGGAACAAGGTATGTTCCACATACCCACGTGGGCCCCAGCTATGCCTGTCTCTTTATGGGGTATGTGAAACATTCCTTGTTCCAGTCCTCCTCCGGCCCTCTCCCACAACTCTTTCTCCGGTACATTGATGATTACTTCGGTGCTGCTTCATGCTCTCGTCGGGACCTGGAAAAATGTATTAATTTTGCTTCCAATCTCCACCCCTCCATGATTTTCACGTGGTCCATCTGTGACACTTCCCTTCCTTCCTTGACCTCTCTCTCTCAATTTCTGGTGATAGACTGTCCACCAATATCCATTACAAGCCTACCGACTCCCACAGCTACCTCGACTACAGCTCCTCACACCCCGCTTCCTGTAAGGACTCCATCCCATTCTCTCAGTTCCTTCGGCTCTGTCGCATCTCTTCTGATGATGATACCTTCAAAAACAGTTACTCTGACATGTGCTCCTTCTTCCTTAACCAAGGTTTTCCACCCACGGTCGTTGACAGGGCCCTCAACTGTGTCCGGCCCATCTCCCGCGCATCCGCCCTCACGCCTTCTCCTCCCTCCCAGAAACATGATAGGGTCCCCCTTGTCCTCACTTATCACCCCACCAGCCTCCGCATTCAAAGGATCATCCTTCGCCATATCCGCCAACTCCAGCACGATGCCACCACCAAACACATCTTCCCTTCACCCTGCTCCCCTACCCCCACACACACCACCTCCCCCCGCCATCCCCCCCCCCCCACCCCCCCACACCCCGGCAGCATTCCGTAGGGATCATTCCCTCCGGGACACCCTGGTCCACTCCTCTATCACCCCCTACTCCTCAACCCCCACCTACGGCACCTCCCCATGCATACGCAAAAGATGCAACACCTGCCCCTTCACTTCCTCTCTCCTCACTGTTCAACGGCCCAAACGCTCCTTTCAAGTGAAGCAGCATTTCACTTGCATTTCCCCCAACTTAGTCTACTGCATTCGTTGCACCCAATGCGGTCTCCTCTATATTGGAGAGACCAAACGCAGACTGGGCGACCGCTTTGCAGAACACCTTCAGTCTGTCTGCAAGAATGACCCAGACCTCCCTGTCGCTTGCCATTTTAACACTCCACCCTGCTCTCTTGCCCACATATCTGTCCTTGGCTTGCTGCATTGTTCCAGTGAAGCTCAACGCAAACTGGAGGAACAGCACCTCATCTTCTGACTAGGCACTTTACAGCCTTCTGGACTGAATATTGAATTCAACAACTTTAGATCTTGAATTCCCTCCCCCATCCTCACCCCTTTCTATTTCTTCCCCCTCCCTCTTGTTTTTTCCAATAATTTATATAGATTGTTTTTCCCACCTATTTCCATTATTTTTAAATCTATACCTTTTATGCCCTTTAGTCTTATTTCACCCCAACCCCATTAGAGCTGTACCTTGTGTGTCCTGCCATCCATTCTTAATTAGCACATTCTTTTAGATAACATCACCACCTTCAACACCTCTTTGTTCTTTTGTCTGTGACATCTTTTGATTATCTGCTCCCATCATTGCTTACTTGTCCCTACAACCACCACCACCCCCCCACTTCTCTCCCCTCAAACCCCCACCTTAAACTAGCTTATATTTCACCCCTTTCCTACTTTTACTTAGTTCTGTTGAAGGGTCATGAGGACTCGAAACATCAACTTTGTTCTTCTCTGCTGATGCTACCAGACCTGCTGAGTTTTTCCAGGTAATTCTGTTTTTGTTTTGGATTTCCAGCATCCATAGTTTTTTGTTTTTATCTTATTATTATTATTATTGAAGAAATCCTCTTTGGTTTCTGCAAACATTGGCACTTCTGAACTTGGACTCCAGTTTCCCCAGGTTGCTACTTCTGCCAAGCCAGAGTTGTGGAACCTTAGCTCAGCTTGACTCGATTTCAACCTCTATCACATCTAAACAATTGCCAATACCACTTTCACCCTGTGAAGCTATTTCCTTCTGTCTCTACCTCAGACTGAAATCCTAATCCATGCAGCTAGGTTCCTTTGTTTCTCTTCTCATCCTCGATAATTACTGATCAACCAGAAGGCAGTGGCCTGATTCTCAGTCTCTACTAGACTTGCGTCGCCAAACTCCACTGCCTCTGCCCTGAGAATCAACTTCAAGATTTTCATCCTTCACCTTCAAGTTACTCTGTAGCTTCACCCTTTGCTACCTTTGTCATCTGCCCCATCTATCCATACTCTCCACTCCTCCAACACCAACTTATTTCTCATTTCCTACTTCCTCTGGTGCATCATTAGCTCTGATTTTTCATTTCAGTACTGTTTCTGGAAGCTGCGATCTATGGAGTGGGATAGAATCGGACAAGATTGAAGGCTACCTGATTGGTGATCCCTTTAAAAAAAATTCAGACTGAATTAGAAACTACGGGCAGGATTTTGCCGTCGGCAAGCAGAGGGTGGGGCCTGCTCGCCGGCACATAAAATGATGCGGGATGATGTCAGGCGGAACCCCCGATGTCATCTCGCCCCACTTAAATTTTCAGGAAGGTGGAGGTGCAGCAAAATCAGCTGCGGGCCCGCTGACCTGTCAATGGCCAATTGAGGCATGGACAGGATCGTTGAAACAATTAAAAGACCTGACCGTCCAACCTTAAGATTGGCGGGTCAGCCAGGAGCCCCAGCGGCAAATAGAGAAAACATGAAACCTCATCCAGCGGCGGGACAAGGTTTCATGTAGTGATTTAAACAGTTTAATAAAGTTTCAGTGTAATTTATGAACATGTCCCATCACACGAGGGGGACATGTTAAGGAATTTTTTTTCTATTTTTAATATTTTTAAAAGTGTCAGCGATCTCCCTCAGGCAGCACTTAGCCTCAGAGAGATGTGTGCTCTTTCGCGCTCATGCTCAAAAGAGCACACTCTCGCTTTTGGGGAATCCCCTCCCGCCTGCACAGGAAGTGCATAGCGCTTCCCGCCAGACATCATGCCTGTTGGGTGGGCGGGCTTGACCCAATCTCCGGCGGGTGGGGAGCTGATCCCTGCCGGAGAAGCGGGCTGCACCGCCATTTTACATGGGCAGGCCAATTAAGGCCCTGAGGTGGACATTAACTGCCACTAACGGGTCTCAATTGGCAGTGGAGGCCAGAGACCACCCACGGGCCAGACTTAATCAAGGTGGAGGCAGGAAGGTGGCAAGGTCCCCATCCATCACCCTCCCACCTAATTAAATTCCCCCCACCACTAAATTATGCCCTACATGTTTATTAAAGACGTTCTGAAAGGGGGCTGGGAGGAGACAGAATGGGTGCTGGAGAAGCGTGTCAGTGGAACCAAAAAGATGGTGGCCTTGGGATGAAAAAGAAACTGGTGAAATGATTGTTAAGAGTATGTGTCTTGCCTCCACGTACAGAGAAGCGAGGATAAAGTGGCTGATCCAATGAGATATGAAAAACAGTCTGAGGCGTTCGTGAATCTGATGGGGAAACAGAGATGAGAGCGCTCGGATTAACTTGCTGATGAAGCACTTAAAGTTTCTGTCAGAATGGGCCATGTCAAAACTGGAAGGACGTTGAATGAAAAGGACAAATTGTGGGCATTGTAAGGATCGTCTGAAAGGGTTGTGGAATCAGATTGGAATGTGGAAACCAAGGGCAGGATTTTGTGCCCCACCCCCTCCATGACAAGTTGGGTGGTGGGGGGAATTTAATTAGGTGGGAGGGTGATGGGTGGGGACCTTGCCACCATCCTGCCTCCAACTTGATTAAGTCTGGTCTGTGGGTGGTCTCTCACCCCGGCGCCAATTGAGACCCATTGGTGGCAATTAATGTCTACCTAAGGGCTTCGTCTCACTGCCGCTGGTAGCACAATAAGCAAACCTGTGTGGGGTTGGCTTGCAGGCTCCCAGCAGTGGGTGGAGTGGGGGGGAGGGGGGTGATTTGTGGGGGGTTCCCTTTTTCAAAAGTACTCAGTGCCTGATTGAGGGATCTGGACTCAGGAAGGGGGGGCCCGCTGAGAGACACTCTGCTACCCTTGCTGCCAGCCCCGGTCCTGTCATCCCACACTATGACCCCCCTCCTGCCATCACTCATCTGTGGCCTTCGTTCCTCCTTGATCCGAGGTCTTGGCTGGAACCTCTGATGTGCTGGAAACTCTCGGCAAGCAGGATTTCTGCCCCCGGTGGCCTTGATCTCGGCGAAGGCCCATCACTGCCTTGTCAACTGCCTGAGTAGAGCAAAATATGATGGGTTTTCCTGAAAAGAGGGGACATGGGGCTCTCACCAGCTCTCCAGCTGGCAAACAAGACTCCTGTCACCTCCACAAAATGCCACCCCAAGAGTGGGAGAAGCAATCATATTGGTTCCAGAAGGTGAAGAGAGAAAAGGACCGAGACTGTCAACTGAATCCTCAGCATCCACTTTTCCCTTGACTCTGCGCCAGTACACCCCTTCCATTTACCAACAGATATGATTGATAGGAATAGTACAGGAGGTAAACGGCTTGGGTGAGGACACAGACTATGATGTTCCTGAAACCTTCCAATCAATACAGAATGCAGTTAAGCAGCAAACATCAGAAATTGAAAATTGGTTTCAGTGAAAAACGATAAATGTGTTCATGATGAAATGAAGAAAAGGAGAAAGAGGAAGATCCTATTCATATCCTACTATTCTACAGAAGGTCTTCTGTTTTCAGCAACCCTTCTCTGGAAAAAGCCTTGTGAATGTTTCAGTGTCACTGGCTGGGGCTCACCCCTCATTTTCAAGACTAGCAATGTTACAGTTGTGAAGAGCAATTTATTCTTCAGCCATATTTAGTGCTTTTACAGTCATGATGACATAATTTTCTGGGTATTTGCTGCTCTGTGTTGTGTAAGTTTAAGTTATTGCTGAATCAATTTAGTTACTGAGGTTAACTAACCTATTAAAAATGCATACATCTATTGTGGTTATTATAAAATTCTGGTTACTGTAATTTATGTGGAAAGTCTTTAGTTATAGACATGAAATTATAACAAAGAAAATCAAATGTTGAGTCTAATTGTGATTAGAGAAATGTTTTGATGGCAAAGGTTAATTCAGTGCATCTTGTGGAATGTGACAGCAGATATCAAATTGCCAATCCCCTTTAACCTTGTGGTTGACTGTGATCAGATAAAAGCGACGGCAGCAGTGGGGTGGGGGTTGAATCTTAGGATCTGCCCTCATCTCTATGACAACAATCTGGAGAAATCTTGTAGTTGTCTTAAATATCTTAAAGTTAATAACATTTTGAGCACCTCTTAAATTAATGCTAAATGCTTTAACAGAATTTGGGGCAGAATTTTATGGCAGTGGAATTTTACATTCCCACCAAAGTCAAAGGAGTTTAGAACAGCTCGTCGCATTTTACAGCCCTGTCACCACTGCAACAGGGTCGTAAAATTCCAGCTTTAATCTGGAGCATTTATAGGTAAAATGATCAGATCCAATCTACATTTTTAAAGATTTAATGAACAAATTAAAATATTGATCTTCCCCAACAGAATTATGTTTCACAGAATATTGCTGAAAAAAGAGACATTTTTGTCAAAGCTTTTTGTCTTGCACTCATCAGGACATTTTGCAAGAATACAGATCCAAGGGAGACAACAAATATATACTGTATGAGAAGAGAGTGCTGATTGGTTGGCAAGTGGACTCTGATTGGTAGAGGTGTTGCCGTGGAGAACGTACCAATTGATGGTGACTGATGGTTGACAAATTAGCACTCTCTTCTCATACAGTATAGATTTGTTACCTCCCTTGGATTTGTATTCTTTTCAAATGACCTGATGAGTGCAAGATGAAAAGCTTCAACAAAAATGCATCTTTGTTCAGCAACACTCAGCTTCTGTATCACCAAACAACTGTTTCACAGAATATTTATTTTCCCGAGTGCAATTGTATTAGGATCTTTGTGCATCTTTTAACAGCACAGAGATGTAAAAGAAAAACAAAATGGGAGTTTGGTTCTTCTCCATTCGATAAGGGTTTGGGTTTACATTCTTTTCACGGCAAAGAGTTAACCCCTGCCACAGGTAGCTGCTTTTAATTTTTTCTAGTACCAGATTAACTCTTCTTAGATCTTCACTAAGCCACACTTTTGCATTGATAGAGGTATTCAAGATCCTGAGGGGTATGGGCAGGGTAAATAGTGAGAAATTGTTCCCACTCAAGAGTACATCAAGATCTAGAGGGCACAGATTCAAAATAATGGGCAAAAGTAGTTGAAGTGATGTGAGGAAAATTTTTTTCACCCAGAGTGTTGTTGGGGTCTGGAATGAACTTCCTGAAAGGTTGGTGGAGGCAGGTTTGATCAAGGTATTCAAAAGAGAATTGGATTGCTACCTGAAAAGAAAGAATGTGCAAGGTTACAGGGATAAGGCAGGGAAGTGAGACTAGGTAGAACACTCTTTCAGCGAGCCAGTGCAGATTCGATAGGCTGAATGGCTCCCTTCTGCACTGTAAAGACTTTGCGGTTCTGTTGCATGTAAACATATATTGGGCATTACTGACTTTTAAGTTCCTTAATTTGAATGGATATCTCTCTACGGTGGGAGAAGGAAAGAAGGAATTGACAACTATACGTCATGCACTCAACCCGTTAGGTTTTCAGGAAGAGCCACAAAGGATTTTCTGTTTTTCTTTCTTTTAAACAGGTCATCATTGTTTTTGGGATCGCATGAGTGTTGATGGCACAGGGTTACCAGAAGTAGTTCTTTGATGTAACAGTGGCTTCAAGGATTTACAGTGCCAACTGCGTTGGAAAAGTGTTGGTGCAGGAGGCAAACTAGTGATATTAAGAATTTAAGATCTTATAGGCAAATATGAAAAGTCACAGTGTGGTGACCAATCAGACTAAGACTTCGCCATTCAAAGATTTTGCTTTAACCCATTCAGAATCAATTATTATCTTTTGAACAGATTACTCAGGGGTGAAGTGGAAGATATAAGAATTACATGCAGAAGTACTGTGTAAAACCATCAAGCGTGAGCAAAATTTGTTGTGAAATTGAAATTGTTGAGATAAATCGATATATGTTGCTGTCCTAGCATTCAATTAGGGAAGATTAATCTGAGGTTTATGGGGATAATAACATTTTATTTTTCAAAAATGTGTCCAATCTAAGTCATTCCTGCCCAGTATTGTGTATCAAGGAAGAGAGTTACTTTTGGAAATAAAATTGAATATATTGACAAGTCCTGTCAGTTCAACAATACCAGCCCAGTTTGAACCTATTTCTGGTGATGAAGAACTGGGATGGGGAGGAGGACACTGTTGTGTTAATCAGTAAATACCCTGGTACCAATCAGCATTGAAATTAAACAGGGATGTTGAATTTGGGTTTCTATTTGTGAATTTGGGGTTTGATGAAAGGTCATTGACAGGAAACGTTAACTCTGTTTCTCTCGCCATGGACGTTGCCAAACCTGTTGAATATTTCCAGCATTTTCTGTTTTTGTTCCAAATTTCAAGGTTCAGTTCCTTTGAACTAGCAATGAAATTGGGAGAATTCAGGTCTAGAGCGAAATAATACATAGCAAGAATATCCAGAAGATGGATAACAGTAAAAGAAGATTTAAAGAATCACTTAAGTCCATGATTTTGAAGTAATATGGTATAGCTTAGCTTTCTGTGCAATAGACTCATAGATAAAATGACTCAAGGTAGGCATGTGATGTTAACAAGGTGAGGACTTAAATAACCCCAAACAAGGTCACAAGGGGATGTTGGATATGAAGACCAGGGAGTAGTAAAGGAAATCATTTTCTTGGGTTACTTCTGTAGTTTAAAAACCCTGACATTAAAAGAGTGACAGAGTATATAAATCAATGTAATGCTGACATGGAAAAGAGGACACTTATTTTTGCAATCACAAGTGGTGGGAAACAGAATACAACATAGGTAATGAATTGGAATAATGCTGTATGTGCAGCTCACCTCGCTGTATGAGATAAAAAATGCAATGCAGAGGATATGTTGGACCAGTTGCGGAATTGAGACTTAATAATTAAACTGAGTTGTAACTGTGCAGTGGACCAGTTGGAATAAAAACAGAAAAATGAAACATGCAACACAGACAAATGGATTCAGTTCCACTTCAGATGTTGGGGTTTAAACTGGTATGCTGGCTAGAACAGACATCAACACTGGGTGATTAATAAAGAACTATAGTTCATAGTACAGATGTTTTGGAATAAAGGACCAGTGTTATCATAAGTCAGGATGCGTCTCGTTAGAGATTCAGTAGATTTGGACATTCTGAAGGTCAGTAATACCATCTGGTGGCAAACCAATGTATAAAGAGGGGTGAAGAGTCAGGTAGCCCATTTCCACATTGGACTGCACACTGAAATCATATCAATGAGCAGACAGCCTGAAAACAGGCTAAAACAAAATGTTTCCCCACTGTGTTAATTCGCACACGTATTCTGCAAATTGTATTTCAGAAAAGGACAATTTCTTGTTTGTGTCACCAACTGGTTCAATAATGGAATAAACAGTGCACAGGTTGAGCATAATTGGATACTATGGGGGAAAGTGTAACTCACTGAGAATGGGTGAGAGAAGGGCATGGGGTGTTTAAAATTTTTAAAGTTAGAAACCTGACCCTAAGTTGCCTCGAATGCGCCCATTTTTGTTTTTAACCGGGGCAAATTGTTGCAGGCAGCCAATTAACTGCTTTCTAAAGGTGGGTTGATTATTTAAAAATGCTAATGTGCCTCATATTATAATAGACTTTCACATTTTAAAATTTCCCAGGGCTTGGGGAACGCAGCATCTGAGGAGATGTAAGAACAGCTGGACGGCAGTATCGCTTGTGGATGAGGAGTAGCAGGAGTGACTCCCTGCCAAACCTTAAAGCTAACCAGTTTCCCTCCCCGTGAACCAAAACCACACCTCACCCCCCCCAAACCATGAACCGAACTCCACCCATGGTCTCCTGCCAACCTAAGATCTCCACCGCCCACCTGATAACCTGATCTCTTCACTGAGGACCTTTCACTGCACTGCCCCCCGCTAGCTACAACCGCCCCCCAACCCTCCTCCACCAACCAGGGTATCTCCATCGTTCTTCTCTGTTCCAAACTGTGGCCTTCCATCGTAGGCCTTCAATACAGCTGATTGCCGGCTGGAAAATGGGGCTGGCAATCAGCAGATATTGGCCATGCTGAGGTCAGCCTGAGGGGGTGGTGAAGAGATGGGTTCTGCACCCACAGCATTTGGTAAACTGAGATCCACATGACTGTTTTGGGGGCAACCTGGAGAAGATGCACCTAAGCACTGTGCATGAACTGCAGGGCATGTCCAAGTCAAGTTGATGACATGCTGGGGGGGAGCTTCAAGGTGGCATGGCAATGAACCATCTGCTGATTTCTGCGCTCCACATACTCGTGCCTTCTTGCCATGGAAGGATATACCGTGTGGTGCCTAATGTGATGTGGGCAGCACGTGGCCAAGGGAAGGGTGGGGGGCAGTGGGGAACAGGCCTAGAACCTTTCTTTGTGAGTGTTCGGCAGCATCGGGGTGAGGAGGCACTGGAACTCTGATATATCCCACTCTGGTTGGGGTGAGCCGTGCGCGAACAGAGTCCATGTACAATTTGCGCAAATCAATGCTCTTCTTTCATTTTCAGGAGAAGAAATCTCACAATGCTGCAGAGTGTGTGAGGACTGACGTGGGCCGGGCGCAGTTAGCGATTCTCAGCCAGTTTGAGCAGGAGGCCCTGGATCCGGAGAGGCGCCATGCGCCCAGGTCCACTGGTGTCGGTGAGGCTGGGGTGCCACAGCCAGGTATTTATGCCCAGCAGTGAGGTCAGCATTGTTCTCCCAACAGCCATAGCAGTGCTGAATGTTAAGTGATTTAATTTTGCAACATGGCTTGACCATTGTTTATGGAAGGATGAGCGCATAATGATCCGGGGGATAGGAATGCACATAGTCATTGACCCCACGTTAACTGATCCAATGTCCTTGTTCTTCCTTTCAGCACCAGCGGAGCAGAGCTTGGAGGAGAAGCAGCAGAGGACCCCTCTCACACCTGAGGGCCCTGATGTCTCACCAGCGTCACACCATCTCTGCCAGGCAGGCACAAGAGCAGCACCTCGGTGGGAATTGGTACATCAGCTAGTGCCCCAGGTCACAGCGGTGAGGGCACTTCACGGTCACTGGGGGAGCTGGCAGAGACAGAGAGTGCCCATGGCACCAGCAATCGGAGGACTACAGGGGACCAGGCACATGCTCAGTCGGTACCTGATGATGCTCCTCTGAAGTCGTTCACAACACAGGAGGTGCAGGAGATGCTGGCGGGTATGCGGGAGCATCTGGGGGAGATACGTGAGGCTATGCTTGACTTGGTCTCCGTGGTGGGGGAGTCTACCTGGACATTAGCCAAAGCAATAAGCCTCATGTCCAAGTACCATGCATCCTCCATGGAAAGAGTGGCAACTCTTGTAGAGAGGCTCCTCCAGGAGACCCATCAGGCCTGCCTGGGGATGCGCTCTGACCAGCAAGCCCTCACATCGGCATTGACCTCAGCTGGTCACTGCCAGTGTGGGAGATGGTCTGGGCATCAAGTTTCCCAGCTCGGTGCCCATCCATCCACAGTGAGCAGGGAGGTCGGAAGCGACTTCACGTTGGCGCACCAACTGCCTGTCATCTCTGCAGGCACCTCTCAGGACACTCCAGATGAGGACGGCAGCTCCTCTGCCCCTCTCCCAGTGACTGTAGCATCTTGTGAGGCTGCAACAACTGGGGAGATGGCAGCTGTGGAGCTGGCAGCTCCCTCCCAGCCGGGGCCAGCACAGGCTCCACGGACCAGAAGACGACCGCCAAGGTCATCGAGGCCAACAGGACAGCAGAGTCAGCAGGCTGTCTCAGATGCCACTCCCAGTGATGGGGCAGCACCAAGACATAGCACCCGGAAACATAAACATAAGGCACCCTAGGCACCCTACGGATTTATCACTGGTGCTTTTGTGTCAGCCCGAGATGAGGTCTTTACAATTTGCTTTGAATTGGAACACCCTTGTCATTTTGTTTGATAAAGTTCCTTTGCCTGTGATATTAAATCCAGACATGTGACCATGGCGAGGGTGCCTCTTTTCTTCTGCAGGTGGATGTTTTACAAAAATGTAATGAGTGCTTTGTGGGACATTCAGCTTTATTAACAAGGCCCTTAGTTAATGCTCCTAGCAGCTTTTGCACTTAGGTGTCGAGTATGGAGCCTACAGCCCAGGCTTGTCCTGGAGATCCATCCGTGATGTGCTAGCTGAAGGTCCGTTGGATCAAAGCCTCCCATGTGTCCTTGCCACCCTGCAGTATACCCGGGTCAGCATCTACCCCCTCAGCATTCTCCTGTGCGCGCTCATCCTCGGACTCACTGCTGGACTCATCATGCGCAGCTGCAGCCACTGCGTCAACATCTTCATCGTCCACTGCGTCCCCTCTTTCCATTGCAAGATTGTAGAGAGCGCACCATGCAACCACTATCAGTGACACATGATCTGGGTGGTACTAGAGTGCGCCCCCTGAATGGTCCAGGCATCGGAAGTGCAGCTTGAGAAAACCGATGGTTCTCTCCACCACAGCCCTTGTGGTGCTCCTATTGTACCGCTGCTCAGCTTCTGTCCTTGGATGGCGGAGAAGCGTCATGAGGGGATAGTCCTTGTCACCTAGCAACCATCCTTCCAGCCGGACTGGAGCATTGAAGGGTCCTGGCACCTGGGAGTGCCTGAGGATGTAGGCCTCATGGAAGCTGCCTGGGTACCTTGCACAAACTTGTAGAATCTGCATACTGTGATCACACACTATCTGCACGTTCATGGAGTGGAAGCCCTTCCTGTTGACGGAGGCAACGGGCTCACCTGCTGGCGTCTTGATGGCCACATGTGTACAGTCTATAGCACCCTGGACGCAGGGGAAGCCAGCAATGGCCGCAAAGCCTCTGGCTCGCTGTGTCTGGCTTGCCTGGTCCCAGTGGAAGTGGATGAAGGTCAATGAATGCCTGAACAGAGAACCTTGCCACCTACAGATTTAGAAAGCAGCTTACACTCTCCACCCACTTATTGGCGCTATGCCCTTAGGCTTTTGCCAAAATATTTATATCTATAGCCTCAGGATAATATCAGTTTCAGAGTTTTGTGAAGACTTTCACATCGATTTTTAAATTGCATTATTTAAGGTTGCCCCAAACCTCCAAAGCTACGAAATGTTAATGAGGGAAGTGACAACTTCCAATAAACACAATCATTCTTTTGCCAAGAGTGAGGCTGCAGTGTGAAAACTAGGATCAGTACTATCTAAATTAAAAATTATTTTAGGGAAGATTGTGTTGCTTTGTGTGCATTTAACTGCTGATGCGTTGAGGTCAGTATTCTCCGCAACGTTATGTGGTGTTTTCAGATAAGTCATCCTGTAAGTTCAATCATTATTTGAACTAGTTTAAGAAACTGAAATTTACATTCTTGACTTTGAGAAGTAGTCGTGGAATCAACACTTAACAATTGCAGAAAATGGTTATTCCCCTAAAAAGGAATTTACACTTTTTTTTACACGTCAGCAAATCCATGGTTGGAGACCCTAAAGAGGGTGCTGACAATGGTGCCAACCCTCTTCCTCCTTGAACTCTGGGGCATATTATGAGGCATGAGAAACAAGTTGCTGAAGGGAATCAGCCCCAGAAGATGAAGTTGGATGAATGCCCATGAATGATAATAAGGCTGATACTCCCAACCTCCAAAAACCTGACAACATGTGGGAAGAGATTAAAGATGTTAGGGCTATGATGTTGAATTGGCCTCTACTTACTCTGGTAAAGTGTCTCTTTGACCTAAAAACAACTTGAATAAATTAGGGTAATTGCTCATTATTACATTTTATGGGCATTTTTTACTTTCTGTGGCAGGATGGATGACAGATACATCAAGAAGGAACAATAACTCAACAGATTAAAGCATGAGCCTGGATCTTGCTTCCCAATATACAGTGCACCACCAATCGCATATGATGCATCTAGTTTGTAATTCAGCATTTAGATGGATAAGTACTCAAACATGGTGGTACAGCAGGAGTCCATCATCACTGTTAGTTAAAGGAAAAAATGATTCATCTGATAAAAATTGTCAAATAAAAGGAAGTTATAGAAATTAAACTGAACGGTACTGAAAAGGTGCAAATGACATCAACCATTTTGTGACATCTACAGAGAAAGAAAATTTGGAATTGTCAATTATTTTAATCTGATTTATTTTGATATTTGGTATGTTGTGTGCACGAAAGTAACATTCCCTTTGCTGTGTCTGAATCATGTACATTGCACTTTTATTTTTGTATAAATAATTAGAAATTTCAGCTAATTGAAAGAGCCTTTCTCCCATAAACACACATTGATGCCTGTATCAATAGCCTACACGTCAGATGTTCTGTGTGTTATATGCTGCAAAGCTGTCTGTATCTTTGAAAACATTTAAATGTGCAATGAAGAGACTGGCCTAAATATAAACAGGGTGGGTTACACAAGGGACAGGATGGAATAATCATGCAGGAAACCTGGAAACCCGGTTTTCTCTACGTGCTGTCGAATTTTAACTCCGTGGCATGCAATTTTTAAACTTGACAGGTTCCCCACATGGAAGTCAGCATGATTACTAGGCCCGGCCTCCAATCTTACAGGGAGCACTCTGGAGCAGGCCGGAGGACCAAGTAGGTCTGATGTACGATCCTATGGGATGGGAGGAGTCCGTTCCCAGTTTGGGGCTCCGATCCTCAAACACAGGGATGGAATCTGATCCCGAGGATGGTCCAATTCTCTTCCTTGGGGTCAGAGGAGGGGGAGTCCAATCCTGGATCCTGAGGGGGTGGGGCGGGGTGTAGAGAGGAATGTTCCATGTGATCCACAAGCAGTGCTGTGAAGGCACTTACCTTCTCCTTGGTTGGCCCCCCTTCAGCTGTTAGATTTTCCAAGGCACTGACCAGGCTGACCAGAATAAAAGTTGTAAAGCAGGTTCAACCAGAGGTTGCAGTCTCACTAAAATAATTAAGTTGCCAACTCGCCTCCAGGGAGCGGTTTGACAGCACTCCCTCATCCCATTCTGTAAAACCCAGAGGAGAGTGAGGTTGGCAGCAGCTTGGGGTCAGAGCTCAGATGTTTAAAATTTTTAACACCCTCCCCCCACGTCCCCACCCAATCCTTTCCCAATCCACTGATTTTTTTGTGCTAAATTCCTCCCACTCAATTCAAATGATCAACATTTCAAAAAACGGATTTATTTTGAAATTAGACAGATTGTATCATTCCCTCAGAGCATTTAATGATTTTTCTTACATACATAATTCAATATAACTGTTGCTATCGCCCTCCAAACCAGCATAAGTGATTGATATTCCACTAAAACAAAATATTGCAGATGATGGAAATTTGAAATAAGAACAGAAAATGCTGAAAACACTCAGCATGTCTGACAGCATCGGTTGAGAGAGAAACAGAGTTAATGGGCAAGATTTTAACTAACTCAAAATCCATTCACTTCCACAGTTAGAGTCAGGCCCAATCAGGTCAATGATCGCCCATCAGCACTTTATGACTGATGGACATAATTTCATTGCCAGACTTATGGGGAGTGGAGTGAGAACACTCAGCCACAATCTCATCCACATTATAAAAAGAGACAGGTAGTAGCAAATGTGCTGCATATTAATAATTAAAATAATGGTACATTTTAACTGCGTATCTTTATTAGGCAGATAATGGCTAATGGAATTCCAATACTGGTGATAACGCTTCAAAAAGCATCGATCGGGCAAACTAATGGACATTGGTCATATGTTCCCACTACTCCAGCAGCTCAATTTAAAGCAATATTAATGGCAACTAAAGAAATCTTCCGAAGATGAATTATACTATTTGGCCACTGAAGACCACAGGACGAGCATTGGGAACATTACAACAAAATGCATCAAAAGAACCCCAAATCAGTCAAATGTATAATCATAATTGACTTCACATTTGCATAAAGATGCTGAAGTGGAGAACAATTTGGAGTTGAATTACCACTTGCAAAAATGATAAATGATGACAAAGGTTTCATATTCAAAGTAATTATTTGTAAAGAGATGCTTAAGTCAGTGTAGGAGGCCATCAAGGTTGAAAATAGTGTGAGGGAAAACAAAATAAACCAAGCAGCAATGTTTTGGTGATGTTCAGCTTGGGCTTTTAAAGCCCCGAAACTGTAAGCAGAAGAGAAAACTGAAGGAAGCAAGATAATAAATTAAAAGCAAAAAACTGCAGATGCTGGAAATCCAAAACAAAAACAAAAATACCTGGAAAAACTCAGGAGGTCTGGCAGCATCTGCGGAGAGGAACACAGTTAACATTTCGAGTCCGAATGACCCTTCAACAGAACTAAGTAAAAATAGAAGAGAGGTGAAATATAAACTGGTTTCAAGGGTGGGGGGGTGTTGTGGGGGGTGGTGGGTGGGACAAGTAGAGCTGGATAGAGGGCCAGTGATAGGTGGAGATAACCAAAAGATGTCACAGACAAAAGGACAAAGATAATACATTAGTTCTGTGTAAGGGTATTGCTATCAATGGTTTTATCAATAAAAGAACAAGCAATAACAAAAACACAATCTACCATAGAAGCTTGTGATGCAATGATTTTCAAAATTCTTTATTGGCATAAATAATTTGAACATGATAACCTCACCAAACGTCGCACAAAACACAAATTGATGTTTGCAGTTCAAAGAGCCGATATCGAATAGAACAGATGAAATTATAAATACTTTCTTAAAGTGTAGAAAACTTTATAAACGTTACTGTACAAATGTACACAAGAGACCGACTGTATCTTTGCACCAGAAACAAATTGTTCTTTCAGATGAAGTAGCAAAAAAAAATCAATCTTGCCCGTTGGCGACAGGCATTGTCACTAACACTGAAATTACATGGTATCCATTAATTCTGCTTCATACTATACAGGCTCAAGAGTTTAAGAAGGAGAGAGGAAAAAAAAAAACTAGCTTTGTTTATCAAAGTAGGCTTTTGCATTTTTTTCTGACAAAGCTGTCGAGGTCACTATTCACAAAAAAACATGCTAAGTACTAACACTCTGACTTTAAACAGTGACTTGCAAGCAAATTGGAGCTAATAGAATATTTTAGCAATTCCTAACAGACACAGGACAGTTGGCCATGCAGAGTCATGGTTATTGTACAATGTGTCTTATTTGTAATAATCTCAGGGGAGAATGATTTCTCACTGGCCACTGATGGTAATACTCCATGCTCTCCTGCTGCTGCCTGCTAACTGCTCTCAAATCTTTCTTTTCTTGGACATTTTATTTTAACATTTTCTTTGAAAACAAATATATTGATTGCTGCCATTTGGTGTTGTGTCCTGGCGATAATTTTAATTCCTGATGAAAGTGATATGTTTTAAGAGAGAGAGACTGGCAAACGGAATTCAAAAAGATTTCATTCTAGAGAGTTTGCAAACAATGCTGCTAGGCTTTCAATTCTGATTAAAGTACATTAGAAACCCACCCGAAACCGTAGCCACTGTCTCCCCAACTGGGAAACAACTAAACTCTCTGATTCATTATTTTTAAGTTTCCCCAATAAGGACATTCTCATTGTCATAATGTTAAAGGCAAAACTGAAGACATAAACATATATGGGTGGAATTTTACAGCCCCCTCCCGCCGGCAGGATTTTTCAGTCCCGCCACAGGCAATGGACTTTTGAACGTCTTGCTGCATTTTCCGGCTCCAACCCCACCATGATGGGGCCGTATAGTTCCACCCTATATAGTTATGTTTGAAAAATTCTCATGGAATAATTTCCACAATGTATCCCAATGACACATTTCAATAATGATCTATTAAAAACATATTTTAAACTATTTTTACAGATATTTTTTCAGCAGATTGGCAGTGGTACAGTAAATTAGTGCACTGTCCTGGGTTCAAATCCAATCCAGACTGATGGTATAAAAGTATTCTCTTGACTTGTAAAGATTACTGACTTGTAAGAATCCTACACAAAATTAGTTTGGCCAGTCTCAATCTAGACTAAACCGCTCATAATTCAGCACTAATTTGCCAGTGTTGTGCTAAGAGGATGTAAGATTGGTTGGTGAGTGATATATTACCCTGCAACAGGGAAGACAATACACATGTACAAGATTGGAGCTAAGGCACATTGTTAGGATTGAGTAAAATAAGATTTATTCTGCATCTGTCCAGCAATTAGCTGATCTGGTTGACAGTGGCAATGGATATCTCATTTAGAAATTCCTTACCCCAGAATACTGACATCCCTTAACTTAAAATGGACAAAAAGTCAGCAAAAATATGAGCTGCAGAAATAATCATAGAGGGAAAATATAATGAAATACTTGTAGTATATACCAACTGAAGAAAAATAATTAGTATGCTATTGGCACTGCATTATACTTGTGCTGTTTAATGCCAACACCTGAAGGTTTAACACAAGAGCACTGTAAACTACATTCTAGTAGTGGCAATGGAGGCTGTATTTCAGAACAAAACAGATTATGCTGGTGGTAGCAGAGCCTGTGTTTGAGAATGGGATAAGTTGTATTGGTGTTGGCAGAGGTTGTGAGTGAGACAGGCTATAGAGTAACTGGTATTTATGGGCAAAATTGCACTACATATTGGGAATGAAGAAGTTCAAGTATATTTATTTAATGTCTCCAATGATGTTTTTGGTACTTTCTATATAGGAAACCATTGCAGCCTTTCAATTGCTGAATTGTATTATTAGGTCTATGATAAATCCATTGGGTGCAGGTGAGTTTGTACTTAACTCCTTTGCTCTATTTAACGGAAGCAGATTTACACACGTGCAAAACCGCATACTGCTACATTCAAAATCACTCAACACAAAATTGGTGTGACTAATGAATCTTCCCATGGGGGTTTTATAATCTGCTTCTTCTAATTACAATTCCAGTATATTCATTACATCAACATCTAATGGTGCTGTTTGGATAAGCACACTTACAATGAAGCATTCTGACTGCAAGCAAAATTAAATATTTATGAATTAAGTATTATTAAAATCTGGATATGTCTTGATGTAGTAAGTTCAAGGCTATGCTTTTTGAACTAACAGTCTCCATTTGAAATATTAGAGATACAAATGAACAGGAGAATTGTATTTATATTAATTTTGAATTATTGTAACATTGTAAAGAGTCCATTTTTATTCTGACACAATAGGGTGAATCTTGACTGCACAATAATGTAAAATGGCTGACAGTGACACGGCAGCCTGTTTTACATCTCTCCTAATATTTATTTCTGTTGAGATTTCTATTTAAATTTACCTCATTAAATTATAATTGCAAGTGGCCCAATAGGTCATCTGAGAAAAAAAATCAACAATGTTTTCATATTTATTGATAAAGTACACACCTCAAATATGATGAGTTTGCATCTTATTAGGTTGTGAAATGGTGAATTCTGAATGTTAGTCCTGATGCTATAATGAGAAATGAATATACATCCACTATAAGACTAGTTGTGTAAATGCACGTATAGCTTCCACTAAACTGGCACAGATAAAAGAATTCCAGTAATAAAAAAAATTCTCAGTCCCCACAATAAATAAGGTACATTCCACACCAGCAGACTGTCAAGACACACTCCCTCCTAAATCTGCTAAATACTGAGAGTAGTTTTATGTTGGGAACAATAGCCACTGAAAATTGCAGTGCAGCTGCCAAAATTTATTTCACTTAGGACATTTGGACCATCAGGGACAGAGGAGACTTTTATCTCATCTATGTTGGATTCAAACCTAAGTTGCAGTAATGTAACCCAATTACCACCCATACCCCCTTTGACCTTGATTATGAATAAACAAATCTAATAAAAATGCAAGCATCTTTGATGTTTGATCAGTTAATATTCAAGCAATAGTAAATGTTGATGATATTTTCTAATTTTGCTCTCTCCTGCAGCAGTGTGTGATGCCATGAACGAAAAGAATGAGGTGCGTTACACATTTGTTGCCGAGGTTTGTTCTGCAATTATCCTTAGCAACATTACGCAGCTAAATGCCTAAAATAGCAAACAGCTACCAATTCTATTTTTGCTCATTAGTGATGGCATACTTTACATGATTACAGATGGGAAGCTGGGGGGTCAAGAAAGGACTGAAGGAGGGGAAAAGTAGCAAATGATTATTGAGTTGTAATTTTGCTGCAGTAATCAGGAGGCAAACTGTACAAACAACTTTTAAAAGTACAGGTGGCTAAGTAAATAAATAGTTACACTTGGTCTGCTATGGAAAACCATTTTAACAAAATGTAACCATGCAAAGATAAAGGCATAATATCAGCCTTAATAGAACCGAATACTACTGAAACTTTCCTGTAATCCCTTCAATAAACCTTTTGGCTTTAGAAGGGAGGGTGAAGTGTAGGAAATTAGTACCTTTCCATGCAAATGGACACTTATTGTTCAGCTTAGAGCTTTTAAATCATAAAAGACTTGAGGGAAACTTTCTATTCAAAGAGTGTGAGAATGTGGAACTTTGCCATCACAAGGAGTAAATGCGTACATGCATTTAAGGGGAGGCTAGATGAGTACATGAGGGAAGAAACAATAGAAGGGTATACTGATGGGGTTAGATGAGGAGAGGTGGGAGGAGATTTGTATGGAGCATAAACACTGGCATAGACATGTTGGGACAAAAGGTTTGTTTCTGTGCTGTAATTTCTATGTAATTCTTTAATAGAAGTGCTAAATATTTAACTCATATTCTGAGTGTGAGGAACAGGTGCCTGTTCTGCTGCCGTTTCTTGGTGACAAGAAGCCACAGTGACACTGATGTCTGTTACATTGTGAAGCTTTCAATAATGTGGGAAAATCGAATTGACAATCAGCTTTGTCTGTTGCTTGTTTTTAAAATGGTTCAACAGCTCTATGTCAGTGTGGTTTTACTGTGTTAGTTGGCAATCTTTTGCACTAATCTTGATGCCATCAAACCAAATGGCAGCACCAGAGGCCTACTCTGCCCTTCAAAAAAATATTTTTTATGAAGGCAAATATTTATAATTGCTCCAGTTAAACGCATAGAGATTTCATAAAAAGGATATATAGCGGCAGAAAATACTGGGAACACATGGCAATTCAGGCAACATCTGTGGAAGGAGAAAAGCAGAGTCTAATGTTTCCAGTCACTGTATCAGAACTGGGCTCCTCCATCTGCTCTGAATGGTAGAACAGTGTTCAATATTCATCCAGACACTCAGGCATGGAGGGTTCAGAAAAGGAAAAGAAGCTTATAAATAAATATGGGGAAAGAGATAAAGATAAAGTGTGGAAAATTGTACAAAAAAGATGAGTATCTTAGGGCATAAGGACCACAAGGAGCCTAAAGGACCAGGCACATCTGAAGCAAGCCAAAGGGCTAACCGCTAAATGCCAATGACAGCGCTCTCCAGTTACTTTCAAATACTGGATTCCAGTCAGTGGTCTGGAGGGGGACATGCGTCATGCCCTCTCACTCCATCTGTTACACCCTGGAGGAATTTAGAAAAAATATACATTGAACCAACAAGTGATCAAGACGGCATTAAGAACAGGAATAATATAATGGGGAGCTCTACTGTTTGCACCATCACAAACTGCCAATTGAAATTTATGGGCAAAAATGAGAAATTTGTAATTAACGACCCAGCTATCTCAGATATCACTCGATCACAGATATATTTTACACATTAACAGCCCAGTCAGTTACCTATTTTTATCAAATATCAGTGTACCAAATATTTTACTTATCTCCACACTGAAAGTCATGTTTTCCTTATTTGTGAAACCCGAAAGAATGGAGCTTAAGCTAACTTGCTTTTGACCTGGTAATATCTGACCACAAATCAGTAATAATGGCAAAAGTACACATCTATTCCTGATGAGTTATCTCTGACTGTATGTTCATCCTACTGATGTGAACCTGATAATACTGATTTCTTTGCCAGCCAATTTGAGTCCGTTTGACAAAAGTAGTCACTTTTCCAGCAGCAGAGGCCTGTTCGGTCCCCACCTCCTGTCCCTCTGCCAATCCTACACACGATTACTGCCCTGAGGCCGAGTGATATTTTTAGGCTATTATTCAACAAAAGCACCTGATCAAGTAACAGGGAGCAACAAAGTCACAGTTAGGGTAGCCAGCTAGTGAAAGCCCTGCCATTGCAAATTCAGCTAAAAAGCTGGCATGTCAATAAAGCAGTTTTGCCTACTTGATAAATACACCACACTCTTTGTTAAAATAATAAAAAAGGCAAGAATTACATCCCCTCCCTCCACCAAACCTGATAAATTACACTTTGCAAAATTTTCTCTCACAGGCTTTTAAACTGTGATTAGTTGGAAGTGATGTTTTTGCTTATGATACTGAACGTGGCTGAGGGTGGAAGAAATTCTCTGGTATTCAGGTCACAGGAGTGCCTTTCTTCACTGTGCTTTACTTTATTAATTCATGGGATGTGGGCATCACTGGCTAGGCCAGCATTTATTGTCCATCCTTAATTGCCCTTGAGAAGGTGGTGGTGAGCTGCCTTCTTGAACCGCTGCAGCCCCTGTGGTGTAGATACACCCACAGTGCTGTTAGGGAGGTAGTTTCAGGATTTTGACCCAGCAACAGTGAAGGAACGGCGATATATTTCCAAGTCAGAATGGTTAGTGACTTGGAGGGGAACTTCCAGGTGGGGGTGTTCTCATGCATTTGCTGCCCTTGTCCTTTAGATGGGAGCAGTCATGGGTTTGAAAGGTGGTGTCTATGGCGCCTTAGTGAGTTCCTGAAGTGCACCTTGTAGATGGTACACAATCCTGTCACTGTGCATCGGTGGTGGAGTGAGTGCATGTTTGTGGAAGGAGTGCCAATCAAGCGGGCTGCTTTCCCTGGATGGTGTCAAGCTTCTTGAGTATTGTGGCTGCCCTCATCTAGGCAAGTGAAGAGTATTCCATCACATTCCTGACTTGTGAATTGTGTACAGTGGACAGGCATTGGAGAGTCAGCAGGTGAGTTACTCGCCACAGGATTCCTAGCCTTTGACCTACTCTTGTAGCCACAGTATTTATATGGCTAGTCCAGTTCAGTTTCTGGTCAATGGTAACCTCCAGGATGTTCATAGTGGGTGATTCAGTGATGGTAATGCCATTGAATGTCAAGGGGCGATGGTTAGATTCACTCTTATTGGAGATGGTCATTGCCTGGGCACTTGTGTGGTGCGAATATCACTTGCCACTTGTCAGCCCAAGCCTGGAGCCTGGATATTGGATGTTGGACATGGGCTGCTTCAGTATTATTATGTCTGATGATCCTAGCCCCAAATTGCTTACGGACATATTGAACTTTTAAGTAAGACGTGTTTATTTTTAAAAATGACATACAAGCAAAAGCTAGCTGAGACTGTAAAGTAACCACTTGCTGGAAAATTCTTATGTGCATTACCCTTGACTAACTAGTCCAGAGAGAATGGAATGTCGCACCTAAAAGGTGTCAAGGCCTAATTCAGACAGAGACAATTCAAAGGAGGAGATGCAATGCAAATTACTGAACAGTAATCACCTGTGGTTGTAAAGATAATGGAGGCTGGTTACCGTCTCAGCAGGATCCATCTTCTGTTGAGTTAATCGCAGATTGTGGACATGATCTAAATTGAAAGAAAGCAGTTTCTGGGCGAAAGATATGTTTGTTTTTATCTCTTCCAGGAATACACAAGAAACGGAGTTAAAAAGCTAACCCTAAACCTGGTCTCGGTGTGCGCGTCTGTTGTGGGAGTGTGTGCTGTGAAGGTCACAGCTGAAGAACATTAACTTGGCCTCCCTGCACTTGCAGGTAAAAAAAGTCTCTCTCTCTCTGATTGCTGGAAGCAATTCACAAGTCAGCAAAGCCACAGTCAAAAAGGAAACAGGACAGCTCTGGTCCTGCTAACCTGCAGGACCAAGAATCTCCAAACCAACTGCTCAACTGCTAAAGTCAGTGCTTCCAGAATTACCCCAACTTTATGGCTGGAACGTTTCACTATCTACTCCTCACAGACAAGCCAAAGGCTGATTTGTATGTGTTTTTAACTTTTGTTCCTAGATTCACTTCTCATTTCTAATCTATGTGCACGTGTGTTGCATTTTTATTATTTCTCGCATTTAGTAGCTAATAAACCCACTCTTTCTCTAACTCAAGAAAGCCTGGTTAAATTAGCTTTTTTTAAAACATAAATACATTTGGACTGGGAAAAGGTATCCACAAGGGTAGGGATCCATTTTAAATTAACCCTGTTGTGACCAAATGATGTTGAATAAAGAAAAGGAGCCAGTTCATCTCTCTTCACCTGGGAGGGAAACAATTTGGGGGAACCTCACCTGGGAACCAGTCATAACAGTATCTAAGGAGCCACAGATGGTCCTGAATATCATGCAATCATCAACAAACATCCCCACTTCTGACCTTATGATGGAAAGAAGGTGATTGATGAAGCAGCTTAAGATAGTTGGGCCGAAGACACTACCCTGAGGAACTCCTGCAATGATGTCCTGAACTGAGATGATTGGCCTCCAACAACCACAACCTTTGTGCTAGGTGTGAGTCTAACCAGTGGAGAGTTTTCCTCTTGATTTCCATTGACTCCAGTTTTGCTTGGACTCCTTGATGCCACACTCGGTCAAATACTGCATTGATGCCAATGGCAGTCACCCTCACCTCACTTCTGGAGTTCATATTTGAACCAAGGTTGTAATGAGGTCAGAAGCTGAGTGACCCTGGTGAAACCCAAACTGTTAGTGAGCAGGTTTATTGTGAAACAAGTGCTGCTTGATAGCATTGTTGATGACTTCTTTCTTCGCTTTACTGATGATCGAGAGTAGACTGATGGGGCGGTAATTGGCCAGGTTGGATTTGTCCTGCTTTTTGTGTACAGATATACCTGGGCAATTCTCATTGCCAGGTAGATGCCGGTGTTGTAGTTGTTCTGGAACAGCTTGGCTAGGAGCATGGCAAGTTCTGGAGCAGAAGTCTTCAATACTATTTGCTGGAATATTATCAGGGCCCACAGCCTTTGCAGTATCCAGTGCCTTCAGCTGTTTCTTGATATCACCTGGAGTGAACTGAATTGGCTGAAGACTGGCATCTGTGATGCCGGGGACCTCCAGCTGAAGATTGTTGCAAATGCTTCATCTGATGCCCTACCGGCATGGTACCCATGTGAAAAATGGTCTGCTGGTCTTGCAGACACTTTATATATATGCACATAATTTTTGTTTAATGTTTAGCGACAGCAGACACCTCACCTGCCCCCTCTTGAAACATTCAAAATTTAGTAGCCATGGCCACAAGAATGCGAGTCGCAGGCTGCAGAATTGCATGAGTGGTGCTGACCGTGAGCCGTTCATTGCAGTTATCTGCCAAAGAACATTGAATCTTATAAGGTTCAGGCTTTAATGTGGAATAAAACTGAGATGTCAAAAATCATATTCAGCGGCAAGTCTGAAGACTTGAACAGTGGAATCTATAGCCATACATGAGCTAGCTGTTTGTGAATTTCTACTAACGTTATTAACAGTACAAATTTCCATGTACTACATTAAGCGCTCAAGTACTGAATGTTCTTTGTACAATATATAAAAGGCCTACTATCAAAGTCGGTGCTGCTGGCGGGAGACTCCAGGATGAATTCCCATGGCTTTCTGATATATGCTGCCAGTGGTTCCTCAAAGCTAGTGCTGATGCAGAAAGTTATCTCCACTTTGTAGAATCTACCATGGTTTTCTAGCAGCCAAAAACTTTAATACTTTTGAGTAGAATTAACATCTGTTAAGAACCAAGTCAAGCTCCTTGGCTCACTGGATAATCTGAAAGGACTGAGGATTTTAATTCTGCATGTATTAATTTATTTGTTTTTGAAGCAGAAGTCGTAACGTGGACTCGGATCCATTATTCCTCCTTGTGCTGCTCCAAGGCACAAGAGGACTTACCAGAAGATTACCAGGGATGAGGGACTTTGGTTCAGTGGAAAGACTAGAGAAACTGGGCTGATCTTCATAGAGCAGAGAAAGTTAAGGGGAGATTTAATAGAGGTGTTCAAAATTATGAAGGGTGTTAATAGAAGCAAACATGGAAAAAAACTTTCCACTGGCTGAAGAGTTAGTAACCAGGGGTCACAGATGTGAAATAATTGGCAGAAGAACTAGAGAACAGATGAGAATTTTATTTTATCGCAATGAGTTGTTATCATCTGGAATGTAGTACTTGATTCAAAGGTTAACTTTCAAGAGGAAAACTGAATACATACTTGAAGAAAGAAGGATTTCCAGGGCTATGGGGAAAGAGCATGTCGGACTAATTGAATAGCTCTTTCAAAAAGCCGGCACAGCTATGATGGGCTGAATGTCCTTCCTTGCTATTCGATAGGATTCTTAGAAAAGGAGTAGGCATAAGTAAAAAAGTGCTGTGATGTTGGGAGAAAGTATCAATCATTAATTTGATCTGAGGGGAGAGGCATTGGAAGATCTAGTTACAACTAATGGAATAAATCAGCTTGATGGGTTAAATGTGAACAAACACCTTGGGAGCAGTGACCATAAAATGATAAGGTTTAGGGTCCAAGAGAAAGGCAAAAATAAGGGCAGATGGTTGGGCTGGGCAGGTTTTAGAAAGATGAGGAGCTAGCTAGCTGAGGTAAAGTGGAAAGAGAGATTGGTACACAGGACACCAGAAATATCCAGGAATGTTTAAGGTCTTTACTTGAATGCTTGCAAAAGAAGATAATTGGGGAGCAGATAAAACTCGAGTTGGTTAAAAGTGAGATGTGATATAATAAATAAAAGGAATTTAAACTAAAGGAAGTCAAAGTGTTGAGGATCTAAAGTGATACATCCAAAAGCAGCAAAGGCCTTAGAAGTGGTCTTTTAGTTTCTATTGGGAATGGATGTATGCTGGAAGAATGGTCAATATACAATCCATTTTTAAAAAGGGAGATAAGCTAACTGGGTAATTGCCACCCAGTTGGTTTAACATCTGCGGTTGGCAAAATATTGGAATCTTTAATGAAAGATCAGATTACTAAATATCCAGATGAGGGGAAAATAATTAGACTCTCCAATAAAGCTGAGGATCAAAGGGGACCACAGGAGAATATTAATGAAGTGGTGGAATGAGTAAAAAGTGACAGATGGAATTCAATGTTAGTAAGATGGTGTATCTTGGTTATGAAAAGGAAGAATTACACTCTGAACAGGGGAATGGTGAGTGACATGAAACAGTAGAGAAATTGGGGGGGGGGGGTTCAGGCTCACAAGACATTAAAAGCAGCAGCTCAAATGGATAAGGCCATAAAAATACCAATGGAATGGTTATATGTGGAATATAGAAGCCAAGATATAATGGTGAATCTATATAAAGCTATCGTAATATTGCTGTTGGAGTACTGTGCGCAGTTTTGAGTTCCACACTAATAGAAAATTGTTCATATGACAATAGAATGGCTATGAAACAGGTTCACTGGGTCACAGCCTGGTATAAAGAAAAACTTGGAATATTGAGGCGGCTTTTATCCATACAGAAATGATTATCAGCTGATTTAACAGAAGTGTTTACAATTAGGAAGGGATGGAACAAAATAGATTAGAATGGACTACTAAAAAGGCCTAGAATGAGAACACATAGGATTAAGGGCAAAGGTAAAAGGTTTATGGTAGAGATCAGGAGAAATTTATTAATGCAGAGGGTTATGAGCTTGTGGAATGCACTAGCAGTGCTAATAATGAAGGACAGTCAACAATACTGCTTATGTGGAGGGAGGATCACAACTGCAGGAAGGAGAATGGGGTACTGATAACTGTATCAGTATGATGGCAGGCTGCAGTTGCTCCCAGACATTGTTCCTGTGTGCACCTGGGGGTTTACTGGGCTCACCTTGCTCTGTGGAGAGAACAGACTGTACCTTATGGGAGCAATTTCAACTTAAACAGTCTGGTTGGGAACTGATGAGATCAGTGCTGATTTCACAGCACTGAAGTCAACTGGCGTTCCACCAGATTCTGTGGGTTTCTGGCCCATTGAGTTAGGTTAAAATTGCCCCCTAGAATCTGTGTGTTAATGCAAAGTATGGGAAATCATCCAAAAAAAAATTATTTGGTACATATCTGTATATCTGCACTACCCTTCAACCTCCGCCTAAAGCAAACCAATCGGCATTTTTACCTGAGTGCTATTGATTGTAATCTCACACTTCTCAAGCTCTCCTAAACATGAAAAATCAACTTCACTTTAGCCGACATCAATGTTAATCTCTTATTCACAGGTCTTACAATTTTGAGTGGTTGTCTATTCCTCCATCTTGCTAGGTGCACAGATTCGGTTCTGCAGAACTGTTCACTTCTGCCATGACGAAAGGTGTCACATCAACAATGCTGAGATACACATAAACAGCTCAGCATCAATTCCCAGGCCACTTGTGTTGTGACACAAAATTATATCAGGATTTGTGGATGGGACTGTGTATTTGAAGAATGAGTCTCCAAAAACCCCACAGGAAATTGCCGGCAGATTAACCATACAGGCTGGAGCTTGACGAAGGCGGGATATTTCTTGTAATATGTCACTTCTCCCTTTATGGCATTCAAGAGGTGTTATGGAAACAGTTCCTTAACTGGAAGTGGGGATATGAGATATATATTATGTCCAAGGTACCAAACATCCCATTATGTGGCTGATCAGTGGCGCGGTGGCGGGGGGGGGGGGGGGGGGGGGGGGGGGGGCAATGGGAAACTGTAACTGTGGCAAGGTTAACTTATATGACAACAGCAAAACTTGCAAACCAAGTGTATTAATGGAGAGCCACCCCATAATGCGACTGGCAGGTGAATCATTCAGGTCACTGAGTGCCTGTTTGGAATGGATACTTCAGGGAAAGTGGTGGAAAGCCTTGGGCCCTTTCCTAGAACTGGACCATGCTTCATTAGAAGAATAGCTTTTATTCATCCATCAGCAGTCCCATTCATTAAGGGCTTAAATCACCAGCGATCACAAGGGAGAAAATAATGCAACGTTGAGGCAGCCTTTCGTTACCTGCTGCTGCCTAACTTGGTGTCCACATGCACTATGACATTGCCAATGTGTGTTTTTTTTCATATTTGTTCATGGGATGGGGGAGTTGCTGGCTAGGCCAGCATTTATTGTCCATCTCTAATTGCTCTTGGAAACTGAATGGCTTGCTAGGCCATTTCAGAAGGCGTTTAAGAGTCAATCACATTGCTGTGGGTGTGAAGTCACATGTAGGCCAGACCAGGCAAGGATGGCAGATGGGTTTTTACAACAATCAACAATGGTATCATGGTCATCACTAGACTTTTAATTCCAGACTGAATTCAAACTTCACCATCTGTCATGGTAGGGTTTGAATCAGTGGTACTCATTGAGCTGAGTCAGCATTGTGTGAGACTGCTTCCATCCTAGGAAGGTGCAAAGAGCTGGTGTTCTGGCAGTGCTCAGCCAGGAGTGCATTATTGACCCGATAATGGAATTTGTATAATTCCAGCTACTTTCACTGTTAAACCATTCCTTACTACATTCTTATGTACAATTTTCTGCGTATTACAATTTCACAAACATGTTTACTGTCAACATTCCTTCATGCTCACAATTGCTCTGTGCTGCGACTTTACAGTCGGGCCCTTCTTAATTAACACAGTTTCTTCTAGGCTTTCTGGAGATTTGAAATGTAAACTAAAGAAGTTGAAGTCACATATAAAGGTCCATTAGCAACTACAAGGGGAAGAAACAGGCTAACATTTTAGGTGTAGGTTCTTCATCCAAACTGGAAACTGGGAGATAAACTAGACCTGTTGTAGGACAGGAAAATAAACAAGGCAGGGTAAACAACAGGCTCGGATGATTTTTTTAACTGGTCTCAAGAAGGTTGACATTAGCTACATTGATAATTTTTTTTTTACCAGTTGTTCATTTCTCCTTGTTTATTGTTCAGTCTCCAGTTCTGACCAATAGTTAGCCTCTCTTTTAGGATGCCGATGCTGCATCTTTCCAACATTTTCTGTTTTTATTTCTCTGTCAGTGACACATTGGTACATTTGGCATCCTCTTTGTATACTGGGGGCTGCTCTTCCTTATCAAAACAAAAGCACAAAAACAAAACAAAAAAACTCCTGTCGCTTCATAACAGTGGTTTCCAGCATTGGCAAAAACTTGATGTTTAGCTGAGTCCTCCTGTAAGTCTTTCAAATCCTGTGCATTCTACAGATGGATTAATGAATTTGGACATTGGGTTGAGAGCTTGTTAGCTGCTTGAACAGCATGAAAGGATCATTAATGCAAGAGTATTGTGGCTTACAGTTATTTGCTTTTCATTGTCACCAAAAATAATTGCATTTGCCGGAGCCAGTGTTTGAAAGCTGAACACTCCCACAAATGCACTAGGGAATTCTCCTTTGGGTGAAAACAACGCAATGACGAGAACATTGTGTTTAGATGGAAATAGAATCAATTTTGCCAATCAAGTAAAATGAGATTCGCTGATATCCCCAGGAGCAAATCTGTGTGTGCAGAATCCTTTCTGATAAATTTAAGCCTAAGAAATTGGGCCATTGTTGTGTATAGAACCATGCTGCCTAGTGGTTGTAAAGTAGAATAAACTTGTTGTTAGATACAGTCACAGGATATTCATAGAGAGAAGAAAATCCAACGCATGCAAATCATATTTTGAGCTTTGATCAGTAGAGCTGAATTGCAACTCTACCAATGTTAGTGATATTTTTTTCTATATCTTAAAGAATCTTTTTATACGAAAATGTCTTAATTTTGATAGCTTGCCAGGTTTCCTAACTTGCCCACATTACAAAACCATTTGCTCTTTTCTTTTCTGACACAGTGAACTACCTTACATAAAAAAAAATCAAAGGGGAAACAAAACCAACCCATTTAATCTGTAAGGATTGCACAGCCTATACAGCAATTTTAATGCTGTACGTATTTTTAACTGCACATTGAGACAATAGTATTCTTCACAGAAAATACATTATCATTTTAGTAATGCCTGCCACTTTCTTGATGCTAAAAGCACAATAATAGGATGCTTATATAAGAAAAGCAGAAACGTTATTAATTAATTACGTTTGAATAATTATTGTCATTTCAAAAGAGCAGCACGCTTTTGCTGTTCTTAGCAGCATGTCAGAGAAAAGCAAATCTGTATGAAATGAACATTGACTAGAATATAAAGTATTTAAAATAACATTGCAGGGGAAAAGATGGAATTCATACACTGGTGTTTAGTACAGTTTAACAGAATCTTATGAAGCTGCAATAATCATTGATTATCATCTTTAAGTTGATACTGCATCTTTAGTCTGTGCACTCTAATTCAGTACAGTCTATTGGCATGTTGATATTATTTAGATGCTTTCTTTTACTAATGAATTGAATTGAAGAGTAAGAGATGTAATAACTGCCCAGAAATACACAATCATCCTTTCAGTGCAATCGATGCATAATCTCCCTAAATAACAATAAAGAATACCAGGAATAAAGTCATGTTCTATGAATATCTTGATTTATATAACTCTCTTTTATAATATTAATTTTGAAAGTAATTGGCATTGAACCCAACAGGCTCCAGACAACACTAGCTAGGATGTATCGACAATAGTTAATCAATAGGCATCTTGAATGTCTTGCACAAATTAGGCGAGAGACACAATATCAACTGGGTAATTACATCTGCATGTTTCTATGGATACTGCACACAAGTATACTTTTCAAGATGGATCACTAGCTGCATAAGAGGTTATGTGGAGTACCTATGTGCCACTAACTGAACAGGCTAGTGACAAAGATAAAAACAAAACACTGCAGATGCTGGAAATCCAAAACAAAAACAGAATTACCTGGAAAAACTCAGCAGGTCTGGCAGCATCGGCGGAGAAGGGCAAAGGTGACATTTCGAGTCCTCATGACCCTTCAACAGAACGAGAACGAGTTCCGTTGAAGGGGGGTCACGAGGACTCGAAATGTCAACTTTGTTCTTCTCCGCCGATGCTGCCAGACCTGCTGAGTTTTTCCAGGTAATTCTGTTGTTGTTTAGGGTAGTGGCAAAGATTGGGATAGGAGAGGATGAACATTGGGATGACTAAAACCATGGTCTTTGGACCCCCACCCTTCCCTTGCCACTGATTCCATTCCTCTCTGTACACTGTCTTCAAGCTGAACCAGACTGTTTGCATTCTCAATATTTTAACTGATCGTGAGCTGATTGAGCTTCTGATGTCATATCCTCTTTATCACAAAGATTGCCTACATCTGTAACATGGCCTGTCTCTACTCTGGCTTCAGCTAATCTGCTGCTGAAACCTTCCTCTATGCTTTTGTTCCACCAGATTCAATACTTCAACGGTCTCCTGGCCAGGCTTCTATCTACCACTCTCCATAAACTTGTGCTCATATGAAACCCCGCTGCACATGCAGTAATTCCTCCATTAACACCCCAGCTATATTCTGTGAAATCACAATTTTAGGTAAACGACATTAAGGTGCCCATAGGAATCAATGGTAAACCTGGGCTGGGATTTTCCAGCCCTGTCGCTGGCGGGACCCGCTGCGGGCGAAGCAGCGTCCCAGACAGAAACATATTGACTTGCGGTGGGACTGGAAGATCACAGCGGCGGGCAGATGTGGAAAATCCCTCCCCTGGAGTTAGTTCTTTTGGCATTTCTTGCCCGGAAAAACCAATGTACATGTTGAAATACAGTACCCCGTACATGTACGGCACCGTGCATTCCTAGCTGAAATAACTTTTAAAATACAGTAAATTGCTAAACATGAAAGAAATACTGCATAAATTTAAATTAATGTCAGATGATTTTTCTGTCTATTAATACCTGTAGTGACTTTTACAGAGAAGGTTTGTTCTTTTACTCGATTTTTGATTTGTCAAGTGAAGCAATGGTAGAGGATATGCATGTCCATGCACTTTTATCAAAAATAACAGGAATGCAAATGTCTTATCATTTTTCCCTTCCCCAACCTCGACTGGGTGAGATGCAATTTTGACTGTTCACTTCCGTTTCCTCTGAAACCTGTTCAAGCAAGCAAGTAATAGTCACCCTAAGCCAAGCCTCTCAAAATAATATCTAACAATGGACAATATTTCTTGCAATAAAATGGCATTCTTGCAAAATAATGTGTTGAAGCAAAATTTACCAATGTTTTCTTCTTAAAGTAGAGCGCTCTCTTCTGTGGAATAAGGAGTGTTTTTTTTTCTCTCTCCTTCCTCTGCCCCCGCCTCTCAAAATTCCATTCCTGCCATTTGTGGAGCACTTGGCAGTCAGATGATCATTAATGTCCACTGACAAAAAACATTATAATGAATGTCATGATTTGAAAAGGATCTGTGCTCCTCATTCCCTCTGTGTTGTTAATGCAAAACAATGTTGATCGAGTCAACATAGAGTGGAATTATTGTATCCTAATCTATACCAAATCCCACACACTCATCACTCTTGTGCTCACTGACCTCAAATCTCTCCACAGCCTTGTGCCTCTCTATCTCTGTAGTGTCTTCCAACTCTAGAACTACACAAGTATTCTTCCAAATCTGGCTACTCCCTTTGTCCCATCATTGGCAACTGTGCCTTAAGCCACTTAGTACCTAAGCTATGAATTCCCTTTGTAACCTCCCTGCTTCACTCTCTTTCTTGAAGACCCTCCTTAAACTTATTTCTTTAACCAATCATTTGTTCAGCCATCCTAATATCTCCTTCCTTGCTCCAGTATCCATTTTTGTCTGTCTATGCTTCTGGGAAGTATCTCAGGGGGAGAATTTTCCCTATGGCGGGCAGGCTGGGCGGGAGCGGGGATGGAACCAATCACCGCCTGCAATTGGCTGCACACTGCCATTTTACGTGGGTGGGCCAATTAAGGCGCGCCCAACATAATGTGCGGCTGGTAGCGCTCAGTGCGGGGGGGGGGGGGAAGGAGGGAGAGTCAGGGCCTGTGCATGCGCGCGAAAGAGCGTAGCAATCTCCCTGAGGCATGGATCTGCCTCGGTGAGATTGAATGGATTTGAAAACTTTTAATTAAATAAAGTAAAAATTTATTTAAGCATGTCCCGTCATGTGACAGTGTCACATGAGCTGGACGTGTTTGTGAAGTTAGGAAAATTTATTTTTTTATGTTATAAAATCTTCAGGAAACCTCATTCCGCCCGTGGATGAGATTTCCTGAAAAAGGCGAAGGCTGCTTGGGCTCTTTGCCTGCCCACCAACCTTAAGGTTGGACGGGCAGCATTCTTAACAACTTTAATTACTTTTTCAATGGCCTAAATAGGCCGTTGACAGTTCAGCAGTCACGCAGCCAACCCTGGCGCGTGCCCACCAAACGGAATATCAAAATGATGTGCGATGACATCAGGACACGTCACTGTGCATCATTTTACGCTTCGGCGTGTTGGTCCCGCCCCTGCACACTGACGGCAAAATTCTGCCCCAGGATGTTTACTACACTGAAGACATTACTTCATCAGTATTGCAATATCATTTCATTGGTACTTCAATAACTTTAAGGCCAGAATTTTACAGCTCCGTCATGGCAGGGACAGGGCCATTAAATGCGGCGAGCCATTCTAAACTACATTGAGTTCAGCAGGACCGTAAACCTTACTGACGTAAAATTCTGGCCTTAAATATTTTAGTAATTCTTTGGCTTATAAATATAAAAGACTTTTACTGAAACTCAAGGAAAATAAAATTCCCATCACATTATTAATAGTAAACGTTTGAATTACTGCAGACAACTGTGGATCAGGCAATCCATATATTATTTGGTATAATTAAACTTACTAATAATATGTGCTTTATGAGGGCAAGTTGTTGATGTGACGAATAAGTCTGAACTACCAGCACTCTGCATGGTGTCTCCTCCCTGTGATCCCGATCTCCCTTGAGAGCTCCCAGTTCTTCCACCTCCTGGTTTCGTTCACATAAGCTTTACACCTTGAATCAGTTCACTAACAAATTTCCACCACTGCCACAGTGTTTCTATACATATATTTAATACTTACCCGCGTCCTGCTATATGGCATTAAGTGCAAGGTGCAGATATTAGGACAGTTGGCTTCTTGCTTTCCATTGAACTCCTTTGACCTCACTCCAACCTTCCCTTCTACATTTATGCTCTCATTTACCTGCCACCTGGCTAGCAAACTGCTGCCTCATGAGGAAGGGCAGCAGTTACACCTGACCTCTGATGAAGAAGCACTGTCAGTGGATTCAACACTGATTCAACACACGCAACTGCCAGGTCAGATACTGGCACTGTATGTACCTTAGAGGGTAGTATAGAATTGGGATATACATGTGGTGAGTTATCAGCATGAGCAGTTTGCAACCAGGCCAGGGAGACAGAATAGCTCGAGTGCCAGCTTATTGGAGGGAGAGATTGCAAACTTGTCCTGCTACAGAGGACTCAGATGGGGACTTGGATGTGGCAGAATACAGAAAAACGTGGTTGAGCATGGACACAGAGATGCTAGCTTGCCATAGAGTCTGTTGAAAGGTCATGTAGGAGCAAGGGCGGATTTACAATGAAACACACCGTGCCATGCTATGGGGCCCCCAAACGACAGAGGGGCCCCAACCGGACGCTACATTTTCTTCCATCTCTGGCACTGTGGCTGGGCTGTAAGTACAAACAATGAACTCTGCTCCACTCAATCAGCAGATGGGGGACTCGGGATCACTTTTAAAGTCAATTTATAATGTTCAAACCCTGCTCTTTTATAGATGGACAGTCTCAGACTCTGACTCAGCCTTCAGACCTGACTGTGAAACCCAGAAACACGGCCACACTGGGCTCAACACTGGAACGCATGATAGCTATCATGTGAACTGGTACAAGCCGACACCAGGAGAAGCTCCTCAATGGGTCCTCAACTTTTACTATTCATGGCACAGCCCAAACTCTGGTTCTGGGTTTAGCAGCAGCCGTCTCACATTGAAAGCCAATAGTGGCTGAAATATTTACCAGTTAATCATAAAGAACATGGAGGCGATTGATGCTGTCATCTATTATTGTGGAAAGTGAGTTTCCTTGAGTAGTACTTATGTGTCAAAGTGACAGAAAGCAAACAAAAGCTCGGAGAAGCAAATATTAAAAACTGAAGATCTTTGTATTGGTTAGAACATTCTAATATTTTACATTTTATAAAATCAATTTAATTTTGTCCTTCATACAAAAGTTTCCAATTGATATAATTTCATAATTGATAACATTCTGAGTCTCGCTCCAACTATTGGGTGTTGATAACATTTTAATGTCTGTCTGTGGATGTTGTTATGGTTCATTCCTTACTGCCCCTCACGTGAAGTCTGAATAATGCTGGGACTGATGCATCTGAACATGTTTTCTGTCTGATTCCAGGATCCTGGATAACTTCGTGGGCTGAACCCTAGAACATTACCCTGGGTGGGTATTTGGCCAAGGGACGAAGCTCTTTGTTGCAGGTAAGTGATTGGAAATACCCTCCTGCAGAAGCTAGCTATATGCATTTGGACATTTGGAAATAATGTATAAAAATTAAACTCTGACTTCTGAGTGCCTACTTTTTAGGCACTAATTTCAGAGTGAATATGTTGATTTTAGTATTACTGTTTATTATCTCTCACGACCTGTTAACTAGTGCCGTATTTCTCTTTATTAAGTATCTTACAATTGGTTGAATTTCAACTATTTCATCCCCAAAATTCTCTTTGAAAATTGACTGTTTAAAAAAATAGCAGTCAGTACAGATAGATTTTGAATCCAGGGATGTTGCCAGATTTTACTCACTCAAAACCCATAGGCTTACACAGGTTTAAAAACCAGCCCCATTGAAAGTGTATCTGGCACAGTTTGTTTTTTAACCTGTCTGCAGGGCAGCAGTAGAGAAAAGGTTGGCACTGTTTTCTGGAAGGGTAGGGGAATTTTCCCTGCAGTCCTGCTATCCATCAACCAGTGTCACAAAAGCAGGTTATCTGTAAAGGTCACGTGTTGTTTGTGAGAGCTTCCTGTGTGCAAAAGTGACTGCAACAGTACTTTATTGGCTGTATTGTCATTGTTCATGACCATCGGATGTCTGAAAGTTTCATTACATTTCTGTCTTTCTTTTAAAAACTCCAGTGTAAATATGGGGTGTGAGATCAAAGAGAATCACAGGTTAAATTAAACTGGAGACCACTAGTCAGGAAACTAAATGATGACCCCCTTCCCACCCACACCGCCTAACGTACTTGGAGAATTCTACTGCCGATTTCATATATTGATTAATTTTAAAGGGCAATAAATAAGTTGTGAGGTGAGCTCGGGTGTAAATTAACCGTTTTATAAGATTGAGCTTAACCACAGACTTCAATCTCTATCCTGAATGTTTAACCTAGTCATAGCATCTTGTAGTAATCATCACTGTGACTTTTTTCAATCTAAGAAATTGGCAACAAATTGAACAACATGAAATGAGCTAAAGAGTCAATACCAAGATGAAACAAACAGTGCAGGATCAGCAATACCAGAAGGATCATCGCCTTTGTTTCCCTCTCCACAGAAGCTGCTTCATCTGCTGAGTATTTGCAGCATTAATGTTGATACTTCAGACATTTAACTCTGACAGATCCGTTCTTAATCCACAGAAATTGGTTCCTTCCAATTAAATTATTTTATTGCTCGAGATTGCACTGTGTCCTGTTCCACAGCCAGTTGAAAGCTCATGTTTTTTTCACAACATGGGCTGCACAACAGAAGTTCCTTTAGACTTGGCTTGAACTCACAACACTGGCATTGTACATGCCTCAATCCTGCATGTACCACATGTTAACCAATTGCACCACGAGAGCAAAGCAGCGCTCATTTGTATACACATTTTAAGTTGCATCATTTCGTTAGAGGTACTAAGTGTTTTCGAATGAGTGGTGAGAACTGAGGTTATATGATAGTGTACAGAAGTGGTTATGTAACTGTGAAAAAGCTGGTGAAATAACCAATGCCCTGTAGTTTTGAGTTGTGTCCGGGTTGGGGTGGTGGGGGGCTCCAAAAATGAAGCTGAGCACAGGGGCCCACTATTTGTAATCCGCCACTGTGGAAGGGTCTGGCTCAACTTGGCACAGGGCTTCGCACGGAGCCAGGAGCCCAGCTTTTCCAGTGTGCAAGTGTGGCCAACTCTATAAAAGAGCTTGCAGATCTACCCATGATGCAGTGTTTGGATCAATGACTCAGCTTCCATTGCAGCGAGCTCCTCAAAGTTTCAGTGTTACTGTGGAAGGTCAGACTGAAGTTATAAGCTCCATGCTTGGTACCATAGAGGCTCAGACTACTGCCTTCACGGCTGTGGATACCAGTGATCAAGGGGCATGCAGACTCTCATAGCAGTCCAACAATCTGTCATCTAACAGTAATCTAACAATTAGAGATTGCTGAGGCACCACCTTGGGGATTGCCAGTGGTTCCATGGCACACAAATCTGCTCTCTTCTCTTGGAATGAATGTATTCATGGTCCCCACAACTGTCACTCCACCGGTGCCCTTGTAGTTGCCTTTCGGCCAGCCAGTCCAGACTGCTGTTGTTCATGCTGAGTGGTACAGTCCAAAGCTGGTCCCTCAAGGCACAGGACTGCTCGAGGACATATGCAGGGCCATCTGCACTCTCCCCCTGCAAGGTAAGCAGCCTTCTGCCAGCCATGCTGCAGCCCTTTGGGTAACATGACATAGGGATGCTTGGACAGCCAAAGGCACCCATATTACAATCACTAAGGGAAAATAAAAAGGTTAATAACAAAAACAGAGCTCTGAAGAAGGGTCGTACAAACCCAAAACGTCAACTTTGTTTCCCTCTACACAGATGTTGTCAGACTTGCTGAGCTTTTCCAGCATTTTCTGTTGTTTCAGATTTCCTGCATCTGCAGTATTTTGCTTTTATATTACATAGGTTAATAGTTCAGTTTTGTAAGGGCTATTGGCAATGCTGTTAGATAAAGTTGTTATGGAATGGTTTTTATTTCAGGATGCTGGCCAAGACAATACAGCGATTGTATTTTAAAAAATTTGTTCATAGGATGTGGGCATTGCTGGCCAGGCCAACATTTATTACCCATTCCTAGTTGCCCCCCTAGTTCAGAGGGCATTTGAGAGTCAACTACATTGCTGTGGGTCTAGAGTCACGTGTAGGCCAGACCAGATAAGGATAGTAGATTTCCTTCCTTTAGTGAACCAGATGGGTTTTTACAACAATCAACAATAGCTTTGTGGTCATCATTAGATTTTTAATTCCAGATTTTTATTTAATTCAAATTCCACCATCTGCTGTGGCGGGATTCAAACCCAGGTGCCCAGAGCATAATCCTGGGTCTCTGGGTTACTAGTCCAGCCACTCATACCACAATGCCATCGCCTCCCCCTAACAGATGTAACAGATGGATTGAAAGGTGCGGAATTTTGAAGCAACTGTGATATAGGGATGATATCTTAGAGGAACCAGTGTTCAGTAACTGCTCACAGACAGTCCTTCCAGAGCATTGGGTTTCCAGATGCTTCCTCCCTTCCTCTTGTCCTTTTTCCTCCTTCTCTTCCCCAGGTGGCCTCCAAGTGCCTGGAGGCAAAGGTTGTGTCCTCATGAAAGCAAGCTTGTAGAGGATGCAGCAGACTACAACAAACTTAGACACCCACTCTGGTGGTCCTGGAGAACACTCTCTGAGGGGCCCAGGCTGTGAAACCCTTGCTTCAGGACAATGATAGCTTTCTCCACGATGTTCCTGCGTCCACATTTCTTTCTTTATGGGTGCATTGTCCTCACATGGTTGGGTGGTAGAGGGGGATCATGAAGTTAGGTGAACAGTAGGTATCCCTTGTCACCCAGCAACTAGCCACTGGCTCTTGGTGGTGGTTCAAAGATGGCAGATGCAGCCGACTACCACGGTGAATGAGTGGAGGCTGCTGCCAGGATAGTGGGTATTCACTGAGAGGATCTTCTGGTCACACACCAACTGGATGCTAATGGAATTGTGGCCCTGAGAGTTATGGGATATTTCCCAGTTAATGTGAGGCCTGCAGAGGCATACATGTACAGTCAAATTCACTCTGCAACATTAGGAGCCCGTCAGCCTGGTAAATCCACATACTCTCCCGTCCTGCTTCTCTCTGGTCAGTGATCAGATAATGAAATTCCCTCCCCTATGCAGGACCGCTGCCACCTCCCTGGTGAGATGTGAGATGTTGCAGACGTTACCTGCTACTACCTGGAAGGATCCAGTGGCATGCAGAAATTTAGGGTGTTGGTAACCTTGACCGCTACTGACAATGCCATCCTCTCCTTGCTGTGAGGTTGTATGTCCGGTTGAGGGAGGTGATACAGTTTAGTGACCAGGGATTGGGAGCCAGAAATGAGGGGTGGTTCCGGGGCCTGATCCTGCATGGCATGCTTTGGGCATGTCCATCACAATCTTCAAGGCTTCATCAATTAAAGGAGCGGGAGCAGGCTCACTGTCCAGTCAGGAATGGTGGGTGGCCTCCCAACACTGGGGAGCCAATGGAAGGCTCTCCAGCACTCAGAGACCGCAGTCCCCCTGGTCAAAGTGAACATTAGTGATCTGAATATGGAGACTGTGAGGCACAGTGGCAGGTTTTTACTTTCTTAAAAGTCATAGCTGCCTGGCCATGATTCTCCAGGGGATGGCCAGTGGCAGTCCCTGTTGCCTGGCACCATTATGGGTCTGGCAGGGCAGGTCCTCACTTGATCTTTTGTACCTACCTCACCCTTCCCCGCCAGCTCTGTGCCCACCACGTTGGCCTGGGCACAGTCCAAGTCAATGTGGGCTGCCTGTATTGCCAAATGGAATTTACAGTTAGCATAAATTGGCAGCCCCCTTGCTTCCCACCGAGCAGACAATTGATCCCTGAGCTACCCTCATTGAAACTGGCTTGGGGTTGGGATTGCGAACTGGTACGGAGACAAGCAGCACCAAATTGCATGCCTGCCCGCCTCAGATCCCAACCCTGACCCATTCAAAAATCCCAGCCATCTCCCTGTTGAAGCGCAGTCACTTCAGGCATTGTTCCCTTTTCTACTGCCTTGTGCTCTATTACCAAATCATGCTGCAGCTCAAGAGGGACTGCAATGATAGCCCCATGATTGAAGCGGGATTTTTTGCTCGACAGGCCAAACAACTCCACTGACCTCCTTGTCAAAATGCAGCAACACGCCCTTGAAAATCAAAAAAGTTAGCAAAACACCTCCAATAACACAGCATGGTCCTTCCACTAACTCTACACCAGCAAAAATAAACCAAAGGTAGCTCATTTGGAAGTTGAATGGTTGGCCCTATACATAACGCAGTGAGGGTCCCTCACACAGCCGAATCACGATCAGCTGGGAATGATTATGAGAGGGACTCTAATAGGACTTGCTCAGTCCAAATGGCAGACTGTGCATTAAATAAACGTTAGAGTCTGCCTGACACTATGATCTGCCTACTCTGTAAGCTTCTGGAGCATGCATGGCATGCTTACACTAGTGCCCTGTCAGTCAGGGTGTGCTGTACAGATCACACTGGAAGTGGCTGGAAGTGTTCTGGCTTACTTTTTCAATTCAGGGATTCTGTAGCACTGGCACCAGCAGCACCACAGAGCTCAACTTCATGGCCAGATAGGATAATGACTAAAAAGTACCTGGATCTGCACCTTAAGTGCTGTAAGCTGCAGGGCTATGGGCCGGGTGCAGGAAGATGGGATTAGAAAGGGCACCTGGGTGTCCTTGGGCTGGCGTGGACAAGATGGGCCGAATGGCCTCCTTCTGTGCTGTAACTTTTCTATGGTTCTAACAATAAAATCGAAAATGCAGAATAAGTGATTGAAGATACTGCGATAAGGGCTTTTGCGAATGCTACCTTCAGTAAGGTATGTGTAATACCTGCTCTCTGAGGTTTAAGCTGCATCAACTCATCAGCACTTTTTCAATAAGGGTAGACTTTTACCCCCTTCTGCTCAGGTTTTTGTATAACAATATAGAACTATAAGTAACAGAAATATATTACACACTTGTCTCGGCCTTCAATGCATTTGAATAAACTTACTCATCTGGGCATACTATTTTGGGGAACATTGGTGAGAATGCTTAGCTGTTGGCAGTCCTTGTCTATTTTGAAGTGAAAAAATGCATCAATGATTGATTTGCTCAAATATGCCCAGATAATTATTGGATCTTAACATTCAAGTCACTGGGGAAAAAAACTCCCTTAGGAACTGCAATTTAATTGGTAAGAAGGCAATGTTATTTTTAAACAAAGTTGTTCCTACTCCTGAAATAGGTGCTAGACACATGGTGGCTGGAGAAACAAGTTAGGCCAATTATTTTAAACTTTTAAAAAAATTGAATTGTGGTATTGATTACATTAAGAAAAGTGAAAGTAAAAATTAAAATGTATTGTATTTTGAGAAGTTAGAAGAAAGAATGGTTGACAGGGCAACAACAAATAGTGTTCAAATTTATTTACAAGTATGTTTTTAGTGTTGACTTTAGTTAGTTATGGTGAATGTTACAGTAATAAAGATATCTCCAAAGTTTCAGTAACATTACAAGTAAAGTATTTGTTTTCTTCCAGCATCAAACTGCAAGAACTGAAACATTCAAAGCCAGTTGGCCCAAGGGAACAGCAATGTCCCTGGGTGTGTTGACATGTTAAGAATTGTACAGAGAGAGCCATAATATATTTTTGTTACAAAGCATGAATGAAATGTTGATTAAAAAACAGAAATTTAAATATATTACTTCAAACAAAATTCTGAAAAATTCCAGTTTAACACCTAACAATGAATTGCTGTAACTAATATTTTTAAACAAATTGTGAAGTTTTGTAGATTTAAACTGAAAAAGGTCAATGGATTCATTTCTGTTTTTAACTGTTTAAATTCTCCTTAGATTTTTACTATGGACGTTTTTACCTTTTTACTTAATAGCTACTCCTCAAATATTTAACATCTCTGATGTTCCTATACGTACCTTAATATAATGGTACTTCCAACATCTGAAACTTAATTATAGTTTGGATTGCTTACTGAAACTAAAGTGGATTTAAATGCTTATCATTCTCTTGAACGCAGAATTGAAAGATGTGAAAAGCACGTTATGAAAGGGACAAGTTACCATCATTCGGGTCTCGTGATTGTCTTAAGAATTAAAGCCTTGTAAACTTTCAAATATTCCAAGAACAACAGTATCAAAACTAAACAGGGATGAACCAACAATGATTTAAAATGGAGCTTTATTTCTATACTTAAAATTTCTGGCAATCAAAATCAGGATAGTCCAGCTAACAGAACCACTGCAAATGTCCACACAACCAACAGCTGTTCCACCAAGTCCTACCATTGCTAGCTTGTTAAGAATGGCCAATGTTGCAGCTATTGGAAATATATCAACAGTGCACTAAATGACTAAGTCTTACATTGTTGGGGATGCTTGAGGCCTATGACTTCTACCTCAGGATGAGTCAGTTGAGTTAATAACTCACTACTGTGAATAACTTAAAATCAATACTATTAAAGACACAAAAACCATGGCTTTTATGCCATATATTAAAAATCAGACTTATAAACAAGTGAAATAATATGTTGAATGCAGCACTATATTCCTTTGTGTATTGATTCCGCAGAGTCAATAGATGTATTGCAATGCTATTTTGTTGACTATTATGAATGTAGGATATTCAAATTTTGAATGTTCTCATCACAACAAACTTTCAAAGTAAAAAATAGTCTAGGTACTTAGAATGTGATGATCAAATCTCCATGAACTATGGGAAATAATTCACAGAAATGACATCATCACATGCACAGAATAATTTTCTAAATGCATGCTGTCAACTTGGTTTAGTGGCAGCACAGCTGCCTCTGAGTCAAAGGTGCTGGGTTCATACCTGCTACAGATCAGAGAACATAATCCAGGCTGACACTTGACAGCAGCATTCAGAAAGTGCTGCATTGTTGGGGGGGGGGTTGTCTTTCAGGTGAGATGTTCAACCAAGATCCTTGCTGCAGGCACCAGTGATTCAGCTGGACATAAGACAAACTCATGGCACTATGCAAAAAAGAGTAGGAAGTTCCTCTAGTGTCCTGGCCAACATCCCTCCCTCAACACCAATGTCATTCAGTTTACTGTTTTATTTTGGAACATGTGTGCAACATTTGCTGACAACTGTAACTCTATTTCAAAAGTAATCTAATGCTTATAAAGTATTTTGTGTTGTGCCGAGGTCATGGCAAGGTGCTATAAAAATGCAAATTCCCTTTTTATCCATAGAAGCTTTATAGGTAGTGTGCACTCCTATCATGGAAAAGAACTGATAACACTGCAGTGCCAGATAATAACACTTTTTGATGGAACTATAACTTCACCATCCGGACCATGTTTCACAGTACTGGTAGACTGAAATTGCAAATTCCAAAAAAAAAATCCATTAAACTACAAAAAAAAACATCCAAACACTAAGATGTTTTAATAAAGCTAAACACATAGGAAAAATACGTAAAAATGCCTCAGAAATAAAGAAAGACTCGGCCTCTGAAATGCCACACAGTACAAGAATTTTGCTGGTATACTGAATTAATTTTCACTGAACCGAAGCATCTATGGCAGAGAGTTATAGTTAAAGTACTGACTGAATTTTATGAAAAGGTTGTGTACTTTATTTTGTTTTCATTAATATAAATGTTGACATGAAAAAAAGCTGCTTATTTCAGGACAGCAGTTGGCACAATCAGATGGCAGTGAGGGCATGCAGTACCAGCAGTTGCCACAGGGAGCAGCAGGAGATGGGACATGAACCTTTAGTCAATGGGACGATGAAAGAATGTGGAGGAAGATATTATTGACTAAGATCAGCTGTTCTTTTGTAGTTTCTCATCCAGTGATTGATAAAGTAAAGATTCAGCACAGGAGAATCCTATTACAAGTGAGAGGTCAGGATGGACACAAAAGTTGCTGATAAGAACATAAGCTCATTAAAAGGGTAGAAATGAGAAAAGACCATACAGCCCATTTAGTTTACCTCATTTTTGGATCCATGATCAGGACCTGTTGTGACCTTTTTCAACTCCTGTCTTGGTACCAATCCCATATATAACAGGATTGAATATTCAGACCAATCAAGGAGCACAATGTGCAATATTGTAGCTATTTTCCATTATTAGGATTGCATGTCCAATTAAAAACTGATATGATTACGCTGTTGATATAAATCGCTTTATATCACACAACTTATAGGTGCTATTTTATCCACAATGGCTGTGATGTAATAGAGGACATTAATCATAATGGATCACACATTTTTCTGGGTCACAACAGCGTTCTGTTCCAGTGATGTGGTCTTATCAGTTCCCACAGCACATGAAAAAGTCCACTTTTCCCAACAGCTACCCATTTGAGGGACCATCTGAGCAGCTGGAATTTTCCTCATTTGCAGATAGACTCAAAACAGCCACAGGATCATGCAAGTTGTTTCTGGCAACAATATCACTCAACTTATTCATGAGAATTTTTGTTTTGAACTCAATTGGCCTTTTCTCCAAGTGTGCCTCCTGTGCCTGCCTAGATACTGAACTCAAAGTTACAAGAATTCCATCAACTAAACCAAGTGATATTTCCACACACCGCACTCTTCATCCCTGGCACTTGGAGCTGTGGCTATCAAAGAAGTGCACTAAATTGTGCCTGCTACTGCTGCGAATTTTATTCAGCTAAAACTGAGGTTTAAAACACTCTCTTGGAGTTTCAGTTTCTGATTCCCAACTTGTGCACCCTTGGAGGATTGATCTGATTTGTCCATTTGAAACATTAAAGCAACGTAACGCATGAAACGCAAGACTGCATCTGAAATCCGACAATGTGTATCTGGACTTTCATACGTTGGAGCTAAGGGAAACGTACTCAGCTGACTTCCAGAAATGTCCAGGGTGGGAGAGGCGACGGTTTCGCTTGGGCAGTTTCTCAAGCAGCTCCATGATCTTCGAGAAACTGGGACGCTCTTCCTGCTCATAGGCCCAGCAGAAAAGCAGGATATCCTGGAATCAATCGGAAACAGGTAACAGATGCAAAAAAAAAAGCAACTGCTGTACCATTATACATTATACATTTATTTTCACCTGCTCACAGATCAAAAGCTAACACGTTACATAACAAGTTTTAAAAATGGAATATAGCTAAATTGGCCTCACAAGGGAAACTCAAAAGATTTATAATAGGAATCTGTTGGGTGAGACACAGACAATTTAACAGCAATACAAAAATGGTATTGGTGGAGGTTCAGCAGTATATAATCAACTGGATTTATAAATAACACTATGAAACCAAAATTATGTTGTCAAATAGCACAAATGTAATAAAATTATTAGTAACTATTGGAACGAGTGAAATATTTGTCACTATATTTAACAAGTTGTACAAAACTGAAACTGCATAAATGGAGATAAAGGCCATTTGATGTTTTTTTTATTCATTCATGGGACATGGGCAACACTGGCTAGGCCAACATTTATTGCCCATCCCTAATTGTCCTTGTTTAGTTAAGAGTCAACCACATTGCTGGGGGTCTGGAGCCACATGTAGGCCAGACCAGGTAAGGACAGCAGATTTCCTTCCCTAAAGGACATTAGGGAACCAGATTGGTTTTCACATCAAAAATCAGCAAAAATCATGGTCATCATCAGGCTTTTAATTCCAGATTTTTTACTGAATTCAAATTTCACCATCTGCCATGGTGGGAGCCAAACCCGGGTCCCCAGGGTATTACCCTGGGTCTCTGGAATACTAATCCAGTGACAATACCACTATGCCACCACCATATTCCTTTTCTGAGAAAATCCTTTATTGGTGAAAAAAGTTATATGGTAATTGGTAACGTTATATGGTATTTGGTAAGCCTTACCAAAAGAGCTACAGGTGTGAAAATTCATCAATACTGTTCTCAAGGATACAGGTTTAGCAAGATAGTCATGGAGATCAATTTAATTGCTTATTTCAAGTAAATGTCATTGAAACATCTGAGTCTTCTGACAGATTTAAGTCATATACGAGCATGTAAAAGAGGAGTGAGCTAGAAGGTTGTAATGGGGGAGGGCAGGTGAAGAACAGGGCTCAAGCAGTTTTGTTTTTACAGCATGCAAGTTCAATGCAAGCATTGACTGTGTTCATCAACAACCACAAAAAAGGATGCTATGGAAAAAGTGTTATCTTTAACCTGATATAACCAGCAAACATAGAGGACCAACACAACTGTGTGCACTGACTCTTTAGATGAATCTGGTTGAGTAGCCGTGTGCTTTATCCTACAATACTTTTTTTATAACATTAATTAGGTCAATCAGAAAAATATGGTATTAGCAATATTTTCAAACATGAATTATAGGAAATAATAGTCATTCAATAGAAAAGTGTACTGTACATTGTTTTGCAATCTTGCCTACATATTTTTAACCTTTTTCTTTTTTTGGTTCTATAACCTAAGTGGGTAGGTAGGTGGCATATTTCAAAGCTCTGCTGTTGTAGTTTTGCATCAATCATGAGAGGAACGAAACAGTAGAGATCCAATTTTCTTAGCTCCATTCAGCACCTCTCCAAGATTGCCTGGCTGAGATTGGGAACTCAGCATGTAAAGAAAATAGGGAGGAAAATCACGTCTTATTGCTGGCTGCATAGAGTATCACTGTATCTGTGCCAGTTTATAAAGGAAAATTATCTAATTATGTGTTAATTGGAGATATGTTGTAAAATTTCTTTGTAGTACTTTAAGGTACTGAATAATTTTAGATAACCAATGGTTGTTTGGTGTCTACATACCGAAATCTCCTTTCCCACGCCAATTTGACTTAGACTAGGCTTCATGCCTCGCCCGGCCTGCCATATTATCGCATCTGTTGGCTGATTCTTGAAAGGCCACTCACGTGCATGCAACTCGTACCATATGGTTCTGTAGTAAAATTTAATAACTCCATTTAAACCAACAGTATGGCATTTTCAAAACATTTTTACAGATGCAGAGCTGCAACAGGTTTGATTGCACTTCACTCATTCCCATTAGGCAGGAAAAGAAACCCCAAAATCTCAACTGGAATCTTTATAACAGGGTACAGAAGGAGAAAGGCAAAAGACTAAATTTAAACACTGCTGCACTTACAACAATTAAAACTTCTCTGACTATGCAATGCTTGGTTTATATGCTCAGGATAGTTGTTAGTCAAATACATTTTACGATTTAAATTTGTTGGAAATTAGAAGGAAAACAAGAGGGACGTACAATTCAATCATTTTCATTTCTACTGAAACTTACAGCACTTTAATACGTTACACATTATGATGATAATGTTAATATGTTGGTTTCCACTGACGATTTCATTGGTACTTCAATAATTTTGAATCCTGCTATGGAAACCATCATAGGAATTTTTCAGTATATTTTTGGTCCATTAAAATAAAAGACTGCAACTGAAACTCAAATTATAAACCCATCCCATTATTAATAGAAAATCAACATAAAGGCTTGAATCAATACAGCCAAAGTATGGAATAGACAACCCATATAAAGTTCAATTGCTCTTATTAAATGCACTGGTACACTCTTTGCATTTTTTTATAGATTAAGCACTTGTCATATAAAAGGTTTTTTAAAAGAGTAAAAAATGCACTCTAGTTGCCTGCACCCGCACCTCTCCACCACCCCCACCTGCCCCATTACTTGCAATGAATGCTTTCTGCAGTCAATATTTACGGGACATGTACCTTTGGAAGAAATTGATCGTAGTGCAATATTCAAGGAGGTAATACCTGATTTTACACACATTTCCACAGTGGTCATCTCTAGTGACATGTACATTGGTGCCCAATATGGGCACATGCTGTAACATTTTGTAATTCCTCTCTTGTATGTATTCATTAAGGTTTTTTGTATTACAGTATTTGGGTAAGGAGAAAATACCTTCACCAATTTTCACAAACTCTACAGGAGAATTAATAGGTGGACAAAGAACAAAGGTTTCATTTTAATGTAATGAATGCAACCTCACCAAAATAGGAATCATTACTCCTCCCATCACATTGCTTAAAAATTACCTGTTGAAGCAAATATTTACGCTTTGCAATTATCACAAGGTTCCGGTTGTTCCGGACTTACATTTGTAACAATATTTAATTATTACATATCAGCAAAGTTTAAGAGAAATTCTACAGGTTGTTGAACAAGAGGAGGACTTGCATCTGTTGCTGTGATACCTGAGCCAATCAATGATGGCAGAAAATCTTATAAATGAAAATGCAAAGAGCTTTAGATAAATTTATCTTACATTAACAAGAGATCCATTACATTTCACAAATATATGAATCATTGTTTTTCCTGATTTATGTTGCCTTTTAAAAACAGATTTCAGTAACTTTGGACAATTATCATTGAAAGGAAACTATGGAGGTAATTTTAGTCTCTCCTGCCCATTATAGAAAATTATAATCATGGAAGTTAAAAATTGGATGGCTTCTATAACGTGTGGTTGATCCACAGTGCCATGAAATGGGTTAACCTCCCACCATCAGACCAGTCAACGGAAGGGGGTGTATGCTAGTAGTTCTCACACTGGGATCTGCAGAGACATTCCAGGGGTCCAGGGAATAATGTGAAAGTGCTTACAGGTGCTGAGAGGTTACAAAGTGAGATCCAAGCCCTGACCACAGTGCCCTGAGTGGTCACCCACTTTGCCAACCCATTAAGGTCAGACCTGCTCTGTAAATACCTTCATATTAGTTTGCAGATTCCCTGGAAAGTTTTTATGGAGTTTAAATAAGACCCCAGTTTTAGAAACACTGAAATAGACCACTTCATTGATGAACCTTATGGTGGGAGGGTAACCGGCAATAAAGCATGTTATTATGCAGTTGACTAATATCAAAGCATTAACACACAGTTTTAAAGTTAAGGCATGTCCAGAATCTATAGCGCTGACCCTGTGTACCTGTCTGTTCAATTTATTATTTTTTTAACACCATTCACCACAGTGCTTGTCTTATGAGAAAGCAGTGAACTAACCCAAATGCAAATACATCTGATTGCTTGGAGAACGGGAGTTTGTCTTCATCTGTAGAGGGAGAAAGTTGCTGAATAATTTCAGGAGCCAGATGACACAGCCAACCATTAGGGATCCTCATTTCACTCTCTCTCCTAGAGAGTAAAACACATGAAAAATTCATACAGTTAGTGGCGGGGAAAAGAGTCATCAGTTTTGGTTTTTGTCCTACTTTTTGCATTTGCTAACTAATCACAAACTGTCAGCATAAAATAGCTGTGCAATTAGGAAGAAGCACGGAAGTAATGATTTTGACAGATAGGACATGAACTGATTGGTCTGTAAATCGATCTATATTGCAGCTTAATATGATGCTGTAACATACAGGTGTACGTGAATCTATTACTGTTCAATACTGAAACTTCATCCAGAAATCAAATTAACAGACATTTCTGGAAATTAGTTTGAAACATGTGAAAACACAAGAAATTCTGGCCAGGAATTTTCATGGAGGCGATGCCCTTGCTTCACTCTCACCTCACAAACCAACCACCCCGCCCGCCATAGTCAGTGGTGGCCTTGCCTCCGCCGAGCAGAGAAGCCATGACCAGATTTAATGATCATCAAGTTGTTAAGTGGCTGAGGTCAAGGCTTCTGCCCCGGTGTGGGAGGATGTCCCGCCTCTGAGAGCTGTTGGCCAATACCTAAAAATGCAAATTCCACTTTATTTAGCTCATCCATTAGCATTTCAAGCACCTGTTTTTTTACACTTAACCCCTTTGATGATTCAAATCTTGCAGTCTAACAGTCTGCAGTTTACTTAACTTATTCACAGATGCAGAAACATATACACACACACACACACACACACACACACACAAATAAGCCTGCTTTAAAGTGTCCTACAGTAATATCAGGAAAAATATGATGGTTCCTTTACACATTTTGCCAGATGCAGCAGGAGGAGGTCTTTAAGTGGACATTAATTGGACACTTAAGGGCCTCAACTGGCCTCAGGGGGTGTGGGTCACCTGATGCTCACCCCATTGCTGCTAAAATTCCAATAGAGGCAAGTGGCAATGGACACGACACCCCTGCCATGCCACCCAATTTTACGCCTATTCCCACCTGCCAGCCTGCTCCTGGGAGGGATGTTTAAAATTCCAGCTGCTGATTTACTGAGTGCTGAAGTACAGCCCCATGTTACTGAATTATGCAATGGGTACCTATGCTTTGGTACAGATATTCATGCCAGGGACCATCCCATTGACTAGTTTGATGGTTGAGCGATAGCTACTAATGCATCATTTGGTATATGTGGTTGAGTATAACTTCAAAGCATTAAAAGAGTTTTGAAGGTAACATACCAGCAGAAAGGTTTTTATTTTCTTTAGTTGATATCAACTTGCTTACATATAATAAATATTGCAATGATTGGGGATGGATGTAAAGATATCAATGTGGAAAAGATATGGACAAACCAAGAAGTTAAATTTTAAGACAGCATCCACTGTACATTACACTGTCCAACATTTAAGTTGATCCTTAAAATCTACCTTTTTGGCCAAACATTTGGTCGATTATCCTAATATCTCCTTATGTGACTCCATGTCAAATTTTGTTTGATAACATTCCTGTGAAATGTTCTTCATTGTCACGAAGATGTGTTTTATGCCAAATAATGATTTCTAATCCACCAGCTGGAAACATGAATTGAACTTATAAAAACAGACTTTTTAAAACACAGAACAAAGTCACTTGAACTCACAGCCATGATAACTACCTAATTTGCAACACTGTACATTTCACATTCCAACTCCATTGAGATGGAAACGGCATGTCTGCAAAAACCAATTAAAGACAGTGATCTCATACTTCCTATGCCATTAGCACAAGGTCCATATACTCAGTTGGGTGGAGACAAACCATCAAACCTAATCACTTGAACAATGGAATCCTGGCTAAGAGGGGACTTCCCAGACCGGACCTAATCAAGTTACAATTGGAATATAAAATCATGATTGAATTACTGGTCAGTTGGGCAGTCACATGACAAGCCAAACCTTTGTATGTTTTAAGCATGTTTTCTCAGTAGAACTAAGGCAAGCAGTGTAGTAAGAAGATCTAAGTGGGGTCCCTTCTGTATCCTTGTTTTCTCCAACCCACCGGGTAAGCTTCGAGCCCTCTTTGCTGACTGTGATCATCCCTGCTACAGACAGATATTTCTTAAATTATCCAACCCAGCACTACTGACTCCTGAAGGACAACCAACTCAGTCTGTAAACACCATTGTGATAAAATGAGGAGAGGGCAAAGAGGGGAACCATTCTACCCCTCCTCACCTGGTTGTAACATCATGTAACAGAAATATGGCTTCTCCCTTTCTAATGGTAATACACAGAATCCTCATCCAGCCAGAAGTTAAATTTCCTTGTGTGTGATGGATGTATAATTATCACCAAAGTGTAGTGGGTTGCAGGTTATATCCATAAATGGTCAAGGTAATGTTGGCCATGTGCCCACACATTGTATGTTGAGTTGCACTGCTTGTCATGCTTTTTGTGAAGAAATATCAAAGACACTTACAGCCTTGCCCTAGTTTCAGTTACAAAGTTCTAACAGGTAGTGCAACAGAAGTTTTCTAAAACCAAATTTAATTCTCTGCCATTGGTAGAATTTTGAAATTTCAAACTTTATGTTGTCTCATATACAAATTTCTATACCTTCGTTGAGAATAACCATCTTTCAACAGTAAAATTAGGAGTTTCAAATATAACACGGGCTTCTAAAGTTTAAAATAATTGCAGTCTGAGGTAATCTCATTATGGTTCAATTAAGTATTTTTTCCTGGAACCACATCTGTTGGTAATTTAATTTCTATTTTAATTTGAATTGCTAACCATGTGCTGCAATTTGCGCATTCATGAAGAGAGAAACTGTTCCCGTTTAACTTGTATTGGGTCAAAAGATTGTTAATAAAAATGTCAAATCTTCAAAGGCTCATTGAGCAATTATCATCATTCACCCTCCCTAGGTATCAGATGTGTTATCACGCTTCCCTCTGAATCAGAAGGTTCATGCCCCATTTTGGAACCTTGTGCACAAAATCTTCCCTAATACTTCAATGCAGTACTGAGGGAGTGCTGTACTGCCAGAGGTGTTGCCTTTTGATGAAATGATGAACCCAAGCCTCTTCTGCCCTCTCAAGTGGATATAAAAGATGCCGTGGCATGATTCAAAGAAGAGCAAAGAGTTCTCTCCAGTGACCTTGCCAATATTTAACTCAAAACCAGCAGACTATCTGCACATTTATCTGTGTGCAATTTGGCTACCACATTTCTTACATTACAACAGTGACTATACTTCGAAATGCTTAATTAGCTGGAAAGCGCTTTGAGGTCAAAGCATGAATGTAAATCTTTCTTGAGTTACAAAGTTTACATAATATTTGTAAATCATAAACTCTGGAATTCCCTCTAAACCTCTCTATCCCACTATTGCTCTGTCCTCCTTTAAGACCCTGGATAAAACCTCCATAGCTGACCAAGCTCTGGGTCATCTGTCCTAATATCTCCTTATGTAACTTGTTGTCAATTTTTAGCTGGCTAATTTTTATCCTGTGAAGCGTCCTGGCGTGTTTTGCTACATTAAAGGTGCTATTTAAATGAAAATCGTTACTTCAATGATACTTTAATACCACAAGTTAAAGGGAGGTACATTATATAGCATAGCTGTTGCCAAATGTTAAAGACACTGATGGATATTCAAGCAGGAGCTATTGTCTTAAATATCTGACATGGCTATCACAATTCAAAAAGCAGAAGATTTGCAGTTACAAATAATCCAGATCAAATTATTTCATTTATAATAAGCAAATTTTTGAAAAAATATATCAAGTTGCACATTCTAATTTTGACATCATGACTACAAGCTTAGGTTTGGTTCATAGGACACAAATTTCAAATCATCCTAAATCTAAATTAGTTTGGATTAGCATCTCCAACTTTTTTGCAGAAACCAAGTTTCTATTCCTTTGAATACAGAGATTAAGGGGTGATCTAATTTAGCTGCTTAAGATAATTAAAGGTTTTGATAGGGTAGATGGAGAGAAACTATTTCCTATGGTGGGAGAATCCAGAATAAGGGGGCAGGGTTCTAAACTTAGAGCTTGGCCTTTCATGGTTGATGTCAGAAGCATTTCCTCACACAGAGGGTAACAGGATTTGGAACTCCCTCCCTCAAATTGTTGTTGAGGTTTAGGGGCAATTGAGAATTTTAAAACTGAGATTAGTAGTTTTTTGTTAGGTAAGGATATTAAGGGTTATGGAAGACAGGCAGGTAAATGGAGTTAGGATATGACAGCCATGATCTAAATTAATGATGCATCAGGCTCTGGGGGCCTCCTTCTGTTGCTATCTTCCCAGTGACTACTGTTCATAATCTCTAGCAACTAGTGACTACAGATTGAAGCAAATACTCATTCCCAGTTAAGAAATTCAGATCCTAAGTAAGCTACAGATAAGCTATATTCAATCAAGTGCCTTACACATCACTAAAACTGTTTTAGGTAATTTAAATCACTGAATTGCTGCTATTATCCAAAGCATCTCTCATGTCATATTAGGTAATTAGATTGGATAATTTATTGCAATTAAAATATCTTTCTAACTGTGAAAATAATCCAGTGCCAAGTAATATTTAAAAGTGGTATCATCTCTTGTCTTAAGCACTTTGTTTAAACTATGTTGTAACTATATTGTATCTGACATGACAGTTGAAATGATATTTTTCTAGCAGAAGCATAAAATTTATAAACTTTTGGGATATCATCAAATGGCTCAGTGAAACATTAAGGAAGCTATGAATTTAGAAGTCAAAATTAAAAATATTTCAAAAATGATTCAACAACAGACAAAAGACACTCTTGACAAAATAAAACTAAGTATATTGCCCATCAATATTGCCTAACTCTGAATTAGCACTACTGATTTTTCACATTGTTACAAAGTCCCACTTTACACCAACCTATGGCAGAGAGTGAGTTTTCACTCAACTGATTAGCACATACTGATTATACCTCTCATCAGCAGTGAAGTAAATTGAGTGTCTAGACACAATAACTAATCTTCAGATTATTGTGATAAGTAACTAATTTTTTCACATACAATCTTCAGATGTCATTATGAGAAAAAAAGTTAATAGCTCTTCCAGAAGCCAGAGGCAGGGGACAATTTTAATCAGAATATTGAGTCTGCTTATAATGACAGATTGTTGACAATTGCTAATCGCCCTGCATTTGATTGTGTATGGGGCACAAAGGAAATCATTCTGGAGGGAAATTCTGCTTTTTATTCCTCTTTTGTAACAAACATAATTTCAGAGAAGCACATACTTGGTTGATCAGAGAGCTAATAAAAGCACAGAATTTTGAAACATGTTCTACTCCAACTTCCTGCTCTAGACAATTAAACACATGCTCAGAATCCAAGCTCAAGAGTTCATAATTATTCCTATTTATAATGGTAGCCCACTGCTTCATTTCAAGTATAAAATGTTATGTTTCGTGTAGTACCTTTTCTTATATTCGGGCAAATAACAAAATACAAAATGGGAGAGGATTTTAACTCCCCAAAGCAGATGGGTTTTTGTCCTGTATGCAAGAATGTAAAACCCGAAGAAGGCAGGATAGGGTGGGTTTCAATTTTTTTTAAAGGAGGCAAGACAGTGGTGGGGTGGGGGAGAGGGGAGAAGGTGGGGAGAAGGTGAGGAGGGGAGAAGGGGGGGAGGGGAGGAGGGGAGAAGGGGAGGAGGGGAGGGGGAGGAGGAGGGGAGGGGGAGGAGGAGGGGGAGGGGGAGGAGGAGGGGTAGGAGGAGGGGGAGGGGTAGGAGGAGGGGGAGGGGGAGGGGGAGGGGAGGAGGGGAGAGGGGGAGGGGAGAGGGGGAGGGGAGAGGGGGAGGGAGAGTGGGACGGGAGGGGGAGAAAGGGGGGAGAGAGGGGAGGGGGAGAGGGAGTGAGAGGGGAGGGGGAGAAGGGGGGAAAAGGGGGGAGAGAGGGAAGGGGGGAGAGGGGGAGGGGAGGGGGGAGTGGGAGGGGAGGGGAGGGGGAGAAGTGGGGGAGAGGAGCTCTGGGAGAGGGAGGGGGAGGGGAGAAGGGGGGAGGGGGAGGGGAGAAGGGGGGAGGGGGAGGGGAGAAGGGGGGAGGGGGAGGGGAGAAGGGGGTGAAGGGGGGGAGAGGAGAAGGGGGGAGTGGGGAGAGGAGGAGGGGGGAGGGGGGAGAGGAGGAGGGGGGAGGAGGGGAGAGGAGGACGGGGGAGGAGGGGAGAGGAGGACGGGGGAGGAGGGGAGAGGAGGACGGGGGGAGGGGGGAGAGGAGAAGGGGGGGAGGGGGGAGAGGAGAAGGGGGGGAGGGGGGAGAGGAGAAGGGGGGGAGGGGGGAGAGGAGAAGGGGGGGAGGGGGGAGAGGAGAAGGGGGGGAGGGGGGAGAGGAGAAGGGGGGAGGGGAGAAGGGGGTAGGGGGGAGGGTGGGGAGTGGGGGGGGAGGGGGAGAAGTGGGGAAGAGGGGCTCTGGGAGTGGGAGGGAGGGGAGAGGGAGAAGGGGGGGAGGGGGACGGGGAGAAGGGGGGGAGGGGGACGGGGAAAAGCGGGTGAGGGGGACGGGGAAAAGTGGGGAGGGGGACGGGGAAAAGCGGGGGGGAGAGGGGGGAGGGAGAGGGGGAGGGAAAGGGGGAGGGGCGAGGGGGAGGGGCGAGGGGGAGGGGAGGAGGGGAGAAGGGGTGGAGGGGGGAGAGGAGAAGGGGGAGGGGGGGAGAGGAGAAGGGAGGGGGGGAGGAGAAGGGGGGAGAGGACAAGGGGGGAAGGGGAGGGGGAGAGGAGAAGGGGGGAGGGGGGAGAGGAGAAGGGGGAGGGGGGAGAGGAGGAGGGGGGAGAGGAGAAGGGGGAGGGGGAGAGGAGAAGGGGAGGGGGAGGGAGGAGAAGGGGAGGGGGAGGGAGGAGGAGGGGGAGGGAGGAGGAGGGGAGGAGGGAGGAGCGGAGGGGGGAGGAGAGTGGCGAGTAGAGGGGGAGGAGAGGGGGAGGAGAGGAGAGGGGAGGGGAGGGGAGGGGAGGAGGGGGGAAGGGAGGAGGGGGAGGGGAGGAGGTGAGAAGTGAGGGGAGGAGGGGAGAAGGGGGTGAGGAGGGGAGAAGGGAGGGCAGGAGGGGGGAGGAAGGGAGGGGAGGAAGGGAGGGTAGGTGGGCGTGAGGAAGGGAGGAAGGGAGGGGAGGAGGGGGCAGGAGGGGAGGGGAGGGGGAGGAGAGGGGGAGGAGAGGGGGTAGGAGGGAGGAGGGGTGAGGAGGGGAGGGGAGGAGGGGAGGGGAGGGGGAGGGTAGGGGTGGAGGAGGTGAGAAGTGAGGGGAGGAGGGGAGAAGGGGGAGGGGAGAAGGGAGGGGAGGATGGGAGAAGGCGGGGAGGGGAGCGGAGGAGGGGAGATGGGAGAGGAGGAGGGGGAGAGGAGGGGAGAGGGGAGGGGAGGAGAGGGGGAGAGGGGAGAGGGGAGCGGAGGAGAGAAGGGGGAGGAGAGCAGGGGAGGGAGGGAAGAGGGGAGAGGGGAGAGGAGGGGAGAGGGGAGGAGGGGTGGAGGAGGGGAGGGGGAGGAGGGGAGGGGGGAGGGGGTTAGGAGGGGAAGAGGGGAGAAGGGGGGAGAAGGGGGGAGAAGGGGGGGAGGAGGGGAGAAAGGGGGCAGGAGGTGGAGAGAAGGGGGGAAGAGGGGGAGGAGGGGAGAGGGGACAAGGGAAGAAGAGGGGAGGAGGAGAGGAGGAGGGGAGAAGGGGGGATGAGGGGAAAAGGCGGGATGAGGGGAGAAGGGGAGAAGGAGGGGAGGAGGAGGAGGGGAGAAGGGGGGATGAGGGGAAAAGGCGGGATGAGGGGAGAAGGGGAGAACGGGGGGGAGGAGGAGAGAAGGAGGGGAGAGGTGGGGGCGGAGGGGAGGGGGGAGGAGGGGAGAGGGGTGGTGGAGGGGAGGAGGGGATAGGGGAGAAGGGGGGAGGAGGGGAGAGGGGAGAAGGGGTGGAGAAGGGGAGAAGGGGGCGAAAGGGGGGAGGAGCGGAGAAGGGAGGGTGAGGGGAGAAGGGGAGAAGGGCGAAGAAGGGGAGAAAGGGGGATGGGGAGGAGGGGGAGGGTGGGAGGAGGTGGGAGGGGGAGGAGTGGTGGGGGATGGAGGAGGAGTGGGGGGCGGGGGGTAGGGGGGAGTGGGGGGGAGGAGGGGAGCAGTGGGGGAAGGAGAACAGGGGGTGGGGGGGAGAAGGGGGCGGAGAACGGTGGGAAGGTGGAGAAGGGTGGGGAGGTGGGGTGAAAAGGGTGGGGAGTGGGGAGAAGGGTGGGGAGAGGGGAGAAGGGGGGGAGGAGGGGCAGAGAAGGGGGTGTGGAGGGGGGAGAAGGGGGCGGTGAGGGGGGGAGTAGGAGAGGGGACGGGGAGAAGGGGAGGGGAGGGGGGAGAAGGGGAGGGGAGGGGAGGGGAGGGGGGAGAAAGGGGGAGAAGGGGAGGGGAGGGGGTAGAAGGGGAGGGGAGGGGGTGAGAAGGGGAGGGGAGGGGGGAAAAGGGGAGGGGAGTGGTGGATGGGAGGGGAGGGGAGAAGGGGAGGGGAGGGGAGGGGTGGGGAGGGGAAACTGCGTTATGCAGAGGTTTCTCAGACAAAAAAGTTCGAAAACCACTGATGTTAGTCAGAAATTGCGAATGTCAGAGTTTGGACAAAAGATTTATTATTTTGGTATTCAGCATCTTCATTGGCAACTAACTTGCAAAAGTGTGTTTTTTGACGAGGAATTAATTGCTCTAGGACTGACAATAACTACGAATGTGTAGCAGCTTTTTAGAATAGCTGGTCCGTACCATTCAGACTGCTAACAACAATAACCTGCATTTATATAGCATCTTTAATGTAAGGAAACATTCCAAGCTGCTTCACAGGAATGCAATCAGACAACCACTCACACTGAGCCAAAAGAGATATAAGGAGGGGTGACTTAAAAGCTTGGCGAAAGAAGTAGATTTTAAGGGGAGACTTAAAGGAGGGGAGATGGGTTGGGGGGTGAGAAGGTGGATGGGGAGGTGGAAAAATTTAAGCAAGGAATTCTAGAACTTAGGATTAGGCAACTGAAGGCACTGCCACCAATGGTGGGATAGCAGGAAGTAGAAGAATGCAGAGCTCTTGGAGGGTTGTAGGGCAGGAGGAGGTGACAGAGATGGGGAAGGGCAGGATTATGGAAGGATGAGAATTTGAAGTTTGGGGAGTTGATAGATCTGGAGCCAATGTAGGGTAGTGAGCACAGTGTTGAGGGGTGAGTGGGACTTGTTGCAAATTAGTAAACAGGCAGCAGAACTCAAGTTTATGGAGAGTGGAAGATGGGAGAATGGCGAGAGTAGCATTGTAACAGTTGAGTTGAAGCTGTCAAAACCATTGTTGAGTGTTTCAGTAGCAGGCGGCTTGTTAGCAAAATTGAAGCCAATGGGATAAAAGGGGCAATGGAAGCATGGATACAAAATTGGCTAAGGGGTAGAAAACATAGTTGTGGTGAATGTATGTTTTTCAGGTTGTCAGGAGATGTGGGGCAGAATTTTACCCTTGTTGTGGGGGGGCGCAGTGGGTGGGTCTGGGGGCAGTCGCAAAGCTGACCACAATTTCACACTGGCTGGCCGACTCATGACCAGCCAGTGTGAAACGCGCACTACAGTGCTGCCAGGGTGGGGACAGGAGGAGGGCGAGCGCTGAAGTTTGCGCATGCATGTGGATGCAAGCAGTAAAAGCACAGGGCTGCCTCAGGGAGCTGAGGATTTTGAATGCTCAAAATAAAGATATGAAAAGTAATGAAATATGTCCCCTCATGTCACTCTGCCACACGAGCAGGGTCGTGTTAAATAGGAATGTTAAAAGTTTTTTTAAAATCACTGGTTGCAACCTCTTTCCGCCTGTGGATGAGGTTTAGCTAAAAATGCAAAAGCTGCTTGACCTTTTTGCCCGGCCGTCAACCGAACAGCTGGATGGGCAGTGAAAAATTCCAATTAATTAATTGATTAAGGGCCTTAATAGGCCACTTAATTGTTGGCGGGCGTGCTGCTGCCTCCTGCATGTGCCCGTTGACCAAAATACCGTGCGAGTGCGCGATGACATCGGGGTGCTTGCCCGACGTCATCACGTGTCAGTTTACACTCGTTCAGGTTGGGCGCGTGTCCACCTGACGAGGGAAAATTTCAGCCCATGGAGTTACATTCCTCAAGGTTCAATATTAGGCCCAATGCTGTTTTTGATATATATCAGTTACTTGGACTTGGGGTTGCAGCGTACAATTTTGAAACTTGCAGAGGACATGAAACTTGGAAACCATAAGGAATATAGTAATAGACTTTAAGAGGATGTGGATAGGCTGGTGGTATTGGCAGACAAGCAGCAGGTGAAATTCCAAGGGAAAGGTATGTGGTGATACATTTGGTTAGGAAGAATGAGGAGAGACAATACAAGCTAAATGGTACAATTATAAAAGAGGGCCTAAGACAAATAGACCTGGGGATGTTTGTGCACAAATTATTGAAGGTGGCAGGGCAGCTTAAAAAAAGCAGTTAATGAAACAAATGGGATCCAGTATTCACTGGAGTTTAGAAGAATGAGAAGGGACCTCATTGAAATGCATAAAATTCTGACACAGCTGGACAGACTGGATGCAGAAATGATGTTTGCTCTGGCTGGGGGGCCTAGGACAAGGGGTCACAACCTCAGGATATGGGGTAGGCCATTTAGGACTGAGATGTGGAAAAACTTCTTCACTCAGAGGGTGGTGAACCTGTGGAATTATCTACCACAGAGGGCTGTGGAGGCCAAGTTACTGAATATATTTAAGAAGGAAATAGATAGATTTTGAGACTCTAAAGGCATCAAGGGGTATGGGGAGAGAGCAGGAGTATGGCTTTGAGATAGAGGATCAGCCTGATCATATTGAATGATGGAGCAGGCTTGAAGGGCTGAATAACCTACTCTTTTTCTATTTTCTATGATCCTGGACTTTATAAAGAGAGGCATAGAGTACTAAGGCATGAAGCTATGCAAAACCTGTTTGCCCTCAGGTGGAGGTGTTCAATTCTGGGCATAAACTTCAGGAAGAACATGAAGGCTTTGGAGAGGATACAAAAGAGATTTATTGAAACAGTTCCATGGATGGAGGATCACAGTAGATCGACTGGAAAAGCTGGGGCTGTTCTTCTTAGAGCAGAGAAGGCTACGAGGTGATTTGATAGAGGTGCTTAAAATTGCAAACTGTTTAGGTGGAGTAATAAAGAGAAATTCTTTACCTGGCTGAAGGGTTGATAATCAAAGGGCACAGATTTAAGGTGATTGGCAAAAGAACCAGAGGTGACATGAAGAAAACCTTTTTTATGTTTCAAGCGGTTAGGATTTAAAATGAACAGACTCAATAGTATTTTTGAAAAGGAAATTGAATAAACACTTGGTGGAGCAAAAATTGTAGTGATACGGGGAAAGAGCTGAAGAGCGGGACTAACTCTTTGGTAGAGCCATTGCAGATTTGGTGGGCCAAAATGGTCTCCTTCTTTGCTATACTATTCTATGATTGTATGGGCTGAAGCAGGGTTGAAGACAGATAATGAAATGCATGTGGTCTTTGTAATGGAGAGGATATGGGGTTAGAGACTTAGCTCAGGAGCAAATAGGGTACTGAAACTGGATTGAGCCTGAGTTGTCAGTGCCTGATGAGGAGGCTGGAACTGCTGGTGATGGAACAGAAATTATTGCTGACACAGAAGACAATGGCTTTAGTCTTCCTAACACTTGATAAATTAACAGAAACACCTGTTCAGTTTATCATGCAGCAGTGTCAAATGAATAAAATTACTGTCCTTGGGGTTTTCTTAAACAAATCATGTATTTTATATTTACAAAAAGAAGTGTTGGCAATTTCACATTTTCAATTTTTCAGTGATATAATTCCCTCAGATTGGAAGGAACTTACAATATCTTAAGATCTCTTTATAGTTTAGATGATAATTTGCATCAATTGTAAATGTACATTGAATTGACTTAAAATGTAGAACTAAGTGTAGATCAACTGCTGGCAATCACTGCTGTCTATTTACAAACAAGCAATGTTGTGCTGTTAGGAGTTGTGTTTGTGAGGAATCCATCATTTCACTGTTGATTTTGTACGTGACACTAAGGACTAAAATAATTCTAAATCACATAGTTGGAGTAAAGAGCTTGGGTGGAATTTTCCATTCTGGAGACAAAGGCTGGGATTTTACAACCCTGCTAAGGTGAGACCCACCGCTGAGGATGCCATGGGCCAGACAAAAGTCCGTTGACTTTTGGTAGGACCGGAAGATCCCAGCGGTGGGTGGGGTCAGAAAATCGCAGACTGAGTGCAGCGGCAGGCAAGAAAGTCGGTGTGATTCCCGCTGATTGGCAGGGTGGATTTTCATGCCCAATATTTGTTTTTCAGCCATTAATTTTGCATCAAAGAGTTTGTTGAATCTCATGGTGGGATGGGCACTGATATGTCTGCCCTACCGCTATCTCGGGGTTGAAGATCCTGGCGCCATATTTAAATGGCACCTGCACAGACATTCACTCACTGCAGGTCAGGCTGGGCTGAAAGCCTCCATTATCACAGTGACCTAATGCAACAAATCCTCAGCTCCACAGTTCAGCGAAGCCTCCCTCCTCCAGGAAAGGCAGGAGCAAGGGAGTCCGCCCACCCGACCATACGAGGGAGGTCAGTGGCGCTCAAGCATGACCGCACATTCACAATGAGGGTCTTAATTTTCTATGCTGAACTTCTCCCACATGCCCTAAGACTCCTCCCTGATCAATTTTATTCTAACTTGTTTTTCGAACTGTGTAAGGTGAACTCAAAAATGGTGCTGCTGACCTTTGTCTAGGAGACCAGCTTCCATCCTCCCCCTGTCACCCACCAAGTCTTGATTTGGGTCAAAAGACCCAAGTCCTAGGAGCCACAGTCAGCCTTTTGTTGTTTGTCCTCCAGTGGTCTTGACAATAACTGTGGATATCCAGTCCTTGCACTTATGTCCTGACTGCAAGCATGGTGCCTTGAATGCCATGGCCAATGCACTGGGAAAGTGGAGGCTTATAGGGTCCATGCTTCTTTGAGCAGCAGACATGGCCATTGATTTTTTGACCCTACATCCATTCTGACTGCTTCTGTAAGGATCTGATGCCAATTAAGACTTATGCACTGCAGCACCTAAAAGTTATGGATTCTCATCTGAATGCACATCACGATTAAAGGAGTCAAGCTCATTCACTGTGCATTAGACCCTTGAGTCCAGCACCCAGCTGAGCCATGCTCTCCATAGTTTGAGCAGGACAAATATAGGGTGTCCCTTCAATCAGCCCAAGGTTTTCTGTGCTGAACTCCTCCACATGCCCTGAGACTCCTTCCCGTTCGCTTTTTTTCCATCTTGTTTTTCGAACTGTAAAGTGAGCTCAAAAATGGTGCTGCTGGCTTTTATCTAGGAGGCCAGGTTCCATCCCCCCACTATCACCCACCAAGTCCTTCCCATCTTCCTCCACCCTCACCACCTCCTAATTCCCCTTCCTCCTATCACTATCCAGTGTTAGTATCTAATAGGTTCTGTTGATGGATATTAAATACCCAGTAGCTTAAAGTAATAAGGTGACGTAGTTTAACAAGAGCAAGGACCAAAGAACAGGTGAAGAAGTTGGAGCCCCTATGATAGAGAAGCTCTAATGGCTACTAACAAGTTAGATGGTAAATTAAAACAAAAAGAACTTGATAGAGAGTTTGGAATTTACACAGAGATGCCAGACAAAGGACAGCCAGCATTGTCCCATAGTTGGATATGTATGGAGAAAGTACTTCTCAATGGTACCTATAAACTAAGGTCAGGCTTGTAGCTGTGGGAGTTGAGGAACAACTGGGTGTCTAAGAAGTTAGAGTAGACTCCCCAACTGCAAGAAAAGTAAGTTTGAGGATTTTTCTAGCACTTTTAGTGACATATTCATGGGAATGTAAATCTGTCGATGTCAAAGCAGCATTTTTGCAAGGGGAACGATTTCAAGAGAAATATTCTTAAAGTCTCCAAAAGGAGCTGGAGATGTAGAGGGGAAATTATGGAGGCTGAACAAATGTGTTTATGGGGTGAACGATGCATCCAGGTTCAGGTATTTTTCAGTTAGATTTGTCCTACTAAAGCTAAAATCAGCTAATTGTCTTCAGCTAAAATCAGATCCAGCAATGTTTTATTGGTACTAGGAAGGAAAAGTAGCTGGCGTTTTCTTAATGCACGAAGATGATTTCCTACGGGGGGCGGGGGTGGGGGTGGATCTGCTGCATTTGAGAAATTTGTGTAAAATTATCCTGGAAGTTGGGCTTCTGAAGCTTTTAAATATAAAGAGTTGGACATTAGACAGACTAAAAACAAAAAAACTGCGGATGAAGGAAATCCAAAACAAAAACAGAATTACCTGGAAATACTCAGCAGGTCTGGCAGCATCGACGGAGAAGAAAAGAGTTGACGTTTCGAGTCCTCATGACCCTTCGACAGAACTTGAGTTCAAGAAAGAGTTGAAATATAAGCTAGTTTAAGGTGTGTGTGGTGGGTGGGGGTGGGGGGGAGGCGGAGCGAGAGAGAGAGAGAGAGAGAGAGAGAGAAAGAAGTGGAGGGGGTTGGTGTGGTTGTAGGGACAAACAAGCAGTGATAGAAGCAGATCATCAAAAGATGTCAACGACAATAGAACAAAAGAACACATAGGTGTTAAAGTTGGTGATATTATCTAAACGAATGTGCTTATTAAGAATGGATGGTAGGGCACTCAAGGTATAGCTCTAGTGGGGGTGGAGGGAGCATAAAAGATTTTAAAATATTTAAAAATAATGGAAATAGGTGGGAAAGGAAAAATCTATATAATTTATTGAAAATAAAAAGGAAGGGGGAAACAGAAAGGGGGTGGGGATGGAGGAGGGAGCTCAAGACCTAAAGTTATTGAATTCAATATTCAGTCCGGAAGGCTGTAAAGTGCCTAGTCGGAAGATGAGGTGTTGTTCCTCCAGTTTGCGTTGGGCTTCACTGGAACAATGCAGCAAGCCAAGGACAGACATGTGGGCAAGAGAGCAGGGTGGAGTGTTAAAATGGCAAGCGACAGGGAGGTTTGGGTCATTCTTGCGGACAGACCGCAGGTGTTCTGCAAAGCGGTCGTCCAGTTTACATTTGGTCTCTCCAATGTAGAGGAGACCACATTGGGAGCAACGAATGCAGTAGACTAAGTTGGGGGAAATGCAAGTGAAATGCTGCTTCACTTGAAAGGAGTGTTTGGGCCCTTGGACGGTGAGGAGAGAGGAAGTGAAGGGGCAGGTGTTGCATCTTTTGCGTGGGCATGGGGTGGTGCCATAGGAGGGGGTTGAGGAGTAGGGAGTGATGGAGGAGTGGACCAGGGTGTCCCGGAGGGAGCGATCCCTACGGAATGCCGATAGTGGGGGTGAAGGGAAGATGTGTTTGGTGGTGGCATCATGCTGGAGTTGGCGGAAATGGCGGAGGATGATCCTTTGAATGCGGAGGCTGGTGGGGTGATAAGTGAGGACAAGGGGGACTCTATCATGTTTCTGGGAGGGAGGAGAAGGCGTGAGGGCGGATGCGCGGGAGATGGGCCGGACACGGTTGAGGGCCCTGTCAACGACCGTGGGTGGAAAACCTCGGTTAAGGAAGAAGGAGGATATGTCAGAGGAACTGTTTTTGAAGGTAGCATCATCGGAACAGATGCGACGGAGGCGAAGGAACTGAGAGAATGGGATGGAGTCCTTACAGGAAGCGGGGTGTGAGGAGCTGTAGTCGAGGTAGCTGTGGGAGTCGGTGGGTTTGTAAGGGATATTGGTGGACAGTCTATCACCAGAGATTGAGACAGAGAGATCAAGGAAGGGAAGGGAAGTGTCAGAGATGGACCACGTGAAAATGATGGAGGGGTGGAGATTGGAAGCAAAATTAATAAATTTTTCTAAGTCCCGACGAGAGCATGAAGCAGCACCGAAGTAATCATCGATGTACCGGAGAAAGAGTTGTAGAAGGGGGCCGGAGTAGGACTGGAACAAGGAATGTTCCACATACCCCATAAAGAGACAGGCATAGCTGGGGCCCATGCAGGTACCCATAGCCACACCTTTTATTTGGAGGAAGTGAGAGGAGTTGAAGGAGAAATTGTTCAGCGTGAGAACAAGTTCAGCCAGACGGAGGAGAGTAGTGGTGGATGGGGATTGTTCGGGCCTCTGTTCGAGGAAGAAGCTGAGGGCCCTCAGACCATCCTGGTGGGGGATGGAGGTGTAGAGGGATTGGACGTCCACGGTGAAGAGGAAGCAGTTGGGGCCAGGGAACTGGGAATTGTTGATGTGACGTAAGGTGTCAGAGGAATCACGGATGTAGGTGGGAAGGGACTGGACAAGGGGAGAGAGAAGGGAGTCAAGATAACGAGAAATGAGTTCTGTGGGGCAGGAGCAAGCTGAGACGATCGGTCTACCGGGGCAGTTCTGTTTGTGGATTTTGGGTAGGAGATAGAAGCGGGCCGTCCGAGGTTGGGCGACTATCAGGTTGGAAGCTGTGGGAGGAAGATCCCCAGAGGAGATGAGGTCAGTGACAGTCCTGGAAACAATGGCTTGATGTTCAGTGGTGGGGTCATGATCCAGGGAGAGGTAGGAGGAAGTGTCTGCGAGTTGACGCTCAGCCTCCGCGAGGTAGAGGTCAGTGCGCCAGACAACAACAGCACCACCCTTGTCAGCGGGTTTGATGACAATGTCAGGATTGGACCTGAGAGAATGGAGTGCAGTAAGTTCAGAGAGAGACAGGTTAGAACTTACTGCACTCCATTCTCTCAGGTCCAATCCTGACATTGTCATCAAACCCGCTGACAAGGGTGGTGCTATTGTTGTCTGGCGCACTGACCTCTACCTCGCGGAGGCTGAGCGTCAACTCGCAGACACTTCCTCCTACCTCTCCCTGGACCATGACCCCACCACTGAACATCAAGCCATTGTTTCCAGGACTGTCACTGACCTCATCTCCTCTGGGGATCTTCCTCCCACAGCTTCCAACCTGATAGTCGCCCAACCTCGGACGGCCCGCTTCTATCTCCTACCCAAAGTCCACAAACAGAACTGCCCCGGTAGACCGATCGTCTCAGCTTGCTCCTGCCCCACAGAACTCATTTCTCGTTATCTTGACTCCCTTCTCTCTCCCCTTGTCCAGTCCCTTCCCACCTACATCCGTGATTCCTCTGACACCTTACGTCACATCAACAATTTCCAGTTCCCTGGCCCCAACCGCTTCCTCTTCACCATGGACGTCCAATCCCTCTACACCTCCATCCCCCACCAGGATGGTCTGAGGGCCCTTAGCTTCTTCCTCGAACAGAGGCCCGAACAATCCCCATCCACCACTACTCTCCTCCGTCTGGCTGAACTTGTTCTCACGCTGAACAATTTCTCCTTCAACTCCTCTCACTTCCTCCAAATAAAAGGTGTGGCTGGGTACCCGCATGGGCCCCAGCTATGCCTGTCTCTTTATGGGGTATGTGGAACATTCCTTGTTCCAGTCCTACTCCGGCCCCCTTCTACAACTCTTTCTCCGGTACATCGATGATTACTTCGGTGCTGCTTCATGCTCTCGTCGGGACTTAGAAAAATTTATTAATTTTGCTTCCAATCTCCACCCCTCTATCATTTTCACGTGGTCCATCTCTGACACTTCCCTTCCCTTCCTTGATCTCTCTGTCTCAATCTCTGGTGATAGACTGTCCACCAATATCCCTTACAAACCCACCGACTCCCACAGCTACCTCGACTACAGCTCCTCACACCCCGCTTCCTGTAAGGACTCCATCCCATTCTCTCAGTTCCTTCGCCTCCGTCGCATCTGTTCCGATGATGCTACCTTCAAAAACAGTTCCTCTGACATGTCCTCCTTCTTCCTTAACCGAGGTTTTCCACCCACGGTCGTTGACAGGGCCCTCAACCGTGTCCGGCCCATCTCCCGCGCATCCGCCCTCACGCCTTCTCCTCCCTCCCAGAAACATGATAGAGTCCCCCTTGTCCTCACTTATCACCCCACCAGCCTCCGCATTCAAAGGATCATCCTCCGCCATTTCCGCCAACTCCAGCATGATGCCACCACCAAACACATCTTCCCTTCACCCCCACTATCGGCATTCCGTAGGGATCGCTCCCTCCGGGACACCCTGGTCCACTCCTCCATCACCCCCTACTCCTCAACCCCCTCCTGTGGCACCACCCCATGCCCACGCAAAAGATGCAACACCTGCCCCTTCACTTCCTCTCTCCTCACCGTCCAAGGACCCAAACACTCCTTTCAAGTGAAGCAGCATTTCACTTGCATTTCCCCCAACTTAGTCTACTGCATTCGTTGCTCCCAATGTGGTCTCCTCTACATTGGAGAGACCAAACGTAAACTGGGCGACCGCTTTGCAGAACACCTGCGGTCTGTCCGCAAGAATGACCCAAACCTCCCTGTCGCTTGCCATTTTAACACTCCACCCTGCTCTCTTGCCCACATGTCTGTCCTTGGCTTGCTGCATTGTTCCAGTGAAGCCCAACGCAAACTGGAGGAACAACACCTCATCTTCCGACTAGGCACTTTACAGCCTTCCGGACTGAATATTGAATTCAACAACTTTAGGTCTTGAGCTCCCTCCTCCATCCCCACCCCCTTTCTGTTTCCCCCTTCCTTTTTATTTTCAATAAATTATATAGATTTTTCTTTTCCCACCTATTTCCATTATTTTTAAACAGTTTAAAATCTTTTATGCTCCCTCCACCCCCACTAGAGTTATACCTTGAGTGACCTACCAACCATTCTTAATTAGCACATTCGTTTAGATAATATCACCAACTTTAACACCTATGTGTTCTTTTGTTCTATTGTCGTTGACATCTTTTGATGATCTGCTTCTATCACTGCTTGTTTGTCCCTACAACCACAACCCCCCTCCACTTCTCTCTATCTCTCTCTCTCTCTCTCTCTGCCCCCCCCCACATACCTTAAACCAGCTTATATTTCAACTCTTTCTTGGACTCGAACTCAAGTTCTGTCGAAGGGTCATGAGGACTCGAAACGTCAACTCTTTCCTTCTCCGCCGATGCTGCCAGACCTGCTGAGTTTTTCCAGGTAATTCTGTTTTTGTATTAGACAGACTAAGTTGGGAATGAAAGCAAAATATTGTGAAAGCTGGAAATATGAAATAAAAATATATATTGTAAACTGGGAGTAACCCTGACCCAGCAATCTTACCTAGAGAATGTTAACAGGATCCCGATAAATCGGGCCAGATCCTCACAAAAGGAAGAGGCAGATCAATTAAGAAGCTTAACTGGGTAATTAAACTAGTTATGCATGCAAACTAGACCAGATACATGCTATGATGTGTTGGCATTGAGCATCATGTGCTACTGTTGGGGAAGGTAATGAGATGGTTATACTTTATTTTTAAAGTCATTTTGAAGAGCCTTCAGCTGCCTATGCCACAAGTTCTGGAACTCCCTCTCTACACCTTTCCACCTCTCTACATGACTTTCCTCCTGTAAGACACTCCTTAAAACCTACCTTTTTGACCAAGCTTTTTGTCATCTGCCCTAATATCTCCTTTTGTGGCTCGATGTTATGCTTCGTTTTATAATGCTACTGTGAAGCACCTTGGGGAGTTTTATTAAGTTAAAGGTGATATGTAAATACAAGTTGCTGTTGTGGTGGTGCCGGACCAGGAGCCAATAATCTTTTAAGTGAAACCAATTAAACCAAATCAACAAAATTGGGATAAATCAGGCACAGCCCCTAATTCAGGTCAGCTGTAAAACCAAGAACAAAATTTAAAGGAACCTTACAACCAGGAGCCAATGCTGTACAGGGCCGATTGCTTTTCCAATTGACCTGATATTGTCCATTTCATGCTCCTCTTAAGCACCAGTTTACGTGGGAGTTATCCCTCAACTCAAAGAGCCAAAATATAGTGTAAATACTGCATAAATTGAGTTCAATTCCACTCTCTTTATCCTTTACTTCCTGACAGAATTGAGTCTCCAATTTAAACAGGTTACATTTTCCATTTCACTACCTACTGAAATTACTCTTAATTCCATTGAATTAGGCGAGCCTGACTCATCTGACATTCAATCGCATTAGAATGGCAGGTCACTGATCCATAATGAGATCACTCATTAATCATACTTCATAATCATGTTACATAATAATGTACGAAAAAAATTATACATGCCAATTTGGAAAACTAAAAATTCACCGGTTGGCCATTCAAAATGCTTCAAGAACCAACAACAAATCAGCTTGCACACATTGTCAGAGGCTCACAGCCCACATTCAATAACAGAAGAAGCATGCAATCATCTTCATATAAGGCATCAGTAAAAGAGTTAAGCACTGGTTCAGTAACAGATGCTAAGTAATGATGCATTAACATTTCTAAAGTTCATTTGGCCCCTTAGTCATGGTTGTCTTAAAGAACTGATTAGTGATTTTAATTGGATAATTTTCACCTGCTGCTCTCTCTCACATTTTAAACTGGTGTTGACATTTATTCCTATATAACCAACATCACAGATTTGTGCAAGGAAAGTCAGCTGTGTTTTTTGATGCTTCATTTTTTTCAATCTATCGATCCATTATATATCAAGCTTAGTAAATTGGGTGAGTGTATCACTTAAAGCTTACCTGATAACAATGCCTCTGGGCAAACCTACTACTGTATAATTCCTGTAGCATTGGTTATAGTTACAAGTGGTACAATGATGGAAGTTTTCAAAAGAACATAGGATTTAGGAGCAGGAATAGGCCATTCAGCCCTTCGAACCTTCTCCGTCATTCAATAAGATCATGGCTGATCTGGTGGTGTCTCAACCCCACTTTGCTGTCTACCTCCTATAACACTTGACCGCTTGTCAAAAATGTGTATAACTCTGCCTCGAATAAATTGAATGACCCAGCCTCCATTGCTTTCTGGAGAATAGGATTCCATATACTAATAATTTTCAAATTAAATTAAAAATAACTTTCAATGTCAAATGTCTCACACCTTGCCTTTCTTGGACTCATCCAGACTGGTATTCCACATAGTGAAACTCCAATCAGTAACACTGCCACTTCCCCTCTTCCTCTGTCAGCACAAAAAATTGAATCATTGGGGCGGTTCTGAGAATAACTCCCTTCCCCAATCCAGGTAGAGAAGATTGAACTGTCATGGCATACTGTAATTGTGGCATTACCACTAACTAAACAGGAATGGAATTAAAGTCTCATGGTATCAGGTCAAACATGGGCAAAGAAACCTCATGCTGATTACCACCTACCACTCTCCCTCAACTGATAAATAAGTACTCCTCAATGTTGAACACCACTTGGAAGAGGCACTGAGGGCAGAAAGGGCATAGAATATACTGTATATGGGAGACTTCAATGCCCATCCCCAGGAATGGCTTGGTGGCACCACTACTCACCAACCTGCCCAAGTCCTGAAGGACATAACTGCCAGACTGGGCCTGTGGCATGTGGTGAACGAACCAAAAGAAGGGAAATTCCTATTTGACCTCATCCTCACCAATCCAGCTGTCACAGATGCACCTGTCCATCACAGTATTTGCAGGATTGATCACCGCACAGTCCTTGTGGAGACAAAATCCTGTCTTCACACTGCACCCTCCCGCATGACCACCACATTAAATGGGATACAGTCAGAACAGAACTTGCAGCTCAAAACTGGGCATTCATGAGGTGTTGTGGGCCATCAGCAGCAGAGGGATTGTATTCCTCCACAATCTCTAACCTCACAGCCCAGCATATCCCTCACTCCATCACTAATATCAAGCCAACGGATGAACCCTGGTTCAATGAGAAGTGTAGAAGAGCATGCTAGGAGCAGCATCAGGCATACCTAAAAATGAGGTACCAACCTGGTAAAGCTTCCACATAGGACTAAAGATATGCTAAGCAGCAAGCTATAGACTGAGCTAAATGATCCCACAACCAACAAATCAGGCCAAAGTTCTGCAGTCCTGCCACATCTAGTCACAAATGATAGTGGACAATTGAAAAGCTAACAAAATATGAATTGGACAAAAGTGTCAGATGGAATTCAACAGGAGCACATATGAGATGGTAAATTTTAATTTGAGTATAGAATCTTGACTGACAATTCAGTGCAGTGCTAAGGGAGCGCTGCATTGTCAAAGGTGCTATCTTTTGGATGAGAAATTAAACCGAGGTCCGATCTCCCCTCCACTGCACTTTTCAACGAAGACCAGGGACATTTTCCTTTCTCTTGGTCAATATTTCTCCCCCAGCCAACTCAATAATTGCATGACAGGAAGTCCGGGAGGGCTATATTCATACAATCAATTTTTTTTAGGAATTAAGATTTAATCACAAATTAAGTTGTTCACCTCCCTTACATTTACTGACATGGTTGCTGCTTGAGAGACCAGTTTTTCAGAGAAACAGGCTGCACCATAGTGACACATGGTGGTTAGACTCTGCAACTGTATGCTTTTATTTAACAATGAAATCCTTCTGCACATCAGATAATGGATGGAATTTTGGCAGGGGCATGAAATGAGTGGTAGCAGTTTGGCCGTCTGCTATATACCCATCACATTTGCTTTTGATTGGCTTGAATTAAAAAGCAAATTAGGCAAGTATATAATGGGCAGTCAATTAGCTACTATCTGTATATGCCCCAGATAATGCACTTTCCCATCAAAATACTATAACATAGGACTTTCCACTGTATTGTCAAATAGAATGTTGTGGCTCACTTATTGATCTTAATATATCATAGATATTTAAAATATATTTAAAGCTTTCAGTCTCTTGTGCTAAATAAGTTACCCATTGATAAAACAGCAACTTGTATTTAAAGCACCTTGCGTCCCAAGGTGCTTCACAAGGAGCACCAGCTGGCAAAATCTGACACTGAGCCACATAAGGAGATATTAGATCAGATGACCAAAAGCTTGATCAAAGAGGTAGGTTTTAAAGAACATCTTAAAGGAGGGAAGCCAGATAGAGGGCAGAATTTTGCACTTATTGGGCGGGCTTAGCGGGGGCGGTCGGGAAACCGACCGCCATCTGTATTCGGGGCCGGACCCGCGATTTGACGCTGACAGGTCATTAAGACCCGCCCAGCGTGAAACGCATGCTTCAGCACTCAGTGCTGCCTGTGTGGGCAGTGGTGGGGGGGAGGAGGCCCAGAGTGCAAGTGCACGGCTGCGCGCTGGAAAAGCACCCTGAAGCACAGAGCTGCTTCAGGGAGATGAAGATATAAAAAAATTAAAATAAAGATTTTTAAGGTGTTAAAAAACATGTCCCCTCGCGTGACTCTCTCATGAGCAGGGACGTGTTAGAAATTAATATGAACATGTTTTTTTTTAAGGATGGTTCAAAACCTCATCCCGCCCATGGATGAGGTTTCGCAAAAATTGCAAAGGTTGGACGGGCAGCGAAAAATTAAATTCAATTAATGTTAATGGCCTTAATAGGCCTTTTAATTGTCAGCGGGTGCGCTGTCGACTCCTGCGCACGCCTGCCATCCGAAATATCGCATAAGTGCACGATGACGTCGGGACACTTGCCCGATGTCATCGCGCATCATTTTACGCTCGTTCAGGTCGGGCGCGCGCCCGCCTGACAATCTAAAAATTCTGCCCAGAGAGGCAGAGAATTTTAGGGAAGGAATTCCAGAGCTTAGGGCCTAGGTGGCTGAAGCCACAGCCACCAATGGTGGGGCAATTAATATCGGGATTATTCAACAGTCCAGAATTACAGGAATGCAGATATCTCGGAGGGTTGTGGGGCTGGAGGAGATTACATACATAGGGAGGGGGCCAGGCCATGGAGGGATTTGAAAACAAAGCTGAGAACTTTAGAATTCAGACTGTCAGACTGGGAATCAATGTAGATCAGCAAGCACAGGGTGATGAACAGACTAGGTTCAAATAAGGATGTGAGGACGTGCAGAGTTTTGAATGACCGCAAGCTTAGGGAGGGTAGAATATGGGAAGCCACCCAGAGGTCTGTTAGTATAGTCAGGTCTGGAGGTTATTAAGGCATGGTTGCGGGTTTTAGCAGCAGAAGAGCTGAATCAGGAGAGGAGATGGGCGATGTTACAGAGGTGGAAATAGATGATCTTGCTGATGGCCTGGATATGTGGTTGGAAGCTCACCTCAGAGTTAAGTATGATATCAGAAGGCTGCTAATGTCAGGTATAGCCTCAGAAAATTGTCAGAGAAAGGAATCGATTCAGTGAAGACAATGGGTTTGGTTTTCCCAATATTTAGTTGTAGGAAATTTTTGCTCATCCAGTACTGGATGTCAGACAAGTCATCCAACTGTTTACAGACAGTGAAGAAGTTGAGAAGGTGAGGTAGTGCTGGGTGCAAAAAATGTGAAAGAATCTTAGAAAAGCAAAATAATTCATTTTCAATCATTTCTTTGTGCTACAAAAAAACACCTCCCTCACTGACCTATTAATGTGCAGTTAGGAATTTTTAAATCTTGTGGTCTTCTCGGGAAATCAATTATACATAAGTTTCAAATTAGCTACAGAATAAACACTATGCACTCGATGATCTAATGGGGAGAATTTTCCCAGCCTCATGGAGGCAGGTTTGGAGGTGGGGGTGGGTAAAATCTGAAATACCTGCGGACAATCCTAACGCGTTTCCACCTCTTCCCGTTTTTCCCGGGGTGGGCTGAGTGTGCTGATGGCCACCTGCCCAGCAGTGGCAGGAAGCCAATTGGAACTGTTAAGAATCCAATTAAGAGGGATTTTCCCATTGGAATCCCTACTTTCCAAGAGTTTCACACTGTCTCCCACAGGCTGGAAAAGGCAGAAGTGTAGCTGGAGGGACTTGTCAGTGAAACTGACAAGTTAGGGAGCTTTTGATCAGTTGCACTGCAGAGCTGCAGACATAACCAGGCTGGGAGACAACCTTGCACTGATTCTGCCAGTGACTGCTATCACTGCTTGACAAGAGAGTGCCAGCTGCCTGGGAGGCATTTCGTCTGAGCAGCACTTCGCCCTCTCTCAGAAGCAACTCCCCTACTGCCATAGAGTCATAGATCACAGAGGCCTACAACACAGAAAAAGGCCCTTCAACCCATCAAAACTGCCAGTCTTCACAGTGGCATGGGAACAGTTTATGCAGCTACAATGTCCCAACCACTGAGGGTGGTATACAAAGCATGCACCCCTTATATACAAAGCACAAGGCTTTCCACTGCCACATGCTGCAACTGCAGAAACATGAACAGCAGCACCAGCTGCCTTCTACACATCCACATGCCCTTCCATGGGGCAGAGAGAGTTGCCACCTAGAAGCAGGTGGAAGAAGGCCAGACCCCCAACAAATGGCAATGGAGCAGTCATTCCGACATGTGTGAGTACCAGTGTCTCAGGATGTTCAGGTTCTGATGGCAACTTGTTGCTGACATCTGCACCCCCATGGTTCCAGACCACCTTCCCAGTGGACCAGACAGGCAATCACTGCCAGTGCCTTGGCATAGTGCCCTTTTTAAAATTCTGTCACTGGAGGCCTCCACACCCCTGCCTCCCACAACCCCACCCACTAGACAACTCCCTTCACCTGCAAGGAGAGAAAGCAGGGAGGTGGGCATGTTAGGGATGGTTTGTGTTCAGAGAAGTGAAGGACAACATCTGTGTATAGCCACTGTGAGGCACTGGTGCAAGAGGGCAATAGGATGAAGCTGAGTGTGAGCGTTAACTGTTCAGATGGGGCTATGGGGTGCCTACAGAGAGAGGAGTGAATAATGGGGATATGGGGTGCCTGCAAAGAGAGGAATGAATAATGGGGACATGGGGTGCCTGCAGAGAGAGGAATGAATAGAGCTGCAACTTGAGGCATACTGTGCAAGAGAATACTGGGCAAGCCAGAGTATGGGGCTTGGCATCTAGCAATGTTACACCAGTCACCAGCCATACATTCCTGAGGTTCTGGATCTTCCAGGTCCATTGTCTCCAGCCTAGAGGGAGATGCACTGCTGCTTGAGTAGGCACATAAGCTAGGAGCAAAACCCAATCATATCAATGTGGCTGCTTCTCATATCCTTGGCTACTTCATTCCATGCTTGCATGGTTAGAGAGGCTGTCCTCATTCCCCTGCCCTTACACGAGCTCACCTCGCTCCAGCTCCTCAGCTTGACCTCCAGGTAAGGGTGAGAGACCGGGGAGCAGCCTTCCCAGGTCTCTCCTCCATTCCTGTTGTTGCTGTAGCCTCAAAAATCCTCGTCCTGATGAGGCGCTCTGAAACATGCGGGATCCTTTTAATTAGAAATCCTTCTTCTGCCAAATTGCCTGCATCATCCCGTCTGCCCTCCCTAATTATTGGTCTCATATTCCAATATATTATGAGTTTTTGGTCAATACTTCATATTATTAAAAGGCTACAAAAAGATGGCAGCCTGAGGATCACCTGACTTCTCTTGTGGATTGAAACAATCCCCTGTCTCAAGAGGGAACAAAAGAAATTTTCCAGAGTGATGTTGACTCAATGCCTTTTCCTGAAATTAATTCAAAAGGATTTCAATGCGAATGAATCAGTCAGATACAAAGGCACTAGCTGCCTCTAACTCTCAAGGTGTGAAAGTCATCACACAGGATGTATAATCAACCTGGCCACCCACCCTACTTGGAAAAGGACTTTGGGCTTGTAACAGGTCAGATGGTGAGGCAATCATGTTTATTGCCTGCTCTTTAAAACAGCAAGACGCTATTCTGCAGACAAAAATCCATCAGATAGCCATCGAACAAGTAGCCATCAAACTGCCAAGGCAATAAACAACCATAGCTTGAAGATGGGAGAAGGACTCTCCCCAACCTGTTGCAACTTCAACTTCACCTGAGGACAAACCTCCTGGAAAGCTGATTACAAGAGGCTTTGCAGCTTACTGAAAATCCTCTGCTTTACAAGGTCTTCACTTCAACCAAAGTGTAAATTTATCTAAGAAACTACAGGCCTGCCATGAACGAGAGACTGAGGCAATCATACATTGTATTTATATTGTTTTATTTCCCTGTCTGTATCTAATCTTTGTGAGAGTAATAGTGTGGGTGAGACATTGTGGTTTTGAACCTCCGTGGCAAGTGTGTGATAATAAATAACCTTCCTTATTTTTAAATTCACAAAAATCTTGCTCGTGGAATTATTTAAATTGGGACAATCACTCTGAAGATAAGAAAACACGCATGCCTTATATATACACACCGCAAAGCACACTGGTCACTGGCAGTTGAAAAACATTTTTTTTTCTGTGATAGTCATAGAGCCTGAAGGTAGACTATTAATTGGTTTGCTATGGGAAAGAGCAACTGGGGATATCTGCTGCTCCAGCAAACAGGTCATTGACATGAAAATGGTCCAAACAACCGTGAAGAAACTAAGGTTCAACTCAATGATCCTGGTCCACGGGAAATACACAGAGCACAATATAATTCCCTTCTCTCCTCAATATGCTGAATCTTGCTGGGTACAGTTTCACTTGCACTGTAACTCCTGTGATATTCTTCATTTATCAGCCTAGACTGTGAATCTTCACAGACTATTTGATCACGAGGTGGAGAAAGGCATACAGCTGTTAGGGAAACGCATCACAAGTAAAAAAAAAAGTTTTGTCTCTCATAAAACTCTTTCATAAAATCTACTATGCTAATTTTCCTTTGTATTTTCGAAGCACAGTGATATTTTTAATTACATAAAAGCTTTAAAAATGAAACCCAGATAGAAAATTGCTTCAGAATAGAAACAATTTGTGAAAGCTTCTGTAAAATACTAAATCCAGTGTGCGGCTCAGAGGTCCAGATAAAAGCAATGCATTTCTCTTGTCTCATGAGAAATTGCTGCATTTTAAAGTCACAATTATCTTAATGTTCAGTCTTTCTGCACAAGTAATTTGTAGTCATTATGTCCCTATTTAAATGTATGCTTTACGTTGTAGAGGAATAAATAATACATTATATGACACTGAATTATCTAATAAGTGCAATTTAATTTAATATGAAGAAGAAAGCAATGCTTTGTTTGACATTTCAGTAGGCTGTAATTTTTAAATTGCATGCTGTATCAAATATCATGGGATATATTTTCCTCCTTTAGAAATAGTAAAGTTCACAGATTTGTGGTGGAGAACCTTGGTTTTTCTACAGGCAACATGAAATGCAGAATGACCCTTATAGGCCTATTTTGGATTGCCTGGATCTGGATACCTGATTGGATCAACACTAATTCAAAATCCTCCAAATCATCATGAGTGGTAGGGTACATGGGTGAAGAGGGGAAAGACCAGAAATGTGAACCACAACTTTACCAAGGTAAAATAACAGTGGAGCAGAAGATACAGTGTGTTTTAATATGGATTATAGTTGCATATTTGAATGTGTCACATTAAGGAATTCTGAACAGATACATCAAAAGGTCTTGGGCGGAATTTTCCGTGCTCGCTGGTGGTGGGCATGATAGGTGGCGTGAGCGGACAACGTGGCGCGATCGGTTTCACAACAGCGGGAAGGCAGGTTGCGATTGTCCGCTCAGCCTACCAGCAGCGGGCCGCTCGCCAGGCTCGCCTGTTGTTTTGCAGGCTTCAGGGGTGCTGGGGTGTCGAGGTTAAGTGCTGCCTTGCCCGACTGGTGGCGGGCGGGTGGCGGGGGTGATCAGGGGGCAAGTGCAGCCCTGCCTTTGGGGTGACCTTTGAGGATGAGGGGGAGCGGGGGTGGGGGGCCAGGCAAGTTCAGCCCTGCTGTTGAGGCAACTTGTAAGTGGGGGGGAGGGGGGGGGGTGGTGTAGGCAAGTGCAGCCTTGCTGTTGAGGCGATTAGTGACGGGGGGGCGTGTGGGCAAGGGCAGCCTGCTGTTGAATATAGCTCACAAGCATTGGGGGTGGGGGGGAGGGGGTGGTGGGTAAGGGAGGTGGCCATGCATTCTGGAAATCTGTAGAAAGTGACAGTTCCTCTGCAACTGAGACAGTTCAGGTGCAGCCACATTGATATGACTGGATCGGACTCCTAGCTTATCTGCCCAATCGAGCAACGCAGAGGCATCAAAGTGCCACCAAGTTTTCCAGAGCTCATCCCCTGGCACAGACTGTAAATTCATGAGCACTTGAGCAGACTGCAGAGCAGTTGGACTGCACACATTGTACAATCCCCTCGCTAAAGCTGGCCGTGTAGCAGTGACTGCTGGAGGTGCTCACAGCCCCTTGCAATGTCATCATCCTGGTTTTGGACCAGTCTCCCCCACAGTTCAAGCAAACAGGGCAGCCATGCAGTGCACTAATCTCTGGCCATCCAAGTGGTGGCCAGCACTCTCCAGGAAGTGTTTTGGGGCTGTCACACTTAACCAGGACTGATTCTTAGTACACCCATGCTAACCACGTGTCTCTCTCTTTCATCCTACAGGAGGGGTACATCAGGATCATGGAGCTTGGTGAACTAGCTATATGCCTGGTGGTCAACAGAGCACAAAGAAGATGGAGGAGAGAGCGACTGAGACTCCTGGCTGCGCAGACGCAGGAGCAGCAACCTCAGGAAGAAGGGGCGGTTGGGGTTCCTGCACACGCTGTCCAATAGCCACAGTGAGCCACCGCAGGCTGGCGCCTAGTGACACCCAGGGTCTACAGATGCCGCCTTTCGTTCCTGCAGATGACTGAGAACCAGTGTGGTCAAAAACTGTGCATGTCTAGGGAATTGGTCGCTCACATCTGCCTGTTGCTGCAAGATTTGGCACCACAGGGGCATGGAGGGCATCCACTGCCAGTGGCTGTGAAAGTGACCATGGCGCTCAATTTCTATGCCAGTGGCTCCTTTCAGGGCCCCACAGGTGACCTCTGTGGGATTTCACAATCCTCCACTCACAAATGCATCCATGAGGCAACGGATGCCACCTTTGCGAAGGCACACAACTTTATGCATTTTGCCCAGGACCAGAACAGCCAGGATGAAAGAGTGATTGGATTCACCCAGATCTCGGGTTTCCCACAGGGGCAGGATGCAATCGACTGCACTCATGTGGTGCTCAGATCTCTGTCACAACACACGGTGGACTACTTCAACAGCAAGGGCTTCCATTCGCTGAATGTGCAGTTGGTGTGGGGCCACCCGAAATGCATCCTGCACAGTTTCCAGGGAGCATCCACAACTCCTACATTCTCAGTCGGTCACAGATCCCTGGAGTCTTTCAGGATCCACAGAGAGGGCAGGAATGGCTCCTCAGGGACAAGGGCTACCTGCAGAGGCCGTGGCTGAGGGCTCCCGTGCAGCGGCCTCAGACTGCAGCAGACCGAAGTTATAATGAGGTTCATGCTGCAGCTCGCAACTTGGTGGAGCAAACTGTCGGGACACTGAAGATGAGGTTCCAGTGCCTGGACCGGTCTGATGGAGCCCTGCAATACAGTCTGCAGAGAGTGTCAGACATTGTCGTCACCTGCTGTGCCCCTTACAACCTGGCGCTCCAATGGGGGGATGAGCTGGCTGAGGAGGTAATGGAAGAGCTGCACATCTCCTCCGATGAGGAGCACGCTGACAGGAATGAGGCTGAGGAGTTCCTCAGAGGCAATGATGATGGAGATGAGGCCCTCGCACTGGCTAGATGAAGCAGGCGCGCTCGGGAGGCCCTCATAGCTGCTAGATTTGTGGAGGATGATGAAGACATGCAGTGAAGTAGCCCCATAGTTCCTCACATCGCATTTGTGAACGAGGCAGTGGTCAGCTGGAAGCACTGAGATGTGTGCTTGCGGCTGGCCTTTAAACATGGCACCTGGCATGATGCAGCGGCGAGGTGATGGCGGGCGGGCAAACGAGAGCCTGCCTGCCATGGAAATGGCGTGTTCCCTAGGAGTGCATAAATAATGAGATGGGTTAGGGACCATACAGTGTGAAACCCGCCATTGCGTTGTTTTACCTGTCCGCTACGACACAGTGCAAAATTGGGAAAATTCCACCCACAGTTCAGCAATCACTCAAAGAAGAAGTTTTTCCTCAAAAGCAGTGTATTGTGGATTGCATTGTGGGTGCCTCCACAGTGTAGGAAAGCTAATACAGATTTATACTATCTTTATTGAACTGACCCTGTCCTTTTAACATTTTCGATGTTACTTTTCCAGAAAGCAGTCGGCGCTTAATTCAAGTGTCTCCCCAGGTCAAACATAGAGCTGTGGCCGAGAGGTCCCCTGATTCAAGGGAATAAGGGAACCTCAGTTTTGAGCATTATGAGATCTGTTTTAGCTTTTCAATCTTGCCAAGTCATTAGATTATTCTTCAGGATGATAAGGCCAAAATGGGGAATGTACAAACTGGTGACAGGTGCAATAGATTTTGGGAAAAAAAGTGCAAGAAAATATAGTATACATTTGGTGGAAAGAGACCAAAGATTTTCGATTAACAGAGAAACATAGACAATTGCAGCAGATAAAGTGATAAGAAAGCTACTAAAACGTTGCCTTCTAAAAATAGGGGTATATAATGCAAGCGTAATTAAATAAAGTGAATTCATGGATAACTTTAGCTAGGCGACAGCTAAGAGTCCTTTGGCAGCTTTGGATGACCTATTATAGAAAGGGCATTGAAGACAAGGGAAGCTTACATCGTAAGTACATTAAAATGATGCCTAGGATAGAGAATTATGTTTATGAGAGATGTGAGACATTGGGAATAATTCCATAGGACCATGGAAGACTAAGAGGAGATTTAATGGAGGTTTTTAAAAGAAAATATTAAGAGTATTAATACAGTAAATAAGGAAAGACGATCTCTTCTGGTTAACCAGTGACAAGGGAACATCACCATCATTTTTTTTTCACAGGCCGTAGGCATCGGTGGCTAGGCCAGTATTTTTATTGTCTATCCCTAATTAGAACATAACATAAGAACACAAGAAATAGGAACAGGAGTAAGCAATTCGGTCCTTCGAGCGTGCTCTGCCATTCAATAAGATCATGGCTGATCTTCTTGTGTTTCAATTTCCACATTCCCATCTAACCCCAATAGCCTTTGATTCCCTTGCCCCACAAGAATCTATCTACCTCTGCCTTAAAAATATTCAATGAACCCACCTCTGCTACCTTCTGAGGCAGAGAGCTCCAAAGAAAAGAAAAAGAGAGAAAAAGTTTCTCCTCATCTCTGTCATAAAAGGCAACTCTTAAGTTTAAAACGGTGCCCCCTAGTTCTGGACTCACCCACAAGAGGAAACATCCTCTCGACGTCCAACTTGTCAATGCCATTCACGATTTGTATACTTCAATCAAATCACCCTCGCTCTTCTAAACTCCAGTGGAAACAAGCCCAGTTTGTCCAACCTTTCCTCATAAGACAACCCACTCATCCAGGTATCAATCTAGTAAACATCCTTCGAACTGCCTCCAATGCATTTGCATCCTTCCCTAAATAAGGAGACCAAAACTGCACACAGTATTCAAGATGCGGTCTCACCAATGCCCTGTATAACTGAAGCATAACATCCTTACTTTTATGTTCAATCCGTCTTATAATAAAGGATAACGTTCCATTAGTCTTTTTAATTACTTGCTGTACCTACATACTAACTTTTTGTGACACATGTACTAGAACACCTAGGTCCCCCTGCACCTCAGAATTATGCAGCCGTTCTCCATTTAAGTAATATTCTGCTTTTTTGTTCTTCCTGCCAAAGTGAACAACTTCACATTTTCCCACATTAAACTCCATTTGCCTGATCTTCGCCCACTCACTCAACCTATCTATATCTATCTGCAGCCTCGTCATGTCCTCTTCACAACATATTTTCCTACCTATCTTTGTGTCATCCACAAATTTAGCTACCATGTCTTCACTCCCCTCATCTAAGTTATTGGTGTAAATTGTAAAAGGTTGAGGCCCAGCACAGACCCCTGTGGGACTCCACATGTCACATCCTGCCAATCCGAAAAAGACCCATTTATGCATACTTTCTGCTTTCTGCCAGCCAGCCAATCTTCTATCCATGCTAATATGTTACCCCCTACACCATGCGCTTTTGTTTTCCATTAGAACCTTTGATCTGGCACCTTATCAAATGCCTTCCGGAAGTCCAAGCACAGTATGTCTACAGGCTCCCCTTTGCCCTTGGTGAGCTGCCTTCTTGAACCGCTGCAGGTCATGTGGTCTTAGAGAGGCAGTTCCAGGATTTTGACCTAGCAACAGGTAAGGAATGGCAATATACTAAGAGGTGAGAGACATTAGGGGAAATTTAAGCAGAGAGTTGTTGGAGCTCGGAATGCTTTGTCACAGCAGAAGCCACAACATCTTTTAAGCGAAAATTGGATAAATATTTGAAGTGGAGGAAGTTACAGGGCTGTGGGGAGAGCGTGGGTACTGGGATAAATTTTGGATTACTCTAGCAGAAAGCCAGCATGGATATGATGGGCTTGATGGGCTCCTTCTGTGCTTCAAACTTCATGGTTCTAATTCTAATTCCTGCTGGTTGAACTTAGATATCCTCACTTGGACTCAATTCTCCAGAATCTAAGACCTGAATATTAACAGAACTAAGAAGAATCCTTCGACCTTCAACAATAGCAGTTGGGACTGGATGTGGAAGCTGCACCCCTATTTCCAACAAATCCCATTTTTGCCGGTAGGGAAAAGGGGGCAGGGTGTGATTCACATAAGAGGAAACCTGAACTCAGCACTGAGTGCAAACAGATACTATTTTGGCTGTTGAAAGAGTTTTAACCCTTAGTTTGGGAGCCACGAGTTTATGAAATAGAATAAAACACTCTTGAACAGTTGATAAGGTCTGTTTAACTGTCATGATCTGAAGTTACTTAAACTCCTAGCCCTGTGAAAATGAAAAACAGGATGCAGTGTCAATGGGTTAAAAAAAACTCTAGCAGTTTTACCTTCTAACTTCTAGCAGTTTCAATAGCTGGGATTTGTTGACCTTTCCCTAAGGGCTCTTTATGAATACTTGGCTGACTTCCAAACATACAATTAATTCACCAAGGTGGTTTTAAGTTCACAGTTTTATTGACAGGTTAAAGAGCCTATTAAAGATTTAATATCTTTGATGTGGGATATGAATTGAAACTTGTTTGTTTTTAAAGGAGATTAAGTACTTGAGATTTTAAAAAGTAATTTGAATGGACTTTCATGAATGGAATTTTTTTACTATCAAGTTTGTATAGTGGAATCTTCATTAGCTTTTTAGAACTTTAATTTGTTTTATCTCTATATGACTCCAGATATCTGCCCAGGGTGAGTCGGCATGGGGTGGGTGAGGGGCATGAGTTGGCATGGGGTGTAAAGGATCATGGAGATGGGGTGGGGGAGGGGGGGGGGTAAAGGGGATGTGATGGATGAGGACTGGAAAGCCCAAAATCTTATAACACAACTGAGACAAAGTTCCAAGGAGCTGAGGTGGGCCTTCTAACTAGTACTCACCAGCATCCCTGGCTGCCTGCACTCTGCTCCTGGAGTTGGTGGGCCCAACACTCCCTAGTGAAGATCGCGACATTTTTGGAGGCTAGTCTGGCGACTCAGGAAATTTTTGTCTTGGTAGTGAAAATCTGGGCATGAGCCTTGGAACAGATGTAAGAATTACAGCAAGCTCCTCTGGGAAGATTTGCAAGGGAGCTTGATGGATTTTTGGGGGGGCGGGGGTGGAATTGAGAGGGTGACCCGCCAACCCTTGCTTCCTGCCTGTACCAATTTTGAGGCCGGCTACAGGATTTCAAGGACAGCAGTTGGGGGATGGGGGAGGCCTGACAGTAAGCCTGCTCGGACTGGAGACCTGGGGTCACCTCCGTCACTTGCTCCCTTTCCAGATCGGATGTGCCCCAAAATCTGCCCCCTATCCCCCCAACTCTAGGTTCTCTCTTCCCATCTGTCACAGCCCCCAGCCTTCTCTCCCCCTTCATCCTCCTCTCCTGCCCTCACCATGAGACCCTGGGCTTACCTCGGTCTGCGGGCTCTGGCATTTCTGCTGGTGGGACTGCTATTATCACTGAAAATTGGCTGGCACCTCTCTGGGACTAGACATCCTCCTGAATGAGGGGCAGAATTCCCCCAGTGGAGTATTAAATGACTGCAGGTCTGTTGTGATCGGTGGGTGTGTTCCCCAATGACTTTTTTGGTGGAGAGGCGGGAAAGCCCGCCATCCGAAAATTCCTGCCACATGACACATTCCTGAAACCAGCACTAGACCCATTTCCTATGCATTTCCATGCCTAAATTCAATTTCAGTCCTTCTTCCATTTTGGATCATGCCATACATGCTATGGTCAGTTTTCTTAGGCCTAAAGCAGCCAAACTAGTAGTCATTATGGTAGCCTCGACATTCTCAGCGCTTGTAGGCTCAACACACCCAGGGAGATAAGGATGTGGTTCAGGAGGACCTTATTGCTAACTAGGCTCACCTCAACCACTTCCTCATCTGCATTCTCCTACACATTCCACTACTGTCTCTAATACCATTTACTGTCACTTCCTGCTTCTGGAGAAAAGCTACCTCCAAAATGTCTCTCTAACACTCCCTTTAGCTCTGACCTCCTCTGCTTCTCGCTGGCCACCTTCTGTGGCTATGACATCTCTGCCAAGCCCTTCCTCCACCTCAATTAGCCTCACAACCTGTAAGGTCACCTACCTTTTTCAGTCCCTCAGTATAATAGTTACTTCAACACTCTCAGTTCAACAGGCTGCAAGCTTGAATGATCCATCCAGCATGGTCAAAACATCAGCTGGAAGCTCCTGCAGGATCACTCAAGTTTTATAGCTGCTCCCTCTCCCTGGCCAAAGCCATACTACTTCAAAATTTTCCTGGAAAGGAGCAAGTACTCCAATCACCTTTTTCTAAGACCAACAGTGCTCTGTGACCTCATTCTACGGTACCTCCAACTCTAAACGCAAAGAATTTGCGGATCTTATTTGTGTCCAAAATCAGAGGCATCGATCTTCTGACTGACTGCCCGACCCTTGCAATTCCCACAAGTTCCTAACTCCAAAATCTGCTCTCCAGAGGACTGCGTTCTCACCTTCCCCATTCCTTGCAGTTTCTCTCCCACGTCCTCCTCACCTCTAAGATCCCTCATCTGACTAATGAGGTCCATCAACTGCTCCCCCAATTCCTCTCCTGCTGCCTAAACCATAGTCCACGCCATCATCACTGATGTCCTGACACTTCTCAAGCCTCCCAACTGGCTTTCTCAGATCAACATTACAAGTGTGAACTAATTTCAATTGCTGCAGCCTGCATCCTGCATCCTCAGTCACCATCCCACATTCCTGTCAGCCCATCCTCTCTAAGCCCCTGTGCCCCAATTTCAAAATTTTCACCCTTGTTTTCAAATCTCTTGAAGGTCTTGTGTCTGAGCTTGGTGATTTCCAATTGCTCTGGAAGGGCCCCTCCCTGCTCCAACACTGGACTTCTCTTTCCCCTTTACTCGCTGTGATCCTGCTGTCTGGAATTTTCCACCTAGGAATGCTTTCTCTATCCACTCTCAGTTAGAGAAGGGTGCTTAGTGTAACTGAACCTCAAGCAAAGAAAACAAATAAAAATACATCTAGTGAAATGTATTCTTAAAAATTATACTTTTCCCAAATGAAAGTGGATGTGCTGTTGCTTTCAATACACTCAGTAGGTCAGTACGCAGTTGCCAAGGTCACATAAGTACTGCGAAAATGTAAGCTACCTCGACTACAGCTTCTCACACCCTGCTTCCTGTAAGAACTCCATCCCATTATCTCAGTTCCTCTGCCTCCATTGCATCTGTTCCGATGATGCCATCTTCCAAAACGGTGCTTCTGGCATGTCTTCCTTTTTCCTTAATCGAGGTCTCTCCCCCACTGTGGTTGACTGGGCCCTCAACCATGTCCAACCCATCTCCTGCACCTTTGCCCTCATCCCTTCCCCTCCCTCCCAGAACCATGAAAGGGTCTCACTTGTCCTCACTTTTCACCCCACCAGCCTCTGCATTCAAAGGATCATCCACCGCCAACTCCAGCATGATGTCACCACCAAGCACATCTTCCCTTCACCCTCCCTGTCGGCGTTCTGTAGGGACCGTTCCCTCCGCGACACCTTGGTCCACTACATTTCAACCCCCTCCCACGGTACCTTCCCATGCAATTGCAGAAGGTGAAACACCTCCTTCAATTTGGTCTACTGCATTGGCTGCTCCCAATGTGGTCTCCTCTACATTGGGGAGACTAAACGCAGACTGGGTGACTGCTTTGTAGAACACCTTCGCTCAGTCCGCAAGCATGACCCAGACCTTCCTGTCACTTGCCATTTCAAAACACCATCCTGCTCTCATGCCCACATGTCTATCCTTAGCCTGCTGCAATGTTCCAGTGAAGCCCAATGCAAACTGGAGGAACAGCACCTCATCTTCTGATTAGGCACTTTACAGTCTTCTGGAGTTAACGTTGAGTTCAACAACTTCAGACCATGAACTATCTCCTCCATCTTAATCCCTTTTTAAATCCATTTTTAAATTTATTATTATGTATTTTTAAAATTTGATTTTATTCTTTTATTTATTTGTTCATTTTTTTATCCTTTTTCCCAAAACCACCCACTCCCCTCTCCTCACCTATTTTTATGTCTTGCTTTCACAGAGTGCTGACTCTTCTTCTGCGATGAACAGCTTCTGCTATTTTACCTTTGTGCCACTATCAGCACCTTCTTGACACTTTACCACAACAATTAACACTCCCTTTGTTTTGTGTCCATGACATCTTTGTCAATCTCTCCTTAGCTGTCACCTATCCTTGACCTTACAACTTGTTCCACCTGCTCCACCCCTTCTTAAACAGTGTAAAATCCATCACATTTCTACTTCTCTTTAGCTCTGACGAGGAGTCACATGGACTCAAAATGTTAACTCTGTTTCTCTCTCCACAGATGCTGCCAGACCTGCTGAGGCTTTTCCAGTACTTTCTGTTTTTATTTCAGATTTCTAGCATCCGCAGTATTTTGCTTTTATTTAAGCGACATAATCATTTCAGTTTGTTCACTATAACCATCACATTACTATTCAACAACTTTAATGTTAGAAGCTAAAACCAATTAAGTCCACTTCGTCACTTGCTTTACTACTTACCTCACCTAAGAAAGGTTTCTAAACCGCCTCAATAAATGCCTCCTACAGAATTAAATATTTGTGAAGTCATAAGTGAAAATAATTTAAAATAGTACTTTTAACTGAGATCATAAATGTCCAATCTGTCCACGATTTGAATATATTTTCAAGTCAAAGGGCTGCTCTTCTGTAGCATAAAATGGGAAAAAAATCTCCATTTTGTTGAGAAAACAAAAGGAAAACTTGTAAGAAAGAACAACTATTAATGTATATTATCTATATTGTTTAACTCCTTAACAGCAATGATATACATTCAGTGCAGTACTGTACCTGCCCTCTTGTAAAGCTCCGGAGATGCTGAAGAGGCCAAAATCGGTAATTATTATCTTTCCATTGTCATAGAATATATTCTTTGACTTCAAATCTTTGTGGATAATTCCTTTAGCATGTAGGTAACCCATTCCCTTGAAAATAAAAATTATAATAATGTTTTAAGTAGGTACATGCTGGTTATTAACCACAGAACAAGTATTATATTTTCCCAAGTTACAAATATTATGCAAATTAATCAGCACAATAAAAATGTACAGCTTTGTTCCATATGTTATTAGCGCTAGTTGACTGATGTTAAATGACAATATTTTTTTAAATAAAAATGCTATATTACAAATACGAAGTTTATAAGAGTGTTATGTTTTGGAGCTCCTTCTGGTACCACACCCTAAGAGAGCATTGGCAACCATGGACTTCCATTGGATTGGTCCATGATTGTTCCTGGCAAAGTAGAGCAGTGGCTTGCTGTTGCCTTCTGCAGTATGGCTGACCAAGAAACTCTCCCGCTCTTACTGCCTGCCATCTGGCACATTGGAAGGATTTACAGGTGGATGATCAACCTGTTTGCTCACATTATGAATACATCAAGTTCTGGAGTAGGGTTTGAACCTGGAGCTTCTGGCCCAGAGTAGGGATGCTTCAACTGTGTCACAAGACTTCAATTTTGGGACCCTCTCTTTAATTTAAGGTAAAATGGAGGCATGAAGAGGGTTATGTGACCTGCTCAGAGTTCTGCCCAACAACATGCCTGGGTAGCTTGGTTGCTATGGGGACAAGAGGGGCCCAAGTCAAGAGACTTGATGAGAAGGTGCAAGTTGATCAAAGCTGTGGACAGTAGCAAGAGCATCTGCACATGAGGTTAGGAATGTCAGGTTTTATAAATAGTTATACTCTGAGTTGACTATTTAATTCCAAGCCAGAATGGAGTTGGGGGGGTCTAGAAGACAGTTAATTAGCATTTCTACCTGGGTACAAGGTTCTTGTTAATCACATTGCCATGGAATTGGGCTTTAAGATAGGATGAGTCCATTGTAGTATCAGATTACAGGATTTCCTAAAATATCATTGAAACTCACAGACCCAAAGGGAGTCTGCAAGACTCAAAGAGAGAGAGAGAGCTAGCAGGAGATAGAGGTAGCTGGTCCTTCACCTGAAGCAGAGAAATGCTGATCCTATTGTTCCTCATACAGAACATGGGTGAGAGCTCGTGCTCAGATTGAAGAGACCAATTTTGTGAGTATTCAAAGGAGGCTGGAAGATTCGCTTAGCCTGGGCTACAAAGAAGGATCTCCATCATAAACCTCACAGTGAAAGTCACTTCTGGGAGGAGAAGTTATCTGGCTGGGAAAGGAAAAAGGAAGCAGGCCATCGGGAGCAGAGAATAGTTTTGGACTGATTGCAAAAGAATAAAGGGTCTACTTAAGGGTCAGCATTAATTATAACCATGGTCGGGGATTGTCAATCATGATAAAAGTCACATGGGGGATCTTTTCGGCAGTTCAAATTATAGGTTGCCTACTAAATAGTGGCTAATCAATATTGCTTTTAGTTTGTTACAGTAAAATTCTGAAAGCTTGAAATCTTGTCATGTAATCCTTTCAGTCAGTCACTGTAAAGTCAAGTATCTTTTTAAAAGTATCTTAGTGATCTCTACAGGGATCATAACACTTTGCACACCTTCACAATCTCCTGAGCAATTTGTCTGGTTTTGTTCACATCCAGCACCATTTTAGCATCTCTAACGACAGAGTACAGAGTCCTTCCCTTGCAGAGGCTGCAAAAAAAATCAACAAATACTAAATAGCTGCAAGCTTAACTGCAAGTCGTGGGAAACTGAAATCATTGGCGATACTTATGAACATATATAACTATCAAAAAGAAATTAAATTATCTTTGTTACATTAATATATTGCAATACCTATTAAAATATTTTAAAGATTTAAGAATCTGTTAATACGAAAATGTAAAATTGTTTGAGTAAGAATCTTAAAAAAAACGATTAATACCATGGTTGAGACCTTTCATAATGGTTTCTGATAAAGGGCCCTCTTGAAGTACTGTGTATATGGAGCTGTCTGCATGTGCGCATATATATTTATTTATAAAAAATCATTTTCTTAGCAAGAAGTAGAAATATGATGATAGGGTGATACAATTCCCTCAAGTACTTCAAAAGATGCCCGTATAAAGCATCTCATCTTTCAATTTCTCAAATGCCCAAATGTAGGATCTAAGTTGTTGGATCTTTGAAAATTCCCAAGTATGTTCCCATTGGAGATTGTAAATCTCAATGAGCTTGGCTTCAAACTGTGCCCATCTGTTGTATGTAACTGTACTAGAGGTGCTTACTATCATATGAACAGCAGACTCTTTGAACTGGTAGCTTATCACCCGTGTCCAGATAGACTCTAGCCTCCCACATACAGCTCAGGTTACAGGTTTCAAGTAAATGTATAGCACTAATTTTGACACTTGAAGAGCCATTGTTAATTTGAGAAATGACTGGTTACTTAGAGGATTTTGATTCCTTGAGCATTTCATAGCAAGATCTCTGTATACCTCTCTGTACCTTACAATGTGGTTGAGTAACAGAATACTTTTACAGTTATTTAATCTTCACTATAGAGAAAGATTAAATGAGACCTTATAATTCATAAAATAAATGAAGTAAGCTAAGATATAAATCCTACTTCTAGTTGAGCTTCAAAGGGATTACATTAAGGTTAAAACGAAATTAGATTTCTCATTTACTATCTCACCTTCTTTGCCTTTGGAAAATTTGAATTTTGGAAAGTTGGGAGAATATTTCAATCTGACTATCGACCTGTTGCCTTCAATCAATGATTAAAATAATCAACTTCTGTACTGAGTTTTGATTAAGAATACCCTTATGATGTGAATGTCCATCACAGTGCTAGTTGAAATTGGCCTTAAGGAGATGTGGTCGACTGTAGGTCAAATTCTCATTTCTCATCTTGGAAGTCCTTATACCATATAGTTGTGAATGACATTGGCTGCAATACTGCACTGAAGACCACAATCCATGCAAGAACATTATATTACTAAAATCCCTATTTTTCAACTTGAGAAGATCACAGCTAATTTTCCAAAACAGAATGTGTAACTCCCATTGTTTTTCCAAAAGGTTTGATGATTTGTTATTTTACAGGAACAGAGATGTATCTGATGTAAGGAAGAATTTATTCCACTGTTACACTGGAAGTGTCTCTGAAGGTTAAAAAGTCTAATTGTAGAAAACAGCCGGCTGTTCCCCGGCTACCGACTCCATCCTTCTCTGGAAGCTGGCTGAGGCAGAACCTGACTGTTCACAACCTTGGAATCATATTTGACCATGAGATGAGCTTCCGACTATATATTGCACCATTATGAGGATTGCCTAGGACCTCTGTAACATCACTCAACTCAGTCCCTGCCTCGGCTGCTGATATCCTCAGCCATACCTTTGTTGCCTCCAGATTTGACAATTCCAGCACCCTCCTGGCAGCACTAGCCACAATTGACTGTAAGTTTGACGTCATCCAAAGCTCTGTTGCCTGTGTCCTGTTTTTCACCCAGTCCCATTCATCCATCACCCCTGTGCTCGCTGAGCTACTTTGGCTCCCAGTCAAGCAAAGTCTCAATTTTAAAATTCTCATATGAAGAGACATATGGACTTGAAATGTTAACTCTGTTTCTCTCTCCACAGATACTGCCAGAGGATGCTGAGTTTTTCCAGCATTCTCTGTTTTTGTTTAAAATTCTCATCCTTGTTTTCAAATTCCTCCATATGGTCTCCCCCTTCCCATCTCTGTAATCTTCTCCAGTCGTTTCTGCGCTCATCCGATTTTAATTGCTCCACCATTGGTGGCCAGGCCTCCATCTGCCTAAGCCCTGAACTCTGGAATTCCCTTCCTAAACCTCTTCACTTCTCTACCTCGCTTTCCTCCATCAAGACACTCCTTAAAACTAAACTCTTTGACCAAGCTTTTTGGCTATCTGCTCTAATATCTTCTTACGTGACTCAGTGCCAAATTTTGCTCTACGATACTCCATTAAAGCACCTTGGGATGTGTTATTACATTAAAGATGCTAATATAAATACAAGTTATTGTTGTTGAGGTTAAGTACAGGCTAACTGCTTATAAATCCTCAGCTGCTGCCCTGACAATAGTCCATGTTTTCAAGGTCAGCAGAAACCTTCAAAACAAGGACTGGCTTCATTTTTATAAAAAATACTTTGCATTAAGTTATTTTAATGTTGTAGATTCCCTTTCCATTTAGCATTGCTGTTGTATGAATAAATTTGAGTTTGTTAGACACAAGTGTGAAACTTTCAAGTACGAGAAATGCATAGACACAAGACAGAGAGAAAGGGGGAGAGGAGAGAGACATCGAGAGGGAGAGCAAAACGTTAATAATCAGCTTAGACTGCTGTCCCTTTTTGCCCATTGTGATCTTCCCCCAGTGCAGGTATTCAGTAGGTGTTTACGCATTTTATTTCAGCATAATCAAATGAGTCATTCACCTCATCTGGTATTTGAGATGATCCTTTAACTTAAATTATACTACAAAACACCACAAAAAAAATGCAAAGGTAAAATTTTTGCTCTTACGGAAAGGATCAACAATTTGTTAATTTTCTTTACCCATGGGGATACCGTGCTTCCACTAATGTGGAAACTGCAGAGCCATACAAGGGGAAAATTCAGGGCCATTGTTTGAATACCTATGACAACCTAATCTAACACTTTGCTTACCAGCATTTCTCAATTACAAACTTCAATCCTAGCCACAATTCTTCAGTGTGAAGTTTTCACTGCGGTAACTGTTAGCACTTACAAACTGATGTCGCTCTTTATTGTGGCCTTTCTTTAACATTGATTTCATTTTTAAATCAGTCAGCATGTGAAAATGTTCCTGCCTTCCCTGAAAACATTGGCCTGTTTAAAATACCGGTAATTAACTCACCCTCGCTATGTTTCAGAGTTGTACCCTCCCCATCATGGCTAAAGGGTATGAAAATCAGGGCTTCAGGTTTTTCAAACTTTGGTTCTGATCATTAACTAATTGAAAAATCTAGTGCCATATCAGATTTTTGTTTTGCAAACAACAAGCAATAAATAGCAGACACCAAGAGTGAAATGCTATGTCACTGTGATGTGGTGTATTTGTACATCTTCTTAGTCCCTACCTTTAGACCTGTTTCTCCCCTGATTTTGCACATGACAAAGCACAGTGTGACGATGAGTAGGGGTCACAGGCTCAACCTCCATCCACAATATGCACGAGTTATAATTCTGATGGGCATTATAACAGGTGCAGGGAGCTCCTATTAGGGGCACTAGCTCCCTTACCATATAATAATGCACGGACATGCCACCATTTAGATGTGGACATAATTTCCCAGCAGTTACCAAGCTATACATTCAGTCATCAATGTGTAACTATAAAGATTACATCCAAAGAGTGCTAGGCAACTACTGCTTTGAGAATTGATGATTTCAAGGAAGACAAAATATTGACGGAATTCTGCAGAGGTGGCAGAGGTCATACTGCTGGGTCCAAAAGCGAGCAGGTCACCGCTTCGGCGTTCAGTGGGATCCAGGGTTGCGTTTTGCTGGTGGCAGCCATTTAAGCAACTGTTGCTGGGTCTGCCATCCTATTAAGGACGGCGGCCCACCCCCAAGGGCTGCCAGCCCAGTTAGAGGCTGGCAACTCAGCGGCCTCAGGAGTGTCACTGCTAGCAGTGACCACTGATGCGCTGCACCTGGAGATCAGGGTCCATCAATGGCCATTTGCCCTCAAAGACAGGTAAGTGGGGTCTGGAGATGCAAGGGCCAGGTAGGCAGATCCTGGCAGAGTGGGGTGGTGGCGGGGGGGGAAGCATTGGGGAAATTTGCTGAGGACAGGGCTCGGGGTGAACCATTGCTGCCAGTTGGGGTGAACCAAAGAGTACCCAAAAAGGAGGCCTCAACACCCCAACCCCGAAGTCTGCTGGGAGGCCACCACAGATAACCTAGCTGGCAGTCTCTGCACACAACCGCTTGTAAAATGTCAGCCCAAACAGGAAGAGGCCCTTATTTGGCCACAAATGTCTTAATTGGGCTCCAGGCAGGATGGCCATCTGCCACTTTTCCTGGCACTGGCAAAATGGCATGACAGCAGGAAGATGTTGGGTACGCCACTCGGTGCCTTCCCGTGCCATTTTGCTGCCTCTTGGCCCGAACTCAAAGGTTTGGTAAAATTTAGCCCAGTATTTTTTCGAGATGCTTTACAAGCTTTTCAGTGCAGACTTTTTTTTAGTAATTTTATTTTTGCTCACCTTGGTGAGAAGGCTTGGTGTGATGAGTACTGACATTGCCATGCCTCAGAAATCTGCATAATGTGCTTCCTTATGTGAATCCTGCTATATTTAAGTTCTCAAGCATAAGAAGAAAGATCTAGGAATGCCAAGCAGGTGACGCAGGAGGACTGTGTACGCCTGCCATTATCCTCCCACCCACAAACATAGATCGGGTACATCAATTGCAACTTTTCCGAGGAACTGTGTGTGTGTATGGGTTCCAGTTGCCAAGGAGACAATGGTAGAATTGTGGCACTTATTTTAATCTGTTCTGGAGCCAAACTCCATCAAATATATAGCATGGCCATGGGCTGTGAAGGTGACTTCAGCCATTATCTTTTAGGCTTAGGCTCATTCCAACTACTGCACTGGGTTGCTAACCCTCCAGGATTGCCCTAGAGTCTCCAAAAGTAAACACTTACCTCCATGACACTGCTGAGCAACCCTGGAGAAAAATAAAAGGAGGTGATAAGAATTGTGGTTTAAAAAAAATTCTATGAACACTTTTGTTTACCACTTATGAAAACATCAGGCATGGGGGAAAAAGCCTGTCTGACTGACTGTAAAGAATCATCCAATAGATCATGGAGAGTCTAGTTGCCGTTCAATTGGCAGGTGTGTAGGATGTTGGGCAGGGCAGTTGGAGGCCAGGGTGTGATGATATATTCAGGAACATGTCCAACCAGAATTGGCAATCCTACCCTGCAGTCCTTTGGCAATCCTCAGGGTCAACCAGGATAACTCTTCTTTATTTTCCATCCACCTCATGCATCATTTGCCAGCCATTAAATATGGAGGCTGCCACTTCTCCTACTAGCTCTCTACTTCATGGCTCCACATTTGTTTTCTTTTCACTTGATTTTTGCATGGTACTTATTTCTCCTCATCCCCCTGAGGATTTTCAAAAGGGACTGATGGATTGAAATAGTTTCTGAACATTTTCACTGATTCTAAGGGCAGAATTTCGCCCTCGTTGGGTGGGCTCGGCGGGAGCGGTCGGAAAGCCAACCGCCACTCGCAATTGGGGCTTAGCCGCGATTTCACGATGGTGGACCAATTAAGGCCCGCCCAGCATGAAACGTGGCTCATCATAGGCCAGGAAGGGCCGAGTGGAGATGTGGGCCTGTTGGCCGCCAGGTCCATTGGCGACTTAGCGGCCTGATTAAAAACGACGCAGGCAGCCCCAGAAAGGCTGCCAGGGAAGGACGTCCATCTGCCATTGTAAAGATGAACTTGAATGTGGTAGCAAACGTCAGGCAGGCAGGCAGGTCGGCTGGGCACCAGCTCCCCATTTTTCTGATGAGTGCCTCGCTGCCCTCCTGGAGGGCGTGGCTGCCAGAGGGGACATCCTTGTCCCCGGAGATGGGAGGAGGAGGCAACCGCACCTCACAAAGGAGACATAGGAGGAGGTGGCAGACTGGGTGAGCAGCCACGATGCACCTGGGTGCAGTGCCGGAAGCGCTTTGATGACCTGCTGCGCTCAGGAAGGATGAGTACCATGTTGGCATGGGACAGTGTGTTGAATTGTTTTGGGCTGGCCATCCCCCCATGGAGCTCAGGGCTGTTACAGAGTCTGAGTCAATCATACTGGAGCTGATCAAGGGTCTGAGCCCCGGCCGCTTTGACCGAGTACCTTGTGGCTTGAACCCACAACCTGGATGTGCCCTGCAAGGTGCTCCTCGGCTATGGGTTGGCCAGGTTGCAATGGCGCTACATGTACAGAGCGGACTAATCAATGCTCCTTTGTTCTTTCAGGAGAAGACATCCCAGAACAATATTGAGAGGTCGCGGACTGGTGGAAGACCCCCACACCTCCTCATCCTCTCCCAGTACAAGCAGGAGGCCCTGGAGCTCAAGAGACGCTCCGCACCTTGGTCAAGTGGCCATCATGAGGCAGGGGTGTCAGATGAAGGTAAGAGTGTAGTGCACAGAGGTGAGAATTTTGGCTTCTGCAACCATTCTAGTGTAGTCTCTTCATTGATGTGAGCCTTGAACCTGTAGCCCCCATTGATCGTTGAAAGACGAGGGCACTGTGATGGAGGTCTCCGTTGTCTCACCAGGTTGCTTGACATGCACAGTGTGATGACTTTAACTAATGACATGTCCTTCTCCCTTTTAGATTCGCCAGCAGGCATTCACTCTCCGGACCCTGAAGGGCCACCCCTGACCCCGGAGGACCACCATGCTCCCCAAGCACCTGTGTCACACCCACCCTCTGAAGCAGGCACCAGCACCTCGGTGGGCATTATTTCAGTGGTTAGTATCTCAGTGCACATTGGTGAGGGCACTTCACACTCACTTGACGTGCAGGTACAGGCAGAGAGTGCCCTGGGCGTCGGCAGTTGGAGGACTGCTGGAGACCAGGACGATGCTCAGTCGAAGGTAGATGATGAGCATCTGGAGTCATCCATTAGTCAACAAAAGCTGGATGTCCAGCAGGGTGTGTGGGAGGATCTGGCAGAGATCCATAAGCGCATGCACGCCATGGTCTCTGTTGTGGACGAATCCAAGGAGGGCAGAAGCATTGCGTTGACCCTTATAGCCAAGCGCAATGCCTCCTCCATGGAGAGTGTGGCAACTCTCATGGAGAGGCTGCTCCAGGAACAGAATCAGGGGCTCCTGGGGTTGCGCTCGGTCCTGTAAGCCCTCACACAGGCATTGACCTCAGCTGGTCAGTGTCAGTGTGGGAGATGGATGAGGCACCCAGTATCCCATCTAGGTGCCCATCCATCAATGGCGAGCAGGGAGGTCCACAGCGACACCGCTTTGGCACATGAGCTGCCTGCCGTCTCTACCGTCTCCTTCAGGGAGCTCTGGATGACGGTAGCAGCTCCTCTGTCTGTGACCGGCACACCTGGGTAGATGCCAGCCGTGGCACTGGCTGCTCCCTCCCAGGCGGGGCCAGCACAGGCTCCACTGGCCAGAGGACGACTGCCAACGTCATCAAGACCAACAGGACAGCACAGTCAGCAGGCTATCTCCAATGCCGGTGCCAGCGAAGGGGGAGCACCTAGATGTAGCACCCGCAAATGTAAGGTTAAAGCCCCTTAAACAAGAGGGGCTGGTCACAGGTGATCTTTTGTTCACCCATTTTGTTTTTCTTTTTTTAATAGTGTGACTACCAACACCATTTTTTTTCCATTCAAAACTGAGTGTTCCAACGTATAATTACATTTGCTTTTGTGTTATAGGCCTGAGTATGCTTCATTTGTTTTGTAAGTGCAGGGTAGGCCAATGCTGGACATGGGAGGCTTGAAACTTTATTGCACAGGCACTGAGTGTATCTTGGGGGCCAAGGAAAGGGTCATTTCTGTGATCCAGGATGGGAGCGGCAGCCCTGGCATGAGGTGGTAGTTCTTATTTGGCAGCCTAGCTGAAGGAGTGTTGGATCAAGGCCTCTCTGGTGTCCCTGCCTCCCTGGAGGATACAGAGGTCTGGCTCCACGCCCTCAGCATTCTCCTCACCATGCTCCTCTTCTGACTCACTACTGGATTCATCCTCTGTGGCCTGTGTAGCTGCATCAAGGTCCTCTTCCTCCAATGGGTCCCCCCTTGCCAGTGCAAGATTGTGGAGAGTGCAGCATGCAACCACTATCAGTGACACATGCTCTGGAGGGTATTGCAGTGCATCCCTTGAATGGTCCAGGCATCGGAAGCGCATCTTGAGAAGAGTTATGGCTCTCTCTACCACCGCCCTTGTGGAGGCCTGGCTCCTGTTGTACTGCTGCTCTGCCTCTGTTCTTGGGTGACGGAGAGGCGTCATGAGTCACCTTTTCAAGTGATAGCCCTTGTCACCAAGAAACCACCCAACCGGTCGGGCTGGAGCACTGAAGAGCGTTGGCACCTGGGAGACTGTGAGAATGCAGGCGTCTTGGGAGCTGCCAGGGTACCTTGCACAGACTTGCAAAATCTGCATACTACCACATTTAACAACTCTTTGACCTTTTGTTTAAGACTTTTTTTGCCATCTCTACTTTGCCTCCACCTATCACTGGCCTTCTATCCAGCTTCACCGCTTCCACCCCCCTAAATCAGTATATATTTCACCACATCTCTACCTCCCTTTCGATCTGAAGAAGTCATACGGACTTGAAACGTTATCTCTGTCTCTCTCCAAAGATGCGGTCAGACCTGCTGAGTTTTTCCAGCATTTTTTGTTTTCGTTGTAGAATCTGCATCCTGTGGTCACACACTATCTGCACGTTCATGGAGTGAAATCCCTTCCTGTTGATGAAGGCACCCGGCTGAACTGTTGGCGTCTTGATGGCCACTTGTGTGCTGTCGATGGCACCCTGGACACAAGGGAACCCAGCAATCGCTGCAAAGCCTTTGGGTCACTCAGCCTTGCTGGCCTTGTCAGTATGAAAATGAAGGAAAGTCAATACCCGCCTGAACAGAGCTTCTGTCACCAGCTTGACACAACTGTGGACAGCTGATTGGGAGACTCTACAGAGATCCCCCACTGAGCCCTGGAAAGAGCTGGAGGCACAGAATTTGAGAGCTGCTGCGACCTTCAGAGCCACTGGCATGGGGGTTCTACCCATGCAGTCGGAGCTGATCTCAGGCCCGATCATCTGACAAATGGATATCACTGTCTCCCTTGAGAGGCGGAGCCTCCAATGGCATTGCACCTCGGACATATTGAGGTAGCTGCATCACTGCCTGTAAACTATGGCAGCAGGATAGAGGTGTCTTCTGCGGCCCCTTCCGCCTTGGACTACCTGCTGGCCCTGCACCCCTTGTGCCTGCACCTCTCCTCCCAGAGGTCCCTCCCCTGGAAACTGCATTGGAATGTGTGGCCTCCTCTCCCTTCTGACCTGCTGCTCCTCCTCAGAGGAGGTGCCTCCTGCAGAGACCACAAGCCCAATTACCAGGGTAACAGAAGGCTGTCTGATACCTGGAAGGCTCCACACAGTCTGATCCTCAGGGGGCCTGGAAGACACCAGTGAGTCTTGAAATGAAGCCTGGAAATGCTAATAATGAAGACCCGATCAGAGATTAAGCTGACAAGTATTAATAAGCCACCAGCAGTGAGTTATCTCCAAAACTCCTCACTATACACATTGACAATGCTGCTGACTCTCCTTATGTCGCCTGTGGATGAGGTTTTGCAAATTGTGGCCTGCTCGTCTGCCCAACAAGCGAAAAATCGCACAGACAACATTAAATCGCTGTCAATTGGATTGTCAAGGGCCTTAACTGGCCTCTTAATTATTGGCGGGTGTGGCTCCAACTCCAGCGTCTGCCTGTTGAGCAAAATATCATGCGAGTGCACGATGACGTCAGGACACTTGCCCGACGTCATCACGTGTCATTTCACGCTCGACCGGGTCAGGCGCATGCCCGCCCACTCGGCAAAAAGTTCTGCCCTAAGAATTTTTGTCGTTCGCTCCCCTGCGCATTCACTTATTTTCAACTACCTTGAGTTTCACCAAGAGCTTAATCAGTCCCCCCAATTAGGTCAAAAGGCCAATGCTACACAAGGAACTATGAAAAATGATGCATTGGAAAATTACATGCAATCAGCTCACAGTACCTTTGGAATGTTTTTCACTAGCACATAGCCATTCTTGACTTGAATACCTATCATTTTATATGTTCCTCAGCCCAGCATCAATCAGGGCGTTGATCATTGCAGACAGCAGCACAGGCACGCTATCATTAAACAAATAACCATGGGCTGTACCAGAGATTCTACAAGCACTTCAAACGATCAGCAGGATGATGAAAGCCTTTCATGTGCTTATATTGCCCTTGCTGATTATTCAAATGAACTTGAGCTTAGAAATTACTGTCTATGGTATTATTATAGAAACAGAAAACATTTGTATTCAATTCTTACATCCCATAATTTTAACAAAGGAATTCCTTTTGTTTACTTTTATTTTAATTAGATTTAGTACCTCCATTAAAATGACAGAGAAAAATAATTTGATATGAACGTGTTGTCAGCTTGTATAAGTTACACACAGTTATTTCTGGGTTTCTACAATGCAAGTGGCGTTGCCACAATTGATGTGCAATAGAGACTCAATTAAGGAGCAAGTGTCTATGTTGAAAAGAAAACTGGGCATGTGGGAGCGACGCTTCCTCTCCATTGCGGGTAAGAACCTGGTCATCAGGTGTGAGGCCCTCTCGCTGTTGCTGTACGTGGCAGGTCTGGCCCATTCCAGACTCCAAGCCATCTTTCGCTTTATCTGGAGGTCGAAAATGGATCATGTCCGCAGGGTGGCGACGTACATGTCTCTAGATAAAAGGGGAAAAAAGTGCCCAACATCGCCCTCATACTGATGGCCACCTTTGTGTGCGGCTGCATCAGTCTGTGCGTAGACCCTCGGTACGCAAACACCAAGTGTCACTACGTGCTGAGGTTCTACCTGTCCCCGGTGTTGCGAAGGATGGATCTGGCCACGCTGCCGCAGAATGCTCCAAGTAGTTGGACCGTGCCGTACCACCTGTCCCTGGTGGAAAAATTTATGCAGAGAAGACGTAGCTTGGCTGGTGGTGAGAAAGGCCCTCCCCGTCAGATCCTTCCAACATGCCAGGAGTCTCACCCCTCTGCACATTGCCCCCAAGTTGACTGTGGTGGGGACGAGACCGTTGTTCACCTCCTTGTGGATTGTGCCTTTGCAAAGAAGGTCTAGAGAGAACAAAAACAGAAACAGAAATACCTGGAAAAACTCAGCAGGTCTGGCAGCATCGGCGGAGAAGAGTACAGTTGACGCTTCGAGTCCTCATGACCCTTCAACAGAACTAAGTAAAATTAGGAAAAGAAATTGTTTTCCTAATTTTACTTAGTTCTGTTGAAGGAACATGAGGACTCGAAACGTCAACTGTACTCTTCTCCGCCGATGCTGCCAGACCTGCTGAGTTTTTCCAGGTATTTCTGTTTCTGTTTTTGTTTTGGATTTCCAGCATCCACAGTTTTTTATTTTTAAGGTCTGGGGAGAGATGCAGTGGTTTCTGTCGAGGTTCATCCCGAGCAGTTCTGCGACACAGGACGCTGTGCTCTATGGGCTGTTCCCAGGGACACACACCAAGGCAAACATCAACTGCAGCTGGAGGATCATCAACTCAGTGAAAGATGCTCTTTGGTCTGCCCGAAACTTGTTGGTCTTCCAGCGCAAAGAGTTGTCCCCCGACTGAGTGTTGCAGACTGGCACATTCCAAAGTCCAGGACGACGTGCTGAGGGATGCACTAAAGCTTGGGGCAGCTGCTGCAACGGCGCAATGGGGAAAGGTCGCTGTCTAAGACCTTTCTGCCGCAGTGCACCGAGGGGCTGGGAACTGTTGAGAGCCCCTCGGGCTGTACAGCTCAAAATTACTGTATGCATTGAATACTAATTGTTGTATTATAATTGTATTAAAGCACCTCAGAGTGCAACATGATGTATGTTGATAACTCCAACACCATTGTCTGATTGTCTGCATTGATCATATTGAAATTATTGTAATATTCATTGATTGTATTGATGCACCTTGCGATACATGTGTAAAAGTTGATCGTACTTTTGTGATGGTGATTTTGAAATGTTTTGGAATGTTCGTCCAGATATTTTATGAATGAAGTATATTTTTCAAAAAAAAAAGAGACTCAATTGGTTCATTTATTGGGAGCCACCCGTTAAAATTGCCTCTCTATTGAAGAGGTAGATGATGTTTTTAATAAAAAAAAACTCTTTTCACCACAATTAGAAACATTAACAACAACCCCTAATGAAGGTAAAAGAAAAAAACCGCGGATGCTGGAAATCCAAAATAAAAATAAAAATGCCTGGAAAAACTCAGCAGGTCTGGCAGCATCTGCGGAGAGGAACACAGTTAACGTTTCGAGTCCGTATGACTCTTTGACAGAACTAAGTAAAGATAGAAAAGAGGTGAAGTATAAGCTGGTTTAAGGGGGGGCGGGGGGGCTGGTGGGTAGAGCTGGATAGAGGACCAGTGATAGGTGGAGATTGCCAAAAGATGTCATAGACAAAAGGAAAAAGAGGTGTTGAAGGTGGTGTAAGGAATGTGCTAATTAAGGGTAGAAAGCAGGACGAGCAAGGTACAGATAGCCCTAGTGGGGGTGGGGTGGGATGAAGGGAAGGGATCAAAATAGGCTAAAAGGTAGAGGTAAAACAATGGATGGAAACACATTTAAAAATAATGGAAATAGGTGGGAAAAGAAAAATCTATATAAATTATTGAGAAAAAAAGGGGAGGGGGGGGTTGGAAAGGGGGTGGGGATGGAGGAAAGAGTTCATGATCTGAAATTGTTGAACTTAATATTCAGTCCGGAAGGCTGGAAAGTGCCTAGTCGGAAGATGAGGTGCTGATCCTCCAGTTTGCGTCGAGCTTCACTGGAACAATGCAGCAGGCCAAGGACAGACATGTGGGCATGAGAGCAGGATGGTGTGTTGAAATGGCAAGCGACAGGGAGGTTTGGGTCATTCTTGCGGACAGACCGCAGGTGTTCTGCAAAGTGGTCACCCAGTCTGCGTTTGGTCTCTCCAAGGTAGAGGAAACCACATTGGGAGCAACGAATGCAGTAGACTAAATTGAGGGAAGTGCCCTAATGAAGCATCTGTTGAGTAAGAAGACCATGGCAATCATTGAAAAACGTTAGGCCAACCTTAATGAGTAGCAAGGAGCACGTGGCTGGAAATTCTGGATTCTGTCCATGCTTTTCCTATGATCAATTTTAACAGTCAGAAAGCCTTAGGCTTGGGGCATGGTGGTTCCTAATGTGTGCTGCCAGCATACACAAACAGGACTGATGTACAAAAACCACCAGACAGTCCGGAAACTGTAAAGAACCAGTGTAAGCACACAGGTGAATTTCAGAGGATAAGTTAAACTGGGACCCCAACTCTCCTCTCTGATGAACATTTAAGGTTCCATAGTAATATTTTGAAGAACAGCAGAGGAGTTCTTCCCACTGTCTTGGCCAACATTTATCCCTCAACCAACATTACTGGTTGCTGTTTGTGGAACCTGGCTATGTGTAAATTAGTTGCTGCATTTCCTACATTGTACCAATGATTTTAACAAGTAATTAACTGACTGTAAAGCACTTTGGGACATCCTGGTCATTAAAGGGGTTATATGAAGGTAAATCTCTTTCTTTCTTTCTTCCTTCCTATGTGCTGCATGTGATTATGCAACCTTTACATTACTGTGCACCAGAACTTCTCAGTACTTTGTGTAGGTGTAAGAATTCAGAAATTACCCCTCAGTAATCAACCTGCATGCACTTAACTCCGAAGTTCTGATTTTATGAGGCCTGTAAAGTCTTGGCTGTGCACATCTTTGCTAAATGTGCCTCTATGCTGATGTCAGCGAGAGACATGGCCTTGCTGAATTTTGCAAGGCAATCTCTTCATCTTCATAGGCTTAGGGTCCTGCAAATGCAAAATGTTTAAAGGAAGATAGCACAGGAACACGATTGTTTGCCGGGGCAGGGAGAGCAGGGGCTTGCAAAATCAAGGCAGGCAGTATATCTCAAAGGGGAAATCAATGGATGGCCAGGAGGCGCAGAATATTACAAGAAAGAAAGGTAGGCAAAATTGACTCCTTCACTGACCAGGCCTTGGAAATCTTGCTGCAGGAGGTGCACCAGGTTAGGAGAGCAGCTTCTTTTTGGCACGGAATGCCACCCTGCTGTGTAGATGGAAGTCCAAATTTCAAGGCAGGAGATGACATTGAGTGAATGCAATATCCCAAGTACACCAGACCTGGAAAAGGTTTCTATCGATCTGGAAGGGTGGCATAGCAAGTATACCATAATTGCTTGCTTTTCTACCATGTAGCCCAAAAGAACGTGCTTTTCTATCTCCCTCAGGGAAAGAGCATGATGAGAGCCCTCGTCATCACTTTTTCACTCAATAAGATGTGGAGATTACAATTACAACGAGCCACATTGATACCGTGTGCATAGCATTTGGAAGTTCTGTTTGTAATCAGTACAGCCATACTGCCATACATAATTAATTTGCAATGTCTTAGCCCCAAAAAAGGTGGTGTTCACAGAGGTGTTGTTTGAGTACCTAAGGAGGTTCCTATTTAGCCTTCTTTCCTGCATTCTGACTAGAATCTGAGTCAGTACACTACAACAGGGACAGGTGAGCGACTGCAATGCTGACCACACTCAGAGAGAGGGGGAGTGAAAGTAAATTAGAGATGTGCTGTCTCTACCTAGCAAGCATTCTCCATATATTAATCCTTCATATTCTAACTCCTTTCTTCAGAATAAAGATTGAACTAGGTAAGTAACTGCATAATGCATTATATATGTTGTGGTACTACAAGATGCATTTTTGTGGCATCAGGAAGACTTCGCCAATGTTTATAAGTGGCGGGTGGGACCCAGATTCAGGAGATCCACCCCCATTTCTAGCCAATTCCATTTTTGCTGATAGGGGAAAGGGGGGCGAGGTGAATCATCAATGTGGTTGTCCATTTAAAATTGAAAGAGACACCATTTTGACTGTTGCAAGGGCCTTTGGGGGGTCATGAATTGATGGAGTAGACATAAATGCACTTAAAGGATTGATAAGATCTTTTTAACTTATTAACTTATGATCTTAAGTTATTAAATTCCCCATTCTATAAACAAAAAAAAAACAAGCTGCAGCTGTCACTGAAAGTTAAAAAAAATCCTCTGCTGGACTGCTTTGATCGACAGGCATAGGTTAGAAAAATTATTAGCACCTGCTCATGTAGTTTCAATAGAGCTCTTTGTTTGACATTTCCCAAAGGGCTGTTATTATGTCATTAAGAATGCTTGGCTGAGTTTCAAAAGCAACAGTTATTTCAGGAGGGTGTTCTGAGTTCACAGTTTGATTAATAGTTTAAAGAGGCTTTTAAAACATTGGCTATCATTAATTTGGTTAGTGAAATAGATGTTTGTTTGTTTTTATAAGAGGTTAACCAAGAGAGGGGATTTAAACATTTTGAATGAATTTTATGAATAGGAGTATTTTCATCATTAGATTGTGAGAAGTTTATTTCTTTCATCTCCACATGGTTCCTGAGGTCTGCCCATGGTGAATACTGGGTGAGTGGCTATGAAAGCAGTACAGAGACAAGAGGGGTAAGTGAGGGGGCATGAGTTGGCACTGAGTTGGCATGAAGGTTATGAGGGGCCATGGGGTTTGGTGTGGGGGTGAGGAGGTGTGAGCGGTGAGGGTTAGAGGGCCTAACAACTTCTAAAGCAACTGGGACAAAGTCCCATAGAACTAAGGCAGGCCTTCCAACTAGCCTACCTTGGCATTTGCCCATCCCCATGGCCACCTACGCTCAATGTACGGGGTCAGCGAGCCCGACTCCATCCCGAACCCTTCCACCCGGAGTGAAAATTGCGCTTATCAGGGTACTTTTAATGAGGTGGGTCCGGTAAGGCAAGAAATTTACCAATTCGAGTTACTTGCCTGGGTGGCCAAGATCCAGCCTATACCTCTCTTTGTAAGCAATGTCCTGGCCATACAAAGTAAGTTTGTTTTCTTTTCTGTAGGTTCCTCCCAAAATGAGGTGACAGGACCTAGTGGCAGCATAATTTGCAACACATCAAAACATTTGTGACCACAGATTCCAGCAATCACAAGAATGTAGTTGGAGGAAGAATTTTTTGGTTACTTACAATTCATAAGGCAAGAAGAGCAAATGGAACTGATAGGAGAGAAATAAGAAAGAACTGTGATGTCACGTCACATATCAAGCAAATGGACAAGGAGTTAATATTTTGCTGGAAATCTTGGGGAACGTATAGCAATGGACTTCTAACCTCACTGCAGTACTGCTAGAGGATTTTACAGAAATTCAGTGTAGCATTCAGCGAGAGGTATCTTCATGAATATCTTTAGGCATGATTCAAAGTAGTGAGGGAATGAACTCAGAACGATTGTCATCAGCACTTTGACTGATGCCACTGAGGCAGCCCCTAGCAGGAGTCTGATGCTGTTGGATTCACTAGACAACGGTTGAGTCATTTGGCCTGTTCATATGTTGTAAGCTCTCAGTTGAGAGAGTAAATCTCTTAGCTAGTCTAGCAGTCACATGCCCATTTTACAGGCAAGGTAAATACTATGGCACAGCCTTATTCAAACTCTTGCAATTCTGTATACTTCTACTAGTTAAGTGAGGTCTGCACAAGCTGATAGTATAGCATCACCTGACTCCGTAATCCACAGCTAGAAGAATTTAACGTGTAACACATCAAATACTTCCCAAGGTGAGACTCTAAAGCATCACAAAATTGGCCTTCAATCTTTTTCTTTGTTAGATTTTTCGTTGTTAGTTGTGGGAGGTGATGTCATAGTGTAATTGTCTAGCAATGGACTAGTAATCCAGAGACCCAGGGTAATACTCTGGGGATATGGGTTCGAATCCTGCCACAGCAGATGGTGGAATTTGAATTCCATAAAAATCTGGAATTAAAAAGTCTAATGATAACCATGAAACTATTGTCATAAAAACCCATCTGGTTCACTAATGCCCTTTAGGGAAGGAACTCTGCTGTCCTTACCTGGTCTGGCCTACATGTGACTCCAGACCCTCTGAACAAGGGCAATTAGGGATGGGCAATAAATGCTGGCCTAGCCAGCAACACCCACATCCCATGAATAAATTTTAAAAAATAAAGACAGAATTAAAATAAATGCCCTGTTGTCAGCAGAGAACTTAATGGACACAAGAATAACACAAATATTTTGCAATGCATTAACTAGTTGCCCTTCTGTTTGACAGCGCAGTGCTAAGCACAAGTCCTGTTAAACCATTCTTTGCAAATCTTTTCTTATCTGTTGTTAGCCACTTCATCCTCATACCCACTGTTGAACTAGTTTCTCAGAGGAATTCAGCTGAAGTCAATTCACTCTCAGAGTCCAATAGTCTGCTTCGTAATGCTTCTTATATGCTTTTAACAGATTAAGCAGCTTCAGGGTTTCCATTTTCTAGTGAGTTTATTTTACTCTGTTGACAAATTCATTTATAATAAACATTTAAAGCCTGTTTTATTAATATTGCTTCCTCATTAATATGATCCATAGTTGAAGTTTCTGGTTCACTCTCCCAGATTTCAGATTCTGATAAACCGGTTAGAAAGGCATTGCAGTCTAACTGCACCATTATATCTGGTTCTTGCACTGGTCTGTGAATTGGCAATAATTCTTCAATAATACTGCTAATTTTTTTTTTAAATTCTGTTCATTTCAAATAGATTTCATTCACATAAACTCACAAGCAAATAAAATACAGCTCAAACAAATCCAAGTTAATGCTGTGTTGAATGATCTTTGTTCACATTTGGATGTAACTCAGATGGAAGTGATTCAGTAAGAACACCCAGTCAAATTACTAAATCAGTAATAAAATGAATTAGGCAAAATATTGAATGTTAAAATTGTCACTTTCAAGTTAAGCACGTAAAGACCCTCCATTCACTCCCATCAATGCATTTTTAGGGCGGAATCATCCCAGATTTGCATTAAGAGTGGTAGCGGACAGGAAAAAGAACATTTTACCGGCCAGTCGCAATGGCAGTTTTTCACGCCGTATCATCTCGATCCCACCTCATTAATCATGCATTCACGGGAAGCAGACCGTTTTGCTGGTGGGCAGCCTCTGATTCACCTGCCACGCCATCACCTCTCTACTTCCTCACGCTGGGCACCATAGTTAAAGTGCAGCCGCACGCACACCTCTCGGTGCTTTCAGCCCAGGACTGCTGAACAGAAGACATTGCCCCAAAAGGCAAAAAGATTCAGTGACATGTCCCTGTGATGCCTTCTGGACACCATTGGAGCCCGCCACAAAGTCCCATACCCCTGCTCTGGCAGTGTCACCTTGGGAGGTGATGGCAGTGGTGGCCAGTGCCAAAGCTGCATAGAAGAGGTGTGCTTCCAGTGCAGAAAGAGGATGGATGATCTCATCCATGCTGCCAGGGTAAGGCAACCATTTCATCACTCTAAATTCACACACTCAAAAAGCCATCACACATTCACTGGCATCTCACTCACTGCCAGCTCAATGACATCACCACTCATTCTCTCACACACACCCTCACAACTCCATCTGGCTTCATCTCCTCTGGAGACTGCCTCTTCAGCCCTCACCCTCTTGAGGCAACTTGCATAGATCAACGTGTGTCCCCACACCCACCTTGGGATACCCCCACCTTTCCCAGTAATGCCCTGCCCTACGGCCTCTTCCCATGTCTGGGGCCACTTATCCCCCTTTCCCCAAGCAAGCCCTTGCCCTGCAGCCATTGAAAAGCCACCCTGCCTCACTTCTAGTCTCATTAGTAGAGGCCTGCCCGTGAGCCCCCCAAAAAGAGATGTGGTGCTGCCAGCGAAGCCTGGCATTGGTGGCCGTGAGTGCTGCCCAAAGCATAGTAGGCAAACAAACCTCGAAATCCCAAGCAAAGTGCAGCACTTTGTCCATATACAGTTGTGAAACACGTTGGCGTGATCTCAGGTGATCCAGCATGAGGGGTGATTCTGGCGAGCTGGGCTTATAATGATATGCAGATGTATTACAATGAATTTCCTGACATCCGACAGTGGGAAACGCATTGACAGGTAGAGCAGATGATTGCAAACTGATTTCACAATGTTGTAAAACAGGTTTTTGACCTTTTCCCCGTAGTGTCCGCTCATGCCGCCAAACACACCCGAGCCAATAGGCACGGAAAATTCTGTCATTAGTCCTAGTCCCAGAAGATGACTCTCTGCTGCACCTGACACTTGTTCAATGAATCTGATTGACACTACTAATTTAATGACGAATAAGGCGATTAATTAAGTGCAGATGCAGCGGACCAATTTCTGCAACAACCCCAACAAAATCTGCACAATAGTAATGTAGATTCACCAGCAAACTTGGATGTGGGTACAGGGAAATCTCAATATAATTGTTACTTTTTGTTAAATTTCTCATCAGGCTGAAGGATGTCACCACATGAAAACTGAAGACTTTTCAGTTCAGATACTCAGAGGACAATTCTAACGTAACCTGCTTCTTGGGAAACTGATGAGACTGGGCACAAAGCTGGTTTTATATCCATCTGAATTAAAGGAGAAAAATATTAGGTGGGTTGTAAAAGCACAATTTCATCTGATCCTGTGAGTTTCCTGCCTATTAAGTTAAATTAAAATTAGTCCCTTAGTATCACACCGTTTCAGATTAGATTTGGCACAATAAGGTGCCTCAGCCCACTCTCAGAAGAGTATGACTTTCCTCCCCATTGACTTACATCAGTGTGACAACTTTTCCAATTCCCACATCAGCTATCCTGTTATTTTCCAATGTTGTCAATTAGGAGGAGTTGTGGCTGTAAACCTACTCTTAGGCTTATTTTGCTCAGACACTTCCCTCCAAGCAATAGTACATGGCCAGCGTCAAACCCAAGGCATCACACAGCTTTTATTTTTTGCTATACAGTGCTAAATAGATGATTTTTTTTGTTGCGAAAAGATAGGCTGCATAAAGTGACACCACCATTCTAGGCCAGAATGAAGATGAAGCACCTCATTGCCTGGCACAGTGATGTCGATAGAAACTGTGGAGCAAATGTGCATTTTAGTTGCTTACAAGCAGTTTATTGAACATAGCATCTGAGTATCAATGTGCTGCTTAGCTGTTTGCAGAGATAGCTGTAGCACCCAGTCGACTGTCCGCAGACTCTATTCTGTGCCTCCAGATTGGGTTTCCTTTCATTTTAATTTCTGCTCAGCACTTCACCCCTCTCCCAATGCAGAATTCCCAGTTTCTGACCTCTTCCTGTAGCCACAGTATTAATATGGCTGGTCCTGCTCAGTTTTTCATCAATGGTAACCCCCAGGATGTTGATAGTGAGGGATTGAGTGGTGGTAATGCTGTTGGATGTCAAAGAGAGATGGTTTAGATTAACTCTTGATGGAGATGCCCATTGCCTGACATTTCTGTGGCGCGAATGTTACTTGCAACTTAGCCTAAGCCTGAATGTTGTCCAGGTCTTGCTGCATTTGAATATGAACTGCTTCAGTATCAGAGGAGTCGCGAAAGGTGCTGAACATTGTGCAATCATAGGCAAACATCCTCACATCTGATCTTATGATGGAGGGAAGGTCATCTATGAAGCAGCTGAAGATGGTTGGGCCGAGGACACTGCCCTGAGGAACTCCTGCAGTGATGTCCTGGGACTGAGATAATTGATCTCCAAAAACTGCAACCACCTTCCTTTGTGCTAGATACGACTCCAACCTGTTGAGAGGGCTGGGTATGATGCTGTGTTTCCGGTGTCCAGGTCGATGCTGGGTGGTCTGTCTGGTTTAATTCCTTATTGACTTATCTGTAGCGGTTTGATACAACTGAGTGGCTTGCTAGGCCATTTCAGAGGGCAGTTAAGAGTCAAATATATTGCTGTGGATCTGAAGTCACATGTAGGCCAGATTAGGATGCCACATTTCGGCCTGGATTATCATCCTCGAAGTGGGTAGGGAAAATATCAGGCCCAGCTTGCCCATCTCGGAAAAAAGTGTCCGCCAAGACAGGATCTTCATTCTCAGGCACTGGGTGTGAACTGAAGCTGGGCCAGCTGACCTGGGAAGAAGTTTGGAGGCAGCCACAGGGGTTGCCGGGTCCTGAGGTGGGAGGTTTAAAAGGCCCACCTCGGTGCTGTGGGACTTCATCCTAGTTACAATAAAGGCCAAATGGCCCTCCAGACCTCACCCTCACACTCTACATATTCCCCACACCCTATTCATGCAACCTCATGACCCCACCCACCTCCTCAGGCTCCTGTTGCCATGCTCTGGCACTTCCATGCCCATTATGTAGATTTGGCTGAGAGCTCAGACATCTATTAGAATAACTGAACACCTGTTCCCCAGAGCAAACATTGTTTGATTGAAAACTCAGGCTCTCTGATCTCTGTGGTCAATTTCACAACATTTACTGACATAAGTAAGTGGTTTTCAAGTGTTTGTGGTTTGTGGTTGTGGAAAGGACCTGGATGATTGACACTTTTATTAGCTTGTCCAGATTGTTTTCAAGCATAGGGAAAGTGATCAAAGGATTACATTTTCCAAAACTTTTATTTGCACATCCCAATTTACACTGTGCCGTTCAATGGTTCTAGAAAGTGTACAGTAGGTCAATGGACATGGAAGTGCCAGAGCTTGCATATGGGGCATGAGGGCCCTGAGGGGGTGGGTGGAAGGGAAGAGCTTGGGATAGGGGGCATGAGGAGCCTGAGGGGGTGGTTGGGTGGGGGGGAGGGGGGGGTTGTAATTTGGCATAGGGGACTTGGGGGAGACCTTTTAAAGTCCCCTCATGCAGATTAGGGTTCACGACTCCTCTAAGGTGCTATGAACTACGACTCTTTAAAAACCTGGCCTGACTCCATGAAAATTGCAGAGGAATAGGACAAACCTATCTCTGGAATGGAGCCAGCCAGTTCGGGAGAACCGGATTCTGACAGGTAGCAGCCCGTATCCTTTAGAGGCACCCCCAAAAATCACAGCCAGGGAATGGAGTTGGGAATCCCGGAATCGGGACATGCCCTATATTTTTAAAGGGTTTCCAAGTCAATCTAACTCAGTGAAAATCCAGGCCTTCCTTTCCTGAAGGGCATTGGTGTACCAGATAGGTTTTTATGACAATTGACCATAGCTTCATGGTCTCAATTACTGATACTAGCTTTAAATTCCAGATGTACTAAACAAATTCCACCAGCTGATGTGGTGGGATTTGAACCCATGTCCGCAGAGCATTAGCTTGGTCTCTGGATTGCCAGCCCAGTGACATTACCACTACATCACTGTCTTCCCTAAATGATTCTGTTATAAATTCTTGCCCAAAATGACTGGATATGTAAATCCGAACATAGCCTTCATTTGTTAAGACTGGTATGAAGAATCACATAGATGCCAAAGACTGCCTCTGACAAGGCTAGAACTCTTCAGGTGCATTAAGGACAAAGTAGATACTAAGAGAAAAAAACTCAAGCACATCAGCTTACTGGGAGGAGATAGCGAAACAAACCACAAGTTCCGAGGGATTCTGTTGCTTATTTGTGCTGAATAAGACATCCTATCCTCAAGTTGAGTTTGTCACACACAGCTCCCACATTATATCATCTTTAAAACTAAGGCACTTTATCAACAGCAGAAACAATTTGCAGCTTTGAAAGCTCATCGTTAAACTTCAATTTATAAACTTGTATTTATAACTCCAGCAAGATAGAGAAAAAGAACTCGGATTTATTTTGCACCTTTCATAACCACAGCATGTCCAAAGTGCTTTATGACTAATGAAATACTTTTGAAGTGCAGTCACCTTATCTCATTGTTTAATGATGACAATTTCATTTGTTCACTTCGCCAATAATTTGGAGAAAATAAAACAGAGCCTAAAGGATTAATAAGCAGTCTTTTCAATTTAATGCTGCTTTGCAAAACAGTATTTGCGATTACAAAACAGTGTGTAAGACTGAAAACTAGCTAGTTCCCTACTGCCAGATCATACTACAAATTGGTATCCAGTCATTTTAGTTTCTTAGAACACCTTTGGCCAAAACACTGTCCTTTGTAATGGCAGCTATTCTCTGTAGCATGACTAATCACCGCCAATGCTATTGGCACAGATTTCCACGTTACACAGCTTCACAAGATCCCAGGCACATTTTGTCTTTTCTATATGACAATCTACCTGACTGTTGAAAACAAAACAGGCCAGATTTTGTGGTAAGAAAGACAGTGAGGCTAATTTATTTAATGGAAATTGGGCAGCAACTATCAGCGACTGCACATGCAGAGTTAAACACATAAATCAGAAATTTGCTGTCCAAGATGCCCTGCTCCTTCAAAAACTGGGTAATATCAAGGGAATTGCCATAGAAATATATTGAATGGCATGACATTACTGTACTTACCTTATATACACAAACTAAACCTGCTGGAAAAGTTTAGGGCTTGTCCATTTTGTGTAAGTACTCATTTGACACTGTGATAAGTCTAATTAGTGCCAAACAACCACTCTGGTTCTGAAAATAAACTTTTTACAAGTGCGGCATTTCATTCTAGCAGATTTTAATTATTGTTAGAATTTTTTAAAACAGTAAATAGCAAATCTTTTTTGACCTGTCACTCTCGAAATGCCATCTTTCTTCCCTCTCTTTATTTCTCTTTCTGCACCTGATAACATTTCTCATTAATGATTCTGCAATTTGATTGATTAAGGAGATCCAGTTGTTTCCCTTGTTCACGTCAGTCACAACATGCGCTGTAGAAGACAGTGCATTTTTTGATTCTAACAGGAACTTCCAGTGCAGTGACCCACAGAAAGTCGGGAACAGTCAGGTGTGACAAACAGGGCCAACGACTGAAAAATCTAGCCCAATGCTTTTGACTTAATTGACTAGTCAAAAATAAAAACACTCTCTTTTCACCTAAAATACTGACAATCATAGAAATAGTATACCAAAAAAAGCAACCATTCAGCTCAACAAGTTTGTGCTGACTCCTTTGAAGAGCAATCCAATTAGTCTCACACCCCTCTTCAATTAACCAATTCCCTTTTGAAGGATACTATTGAATCTGTATCCACCAGCCTATCGTGCTGAACATTCCAAATTCTCCAACAAGTGAGGACAAACCATCTCCCCATGACATTCAATGGCATTACCATCACTGAATCACCCATCATCAACATCCTGGGGGTTACCATTGACCAGAAACTGAACTCGACCAGCCATATAAATACTGTGGTTACAAGAGCAGGTCAGAGGCTGGGAATTCTGCGGAGAGTAACTCACCTCCTGATTCCCCAAAGCTTGTCCACCATCTCCAAAGCACAAGAAAGGAGTGTGATGGAATACTTTCCACCTGCCTGGATGAATGCAGCTCCAACAAGAAACTTGACATGTGACACCATTCAGGACAAAGCAGCCAGCTTGATGGGCACGCCATCCATCACCTTAAATATTCACTCCCTTCACCACCAACACATAGTGGCAACAGTGTGTACTATTTATAAGATGCACTGCAGGAATTCACAAAGGCTCCTTCGACAGCACCTTCTGCAATCTCTACCACCTAGAAGTACTGGTGCAGCAGATGTTTGGGAACACCGCCACTTGAAATTTCCGCACCCCCCCCCATCACCAACAGCCACACAGCATTCTGGCCTGGTATTGTATCACTGTTCCTCCATTGTCGCTGGGTCAAAATCCTGGATCTCACTTTCTAACAGCACTAGGGGTGTACCTACACCACATAGACTGTAGCGGTTCAAGAAGGCAGGTCACCACCACCTTCTCAAGGGCAACCAGGGATGGGCAACAAATGCTCGCTCAGCCAGCAATGCTCATATCCCATGAAAAATAAAAAACAATACAAACTACTTTCTGCACAAAAAGGCTATTCCTCATGTCGCTTCTAGTTCTTTTAGCAATCACTTTAAGCCTATGGCCTCTGGTTATTGCCCAACGATAATATTTAAAATGTTGTAATGTCAAATTTAGTAGCTGCCCTTAATTAAATTATTAGAGCTAATTAATATTGTAGCTAGAAAAACAGAAATGAAACTGTTTTTCAATCTTATTTCAAGAACAATGTGAAGACAGAAATTCCCTACACTAATTGGGATTAAATTCAACTTGAGAAGGGTCATAGAACAGGCTGTATGGTATCAATCACCTGTTTTCCAAATAATATTCGGCTCCATTGATTTCATGTATGTATAACAAGTGGGCCATATGATACAGTCCATCTTGCATCCCTGCCCAAGTTTCACTCCTAGTATATTTTGTTCCTTTGTTACAATATAAGATTGACACTGTACAGCTTATTCTCTGCTTCCACTCAAATTGAATTTAATCTCCATTGTACAACATATGTTCAAAATTCATTCTGCCAGTTTTATGTAGGTAACATGGTAGAAACAGCATGTATATTTTAAAAATTATCCATAAAATTCAGCATTAAAGTGTAATTAAGAAAAGCACTGTGAATATTGATGTAATGGATTGGTGACCCATGGGTAAAGGCTGGATTTTGATTTATCTTTATCAGTAGGATGTACACTTGTGTCTGATAAAAACAACTTAAAGGGCCACGATCAGTAGAGATCATTAAAAAATAAGTGATTAAAAGCAGGGCTAGCAATAGAAAATTCGAAAAAGCACAAAAGGTTGACCAGCATCTGAAAATCACGAAACAAAAATTAAAATTTTACACCTGACACTTCAGCTGAATTGGCAAATTTAGGTTGATGGACCATGAAGCCAGTTCTTTCAGAAAACGGTTCTCCAGTCTTATCATGCCTGTTCTGGTGAAGGATCATGTCACATTCATCTAGGCCTAGCTACTCGGCTGCCCTTTTCCTGAATCCAATGAGGGGAATAATTAATACACCGACATTAAGAACAAGAGGTGAGTGGGACACAGGATGAAATGTGCTCCATTTGGATTGCTCAAACTGTACCCTAAGAGACTTATATTACAAAGAATGTATGAAATATCAAACAATAAGAAGAAAGGCAACTCTAATTTGCAGTTTAAACATGTTGAAACGTTGGTTGGACTATTATTTTGTTTTGGGATAGATGCACTGTAAGCGCTTTTTAATGAAATCACGTTAAAAATAAACATAGAGATATCCTGGCAGTTATTTAAAAAGGCTCTGAGACCGAGCTTAGGTGGACTGCTGAAGCTTGCTGTTGAGCACCTGGCCTGTATTTGGACAAAAATTTTCAAAAAGGCTCTCCTCATTAACATTTGCCTGTTTAGGTGGTTCAGGTAGATGTCTAAGATCCCTGAATGGAAGAAGGGCAAAGGTTCTGGTGGTCAACATTCTTCTTTCAAACTAAAAACATGAAAAATATAGTGATTACAGCAACTGGTCCCATTGCTATCTTTGGATTCTTGCTATGTGCAAAATAGTTGTCACCTTTGCTTGAAAAACAAAAATGACCACAACTTCAGAATAATTGTACTGGAAGCGTTTGGTTTGTTTCTAAGTGTTGTGATTAAAGGTACTGTACAATTGCAAGCTTTTTCATTCAGTCTCAATAGAATATGACACTGCAAGGTGGCTGTGTGCCAATTATAAGTGACTATCTTATAAAGGTGTTAATGACTGTGTAAAAATTACTTGTGGGTGTGCTGAATTTGCAGCATCGTTGGCAAAGTGTTTAAAATATTAACACTGTGAAATTTGGCTCCTTAGCACCCAGTTTGCCAGTGCTACAAATGCTTTTTTACCTTCAAAATGGTACCCTCGATGGACGAGCGCACTTCTAGTGCTAGCCAGGCTGGCCACCATTTTGGTGAAGGCATTAGCAAGTGTGTAGGAAGCATCCACTGGAATCATGCAGTGTAGCTAGATTATGACGTCATTCAATATTTCAAGCTAACTTGTTGCGAGTGCTGCCAATTTGGAGTTTAATGCTCCAGTTAGTACTGGCAAGACAACATTTGTTGTCCATCTCTAATTGCCTTTGAACTGATGGCTTGCTAGGCCATTTCAGAGGGCAGTTGAAAGTCAACCACATCACTGTGGATCTGGAGTCACATGTAGGTCAGACCAGGTTAGGATGGCAGATTTCCTTCCCTGAAGGACATTAATGAATCAGATGGATTTTTACAATAAATCGATGATAGTTTCATGGTCACCATTACTGAGACCAATTTTATTCAAAGGATTTAAATGCTGCCAATTAAAATGGTGAGTTTTAAACTCATGACCCCTGAGCCTCTGGATTACTAGTCCAGTGACATCACCACGACGCCACCACGTACCCCTTGTCACCAGCTATAAGGTGATCAGGAAGAGGACGTAGTTAATCTCAGCTATCTTGCAAGTTTTGACCAACAATTGACATCCCAAATGGTCCTATCTCTTCTCTTTACAAAGAAGGACCTGCTAAAAATTACAAGAATTTTGTATTTCATTTCAGACTTACAGGGCAGAATTTTCTGCCTGTCAGGCGGGCCCGACCCAATCTCCAGCGAGTGGGGAGCCAATCCCCACCAGAGAAGCGGACCCCAACCCCATTTTACATGGGTGGGCCAATTATGGCCTGCCCAGCGTGATGTCCGCCAGGAAGCGCTATGTCACATGAGAGGGGACATGTTCATAAATTACATTAAAACTTCATTAAACATTTTAAATCCCTACATGAAACCTCATCCCGCTGGTGGATGAGGTTTCATGTTTTTTCTATTGCCTGCCGGGGCTCCTGGCCTGCCCGTTGGACAGGCAGGTCCTGTAATTGTTTCAATGATCCTGTTAATGGCCTCAATTGGCCATTGACAGGTTGGCGGGCCCGCAGCTGATTTTGCTGCGCCCCCGCCTTCCTAAAAATTTAAATGGGGCAGGATGATGTTGAGGGTTCCACCCGATGTCATCCCGCGTCATTTTACGCATCGGCGAGCGGGCCCTGCCCCCTGCTCGCGACGGCAAAATTCAGCCCACAATGTTTGCAGATTTTTCCTTTCATCATGAAGAATCTTTCTGTCACTGGTGTCTACCACTGCAGGTTTTGGTTGTGCAATTTATTGTTAAGAGGATTTGAATCAGTGCTTAGTTATCTGCATTCATGAAGGAGGACACAGAGGAAAAACAAACAAATACATATAAATGCTAAATGGAAATGCAGATCCCCTGTGTGAAACAACAATTACTGTGAGGAACAGAAGTAAAAGTCTGAAAGATAAACCTGATACAAGTTAATCAGTCTTGCTTTGAGGGAGCAGAAAATAATGGCTGGACACCGTGCCTGGAATTAGAAGTATCAAAAATATTTAGATGAGGTATATATAGAATATAGTTGAATAAACATGCATAATTTATATGCGCAAACATATATATACATATATATTTGTTAGAAAAACTGCAGAACCAGTGATAATACCGCTAAAGACACTTTAGGGCAAGTGTACAGGACACTCCATGCAGCACATACCTCTGTCGCGCTGTGTTAATGCAAAGTTATTACAATTACACAGCTTGAGGCTTTTCCCTGCCTGGTTGAGGCTCTGTAACGACAAGGCTGAAAAAATAAATCTTTTATTAAGACCTTCCAACTCACTGAGGGGGCTTCAGGCCAATCCACATAGATAAATTGCAATAGGGAAGACAAGTAATTATCCTTCATGAAAGACTGCAGTTACAGGGAGAGGCCATGTTTACCTTTCAGCCTACTCGACCAGATTCGGATGTTATGCTGGCCCACATAAATGACTATGGCAATTGGTGATCCATGCTCAAAGGTGGGGATGATGTTCAATAATTGATAATCCGGATTGTTTTCAGGCAAAAGCTTGTGGCTACATTTCCCACTTCTGATTATGGGAGATGGGGATTTCAGTTACAATCAATATGTTGCCTACATCAGCCTTTGAGCCCAAAGACTGCAGTAGTTTTAAGTAAACCCTGACCCTTCCTATCCCTTTGAATGAATAAATATTTAAGTCAAGTATTAATACTTTAGATAGATAGACAGGGAAGACTTGTTTCCCCTAGTGGAGAGATCAAGTACCACGGACCACAGATTTAAGGTGATTAGTAGAAGGATTAGAGAGGATATTAGGAAAAACTTTTTTACCCAGAGGGTCTGGAATTCACTGCCTAAATTGGTGCTCGAGGCAGAAACCCTCAAGTCATTTAAAAGGTACCTCATTCTGCACCTGAAATGCTGTAACCTGCAAGGTTACAGACTGGTTGCTGGAAGTTGGGATTAGAATGGATGGCTAGTGACTTTTTCAGCTAGCGAAGACACGATGGGCTGAATGGCCTCTTTCTGTGCCATAACATTTCTATGGTTCTATGATTCTATACAGTAGGGCTCTATAAGAGGTAGCTGCAGAGATAATGGACGCACTGGTTGCAATCTTGCAAAATTCCCAAGATTCTGGAACAGTTCCAGTGGATTGGAAGATAGCAAATGTACCACTGCTATTCAAGAAAGGAGGGAAAGAGAAAACAGGGAACTACTGACCAGTTAGCCGGATGTCAGTCATCAGGAAAATGCTGGAATCCATTATTAAGGAAGTGGTCATACAGCATTTAGAAAATCATAATATAATTAGACAAAGTCAACATGGTTCTATGAAATCATGTTGAACAAATTTATTAAAGGTCTTTGAGGATGTAACTAACAGGGTAGATAAAGGGGAAACAATGGGTGTAGCATATTTGGATTTTCAAATGGCACTCGATAAGGGATCACATGAAAGGCTGTTATACAAGTTAAGGCTCATAGCGTGGGGGTGATATATTAGCATGGGTAGAGAATTGGTTAAAGGGCAGAAAACAGAAATTAACAGGTAATTTTCAGGTTGGTAGGCTGTAACTCGTGGAGCGCTACAAGGATCAGTGCAGGGGCCTTAGCTATAATCCATATTAATGGCTTAGGTGAAGGGACTGAAGTTTTCGGACAAAACAGAGCTAGATGAGAAATAAGCTGTGAAGAGGACACAAGGGTGGAATCTTTCTGAAAGGTAAGTATTCCTGTCGGGGGAACCTAAAGCTGGACCTGACCGTACGCAGGTGGGCAGAAGAACCTGGCCAGCATTTATCAGCAGACGATTACTGTTCAGTTAAACAGGGGGGCCTGCTTCCCAGAGTCGTCAGGCAGCCAGTGGCCGGCAGCTCAGCAGCACCACTGAGAAAGAAGGCCGCTGCTGAGGCTGCAGGAAGAAAAGGGTACCTCCATGCTAAGGTGCCCTCGAAGGTCAGGTGTTTTTTTTTAACCAAGCCAGGGCCAGACACACAGGCCTCAGAGACCATGGAGTGCATCCTCCAGTGGTGGTGCTGTAGCTGCAGGTGTGGCCATTGGCACCGGGGACCCCTCTGTGGGTCATGGAGCAGCCATAAAGGAGGGCCTTCCCCAACCTGGGAACATGCTGGGAGGCCACTGGGCTTTAACTGGCAGTCTCGCCACATGGCTGGGGCCCTTCCTAATGCTAGTAAAATGCTGGCAGGGGAAGGAATTCGACCTTCATTGGCCGGTTAATTTGTTTGAGGAAGAAATCAGGCTTCCCTTCTGATGCCTTCAGCTGCCATTTTATAAGATTTTCTATCTCCCTGCCCATCTTCAGAGGGCTGGTAAAATCCAGCCCCAAGAATCTACAAACGGTTAAGTGAGTGGGCAAGATTGTGTTAGTTGGACTATAACGTTGGGAAATGTGAAGTTATTCATGATGGTAGGAAGAATCAAAAAAACAAAGTGTTTTTCAATGTGAGAAACTAATAGATGGTGATGTTCAGAGGAATTTGGGTATCCTTGTATATAAAACACAGAAAATTAGCTTGCAGATGCAATAAGCAATTAGGAAGGCAAATGGTGTGTTGGCCTTTTGTGCAAAAGGGCTAGAGTACAATTGTAATGATGTCTTGCTGCAATAGACAGGGCTTAGATGAGATCTTGGAGTCTCATTTTGGTCTCTGTATCCAAAGAAGAAAATACTTTTCTTAGAGGGGGTGAAATGAAGGTTTACAAGATTGATTCCTGAGATGAGAGGGTTGTACTTTGAGGAGAGATCCAGTAAAATGGGTGAATGCTGTCTGGAGTTTAGAGGAATGATCTTACTGAAACACAAGATTCCAAGAGGGCTTGACAGGGTTGATGCTCAGGGGCTGTTTCCTCTAGGTGGAGAGACTAGAACTATGGGGCATGGCCTCAGAATAAGGAATTCCATCATTTAGGACTGTGTTGAGGAGAAATTTCCTCACTCAGAGGGTTGTGAACCTTTGGAATTCTCTACCCGAAAAGGCTGTGGATTCTCCATCATTGAGCCTGAGGTTGATAGATTTTTGGTCTAAGGAATGAAGGAATATGGGGATAATGCAAGAAAATAGAGTCGAGGTCAAAGATCAGATCTTATTGATTGGTGAAGCAGGCTTGAGAGGTTGTACAACATACTCCTGCTCCTATTTTTTATGTGTGCACATGAACAGTATTCTGTCATGTGTTACGAATATCTAATTTTATGATTCATACATTTTAGGAGTGTAACTTTTAGTTTGGGGATTGAAATGTTTAAATGTAGGATAACTGAAAACACCTGGTTTGAGAAGCTGGCAAACAGGCCTAAAATAATTGCAAATCAAAAGGTGACCCATGTTTATTTTCTAAGACCACTGTGGGAAATATTGGAAATTAAACAATGGATTACCACTCTGAGCTTCTTGGTGATGACTGGATGTCTACAGCTGTCTCAATAAAGGATTTAAATTATTTATATGCTTTCCAAGGACAAAGGAAATATTTGGGAATTGAAGATGATTGGTTTGGATCTCTATCTTTGGGCATCCCAGGTGTGTCACGTTGCCATGGGGATAGATTTCAGAGAGGCTTTTTTTGGTTTGGGATTTTATCTATGGGATTTCTTACAGAAACAGGCAGTTGGAGTCCGGATCTGACACAGTTTGGAGAAGGCAGAGAGAGAGAGCCTGCTAGGAGCTAAAAAAACTGCTGGAACCAGTAGCAGAGGGCTATCAGAAACTAGGGGTGTTTCAGATTTGGACTCAGCAAACAAGAACATAGTGAGGCCCATGCTTGCATTGGGCTGTTCACAATGCTGAGGTGTTGAAGGAGAGTTGGAGAGTTGCCTAGCTAGGTGCTGGTGGAAGGACCCCAAGAAATCTCACATCTCAGAGAAAAATGGGAACATTGAGGAAAATCAAAGTGAATTTTTGAGAGCTGTGGTATACCTTTGTTTGGTCCCAGTGGAAGGAACTCTTAGGATCCTGTAAAATATTGGGGAACTCATGGGTGGAAATAAAAGTAGAATGGGGAGTTTTCCATTGAGACTTCCTGGTGCAAAGTATAAGTGTTTGCAAAATATAGTGTTAAGTAAGTAGTACATGCTTTGTTTAATTCTTGTAAAGTAAAAGATTCCTATATAATGTGAAATCTTGTGGCAGAATTCTTTCAGTTAATAACTAGGAGGCTTGAATTTCTTTTTAAAAGTTACTGAGATTGTAACATAGTCAATATGTGGTGCACCACCTCTCCTATTGCCTGATGATATTTGGGAACTATTATGCTAACAGCACTCACTGCAGCCTTTGTCTACATTAGGATATGCTAATCTAATGTTGAGACACAATAATTCCTTTGGCACAGAGCAGACACACCAAGACAAGTCAAATGACACATCAAATTACCTTCAAAATTCCACCCAAAAGGCACATTTGGCAAAATGGTTGTCTTGTTATGCCAAGGGGTAAAGCTGTAGGAAAGCACAAAAATAAATGCCCAAAAACTTACCTCAACAGATAATAAAACCTCAACAATTAATGACACAGTGAATAAAGGCAATTCCGGCAGATAGTGGCCTAGTGAAAGTGAGGAGAAAGGGCTGAGCATAAATTGTAAGAAAACAAAATATATAGGACTGTCTAAAAAGAAAATCATACCAGAACATAAAATCACAATGAAGAATGAAAAGGTCACTCAGGTAGACAAATTTTGTTACCTAGGAAGTATGTTAACATCAGACGGAAAGTGCGGCCAAGAAATAAGATGAAGGATTGGAACGGCCAAGGATGCATTTCATTAAATTAAAAGGATTATGATCAACTCAAAGTTAGCAATGAAAACAAAGCTGAGAATCCTAGAATACTAAATCACACCAATTCTGACATATGGAAGAGAGTGCTGTACAATCAATGAAGCAATGCAGAGAAGAACTGAGCCTTCATTGTTGTGGTTCTTGAGGTGGATAAGTCACACCACCAACGAAGAGGTGCTAGTAAAACCTGAGGGCGGAATTGTCCTTGCCTCCTAGTGTGGGTGTGTTTGGTGGCATGAGTGGACAATATGGCGAGAAGGCCAAAAATTGGCTCCACAACGTTGTGAAACCAGTATGCGATCGTCTGCTCAGCCTGTTGATGGCAGGCCGCGTTTCCTGCCATTGGACATCAGGAACCTTATTGTAACACATCAGCATACTATTATAATGCTATCCCAACAGACTCATCTGCCCACACTGGATCGTCTGCCCACTCACACCAACATGTTTCACAACTACACATAAGTGACGTGCACCTGGTGAGCTGCACTTCGCTCGGGACTTCGAGTTTGTTTGCCTATCTTGTTTCGGGCACCACTCGCAGTCATCAGTGCCAGGCTTCGCAAGCAGCACCACATCACTTTTAGGTGGGCTCACGGACCGGTTTCTACCTACCTGACCAGCCATAAGGCAGGGCTGGCTTTGTACAACTGCAGGGCTAGGGCTTGCTTGGGAAAGAGGGAGAAGTGGCCTTAGACAAGGAAAGAGGCTGCTGGGGTGAGGGATGTACTGGGGAAGGGGGTATCCCAGGGTTTGTGTGGGGGCACAAGTTGATCTGTGCAAGTGGGCTCAAGATGGTGAAGGCTGAGGAGGCAGACTCCAGAGGAGTTGAGGCCAGATGGAGATGTGAGGGTGTGTGTGAGCGAGTGAGTGGTTATGTCCCTTGAGCTGGCAGTAAGTGAGATGCCAGTGAATGTGATGGGTTTGAGTGTGAGAGTTTAAAGCAATGGTCTCCTTACTCTGGCAGCACAGGTGAGGTTATTCATCCTCTAACTGCATTAGATGGCCAACCTCTTCTGTGCAGCACTGGCACTGATCACCACTGCCATCGCCTACCAAGTTGGAGTGGTAATGTTGCTGCCCCTCCTGCGGCCAGAGTGGAGGTAGAGGACATCATGGCAGGCCTCCACAGTGTCCAAAAGGCACTCGAAGGACGTGTCAAGAACTAACCTGGTGGGGGCTGCAGTCTTGCCCTTTGGGGCCATGGCTTATTTGCAGCAGTCTTGGGCTGGAAGCACTGAGAGGTGTGTGCATGGCTGTACTTTAAATGTGGCGTACTGCGTGATGAAGCGGCAAGGTGACAGCATGGCAGACAAATCAAAGCCCATCCGCCAAGGAAATGGCATGTTTCCCAGGAATGCATAATTAACGCAGTGGGTTTGGGATGATATGGCATAAGATGCTGCTATTGCGGCTGGCATCTGGGACGATTCCGTCCTGAGACCAAAAGAATTGACCAATATCAAGAACAGACAGTTGGAACTTCTTGGGCACATCATAAGAAATCAATATTTCAAAAGTGTGAGTCTGATGGAAAAGATCTGTGGTAAAAGAGATCGAGGTAGACAAAAAGCGACCTTTCCAAAGAGCCTCTCCAACTGGATGAATGTACCACCAACAAAGATGATCCACACCTCCAGAGCATGATTAATATGGAGGACCATGGTTACCAACATCGTTTTAGGGCATGGTACCTGAATAGAGATAGGGAGTAGCTCAGAATTTGCGGTCAGCTGGAAAGTAACACTGTTCACAGTTGACTTTGAAGAAAGTTGCTCATGAATATTTGGTGATCTTAGTGACACAGTTTTTCCCTTTTCCAATGGCAATATGGTGCCAAGTCAAGGGGCTCTCCAGGCATGAAGAGTCCATGTAGTCATCAAGCAGAGGAAACAGCCGACCACATTGAAGTATTCTTACAGACAGTAAACCAGGAAGCTAAAAGCACTGAATCCTTTACTTTAATTTAAATTTTCAGACAGCAAAAGAAATGATTATGATTGGATTTAGATTGAAACTAAAATATCGATTAAAACAACTTTTAAAAACTTATTTTAAAAATGTGGATTTTTTTTATCATAATGGAGAAATGTGACATTCATCAAATGTAAAACTAGTTTCTCAGGGCCTGTGAGGCTGTTCAGCAGGAATTATGAACTCAGTAAGTCATTAAAAACCATGTTACATGTCATTCAACAAGGTAGCTATTATCCACGTGTGAGTCTTGATAATGAGTGTCAATAGAATATTGAATCTAGTGTGACACTGCAGCTGACCTTTTCCTCAGGTCACACATATGTACTTTTGGCAGAAGCCACTGTATAACAATATGATGGAAAAATGGCTGAATTCCTCTCCCTACTTCAGGGGCCCTGAGCCATTTGTAGCATTTCAACTGTTGCCTGATCAGCTAACATTGCATAGGTTAGGGATCAAACTTGCAAATTTCCTGCTCGCTGCAACTCAAGTACTCACTCACTCAGTATGCTCTGACCACCTTCTTCAGCAGTGCAATATTCAACTCCTTTTTTGTAACTGGAAAACTCTTAGATCTGATTTGCCTCATCTTCAGAAGTGTCTGCAGCCAGACTCATTTCATTTTCTCACAAGAATTTTTTTTTCTCACTAATTAAGACCATGCAATTCTAGTCAGAACTACACAGATTTTTATTATAATTAGGACAGTAATATAACGAAACCCACAATATTTTTCTAACTTATCAAGACCCTTTTTCTCTGAAGATAGCTAATAAGTTCTCTATTCAAAAATCCTCCACAATTCTTTGAACATAAAGCAGAAAACTATCAAATGAAATGTATCACTGCTGCAATTAAAGGGCTGGGTTTTGTTGGAGTGGCAGTGGCCTCAATGATGGGCCAGAAAGCTGGGCACTACCCCACATCACCTGTTAAGAGGAGCCCCGGCTAGATTTCAGGCCCATCAGGTAGCTAATGAGCTGCTGTTGGGGACGCCGTCCCTTTAAGGGACGAGATCCTGCCTTCTCCTCAGCCCCAGCAGCGCCACCAGATGGTAACTGCCTGGATTGTACCCAGCCTTGAGGTTCAGCAACTGATGCTGCTTCACAGCAAGGTAAGTGGGGTTGCGGGTTGCCATGGGCAGTCAGGCCCTGGAGGTCGGGGAGGGTCAAGGGGAGAGGTGATGCCGTGGGGGCACTAGGAGACACTTCTGTGAACTAAAGAGCACCTTATCAGGGGGGCTCTCATGCCAGTGGTGGTGGGAAAATTCCCTAATGTGGCATAACTGGCTTCTGGGTGGGGGGGCCATCTCGCACCTTCCCAGCAGTGGTAAATTGCCACAGTGGCAAGAAGGTAACTAGCACTTCAACCCCTGCCCTCTCTTTTTTGGCACAACCTGCCTCCTATCTCACTCCTGCAGGCCCCATAAAATTTAGCCCATAAACTCTCTTAAGTTTCGTTTGGTTGATTGGCTCAGCCAAGACTTTTAATATAAGTCTAGAATAAACAAAAGAATTTGGTACACTGTCTTTCATACTGCATGAAATTCACTGCCTTTAAGAGATATACTTCCGTTTCTGTTTATTTGAATGGATTTTCTGCTTTAACTAAGTACTCATCCTCACTTGCTTTGGAAACTTTTTACTATCTTCTGTCACTTGTGCATTTCACAAGAGAAAGAGTAAAAGTGACAAAACTTAAAGTGTATGAAGTGTTACTTATAGTTACTTGTTCATGTACATATCAGGTTGTAATTTTTAACACTGAATGGTTTCCGTGAAGATATCACACAGGTAGGTGGATGGAAAACACATGGGGCAGGATTTTCAATCGGCGAGCGGGCTCTGCTCCCCGCTCGCTGACACATGGTGATGTCAGGCAGAACTCCCGACGTCACCACGCCTGATTTAAATTTTCCGATAGGCGGGGGCGCAGCAAAGTCAGCTGCTCACCCACCAATCTGTCAATGGCCAATTGAGGCCATTGACAGAGTAATTAAACGAATTAGTGGACCTGTCCGTCTTAAGGTTGGTGGGCAGGCCAGGAGCCCCAGCAGGAATGAGAAAAAGCATGAAACCTCATTCACAAGCGGGATGAGGTTTCATGTAGGCTTTAAAAAATTTTAATAAAGTTTTTGTAAAAATTATGGACATGTCCCAACTCATGTGACAGTGTCACATGAGGGGACATGTTAGGGAAATTTTATTTTTCTATTTTTAGCTTTTTTACATTTAGAGCCGATCTCCCTGAGGCAGCACTTAGCCTCAGGGTGATGAGTGCGCTCTTTCATGCGCATGTGCACGAAAGAGCACATTCTCGATTTTGGGGAATCCCCCCCCATCTGCACAGGTAGTGCACACCACTTCTGTGCGGATGTCACGCTGGGCAGGCCTTAATTGGCCCGCCCACATACAATGGCACTGCGCCCCTGATCCGGGGTGCCCATCGAAAGCACACCTGTGCGCGCCCGCCCTTCAACTTCGCCCCCGATGGGGGGAAAATCCTTCCCATGGAGAAAGACTTCCTTCATCACTTTGTATACTATGAATACTAACATCATTTAAAAGCCCCCTAAGCCTCACCGCTCACCCCTCCCACCCACCCCCATGCCATCCATACCTCCTCACATTCCCCCTACCACTCCATGCCACCTCACAGTTCCAATGCCATCTCATGTCACCTCTATGCTCCTATGCCACCCCATGTCACTTCACATTCCCATGCCACTCCATACCAATTCTATGCACCTACAATGCATTATTTTAAGATCATTGGAAAACAATTAAACCTCTAACAATCTCAGAAAACTCTGAATTTAAACTCACTATCATTGATACTGGACCAAAGGACAAGGGCAGCAGACACATGGGAACACCACCACCTGGAAGTTCCCCTCAAAGCCATACATCATCCTGACTTGGAAATATATCGCCGTTCCTTAACTGTCGCTGGGTCAAAATCTTGGATTTCCCTCCCTATCAGCACTGTACCTACACCTCATGGGCTGCAGTGGTTCAAGAAGGCAGCTCACCAGCACCTTCTCAAGGGCAGTTAGGGGTGGGCAATAAATGCTTGCCTAGCCAGCGACGTGCACATCCTGTGAATGAATAATTTAAAAAAGACAAAGGAAAAGAAAATGTGCCTTTTAGGTTTGTAAACAAACAAAGGAACCACATCAAGGACATATTCTCTTAGGCTCATAAAAGTTCCAATAGACTCATAAAAGTTCTAATAGTTCTTGGACCAATAACACCACCTCCTGAGCTGAAGCTTTTGAAACCCAGCCAAGCATTTAAAATGCTGATTGTTAGCTGTCACAACAGAAGCTTCCAGCTCCACTGACAAAACAGATATCTATTTCCATTTCAAAGCAGAATGCCGACAAATCAATGGAGTGGGAGCTGGTACAGATCATTTTTGTATCTTCAGAATTAAGGTTTGTTTTAAACAGCCAGATCTGCCAGTCCAATTAAATGAGTAAAAAAACATGACAGCAGAGGACATTTTGTAATATATTATGGTACTTTCTCCATTGGAGAAGCACAATAATGCATGTGAAAAATTACACAATGCTGGTCAATGTAAGGGCCAAATTCCCTTTGCAGGATAGATCCCTGTGATGAAGCACTGTATTAAAAACATATCCACATTACAATGCAGCACCTAATAGGGACATTTTAAAATGTGAAAATATTTTACACTTACCTTTTAGAATGTTCTATCCCTCAGCAGGCTTGTCATTTTCTTCACAAATGGTCAAACCTGGTGTGCTTTTAAATGGACTTCCAAAACCCCGCACCACCAGATGAAAATGGTGCATGGGGGGCAATCCAAGTTTTGTCTCTCCCATTTGAAATGGGGAGCTCGACCTCAGCTTAGATGGGTATGCGATTTTGTAGACTAGGCATTCCCGACTCACAAAAAGGCCAGGGGAAATGGTGTGGTGTCAGGACTGCGGAGGAAAATTGGACTTCTTTCAAAACAAGGAAGAAAATTGGATTTCCTCCAAAAAAGAATCAAAGTGCAGCCATCCATGCACCGATACTCTCCACCACACCCAGATGAAAATTTGGCCTATAGCCCCTGTCCTCCTATATAAACATGGCAACCAATTTACACATAACAAAGTTCCACAAACAACAATGAGATAAATGAGATAAATGACTGCTTAATCTGTTTTTGGCCTTGCCGAATGAGGGATGAATATTAAACACCAAAGGTTTTCCTTTATAATAGTGCTGTGGGATCCTGAACCCTGAATCAGGGCTTTGTTTAAAGGTCTCAATCTTAAGAAAATGTAGCACTCTCTCTGCATGCTAAAGTGTTGGCCTCGATTGAAGTTTAATTTTCACACTTGTAATGCTCCTCCTGGCTCCACAAAAATATTACAGATCACTGCCAGTCTGGACTTAACTCACCTTGGCTCTGGTTGGAGTTTGAAGTTTGTGGCAGCCTCTTTGTTGTCGTAACAGGTTAGTTGTCACATTGTTCCGGTGCCTCAAAATTTAAATCCATGCCCTGGACTATAAAGTACGTCTACTACCGTAATTTTAGGAACATTTTACTGACTGCCATATGAATATGAACAGTAGAACAGTACTTCAAAATTGCCACTGTGAGACAAAGCCTTGCACACCAATGTTTCACTTGATTATAAACTGACCTTTTTTTGCAATTATGATCTTTTAAAGTTAACAACCAACTATTGGATATGATAATTTCCTACAATAATAATAAACGCCAGAATCTCCTTGGGGCATCCCTTAATTGGTCACTGTAACTTTGACAGAAGATACTTGCATACCCATTTATGTGTGCATTTGCAGTGATCTTACATTGAAGTTATGGGGACCGATGGGGATAAAACCCAATGAGGTCCCCGTGACAATGGCCGGGATTTTCCAGACCCGTGGTGGCGGGACCCGTGGGGGAATGCAGCGGGCCAGCCAAATGTCCATTTACTTTTTGGGACTGGATGATCCTGGAGGCGGGAGGGGCTGGAAAACCCCGCCCAATATTTCAGCAGTTAACTGTACTTTGCACTGTGAGAGCCATTTGCAAATACCACCAACAATTTTATTGTGAAAAAAATGCTTTTAAAGATAATTGGACAATGTGTTCAACAAAGTGGAATTTATTTTATGGTTTGCGTACAAGGGCTATTATATGCTCAATTCTTAATATGCAAAAATATTTCTCTTTAAATGACATTGTTTCGGACATTGTGAAGCACGATTTATCAAACAATTCACTGAACATGCACTTGGCCGCTACAGGCCTCACTAGTTAGGGGCCCTGCCCCTGCATCAGATGTTCCACAATGGTAATTAAAATAAAAATGTCTGCTGCCTCATCGGTTAGAAGCCCACCCAACATTTTTATTAACTGGTGATAATGAGTTGCTTGTTTGGTCCTGCTGCTTCTCATCAATGAAAATGAGTCACCATCAAACAACTGTGAACAAAAGTTAAGAGATAGGAATGATCAAGGCTGTCAAATTCAATGATATCATTTATGCAAGTTAGCTCATAATGTATGACAACACTGTAACTGCTAAGAGGCTAATTATATTCCTCTGCATTAAAGGTTGGCAGTGATCTGTACTGAAAGATGGCAAACATGATACCAATTCATCTTTTGCTCCCATTTATATATAAATATATATATATAAAAGATATATGCACTTCTAAAGTATCCATTGGCTGGGAAGTGCTTTGTCCTGATGATATGAAAGGCATTATATAACTTATTTCTTTATTTCTTTTCTAAGTGAAAAGAAGAAACAACAGTGTAGATTTTCAGTAGTTACAGGCTTAACAATCGCTCCCGAGAAGAAGATTTTAAAAAAGTCATGTCTGCTGCATTAAAAGGCAATATAAATTTATATGGGGACTTGTGTTGTTCCCTATCCATGGAATCTCTCTGGTCTATCTAAATCTCAGATGCCTTGAGTTGGGCAGCTCAATTGGAACAATTGGAACAGGTTAAGAGATAGATTTCGCAATTTTGCAAGGACAAAGAAAGTTTAAATACGTGTCTGTTAAATTTAAATTTATCATTGAATTGAGTGCTTTGGTCCCATCCTTAAAAAAACATGACTAGACGCAATGGGCCTCAGGATCCGAATGGCCTGCTCCATCAGCCAAATGGTGGCCAAGTAGGGCTTCCCACAGGATTTGCTGTAGACTCTATCCTAGACTACAGAGACAGAGTTGTTAATACACATGAAGTAGGGTACTGGCACATTTAAGGGTGCATCAGCAGTGTTTGTCTCAGCTAAGGGGCTAATTCTACAGCTCTCAAAAGAAAAGAGTCAATTCTCTCTGTTATTGATCCTTTGCTATGTTCTTAGCAGAGCCTTTACTATCCCCATGCAGGGGGTAGGGTCCATTGGAACGATCGGAAAACACAATAGGCAGATATATGGGTGGCTGCATACCTCAATTCAATTAACCCTGCTACACCTTTCCAACTTCTGGATGTGTGTTGCCGAGTGGAGCTGTAATTTCTGACACTTCACTGGCAGCAGAACCTGCACCCTCTATCCTACCTGATACTCTTGGGTCCTGATTTTAACTCAGTGTGAGTGAATGGGTTTTGAATGAGTTAAAATCTCACCCTTGGTATTGTACTTCCAACAGTTTTTCTAGTGGGGAACTCCATGTTCTTGAATATCTTGTGTATGATTCATGAAGCTCAATTTCAGCGTATACTAAGTATCGCTTTCTCCTCATCAGTAAGCTCTTCCCTGACCATGACTCTCTGGTCACTGTCTGCTAAACAACTCACATGCTGACAATCCTATTCTTGGAGCAATTATCTTGTAGATTGTTGGAGTTCTCTTCTATAGACAAACAATAAATATGGCTTTGCTTCATTTAGCCCTTAAGGTGATACTGCTCAGTGTATGCAAGTTAATGTACCACAACCCTTCTCGGAGACTACAAACCTGAGAATGACACATGATAAATTGAAGTTGTTTTACTTGGCTCTTTGTGGGAGCCAAATTAAAGTTAATAGTTGGGATTCTTTGGACGCCGCAGGGGTCCCACTGCTGGGGCTGAGAGTGGGGCCGACCATACTTTGGCGGGTGATGGAACCCAGGGCTGCATTTTGCAGGAGACAGCCCATTAAATGCCAATCAAAGGGCCGGCCCCAGGTGGTGGGGGGAACCTCTTAGTCGGCCAAATGGCACCCTAAACGGAGGCATCCGCCTGTAGTCTGCTGGGTGTTTGTCAGGGTTTACCTCATGCTCACCCCTTGCAGTGAAGAGCTCCTCCTGCTCTGTTAAAATGCCAGTGAGGCAGGAAGTGGCCCCTGACTGGCTTAATTAGGCTCTTTGTAGGTTTGTGCCAAAATTGGGAGAGCTGTCTCACAGACTAGCCGAGCGAAAGTCTGGCATAGTCGTACTCACTGAATCATACTTAACCAAGAATGACCCTGACACCACCATCACCATCCCCAGTTATGTCCTGTCCCACCGTCAGGACAGACACACCAGAGGTGATGACACAGAGGTATAGTCAGGAGGGATTTTACTTTGGTGTCCTCAATATTGATTCCAGGCCCCCATGAAGTCTAACAGTATCAAGTCAAACATGGGCAAGGAAACCCACTGAGGATCCCTCCACCCCCCACCTCACACACCACTCCTCCATATTGAACTCCAATTAGAAGAGGCTGAGGGTGGCAAGTACACAGAATGGGGGACTTCAATGTCCATCAGCAAGAGTGACTTGGAGCGCCATTACTGACTGAGCAGGCCAAGTTCTAAAAGACATAACTACTAGACTGGATCTGTGGCAGGTTTGAGAGAACTAACAAGAGGGAAAAAAAAACTACATGACCTCATTCTCACCAATCTACCTGTCACAGATGCATCTGTCCATGACAAAAGGTAGGAGTGAACATCACATGGTCCTTGTGGAGGTAAAGATCCATCTTCACATTGAGGATACCCTCCACTGTGTTGTATACACTGCCGTCACGGTAGGTGGGATAGATTTTGAACTGATCTAGCAGCTCAAAACTAGACATTCATGAGGCACTGTGGGCCATCAGCAACTGCAGAATTGTATTCAACCAGAATCTGTAACCTCATGGCCTGGCATAACCTCCACTCTACCATTACCGCCAAGCCAGAGGATCAACCCTGGTTAAATGAAGAGTGCAGGAGGGCATGCAGGAGCAGTATGAGGCTTAGCTAAATTGGAGGTATCAACTTGCTGAAGTTACAACACAGGACTACTTGCATGCCAAACAGTATAAGCAGCTGGCAGTAGGCAGAGCTAAGCAGTCCCACAACTAACCGATCAGAACTAACTCTACAGTTCTGCCATCTAGTACTGAGTAGTGTTGGACAATTAATCAACTAAAAGGAGGACAGCTCCATAAACCTCTCCATACTCAAAGATGGGGGAGCCCAGCACATCAGCGCAAAAGGCAAGGCTGAAGTATTTGCAACCATCTTCAGCCAGAAATGCCAAGTGAATGATCCATCTCGGCCTCTTCCTGAGGTCCCCAGTGTCACAAATGCTGGTTGTCATGAAGAGATTAATGTTCATAATGTTATTGGAAATTTTTTTTTTAAACAGAGTTTAGTGGTGTCTGTGTCTATGTGTGTGCATCTTAATTGGATTATAGCCAGCTAGTCTGGGTGCTTTGATGTAGTCGTTTTAAGATGTTAATTGGGGAAAGAGTAAAGAAATTAAAATGTGAAGTGTACATTTGCATTTGTTGAATAAACCATTCAAAAGAATGGGTGAAATTTTGCACCTAGCTAGAAGACGCCAAGCAATGTGTTTTTTTTTCAGCTTACTAATGAAATTGGTGGAATAAAAGGATATTATTGTTAGAAGATGTGATGTTGAAAGCCTAGGGATACAATGGAAAATTTATATTCAAGGGAAATGCTAGGTATAAACAGAAAGGAGTTTGTGTGTGTATGGCAGAAGCACTTAAGAACTAGCCAGCCTGTAAGCCTCCAACTGTGTCTGCAAAGGAACCAACTTGCAAGGAATGTCATTTTGAATTCGTAAGGTCAAACATGCTTTGCCTGGGGTCTTTTTAAATCAATGAGTTTTACAGTTGCCTTAACGGGGGCGTAACTGAGATTCAGATTAATTAGGGGATTTTTGTAGTTATTATAGTAGTAATTTTGTAGACATATGTATATGCTTGTATTAATAAATGTTTAATTTAGTTTTATAAAAAAAACCTCTTGAGACTCGGTGGTCTTATTACTATTGAATTCAAAGCCTGCATCATGAAACATACAAATTGCAAAAATGGGTTGTGACAGTTGTTTCAAGTTTCCCTCTGGGATTTGAGCAACTCAGCCTTTACCATTGGCTATATCATAATACAGTCTTCAACCAATCTGATTCATTCCACATGATATCTAGGAATGGCTGAAGGCACTGGATACTGCAAAGGCTATGGGCCCTGACAACATTCCAGCAATAGTACTGAAGACTTGTGCTCCAAAGCTAGTCGCAACACTAGCCAAACTGTTCCAGGACAGTTACAACACTGGCATCTACCTGGCAATTTGGAAAATTGCCCAGTTATGTCCTGTCCACAAAAAGTAGGACAAATCCAACTCAGCCAATTGCCGCCCCATCAGTTTACATGCAATCATCAGTAAAGTGATGGAAGGGGTCTTCAACAGTACTATCAAGCAGCACTTACTCAGTAATAGCCTGCTCACTAATGCTCAGTTTGGGTTCCACCAGGGCCACTCAGCTCCTGACTTCATTACAGCCGTGGTTCAAACAGGACTCAAGATGCATGAACTCAAAAGGTGAGATGAGAGTGACTGCCCTTGACATCAGGCAGCATTTGACCGAGAGTGGCATCAAGGAACCCTAGCAAAACTGGAGTCAATGGGAATCAGGGGGAAAACTCTCCACTGGTTGGAGTCATACCTGGCATAAAGGAAGATTCTTGTGGTTGTTTGAGGTCAATCATCTCAGTTCCAGGACATCACTGTAGGAGCTCCTCAGGGTAGTGTCCCAGGCCCAACCATCTTCAGCTGCTTCATCAATAACCTTCCCTCCATCATAATGGCAGAAGGGGATGTTTGTTGATGATTACACAATGGTCAGCATCTTTCATGACTCCTCAGATACTGAAGCAGTCCATGTCCAAATGCAGCAAGGCCTGGACAATATCCAGGCTTAGACTGATAAGTGGCAAGTAACATGCATTCAACAGAAGTACCAGGCAATGACCATCTCCAACAGTGGAGAGAGTCTAACCGTCTCCCCTTGACATTCATTGGCATTACTCTTGCTGAATTCTCTGCTATCAACATGTCCGCTATCAACATCCTGGGGGGCTTACCATTGATCAGAAACTGAACTCAACCAGCCATGTAAATATATTGGCTACAAGAGCAGGTCATGAAATGGGAATTCTGCAACAAATTAACTCAGCTCCTGACTTCCCAAAGCCTATTGATGCAGTCCATGTGGTTTAGGTAAATCCACAGTGCTGTTAGGATGAGATTTCCAGGATTATGATCCAGTGACAGTGAAGGAACGGTGATACAGTTCCAAGTCAAGATGGTGTGTGGCTTGAAGTATGTAATGGTGCTCGTATACATCAGCTGTCCTTGTCCTAGGTGGTAGAGGCTGTGGGTTGGAAGATGTTGTCAAAGGAGCCTTGGTGAGTTGCTGTAGTGCATCTTGTAGATGGTACACACTGCTGCCACTGTGCTTTGGTGGTGGAGGGAGTGAACGTTTGTGGATGGGGTGCTAATACAGTGGGCTGCTTTGTCCTGGATGGTGTTGAGCTACTTGAGTGTTGTTGGAGCTGCACTTATCCATGCAAGTGAGGAGTATTTGCTCACATTCCTGAATTGTGCCTTGTAGATATCCTGTCCATGAAAGTAGGAAAAAACCCAACCCAGCCAATTACCGCCCCATTATTCTACGTGCAATCATCAGCAAAATAATGGAAGGTGTCTTTGACAGTGCTGTCAAGCATGTTTCAAGAAGAAGGCTCACCACCACCTTCTCAAGGGCAATTAAGGATGGGTCTTTAAATGCTGGCCTAGCCAACAACACCCATATGTCATGAAAGAATAAAAGAATATTCTCACAACAGCAAATCAGGAAGAAAAATGCACTGAATTAAAATTTTACAGAGAGCAAGCTAAATAATTGGGGTATACATGTGGGATTAAGATAGAAGCTAAATTATCAAAAAAAAAATTGTAAATAAATCAAAGGGCAGAATTTTTCCCTCTTCGGGTGGGCGTGTGCCCGACCTAAACAGGAAAAAAATAATGCGCGATGATGTCAGACGAGTGTCCTGACATCATCATTCACTCGCGTGATATTTCGGTCAAGGGGCGCGTGTGGGAGTTGGCAGTGCGGCCACTGACAATTAAGAGGGCTGTTAAGCCCACTAATTAATTAATTTAATTGAATATTTCCCTGCCCATCCAACCTTAAGGTTGGGGGGCAGGCGAAAAGGTTTTGCGAAACCTCATCCACTGGCACGATGAGGTTTCGACCAGTTTTAAAACTCATTTTTAACATGTCCCATCTTATGTGATAGAGTCAATTGGCTAGCCAGCATGAAATCTTGGTCCTGGCCTGATTGCGAGCGACAATCAGTTTCGCGACCGCTCCCAGGCCCGCCCACCTCACCTGCCCGACGTGGTAAAAATTCTGCCCAAAGTTACCATAATTGAGACAATTGACATTCCACATATATAAAATTATTTTTTTCAGGACCAGTCAGACTGTTCAGCAATTATTATGAACTTAGCACACTGTTTAAAAACCCAGTCACAACTCATTCAAAAGGTGTTACTTTTTCAATGTTTTTTTACAGCAAGACTAACAGTGTAGAAGGGCAAGCTTTTGTCAGCTCAGTGATTTCTATTTGTGTGCATTCTGAGAGGGCAGGGACACCCTATGGAGAAGCATAGAAACACTGACAGCAACTTGGGGGTTTCTGCCTTTAACTCCAGATGTGTGGACTCCAGAAGTTGCTTCCGATGTGAAAGGAGTAATGATGATGAGTAATGACAGTTTTTCAGTCATTACTACCACAAAATCCAGGATGATATAATCCTCATTTTAATCTGTCGAAAGTCATTGCTGAAAAACAGAGACATGGCACTGAATAGATATTTTGGAGCTATGCTCGATTAGCTTTGTAAGTCAGAGTTTTTAATCAGAACTTTCCCTCAAGAGATTAAATAGATGGGTAATCTCCCAGGTTGAGTAAACTGTGTGCAATCGATGGAAAGATCAAGATTATTTGGCCGACCTTCCGTGGATTAGCTTCCATATGAAATGAATCATTTACTATTTATATTATTTTTGACATCCACATTTTTAAGGCTGCAGTTAACTTCTCTGAAATCCCATATGGAATTATGGATTAGAATGCACAAGATACTCAACCATGCAATATAAAAAAACTCCATGCTAACTCAATGCTTTATCTTTAGGTTAGTTGTAAAGTTTAGTCCTTAACTCCAGCATAAAGTAGAAGCAGACACAACAGGCTGCATTTTACTTGCCCCTACCGGGTGTGTTTTCAGCACGGGGGCAAGTAAAATAGGGTGGGTGTCAACCTTCCCACCCACCTCCGAGCTCATCCCCATAATTCGGGAGTGGGCAGGAGGCAAAATAGGCAGGCTGTCTGTCATACTTAAATAAATAATCAAGGCTTAACTGAACTTGTTAACAAGCCAATTGACCCCAATAATATGCTGCCCATGCCATAATATGCTTGGCATGGGCAGGTGCAGGGAAAGTTTTTTATAAAAACTTTTTAAAAGGGCAGCAAGGAACAGGAGGTAATATCTTGGGAGGGGGGGTTCCCTTTGCACATCGGGTGGCAGCCCCCCTAAAATAGTGCCCCCCCTTTCTTCCCACCTGCCTGCTCTATAAAGCACACCATCCCAACACCCTCCCAAAACTGCTCAAAACCTCCCTGCCCAAGACCTCGTACTTAACTGGCTCCAGGATCCACAGACCTTCTTCTTGGACCTGCCTGCAGTCCTGGCAGTGCCCACTAAAGTGCTCTTGGTGCTGTTGGAGCTGCCAGCCAATCTGATTGGCCGGCAGCTCCTGAGGGCAGGACTTCCTTCCCAGTGAGGGGTGCCACTGGTTGCCTATTTAGCCTGTCTGCAGCACATTATGCTGGAGACTTGGCCTCCAGTGAGTTGGCTCTACACCAGCCTTGCTTCTGGTGTGGAGGGGGGGGGAAGGAACGGAGCCATCCACACCACCCACCACCTCCCCCTCCGCACCTCAGTAATATGTTGCCCAATATTTTACAGGGATAATTTCTCCATTTTAACATAGAATTGTCTGACAAAACTTTCCTTGAAGAAGTTGAAGAGTTTTCCATCATCTTCATTATAATGACATGATTTGATGAGCTAATCTGTGCAATATAAGCTGCTCTGTCAGTTTAGTTTACAAGAAGCCAGTGAGTCTTTAACATTAAACTTGCACTTGTGAGAGACTAAAACCTCACACTATATATTTTTTATAAAATATACATAGATGTCCTCTTGGCTATTTCTAGAATTTTAAAAACTGAACAAAGATCATTAAAATGGCTGAAACTGTGTCTGTCTGTTATTCAAGAACAAAAGAAGCCACTTTGCAGTTTCATACCTTGTTATCTCTGAAAATCTCTAATGATCAGCTAGGGACTGCACAGCCCAATTTCAAAGGGAGCCACACAAAGTCTATTTGTATTTGATAACCCAGGTTGGCCAGCAGATATGGAACATCTACTAAGATAAGGCCTCTCAAACATTCCTTTTAATCCATAATGGCTGAGACATGATCAGAGTGGAACACAAAGCCAATTTCCAGACACTGGATGAACATCCTTTGTTGAAGACATCGTGGAGTGGTAAAGTCATGTGACATGGGTCTCTGGCTTGTGGGACAAGTAATATTGCCTTGCTGAACTGAATAACTCAGTCTGCTGGCCACCATCTGACTGGCAACCATCTGACTGGCCACTTCACAGAAAAGGAGCTCTGTCCAGGTTGAACACCTGGCCCCAGCTACACTGCTTCTGCTGGAATTTCTGTACCATCACCTACAAGATTGATTCATCTCTGCATGCCTATCTCATGTGAACTCAACGCCACCGGAAAAGTGAGTTCTACATTGATTTTCAGCCACTGACCTCCATGAAGGAATACCTCATTGGACTTTATTCTGAACTCTAGAACCCACATGAATCAATATTTATTTTCTCTGCGGTTTCTGTACTGTAAATCCTTCTTTTCTTTATCCTTCTTTTACTGTCTGAGTGTGGTGACCGACCTCCCATGTTTTGAGTGTGTGCAAATAAACTAATCCTTTGAGTTCATCCTATCTCAAGTTTATTGTGAGGTCATTACTAAAAAATTGAATCACACAAAAACCAAGGGGTTGGGAAATATGCTATAAAGAGGGAAACAAGCCAAAACACTTTTCTGTTTATGGACAGATGATGAGAGGAGAAATTAGTGCTGTTTAAATTAAACCTCCTCCTGTTTGTAATACACTGAACACAAAAAAGAATTTGAGAAAAGTGCCATTTGCAATAGGTGAGCAAGATGCATTACTGTTAGCCGTTTATAAAAACTGTTTAGTGTGCTTTTTTTGTATTAAATGTAAACTAATGCATTGTCAAGAACAACATATTGTACCTAATTCATGAACACACCTGAAAATCTGACAACCGATTCTGTGGTTGAGCCAGAAACCTGACCATGCTCCATGTGCACTTATGCCAGCAGAGTGGCAGCCAAACCATGCCTGAATTCACATGGAGCTACCGGACACCAGAGGTGGGGTATGCTGGGGGGGAGAGGGGAGGGAAGCAGGACAGCAACAGCTTCTAAAATCCTGCCAAATCTTTAAAAGGGAGGCAGCATTTTAGTTTGAAGACTAACTTATTATTCAACTCTGAAAATGCCTTACTCAATGAACAGTGCTGTAGTTTAATTGGCGGTGCTGTCTTTGATGAAATCAATAATTTTCGAAAAGGCAAATCCTCCAACAGAGACACTGTACAGCAAATATGACAGAAAGTGCCCAATCACTTCAATAACACTTCCTCTGTGCATTGCTCATGAAAGGGAAACAGACAAAAATATTCTTTGCATTCAGGAAGAGTACCAAGAGTAGCGGGTAGCATCTCAAAATAAAGCAGATTACGTGTGAAGTATTATGCACATGACAAGCATTCAGCACCCAGTACACTATCACACATGCAGAGCAACCTTCAAAGTACTAGGCCTACCTCTCACTCCTTTGATCTCCTAAATATCTGAAGCTGCACCTCTAACTTGATTTTTTTAAAAAAAGGTTTAGGCTTCCTTTACACACAGAATTTTGACACTTCTTTTCCAGCAAACATATTGTATAGTGTCACAACTCATTGGGGATAGTGCGTTGTAATGCCAAGCCCCACTGTTCCCCGAGCCATGACAAATGTGAAAAGTTTGAACAAACCACCAGATTGCCCCAATTCTACTTAACTCTTTAATTTAGGTTAACAGAATACAAACACCAGGTTTGTAAATTTAATAAGTAAATATCTGGTTATTGAACAAATTGTCTTTAACTAGTGGCAAAAGAAAGAAATATGAACTGCTAACTTCTAACACTATAATTTAAACTCTACCCCCTTCTTAAATCCCTATACACACACACACACACACACATAAGACACACAAAACATGGATTTTAGGGGCGGGATAAAATAGTTCAATAGCACTAGTCCACAGTACAGGATTTGATGGGTTGATTTTGATCGTTGTTTTCCAAATTCCTTTCAGTTCTTGTTAATGACACGAGGTGGCCTTCCAGCACTTTCCGTATTTAGTTCACTGGTTGAGAACTTGCTCTTCAATGTCTCTAACAGTGGTTTCCCCCTTTTCCTTTTTACAGAGGTTTCCTCAGGGAGAGAGCAGGTTATAGAGATATGAGGAAGAGAGATTTTAGATATTTTCTCTTTGCAGGCCAGGAGCTCTTTGCTGCACTGTTACCACAAAAAACCCTGGTCACCTGGTCAGGAGCCAATTAAAATGCCGTTGTCAGGCAGCTCTCTTGGTGCAGGACTCCTTTCCAGCACCATCCTGTCTTTCATGGTACACTCTGTTCCAGGACTGCAACATTGTATATATCTCTCATCCTGTCCCAGTGGGGTGTCGTTCAACCTGCAGCCATTGTAATTCTAATCCACAGTCCAACAGAAAGTAAAAAGATTACAATAGTTCTTAGAACCGTTGGAAGCTTTTTTCTCATCCTTACATGTTTGATAGTATCTAGGCTTCACGTTAGGATGCTCCTCATGTTACTTCCTAATGCTCAACAGGCTGTTTTTTTCAAAAAAGAAGGCTGCATATAACCATCAACACAGAACTGTACTGGTGCCTTGTAATGAGTTAGTAACTCTGGCTGGAATTTTACACCCCCTCAAAGGCAGGCCGGTAAGCAAGGGATGAGGGCCTAAAATTGGGTGGCATGGTCTGGGGTGCCAAGCCCATCACCTATCCACCTCTGCTAGTATAGAAAGTGTCTACACCACCTGACAAGGCCACCAGGTAAACCCTGTCTGCGGCCCTGGGGGAGCGGAGGGTAACGGGGTGGGGCAAGTGGAGGAGCGGGAGCCATTCTGTTTGGGTACCCCAGTGGAATCCCACCCCTCCCTCTCCAAAGGTAATTACTGCTCCCCTGCTACTAGCTTCCTGATTGTGGACCCCCCCCCTCAATGGGGCATTCCAGATCGGTCCCAGTAAAACAGCCTCGACTTAACTGATTATCCACTCTCCATCACTGTTCCTCATGGGGGCGGGGGGGTTGCTGACTGTTGTCCCAGCAATGGCCACTGTTCCCAGTGGTGCTGCTGGAACTGGAGAGCTGTCAGCCAGCTGATCAGAGGGGGTCATCCTCCCGCATGGGGGGCCAGAAACCACGAGCTCTGGCAGTTAACAGCCTAACAAATGTAAGACCTGGTCATGACCTTCCGGTCCAGCAGAGGCGGGCTCACCCCAGGGTATTCAGCCAGGGTGGGTAACTACCAGCCTAAAAATTCCAGCTAGAGAAATCCAATGTGGTGGTGGATTTGAGCACAATGGGCAAGATTGTTCCTGTGCTGCATGTCATCCATAGGTCTGGTTCAGTAGGTGACATAATTCAGTGACTGCCTTGCTATTCAAGACTTTTAATTCATAAAAATGAGTGGAAAACCTGCCTCCCCAATCCAGCCCCCCTCCCCAACAAAATAGGTAGACTCCTCAATCAGAGCTGTAGTTCCCCGTTGGCACTAAACAAATAGAATATATCTCATGTCACCTTATTGTGGCATATTCCTTTGAGTTTTGTATTTCGTATAATTAATAACCATCTGAACAGATTAGCAACAAACACTGATTCAAAACTAATGTTTGGAAAGATTTGTTGCAGCACAGTACTGTTATCCATTAGCTACTCAGCTTAAACTGGGATTAAATCCATCAAAAATGGGTGACTTGTGCTGGTGCTGTGAAGGGCAGACCAGTAGTATGATGTGCAGATTGCAGATCTAAATTATACTGCTAACAGCAGGTCACACTGAACTCAGCATCAAACAAGGTCACACACACTGCGTGTGTGGAGGTTAACTCTTCTGCTGGCTAAATTTAATGTCAGGAGACAACTTGTGGGAGGATGTTTCTCTTAATATCCGAAATATTTCACACCAGTTTTTAGTGTTCCCATGAGGTCCACTGCAGTTTTGGTTCAAGTTGTAATTATACAAGCCTTATAGACAACCCAAAGTGTGTGAGGCACCTATCTCTTGGTTTCATTGCAGCTGGCAGCCAGATTGCCTCTAGAATCACATTTAATACCACCTCTCTCACAGCCAATACCAGTACATCAGCACAAAAACCTTAACAGAAGCCTTAAAATCAAACTTTTCACTGTAACTCTTAAGAGTTGAAACTATTAAAAGCATTAAGTTTCTATTTACCCAGCAGTTGTCACATATGAAAATGAGGTCTGACTGGTTCAGTAAGGTTGACCTCCATTTTCCAAAAGTCATGGTTTGAGCATGTGATGACTGAAAGTATTCCAAAGTCTATGTTTATCTACATTGATCTTCAGCCTGAACTTTGACTCTCATAGTGTAAACCATTTACATACTCTTATGATCTCATCTTAATTTGCATAATAACTGAATGAAAAGAAAAGGGAAAAAAGTAAATCTTTGTTACTTGTCCAACACTCTTACTAAGCCTCATACTTGACATTAACACTGTGGTACGGCCAGAGAGAACATAGGATAAACGTCACTATAAGTTAGCCTGTTAAACGTCAAATAAGTTAAAGTCAACTCCCAAGTGGAGACATTTATTACATCAAATAGCACCCAATAACGTAATTATTACATCTTCTCTTTAACTGTAAAGAAAATGGAACGTGCGTTTTTCAACCCCTGAAAATGAATTAAAGCTGTTTTGGGTCTTACCTGTTATTGTAATATCACACTTTTGCAAACATTGGGCAGAATTTGTGGATGCCGGGGCGGTGGGTGGGGGGGAGAGCGGGAGCAGGCGTGGACCCAATCAGCACCCCCAATCGGGACTGCACAACCATTTAACGTGGGCAGGCCAATTAAGGCCCGTCCAGCGTGACATACACCTGGAAGCGCTGAGTGCTCTCTATGCTGGCTGCGGGCGGGGTGGGGGGTGGTCGGGGGGGGTGGTGGGGGATTCAAATTTCCCATTAACTTAAGTTCAGAAAAATTTAATAAAGAAAAAAAATCTTAAGCATATATCCCCTCATGTGAAACTGTCACTTGAGCTGGCACATGTCCATTAATTTTTTCAAAATTTTTTATTTAATTAATAAACCCTTCATGAAAAATGTGAAGGCCGCCTGGGCTCTTCGCCTGCTGCCAACCTTAAGGTTGGACGGGCAACATTCTTAACAACTTTAAATACTTTCTTATTGGCCTTAATAGGCCTTTGACAGTTCAGCAGGCGCGCAGCCGAGTCGTTTTACGCGTCAGTGAGTGGGCCCCGCCCCTGCTCGCTGACTGGAAAATTCTTCCCATTATTTTTTCTTTCTTGTCTCTTGTTTAGCTAATCTACAAAATAAGTTATATTGAGCCATCACTTACCTGGTGATAATAGCTAAGTGGGGGGGACTCATACAGGCTCCCATAAACAGTACCACATTCTCATGTCGAGTTTGTCTATATGCCATCACTTCCCTTTTGAAAAGTTTTAGATGGTCCTCATTGTCCCTTTCAATATCAATCAAACGGATTGCCACCTCTCCATGCCAACGACCATGATAGACTTTGCCAAAGCGTCCTTTGCCTATGAGTTCTCCAATTTCTAACTGCTCAAATGGGATGTCCCATTCCTGCAGGAAAATGCTGGTTTGACTTGCTTTTCGTGGAAAATTACGTGCAGACAACAATGAAAGGTTCATCTCCTCAAAATCATCTTCAGAACCGTCTGACTTATAAGCCTCATCATTTGCATCTTCATTCTAAAAAAACAAAATGAGTTTCAATTAATCAAGTAACTTGCAATATATATCTTGCTCCTTAAGGGAAACGTAATATAACAGAGTTAAGAAGTGTCCAAATGTGCTTGCTACATGATACGCATTATTAGCCTGAAAATCAACTGGTTTCCACATGTCATTTTATGAAGTAAATCCAAAATGTTCTGCACAATGACAGTTAGTTCTGCAATTCAATTTGAAAAATGCTTTTGCCTTTTATTGCAGTATTTCTTCCATCTTAATTTCACTCATGCTTTTCTCATTATTCACAATGAATGTGCAAGACTGACTTTAAGCAATCAGGTTCAAGAAGGCAGTACATCACTACCTTCTCAAGGGCAATTAGGAATGGGCAACAAATGCTGGCCTTACCAGTGATGCCCACATCCCATGAAAGAATTTTTTAAAATGATGAGTTGAAGTATAAAAGTAAAGCTTCAGCATTTATTGGGAGCCTTCATTATGAACAGATGTTTGCTTTGTAGTTATTATTTTATATCATTTCGGTTGTTTCAATATAGAGGTTTTAATTTTCATTCATTTTTTGAGCCAGCAGCAGCTGTTAGGACAGGTGCTGAGCCTTAATGAATCTCACGTCCTTGATGTGAAAAAGCAATGATGTGATGGTCACACGAGGTCATTACTGACTAGGGTTATAACTATTTGTTGAGAAATGTTCCACAGTTGATTGCCAAGCTACAAGGCATACATAAGCATCATATGCAATAGTTGGGAAAATTTCACTCTTGCAACATTGAGCAGTATTTTATCAATGGCACATTGTTCTTGATGGTGAAATCAGGAATGGGCGGCTCTTTTGCTCTTGAGTTGGGAGCCAGCTCCCAATGATTCAAATTCATATTTAAAGTGCTGGCGGCAGGCACAGGAAACACTTGCAATCACATGACAGAGGAAGCTTTTCACTGGAGAAACCCAGCCACCATCAGTTGACAATGCAGCAGGTACAGATGAGCTACAAAAGAGCCATCTGGACAAACAGGGAAGCCCTGCATCACCTCCATAACTTTGCTGTCCATGTCACTCTATCAGTACCTTGTTCCATTTCTTGTTGCAACTCTGCATCACCCTCATGACCCCTCAGACGACCTCCACCCCCATCATCTACCTTATTATTATTTCCAGCCATTCACCGCCCCCATCACATCCAAGCCCTCTAACGACTGAGGCTGGATAGAGACCGGCCCACGGTTTAACGCTGCCTCCCTGCAGGTTCTCCATGGGAGGTGCTCTTTCCCACAGATGCCAACAGAACACCCTCCCGACTGGATGGAGGTCGTAGATGAGGTGCATCATCATGGGGTCTGTACAAGAATGCGGGTCCAGATTCAGGAAACTGAAAAATGACCTGCTCTGATCCGCCCAGAGTAAGCATCAGAGTTACAGAAGGATCTCTTGTGGGGTCATCAATTAATTTATATTTGAAAGTGGGCATCCATGCCAGGCAGCTGAATGCATGAATAGCCTTAGTGCCGCATGGCAATTGAGGCCAAAGTGTGTGACCTTCTGGCTTATTTGAGCCCATGGGTCCAACATACCACTGACAGGCCAATGCATGTGTGATGGGATGGGTGCAAACAAGAGAGTTAGATGTCATTTGGCATGTCACTAACCCTGCGCGTTGTCATGCAAGACAAACAGATCTGCAACGTGAAGGGGAGATCAAGGAAAGGAGGTGGAGTTCCAGACATGAAGGTCCTCACTCCTGCAGAAGAGGAGGCTCTACAGCTCACATGAAAGGGGGTGCTGAGCAGTTGGAGATGGTGAGGCTGGAATGGCCAGGTGTAAAAGTAAATTTGCATCCAACCTAATGCTGGCACATGGGCACACAGAAGGCATGCTGACATGTGTTGCACTCATACTGCCATGTTCCTTAATGTGGTTCTTTTTGATCTCCACTACAGGTACTCACTATCTGAAGACCAGGACAAAGCTATGGCAGAAGCCTGAAGACTCCACCTCTGGGAGTGAAGATACCGCTGTCCCAGAGGATGCACCATCACCTGCCTCTTCCACAACCTCCGCTAATGCAGTTACACCCACACAGACTGTGGAGAGGTCGCATTTAGAACTGGGGTTAAAATCTGATCACAGCACAGACAAATCCTGGCAGCCGAGGGAGAATGTGACAGCGCGTCCTCAGACACTCAGACCACTGTTGGGACCAGGCCTCTGCTGAGTCCCATGCTGATGAAGGGCCTCTGGGTGTGGCCTCAAGAAGCCTGCTGGAAATGCAGCATGAGGTAGGGAAAAACATCTTACCGAAACATGTAAAATTCTGCATCTCCTCTTCAACATGGACATCCAATCCCTCTACACATCCATCCCCCACCGGGATGGTCTGAGTGCTCTCCACTTCTTCCTCGAACAGAGGCCCAAACAATCCCCATCCACCACTATTCTCCTCCGACTGGCTGAACTTGTTCTCTCACTGAACATTTTCTCCTTAAACTTGTCTCACTTCCTCCAAATAAAAGGTGTGGTTATGGGTACCCGCATGGGCCCCAGTTATGCCAGTCTCTTTATGGGGTATGTGGAACATTCCTTGTTCCAGTCCTACTCAGGCCCCCTCCCATAACTCTTTCTCCGGTACATCGATGACTGCTTCGGTGCCGCTTCATGCTCTCGTTTGGATCTGGAAAAATTTATTGATTTTGCTTCCAATTTCCACCCCTCCATTATTTTCACGTGGTCCATCACTGACACTTCCCTTCCCTTCCTTGACCTCTCAGTCCCAATTTCCGATGATAGACTGTCCACCCAATATTCATTACAAGCCTACTCACTCCCACAGCTACCTCGACTATAGCTCCTCACACCCCACTTCCTGCAAGGACTCCATCCCATTCTCTCAGTTCCTTCACCTCCGTCGCATCTGTTCTGATGATGCCACTTTCAAAAACAGTTCCTCTGACATGTCTTCCTTCTTCCTTAACCAAGGTTTTCCACCCACGGTGGTTGACAGGGCCCCCTACTGTGTCCAGCCCATCTCCCGTGCATCTGCCCTCACACCTTCCTCTCCCTCCCAGAACCATGATAGGGTCCCCTTGTTCTCACTTATCACCCCACCAGCCTCCACGTTCAAAGGATCATCCTCCACCATTTCCGCCAACTCCAGCATGATGCCACCACCAAACACATCTTCCCTTTGCCGCCCTGGCGGCTTTCCACAGGGATTGTTCCCTCCGGGACACCCTGGTCAAATCCTCCATCACCCCCTACACCTCAACCCCCTCCCATGACACCTTCCCATGCAACCGCAGAAGGTGTAGCACCTGCCCCTTTACTTCCCCCCTCCTCACCGTCCAAGGGCCCAAATACTCCTTTCAAGGGAAGCAGCGCTTCACTTGCACTTCCCCCAATTTAGTCTACTGCATTCGCTGTTCCCAATGCGGTCTACTCTACACTGGAGAGACCAAACGCAGACTGTGTAACCGCTTTGCAGAACACCTTCGATCTGTCCACAAGCATGACCCAGACCTCCCTGTCGCTTGCCATTTCAACACACCATCCTGCTCTCATGCCCACATGTCTGTCCTTGGCCTGCTGCAATGTTCCAGTGAAGCTCAACGCAAGCTGGAGGAACAGCACCTCATCTTCCAACTAGGAATTTTACAGTCTTCCGGACTTAATTTTCAGTTCAACAATTTCAGATCATGAACTCTTTCCTCCATCCCCACCCCCTTTCCGATCCCCTTTTTCCAATAATTTATAATTTTTTTACAAATATATTTTTCTTTTCCCACCTATTTTTAAATTTATTTCGATCTATTGTTTCATCTCCACCTTTTAGCCCATTTGAATCCCTTCCATCATTAAACAAGCCATTGACTTACTGAAAATGCATTCCTGATGCCTTGACCAGTCTGGAGGGGTTCTGCAGTATGCACCAGAGAGGTGGCAGCCTATCATGGCTCCTCCTGTTGCAACAGTTCTTTGCGTTGCATGGTCACATTGTACAGTACATAGCAGACTATGATTATGCAACATCCTCTCTGGTGCGTACTGCAGAACCCCTCCAGACTGGTCAAGGTATCAGGAATGCATTTTCAGTAAGTCAATGGCTTGTTCAATGATGGCTCTGGTGGAGGTGTGAGCTGCATTGTGCCATTCTTCCACTCTGCTCTGGGGATGGCTCACTGGTGTCATCAACCAGGTCCGGAGGTTCAGCCATGACGATTGGCTGCCACCTCAAAAAAGCTCTGGGACCTGGAAGTTGTGCAAAATATATGAGTTATGAGAGTTCCCTGGGAAACAAGCTCAGACATGCATGATTCTTTACATGTGATTGTAGAACAGCTGCACATTCGAAGAATGAAAGCCCTTGCAATTCACAAATGCCACTGGCTGGTTCAAAGGAGCTCTAATGGCCACATGAGTGCAGTTGATGACCCCTTGCATTCCAGGGAAATGAGCGATGCTCTGAAGACTAATGACTTTGCTGCCTGGCTCTCTTCATCTGTAGAATAATTGATGATTTCATTCACATGACGGAAGAGAGCACTGGTCCCCTTCTTAATCCACCTGTGTGCGGCAGCCTGTGATATGCCACATATGGAGCCCCTGGAGCCCTGAAAAACACTGGTGGCAAAATGATTCAGCACCACAGTCATCTTGAGAGCCACTGGCATAGGATTCTTGCCAAGCCCACATGGCTCCTCATCTGCATAATCCCATATATTTCAATGACCACTTCCCAGGACAGCCTCAGTTGTCTCTGGCATTGCCTCTCCAACATCTGCAGGTAGTTAGTTCTCATTCTGAATTCGTGGTGACATGCCAGTGCACATCTTCTACGATGCTTTCACTGGAAAGCTGTGTCCAACACCCAGGATGCTAGGCCCTTCCCATTTCACTCCTCCATACCCTCTACCTCACCCTAGATCCCCCTCCCCTTTCACCCTCGGCCAGCCCCTGCCAGTCCAGAGCCTCCATGCAAGCTGCCATACTCCTGCTCTGCTTCTTTGAGCTGGAGAATTAAAAAAAAACTGGTAACCTCAGACATAACTACACAAAGTCAACTGTTGCATGCCATGTTTAAAAGTAAGGATATTATGCTTCAGTTATACAGGGCATTGCTGAGACCACATCTCAAATATTGTGTGCTGTTTTGGTCTCCATATTTAAGGAAGGGTGCAAATGCTTTGGAGGTGGTTCAGGGGAGGTTTACTAGATTGATACCTGGAATGAGTGGGTTGTCTTATAAGGAAAGGTTAGACAGGCTGGGCTTATTTCGACTGGAGTTTAGAAGAGTGAGGAGTGTTTTGATTGAAGTATATAAGATCTTGAGCAGAATGGAAGAGAGGTGCAATGTAGCACACGTCTCCACCAGAGCCATCATGGAACAAACCACTGCCATACTGAAAATGTGTTTCCGATGCCTTGACGGTCTGGAGGGGCTCTGCAGTGTGCGCCAGAGAGAATGACTCATGATCGTGATCTATGTACTGTACAATGTGACCATGCAACATGAAGAACTGTTGCAACAAGAGGGCGTGGAAAGGGTGTTTCCGCTGGGGATGAGTCCAGAACTAGGGAGCACTGTTTTAAAATTAGGAGTTGCCCTTTTAGGATAGAGATGAGGAGAATTTTTTTCTCTCAGAGGGTTGTGTGACTTTGGAACTCTCTGTCTCAGAAGGTGGTGGAGGCGGGGTCATTGAATATATTTAAGGCGGAGGTAGATGGATTCTTGTTAGGCAACGGAATCAAAGGTTATCTGGGGTAGATGGGAATGTGAAATTCAAAACACAAAGATCAGCCATGATTTTATTGAATGGCAGGGCAGGTTCAAGAGGCTGAATTCTGCTCCTGTTTTGTATATTCGTTTGTTCAAACATGAACCGGGTGCCAGGAGATTCCTGTGCGCCGCTGACTTAATGTTCAAGGTTGGACTTAATTTAAAATAATTGTGAGGTAATGAGGCATGCAAATGTATTAAAAGTATGAACCTGCCATGAGACGGCATGCAGCCTGACCCACCACTGCCACGCCGCTGACTTAATCTCTGCATCTCAACCCTGCCATCAGGAAACCAAAATTTTGTTTTCCACCTAATTAAGTCACCCTACCTGCCACGTTTCCACTCTTACAAACCCCACAAAATACTGATACTTCATGCCAATTTCAGGAATCTTCCTCTTTTGTGCAAACCTCCATCTGTTGCCAACACTCAAGAGCAAAAAATGTTTGTTGATATCTGTTTCCTTGATAAACGTACACCAGAACAATAGAAGCTAGAATTTTTCTCTCATACATCCTAATATTTTTCTGAATTTCGACTCTGCATTTGTGAAAATATGATCTTTTGGCCACCTCTTTTATGTCCATTTTACTTTTGATTTGGTATCGTGTCGTGTTATATCAGTCAGGACTACGTTAACATGTTAGTATGAAATCCTTTGTCAGCTGTTTCAATAAAAACACAAACCAGTTTATTTTAATGCAAAATGTGTGTTAAATGGTTCACAATTACACTAACAGAGCAGACTGACGAATTTCACACAAATACATTAACATACTGTGTGTGTTTATTGACCATGAAAACCAGCAGATACCGCAGCCATCCTTCACTCACAAAAGCATATTATGTGTTGTTGCTTTATCTGTTGACTTCTTATCTATTGTATCCCGCAAATAAGCTCAATTTGGGGAATGTATCAGTTCTTGTGAAGTTAGTAACGTTTCCGCACAGAGGACACTGTGTGCTAAATGAATCATCAGCAACCAGCACAGCCAACCTGTTAACTTGGTGGTGCCTTATTTCACATGCTTGAAAACAGACTTCCTGCATCAATGCTGTGTGCTCATTTTCTTACTGTCCCAATCAAGGAGTCATTCTTGGTAATAGGAGATTTTTGCTTCTTACAAAGTAAAATGATGTACCAGCACGTTAATGGAGTCAGCCCTGTATTCAGGGCTATTTATTCTCAGTGTGCCTGCAGGCAGGGAGCTAACAATTGTGGCAATCTAATTTAAAACACGTGAAGTATTTTTTTGTTCCGGCTAAAGTTCATAACATAAATCATAGCAACTTTGCAAATACAGAGCAAGGCTTAGATTTTCTATAAAACTTTAAGGAAACTAGCAGATGTCTTGTGGTGTTGCTCATTGACAGTCTTAGACCTGGGGCACGGTTCTGATGTTTTGCTGCTCTAATAGGCAAATCTAGGTAATTATTGCTATTTACAATCTGTTAAATGTTATTAATAGCACCATGGCAACTCCTTGTAAATTTTAGTATACAGAACAATGACTGGCTTTCTGCTTTTAAGATTATTTTGCATCTTAACAATGTGTTAGACTGTGGACATCACATACTGGATGTAACTGATGAGCGCAAGACCTTTATAAATACACTTCAAATGTTCCACGGCATTGTGAATTGAAGATCCAGCTGCTTTATTCCAATAAATGTGTTATCAACCAACTGTGAAGGGCCAAGCATGACAGAAGGAGTATGACAGGAAATAAGTGTCAGCTATAAGCAAACTTTTAATTATATAGCTGGGGAGGTTCTACAGTATTGCTCACAATGGTTTGGGTGATAATGTTTTATGCATAGCAGTGGTTAAAACCACAGCTGGAATTTTCCGAGCTCTCTGGGGATGGGCTGGGAGGCAGGAGGGCTGAGAAAAATGGTGGGGGAAGGTGCTAGGAGGGAAGCCTGATGTCTTCCTACCGTCATGGGATACTGCCAGTGGTCAGAAAGTTGGCAGCTAGGACAATGCCAATTAAGGGCCACCTCCTGCCTCCACTGGTATTATGCGTGGCGTAATCAGTGAATGAAACCTGGTGGCTTCGGGAGGGGGTGGAGGTGGGGGTGGGTGGCGGGTCTTCATTTAGCGGCACTCTATGGCCCATGGTGGCAATGGCTGCCCTTACAGCAACTGGCCACCTGGGCTCAGTGAGCAACCTCCCCCCCGCTTCCCCCCAACCCCCACCCCCGCTATCCCCTCCACATCAATTACCGGGACCTTCCTGGCTGGCGTTGGCAACCCACAACCCAACTTACCTGTCTTCGAGGGCCCCTGGCGTTTAAGGCTGTAGGTTGGAGCTGCAGCCTCAGCAATGGACATCGGTAGAGGTGGTGGTGCTGAGACTGTTTGCCAGCCCTGTGATTGGGCCAGCAGCTCCAAGGGACAGGCTGCTGCCTTAATTGAATGGCAGACCCAGCAGTGGAATCTTAATTGGCCACTACCAGCAACATGCCATCCCAGATCCTGCAGCTGGTCAAAGGGAGGTAGGCTCCCACTTTCAGTCCCGGTGATGGCACTTCTGCATTAATGGAAAAATCCAGACCTGTGTGATACTCAATAAGGCTATAAAAAAAATCTAATAGAATTATAGGTTTTACCTCGAGATGCTGCTGCCTTGCATGAGGAAATAACGCAACATTTGGGAAATTAGGTATTTGTTTTGTTAGGGCAATGCACAGTATGGAGTGATATAATAGATTCTTATCAAGTTATGAAAGGATGGGACAGAGCCAATTGAAGAAGATAGTATCCAGTAGCTGAGGGGGTAAAAATGATGGGCAGTAGGTACAAGGTTATCTGCAAGGCATTTAAAAAAAGGGAGCAGATGATTTTTTTTTTCATTCAAAAAGTTGTAGAATTCATTTTCAGACTTATTAGTTATGGGTTGAGGCTGTAACTATGTCAATGCTCAAGGTTATTTGGATAGGTTTGTAAAGGAAGAAAGGTTGGAAGAAAACGTATGTCTGAGCCAATAAATAGCAAAAAAAAGAAAAGCCCGGAATAAATTTTTCCTACAGTTGATTGTGAAATAAGACAGGAAATGATGCACATGCTTCATGATGCCAATTAATTTTCCATTTCTTTCTGATAGTGTTGACTTCTGCTGAGATATGCTTCCACAGTGATGGAAGCCCTCCAGTATCTCAATCAGGTGTAATTTTTCATGTTTGAGCGCTGTACGTATGAGACAGTGAGTACTGGCAGGTTACTCAATTGTGAGGAGGTGGGAAGACAGCATCACAGCCAAGCTTGATGGTATTCTCATCCAGTATCTATAACGAGTGCACTTTCCCGCAAGAATCACAGGATTATTGATTTTTACTTTCTCCAGTGAATGGAATAAAAGCTCAGAACACGTAGTTCCAAGTAGTTCAAATAAATAGCTTTCATCAGAACAATCTGCAGTTTGACTTTACAGGCCTGCACTTGTGAAAGGGATAATTAGGCAGTCATTCCCTTTCCTAGGTTCCTAGGTTATCATTGTAGTCCTTGGGCAAACTGTTGCCCTCAGGCACAAAACTTGCAATGGTTCAGTACTCGCAAAATGTGTGATACTGCATTATTTTTAATGAGATTGAATATCAGCTACTGCCAAGAAAATTGCTCAGGATGAAACATCAGCAGACAATATGTCAAGGACTTGCCTTTGGGCATAGCACACAGGAATGAATGAAGGAATATCAGGTGAGGGTTTAACAGGCGGCCAGTGCATAATGACTGTCTTGCACTAACGCCCAAAATGAATTCCTCCCCCACTGAGACTAATTGTAGTCCTCTCATTACCCATCACAGGTGAGATGAACTAATGACGCAGACCAAGCACTGAAACTGCAACCTTTCTAATCATGCATGGGTTAGTTCCACACTTGATTCATTTATTAATGAAACTGAGGAAGCAGGTTAGCACGGCTTATTTTAATTTAACATAGCCGCAGTATACTTGCACAAGAGCAAAATGTAATGTCTGTTCCATCAACATTTAAACAGCTTGGCCTAGAATCTACATTCGTTTCTTTCCAATTACAAGTATTAAAATAAATACATTGACTTTGGCGTTACTTCACTGATGATCAGTAAATCTAGGCTTAGCTTCCTAAATTTATTAAGTCTATTGGCAATTATTTTCAAATGAAATCTCTTATAAATTGATTTATTCTTCAGCTGTCTTGCTGCTTAAACTTCATTGATAAAGCCATTAGCATCACAGTTCAGTTAATCATTTTTAATCACTTTCAACTTACCTCTGAAGTAGGCTCATTCACTTCCACTCTAAGTGTGGGAGTTCCTTCACTTCTGAAAAAAAAACCATTACATTTTAGTACAGCCTGGTACTCTGAAGATAGTCCATTCAAACAAAAAAAATCAAACAGCAAATTCCATGCTCTGCAATGGGCACTGATTATGCAGGTATAGATTTGACTTAGTACTCCTGTAAAAATTTTACATGACAGGAGAGTATTGCATTTCATACAATTTCTAGTCATTAGTTTTAATGAATAGAAAATTGCCTGGGGCTTCCTATATGAATGTTTGAACTTCCAGTATACATTCTCAGTGCATAAATCTCTGCATTGGGAGGCTAATTGATAAAGACCATCCCATAATTAATTCAAATACATTTTCAAGCAGGAAAGTGGCTCATGGTGCAACATATTGACCTAAATGTGCTGAGCTCAAATTAAGGAATGATTTTCCTTTGTTTGGTTGAGTTTCCCTAACTCATCTATTTTGAAGCTGTGGTGGGGGCTGATCAACGGTGAGCTGTTTCCCCAGTGAGTGAGAATATTGGAGGAGGTGTGCCCCCTCTGCCTTACTTTATTGCAGACTGAATAAACCTGGCTAACACCAGAGATTACAAAGATTTAATGTATGCACAATGAACACAATATCTGGAGAGATGTTAATCTAAATGTTCTCTAAGATGGCTGGGCATTTCCAGTTAAAACCGGAGGAGTATTTGGAAAGTGCTACCATTGCAAGAAGGGAGCGAAAGCACCATTATAATAGACTTAGCTTGTGTACCATTTAAATATCCAATCGCCCATCCCCTGAAAGAACCATTAAGGGAAAGTAACATATCCTGCAAATTTTGTAGATTGAGTGAAGGGGCTCTTAAGAAAATGGTTAACTGCAGTGGTTAAATTGGGTCAGAATTCCAGTTCTTACCTTTTGGGTACCCTACAGTATTGCTGCTTATTGTGTGGCCTGTCCCACTCACTAGCATGGCCTGGTGTTAGATTTAGTACTAGCCACATAACTGACTTTCTCAGCTCTCACAACTGGCAACAATAGGTTTAGGTTGAGGAAATCAGCAGACAGGCAAACACAACAGTTGTGTGACTCAGCATAAAATACAGCTGAGTCTCGTAGTTGACTATGCTGTTTGTCTGTCTCCTGTCTCAGTGCTCCAATCTAACCATCGGCATTTCACTCAACTAGGTAATCTCCAGGATAGTTCCGGAGTCTCCTCGAATTAACGATTCATTTCCGGGACACAGCTTCCAGCTACCTTGGAGAGGACATGAGAGAAAATGTTTCTCCCCTGTTTCCTTTGAGCACTTAAGTTATAACGCAATTAGAGATGGGTGAAAAAGGCTAATTACTGACAGTAAAGAATCACTTACTTGAGTAAGGGAAAGTCTGTTTATTTTCCAGCTGACACGTGGAGACGTTATGTCCCGTGGATTTTTTAAATAAATTACACAGAATTTTACAGCACAGAAATGGGCCAAGTCATCCAACAGGTCTTTGCCATTGTTTATGCTCTATACAATAGCTCCTTCTACCCCTCTTCATATAATTCTATCAACATATCCTTCTATTTCTTCCTTGCTCATGTACTTACCTAGATTCTGCTTAAAAATGCATATGGGGAGAATTTTCCCATGCAGGCAGGCCATGCGGGAATGGGTGCAGGCGGGCATGGACCTGATTGCTGCCTGCGATCAGGTCCGCGCTGCCATTTTATGCGGGCAGGCCAATTAAGGCCTGCCCAGCGTACTTCATGGCTCCCATGGATAGCGGGAATGGGTGGGTGTCGGTGGGCGTGCACAGACCGCCAGGTCCAATGGTGACCCGATGGCCTGTTGAAATGTAGACCTGGCAGCCTTCGCAAGGCTGCTCACAATGGCTGGGAGAAGAGCACATCAGAGGGGCAATGTGCCTGACACAAGACCAGAGGGAAGACCATTGGGGCAGGCCAGGCCGGAGGGTAGGCCATCGGAACAGGCCAGGCCGGAGGGTAGGCCATTGGGGCAGGCCAGGCCGGAGGGTAGGCCATCGGAACAGGCCAGGCCGGAGGGTAGGCCATTGGGGCAGGCCAGGCTGGAGGGTAGGCTGTTGGGGCAGGCCATGCTGGAGGGTAGGCCACTGGGGGAAGCCAGGCCGGAGGGTAGGCCATCAGAGCAGGCCAGGCTGGAGGGTAGGCTGTTGGGGCAGGCCAAGCATGAGGGTAGGCCACTGGGGAAAGCCAGGCCGGAGGATAGGCTGTTGGGGCAGACCAGGCCGGAGGGTAGGCCACTGGGGCAGGCCATGCTGGAGGGTAGGCCAGCGGGGCAGCGTGCCCTTTGGTTTTCTAATGAGTGCCTAGCTGTGCTCCTGGAAGAGGTGGCAGCGCAACAGGCGGTCCTTCTTCCGAGGGACGGGAAGCTTCCCCACCTGAGCAAACGTGCGTGGGAGGTGGTGGCCGAAAGCATTAGCTCCCATGATGTGGTGCGGCAAACATGGGTCCAGTGCCACAAAAGATTCAACAATCCCCTGTGCTCAGGAAGGGTGGGTACCGTGTTGCCTCAAGTCACTTAATGCAGCCATCACCCCTTCGCCCCAACGCAACCCCCCCCCAACCCCCGCCAACTCTGAGTACAGTAATGGCATTGAATCCCTCATGACATGTACCCTCACGGCCCATGTCAGTTCACCCTGAAAGGGTTGAGCTAGGATGTGTTCTGCATTCGCAGCATGTGTGACACTGACACCCAGAGTACAGAATGGGGTGCAAAGTCAAGGGTCTGCACCTAGGCAGAGTGCTGGAACTGGGAAGCATGTCAATGTCAGGGTACTAATATGCTGGGAGGGGAGCTTCCAGTTGGTGGGGCACCAATCCATCTGCTGGTCTTTGCGCTCCACGTGCTTGTGCCTCCTTGCTTAGCAAATCAACACCTTGTGGGGCCATATGTGAAGGAGGCAGCATTTGGGCAATGCCGGGGGGTGGGGGTCAACCCTGGCTTGTTTGGGTGAGTGTGCGGCAGCTGCGGGGTGACGAAGAACTGGAGCCCTGCAGTGTCCCACTCTGGCTGGGTTGGCAGGGATACAATGGGAATTCAAGTGCAGGCTGGACCAATCAATGCTCTTCTCTCCTTTTCAGGAAAAGACTGCGCACAACGCGTCGGAACAAATGTGGACTGGTAGAGGCCTGGCCCAGTTGGCCATCGAGCAGCAGGCCATGGATCTGGTGAGGCGCCATGCCCCCAGGTCCACCGGTGGCGGTGAGGAGGGGACGCCACGGGGAGGTTTGTTTGGCGAGTACTCAGGTTACCATGTGTGTCACAGAAGCCATGACACTGCTGAATGCTCAGTGATTGAAGTTAGCAACATGGGTTGACCACTGATTAAGATGAGCACATAATGATCTGGGGGAGCAGTATGCAAGTTGACATTGTCTCCACTGTAACTAATCAAATGTCCTGTTTCTTCCTTTCAGCATCACTGGAGTGGGGCCTGGAGGAGGAGACAGAGGGCCCACCTCTCACACCTGAAGCCCCAGAGCAAATCCACTCACCAGCGTCACTCCATCTCAATCAGGTAGGCACCAGCACACTTCAGTGGGAATTAGATATTCGGCTAGTGTCCTGGGGCACGGTGGTGAGGGCACTTTACACTCGCTTGAGTTGTGGGCAGAGACAGAGAATGCCCATGGCACCGGCAGTCGGAGGACTGCTGGGGACCGGGTACATGCTCAGTCGGTGGCCGATGATGTCCGTGTGGCAGCAAATGCTGGAAGTGCAGCAGGGTATGCGAGAGGATTTGGCGGAGATACATGAGGCTATGCATGGCATGGTGTCCGTACTTGAGGAGTCCATGCGGAGCATCATCAATGCAATGAGCCTCACGGCTGAGTGCCATGCTTCCTCCATGGAGAGAGTGGCGACTCTCATGGAGAGGCTCCTCCAGGAGACCAATCAGGGCCTCCTGGGGTTGTGCTTGGACCTGCAAGCCCTCACAGTGGCATTAGCCTCAGGAGATGGTCTGGGCACCAAGATTCCCAGCTCAGTGCCCATCCATCTATGGTGAGCAGGGAGGTCCAAAGCGGCCGCATGTCGGCGCAGCAGCTGCCTGTTGTCGCTGTGGGCTCCTCTCAGGGAACCCCGGATGAGGGCAGCAGCTCCTCCGCCCCTCTGCCAGTGAGCATGGCATCCGACGAGGCTGCGGGGACTGGGGAGAAGCCAGCTGTGGGATTGGTGCCTCCCTCCCAGGCGGGGCCATCAAATGCTCCATGGGCCAGAGGACATCTGCCAAGGTCATTGAGGCCAACAGGATATCACAGAGAGCAGGCTGTCTCAGATGCCAGTGCCAGTGAGGGGACAGCACCTAGACGTAGCAGCCGTAAGCGTAAATTTAAGGCACCTTAGGCACACCACGGGTTTCTCACTGATGCTTTTATGTTTGCCCATGGTCATTTCTGGAAGACTTGGTGTGATGTCCAACACCGTTTTTTTTTGCTTTATGAAATTACATTTGTTCACTCAATAAATGTTGACATGTTGCCATGCCTCAGGGTGATTCCTTTTGTCTGCAAATGGACAGGAAGCCATGATGTTATGAGTGAGTTGTTTAGTAAGACCATAAGACCATAAGACATAGGAGCAGAAATTAGACTATTCGGCCCATCGAGTCTGCTCCGCCATTCAATCATGGCTGATAAGTTTCTCAAGCCCATTCTCCCGCCTTCTCCCCGTAACCTTTGATCCCCTTACCAATCAAGAACCTATCTATCTCGGTCTTAAATACACTCAATGACCTGGCCTCCACAGCCTTCTGTGGCAATGAGTTCCATAGATTCACCACTCTCTGGCTAAAGAAGTTTCTCCTCATCTCTGTTCTAAATGGTCTTCCCTTTACTCTGAAGCTGTGCCCTCGGGTCCTAGACTCTCCTACTAATGGAAACATCTTCCCCACGTCCACTCTATCCAGGCCTTTCAGTATTCTGTAAGTTTCAATCAGATCCCGCCTCATCCTTTTAAACTCCATCGAGTACAGACCCAGAGTCCTCAAACGTTCCTCATATGTTAAGCCTTTCATTCCTGGGATTGTTCTCGTGAACCTCCTCTGGACCCTCTCCAGGGCCGGAACATCCTTCCTGAGATACGGGGCCCAAAATTGCTCACAATATTTTAAATGTGGTCTGACCAGAGCCTTATAAAGCTTCAGCAGCACATCCCTGCTTTTATATTCTAGTCCTCCCGAAATAAATGCCAACATTGCATTTGCTTTCCTAACTACCGATTCAACCTGCAAGTTAACCTTAAGAGAATCTTGGACTAGGACTCCCAAGTCCCTTTGCACTCCAGATTTCTGAATTCTCTCCCCATTTAGAAAATAGTCCATGCCTCTATTCTTCCTACCAAAGTGCATGACCTCACACTTCCCCACGTTGTATTCCATCTGCCACTTCTTTGCCCATTCTCCTAACTTGTCCAAATCCTTCTGCAGCCTCCCCGCCTCCTCAATACTACCTGTCCCTCCACCTATCTTTGTATCATCTGCAAACTTAGCCAGGATGCCCTCAGTTCCTTCATCTAGATCATTAATGTGAAAAGTTGTGGTCCCAACACTGGCCCCTGCGGAACTCCACTAGTCACCAGCCGCCATCCTGAGAAGGACCCCTTATCCCCACTCTCTGCCTCCTGCCAGACAGCCAATCTTCTATCCATGCTTATACCTTGCCTCTAACACCATGGGCTCTTATCTTACTGAGCAGTCTCCTGTGCAGCATCTTGTCAAAGGCCTTCTAGAAGTCCAAGTAGATAACATCCATTGGCTCTCCTTTGTCTAACCTACTCGTTACCTCCTCAAAGAATTCTAACAGATTTGTCAGGCATGACGTCCCCTTAATGAAACCATGCTGACTTTGCCCAATTTTACCATACACTTCCAAGTATTCTGAAATCTCATCCTTATTAATGGACTCTAAAATCTTACCAACAACCGAGGTCAGGCTAAGCGGCCTGTAATTTCATGTCTTTTGCCTCACTCCCTTCTTAAACAGGGGGGTTACATTAGCGATTTTCCAGTCCTCTGGGACCCTCGACATTCAGCTTTATTGACAAGGGCCTTATGTTAATGTTAAGGTTAGCATCCAAGCTGATTTAGCATTCAGGTATTGAGTGTGGAGCCTGCAGCCCTGGCATGTGTTGAAGGTCCATCTGTAGTGGGCTTGCTAAAGGTTCTTTGGATTAAAGCTTCCTGGATTTCCCTGCCTCCCTGGAGTATGCCTGGGTCAGCGTCTACCCCCTCAGTGTTCTCCTGTGCGTGCTCATCCTTGGACTCACTGCTAGACTCATTGTGTGCATCTGGAGCAACTGCGTCTATGTCTTCCTTGTCCACTGCATCCCCTCTTTCCAGTGCCAGATTGTGGACAGCGCAGCATGCAACCACTATTAGTGACACATGACCTGGGGTGTATTGGAGTGCGCCCCCTGAACGGTCCAGGCATCGGAAGTGCATCTTGAGAAGACCGATGGTTCTCTCCACCACAGCCCTTGTGGAGGCATGGCTCCTATTGTACCACTGCTCAGCTTCTGTTCTTGGATGGCGGAGAGGCGTCATGAGTCACCTTTTGAGGGGATAGCCCTTGTCAGGGTATAGAATGTCTGAGTATGTAAGCGTCGTGGGAGTTGCCTGGGTACCTTGCACAGACTTGTAGAATCAGCATCCTGTGATCACACACTATCTGCACGTTCATGGAGTGGAATCCATTCCTGTTGACGAAGGCACCAGGCTCACCTGCTGGTGTCTTGATGGCCATATGTGTACAGTCTATTGCACCCTGGATTCAGGGGATGTCAGCAATGGCTGCAAAGCCTCTGGCTCACTCTGTCTGGCTGGCCCCGTCCCAGCAGTAGTGGATGAAAGTCAATGCACACCTGAATAGAACGTCTGTCACCTGCTTAACACAAGTGTGGACAGTTGATTGGGAGACTCCACTGTGATCACCCACCAACCCCTGGAAAGAGCTGGAGGCATAGAAGTTGAGGGCAGCTGTGACCTTTAGAGCCACTGGCATGGGGTGCCCACCCACACAGTTTGCGGAGATCTCAGGGTGTATCATCTGACAGATAATGTTGACTGTTTCCCTTGAGAAACGGATCCTCTTCAGCACTGGACCTCAGACGTATTGAGGTAGCTGCTTCGCCGCCTGTAAACCCTGGCAGCAGGATAGTGGCTTCCTCTGCAGCCGTTTCCGACTTGCACTTCCTGTTGGCCCAGCGCTCCTTGTGCCTGCACCTCTCCTCCCAAAGGTGGCTTCCCTGGAGGCTGAATGTGGACTCTTGGCCTCCTCCCCCTTCTGGCCCTCCCTTCCTTCTCAGAGGAGGTGCCTCCAGTGGGGAGCACAGCTCCCATTCCCAGGCTAAGGGAAGGCTTCCTGAAAGATGCAGGCCCCACAAATGATCTTCACTGTAGAGTCCTGACCAAGGCTTTTACTGCTGTTCAAGCAGCTGGTATGATTTTTGAAGTATTCCTGCTCACACAGGCAAGTATAAGTAACTTCCACACTTAAAAACTTGAAAGATCACAGTCGTGACCCCACTCACACCTCTTATCGTGCCCATGGATGAGGTTTATACAAATGTCTCCTACCCACCTGGCTGTTGCACCCGTGTGACGTCCTGAAGATCGCACAGGCTGCGAAAAATTGATTTCAATTGCTGCCTCAAGGGCCTTAACTAGGCCACTAACTGATGTGCATCTGAACTTATAGCACCCGCCTTCCCAAATATCACGATGACACGCGGTGACGTCGGGACAAACACCCAACTTCACCACGCGTCATTTTATACATTGGCATGCGGGGCCGTCCCTACATGTAAACGGGGAAATTCTGCCTCATGTTAATCGCCTCAACAACTCCATGGGGTACTGGGTTTCGCATTTTCTGAGTAGTTTCTTCTGAATTCCTTATTGGATATAATAAGGAATTGTTTGTTATCCCTTTAGACTCTTCCCAAGTGGAAAAATCTTCTCTATGTCTACCCATCAAACCCCTTCATGATTTAAAAGACCTCTATCAGGTCACCTCTCAATCTTCTCTTTTAGAGAAAAGAAGGCCAGCCTGTTCAGTCTTCCCTGATAGGTATAATCTCTCAGTTCTGATATCATCCTTACAAAGTTGTTTTGCATCTCTCCCAGTGTGGCTATATTGGACAAATTCTCAGGTCAATTATAGGCTTGCTTTGCTTTTCATATTTTTTATTCCTGAGTTACCTGTTGGGGAAGTTTCTCAAAATATTGGGAATGACTGGCTCTTGTTTAAATTTTTTTTAAAAGAATGTCATAGAAATTTCTGTGTGCAAGTGTCACACCCAAGTGTGATGGATGTGTATCAAAACATGTAGAATTATATAGAATCTGCAGCACATTAGCAACCAATTCAACACAACAGGTTTAAGCCGCATCCCCATTTTCCCTCCCTGATACTATATCCCTTGAATCCCTTCTCCCATGTATGCATCAAGGCAGCCCTTAAATGAGTTAATTCTGTCTGCTTCTATCACTACAAATTTGAAATTCTCATTCATGAGTAGCTTATTTTTATGGCCCCAAGTTCTGGACCATTTTTCCCTTGTCAAACCCCTTCCTGATTTTAAAATCATCTATTAAATCTCTTAATCTTCACTTTTCCAGTGAAAAAGCACCAGCCTGTGCCATCCTCAGAGTAAGGGATAGGCTATTTATGGCTGAGATTAGGAGAAATTTCTTCAATCAGAGGGCGGTGAATCTTTGGAACTCTCTGCCCCATGGAGCTGTGGAGGCTCAATCATTGAGTATCTTCAAGACAGGGATCAATAGATTTCTACATATTAACAACATCAAGGACTATGGGGATAGTGCAGGAAAATGGTGTTGAAGTTGAAGATTGGCCATGATCTCACTGAATGGCAGAGTGGGCACAAAGGGCTGAACAGTTTACTCCTGTTCCTACTTTTCATGTTCTGGTTCTTCCTGATAATTGCGTTTGCTCAATTATTGAAAATCTCTTCTGTAATCTTTTTGTGCGCACCATTATCCTTTTACACCAGAACTGGGCACAGCATTCCAAGTTTGGTTAAACCAAATTTCTATTTAAACTTAACATTACCACCCCGCTTTTGTATTTCGAAATGAGCTCCAGTACTCTGCTTGCACCGTTTGCATTGCTACATTTAGCTATTTATGCATCTCTATTCTCAGAAGACTGGCTCCCTGTCCAACCGGGGTGCCAGATGATGGTAAGAATGCAGTGCACAGAGGTGAGTTTCGGATTGTGCAACCATTCTAGTGTAGTCTCTTCATTGAGGGGAGCCTCAAAACTGGATCCCCATTGATCATTGAAAGACGATGGCACCATAATGTAGATCTCCACTGTCTCACATGCCTGGCATGTACAGTGACAGTGTGATGACTTTAACTAATAACATGTACTTTGCTCCCTTAGATTCACCAGTACGTGCTCATTTGCAGGATCCTGAAGAGCCATTCCTGACGTCAGAGGACCGCCTAGCTTCAGATGCACCTGCACCACACCCACTCTCTGAACCAGGCACCAGCGCAGATATCAGCAGTTCAGCAGCCGTTAGATCATCGGCTACATTGCCGGTGCACATTGCTGAGGGCACCTCGTACTTGCTTGAGGTGCAGGTGAGGCAGAGAGTGCCCAGGGCACCAGCAGTCAGAGGATTGCTGGAGACCAGGGCAATGCTGTGTCAAAGGCAGATGATGAGCCTCTGGTATCATCCATTAGGCGGGGATGCTGGAGGTCCAGCCGGATGCGCAAGAGGATCTGGCCGATATCCATAAGGGTCTGCAAGCCATGGTCTCTGTTGTGGCGGAGTCCATGCAGAGCATAAGCACTGCCTTGACCCTCATGGCCGTGTGCACAACCTCCTCCATTGAGAGAGTGGCGACTCTCATGGGGACACAGCTCCAATAACAGAATCAGGGGTTCCTGGGGTTGCGCTCGGACTTGCAAGCCCTCACACAGGCAATGACCTCAGGTGGTCAATATCCGTGTGGGAGATGGATGAGGCACCTAGTATCCCAGCTAGGCGCCCGTCCATCAATAGCAAGCAGGGAGATCCAGAGAGACCTCACATTGGCACATGATCTGCTTGTTGTCTCTGTGGGCTTCTCTCAGGGTGCTCTGGATGATTGCAGAAGCACCTCCGCCTCTCTGCCAGTAACAGTGGATCTGATGAGGCTGGGATGACTGGGGAGTTGCCAGCCATGGCACTGGCCACTCCCTCCCATGCGGGGCCAGCACAGGCTCCACTGGCCAGAGGACAACCACCAAGGTCATCAAGGCCAACATGACAGCAGAGTCAGCAGGCTGCCTCCAATGTCACTGCCAGCAAAGTGGGAGGGGACACTAAGACATAGCACTCGCAAACATAAGTTTAAGGCACCATGAACACAAGACGGGCTGTTCACAGTCGATTTTCTGTTAAGTTACGTTTGGTTTATATATCTACTGGTGTGGACATCAACACCAGTAACGGTCATGTCAGTATGATTTCAATGTGACAATAACATTAAATTTTATTTTGTTGTAATGGCCTGAGTATGCTTCACCTTTTACTTTTTGGTGCAGTGAATGCCAGTATATAATCCTAAACCGTATTATACAGGCACTGACTGGACTTTAGGTTCAGATGACAGGGGCATTTCTGACATCCAGGATGGAGGCGGCAGCCCTGGCATGAGATTGAAGCGGATCTTTGGTAATCTAGCTGAAGGAGCGTTGGATCAAGGCACCCCTGGTTTCCCTGCCTCCCCGGAGGTAACCGAGGTCTGCCTCCAGGCCCTCAGCGTCCTCCTCATCGTGCTCCTCTTCTGACTCACTACTGGATTCTCCTCTGTGGCTTGTGGAGCTGCATCAAGACCCTCTTCCTCTAGTGGGTCCCCCCTTGCCAATGCCTGATTGTGGAAAGTGCAGCATGCAACCACTATCAGTGACATCCGCTCTGGGGGGGTATTGGAGTGCACCCCCTGAACAGTCCAGGCATCAGAAGTGAATCTTCAGAAGACCTATGATCCTCTCTATCATCATCCTTGTGGAGGCTTGACTCCTGTTATGCCACTGCTCTGCCTCTGTTCTTGGGTGGCGGAGAGATGTCATAAGCCACTTTTTCAACAGAAAGCCCTTGTCACCCAGCAGCCATCCATCCAGTCGAGCTGGAGCACTGAAGAGCCTTGGCACCTTATGAGTGCCTCAGGATATAAGCGTCATGGGAGCTGCCAAGGTACCTTGCACAGACTTGCGGAATCTGCATCCTGTGATCACACACTATCTGCATTTTCATGGAGTGGAACCCCTTCCTGTTGACGAAGGCACCCGGCTGACCCGCTGGCGCCTTGATGGCCACATGTGTGCAGTCTATTGCACCCTGGATGTGGGGAAACCCAGCAATCACTGCAAACCCTCTGGCTCGCTCAGCCTGGCTGGCCTCGTCTGTACAGATGTGAATAAAGTCACTACCCACCTGAACAGAGCTTCTGTCACCAGTTTGACGTAACTGCGGACAGCTGATTGGGACACTCCACACAGATCCCCCACTGACCCCCGAAAAGAGCCGGATGTATAGAAGTTGAGGATCACTGTGATCTTCAGAGCCATTGGTATGAGGTGTCTACCCACACAGTTGGAGGTTATCCCAGCCCCAATCATCTGACAAATGGAGGTCATAGTCTCCTTGGAAAGGTGGAGCCTCCTTTGGCATTGCACCTCAGACATGTTGAGGTAGCTGCAAATCCTGTAAATCCTGGCAGCAGGATAGTGGCGTATTCTGTGGCCCTTTCAGCCTTGCACTCCCTGCTGGCCCTGCGCCCCTTATACCTGCGCTTCTCTTCTCACAGGTCGCTCCTCTGGAAGCTGCATAGGGATACCTCATCACTCAGCCAGCATCAGTCTCTGGCATGCAGAACTCACACCTAACATTCAGATACTCCACCTCACCCTCACACACATTCAGATGATGCCAACCTAACACCCAGCTCCCGCTTCTGCAAACCTCCAGTTATTCAGCTGTGATAAGCATATTACCTGAACGCAGTGCAACAAATCACTGACATTCTGCTCTCTCAAATGTTCTGTTGTTGAGAACATTAACAATGGCAGTGCTGGAGGTGTTTCAAAAGTAGGGTTGAATTTTTCTGACAGTGCTGTTCAAGTTGTAATGTTAAAAAAAGCCCAACGGAAATGTGCATTTAAATGTGGATGTTTAGAAATAACCTAACATATTAATAGCAAATAGGTGAGAGGGCATCACATGATGAAAACTAATACGTTAAAAAATTATTTTCTTTACTGCAACCCTTGGTTCATGCCTTATACTCCTCTCAATACCCAGATCAACCTCATCCTTCTATCTGATATGATCAGCAAGCTGCTGATCATGTGATTATGGACCTCTTGCTTCCCATTCCACTTTCCTTACACCAATCTTCCACTTTCCCATTTCCTGCTTCTACACGCCCAGGAACTGTCACCTGCTCAGCCACAGCACAACCAGGTGGAGTTGAGAAAGGAACAGAAGAGAAGTTATGCAACGACCCTGATCAGACACCTCATCAGACACTGGTATTCACCAGCTCCAATATTGGCATTGTATGTACCTTAGAGGAATGTAGAGTTGGGAACTGCACGTGGTGAGTCCATGGGCTGGGTTGCAGGGGGTGCCAGACAGAAAGGATAGTTTGTGTGTCAGTTCTTTGGAGAGTGAGGTCGCAGACAAGTTCTGCTACTGGGGACTGAGATGAAGACCTTGATGGGACAGCATGCAGTGAAACGCTGAGGAGCATGTACTCCGAGATGGGTGAATTGACATTCCTGCCAGACAGCCTCCTACCACTGTTAAGGAACATGCAGGAGTCCAGCTCCAACTTGGCAGAGGAAACTGGTTTGCCCTCTCTGAAGCCTCTGGTTTATCTTATGCCCTGCTGCTGACCCAGAGGCACTTCAGCTGCAGCCCCACCCACTGTTGCAGCCTTTGTGTAGACAGGTCGCCAAATCATCTGGCTTCCCTCAGACTCCCTGTCAAATGCAGGAATTCTCAATAGCGTCTTCAAGAATACTCCACAGTACTTCCAGAGATTTTGCAAGAGTAAAGGTTACTCTAACTTACCATACTAGCAAGTTGGGTCCTTGGCCCTTTCAATAAGGGACCCTCTTGCAGCTGAATGCATGTTCTTTGGTGGTTAACAAGGGAATATATTGACAGGGCTTGTGTGGCCCAAGTTTTTAAATAGAGCACCCAATTAGTTCGTAGGGCTGAGTGACGACATGACAGCACTAATTCAGAGGCTTCCGGCACACACAGGGTACATTCAGGCAAACACTATTCAAAGCCTGGGAGGCGCTGTGCAAAGCAACACCATAACAGGTGGAGGTGCAGCACGCCTCACCCAGAGGCCATCCAGCTTCTTTAGTACCGTCTCCAGCACTGCCACGAATCGGAATTGCACATCCTTCGTCATTTGGAGATGTTTTTAAAGTTGTGTTGAATTTTTCTGGGAGGCACTGTCTAAGGAGCCTTGGTGAATTCCTGCAGTGCACCTTGTAGATGGTACACACTGCTGCTACTGTGCGGTGGAGAGAGTGAATGTTTGTGGACGTGGTGCCAATCAAACAGGCTGATTTGTCCTGGACGGTGTCAAGCTTCTTGAGGGTTGTGGGAGTTGTACTCATCCAGGCAAGTGGGGAGTATTCCATCACACTCCTGACTTGTGCCTTGTAGATGGCAGAGAGGCTTTGGGGAGTCAGGAGGTGAGTTACTCGTCATACTTCTCCTAGCCTCTGACCTGCTCTTGTAGCCACAGTATTTATATGGCTAGTCCTGTTCAGTTTCTGGTCAATGGTAACCCCCAGGATGTTGATGGTGGGGATTCAGTGATGGTAATGCCATTGAACACTAAGAGGCAATGGTTGGATTCTCTCTTGTTGGAGATGGTCATTGCCTGACACTTGTGTGGTGCATATGTTACTTGCCATTTGTCAGCCCAAGCCTGGATATTATCCAAGTCTTGCGGCATTTGGACATGGGCTGCTTCATTACCTGAGGAGTCGCAAATGGTGCTGAACATTGTGCAATCATCAGCGAACATCCCCACTTCTGACTTTCTGATCGAAGGAAGGTTATTGATGAAGCAGCTGAAGATGGCTGGGCCGAGGGCACCACCTTGAGGACTCTTGCAGTGATGTGCTGGAGCTGGGATGATGACCTCCAACAACCACAGCCATCTTCCTTTGTGCTAGGTATAACTCCAACCAGCAGAGTGTTTTCCCCCTGATTCCCATTGACTCCAGTTTTGCTAGGGCTCCTTGATGCCACAAGTAAGTGAGAGAGTATCCCGTGATGAAAACTAACATGTTAAAAAGTTATTTTCCTTTCTGCAGTCCTTGGTCTCATTAATTTTGTATATTAGCATGCCACTGATGCTATTAAGACAATATGTCAGTGAGTGTACACATGAAATGACTAGGCAGCAGGCTTTGTAACATCTATATGGCTTGGGGCTGTTTTGTTAAGGTATTTGGTGTACTCTCCTCTCTGGAGAGCAGACAGCTCTTAGATGCCGTGTTCTATGCCCAGTGCCAATAGGGTTCCATAATCACATAGGAAGATGTGAGAGACAAACCAAAACAAGCCTCTTTCCAAATTCACAGCTACATTTGAAAACACCAGCTTGCACTAGCAGCCTTGGCTATAGTGGCAAAGTAGCACTGAAAACTCGCTGTGTGAGAAATTATCTGTGTGAGAGCACCTTCCTCACACTGTACTACAATAATTCAGCATGGCAAAACGTCACCATACCACTCTACATTTTATAGGTCATTTAGTATTCCTGCAGACTGTATAAATGCTTAATATTACAAAGTTTACTGAAACATTATTCAAATTAGCCAGTATCAAAATCTCTTACATGGGGTCAGAGTTGACTGGATGGAGAATAACTTGTGGAGTTCGGCTTTGTACCTCAGGTGTGACGTCTAGGAACAAGGCATTAGGTTAGACGAGAGGAGAAATTACGAGCAACAATTTTAAAAAAGCAATCATAAATTCTACATCAAATAAAGAACACCAAACCTCTGAAGGACCTCAAAGCAAGCACATGGCACATATTAAAAGGAGATACCTTAATCTTGGGGAAATCAAATAGAAACTATGAATTTATTCATGCGTCCTAGTCAAATATTTATCAAAGGACCTTGCCAGTTACGGCTATGACAGACACACGGTTTAATTCATTAAGGCATTCCAAATGTCAATAATTAAGGGGGGAAAAATGTGCCTTAAGAATATGACTTCAGTTCTATAACACCCATCAAAAGGTGCAAACTCTGTTTGCACCATAGAAAGGAATAATGGTCAACTAAAGATTACTTACCTGGAAAAATGAACTGTTGCTTGTACTTGAAATAATGAGAAGCTTGCAACAGAGAAAAGGCAGAACTGTAAGCAAAGTAATCAAGACCAAGTAAAACATAGGCACAAAGGCATTCTCTTATCTTTATGATAAACATTACATTTGTCAACGTTATTGTTATTAAGGCTATGTTACAAGTAACACTTTATATCAGACTAGCAATATTATAAGCTAAAACAATTGATAACAGGGCACCAAAACCTCAGATCAAATTATGTCTGTTCTATAGATTTTGCAGAGTTTTGTGTGTCTTGGTTCTACAAAAGGGGTTGAAATGCCTTTTCCCTCCTTGTGAACAACCTGCTAAAAAAATTATGGGGCACCTTTCAGACATGTGATAGCTCTGGATGCAAATTTGTTAGCAGGGTTGACAAAGCAACTACCAAACACAGCGCACAAGTAATAATTTTTTAAAAAACATTTCTTAAGCAACTAACAAGCTCCTTAAGACACTCCTTGAACCTATCTCTTTGACCAAACATTTGGCCATCTGCCCTAATATCTCCTTATGTGGCTTGGCATCACATTTTGTTTTATAATGCTCCTGTGAATCATCTTGGGTTTTTTTTATTACAGTAAAAGGGCTATATAAATACAAGTGATAATTGTTGTTGATGATTTTCCAGCTGCATTGGGCAGGCATGTACTGGAAATGTGCCTCTACAATGACATCAGCACCTGCTGACCCCATACTAATTAGATGGCCTAATATTAGAGTTAGTGTTAAAGAGCACTGGAAGGTGTAACCTCCAGGATTGTTGGCCTACAGGTTTCTGGTGTCCACGTATATGGAATAATGCCCATAATCATCTCCTCAATCAGAACACATGGAGCTTCCTGATGTTACCGGAGAGGAATTTCTTGCATAGAATGTAAAACAGTGCATGTAAAGGAATTCAATGTCAAAGCTCTAACAAGTGTTGACACCAGCACAGAGCATTTTGTAGTGTTCAGGTGAGATGGCTTGTGTATATATTGTGATACACATGGCTTTGCTGTTGTTTAGAACAAGCTGGACAAAGCAGAGGATCTTTTGTATATTATTAACCAGTCTTTCTTCTTTAAACATGCGGACAGCCCTACATTCCCAATATTTTCTGTTATCGCTTTCCTGACGTGTTTTTCTTAGTGTTATGTCATGAAAGTAGTTGTGTGGCTGTTTATTCTCCCACATTTCAGCCATGATAGGTTGGTGATATTTTAGGCCTTAATGAATTTGAGGTTCATCAGTTCTTCAAACTAATGGCACCTCTTTTCTTAGGTTTATGGACCTGCCTGGTTTTCCTTTGCAAGCTACGCCCAGGCAATCAGCTCATGTGCAATAAGGATCTGCTCTCGTATTCCTCTGTCTGGGAATAGCAATGAATACAACTGATGTGAGAGAAGATGGTAGACTGCAAGGTGCATTAGTGCTTTTGGCATAAAGGCTGTAGAAAATGGAAGATGAAAATGTCTTTAAAGTACCAGCTGTTGTAATTTTTCCAACTGAATCATGTGAATTATGGTTTGAGGAGGATAGAGAATGGATTTAATAAAGAAACACTCATTGTACCGTCCGTGACTCATCTGCAGTCTTGTGGTCTCTGTTGGGGCCCAAAGTTCAATTCCATGATCCTATTCCCTACATTACTGACACTGTCAACCCAACCCTTGACCTCCATGTCAATTTTCCTCCTGATTCAATCCTATTTCCTCCCTGAAACTCGATGCTGACCCTATTCCTCAACTCCCAGTAAACAATATCAAAGCCATGAGAAACATCTTTAGTGGAGCTCTTTCCGCTAATGAAATGAAATGGAAGTGGGAGTAAAAACAACTAAATTTTTAAAAAGTGGAAATAAAAATATAATCTGCTAATCTGTCAGCATCTAGTAATTTTTTAAAAAGTGGTTAATGTTTGGGAGGTAGACCTTTAATCATGAAATGTATCCTGCCAGCCTAACACAGAACAACAGCGGAAGTGCAAAAGGCTTATGACTCTGGGTATTCTGCTCTCCTAGCTGAAGGAGGTTATAGAAGAAACCATTTCACATGAGATGGGAAAGGAAAATAGCATACTTTTGCCCCATCTCCCTTAATACTTTTGACTAGCAAAAATCTATCAATCTAAGTGCTAACAACTGATTTAGAATCAATTGTCATTTGCGGAAGAGAATGCCAAAGATCCACCACCCTCTTGAGTGAAGATGTGTTCCCTAATTTCACTCATGAAATGTCTGGTTCTAGCTTTTAGACCATGTCCCCTAGTCTTTGACACCTTAACTTCCCAATTAGTCCCGCTCCCCTGCTTTTTCCCCATTGCCCTGTAAATTTTTTCACTTCAAGTATTTGGCAAATTCCTTTCTGTAAGTTATAGTTGCATTTCTTTCACCGCCCTTTCAGACACTGTATTCCAGATCACAACAACTTTCTGCATTAGTAACAAATTTCTCATGTTGCCTCTAGTTCTTTTGCCTATCACCTTCTATCTGTGTCCTCTGGCTACTGAGCCATCTATCACAGGAAACAGTTTAAAGGTCCAGTCTCTGAGTGTGGGTTAGTGAATGGGTGAGTGAGTGAATGGGTAGGAGGTGTAAGATGGGTGGATGGGTGAGTGGTTAGGTGGGTGAGTGGATAGTCAGGTCAGCGTTATTTGGGCGGTCTGTGGGTAGTCAAGAACAGTCAGGTTAGGGGGAGTGGGTAGTAGGGAGTAGTCAGATCGGATTGGGGGTGTAATCGGGTAGTTGTGGAGTAGTCAGGTTGGGCGGGGGGTGGAGGCAGAGTAGTCGAGTTGGAACAGGCCGGTAGTCGGATTGGGTCGGGGTGGTTAATTGGGTTGCGGAGTAGTTGGGGTAGTCAGGTAGTGATGGGGGTTGTCGGGTGGTCGGGGTGGGGGTGTCAGTTGTGGAATTACCCTGATGTTCTAACATTTCCTGGGTAACTATTAAGCTAAGTACTGTAGAGCTGTCCCAAGTCTCGGACTCTGAAACAGGGTTGGAGACATTCGTAGAGGGTCCCGGGGAGTAGGGGAATTGCCCAGGACATCTACAGGGTCCTGACACGCATCTTCCATTGTACGTCTGGTCTCCGATGACCTGGAGACCAGAAAATTTGGGCCATTAAGCTCAGAAATGCTGCAACAATAAAAATTCTGTATACTCACTTGTGGAGCACTGCAGGATTATATCAGCCGAAAAAGACATAAGACACAGCACAAATTCACTGCTTTCAATAAAACAGATTGTACTTAGAATAGAACCCACAATGTAGCGGTAAGATGGCTTTTCAGAACTTCTCAACCCATATCACAATCAGCTGTAACTAATGGCTTTGTTAATGAGAAGATTTTGGAATTCTTGTGATCACCCACGATTGTCGAGCAAGTGCAACAACACCGCCCATATCTGATCAAGAGACTTAAACCTGGAGTTAAAAGCAAAATACTGCACACGCTGGAAATCTGAAACAAAAACAGAAAATGCTGGTAAAATTCAGCTGGTCTGGCAGCATCTGGAGGTAGTCAGATCGGATTGGGCATGTAATCGGGTGGTTGTGGAGTATTCGGGTTGGGTTGCGGGGGGGTAGACGGGTTAGATCAGGCAGGTAGTTGGATTGGGTCAGGGTGGGTAATCGTGTTGTGGGGTAGTTGGAGAGGTTTGGGGTAGTCAGTTGGGTGGTCAGGTATAGGGGGGGCATGGCGATTGAGTGGCCAGTTGTGGAATTACCCAGTTGTGAGACCTGGTTTTAATCTAACATTTACAGGTAACTATTAACCCAAGCACTAAAGAGCTTTATGGACTCGAAACGTTAACTCTGTTTCCCTCACCACAGGTGCTGCCAGACCTGCTGAGTTTTACCAGCATTTTCTGTTTAAGCCTGGAGTTTTTGCTTTGAGTGCATTTGGCAATTCAGGCGCAAAGTGCACTCCAAATCATGCTTGTTTTGAGAAGTTTTTTTTTGGGTCGTGTTTCCGCACGAATTCATTTGCAAATCGCCGAACATAAAATCTTCCATGCATCAGCACAGCTGTGCAGTGTTTTAGAAGGTTCATTTTATAAGTATTTCTTTGTTTTGCATTGCAAAATATTCCTTGAAATATCTGAGTTAAATCTGATGCAGTTTTATTAATGCAGCTGAAAATGGAATTATCATAAAAAGCATTTTTAATCAAAGTCCACGACCAGTGACTGACCCGATTTTGAATAAATGAAAGTGACACTAAAAAGCTACACAGAACCATCTACTTTACATTGCTGTGCAGTCAGTTTCTTAGTAAATTAGAAAATATAACCTTGGAAGCTTTCAGAAGATATCTATTAGATCCCCATTTTGAGCGACCTAAAAAAGTTTAATTTTAAGAACCTCCTTGAAGGCCTGCAAACAGGCACAATTAGAGGAAGCTCGCCATAGTCCTTAAGTTAGTCTGTGGGTGTGGTCAGTTTGGTAGACGGGACTGGCTTCAAGAACAATTTTTTAAGGGAATGCAAATGATCACAGAAGCCCAATTTGCGCTTAAAATTAATGCAACTTTTTTTTGCTCTGGTTCTGCTGACTTTGGCTGAAATGTGTTGAAACCTAACTTAGTGAAAACTCCTGGTCATCACGTTATTAGATTGAAAAGGTGGGTGGGGGGAAATGCATCCCATTCTCATCACGTCAATTTCCAAGGAGAACTGATGCGTTGCCACTACAGTGGCTCAGCTACACACGCCACAAACATGCTCTGACATGCAGATAAATCCTACTGTAGATCTTATGAAGTCATCTTCCCAACCCTGAATGTCACTTGCCAGAAAAGCATATTGAGAGTTCAGGTGGAGAGGTCAGCAGTCCTTCACAGTTTTCCATTCATTAAATTCCCAGTGCAAAACTCCATGCCAGGAGCATAAATTCATAAAATCTGCCTGAATATGCACTCAACTAGAGCAACATACAACAACAAAATAGGATAGAAAATGTCATCAACAAATTTTGATTCCTTTTGTTAATTTTCTTTCCTCGGCATTCTTCAGATCACTGTGTTTCTCGCTTTCACTAAGTTCTACTATTTTCAAAGTGATGTCATACTATTAATGAGGCTACACTAAATAGAGCACTAAGGGTATATTGCACTCCTTTGTTCCTTCTCCTGGCTCTCACTGTGTAAGGGCATACGTGAGACAATGAAATGTTTTCCAGCTGGACTGTCACTGAGTTTTCCGACTGTCATAATGAACAGAGTTTGTAACATACCATGCTATCACATAGCGCTCACATAAACAACCCTCAACATTTTGTACCTTCAGATTGAAGCATACTTCAAATTATGGGATTATCTCGAACCTCGGTAATACAACAGAAAATTGGGTGGTAATATATTTACTTCTAAGAATGTAAATACAGACCAGATGCTATTGTTAAAAATGGAGTTACCTTGTGGTGGGCTTGTGTGGCTGTGACCCTCAAGCAAGTCACTGCTTGTGATTGCCCTCAACCGAATGTTAGTGAGTATACCTGATTTAGAAGAAAAGCAACATTCTAAAACCCATTTAAGATGGATGTTGACGGTACTTAAAAGTTGACCACCCTATCCCAAAAATCAAATTGAAAATTACTATCATTTCAAGATTTTGTTGTGCAGATAAAGAATCTGTTGTCAAATTAATGTCGCTTTTGTACAATCTATGATGTTGCTGATGTCCTGTTCTCTGTTACCATAGAAACTATTTGTGTCCCAGCAAATCGCAGTCATTTGTTTTGCTGTTATAGTAACATCAGCTTCCCCTGGGTTACTAAGAAAACCTACAATGGATATCAACAGCCAAATGCACAAAACATTCAAGTGCGATTATGAACAGAGCTGGACGTTGTCACGTAACTTTTTTCAAAAGTGACGCAAAAAAAAATGGTGAATTGATGGATATTATCCCAATTGAATGGCTATCAAAAATAACAACTTCTAATTGAAGAGAGGGCTTTGAAGAAAATGGCCAGTTTGAAATTGGAGGTTTTTGATTTTTTTTTAAATCAAAATCTCCCAGAAAGAACCTATTTTATTTTCCACATTGATTGGAGCTTCTTCAGTTGAACCTTAGGCATTTACTGATGTAACTGGAAAATCCAGCTGTGGGCATGTACCTGGAAACCAAACCTGTTATCAGGTGTTTTAAGAGCCTTAACAGCATGACTTTGAAACTATTATGTACACAGATCAAAAATGGTCAGTCAACAAAATGAGTGAAATAGATCAGCAACTGATGGCTTAAACTAATGAGTGATAAAACGGGGCACGCATGTTTTGTTATCAGCAGACTCTGTTGATTTAGAAGCTCGAGCAAGGTAAAAATACATTTTACACAAAGTTGTGGAGGAAGGAACTGCATTTGGGAGAACACAAGCTGTAAGGAAAGCTTCTGAGCAATGATTTACCATAGAAAATAGCAAATCACTTGTCAGGCTGGGAGACTATTATCAGGGGAGAATATTAACATTTATTTGAAGGTTAGGAGTCTAAGCTGAATTAGGCCATCAGGAACAAACTTCAATGGAGAGCTTCAATGGACCATCAGAGATCAGATAAAATTTTAAAACTAGGCTTTTAATGAACATGGACATAATCCTCAATGAGTGCTAGTGATTAGACACATGCCACTCATTTGGCAGGAGCCAAATGCATAATTATATACCCCTTGATGTACTTCCACTTTGCTGGATTGTCTAGGATCTGACATATTCATGACTAAAGTTAAATAAAACCAGACATTGCCCATGTTTACAAGATCACACTAAAATATACCAACAATAAAATGGATGCACAGGTACAATATACTCCCCACTGTAAAAGTGGGAAACTCAAGCAGTAACATTGGAAAGAGCAATGCACCAGCATGGAGGTTTTCTTCCTCTATACATTTATTTGTTTCTTCAAACAGGATATGTGTAAATCAGTCTGTTCAACCAGCTATTTGTAAAGAAACCACAAAACCTGGACCTAGAAATAAGTTTGTGTACTTGCGTTAATGGAGGTCTTGTGGTGGAATGTGTAGCGTTCCTCCCTCTGAAGCTCTGGATTTGAATTTCACCCAAGGACTTGATAGCCAAGGAAGGTGCATTCAGAACACAGCCAATCAGGTTGAGTATCAAGCTGCAAATCCTTCCAACATACAGCAATAGCAGACAGTAAGACCAGGAGAGATTCCTGGTCAGCCATGTGATGGAAAGAACATTGGAGCCTCTACCACTAGAATTTGCATATCCAAATAAGCAGCCTCACACTGTTTGAGGCTCCCTCTCTTTCCAAAAATGGCTTTTCCAAACCCTTGCCAGCAACAGGGAAACCAGAAATAGGAACAAAAAGTGCTGCAAAAACTCAGCAGGTCAGGCAGCACATGTGGAGAGAAACAGAGTCAAAGTTTCAGGTGGATGACCTTTCATCAGAAAAGAGAAACAGGGGCTGGGTTTTATAGGGGGTGGGGTGGTGGTGTGGTATGGGGACTGTTCACCCCTCCCGGAAGGAAAGTCAGCTGGCAGCCAATGCACCGGAAAGAAGCCCATCCCACAGCCATTACACAGTCAGGGGGCTAAACTACATGGGAGTGGGACTCCTACCCCTCAGTGGGAGGAAGTCTAGCCCTCAAGAGGTGTTGGCCAATCGGACTGCAGTCTCTGCAGCTCCACAGCTCAGTAGTGGGTGCTGCTGGAACTGCAAGGAGGAGAAGACGATGACGATGGCTGCTGGAGACAATTAAGTCCTGGGCTTTTAGGTCAGGGAGGGATCCAAGAGCCCAGGGTCAAGGGAAAGCATTTTGGAGGGCAAGTGGCGAGGAACGAAGGGGGAAATGTCATCTTGTGGGGGGAAGGGGGTGCCCCCAATGTGCACAGGGCACTCCCCAAGTGATGTGCCTCCCTCTTCATTCCCGCCCTTGTTCAGCCTGGCCTCAAAATATTTATTACCCACTCCCGCCTGCTTGTCCACGCCAACCATATTATGGCATGAGCAGTGAAATATCCTGATCAATTGGCTTGGTAATAAGGTCAATTGATTTTTAATTCTTTATTTAAATATGGTTGGGGACAGCTCGGTGATGGAGGAGCGGTGGGCTGGGCACCCCTTGTATTTTACGTGCCTCCCTGCTGAAAATACACCCAGTGCGGGGGCCATAAAATCCAGCCCCAGGTCTGGGTATCACTTGCAAGACTCAACCAAAAATTTGTAGTAATGTCCTACCCCTGAACCAAGGTGGCAGTTGGTGTACCGCAATTAGTCTTAGTAGCTTAGGAAGGAGAAAATTTCCATTCAATTTCCATCCTGTAAAGTATGGACATCAGGTGGTGACAGGACTGGGTTTTGCTGTGTAATCCTTCATTGCTGAACAACTTGCTTACACTTGCTGTCTTGGTTCTGAAGAGCAGGTTGGCCACTTGATTCAACAGCTGTCTTCAGGGGAAGAGAAACTACTTTTGTTCTCAAAAAGTAAAACCCTCCTGCATCCAAGATAGTTATTCAGCAATTATACCACTTGAAGGTTTTACTGCTCAGATTGTTTGGAGTACAAATGAAAAATATTATACATGGCAGATACTTCAGATAGGTAATGCTCTGTATGTTCACACTCGGGGTTGAATTTGCATGGGATGCTCCTGATCACTCAATTGATGGAAGGTTCGTGGAAACCCCAGAGAAATGGCGTGAATGCTGTTTACGCTGCAGGCATTCCACAAATCTTTGCTATAAAGTTATGGTGGATGATTGGGAGAAATAGCAAATCCTTTAATCCAGCACTCATTATTAATCCAGCATCTAATTACATCACATTAAATCTCCTTGGTCTACATGATGCTACAAATTGGCAAAATACAATTATAATCTGATGAATGGCTAAATTTGAAATGAGAAGCCAATCAAAAGATAATCTAAGTCTTCCTACTCTCCCATTGCACTTTGCTTCATCTGGGCACTTTTTTCTATTATTCCATTGCTTCTCCTCAGTGCAACTTGACAGTATCATGAGTGGTGATCCTGTGCTACAAAAGGCTCATGATTTGGAGGTGGCCCTTATCTAAGCCCTGGAGGGCACCAGCTACTGAATTTGTTTTTGTCGGTAGTGTCTGGTCAGTTTTATGTCAGCATGTTGATATGCACGTTGAATGATCTGAGAGAACAGACCAGGCACTTGGCATGTGCTGTTGCTCTGAGACAGAACAGCGTTGGGTGCTGTATCTGTGGGTAGGATTTCCATTCCAGGATCGGGAACACGATGTCAGAACCAGTTCCGCTTCCCAGCCCCATACATCGCGTCCACAAGATGCCGACCTCAATTTTTAAAGTGTCAGCAAATTAATGGCCAGAGAGCAGGCTCGCCTTCCAAGTAAGGATGGCAGGCAGGCTCCTGAGGCTGGAGGGCCAGTGTGACGCCGTCCAGCACTCAGGCCTAGTGGAGAGCTGCCAATTCATAACGAAGAAAGTGGGGGGATGGGGGCAGATGTGGTGTCACAATGTGAAGAAAAGGCCAGATTCTTTGGGAAGAATTTTACGGTTGGCTAGCGGGGGCGGGGCCCGCTTGCTGATGTGTAATCTGACGTGCAGTGATGTCAGGCGGGTGTCCCAACGTCACCATGCATCATTTAGACTTTCAGTTCAGTGGGTGGGCAGCCAACTCGGCAGCGCACCCACCGACCTGTCAAAGGCCTATTAAGGCCTGTTAAAAACGATTTAAAACAGTTTAATGAGCTGCCCGACCAATCTGAAACTGGCGGGCAGGTGAAGAGCCCAGGTGGCCTTCGTGTTTTTCATGAAACCTCATCTATGGGCAGGATGACGTTTCATGAAGTGTTTTAAAATTCAATAAAAATTATTTTAAAAATTCATTGACATGTCCCAACTCATGAGACACTCACATGCGGGGACATGTTTTAAAAGTTTTTTTTTACTTTATTTAAATTTTAAAACCTTAAACTGAGCTCCCTGAGGTACCTCTGTCCCTCAGGGAGATTTCTGCACTCTATCGCGCATGCAAGCCCCAACTCAGGGAATCCCCCCTGCCCACACACAGGGAGCGCTCAGCCTTAATTGGCCCGCCCATGTAAAATGGCGGCACGGACCCGATCGGGTTCGCACTCGCTACCGCTCGCCCCTGCACAACCGCCCCCAGACAGGGGGAAAACAAGCCTTTTAAAATTTGAAAAGGGCACAGCTACCTGGATGTGATGGGTCAGCCAGCAGTCACAGCAGTGGCTCAGCAGCCACGAAGGATGCAAGTGGAGGTGGGTGGAGGGTCTCTGGTGGGATTAATCATACCGTCATCTTTCTCGCTATGAGGCCATCTTGACACAGTGGCCATTTCTCGGCCCGATGTGTAAAGCTCACATGCTGATTAGAAATGCCAGTCAGCATGGGAAAGGGACCTTAATAGGCCTCTCTCGCAATTGGTTACCCACCACTTGTGGGCAGGTAGTCATTTTGACTCCGGCCTGGCCTCTCTAAAAACGGGTTGGGGTTGGGGTGCCAAACTGTCACAAAGGCCAGTGGGCCGAGATTGCAAGTCTGCCCGCTGCTTTGCCCAATCCCACAGCTCACTGAAAATCCCCCCATGTGTGTCCACTGATCAGTAGGTTGGCTCATGTAACTACAGCTATCAGAAGGCTAAAGCTAAGAAATAAATGTCTGTATCTTGACCCCCAGTGTTAGAAAGACACTACAAAGGGTGCAGTCCAATCACTCCCCAGTGCTAATAGATGCTCAAGGCAAAGAAAAAGGTGAACTGTCCAATCTGATATCCTGTTTGTCCTCACTGGGTCACTGAACTTTTTGTGGCATGAGTCTGTAGTTCTTGGGGTGAGAGCAGTAGCACTCAGTACTGGGCTAGTAATCCAGAGGCCCAGGCTAATGCTCTGGGGACGTGGGTTCAAATCCCAACATGGCAGCTGATGGAATTTCAATTCAATTAATAAACCTGGAAATGCTAGTCTCAGTAATGGTGGCCATGAAACTATCACTGATTGTTACAAAAAGCTATCTGGTTCACTAATGTCCTTCAGGGAAGGAAATCAGCTGCACTTACCTGGTCTGGCCTACATGTGATTCCAGACCCATAGCAATGTGGTTGACTCTTAACTGTCCTCTGAAATGGCTGAGCAAGCCACTCAGTTTAAGTGTAATTAGGAACAAAAAGATAAGTAGCTGGAAAACCTCAGCAGGTCTGACAGCATCTGCGGAGAAGAACACAGTTAACATTTTGAGTCTGTATGACTCTATGGGTAACAAATGCTGGCCTTGCTAGCGATGCCCACATCCCATGAAAGAATAAAGAAAAGAAAATGTAGCTCTCCCATGTTACACAGGATCTGCTCTCAGATAGCAACACTGTCAGCTGACCCAAATGAGATATGGTAGATTCAACGCTGTTGAGGGTCGTCAGCCAACGTGCAAACTGCAAACTGCAACACCGGCATGAATAGTTCTGTGGATTGTCAGGACTTAGACTTTTAGGAATACAGGGATGGGCAGCACTGTAAGAAGCTTCTGCAGTCCATCCGGGTCATCCCAATGTTCAAAACAATATGGCGCACTCCTCTCAATCACCTCAGAGTATTATATCATTTCATGATTGAAAAAACTGTGGTAATCTGATGTGTAATATACCTTTAAGAAGAATGTTATAATGGAAAATCATGTGATCTTAGGATCCAATAGCAGAGTAGCGTGGGCTACCTCTGTAGTTAGTAGTCTGTCGTCAGTAGTTAGTAGCAGCAGTGTCCAGAGATAGAGTTTGAAGTGTTAGCACATGTTTAGTTGCTGCTGAGTATCTTTGTAAATAAACACAGGGTTTTTACCTGTGAAGTTTCTGCTACTTGACTATCATTAGTACCAAATCGGCCACCACTTACAACAAGTGTGTGAACAGAATCCAACAAATTGGTGACCAGGATCAAACAGGAACGAAACACTGGCTTATACTGTTAATTTTCGTATTTCCATCTCTTCACAAATTTATGATGGCCATTTATCTTCTAATGTGTAAAAATCTGCGGCTAGAATTTGTTGGTGGTGAGTCAAATTTCCATCCACTTTTAGAAATAATTACGTGGATTTTATGATGGTGATGGGAGAAAGCCAACATCCAAGCTCAAGCTTCCTTTGAGAAATCTGTTGCTTATTACTCTTCAAGGGATGTGATGGGGATCATTGAAACTGCATATTCTAATGAGAAGTGAGTGAAGTGATGAAGAAAGGGATGTGCCTGTGGGAAACCAGTCAGGATCAGGCGTGGTCCTAGCTGTCCTTCCGTACCGAAGCCTCTGGAGCTTTATGCAACAAAGCCAAAGAGAAAAGTGTCGCCAGAGTCCAAAAAGAACCAGGATGGGGAGTGGGGGAGGGAAGAACCTGAAAAATGATGCTGCGGGAGCAATGAGGATGGAGCACTTTTATTTTGTTTGGAGAGCAAGGCTGTCTTTTTCAACATTTCCACAGAAAACTGTTTCACAAGGAACACTTTCACTGTTTGATCTTGATTCTGTCACAACAAACGTAGTCAAAGCGGTTATCACAGTAGAGATTAATGGGGTTGGTACCCTCCATGCAGTAGGCATTGTATAAGGAAATTATAACCTCGTACATAAGGAAGTCTTTTGGGGTTTTACTATATCTCATGCACAGAGGAAGCTTCCAACCTTTGCTAGTAACTCAAACTCAGCAAACCAGCGAAGCAACCTACAGAAACCTCACATGCTGTGGGAAAATAGTTACACATTGTGGAAAAGAAAAAATGGACATGGTGCCCATTTACTATCACCCATTTTTCTCTTCCACCAAAGGCCAATTTCACCCACTTTCTTCTTCAATTGTACACCCGGAAGTAAATATAAACCTCAAAGAGTCTTATTTCAGGTATGTAATCTGATTTACCATGTTGTGCAGGAATTGCTTCCTCAAATTTGAAAAAATTCTATACACTTTACACATGGGCTCATACTGTAGATTGCAATTAACAGCAAACTTAAGATCCAATATATCTGTATGAACATTCCCAGATATTATTTATTAATTGAAACATATTTGTTCTATCAAACATTGTCATATATGAACATTTTTGGTAATATTCACATAAAATCATCTTCAGACTATGTCAATTATTGATTTATTTGGAACAGCTTAAGTAAGAAAAATTAATCTTTTGATGAAAAAACTCATTCCCTCCTTCAGTCTTTGCGATAGTCATTTACTCTCATCTAATGTTGGGGTAAGATGCTGATAGTTAGAACATTCCAGAATGGAGGATCTCATGACACGGAAAAATACTCACTGCAAAAATTTGTTATACTTTGTAAATTGTAATCTGGAATCGTTTTTTTTAATACAGGCAAGAAGACACAAAATGAAAATAAAAATGGGAGAATGTTGATGTCAAACATTTTATGATTTCTAAGTTTGTTAGAGACGTGATTGTAGATAAGTACATACTGTGAAAGAGAGATAAAACACATGAAAAGGATCTGTCTCCTTGGAATATTTACCATTATAAAATGTTGAGTAAAATCCCTGGCAGGATTTGATCTCAGGAAGTTGAGTCCAGTGCTCAACAAACCTGGCTTTCCAGAAAATCAGATAAGACAAGACAAGTGATTGAGATGTACAGGGCATTGTAGAAGAAAATGTGCAGAGAAAGCCTGCTCACTGTATATTTTTATTTGTCCTGACGCCAGTCTTTTCTGGATTAATGTGATATTGCAATTAGGATTTCCCTACTGGTCACATAAACAAATTATATTTGCAAATAAGCCATGCTCTGTAAACATTTACCCAATTCTTTGTTCTAGTATATGAGGACAATCATTAATTGTCTGTGACCTATTAGAATTTTATTTTATGGTATTTACCAAACTCTGTAGTAATTTGACATGAGGGTAATTCTGTGAGGCTATACTTGCAGTGGAGAGCTGCACTCCCAGGGAATGGGAGAATCGGAGATAAAGGGCCCCTCCAAGATGAGCTTGGAGGCGGAGGCATTTAATTGAGTGGGAGGGTGCTAGGCGAGGACCCCGTCACCTTCCCACCTCTGCCCCGATTAAGTCTGAGGCTGAAAGGCTTGTGGATGGCTTTCCTATCCCCATGGCAATTGAGGCCCTTGAGTGGGCAAATAGTGTCCAACCAGCAGCTGATGGGGCAGCTTGGGGCAGTTGCCACATGGGAAGCCTGAAAAACAAACCCGACAGCAAATTCTGGGGCTGGGTGGGAGGGGGGGAGTCCCTCATTCAAAGGCAACCAATGCCCGATTGTGCGACCAGGCAATGGGAAAGGAGGACCTCTCGGAGAGCCATGCTTATTCTGGGCCTCTGGTGGGAGCATTACTGGCAACCATCACTGCTCCCCCCAGTGGCGCTGATAGCAATGAGACCTCTGGGATTTCTGTCCTCGGGATTCTTGATCCCAGGGAAGGCCCGCCACTGGCCATTTGACTGGCACTTAGTGCGATAGGCCTTCCTCAAAGGAGGCGATATGGAGCTCTTCCAAACTCTCTAACCAAAAGGCAAGCCCCCTTAGTCTGAATTAAATTATGCTCAAAATGACTCATCGTTAATTATGAACCATGCTTACTGAGAGCTTTGGTCCCCCATTGGGTGTGGGGGATTTGAACGTAACCCTTATAATTCAAACAAGAAAAATGACAAATATTACAGGACTGACCAGTAATGTTTTAAACATGTGGAAAAACACAAAAAAAGATAAGCTGACATTCTTTGTGGAAGCCCCTCGTTTGAATCAGATGATGGGTTCCACCTGCAGTGTTAATCGGCTGTGCATCTCTATCATTTTCAGTTTAAATAAAACACATCGGGACTGATGTTCCGTGTTTGCGCTGCCAACAGGGAGCCTTGCCAGAAAAACATCGGGGAAGAGGGAAGAATGGGACATGCTGTTCTCAATTCTCCATCTGTAACGGCTCCCCAACAGCAGAGTAAACTCAGAAAAAGGATCCCATTACTCCGACATCTTTCGACTAAACACATGAAACACTGAAGTGTTGTACCTGGCAGGTTGAATTGTTTCTGCTGCCGGGTGCACTGTGGTGAAGGGTGGAGTGGTGAAGGAGGTGTCGCGCTGGGAGGTAGAGGCGGCGCTGGAGAGGATGGTGTTGAAGACGTGGTTGACGAAGGATTACTGCTGGAATCCGGCTGGTAAGGGACAGGTATGTGATCCTGCAGGCAAAGAGAAAAGAAAGAGCATGCATTTATTCAAGACTGCATGTGGTGACACCACAAGTCCCGGCCAGAATAGTTGTCCTGTCAATTGCACCTGGAGACTGGGCTGCTGTAAAAGACTGGGATTTATTTTACACACATAATTTGTATTAACAATCCTCCAATCACTGCATTTTGCTGGAGAAATAATCCTGCTGTACATGGGAGACTGTTTGCTGTAGTTTTATGCATGAATTCAGAGATGTGGGCTGGATTTTATGCTTCACTGCTGGCTGGTTTGAAGGTGGGGGCACACATTAAACCTAGCGGGTGGCCCTGCCCATTCATTTTCCCTGCCCTCACTGCAATTTTACCAGTGGCTGGGATAGTTTTGAATAGGTCACAGATCTGAAATGTTAACTCTGCTTCTCTCTACAGATGTCGCCATAACCTGCTGAGTATTTCCAGCATTTTCTGCCATTTAATTCAGATTTACAGCGTCTGCAGTATTCTGCTTTTCGATTAAAGTTGCAAAGGGATACTGATGAGAAAGAATCAGCAACAATGTGGTAATGGAATTTGATGCCTGTACATGTGAGATGATACGTTTAGTTTTTTAAAAAACCCAAATTATATTTTGAATGGGGGAAAGCTGCGTGATGTGGGAAGCAGTGGTACCTGGGGTTTCAGGTTCACAGGACATTAAAAGCAGCACATCAAAAACTAATGGAATACAGGGGTTTATGGCAACATGTACAGAATATAAAAGTTGAGATGCAATCTATATAAAGGCTCTCTAAGACTACAGTTGGAGTTCTATGTACTGTATGAGTTCCACAAAGGAAGGATGTTGAAACCATAGAGAGGGTGCAGCACAAATTTAGTAGGATGTGACGAGCATGACAAAATACAGAAGTAAGTCAAGACTTAAAAGTTAGGGCAATTTTCATTAGAACAGAAAATATTATGGGGTAATTCAATAGATGTGTTTAAAATTTTGAAGGGATGAAACAGAATGGACTGTTTCAAGTGGTTTGAATGGCTCTAGAACACTGGGATGTAATCATCAGATTAAATTGAAGAGATTTAAGACAGAGAGCAGGAGAAACATCTTTTAAACATGGGTTGCAAGTTGTAGAACATGTGATCAGTCTCAGTAGTTGAAAAAAAGACTTCTGAATTTTACTGAGCTGCAAATGTTCCACTGCTGGGGGCAAAAGTAGAAGCTGACCCCCACTTTGGCCGGCAGTGGGGTATTGGCCACCACTGGCAAATTAAGAGGCCATGGAGTGTCCATAAAGGAGGGTCCCCTGCCCAAGCTTGTTGGGAGGCCACCATGCAGCAGCGGGCCCTCCAGTTGTGGGACAGATCCCCACAGAGGCAAGAAGTGGCCCTTAATTGGCCAATTAAGTGGCTCAGGTGGCCTCTTGGTGTTGTTCAACCGCAAACTTTCCCACTGCTGGCAAAATGGCATGACAGTGGGAAGACATTGACCACCCTGCCCCTCCCCTGGATGCCATGCCATGCCAGTTTATCTGCCTTTCTGCTTCTCAACCCACCCCAAAGGGCTTGGATAATTCCAGCCCATGTGAACATTTAACAATAGGTTAGATTGGTGATTAAGGGAAAAGTGGGCTAGACAGTTATGGAAACAGAGCAGGTACATGGGATTAGGACCATGGCTTGTGTGGATGATAAACACCATGGACTGGTTAAACCCAACTACCAGTTTCTGTGCTGTAATTTAGATGTACTTCTATATAATCAGCAAGAATATAAGTCTGTAATTATAGGCCGACACTGGGAGAGGACCAGGTTATAACCATTTAGGTATACTGTTTGTCATACTCACAGTTTATAATTCCCTCAAAATTTGCAAACATAAATTCTATTCCAATCACTTTTTAAGAGTCATACTCAGTGCCTTTTGGCATTTTTTAAAGCTCAGTGATTGTTTGCATTTCTTTGTTCATTTTCAAGAATAATGCAATTCTAAGATTATCGCTGAAAAGATCAGTTTTCTACTTAAGTTAATTATTTGATCTGTGGCTCCAGCAGATCCATTATATTAATATGTAACTGAATGGTATTCAGTATTTGGCACATAAGATACTAATAAATTAAAACAGTAATCACAGTCTTAAAGAGGCAAGGTTTTAAAATACTGGTATATTGGTAATGTAATTATACTCTGATTGTATCATATCAGTACTAATACTACCTTACCAATTTTGTACTGGTGAAATTATGCAGCAATGACTGTGATTTCAAGTCACTTGTTCCCCCACTGTTCTCCCGAGGATACTTAGAGAGGTACAATTCCACAAGTGCCTCCACTTCACAGAAGTGAATATTGTTCATGTGCCTGCAGAGTCAGTAAGCACGTGAGAATTTCAGAACCAAGCCTGATGCTGCTTCTCATCTGGTGCACTTTCAGCAGAGGTCACAAGTAAGCATCCAGGAAAATCCCACCCTTAATCCTCAGATCTGAAGCGAGTTAGCAGGAAACTCCTAGTGCAAAGTGCACATGTGCAGAGCTCGCTGCATCATGCAGGGCAAGAGGAGGCCATTTGGCCCAACTTGTCTGTGTTAGGTGTCTGAAAGAGCTAGCCAATTAGTCTCACTTCCCTGCTCTTTCCCCATAACTCTGCAAATATTTCCTTTTTAGAATATATCAAACTTCCTGTTGAAAGTTATGATTGAGCCTATATCTGCCATTCTTTCAGGCAGTATAATGCAGATTATAACAATTATTTTTATTTATTCATCCTCTCAGCTCCTGTCTGGATTTTTTGTTAATTATTTAAAATCTCTGTCCTCCGGCTACTGCCAATGGAAACACTTTTTCCTTATCTACTCTCTCAAAATTCCTCATGATCTTGAGCAACTATTAAATCTCCCTTTAAATGCCTTTGGTCTCAGCAGAACAATCACAGCTTCACTTGTGTCTCCACATAACTGAATTCCCTAAACCCTGGTATCATTCTGGTACATCTCCTCTGCACTCCCTCCAAGGCCTTGAGATGAGCACATTACTGGCTGGGTTATGAGGTCCCCATGGTTATCCTGTCACCAATCACTGTTAAGCACCATGCATGAGAAATAGACATTGAAGCAAGGGGCTGCAGCCCGATGGAAGATGGTAACTTCAGAGGCAGTGTGGATGATATACTGTTGAGAGTGCAGGGTATTGGGGGGGGGGGGGGGGAAGGAGGAGGAGGAGGAGGAGGAGGAGGAGAGAGGAGGGGCATCTGACAGACACCACAGAGCTACATGCTACCTGCTAATTATAATAGTTTTGACAGATTTCTTTTTTATTCACAAGTTTCCATTGATAAAAAAGATACCAGTGCCTAATTTGCATTAAGCTGTTAACACTTTTTTTAGCAATAAAGATGTATATGACTTTAAGCTGGTACTACCATCTGTGATTTTTATTGTTCACAGATGGTTGAACAGATTAGTGTATGACTGAGGAGCAGCTTCCTGAAAAATATCACCCTTGTAAATTATTCATGTTTCATGTTACAGCTTAACCAATTCAGAGTACTAACTAAATATTATCCAAGCTGCAAAGCAAAATAAGCTTGGAATGTGTTTGACAATTTAAATTGCACTTGCTATCATGATTCAGTGCCATTCAGTGGGTTGCATAGAGGATCGAAAATGTTATCATTTCTTCATGCTAGGTTTGTCAAAAGTATGATAAATTGTGCCAATCTGGATCCAGTTTTCAGCAAGAAATAACTCTGGATTCAGCAATAAAATGTTAAGTGTTTGCCCACTAATGCGGCTAACGGCAATTTCTGCGCTTACAACACAGTTTTGCTTTTTAAAATGTTGCTCAAATGCAATGTAATATAACAGAAATTCTATTAAGTAGAATGATTTTTGTGAAAAACAGGCTTATTTTATACTATAAAACATGCAATAATGCGTGAAGACACTAAGCGGACAGTAACTGCACACAAAGTTATTAAGTAGCAATTAAGTAATTGTTCAATTTTATGAAATGCATGAACTGCAAAATGCTTTACAACCAAATAATTTGATTTTTTAAAATAAAGTTATAAAGTTATGTTAGCATTCAACCGTGCTGAGAACAAAAAGATAAAATTCTAATATTTCTCACACATAAACAATGGTACGCACATATAATATGGCCAGAAAGACTTGCAAACATATTAGACATAATTTACATGAATTCCCTTGTGTATGAGCTCTGTTTAATCTATCATTGAATGTTTTTTAGCTTTTTACTGTTCTAAAAACATTACACCAGAATTTAAAAAATCAATAAAGCTAGAGAGACACAGGCTGGTGTTTATCTACTTCTGCGGTCACCAGACTGTGACTTTCCTAGTCATTAAAACAAGCACATTGAAAGATCCAGATAAATTTTAGGGCCTTGCCTGAAAGCAGCAGCAGATCATGAGAAACCACTACCTCTTTAGGCTTGATAGCGTTGATTTATACTGATGGTTGTGACAGCAGTTCAGACACCCAGATTTATGAGATTCAGCCATCGTTTCAGCAGGAAGCCATCATTTGCTCAATAACCTATACTTAACAGCCCACTCACTTCTGGAGAGCAGCAAAGCCAACTTGAACAAGGCCTTATTTAATGATTCCCCTTGTTCAGATGCTAATTGGTGTGGCAGTGCACCAGCAGTTAGTTATAATAGCAGGCACACTGTGATAATGTATCACTAGTTTAATGGGCATAAACAAATATTGCATCTATCTTTCTGGTGCATGTAAATTGTAATTTATCCATTAAGAAGGAATTCTGGATAATTGCAAGGACAGAACTGATTTCAGTCAGAATCTATATAAAACATATTTGAATGGAGTTAATAGCTGAAGCAGCCCTTCAATTCATATTTGCGAGTTCTCATATCAAACCTGCTGCAACCCCTATCGGCAACATGAGATGACAAAGCCCAAACAGATGGATCTGGCATCAGGCGACAACAGGGTTGATGATACAGGGTTTCTTATTGTAAAATGTGTAGGCCCATTTCTTGAACTCAACAATAGCAGTCACTTTGTGGAGTTCAGCAAGGCCAAAGTGGCTCAAAATACTAATCGAATTTTATGATTCTGTGATTCTTCTCTCTACCACATAACCAATCAACTTTCAATGCCTAGTGACCATATCACTAACTATCTGTGTACAATCGCAAGCTTGCTCCAAACATTTAGTGGGTAATAAAGTGTGATCACTTGTATTCCTCAAATTTTCCATACTTCCTGCACTGAGTCTCTGGAAACATTTCAGGAAAAAGGCACCCGCTTACTTAATTGAACATGAGGTAATTTTACTGCTTAGTTCTACATATATAAAATGGTCGGCTCTGGTAAAGCGGTTCCACTTGGACTTGAATATCACACTATTGCATTTTCCTGAGCAGACAACTCCTTATGCCATAAATTGGAGTGCAAAACTCACAGAGTTAAATTTTATTTAAAAAAAGGAACAAGCACATAAGTACTGTTATAACATCATTATAAGTTTACTCTTCCACCTAACTCATCGATTGGAGAAGGATAAGGAAGAAGATTACAAGTCCAAAAACTAAGCTCATCCTTTGTAAATAACTTGTAAATATTGTTTTCCATAGGAGTTCTTACCACTGTGCAAACTGTTTCTTGGAAATTCAAACTAAATTTTCCCTTTCAGGAATTTCAAATCAACAGCTTGTGAGATTTTGTAAACAGTATCTTGCACAGAACAAAACTGAAATAAAGCAGAACAGGTCTTTTTATATTCTAGAAGAGTTAGAAGACTTCCTGAATTTAGAATTTCTCACCATTCAAATTTAATAAGGAATTATCAGTTACTAACAAAATAAATCAGATGTAATTATATTGACGGTCTGAATGGCCTCCTTTTGTGCAGTAACCATTTTGTGATTCTATGATTCTCCTCTCTACCACATAACCAATCAACTTTCAACACTTATCAAAATATATTGAATTACACTGGTTTTTAAACTACTAATGTACTGTGGAATGTCTTGTGGTGCAGTGATACTGTTCCTACCTCTGGGCTAGAGGTTCTGAATTCAAGTCCTACTTCGGGACTTGATAACCCTGGAAGGTGCATTCATTGTGTGGTCAAATAGGTTAATTGCCAGCCTGTAAATCCTTCCAATATGCCTTATGAGTGGTGGTAAGAGTGGGAGAGTTTCCTGGTCAACCATACTGCAGAAGGCAATGGCAAACCACTGCAATACTTTGCAAGCATAATCATGGACCAATCCAATGGAAGTCCATAGTCACCAATGCCCTCTTAGGCATGGCACCTGAAAGAGGAGGAATGTACTATGACTCAGTATAAATGAAAATTGAACAAAATGATTCAACCTTTGTCACAGGGAGTTTGGAAGTGAAATTCTCATCCTTCTTTTTAAATCACCCCATGGCCTCGCCCCTATATCTCTGTAATCCTCTTTGGCGCTACAACCCACTAAGATATATGCATTCCTCCAACTTTGGCCCCTGCACATCCCTGATTTTCACTGTTCATTTGGTGGCCATGCCTTCAGCTGTCCAGGCCCTAAGCTCTGGAATTCCATCCTTACACCTCTCCACTGCTCCAACTCCCTCTCCTCCTTAAAACCGACATCTTTTTCCAACTTTTTGATTACCTACCCTAATATCTCATATGTGGCTCGGTGTCAAATTCTACTTGATAACACACCTTGGCATACTTTACTATATTAAAGGTGCTATATAAATGCAAGTTGATGTTGTTGAACAGATGGCTCAAATAACTTTCATTCACCTCTAGGATATCAGTGCATGAAACACAGTAGATTTTAAAACCAAATGCCTGGACATAAAATTGGCATTGCTAATCTCCTGCTTGATTTTCACTTCCAAAAATATCATGGTTAATGCGTAACATTGACAGCAATACCTTCACTGACATATCTGCCTGGTGTATGTGAGCTGTAAGCAAGTACAATGACCTACCTTATTAATTTTGTTGGTTTTAGGCAGTGTTTGGCTGGAGTGCAGATCGGAGTACCTGGGTGGCTTCTTAAGCGGATTATTAATGTCACATGGTACAGATTCTGTTCGCACAAGTCTTGCTGAAAATCAGAGATGGCTACAAGTGAGGAAAAAGCTATACATATTAACATTATTACGTGTAACTTTGTGAATTATTCCATAATTAGTCACTTAGCTGACTAGTAATGACTGCTCCCCATATTAAAGTCAGTACCCTCAAATAAAGAACAAGGCAACACTGATCTGAAAATTTATTTCATTTATTTGCATATCTTAGTCCTTTCGGCTATACGCATCCTGATCCTGTGTTCAAAATGGAAGTACAAGGAAAGTATCAATTTCTATATATTCAGAGTCTACAGTAGGGGAAACTTTCAAAATAGCTCGCGGAGTTAGCAGGCACAATTTGGCTTTTCAATGCAACATTTTATACAAGTTGTAAATGCATCAGCTTTCACGAGCATTATGAAAAATTAACAAGCTAACATTTTGAAGACAGCCAGCCTGTTTCTGCTTTGGCTTTCTAAGCATTTTTCTTAACCAGGAGACACTAATTATGATGTCAGCTGTTAGTTTCCCTGGAGGAATTCCCCAAATAGGGTACTCTACCGTGGTCAGCGAGAGACTCAAAGACGTTGAGTGAGATCATCAGTTCTCTCTCAATAGGCCAATTGATAGAAAAAAAGTGTTTGTGGTTGAATAATACATCTGAGAATAGGTAGAAAGTCTTTTAAATGGGCTTGCAGAGATACATTGTAAGGCTGCATATATCTTAAACCAATACATCTTGGTGACCTGATTTAGGACTTATTTACCGAACAGGCAATGCTTCTTTGAACAGCACTTTCCTAACCTTCATGTCCACAAAACTCAATAGGACAAGCTAAGAAATAAGAAATAAGCAAAAATAGTTGCTCGAGCCAAAAGGACCAGGTTGGCCAGGGCTTGGGGCTGCTTTTACCCAAATGACTGCTGTTTGATGAGCATAGCATTTTGATGAAGGATTTGTCACAATTACTGCTTACAAAGGTAACAAAGATAAAGAGCATCTGGACCTACTACAAACTTGCATTTATGGTTTTCAAAATAACTATCAGATGATGAAAGTCAGAGATGCCGATTTGTGGTACATTTGTCCAAATGGACTTGTGACAAAGTAGCTTTATTTTCCTTTTATAACATTTGCTCCTGTGATCAAACAAAATAAAGCTGCTTTTATATTGCCATCATATTGGTCCATATCCTGGGAGATGGACATTGCACTATATCTGGTTTCTTTAAGCTGGTTGTACATTTGTATATTCCATGCTCAGTGTGTCACTTTCTGGGATAAGAGAGCCAGATTCAGCACCAGCCTGCTCATGAATGCTGGTCTTCGGAAATCCCATGGTTTGATTGTCACAGTGGCCCGGATTTCATGCTCAGCAGTGAAGTGACTACGCTTGCTGCTGACCTCAAAGAAAGCTGCCCACAAAGGTCTAGTGATCTCTGCCATGTGGATTTCCCCTTTCCTGGTGTTAGTTTTAATCTGGCACTAAACCAAAGGGATCTCCAGGCAGTCAACAACAACGATGTCATCAAGCTGAGTAGGCAGCAAATGAGATTGAAGTATTCTCACAGATAGAAAACCAGGAAGTAAAATGCATTAACTAATTTTTAATTAAATTTTAGAGATAGCAAAATAAATTATTGGGACATACATACACATGATATTAAGTAAGAGGCTAACATTTCATAAACAAAATTTTAAAAGAGCTATTTTGAAAATGTTGATTTTTTTTCTATCATAATGGAGATATTTGACAAATATAAAATTAGTTTTTCAGGGCCATTAAGGTTTTCAGCAGTAATTATGAACTTAGTACAATGTTAAAAACGCAGTTACAACTCACTCAAAAGTGCAACTTTTACAAGGATTTTTACAGCGACTGATAGGATAAAAGGGCAAATTCTCATCAGTTCTGCGATTTCTATCTGAATGTAGTCTGAGGTGAGTTCAAGTGTTTACCTATGGGAAAGAATAGAACTACTGACTGCAACTTCTGAGTTTCTGCATTTAACTGCACTGAGCAAACTTCAGAAGCTGCTGTTGGTTTTAGAGGAGTAATGATGTAGACCCTGACAGTTTCACTATCATAACCTTGGCAAAATCCAGCTAAGTGAAAAACCAACTACTTATATTCCTCTGAAACTTGCTTTAAATAATACTGAGAGATCTTAACTCATTCAAAGCCTATCCACTTGCACAGAATTAAAATTGAGCTCAGAAAGTGTGCATGAATCAGCAGCTACCTGAATTGATTTAAAGATTTTAAAGCCACTTCTAATACATCCATAATTTTTATTTTCCCATCAATACTAAGGCTCAGGATATAGAGACTATTGTTATAAATATGAGATTTATAAGATTGTTATGTTTCAGGTTTCTTTAATTTAGGGTAAAATGAAGTAGGTGACCTATTCTGAAGTTTGCCTAACAACAGGCCTGGGTGATGTGGCTATTAAAAGATTAAAGGGAGGCCAGGGTTGTTTGCTGGAACAAAGGTATAAGGTGTGCACACTTGGCGACAACGGCAGTGGTATCTGTGTTTGCAGTAGTTAGACTGCCAGTCTCCAAAGTCCCAGGTAGGTGTTAGAATGTCGGGTTATAAACAGTTGTGCTTTAAATTGTCCATTTACTTCCAAGATAAAGGAGAGCTGTGGTCTCAAGGATAGCTAATCAGCATTTCTACCTGGATACAAGGCCCATACGATTCACATGGCCATGGAAATGGGCTTTAAGAGGCGAAGGGTTTTTAAGATACCCTTGAAACTCACAGCTAGAGTTAGTTTGCCAGGATCTGGGACAAAGGGAGCAACTAGTGGCCAAAAATCCCAATAATTCACTGTATAGGAATAGGGGTGGTAGCTCATGATTGGATTGAAAAGACCAACTTTGTGAGGATTTGAAATGAGGCTGGAAGATTCGCCAAGCTTGAGGGAGAGTTGCCAGGAAATAAACCTCCATGTGAAAGCCAGTTCAGTGGTTAAAAGATACAAAGTTGGGAAAGGAAAAGAATGGAAGTAAATCTAGGGAGCTAAGAATCACTTTGGACTGGGTCCAGGAAAATTGCATGACTATTTAAGGGACAGTGTAAAGTATATCTCTGAAGTGGGATTTTTGGTTGTGTTAAAAATAAAAGGGGAAAGTCCTGTTCCAAAGTTTAAAGTATAAGTTGCCTACAAAAATAGTGTTTAGTCAATAGTGCTTTAAGTCTGTCTGTTGCAGTGAAAGTCTTAAAACGTGAAATCTTGACATGTCATCCTTTCAGCTATAAACTGGAAGCACAAATTTCTTTTATTAAAGATATTGGTCTCTACACAGGATCATAACATTGGTAAAACTCTTTACATTGAGTGCAACTCCACATGCAAGGAAAAAGAAATCCTTTTACAGATGAAGACGAAAATAGAGCCTCGATGTAAATTGCAGCGGAAACAGAATTATTACTGAAAAGCAATATAAAACTTATCAGGTGAATTCCATTGACAAAAGTGTTTCAATCTCTATCTCATGGGAAAGAATTTTTGTGTCGGTGAAAGGGGGCGTGGCCCGTTCGCCAACACGTAAAATGAGGTGTGGTGATGTCAGGCGTGTCCCAATGTCACCGCGCATCATTTAGATTGTCAGTTCGGCGGGCGCGCAGCCAAGTCGGCTGTGCGCCTGCCAAACTGTCAAAGGCCTATTGAGGCCATCAAGAAAGTAACTAAAGTTGTTAAGAATGCTACCCGTCCATGCTAAGGTGGACGGGCAGGTGAAGAGCCCAGGTGGCCTTCCCATTTTTCATGAAACCTCATCCAGGGCAGGATGAGGTTTCATGAAGGGTTTATTAATTAGATTAAAATTTTTGAAAAATTTAATGGACATGTCAGCTCACGTGACAGTTTCACATGAGGGTACATATCCTTAAATGTTTTAAAAATCTTTCTTCAATGTTTCATAAGTGAAAGTAATCTCCCTGAGGCACAGAGGTGCCTCAAGGAGATTTCTGTGCTCTTTCGCACGAATGCGCAAAAGACCGCAGGCCCCGACTAAGGGAAATCCACCCCCCCGCCCCCCACCCCCACCTCGCTCCAGCACAGGGAACGCTCAGCGCTTCCGAGTGCACATCACGCTGGGCAGGCCTTAATTGGCCCGCCCACGTAAAATGGCAGCGTGGCGCCAATCGGGTTCACGCCCGCCCCTTGACAGGGGGTAATTTCTGCCCATGGAGTCACATTATGCTGTATTACATATTGAACACGTAAAATTTATTGAAACAAAAGTTAACTATTGTGAATATTGGAAATCGGAAATGTCAGAATTGCTGGAAATGATCAGCTGGTCAGTGAACATTAACAGCAAAGGTCATCAACCTGACACACAACTCTGTTTCTCTCTCTACAGATGCTACCTGACCTGCTGAGTATTTTCAGCATTTTCTGTTTCTATCTCAAACTCTATTATGCATGCTATGCCTTGCTGAGTAAAATGGATGCATTTAACATCAGGCAAATTATAGTTATATGTTTACAAAACTGAAAGAAAGGATAGTCAGTTAATTAAATTAATGTACTATATGACTTAAATACAGAATGATTTCTCAAGGTAAGGTAGAGCTCTCATAGAGGCAGTCGCCTATGAGCCATGTTATTTAAATATAAAAAAATAAGGAAAAGGAACTGGAAAGTGACCTGATGAATCATTAAAAGAAGAGTGTGAAGGTACAAAAACAACGGTAATTCTTTGTTAACTTGATATTCAGTTTAATGTTGGTCTCCAGCTTCAGTAGCAAAGACATAGATGAGTGGAACATTTCAAAGTCAAAAGGCAAATAAGAATTACAAAACACGAATGTTTAAACTTACCTCCACGATGAATGATGAGTAAATGACAAGGTGGGGCTTCTTTGGTGCATTTGTTATGGCACTTTAACCTGGTGGAGAAAGAAACATTTAAATATTGTTACAGGAAAATTCCTTGACATCTATATCAATGTCAATGGCATTTTTAAATAAGTTTCTCTGTTGACTCTTTTCTAGATCTCACTTATATTTTTAAGCAACTTTGCTTTCTTCTGATCTTAGGTATTCTCAAAAAATAAGGACCAATCCCTTTGTTGATAGGGGAGGCAGATTGGCCTTTTAGGTCTTTGCCAATGACTCGTTGGGTGTGATGTACACTGGACCAAGATAGCCTCTCTGGGAAGGTAATAAATCCCCTCCAGATTTGCGGCATTTTTTCAGGCCTCAGTGGAACTCATGTCAGCTCTTGGTGGATGTGTGTTACAGTTCACTTAGAAGTCCTACACCCTATAGCAGCATTCACTTTTACATGCGTGTTATTGTCTGGAGCTATGGATAGCGATGGTAGATGCTCCAATTTTCTTTCCATCACATGGCTGACAAGGAATCTCCGCTACCCTTACCTCCGCTAGTCAAATCAACCTGTTTGACTGTATTATGAACACACCTTCCTTGGCAATCAAGTCCTGAAGTGGGACTCGAATCCAGAGCTCTGTCTCAGAGGTACAGATGCGGCCCACAGCACCATGTCAGCTATTAGCCCCCTTGAAATAGAAAGGTCTATCAGAATACCAGCCAGTCCATGCCTCCCAAATACAATGTAAAATGGCAGGGTGGAAACCACTAGACAGATTACCAGGGTAGTTGGATTACATCCCCTTTTCTGTCATCTGATCTGGATCTGAACTAGGGAACACTGGGACTATACTTTGGGGAAAATGCTTTTAATCCTGAGTCTGGTTATTATCAGATTCATTTGGATAAAAGAAACTGGGAAAGCAAATTAGGGGCAATTTTACTTAATCCGCCTGGTGGGAAACTGAAGGCAATGAAAGGTTAATTGGGCGGGATGTAAAACAGGTGATCTATCCATTCCATCTACCTTCCCGTCAACCGCATTCAACCTGTCATTTTTCCAAACCCCACCAATGGATTACACATAAAGGGGTCATTTGTTAAGTTCGCAATCTGAGTGTTCTGTCGTGGCTGCTAGGACTGTTTATTGGACACATGTACCTGCATTCAACAATCTATGAGCAAAATTTCCCCCCACTGGGGGCAGGGAAGTTGAAGAGTGGGTGCACGGAGGCATGCCTCTGATCGGGGGCACGCTGCCATTTTACGTGGGCAGGCCAATTAAGGCCCATCCATCGTGACATCCGCACAGAAGCGCTATGCACTCCCTGTGCGGGCGGGGGAGGGGGGGGAATCCCTAAACCCAAGAGTACACTCTTACGCGCATGCGCACAAAGGAGCGCACTCACCTCCCTGAGGCTAAGTGCTGCCTCAGGGAGATCAGCTCTACTGTAAAAAATATTAAAAATAGGAAAAAAAAATTCCCTGAGATGTCCCCTCATGTGACACTGTCACATGAGTTGGGACATGTCCATAACTTTTAAAAACACTTTAATTAAGTTTTTAAAAACCTACATGAAACTTCATCCCACCTACCTGAAAATTTAAATGGGGCGCGGTGACGTCAGGAATTCCGCCCAGCATCACCACGCGTCATTTTACACGTCGGCGAGCAGGCCCCGCCTCCCCGCTCGCCGACAGGAAAATCCTGGCCTATAAGTTGGTTCAATGTCCTGCTCTACCAATTGCCAGAGCTGGCCCCCTTCATCTCTTATGGTGAAACTATGTAATATGTGATGCACTATTATAACATTTGGCATTCTGGTAGGCGTGCACTGCAAAACAACCTCATTGATCTGTCCAAGTATCTGAATCACTGTTTCAACATGCTGACAATATGTTCCACAGTAGCAGCCACCACTCTTCTATTATATTGCCATTTGGTGCTCTTGCATTGAGGAATGGACTGGAGGAAGGAAAAGGAAATTAAGCCAAGCAAAAAATATAACACCAAAATTAGCTCAAAATTTTATGGAATAAAATATTTGCCGTTGTGTGTTGGTAAGTTATACTGGTAACAACTACCAGTGCAATCAAGGTGATCCAATCCCTGGTCCTCAGTGAGAAATCAGTAGCTTAAGCAGGTACTGGATTTAATGGCTTGACATTTTCAATTGCTGGTTTCAGTTTACACTAGTTAAATAACATTAACTGCACTACATCTCCTAATCATGTCAAACCACTCTGTTGTTGGCTGGAGGTAGAATCAACAGCAATTTATCAGATTTACTCAATGAGTTATAATACATAAACATAACAAAAATCGATCTAGTTGAGCACAAATACAAAAAAACAATTTTTAGCTAAAGAGATAAGTTGTTACATGTAAGTTCAGCAGATGTAAAAAAATATAATTCTTTGCTACTTGCAGTATTCCTACAAACCAGTCTGATCACACCAGGGTATCAGATACTGCAAGGGTATAATTTTGCCTATTAAGTTTCCCTTTGTCAATTGCTGGGGAATGCTGGAGTTATTGGTTGACATCGCAGCAAAATGGGAGCAACTGTAAGGAGTTTCTTTTCTGACATTGATGGGAAAATTGCAAACAAGGGAATAAATGGCACAAATGATTTCAGCACAAATTCTTCCCCTCTGAATTCAGTCTAATGTTAGTTGAGTGTAATTCAACTAGTAGTCATAATGTGTTCCCAAAGGTTGAACTTGCGTGGCCGGGTTCTGCTACCCACTGACTAAATCTGATAAGTTGTTGTTGATTCTATCTCCGGTTGTCAACAGATTGGTTTGACATGATAGGAGATGTAGTGCTTTAACTAGTGTAAACTGAAACCAGCAATTGAAAATGTTAAAGCATCAGGCCTTGTACCTGATTAATTACCAATTTCTCAATGAGGACCAGGGTTTGAAGCACCTTGAGCACACTGATAGATGTCGCCAGTATAACACACCAACACACAATGGGGAATAATTTGTGATGTAAAACTTCAAGTTAGTTTTGGGGGCCTTTTTTGGCTTGACTTCATTACTATTTCCTTCCTCAATGTGTCCATTCGCCATTAGTTCAGCTGAGAGAAGCAGGACCAGCCAATGCCATACTTAATCCAATTACTAAGAGATACACAAGAGTGATCCGGGGTGAATGGCCCTCTCATTACCCTGCCTCACAACCTTTGGGTGCCTCCTCTTGATACAACTAAAACTTATAATTCATCATTTGAAAAATCATCAACATATATCTGTATTCTACTACTTACTGAGATTCAACATGTCCAAAAAAATCTCTGCAAATAGACATGGGTTAATACTACATTTAGACTTTATGTACACTTTAGTCAAGAATGAAAGGCTATAATTTACTTTGTTGCCTAATTTTAGTGAGATGGTAACTGTCCATATATAAAAATAGATACTCATATGTCAGCCCTGGCTCAGCGGGTAGCACTTTTGGTCTGAGGCAGAAGGTTGGATACCTAGCCCCACTCCAAAGACCTGAGCACAACAATCTAGGCTGATACTCCAATGCAGGACTGACTTTTGGGTGAGATGTCAAACCCTGTTTCCTTCCTTAGGTGAACATAAAAGATCCACTGGTTTTATTTCAAAAGAGAGTTATCCCTTGTGTCCTGGCAATAACTTATCCCTCATCCAATTCCACTTTAAAAATGATCTGGTCATTATCACATTGCTATTTGTGGGAACTTGCAGTGTGCAAATTAGTTGCTGTGTTTCCTACACCATAGTGACCACACTTCAGAAGTACTTCATTGGCTGTAAAGCACAAAAAAAATTTTCTTTTACATTGTCACTAAAATTAAAGAACTGTAGAATATATTCTCCAAAGTACTTGATTTGGTTACATACTTGCAATTTTTACATTTCAAGCCAAAAAGCATCCCTTTCCCACACACTGTGCATGTCTGAGACATCCAATACTTGGTGGAAAATCTACAAGAAAAGGAGTTAAGATCAATCACTTGAATCAATATTATTAATTAAATTTAAACAAAATTACAGTGATCAGGAAGGAGAAAGGGAAAGTAAAATGCACATTACATTAACTCAGTGTAAATTGTAAATCATTATCAACTATTGTATGGCAGTTAAGTTACATTTCTTTTGAAGTAATGTGAGTTTGTAAATGTTGCATTTATTGTAATATGTACTGAGGGAAAAGGTAATCAGAATATTGCCAGGTTATCTTGAAGGGGTTATCTTGAAAAGCATGTCTCAGCTGGCAGAGTAAGCCACAGGGATGAATTAAAGAAAATGCCCAGTTTACCACTGAGGTGGACAGAACGCATGCCCTCTAGGATTCCCCACAAGAGCTCCAAAAATTTCACTTATCCAAACTGCAGACTGGTGCTGCATTCTACACAACAGGCAGCAGCAGATACAACTTCTGTGGAAGATGACTCAGTTCCCAATTAATTAGAACAGCAAGAGTTAGAAGAGGGTGAGAAGAGGTCTATATGGCCATCCAAGTCCATTCTTCCCACAGTCCATGTAACGGCTCTCATCCAGGTCAAAATCAGAAAATATTTTTCAAGATAGTTTTACAGGCTCACTGCCAACTCTATCAAGAACAGACCCCAATTACTGTAAAAAAAAATTAGTTTAATGGCCCATAGCAACCAAGGTCTGAATTTTTTGTCCGTTAGGCACACGTAATCGGTGAGCCCGGAAGCAGACAACAAATGGGCCTCCAGCCGCAATCGGCCCCTGACCGTGATTTCATGCCAGCTGGCCAATTAACGGCTAGCCAGCCTGAAATGCACGCTGAGAAATGCTCAGTGCTGCTGGGGTGAGGGCGGGAAGAGGGTGCAAGTGCGAATGAGCTCACTGAAGGCAGATAGTTGCCCCAGCGAGCTGCAGGCCTCCACAGAATAAAGGAAGTGACAAAAATGCTGCAAAATATATCCATGCTGCACAATCAAGCACCTAAAGGCATACATCATATGACACCAGTCCCCAGATATCTCCTTTTCTTTTATTTCCCCATGGAGATTTCATCCCACCCTGGATCGAAGTTTGAGTAAAAAGTGAATGCCGCCTGGGAGAATGGCTGTCCGCCAACCGTAAATATGGACGGGCCACGTAAAATCACTGTTAACTGCATCGCCAATGGGCTTAATTGCCCGCTTAATTGTCAGCGGGCATGCTTCCAACTGCTGCGTGTGCCTGCTGAGCAAAATGTCGGCGAGTGCGCAATGACGTTGCACACTCGCCCGATGTCATCTCGCGGTATTTCACCTCCCTTCGGATCGGGATGTAAAATTCTGGCCCAATTCTCTGAACAGAGGTAACGGGGACTGTAAAGACGGGGCCTAAATATCCTGTACAATGATAACCAACACAAAGCTGTCTGGATCCTTCACAAGCTGGCTGTAATTCTATAAGTCTCGGGTGGGTGGGAGTGCCTCCATCAACGGCCTCCTTTCAACATCAGGCGACTCCCAGAAGGTTTGGCCCCTGCGGATGCTCCCTCCCACGGCCTCTCCAATAATACACCCAACCCTCTCTGCCAACCACCAGCCACCCTCCCACCCCACCCTAACCTGGGCCTCACCCTCCTACTCGCCCTGAAATCGCCTAACTTACCTGGTCCTGGATTCCTGGGACTTAGACTCTGGGGACGGCTTGCAGTTCCAGTCCTGTCCACTGTAATTTGTGGCGTTGCTGGGACTAGAGAGCTGCAGGCCAATCAGATTGGCCAATGACTCTCTGAGGCAGGACTTCCACCGGAGTGAGGGGCGGAAATCCCATCTCCAGTCAATTAACGTTTGTTGAAGCATTAAATGGCTGTGGGGCAGCCGACTCCTGCATTCATTGCAGGAAGGGAAACCCCGCCATCCAAAAAATCCTGGCCTATGAGATATTTGTTCTTAGAAAGGTTTTAGTGTCCCTGGTGAGAGAACAGCTTGATCCTGGTTTACTGGTAAAATTATTATCACTCCTACCCCACACTGCAGTAATGACTCATCATATTGTTTTATACTGTAGTCTAATTGCTACAGAATTCAAATAAAAATATACTTTCTCTTAAAGAATTTATTTATTTATAGAATATTTCCTTTAGGTGGGGTGAAGTAGCACTAGTTGGAAACATCATTCAAAGATCATAAAGATGGCTAATGTGGGAGTAAGGGTGAAATAGGAGTTATTCTTCTAAAATTGAGTTAAGATTTAAGGTGCTTCAAAGAGAACAGGCACAATTGCCTGCGCTTTGAAACGGGCAGTAAAAGAAAAAGAATAATAATCAATGAGAGAGACAAAGGAAAGCAAAGAAAATGGAGAGAGAGCGCATCTGAAACAGAGACAAAGGAATTAGAGAAGCAGGAAGTTCAAAAAAGACAGAATTAGTATAAGCAAGAAAAAGATACAAAACAAACATCATCCTCCGCCATTTCCGCCAACTCCAGCACGATGCCACCACCAAACACATCTTCCCTTCACCCCCCCTGGCGGCATTCCGTAGGATCGTTCCCTCCGGGACACCCTGGTCCACTCCTCCATCACCCCCTACTCCTCAACCTCCACCTATGGCATCTCCCCATGCCCATGCAAAAGATGTAACACATGCCCCTTCACTTCCTCTCTCCTCATCGTCCAAGGGCCCAAACACTCCTTTCAAGTGAAGCAGCATTTCACTTGTATTTCCCCCAACTTAGTCTACTGTATTCGTTGCTCCCAATGTGGTCTCCTCTACATTGGGCGACTGCTTTGCAGAACAACTGCGGTCTGTCCGCAAGAATGATCCAAACCTCCCTGTCGTTTGCCATTTTAACACTCCACCCTGCTCCCTTGCCCACATGTCTGTCCTTGGCTTGCTGCATTGTTCCAGCGAAGCCCAACGCAAACTGGAGGAACAGCACCTCATCTTCCGACTAGGCACTTTACAGCCTTCTGGACTGAATATTGAATTCAACAACTTTAGGTCTTGAGCTCCCTCCTCCATCCCCACCCCCTTTCTGTTTCTTCCCCCTTCCTTTTGTTTTTCCAATAATTTATATAGATTTCTCTTTTCCCACCTATTTCTATTATTTTTAAATCTTTTATGCCCCCCACCCCAACTAGAGCTATACCTTGAGTGCCCTACCATCAATTCTTAATTAGCACATTCGCTTAGATAATATCACTAACTTCAACACCTCTGTGTTCTTTTGTTCCTTTGTCTGTGACATCTTTTGATGATCTGCTCCTATCACAGCTTGCTTGTCCCTACAACAACACCCCCCTCCACTTCTCTACACCACCCTCCCCCCACCCCCCACCTTAAACCAGCTTATATTTCACCCCTCTCATTGTAAAGAAAAATCAGTTCTGTTGAAGGGTCATGAGGACTCGAAACGTAAACTCTTTTCTTCTCCGCCGATGCTGCCAGACCTGCTGAGTTTTTCCAGGTAATTCTGTTTTTGTTATGGAGAAGCCAAGTGAGGTAAAAACAGAGGGAGAAAACTAGACAGAAATAAAGAAAGAGGACGGTATCTTCAAGTCAGACATAATCCGGTGAGTCTGATCATGTAAAGCTCCTTCATAATTTAACAATTTGTGTACAGTGCTCAAGATTCATCAGTTTTATTCACTCATTTGTGAAATTCCAGCAAGTCGGTACCACCAGTCGGATCTCTCTGCTGTGGTAAGTTTTCAGGTTCACAGTCAATTTCCTTTCACTGTCAAGAAACTAAGGAATAATTTGAAACTCTAATAGAGTTTTCCACTCTATTGCTGCTATATTTGTGGTTAAAGCTTGTTGATTACAGGAATTACATTTTTATCACACCATTCACTATACCATACCTGTGTTTTATTGAATTCCCCAGATCTCTGCGAGGAATCTGAGGGGACCATCGAGGCACTGACAATGTATCTAACGAAGGGAGAGGAGAAAAAGGCAAATGAGATAATCGGCCAATTACTCTAAAATTCTACACAGAAAATATAACAACAGCAATATTATAATCGCATTTATTTCAAAATTATATAAATGAAGCATGTAATAAGTATACTTTTAAATTTAATTTGCTCGACAATAGTATATATGGCTTGTGGGAATCACTGACAAAGCCAGCATTTGTTGCCCAAGTGGCTTACTAGTCCAGTTCATAGGGCAGTTAAGAGTCAACCACAATTCTGTGGATCTGGATCACATGTAGGCTAGACCAGGTAAAGATGGCTATGGTGGGATTTGAACCCATGTGCCCCAGACATTAGGATTACTAGCCCAGTGACATCACCACTACACCACAATCTCCACATTACACTTAACATAGCAAATAGACACCTTGTTTGAATCCATATCCTTGATCAATATTATGTAAACTTCCATGTACTCCTCATGAGTGTTTATAAATTCCACTTTTGTCTATTATTTTTGTACCTTTAAAAATGCTCAAAAATAACACTACTGACACCCTGTGAGTAGTATTAAAAAACCCCACCTGCAATACTTATACCACCGAGTGTCAGCTGAGGCTTAATGTACTCTAGTATGGGTTGAAGGAGTTTGTTAGTTCTAAATAGCAGCAAAGTAAACGTGGTGATACTTGTATCTGTTTTATTAGGGGTAATTAAGATCCATAATTGGATCTATTTTCAGCCTGACAGTGAAAGTTTCACCAAACTTTCAAACATTACTTGTTATTTATATGTTATTTATATATATACGAAGAGTATGCAGCTCATTGGGATGCATTTGAAATTCTTCAAGTGAAGTGTTTTGCTGTCTGTAACACATACTTGAGTTTATTATTCCTCCAAGTGGAACAAGTACTTCAGTTTTATTTCTTACATAATTGCAAATAAACTCGCACCAAAGCTCAAAGACTGCAGGAATAAAATTGGCTTCAAGAACAAACTTTGATGGTGGAAGAGTGAACAGCAAGAAAGTTTAAAAGGGACAAAAATATCTCAACTAAAACTGCCCACAAATCTGACCAAAATACTTTGAAATTCAACTTTATTCTCTCTTCCTCCCCTTCACCACCATCATGCTCAAATTCCCTAGTCTGTTGCATCTTGTCAAGGCCTCATTAGCATTCTTTCAAGTAATACCACTGAAAGCATTATACATTGTAGCTGGAATGCTCTGAGGAAGCAACCAGCATTAGCATTGATCAAGCACATATGTATCTTAATGGTGCCATCTGGCCTGCTGTCCAATTTCCTTTGGGAAAAGAAGCTTCCTCATGCAGTAATCCTTTGTCAAAGCAAAGTATCGGATGTGGATGTGAGGGTACCAATAGTTGGCACAGAATGGTTCTGCAGCAGTGGGATTGGCTTGACATACTTCCATTGATTATTCTCTTCTTCCTCTAAAAAGCTCAAATAAAGGGGATTCCCTCTAGAAAACATAATGGTCCCGGTGATAAAAAATTATTGCACCAATACCTGCAAGGCATGCCAGAGATTTAGTGGATAAGTGCATCTGCACAACACCCATGAAACACGACACCATCCAGAACAATGTAATACGCTTGGCTGGTAGCCCATCCACCACCTTAAATACACATTCCTTCTGCCAGCAGAGCACAATAGTTGCAGTGAAAACTACCTAGAGGGAGCACTGTAACAACCTGCCAAGGCTACCGCCTAGGAGCCAAGGGTGCATGAGAATAGCGCCTCCAAGTCACACTTGAACAACATCATCAACGAGTCAAAATCCTGGAATTCCTATCTAACAGCACTGTGGGAGCACCTATCTCACAGAATGCAGCGATTTAAAAAGAAATTAACAAAACAAAACAGAATTACCTGGAAAAACTCAGCAGGTCTGGCAGCATCGGCGGAGAAGAAAAGAGTTGACGTTTCGAGTCCTCATGACCCTTCGACAGAACTTGAGTTCGAGTCCAGGAAAGAGCTGAAATATAAGCTGGTTTAAGGTGTGTGTGTGGGGGGCGGAGAGATAGAGAGACAGAGAGGTGGAGGGGGTTGGTGTGGTTGTAGCGACAAACAAGCAGTGATAGAAGCAGATCATCAAAAGATGTCAACAACAATAGTACAATAGAACACATAGGTGTTAAAGTTAAAGTTGGTGATATTATCTAAACGAATGTGCTAATTAAGAATGGATGGTAGGGCACTCAAGGTATAGCTCTAGTGGTTTTTTTTTTATTTTATATAATGGAAATAGGTGGGAAAAGGAAAATCTTTATAATTTATTGGGAAAAAAAAAAGGGGGGGAAACAGAAAGGGGGTGGGGATGGGGGAGGGGACTCACGACCTAAAGTTGTTGAATTCAATATTCAGTCCGGAAGGCTGTAAATTCCCTAGTCGGAAGATGAGGTGTTGTTCCTCCAGTTTGCGTTGGGCTTCACTGGAACAATGCAGCAAGCCAAGGACAGACATGTGGGCAAGAGAGCAGGGTGGAGTGTTAAAATGGCAAGCGACAGGGAGGTTTGGGTCATTCTTGCGGACCAGCTTATATTTCAGCTCTTTCCTGGACTCGAACTCAAGTTCTGTCGAAGGGTCATGAGGACTCGAAACGTCAACTCTTTTCTTCTCCGCCGATGCTGCCAGACCTGCTGAGTTTTTCCAGGTAATTCTGTTTTGTTTTGTTAATTTCTTTTTAAATCGCTGCATTCTGTGAGATAGGTGCTCCCACAGTGCTGTTAGATAGGAATTCCAGGATTTTGACTCGTTGATGATGTTGTTCAAGTGTGACTTGGAGGCGCTATTCTCATGCACCCTTGGCTCCTAGGCGGTAGCCTTGGCAGGTTGTTACAGTGCTCCCTCTAGGTAGTTTTCACTGCAACTATTGTGCTCTGCTGGCAGAAGGAATGTGTATTTAAGGTGGTGGATGGGCTACCAGCCAAGCGCATTACATTGTTCTGGATGGTGTCGTGTTTCATGGGTGTTGTGCAGATGCACTTATCCACTAAAACTCTGGCATGCCTTGCAGGTATTGGTGCAATAATTTTTTATCACCGGGACCATTATGTTTTCTAGAGGGAATCCCCTTTATTTGAGCTTTTTAGAGGAAGAAGAGAATAATCAATGGAAGAAATTACACTGCCATCTTCTCAACGGTAACTAGGATTAAGCCCTAAATGCCGGCCTTGCCTGCGACGCCATATCCCAAGAATTAATTTTAAAAGGTAGAAAAAGAACTCAAGGAACACTGAGAAAATTGGTCAAGTAATGTCTTAAGAACACTTAACTGAGCTTTGTTGTAACCTCTAAATTAATGTTCATACATTTACAACATCCTAATGTTGATTGAGAGTTCCCTAACCATTGGCAGGAGGTTGCACACAAAATGAAGGGCAGGGCTGATTTTAATGTTCAAATGGAGTTCCTTCCTGTTTCAGGCAAGCACCTTTCATACCAGTAATTCCTGTCCCTATAAATGTGTGCATGATGTACAGTCGGCAGAGATTCAGAGTAATGATCTATGCCCCAAAATTGAGTGGGTCTGATCAAAACTTCGAGACCAACATCTCATCTCAGGAGAATACTGCCAAGAGTTCTTCAAACTTGAGTTTGATATTAAATCTATTTATCTATTTACCATAAGGACAACCAAAGCACTTTTTTTAAACTGCATTCAAACTTAAAAAAAATATAATGAATATTATTGCACGGGCTGTATGAGAAATATTATTTTTGCCAGGTACCCAGGGGAATAAGCCTTCATAAAGTTAATCTAGTAAACTTTTGGAACTTTATGCTCCTTGTAGTTTTATGAACATTACAACAACTAAATCAAGCAGCACCACACAGAACTGCTTCCTCAGATCATTAGCTTCAATAAAATCTTTAATAATTGTCATATAGTGCTACATTTAATCTGAATAATTATAAGTTACAGTGAAGTAACTTGTATCTCTCCCATTACACAGAAATTTAATGAAAGCATCCTGACCATGGTTAACATGTCTGTGTGCTTGGCTATACTAATGAGGTTCACAAATATATATTATTCAAAAAACTAGCTTCAGATTTTGCCTCTGCATTAAAATAAGATATTATCATTATCCAATGTTTATATTTTCCAATTAATGGGTCAAATGCACATAATAGATTAACGAAACATGATGAAACAATCTTCATCACTGATGATTGCTGTACCATTTCCAATTTTCAGGGTAATTCAAAATGTAGATAAAGGGGAGAATTTTCAGGTCGGTGGGCGGGGGGTGGGGCCCACTTGCTAACGTGTAAAATGATGCGCGGTGACGTCAGACATGTGTCCCAACATCACCGTGAATCATTTAGATTGTCAGTTCGGTGGGCACACAGCTGACTGGGCTGAGCGCCCGCCAGACTGTCAAAGGCCTATTAAGGCCATTAAAAAAGTACATAAAGTTGTTCAGAATGCTGCCCGTTCAACCTTAAGGTTGGTGGGTAGGCGTAGAGCCCAGGCGGTCTTCACATTTTTCATGAAACCTCATCCACGGTGAAGATGAGATTTCATGAAGGGTTTATTAATTAATTTAAAAATTTTGAAAAAATTAATGGACATGCTCCAGCTCATGTGACAGTTTCGCATGAGGGGACATGTGCTTAAATTTTTATTTTTACCTTTCTTCAATGTTTCATAAGTGAAAGTAATCTCCTGAGGCACCTCTGTGCCTCAGGGAGATTTCTGCGCCCTTTCGCGCACATGCCTTAATTGGTGCACCAACATAAAATGGTGGCGCGGCCTCAATCGGGGTTTGGGTTCGCGCCTGCCCCGCATAACCCCCCTGACCGGGGGAAATTTCTGCCCAAAGAGTTCCTCTTCCTCTCTTATGAAAGCTTAATATGATGAACTCCAAAATTCACATCAGATCATCTCCTATTTTTAAGACATATCGATTCAATCACTAAAAATCTGTCACAAGTGCATTCAAACCTACAGCACGATACCTAAATACTGGGTGGGAGGGGGATGGGTTGCAGCTGTTGTGCAGGGATGGAAACAGGGATGGGGTGAGTAGGTGGGCAGGAAACCTGGAATTTTGGTTCTGGGTTCCTCCATGTGCTCTGGAATTTTAACTGCATAGCATGTGACTTTGCGGCTTGACAGGTTCCCCCTCAGAATTCAACCCAACTGAAAGGCATCTCACTTCAGAAGCTGCAGGACCAGGTAGGTCCAATTCGAAAGAAGGTCCAATTCCAAACCACAGGGGGAGTTGCTGCAATTTCAAGGCTGGTCCAACCCCTCACATAGGGGCCAGGGGTCAGATTGCAGAATGGGATCTGATCCCAGATCCCAGGAGGGGCGGTTGTTTGATCTGATCCCTAACCAAAGGGGGCTCTAATGTTAATTGTATATCAATTTTGTTTATTATGTGCAGGTAGAGAGCATTAATTGGGTTTTTACATGAGCACAAGAGATACTAACTGTAAATATGGCTGAGTTAGGAGGTGTATGCTTGTAATATTTCATTCTGTAAATAAATGTAAGACTGAGTAAAGGTTGTCTCCTATATCAACGTTAAGCAACTGACTTCCTGGAGTATAACATCTGATTCAGAAGGAGATCCAATCCCTGACCTTGGGTTGGGGGGCTGATCCCCAGGGGGGTGTGGTACCAGACCACACTGGCTGTCTGATCCCAAGGTGGTTCCAACCTTTGAGCACAATAGGAGATCCAATCCCAAGGAGAGATCAATCCTGGGGATGGCTCTGATGTTAGAGCAAGTTGGGGGTGAAGGAAGAAGCACTCCTGTTTCTCTTGGCCTATAGGGAGGCACTTGTCTTCTCCCCCAGGTTGTCTTCACCTTTCAGCAGCTGTTGGGTCCTGAGGCCCAGAAAACCCAATGGCCACAGTTCAAGCTGCAAAGCTAGTTAAATCAAAGGCTTTCAGCCTTATTGATATATTTAAAATGACAATTTGCCTCTTGGAAATGGAGTGGCTACCCACCTGTTGTCCTGCCTCAGTAAAACCTGGAACTCAGCAGATTGGAGCCAGCTTCCTGACACACATGGAATACTTGCCCATTTAACAAACCCACCTGCACCCAATCCCACTTCCTCAACCAGGTTAAAAGTCCCCCATTGTTTCGGTAAAGCTACTTCTCTTCTGAGAAATAAAAAGGGCAGAATATGCAAAGGATTAAAATGTCATGATGTAGCACAAAGATGTAATTTAAAATCTGAAGAATTTGACACTATCGCACTGTGGATAAAGCTCAGCTTTCTCTATTTTCTGCCCTACCAACAGCAACTTGTTAAATGTTTTATTCTGAGGTATCTTTATCCCTTGCCTGAAGGCATCAATGCAAGTAAAGGAGAATAAGATTGGTTCTTAACTTTCAGTGTAAGATCCCTTCTCCATCAACAGATTGTAAATATTTTCCACATTTAGTCTGTAAGACTGCAATGCGTTAATACAATTAGGATACTGCCCTCAATCCACAATAACAATTAGCACCTTCAGTGAAGTATTCTGAATTTATGGTATCAGGATGAAAGATGTTAGTCTTAGGAATTAGGATAGGTTCACAAATCCCAAAAAACACCTCAACACGAACTTCAGGACAGTACCTCCAAGTAAACCAGCATGACATTTTCCCATTGACCTCTGATGGCCTCTCTGTGAGAATGCCAATTTATCTGCAATTTTGTGGTTTGGGACAATGTTCACTCAGAACTAAGTGGTGACTGCTCATGCCATGCTAATCTCACAAGACTTTTACAACTGGCGGAGAAAGGAGACAGTCAGCCCATCCTCTTGGGGTGGTTTCAATTCCAGGACTGAGAGTTGAAAGGTGCTGAAGTCAATGCGCCACCAAGTTGCCTGGACATAAGGCTCAAGCACTCTTTATAAAGTTCAGAAAAACTTGGCTGCATTAAATCAATAACATAGCTTAAGTCTAATATGGAGTTACAGGTTAAATGCAGGTTGAATACATACATAGATTTATTAGCGAGAAAACAGCTCAGGGACAAATGCAAACTTTTTGAGAGTTTGTACATTACAGCTTAAAACATTCCTGCCAATAATAGCCAAACTTCACAAGTTTCATCTTTACTGACAGTACATGTAATGAACCCTCTCAATTCTGAAAGGTCAACAGTCCTGCATGAGTGAAAGCAAACATGATTTACTGGGCATTTTGTCTGAGAGCTATAACCCTTTTTGGCCAAGAGATTGAGCCCTACACCTAACCTCCTAAGACCATATGTGTTTTTTAGTACATTGCAGAGTTTTACTTGGAGCTAGTGTACTTGGTCAATGCCTTTGTCACTTCCGACATGGCTTGTTTGGCCAGTTCCTCGGGCAGCAGGTGTATGGCGGCCTGGATCTTCAGGGAGCTAATGGTGCTGTGCTTGTTGTAATGGGCCAAGCGGGAAACCTCACCCATGATGCGCTCAAAAATATCGTTCACGAACGAGTTCATGATGTTCATGGCCTTGGAGGAGATGCCGATGTCAGGGTGAACCTGCTTCATCACTTTGTAGATGTGGATGGAGTAACTTTCTTTCCTGGATCTTCTCCTCTTCTTGCTGCTCTTTGTGGACATTTTTTTCTGCACTTTCTTGGCGCCCTAAGACCGTATGTTTGGAGGTAAGCGGCTCCAAGAAGAAAAAGTGCAGGGAACTGCAGGCACTTGCTACAAGTTTGTGTATTTGTAAAAATATTTTAGACCCTTATTAAAACTTTCTTATTCTTGAGTTCTCTGCCCAAAGCCAGGTCCAACACACAGCACTATGGTCTCCATCATGGGTGGGGCAAGAAGGCAGGTCCTGAATCTGCCTCCAGCCAGAATGGGGATCAAATCTCATGCTGTTCCCACCAGTCTGATTCACACCAGCCATCTAGTCAACTGGCCTCCCAAGGAGTCTGAGTTGCTGTGGCCACATACACTTTACATGCATGTTGTAGCCTGGAGCTATGGATAATGATGTTAGAAGCTGACCAGGAATCTCACCTGCTGTTACCACCTGCCATTGGCATGTGTTGGAAGGATTTACTAGTTTTTAGTTTACTCAACCTATGATTAAAGCAAAATACTGCGGGGATGCTGGAAAGCTGAAAGAAAAACAGAAAATGTTGGAAACTCAGCAGGTCTGTGGAGAGGGAAACAGAGTTGATGTTTTCAGTCAGTATGACCCTTCTTCAGGCCAATCAGGTTGAGTATCATTATGAATGTATCTTCCTTAACTATCATAGCCTGGAATGGGACTTGAACCCAGAGCTTCTGACTTAGAGGCAGGCTCGCTACCCACTGCACCACAAGCACTCCTTATTAAAGCCCATGTTTAAAATGTGTGGATTTCAACAATTCAGCAACTCAGCTTTTTGTTAGCATACTTGCTTGCTCTCTGCAAAGACGGGTTAGTGCAAAACAAATGACTGAAGCTCACTCCGGCTTCATTATAGGTGGAGCATAACAACAACAATTTGCATTGATGTAGCACCTTCAGTGTAATAACGCAACCCAGGCTGCTTCGGAGAAGCATTATCGGTGGAAGCTCAATAAACCAGCACTGAGCATAGAACCAATGGATGGATCAAACAGCAAAATGCAGAAAGATGGGGTTGTCACCATGCATAGACCTTGGCCTGTTGAGCATTTCTATGCATTCACCATATTGGACCTAAGTTCAGCAGTTGCTTAAGTGGTGGTATGGCTAGAAATGGTACTGGTTGCAACCAAGGTGTACCCAGGGTCAAAGCTGGATTGAGTGTGGGGAGAGGAAAGACATCAGGACAAGTGGGACAGAAAAATTAGTGTGTTTGACTTTTTTTTTTGAATGGCAAGGTGAGTGAAGAGCTATCTTGACAATTGCAGGTCAGAAATATTTTTTGGTAAAATGTAAATGGTCATTTTAATGATTGACTCAATGATAAATTACACAATAGAGAGACTCTGGGATCTGCCCTGTGAGATGATTCTAGGATTTAATTTATTCCTCTCTTGGGGATCCCATCTGGATGAAAAAACAGGTTGAACGGACAGTGGTCTTAAAGATCTGATCTGTTCAAGTTCTCAGACATAATCGATAGAACGAACAGGGTACTCTGCTTCTGCAATCTGATTGGTTTGAAAGGAGTCTCCAATGTTAAAGCATAAAATACAGACACTTACTCACACAAACACAAGCTTTATAATAATAGATAATAAAACTTATCAATTATAGTGCCACTATACTTTGCTTTCATGTTAAAATGGAGAGATTGCCAATGCGCACTGGCAATAGAGAGTAGCATATCTGATTATTTGGGAAACTATTTGACTCCTACTTATGCCAGGAAGTGTGAGACCACCACTACTACCCTATGACAAAAAAAGTATCCTAGTCTTTGGTTTACGTGATTTGTTGTTTTTTTTTAAAATTCAGCCATGATATATAAGAAAGTAAAAGCTCGATGCACTTCAGATCATCTCCATTCATCATGGGGGCTTGTGCCAAAATTGGGAGAGCTGTCTTACAGACTAGTCAAGCAGCAGCCTGACATAGTCATACTCACTGAATCATACCTTACAGAAAATGTCCCAGACACCACCATCACCATCCCTGGGTATGTCTTGTCCCACCAGCAGGACATGCCCAGCAGAGGCAGTGCCACAGTAGTATACAGTTGGGAGGGAGTTGCTCTGGGAGTCCTCAACATTGACTCTGGACCCCACGACGTCTCAAGGAAGTGCGCAAGGAAACCTCCTGCTGATTACCACGTACCACCCCCCTCAGCTTATGAATCAGTATTCCTCCGTGTTGAACCCCACTTGGAGAAAGCACTGAGATGGCAAAGGTGCAGGATGTACTCTGGATGGGGACTTCAATGTCCATCATCAAGATTGGCTAGGTAGCACCACTGCTGACCAAGCTGGCCGAGTCCTAAATTTCATAGCTGCTAGACTGGGTCTGCAGCAGCTGGTGAGGGAACCAAAAAGAGGGAAAAACATACTTGACCCCATCCTTGCCAACCTGCCTGCACTACAACTGTGCCCAATGGGATAGGTTTCAAACAGATCTAGCAGTTCAAGACTGGGCATCCATGAGCCGCTGTGGGCCATCAGCAGCAACAGAATTGTATTCGAACACAATCTGTAACCTCATGGCCCAGCATATCCCCCACTCTACCATTACGATCAAGCCAGGGGATCAACCCTGGTTCAATAAAGAGTGCAGGAGGGCATGCCAGGAGCAGCACCAAGCATACCTAAAAATGAGATGCTAACTTGATGACGCTATAACACAGGATTAATTGCGTGGCAAACAGCATAAGCAGCAAGTGATAGACAGGGTTAAGCAATCCCACAACCAACAGATCATTTCTAAACTCTGCAGTTCTGCCACATCCAGTCGTGAATGGTGGTGGACAGTTAAACAACTCACTGGAGGAGGAGGCTCCACAAATATCTCCATTCTCAATGATGGAGGAGCCCAGCACATCAGTGCAACAGATAAGGCTGAAGTATTTGCTACAATCTTCAGCCAGAAGTGCCGAGTGGATGATCCATCTTGGCCTCCTCTGGTGGTCCCCAGCATCACAGGTGCCACTCTTCAGCCAATTCGATTCACTCCATGTGATATCAAGAAACAGCTGAAGGCACTGGATACTGCAAAGGCTATGGGCCCTGACAATGTTTCTGCAATACTACTGAAGACTTGTGCTCCAGAACTTTCCGCACCCCTAGCCAAGCTGTTCCAGTACAGCTACAGCACTGGCATCTACCCAGCTATGTGGAAAATTGCCCAGCTATGTCCTGTACATGAAAAGCAGGGCAAATCCAACTCAGCCAATTACCGCCCCATCAGTCTACTCTCGATCATCAGTAAAGTAATGGAAGGGGTCATCAACAGTGCTATCAAGTGGCACTTGCTTAGCAATAACCTGCTCAATGACACTCAATTTGGGTTCCGCCAGGGCCAGTCTGCTCCTCACCTCATTACAGCCTTGGTTCAACCATGGACAAAAGAGCTGAACTCCCGAGCTGAGGTGAGAGTGACTGCCCTTGACATCAAGGCAACATTTGACCGAGTGTGGCATCAAGGAGCCCTGGCAAAACTGGAGTCAATGGGAATCGGGGGAAAACTCTCTGCTGGTTGGGGTCATATCTAGCACAAAGGAAGATGGTTGTGGTTTTGGAGGTCAGTCATCTCAGCTCCAGGACATCACATCACAAGTCCCTCAGGGTAGTGTCATCGGCCCAACCATCTTCAGCTGCTTCATCAATGGCCTTCCTTCCATCACAAGATCAGAAATGGGAGTGTTTGCTGATGATTGCACAATGTTTAGCAGCATTCGCAACTCTTCAGATGCTGAAGCAGTCCATGTCCAAATGCAGCAAGACCTGGACAATATCCAGGCTTGGGCTGACAAGTGGAAAGTAACATTCATGCCATACAATGGCAATGACAATCCCCAACAAGAGGGAATCCAACCATCGCCCCTTGGTGTTCAATGGCATTACCATCACCGAATGCCCCACTATCAATATCCTTGGGGTTACCACTGACCAGAAACTGAACTGGACTAGCCATACAAAATACTGTGGATACAAGAGCAGGTCAGTGGCTAGGAATCGTGCAATGGGTCTCTCACCTCCTGACTCCCCAGAGCCTGTCCACCATCTAAAAAGCACAAGTCAGGAGTGTGACGGAATACTGCCCACTTGCCTGGATGAGTGCAGCTTCCACAACACTCAAGATGCTTGACACCATCCAGGGCAAAGCAGCGCACTTGATTGGCACCACATCCACAAACATTTACTCCCTCCACCACCGATGGAGCACAGCAGCAGCAGTGTGTACCATCTACAAGATGAACAGCAGGAATTCAACAAGACTCCTTAGACAGCACCTTCCAAACCCACGACCACTACCATCTAGAAGGACAAGGGCAGCAGATAGATGGGAACACCACACCTGCAAGTTCCCCTCCAAATCACTCAACATCCTGACTTGGAAATATATCGCCGTTCCTTCACTGTCACTGGTTTAAAATCCTAAAACTCCCTTGCTAAGAAGGGAGCCTAACATTCCTAACATCCCCACTTCTGATCTTATGATGGAAGGAAAGTCATTGATGAAGCAGCTGAAGATGGTTGGACCTAGGCACTACCCTGAGGAACACCTGCAGTGATGTCCTGGAACTGAGATGATTGACCTCCAACAACCACAACTATCTTCCTTATGCTAGGTTTGACTTCAACCAACGGAGAGTTATCCCCCTGATTCCCAATGACTGCAGTTTTGCTAGGGCTCTCTGATGCCTCACTAGGTCAAATGCTGCCTTGATGTCAAGGGCAGTCACTCTCACCTTGCTTCTACAGTTCAGCTGTTTTATCCATGTTTGAACCAAGGCAGAGGTCAGGAGCTGAGTGGCCCTGGTGGAACCTAAACTGAGCATCAGTGAGCAGGTTATTGCTAAGCAAGTACACTTGATAGCACTGTTGATGACCCCCTTCCATCACTTTATTTTTTTTCATTCAAGGGATGTGGGCTCAGCTGGTTGGGCCAGCAGTTATTGCCTATCCTTAGTTGCCCTTGAGAAGGTGGTGGTGAGCTTCCTTCTTGAACCACTGCAGTCCATGTGGTGTAGGTGCACAAGATGCAGCAAGACCTGGACAATATCCAGGCTTGGGTTGACAAGTAGCAACTAACATTCACATAAGCACCAGGCAATGACCATCTCCAAAAAGAGAGAATCTGACAATCACCCCTTGACATTCAATGGCATTTTCATTGCTAAATCCCCTACTCTCAACATCCTGGGGGGTTACCGCTACAAGAAACTGACCTAGACTGGCGATATAAATACTGTGGCTACAAGAGCAGGTCAGAGGCTAGGAATCCTACAGTGAGTAACTTACCTCCTGACTCCTCAAAGCCTGTCCACCCTCTACAAGGCACAAATCAGGAGTGTGATGGAATTCTCTTCACTTGCCTGGATAAGTGCAGCTCCAACAATACTCAAGAAGCTGGACACCATCCAGGACAAAGCATTCACTCCCTCCACCACCGACGCACACTGGCAGCAATGTGCACCATCTACAAAATGCACTGCAGCAGCTCAGCAACGCTCCTTAGGGAGCACCTTCCAAACCTATGACTACTACCATCTAGAAGGACAATAGCAGCAGACACATGTGAACACCACCACCTGGAAGTTTCTCTCCAAGCCACTCACCATCCTGACTTGGAAATATATCGCCATTCCTTCACTGTTGCTGGGTCAAAATCCTGGAACTCTCTCCCTAACAGCACTGTGGGTGTACCTACACTACGTGGACTGCAGTGGTTCAAGAAGGTAGCTCACCACCACCTTCTCAAGGGCAATTAGGGATGGGCAATAAATTGTGGCCTAGTCAGCAACACCCACATCCCATGAATGAATTAAAAAAAAACATTTTCCTCATCCAAGGAGATTAGTATTGTCTAGCATTTACTGGAAAAATATACATTATACTGTTATGTTTCTTTGTTCATCTATTGTTTAATACCCTTATTTGGCAGCTAAACCTCAAATGTTGTCTGGTATTTGGGATAGTTCTCAAAGGTATATTCTACAGAGGTATATTCCAGCATGGAGTCACAGGATAGATCCAATAGCAAAATCAAATCTAACAATGGTTTCCTGTTTGTTATCCATGAGTATGGTTCATAACTTACCCAAATATCAAAGCCAGTGGACATACTTTTAAGGCAGCGGGAGCTGAGAGCCTCTGATGACAGCTTTTAAAATACTGAAATGGAAATATCTAGAAAAAGGACAGAAAGTCCCAAAAGTGCATGGGCTCTACACTGTGTATAGTCTGATACTTTATTGAACTTTCTTGCAAGTTTATAACCCAGAATATTATTGTAATATGTTAATGTGCATTATTATTATAATGCCTAGTATGGGTTTCTTCCACAGGTGATTTTCACATGATCTCAACAAAACTCAAGAGTGCTTGGTGGAATGTTTCATTATCTGCATTTCTGTCTTTGAATTCTCCATTTCTTTCATAACCAATAACCTGCTAATCTTTTTAAAGTGGCTGATCAATATTGTGTTAGGCACTCCAATTGAGAGTTTATTAATATTTTCTTCAAATTGTGCCTCAGGATTTCATACATCCACATAAAAAAGCAAATGGGTTGATTTAACATCTCACCTGAAAGATGGCAGATCTGAGGGTGCAGGGCTCCCTCTGTACTGCACTGGAGAGTCAGTGTGGGTTTTATACTCAAGTCTTTACAGTGGAATTTGAACCCACAATATTCTGACTCAGAGGGAACAGAGCTACCATTGAGCCATAGCTGACACCTAGATCATGCGGTTAAGTTAAAATTACCATCTAACACATTGTAAAGTAGATATGATGAGGGTCTGTTTTTAATCATTGCCTCATATGAACAGTTAAAGAAAAATGAACGTCTTCATCTTTCAGTTGTGTTGTGTATATAAAGTCTATGGCCTGAATTTTCCACACCCATTGGGTGTCATGGCGGGCATGAGCGGACAATATGGTGGGAAGGCCAAAAATCGGCTTCACGACGTCGTCAAATCAGCATTTCCCACCGCCGGATGTCGGGAATGTCATTTTAATGCATCTGCATACCATTATAAGCCCTGCTCACCGGAATCACCCCCCCCATGCTGGATCATTCGAGCACACCGGGCGACTGCACGCTGACATGTTTCACAACAGCATTTAAAAGGTTTGTACCTGGTGAGCTGAACTTTAAGGGGAACTCGGAAGTGAGTGCACATTAACGTTGCACAGCACTCACGAGGGTCGTCCGTTGAACTTCAAGCTTGAGGCGCCACGCATTCAGGTGAGAGCACAGTCACTTTTTCCCAACTGGCTGACAATGCAGTGCCAGAGCAAGGGCTGCCCTGCGGCTGGGGCGAGTTGGGGGGGGCCAAGGCAGCACGCTGTGAGGTGAGTTGGGGAAAACCTTGTATAAAGTGACCATTCCTCCACAGCTGAGACAGTTCAGGTGCAGCCATATTGACATGCTTGGAGTCATGCCTCTAGCTTATCTGCCCACTCAAGCAATGCAAAGACATGAATGTGCCACCAGAGTACATCAGGAGCAATGAGCCTTGTGACCCAGCTGTATGGCTCATGGTTTCCAGGGAATGAGGATGAAGGAGAAAGAGAGACAGAGACGCATGGTTGGACAGAGGGAGAAGCAGCACCCTCAAGAAGGGGCGGCTGAGGGTCTTACGCACACTGCTGAAGAAGCACAGTGAGCTGTCGCTGGACCCAGGGGTCTATAGACTACGCTTGTTATTCCTGCAGATGACCGAGAACCAGCTTTGCCGAAGACTGTGCATGTCCAGGAAACTAGTCAGTGACATCTGACACCTGCTGCCGGATTTGGCGCCATGGGGACATGGAAGTCGTCCACTGCCAGTGGCCATGAAAATGATCATGGCGCTCAATTTCTATGCCAGTGACTTCTTTCAGGTCTCCACAGGTGACCTCTGTAGGATATTGCAAGCCTCCACACACAAGTGCATCCAGGAGGTCATGGATGCCATATTCGCGAAGGCACACAACTTTGTGCATTTCACCTGGGATCAGGTAAGTCAGGAAGCAAGAGCTCTGGGGTTTGCCCAGATCTCAGGTTTCCCACAGGTGCAGGATGCCATTGACTGCACTCACGTGGCACTCAGATCTCCATGGCAACTCACGGATGACTACATCAATTGCAAGGGTTTCCACTCGCTGAATGTTCAGCTGGTCTGCAACCACCACAATTGCATCCTACAGATCTGCACATGGTTCCCGGGGAGTGTCCATGACTCCTATGTTCTCAGTAGGTCTCAGATCCCTGACATCATCCAGGGTCCAGAGAGATTGCAGGGTTGGCTCCTCGGGGACAAGTGCTACCCGCAGAGGATGTGGATGATGATGCCTGTGCGGTGGCCTCAGGCTGCAGCAGAGAGAAAGTATAACGAGGCTCATGCTGCATCTCGCACTTTAGTGGAGAAAACCATCGGAACGTTGAAAGTAAGGTTCCGGTGCGTGGACCAATCAGTTGGGGCGTGCAATATAATGCACAGAGGGTGTCACACTTTGTCGTTGCCTGCTGTGCCCTTCACAACCTGGCAGTGCAACGGGGAGAGAAGAGGAGCTGGCGGAGAAGGAGATGGAGGAGCTGGACATCTCTTGAGGGGGATGTCGACAGGGATGAAGATGCGGAGGTCCTCGAATGTGACAATGACATGGATGCAGCCATCACACTGACTATTCAAGGCAAGCACGTTCGGGAGGCCCTCATAGCTGCTAGATTTGTGGAGCATGATGACAGTGAGGACACCCATGGGCAGAATTTTCCCCCCGTCAGGAGGAAGTTTAGGAGCAGGCACATGGAGGCACGCTTCCAATCGGCGCCCCCAATCGGGGGCACGCCACCATTTTACGTGGGCCAATTAAGGCCCGCCCAGCATGACATCAACAAGGAAGCGCTATGCGCTCCCCATGTGGGCGGGGGGATCCCTAAACTGAGAGTGCATGCCTACGGAAGAGTGCATTCATCTCCCTGAGGCTAAGTGTTGCCTCAGGGAGATCGGCGTCAAATTTAAAAATGTTAACAATAGAAAAAACAGAATTCCCTTGACATGTCCCCTCATGTGACGCTGTCACATGAGTTGGGACACGTCCATCACTTTCATTAACACTTTTATTAAAAATTTAAAAACCTACATGAAACCTCATCCCGCCTGTGGATAAGGTTTCATGCTTTTTCCAATGCCCACCACGGCTCCTGGCCTGCCCACCTGAAAATTGAAATGAGGCAGGATGACGTCGGGAGTTCATTTTATGCGTCAGCGAGTGGGCCCTGCACCCTGCTCACCGACCGGGAAATCCTGGCCCATAGATTCTCACATTGCACCTGTGAATGTTGACTCCTGTTGGCTGATGGCAGCGCACATACCCTCTGTGAAATGGCGCCTATCATGGAAACGCAACAGATGCCTATAGTCCCTACATCCCTACGATCCAGGAGGATGATGACGACATGCAGTGTGGACACTCCATGGGCCCTCATATAGCTTATGTAAATGTCTGACTCCTATCTGGCTGATGGCAGATCGCTTGCACTCTTTGAACAGAGATGCAGCAGGGAAACTAACTTTTTCTGATCTTGTGGCATCCTTCGTGAGCTTTAAGGGCCACACTGTCACCGGACACAGATGCTGATGAGATGGGGGAACCAGTCACAACCCAAAGGGGCTGGGAGCACACAGAGAGAATGATGGAACTCTGCCACTGGCCCAGGACATTCTGGCAGCAATAATAAGCTCCATCGAGGTGCAGGCATGACTGATGTGCCAAGTGACTATGAATGTGCGCCATCAGTGTGCTGGGAAGGTTGCACAAAGCACAGGGAATAGGCTCTGGACTGAGACACCTGCCTTTATCTAGTGCAGGGGCCAAGCTTTCAAGCCTGATTGTCACGAACACTGCTCATCATAACAAGAAGCCATAGGTAAGGTGACATTCTTGGGAGTTTGTTTACAATAGTGAACATCAATTACGGTGATTAACACCTGTGCCCAAGCTGTGCAACTCCATCTTCTTAATCTTCCTAACCCTGCTGCTAAGTCTTGGTGCTCCCCCGACATCCACGGTGGAGGTGGAGGCAGCCTGCTGATTGCTACGCCCTGTCTGTGATGATTTTGACGGGCGTCCTCTGAAGAGCTGAGACCTGGGGGGCTGCGGCCTGGTTTCAGGGACCTGCTAGGTGGCAGTGGCACCCTCCTCAGACTGTGGAGCTGGAGCTGCTGGGGTCACTGGAAGAGGGGATTCGGATGGATCGGACATTCAAGGAGTCACCTGGGTGGATGGCCCCAGGGTGTGCACCAGCTGATCCTCCTCCTTATGGGTGCTCGAGGGTCCCTGGCTGACTCCTTGAGGAGAAGGGGAAGCTGCAGTGAGATCGAGCTGCCCCACCCCTCTTGCATTGACACTGCTGGAGGCCAACTATGGTGTTAGCGTCTAGAGCTCAACCCGCGCAGCAGCGCAGGACCAATGTCCTGGACCAAGTTCTCCATGGCAGCCACCATACTACCAGTGTTGACCTCGGAGCACTGGCATGCTGGCGCTATCACCTCAGACTGAAGCCTCCATCATGTCCTGCAACCTGAGGAGTACAGCAGACATCCCATCCTGATGTTCCCGAGCTTGCCTTTTCAGCTCTGAGGTATGACCGTGTCCAAAGGCTCCTCATCTGACTTGGACTCAGCAGATTTCTGATCTCCAGCAGTCTTCCGAATGCCGGAAACCTGGGAAGTCCTTGCCGTTGCCTGGTGTGGATTAGATAGGGTGATATACTCACCAGGTTGTAAACCCAAGGCTACTCTAAAGCTAGGCCCAACAAGGTGTGTCTCTGAAACAAAAACAGAATTACCTGGAAAAACTCAGCAGGTCTGGCAGAACTGTTGAAGGGTGATGAGGACTCGAAACGTCAACTTTTTTCTTCTCCGCCGATGCTGCCAGACCTGCTGAGTTTTTCCAGGTAATTCTGTTTTTGTTTTGGATTTCCAGCATCCGCAGTTTTTTGTTTTTATATATAGGTGTGTCTCTGCGTTGGTGGAGGGTGTGGGGGAGCGCTGTGACAGGTCCTCATTGAGGGTGTCAGCAGAGTCGAGGGGCTGGGTCGTGGACCCCCCCGGCTGTTTTCCTGAGGTACCTGCAAAAGCAAAGATAAATAATTAGTGCATGGCAGGCGACTGTGGAACAGGGGAAGTGACTTACGGCATGGTTGTCTGATCGCTGTTGCACTGCTGAATCCTCACTTGGTTGAGTACTGCCAACCTCACCGTCAGCATGGGAGCGATCCAGGTTATCGCCAGCCAGCTGGATGACTCTATTTTCAAAGTCAATGAGGGCCTCGTTGTCAGGCATTCCTCCACCAGTCTGAGATGTTTCCCTTTTGTTGTGTGCCAGCCTGCCCGACACAAATACAGATGGAGACAGTGTAAGCAGTATGTCTGCCAGGCCAGATGATAAGGATGCCTGGCATATGTAGTTGGTAAGTGGTGCCTTTGACGGAATGAGGACACGATCCACAGGGCAACTGAAGTTGTGTGTGAGACTGTGCCAAGGTCCCTCCTCAATCCATTACCAGCAGCAGCACTTGAACTGACAGTGAATGAGATGTCTGTGGATGTGTGATGGGTTTGTTAGTGTGTGGGTTGAGAATGATGAGAAGAGTAACTTACCCTAGCAGAGGAGGACAGAGGTGGCTGTCCTCTTTTGGAGGGCGTTGGCGCTGTCACCGCCTCCCATGCAGGATTGGTGACCTTACGCCCAGAACAGGGGGTGCAGGACATTGCGACAGGCCTCCATTGCGCACAGCAGGTGCTCGAGGGAAGCATCACTAAATCTGGGGTCAGTATGTTTTCTCGTTTTGGCAGCCATCAGGTCTCAGCAGCTTGCCATCCCTTGAAGAGTGCTAGTTCTTTGCAGAGACGGCCTTTAACTATGGCGTCCAATTTACTGAAGGCCTAGGGGGACGGCGGGGTGGACGAATCAGAGGATGCCACGTCAGCAATCCAGCGAGTTTCCCAGGAATGCATAATGAATGAGGTGGGAATAAGGCACAAGAAACCGCCAATGCGGCCACCAGGTAAAACGTCCTTTTTCATGCCCGCTACCACACTTTGTGCAGAATCACACTTCCGCCTCATGAGTGAATCCTCCATCATGGTGAATTTGGAGAACAGATCATTTAATCAGGCAGGAGGGTGGCAAGTGTGGGCTCCACTGCCTTCCCGCCTCCACCCCAATTAAGTCTGTGGTGGGAAGGCCCATGGTCCCACCCTGCTACCGACTGAGGCCTATAAGTGGGCAATTAATGCCCATTTATGGTCATAATCCTGCCATTGCTGGGGGCTAGTGGTGGGGGGGCTTGCCATGTGGGGAGCAAGACAAGCAAACACGCTTGATTCCCTCATTCAAAAACACTCAGTGCCTGATGGAGGGAACCAGCATCGAGAAGGGGAGGGGCCACTGAAAGCTACCCCCTTCCCTTGCTGCCACCCCATCCCTCCCCTGCGACCCCAACTCCTGACCCACTTCCGGCCATCACTCATCTGTGCCAAGGTCCTCATCAATCCAAGGTCTTGGGCGGGTATACTACTGGTAGCAGCCACTGCTTCCCTAGTGGTGCTGCTGCTGCATACAGAAGACCTACTGGCCTCTGATTGGCTGGCAGCTCTTGGTGGATGGGACTTCCACCCCTTGAGCCCTTGTTCCTGGGAAAGGCCTGTCACTGGCCTGTTAAGTGCCAGGTTGGCACAAGATGTGGTGGTCTTTGTGAAAAGAGGCGACACAAGAGTCTCACTGGCCCTCCAGCAGGCCAAGGTCCCCATCGACTCCGCAAGATTCTGCCCATAGTTATTTCATTCCGAGGTATATTAAGTAAACATTAGCTGCACATATATGATTAGACGTTTACAGGATATAACACTACAATCAATTCAATGACAGAGAGTATGCATCTTAGAATGCTAGTTAGAAAATGTTGGGGTTAAATTTTCATGGGGGCTTCTCCCTCTTGATTATCTGCTGCTACTGCAACAGAGGTAAACAGAGGTCATCCACCAATGTTACATCTGACAATCAGAGACCACTACCACCACCACTCACAAAACCACACCCCCATTGCCCCCAGCCACACCCCTCCCCAACTGAAATTCATCCTTGGTCAATGAAGGGCTAATTTATTGCTCTTCTGCTATGAACCTGCATGATTAATGTTCAGTGAGTTTTATACCCCCTTTCTCTTTTTTTAATATTCCTTGAAATTCTCTGCAGACGTTGCATTTATTGTGCTTGTGATAACTAATGAACATTTCTCCAGATCACCATATTTTTCCCCATCAATGTGAGTCGTTCAGCAACTAGCTAACCATCATGATTGCTTATTTGCAAATGTTGCTGGACTCCCACTGGAATAACAAGATAAGCTTTCAAATTTAAGTAGTTCAGCGTTCTAATTATCTTGTGGCTGCATACACAATTATATATCATTCTTATCTATTCTCAATGCTGTTACAATTCTATATATTTATCTTAATGTTAGATACTATCATGCATGGTTTCAAGCTACTTTTCTTCAAATTTTTCAAATGTGTACACTGCAGTTTTCATCGGATACAATTGATAAGCAGCATCAATGAACTCTGAATTTTGCCAAGAATATCAAATCTAAGGCAACAATAAACTGGCATTGAAGTGAGATTGGACTTGCCAGGTAACATATGAAAAACACATGTTAAATGTATGGTATCAGTGTATACTATGCATCTGAATGTCATTGGTTTGATTATAATAACCCATAACACGGAGACAGATATGTCAAGGGTGGTTATCTGTATTTGTGCTTGTGCATGGAGGCAATGGATTAAATTGATAAGGAACACAATAAAATGAAACTCTCAACTACCATTTGAATGTCTCACTTTTCTATGAATCATTGTAACAGTAAAAAAAAATTGCAAAAGCTTCCCCATCCTCTAGTTCAATTTTTAAACTGATCTGATAATTACTAATCCCATCTCTATTTCTGCCAGGAGCAAAGTAGTACTTTAACAGCTTTATAGTAAGCTAATATAACACAAAGTGACAATCAAGCATGAATATTTTGTATTTCTTTTTAAATTAGGCGATGTTTTAATCAAAAAGGATGGGGAAATAAGGATTTTGAAAGCAACACAGGAAGGGCTACATCTTCCATTTGGCAAAGTACTATTTAAAGTACAAGCCAGGTTTCTCCTTTTCTTCTTCCCCCTTTCCTGTCCTCCTAGCTGTACTGTGAAGTTAAAACTACTGTATTGGCTGATTGACTGAAGGATTAATTGGTATCTGTTGTGCTAGATGCCTCTGGTCTTCCCTAAAACAAAAAGACTAGATTGTGTGCCAGGGCTGAGAGGAAAAGTTATAGCATCGTGTAGCCTGAAAAGGAACGTTCATGTTGAGTTACGGACAGGGGACAGCGGCATACTGAACTCCTTTATTTTTCTCACCATCTGTTCGTAAACAGAGGTGTTTCAATTTTTGGAATATACCATGGCTCATTTCCCCTAAATGTCTGCTTGTGAAGTCAATTTTTAAGTGAATTGCAGAAAACGCTCATTAGAGTTAAATCAGAAGTATTGTTTATTCACACATTCAAACCCAGGGGATGATCATCACACACACACACACACACACACACACACACACACACACACACACGCACACACACGGAGATAGGAAAGAAAAGAGTTTTACAACTAGGAATACATAAAACAAAAAAAAAAGAAAATCAAACATGTTGGATACAAGAGAAATGTCAGAGTCCAGAACATCAGGATCCAGTGAGGGTGCCTTCATGTAGGGGTTAAGGTTCAGGTGGGTTCAGCTAGCAGAAAGGATGAGTGGCCATATTCCTTCAAATTTGGTGATGGCGTAGCAAAGTTGGTTGGTATACAGAGACTTGGTCTGCTGTACAGGCGATGGCAGTAATCTTCTAGAGAACCAGGCTTTTATGAGGTTTAGGCTTGAGGCAAGCTTTGTTGTCAGCCTGGAGTCCTGCCTTGGTGTTGACAGACTGGGTGTTAACAGCAGACTGCCCTGGGAGTCCAGGAATGTAACATTAAAACTTTCCATAGGTCAGAGGAGCTTAGGTCATGTGGTGTTGCCCATTGATGAATCAGTTTCAGGCTAACAATTAGTTTATATGCCTCATTTCAAAATCCATTGTTTATCTTATGAGGCAGATGGTGGTTATTAGCGCCTCTGCAGGTATAACAAATTTTGATGGTTCTCTCTTTGTTATTAGTCCAGGCTGGAGAGACAGACCATCTGCTGCTCCCTTTGTGTAATGGGTCCACACAGTGATAGGTGTGAGATTCCACAAGGGTGAGAGTTGAGCTCTGTGCTGTAATTACTATTGGAAGTTTCCAGAATGTGGTGATCAGTGCCAATGCTGCACAGTAGAGGTTGGCCATCCAATACAGATAGTGGATGAATGATCTCATCCATGCCACTAGGGTAAGGCAGCCATCTCATCACTCTAAACTCACACACTCAAGTCCATCACACATTCAACGGCATCTCACTCACTGCCAGCTCAAGGAGACGTTATCACTCACTCTCTCATGTACACCATCATGCCTCCATGTGGCCTCATCTCCTCTGGAGATTGCCTCCTCAGTCCTCACCATCTTGAGGCTGCTTGCACAGATCAACTTGAGCCTCCACACCCCCCCAGGATACTCCCTTCCCCAGTATAGCCCTTGACCTGCAGCCTCTTCCCTTGCGTGAGGCCACATCTCCCCCTTCCCCAAGCAAGCCCTAGACCTGCAGCCGTTGAAAAACCATCCCCGTCCTATGGCTGGTCTGGTAGGTACAGACCTGCCCATGAGCCCCCCTAAAAGTGATGTGGTGTTGCCTGCGAAGCCTGGCACTGATGACTGTGAGTGCTGCCCGAAGCAAGGTATGCAAACAAATCTCGAAGTCCTCAGCAAAGTGCAGCCCGCCAGGTGCACATCGCTTATGTGCAGTTATGAAACATGTTGGTGTGAAGCACCCCTGCTTGTTTCACACTCAATTTACCACCTGCCAAATCAACAGGTTCGCCACGTGGCAGAGGTATTTAAAGAAAACCTCATTCTATTATTCAATTAAATTCCTTATTTCTTATCATATCTTTTTGTGAAGTTCGTTTACTCAGCACTAAACTCCCCATGAGAAGCCTGCTCAGCAACATGAACTCTGCAGCAATGCTTTTTGAAGGGCTCATCCTCTCTCTCTACATTAACTGCTGTTTCCCTTTTTGGCTCTGGTTATTATTTTCTTCGGCCTATATTCCACCTTCTAGCACTGAATTCTGGCTTCTGTTGATAAGTTTATTTTGCTGGAGCTGGAATGCTTTTGTTTTCCTTCAAAATACTTTTATTCTTGTCATGGTCAATCTGATAAATCTCCCTTTGGGGTTGGAGAATCAGAAAGTGCAGTAGAAAAAGACAGGAGAGAACTGACTTAGCTGGCGCCCACAGTGGGCCTTCAGGGAACACCACTCCTACCTCAACTTGATGAGGAGCAATGTGTCAGGAGCCTTTTCTTCATCAAGGAGGCTGCTAACGTGCAATGGAACCTTAAACTCAGCCATGGGCTGCACTGCCAGTGGCTGTCAGAGGCACTGTGGCTTTTAGCATTTATACAATGGGCTCCTTCCATGCTGTAGTAGGTGACATCTGTTGCAGTTCCCAGCATGCTGCGCAGAACTATATCCAGAAGGTCACTCAGGACAAACATCTACATTGCTTTCTCAATGGAGAGTATGAAGCAGAGTGGCGTATTAGACTGCAGGGTTCTGAGTGCCTCAGACTGCTTGCCTATGTATTGTGTGCTTCCCCTCACCATCCTGATTGTTGCTATCCAGAGTTGTGTGCGCGGCTGCACTTTAACTGTGGTGACCAGCCTGATAAGCAGCGAGGTGACAGCATGGCGGGCAAATCGGAACCTGCCCACTATCTAAATGGTGTGTTTCCCAGGAATGCATGACAAATGAAGCGGGAATGGGGTGATACGGTGTGAAAAGCTGTCATTGCAGCCAGTGAGTAAAACATCCCTTTCCCCGCCTGCTACCACACTTAGTGCAAATCTGGGATGATTCTGCCCCTAAGCCCTGTAATACTCTCCCTAAACCTCTATGACTCTCTACCTCATCTTCCTCCTTTGAAACACCCTTTAAAACCTGCCCCTTTGACCAAGCTTTTGGATATCTGACCTAATATTAGCATCTGAGGTTTGATGTCAAACTGTGCTTTATTATGCTCCTATGAAGTGCCTTGGGACATTCCATTATGTTAAAGACATTATATAAATGTAACTCGCTGTTATTATGTATTCTTAAATGTGCAGTAAACTATTTGCCAGTTAAAGTACACTACAACATGTTTGGTGTTTGTCCTTCAGAGTTTCAATTAAAAGCACTTTAGGAAATGCAACAGACTATCAAATATCATCTGGACTCAAATTGTTACTTCAAGAAAACATTAATTTGTTAGAAAATTTGATCCTTTGACCTCCGTTTTTAAAATGTTTTAAAGAGAACTACAGGTAGATAAGGTGGTTAAGAAGGCATATGGGATACTTGCCTTTATTAGCCGAGGCATAGAATATAAGAGCAGGGGGTTATATTGGAGCTGTGTAAAACACTAGTTAGGCCATAGCTGGAGTACTGTGTGCACTTCTGGTCACACTATGGGAAAGATGTGATTGCACTGCAGAGTCTGCAGAGGAGATTCACTAGGGTATTGCCTGGACTGGAGCTATGAAAAAAGACTGGATAGGCTAGGGTTGTTTTTCCTGGAGCTGAGGAGACTGAGGGGGGACCCGATAGAGGTATGTAAAATTATGAGGGGCATACATAGGGTAGATAGGAAGAAACATTTTCCCTTAGCGGAGGTGTCAATAACGAGGGGCATAGATTTAAGGTAAGGGGCAGGAGGTTTAGAGGGAATTTGAGAAAAAGATTTTTTCACCCAGATGGTAGTTGGAATCTGGAACACACTGCCTGAGGGGGTGATAGAGGCAGGAACTCCATTCAAGACATTTAAGAAGGATTTAGATGAGCACGTGAAACACCATAGGCACACAGGGCTATGGGCCAAGTGCTGGAAAATGGGATTAGAATAGTTAGGTGCTTGATGGCCAGCATGGACACGATGGGCCGAAGGGCCTGTTTCTGTGCTGTATAACTCTATGACTCTAGAACTGTAGCCAACGTGAAAATCATGTGACCTGTAGCAGCCATGTTTTTGGACCAGCAAAGTCCATTTTTAAATAAGCAGAAAGTAAGGTTTGATTTAAACAGTCTATGATCTTTTTCATGTTCTTTGGGCATGACTGTTGTAATGCCCATAATAAACCTGTCCTCCATCTGAAAAATACTTGGGGCAATTTTAAAACCTGCTGACCACCCATTTCTGGGGTGAAAGACAAGCAGCCAGTAACTGAAAATGGGGAAGGACACCAAATTTACACACAAAGCCCACCTGCTGCACTTCTCAAGTAGGATGAAACAGGCGGGTCTACCTAAATAGGAAAATGGGGGTTCTAGGCCGGTTGCAGGATCCTGATTACAATTTTCGGATACGACTGCACAAGTTGTGCTGGAAAATCAGTGACTTAACCAGTAGCCCTCAAAGGGCTCACTGCAGACCACTTGAAATTTAGCACCTTAAGAAATACCACTGGGGTCGCATGCCCTCATTCTGAGAACTGGTGAGGTGTAGCAGGGAACCCATTTGGTGCCTGAGGCCTGCTGCGGCCATGGTACTGCATAATAATAATAATAGTGAAAAGGGCCCCATTAGGATTAGGATCTGAGGCTGGGCACCAATGGGCAAGCATTGTTTCTAGCAAGCATTGTTACATTATGGTAATGAAGCTACCACTTTAAGTCCATGTTACCATAAAATAAAATGCTTGCTAGAAATGGTATGGCAGAATAGAGATTTCTTTTAGTTTCCTTTTGTGCATTAAATGACTCCAAAGTATTTACAGTTTCATTAAGACTAATATAGAGAGGAAAATACTGGAGCCTTTTTAAAAATTATTTAATGGGATGTGGGTGTCACTGGCTAGGCCAGCATTTTTATTGTCCATCTCTAATTGCCCTTGAGAAGGTGGTGGTGAGTTGTCTTCTTGAACCGCCGCAGTCTATGTGGTGTAGATACAGCCACAGCACTATTTGGGAGTGAGTTCCAGGACTTTGATCCAGGGACAGTGAAGAAATGGTGATATAGTTCCAAGTCAGGATAGTACGTTGCTGTTCCTCAGGACGAATCCACTATCTTTATGTTGTTTTTACATGGTGGAGATAGTGACTTTCATTATTGCCTTTTCACTCTGAATTTTAGTGCTTTGTTTGTATGCAAAAGGCCAGCCTGATTTGAAATGTAGAATTATGATGTGAATGTAACAGACACCATCTGGAGATATCACCTCTCTGGTAACACTTAACTACATCTGGTGAACTCTTGATAGGATATAAAAAGCATCTGAAGCCTCCAGGGGAAAGATCTCCTTTCTTCCTGGTGCTTCCCCATAACTTTGTAACTGACACAAGGTGCTGAGCAGAGTGGATGAACTGAACCTCTGTCTCATCACTCAATGGCAAAATGTGCTGTTGCCCCAGCAAAACAATTATATTAAATATATTATTTTTGAAGTAATAAAATCTGGCAGCATCCTTAAAAACCTGCAGCAATGAATATTTTTGCACATGACAACTTGTAAACGAACATCAACATGTGACGCCAACAGCTGTTCATGACTAAGAAATAACTGACCCAAGAATAAATGAAACAGAAATAAAATATGAAGCTGCATTTATTAAAAAACGTAACTTATCGCTTGAAGCTCAGTTAGCAGTTACAAACTGCTCAAGCTTTGCTCTTGTGGTCTGTGAAGTCAGTTAGGCTCTTTGACGAGATCACTCGCCAATCAATAACTCCCAGCTATTTACTATTGTGTTTTGATCTCTTATTGAAGGTATCCATCACTAGCATGCTTCAAACCCATTCCTCCCACAATACCTGTTTGCAAGCACGTTTCAGGATAAGTCACAAGACTACTGGGAAGTGAATCAGGGGCTAACATAGGGCACAATCTTCCTGGCCCTGCAGGGCAGGCTTGATGGCAGGACTTAGAGGAAAGTCTGAAATATTAGTTTTGGGTCAGCAGACAGCATGCTTCCATCTCTGGGCGATCACATTGAAGCAGGTCATCAGCAGCCCAGTCCACCGGCAGAGAGGATGGTCAATCTGCAGAATTAAGTTCTGATAAAATGTCATACACCTGAAGTATTGGCCTGAATTTTCCCGTTGGCAATTTGGGGTGGGGCTCGCTTGCCGACGGGAAAATGACGCGAGATGATGTCAGAAGGACCCTATGTCATCACGGTCCCTTTAAATTTTTAGGAAGGCGGGCGAACAACGGAATCAGCTGTCCACCTGCTGACCTGTCAATGGACAATTGAAGCCACTGACAGGCTAATTAAGATAGCTAAAGACACTGCCCGTCCAACCTTAAGGCTGGTGGGCAGACCAGGAGCCCCAGTGGGCTCCTGATAATACATGAAACCTCATCCACTGGCGGGATGAGGTTTCATGTCCGTTTTTAAAAACTTTAATACATTTTATGTGATATTTATTAACATTTCCCAACTCGTGTGACATTGTCACATGAGGGGGACATGTTAATAATTTTTTAACTTTTCTATTTTTAAAGTCTTTTGGACTGTCAGTTATCTCCCTGAGACAGCACTTTGTCTCAGGGAGCAGTGTGCTATTTCATGTGCATGCACCAAAGAGCATACTTTGACAGTTGGGGATTCCCACCCCCCCACCCCCGCAGAGGAAGCGCATAGCATTTCCTGTCAGGCAGCCCGCTATGCGGGCCTTAATTGGCCCGCCCTCTCAAAATGGCAGCGGGCCCCGTTTCAGCAGTGGGGGTCGACTGTCCGCCCGCCGCCGAGCCGGTAGGGCCCGTACGCCCACCAAGGGCAAAATTCTGCCCATTAACTCTGTTTCTCCCTATAGATGTTGCCTGGCCTGTTGGGTATTTCCAGAATCGTGTTTTTCATTTCAGATTTCTAGCACCCACAGTATTTCAATTTTGACATAGTTAGGTGCTCATTTGTGGGCTGACTTGGGCCAACATTGAGGGCCAAGGCAGATGACTGAAGACAGTTTGCCAATGGCTGGCCTCAGGGGCCTGTGAAGTCTTTGACATTCACTTCCCCAACCCCCACTCCGGCAAGTGGAGCTGCCTCGGTTGCGGACGCCAGCCATCGTGTGGAGGAGTAGCTTGGTGGCTGTGACCGCTGTTTACTTTAGTAAATTCAATCCCTCTCCAGAGGGCATCTCAAGTCTAGATTTAAATGTACAAATAGGTTTCAGAAATGAATTCACTTGAAGTTACTTATACTGTCAAAGTAAGATTTTAATAACTTTAATGGTTCCATTCAACACTTCCTAAAATAACATAACTTGCTTTGATTAATTTTCAAAGCGGGGGTATTTTTATAAGCACTTATCTTTCTAATTTGGCACTCTGGTGTTACAGCCGCTGTCCTTTCAACACTGCAGACCCTTTGATTTGGCCTGCAGCCAGTAGAACCCGCCCGCTGCCCTTAGTTGGACAGCGGACCCAGAGGCAGCTTCTTAATTGGCTCCTCCAGGAAGACGTCCCAGGCAGGCGTGCTGACAGCCAATGGAGCGTTGAGTCCCGAAAACAGTCCCAACCATGAACTATTTCTTAAAGTGCACAAGATTCCGTTTTTTTTCAAAACGAAAAGCAAGCTGACAATAATGAAGATGGTGAGCAAAGGAGTTATCAGCTGGAGTAGAATGTTCAATGTCTGCCTTAAGTTTTAAACACTCAAGTATTAAACATTTCATTCACTGCCACTCACCTAAATGTCATTCCTTAGAGAGGAACCATGCGGCATCCACCGGTGCATTTGAGGCCTTCCACCACTGCTAAGCATTGCAGTTTACTGTAGAATGGATGAAGAAGGGCAAGGGTGGCACCCACAGAAGAAGCAGCAAAGCTCTAGGGACTGGAGGAGGAGACACCCAGGCTCCAGAACATTGGAGACAATGAAGAAGCCAGCACACCCCGAACTGAAGAAGCCAATGCACCCCAACCCCAGGAAGCTAGAAGCAGTGAAGTGCACGGCACACTCCAACTCTAGGATTCCGAGCACAGCAATGTCCCTGAGGGGGAATGGGTGGGAGAGACTTCTCCAACAGAGAACAGTTCAAATCTCGCACCTTGCACGAACCCCATTGATGTCACCTGAGCAGGACATTTCCAATGGGGGAGTTCAGGAAGCTTTCCCCAGTCCTAGTGAGACAATTTGCGAACACTATGGGTATGCAGGAGCAGACCAAAGTACTGGAACTGTCAAAAACAACAGGTCTGGTAAGGAACAAGATGCTTTAAAATGGGGACAAAGATTGTGTCCATTAATGTGCATAGCATCAAATCTGCTACGCGATGTGTTACAACGTTGGATTACCTTGCCAAGGTCAAAGCTGACCTGCTGTTTCTGCAGGAGTGTGCGATACCGCACCTAGCTCCTACAGGCAATGGTCACGATGGTGATCCCCTGGGCCATTGATCTGGTCGGGAAGAAATGACTCACATTCCTCCAGCATTGGTATTCTGCTGTGGCAAGGCAATTTCACCATCTCTGAGGTTAAGGAGATGGTGGGCAGAGGCCTACTCATAGCCAATGTATTGTACAAGAAGGTTCCACTCTGGTAACTAACGCATATGCCCTGGCTCAAAACAGCGAGCGGCTGCCCCTCTTTCAGCAGCTCCCACTGCTGCTGGCGACTTCCAAGCAGGCTATTCTGGGCCGTGACTTCAAATGCATCATCGCAGTGCTAGACAATCCAGCAGAGCCGAAAGCAGACTGGACGCCACGTCCAGATTCCTGATGGAAACAGTAAAGGTTACCAAGCTGCACGATGTCTTCAGCAACCCTGCAAACAGAGCACAGTGTGGATGCACCTGGTTGCGGCCAGATGGGTCCATCTGTTCCAGGATAGACTTACTGTTTGTGTCCCAAGCGTTCACGGTCAAATCTACTGAGGTCAAGCCGGTGTTCTTCTCTAATCACTGCCTCCTACTGGCCAACTGTAACTTACAGGAAGGCCATAGGGTTGGCAGGGGAACATGGAAGCTGAACGTGAAGCTGTTGACCCTAGAGAACATTGAGAAACTCAAAAAGGGTTAGAAAGGTTGGAGAACCATGAAACTCCTCTTTGAGTCCCTGACGCACTGGTGGGGGGGTGATCAATGTGAACATCAAGAAGTTGTTCATCTTCGAAGGTGTCCAGAAGGCTAGAAAGGACCAGAGGGAAATGTTCCAACTCTAGAAAAACATGCAGAACCTGCTCCAGCTGCAATCGATGTGGGGTTGTTGTCAAGGAGGACCTTCAAGGGGTTGAAGAGCCAGCAAGTCTCGCTCTTTGTCTTGGAGGCCTCCAAGATCATCTCCCAGTCCAGAGTCTGTTCCATGGAGCAGAATGAGACTTGCTTGCATTCTTCTTGCAAAAGGTACACAGAGAGAGCTCTGTGATCAGCAGCTTGAAGGAAAAAGACAGCTCAGTAAAGTCATCGCAGTCCGACATTTTGAGGATCAGCAAATCCTTTTATGCCAGATTGTATGAGGTGAATCCCACAGACAGCACAGTCTTCCAGTCCTTTCTGACCTCTATCATGGAGGTCTTAGACGACAGTACACGGGAGAGTCTGGACAAACCACTAACTCTGGATGAACTGACTAAGGCCCTTGAGTCCTTCGAGAAGCGTTAAACTCCCAGAAAAAACGGCTTACTGGCTGAGTTGTATTCGGCTCTGTGGGACTGGATTGGCCCAGACCCGCTAGAAGTGTACAAGAGTATGCTTCTGGCTGGCAGCATGTCAGAATCCATGAGGAAAGCCATCGTCAGCCTCACCTACAAGCGAAAGGAGGAAAGGGAAGAAATTAAAAATTGGTGACCCATTTCACTGTTGAAAGTGGACTATAAAATTCTGTCCAAGGACATTGCCAATCAGGTCAGATCTGGAGTTGGTGATCCACCCTGTCCAGACCTGCGCTGGACCAAGCAGGAAGATCTCTGACGGCATCGCGCTACTCAGGGATACGACTGCTTATGTACGAACAGAGCTGTGGACCTGTGCTCTCCAAAATGGGGTTTGGGGAGTGAATCCGCAATTGGATCCAACTGCTCTATACAAACATCAGTAGTGCAATTTCAATCAATGGGTGGGAATCAGGAAACTTTCCAATTAAATCTGGAGTCAGGCAGGACTTTCTCCCCTGTCCTGTCTGTGTGATGCATAGAACCCTTTGCTGAGTCCATCAGGAAGGATTCGGGCATAAGAGGAGTGATGATTCCAGAGAGTGGAGACACCCAGGTCAAAGCCTTCCTGTACATGGATGACGTCACCATCTTCTGCTCAGATCCATTGTCGGTGCGCAGACTGATCAACATCTGCGACCAATCTGAACTAGCCTTGGGAGGCTAGTTCAGGTAAATTGTGGCAACAGCAAGGTCATGTTCTTTGGGAACTTAGGTTGACCGATCCTTTGTCTCTTTCACCATCAGGTCAGACTGCCTGAATGTGCTGGGGACATAGTTCGGAGGAACCAGGGAATGCGATAGAAACAGGAAGGAGCGAGTGGCTAATGTGAAAAAAAATCTGGGCATGTGGGAGCAACGCTCCCTCTAAATTGCGGATAAGAACGTAGTCATTAAGTGTGAGGCACTCTTGGTGTTGCTGTAGGTGGCACAGGTCTGGCCCATTCTTCACTCCTGTGCTGTAGTGATCACCTGAGCCATCTTCTGCTTTATCAGGAGTTCGAAAATAGACCGTCTTCGTAGTCTAGACCATGAATAAAAGGGGAAAAAAACATGCCCAACATCACCCTCGTCCTGATGGCTACCTTTGTGTGTGGCTGCATCAAGCTGTGCATAGATTCTCGGTACGCAAATACAAAGTGTCACTACATGCTGAGGTACAACTGTCCCTGGTGTTGCAAAGGATGGGTCTGGCCACACTGCCGCGGAATGCTCCAAGTCGTTGGACTGTGCTGTACCACCTGTTCCTTGTGGAAAAATTCAAGCAGAGAAACACTTTTGACCACAAATCCATCAGGCAGTGGTCTGCACATAAAGTCCAAGAGGCCCTGCGGGAAAAGGAGATGGTGGATCTTGTCGGATGTTTCCCTGAGCAGACTGTCAAACTCATTTGGCAGACTGGCTCATCACCAGAACTTTCAAACAAGCACCAAGATGTACCTTGACTGGTGGTGGGAAAGACCCTCCCAGTCAGACCCTTTCTACATGCCCAGGGTCTCACCCCGTCCGCACATTGCCCTTGAGGTGGCTGTGGTGGGGACGGGACCATTGTCCATCTCCTTGTAGGATGTGCCTTTGCAAAGAAGATCTGGAGAGAGATGTGTTGCAGTTTTGTTGAGGTTCATTTCGAGTAGTTCTGTGACACAGGACTCTATGCTCTTGGGCTGTTCCCAGGTACACACACCAAGACCAATATTAACTGCAGCTGGAGGATCATCAACACAGTGAAAGACGCTCTTTGGTCTGCCCGAAACTTGTTGGTCTTCCAGTGCTAAGAGTTGTCCCCGACCAAATGTTGCAGACTGGCACATTCCAGGGTCCAGGACTATGTGCTGAGGGATGCACTAAAGCTTGGGGCAGCCGCTGCAGAGGTGCAAAGGGGAAAGGTCTAAGACCTTTCTGCCATAGTGCATCGAGGGTCTGGGAGTTATACAGACCCCCCTCAGGGTGTATGACTCACACTGAATGTATGCAGTGAATATTATATGTATCACAATTATATTGAAGCACCTCAGAGCGCAACATGATCTATATGAACAACTTAAATATCATTGCACTTTCTGTAACAATCAGTTTGAAATGTTTGTGATGTTCCTCTGATTGTATTGAAGCACTTCAGGGTGCAATATGTAGAAAAATTGAATATTATTGCACTTTCTGTGATGGTCATTTTGAAATGTTTTAGAATGTTCTTTCAGATATTTTATTAATAAAGTATAATTTTGCAAAAAGAAACAAATAGAATGGCTTTTGGAGACCCAAATGAGGCTCAATGGGGAAAGGCCACTGTCTAAGGCTTTCCCACCATAGGATACTGAGGGGCTGGAGACTGTGTAAAACCACTCAGGCTGTATGCACCAGAGAAAGCGTGACATGAAACGTAAATGTACCTTGTAAATATAACCTGCAATGACAAGTATAATAAGGCACCTCATATAGTATGTTGAAAGAAACTGGTCTGTATTGTACTCCATGTAATGTCAAATCTGAATTGTTATGTGATGTACTTTTACAAATTTTATGAACTAAGTATATGTTTGGGGAAAAAATGTAATTTGGAGACCCATATCAATTTGAGAACTTAATTGTTTTGTTTTCTGTTGCTCTATTGGACATGTTACTTATTTGAACTTGTTTATTTATTATAATAATGGTGCCCCACTTGCCATACTAATTTCCATTTGGAGACTTTGGCAACTCAGTGTCACCCAACAAGTCAATCAAAAAAAAGACCTTACAGTGACTCCACTAATTGTCATATCGTTGGATAATAAATATGCAGAGAGGGCAACTACAGCGCAGTTGAACTGAACTGGCAGCAGAAGTAGAAAAGGATTGGACCATTAAACTACAACAGAATTTTTCTGATTGTCTCCAGAGGCAGAGATAAAAAAGGAGCTAATGTCAAGGTGGTGAGACTTGGCGAGACCACATCTGGAGTACAATGTACGGTTTTGGTCTCCTTACTTGAAAAAATGATATAGTTGCACTAGAAGCAGTTCAAAGGAGGTTCACTTGACTCATTCCTGAGATGAGGGGCTTCTTCTCATGAAGAAAGGTTGAACAGGTTGGGCCTTTACCAATTGGAGTTTAGGAAAATGAGAGGTGATCTTATGGTAACTTAAAAGATCCTGAAGGGATTTGATGGGGTCGATATCAGGGGGATGTTTCCATTTGTGGGAGAGACTAGAACTAGGGGACACAGTTTAAGAATAAGAGATCTACCATTTCAGTTGGAGATGTGGTGAATTTTTTTCTCTCAAAGGGTCATTAGTATGTGGCATTCTCAAGGGCTGAATGGCCTACTCCTGCTCCTAAATCTTATGTCCCTATATAATCCTTTAGTTGGATCACAATTGAAGCAGTGAGTAGCTTTTATTACATTAGTAGGATATACAGTGATGGAAAAGATGCAGAGTCGGGCCGGGATTTTCTAGCCCCTCCAGCCGGGGGGATCTTCCAGTCCCGCCAAAGTGAATGGAAGTTTGAATGGCCCACCACATCCGGGATCTGCCATGCCAGGACCAGAAAATCGAAGCGTGGATCAATTAGAATGTCACCAGGGATGAAGGCTTAAAGAGTCTCGATCAGCAAGAGGAAACTTAAGCAGGAAGAGATCAATGGAATACAGAAGGCCAGGAATATGAATTTTAATATCAATGGACATGATGAGAACAAAAGTATTGAGATTTTTACTAATTTGTTTTATTATATTCTGATGTGCATCTACTTTATATTCATCGTTCAACACCAGAAGCTGCTGCAAGTGGCTCATTTGGTATCTCATCTCTGGGCTGGTTTAATCAGGTATTGGGTTAATTAATCAATTACATGTGTGCTGTAAATAGCTGTTCTGTAATTGATTGTTTTGGTGCCCAGTGGCAATTGAATTAATATGCAAATTGAGATGGTTTAGATTTGTGGTTACTTTTGAGGCATTAGCCTTCAATAGCAAGAGACAAAAGGGAAGTGCAGCATTTAGCTTCATCAGGAGGGAAGCCTCAGAGAGAATTAAGCCTCAAGATAGAGTTAGCCTAACATTGCCATTGAGCCCCAAAATTGTTGTGTTTGACTTTATTAAAGTTTTAAAAGTAAGCTATTTGGTATGAGGAGCAGCTGAAGTCTATGTGTAGTATCTATGCATTGTAGGAAGTCTTGGTTGCTTCATGTGCCTGGGTTAATCACATCTGTAGGAAGTGTTTCTACAGCGAACACAAAAGGCCAGACCTTCCCCTCTGTTTTGGGAAACGCAAGTAGGGTTGTTTCCGAACTTCGTGATCACAAACCCGTCACCTCCTCCCACTCCACAGAATTTTTGTCAATGTGGAACATGGACAGGCAAGTTTCAGAGCTGCCACCTCCATAGGCAAGCACGAGGTAGCAACAGGGGCCAAAGTGAGCTAGTTAAAAGTCCTGCCTCTGTTTTCTGAGACATCGGCCCAGTCTGCCACATGGTTGTTAGGCTCGCTAGCCCTCATCCCTCACCCAACTCCATGTCTCCTCATGTTCCCATGTCCCCTCCATTCACCCTTCTCTTCCCCATGTCCCTTCCTAGTACCCCCCCCCAGATCTCCTCCATCTCCCCATGCTGGCTCCACCCCACCATGCCCCTTCCTTTAGCTTCATGCCTCTTTCATGCCACCATGCATTCTCCATACCCACTCTCCCAACATCTGCTATGTCCAGATCCAATGAGCCATTGACAAGTCTGATAAGTCTTTGAAATGCTCCTGAACTTGTCATAATAAGCAGTGACTTTGAAAATCTACTTTGAAAAAGACTGCTCAATTTAAAACATCATAAAAGTGTCAATCAACCGCAGCCATTAATAGCATCAATGTCAAACGTTTTCATCCACTTCACAGCTCTTAATCTTCTGTAAATAAACCATATGCATTGAAAAACCACATAAAAGAAAAAGTAATTTATTACAAAGTAATAAAGGTGTCAATCAAACAAAGCTTGCACTCTCCTGCAAGACTCTTGATGGGCTGGGTACATTAACCATTCTTCAAACTCAGCCAAGCATTCATAATGAGGCCATCTAAGAACTGTATCCTCTGAAGCAGTTAGAACAAATGGCCTGGTATCTGTTCTTCCAGCTAACTCAGTGGAGAATTGCACCCTATCTGAACCACAGTTTACCCTTTTCATAGAATCATTGAATGGTTACAGCTAGAAGGAGGCCATTTGGCCCATTGCGTCCATGCTGGCTCTCTGAAAGAGCAATTCTCCTAGTGCTACTCCTGATAACTTTTCCCTGTAACCCTGTAAATGTTTACTTTTCAGATAATTATCCATTTTCAACAATCTGTATTTATATTACAATTTGAGTTTTATTGCAGTCACAAAACTACCAAAATTTCAAATTCTTGGCTGACAAAAATATTAATAATATGCACACCTATCATTAACAGAGCTAGATATTTAATATAATGTTCGGCCAAATTATTCCAATGTGTCTCATATCAAGTTTATGTTTCCATTTTATATTTCTCAATTGGTAAAAAAAAAAATACAGAATGCTGCTGCATTCACGCGAATGGATAAACAAAATACTCCCCCTTCCCCTCAGCTTTAAATAACCATTCAGTGAGCTGGAAGAAAATGAGCAAACTCTTAAACTTGCAACAGCATGTCATTGAAGAGAGAGCAAGAAACAACCTCAAGCTATTACAACCTCATAGAGTGAAGTGAGGTGAAAAGTCATCCTCCGGCATCTGGAATCAACGTTGTCAATTGTTTCTATGTTGCTTGAAAAGCTTTACATCTAAGTGTGCTTGTAGTCACTTACTGTGACATTTCATGTCAGGAAACAGGATGCTAAGTTTTGGCTATGCAACAAACTTTTGCGGCTTGCAACACATGGAAATGAATCCAGTATCCGAATGCACAAGCATTTTGAAACAACTCAGCTACCAATTTTATAAACTCCCCTGACATTCTCTGTCTTTAATCATTTGGCACAGAGGGAATGTTTTCCTGCTTGTACACTAAAGGGAAAATTTTCACTGAATTTTCATCTGTCCATAGTGTCTGATTAGTAGCTTTATGAGAGGAAAACACATCAGTGTTGTTCAACCAACATTTTAAAACAATTCCACACCCAGTTTCAAAGATAATCATTATTACCTCATTTAAAGTGCATGCAAGACAGATTTATTATATAATATAACCAAAGAACATTGGAAACTTCAATCATTTTCATTAGGTAGGGGTTTTTTCCATTGCAGGGCATCTCACTAGGGGCAGAATTTTGCCCTTGGCAGACAGGCTCAGCGTTGGTGGTCGGGAAGCTGACCGCCGTCCAGGATCGGGACCAGACTGTGATTTCACTCTGGCTGACCAATTAAGACCGCCCAGTGTGAAACGTGAGTGGCAGCGCTCAGCGCTGCTTGTGCAAGTGGAGGGAGCATGGCAAGCGTGAGCTTCGCACATGCACGCAAGTGAGCGCTGCATTATCTCCCTGAGGCACGGAGTTGCCTCAGGGTGATGAAGCGTTTTTAAAAAAGAAAACAAAAATGTAATAAAACATGTCCCCTCATGTGAATTTGTCACATGAGCAGGGACATGTTATTAATTACATTTTAAAATGTTTATCTTATTATTATTTGTTTTTGGAAACCTCATCCCGCCTATGGATGAGGTTTCCAAAAAAATGCAAAGGCCACTTGGCCTTTTCTCCTGCCTGCCAACTGTTAGGTTGGATGGGCAGCGAAAAATTTAGTTTAATAGATTATCCAGTGGCCTTAACAGGCCTTTTAATTGTCAGTGGGCACACTGCCGACCCCAGCGTGTGCCTGCCGACCGAACTATCGCACGACTGTACGTTGAGATCAGCACACTCAGCCGACGTCAATGCACGTCATTTCACGCTTGTGCGGGTCGGGCATGCGCCCACCCACCGAGCAAAAATTTCTGCCTTAGGTTTCCAGAAAATATAGGTGTTCACCCCTAGGATCTGCAATATGGCAACAACTTTTAGTTGCATTAAAGACAATGAAAAACTTACCAGAGGTTTATAGTACAGTAAATGTTCCTTAATATTTTCAACTCTGAATTATGATACTTATGGTAAATCCATAAATGCTTTGGCCACAAAATTCCACTGGGAGATATATTTTTCCAAAAATATACTTTATTCATAAATTTACATTAAATGACCATTCAAGCTTGACATTACAGAGAGAGCAAAACAAATCACTTCCTGCCAATTCTGTATATTACTCACCACATTTACAATTACAATGACAATTTACAATGACAGTCAATTTTTACAATGTTCATTACATGTCTAACGTGTAGCCTGAAGGGGTTTTTCACAGTTTCCAGCCCCTCTGTGTCCTATGGCTGAAGGGCCTTAATTAATGGAACCCTCAGAGAAACGGTTTAAACAGCTGTTCTTTGCCATTAAAGTCATTTCTCTAGAGACTCTGATGATCTCTTGCCAAAGTTATGGTGGGAAATCTGGAGGACCCTACAGAATTGGCTGTATCTGGTCATGCCACAAATCCCAGCCAGAATCGAGATGATAGCCAGGATTTTGTCCTCATCAGGTGGGCTCAGTAGAGGGAGGTGGGAGCGGTCAGGAAGCCGACCACTACCCGCAATCGGGGCCCGACTACAATTTCACGCTGGTGGGCCAAGTAAGGCCCGCCTAGAGTGAAAAGCCTCAACATCTTCCATTGCATACAAAAAAACAGTAAAAGTTTTTCAGCTCCCATGGAATGGCTAATCGTATTTTATCATTATTAAATTTAAACTTACCTTTAATTCCAGTCTACAAGTTTTTTGCCTTGATACCCAAGTCTTTCATAGTTGAAGATCCATCAGTGAATATTTACTACTTTCTCTAGTCTCTAGTCTTGCATCATTTCACAGGAAATGGAATATTAGACTCTCTCCCTGTAGTTGTCACTGTAGTGCTCCTACATAATATTCAAACTTTTGGAAACATATCTCTTCCAACTTCAGGCTCATACATTGCTTCAACGTATGAAATTAAGAAAACAAACATTTATAGATGTCTCAGAAAAATCTCAAAGTATTTTGCACGAATTACATTGAATTGCACTGATTATTATGTAGGCAACTGTAGCTGCTACAATAAAAATGAGAGGATTGGGCAATTGGGATGGTGCTGTCTGAGTGAGGAATTCAGTGAGGAATGTTGACCAAGGCACCAAGCAACCCCCTTATTCATCTTCAGTTCTGCCAAAGGAACATTAACAATCACCTGACCATGTAAATGGGACCCCAATTTAACATCTCATTCAAAGGACAAAGGCTCCAACACAGCAGCATATCCTCTCTAGGAGCAAGGTCCTAAGATCAAAAAAACATGTTTTTGGAAAATTCAGTCAGTATGACAGTACATTGCAGTAAGACGAAACTCAACTACATTTAAATTACTCTTGCTTTCCCAAATAATTTTATCTGAAAGTGTTTCTGGAATAATACTTTGCTTGTTGGAAGATATTAAATGAAGCATGATGACCTTTAAGTGATTGAGATTCAACTGGACTGTTTGTCCACAGGCTAGCCCAAGAATCACCTGAAAGCAAGGTCAGGTCCTTCAATGTTAAACAATCTGTTATGACAGTGAGGGGGCACTCTACTAAATATTTAAGTTGTGCCAGAGGCTCTTCCTACATACCTTCCCCTTGAGGCTTTTTTTTTGCATTGAAATGATTCGAAATGTTGAAGTTAACAAACTGATGTATATTTGACTGATGTACTTTTTTTAATGCATTCTTTCATGGGATGTGGGTGTCGCTGGCTAGGCCAGCATTTATTGTCCATTCCTAACTACCTTGAGAAGGTGGTAGTGAGCCATCTTCTTGAACCGCTGCAGTCCACATCTTATAGGAACATCCACAATGCTGTTAGGAAGGGAGTTCCAGGATTTTGACCAGTGACAATGAAGAAACGGCGATTTATTTCCAAGTCAGGATGGTGAATGGCTTGGAGGGGAACTTGCAGGTGGTGGTATTCCCATGTATCTGCTGCCCTTGTCCTTCTAGGAGACAGAGGTCGCAGGTTTGGAAGGCGCTGTCGAAGGAGCCTTAATGAGTTGCAGCAGTGCATTTTGTAGATGGTACACACTGCTGGCACTGTGCGTCAGTGGTGGAGAGAGTGAATGTTTAAGCTGGTGGATGGGGTGGCAATCAAGCAGGCTTCTTTGTCCTGAATGGTGTCAAGCTTCTTGAGCGTTGTTGGAGCCGTACTCATTCAGACATTTATCCATCTGCTGCACAAGGAACATCCATGTATTTTTACTGATGGAGGGGTCCTTGCTTCAGAAATAATTGCCTTGTGACAGCTTTAAAGTAGACCATTCATCAAGCAGCAGAGTGGTACAAGGTGCTGGTCCTGGAGAGAATGATAGGATGTGTATTTTTTTCCTGTAATCCTCCACAAACTGAGTCCCTGATTTGAATGGTGCTGCTGAATGAGGGCTTGTGCATGCTCAAAGAGAGCGAGAGTATATCTGAGGGAGAGATACGGGGCCTCTCAAGCATCTCTTGTTGGCTGCTTCCACATCAGCATTTGAAAAGACCTGTAAGTAACTCATTTATCTTCCCTCTTGGCCATGGAAGGTGCTTAGGAAGAACCAGGGAAGAGAAAAGGGAATAAATCTGTCAAGAGGAAGAATCTGGCCCTCAATAACAAAACACCTTTCCAGAAAAAAAGCAGCAGTGCCAGGTCAGTATACATATTAAAAACGTAGACATTTATTATTTCAAGTGAAAGGTCAATGATGTTTCCTATAATTGCTGTGTAACTGTAAACCTGATTTAATTAAAAGGTGAAAGACACTTGATGATGCTGAGTCATACCCTTTGTCAATAACCTACTGCTTTGAGAAAAATCCCACAATTCCTTGGGGATGATAATATGGTCTCAGTGTATTATATTCAGCAGTCCTCACCTTCCCCAGGAGACTGATCTCATCCAGTAACGTGAGATCAGTTCATTATTAGTATTTGCTGGTAGTCCCTGCTCATAGAACATGTCACATGGAAATGAATTAAAGAGAGATGCAGGATTTTATACATCAGGGGCTGCTGGCAGCATATAACTGCATTCATTGTTTTAGGCTAGAAGGTTGTTGTATAAGATCCCCACTCAGCTATAAGACTTGGGCCAGAATTTTTCGTTCGTCAGACGAGGGCGTGCCCAACCTGAATGAGCGTAAAATGACGCGGGATGACGTCAGGCAAGCGTCCCGATGTCATCACACCCTCGTGCAATATTTCGGTCGGCAGGTGCGCGTGGGAGTTGGCAGCACGCCCACCGACAATTAACAGGCCTATTAAAGCCATTAAAGCCATTGAATTAAATTTTTCGCTGTCAGCCTTTGGATGTTTTAGGAAACCTCATCCCCGGGCGGGATAAGTTTTCCAACAGCAATTAAAGATTAAATTAAAATTTTAACATTTCATTCAAATCATGTCCCTGCTCATGTGACAGAGTCACATGAGGGGGCTTTTTTTAACATTTGAAAATTCTTTATTTTTAAATCTTCAGCTCCCTGAGGCAGCTCTGTGCCTCAGGGAGCTTTCATTGTGCGCGCCTGCTCCTGCTCGACCCTGCCGAGCCCGCCCAACGAGGGAAAAGTTCTGCCCTTGAATATCTTGCTGCAGAAGCTCCTACAATAAAGGGTGGCTCCATTTTCTCACCGTTTATAGAACACACCCTGAAAAACAGTGATGGTGGCGGTGGACTACTCACCAGTTGTCTGAGCCTGGGAGCTGGTGACAAAGAATTATCTTGGCCAATACAAGGTCATGACAGGTATCACAATATATGACAATATTTTAATAGATTGTTTGCCGATCTTTTTTTATTGCTCTTCATTGTAAATTTGGGACACCACCACAGAGAGAGAATGCAAGGAACGTGGTCAATTGTAGTTTCAATGTACATGCATTCTTACTTTTTTAGCTTAATTGTGTCATGTAACCATGTGTCACTGACCAATGAATGAATCAAGTATCAAGCATGAAGTACTATGTCAGAATAAAGTTCCTTACAACTTACAAATTCACTTATTAACATGTGATTGTTGTCCCAGTTGTTTTGGTACAGCTCGCCTTCTCTGTCAAGTATACGGAGGGGGAATATTCACATAATAGAAGACAAATCTCACAAACAGGAAGGAGTCACTAAAGCAACAGCCCTTATGAGCATCAGTATTATGGCTGTGAGGACAATTAAGACTGTGAGGTAGGGTGAAATTGGAGACCTTCCCAAGCTACGCTCTTGCTTACTTGCTTATTTATAACTTCATTCATTCCACCACATCTTTTAAAAGTTAATTCACGGGATGTGGGCTTCGCTGGCTGGGCCAGCATTCATTGCCAATCCCTAGCTGCCCTTGAGTAGGTGGTGGTGAGCTGCTTTCTTGAACTGTTGCAGTCCATGTGATGCTGGTGCACCCCAATGTTGTTAGGAAAGGAGTTCCAGGATTTTGGCCCAGCGACAGTGAAGGAACAGCGATATATTTCCAAATCAGGATGGTGACTGACTTGGAAAGGAACTTCCAGGTGGCAGTATTCACATGTGTCTGCTGCTCTTGTCCTTCTAGATGGTAGTGGTTGTGGGTTTGGAAGGTGCTGTCTAAGGAGCCTTGGTGAATTCCTTCAGTGCATCTTGTAGATAGTACACACTGCTGCTGCTGTGCGTTGGTGGTGGAGGAAGTGAATGTTGTGAATGTGGTGCCAATCATGTGGGCTGCTTTGTCCTCGATGGTGTCAAGCTTCTTGAGTGCTGTGGGAGCTGCACTCATCCAGGCAAGTGGGGAGTATTCCATCACACTCCTGACTTGTGTCTTGTAAATGGTGGACAGGCTTTGGGGAGTCAGGAGGTGAGTTACTCATCGCAGGATTCCTAGCCCTTGACCTGCTCTTGTAGCCACAGTATTTATATGACTAGTCCAGTTCAGTTTCTGGTCAATGGTAATCCCCAGGATGTTGAGAGTGGGGGATTCAGTGATGGTAATGCCACTGAATAGGGGCAATGGTTAGTTTCTCTCCTGTTGGAGATGATCAATGCCCGGCACTTGCGTGGCATGAAGGTTACTTGTCATTTGTCAGCCCAAGGCTGGACACTGTCCAGATCTTGCTGCCTTTGGACATGGACTGCTTCAGTATCTGAGGAGTCGCGAATGGTGCTGAACATTGTACAATCATCAGCGATCATCCCCACTTCTGACCTTGTGATGGAATGAAAGTTATTGATGGAGAAGCTCAAGATGGTTGGGCCGAGGAACTACCCTGAGGAACTCCTGCAGTGATGTCCTGGAGCAGAAATGAGTGACCTCCAACAAACACAACCATCTTCCTTTGTGCTAGGTATGACTCCAGTCAGTGGAGAGTTTTCCCCCGATTCTCATTGACTCCAGTTTTGCTAGGCTCCTTGATGCCACACTCGGTCAAATGCTGCTTTGATGTCAAGGGCAATCACTCTTACCTCACCTCTGGGGTTCAGCTCTTTTGTCCATGTTTGAACCAAGGATGTAATGAGGTCAGGAGCTGAGTAGCCCTGGCAGAACCCAAACCGGATGTCAGTGAGCAGGGGTTGTTGCTCAGCAAGTGCCACTTGATAGCACTGTTGATGAACCGTTCCGTTACTTTACTGATGATCGAGGGTAGACTGATGGGGTGGTAAATGGCCGGGTTGGATTTTTATGTACAGGACATATCTGGGCAACTTTCCACATAGCCAGGTAGATGCCAGTGTTGTAGCTGTAACGGAACAGCTTGTTTAGGGGTGCGGCAAGTTCTGGAGCACAAGTCTTCTGTATTATTGCTGGAATATTGTCAGGATCCATAGCCTTTTCAGTATCCAGTGCTTTTAGCTGTTTCTTGATATCACATAGAGTGAATCAAATTGGCTGAAGAGTGGCATCTGTGATGCTGGGAACCTCCAGAGGAGGCCGAGATGGATCATCCACTCAGCACTTCTGGCTGAAGATTGTAGTAAGTGCTTTAGCCTTATCTTTTGCACTGATGCGCCGGGCTCCTCCCTCATTGAGGATGGAGATATTTGTGGAGCCTCCTCCTCCAGTGAATCATTTAGTTGTCCGCCACCATTCACGACTGGATGTGACAGGACTGCAAAGCTTAGATCTGATCCATTGGTTGTGGGATCGCTTAGCTCTGTCTATTATGCTGTTTGACACGCAAGTAATCCTATTTTATAGCTTCACCAGGTTGACACCTCATTTTTTAGATATGCCTGCAGCTGCTCCTGGCATGCCCTCCTGCACTCTTCATTGAACCAGGATTGATGCTCTGGCTTGATTGTAATGGTGGACTGGGGGATATGCCAGACCATGAGGTTACAGATTGTGTTCAAGTACAATTCTGCTGCTGTTGATGGCCCACAGCGCCTCATTGGCCAGTCTTGAGTAGCTAAATCTGTTCAAAATCTATCCCATTTAGCACAGTGGTAGTGCCACACAACACGGTGGAGGGTATCCTCAATGTGAAGGCAGGACCTCGTCTCCAGAACGACTGTGAAGTGGCCAGTCCGACCAATACTGTCATAGACAGATGCATCTGCAGCAAGCAGGTTGGTAAGGATGAGGTCAAATATTTTTTCCCTCTTGTTGGTTCCCTCATCACCTGCCGCAGAACCAGTCTAGCAGCCATGTCCTTTGGGACTTGGCCAGCTCAGTCAGCAGTGGTGCTACCGAGCCACTCTTGGTGATGGACATTGAAGTCCCCCACCCAGAGAAAATTCTGCGCCCTTGCCACCCTCAGTGCTTCCTCCAAGTTGTGTTCAAGATGGAGGAGCACTAATACATCAACTGAGGGAGGGCAGTACATGGTAATCAGCAGGAGGTTTCCTTGCCCATGTTTGGCCTGATGCTATGAGATGTCATGTGGTCCGGAGTCAATGTTGAGGACTCCCAAGGCCACTTTCTCCCGACTATATACCACTGTGACGCCACCTCAGCTGGATCTGTCCTGCCGGTGGCATGGTGATGGTGGCGTCTGGGACATTATCTGTAAGATATGATTCCGTGAGGATTACTATGTCGGGCTGTTGCTTGACTAGTGTGTGAGACAGCTCTCCCAATAGCCCCCCAATGTTGGTAAGGAACACTTTGCAGGGTCAACAGGGCTGAGTTTGCCATTTCCAGTGCCTAGGTGTTGCCGTGTTGATGTCGGGTGAGGCATTGTAGCGGTTTGCCAAAGATATGTTCCACTATGACTCAGATGGATATATGGGTTGACCATACCACTTCTGGCTTTTGATTGTTTGTCACGAGCCCAAAAGCCACTCTGGAATCCTTTCATCCCTTCCGATAAATCTGGCTCTATTGACTGCAGCAAGCTGAACAAATCGTGGGAGCTGTTAAAGGAACAGTTAACATGCATGATTCTATTCTTGTGGTCAAGGCTACCTAGACAGTGATGGAATCATGGCCATTACTATTCATGGATGGTGCAGTGCTCATGCTGGTGGGATGATAACCACATTCTACCACATAGGGTTCTTTCTTGCTGCCAGCTGCTTTCTACGGGAAATGGCATGAAAATCCTGGCTCTCTCAAACAATGCATCAGTTAATTTGCTTGGTGTGGTTGTTGAATGAAGATTGGAAAATGGGCAGTGTTCTCCTGCATTTGCCTGGAAGGAACCTGTCATGTAACAGCTCAAAGTAGTTATATCCTTGAGAGACACTGACAGAGTTGTCCCTGGGTAGGAATTGGCCCCTTAGTTTGGCTGCAGCAGTGTTCAGAGCTCAGTCATGGTTTTCTCTGAGAATCCAGGTTGTTGCTGAGACTTCTTCAGACAGCTTCAGGTAACAGATCCTGGCCCTGTACACACGGGCATCAGCATAAAAATGTGTCTGAATGGAACATCTAAGGTGCAAAATCACCAGTCTTTCATGCTTCCTCTGATCCTCCTCCTTCTCCAGAACCAGAAAATACAGGGTTATGCCTATAGGAATATCCTTAACTCGAAGATCATGAGCCCCCTGAAAGCTACAGCTTTACAAACACCCACATAAAGCACAGTATAGCTTTAAGTAGCTATCAGGAAGGCACCAATGTTTTTGAACTTTATTTGACCAATAAGACCACATCAATGCAGAAATAATCATTTGTTAAGAGATACAGCAATAACAGCAATAATTTATCTTTCCCAAGGCAAACAAAACTGAAGGAAGGGACATCCTTTGCCACACACAGTATAAATGCTCAGCCTTTTGACATTTGTTCACACTTCCTGATGCCATTATGGGGAGGATCCCTCATTCAATTAAAATTGCTGACTCGGCAATGCTTCAGAGTCACACCTTGATGCACTGTACTCTTTCATCACCTAGTGGACCTCAGGCCTTGGCATCCAACAATACGGGGAACCAACTGTTGATTTAGGTCCGTGTTTCTGAGACCCATTGTTGAATTATTCTTAATTTGTGGCCTGGTGCAATGTTACTTAGGTCTATTGGCCTTAAAAATCAGCAGGGGTGTGATCCCAGTTGTTGGGCGAGGCTGTGAGCCGTTTTGCCAGAGTTGTAGCAAGAGCCCACCGGAAGAGATGAGTATGTTCGGAACCATTTTGTTTTAACTCTCTAACTCAAAAATGATACACAGACATGTATTATTCTTCAGCGTGCACCCCAAGTTTGTTGCTTGACTCTAAAAAAAAATCACCTTATTGTCATTGTTTCTGTTTAAATCATAAAAACAAAAAAACTGCGGATGCTGAAAATCCAAAACAAGAACAGAATTACCTGGAAAAACTCAGCAGGTCTGGCAGCATCAGCGGAGAAGAAAAGAGTTGACGTTTCGAGTCCTCATGACCCTTCAACAGGACTAGGTGAATCCAAGGAAGCAGTGAAATATAAGCTGGTTTAAAGTGTGGGGGGTTGGGGGGGGGTTTGGGTGGGGGGAGAGAAGTGGAGGGGGTTTGTGGTTGTAGGGACAAACAAGCAGTGATAGAAGCAGATCATCAGATGTCACAGACAACAGAACAAAAGAACACATAGGTGTTAAAGTTGGTGATATTATCTAAACGACTGTGCTAATTAAGAATGGATGGTAGGGCACTCAAGGTATAGCTCTAGTGGGGGTGGGGGGAGCATAAGAGATTTAAAAATATTTAAAAATAATGGAAATAGGTGGGAAAACAAAAATCTATATAATTAATTGGAAAAAAAAGGAAGGGGGAAGAAACAGAAAGGGGGTGGGGATGGAGGAGGGAGCTCAAGACCTAAAGTTGTTGAATTCAATATTCAGTCCGGAAGGCTGTAAAGTGCCTAGTCGGAAGATGAGGTGTTGTTCCTCCAGTTTGCGTTGGGCTTTACTGGAACAATGCAGCAAGCCAAGGACAGACATGTGGGCAAGAGAGCAGGGTGGAGTGTTAAAGTGGCAAGCAACAGGGAGGTTTGGGTCATTCTTGCGGACAGACCGCAGGTGTTCTGCAAAGCGGTCAACCTGTTTAAATCAGCCAGGCAGTATGAATAAACATGAATGTTTAAAAGCAGAGTATACCGGCTACTTAAAAGAATTAAGTACAGTAAAATCTCCATGAGTTGAATTCCAGGGGATCAGCCTCCAAATTCGTGTTAAGTGGAGTTTTGTGAAAGCTGAGGACACCCCATTTCCACATGAATGCCTCTCTATGTAACCTAATATGCTTACAAATGCAGTCTATGACAAAAGCAACAGATTCAAATGCCAAATGAAAATACAGCAGAGCAGTAAATGTGTGAAAAAGTCTTTATTCATTTTATTCACACCTTACAATGACCTGACTTTGCAAAAGGCTGGAGCTTTGCATTGAAAAAGGCCGGGAGTTAGCTCCGGAAAAACTCAGTAATCATTTTCAGCTTAGCATGCTGTTTTTTGGTCATGCGCGATACAGTCCACTAGGTTGTCAATGCAGTCAAACATGTTTTTGCTGTTTACGTGATGCAGTGCGAAACCCTGGAGCATATCTATGACCTTTACAGCATCAGCTAGGGAAATGGACAGGTGAGCAGGCAGGCACTTGTCGGACTCTTCAGGGTCATCGGCAACCTCAGGCTCCTCAATTGAAGAGCGTACCACATCTACGATTGCATCATTTGTCAGTTCCATCGTGCAGCATAAGGCATCGTCCATCTCCGTGTATGTTTCCATGGTTGTTTCTGCTGGAATTTCCATGCCGGCCTCCTGCTGCCGAGTGACAAGTGCCTCGTCATCAGGTGCTTCTCATTCTGAACGTCTTGCGCACTTGTAACCTGTTTGAACACTGTATGGTGGAAGCAGTTGGCAATTATAGCTTCCGTCACTGTCTTCCACACCTTCTTCATCATGAACAGGGCCTCTAAAACAGCTAGATTGTACTCCCGCTTCTTATCGAAGGCCTGGATAACCTGAGTTCAGCTGCTGTCGGTTGTGGGTTTTCAACCCCGATACATTAGCTGCAGCTTTGCCGTGGTGTTGGGTGGCAAGAACAACAGTTTCAAACTCTTGAGGCCAACAATGTCAGGGTGGGTGGGGCAGTTGTCTGTAATGATGCCAATCTTCTTTTTCTTTCACTGATACATTTTACCACTTTCCTGACCCATGCCTCAAAAATGCTAGATGTCATGCAGGCAGCTTTGTTAGCCTCGTACTGCATGGGTAGTCTCTTGACATTCCCAATGCAACGTAGCTTCTTGGACTTTTCTATCACAAGAAGCAGCAGCTTTTCGATGCCATCCATGTTGGTGCAGACCATAGCAGTGACATGCTCCTTACTCCACTTTCCACCATTACAGCTTTCACCTTTAAACATCAAAGAATAGTCTGGCAAAAGACAGTAAAACAGTCTGGTTTCATCCATGTTTAAAATGTGGTGCATACTCTTCCAAGATGTGGGACAGACTATTTTGGAGTCAATCATCTGCCATTGCTGCTGTAACTGCCGCACCTCACCACGTGGAAGATGATGCTGCACCTTGTCTTTAATTGGTCCATGTCATGAAGCTATTAATGTATATAATGTTATTGGAAATTATTTTTTTAAAGTAAAAGGTTTAGTCTGTGGGTGTGTCTGTTTGCGTGTTTAGAGCTGCGACTCAAAATATACCACTTGAAAATATAGGTTATGACAGTGTTTTAAGTTTCCCTCTGGGATTTTAAATAACTCAGCTTTTAACAATTGCTGTATAATAACAGTCCAGCCATCTTCACTGCAGATGAACTCCATGTGTCCCAGCTTCTTTGCCAGGCCGACTCCTCTTTCCTGCAGGATTGGACCGGAGATGGGAATATTCTCTGCTTGGACTGCCTTGAACCATGTTAGCAGAATTTCTTCAACGTCAGGTTAGGCAGCTGTTCTCATCCTGTTCCTTGCTGGAGAGAATGCCTGCTTGTCGAACTGTTCAAAATGTTCGCCTTGTGTTTCATAATGGTTGACAAACTTGATGGTGGAATCTCCCACTACTTCGTGATGTCTGCTTTCCACTTCATGCCAGGGTTTCCCACCTGCTGTATTCAACTTCAACTTCTCTCCGATTGACACTTTTAACTTTTTCATAGGTTTAGCCACACTCGCAGGCTTTACATGTCCTTTCACAGGGACATCTCAATTCAAACGATGGCTTTCCCAGTGCTCCATGATTTCGGGCTCTTGTGTGGTCTAACTCTGCTCTGATTGGTTGGCACAGTTTTACGACAAGCTTAGACAAGTTCAGCTAATCCAGAGTTACCAGTGCAGAATTTCAGCTTATCACGGGCATTGTACTATGGGATTTGTATTCTCCTGGCGGGAATGGTCGATGACTTCGACATAGCAGGAATTTTGTGACACCCGAGTTTGGCTCAATGCGATCTCTACTGAAAACATGCAGGCTTGAAGTTAGAATGGTCCCACATTTTCTACTTAGGCTGAGACCTGAACTGTAAAAAGAAAATTTTCCAATCAATGGGAAGTTTCTGAATTTCTCTTTAAACATTGGAGATAAATCTGTTATGCGGAAAATCCAACCAAACAGAAAGAACACAAGTGTTCCATATTGGCTGACATTCTGCAGATAATGGGATAAACCTACATCTGTTTTGCATTAAGGGACTAAAACACAACACGGAGGAAACATGTTGAAGTAACAGATGAGAGTATGTGTGATAGACCAGTGGTGATTCAATCAACTCCCAAAAAAATACTGGGCTCCCAAATCCCTATTGTCCTTTCTTCATTCCGAAGTAGATTCACATATCTTTTCAACTACATTTCATATTTACTGTTAAACACTAAAAACAACCACCAAAAGAAATATCAATGGAAATATTCAACTGGAGAAACTGTCTGCAGTTATGTTCATTTATCAACAAAAGCTTAAGTGGATGGCCTGCCGACATTTAAAGAGGCAAAACCTTCACACTTGAAAAATGTGAAATTGATACAGCCCAACATGTGATTTGACTGCTTCTCTAACTTTATATTATTTACACTGGCAAACAATAGCAAAATCATTCCCAAAGTTGGCTCCTTTATTCCAGACTAAACAAGGTGTTACTCTGTAAACTGTTCAGACTCTGAAGTTGAAACAGCTTCCCCATCTCAAGCTCCTTTCAGCTGACTATATATTGTCCATCAAGCACCTTGTTGTAACGTGAAAGCAAAATACTGCGGATACTGGAAATCTGAAACAAAGACAGAAAATGCTGGAAAATCTCAGCAGGTCTAGCTGTGGAGAGAGAAACAGAGTTAATGTTTCAATTCCGTATGTCCCTTCTTCAGAGCACCTTGTCGTAACTGCTTTGTTAGGGGAGCTTTTGGGGATCTTAACTGAAGAAAGCTAGTTTCATTCAGTGGCACAATTCACCATGGAAGCACCCAAAGCAAATATCTAAAGAATTATGAATATTCTTCTCACGGAGCAGGCTGTTGCTGCTCACACTGGTTCCTAGACAGACACACATGACAAATATGTCAAACGTCTTGCTGACATTTCCCATGTAAAATGAAAAACAGAAAAGGCATGAAATAGCACGGCAGGTCAGTCAGCATCTAAGAGAGATGCTTCCAGTTCTGGTGGAAATCTCCACTGAAACATCAATTCATCTGCTGTTTACTGCATTTATATCATTTTTGTTTCATTTCTAATTCTAACACAAATGGCCCTAATCAGATTGAGAAAAGGAAGTTGCTGTGCCATGCAGCCCAAAATGTGCATTCAGCGGTTTAAGGGGTACTAAGACAGAAAACATAACCCAACAGGGATTCAAATTTAAGAGATAGCCACAGATCTGATTAAAATTATATTATACCGGTCCGAAATGATATTGCATGTGTGAATCAACACATCTGGTAAATGATGGCTCAAACTGAATCTTGACTGCTGAGCATCCAGCAGTTAGGTGATATTGTCAGGGACTGTTAAGCTGATGAAACCATTTTGTTCCTGCTGGTCACAGCAGCTGTTTAAATTTGTCTTCATTAGCATCTTATAAACAGGATAAACAACCAGAAGAAACATTTGATAAGTCAAGTTAATGCAATTTTATGGGCAGCCTAAAATAGAGCTAAAAAAAAAGAAACATATTTAAAGCATGAGGCTTGCAGTATGTTTGTGCACTGCATCATCAAAATCTTCTCTTGGAACAACTCACGAAACTCCGATGGTGTTGCTCAACGTAAATCAGAAAACAGGGACAATATATTGTGTACGTCAAATTGAATTACTTCTGCTATTAAAGCGGAACTGTATCAAAAGTGGTCTGTCCCTTTATGGCTACAAAGTCTACTATGGAACCTTCTAAAGTGAATTAAAGGCTGATTGCTCTTAGATACATGGCTCCTTCCCAAGGTTTTAAAAAAGTAGGGCGTGACTAGACTTTTGTTTAGATAAATGAGTTTTGCACCTGTATTAAAAATAATCAGCTGGATTTTCGTCAAGTAGACAGAAATTGGGAGTTGAGAAAGTTCCTGATCCCACAAACCCATCTTCATTAAGGAATTTTTGTGTTGGGGGTGGGGGGGGTCACCATGGACTCAGGCTTGCCGAACCTGAGGCAGCAAAGGAGGCAGGCAAATGGTGATACCGGCAGGCTGCAAGGCCCACCTCCATTTATGGGATCATGGGCCAAGTTGTAATCATGACAGTCAGGCATCAAGCCCTCACCCTCCCACAATCCCCATGCCCCATCAATTCCCTGTCATATCCCACACCCACCATGCCCTCCTCCATGCCTGTATTTCCCCTGTATATGCCTCCTCATATCTCCCATGCCCCTTCGTATCCTCCATGCCCCCTTGATACCACCTCACATTTTCCACACCCCTTCATATCTCCAATTCCACCTCAATGTCCTTTCATATCCCCCATGCTCCTTCCATGCCCCCATGCTCCCTGCATACCCACTTTCTCACTATCCACTATGGACAGAACAAATTAACAATTGGCAACTCTGGTAAGTCTTTGAAGTGCTCATGTAACTGACACAATAAGCAAGGGAGTTTGAAAATCTACTCTGAAAAATACTGCTCAGCTTACAGCTTCAAAAAAAGTGTCAATCAATCAGAACCATTCATAGTATCAATGACAGAACAAATTTCAAACACTTTATACTTCTTAATCTTATGTAACTAAACACACAGGCATTGAAAAAATCTTCAAAGAAAGGTTACTACAATGCAATAAATATGTCATCACTCCCCTCTGCAGCTGTGTAAACAGACACCTGCTGAGAGCTAAGTGAGTAGCTATTCTTGAAGCTCAGCCAAGAATTTATAATGAGGCCATCTAGCAACTGTATCAACAGCAGTTACAACAGAATGCTTCCTCCTCAAACTAATTCACTTGTCTAACTTCCTCTCCTTTAAGATATTCCTTAAAACCTCACTATTTGACTAACCCATCCTAATATCTCTTTATGTGACTTGGTGTCAAATTTTGTTTGATAATCACTCCTTGGGATGTTTTATCAAATTAAAGGTGCTATATTAATGCAAGTTGCTGTTGTCGTTATATTACATAAAGTTAAAGAGGTAACTAGATTTCCCTGTGTTAATCATTTTTCTCCCCAATTTCAGACTGATCTTTAAACATTCAGTTTTTTTGCCTTACCTTTCCTGTTATGTTTCCTTGTATAAGTCTGCCATGGCCATTTTAAAAAATGGCATGTACCCATATCATTTATTACAGTCCATGGGCAGCCCTGATTTTCTGCTTACTCGCTAGTAATTGATCTGACTGAAATCAATCTATCTGCCAATGGCGAATTACACTGGACTCTGTTTTGTCATGTGATTGGGGTGTAGATGGAGTTCTGCAGGGTTTGTCTACTTTCCATAAGTAAGCTACTGAAGATTTGTTAAAATAATTATAATTTATTTACAGCTCTATGTACATCTTAGGAACTCTGCTTAAGATTGGACTTCTCCTTCCTCCAGGTCTCTGTTACTTAGTCATGTGACATAACATCACAGTTACATCTACATCAGGCACTTCTGATGTTAACCCAATCTTTACGCAATGTGCTCCACTTTTGGTGCTTATATGGTTAATGTGCCAGGTAGCCTGCAGGCATAATTTTTTTCTACACTGGGTAGAACTGGCAGGATTTCCGCAGAGGCTGACATCCTATCCAGCCAGCTTTCATGTGTGACATCAAGATGGGAGGGAGGGAAGAATGGAAGTGGTGCTTGCTCTTTGTTCTCAGAATTTTAGAGCTGGCCAGAAAGAGGTACCTGGCAGAAACAGGTGCTGTCCGAATTTCATGCTCTCCCTACCTAGTTTGCATCCCAAGCAAGCTGCAATTCTAAGGTAAAGTCTGTGGAAAAAATGTTTTCAGGGATGTCTATTAAAATATCAAAATTGTGTATTTTCACGTTAGAAACATTCACTCAACTAACTTTAGCATTCAGAGAGCATTTTTAGGACTCTCTCTCCTTGGATATGTGTGATTATTCAGATCCCCTCAGAATAAGAAGTAAATTAAGGAAAACTTATGGCAGTGTAAAAGCACGTAAGCTGCAGCAAGAAGCAGGCACAATGGGTTAATTGGCTCTGCCTTGTTTCATACTGCAGGTCTGGTTATCAGCTTGGCTCTTGCTTAATTATCAATTACTTCAGCACCATCATTGCTATCGGCATGGGTTAAACAGAAAATCTGCATTAAGATAAAAGCAAAAAACTGCGGATGTTGGAAATCCAAAACAAAAACAAAAATAAAAATACCTGGAAAAACTCAGCAGGTCTGACAGTATCTGCGGAGAGGAATACAGCTAACGTTTTGAGTCCGTATGACTCTTTAACAGTTCTGTTGAAGAGTCATACAGACTCAAAATGTTAGCTGTATTCCTCTCCGCAGATGCTGTCAGAAATTCTGCATTAATGGTTTCCAATGGGCCTACTTTACCATTAACTGCCTCAACGATTATTATTCTTTGCCTGTTAATGCCACTCACATGTTAGAAACAGAAAGTAGAAGAGAAAGCACAAAGCATATTGATACATTCTACTGAAGGAACTTAATATTATACCTTGGGATTACAGTTTACAAATGTTTCCATGCCTTGTTTGAAATTCCGTTATTTTTGTAGAGGCTTAACATATGTACTTTACGAGAGAGGAATTTCAAAAGGATGTGTTAAATGCTCCTCCTTCATTATCCAATTGTGTCATGTCAATGAGATGAATAAATCAGAGTAGAAGATGCCAAAAATATCAGAAATAAAGATCATTAAAAAAATGAAGATACAAATCTTGTTAAAAATGATCGCTGGTTTTATTCATTAGGTATGTAACTTTTCACAGTGTGCATATTCTCATGCCCAGCAGTTCATCCCATGCATAAACAGCCTTCATCTGGTAAAAGATTAATTGTTCATCCCTCCACCTGACAAGAAGCTTGTGCAGTCGGAGCCAGCACCACAGGATGAATCATGTTGGCAGGATAAGTAGCAACAGATGAATTAGAACATATTGGTCTAGCTTTGAGGCTATGATGTGTCATGTTCCATCCGGAACAATTACAGTTTAATTTGCACTATTTTTTGCCATTTGCAGTCCCCTCACATGGTCACTTCAGACTGTAGATTAACTCATTTCATCATATTGCTTACTGAAATACAGCACAACATGAAATGCTGGCACAGGTAACATCTAGGTTATAGAATGCCCACACTCATAGTTGATTAGAATAGTCGCTTGATAGTACAGAACTTGAGTATTGCTGAAAAAACAGACATGTCTTAGCTTTTCATCTTACACTCATCAGAGCACTTGCAAGAAAACCAATATGAGGGGAAAAACAACAATTTATGCTGTACGTGAAGAGACTGCTGACTGGTTAGCAAGTGACGTTGCCATGGAGATTGCACCACTGATGGTGACTGACAGTTAACTGCCAGGCTTGACCCTGATTGATCAAGGCATTGCCCTGAGCAATAAGTCAGCAAATGGCTATCACTTATTTTGTTTAGATGAAACAGGCGCAATGAATATACATGTTCTTTCTGCCTGCAAAGAACAGGGCCTTGTATATTAATATATGTAGTTTCCAGTACACGCAAATGCGCCACATTGCGAGCCCAGCTGACAATCTTAAATTGGTTGTCAGCGTAATTCTTAGCACTTTGATGATTATTTAGCAAATGTTGTCCAATTGCAGAATCACATCTAATGTTAGACACTGCTTTGAATTTTGCAAGCACGGGCTTGCTGAGTATGGTCTGTACCCTGCCCATTGCGAACAGCGGCTGGGACATGCTGTTTGATATGATCCACCAGTCTTTGGGATGTACAGCCGTCGTACCTAGCATCACACTGGTGCTGAAATTCATATACCGCATTACTCATTTGCTCACCATGCAAGCTTGATGCTGAAATAGGGTGCATCAAATGTATCCTGCAGGATAATGGCCACCCTGATCAGGTCATTTTGTCACACAAACTCTTGAAAGGGCCTAAGGCCATCACTTTTGGCCCTGAAAGGTGCCCATCTGCCTCAGATTACCCAGGAAGGGCAAGGTATCTCAAAAATTTGAGCGACAGGTGAAGCTAGCTGTTTCACACTGCTACTATGCAGCAGCAACAAGAGTGGTATTCATCACTAACAGGATGCTGCTGATCAGCCAAAAAGACATTCTGCCTATCACATAAATGAGTAATGTGGTATATGAATTTCAGTGCCAATGTGATGCTAGGTACATAGGCCGTACATCCCAAAGACTGGCAGATCATATTGAACAGCACGTCCCAGCCGCTGTTCACAACAGGCAAGGTACAGACCATAAAATAAAAACAAAAAAACTGCGGATGCTGGAAATCCAAAACAAAAACAGAATTACCTGGAAAAACTCAGCAGGTCTGGCAGCATCGGCGGAGAAGAAAAGAGTTGACGTTTCGAGTCCTCATGACCCTTCGACAGAACTTGAGTTCGAGTCCAGGAAAGAGCTGAAATATAAGCTGGTTTAAGGTGTGTGTGTGGGGGGCGGAGAGAGAGAGAGACAGAGAGGTGGAGGGGGTTGGTGTGGTTGTAGCGACAAACAAGCAGTGATAGAAGCAGATCATCAAAAGATGTCAACAACAATAGTACAATAGAACACATAGGTGTTAAAGTTAAAGTTGGTGATATTATCTAAACGAATGTGCTAATTAAGAATGGATGGTAGGGCACTCAAGGTATAGCTCTAGTGGGTTTTTTTTTATATAATGGAAATAGGTGGGAAAAGGAAAATCTTTATAATTTATTGGGGAAAAAAAAGGAAGGGGGAAACAGAAAGGGGGTGGGGATGGGGGAGGGGACTCACGACCTAAAGTTGTTGAATTCAATATTCAGTCCGGAAGGCTGTAAAGTCCCTAGTCGGAAGATGAGGTGTTGTTCCTCCAGTTTGCGTTGGGCTTCACTGGAACAATGCAGCAAGCCAAGGACAGACATGTGGGCAAGAGAGCAGGGTGGAGTGTTAAAATGGCAAGCGACAGGGAGGTTTGGGTCATTCTTGCGGACAGACCGCAGGTGTTCTGCAAAGCGGTCGCCCAGTTTACGTTTGGTCTCTCCAATGTAGAGGAGACCACATTGGGAGCAACGAATGCAGTAGACTAAGTTGGGGGAAATGCAAGTGAAATGCTGCTTCACTTGAAAGGAGTGTTTGGGTCCTTGGACGGTGAGGAGAGAGGAAGTGAAGGGGCAGGTGTTGCATCTTTTGCGTGGGCAAGGGGTTGTGCCATAGGAGGGGGTTGAGGAGTAGGGGGTGATGGAGGAGTGGACCAGGGTGTCCCGGAGGGAGCGATCCCTACGGAATGCCGATAAGGGGGGTGAAGGGAAGATGTGTTTGGTAGTGGCATCATGCTGGAGTTGGCGGAAATGGCGGAGGATGATCCTTTGAATGCGGAGGCTGGTGGGGTGATAAGTGAGGACAAGGGGGACCCTATCATGTTTCTGGGAGGGAGGAGAAGGAGTGAGGGCGGATGCGCGGGAGATGGGCCGGACACGGTTGAGGGCCCTGTCAACGACCGTGGGTGGAAAACCTCGGTTAAGGAAGAAGGAGGACATGTCAGAGGAACTGTTTTTGAATGTAGCATCATCGGAACAGATGCGACGGAGGCGAAGGAACTGAGAGAATGGGATGGAGTCCTTACAGGAAGTGGGGTGTGAGGAGCTGTAGTCGAGATAGCTGTGGGTGTCGGTGGGTTTGTAATGGATATTGGTGGACAGTCTATCACCAGAGATTGAGACAGAGAGGTCAAGGAAGGGAAGGGAAGTGTCAGAGATGGACCACGTGAAAATGATGGAGGGGTGGAGATTGGAAGCAAAATTAATAAATTTTTCCAAGTCCTGACGAGAGCATGAAGCAGCACCGAAATAATCATCGATGTACCGGAGAAAGAGTTGTGGAAGGGGGCCGGAGTAGGACTGCAACAAGGAATGTTCCACATACCCCATAAAGAGACAGGCATAGCTGGGGCCCATGCGGGTACCCATAGCCACACCTTTTATTTGGAGGAAGTGAGAGGAGTTGAAGGAGAAATTGTTCAGCGTGAGAACAAGTTCAGCCAGACGGAGGAGAGTAGTGGTGGATGGGGATTGTTCGGGCCTCTGTTCGAGGAAGAAGCTAAGGGCCCTCAGACCATCCTGGTGGGGGATGGAGGTGTAGAGGGATTGGACGTCCATGGTGAAGAGGAAGCGGTAGGGGCCAGGGAACTGGAAATTGTTGATGTGGCGTAAGGTGTCAGAGGAATCACGGATGTAGGTGGGAAGGGACTGGACAAGGGGAGAGAGAAGGGAGTCAAGATAACGAGAAATGAGTTCTGTGGGGCAGGAGCAAGCTGAGACGATCGGTCTACCGGGGCAGTTCTGTTTGTGGATTTTGGGTAGGAGATAGAAGCGGGCCGTCCGAGGTTGGGCAACTATCAGGTTGGAAGCTGTGGGAGGGAGATCCCCAGAGGAGATGAGGTCAGTGACAGTCCTGGAAACAATGGCTTGATGTTCAGTGGTGGGGTCATGGTCCAGGGAGAGGTAGGAGGAAGTGTCTGCGAGTTGACGCTCAGCCTCCGCGTGGTAGAGGTCAGTGCGCCAGACAACAACAGCACCACCCTTGTCAGCGGGTTTGATGACAATGTCAGGGTTGGACCTGAGAGAATGGAGTGCAGTAAGTTCAGAGAGAGACAGGTTAGAATGGGTGAGAGGAGCAGAGAAATTGAGACGACTAATGTCGCGCCGACAGTTCTCAATGAAAAGATCGAGAGAAGGTAAGAATCCAGAGGGAGGGGTCCAGGTGGAGGGAGAATATTGAAGATGGGTAAAAGGATCCGTTGAACTGGGAGAGGACTCCTGCCCAAAGAAGTGAGCCCGGAGACGAAGACGGCGGAAGAAGAGTTCAGTATCATGCCGAGCCCGAAATTCATTGAGGTGAGGGCGTAAGGGTATGAAACTAAGTCCTTTGCTGAGCACTGAACGTTCAGCATCGGAGAGGGGAAGGTCAGGGGGTATAGTGAATACACGGCTGGGGTTGGGATTGGAAGATGGGGTGGGGACGGAGGGACAGGCAGGGGTGGAGGGTCCTAGATGGGTGTTGGTGTCGATGAGTTGTTGGAGCTTGCGTTCCTTAGCACTTGAGAGAAAGAGAAAAAGTTTCTTGTTGAGGCGTCGGATGAGCCGAAGGATAAAATGAAACTGGGGGCACGCGCAGCTTTGAAAAAGGGTACGGCGGTGCTGCTGGAGGGAGAGGTCGAGTGTGTTCATATAGCGGCGCATGGCACTGAGAGTGGATTTCAGAATGTGACGGGAACAGCAGTCCGAGAACAGACCATACCCAACCAGACCGTGCTTGCAAAACTCAAAACAGTGTCCAACATTAGATGTGATTCCGCAATTGGACAACGTTTGCTAAATATCCTCAATGTGCTAAGAATTACCCTGATAACTAATTTAAGGTTGTCAGTCGGGTGTGCAATGTGGCACATTTGCGTGTACTGGAAACTATATATCTTAATACAAAGGGCCCTGTTCTTTGCAGACAGAAAGAACATATACAGTCATTGTGCCTGTTTCAGCTAAACAAAATAAATGACAGCCATTTGCTGACTTATTCCTCAGGGAAATGCCTCGTCCTATCAGGGTCAAGCTGTCTGGCTTAAATTTTAAACAATGCTTGGCAGTTAACTGTCAGTCACCATCAGTGGTGCATTCTCCATGGCAACACCACTTGCCAACCAATCAGCACTTTCTTCACATACAGCATAAACTGTTGTTTTCCCCCTTATATTGATATCTTTGTGAGTGTCCTGATGAGTGCAAGACAAAAAGCTTAGACATGTCTCTTTTACCAGCAAAACTAATTAGAAATTAAAATTCTGCTAATGCCTCACTTTTTCCTGAGGACGATGTACATACATCTATATTTGTCACAGTGGTAGTTCATATCACGTTTACTGAAATTCTTTGAAATGTATAAACCTGTTCTGAGATTCAGCAGTGTGTAAATATTTAAAATTGGAAATTCAATGGTTTTAGGCTGTTCATACAGATATGAGAGCCGGTAATTTATCACTTTAACCCAGGTCTCCAAGGGTGGAATTTTATGCCAGGACAGGAAAGTGGAGTTCAGACCACATCCAGATCATCCATGACCTCATTGAATGGCAGAACAGGCTCAAAGGGCCTTGGTCTACTCCTGCTCCTAAGTCTGATGTTCCTACATTCTAATGTTTAAGTGCCTCCAAACTAAGCTACTGAGAAATCCAAAAGGTGGAGCTCATAAATAGCATGTAAATGATAGAGAATTTAGTGAACTCAACCTGACAACGTATGATCTATGGACTTTAAAAAATGCAGAATGCAATAGACCTTTCATTTTAATTCTGCAAATTAATCAGACCTACATTTTGCAACATATTATAATTATCTGTAGACTTAAATGTTCATAATTGTGCAATCCTTCTATTATTTTATGCTAGATTTTATTTTCATGATTTTCTATAACTATGTTATTAATTATGTTTATTTGATTTATTTGTATCACCATCAAAATGCGGCATCTGCCGCCATGATGATTTTTCAATAAACCAATTATCTAATATAAAAAGCACACTATTTTCACATAGGGAAACATTCTGCTTAACCAAGTCCAGATATTTTGGCTGCATTGATTTGCACCACACGTAGGTTAGAGCAGATTTGTTGCATGGTCCTAACATGTTCTCTAAGCTTGTCTCTGGTTAGATGGCTCTGCCCCTGCACAGGTATGCTTCACTGATCGACTCAAAACATTTTTATGCCAGTACCTGTTTTCATACCAGCCTCCAGATTAACATCTTCCAGCAACTGTTATATCAAATTTCAGAACTTCCTCATGGGATATACTATGGTCATTTGCCACCAGCATAGCGAAAGAATCTACACATATCAGCTGATGACATGTCAGTCACCTTGAAGCTCTAGAGGCCCAAAGTCAATTCTACATACACCACTGGTTGCTCAATTCAGGTCCTTGTGTGAAGGACTCTGTCAAGCCTGGTGAGGTTGACTCTCCTTCCACGGTGTTCAGTAATATGTTGTGCAAGCCAGAGACCTCTGACACTGCAACCATTCTTTGTGCCACAAACCCACCCCTTAGCTCCACCTTGGATCTTAAACATGGGACAAAAGAAGCCCCACTGTAGCATGCTTGGAACCATAAAAGAGAACTGTTTTGACACATGCCATATATATAACTAGTCCTGTAATTTTACTGTCATTTAAGAAAGTCAGGAAACACCAATGTGTCCCTAGACCACTTTTCAGCACAAACTGTGTGCAGTCTAAAGCTAGTATCCACTATGATCCCAGGTATCAATATGAATCAAAAACTGAGGCCAATGTCCCTTGTATTTTCCAGGCAATATCTTTTCTATTTTCTGAGTAAATTTTTCTACTCTTACTAATAGATCCTATTATTAACCCTACTCCAAAAAAATGATTTTCTACTACACAAATACAGCACTTTCACCATAATTACCAGAGCTGACAGCTTTAGACTGGATGTAACTGCAAAACGCTTTTAAAACTTTAAACGAATCTGACTGCTCCCATTTTAATGATTGTATTTCCTAGAACACCAGTGCCTTTCTCTTGAGAAGATGGTAGAATTTTAATGTGGCTGGGCCCATTACTGACAATATCACTATGGAATCAAACACTGTAACAATCAAAAAAAACCTTCAAGGTCCTTAAAACCAAGCTCTGCTCTTTAATTTACAATACCTATCATAAGGTTATTCGCTGAATTTCCTGCGAGATCTTGAACTGGATGTTACTCTGCTGTGATTCTAAATGCATGCTACAGTCTGAAATAAGTGATTTAATATCACTGGTTCAAACCAACTACCTTTGATAGCCTGCTAAAACTATAACCAGCTATTGGTAATCTCCCAAACGGTCCACTACTGAATCAACAACTGCCCCTTTACAAACTTATCAAACTCTATGTGAGTTATTTTTGGAAGTAAAACAAATGAGTAAACCAAAACAATATCAAAGCATTGGGATTAAAAATAAAGTGGCTTTAAGATTTGAAAATAGAAGGCTAATGTTATACCAAAATGAAGTGACTGAGTATTAACCTACAATATACTGTCTGTTCAACCAGCAACCAATTCAAAATGACTTGTGGTTACTTACTTGATGAGAAATTGGCTTCAGTGTGAACGGGAGGAGTGGAAGGAAGGAAAGATGGGTATCCAACAAAGAAGGACCGTAAAGAACGTTCAGAGAGAAGAGGAGAACGTTGAGCAGGGATGTTCTCGCAGCTACCAACACTATTGTGAATCTTCAGGTTTAGTGGTTTGTTCTTTTTCTTTGCTCTGGCAGAATGATACAAAGGTAACAAATCAGCAAAGACCTATTCACATGTACAAACCAAGCCCCCCAAGTATAATAAAAGACCCACTACTTAGAAACAATAATGACTACAGAAACAACTACTGCTGGACATTAAAAGAGATGCAAACATCTTTCTGCCTCAACAAAAACAGAATTACCTGGAAAAACTCAGCAGGTCTGGCAGCATCGGCGGAGAAGAAAAGAGTTGACGTTTCGAGTCCTCATGACCCTTCGACAGAACTTGAGTGAGCCGATGCTGCCAGACCTGCTGAGTTTTTCCAGGTAATTCTGTTTTTGTTTTGGATTTCCAGCATCCGCAGTTTTTTTGTTTTTATCTTTCTGCCTCTGTTCAGCTTTGATTAGTTCTTAAATAACTTTCCGGGATTTTACTGCAGGATTGATCAAATTTCAAGTTCTAGTACTCACTGCAAATATTTCAACAAATTGAACAAAGGAAATATCTTATAAAGTAGTAGGTAGACATATTTCAAATACAATACAGTTCTTCATTTTCCACAGATCTAACTGCTGGGTCAGTGGAAAATATCAAGGAACACGTTGGAAAATTAAAATTTGCCTGCAAGTATCACATTAAACCTTTGAGTTTTGAATGAAGGATTAACAACAAAACCTGTTGCCTCCACCCCACCTTCAAAAGGCTACTTAAGATCCACCTTTTTAACAATGTCTTCAGTTACTTCCCTTACCTGTTCTCTGGCTATTGTTTGCCTCACTGAAGGATCATGGGATGTTCCACTAGGTTAAAGGTGACATTTAAGCGCATGTTGTTGTTATTATTGAGGCAAATCAGTTTGATGAGTATAGTTAGTGCTGTTGGTGCATGATAACCATCTCCCCTCATTATTTTATACACTGGAAGGAATACAACTGTTAGAAAAATGCTTATTTAGAGAAACATTTTTCTACGGTTACATTAACAGACAGTTAGAGGGCCTTTGTTTTTGCTGGCTGGAGGTTTTGTAAATAATGGCCCCAATATTTGCTTGGAGCCTGGATGAGAAACAATGAAATTTTTAATTTTACTGAAGTTTTTCCCACCCAACAGCCAGCTTGATTGATATGCTGATTGTCTGTTAACAACTCAGGAGTGAATGGTAGATGATTTAGAGATAGTGGGGGTGGTGTGGTGGCTGAACATGACAGAGAGGAGGGCCACTTGCAGAATATAATGAACAATGAACAGCTAGAGAATAGGTGTGTGGAATAGTAGCAATCAGAGATTACCAGGAGTGAGTTGGGGGGGGTGGGGACATGAAATGCAGGGGTGAGAGGGCGCGGGTGGAAGGGGTGGGAAAAGTTGAAGATTGCTTGGAGTGGAGTCAGACATCAGTGGGGTCTGATCATGGGGTATATAAAGAGATATGATTGAGGACTTGGGGAAATACTCCTGTTTCTCTTGGCCCAGAAGCAGTACACTTACCTCATGGCTTTTGCCTCTTTTTACATGCTGGGATTTCTGCAGTAACCTAGTCTCCACTGGTTAAAGATAAACATTTTGGTAAATTGGGTGCATGCACTGCCTGCGAGAAGATTGAACGCCTGCCCTCTGACTTGCCTCTGTTAAAACTGGGTGGGTTGGAGACAGATTGGGGCTGGGTTTGGGAAATGGAAAATTTTTACCTTGCATCCAAACATCCTTGGGGATTTAAGATCCTCCCCACCACCCCCCTGGCTCATGAGAGAGTTAATCAGGAGAAATAATCCATGAATTGGCTCTTCTAAAGGAGAGAATGGGGGATAATTAGATGACTATATATGTGCACTCAAACTGAAAAATGATGTAATTACATAAAAAGATTAAATAATTTACATTTGTATAATTTAGAACTGGGTGTTGATCCAATCCTGATAGGGTTGAATTTTTGCCATGTTGGGCGGGCTCGACAGGAGCAGTCACACAGCCAACCACCGCCCGCGATTGGCTCCGCAACACCATTTTACACAGGCGGGCCAATTAAGCGTCACCCAACGTAAGGCGTGAGTGGTAGTGCTCAGCGCTACCTGTGCGGGTGGGAGGAGGAGGAGGGAGAGTTGGGGCCAGCGTTCTTTCGCACATGCACGAAAGCATAGAGCTGCCTCAGGGAGATTGAAGTGCTTTAGAAAGAAATAAATAAATGGAAAAAAATTTAATTAAACATGTCCCCTCATGTGACACAGTCACATGAAATGGGACATATTTTTACCTTTCAGAAATTTTTTTTCTTTAATTCAAAGAAGCTTTAGGAAACCTCATCCCGCTCGTGGATGAGATTTCATAAAAAACGTAAAGACCCCTTGGCCTTTTTGTCTACCCGCCAACCGTGAGGTTGGATGGGCAGTGTAAAGTTGACCTTCGTTACTTCCTTAATAGGCCTTTTTAATATTGGCAAACGAAACATTGCGAGACAGCACAATGATGTTGGGACGCACACCCAACTTCATCGCGCATCATTTTACACGCTGGTGTGTCAGGCCCGTCCCTGCACACTGACTGAAAAATCCTGGCCATAGTTTCTGGACTCCAATTATGTTATTTGTGACTGACTAATATGTGCTCAGTCAAATGCCTTCCATCTAAGCTAGTTGCCCAGTAAAAATTGATCCCCTATTTGATAATTTTTTTATTTTTCAAATTCCTTTATATGACTCAAAGGTATTTCACCAAAGTGTTTCTGGATTTGCTTTAGCACATTTTATTTGCAACCCCCCAGACACATACAAGATATGAACTTACAAAACAACTACTGTTGAGATGCAAATATAAGTTTGTACCATCTTCATGGCAAGACTCTAAAAGATATCTGTGATGGCTGAATCCAAATATTAATATTTTTTGTGCCATTTTATTTTTGAATTTACCGTGCAGTTTTTCAGTTTTAATATTAGGCTCATTGCAAACTTTAAGGGGGCAAAATTCGATTTGGTTGGTAGCTCAAGATACAGGGGTTATATCTGCTGCTTCTTCTAATCCCTGCCAATATCCCATTCCATTGCAGCCAGCTGGCTGGGTGATGACAGTGAAGTATAGCGAGGTAGGGCCACCAGATGGTCAAAGACCCGCGGGAATTATTGGTGCTGTCTGTGGAAAAACGGGGAAGTTACTAGAGGGAGAGTTTGTAAGTCTGTGATTTGTATTTTAAAATGTTTTTTGTCAGACAACTTTTTTATTTTAATAGTGGCATGGTTGAAGAACTGTCAAGGTGCTTGCTTAAAATTTTGAGGGTATTGGGGAGGAAAGTGAAACTAGGGGAGAAAAGTTTTGCTATTCTGACTAATGAATAACAAAAATGGAACATAACCAAGGTGAAATATACAGACGAGGAAACATTTATCCAATGAGAAAAATGACTAGTTATTGAATGGTTACATGATATAGGACAGACTCAAGCAAGGATGATAGACACAAGTCATTTCTGATAAAATAGTCAAATGCATTGTGAAAGCACCTTTATTGTCTCTGTATTACTTTCACCCATTGAAACTATGCAGATGACTGAAATAGTACATTGGTTCCCCTTTTATCTTGAGGACATGAGGTCGTGTTTCCTGCATTATTACCATACAACAGGATTTCCTCCTGCAGCAATTACATTTTGTGCTCGTGAAATTAGTTCATCTTGAATAATAATTAAATTGTAAAGCCATCATGCCCTTCTGACAGATCCATTATTTCTAACTGGAGAACAAATGAATGGCTTTTTGAAATTGAGGTATTCATTTTGTAAAATAATGCGGAGAAATAATTTACAAAGTAGTAGGACATTTATTGGCACTTGAATGTGATAAAAACAGTAATACAAATACTGCATGACAGGATAAGGCACATGGTTGCATCAGATCAGACAGCTGTATCAAGAGTGGCATGTGGTACTTGTCAAAATGAGGAATAGGTCATCCAAAATAGGAGCTAGGAGTGGTTTCACACAGTATTTTCTGTAGCTATAAAATAGTTTCGCGGCAATGACGATGTTAATGAGTTAACACCATGTTGAGCTTTCCATTTAAAACCATTTATGTTGTAGTAAAATAATTTGATAGTTTTAACTTTAATTTGCAACAGGACTTTCATAATTCAGTTTTATGAAAATATAATGTAGGGAATACTACAGGGAAATATTACTGATTTTTATTTGGGTCCTTCACAATAGGATATCACATCATTAACAGTGGATAAATTAATTTATCACTATAAATGTTGCCCCCACATGTTGAGCAAATTTCCGCAAAATAGCTTGTTTATTATGTGTATAGATTGTGACAATTCCTCCTTCAACTCAGACAGAGGCTTATAAATTTCACACATGACTTGACTTGCAGCAATTCACTTGTGAACATGGCAGTACCATGTTTATAGTATCTGGCTGGAACTGCTATACTGTAGCCTAGGAAGAGTTTCTCACTAGTGTCAAGTCAGTCTAGAGTTTGGATTTATACTGCAACTTTAGCATCATTACAAAGCATTTCCATATAAAATTTCCATATAAGCATACCCAAACCAAGTCAATAGGGGGGTGGAATTTGACCTGGCCAGGGATGCAGAATGGGCATACCACATCTGCCCCCAGTTGTATGTGGCCTCACTTTAGCCTTATAAGTCCCATCTGCAAGGACTTTTTCATTCCAAGTCCATCGATATGGAAAACTGGCTGCCCCCTTATCTGGTACCTCAGGATAAACTTCAAATTCTCTCTAACTTCAAATCCCATTTGTTTTGCATCTCTTATTAGTTTATCCTCAAGTTTTTTGGCAATCACCAAAACTTCACAATCATGAGGACTTCTGCTTCCAAACTGTTCTGTGGCCTTTATTTCATTGTGTAATCTATTCAAGCTATGGCCTCCACTTGCACATTATGTCTGTCAGGACCAAGACTGCAAAATCAACCTATTGCAGTATCAGAGGGTCTTTTCCCACCATGTGATCATTCTCTGATGCATGAGACACTTCCGGACCCTCTATCAGTGCTTGCACTGTGCTTTCTTACTTTCCATTATTTCATCCCATATGCTGCACTTCTTAACCATTATCCTGGATCAAATTATATTTAAACTTGCCAATATCTTTTTCTGCACATCCTTCCATTCACTAGACTCCCTCTAGAATAGATATCACTAGTATACCCAACAGCCAGTTTAAGTTTGTGTCTTATTATAGGGGCTGAAGTGAATGACCAGTAAATATCCACCACCTGCACCCACTTAAATGCAATTAACTGTTATCCCTGGTGGCCCAGGGTATATATTTCTCAATCAACAACACTAAAAAAGAGTTATCTGGTCATTATCACATTGCTGTTTGTGGGAGCTTGCAGTCCATAAATTGGCCTCTGTGTTTCCAACATTTCAACAATGGCTGCACTTAAAAAGCACTTCATTTGCTGTAAAGTGTTTTGGAACATCCTAAAGTCAGGAAAAGTTATATATAAATGCAGTTATTTCTTTCTAATTTTCTACTGTACTCTCAGTGTACAAGCAGATACCATACTCAGTGTTCTAATATTATATTAGTAGCATATAAGTGGATACTATAATTCCAGTGTACCAAAACTGTGCTATGCAAGTAGATTATTACAGAGCATTTCATCTGGACAGCATAGGCATCTTTGAAACTTATATTAAAAAAGTCACTCCACTTACAAAATCTCTTATTTGGCCTGAGCAAGGACTTCTACAATGTAATATCATTTTGAACATTAATATTTATAGGCTGCCAAATCAGATGAGTAACAAATATACGTTGGAATCAAGTTCTTGGTATATTTCTTTTAAATGTGTGAAGCAAACTTTGAATCCTGCAGCACTGCAAGACAATTCATTTTATCAGTGGGAAGAATTTTCCCCATGTTGGGCGGGTCGTGCGGGAGCCAGCGTGGGCGGTTGTGGATTCGATCGCCAGTGATCGGGACCGCACCATCATTTTATGCGGGCGGGCCAAATAAGGCCTGCCCAGCGTGTTTGGTGACTCCTGGGGACGGCGGGAGTGGGCGGGTGGTGATGGATCGGCAATTGCCACCGGGTCAAATGGCGATCTGGCAGCCTGTTTAAAGACCAAGCTGCAGCCACTCCAAGGCTGCTGGACATGGCCAGAGGTTGGGGCCAAGGCATATCTAGGCTGGCCATGCAGGAGGATAGGGTGGGTGGTCACTGTGCTCCCAGGTTTTCAGACGAGTGCCTTGCTGCCCTCCTCGAGGAGGTGGCAGCACGGCGGGAGGTGCTCGTCCCTGAGGACGGGAGGAGGAGGCCACCCCACTTGACCAAGCGGGCGTGGAGATGGTAGCAGAGGCCGTGAGCTTCCATGATGTGGTGCGACACTCATGGACCCAGTGTCGCAAGCGCTTCAATGACCTGCTGTGCACGGGAAGGGTAAGTAGCATGTTGGCATCATTCAGTTCACCCATCATGTAAGCTTCTCCCCCACTGGCGCCTCACCCATGTCTGAGTGGCCCGAGTGCAATGAGTCATTGACAGCATATGTCCTTAGCTGGGAAGCCCAGCAGATATTCCCTATGTGTTGGTCAGCCTGAGAGGGCTGTGATGAGATGGGTTCTGCACCCGCAGCATGTGATAGACTGACACCCACATGACTGTGGTAGGGGCAACTTGAAAAAGCTACGCCCAAGCGCAGTGTTCAAACTCCACGACATGTCAAAGTCAGGGTGACGACATGGTGGGAGGAGATCTTCAAGGTCCTGTGGCACAGATGGATGTGCTGCTCTCTGTGCTCCACCTCATTGTGCTTCCTTGCAATGGCAGGTACAACTGTGTGCTCCCAACTATGATGAAGGCAGCATGTGGCCAAGGAGTGGGGGGGGGGGGTGGTGGTTGGCGGTAGGACACACCAGGCATATTTGTGTGAGTACTGGCCAGCAGCGGGGAAAGGATGCATTGCACCTCTGCAATGGTCAACTGGGCTTGGGGTGGGCCGGCCGCCAGGAGATTGACGGTTCAAGTATCACTTATCAATGCTATTTTTTCATTTCCAGGAGAAGAATTCTCATAACAGCGCCGAGCAGCTGAGGACTGGCGGTGGGCCAGGCCAGATTTTGCTGCTTAGCCATTTTGAGCAGGAGGCCCTCGACCTGGAGAGGTGGCACACGCCCAGGTCCACTGCAGCCGAAGAGGCTGGGGTTCCACAGGCAGGTATGCGTGGCCAGTACTTACATCACCAACAGTCTCTCAGCATCCATGGCAGTGGATGAGTGATGTAACCAACATGGTTTGCCCATTACATGTGGAATGATGAGCTCATGATGAGCCAAGGGACAGGCATGTACCTTGACAATGCCCGCACGCTAACTGATCGAGCGTCCTCACTCTTCCTTTCAGCATCTGCGGCGCAGGCCTGGGACCCGGAGCAGCAGGGGCTCCCTCTGATACCTGAGGGGCATGAAGTTCCAACATCACCAGCGTCACACCATCTTTGCCAGGCAGGCACCAGCGCAGATAATGGCACCTCAGAGGGCATCATATCTTCGGCTAGTGTCCCGGGTCACAGAGGTGAGGGCGCTTCACAGTCGCTGGAGGAGCTGGCGGAGACAGAGAGTGCCGATGGCGCCCGCAGCCGGAGGTCTGCAGGGGTCAAGGCACATGCTCAGTCCGTCGCTGATGATGAGCTTCTGGAGTCATCAGCGATGCAGCCAAGTGCTAACATGCGGCCAGGAGTGTGGGACCATCTGTTGGAGATACATGAGGCTGTGCTTGGCTTGGTGTCAGTGGTGGAGGAGTCTACATGGACCATAGCCAATGCATTGAGTCTCATGGCTGAGCACCAGGCTTCCTCCATGGAGAGTCTCATTGAGAGGCAGCTCCAGGGACAGGATCAGGGGTTCCTGGGGTTGCGCTTAGACCTGCAATCCCTCACAGGGGCATTGACCTCATGTGGTATGTGCCCGTGTGGGCGGTGGTTTGGGCACCAGGTATGTCACCTCGGTGCCCATCCATCTACGGTGAGCAGGGGGTGCCGAACAGACCTCATGTCGGTGGAGCAGCTGCCTGTCATCTCTGCTGGGGCCTCTCAGGGTGCACCGGATGAGGGCGGCAGCTCCTCCGCCCCTCTGGCACTGACCGCTGCAACCGAGGAGTATTGACGACTGAGGAGATGCCAGCTGCAGGGCTGGCAGCTCCCTCCCAGGTGGTGCTAAGACAGGCTCAACGGGCCAGGGGAAATCTGCCAAAGTCATCGAGGTCAACAGGACATTAGGGAGAGCAGGCTGTCTCAGATGCCAGTGCCAGCAAGGGGGCACTACAAAGACGTAGCGCCCGCAAACATAAAATGAAGGCACCTTAGGCACACCCGGGTTCATCACTGGTGGTTTTACGTTGGCCCCCCTGTGAGTTCCTTCTGATTGTGTGTGAAGTGCAACACCATTTTATTTCTGTTATGTCAAGAGATTTCTGTTACAGCATTACATTTATGTCATCTAAAATGGCCGGGGGTGCCTCTTTTCTCAGGCAGGTACATGGATTCCTGAGATTTCATGAGTGATTTGTGTGTCATTTACATTTATTGACTGGGCCTATCGCCAATGCTCCTATCCAGACAGATTTTGCACTAAGGTCTCCAGGATGGAGGCGACAGGCCAGGCTTGTGTTAGAGATCCATATGTTCTGTGCTAACTAAAGGTTCTTTGGGTTAAAGCGTTCCGGGTGTCCCTGCCTCCCTGGAGTATGCCCGGGTCAGCGTGTGCCCCCTCAGCATTTCCCTGTGCATACTCATCCTCGGACTCACTGCTAGGCTCATCGTGTTTAGCCACAGCCGCTCCGTCTACACCTTCTTCGCCCCCCTTTGCAGTCCAAGATTGTGGAGAGTGCAGCATGCAACCACTATCAGCGACACATGGTCTGGGGGTTACTGGAGTGCTCCCATGGAACGGTCCAGGCATCTGAAGCGCATCTTGAGAAGACCGATGGCTCTCTCCACCCACAGCCCTTATGGAGGCGTGACTTCGATTATACTGCTGCTCAGCTTCTGCTCTTGGATGGCGGAGAGGCATCATGAGCCACCATCTGTGGGTCCTTGTCACCCAGCAGCCATCCATCCAGCCGGGCTGGAGCACTGAAGAGCCCCGACACCTGGGAGTGAATGAGGATGAAGGCATTGTGGGAGCTGCCTGGGTACCTTGCACAGACTTGTAAAATCAGCATCCTGTGACCACACACTATCTGCTCATTCATGGAGTGGAAGCCCTTCCTGTTGACGAAGGTGCCAGGCTCACCTACTGACGCCCTTATGGCTACATGTGTACAGTCTATTGCGCCCTGGACGCGGGGGAAGCCAGCAATGGCCGCGAAGCCTCTGGCTCACTCTGTCTGGCTGGCCTCGTCCCAGCAGTAGTGGATGAAGGTCAAAGCACACCTGAACAGAGTGTTTGTGACCTGCTTGACACAAGTGTGGACAGCTGATTGCGAGACACCACAAAGATCACCCACCAACCCCTGGAAAGAGCCGGAGGCATAGAAGTTGAGGGCAGCTATGACTTTTAGAGCCACTGGCATGGGTGTCCACCCACACAGTTAGCTGAGATTTCTGGACCAATCATCTGACAGAGACTGTTGACTGTCTCCCTTGACAGATGGAGCCTTCTTCGGCACTGCACCTCAGACATACTGAGGTCGGTGCTTCACCTTATGCATACCCTGGCAAAAGGATGGTACAGTCTTCTGCAGCCCCTTGTGCCTTGGACTACCTCTTGGCCCTGCACCCCTTGTGCCTGCGCCAGTCCTCCCAAACGTGGCTCCCTTGCAGGCTGAATGTGCACTCCTGGCCTCCTCCCCCTTCTAGCCCTCCCTTCCTCCTCAGAGGAGATGCCTCCAGTGGAGAGCACAACTCCCATTCCCAGCTGCTATGCATTTGAGACTTCTCCACCTCACACAGGCAAGTTTCACTAACTTCTGAGCAGTAACTTTTAAATGTCTGGATTTGCAAACCCACTGAGCCCTCTTCTCCCGCCCGTGGATGAGCTTCAAGCAAATTTCTAATACCTGCCTGCCCATTGCGCCCATGCGACGAGCCGATGATCACAGGGGTGCCTTAAAATCCAGGTAATTGGAGCCTCAAGGGCCTTAAGTGGCCCATTAGTTAATGGCGGTCGCACAACGGACATCGTCGTGTGCGCGCGCACCAAAATATCACGATGGTGTGCAGTGACGTTGGGACGCGCGCTCGATGTCACCGCATGTCATATCACGCATCGGCGTGTGGCTCTTGCCCTCCTGCACGCCAACAGAAAAATTCTGCCCAGTGAGTAAGAGGAGTCCCTGATAAAAGTATGTCTTCAATGCATAAACAGAGGATGCATGAGTTGCTCAGGGTTTTGAAAAGTGACCCAGATGTTGGGATTGGAGTTTGCCAGAGCTGGAAAAGTAATCTTGACAATCTTTTTAGTTCTTTTGGCCACATATCCATGTGAGTGTAGATTAATCAACGTAAAAACCGCACTTCTGCAGTGTGAAATCTTTTAGAGAGAAGGCCAAAGAGACAACAGTTTTTCAGTGAGACTGGCATTGTTGGAAATAAGTTATGTTTAACTAAAATCAGACTCTGCAATGCTTTATTGGTATCATAAAGGGAAACTTTCAAGATCTTCATGATACATGTTGATAACTTTTTGTGGGATGGTATGCAATCTGTGCTATTAATAAGTTTAAGGCAGAAGTTAAAACTGGGAGACAGTCTTGTGAGGCGTTTAAATATATTGGATTAGATATTACGCAGAATAGGTCTGGAATAACATTAAGTCAACAATCCTATTTAGGGAGTGTTACTCGCATCCCAGCTAATCATGCTAGGTCAACACAGAAAGGTGATGTTATATCTGAAGAAGGGACAGAACAATGGCGAAGCTTGATTGGTCAGTTGAACTGATTTTATATTCAGGCTAGACCAGATGCTTGATTTGATGTATTAGAGTCAAGTACTATGATGAAACACCCTAAAGTAGAGAATGTTAGAGGGGCCTAGATAGGGTAGACAGGAAAGACTTGTTTCCCCTAGTTGAGGGGTCAATTACTAGGGGGCATAGGTTTAAGATGATTGGATTACAGGAGACATGAGGAAGAGCTTTTTCACCCAGATGGTGAGCGGTTGAGGCTGAAACACTCAACTCATTTAAAAGGTACCTGGATCTGCATCTGAAGTGCTGTAACCTGCAAGGCTGCAGACCAGGTGCTGGAAAGTGGGATTAAAATGGGCGGCTAGTTTCTTTTTCCTCTTTTAGGCTGGCGCAGATATGATGGGCTGAATGGCCTCTTTCTGCACCATAACTTTTCTATAGTTTTTTGTTTTAAGGGAAATTAAAACATTTTAAAAATTAAATCTCCAGAAATGATTACTTAAGTTCCCATCTTTAAGTGATCCAAAGAATGTGAAATTAGTCATTTTTACCAAGATTTCACAAGCTAACCTTCCTGATGGGTATTCTAATGTAGTTGGGTTCATAACATTTCTTGTGGGTGAAAATGGGAAATATTGTCCTTTAGCTCAGGAAGATAAGAAAATAAAAAGGGGTGTTAAGCTGCTTTAACTGCTGAACAATGGTTCTTGTGGAGGCAGTGGATATTGGATTCTACTTGTCAAATATTTTAAGTGGGATTCTGTACAAGAGGCATTCTGAAAATAGTATACCTATTGCATGTGATGTAGATAATTGTGGAGTAAGTGTGACTGAGAAAAGGTTATGGATCAACCTTGCTGGATTGAAACAAATGCTGGCGAGACAGGAAATCTCTAAAATTAAATAAGTGGATGCAAGTCATCAACTGTCTGATTGTTTTACAAAAGAAAATAAATTTATAAAGACATTGTTAGGATTCTAGAGGGGAGTCTTCAATGCAGTGCTTTGAATATAATTTGTTTTGAAAATTTGGTTATACATATTAACACTTTTTTATTTAAAGAGAGAGATGGGAATATGTTATCTGCATGACAGTTACGTTTTATTGTATGCAGATGGTCAGCATTAATTGGGCATTCACATGAGCCCCTACACACAAACACAGACCAAAATTGTTATTGTTGGGTTAGGAGGTGTATACTTCTAATGCGTAACTCTGTAAATAGATATGAAAGAGTGTAAAGGTTGGTATCCTTCACCCAGCTTTCTGGAATAGAACAAAAACTTCGTTGAAACAGTGCTGTCGGTTCTTTTATGTCCACCTGAGAGAGCAAATTAACATCAGTTAACATCTCAACCGAAAGACAGCATTGCCGATAGTGCAGCACTCCCTCAGTACCGCACTGGAATGTAAACCCAGATTTTTCTGTTCAAGTCCCGGGTGTGGACTTAAACCCAATCTTCTGACTCAACGGCAAAGGTGCTACCAACTGAGCCAGGCTGAAAGTACAGTATCAACTTATATAATGATGGTACAGTAATTGTACAGCATCCACTCACGCATCGATAGTACAGTACTAGAACAATAACAGTACAAATTTTAAGTGGATAGAAAGCAAAGATTTTTTCAATAATGGTATATCAATTAATTCATGGAGAAATATCAATTCCACAAAAGTCCTACTACTTAAGTAAAACATTAACAAATGAAGTTTGAAAGGTGGAATTTCAGTATTTTAATACAGGCTCTTGAGTATATTTTATTCTTGAATGACACGTACAATAATACTAAGCATTGATGATTATTGAATCATATTTTAGAGAAAAATTCATCTTTCTGTAGGCATTTATTGCAAGCAGATTTCAGTACAGGAATAAAGATGTCTTGTTGCGATTGTACAGCCTTGGTGAGACTGCACCTGGAGTACAGTGTACAGTTTGGTCTTGTTACCTATAGAGGTTCAGAGGGAGTGCAACGAAGGTTCACTAGACTGATCCCTGGGAAAGCGAGATTGACCTATGAGGAAAGTTTGAGGACACTGGGCCTGTATTCTCTAGAGTTTAGAAGAATGAGGGGCAATTTCATTGAAACCTACAAAATTCTTACAAGGCTCGACCAAGTAGATGCAGGAAGGATGTTTCCCCTGGCTGAGGGATCTAGAACCAGCGGACACAATCTCAGAATAAGAGGTAGACCATTTAGGACTGAGATGAGGAGGAATTTCTTCACTCAGAGCTTGGTAAATCTTTGGAGTTCTCTACCCCAGAGGGCTGTGAAGGCTCAGTCATTGAGTATGTAAAAGACAGAGATCAATAGATTTCTAGATAGTAAGTCATCAAAGGATATGGAGATAGTGCGGGAAAATGGCAGTGAGGTTGAAGAACAGCCATGGTCTAACTGAAAGGCAGAGCAGGCTCAAGGAGCTGAATAGCCTACTCGTGCTCCTATTTCCTATGTTTATAAACTCTGGAACAGGTTTACTGATCAGGTTTCTGGCTGGTAATCAGTTTTTAACAACCGTCCAACTATAAGAGTGCTCATCTTATGTGATTTTGCAGAGTCCACTTTACTTATGTACTGTTGGCAAGCTTTTGAAAGTTATTGGGGCCTAACATTGGAAATTTGCCAACAGAAGTAGGGAATCACATTTAAGGAGAATTAAACTGCTGCCCACAAGGAGCAGTAAGTATATTTAAAGGGACGCAAACTTCCAGTTAAGTGGCTATGCATAGAATGTCTTGGTAGCAATTTCAAAAACTGTATACATTTTTGGAAGTTAAATTGTTTGAGACCATGAAAATAATGCTGTACCATACCAAAAACAACAACAGATGGGTGCAGGTCAATCTGTTATATGCTATGTCCAATTACATTATAATGTGGCCAAAAAGTCCTGAAGCCTTTTACCTCTATTTTAGGTTAGTTGCAAATCTGGGCTGAGGTATCAAAATAGATAAATAGGTTTCCCATACCAACATTGCCCACAATTCTCCCATCAGCGTGGACAGAAAATCATGGCCAATGTGCCTATAACTTCCTGGTACACATATCTAGAAGGATAAGGGCAGCAGATGCATGGAAACACCAGCATCTGGAAGTTCCCCTCCAACTTATTCACCATCCTGACTTGGAAATATATCACCATTCCTTCACTGTCGCTGGGTCAAAATCCCGGGACTCCCTTCCTAACAGCACTGTGGGTGTATCTACACCACATGGACTGCAGCAGTTAAACAAGGCAGCTCACCATCACCTTCTCAAGGGCAACTAGGGATGGGCAATAAATGCTGGCCAAGCCAGCGAAGCCCACGTCCCGTAAATGAATTTATAAAAAAGTGGAGGTTCCTGTTGGCAGTGCAAACTTGGAAAATTAACCTCAATTGGATAATCCTTTTGTGATTAAAGACAATATCTAAACATTTTGATTTGGTTACATATTTTTAAGCTATCATATAAATTCAATCTGTGCATACAAATATGATTTTGGAAAGAGAAATAATTCCCTGTCTTTGTCATATATGAATGCTTTATATTTACACTTTTAGCTTTAAGGCTCCCTTGATGTGATTTCTCAGGCTCTATTTTATGGTCTGATACACCACAATAATGGGACAATAACCACCAGCCTTCTTCCTCTCAGTAAATGTAACATACAGGAAAATTCACTGAAGGCATTTCAGTCTTCATTCTGAATTAACGTCTCCTCTGCATACTACGAGCAATGAACAGGATCTAGCATAACCCATGGGAGAGACTTCAGGATTCCTAAATCAGTTAAAAGCAACAGTGTCATGCCAGCACATTACATTCCCTTTTTCTACAGCACCTTCTTATCTTTTCAACAGATGGAGGCATATTAATATATTTGTCAATCAAATAATTTTAAAAATCCTTTTTCCTGCTCAAACATATATTTAATTCAAAATGTTGTTTTAATATGTTTAATATGATCTATATGACTGAATGGCACACAACTGTTAGAAAACCTCCCTCAATCCATAGAAAAAAGATAGGAAAATTTATGTGGAAGACAAGCTCTTTGAAAATGAGTCCTCAGTGGGTAATTCCACACTGATTACTGCCTTTCTTTACCTTTGTTCCTTACAATTATTTAATATGTCTAAGAAAGTGTGATCTCTGCTTTCTGAAAAATGCACATTGTACACTTCGTACATTAGAGAAAACAGAGATGATGTGTCTACAACTCTTATTGAATGATTCACTTTTTTGCCTGGGAGCTTAATTCCTGTCAGTTGGTTAATCAATGGGGCCTTCCAATTGGATCCCATTCTTCATTTTTCAAATGGTTCAAGCATAATGCTTTGTTTCCAACAATTAATTGGCTTTGCTTAAACTCTCAGGCACATCTTGATAGTAGTGGTGAGTCAAACTGGTATCTTACGGAACATTATAGTGTCAAAGGGGCCCCACGTCAGCATGTATTTTGTAAGCTAACATTTCATTGTGGCATTGAGGGGATGGTGCGCTGTCAGAAGTGCTATCTTTCAGATACTGCCGAAAAACGAGACATGTCAAAGCTTTTTGTCTTGTACTCATCAAGACACTTCACAAGAATACCAATATAAGGGGAAAACAACAATTTATACTGTATGAGAAGAGAATGCTGATTGGTTGGCAAGTAGACTCTGATTGGCAGAGGTGTTGCCATGGAGAATGCACCAGTTGATGGTGACTGACATTTAATTTTCAACTTTGTTTGAAATTTAAACCAGGCAGCTTGACTCTGATTGGTCAAGGCATTGCCCTAAGGAATGAGACAACAAGTGGCTGTCACTGATTTTGTTTAGCTGAAATAGGTGCAATGTGTGTACATGTTCTTTCTGTCTGCTCACAACAGGACCCTGTGTATTAATATATATAGCTTCCAGTACATACAAATGTGCCACACTGCAAGCCCAACTGACAATCTTAAATTGGCTGTCAGAATAAGAATTGAAACTTAGAGACTGCCTGCTATTACACGTTGATACCACTTCAGGCAAGGACAATCATTCTTGTCAGGGTGTGCAGGTCATTGGCCATTCGTGAAGGCCAATGAGACAGTTCCAACACAGCTATTTCTTCCAGAAGCTTGAATGTTTATTTTTTTCTTATCACAGGTGTTGTGGGAAGCGGAAGGAGAAAAAACCGTGGGCATTTCTGTCTTGAACTATGTCAGACAATGTTGTATCAGTCACCATGGACTTGACAAACAACTCCAGGTTATGTCACTGAATCTTAGTATAAATAAGATGCTCCCTCTTCCATCTGATCAAGCTAAGCAAACATGATAGAATGCACACAGAGATAAAAACAAAAAACTGCGGATGCTGGAAATCCAAAACAAAAACAGAATTACCTGGAAAAACTCAGCAGGTCTGGCAGCATCGGCGGAGAAGAGCAAAATTGACGTTTCGAGTCCTCATGACCCTTCAACATAACTGAGTAAAATTAGGAGAGGGGTGAAATATAAGCTGGTTTAAGGTGGGGTGGGGGGGGTAGGAGGAGAGAAGTGGGGGGGGTGTGGTTGTAGGGCAAGCAAGCAGTGATAGGAGCAGATAATCAAAAGATGTCACAGATAAAAGAACAAAGAGGTGTTGAAGATGGTGATATTATCTAAGAGAATGTGCTAATTAAGAATGGATGGCAGGACACATAAGGTACAGCTGTAGTGGGGGTGGGGTGAAATGAGACTAACAGGGCATAAGAGGTATAGATTTAAAAATAATGGAAATAGGTGGGAAAAGAAAAATCTGTATAAATTATTGGAAAAAACAAAAGGGAGGGGGAAGAAACGGAAAGGGGGTGAGGATGGAGGAGGGAGTTCAAAGCTGTTTGCCTTCCGGACTGAATATTGAATTCAACAACTTTAGATCTTGAACTCCTCCATCCCCACCCCCTTTCCGTTTCTTCCCCCTCCCTTTTGTTTTTTCCAATAATTTATATAGATTTTTCTTTTCCCACCTATTTCCATTATTTTTAAATCTATACCTCTTATGCCCTGTTAGTCTCATTTCACCCCACCCCCACTACAGCTGTACCTTATGTGTCCTGCCATCCATTCTTAATTAGCACATTCTCTTAGATAATATCACCACCTTCAACACCTCTTTGTTCTTTTGTCTGTGACATCTTTTGATTATCTGCTCCTATCACTGCTTGCTTGCCCTACAACCAACACCCCCCCCACTTCTCTCCCCACCACCCCCAACACCACCTTAAACCAGCTTATATTTCACCCCTCTCCTAATTTTACTCAGTTGTGTTGAAGGGTCATGAGGACTCGAAACGTCAACTTTGCTCTTCTCCGCCGATGCTGCCAGACCTGCTGAGTTTTTCCAGGTAATTCTGTTTTTGTTATGATAGAATGTACATTTAGTTATCCCAATGAGTGAGCAAGCACAGGACCTGTTGCTGTCAAAGAATCAAAGTGATTAACATATCTCCAAAAGCTGGTCTAAATTAGAATTTGACACAGTCACACTGGCCCACTGCGTTCCACAGTGGAGGATCTGCTGGATAGGAACAACAGCAAATCATTCAAATTCTATTCCGTTCACACCAGCTCCAATCAGACTGCTATTCAGCAGAACTATATTATTTCTTTAGAGCAATTATCTTTGTGAATGTGGCTCCAACTCCCACCAGCAGCTACCTGTTGGGGAGATTTAGAACAGCAGTGTAGAATGGCAGTGTGTTTTTCCTAAAAATGAAGAGCTTGGATAATCTTAAGCAAACGTTTTCCCACGCTTCCAACTCAGAATATGTTTTGCAGCTAACCCTAAGTCAGAGATCCACATTAATGACATGTATTGAAAATCTCCACAATGGGGGATTTTGTGGTTGCACCAGCCACAAATAAGAGGCACTGAGGCCACTCCCAACAAAGAAGAATAGAAATAACGCACCTCAAAATAATAACAAAAGCACCGAGGATCTTCAGAACAAGAGTTTATCCATTTTGGGGAGATGGTGGCGGAATAGTAATGTCACTGGGCTAGTAATCCAGAGGCCTAGGCCAATGCGCCGGGGACACGGGTTCAAATTCCACATTGGCAGCTGGTGGAATTTGAACTCAATTGATAAATCTAGAACCGAAAGCTAGTCTCAGTAAAGGTGACCAGGAAACTATCACCGATTGTTGTAAAAACCCATCTGGTTCACTAATGTCCTCTAGGGAAAGAAATCTGCTGTTTTTATCTGGTCTGGCCTGCATGACACTCCAGTGTGGTTGTCTCTTAACCATCCTCTGGAAGGGCAATTAGGGATGGACAATAAATGCTGCACTTGCCATCAATGACCACATCCCATGAAAGAAAAAATAAATTTGTACTCATGCTAAAATATATCTATTTGTAAATTCATAGCTTTATCTGAAAATTCAGTATCTCTATCATAACCAGCATATTTTCATTCTTCCATGTTTATTCCCAATTACCTCCCCCTTTTTCTCAAATAATAATGGGATTTGAGTCGCAGGCACAATTGCATCTGGTGTTTCATTCAGGTACACATTCACAGTATTTAAATTCAGACAGCAAAGGTCAAGCAGGCTAAACAAAATGCAACAAGAAAAATCATGGATGACTGGAAATCTGAAAGGCAAGCAGAAAACGCCAACATCTATATGGAGAACAAGTTAACGTAGACTTTTCACCAAAATTTCTTAAGAAGGATCTCACACCTGAAATGTTAACTTGTTTGTTCTGTTCACCAATACTGATGACTGGCTCAGTGTTTCTACCATTTTCAGCTTTTATGCCCATAAGTTTTTGATGATAAAATTCACGCAGATGCACTTTCAACAACAACAACTTGCATTTCTACAGCAACTTTAACCTAGAAAAACACACCAAGGAGCTTCACAGCAGCATCATCAAAAATAATTTAACACTGAGCCACATAGAGAGATATACAAGAGACCAAAAACTTGGTCAAAGAGATAGGTTTTAAGGGGCCTTTAAAGGAGGAGAGAGAAGTAGAGAGATGTTAGTAGGGGAATTCCAGAGCTTTGGGCCCAGGGAACTGAAGGCTTGGTTGCCAACGATGGAGCAATTAAAAATTGGGAATGGCCAAAGAGGCCAGAACTGGAAGATTGTGGAGGGTTCTGGGGCTGGCAGAAATCACAGAGAAAGGAAGGAACAAGATCATGGAAGGATTTGAAAACAAGGATGAGAATTTTAAAATCAAGAAGCTTCTAGATCAGAACCAATGTAGGTCAATGAGCACAGGGGTGATGGGTGAACAGGACTTGATCAGAGCTAGGATTCAGGCAGCACAGTTTTGTATGAATTCAAGTTTACGGAAGATGTGAGGCCAGCTGGGAGACCATTGGAATAGTCAAATGTAGAGGGGACATAGGCATCGATGGGGGTTTCAGCAGCAGATTAGCTGAGCCAGTGGCAGAGTTGGGTGATGTTACGGAGGTGGAGGTAGGTGGTCTTGGTGATGGAATGGTTATGAGGACGCAGCTCATCTCGGGATCAGATATCACATGATTGTGAATGGTCTAATTTGGCCTCAGTTCTCAGTTTAAAAACTGAAATGGGGTGCTGCCCCCCCCCCCCCCCCCCCCCCCCGCAGACTGCTACCGGGAGGTTGCCTCCTTTCATTGGCTGTGTTTTGGCCTCAGCAGGTGGCCCACATGATGACTGGAAAAGGGCCAAGAGGTTTTAATGCGTCCTTTTTGTGGTCTAATTGGCTACCCACCACTTGCATGATTTTGCAGCCTCTTCCATGTTCAGTCTCACCTCCTCATCCAAACCAAAATTCAGCCATTGTAGACTGGTGATGATTAAATGTTGTGCTACTACATTTGATTTTGCAAGCAACAGCTCTTTGTAAAATTAAAAACACAATAAGAAATATATTTGTCCTTAAAAAGTTCCAGTCATCACAAAGAGCCCTAAAAAGAAACACAAAAGCACACTTCCCCAATCACACATGCTGCACTCTTAGTGACATCATGATGCCACTTGAATCTGTCAGAGTGCATGCTTAACGATGACAGCGCTATTACCACAACATCCAGGCTTAATAAATCAAATATGCATGGGCAACAAGAGAATTCCAGGCATCAACACTGGATGCACGTAAATACTCATATAAATTCATAATCATGCCTTCAATTTCTTGCAATTTGAAGCTGCAATGCTTTTCATTAAAAGAAATGGATGTTTCAAAAAATTAGTTCATCCTTGCCACACTTCAGCACTCTGATCTCCCATCTGTCTTCACTGAAGACTGAACATTATGGATGGTAATCAGCTTCAGTGTGATTTAAAACCAGCTACAGATTCCAAGTAGTGTTCTTTAATGTTGATTGTTATGTGATAACACCATGGTTGGATATAACCCCCTCCCCCCCCAGGAAATGCTACGGGACCCCTCGGAAGTCCCAATACAATAAGTCTGTGGGAATTGCCCGGGAAATCTGAACTTTCCCCTGCTCCCTGGGACGCTCCAAAAATGTTTCCAACTCTGAGTTAGAGTCGGAAAATTCAGACAGTTCTTACCTGAATAGTTACTCAGATGTTAAACAGATTAAAATCTAGTCTAACACCTGGATAACTAGACAACTGACACCCCAAATGCCAACTCTGACCGTCCCACTACACTGCCCTCAGCCAACCCCCCATGCCGCCCCGACACCCCACGGCCCACCTGACTCCCCCAACTCCCTGCGAATCTGATCTGACTAGCCCCTAGCACACAATTACCCACCCATTTCCCAACTCACCCTTCCAACTCAACCTGACTAACTCCAAACCCCCCGACTCTCCCCTGATCCTCTGACTCCCCTGAACCCCTGACTCCCCCCAACCCGACCTGACTTGCCTCCACCACCTGGCTCCCCACCTCAACCCCCCTGATTCAAACTGACCATCTTCTACCACCTGATTCCCCACACACCCAACCTCACCACCCTACCTACCTACCACCCTATGCCCTCACCCACTCTGACCCTCCATCCCCACCCTACCACTTTACCCACTTACTTTAGCCATCCTACTCATTTACCCACCTTACCCCCTCACCCACTTTACCCTCCTACTCACTTATCTTCTCTCCGTAGCTTTGCAAAGAAGCTTTGGGGCATTTAAACTCTGCTTACCAGAATATGGTAACTAGTGCCGTAAAAAGGCTGTGCGTTTTCTGCGTGGATTCGCTCCGCTGCTCCCTCCAAGGTTTCCTGCATTGACCTGAGTTCTACAGGATGCTCCATCGGAAATTATCTCGAAAAACCAGGGGAAGGTAAGTGTGTATTCTTTTGTCTGATCAGGGTCAGAAATAGGGGTTCCAACGCTGAACAGAAGATTCAGTCCAATGTCTTTGGCAAGGCCTTGTGAAAATCTATATGCTATTTACAAGGTAGCAGCATCACAATCACCACTTAGGAGGCAAAATGTGTTTGTCTCAATTAAATTCAACTTTCGGGACTGAACCTTTAGGCCCTGAAGGCAGTGGGCACAGAGACGAGTGGGCATGTAAACTCACACCACTAGCCAGCATGCCAGTTGGCTGGTTCTATCCCACCCCCAGCCACTTTCCAATTAGTGGGATGGGGGAGGGGTGGCAGGGCTACCTGCCCCAAGCTGTGGGTTACCCATTCAGCTAGTTAATGACCTATTAGGCCTAAAGTTGGAGGCCAATTGGAATTTTCCAGTCGGCCTCCAGGTCACCAGAGGTGTCAGGGAGCAGTGTAGCTGCCTGGAGGCAGCCACCCAGCAGCTGACCAGGGGCCCAACAGACCAGGCAGGCTCAAATGTCGTTTCTTCCTGCATGATGTCAGCTGCAGGGCCCCCTGTGGAGGCTCCCCCACCAATTGCCACAACGCCCTGGCTTCTGAGGGGATTTTTTTTCTGTTAGTTCAAAAAATCAGAGAGAGGGCGCTCCCTCTCACTTACCTGGAAAGGCAGCCTGTTGCTTCTTCTGTACTGGAGGGCCTCCTATTGGCCCTCCAGCTTCAAGAGCTTGCCCACCATCCTTAATTGACATGGCCTCTGGTCACAACCAGCCATTTTAGGGAAAATCATAGCTGAGTAACTATGTCCCCTCAAACAGTGTGGGCTTCTGGTCCCCAATGGAGCTCGAAGATAGGATCCTGAAGCCCGCAGTGAAAATCCTGCCCTCAGTGCTTAATAGCTAACATAGTCATGGTTTTTATATCACATTGCATGTATATAACCTACAATACGATGAATGGAAATATGTTAACTTATTCAGTAATTTATAAAATAGAAATTAAGATTCCTCTAATCATATTGTTTACATAGTTTTTCTTTGAATGACCTCAATACCATTTCTTATTGAGAATACAACATGGGGAGTAGCATAATATTCAAAACCTTAAATTTAGATTCTTCTAACAGAACTGAACCTTTCAGCTTGCATTATCCTTAGTGTAAGCCTACCATGAAAGGAACTTTGGACTGAATCTTCTGAGGAGTGGCAATCATCATCGAATTGCCATTCCGCTCCTTTTCTGCACTGAAACTGAGCTCTGTATTTCTGGCCCAGATTTCTGAACTGGGTTTCTACCGAAATGCAGAGCATACCTGTTCTGGGATTCCTTCTTGGTGCAAGATCGTGGGGGAAAGCCAAGCCTCACCCGCTTTTTACAGCATTAGCTGCCGTATTTTGGTAAGTCTTCATTCACTAAAACAGTGAATAGCTTTGGGACATTTAAATAGCTTTTCAATGTTATAGTGAATGAATGTGTGAGGTAATGGATAGGGTGGCAGGATGATAGGCAGGCAGGGTGGTAGGATGGCAGGGTGGTGGGTGGCAGGGTGGGTAGGCTGGCAGGTGGTAGGTGGCAGTGATAGGTGGCATGGGTGGGCGGGGTGGCAGATAGCAGAGTGGGAAGAGTGGAGGGGTGACAGGTTGCAGGGTGGGTAGGATGGTAGGTGGCAGTGGTAAGTGACATGGTGAGTAGGGTGGTGAGGTCATTCAGGTCAGGTTGTCGGGGGAGTCAAAAGGTCAGGGGAGAGTTGGAGGGTTAGCGTGAAGTCTGACGGTCGGGTGATGAGCCAGTGGGGAGTTGGGGGGATCTGGTATACAGTTACCCAGGAGTTAGACATGTAATTTTCTGATCTACTATTTCCTGGGTAAATGAGTCAGAACTCTCTGAAGCCTCTGACTCTAACTAGGAGGTTTGCGGATGCAGGGGAATTGCCCATTAGAAGTTGAAACTTCCCAGGCAATTCCCACAGAGTCCTGGTGTTGGGACTTCTGAGGGATCCAGTAGTGCAACCTCCAGGGTACTTCTAGTCTCCAACCATCCAGAGACCGGAAGATCTCGGTCCTTATCTATCAATTTACTCCTTCTGCAAGCATCATGTGATCAATATGTAATATGGTTTCATAAAACATAAACGCATGAATTTAAATACAATTTAGACCACGTAAAAAATGAACAAAGCTGAACAAATCCATATAGAATGGACTTCAAGTTTTAAGTAGGAGTCTTCCCATTATTGGTAGTCCAGTGAGATCTCTAAAAGCAAGATTGAAAAAAGCAGAACTGAGAACTTTTCCTCAGTGCTAGCATCTCTGATCTTTGATGAACTTGGTCCATTGCAGCCAAATTCACAGTTCACACTAAAAACAGAAGGAACTCAGCAGGTCTGGCAGCCTCTGTGAAGAGAGAAATAGAGTTCATGTTTTGAATCCAATATGGCTCTTCTCCAAAGCATTAACTCTGTTTCTCTCTTCACAGATGCTGCCAGACGAGCTGAGTTCTTCCAAGACTTTCTGGTTTTATTTCAGATCTCCAGCATCCACAATATTTTGGTTTTACCACAGTTCACACTGTTTGGACATGACTAGGTTTACATTAAATATAAGGACAAATTCAATGCTACAAACACTGGGAATCATTAGAAAGCAGCACCTGTGGGACAATCAGGGCTACAGAGTTGTAGCCTTATCTCTTACTTGTCCTCCTAACCAGTAAGGGAGCACAGGATTGATGAATAATCCGAAACATGAACTTGTTGTTAAGACCCAAGTGCATTTGAATGGGAAATGCAGACGATGAGAAGTTTATGTTGAAAGGGGAATTAATGTGGGGTGAGAGTGGGATAGGGAGGGTTTTGTCTGGTGATGGGGTATCTGCAGGCAGTGGGGTGGTTGATGGCAAAGGAATTGACATCCAATAGTTCGGCTGGAAATGGAAATGCAGCTAGTGGAGAAATGAGGAAGGTTTGAAATTTTGGTCACAGTGGGACATAGTGAGGCAATAAAGCTTGCTCATTGCTTTTCCTGACAATGCTTTGAAAGTAATTCCTTGGCTAAAAAAGGACTTTGAGATGTCCACAGGTTATATAAATGCAGGTTCTCTCTTTCTCCTTCAATGGGAGAGTTTGGGGGAAAGGAAGAGTTGCTCATGGTGAATTGATGAATGACATTTATCTTGCTGGGATGGAGAGATTACCACAATCCAACTCTGTGAGTAAAAAGGACTGAAATCTTGCTCAACTGAGGGATGTAGGGGAAAATTAGGTTCAGTGCAGGGGATATTAATTGTATAAATTAAAGTTAAGTATATACAGATTGGGGGTACTCATTGGAAATTACTTACTGTTATGGGCAGGTGAGAAGTGGTAGAATGGCTCCCTTCTCTTTCCATGCCTTATTTGACTGCGACAATTTTTTTTTTAAAGAATATGCTTGCCAATTCAGTGAGTGTTTAACTGTTTAAGTGCTGTGACTGTAAAAGACACACGCAGACAAGTTTACTTGTAAGTTTTTTAAAAGAGAATAGTTTTTATTGTACATAAGTCAGTTGTATATAGATCTAGTAAATTGATGACTTAGATGGTTTCTAACTGGGCTTGATGGTCTTTTTGGATTTTGTGTTGGCACGATGTTGACAGACAACTTATAACTTTGCTTCTGGATTCAGCAGCTACTGGGTTGATTCTTAAAACACTGCCTTGTGCATGTAGATGTTCAAACAACAGGCAGGGCTCAAGCTTGCAGGATGGGTGTGGAGAGAGAGAGACAGAGACAAAGATGGAGAGAGGAGAGAGGAGAGAGAGAGAGAGAAAGAGAGAGAGTGATAGCTAGAAAAAGTGCCCACTCAGGATCCTTCTTCTTCTTTTCTTCTGACTGGCCTGGAGAAAAGCAGTTACTTAAAACACAAAAGAGGATTAGTTGGCTCATTACATGATCCCCTCTCACCAACTGACCAGTTGCCCAAACATGGTCATAGCAAGTTGATTCCAGGTCTATGGTTTAGGCATAATTACATTGTGGTTCGAAGAGTTCCCTTCTCAGCCAGGGTCTATTGTCCAAAGTGATTGAACATAATGGCTTGTTCCATACCCAGTGGAATACACAGGTGGTTGTCTGGATGTTTTGTGAATGGTTCAGGAGAAGGAGGTCATTCACATTCCTCTATGGTGATTGTCTCCAATGGGTTCTTCTAGACAGCCTGACTCTGTTTTAATGTCTTAACGCTCTGAAGAAGAGTCATGCAGACTTAAAAAGTTAACTCTGTTTCTCTCCCCATAGATGCTGTCAGACCTGCTGAGTTTTTCCAGCATTTTCTGCTTTTGTTTCAGATTTCCAGCATCCACAATATTTTGCTTTTATCCATTCTAATGTCTTTGGAATTCGTAGTGTAGTTATGCAAATGTTCAGCCGTCTTTGAAGCTGCTTTCTAAGTCATTTTTTTTAAAAAATGCTGCTGTTCAGTCTTTTTTAAAACTCAACCAGTGGTTTCAGTCCACTCAATAATTAAGGTCATTTTCATATGCACATATAAAGAGACACTTATTGGCGCTGGTGGCGGCATGTAGAGTTTGGAGCTATACATTAGTAATGTTTCATTTTGTGAATAAGTCTAAAACTGAGTAAAGATTGACTTCTGGTCTCCTCTTTCACCAACTGGTTGTCAGAAGTTTAATGAGGGGGATGGGATGGGGTGGTTGGTGGTGAAGGGTTTAGGTCATAATTTTTATTCATTGTCAGCGTGTTTCTTACCCAAGTGACTAAATGTTGTTATTCCTGTGTTTAAAGTGTGTTTCACTGTCAGACGTGAGGTTACTTTAGATCTGTCACGATGCACTTATTACCCATGCAACATTATGCATTTGTTGTTAATTTTAGGTGCAAACCCTAAATGGGTGCAACCCATTACAATTTGCTTTGAATGCAGCATAGAATAATGAACAAATGAATAAATAACAGTAACATGATACATATGTTTACAGCATGTATTCCAGTATTCCAGTAAGGCTATCTCTTCAACAAAGGAAAATAATAGTGTGTAATCAGTATATTAGAAATATTTTAGAATTTGCTTTCATCTACACAGTTATCTTTTATTTGTGCAAGAGCAAGGCAGGCTGACCTGACCTCTTAAGAAAATTCCAGATTGAGCTCAAAGGTTGTTGAGCAACTCCACCTCTTAGCAACTCACTAAACAGTTATCTCGGCTAATGCACTTGAATGACTGCCAGCTAAATTAAATAAAAGAGCTGCCAATCGTGAACAGAAGTGAATAAATCACAGGGCATTTTTGTTTGAATAAATGGCTCAACTCCACCCTCAAGGCCATAGCCTTGGACAAAATCAAATGCACAACAGGCTTGTAAGCAAAGTTATAGTTGTACTACAGCCTGTGAGCAAAGTTATAGTTCATAAAATAAAAAGGACAATAGCAACATGGATATGAAATTCGCTGAGTGATAGGAAACAGAGGGTAGAATTTTTTGCCTCGCGGTTGGGCACGCGCCTGAGCCAAACAGGCCTTGAAGTAGCGCAAGATGATGTTGGGCGAGCATGGCAGTCAAAAGCGTGCCAGCCAACAATTAAGGGGGCAATAAGCCCATTAAGGAGGCAACTTAAAGTGATTTTTCGTGGCCCGTCCACTTTTAAGGTTGGCAGACAGGCCAATTAGCCAGGCGGCCTTTATGTTTTTGCTCAAACCTCAATCGAGGGTGGAATGAAATCTCCGTGGAGAAATAAAATAAAAAGACATATCTGAGGACTGTCTTTTTACGAGGTATGCTTTCAGAGGCTTGATTGTGCTGCATGGACATATTTTGTAGCATTTTTGGTGTTTTGCTTATTCTGTGGAGGTCTGCAGCTCCCTGAGGCAGTTGTCTGCCTTCAGGGAGCTCAGTGAAAGCGCTCACCAGCACCCGCAGTGATGTCGGCTCCCACCCTCTTCCCGCCCCCACTGGCAGCACTGGGCCTTTCGGAGCTGTTAATTGGCCAGCCAGCTTGAAGTTGCGGTCAGCAGCTGATTGCGGTCAGGGTCCCATTTCCCGTCTGCTCCTGGGCCCGCCGATCACGCGTGCCCGACAAGTGAAAAATTCAGGCCAGAGAGTAATAATTGATGTTTTTCAGACTGGAGGAAGATTTGTTGTGGAGCTCCCCAGGTGTCACTGTTGGGATGCTTGCTTTTCCCTGATTTTTTTTTTAATTCATTGATGGGGTGTGGGTGTCACTGGCTAGGCCAACATTTATTGCCCATTCAAATCAGGATGGTGAATGGCTTGGAGAGGAACTTCCAGGTGGTGATGTTCCCATCTGTCTGTTGCCCTTGTCCTTCGGGATGGTAGTGGTTGTGGGTTTAGAAGGTGTTTTCTAAGGAGCCTTGGCGAGTCCCTGCAGTGCATCTTGTGGATGGTACACACTGCTGCTGCTGTGCATCATTGGTGAAGGGAGTGAATATTTGTGGGCTGCTTTGTCCTAGATGGTGTCAAGCTTCTTGAATGTTGTTCAAGCTGCATTCATCCAGGCAAGTGCAGAGTATTCCAGCACACTCCTGACTTATGCCTTGTAGATGGTGGACAGGCTTTGGGAATCAGGAGGTGAGTTACTCACCGCAGGATTCCTAGCCTTTGACCTGCTCTTGTAGTCACAGTAATTATATGGCTAGTCTTGTTTGGTTTCTGGTCAATGGTAACCTCCAAGTATTTTGATAGTGGGTGATTCAGTGATGGTAATACCTTTGAATGTCAAGGAGCGATGGTTAGATTCTCTCTTGTTGGAGATGATCATTGCCTGGCACTTGCACGGCTCGAATGTCAGCCCAAATCTGGATATTGTCCAGGTCTTGCTACATTTCAACATGGACTGCTCCAGTACCTGAGGAGTCACGAATGATGCTGAACATTGTGCAATCATCAGCGAACATCCCCACTTCTGATCTTATGATGGAAGGAAGGTCACTGATGAAACAGCTGAAGATGGTTAAGCCTCAGACACTACTCTGAGGAACTCCTGCAGTCATGTCCTGGAACTGAGATGATTGACCTCCAACAACCACAACCAGACTTGGTGTACAGGGCACAATTTCAAAATTTGTGGATCATACAAAATTTGGAAGCATTGTGAACTGTCAGCAGATTAGTGTAGAACTTCAAAAGGACATGGACAAGTTGGCAAAATGGGCAGACAAATGGCAGATGAAGTTCAATGCCGAGAAGTATGTAGTGGTTCATTTTTAAAAATTCATTCATGGGATCTGGGCGTCACTGGCCCATCCCTAATTGCCCTCAGTCAGAGGGCATTTTTAAGAGTCAACCACATTGCTGTGGGTCTGGAGTCACATGTAGGCCAGACCAGGTAAGGGCGGCAGATTTACTTCCCTAAAGAACATTAGTGAACCAGATGGGTTTTTACAAAAATTGGCAGTAGTTTCATGGTCATCATTAGAATTTTAATTCCAGGTTTTTATTGAATTCAAATTTCACCATCTGCCATCGTGGGATTTGAACCCAGGTCCCCAAAGCATTACTCTGGGTCTCTAGAATACTCATCAAGTGACAATACCACTATGCCACTGTGTTTCCTGCCACTGCACTCTCACGTGCTTCACAACTGTACATAAGCTATGTGCAACTGGCGAGCTGCACTTCGCTTGGGAATTCGAGGTTTGTTTGCCTCCATTTCTTTGGGCAGCACCAGTACTGTCATCAGCACCAGGCTTTGCAGGCAACATCACATCAGTTTTAGGGGGGGCTCACGAGCAGGTCTTTACCTGCCAGACTAGCCGTAAGGCAGGGATAACTTTTCAAAGGCTGCAGGGCTAGGGCTTGCTTGGGGAACGGGGAGAAGTGGCCTCAGGCAAGGGAAGAGGCTGCAGGGCTAGAGCTGTACTGGGGAAGGGGGATATCCCAGGGTGTGTGTGGGGGTACATGTTGATTTGTGCCAGTGGCCTCAGGATGGTGAGGGCTGAGGAGGCAGTCTCCAGAGGAGATGAGGCTAGGTGGAGATGTGAAGCTGTGTGTGACAGTGTGAGTGGTGATGCCCGTTGAGCCTGCAGTGAGTGAGATGCCAGTGAACGTGTGATGACATTGTGAGTGTGTGGGTTTAGAGTGAGATGTCGCCTTACCCTGGTGGCACAGGTGAGATCATTCATCCTCTTTCTGCACTGGATGGCCAACTTCTTCTGTGCAGCATTGGCACTGACCACCACTACCACCACCTCCCAAATTGGAGTGGTGAGATTGCTGGACCTCCTGCGGCCAAAGGCAGGGTGGGGGGCAGTGGTGAAAGACATCATAGCAGGCCTCCAAAAGGCAATCCAGTGACCAGTCACTAACTCTTCCTGTCTTTCAGGGCCATGTTTGCGCTGGAGCAGTTCTGGGATGCAAACATTGAGAACTGTGCGTGTACAGTTTAGATATGGCACCCAGAGTGAGGAAACGGTGAGGTAACGGCGTAGCGAGCGGTTCAGAGGCCGCCTGCCAGTGAGACCATGTGTTTCCTGTGGCTGCATATTTAATAAGGCAGGAAATGGACAATACTGCTTGAAAACCCACCATTGCAGCCAGCGGGTAAAGCGTCGTTTTTCATGCCCGCAACAGCACTTAGTGCAATTCTGGAACAATCCCACCTTATTTCTCCATTTTTAAAGCCCAGAATCCCATATGCATTTTTAACCACTTTCTCAACCTATCCCTGCTATCTTCAACAATTTGTGTACATATACATCCAGGGCTCTCTGTTCCTGAACCCCTTTAGAAATGTGCCCTTTATTTTGTATAGTCTACCAAAATGTGCCATTTCATACATCCCTACATTAAATTTCATCTGCCATTTGTCTGTCCATTCCACCAACCTACATCCTCTAGAAGTTTATCGCTATCCTCTTCACAGTTCACAATACTTGCAAATTTTATATCATCTGCAAATTTTGAAACTGTGCCCTGCACTGCCAGGTTTAGATCATTAATATATATCAAGAAAAGCAATGGTCTTAGTACCCCTGTGGAACCCCACTGTATACCTACCTCCAGTCCAAAAAACAACCATTAATCACTACTTTCTGTTTCCTGTCACTCAACCAAACTCAAATCCATGCTGTCACTGTCCCTTTTATTCCTAGGACTTCAAATTTCGTGGTGCCATTAATAAGTGCCATTTGCAAGTTCATATACACCACAATACCTTCCCCAACGCTCTCTGCTACCTCATTAAAAAAAACTCAATCACGTTCGTTAAACACGATTTGTCTTTAACAAATCTGCGCTGGCTTTCCCTAAGTAATCCATACTTGTCTAAGTGGCTGTTAATTCCGTGCCAGGTTATCCTCCCTAGAAGCTTTCCCACCACCAAGGTTAAACAGACTGACCGGTAGCTGCTGGTATTTTTCTGAACAAGGATGCAACATTTGCAGTTTTCCAGTCCTCTTGCACCACCCCCTTATCTAAGGAAGATCAGAAGATTATGGTCACTGCCTCTGCAATTTCCTCCCTTGCTTCCCTCAGCATCCTAAGGTGCAACCCATCCAGCCCTGGTGGCTTATCAACTTTAAGTACAGTCAGCCTTTCTAATATCTCCTCTTCATCAATATTTAGCTCATCCAGAGACTCAACTACCTCCTCTTTCACTATGACTTTGGCAGCATCTTCTTCCTTGGTAAAGACAGATTGCAAGTATTCATTTAGTACCTCAGCTATGCCCTCCGCCTCCATGGGAGGATTCCCTTTTCTGTCCCTAATTGTACTTTATCTCCTCTTACTACCCTTTTACTATTTATATGCTTATAGAAGACTTTTGGGTTCCCTTCTATGCTAGCTGTCAATCTCTTCTCATCTCTGATTTTCTTCACTTCCCCCACTACACTTCCAATATTCAGCCTGGTGTTCTCACTTTTACTGATGACATGGGGCTGGATTTTACACTCCCCCACCGGCAGGTTTGAAGCCAAGGGGGCATGTAAAATCCAGCAGGCGACTTCCTGCTGCCTACCCACCCGCACCCCACCTTCCCCCCCACCTGTCTGAAAATTTACAGGGTGGTGGAGGAGATGTCAGATGACCCACAAACCCTTGGGCCTGTTCAGGCCATTAGTGGCCACTTAAAGGCCTCATTCCACCACCACAAAAGTATTTTACCCACAGCAGGAGAGACCAAAGTCATGCAGTTTATGGAGGAAATTCCTGAGCTAGGCATTTGACAGCTGAAGGCACGGCCGCCAATCGGGGTCTTAAGAGGCAGGAATTTGATGAGACTAGATATTAGGCAAGTTATAGGGCTGGAGGAGGCTCCAGGAATAGGGAGGGGGCAAAGCCTTGGAGGAATTTGAAAATGCGGATTAGAATTTTAAAATTAAAGCTTTGCTTAACCAGGTGCCAATATAGGCCGGTAAGCCCAGGGGTGATGGGTGAATGTGGCTTGGTGCAAGTTTAGGAGGGTAGGCTATGGGACGCCAGCCAGAATGCACTGGATTAGTCAAGTCTAGAAGTAACAAAGGCATGGATAAGGATTTTAGCAGCAGATGAGCTGAGGCAGGGGTACAGTTGAATGATGTTACGAGTATGGATATAAGCAGTTTTAGTGATGGCACAGATCTGTGATCTGAAGCTCAAATATGACACCTAAACAAGACTGGTTGAGCTGGATAGCATAGACACTTTTAAGGTGTGTACATTCTATCTAGTTCTATGTAATAATGATTCAATTTCAATACTCTGTCCTTATGAGATACAAAAGAATAATTCTTCATTTCTTTACAAGAATAAACAGAAAGAAATTCCTGGGAAGAGTGGTGGTGGGGAGGAGAAGGGGCAGTGTGGTTACTGGACACAATCCAATGGCTATTTATCCGTTCTATATCTGAACGTTGGGTCACTAACATATTCAGGATGGGCTCATCGGTAGAACTCACCCCAACAGAGGCTCAAGAAGTTGAAGTGGTGCTACGCTACCCCAATGCACCACCAGAGGCTCACCAGACATAGGGCAAACACTGAGGTGCTCCCTCTAGGAGGTAATACATACTCTCCAGGATCAAATACTTGCTCCCTTCTGCATTTTGAAGCCAATAATGGAGGCTCACTACCCCACAGCATGCATTGAGTACACTGAGCCTATGAGAAGCCGCACTTGGCAGCTTTTACCAGGGAGGCCCAAGAGCCATGATAGGAGGGGAAACCAACATTGCAACACCCCATTCCCCCATCCACAATACCACCACTATCAGAATCTAAACAGGATGAAGTCATGGCATAGTGTGGACACATTCCAAATTCCTGCCCTCCCCCCTCACTGGCTCAGGCTTTCCACCCTCTCCAGCCCCAGGAACTCAGGGATAAAATAAATTTCATATTGAACGCAATCTATATTACATCGCTACCTATTTGTATCATTCAAAATATAAGTATATATCATGCATATATATTGCAGCATGCAACTTTTTAATATGCTGCCTTATATAAATTTAAATGGAACGACGTGTAAGGTGCTGTTGAAATTAACAAGACTGAGAGTGTGAGATTGTTGTTAGGTAAGTGAATCAAGAGACATGTAGAAGGGTAAATGGAACTGAGATACTGATCAGCCATGATCTAAGAGAATGGCAGAATTGGCTTGAGGTGCTGAATGGCCAACTCTTGTTCCAACCTTTAAATCTCAAAGTAACCTAAAACAGAATTAGGCAATCTTGTAAGGAGTCAGGGAATCAGCGGATAATTTACCCACTGCCACATGCCGGTTAACAGAAGAGAGAAGCCTGGGCAAAACCAAGCCACATTCTGGAGGCAGCTGCATGAGTCATAAACTTCTGTCATTTGCAATTTAGATCTTCCACACTACTAAGGTCAACATATTTCAAATCAACATTGTCTACATCAAATACATGCAGCCATCACCATCCGAACAATCATTATGGCACAATCGTTCTCAATCAAAACATGTTTAATTTTTCATACAGATCTCATCATATTGTGCTGCATCAAGTATAAATTAATAATTATTACTGAGAAATTTTGCCTCACTACATATATAAAAATCAAATAGTCAATATTTCTTCAGTTAACTTTTATCAGTTTGATGTTAAATGATGTACAACCCAAATTGACAGATTATTCTCTTTTGTTTAGTTAAGCCTCATCACATGGTATTCAAGATTATTTAGAGTTAAATGAAATGACAGCAGCATTGCAGAGGTTAAATTTAGACACCTATAAAATGAGTGTACAGACTGAATTTTTTAGGTGTGTTGATTTTTTGAAACATTGAAGCCTATAAGATGGTAAGTGCATCATTTCAAATAGAGACAGCTCAAGATCAGGAACTACAGGAAACACAAACCTGCCACTTGTCATCCAATGGAAGTGGCAGTCATTCATTTTCAGTTGAAATATGTAACCCATTTTGACATATGTCACTTTGAAATATTGGCTGTACATCTCATTCCTAACATTTCCCGATGTTCACACTCTATCTTTGGATATTGCAGAATCTCAGAAAGAGAATGGAACATGCTCTTTAAGGTGGTCACCACTACAAACATTCAAAATCATTGCAAAGAATTTTGGATATCTTTAGCGGCAGAAATTACTAGAGCCTTTCTCAGGCTACCAATTCATTACAAAAAGAAGCAGCTTGGCACACACAAGCAGTAACATAATGTCAAATTCCAAAGACATACAAGTTGAAATGAAATACTGCATCATCAAACATTTTTTTTAAAAAACCTACATGTTCTTAAATGTGTTGACACCAATCTTGTTTTTGTACATGTCATATACTTTTATAGTGCACTATCACACATCATAAGAAATGTGCCACTAAAAATAAATGGAGCTGCCATCTTCAGTTATCCACTGATATCGCTAAATTGACAGTGTTATATGAATTTCATTCTAAATGAAAGCTGCTGTGTAGAATTGCATGTGCAGCAATGAGGTTCATCATACACTACCATAAAATTAATTAATTGGCCCAGATTGAAAAATCATGTCATTGAATCATAAAGTAATTATCTTCAGTGACTAAGAAAAATATTGAGCTCATGAATGACATTTACAATTGGAAGTGATACAAGATGCCTACCCCTTTAGTCTATTTTCGAATTAAATGTGGATGTATATTTGTTCTTCTTTATTTATTGCAGCCAAAAAACATTTAGCAATGTATTTTATGGCTGTAAAATTAAATGCCTTGCCTAGAAGCGACCACCTGTGACGAAGACTTATTAATGATACACAGCAGTTCAATCCAGAATGTGACTGAAAAACTCCATTTATCTCAAATAATTTACTTTAGATTTGTTTGGTTTTAAAAAATGACTTTAGGCTATCTAAATCATGTAACTCCGCTATCATATAAACAAATGTGATCTGCTCACAAAATGCAATGTCGTTAAGGAACTGTCTCAAAAGTTTTTCTGCATTCTAAATGCAGCATTTTGTTTAGGTCAAAGTTCCAGCACAAAATTGTTTAAGTTCAGGGGTTGGAACATACTGACATGTAGAGCAACATTTTCTGAAATCCTACAACCACTATCGAACAACACAAATAATGCAGTGCAAACCCTAATTTGAAAGAATGCTACAGTACAATACATCTATCTGAAATTCCTCTGTCTGTTATTTTAGTAGGGATGTTATTTCCAGGCTGTAGTGTTCTATTTCATGTCTTCCATGACAAGGGCAGTTTTCTGTTTCAATTTATTAAAAAGATTAGTGCTGCGCCACCTCATATGGTGAATTTTCAATCTGTCCAGATGCTTCCCTATAAGGGAAGGGAAGAGTTAAAAAAGATTATGTCATTATGTTTACAATTCTCCCTTTCTTGGAATGGAAAGAAGGAATATCTTCACTGCAACTAGAATCTGGAGATCCAATCTCCATGCACCATAAATGAGGGAGGAGAGGAGAATTCCATCCAAATACATGGAATAGTAACAAGCATCTTTTGAGAATAGTCTATAATGGATACTGTGTGTAATTCGTGACATTTAACAGTGTATCAATTTTTGTTACTTTATGACATTTTCACCCGGGGCAGCTGTCATGTGGGCGGGAGCAGAGGTGGTTGGCAAATCATTCAGAACACAGCGGTGTGAGGCTTTAATGGCGTAGGTAGGAACCAACAGCATGTGAATGAGGGATGTTGGCAACAGGAAGCTGCCCCCAGTCGCCAAAGAATAGTCCCCACAGTCAATTAAGTGACCAGCAAGTCTTCAGGAAGGCCATGTGGTAGGCGAAGTGAGGGGATGCCTGGGACAGGGGAGCCCTAAACTTTCTTGTAGTGCCCCGCGGAGCATTCCAAGAAGAAACTCAAAAGCGAGGAGAAACATTTTGGGCCTAATCCATTTGCGACTCCTCATCCCACTATACTGAACTGCCAGAAGGCTATACATCCACGCACAGGCCCCCAGTTAACACTGCAGTTGGACCCTGATGACGCCATTACAGCCTGAATTCCATGTTCAAATGAGGACCCCTTGGGTGCTCCAGGTGGATGCCCCCTCTTGCCTGTTCATTGATGCTGCTCAATATTGGAATCCACCATTAGATAGTGGAGACACAGCAAGTCGCATTCAGACTGCTGGCCACGCCAGTTTCCCCAGGCATTGCCTCTAGAAACACTCTCATAATACACATTCCACTGTTTTATAACATTGTCAATTTAAAGCTATGGTGTTAATTACTCCGGAATTGATGATAACCAATGATAACCAGCTAGCAGTGACAACAGATAAACATGTGGCCATGTGTCGTTGGTCTGATTGTTATTTGCCACATTTTTCTTTCACTAAAATGTTCACCTCATTCACAGAACGCCACACAACTGTGCGAAGATGACAGAGATGTGAACATACATATGGGTGAAACACTTTGATCAAATAGGTGCATATTTATGATGAGGAGGAACTTGACACGGTTTCTAGGAGTAGAAGTGAAACAAATGTTATGCCCAACATGAGCAAGATCCACTGAGAATCAAAATAATTTATTTGCATTTATCCATTCCCACTCATATATTCTTTATTTTGAATGTTAGTTTGAAAAATGCTTCCATTATATAAAAATTAAGCACACTGTTCCTGATGTACTTCACCTGTTGGTGATGATTTGGGAAACTGTTTTGTTGCTGCCATCATTTTATTTTTTTTGTTCAAGATGACATGCTCAACATCTTGATACTTCAACTGACTAAAATTAAAGTCAAAGGCTTCTTTAGGAAGCCTGTCTATCGAACAGGATAAGAATCTGCAAAGTCTTTCTCAGGTTAAGTCCCTCCCATAACTTTGCCAGCAGGTGTATGGATGGGTGAATAGCCAGGAACATAAACGGATTTGAAAAGCCGTGAGCTATAATTTGTAATAAAGTAAAAGACAACAGCATAAAATATATTTTGTTCTCCATTAAGCAAGAGATACAAGCCATGGACTAAATCGAATGCTTACTCATCCATTTTATTTGCTATTTATTGATCCCATCATCTTTTCACATTTACTGCTCACAGTTGCATTAAAGCCAGGAGTTGGGAGTTTCTACTCTAATGTCCAGTAATATAGTATATGCACGACTGTAAATGATTATTGCTGCCATCACAGTTGAAAGGGAAAGCATCCTCTGCAGATTCTAAGCACAGCCAATTAATTCTGCCTTTGGAATGCTATTCATTTTACCAAATAGTCTGAGGTGATGACTCCCATTATCAATCTACTCCCTGGAGTGAACAACATTTCCCTTCTACTCCTAAGTTTGTCATTCCTAATGTCAGGAAAGAAAGAATGAGCATTAATCCAGAGAATCAGCTAAAGTAATCTTTCTTGTCATCAAGGAGGGATAAAAGAATCCCATTCATGCCAACTAGTCAAGGTAACATCCTATCACATTCTCACCCATGTCCAAATGGGATAGCAAGCAGTAAGATAGGCTTAAGCAATTTACAATCTCAAAAACCTGATTTAGATGCTTGATTACACATGGGTCTGAAAACCAGATCAGCTACCAGATCAGCGTGCAAAAAGCAAGTTCTGCCTATGGCCGACTCCATGATCGTGTCTATAAACAGCATTAGGCTGAAGACTAAAATCAAACTCTACCAGGCCATTGCCCTGACCATCCTGCTTTATGGCGCAGAATCCTGGATCTGCTATAAGTACCTTATCAAAGTTCTGGTGCACTTCCACCACAGCCACCTGAGGTCCATCACAAGAATTCAATGACAGGACAAAGTCACAAACAACAAGGTCCTTCATCATCCTGGGTTCAACAGCATGGAGACCACTCTCCAGAAAATTCAACTTAGATGGGCATGCCATGTCTCCTGCATGAATGACTACAGAATCTTCTATGGAGAACTGCTTCAGGGCAAACAACATCAAGGTAGTCAGCACAAACGATACAAGGGTTTCCTAAAAAAGATCCTTAAAGCGTCTGCAATGCAGACCACCTCTCCTGAGAAAACACTGTAGCCGACTGGCCCATGTGGAAACAAGCACTGAAATTTGGTTTAGCATGATTTGAGGACTATCTATGTCAAATTTGAAACTCTCAATGTTTTCAGAGGAAGGAGGGCCAGGGGTGGCGCAGCTGCAGAGGTTCCCCGAAGCAACAACAAAGACAACATGAACTGCCAGTTCTATGGACACCCATGCCGATCTCGCATCGGGTTGTGAGAGGATCCACAGAAGACGATGAAGTCACTTACAGCTTGGAATAATGAAGAGTCTACCATTGCTTATGAGGAAGATAATGAAATTTTTCTCTAATGAATAATACATCCAGAACTTGTTTAATGCACCTGTACATGCCTGATTAGCCAACATTACTGATTTTCCCAATGAGAGCTAACAGGGGCTTGTGGCTCTTATATATGGTGTCAGTGGGTTTTAGGTTGGGTTACAACATGTGGTATAACTCATTAATGGTCTCTTCTCTAATTATGTAAGGCCTTCACAAGCATTGCTCATGGGACAGCTGTGGGCAGAAGCATGACCTCTGTCTGTATATTCTGGTGTGGCCAGTGAATGGCATGCAGATGTTATGCTGCCTCACTAGATTTTCACCCTTTCATTGTTGTTGCTATTCTTTTTCCAAAAAGTAAAAACACAGGGAATTATGTGGAATACAATGTGTTCTTTCTGAAATGATGAGAGGAATAATTGGAGCCCCACAGCCAGTGCTACAAAGTAACAAAGAAAGCTGTTAGCAATCGCAAAATAAATTTAAAAGCACCAAAAGAATCAGAAACAAGTTCTCTGGAATTTTTTAAAGATTCATTCTTAGGATCTGGGTGTTGTTAGAAAGGCTGAAATCCATTCCCCAAATGCTCTTTGAATTTGTTTTTTCTACAGTGCCTAACAAACAAAGGCACACAATTTAGATGAGCACGGACATGCACTTGGGCAGAAATGATATAGCTGCTGCTTCATTTGCAGGTGCTCACATAAAAATGAGTAGATATCGCTTCCGGCCACCTAAAATGGAAGTAGGTTAGGTGAATGCTGAAGTAGAAGGTACTGTTAATTATATTCAGGTAATGGGTATACCCTGATTTTGCACCTGAGCTTCTGTATAAAAAGGTGCAGGCTGAAAGAGTGTTTTTGTTGAAATGCACGGTATGCGATTTGTGTCTCTGTAAATAAAAACTTACAAGTGAGTAGCAGTGTGGCAGAAGCCTTGGGCAACTTGAAGCCCTTGAGAGTGGCTAAGGAGACAGGAAGGGAATTGGGATCTAGTCATGTTGACTGGCAGTATCCCTGAGTCTGAGAAGCCTCACGGAGAGAGAGAGAACCAAAACTGCAGCCAGGAGCTATGGGCATCAGGACAAGCCTGAACATGCCTGCTGAGTGCTGCGCAGAGAAGCCGAGACCCTGACTAGGACAGAGATCTGGAGCATCGGCGGTGAATATTCTCTGTAAATAGTTGTTTCTTGGATTTATGTTTTCATTTGATGGTTTATACAGTTTTAATGCCAGTGGAATAAAGGTACCTTGTGTCTTAAAAAAATAAAAGCGTGCATGTGAATAAAAACTAGACTCTAGTATTCTGATCTTCACTAGCTGTCTATCCAAATTTTGACAGGCGCCCTGACCAAGCAGAACTCTGACCTAAGCTGCCCGATTTACATCATAAACTGGGTGCTGCTGTTGAAAAATTCACAGCGGTGTCCAAAACAAGAAAAAATATTCTGGTGCCAACTCTGACAAACCTCACTTTGCTAAGAGAAGATATTTAATGAAGCGAACACATTCTGCTTTAACAAAAAAATGGACTTCAACATTAATTTTATTTTTAAAAATTTTATGCACATTTATATAAATCAAGGCTGCCTGCAACATAAATGTTACATAAAATCAGATTTGTTTTGTCTGGCTGCAGCAACATAATTTACGATACTTGAGTGTTTAAATAATTACAGCATCTTATTTCCTGCTTTCATGGTGGTCTGCCACCAGTCATACTAGATCAGTACTGACAATTGAGAAATAACTTCACAGGATTACAGCATTTTACAGAAGACATCCTTCCAGAATCATGCAATAGCAGGCCACAAGGGCCCCCTTGTTATTGTTTTAAATGCCTGTGAAGTCCATATTGCAGAAGCACACGAAACTGCAACTAAAAAGGGATAAATCAGCTACCGGTTACTTGATACATAACCCTGTGGATTGTAGAAGGAACAGGAGAGAAGGAGGAAAGGAAGTATTTTGAGGTTTGGGGTAAAATTGAGGCAAGTAAGAATCTAAATGCAATAGATGAGGAGCAAAGGGATTTTGGACTACATATGTACAAACAACTAAAAGTAAGGATGCAGATTATTAAGGCCATAGAGAAAGCAAACCAAGCACTTGAGTTTATTTCTAGAAGGACCAATTTGAAAAGTAGAGAAGTTATACTGAATTTGTATTCAATCTTAGTTAGACCACACTTGGAGGTACTGTTTCTGGTTGCCATAATAGTAAAAGCATATTTAGAAACACTGGTGAGGTTACACAGATTTGCATAGATGATACCAGGAATGAGGTTATACATACCAGGAAAGAATGAACAAGCTGGGTCTCTTTCCTCATGAAAAGAGAAGGCTGAGAGGTGACCTATCAGAGGTCTTTAAAATTATGGAAGTTTTTGATCGAGTAAACATAACGAGAGTGTCTCCGCTTGTGGAGAGGAGCAAAACTAGAAGCCATCTGTACAAGATAGCCACCAGAAATCAAATAGGGTATTCTGAAGAACCTGCTTTACCCAGAGAGTGGTGAGAATGTAACCACAAGTATTCGTTGAAGTGGATAGTCAAGATGCATTTAAGGGGAGGCTAGCTAAGTACATAAGACCAGCAGGGTGCCCAAAACTCTAATTCAGGAATGCTATCAAAAGAGACATGGAAGCCCTCCAAATCAATCAAGACAAGTGGGAAACTCTAGCTAATGATCGATGCAAGTGGTGACACCAGCTGTGGGCAGGAATTCACCACCATGATGACATCTGGTTTTTGAAGCTTCAAAGCAGATGCCAGCCCTACAAGCAAGGCATCAGCTGAGATCATCCTGCACCACCAGCAAGGGACAACTTCACGTGTGCCACTTGTGGCAGACTTTGCCTTTCCAGAATCAACTTGCTGAGCCATCAAAAGAAGTGCAGCAGGTGATCTCATCTGACTTCACCAAATTCCAGAGGCTGCATTCTCATCATCTCTCGTAGATGGAAGGATGTCAACCAGATAAGCATATGATAAGCGCAAGAGGAAGCAGAGAATTGACAGTTGGGCCAAATGGCCTATTTGTGTGATATATATTCTATGTAATTCTATATAAGAATATTTTAATTTCAATACAGTGGTACCAATTAAATAGAGAAAGACAAATCGATAACAATGGAGCATGGTTGTTAGATACTCGAGATGATAGCATGTCAATCAGATAACAAATTTTATATTTTTACCTGAGTGTTAGAAGATTCTCCCCGACATGTCATATTATTAATTTTATGTCTTCCCCAAAGTCAGTTGTAAACTGTGTTTCATACTTATAATTACAAACACATACAAGTGCCAGAAGTGCACAATTAAAATTTACACAGTTGAACTCATCCTGATAAGGGTTAATATATTGGTCCTGAATTGTCAGTCCGTCATTAAATTAACCTGCTGATCACCTAAATGCCTAGTAGAGTTGATACTTACTGTAAAAAGAGGTTCATTTCCAATCCAACAGTTGCCAGCTTTTCTCTCTACCATTAAATGGCATCCTTTAATTCCACACAACTTCCATAACTTTTACAGTCTTCACAGACATTTTAATTTTTCACTTACATTCTTGGTTTTTCAAATGCACAGCTTACAAGAATTGCTGCAAAGCCATACAATATATAAATAGATTCCTAGTGACCCTTGAAGGCCATGTAGTGTAGACATTCAGAAGTAAAGTGAATTTAATATAATTGTGGCTTCATACGCCATCAATTCCCAAGTATTACCAAATGTTCATTAACTGATTTCCTTTAATTAAAATATAATTCTCAAACTTCCCCAACAGAAGTTTTCACTAATATTTAGTTTTAAGTTTCCTATAGACGTGTAACAATCTGAGCAGTTGAGCTGATTTACCACCGTTACCAAGCTTGACTTCATTCCATTCCCCAACTGAAGTATTTCAATTGCTTATCAATCTACTTTTTCCACAATGCGTCTAGTTAAAACTGTCATCCTGCTCAGACTGAACTGATAATGGTAAAATATAGATTTACTGATATGGTGCCTGGTATTAATAAGACTAAACTTAAGATCCATAAAGAGCTGCCAATCCCTGAAACTCATTCACCATTTTGAAACAGTGCTAAAAGCAAGCTATGGCTGTATATTGCCATTGCCTTATTGTCAGGTCTTGCAGACACATCTGTATTAATAAGAGATGCAATATTTTCATTATTCCATTTCCAAAATAGATAAGTTTCTAAAAATGCTACAATTATCATTTTTTTAAACCAAAGTTCAGTTGATGGCCTTCTAGTGTCTTTTCAAATTATTTTACCTGCAATATACTAACTGATTCCTAACTCAAGGGTTCCCCATGCTTGTGTTCTTTGATCCACTCTGTTCCTTCTTTGTTTCAACAATTTCCTCCACTCATCATCTGCCCTTTTGCTGGTGATTCCTCTTTACTGCCTACATGCCCTCAGTACCCACAGCACATTCTTCTCAAAGTGAAAAAGTTCAACTGCTTTATCTTTCCATGCCTGTGAATGGGCTAATGGAAGGCATAATTGTTCTGATTCTTCAAAGACACAATTCCTTCCCATCTTTTAATTGCAAATCCAATTCTTGCAACACAATCCTTTCACCTCATTTGGTCTCAAATGGAACTCCCTCCAGCAAGTTTTGTTTCCTTCCTTGCTCAAGGCCAACTCTTACTTAAAGGCCAAGTCCATTCAGAAGCCGAATACTGATACCACACCTGGGAATACTCAGCAGTCACACTGCTGGACAAGGTGAAAGAAAATGTTGCTATCAGACAGACAATATTTTTTTCTCTGTCTCCAGATTCCAATCTCCCTTCGCAACTTCACATTTTTTGTTTCTATTTTGTTGTTACTACAATAATCAAATGTTTCTCTGAATTTTCTTCTGTTATTACTTCTAGGCCTAAATTTTTCAGTCGTCAGGCATGCGCGATCAGCCAGCCCGGGAGCAGATGGGAAATAGACCACTGACCGCAATTTCACACTGCTTAGCATTGCTGGGCGGGGGCAGGAAAAGGGTGGGCACTGACGTAACCGAGGGTGTAGGTGAGCGCTTCGAAAGAGATCCTTGAAGGCAGACAGCTGCCCCAGGGAGCTACAAACCTCCTAAAGGACTAAAGGACATGACAAAAATACTACAAAATGTGTCCATGCAGAACAATCAAGCCCCTGAAAGCATACCTCACAAAAAAAACAGTCCCCAGATTTCTCTTTTTATTTTATTTCCCCACATAGATTTTATCCTGCCCTGGATCAAGGTTTGAGCAAAAATGTGAATGCCGCCTAGGAGGATGGCCCATCCGCCAACTGTAAATGTGGATGGGCCATGTGAAATCACTGTTGATTGCATCATTAATGGATTTAATTGCCCACTTAATTGTCAGCGGGCACACCTCCGACTGCCGCATGCGAAACATCATGCGAGTGCGCGATGACATTGGGATGCTCACCCGGCATCATCTCGTGCTATTTCAAGTCCGTTCGGTCAGGCGCACCCCACCCTCAGGACGTAAAATTCTGACCCTTGGCTCCAGATATTGTGCAGTCATGGAAAATGAATTACAGGAGGAGCCGTCTGTTACCAATTCATACGAACTTCCTAAAAACACCAACTTGATCGTGGTTAAGGCAAATGCAAAGAATGAGCAAGCTTATATTTTAAAATAATGATTATTGGGTTAAAATGAAGGCTGGCAGCTAACTGAAACTGAGTTGTTCTTGATTCTTTGCAAGAATAGTTTCCACTGGTGAAGAATGAGTTTTTTTTATATACTTAAGCACCATTAATATTTTGATCCTTCTCTGAACCACATGAAAAATACAAAGTTAAGGAACAAAGGAGCAAAAGAAGGCATTAGCCAAATGTAACTAAGCTGGAGGCAAAAATACAAAAGATACAGAAAAGGGGCAAAGTGTGAAATGAAACAGAACAAAAGTATTACCAAATGGAAGCAACAACTTTGTTTACAGTGTAACACATGTTTTGGAGTGGAAAGATTTAAATTCCTTTGAAGCAGGAACTGTTCTGTGAGTTGCATTCACAATATTAACTAGAATTTTCAGATATTGAGCAGCCTTTTCATGAAGCTTGTGGTGACTTCAGAGAAACAAAAAGCAAAAGCAATTTCTGGAAGACAGAAAAATATATATGAAGGAAAATGAGGATGAAACAAAAAAAGAGACAGTAAGTTAGAACAAAATATATTTGACCATGAAAAATAGACAGTTGTCATTAAAGACATAAGCAGACAATGAGGTGAAAATAATGCTGAATATACAGATGCATGTGTATAGAGGTATGTACAAATATGTGTTTGACATGTTGTTTTCCACCATATATACTTACATCACATCAAGCAAAAATAGGAACCAAAGACAAAGAGCAAAAATAAGATGAGATAAATACTTTGTTTCTGTTTTCTGATCACTTTATTTATTTCTTTTTTTCCAGTTTCTTTTTAACTTTACTTTCAGATCTATCCACTTATCTGTCATTAGTGAATGGGAACTGGGAGGTCAATGGGCAGAGAAAGAGGAAAAGGGAGAGAGAGAGGGAGAGACAGTGAAGTAAAAGGAGACTGGGGAAGAAACTCTAGTCACAATGTCAAAATAAGTGTTCAGCAGTTCCAAGTACTAAAACCACTCAAAGTCCACCTGAGTGCTCTGAATTCATTACCTAATTTCAGCGGTTTATGGATAGGAAAGCCTGAAGCTGGTCAGAGCTCATCAGAGGTACCACAACAGAATACCACAATAATGTGGATCAAAAACCTGAGGGAGCTGACTGGAAGGAGGAAGGTTCTTTATAACAGCAATCAGGAGCGTATTTAACATTGGGACCATAAGTGTGGTGTTCATGTAATTTACTGATGGGTGCATCATTAGTTCTTTTTTTCCATGGAAAGTTAATTTTAGATGGCAATAAATTATTTGATTGGACATAAGAGGAAGGGCGGAATTGTCCCAGAATTGCACTAGGGGCGGTGGCAAGCGTGAAAAAAGACATTTTACCCGCTAGCCACAATGGTGGGTTTTCACGCCGTAGTATTTGCTTCCCGCCTCATTAATTATGCAACCACAGGAAACACACCGTCACGGTGGCGGGCAGTCTCTGAATTGCCCGCCACGCCGTTAACTTATCATTTCCTCACTCCGGATGCTATATCTAAACTGCAGCCGCGCACAAGGTTCTCACTGATTGCAGCCCAGGACTGCTCCAGTGAAGGCATGGCCCTGAATGCCAAAAAGAGTTCGGTGGCCCGTCACTGGAATGCCTTTTGGAGGACCGCTGTGATGTCCTGCACCCCCACTCTGGCTGCAGGAGGTCCAGCTATCTCACCACTCCAGCTTGGGAGGTGGTGACAGTGGTGGTCAATGCCAATGCTGCAGAGGAGAGATTGGCCATGCAGTACAGATAGACGATGAATGATCTCATCTGTGCCACCAGGGTAAGGCAACCATCTCACACACTCACAAGCTCATCACACATTCACTCGCATCTCACTCACTGCCAGCTCAAGGGACATCACCACTAACTCTCTCACACACACACTCACATCTCCACCTGGCCTCATCTCCTCTGGTGACTTCCTCAGCCCACACCATCTTGAGGCCACTTGCACAAATCAACATGTGTCCCCACACACCCTGGGATCCCCAACTTCCCCACTACAACCCCCACCCTGCAGCCTCTTCCCTTGCCTAAGGCCACTTCTCGCCCTTCCTCAAGCAAGCCCTAGCCCTGCAGCCATTGAAAAGCCACCCCCACTAGTCTGGTAGGTAGAGACCTGCCCGTGAGCCCTCCTAAAAGTGATATGGTGCCACCTGCAAAGCCAGGTGCTGATGACCGCGAGCGCTGCCTGAAGCAAGGTAGGCAAACGAAGCTCGAAGTCCCAAGTAAAGTGCAGCTCACCAGGTGCACGTCGCTTACGTACAGTTGTGAAACACGTCGGCATGCAAACACGCCCGGATGATCCAGCGGGGGAGATGATTCCGGTGAGCAGGGCTTATAATGAGATGCTAGAGTATTGAAATTACCTTCCCGATAGGGCAGCAGCAGGAAACGCCATTGACGAGTGGACGACTGCAACCTGGTTTCACGATGGGGTAAAACGAATTTTTGTCCTTCTCTCCATATTGTCTGCTCACGCCAGCAAACACGCCCACCGCCAACGGGAGCAGAAAATTCTGCCTGGAGTCTCTAAGCGGGAAAGCTTCAAGGCCACAAACTCTCTTTTTCTCTCTGTTTGTACTCTACCAACATACAGCATGATTTCTCTGCTAGGGCCAGGAACTTAGACCACTGTTGCTACTTGAACTGTAAAATCTTCAACAAGTTGCATAACACCTAATAACTAAAAGCTTGATTAGAAGTAGTCTGAAGCTGGTTAAAATGCAACATACATAAACATTTCAGGAGCTGGAATTCTTCTTTCGGTATATGTGATGCTTGTTACAGCTACAAAGTGACAAAAGGTAGGGAAGGGTGGCATGGGAGAGGGAGCAAGTTTAAGTTTTTATTCCGTGAATTATATTGAGCCCATCAGAAGTAAACCTGTGTTCTGAACACAGAAGAAAATAGACTTTCAAATACTATGACTATAAACAAGTCACAAGCCCAGGCTAGTGACAGAATTTGTATTTCCATTCCTAGGCCTGTTTTTCCATATGGGCAGCTTTTTGTAGCTTTTTCCAGAGTGCAAAGTTTTGATTTTGTTAAAGACTTTGGTGGAGTTGGATTGGGGGGGAGGCATACATGTGGTGAGAAGCGCTAAAAAACTGATAGCCATAAAAAACTGGGTGCAGCACAGGTTTAATGGTCTCACAGAAGTGGTCAAGGTCAGTGAATGTATCTTCAAATGACTTATCCCACCAATTGTACTACTAGCCTCAGCCACTGCTCAATTCATCACACCCCCATCACTCACTGTCAATAGTTTCTATTAATCAAGACCCACACTTGATATCTGTATGTTTCGCCCTCACACGTTTAGCACTGTTGCAAACCTCAAACCACAACTCACTGTCTGCACACACAGGGAGTTATTCAACCATGCCAACCACATTGCCCAAACAGCTTGTACAACAGTCACCGATACACTTCCCTCTATCTTGCAGGAGAAGATGACGATCAACTGGAGGCAGCAGGAGCTAACTAGAGAAGGAGAGATGCGGCTGTATGCTCTAATGCTCATGGAGTTTTGGCCATATTGTGGAAAGGGCCATGGCTGAGACCATGGCCACTGGTGGGACTGAAGCCATTGAAGATGAGGATATCCTCTTACCTCCCACTTCTCAGTCATGCCACAGTCTCTTTGATGGTCCAAGCATAAACTGCTTCCTTTCCCTCCTCCCTCAACACAACCCTACTCTGATCCCTTTTTCCTTTCTGATACCCAAGCATTTCAATCTGCCCAGGCAGCAAAGGAAGAGCAAGAAGATAGTGAGGATGAAGGTCCACCGTCGCTCAACTTCACAGTTGCAGCCATCAGCTCAGATACTGACGTTGTGCTTAATTTAAAGGATAGCATAGAGGCAGAATCTACACATGGTGAGACTCCAGGCACAGGCACACTGCTGCCAGGGCATGGGGAAAGGGTAGCACAATTGCCTATGGAGGCTGAGGTCACACACTAGTTCTGCTGCAGAGGATTCAGGTGCTGACTTTGCTGGACCAGGCTAAGGCTAGAACATACCTAAATGTTTATGTCTGGTGCACAGCAAAGCTTGCCAGAAAGCCTGCAGTCAATGTCAATGAGCACTGAGGATCCAGCACCAAATTGGCAGTGACCTTTGCACAGAGTTTACAGCCCATCCTTGGCAGCGTGGGAGCATCCTTGGCAGCACAAACATAGCTGTGGAGCCAACCATGATGTCGCCTCTGATGGCTGACGTCTCAGCTTCCAATGCAGCACAAGTGCAGCTACCCAATGCCTGAGTGCCGCAGTGGAAGCACAGACTGCTGTCATGAAAGCTTAACTTGCCACCATGGAAGATCAGACTGCTGCCATTGAGGTTCTATGAGAAGAGGGGCTCTCAGGGTGTCATAGCACTCCTGCAAACTTCTCTTCAGTAGATATTCTGCCTAAAGACCCTCAGCTGGCATTTCATCCTGCTGAGAGCCTGTCCGCCACCGCCCCCCCACCTCCATGTTCTGCGACAACAGCTTATCCCACCCTATGTAGCCACTGCTAATTCATCTAGCCATGCCATGTCAATGCCAAGAGGAAGCCCTATTTTGCTACCTGTGTCTGGAAGCAACTGATTTTTGCACAAGGTTTTAAGTCACCAAAAAAGTATGTAAGCATCAGCCTGACCACTACCTGTAAACTAACAAAACCATTAATTGGTGCGGGGAAATCATTCAAAATATGTCAAATTGCAGCAACGGCCAGCAAAAGGAATCCAGCAACTAACTTGCATTTAGTTAATGATCCCTTTCAATAACAGTAGCAGGCACTGTCAGGGGTTGGTGGCTTGTTCCTTCATACTATAGGATGTGTGTTCAGCTCTGGGGGGGGTGAAGAGAGGTCATAGTCCAGTTTGACACTCTAAAATGGCAGCATTTGTAGCAAATCAATATTGCACGTTAATGGTGACATGATCCACTGCTCTACATGCTACCACTGGTCATTAGATACCCAAACATTGGCCCCTTTACAAAGATAGCATCCAGCACACTTCGCATCAGAAGCTTACATGTGCCACTGATGCCATTTGAAACCTTAAGGTGTCGCATAGCACCTAAAAACAAGCATTATTGAGTTACGTTTCACACCTTTTTATTTTCCATATTTAGCTTCAAGTTCCTTTTTCTAATTGATACCGTACTCAGCATTCCCAATTGTGTTTTTATTGCAGTAATACATGTACTCTCTCAACAGTAATGCAAGATGGCTAGACCAACTTTTCCTTACCCACCACCTGAGACAGTACCATGCTGTGTAACTTAAGCCCATTAGAGTGGATTGATCCGCTAAAGCCCTCAATGAGTCACAATCTACATAAGTTACAAATTCATTAAGTATGAATGTCAGTCTCCAAAGTTAAAATGATCACTTTGAGGTAATACTCCAATCTCTAATTTACCAATCTCCAAGAAAGCATAATTCTGCACAATTTTCCAAATGGTTGGAAGATATGCACTCTTAGAGGGTGAAGGTTCCCATTAGAAATGTGGAATCAGAAAATCCTTCCTTCTATTTAAAAATCAAGGTTATTATCCAAACTCTAAAAGAAATATGGTTGCTTAAAGGTATCAGATTTGGGTTGGGAGTTAGACAACTCAATCACAGAGCACCTCTATAGGTCTGATGTGCAAAATCAGGTTCCCTCAGGACTGAGACCATGCTGGATTTCGGGTTTTCCTAGATTTTGGATTACCCACCAGTGGAACAGGCAGCTTTGAGTCCAAAAAGTAGGGAGGGCCAGGGGAGGCAAATCTTAAAGCACCGTAATGGACTCAGGTCCTGTAGTGATATGTGAGGCTTCTCTTTTTTTAACGGAGAAATGGACTAGAACTTTGAACAGTACAGCCCATGGCAATAAATCAATAGATGCTACAGATGCTTTCACCCGAATGTAAATGCACAATGTGTTGTTTGAGGTGCGGGATCATTCCTGAACTTCTTTAAATACATTGCTGGTCTTACATTAATGCCACTGTAAGACCCATTCTTTAACAGATGTATGCAAGGACATCTTACAAGCTCTAAGTTTGAGGAAATAACATTTTTCTGGTTCACGTATCTAAAAGGAGTCCTGGTGTTTCTTTATCTCTTTCTTGTGTTTGCTGCTTTGTATAGGTGGCACCCCACACAATATGAAGTTTCTTTAGCTGTTTTAGCCACACAGTCCTCTGTGTGCACAGCTCTCGCTAATCTCGTCATCTGGGATCAGCCCCAGAATGGCCTCTTCACTCCCACGCTTACTCTGCTGCTGGAGCAGCACCCAGATCTCCCGAGGGAAAAATGTCCAGTTTTTGGACATTTCTGGTTTTTGAACAGCCGGATTTTTGACATTGTACTCTGTACTTTATTATTTTTACACCAATTACCCTTTATTTCTTTTGGTATCTTTCCTTACAAGTTTTAAGTTTAGTTTAATGAAGTTCATCAATCATCCCTACACTCAATGACATTGGCTCCTGGTCTGCCAATGTCTCAATTTTAAAATTCCCATCTTCGTGTTCAACTCCTTCCTTGGCCTCTCCCCTCCCTATCTCCTTAGAGTCTCCTATCCTAAAAACCTTCAAGAACTCTGGGTTCCTCCAGCTCTGGCCTTTTATACATTCCCTGTTTCCCTTGGTCCTGTTGGTTGAAGTCACTATTGTGTCTATTTATAGGTGCATCATTACATTCAAGATTAGCATATCTTGCCAGTAAGGCCCAGCAATGCTCAAACTGTCCATTAAACCATGCAACTTTGCTGCTTCATTATTTTTCCTTTGTTTGCTTTCTCCTGCTGGGAAATGGTTTAGTGTTTGGACAAGTACAGGGAAAGACAGTGAGGACGTGAGCTGTGTTGAATGAGCTTCCAAGAATGAGCCCAGGATAACCAGTATTCTCTTAATTCCAAGTGGATCCAATTTTTTGAAATTGGAATATGTCAATTTAGTGTTCAAATCATTGGTTGTGGACAGCGCTGCTCAATGGTGGATAGTGCATACATGTGTAGCTCTTGCTCTCTCCTTATCATTGTGTTTGTCACTTTGTACTTTGTTTCGTTTTCCCCTATATCTGTTGCATTTTATGTGTTTTATTTATTCCATTTTTCTTAATCTGTCCATTTTACTGTCTATTTCCAGGCCTTTCTGTATTTTTAACTTCAGTTGCATTCAAACTTTCCAAGCGACTTACTGTCCTTGGGCATTGTTTCTCTCTAAAGTGGCCATTTCCTACACAGTAATATCCCTCTTGGAGTCCCTGAAGATCAACATGCCACTTCCATTTATGCTCGGATATCATGAAAACAGCATGTCTGCAGGTATCAAATCTGAGCTAATGTAATCACCACAGCCTGCATTGAAGAATAAGTCACTTGTTGCAAATATTTTTTATCATATTTTAGGATGATACATGGAAACAGCAAGAATAATGAAAAACAGACTTTGCAAACTATGTCAAAAATCCATATCGACCGAATAATGACCCCCAAATAAAAGAACAACATTCCATATTGCTGCACCAATGTCAAAAATGTAACATGATTATAGCTTTGCACTTTATTAACATGAAGTATTTCTCTTAATTAAAAAAATAGTTTTGAGTATCCTCAAATCCTGCTTGGATCATTAGGAAGGCACAGAAAATCAGTTTTTGTTTGGAATGAATGGCAAAAAGATTCAGAAAATGAGATGTTTCCACAGTTGAAAACTTATCATCACAGCTTAGCAGCCATGCATTCTTGGAATGTGATATTCAGTGCAGATGCATTCTTCATTATATTAATAATAAGCCAATTTAAAAGATTAAATCTATGAATGGAAATGAAAATGTCTGAAGACATAGACTGGGTTGGACTCCATTAACACTTATGCTCACATAATAATTGTTGATTCAGATATGTTATATTCCACAAGAACTGAGGTAATTATCTCTTAATATGATTTTGCTCAGTAAAAATTCAAGAAAGCGAATAGATGGCAAAGGAAAGAGACATTAACCCTGATTTTTCAAATCTTTTCTGTGTTAGGGGACTAAGACCTCACACTGGATATTTTATATATATGTATATATATGTCTCCTCACAGCTAATTTGTAACATTTTAAAAACTGGACTATGTCCTTTTAAGAATGGTTGAAGCTCTGTCTGTCTGTGACCCTGAACAAAAAGAGCTACCATGATATTATTGCAGAAACTTGCACCTTATTATTTCTGAAGAGGTACTAACAACCCCTGTGGGATGCAGAGACCAAATTCAAAGACCATCTGCATTTCAGAATCCAGGCCTGTCTAGCCAGAGCCTAATTGTCTGCTAGGGCAAAGGATCCCACAACCTTCCTTTCAAGTCTTAATGGTTGGAGCATTTAACAATCTTAGGGAACCAGACAAAGGAATACACACCATTTGTCGAAGCCAGAGCGGAGAGTTGGGAGTCATGTGATATGAACCTCCAGCTGGTGGAACCAGTTATATTGCCTTATATCCCCTTATCGACTGATTCACCTCTGCATGCCTATCTCCTCCCGTGAAGTCAACTTCACTGGAAAAGTGTTATACAGCACTGGTTTTCAACCTGCCGACTTCCGTGAAGGAATAGCTCATTGGACTTCAATTCTGGACTCTGGACTCACATGAAACAATAATTCTTTTCTCTGTGGCTTGTGCCCTGAAAATCTTTCTTTTCTCTATCCCTTTTTTACTGTATCAGTGCAAAGGAGGCAAAGTTGCTACCCTCCTCTCGCATTTGAGCCTGTGAAAATAAATTAACCACTTGAATTCATCCTATCTCAAGTTTGCAGTGGGTTTGTTAGTAGAAAAAATGGATCACACCAAAACTGAGGGGCTGGGAAATACGCCACCATTTATAGTGGGGAAAGCTAATCAGAACACCTTTCTGCTTATGGACTGGTGGCAAGAGGAGAAATCAGGGCTGTTTAAATTAACCCCCCTCCTGTCCAATATTCCTACCATGAGTGGAAAACAATGGGAAGCTAACCTGTGATTTTTCACATAGGTGCTTACAACAGGCAAGGTGCCTCACCATAGCTAAAGGCTAGGAAATTTTGCCTTATGAAGTAAAAAACACCAATTGCAAGAAACCTGTTGTGAAAGGTCACAATGCTTAATAAATGAGAAAATATAATAATGGAATTACTAATTTAAAGTATAAAGGATAAACAAGCTTGAGTTTTTCTCTATGTAAAGAATCAGAGATGAGCATCCAAATCAACACTTATATAGTCCTTTTCATTAATAACACTGAATTCCATGGCCTGTACGAAGAGCTTTCAAAGACAAGCTCATTTTGCCAGGCATCACAATTAGTCAGAGACATGAGCTCCTATAAAAACAGTTACAGTACACTTCTAAAGACTTCAATTTTTCTTTACAACAAACATTCGTTGCTAAATATTTTCCGTAACCAATTGGTCAACACCACCATAATGGACATCTGACATTGTCCTATTTGTGCTAAAGTAGCCTCCATATAAATTGAGAAAAAGTGTTGCTCACAAGTATGAAATCATAGTAAATGTTGTGATACAAATCAATGTAATGATTCAAAATAGCTTCTGATATCCATAAATTATGATGGCGGATTGCATAAATTTGACTTATATTTCCTTGTGGTTAAAAGGTTGAGAGGTGATCTAATCCAGATCTCTAATACGATAAACTAATTTGATAAGGTACGTACAGCGGAATCATTTATTCTCATGGGGAAGTCCAGGCCAAGGAACTAAATCTTAAAATTAAAACTTAAGTACTTAGGCCAAGAAGGAGTGGAATCAGAATGCACTTTTTCACACAAAAGGTATCTGGAACTTGCTCCCTCAAAAATGCTATGGAGGCTGGGGCAATTTAAATTTTCAAGGCTGCCTTTTGTTATGTAAGGGCATCAAATGATATGATGCAAAGACAGGAAATTGGAGTTCAATTATAGTTCCGCCATGATCTGTATCTCAATTGAAAGATCTGCTCCTGTACATATATTCCCAGTATCACTGATTTTTTTTTTTGCCTTGTGGACCCCACAACTTAATTCCTACAGGACTACAGTATCAATTGAGTAAAAATATAGGTGCTGTTTAAGCAGTTCACTCTTCTAACAGCAGCTTGGTTGTGTGTGATAAGATTTTATTTAAAAATTAATTTGCAAATCTTCAGAGAAAACATATCATTCTGTTTATTGAGTGACAATTTAGTGTGGTAACTAATTAGTAAAACCATGATTAGTTGTTCATTTGTAGTTATAAATTTGTTTTTTGATATTTCAGTGCATCGTTAAACTACTCAAAACAAAATTCCACAGTGTAATTTCAGTTAAAATTGTTTTGTTTCTGCATTTCTAACATGAAAGCACAAAGAAAACAGGATGAGAAGCAATTGATTTAATGCTAGGCCCTTTACCTCCCAAAAGACCATACAAGATTTCTCCAGTCTGGGCTACGTCCAATTTATTTATTCTCCTAAAGTAAACAACAAAATAAAATTTTGCAGAAATAGTACAGCAGATTCAGGCAAAGGCAAATGCAAGGTAAAACTAAAAAATGCAGAAGTTGCCATTTAAGACGTGCCACTCTGACATCAGCATCATGAAAACAATATCTCGCTATCTGACTAACCATTGAAATGCGCTGGTATTATCGGTGAGCAGCAGATACGAACTAAACTTGCCACAGAAAGTTAATGCAAGTCTTTTCAAGCCTAAAAACTCTCTGAAAGGCAGGATAAGTGTTAATTACTGCCAGTAAACCTCTCAGGCACTGAAAATGAATCAAGTGTGAAGTCTCATTCCTTCAAGTTTTAGTTGTTGGAGATTTTAATCATGTCAAATTTAACACTTTTAATTTTTGCTTTACTTTTCAACTCTTTTCATTGTTCCTAATCCAGCCTTTCCCCTCCCCTCTTTATTTCTCTTTCCCTACTTGATCTGATATTCAATTCACTTACTCTAATTTATACCTCCTTCTCACTCCTTACACCGTAATTTCACAGCCTTTCATTCTGACTCCAAAAGGAGGCAGTAACTTGAATTCCCAATTCACCAAGTCTCCAGAAACAGATATATTTCCCTCACTGTTATTAGCACCCAGTTTCAGCAATTTGCCAACAAAAAATTTATAAACCTAAACATGCAAGGAAAAGACTAACTAATGCCGACACCTTTACAGGCACTGTCACAGCCAAATGTGGCCCAATATTTTAAACAGTTGTTAGCAATTTGCATTACAGTGTGCCACAGTTTGAATAGAAGGAGTTACTTTGCCAGAAGCTTGCTGAAATGAATAGGGCTTTCACATGTTTAACTTGACTTGTACAATGCTATTGTCTTCAAAGTCTAGATAACTATTGGGTGAAATAGTTGACGTTAATTTTTTGTAAAAATGTTTTAATATTAAGACAGCACTTTTGAGATAACACAATTGATGGTCAAGACACAGGGCAGAATATAGCCCTTGTCAGGCAGGCCCGGTGGGGGTGGTCAGGAAGCCAACCGCTGCCTGTGATCGAGGCCAGAAGGCGATTTCATGCTGGTGGGCCAATTAAGGTCCACCCAGCATGAAACGTGAGCTGAAGTGCTCAGCGCTGCCTGTGTGGGGGAGGGTGGGGAGTGTGAGCGGGGCGAGTGTGAACTTCACACATGCGCCTGAGTGCGTGCTTGAGAATCTCCTTGAGGCACAGACCTGCCTCAAGGAGATAAAGGTTTTTTAAAAAAATAAAGATTAGAAAATGTTATAAAACATGTCCCCGAACATGGGCAGCAAAAAATTCTATTTAATTGGTCGTTTAATGTCCTTAATGGGCATTTTAGTTGTTGGCGGATGCGCTGCCGACTCTGGCACATGCCCGCCGACTGAAATAACGTGCGTCATTTGATGCTCGAGCGGGTTGGGCGCGCGCTTATCTGCTGAGGTAAAAATTTTGTCCATGAAGTTCAGTGAGAAATAATAATGCATTAAGAGTGTTTAACTTACTTTGGCGTTTGTGTTTCTTCCACCCGGTTTCCTAGCTGGAACTCATGTGATTTACTTCGGTGTAGTGCAGTGAAGCCAGGGATGAGGTGAATCAGTTTGCGAGAAGTTGGTGGAGGAGTTCCAGGTGGTTTCAATTTGTTCTTTCTCCTCACCGGTGGCGTTCCTGGAGGTGTCATTGTCGTCACTATAGGAGGGGTTCGTGGAGGAGTATGAGTAGCATGCCATTGTCGTGGAGATGGTGGCAAAGAACTTGGTCCACTCTCAAATGTAGAGTAAAGTCCAATCGGATCTCCAATGGTCAGTCTATCTGTGTATGTACAAGTGGGTCCTAGCACAGGCACTGAATGGAAGTCTTGCTGCATGAACTTTGATGGGAACTTGGGACTGTGTGCGGGATGGCATCCAGGCCACTGGACAGGTTCTGCTTGGCTGACAGGAGTATTCTCTTTCCCAGTTTCTGTTGTTGGCCACTGGATAGCCCAGTCCTGGCTGGAATGGCTACTCCCTGTATTTCAAAAACACAAGACACTCACTAAATCCATCAAATATAAAAGCATAAGAAAATAATAATATATTAGTTAGCAGTCTTAATAGGCAACTAATTGTCTCAAAATTGCCTTGGCTACAATACCATTTTTCCTAAAAAAAATTTCCATTAGTATTACTTCAGGACTGCATTAATTTCACAATTCAGGCAAATGCTAAGCTTGCTTCTTGCTAAAAGTATAGCTCTGGGTTCAGACTGCCTAAGTGCCTAAAGGAGTATGAGACTAGTTTAGCTGTATTCATGATTACACTTCAAAAGTAATTTATTGGCAGTAAAACGATTTCTGCTGTTTCCAGCTTATGAAAGATGCTGTAAAACTCTCTTTCTTTCTTATTCTTGTTGAAATAAGCTGTTCCTTCAACTCATGTTCTGTTATAAAAGACACTGAGTAACATTATTAGCTCATTCTAATTTGACTATCAATTTTGTTACAGTACTGTGTGAAGTTATATCTTTTAGAAGGGGAGGTGAGAAACAGGAAATTTTGCACTTGATTTAATTCGACCAACGTCTATTTTTTGTCACTAAAATAAAGGCAAAATACTGCAGATGCTGGAAATCTGAAATTAAAATAGAAAATGCTGGAAAAGCTCAGCAGGTCTAGCAGCACCTGTGGAGGGAGAAGCAGAGTTAACGTTTCAAGTCCATATGACTCTTCTTCAGACCTGTTTCTCCCTCGACAGATGCTGCCAGAGCTGCTGAGCTTTTCCAGCATTTTCTGTTTTTCTTTCTATTTTTTTTCTCTCTGTTTGGGATATGTCTGTCATGTGACTGTGAGCATCAAGGACACCTGGGTCAGGGACATCATCAATATCGTAAAAAAGTAAAGCCCAATTTACCTGCTCCAACGATGGCCAGGATTTTCCGGCCCCCATAGAGGTGGGACCCGCCCCAGTTCGATGGCCCAGCCCACTTTCGGTGGGACCGGGTGATCCCAGTGTTGGGCGGGGCCGGAAAATACCCCCCCACCAATGTGCAGTTAACCTTTATCTACAAAACAGCCACGGCACTTCAAGACATAAATCATTTGTGAAACAGTTTGAGATATTTTGACGTGATAGGCACTTTATTATGACTATAAACTGTTTATGGAGTACAGTACAGTAGCATTGAGGTTATGTTACTGGACTAGTAACCAAGGGGCTTAGGCTAATGATGACTTCAAATCTCACCATAGCAGCTCGGGGAATTTAAATTCAATTAATTAGACAATTCTGGAAATGAAAAAAACTGCTCTCAGTAATGGTGATTGTCAGAATGTCATTTAAAAAAGACCTGGTTCATTAATGTTCTTTAGGGAAGCAAGTCTGCTGCCCTTACCCAGTCTGGCCTATATGTGATTCCAGACCTAAAGTAACGTGGTTGACTTTTAACTGCCCTCTAAAAAAGCAGAACAAGCCTTTCGGTGATTAAGAAGACAGCTCACCACCATCTTCTCAAGGGCAATTAGGATTGGGCAAATAACGCTGGGGGAGGGTCTGTTTAAAACAAGATTGCTTTGGCTGCAAGGACTTTGAATGGCTCTATGGAGCAAAGGAGACTGACAAAAACCCATAGATAGCAAAACTAATATAGAGTAAGAAAATAGAAGCTGATGGCACGCAATCGTTCCAGGAGAGGTGCCCTGCTTGGCACGAGGGTGCCTTTCCCCCAGGACAGCAGTGGAATATGCTTCCAGGAGGAGGAGATGGAAATGCTCATCACTGTGTATGCCACCCACAAGACTCAGAAACAGGTGCAGAAGATGATGACAGAAGCTCCTACCTTAGAACACTCAGCATTATTACTAAGCAGGTAGACAGCCCAAGTGTGCATGACACAAAGTGCTCCAGCAGCACCATTTCACCAAGGGGATTCCACCAGTCTTACATCAAAGTTATGGTAGCACACCTGAAGAGCTCCTCCAGAATTTCAGAGTTTCTTTGGACATTTTTTAAACTAACCTGCCGGCCTGGAAACTGTCAGGATTGGTGCAACACTGGTTTTTCGAAATATTTTTTCAAATCATCAGAGAGTTACATTGATCAGGTATACCATCTGATCCCATTTCCCAACTGGTGAGATAGGTTAAAATTATTCCGGTGTTTTTGTATGCTCTTTCTTTCTATTACTTGGTGTTGTTCCGTCAAGTGAGCTTACCCATTGAGAGAAATCAAAAGACAAAACATGAAAGTGGCAAATGACAAACCTTAAGGAAATATTTGATGGCAAGAGGAGAAGATGGGAAAAGTAACAGGGAATTGAACATTTATGCAGCATTCTCAATAAGGAAATGAATATCATTAAGTTTATCTAAAAGCTCTATCACTGGATTCACATGGCTTTGTAAACTGCTTAAAATTTGCTCTTACAGTTTAATATTTAATTTGAGCCAGAAAGACATGTTAGCCCATTAATTGTTCTATGTATTTAGCTTTTATGTAGAAATGGATAATGGCTAAAAACTGCAAAGTCCCTTTAATTATACATGGGAGAATCCCCATTAAGCTAATCAGATGGAATTGCTTCTTTACCATGAACAACAGAACTAGTGTGATCAGTGAAACAATGATTTTAATCATTTCACTTGCACAGAATTGAGAGGATGCTCCAAGGGGTACAGTTAACAATAAGTTATTTAGGCAGGGTTCAGTTTTAGCAGTTGTTTTCAGCTGTCATGATCTTCATTTGCATAGAGAAAGTAATTCAAAACAAATCTGAAATCTTGTTCAATTTTCAATAAAAGCTCATTAAAGACAAATGCTAGTTTTGGTGAACACTGGACAAGTAACAGTAAAGTTTGTCATTGGACAAGCAGATTAATGAAACAATACTGAATTACATAGTGTTTACAACACATAAACAGGGAATTCGATCTTCTGGTCTATGTCGGTGTTAATGCTGCAAAGCCTCCTCCCACTCTATTTCATCTATCCTTATCTGCATATCCTTCTAAAACACAGAGGGGCTGGGAAAGGTATGGACGCCTCGGGGTGTACGGCTCACAATGAATGTATGCATTGAATAATAGTTGTATTATAATTGTATTGAAGCACCTCAGAGTGCAACATGATGTATGTTGATAACTCCAATACCTTTGCACTGTCTGATTGTCTGTAATGACCATATTGAAATGATTGTAATATTCACTGATTTTGTTAAAGCACCTCATGATCCGTGTGTAAAAGTTGAATCTGATTGCACGTTTTGTGATGGCGATTTAGAAATGTTTTGTAATGTTCTTCGAGATATTTTATGAATAAAGTATATTTTTAAATAAAAATTGTGGGGAACATGCCAAACAACTGCACAGCCCCCTGAACCTCTGACTCCTCAGCAGAGTGAATCAATGGAGGAGGAAGCCGCAGAAAATCATCAGGAGGAGTGGCAGCTGGTGAAGTGAGCCAAGAAGAAGAAGGGGCTAAGAAGGGACCAAGCCACTTCCTAGATGAGTGGCAAGAGGCGTCTCCCATCTGACATGGATGACAAGGGCAGCTGCTATTTGGATGAAGATGGACAAGGGCAGCATCTATAGAAGAAGCGGCAAAGCTCTAGGGAGTTGGAGGACGAGACACCTGAGCTCCAGAACATTGGAGACAATGAGGAGAGCAACACACCCCAACTTTGCCCACAATCTGAAGAGGCCAGTGCACACCAGCCCCAGGAATCTGGAAGCAGTGAAGCGCTCAGCGCACCCCAGCTCCAGGAAGCCGGGAGCAGCAACCCCCCAGAGGGGGAGAAGATCAGAGAGACTTCTCCAACAGAGAACAATTTGAATCTCGTTCCTTGCATGAAACCCCAGATGCCACCTGAGTGGAACATCTCCAATGGGGTGGTTCAGGACAGTTTCCTCAGCCCATCCAAAATGAGACAATTTATGAACACTATGGGTATGCAGGAGCAGACCAAAGGTTTGGAACTCTCAAAGAAAGCAGGTTTGGTAAGCGACAAAATGCTTTAAAAAATGGGGATAAAGATTGTATCCATAAATGTGCGTAGCATTAAATCTACTACGCAAGGTGTTGCGACCTTGGATTACCTTGCCAAGGTTAAAGTTGACCTGCTGTTTCTGCAGGAGTGTGCAATACCGCAGCTAGCTCCTACAGGCAATGGTCACGATGGTGGTCCAATGGGCCATCGATCTGGTCGGGAGGAAACGACTCACATTCCTCCGGCCTGGGTATTCTGCTGCGGGGAGGCAACTTCACCGTCTCCAAGGTTAAGAAGGTGGTGGGCGGGTGCCTCCTCGTAGCAGACGTAATGTATAAGAATGCTCCACTCCAGTTAATTAACGTGTATGTCCTGGCACAAAAGGGTGAGCGGCTGGCGGTCTTTCAGCAGCTCCTAGTGCTGCTGGCGACTTCCAGGCCGGTCATTTTGGGCGGTGACTTCAACTGCATCATCGATGCTGCTGGACGATCCGGCAGGGCCGACAGCAGATTGGACATTACGTCCAGATCCCTGATGGAAACAGTTAAGGATGCAAAGCTGTACAACGTCTTCAGCAACCCTGCAGATGGAGCGCAGAGTAGATACACCTGGGCACGGCCAGACAGTTCCATCCATTCCTTTTTGTGTCCCGTGCATTCACAGTCAGATCCACCAACGTCCATCTGGTGTTCTTCTCTGACCACTGCCTCCTACTGGCTGACTGTCATTACAGGAAGACCAGAGGGTGGGCAGGGGGGCATGGAAGCTGAACGTGCAACTGCTGACCCCAGAGAACATTGAGGAGCTCAACAGAGATTACAAAGGTTGGAGAACCGTGAAACCCCTCTTTGAGTCCCTGACACACTGGTGGGAAGCGATCAAGGAAAACATCAAGAGGTTTTTCATCCTCAAAGGCATCCAGAAAGCTAGAAAGGAACAGAGGGAAATGTCCTGACTACAGAAAAGCATGTAGGATCTGCTCCGGCTGCAGTCGATGGGGGTCGATGTCAAGGAGGAACTCCAAGAGGTGAAGAGCCAGCAAGCCTCGCTCTTTGCCTCAGAGGCCTCCAAGATAATCTTCCGGTCCAGAGTCCGCTCCGTGGAGCAGGATGAGACTTGCTCACGTTTCTTCTTCCAAAAAGTACACAGAGAGAGCCCTGTGATCAGTAGCCTGAAGGAAGAAGGCGGCTCAGAAAAGTCATCGCAGTCTGACATTTTGAGGATCAGCAAATCCTTTTATGCTGGATTGTGTGATGTGAAGCCCACAGACAGCGCGGCCTCCCAGTCCTCTATCATGGAGGTCTTAGACGACAGTACACGGGAGAGTCTGGACAAACCGCGAACTCCTGACGAACTGACTAAAGCCCTTGAGTCCTTCGAGAAGAGTAAAACTCCCAGAAGCGACGGCTTGCCGGCTGAGTTGTATTCAGCTCTGCGGGACTGGATCGGCCCAGACCTGCTAGAAGTGTATGAGAGTATGCTTCTGACCAGCAGCATGTCAGAATCCATGAGAAAGGCATCATCACCCTCATCTAAAAGCGCTAGGGGGAAAGGGAGGAAATTAGAAATTGGCGACCCATTTCACTGTTGAACATGGACTATAAGATTCTGTCTAAGGTCATTGCCAATCAGGTCAAGTCCTCTCTGGAATTGGTGATCCACCCTGACCAGACTGCACTGTGCCCGGCAGGAAGATCTCTGACAGCCTTGTGCTACTCAGGGGTACGATTGCTTATGTGCAGAACAGAGGTGTGGACACCTGCCTCATCAGCCTAAATTAGGAGAAGGTCTTTGACAGAATATCACACACCTACATGATGGATGTGCTCTCCAAAATGGGGTTTGGGGAGGGAATCCATAACTGGATTCAACTGCTCTACACTAACATCAGTAGCGCAGTCTCAATCAATGTGTGGGAATCAGAAAGCTTTCATATTAAACTTGGAGTCAGGCAGGGCTGCCCTCTCTCCCCTGTCCTTTTTGTGTGTTGCATAGAACCTTTTGCTGAGTCCATCAGGAAGGATCCGGGCATAACAGGAGTGATGATTCCAGGCAATGGAGGCACTCAGGTGAAAGCCTCCCTGTACATGGATGATGTCGCCATCTTCTGCTTGGATCTGCTGCCAGTGCGTAGACTGATCCACATTTGCGACCAGTTTGAACTGGCCTTGGGAGCCAAGGTAAATCGTGGGAAGAGTGAGGCCATGTTCTTTGGGAACTGGGCTGACCGATCATTTGTCCCCTTCACCGTCAGGGCTGACGGCCTGAAGGTGCTGGGAATATGGTTCGGAGGGACTGAGGCATGCGTTAGAAACTGAAAGGAGCAAGTGTCTATGGTGCAAAGAAAACTGGGCATGTGGGAGGGCTGCTCCCTCTCCAAGGTGGGTAAGAACCTGGTCATCAGGTGTGAGGCACTCTCGCTGTTGCTGTACGTGACACAGGTCTGGTCCATTCCACACTCCTGCACAATGGTGATCACCCGAGCCATCCTTTGCTTTATCTGGAGGTCGAAAATGGATTGTGGTCTGCAGGGACGCGATGTACAAGCCTCTAGATAAGGGGGAAAAAACATGCCCAACATCAGCCTTATCCTGATGGCCACCTTTGTGTGCGGCTGCATCAAACTATGCGTAGTCCCTCGGTATGCAAACACCAAGTGTCACTACTTGTGTTCTACCTGTCCCCGGTGTTGCGAAGGATGAGTCTGGCCACGCTGCCGCAGAACGCTCCAAGTAGTTGGACCACCTGTCCCTCATGGAAAAATTTATGCAGAGAAACACCTTTGACCACAAGTCCATCAGGCAGTGGTCGGCACGTAACGTCTTAGAGGCCCTGCGGGAAAAGGAGATGGTGGATCCTGTGGGATTGTTCCCCGAGCAGACTGTCAAAGTCATTTGGCAGAATGCCTCATTGCCAGAACTTTCCAACAAGCTCCAGGATGTAGCTTGGCTGGTGGAGAAAGACTCTCCCCATCAATTCCTTCCAACACGTCAGGAATCTCACCCCCTCGGCACATTGCCCTCGAGGTGGCTGTGGTGGGGACAAGGTCGTTGTTCACCTCCTTATGGATTGTGCCTTTGCAAAGGTCTGGAGAGAGATGCAGTGGTTTCTGTCGAGGTTCATCCCGAGCAGCGCGGTGACACAGGATTCTGTGCTCTACGGGCTGTTCCCAGTGGGGATACACGGAGACAAACATCAACTGCAGCTGGAGGATCATCAACTCGGTGAAAGACACTCTTTGGTCTGCCTGAAACTTGTTTGGTCTGCAGAGTTGTCCCCAACCGAGTGTTGCAGACTGGCACATTCCAAGGTCCAGGACTACATGCCGAGGGACACACTAAAGCTTGGGACAGCCACAAAAGTGCAATGGGGAAAGGTCACTGTCTAAGACCTTTCAGCCATAGTGCACCAAGGGGCTGGGAATTGTGTAGACCCCTCAGGCTGTATGACTCACATTGAATGTATGCAATGAATATTATACGTATCACAATTGTATTGAAGCACTTCAGAGTGCAACATGGTCTATGTAAACAACTTAAATACCATTGCACTGTCTGACTGTCTGTTCTGACCATTTTGAAATGTCTGCAATGCTCCTTGATTGTACTGAAGCACCTCAGGGTGTGACATGATGTAGGTGGAAAACTTGAATATTATTGCATCTTTTTGTGATGGTCATTTTGAAATGTTTTGTAATGTTCTTTCGAATATTTTTTGAATAAAGTATATTTTTGCAAAATAAAATATTGTGGGGAGTAATGTGCCCATCACCTACCTGCCTCTGCTGGGTTTTACTAGTGGCATGGGGGTGCCATGCCACGTGGAGAGGCCCTCCTGTGTGGGTACTCTGTGTCCTCCACCCCAAAAGCAAGACCTGAGCCTGCTTGTCTTCCCATTCTTGCGATCTCTCAAATCCCCACCTGCCATGCTGGGACATGCCTGACTCTTCTCTATCACTGTTCCTTGTCAGGGACTGACTGCAGTCCCAGCATTGGCCGCTGCTCCCATTACTGCTCTGAGACTGGCAATCTGTTGACCACTTGATTGCCCAGCAGCTCTTCAGTTAACTGCCTGATGGCCATAAAATACAGTTGTGGCTTCCTGCGGCAGCAGTGGTGGGTTCACCCCCAACTTTTGAGCTGGTGGGCGGGATCAACACCTCCTCAAAAATTTCCACCCATGCTCCCTGGTCTGCTGATGGAGTGGTTACACCATTTCCAGATTTTTATTTGGGAAGCAATGGCTAAAGTGCCCCTTTAAAATCCATTTAAATCAAATGAAAGAGTGTTCAAAGAGCAGGCAAATAACACCAGCATTGAAGTAGTGAGAATGCTGAAAGCAGCTAATTGCTTAGTAGCCTGGAAACAGATCTTTTAAACATCTTTTAGAGATTAAATGAACTCTATGATAAATAATGTCACCTCACCTAAGCTGTGAAAAAACTACAGGAAACCAAAACTGAAGTCTTTAAAAAATATAAATGCTTAACAAATTGCAATAAAATGAATGATGAGCAAATAACTACAAGCTGACACAATGGATATGCTATCCATTTAGCTGACCAAGCTGCACTTCAAATAATAAATGATAATTTTAAGAGCATACTTGGGTAAAGACAGGACAGACTGGCAGGAGTTGTTTTCACCCAAAGTTTAAGGTCTTAGCTACACACAAAGAGAGAAAGAAGAAGAAGGAGAAGAAGAAGAAAAGTAAACAACATCAGTGTTCTCGCTCAAGCCAACATCCCCAGCATTGAAGCATTGGCCACACTCGATCAGCTCCACTGGGCTGACCACATCATCCACATGCCTGACATGAGATACCCGATGCAAGCGCTCCACTCAGAGCTGTGAAACAGCAAGCAAGCCCAGGAGAGGAGAGCATACGCTTCAAGGACACCCTCAAAGCCTACTTGAAAAACATCCCCACCGACATCTGGGAATCCCTGGCCCAAGACCGCCTGAGGTGGAGGGAAAGCATCCGGGAAAGAGTTGAACACTTTGAGTCTCATCGCCAAAAGCCAGCTGAAGCCAAACGACAACAGCGAAAGGAGCGTGTGGCAACTCAGGCACCCTTCCCACCAGTTCCCCCTACCACCATCTGCCCCACCTGCGGCAGAGACTGTCGGTCACGCATCGGCTTCTTCAGTCATCTGAGAACTCATTCTTAGTGTGGAAACAAGTCATCCTCGACTATAAGGGACAACTTAAGAATAAGAATAATAAACAGCTATGGCCAAATGCAAAAACTTAAAAAAGCAAGATTAAAACCGGCCCTTGTAAAAAAAAAGAACAAAATGGAGGGACAGAGTTTACTGTCTGAAATTATTGAATTATTATTCTGCCATTCACACCCATTCTGGACAAATCTTCTGTTTCTTTACTACAACCATCAACACTCTCGTTGCCTTTTGTACCATGAAATCTTTGCCATTTAATCTCTCCTACTCTCCAGCCTATCACAGAACTCTCCTTCACTTTCACTGCTCAATGGCCGTTACATTTCTATCTTCCTTCAGTTCCGAAGAAAGGGCCTTGATCTGCAATATTAAGCTGGATTTTCACTAAGCGGCAGGCTCGAGTCAGGAAATTTCCCGAATTGGCAGACCCACCTCAGTTTTAAGAGTCCATTAAAGCAACTTTTGCTCCGGGGAGGTGGGGACGGGATAGACTCAGCAGAGTATAGGCAGCCATAGGGGCAGACAAGCACTGAGCTGGGCTGGTTAGAAGGCCCACCTCTGTTCTCTGAGACCTTGTCCCAGTTGTTTTAAAAACAGGTTAGGCCCTCTAGCCCTCACCACTGCACTGCCCCACCACCACCTGCCCCCCACCCCCCACCCACACACACATCCCATACCTCTCATATTGCCATGATCTCTCCAGGCTAACTCATGCCCCATCAATCCCCCATGCCCTTTATAATTCCCACGGTCTCTCATGCCACCATGTCAGCTCCATTGCCACTCACACAGTATTCACCATCGGTAGACCTCAAAATCCATATGGAGATGTCAATAAAACTAAACGTCTAACAACCTAATGCAGCTCTCACTTATACATGCTTGATGATGAAAAAACTCCCATTCATGAAACCCATTCAAAGTTTTTAACTCCTCTCAAGTGTTCAATCTGATATAAAAATAAATTTCTATTCCATGCCCACATCAAAGGCAGCTAATCCTTGAACTCGGAACCCCCTTTAAGATAAGTGTTTCTGTAGTTTTTGAAACTTAGCCAAACATTCACAATTACCTTAGCTGTAACAACAGCCCTCGGAACATGTCAACAAAGAACTCTATTGAAACTGTGAAACAGCTGGTCATGGCTTCTTCTAACGTATGCTAGTTGACCTGTCAATCAAAATGGTCCAGCGGATATTTTACTCCATATGACAGCCTAAGCCTGTGTGATCAAGTTTAAAGAACCGGGGATTTAAAAAAACTTCAGATCATGACATTTAAACAGACCTTATCCACCCTTCAAGAGTGCTTACGTCCACTCCATCAATTCATGACTCCCACACTGCGGAATGAGGCCCATGAACCAGTGAAAATGGGGTCTGTGTGAACTCAACACTAATTTCAAATAGCCCTGCAGAGTTCGGGTTTCACGCCTGTGTGAATCTCGCCCCATCCCCGTCCCCCGCCAGCAAAAATTGGGATCTGGCGGAAATGGGGGCAGGACTTCCACATCCGGGTCCCGCCCACCACTTCTAAAGGTCTCTGGAGTTGGCCTGTCTCCACGAAAATCCGGCTCATTACCTCTGTTTCTGTATCTATTTATGAGTGTTTCCAGCATTTTCTGTTCTTATTTAAGAAGATATTAGGATAGGTGACCAGAAGCTTGTCCAAAGGAGTAAGTTTCAAAGGGCATCTTGAAGAAGGAGAAAGAGGTAGAAAGGTGGAGAGGTTTAGGGAGGGAATTCCAGAATATTGGGCCTTGGCAGCTGAAAGTGAAACAGCAAAAATCAGGGATGCGCAAAAAGCCAGTATCAGAGGAGTGCAGAGTGGTAGGGCGGGGATAATGCCTTCTCTACAACTCCCAATATTAAACCAAGCTGTCAGCCTTGTCTCTGTGGTAAATTTCTCTGAGTGTAAAGGTCCTGAGTTCAAACCGCACTATAGGTAAAGAGAAAACTTGCATTAATAAGGTACCATTTTCACTGACAGTTATCCTTACTCCACGCCTTTCTGTTGATCAGAGCACTATTTAGAATGCTATATAAATGCATGCTCTCTTATTGTAACATAGACAATCGTGATGCAGTGCTGTCTTTGCACTGCTGCTGCCACAATCACCATGGTTTTGCTATTCAGGGTCTCACTGGCATATGGAGATAATAAAGTACAGTAAAATCTTTCTGACATATGCCAGAAACACAACATTTCTTTCACAGAACGTAGCAGGTTATTCCTGATTCTGGCATTTGTTATATTTGTGTTTTTTTACTCAAAGCTTTTAGTCCTATTTCAATTGTGCAGTCTGAATAGCTCTGATCTTTGCTCACTGAGACTAATGGCGATAATGAGACCTTTTCTGATGTTCACACAAAGTTAACGGCAGCCACAATGATACCTGGAGAGCTACAAAGGTGACGCACAATACAATAAACTTCATCACATTGTAAAGATTCTGTGTCTGTGTCCTCTATACAAGCAGGTCATGACTTCCTTTTGTGTCTACCTGTGTGTTGCCATGGCCTCAGTAAAGCCTGCACTTGTAGCGATATGGGCTTTTAATAATACTCCTTGGATAACCTGCAAATAGGTGCCGGTTTCACTCAAAAAGCACCTAAGGCTAACTGAGAGGACGGTAGATGCCACACTGATTCAGTAGGGCCAGCTTTTCAGAGAACGGATATAGCTATATGGCTGCGTGCTCAAGATTTGCATTAAACGCAGAGTGACGATGAGAACTTGCAAGATTTCCATAATAATTTATGCTAAGTTAGTTAGTGTCAATAGGTTTCCGAACACCACATCAAGTGACATCATGTAATGGTATATTTAGTTAGGAACAATGACAGTGAGCCACATCTCACGTCTCACTTAGACCATGAAAACACTGATATTAAAGTGATTGATGAAAGAATTGCACAGCTTCAAGCTATTTGTGTTGCTCAGGCAGTCAATATAAGTTAAAGTATGCATATACATCAGCTTTGTTACTAATTTCACAACCTGTCAAATGTGCAAAATATTATTGGAAAATTCCTTGTAATCTTTATAAATACACTGGGAGGTTTAGAGGGGAGAATAATTGGTGCAGTATGTTTAGAATATTGTCCTGTCATCTTTGAGGCACTAGGTTCAGACTAAACACATGAAAGCTTCCCTTTCTGTGGTGGAAACAAGGGTGATTTTCTATTAGCCACAATCAAATAAAACTGCCTCCATAATTCAGCAACCTTTGGCTATTTTACCAAAGAGTCATTAAGGCTGACTGTGAGAATTGGAAATGCCATATTTATTCCATTGGGAGTGCATTTCAGAGGTTAGCTGAAAGTGCAGTGTTAGGAATTGTTGAGAGGCTTTAGGATCTCAGCAACTATCAGATTTGGTTCAGATGTAGCACTCCTAGTTAGAAGATTGTGGCCGGAATTTTCCAGCCCCTCACGCCAGCAGGAACTTCCGGTCCCACCAATGTGAATGGAGATCTCAATGGATCACCGGCCCCACAGCAGGGAAACCTACTGCAGGGGGCTGGAAAATTCTGACCTGTGTGTTCAAACCTCACTTCAGCTAAATGACCTTGCATTGATATAGCACCTTCGCAGATGTTCCAAAGCACTTTACAGCCAACTAATAACTTTTGCTGTTTCATCACCGATGTAATACAAGGAAACAAAACAGCCAATTTGTGCACAGCAAGGTCCAACAAAAAAATAATGAGATAAATGACTAAATAATTTGCTTTAATTGATGCTGGATGAGATACAGGGCACTGGAGGAACTCTTCTGCTCTTCTTCAAATAGTGCTATGGGATATTTTATAACCACAAATGTCCTATTTTCTGAGTTAGTTTAGTGCCTTCTTTCAGAGCTGTGCCATTTCTTTGGTGTTTGTTTTGCTATTGAAGTTATTTTTAGTGTTATATTTTCAATACAAGCTGTCAGATCAACTGACCTCAGTGAGGGAGGAGGAAAGTGGTGAAATTAGTTCAAAAGGAAATGTTTTATGGTCATTGGTGGGTTTGGGAAAAAATAGTAATTTCATCAGGTAGTCTAGTGGTATTTACTTTTTGTTAATTACAGCTTTTCCTATGCCTCTAGTAAATTGATTTTTTTTGTTTGTTTCACAGGGAATCCAATACTTATGCCAATAAATATGGTTACGAGACCAGCTATTTGATGCAATCGTAATTCGTCATCCATTGGATGGGTGACACATTTGGGGTGTGATAATATGGACACGACAGAAACCCGAGGGCAGGATTTTGAGTCTGGCGTGCGGGAGCAGCAGGGAAACGGGCCGCTGTCTGGGATCAGCCTCAGCCCCAAACGGTGGCTCCCCAATGGTTGGGAAGGGGCAGGCGTGGGCACTGCATAGACCCTCATGGCCAAGTGCACTGCCTCTTCCATGGAGAGAGTGACGACTCTCATGGAGACACAGCTCCAGGAACAGAATCAGGGACTCCTGGGGTTGCGCTCCGACCTGCAAGCCCTCACACAGGCAAGGACCTCAGGTGGTCTGTGCCCATGTGGGAGATGAATGAGGCACCCAATATCCCAGCTAGGTGCCCATCCATCAATGGTGAGCAGGGAGGTCCACAGCGACCGCAGGTTGGTGCACCAAGTGCCTGCCATCTCTGCAGGCTCCTCTCAGAGTGCTCTGGATGATGGCAGCAGGTCCTCTGCCCCTCTGCCAGTGACCATGGCATCTGATGAGGCTGCAGCGACTAGGGAGATGCTAGCCGTGGAACTGGCCACTCCCTCCCAGGCGGGTCAGCACAGGCTCCACTGGCCAGAGGAGGGCCGCCAAGGTCATCAAGGCCAAGAAGACAGCACAGTCAGCAGGCTGCCTCCAATGGCAATGCCAGTAAGGGGGAACACCAAGACGTGGCATTCGCAAACGTAAGTTTAAGGCACCATGAGCACAACAGTGACTGGTCACCGGTGATCTTCTGTTGTGCAATGTTTTATTTATTTTAACTGGTCTGAGGTGGAAAATCAGGGAAGGGTCTGTCAATTTGTTTTGACTGTCCACATGAGATAAATTTTCTTTTGTTGTAATGGCCTGAGTGTGCTTCACCTTTTTAATTTAATGTGGTGCAGGATATGGCCATTATGTAATGCTGGACATGGATGGCTCAAAATTTTATTGCAAGGCATTGAGTGGACTTTGGGGTCAAAGAAAAGGGTCATTTCAGACATCCAGCATGGAGGCGGTAGCCTTGGCATGAGGTGGTAGAGCTTATTTGGCAGCCTAACTGAAGCAGCGTTGGATCAAGGCACCCCTGGTGTCCCTGCCTCCCTGCAGGTTACAGAGGTCTGCCTCCAAATCTTCAGCGGTTTCCTCACCGGGCTCCTCTTCTGACTCACTACTGGATTCATCATCTGGGACCTGTGCAGCTGCCTCAAGATCCTCTTCCTCCAGTGGGTCCCCCCTTGTCACTGACAGATTGTGAAGTGCACAGCATGCAACACTATCAGTGACACCCGCTCTGGAGGGTATTGCAGTGCTCTCCCTGAACGATTCAGGCATCAGAACGAATCTTCAGAAGACCTCTGGTCCTCTCTATCACCGCTCTTGTGGGGGCATGACTCTTGTTATACCACTGCTCTGCCTCTGTTCTTGGGTGGCGGAGAGGCATCATAAGCCACCTTTTCAAGGGATAGCCCTTGTCACCCAGCCACCATCCATCCAGTCTGGCTGGAGCATTGAGGAGCCTTGGCACCTGGGAGTGCCTCGGATGTACGCGTCATAGGAGTTGCCAGGGGTATCTTGCACAGACTTGGTCACACACTATCTGCATGTTCATGGAGTTCCTGTTGACAAAGGCACTGGCTGACCCGCTGGTGACTTGATGGCCACGTGTGCAGTTGATGGCACCCTGGATGTGGGGGATCACTGCAAAGCCTCTGGCTCGCTCAGCCTGGCTGACCTCGTCCATACGGAAATGAATGAAAGTCAATACCCGCCTGAACAGAGCTTCTGTCACCAGCTTGACATAACTATGGACAGCTGATTGGGAGACTCCACACAGATCCCCCACTGACCCCTGGAAAAAGCCAGATGCATAGAATTTGAGGGCCACAGTGACCTTCAGAGCCACTGGCATGGGGTGTCCACCCACACAGTCGAAGGTGATCTCAGCCCCAGTCATCTGACAGATGGAGGTCACCATCTCCCTTGAGAGGTGGAGCCTCCTTTGGCATATTGAGGTAGTTGGATTGCCGCCTGTGGCAGCACGATAGTGGCAACATCTGCAGCCCCTAATGCTTTAGACTGCCTGCTGGCCCTGCACCCCTGTGCCTGCGCCTCTCCTTCCACAGGCCACAATCCTGGAAGCTGCATTGGGTCACCTGACCTCCTCTCCCTTCTGCCTCTCTCTTCCTCCTCAGAGGAGGTGCCACCAACAGAGACCACAAACCCCATTACCAGGGGAACAGAAGGCTGTCTGATACCTGGAAGGGTCCACATGGTCTGAATTCTCCACGGTCCTTGGAGACATCAAGGAGTCCCAAAATGAAGTGGAAATGCTAACAATGAAGCCCTGAGCAGAGATGAAGCTGCTTTATACCAAGTCACCAGCAGCAAACTATCTACCAAACTCCTCACTACTCACACTGGCAATGCTGCTGCCCCTTTTTATCCTACCTGTCGATGAGGTTTTTGATTGGCCGCTTGCTCGTTTTGCCCGTGCAACGAGGGCAAAATCACACAGGCAATGAAAAAACAGCGTCAATTGACTTTTTAATGGTCTTAACTGGCCTCTTAATTAATGGCGGGCACAGCTCCAGCACCTGTGTGCTCCCACCGACCGAAATACCATGCAAGTGAGCGATGACATCGGGGTGCTCACCTGACATCATCACGCGCTATTTTAGACTCAAGCATGTCGGGCACACGCCCGCACGCTGAGCAAAAAATTCTGCCCCAAGACTTTAATTCTCAGAGAGGATGGCCTTCAGATTAAAACTCCTGTCTCCACTTTTTGGTTATGATGGCCACTGCAAAATGGAAGAACTGTACCTGTTAAATACAATAATGTAAGATTTACATCTGTGCATTGTGAACACTGGCATTGAGATAATCAAAAGTCATTCTTGGCATTGGTCAGGTTATTTATTGAGCCTCTATACACACATAAAAATATCTAAGTCAGATATCCTGATCAAACTCACTGCAGTGTCAATGGTATTATAAGCCTGGACGAGGTTTCAATTGATAAGTAGCTTCTTTATTGAATTTTGCTGGTCTTATGTTTACTTTCTGCAGGCAGATTTATTAACTGCTCATTTTACTGATTTCTATCCTTCATAGTCTAAAGGACATCTAATTCAGCCAGTGGATAATCAAACTGTAATGGCAAACTTCTTGAAAGAACATTAGTCTAAATTATAGCACAGGATATTTAACGTTCCCATGGTCCAACTCTTCTGACTTTGCTATGAGCCACTGGTTTAATGTTTTCTGCATCCTCGAGTCTGAGTTATTCATAGCTGTCTTTCAAACTGACAGCTGCATACTTCTTGGCCAGCTAAGCCCCCATTTTCAAGAATGTTAATTGCATCCTCTAGCTCACACAAGGGCCAGAATTTTCCCATTGGCGACTTGGGAGCGGGGCCCACTCGCCGACGGGAAAATGACACGGGATAATGTCGGGAGGAACCCCCAATGTCATCCCAGTCTGGTTAAATTTTTAGGAAGGCGGGCAGACATCAAAATCAGCTGTCCGCCCACCGACCTGTCAATGGCCAATTGAGGCCATTGACAGGATCATTAAGCTCATTGAAAGACCTGCCCATCCAACCTTAAGGCTGGCAGGCAAGCCAGGAGCCCCAGCGGGCTTCTGAAAAAACATGAAACCTCATCCACTGGCGGGTTGAGGTTTCATGTCCGTTTTTAAAAAGTTTATTAAGGTTTCACTCATATTTATTAACATGTCCCATCTCGTGTGACAGTGTCACATGAGGGGGATATGTTAATAGTGTTTTTCTTTCTCTATTTTTAAAGTTTTTTAAACATTGAGCGCTCTCCCTGAGACAACACTTAGTCTCAGGGAGCAGTGCGCACATGCGTGAGCGTGCGCACTTTGACAGATGGGTAATCCCTCCACCCCCCGCACAGCAACGCATAGCACTTCCTTACATTCAGAACAGACAAACATTTCTTCTTCAAAGGCCGATGATATTCAGGTTCTGATGAATCGAGTGACCCTATCAGATCTTGACATGATGTTTGGTTTGAATTTCCCATCTGCAAATCCAACCCTCCGAATACCATTTTCCCTCCATCCTTCAGCTCCCGCAAGCCCCAGACTTCAGTCTGTCAGGCAGGCCTTAATTGGCCCGCCCACGTAAAATGGTGGCCGGCCCCATTCGGTGGAGGAGTTCGGCTGCCCGCCCACCGCCGAGCCAGTAGGGCCCACCCACCCATCAAGAACAAAAGTCTGGCCAACAGCTTTAAGTCTGCTTCATTCCTTACCCTGAAGCGGTCTGTGAAAAGCCCAATACAGTAAAAATGCCATGAATCCAAAAACCTTCCAAGAGGGGCCTTTTGTTTGAAAATGCAGCAGCTTCTCTTTCTCATGATACATTAATTATCTGACATGCCGATCAATTCAAACGACTGTGATCACAACAGTGGCATTTACATGTACTTAAAATTATTTTCCTCAATTTTATTTGCTTCAAAAAGTATTCCTTGCCTGTCTAACCTTTATTAGTAATTATTTCATTCACTAAATCAAATACCGTAGTGTGGCATAGGGATATTCTCTGGCTTACTTTTATTTAGAATAAGCTGTGCCCAAAAACCTGTGATCTTTTCAATAGATGCAGGAACCTGTTAGTGGGAGAAGGAGCTAATTTTGGGGTAGGACCCAAGCCACCTGGTCTCTACCCCATTTGACATGCACCAGTGATATGGTAAATGCCTCTTGTGTAGCCCATGCAGTAATGATGTTACTGAGGTATGGACGAGTGGCTGGATGATATCATCTCCTCTGCTGAACAAAGCAGATGTGCATTACCTGCCAGGACTACATCCTTGTCAAAATGGGTCTGATAGCATTTTGAAAAGTCAGTGTCGTTATGTCAGCCAGTTGCAAAGCAGAACAGTTTTCATTTCAAGTGTGCATCTTTATTCAGCCTACCAGGCGCTCCACCAAAATCACTGCCCACTGCTCTCTTTTGGGCTAACTGGCATGGGTACCTGCATATTTTATGCCCCTAATCCTGGGAACTCAGATGTGATCAGGGGTGCAACATGCCAGCAGGTGTAAGTCCCACTTTGCCACGGTCACTGTGACAAAGACGCACTTACAGGTTTTCAGGCTTGCTGTTTTTAACCTAAAAAAACTCAATACAAAGAAAGACCATAAGTTAGAAACAAAAATACTCTACTGTTGTCACACTATCCCTGTGAGGGATTTCCTTGAGCAAGAAGGGGAGAAAAGAAAATATAGAGAAACAAAAATGGCATTTTGGAGCAAAGTTTCCACATAATATTTGCCTAATTGATTGTTACTAAGTCATGTTGATGAATTTCATGATGCAAGTTTAGAGAAATTTTTAACAAACAGTGGAGTTAATGTTCCACTTACCACCCGAGTGTAAATCCAGCACTGAGACTTGGATTTTACAAGGCAGCTGTGGCTCTGTCCATTGGTTGGAAAGTCAGAGGCAACCGCGCCTCAACCGATTCTGGGAGCCCCGTCTGAATGTTAGGAGGATCAGGCAATTACTTGTAGCAGGGACTCCCATCCCTTTCAATCCCTGGCAATCTTAAAGTGCAATTTTGCTGTTAGGTGTGAACACTACCAAAAGAGGATACAATTCCCACACCATCATCCTACCGCTTACTGACAAGTTGGCCTGTCTGCTTGAGAAATACATCTTCAAAGAGACTGTATTAATTATTAAAGAGATCCCAATGTGTAAATGACAAGCATTGCAGCAATTCTCTGTTTCTTTCTTTATGCCGTTGCAGATGTAGTCCGGTACAGCTTTGTAAAGAGCACTTAGGTATTCAGCACTGGAGTCTGTCTGCTCAAGGGTTTTTCAAGAGAAACAAGACGAATTAAGACTCTTTTCTTAAACAGTCAAAGCATTTTGCCTGTAATATAAACTGATGATTGTCCTGAATAGCATCTTGCCCATACAAAGTGGCCTAATGAAGTGATACTCTCTGTCATCTGGATTTACAAGATCTGTACTGGTACCCTCTGGTAAGCAATTTACCACATTAAAGGTTAGTTGACAGTCTGGGGCTATGCTAACTCACTGCAGCAGAGAATAAAAATCATAGGTTTATGTCCATAAACTGACAGAGTTTGCTTATGGATATTGTCAAATCTTTCAAATGAGAAAAATGTGCTGAAAAAGCCTAAACCATAAAATGAGTGTTTACCATTTGACAGATTTACAATTTGTAGCACAGTAAAATGGCTCACTAGCAAAAGGGTCAGTTAAATCAAAGTAAATATTTAGTTTACCTTTTGAAAGTGGACTAATATTCAACTATGCTGCTAGATTTATCACTCCTGTGCTTGAGAACCGAACAGTTGTGCAGAGCTCTCACTAGTCCTGGGGCAGAATTTTCTGCCTGCCGGGTGGGTGGAGCGGAAGTGGGCACAGGCCGCCTGCGATTGGGTGTGGGCAAGCCAATTAAGATCATCCACCAACCACTGGAAGGAGCCAGAGACATAGATGTTGAGGGAAGCTGTGACCTTTAGAGCCACTGGCATGGGGTGTCCACCCACACAGTTAGCAGAGATCTCAGGCCCAATCATCTGACAGATATAGTTGACTGTCTCCCTTGAGAGACGGATCCTCCTTCAGCACTGCACCTCAGACATATTGAGGTAGCTGCTTCACCGCCTGTATACCCTGGCAGCGGGATAATGGTGTCTTCTGTGGTCCCTTTCGCCTTGGACTACCTCTTGGCCCTGTATCCCTTTTGCCTGCGCCTGCCTTCCCAAAGGTGGCTCCCCTGGAGGCTGAATGGGCACTCTTGGTCTCCTCCCCCTTCTAGCCCTCCCTTCCTCCTCAGAGGAGCTGCCTCCAGTGGACAGTTCAGCTCCCATTCCCAGGCTTTCTGAAATCTGCAGACCCAAAAAAGATTCCTCACTGCAGAGTGCTGACCTGAAGGTTGTGATTCCAGACCAAGCAACTGGTATGCGTTTTGAAGTATTGTAGATCACACAGGCAAGTATTAGTAACTTTGAAAAAACAATACTTGACAGACCACACTCACGACCCCACTGAGCCCTCTTACCCCGCCCCTGGATGGGGTTTATACAAATGTGTCCTACCCGCCAGCCCGTTGCGCCCGTGCACCGACCCAATGATTGCATGGGCGCTGAAAAATCGCCATCAATTGGTGCCTCAAGGGCCTTAAGAAGCCCGTTAATTAATGGCGGGCATGTATTGGAGATCAATGCGTGCCCGCCCAATGAAATAACACAATGGCATGTGATGACGTCGGGATGCTCGCCCAATATCACTGTGCGTCATTTTACACATTGGCGTGTGGGGCCCGCCCCCGCACACCAACCGGAAAATTCTGGCCCTGCTTACATTTAAGGAAGACCCACATTGGAGGTTCCCTGCACTCCATGCTTAACTCAACCTTTGAAGCAAGTCATTGGAGCACACCAGTAATGGAGAAATCAAGGGAAGCAGGTTCCACAAGAACCAGTTCCACTGCATTGTCCTTTGATTTAGAATAAAACAGCTTTTTCAGTTATACATCAGTACTAAAATAAAGCATCACAAATGCACGAGACTTGTTAAAATGGTGCAAACTAAAAGCCACCCAAAGTGAATGACACATGCTATTCTTAAAAAATTATACTTACAGAATTCTTTTTTTCTGTTCATAGGATGTGGGCATCACTGGCGAGGCCAGCAGTTATTGCCCATCCCTAATTGCCCTTGTTCAGAGGGCATTTAAGAGTCAACCACATTGCTGTGGGTCTGGAGTCACATGTAGACCAGACCAGGTATCCTTCCCTAAAGGACATTAGTGAACCAGATAGGTTTTTACAACAATTGACAAAGGTTTCATGATCATCATTAGACTTTTTAATTCCAGATTTTTATTGAATTCAAATTCCACCATCTGCCATGGCGGGATTCAACCTCAGGTTCCCAAAGCATTACCCTGGGTTCCTGAATCTCTAGTCCAGCAACAATACCACTACACTATCGCCTCCCCAATCACTATTGATTAATAGTTGCATAATTTTGCTCTGCATGTTTAGCTTGACAAATTCACTGATAGTATTCAGAATTGCCAAAACTTCATGAAATTTTACAGGGTGATATTGTAGCTCAAATCTGTCATACCACCCCACATTGAAAAATCAGCCAAGTGAGGAAAATTGCACTTTAATGTATTATAGTGTGGTGTACTGGATAACCACACATTGATTTCCAGTCACTGGTAGCAAAGCCGACAGTTTAAACATTGAGAAGGTGACACAATGGGAAAAGAAATGAAGCTCAACGGTTTTCCTGTGTATTAAAAAAGGCTCTTTAATTTGACACTAAACCTGGAAGCCTCACTCAAAAGGATGGCTGATGTGAAAAGTGGAAGAGGCAGCTAAGCACTGTAGGAGTGTCCTACTGACATTAGGGTTAAGCCACAATGTTAGGGCAGCAGTGATAGAAATATTTGGATTTGAACTTTGTTGTGTCAGATCCCACAGTGTTGATACAAAGAAAAACTCTTCCATTGTCCATCACTGGCATCGCTCACCTCAATAAACCCCCAACATTAGGTTATAGGGAGGTCAAACAGTTATAGGGATTACACAATAAATGGGAATATACTAAGAGGGGTAGATGAAGTGAGAGATCTTGGCATACAAGTACACTGGTCCCTGAAGGCAACAGTTCAAGTAGACAAGGTTGTAAAGAAGGCATATGGAATGCTCTCCTTCACTGGCAGAGGTATAGAATATAAAAGTAAGGATATAATGTTGGAATTGTATAAAACGCTGGTGAGGCCACAACTGGAGTATTGTGTGCAGTTCTGGTCATCACATTACAGGAAGGACGTAATAGTTCTGGAGAGAGTGCAGAGGAGGTTTACAAGAATGTTGCCAGGGTTAGAAAGGCGTAGCTACAAGGAGAGATTGGATAGGTTGGGGTTATTTTCCTTAGAACAAAGAAGGCTGAGAGGTGACTTGATTGAGGTGTACAAAATTGTGAGGGGAACAGATAGAGTGGACAGGATAAAATTGTTTCCCTTGGTGGAGAATTCTAGAACCAGGGAACATAGATTCAAGATAAGCGGCAGAAGGTGTAGGGGGCACATGAGGAAGAACTTTTTTATGCAGAGGGTAGTGGATGTCTGGAATTCGCTGCCCAAGTTGGTGGTAGAGGCAGAAACTCTAAACTCTTTTAAAAAGTACCTGGATCTGCACCTTAAGTGCTGTAAACTGCAGGGCTATGGGCCGGGTGCAGGAAGGTGGGATTAGAAAGGGCACCTGGGTGTCCTCGAGCTGGCATGGACAAGATAGGCCGAATGGCCTCCTTCTGTGCTGTAACTTTTCTATGGTTCTAATAAGTATGTGACATTGAAAAATAAGTATTCATTCTATATTCTGAGTTTCCACTGGCTTATGTTAGGCGGATGAGCGAGAGAAGTCCCATGGAAAATAAGCCTTCATAATATATAAACGCAAGGAACCACCGTTCAACTGGTGCAATTAAGGTCTTAAAAACTTAGACTGCAGTTGAAGTAGTGTGTAGTTCTACAAGCCCCATTATAGGAAGGATATAATAGCAATAGAAAAAGTGTTGCGCAGTTCCACTAGGACCATCTGTTCTGTACCATCCTAGGCAGAATTTTACATTACCCTGCTGATGGGTTTCTAGGCAGGGAATGAGAGTAAAATTTGTCGGATGGTGTTACCAACGGGTTCTGCCCACCCCAACCTCTCCACAATTTTACGCTGAGATGGGCAAGGCCCACCCACCTTTGCTCCAATTTAGAAACTTAAGTAGCCAATTATTGACCACCTAACGGCTATTTTCCACCCAGCCTCAATTTTCAGGCTGGCAGGAGCAGTTCAGCGGCAAGGCAGGAGCCCGAAAATTAACCCGGTTCAGTCCTTGTGTGGGAGGGTAGGAGGGATACATCGGGCAGCCACTCCCCCTAACCCCCGCAAAAGATCTGACCCTGCGGGGGCTCCTCCCCACCCCAATCTCTCAACCAAGATCCCCAGGCCTCACCTACCCAGCCCGGTGAGACCAACAAGACTTACCTGTTGCTACACTCCTGGAACTAGGCTCTGGGGACTGCCTGCTGTCTCAGTCCTGTCCACTACAGTTTTTGGCACAGCAGGGACTCAAGAGCTGATGGCCAATCAGATTGGCTGGCAGCTCTCTGAGGTGGGGCTTCCTCCTGAGTGAGGGTTAGAAGTCCCACCTGAAGCCAATTAATGCTTGTTGGAGCATTAAATGGCTGCGGGACAGGCAGTATCGATGGGGACAAAAACAGAATTACCTGGAAAAACTCAGCAGGTCTGGCAGCATCGGTGGAGAAGAAAAGAGTTGACGTTTCAAGTCCTCATGACCCTTCAACCCTAGTTTTGTTGAAGGGTCATGAGGACTCGAAACATCAACTCTTTTCTTCTCCGCCGATGCTGCCAGACCTGCTGAGTTTTTCCAGGTAATTCTGTTTCTGTTTTGGATTTCCAGCATCCACAGTTTTTTTGTTTTTAGTATCGACAGGGATGTGTTCCCTGAGAATCTGCGGCTGGCAGGTAGGGTAACCCCCGCCATCCAAAACATCCTGGCCTGTGATTAAGAAAAAGGATTGAAAAAAACCCTTCCAATAATTAATACCAGTGCAATTAAACTGTGACAAAGTAGTTATTGCGCAGCAACTTATATCTCAACAGTAATTCTGACTGCAGCCATCATTTTCAGAAGAGTCTTGGCCTGTCGTGACATCTTCTGTGTGTTCACAAAGAAAAAGGCAAAACTTATTTTATATTTTCAGTCACAAACTAAGAAGTTGAATCTGGGGTTTCTCAGTGTATGGGTCAAACAATGAAAATCTGACACTTAGCCTCAAGTTCATGTCACAGGAGATTGGTTATGGAACTCACATTTTCAGCTTGGTGCATATTGTCAGTTCTCAATTGAAAACACGGTACTGTATCTCAGGGGAAAAGGTGAGCTTTATTTATCTGGGTTTGCAGACTTGAAGCAGTGCCATCACTGGCATGCAAAGTGTATGGGCCAACAGATGGTAGGTAGGCATTGTTGACACAGTCTGATATCCTGACTGCTTGAACCAATATCTTTTGGCTTCTCCAATGACTCAATTGGTCAAAACCAGTAAGTAGCTGAGCCACAGAGACCAGACAGCTCCTACGTTCAATACTTGATCATCACTAACATTTTATTGCTCTCAGACGGAGCTGCAAAAGAAATGCAGCAATTGGATTTAGTAATCTCAGTTAAGAAAGGAAACCAGTCAGGGTTCCTACTCAATTGTTATCAAGGTGACTCCCATCAGAAAGTGTGCATGTTCGGTTGCTCAGACATTGACTACAATGCTCTGTACTGTGAAACAACCAGTCACAATCAGCACCTCAGTGATGCCTAATTTCAAAAACCAGTTTTCACACAGAAGGTTTAGAACACAAGGCCAGTTTTCTCATGCATTAGACGGCAATATTACAATTACATTAAAACAAGTAGAAAATAAAGAGAACGCTTAAATGTTCTTCTAATTCCAACAAAGTGTGTCATTATGACCTCTCCACATCTCTTCTTTCTAACTGAGATTAACTAAATCCAATTGCTCCACCTTTGTTGCAGCTATGGCTGAGATCAATAAACTTAGCTGAGACCAAAGATTGAGTGTGGGGTCTTTCAGCTCTGTGTGACTGAGTTACTCACTGGTTTTGTGTAGTGATCTGATGTTAAGATTGAATGTGCTTTAAAACAATTGATAAATATTCATAAAATAGATTTGATCTCATTTTACAAAAAACCTCATTGCGAATATGGGCTACTTTACGTGGAATATCTGAAAGTGCAAAACTACAGAAAAAAACTTAGAATGCCTAAAGCATTGTGCCTGAAGAATGTCAATTCCATTTCTGGCATGTGAATTTTATATCTCAGTAGCCCTTGTTTAGGTATAACACTGCTTCATAATAAAATGCCTTCTTCAGAAAGATTGACCAGCAGGTTCAGGAGTGCCTAGTGTTATATTTTCTCTTTGTGTAAGGCTTCAAGAGAGCTGTCACATTTAGCATCATGAGAGGTCATGGATGTTACCTCACTGACTGGTCTTAAAAATGCACATGACTGAATTGTGACAGCTAAGCTGTCATTAGCAAATGTGACAAGTGACATTATGGGCTCTACATGCAAAGAAAATCTGATATTTTGACAGTGCAGAATTTCCCAATGGTGTCGCTGCCTTCTCTACTGAAAGGTTTCTGTTATTGTTTATGTCTGTGATATAGAAAGTAGAGCTGTGTATCTTAGCCTTTGAACATAAGGTGTAACTGTTTACTTTCAGATTAAGTGTATTTTATTGATTTTCTGTAACTTTTTTAACTGTAATCAAATCACAATTTTTAGAGTGACTAAAACAGTAGTGAATTCACTTTCCCTGTGGATTTAGGGTGCCTTTGGCGCCAACACCTCCAATAGGGACTTTTAAGGTCTAGTTTCTTTGCATGTGGTCCTTTGAGATTTGGGTTTGAATACAACTGGGCTGATGTGATATAACGTCTCTTTCTCTCTCTCTGCTGGTTGTAAGTGCAGTGAATTTGGATATCCTGATTGAGACCCTAGTCAATGCACATTCAAAGCACAGTAAAGACCATAATAAATTAATAAAATTGCAATTTCATTCAGAGAGGCTACAAAGATGACTGGTGTGAGAAATTAAAGTGTTTCACTTATACCCTAAGGATATTTGTTGAGTGAGTTTCTGTTGATTGTCATTTGATCATCAGGTAGAATATGGCAGCAGGGTTCTCTGTTATACTGTCAGGAGGAGTGTTTGAGAATACCAGAGTATTTGAACCTCAGGGAGAGCTAAACTATTTTTAAATTCCGGATCACTTTTCTAATATTCACATTTTAGAACTTATTCATTTTAATCACTTCATTCTTCAAAACGCTAGTTTGAAAATGGATGTGAATGTGCTGATATCATATCTCTTGGCTGACCTGGTGACTCTACTGGTAAAATGTTGATCCAGTGCCCTTGGTTTGTTGGGGCTAAAGGATTCGGGTTGCACGCTTGTTTCAGATTGACTGAGTTGGTACCAAGGCAGAGAAGGTCTGTAGACCATTCATAGAAGAAACACATTCTGTTTATTTACAAAAGGAACTGAGCAGCCTCACTTGTGTGCTTACAACTCTAAACTCTGTCTTCTTTCTTCAGACTCTAACTCAAGACTTCTCTACAGAGGTAGCCCATGCTACTCTGCTATTGGGTGTCAAGATCATGTGATCTTGTGCCTTGCAGTCCCCAGCTGGAATATTGGCATGTATCTAAAGCAATCCAGTCAACATGAACCTGCTGGTCAATCTTTCTGAAGAAGGCATTTTATTATGAAGCGGTGTTATACCTAAACAAGGGCCACTGAGATATAAAATTCACATTCCAGAAATGGAATTGACATTCTTCAGGCACAATGCTTTAGGCATTCTAAGTTTTTTTGCGTAGTTTTGTACTTTCAGATATTCCAAGAAAAGTAGCCCATTTTCACAATGAGGTTTATTGTAAAATGAGATCAAATCTATTTTATGAATATTTATCAATTGTTTTAAAGCACATTCAATCACAGAGATATTACTGACTAAGTTAATGCAAACATTTTTGTTTCCAAATCTCTCAAAATGTCTCTTTTCAATTTCCAGAAACATAATGGTTTTTATGAAGCAAAATAAAAACACAATCTAGAGATGGACTGCGTAGGATAACAGGGGGATGGGGAGTGAGTTAGGAGGCGATAATTCAATCAAGTGGTTCTGATGGTATCATAAACTATATATTGCCATTGTATTTTGCAGCATGTTCCTATAGCAATGCTGCTGCACAGCACCAAGTAGTATTCATTTTAAACTAGTATATGCAACAAGGATTTCATAAGAAAAAAAGACTTGGGTAGGATCTTCCGCACCCGCCCGCCGGCGCGATCTTCCGGTCCCACCACAAGTCAATGGGCTTCTGGCTGGGGCACCACCTCGCCCACAACGGGTCCCACCCACGATGAGACCGGAAAATTCCGGCCTTCGATTTATATCTTTTATGACCTCAGGATGTCCCAAAGTGCTTTACCGTCAACAAGGTACTTTTGAACTGCAGTCACTGTTCTAACGCTGGAAAAACAGCAGCCAATTTGTGGGATGGTGAGCATATAACTGACTTCAGTGATATTACTTTAGAGATGAGTATTGGCCAGGGAACCATGGAGAGCTCCTCTGCTGTTCTTTGAAAGAGTACCTTGGGATCTCTTACGTTTGCTTCAGAGGGCAGATTGAGCCTCTGTTTAGTATCTCAATGGAAAGATGGCATCTCCAACTGTGCTGCAAATCCTCAATACTGCACTGAAGAGTCCGTCTTGATTTTGCAGCAGCAACAACTGATCACTTTTACCTTGCATCAGCCCAAAACCTGCTTTCACCTGTTGAGTTTTCAATATGTTTGTAGATGGCAGCTTGAAAATAGAACACCTTTCTATTCGGCAACGGTGCTCCAACAGCCTGAAATTTCAATCACCCGCACTGCACTGGGCAACATCACTGTTTGTCTTCTTAAAAGTAGCTATATCCTTTAATGATAGCACAACATGCAGAATATATTCAGATTCTAAACCTTGAAAAGGAATAACAAGAAATTTATAGAATCATCTCTCTTACTTGAATTGCAACCTTGCAATGCATGGTGCTCACAGCTTTTCCCGGAAATCAATTGCAAGTTGTTTCTATGGGCTGGATTTTAAGCTTTCCCAAGGGCAGGTGCAAAGGCAGATTGTACGTAAAACCCAGCGTGTGGCCTTCATGTCACCTACCCGCACCTCCCCGCCCAGTCTGAAATGTTACAGGACGTCAGGCGTGGGCTTATTGAGACTTTTCACCCACAGCAGCAGGAAGCCCATGCCATGCAGGAAGCTCAGCAGCTCTGGCTGCACAGGCTGATGTTGGGCAAAGCCAGGGGGTCCCTGTTCCTGTCAGAAGCACCCCTCCCACCCCCAAGGTCATTTCCACCCACCCCCCTGCCTTTAACCCTCTTCTCAGTCTCTTGAACTTGCCCCCCCCCCCCCCACCCCTTCACCACCCTCGCTGAGACCCTTGAGCCCAGACTAACCTGGGTATCTTGACATGGTGGGATTGCCTGTAGTTCCAGCATTGGCCACTGCTCCCAGCTGGTGCTGTTGAGGTAACAGAGCTGTCAGCCAAACTGATTGGCCAGCAGTTCTCTAAGACAGGAAAAGGGTGGAAGTCCTGCCTTAAAACAATTACCGCTGGTTCCAGCATTAAATCAAGGGCAGGATCCCCCCCATAACTCTTTAGTGGCGGGGGGAATTGGGGACCCTGTAAAAATGCAGCCCTATGATTCTAAAATGAAACAGAGTCGCTTTAATGAACACCATGACCTCCACTGGTCTCAGGCTTACATCAACTCCACTTCTTGGTGAAACAGAGTTCTGATACTCCAGCAATGGACTGATTTATGAACTTCTACTTAACTACTGTCCAAATTTGGTGATTGCTTCAAATATTGTTAATAATGACCAACTTGTAGACCACAAAAGATGTAGCAATATGCTTCAATGTGGGGAAATTTTGTATATTTGAACCAGATGACATTAGCCATCACTGTGATATGCACAAAGATATGAAGATGTGAAGCGGTTGTACTGTTAAATTATCTCAGCCAGAAAAGCACAATTTTAAGGACCTTTGAAACAATATTCTGACCAAACCCAACTTCCCTTCCTGGACCCCATGGTGGTCGATCTGGTTAACGGTTCCCTCTCCTGAAGTACTGATCGTTCCTCTTTCAAATCTGCCATCATCAGTCCTCTTCTCAAAAAAGCCTGCCCTTAACCTCTCTGTCCTTGCAAATGCATCTCCAAAGTTCTTGAATGGGTTGTAGCCTCCGGAATCTAAGCCTAGCTTTGAATTCCTCCATATCAGGTTTTCAGCCCCAATACAGTACCAAAACAGCCCTTGTCAAAGTCACAATTGACATTCATTGTGATTGTTGATGTGGTAAACTATCCCTCTTCATCCTTCTCAACCTATCTACAGCCTTCAAAGCAGTTGACTACACTAAATTCTCTAATGCCTATCCTCTATTGTCTAGCTGGGTGGAACTGCCCTTGTTTGGTTTCAGTCTTATCTATCGAATCAGAGTCAGAGAATCACCTGTATTGGCTTCTCTTCTCACTCCCACACCATTATCCAAAAAGTGCCCCAAGGATCAATCCTAGTGCATCCACCCACCATCTACATGCTGCCCCTTGTCAATCTCATCCAAAGACACATCAGATTCCATATGTACATTGATGAATCACTCAGCTTCATCTCAACACCACCTCCCTGGACCCATACTGACTCTTATTTGTCACTCTGCTTGTTTGATATTGGATCAGCAGGAATTTCTTCCAACTAAATATTGAAGGCATTGAATGTTGTCCCTGCCACAAACTGCATTCCCTGACCACCATTTTTATCCCTGGCAAATGTCTGAAGCTGATTGAGACTATATCAACCTTGGTGTTGTGTCTGACCCCAAAGTGAGCCTCCAATCACATATCTGCTCTGTCACTAAGACCACCTACCTCCAGCTCTGTAATATCCTTCGACTCCAACCCTGACTCAGCTCATCTGCTACTGAAACCTCATCCATGTCTTTGTTACTTCTAGACTTGACTATTCCAATGCATTCCTTCCCACCTTATCCTCTACATAAACTTGTGTTCATCCAAACACCACTGACCTTATCTTAACTCCCTCCAAGTCCCTTTCACCCATTATCCCTGTACTGCTGACCTAGCCTGGCTCCCAGCCTGAAAAAACCTTAATTTTAAAATCCTCATCCTTGTATTTAAGTCCCTCTATGGCCTTGCCCCTCCATATCTGTTACCTCTTTTCAGCCTTTGAGATATCTGCACACCACTTTAATCACTCACCTTTGGCAGCCATGCTTTCAGCTGCCTTGGCCCCAAAATCTGGAATCTCCTCCCTAAGCCTCTCTAGCTCTCTTTCTTCACTTAACACATTCTTAAAACTGACTTTTTTGACCAAATTTTTAGCTATCTGTTCTGAAAGTTCCTTCTGTGACTCAGGGTCAATAAAATTTTTATTAATATTGGAATGTTTTGCTACTTTAAAGACATTATGGGCAGAATCTTCGGCTCAGCGAGCAGGGATGGGGCCCACTCGCCGAGGCATAAAATGACGCGGGTGACGTGTGACCTGCGTCCCAATGTCACCGCACATCATTTAGATTTTCAGTTCGGTGGGCATGCAGCCAACTCAGCTGTGCTGTCAAACTGTCAAAGGCCTAATAAAAAACAAAAACAAAAATAGCTGGGAAAACTCTCCCAGCTATTTTTGTTTTTGTTTCAGATTTCCAGCATCCGCAGTATTTTACTTTTATCTTAAGGCCAATAAGGCCTGTTAAAAACCAATTAAGGCAATCAGCTGAGCTGCCCATCCAACCTTAAGGTTGGCGGGCAGGCAAAGAGCCCAGGCGGCCTTCACATTTTTCATAGAAACTCATCCACGGGTGGGATGAGGTTTCATGAATGATTTAAAACTTTCAGAAAAATTTTTAATAAAATGAATGCACATGTCCCAGCTCATGTGACAGTTTCACATGAGGGGATATGTCATAAATATTTTTTCAACACTGTTTAAACTTAAAACTAATCTCCCTGAGATACCTCTGTGCTTCAGGGAGATTTCTGCACTCTTTCACATGCATGCGCGAAAGAGCGCACTCCCGACTCAGGCAACCGCCCCCACCACCCGCACATGGGGCGTACAGTGCTTCTGGGTGCGCGTCACGTTGGGTGGGCCTTAATTGGCCCTCCCGATTGAGAGCGCCGATCGGCTGCGCGCCCGCCTGCGCCTGCCCCTGCATAACCCCCCTCAACGGGGAGAAAGTTCTCCCCTATATCACATCAAGTTTTTGTTGGTGTTGTTGAAACCTGTAAATTAAGTAGACCGAGGGATTTACATCAGGCGTCCTTAATTTGAAAATTGAACATAGTATGTACAGCAATCCGACTGAGCCAAGTTTCCCAGAACTGGCTGCATCTCCTGCAACATTCCTTATTCCTTCAGTCTCAACTGAGATCACACCTAATTCAGAATCCCTGTGATTTCAGTTAACTTTCTGTTCCTTGAGTTTCCTAATTCATTACCACCCTCAGGTCCTTTTTCATTAAGGGCGGGATGCCCAGATCCTAGGATCTGCTTTGTTGGCAGCCTGCACAGTGCAAGTTGGCTGCTGTAGGGTTGGAATGTCTGACAGCTCCCAGCCAAAGTGGGTAGGGGGTTGAATTAATGTCTTGCAGAGCTCTGTCTAGGGCCCTATTTCCTCCTGTGCTGCAATTAATAATGTTTGAATTGCTGTGGTGATGGGCAAATACTGTAAGCTGCTCAGTATCTGAAGTACTGGTGGAATGAGATTTCTAGGGTTACCAACTTTGGTTGGAGACATTCCTGAAAGTTTTGATTACCTGATATTCTGATCACATCTGACCCTGACACGTGAGCATGTGACATCTGCTCATATGCTCCAATTCCCCATCTCTCCTCCAGCCACCATTGCCCATTCCCAGTCTCCATCTCTTTCTCCAAGCCCTAAGCCCCCACTCTCCTTCCCTCCCAAATCCTGACTCCTGAGAGTGCCCCTGATGACCTATTCCTGAGGCCCCTTGATCCTCCAGTTCAGTCAACCCGTGACGTTAGATAGTTCCCAACACTTGTGCTCATGTAGCTCATTATTCCCCAGAGTCCCAAGCAGCCGGTCCTGACTCTCTGTGGGAGTGGAGGTGCATCATTGGGATAGAGGTGAGAAGTTACACAGTGGAACCCAACGGATCTCTGAATGTAAACTGAAATGAAGTCAAATGGAGAGTTATTTACCCAGCATTCATTGCAGCAGACAATCCCCTCTATCTTTGGGATCAAGTCACACAAAATTCAATACCAGAGACGGAGCAGTTTCTCTGCCTTTATGGATGCTGGATAGAGATCTTCATTCCACAAAAGGTGCTTCTTTCACCCATGCCACCTTGCATTTAACTGCATGTCCGGTGTTTTGGTGCATTGAAGGCTGCCTATTGTTCATATTTTCCAAATGTCGTGGGCAGCTTGTATCTATTACAATATATGCTATTTGGAATGGTGAGTAAGTATCCATGTTTTGCAGGTATCCATTTTTTCGAATTGCCCGTTTATAAAAGTGTACATCACAGGAGTGAATTACAATGCTTTAGTTATACCAAATCAAGAATGGGGGAGAAACTGTTCACACATGTAGTGGCACTGTAAATACTTTGATGAAGTCGTCCAATGGTTGACATTACATTGTAAATGCATTCAAACACCTTCTGGACATACTTTTAAATGCCAGGACTCTAAATCTCTAAGAGATTAATGTAAATGAAGGGAGTGCATGTCTCTTTTGTGGAGTGCATTTCCCAATTTTTTTCATATGTATTGATTTTCTTCTTCTGCTTTGTCATGTGAAAGAAATACATTGGAGATTTTATTGTTCTCTCCCTTTGCTCAACACAATATTCAGCACCTCTGATGGAGAGTAGGGTCAGAGAATATGTTTCAGGGCCCCTGAAAATCCTGCCTTTAAATTAGTCCCCAATTGATGCCTGTTGATTGTTGACATGCATTTCATCCAGCTTTACAGAGACGTTAATGGTGTAATATTTGACATATGGTGTCGCTTGTCATTATCAACTTGCTTAAAGGTGCTCACCCTTATTTGAATGGACACTTTTGGCATCCAACATAAAAGACACCAGAAAATACATCAAACACAGAAATGGACAGGAATCTGATGCAAAAATATAGATAAAAACAAAAAACTGCGGAGAAATCTGATGCAACAAGTTCCTGACCCATGTTAGTTTTAGGAGGGGAAGAAAGCAATATGAGTTTGGAGAGGCAAAGGTATAAGCAAAAGGTACAAAGGCATGACTGGCCTCTATTGGTCTGTTTTTCCTCTTGTCTACTTTTTATCTGAAATTATGGAGATGATAAAGATACACTCTTTCTTCTTATGTTCTCAGCCACAACATTTTGGAGCACAGTGTTTCCTCTGACTGCTAATGCAAAGATATAAATTTGGAACTTATATTTTCACAGTTGCAAACAGAGGAAAATATGCCCAACTATTCTCTAGCACAGTGTCTGTGCCCATCTGCCGACTGTGGAAATACATCAATAAAAGAAGACTCACTGTGCACAAGTACCGACTATTCATCATATTCTAATTTGAGAAAATATAGCAATTAAGAGAACATGTCTACAGCCACAGTGAAAAATTGGATGTGAATGCACAGAGGAAATTAAAAATATTGTAATTGCGACAGAATGCTAATTTTGTACACATTAAACACTAACAGGGACAAGTAGGTTTCAAATGCTCGATATGTACACTTTGTTCCAGCCACTTGCATCTTCCCCGGTAACCTGATCCCTGCCGCTCCCAGTAATTAGACCCTGGTGAGATGGTGAATGTGTGAACTGCTCTAAAAAGGCTTTGTTAATGTTTCTCTGTTACCCACCCAATATAAGGTGCATCAACAGCTTCTCAGTGTGTTTTACTCAGATATTCCTTCCTCTTGGGAATTGGCTGTGTTCCTCGCCTCTTCCTCTTGCGTAGAGAAATCATGAGCGTAAACCACTATCATTCCTTGATGCAGTGTGTTGGAGATCCCATAATCAATGCCAATGTTTAAAACTGCATGTTCCTTCTAGCTTTCATTAAAATTTTTAGACATTTAAACTGAGAGAGAAACAGTGGTTCATGAATTATAACTTTGTCTATCCATCTGCTCCACGTGGATTTGAACTAGCACAGACTTGAGACCGAGTTCTACTTGCTCATGTAACTATAAATGGTTCTAAGTGAAATGAGACAGCTATTGTCCCAGCTCTTAATAATTTCTATTGACCTCTCTGGGTGCAATTGCCAGTTTATTGTCAAATTATGGAGAGCTATGGATCAGTGTTCAAAATGAGCTGAGCTGAGACTTAGCCAAATACATTTTGCTTAGGAGCTTACCGTCAACAGCGTGAGGAGCTATAATTTTATCATTCTAGATATGGACACTACTACAGGCCCTCAGATGGGAAATGAAAGTGTGCTAACTTACTACATCATGCATTCCCAGTAATTAATAAGAAAACTAATTACAGGTACAGTAGGACAAGTGGGTATTTTGGTGCACATAATGTGCCTGAAATTTCTCTCAACAGTCCTTGAAAAAATAATTTTAATATTAGTATTTCATAATTCAGAGCAACTCTCTCTAAATTTAATTTCTTTTAATGCAAAGTCCTCATTTTGGACAAGACTTTGTGATCATGAAAATTGGTATGACTGTCTTTAATAGAATTGAAAAGGACTGCTGACAAATTGTCCTGAGAGAACTTCTAATAAGTTGGAGTCATAATAGCCACCTTGTGAAAGATGTATTTCTGAAATTTGTTTTCATGGTCTCTGGGTTTTTTTTTACCAAATCTTAGATATCATATATCAGTCAACACAATGGTGGGGGTGGGCTTGGGTGGAGGGGTGACATTAACTGCTAGCTATTTTCATATTCTCACCTATCCATTGCAATTTGAGTGTTGAGGTTGTAACTGTTGGGCGGGTAGGATTAATACTGTCCCGCTACCCTCCCAACCACACCTGCCAACAAAATTAAATTGCATCCACGAAGAAAGGACACAAAATACTTTCTGTGACAGAACTCTGTCAAGCTCTTTACACTCACATACTCAAAATTATGCCAATTCTTGCTTCCACAGTTTGGAATTTGCTAAAAGGGCATAGAAAGGTTCCAGTTGGAAAGTTGCCACCAGCACTGATGCTAATAGTCCAAATGTCCTACTTCTGCTCCATCACTTTTTTTCTTATTCTAAGACTATGTTACGTCAACACTATTAAAATTCAATGTCAATGTTAATTCATCAGATATTTTTTCAAATATTTAGCATCTCAATATTAAATTATTTAACTCAATAATACTGAAAAAGTGTAGATTCCAGGGATTTCAGCATGCAGCTGTCAATTCAATCATACCAAAACAATTCCAGCATGGTACTGACCTCAATATAGTCATTTTTCCCTCAGTTATTACCAACTGACTTTCCTTTTTTTGCTATTTGAATGACTACTACTAGGCAGTTTTCAAGGTGGTTCACTTCCTAAGATGCCAAGAGCAGCTAACACTAATATTTTAGCAACGTAAACCACTACTCCATCTGTTACTGTTGCTGAGTGGCATGTGCTAAGCTGCTGGGGTACTAAATGAAGAGAATGAGTTCATGTCAGTGTTTTTATTGAACTTGTGAGTATCCTGATTCCTGCCAAGTATTTGCCCAAAGGCAAGAAACGGGAAAACAAATCAGAGGTAGAGTCACCAGGGGTCTCCTCCACACCTTATTGCAACCAGTTTCAGAATAAAGGAAAAAGACTTGCATTTATATAATACATTTCATAGGAACACAGGATGTCCCCAAGTGTACTGCTGCCAATGGAGTACTTTTGAACTGTAGTCACTATTGTAATGTAGGAAACACAGTAGTCAATTTACGCATAGTAAACTCCCCAAAACAGTAACGTGACAATGATCAGGCAATCTGATTCTGTGATGTTGATTGAGGGAAATTCTTTGGCTAGGATGCTGGGGATAGCTCCCCTGCTCTTCTTCAAGAGTGTTGTGGGATCTTTTACACCAACCTGAGAGGACAGATTGGGCCTCAGTTTAACGTCGCATCCCTAAATCAGCACACCTGACAAAGCAGCACTCTCTCAATAATGCACTGGAGAGTCATCCTAGATTTTGGCACTTGAACCCACAAGCTTCTGATTTGGAGGCAAGCGTGCTAGCAAACCCACACTAAGGTCTACAGTATGCTCTCTTAGCTGAAAAACTAATGGAAGGGAAATGGAAGGAGAATTTTTTGAAAATGGAGATACTCAAAAACTGTGGCATGCAGTTTTTACAATCGTCAAGACTTCAATTTTTGACTATGACTTTATGTTATTGAGTTTACAGTTTGGGTCATTTAAATCTAACAGCTCACAATATGTTAATGCCCCTGTCTTGGATCAAACTGAAAAACTGCACAATATGGGGACACAGTGGGTGCATTTTGAAGATACTCGCCCTCGCCTGCCAAATTACTGCTTTTGTCAAATACACAACAGTTAATCCAAACTGTAAAGGGACTGCTACCCTCTGCTGGTGAAAAAAACACCTTAAAGAAACTAAGCAGTTCATACAATGGGATAGGTTTCGACTTTGTGCAAAGGTGCAATCCTTAAACCTGGTGGAGGCAAATTGGAAGGGGTGTAAAATGAGTCCTTCTACACATGCACGCTAAGCCAAAATCTACCTCAATACTTCAGCCATTATTTATTATTAAATTCAAAACTCACAACTATTTCCTCTTCATAAATAAATATTTCAACCTCTTTCTGGAATAATATCTCTTAGTTTATCAGAACACATTAGATCGCTTTTTAAAAATCTGAGCCTACACCTGTGTGTCACAAAAGCACCCAGCCAATGCTCGGTAAGAATTGTAATGCAAACCCAAACCTTATGTGAATTTTACAGCAAAACGCAACAAGTGTGGAAGTATAACTGCAGAATGGATGTTTATCTTGGGATTGTCTTTCAAAGTTATGTTGACACAGATGGCCAAGAGAGTTACAGCAGTTGCCAGAAAGGTCTCTGTCTGTGCTACATTAATTGAATTCAGGTGGAGTGGCAGTAAAGGTACCACAATTGGCCCCACTGCTCTGAGTCAGAAAGGAGGAAAACAGTTGAATGATAACCAGGAAAACCTGGTGGGATTCAGACTCACTGGCCGGAATTTTCTAGCTCCGTTGGCATTGGGCATCATGGCGAGAAAGCTAAATGTGGCGAGAAGGCTAAAAATCGGTTTTACGTTGTCATGAAACCAGTTTGTGATCATCCGCTCCACCCGTCAATGGCGGGTCACGTTTCCCACTGCCACACATCAGGAACGTTATTCTAATACATTCGCATATAATTACTATCCCTGCTCGCCAGAGTCATCCCCCCACGTCAAATTTACCACTCACGTGGGTGCGGCTTCAGAATGGCGTACTTCACAGCTGCTTTGAATAGGCGTGCACCTGGTGACCTGAACTTCAAGGGGAACTCGGAGTTGAGTGCTCACCATAGTGCGCAGCGCTCACGAACATCACCCGTAGGACATCAAGGAAGAGGCATTGCGCATTTGGTGTGGGCGGGGGTGAGGGGGGGGGGTCACTTTCTCTCGGCTGGCTTTCAGTGCAGTTCCAGTGTGGGTCAGATCGGGTAGATAGAGTGTGGGGGGCAAAGCAGCACAGTCTGAAGGAAGTACACAAGGACATGCTGGGGAGGAATGAGGGAAGCAGCTACAAACTTGGAAAAGCTTGTCACAAGTGAACATTCTTCCGCAGGTGAGACAGTTCAGCTGCAGCTCCATTGACATGCTCGGAGTCAGGCCTCTGAAGCTTTGCTGCCCACCCAAGCAAACAAAAGCATGAAAGAGCCACCAAATGCTCCTGAACTTTGGGCGCAGACTGCAAATTAATGTGCGGTTTGGTGATGTGCAGCAGAGTAATTGGTTGACTGGACAAGTTGTATAATCCCCTTGTGAAAGGTGGCCATGGCGCAGTCACTGGTGGAGGTGCTCACAGCCCCTTGCAATGTCTTTATTAAGGTTTGGACCAGTCTCCTCCATGGTTCAAGCTAACAGCGCAGCCCTGCAATGCAGGATGGCAGAATGCCTGCACTTGAGCTGAGAGCACAGCATGCAGTGCAGTTGCCAAAGCTGTTGCCAATGGGTCAAGTGGGGCAGAGGTGGATGGGGTTTTGGACAGCCAGTGAGTGTACTAAACATTGGCCATCCAAATGGTGGCTAGCACTCTGCTGCATGCATGAAGGGGCCTTCAGACTTAACCAAGAGAGGTTCTTAGTACACCTATTCTAACTCATGTGTCTCTCTCCTTTCATCCTGCAGGAGGAGAACATCAGGATTTAGCGATTTACCTCATGGCTTAAACACCAGAGAAGAAAAAGAGAGTGGCAGAGCACCTGACTCAGCAAAGGGAGGAGCACCTCCCTCAAGATGAAGGGGCAGCAGGGTCTGCTGTGCATGCAGCGGAAAATCCACAGCGAGCCATATGTCTTAAGTGCATCGCAAGACCCAGGGTCTATGAGTGGCGCCTGTCATTCCTGCAGATGACTGAGAACCAGTGTCACCAAAGATTGTGCATGTCTACGGAACCGGTCGGTCGCATATACCACCTGCTGCCGAATTTGGTGCCACAGGGACATGGAGGGCATCCACTGCCAGTGGCCGTGTAAGTGACCACAGCGCTCAATTTTTACATCAGTGGCTCGTTCCAGGGCTCCACAGGTGAGCTGTGTGGGATCTTGCAAGTCTCTGCGCACAAGTATATCCAGGATGCCACTGATGCCATCTTTGTGAAAGCACAGACCTTTGTGCATTTTGCCCGGGATAAGGAAAGCCAGGAAGCAAGAGCACTGGAATTTGCGGCGATCACTGGTTTTCCCACAGGTGCAGGGTGCCATCGACTCACGTGGCGCTTAGATCTCCGTGGCAACAATCAGTCAAGTACGTCAACCACAAGGGCTTCCACTTGCTAAATGTTCAGCTGGTCTGCAACCACCACAAATGCATCCTACAGCCCTGCACACAATTCCCAGGGGGCATCCACAACTCCTACATCCTTAGCATGTCTCAGATCCCTGACATCTTCCAGGGTCCACAGAGGCTGCAGGGTTGGCTCCTCGGGGATAAGGGCTGCCTGCAGAGGACGTGGCTGATGACGCCTGTACAGCGGTCTCAGACTGCAGCAGCACAATGGCACAATGTGGCTCATGCCACGGCATTGACTTTAGTGGAGCAAACAATAGACATTTTGAAAATGAGATTCTGGTGCCTCAACAGATCCAGTGGAGGGCTGCAGCATAGTCCCCAGAGGGTGTTGCGCATCATCATCACTTGCTGCAAGCTCCACAACCTGGCGCTGCAATGGGGAGAGGACCTTACTAAGGAGGAGATGGGGGAGCTTCACATATCCTCCGATGAGGAGGATATTGAAGGGGATGATGATGATGAGGTCCTCGAAGGCGAGAATGCTGGCAATGAGGCCATCACATGGGCCAGTCAAGGCAGGCACACTCAGGAGGCCCTCATAGCCGCAAGACTCATGGAGGATGATCACGAGATGCAGTGAGGACAGTCCTGACATCCTCACCTTGCAGCTGTGAACATTTGACTCCTGTGTGGCTGATGGCAGCACACTTACCCTCAGTGCTCAGGCTCATGTCATGCAGACGCAGTGGAGGCCCTAATAGTCACTAGATTCCAGAAGGATGATGACAACATGCAGTAAGGACACTCCATAGATCTTCACATTCCCTCTGTGAATGTCTGACTCCTGTCTGGCTGATGGCAGCTCGCTTGCACTCTGTGATTAGGGTTAGATCATGGAGATGCAGCTGTGAAACGATAAATGCATCTGATCCTTGTCAGTCTTTAACACCTGACCCCTTCAGGAGCACAGGATCACGGGTCACAGATACTGTAGAGATGGGGGCCAGCTCCACCTCAAAGTTGCTGAGAGCACACAGAGAGAAAGACGGAACTCTGTGGCACCTGCCCACGACATTCTGGCAGCAATGACAAGCACTGTCAAGGCGCAGGTGTCACTATTGTGTCCAAGGAGTGTGAAGCTGGACCATCACTTTGTCTGAAGGTTACACGCTGCACAGGGAAGAGGCCCTGAACTGAGACACCTGCTTTTATCTTGTGCAGGAACCAAGGTTTCACATCTGAGTGACACAAACACTGTTCATGAGAACAAGGAGCTATAGGCAAGGAGACATTCTTGGGAGTTTATTTACAATAGTGAACAAGTACGAGTGATTAATACCCACGCCCAGACTGTGCAACTACATCTTCTTAACCTTCCTAATCTTGCCACTACGCCTTGGTGCTCCCCTGATGCTCTCAGTAGAGGTGGAGGCAGCCTACTGACTGCTATGCCCTGGCCGTGATGACTTTAGCAGGCGTCCTCTGGAGGGCCGAGACTTGGAGGGCCTCGGCCTGCTTTCAGGTCCTGCCGTGTGGCAGTGGTACCCTCCTCGAGCTTTGGAGCTGGAGCTGCTGGAGTCACAGGAAGAGGGGAGTCGGATGGGCCAGACACTCCCAGAGTCACTTCGGCGGATGGCCCTGGAGTATGCACCTACTGATCCTCTTCCCTATGGGTTCCCAAGGCCCCTTAGCAGATTCCTTGAGGAGAAGGGGAAGCTGGAGTGGGACCAAGCTGCCCCACACCCCTGTAGCATTGACACTGTTGGAGGCCAACTATGGTGTCAGTGATGGAGTTCAGCTTGCACAGCAGTGCAGGACTGAGGTCCTGGGCCAAGGTCTCCATGACGGTTGCCATCCTCCCAGTTTTGGCCTCGGTGCGTTGGCATGCCGGCGCTATTACCTCAGCCTGAAGGCGGATGGACTCCTCCATCGTGCCTTGCAATCTGAGGAGTTCAGTGGACATCCCTTCCTAATGTTCCCGAGCTTGTCTTTGCGGCTGTAACAACTGAGATATGACCGAGTCCAGAGGCTTCTCATCAGACTCGGACTCAGCAGATTTCTTGTATCCAGCAGTCCTCCAAGTATCGGAAACCTGGGAAGTCCTTGCCGCTACCTGCTGTGGATCAATCAGAGTGATGTGCTCACCAGATTGTGACCCCAAGGCTACCCTAGAACTAGGTCCCACCAACATGTGTGTCTCTGCACTGGTGGAGGGTGTGGGCGACCGCCCTAATGCGTCTTCAATTAGCGTGTCATCAGACTCTTCTTCTGAAATGTCTTCGGGGCTTGAGTCGAGGCCCTGGCCTGTGGACCCCCTTGGCTGCTTCCCAGATGTGCCTGCGAAAGCAAGGAGAGATAATTAGTGCATGGCAGGGGTCTGTGGAACAGGGGAATACACTCACAGCATGGTTGTGTGATGGATGTTGCACTGCTGGACCCTCACTTGGTTGAGCAGCGCCAACCTCACCATCAGCACGGGAACGGTCCGCATCGCCACCGGCCAGCTGGATGACTCTATTTTCAAACTCTGTGAGGACCTTAATGTCAGGCACTCCTCCGCCAGTCTGCAACCTCTCCCTTTTGTTGTGTGCCAGCTTGTACCACATGAAGACAGATGAAGAGAATGTAAACAGGACGCTTGCCAAGCCAGATGAGAAGGATGCCTGGTATGTGTGGGTGGTGAGTGGTGCCATGGATGGAATGGGGATACGGTCCACAGGGCAGATGAAGGTGTGTGTGAGAGAGTGAATGATGATCTTCCTTGAACTGGCAGTGAGTGAGATCCCTGTGGATGTGTGGTGGGTTTGTGAGTGTGTGAGTTGAGAGTGATGAGAAGAGTGACTTACCCTAGCAGAACAGAGGAGATCATTCATCCTCTTTCGGCACTGGGTGGCTGTCCTCTTTTGCAGGGCGTTGGCACTGATCGCCTCTGTCACTGCCTCCCATGATGGATTGGTGACCTTGCTTGCTGGTCTTTATCCAGATCGGGGGTAGAGGACTTCATGGCAGGCCTCCTCTGCATCCAGCAGGTGTCTGAGGGAGGCATCGCTAAATTTGGGGGCAGCATGTTTCCTCCCTTTGACAGCCATGACTTTGCAGCTTCCAATCCCTTACAGAATGCAGCTCTGTGCAGGGGCACCCTTTCAATGTTACGCCCGGATTATTGAAGGCCTGGGATGACGGCAGGGTGGGCGAATCAGGGGCCGCTTCATCAGCAATCCAGTGTATTCCCGGGGAATGCATTACTAATGAGATGGGATGCGCTGGGAATGGGACGATACAGCCCGAAAACCTGCCATTACGACCAATGGGTAAAACATCCATTTTCCTGCCCTCTACCACACATTGTGCAAATCTGGGACAATTCCGCCCATAGTCTGGAACACATTACACATTAGAATATTGACTTGGCTAAGGCAGCTAAGGCAATCAAATCTGCGAATTGTACCACAGCAACATGTTAATGCCTTCCAGGGAGGGGGAGCTAAGAAAACTGGTGGCAAAATGTGGAGAAAAAAATTTATATCAACCTATGGGTTTAAACTGAAAACTAAAACACTCTACATACTAACGGCAGATATTTTTAATATCTTCATAAAGAAGGTAGTGCTTGCTGGAAAGAAATCTGTTCACTTTCTACCCCCAAGTGGCAATATGATGTAATAACATCTCAGATCCTACCATGTCTGCATTATGGTAGTGGCTGATCTTGCCCAATTTCTGCAGGATTCATTTCAGTTGACCCCAGTTGATCAGAACTTTCACAGCTGTCCAATGAAGATGAAATTCAATTTCGACTGGGGCTCAAAAGAGAAGGTTGCAGATCAACCACCAGTTATACACCCTGACCTTGCCCCCTTACCCATCCACCCCCAATGTCCTTCCCATCGACTTCAATGCCACTAGTCCCCAGTACCTTTCCCTAATTGGGAATTCATCATAAATGAGTTTGGATGGTTAATGTCAAATGTTATTAAGTCATGGAGGGTGTGGGTACCAAGCCCAAGGCTGTCCTCACCCAAAATCTATCCACATACACTTTCAAGCAGGTGTCAATGAACAGCATTGAGGAGCAAGAAATCACTGCTCCAGTAAAGATTAGCTAACTTAGATCTGTATAGCTCAGTGATGCAAGGGGGCAGAGCCTTTACAGAATTACAGAATTGTTACAGCGCAGAAGGAGACCATTCAGCTCATCATGACTCCGAATGAGCAATTCACTTATACTGCCATTCTCCCAGTAATCTTGCACATTCTTTCTTTTCAGGTAACAGTCTATCTCCCTTCTGAATGCTTCAATTGATCCTGTCTCCACCACACTCTCAGGCAGCGCATTCCAGAACTTAACCACAACCTTTGTGAAAAATTGTTTCCTCATCTCGCTTTCACTTCTTTTACTAAATACTTTAAATCTGTGCCCTCTCATTCTCGATCCTTTCACAATTGGGAACAGATTTTCCCTATCTACTCTGTCCAGACCCCTCATGATTTTGAATACCTCTGTCAAATCTCCTCTCAACCTTCTTTTACTCACTTTACTACAGAGCTGAGTTAACTATGCTTTAAATCTCCTGCATAATGTTTATATTTATTAAACAGGAGAGTTTTAAGGACGTGAATCTCACTCTTCCATAATACCTAATCATCTTCAATGTGCTCACTTTGGGTATATTGCACTACACAAGTTGCTCACCTGATTTATACACACTTCTTAGGCAGGATAGTGAGGCATTTAATCTGGCACATTCCTCACTACTTGTTCCGTATTTCTTCACCGTTTCACACACTTCCTCATCGGTCATCTCTAACAGGGCTTCCAGAGTCAGCTGGTCAGGGGTTATGTCCTAAGGGTTTTAAGAGAAAGTTTAAATCATAAAGTGTATTGTATGCTCATGATGTTTTTAATACCCTTGTGCTGCACTTCACCTGTCAGTTTGAGAAACATTGCCTCTGTTACACAGACACAAAATGGAAACCATTCATTCAGACTAATTAATTAGTCCATGCTGGTGTTTATCCTCGCCAAAAACTGTAATCCTAATCCAATGTACCAACCCTGTTCCCACATTCTTTTATTTCTCTTTTCCTCATCCACTAGTGTTGTTAAAATGTTAACTACTAGTTAACATGCTAACATATGGCTAATTGGGAACCCAGCAGTGGCTAATTGAACTCATGATTAGTATGTGATTACAACGTTCACAATCACAGGGCATAAGCACATGTACTTCAACCTTTTTGTGCACTAGTGGTAAAATGGCAATACAGGAAGCAGAGTGTGCTCAGTTATGATCATTGTGTGAGCTTTACTTCCTTGGTTATTGATTAACAGAGGAAGCACCGGATTTCAGCAGGATGGCAACACTGAGGTACTGTCATGTTTAACTAATCAGAAACAGAACAAAGCAAACTCAAGGCTCCAACAGGGCATGTCATGATAAAGGACTAGCAGCATCCAATCATGTGTGGATGGAGGGTGGGGTAGGATTTGGATAGAGAGGAGCGGGGTCTGATTAGAGAATGGGGGTGGGGTTGGGATGGAGGGTGGGGTGGGGTCTGGATGGAGGATGGGGGTTCCATTGTCAGATTGTGTGTCAACGTTCTCAGAATTTGCACCAAGGAAGTGACAGTATTGTTCACAGCTCCTGGGCATAAACTTCAAAGCTCTACTAAGTTGTTCCATGTCCGATAAGTTGAGGCCAGAACTATGAACTTTAGCGTAAAAGAATGACTGCAAATTTCACATTAGTGTCATGCAGCATATTTACAGTATTGCCTATAAAGCGTTCTCTGCTAATATTACAGTATGCACTAAAACAGTCTCACCTTAACTGCACCAGAGCCTAGTCAGTGATGACTATTTAACCTATTTTTAAGCGTTGGCATGGGAGTAGCTTTTCGATTGATCTTGAATGAGGGTTTCAGCAGCAGATGAGCTGAGACAGTGGCAGAGTCAGCTGATGTTACAGAGGTAGAAATAGGCAGTCTTAGGGACGGTGCGGATATGTGGTTGGAAACCAATTTCAACGTCAAATATTATTGCAAGGTTGCGAACAGCTTAGTTCAGGCTCAAACAGTTGCCAGGGTGAGGGATGGAGTTGATGCTTATAGAACTGAGTTGATGACGGCGACCAAAGACAATGCCGGTGTTAAGAGAGGTGGTAGAGCTGGGTGTCATCAGTGCTCATGTGGAAACTGATGGTGATTTTGGGGTGATGTCGCTGAGCAGCAGCATGTAAATGAGTAATCTCCTCAAGGGGCTGTGGATCCTGGGACAATTAGAGCTTTCATGACTGAGATGACTAGGTTTCTGTTGAGGAAAGTAATCAAGGGATATGGAGCTATGACAGGTAAATGGTGGTGAAGCACAGATCAGCCATGATCTGACTGAATGGCCGAACAGACTCAAGTGGTTGAAGCTTATTCCTGTGTCTATGTTGCTTGAGGAGTGCTGAAATCAGGAAAAAAATGGTTCCGGAAACAAAGAGAAGGTTTGGAAAAGGGGCAATACAAAATCAGCACCTCGTTATTTTTTGCAGTAGAATCGTAACGTTCCAGATTCAAAACCAACAACGTGCTCTTTCAAGCAAAAATGAATTTTCTAAAGAGGTTGTTCTCGTTGTGGTTATAGAAGTGGGTTATATTAGAGAGAAACAATCTACCGTTAAGTAAAAATTCTTAAACCAAAACATTAAGAAATAGATTGCAAACAGGTCATTCTTCAGGACAGACAGTGCAGTTTTCAGATTAATACTGCCCTCTGCTGGGTAAGTAATATTTCAGATGAGGAATGGGCATCTGAATTATACAAAAAAGCCAAATGTTTTGAGTAACTATGAATAATAAGATAAATGTTCCAGTGCCAAGAACTGTACCTCTATAAATCTGTCACTAATTCAGAATTAATTAGTTTTAAATACTGCTGTAAATTGCAAAAACTAAATATATTGTTAGGATATAAAAGAGCAGCAACCCGAGGCTCTGAGCAGCAGCAGCGAGAGATGGGACCATAGGTAACAGGGAAGAGAAACAAAGCAATACTAGAGCAGCAGCAGGCCATTCTGCTCCACCATTCAATAAGATCATGGCTGATCTGACTGTGGTCTCAACTCCACTTTCCTGTCTGCCCCCCCATAACCCTTGACTCCCTTGTCTATCAAAAATCCATCTATTTCTACCTAGAATAAAGTCAATGACGCAGCTTCCAGTGCTTTCTGGGGAAGAGAATTCCACATACTAACCACTCTTTGAGAGAAAAATAATTCTTCTCATCTCAGACTTAAAAGGGACACCCATATTCTTAAACTATGTCTCCTAGTTCTCGTCTTCCCCACAAGTGGAAACATCCTCCCGGTATCTACCATATCAAGTCCTCTTAGGATCTTAGGTGTTTCAATAAGACCATCTCTCATTCTTCTAAACTCCAATGGGAAAAGGCCCAACCTGTTTAACCTTTCTTCACAGGATAAGCCCTTCATCCCTGGAATGAGTCGAGTGAACCTTCTCGGAACTGCTTCTAACGCAATTATATCTTTTTTCAAAAAAGATCAAAACTGTACACAGTATTGCAGATGTGGTCTCAACAATGCCCTGTCCAGCTGCAGTAAAACTTCCCTACTTTTATATTCTATTCCCCTTACATTAAACAGCAACATTCCATTTGCCTTTCTAATCACTTGCTGCACTGCACATTAACTTTTTGTGCTTCATATACCAGGACACCCAGATCCCTCTGTACCACTTAGTTCTGCAATCTCTCTCCATTAATGGCATACCACTTTGTTGCTCTTCCTGCCAAAGTGAGTAAGTTCACATTTTCCCAAATTATATTCAATCTGTCAAATTTTTGCCCATATTGTCTATATCCCTTTGCAGACTCTCTACCTCCTCTTGACAACTTACTTTCCTGCCTATCTTAGTGTCATCGGCAAAGAAACCAAAAACAAGGATAAAAATACAGGTAGGTGATTGGTTGGTGAGTATTACAGTGTGTTTCTTTGTATGCCAGAGCTAGGACAGTTGTATAAACTAAGATCTGGAGAACTATATCTCTTATTTCATTAAATCCAAGAGCCTGGTAGTAAGAAGCATGGACCTGAAGGAGCATGGTGGTGTGGTGTGGGGGCAGGGTTGGGGGGGAGGGTAGAGCTGTAGAGCGGCAGAGCCCAGAGAGAGCCAGGGAGTGAGGTAAAAAAATACTAAGTAATGTAAGCGCAAGTGAAGGTGCTGACTGCTGAGTAGCAGGTGAGTTTTTTTTATAAGCCTTTAGTTTATTACTGTTAACTTTAATTCATCTGATAAATTGAGACATGGCAGAGCATTTCAGCCCCATACAGTGCACATTCTGCTCACTGTGGGAACCGCAGGACACTTCTCATGTCCTAGACAACCAAGTGTGCAGGAAATATCGTCAAGTTGGAGCAGCCTAACCTCTAGGTTTCGGAGCTTAAGCAGCAACTAGGTGCATCCACGAGGCTCAGAGTTATGTGGACAGTATGCTTCTGGATGTAGTCATACCATAGCTTAAGGATGTGAATGCAGAGAGGGAATGGGTGACCACCAGGCAGTCAAGCAGGACCAGGTAAGTAGTGGAGGAGACCCATGTGTGCATCTCACTCTCTAACCGGTATTCAGTTCGGAATACTTTGAGGACAATGATTCCTCTGGGGAATACATGTACAGCCATGGGTGGCTCAGCTGCACAAGGGTAGAGGAGCAAGGTCAGGAAAGCAATAGTGATAGGAGAGTCTATAGTTAAGGGAACAGGTAAGTGTTTCTGCAGCTTTGCCAGGGTCAAAGATGTTACTGACCAGCTTAGAACATACTGAAGGAGTGGGGTGAACAATCGGACGTCATGGTCCATACTGGTACCGATGGCCTAGGTAAAAAAAAGGGATGAAGTCTTGCAGGCATATTTTAAGGAGCTAGGAAAGGAATTAAAAAGTAGGATCTCAAAGGTGGTAATCTCTGGATTATTCCCTGTGCCACATGATACTGAGTACAGAACTAAGTGGACAGTGTAGCTGAATGCGCAGCTGGAGAGATGGTGTAGGAGAGAGGGCTTTGGATCCTAAGGGCACTGGGATATTTGGGGAAGGTGAAATCTGTACAAGCTACACAGGTTGCACCTCAACAGAGTTGAGACCAAAATCCTGACTGGGAGATTTTCTAGTGCTGTTGGGGAATGTTTAAACCAAATTGGCAGTGGAGTGGAACCTGAGTGTAGATTCAGGAGAAAGAGAAGCAAATCTGGAAATAGAAAGCAGAAAATTAGGAGGAAAGGTTGCGAAAACAAAGGCTTCGAATTAGACAACAAAAGAATTGTTGAGTGACTAGTGTTAAGCACTTCAATACAAAGAGTCTAATGAATAAGACAGGGAGCTGAGGGCACAGGTAAGTAACTGGAAGTATGATGTTATAGCAATTACTGAAACATGGCTTAAAGAAGGGCAGGAATGGCAGCTCAAAATTCCTGGTTATTGGGTTTTCAGAGGGGATGGGGGAGGGTCACAATATTGGTTGGACAAATGATATGCTAGAAGGAGCATCAAATGAGGGTTGAACTAAGAAACAAAAAAGGGGTAATCACACTGCTGAGACTATAGACCCGCAAACAGTCAGAGGAAGACAGAAGAGCAAATATGCAGGCAAATTGCTGAAAAGTGCAGAGATGAAAGGGCAGTGATAGTAGGAGATTTCAATGACATTAATATTGCTGCTGCAGCAGCTTGTAGCTACTCCTGTTATGGTATGTCACACTAATATTTACTGGCATAAATTCACTTTAAAAGATATTAAGGGTGAAGAATTCTTAAACTGCATTCAGAACTTTTTTTAGTCATTACATAGCAAGCCTAACAAGAGAAAGGGCATTTCTGGACTATTAGCTTTAGGGAATGAAGCTGGGCAGGTGGAAGAGATATCAGTTGGACAGCATTTTGGTGGACCTGATCATCATTCAGTTAGACTAATGAGAAGTAATGGAAAAGGATAAAGAAAGACCAAGAAACGCCAATGCTTTAAGCTGAAATGAGATTTGCCAAAGGTGGACTTGGAACAGCTATTTGGAGGTGGGGCAATGGGAGGCATTCACAGAGATAGAGAGGGTTCAGAACAAAAGGAAAAAGGTGGAATCAAAAACCAGACCCTACCACCCGCCTCTCCGGATGTCAACAAATAGGATAAGGCAAAGAAGGAAATGTATGCCAGGAACCAGGAGTGCAATACTGCAGAAAACCTAGAGAAATATAGAAACCACAGGAGTGAAATTAAAAAGGAAATTAGGGAAGCAAAGAGAGGGCATGAAAAACTACTGGCAAGTAAAATCAAGGAAAACCCAAAGATGTTTTATAAATACGTAAAAAGCAAGAGTATAATTAAGGAAAGAGTAGGGCCAACTAGAGACCAAGAAGGCAACTTGAGTATAACAGTCGAAGACATGGGCATGGTTCTTAATGAGCACTTTGGGCAGAATTTTTCCCTCATCAGGTGGGCTCGGCAGGGGCAAACGGGAGTGGTCAGGAAGCCGACCGCCGCCCGCGATCGGACCGCGACCCCAATTTCATGCTGGCAGGCCAATTAAGGCCCATCCAGCGTGAAATGTGTGCTGCATCACTACCTGTGTGGGGGGGTAGGAGGGCGAGAGCGTGGCTTTGAGCAATGAAAGCTCCCTGAGACACAGAGCTGCCTCAGGGAGCTGAAGGTTTAAAAAATTAAAATTGAAGAACTTTGAAATGTTAAAAAAGATGTCCCCTCATGCGACTCTGTCACATGAGCAGGGACATATTATGAATGAAATTTAAAAATTTTTATTTAATTTTTATTTGCTGTTGGAAACCTCATTCCCACTGTGGATGACGTTTTCTAAAAAATCCAAAGGCCACTTGGCCTTTTCACCTGCCCACCAACCATAAGGTTGGAAGGGCAGCGGAAAATGGAACTTAATTATTACTTTAATGTCCTTCATAGGCCTCTTAATTGTCGACAGGCACGCTGCCGACTCCCGTGCACACCCGCCGACCAAAATATCTTGCGATGATGTCAGGACACTCGCCCGAAGTCATCGCGCATCATTTTACGCTCGTTCGGGTTGGGCATGCGTGTGCCCAATGAGCGAAAAATTCTGGCCTTTGTGTCTATTTTCACAAAAGAGAGTGACGAAGTAGACATTGTGCTTAAGGAGGAAGAGTGTGAAATATTGGATGGAATAAACTGCATGGGAGGAAATAATAAGGTGATTTGCATCCTTGAAAGTGGATAAACTACCAAGCCTGGATGAAGTGTATCTCGGACTTCTAAGGGAATCAAGGGGAGAAATAGTAGAAACTCTAGCCATCATTTTCCAATCCTTTCTGGCTCCATGCCTGGTGCTGGAGCACCAGAGGACTACTAACATTGTCCTGTTGTTTAAAAAGGGAGGAAGGGATAAATCGAGTAATTACAGGTCAGTCATCCTAGACTCAGTGGTGAGAAATTGTGAGATAAAATTCTCAAAGACAATATATATCATCATTTAGAGAGGCACAAAATAATTGAGGACAGTCAACATAAATTTATTAAGGTAAGGTTATGTCTGACTAGTTTGATTGAATCTTTTGAGGAGGCAATAAGTGGTGGGGTGCGGCGGTGGCTGTGGCTAGGTTCTTGGCACTCTTCTAGAAAATTAAAAGCTTAAGGGATTCAAAGGAAAGTGGCAAGTGGGATTCAAAATTGGCTCAGTGGCAGGTAGCAAAGGGTTATGGTCCATGGGTCTAATGATTTTGTAATTGAAAGGCTGTTTCTAGTGGGGTTTTACAGGGCTCAGTTACGGGGTCCCCAGTTGTTAATGGTATTTATCAATAATTTTGACTTGCATGTAAGGCACATAATTAAGAAGTTTGCAGATGATACCAAATATTGGCCATTGGTTAATGTTTCGTGGTGTGGTAGGGGTTTAGGCAGGGTTTGGGGATTGTTTAGCCTCCCAAAAGTATGCTGCTCGAGTCCATAGTCTTTCTAATGAGAACTTCTTATTTACAGAAAGTAGTTGGACCTACATGCGAGGTGAGAGCTTCTGCTCTCTTCAAGATCTCTCTTACTTCATAGTCATGTGATTTGACATAATTATTGCATCAGCATCATGTATGCTTCTGATGTTAACCTTTTACCCTACAGCTGACAATGAGAAAGAAAGCTGTAGACTTCAGGAAGATGGTCAGGTGGGCGAAAAAGTAGCAAATGGACCTCAATCTCAAGAAGTGTGAGGTAATGCATTTGGGGAAGGTGAACAAGGCAAAGGAGTACACAATAAATGGTAACATTCTGAGAAATATAGAAGAACAGAGGGACTTTGAAATGAATGTCTACAGATCCCTCAGGTAGACAAGGTGGTCAAGAAGGCATACAAAGATATCTTCCTTTATTAGCTGATGCCTAGAATAAAAGGGCAGGGAGGCTGTGCTAGAACTATATAAAACACTAGTTAGATAGCAGCTAGAGTACTACATACAGTTCAGGTCACGACATAAGAGGAATGATGTGATTGCACTAGAGTGGATACATAAGAGATATATGAGGATGCTGCCAGGAATAGAGAATGTTCGCTATGAGGAAAGATTGGATAGGCTGGGGTAGTTTTCTATGGAAGAGAGGAGGCTGAGGGGAATATCTAAAATTATGAGGGGCTTAGATAGAGTGGATAGGATGGATTTACTTTTCTGTGAGCTTGGAGGCCAATGACAAGGGGCACAGATTTAAAGTAATTTGTAGAAGGATTAGAGGGGAGTTGAGGAGAATTTGTTTTCACTCAGGAAGTGATGGGAGTCTGGATCTCATTGCCTGAAAGAGGAATAGAGGCCAAAACCAACACTGCATTTAAAAAATACTTAGATAGGCACTTGAGGTGCCATAAACTACAAGGCTACGAGCCAAGAGCTGGACAGTGCCATTAAACTGGATAGCTCTTTTTTGGCCAGCAAAGATACGATGGACTGAATGGCCTCCTTTTGTGTTGTATACCTTTCTATTTTTTGCTATTGGACCAGCAATGTCTCAATTTCTATCAGTGGCCTATGCTGAGTTCGTTGATTTCGGCCAGTTCAACAGTGCAATAGAAAGAAGGGTATTTATATATTGTGTAGTCACTGTTGCAATGTGGGAAACCCAGCAGCTAATTTAGGCATACAATGATCCCACAAACAAGAATAAGCCAATGGTCAGATAATCTATTTTTGTGATTTTGGTTGAAGGATAAATATACTTGGCCAGGACATCGGGAAAAACCCCCCTTCTGTTTTTCAAAATGTGCCACGGGATCATTTACGTCCACCCAAGAAGACAGACACGGATTCAGTCTAACATCCCATTCAAAAGACAGAACCTCAGGATAGTGCAGCACTCCCTCAGTACTGCACTGGAGTATTGGCCTAGATTTTATGGTTAGATTTAAGCCCATAGCCTTTGATTGAGAGACGAGAGTGCTGTCAACTGAGCCACAACTAACAATAGCTTCAGCACCCCATGTAAGAGAAGGGCAAGTCTGCTGGACTTCCTGTTCCTGATTGGAGGTCCAGCAATTGTCTTGCTGGGGCCTCAAGAAAATGTTCAGTTTGGGGGGTTCAGACATACTGATGAGTTGCACAAAGGCTCAAGCAGTGGGGCTTGGCCTTGCACAAGTCGCAGTGGGGAAGCCGCAGCAGGACTGCATGATATGTAAGGCATTGGCCAGGGTTGGGAACTCACCCTCTCGAGTCCTAATGGCAAATTGCTGCCCCTAGCCAGAGAACTCTGCTGGAAATACATGTCGGTGGACATCAGGTGAGAAGTGGATCACAATCAGCCACGATGGCCCCACAAGTAAAGAGTTCAATGACACTCACTGTCAAGACTCAAACATGATTAATGCTCACAGACAATAATACAAAAGAAAAATACTGCAGATGCTGAAAGTATCAGCAGGTCCGACAGCATCTGTAGAGACAGAAAGAGAGTTAACAGGTAGATTTTTCACTCAGTTGACCTGCAGATAGTGGGTGGGTCAGGAAGTCGGGAGAACTCAACATTCGCAATTCACCCCACGCTAACAAGTCTTTGATATCGCTGTTCCCCAGCCGAAGGTCCAACCTAATAGAGAGCTGAGTCCTCAGTTGGGAAGAGCTGGTCACAGTTAGTCATGCAACACCTACCTTTCATCTCCTTCCTTCCTACTGTCCAAGGCCCTAAACAGGTAAAACAGTGATTTACTTGTACTTCTTTCAATATAGAACACTGGGATTTTTTGCTCACGATGCAGTCTCCTCTACACTGCTGAGGCCAACTACTGATTGGGTAATTGCTTTGAGAACACTTCTACTCAGCCCACAAGCTTGACCCTGAGCTTCTGGTCGCTTGTAATTTTAATTCTCCACCCTGCTCCCACTTTGGCCTCTCTGTCTTTAGCCCTCTGCACTGTTCTAATGAAGGTCAATGTAAGTTTGAGGAACAGCATCTCAACTTTTGATTATGCCCTTTATAGCCTTCCGGACTCAAAATTGAGTTCAACAATTTCAGATCATCTGACCTCATCCTTTTTTTTTATTTTTGGATCTCAGCTATTGATAATGATTCTTTTCCACCTATACCTCTTCTAAACATATATTTAGCTCTGTTATTTGTCCCATTACCTTTCCCTTTTACCATGTTCTGTCATCCCTTTCGTCGTTTAATCCCTCCTGCCTTCCACCCCATCCCTTTCGCTCTTTCTGTCCCGCTTCCCACTTTCCCTACATGTTTAAAACCTGTTATAATTCTAAGCTTTCCCGGTTGGTGAAAGGTCATTGGCCTGAAACGTTAACTCTGTTTCTCTCTCTACAGATGCTACCAGACCTGCTGGGTATTTCCAGAATTTTCTGTTCTTATTATGGTCAGAAGCAGTTGTGTAGAGGCTACGTTTCTGGCCTGGCAACCTGAAGGTTGTGAGTTCAAGTTGCACCATGGCAAAATTAAATTCAATATTTCTGGGTCAGTATAAAATGACTGGATTGCTCATGTCCTTCATGGTGGAATGTATCACCCCTACCTTATCTGGTCTACATGAGACTCCAGTCCCATGTTATGTGGTTGACTCTTAAGCAAATTGAGATCCCATTTAGAAAAGTTCCCATGGCAACTGTAACTCCATTAAGGAATCTACTGGTGAGGAAGGAATTGGGCGAAGATTGACTGAAAAAAAAATGAATTTAAAGCTTGGGTGACAGCCACTGGAACAGTTTTTCTAGCTCTCTGCCAGATGTAGGAGAGTTTCAGGGAAATGAGGACAGATTAACAGGACGATCATTCCCTCACTATGAAGTTTGCAACCTTCTAAAAACTGTGTGGAGCAGTAAACAAGATTCCAATGTCAACTATGATGTTTAGTGGCGATGACAGGAAAAGATAATTCCCAGGAACCAGAGAAAGGAAATTAATCTCCAATCACTCTGTAAAGTTCCTGTAAGTCTCCATTGCTTTAGAGCAATGACAGGCAGACTTTAAATAGTAGCTCGTGACTACCACCTCGGTCAGAGAATCAAGTATTTACACAGGGAAGACAAAAGATACTTGAAAGGAAACATGAATTATTAATGATAAATGAACGTTTTCACAGTATCTCAGTGGGTAAATGCACTGGAATGAAGCAGTTCCATTCAACAAGAATAACTTGTGTCACATTTTTCTACTTTAATTTTCCACCTTTAATTTACTGAAATATCCCGAAGTGCTTCATTATGGGGGAGGAAAGGTGTGTTTGCGGGTTGGGGGAGAAGGGGGACTGCCTGTCAGAAATCGGGTACTGATTAAAATTGAGAAAACAGCGAGGGAAGGAGACCACAGGCGAACTTGATGAGGTATGTTTTCAAAATAGTGAGAGATGTAGCAAGGGAGAAGAATTTAGGAAGAAAATTCTGGAGTGCAGGGCCATGAGGCAATAACAACAACAACTACTTGCATTCATATATACCTTTAACATAGAAAATGTCCCAATGCGTGATACAGTACTGCCAATAAAACAATATTTAATACCAAACCATGTAAGGATATTAGAACAGATGAGGTCAATTTTAAGGAGTGTCTTAAAGGATGAGAGAGAGAAAAATAGAGAGGCAAAGAAACTCAAGGAGGGAATTGCAGAGCTTAGGACTCAATTGGCTGATGGCATGGCATCCAATGGTGGAGCAATTAAACTTAGCTTTGTACTGGGATGTGATTCCCACATAGTTGAATGGCCTGTGATATTTTTGTTTAGTATTGGATATGAGCAGGGCCCCAAAGCACTGTCACCTCTCATGGAGCAACACCTGACATGAAGTAATACAATCAGGAGAACATGGGGTGACAAGGAGAATATAGGGCAGAGGTAAACTGAGAATTATTTACAAGCACAGGACATTTAGCCAACGACTGGCAGCAATTCCTTTCCACCCTCACACCCACAATTTCCCACCTGTCCACCAACCCACCTCCTGCAGTTACTTCTTAATGGGCTACAGATCCCATACACTGGGCACTCTTCACTCCCTTGCTTAAGTGGCCAGTCTACATTTACTGGTCTAAGCAATGATTGATGACAGGTTATTCGACTTTGTGATAATAAATAAAGCCGACAGCAATCCTACCCTAAGACTATTTCCAAAAGGGGGTTGCTAAATGATCCATTATCATCTCATTGTGCATTTGTGAAGTGCTGTGGGATGTTTTCCTTCACTGAAGTACAGGCATTTAAATTTAAATATAAATGCTGCTGCTGTCGATCAGGAGCAGGAATCCACTGTAGTTTCCCCTGCCTCGCATGCTGAAGCCATTTGTAGCACCTGACCACCCCCCAGGATGTGATCAGTGAACTCAACACAGACCAATTCATTGAGTCTATGACCTTCCCAAGCTTCCAACTTCGAACAAAGCATTCTTATGGCAACATTTTTAATTTGCAAAATCTGCATCTTACAGCTGTGCTTCAGACCTACCTGAGTTAGGAGGGGACTCACTTATCAAAATATATTGGAAAAGAAGAGGTGGAATTAAAGAAATACAGAGAAATCTCCCCAAATTCTAGATGACATAAAGGAATGCAGATTAATAAATCCGATTTGTACTACATTCAATCCACTAATACTGCAAACAGTGCATCATACCAACAGTGTAATGGTTACTCAAAAATGATGTTTTAACCAGGTTTACCTCTATCACTTCCTTGCGGATATTTACAATCCGAAACCAATGCACAAGGTGTGGAAACCCGTCTAACTCAGCACTCCGCTCCTGCAGAGAGACTTTGCGTTTACAGGAAAGCTGGCGGCTGAAGTACTTCACAAGTTTGCCCTAAAACAAAGAAAAAGAATTGTTAGAAAATGCCAGTGAATTATTCCTTTGAAGAAAGATTGTACACAAATCCTTACCAGACCCAAAGGCAGCAGCTTGGGATTTATCTTTCATCGATACTGATTGAAACAAAATTATTAGCATTTATCACAGCTTTACGATTTTCTCCCCTCTCTGGCCTGGATTTTCGCAACAGTGGAAAGCCTCTCCATTGTTATGAAAATGGTGGAAGAGGCAGAAATCTGGAAGTCTCGCCCCCGGACATGGCACCTACCATTTTCGCAGAGGCGGGAATGAGCCCAGGTTGGGATTGTGCCCGCACATTTCACAGAGGCAGCTACCAATATAAAACAGCGGCTGCCTCCAGTCATGTCTGATTTTTTTGTTGGCCATGAGTGAGATGACATTGACTGCCCTTGACATCAAGGCAGCATTTAACTGAATGTAGTACCTAGCAAAACTGGAGTCAATGGGAATCAGGGGGGAAACTATTCGCTGGTTGGAGTCACACCTAGCACACAGAAAGATGGTTGTGGTTGCTGAAGGTCAATCATCTCAGTTCCAGGACTTCACTGCAGGAGTTCCTCAGGATAGTGTCCTAGGCCCAACCATCTTCAGCTGCTTCATCAATGACCTTCCTTCCGTCATAAGGTCAGAAGTGGGGATGTTCGCTGATGATTGCACAATGTTCAGCACTATTCATAACTCCTCAGATACTGGAGCAGTCCATGTCCAAATGCAGCAAGACCTGGGCAATATACAGGCTGGGTGACAAGTGGCAAGTAACATTCACGCACACAAGTGCCAGGAAATGACCATCACCAATAACAGAGAATCTAACTATTGCCCTTGACATTCAATGGCATTACCATCGCTGAAATCCCACTGTCAATGTCCTGGGGTTACCATTGACCAGAAACTGAATTGGACTAGACATTTAAACACAATGGCTACAAGAGCAGGTCCGAAGCTAGGAATCCTGCAGCAAGTAACTCACCTCCTGACTCCCCAAAACCTATGCACCATCTACAAGGCACAAGTCAGGAGTGTGATGGAATACACTCCACTTATCTGGATGAGTGCAGCTCCAATAACACTCAAGAAACTTGACACCATCCAGGACAAAGCAGCCGACTTGATTGTCATCACATCCCCATCCCTGAACTTACATTCCCTCCACCACCAATGCACAGTAGCAGCAGTGTGTCCCATCTATAAGATCCGCTTGCAGGAACTCACCAAGGCTCCTTAGACAGCACCTTCCAAACCCATTATCATTATCATCTAGAAGGACTAGGGCAGCAGACACATGGGAACACCACCACCTGGAATTTCCCCTCCATCCCACCCACCATTCTGACTTGGAAATATATCGTCAGTCGTTCACTGTCGCTGGATCAACATCCTGGAACTTCCTCCTTAACAGCAATGTGGGTGTATCTACACCACATGGACTCGAGGTTTCAAGAAGGCAGCTCACCACCATCTTCTCAAGGGCCATTAGGGATGGGCAGTGAACGTTGGCCTAGCCAGCGATGCCCATATCCCATGAATGAATTTTTAAAAAAGTAGCTCACCTCCTGATTCCCCAAAAGCTGACAACCATCTAAAAAGCACAAGTCAGGAGTGTGATGGAATACTCTCCATTTGCCTGGAGGAGCACAGTTCCAACAACATTGAAGAAGCTTGACACTATTCGGACAAAGCAACCCACTTGATTAGCACCCCATCAACAAACATTCACTTTCTCCACCACCGACACACAGTGGTAGTAGTGTGTACCATCTACAAGTTGTACTGCAGCAATTCACCAAGGCTCCTTAGACAGTACCACCCAAACCTGCGGCTTCTACCATTCTAAGCTTCCCTTTGATTCAGTACTATTTCATATCAATCAGTCAAACTCTTGCTTCGACAGAAACTCCAATTAAAAACATGATGTATACTTCGATGCTTTTCTTACACAACTAAGGACAAGGACAGAGGGTACATGGGAACACCACCACCGGCAAGTTCCTCTCCAAGCCACACACCATCCGGATTTGAAACTATATCACTGTTCTTTCATTGTCACTGGGTCAAAATCCTGGAACTCCCTTCCTAACAACAAAGTGAGTGTACCTATTACCAGATGGACTGCAGCAGTTCAAGAAAGTGGCTCACTACCACCTTCCTCAGGGAAATTAAGGATGTTTCAAATGCTGGCCTAGCCAGCGATGCCCACATCCCATGAAAAAATAGAAAAAAGCTATTTAAACATTGTAAGGAAAGGGTTAGTCAAACTGTCCAGAGTCTACTAATATATCATTATTACTATTACCACTATTGATTTCTCTATTCTTTGTGGAAACATTAACCTTTAGCCTTTGGGTGCTAAGCAGGGATATTTAAGTCAATTTAATGTACCACTGGGCTATTGAACCAGGGCTGACCTTGTTACAATGATCAGCTTCAAAATGAAGTAGTGAGAGGTTTAATTAAAGATTGCCAATAAATTATTTAACAACAGAGCAGAAAAGCAGTTAGTTGTGTAAGAAAAGCATCAAAGTATACATCATGCTTTTAACTGGAGTGTCTGTCGAATCTAGAGTTTGACTGATTGATATGGAATAGTACTGAATCAAAGAGAGGCTTAGAATTCGAAGTTCACTTGGTAGAATAGCAATTATGTGAAACTACTAACAAAATAATAAAGTCTTCCTTCTTCTCAAGTAACAAAAACTAAAGCTATTGTTTAGAGACAAGTCAATTAAATTCTCTCTATATGAAGTTATATTTTAACTTCTATATGATTATGTATTGTAGAATTGTGTGACTTGTCACAGAGATTGTAAGCGGAATTTATAAACAGTGTTTGTATGCAATGCATATTTGGATTCATAAAGGTCTAAATATAGCTCAGAACTTTAACATGTTAAAATCCCCAAAAACCCATCATTAGGCCTGGTTGTAAAGGTTACTTTTTAAGTGTATATTTAAATATTATTGTATGTGCTATGTGCTAATTAACCTATGATACCTGATTCTCGATGTCTGGACCCTTTTGGAATTTGGGGAGCACATAATTTTTTTTATTCATTCATGGTATGTGGGCATTGCTGTCTAGGCCAGCATTTATCACCCACCCTTAATGGCCCTTGAGAAGGTGATGGTGAGCTGCCATCTTGAACCACTGCAGTCCATGTGGTGTCATATACCCACAGTGCTGTTAGGCAGGGGGCTCCAGGGTTTTGACCTGAACAACTCCTCTAACACATTTGTGCTTTGAAGGCATTTGTGATTTGGGGAAAAGCCTGTATTTTCTTTTTGTAAATGTTCCTTTAAGTCCAAAGTGAAACCAAGAGGTTTCTGGAAAGGGGGTGTGGGGGATGGGGTTAATTGGGCTTCTTGGTATCACATAATTTCAAAGAACTTAAGCTCTGGCTGAGTTTGCTGTTGTGAAGAAAGCTAATTGGGGGTGATATCCGGTTCCAGTCTGCTCTGTTGCACCAGGGCTGTGTGGAAGGACATAGAATTCGTGTGCGGAGAAGTCAGCAAAGCTTACTATCAAAAGGTCATTTGTTTTTGTTTGGCAGTAAGAAGGAAAATAGAATTCCAGAAGATCTTGAGAAGCAATGTATGAGCAAGATAAAAGGGACTAAATCCTAAAGTCATGCGAAATAGCTACATTTGTATCAAAGGCTCGTGAACGGGATATTGTTGGCTGGTTGGTTAAAAATGAACTCCGGAAAATCACACCCTAAAGTCTGGCGTGGCCCATGTGAGAGAGGGTTTTTTAGACTCGTGCCTTGTTGGTGTTAACTATATTCAGGAACTTTGGATATAATGTGATTGCCGGTGAACATGACTTGACAGCAAAATCAATTGAGTGAAAAGTTGTGGGATGCTATATACAGGACGCCAAATTAAAGAACTTTATAACTGCATGTGGTGCCACGTGTGCTGGGAGTGAAGCAGGTGCTTGTGGTTTTGTGAGACATGTCTTTGCTGTATTGACTACTTAAAATGAAATTAAGGGCAGAATTTTGCCCTTGTTGGGCATGTGGGCCCCACCGGCCTGGCAGCGGGCGGACAGCCGACCCCCGCCACCGAAACGGGGCCTGCTGCCATTTTGAGTGGGCGGGCCAATTAAGGCCCACCCAGTGGCCTGCCCGACAGGAAGCGCTATGCGCTTCCTGTGCGGGGGGGAGGGATTCCCCATCTGTCAAAGTGTGCTCTTTCGCGCATGCATGCGAAAGAGTGCACATCTCCCTGAGACTAAGTGCTGTCTCAGGGAGATTACTGACAGATAAAAAAACACCAAAAATAGAAAAATATTAAAATTATTAAAATGTCCCCCTCATGTGACAACGTCACACAAGATGGGACATATTAATAAAAAACATTATCTTTATCACACTTTTTAAAAACGGACATGAAACCTCATCCCGCCAGCCTTAAGGTTGGACGGGCAGGGTTTTTAACAATCTTAATTAGCCTGTCAATGGCCTTAATTGGCTGATTTTGCTGTCCGCCCGCTTTCCTGAAAATTTAAAGGGACAGGGATGACGTCAGGTGTTCCTCCCGACTCATCCCACGTCATTTTCCCATCGGCAAGCATGCCCCACTCCCAAATCGCCGACTGGAAAATCCTGGCATAAGTATCATTTGTCTGTAAATCAATGTTTGAATTATGTTGATTTTAGTTTGTTTGCTACAGTAAAAGTTCTAAAGGGTGAAATCTTGTGTCTCAGTTTTCTTTTCATCGGCTTCATTGAGATTCCTTTCTTTTTAAAAAGTTACAGGTCTATCCCAGAATCGCAACACACCATGTAATCAGAACCAAGCCTGATCCTGTCCTAATCTATGTCTTCAACACACAAACTTTCCAGTGGTAAGCACTGAAGTTATCAATAAGAAAAATCTGTTGTGAGAGCGTAAACATATTTTCAACCTGGCTTCACAGCGGAATGAATTTACCCTGCACTTAGTGCCATGTCCAATCATTGCCTGCTGATGTAACTGAGAAAGTGATCTGGAGTTATGAACATAATTCTGACACACCTTCTGTAATAACCCCAATGGCAACACATCCTTTGTTCAGTCTGTTTTTTTTTACATCATCACTCAGTGCAATACATATAAAATTTACATAGAGTTTACATTCATATAGTTTCCCACTATTTGCTAGATTCCAATTAGAAAACTTGATGCAATATTTCTAAATATTTCTAAAAACTTCTGTTGCTATAACAGAATAACTGACTTTCATTAGGGCAGAGAAGAAAAACGGTTGAAAGAAATGTTCACCGAGTCCTGCAGTCTCAGTAATTACCTGCAGAAAACTTTAAATAAAACAATTACAAAGTATCCAATTTAAATTATTTTAAAATATTCCATTGAGCATTAAAACGGAAATTTCTGGAAATTTAAGCTAGATATAAGTACTTCCAAAAAGAGAAAAGGCAGGTTAGTGTTTGAGGCATGGAACTTTATTTTAGATTTCTAGAATTTACATTTCCCTATCTTGGAAATGCTGCTATCTCAGAAGGGAATTAAAATGAATTGGGACGTTTAACCGTGACAAAAAAGCATCAGAGGAAAAACATGACAAAAAATATTAAAGTAATAGAAATGTGTTATAGGGTGTGTGGCCTGGCAGGAAATATCTGATCTAATCTAACATATATCTAATATGTAAGCCTGAGATAGTGAAATGCTATTTAATGTTTATTAACCATCTGTGAAAATCATAAACAGGTAGGCAACTAATAATGAGGAGAAGTGGGAAGACAGGTGTTCTGAACTGTAGGACTGGAAAAGAGGTTTTAGAGCATTTGGGAGTTCAGAGTCTTGCAGTTTTGAGAGTTTCTAGGATCTGTCAGTTTTGGGGAGAGTAGGATATAACAGTCTTTTTGGGGAAAGAATCAAGCAGAATAGAATACAAATGGTTATTGGATCATTTTAGATCATCTAGGCTCAAACCACCTCACTATGTAGCCCCTTACCAGCCTCCAGACCTTTCCTCAGCTCCCTTTATGCTCTCAAGCACCACATTCCCCATAGTCAGCAGTTCCAATCTTTATGTGCTTAGCATAAAATATTTAAGTGTAAATTTTACACTTTTTAAAAAGAATAGGCTGAAGGGGACTGTGCAGTTTCCTAATACGCACCCCCAGGATGCACCACATGGGCAGATATTTACTACACGATAATTACGTTTGCTAACTTATACAATCTTTACTAAACAAACTAAAGGTACCTCAGAAACATTCATAGGTTCATTGTTTAATAGTTTTCAAGTTCTCAGACCGAACAAAATCCTGATGAGGAATCCAGAAGAGATATTTAGACTGAATTAAATTAAACAAATAAAATGAAATAAACTAAATCAAAATAAATAAACAGCAGCAAACTAAAATCCATTCTCTATAAACACTGTTAAATTAGAGAAGATCATAGTTCAAGCTCTAATCCAGAGGCAATGCAGAAGAGTGTGCCAACAAATTAACAAAGAGTTAAAGTTGCATGTTATCAGTGCATTAAAAAATTCAGCAATTAGTGCTGACGAAGAGATTTCGTGTGAGTTGGAATTGTCATAAATTGCTGGACGATTTTAGCCACTCTGCTGTTAGCTTTGAAGAAACAGGAGCGCACCCCAAACCTTACCAGTTGTTTCAGGAAATTTCTGGATTTGCACCATAAGTATGTATCAAGCTTGCCATAACTAGTTAGGGCTGGTATTTCATGTCATTAGGACCCTTTTAATGGCAAAATATATGTTTCTGAAATGGTTCTCAACCTTGGAGGCCTAGAAAGAAACAACTGAGACAGTGGAGTCTCACCTCTGGGGACAGTAAATTGTTCCCAGAGGTTTATTAAATGTTAAATTGATATATTTTTTTACTTTTCCTTTATGCCTCTTATCTTTTTCCAATCTTCCTTTCTCTGACTTCATTTTTCTTTCTATATCTAATTTGATTTCAATTCACCCTGTTTCTCTGTTTCTTCCTCTATTCTAAAATTTCATTGGTTAAAGAGTTATCAATTCACATTTCCAAAAATTAACTACAGTTGAAGGGTATGGAAAATATCCAACTCATGGTGCTCACCTGAGACACCCTGTTTCAGTAGTCCTGGACCATAATCTAAGCTGGCATTCTGGTTCAATACTTGGGGAGTGTTGTCCTGTCAGAAGTGTTATCTTTCATGTGAGATAGTAAATTGAGGATCCATCTGCCCTCTCAGTAATCAGTTTAAGATCAACAGGGGAGCTCTCTTGGTGCCCTGACCAACATCCATTCCACAATATCACTTAATTACATCAGAAGCAGTGAGAAAACATTATTTTGCGAAATTCTGCAGTGAACAATATCGCACGCTTATGTAACAGGCAATTCAGTGAATATTTGGTACAGAGTTTCTTTGGAGCTTCTTTGTCACTTTATCTTCATCATAAGTGCATTAACATTGCTTCTGCTGTACTACCAGTGAAGTTACAATGCAGAGCAGGAGCAGCTCCAAGGAAATGTCAAGCTTTATGATCAAACAACATAATTTGCACCTAGCATCTTAATTTTCTTTGAGTGTATAAAAGAAACTAAATGCATAGAGATTACAACAGGGAATAAATCCACTTGGTCCAACCAAATAGTATTTTCTGTCATGCAAGCAAATGGTTCTAATAAATTCAGCCTGATAAAATTGAATTTAAATTTGATGTATATATGAAAAGTTCCATTAGACTCCACTAGGTGGCAGCATATTACCCTTTACACATTTCCCAGCGAGATTAAATACCGCACAGCATACACAACGTGAACAGAGACAGCCGAATCCTCCGTGAGTGGCAATCACTTTCAGATTGCCACTCCAATACTATTTTTTTACATAGCATCAGAGTTCCGCATTTCCCACCCAGACATCCAAACCCGGCTTCCTCAGCGTACCAGTTCTGGGAGTCCTTCCTCGTAGCACAGGCTTGTGGGGGGAAGCCGAGCCAAACCACCTTTTTACATCATTATTTGCCGTATTTTGGTACGTCTTCATTCACTAACAGACTGAAAAGCTTTGGGACATTTAAATAGCTTTTCACTGTGTTAGTGAACAAGTGTGAGTGAGGTAAATCAGTAGGGGTGGGTAGGGGGGTAGGATGTTTGGTAATAGTGCGGGCAGAGTGACGGTGTGATAGGTGACAGGGTAGGTAAGATGACAGGGTGGGTAGGGTGCCAGTGTGGGTAGGGCAGTGAGGTCAGGCCAGGCTGGTTGGGGGGAGTCGGAGGTTTGAGAGTGGAGTCAGGGGGTCGGGGAAGCCGGAGGATCAGGGGGCGTCGGAGGGTCGGGGGGAGTTGGAGGGTAGGGGTGAGACAAAGGGAGGGGAGGTGTTGGAGCATTGGGGGGAGTTCAAGGGTTGGGGCAATTGTAGTGTTGGGAAGAAATCGGAAGTTCGGGGCACTCAAGAGGGTCGGGGGGGGGGGGGCGGTTATAAGGGAATCAGAGGGTCGGGGGTGTTGGATGGTCAGGGGGAGTTGGGGGTGGATTGGTGGGGAGTCAATGAGTCAGCTGGACAGTTACCCAGGAGTTAGACATGGTGCTTTCCTGTCTAATAGTTCCTGGGTAAGTGAATCGGAATCCTCCAAAGTCTCCAAGTCTAATTCAGAGTCGGAGACATTTCTGAGGGTTCTGGACGCAGGAGAATTGCCCATTGGAAATCATAACTTGCCCATCACTGTCAATTTAACTGCCTGATGGACAGAAGATGCAGAAGGGCTTCCTCCTCAGAGTCAATATGGGTGTCTCGCTGCTTTTTCAGGCAGTGGGCAAGGCACCCACCGAGAACGGAAGATTCCGCCCACTGTTTCAAGTCCATGAGACCATAAGACATAGAAGAAGTAGGCCATTCAGCCCATCAAATCTGCTCTGCCATTCCATGAGATATGGCTGATCTGATATTCCTCAATTCCACTTTCCTGCCTTTTCCCCATAACCCTTGATTCTCTTTCTGATTAAGAAGCTGATCTAATATTCCTCAGCTCCACTTTCCTGCCTTTTCCCCATAACCCTTGATTCTCTTACTGATTAAGAAGCTGTCTATCTCAGTCTTGAATATACTTAGCAACCCAACCTCTACATCTCTCTGCGGTAAAGAATTCCACAGATTGACTACCCTCTGAGAGAAGAAATTCCTCCTCATCTCTGTTTTAAATGGGCATCCCCTTACTCTGAGATTATGCCCTCTGGTCCTAGACTCTCCCACAAGGGGAAACAACCTCTCAACATCTACCCTGTCAAGTCCCCTAAGAATCTTACATGTTTCAATAAGGTCACCTCTCATTCTTCTAAACTCCAATGAATCCAGGTCCAACCTACTCAACCTCTCCTCATAAGAAAATGCCTCCATGCCCAGGATCAACCTTGTGAACTTTCTCTGGGCTGCCTCCAATGCCAATATATCTTTCTTTAGCAAAGGGGATCAAAACTGTTCACAGTATTCTAGGTGTGGTCTAACTAGTGCCTTGTATAATTTTAGCAAGACTTCCCTATTTTTATACTCCATTCCCTTTGAAATAAAGGCCAACATTCCATTTGCCTTACCTATTACCTGCTGAACTTGTATGCTAGCTTTTTGGGATTCATGCATGAAGACCCCCCAATCCCTCTGTTCTGTAGCTTTCTTCAGTCTTTCTCCATTTAATTAATATTCAGCTCCTCTACTTTTCCTGCCAAAATGTATAACCTCACATTTTCCCACATTATATTCTATCTTCCACATTTTTGCCCACCCACTCAACCTGTCTATATCCCTCTATAGGCTCTTTGTGTCATCCTCACCACTGGCATTCCCACCTACTTTTGGGTTATCCGCGAGCTTGGTCCAGTACATTCATTTCCCTCATCCAAGCCATTAATATATTATAAATAATTGTGGCCCCAGCATTGATCCCTGTGGCACTCCACTAGTTACAGGTTGCTGCCCTGAAAAAGCCTCCTGTATCCCAGCTCTCTGTCTTCTATTAGCTAGCCAGTTCTCTATCCAAGCTAATATACTACCCCCAACACCATGGGCTCTTATCTTACTAAGTAGCCTAAAGTGTGGTACCTTATCGAACACCTTTTGGAAATCCAAATATATTACATCTACTGGTTGCCCTTTATCTATCCTGCTTGTTACCTCCTCGAGGAATTCTAATAAATTTGTCGGGCACAATTTCCCCTTCATGAAGCTATGCTGACTCTGCTTGATTATATTACACATTTCTAAATGCTCTTCTATTAGATCCATTTTAATAAACTCTAACATTTTCCCAATGACAGATGTTAAGCTAAATGGCCTATAGCTACCTGTTTTTTGTCTCCCTCCCTTTTTGAATAAGGGTGTTACATTGGCAGTTTTCCAATCCTCTAGGTTTTTCCAGAACCTACGGATTCTTAGATGATTACTACCAGTGCATCCACTATCGCTGCGGCTATGTCATTTAATATTCTAGGATGCAACCTATCAGGTCCAGGTGACCTATAGGCCTTTAGCCCCATTAGTTTCCCTAGTACTTTTTCTCTATTGGTTGTTATAGTATTTATTTCCTCCCCCCTCCTTTTCCCCATGATTATTTAGTATTTTTGGTATGCTACTAGTGTCTTTTACCGTGAAGACTGATGCAAAGTATTTATTCAACTCCTCTACCATTTCCTGGTTCCCCATCATTATTTCCCCAGCCTCATTCTCTAAGGTCTCTGACGTTGGCCTCTCTCTTCCTTTTTATACATTTAAAGAAGCTCTTACTGTCCATTTTTATATTACTTGCTAGTTTACCCTCAAAGTTTATTTTCTCCCTCTATTATTTTTTTGGTTATCTTCTGTTGGTCTTTAAAGCTTTGCCAATCCTCTGGCTTACCAATAATCTTTGTTACATTGTATGTTTTTTCTTTCATTTTGATGCTATCCTTAACTTCCTTGGTTAACCATGCTTGGTTTATCCCCTTCCTGGAATCCTTCTTCCTCACCGGGATATATCTTTGTTGTGAGCCACGATCTATTTTCTTAAACGTTGGCCATTGTTCATCAACTGTCTTTTCTGCTAAACTCCTTTCCCAGTCCACTCCAGCCAACTCAGCCCTCATTCCTTTGTAGTTACCTTTATTTGAGTTTAGGACAGTTGTTTCTAGTTCAGAACTCTCAAACTGAATGCTAATTTCCACCATGTTATGGTCACTGTTTCCTCGGGGATCTTTTACTCTGAGATCATCTATTAAACCAGCCTCATTACACATTACCAGATCCAAAACAGCCTGATCCCTGGGTTGATCCACAACACATTGCTCTTGGAAACAGTCCCGAATATACTGTATGAATTCTTGCTCATGGCTACCTCTGCCAATTTGATTTTCTCAATCTACATGAAGATTAATATGTTGCCTTTTTTGCATGCCCTCATTATCTCCTGATTTATTCTCTGTCCTACAGCACAGCTACTGTTAGAGGGTCTATATATTACACCCACCAGTCTTCTTCCCCTTCTTATTTCTTACCTCCACCCATATGGATTCTACATCTTCTGATCCAAGATCATTTCTTGCTTTCGTACTTGTTCCATCTCGTACTAATAAAGCTACCCCACCACCCTTTCCTTCCTGTCTGTCCTATCAAAAAGTCACATACCCCTGAATATTTAGTTCCCAGCTTTGATCTCTCTGTAACCATGTCTCTGTAATGGCTATAGAACTATACCCATTAACTTCTTTTTGTGCTGCTATGGGGAGACGGTAGCACAGTGGTATTGTCACTTGACTGGTATTCCAGAAACACAGGGTAACGGTTTGGGGACCTGGGTTTGAATCCCACCAGGGCAGATGGTAAAATTTGAATTAATTAAAAATCCGGAATTAAAAGCTTGACAATGACTATTGTCAATGTCCTTTAAGAAAGAAAATCTGCTGTCCTTACCTGGTCTGGCCTACATGTGACTCCAGACCCACAGCAATGTGGCTAACTCTTAACTGCCCTTTGAACAAGGGCAATTAGGGAAGGGCAATAAATGCTGGACTAGACAGCGATGCCCACTTCCCATGAACAAATAGAAAAAAATCATTTATTTTGTTCTGAATACTACATGGCTACCTCTGCCAATTTGATTTTCAAGTAATTTTGTCTTTTTACCATTTTTACCCCCTTTGACCCTATTTGCCACAGTTTTTTATGTGTTTACACTCTGTCCCTTCCTGTCACACCACGGGCATCATTACCTAAGGCAATAACATTTCATCAAATCTTCCCGTGAGCTTTTGCTTATGAAGGTTTAAGAAATTTTTAAGGAATTTTTATGCTTATGAGCCTCTCTCACCTTTTGGCAAAATCATAACTGTGCATTTCATGACAGATTTGTAATTGTAAGATTTGAATTTATGGGATTTATGCACCTAGGTTCATGTCATGTTTTGCAAGATTACACATTATATCCTAGCGAGAATTTAGCAAAAAATATACCAAGCATGAAAGCAGCTTGCGATAGTGTTGCAGTTTGATGTTTTTATTTATTGTAAAATTAATACATAAAAACTGAGTTGCTACTAATAACTGATTGAAACTAAATTGTTTCCACCTGGCCTTTGCCTGTCTCCAATCTCTCCGCTGAATTATTCACTCCTGGCTTATATTTCTCACTTCTGCAAAATGTTTCCATTGTTAATCACATTGACCTGCAGCTGAGAAGAGCTCCAAAATTTTTCATGATCTCAATGAAGTCCAAACAAACAAAAGTTGTCTTTTCCTCACTCAGTCCTCTGGACACTGCAGGGTGGGAAGGGGGCGGGGTGGGGGGGTGATTTTTAACTCGACAAAATGGGCAGGATTGGATCAGGCAAGAGATAAAAATTTTTAAAGTCTCAAACTTGAAGCAAACCCGCCTTGAACCTGCCCATTTCCGGTTTTAAGTAAAGCACGAATGTAGGCAGAAGACCAACCTGCTCTCAGGAGGTGGGTCGCTTATTTGCATATCCTAATGAAGCCGTGTGCCTCAGCTTTGTTTTCTATTCCAGCTTTCACATTAGCTGGCTAGGTTTCTGGGCCTGATCAGAAAACCCGACAGCTAAAGGAAGAAGACTGCAGTGAAAAATGCTCAGGTTAGTGCTTTTCCAGCATGTAGGCCAGCAGGAGCAGGAGTGCTTGACTCTGTTCTCCACCTTCCTCTCAACATCTACCACCTGCAAACCTCCCCAATGATTGGAATTGAAGTTTAATCTCCAGGGCGCTGCTACAAGCAGCCCAGGAGAAAAGTCATAGGAATGTTGCAAAAATTGTGTTGGCATCAAAAAAAAAATCACACTTGCTAGAAGCCACATACATTCATACGCAGGGACCCATTCTCTGAAAACTAAATGAATACGTTCAAGCCTTGCGCCCTTTTTGAATTACCCAGAAACTTGGGGAGCCTGTAGCTCCCCTTTGCTTTCTCCATGGCAACACCTTGGCCAATCAGCGTCATCCTGCCAACCAATCAGAACCCTTTTCTCTTGTGGTATAAATTGTTGTGATTCTTTGAAATTTGGCATTCTTGCGTTTGTCCTGATCAGTGCAAGGTCAAATGTTTCAGCAACAATACTCTCTTTTCAGCAATATTCAAGTTCTGTACTGCCAAGCAACTGTTTAAAAAAGATTGATTTTTTTTTTCATTTTCTTTGAATGTTTATTTGTTGTAAACATTTTGGAGATGAGATGAAAAGTTTGTTTCCATGACATTCAGCATCACCCATTTAGGTAATCAAAAGCCTGTTTGCCTTCAAATCAGTATGGGAAGGCAGTGTGCCATGAGGGTGGACTTGTCAGGTGGCCAATGCGGGCAGGGTGGCAAAAAATCATGTGAGGAAACCTCCAAGATACATTCAAGAGTCCTCAACCCTAAATTCAGGATTAAGGCTGCAACGGTAGGACACAGCAGTGTCCAACATCAATGAGAGTTGTAGACCAGTCTGGTTGGGAGCAGGATAGGGACACAGCATATGCTTGAGGCAGAAAGTGACCGATGGGAATGACAGAACAGAAATGATACAATTTCTCAGAATTCTGAAGAATTAATGAATGTTGTTGGCAAAAAAAAACACACGGTACAGACCACGCCACTGGGAAAACCAGTTAAATTACAGGGGCAGAAAAGATGAGGCACTAGTTGCATCAGGCTGTTTGCTAAATGAAAATGTTTGAATACAAAAATAAACTATAGGTGGCTGAAGAGCCAAGAAATAATGAATCAGCTTCACTTTTCCTGAATCAAAGGCCAATAACTTTTCTGGACAGAAAGGGAACAGTGAACTTTTCAATTACTGCAGTTATTGTCTTGAAATCAAGACTGAATATCACAGAATCACAGAATTGTTAAGGTGTAGAAGGAAGCCATTCAGCCCATCGTGTCTGCAGCGGCTCTCTGAGCATTTTAACTTAGTGCCAATCTCCTGACTTTTCCCATAATGCTACATGTTTTTTCTATTTAAATAATCACCCACTGTCCTCTTAAATGCCTCAGTTGAACCTGCCTCCACCACACTTCCAGGCAGTGCACTTCAAACCCTAAGTACTTGCAGTGTGAAAGTTTTTCCTCACTTCACATTTGTTTCTTTTGCAAAACACTTTAAAACTGTGCCCTCTGGTTCTCGATCCGTTTACGTGTGGGAACAATTTCCCCCCATCTACTCTGTCCAGACCCCTCATGATTTTGAGAACTTCTATCAAGTCTCCTCTTAGCCTTCTCCCCTCCAAAGAAAACAGTCTCAACTTCTTCAATCTTTCCTCATAACTGAAGTATCTCATCCCTGGAACCATTCTCGTAAACCTCTTCTGCACTCTCTCCATTGCGCTCACATCCTTCCTATAGTGTAGCGCCCAGAACTGTACACAATATTCCAGCTGAGGTCTAATCAGTGTCTTATATAAGTTCATCAAAACCTCCTTGCTCTTTTACTCTTTGCACCTGTTAATGAAGCCTAGAATACTGTATGCTTTAGGAACAGCTCTCTCTACCTGCCCTGCCACCTTTAATGACTTATGAACATGTCTACCAGGTCTCTCAGCTCCTGCGCACCCTTTAGAATAGTATGCATTATTTTATACTGTCTCTCCATGTTCTTTGTACCAAAGTGTATCACCTCACATTTCTCCACATTGAACTTTGTCTGCCACCTACCTGCCCACTCCACCCAACGTGTCAATGTTCTTTTGAAGTTCTACACTGTCCTCCTCACACTTTACAATTCTCCCAAGTTTTGTGTCATACGCAAACTTTGAAATTGTACGCTGCACACCAAGATCTAGATCATTTATATATATCAGGAAAAGCAAGGGTCCCAATACCGTTCCCTGGGGAGCTCCACTACAAACCTTCTTCCAGCCTGAAAAATACCCATTAACCATTACTTTCTGTTTCCTATCCCTCAGCCAATTTTGTATCCACATTGCTACTGTTCCTTTTATTCCATGACCTATAATTTTCCTCACAAGTCTGTTGTGTGTCACTGTATCGAATGCCTTTTGGAAACCCATTTACACCACATCAATGGCCTTGCCCTCATCAACCAGCTCTGTTACCTCTTCAAAAAACTCCAGCAAGTTAATTAGACATGCCATCACCCCACTTTAATTCATTTGTTCCTGGCCTCAAAATCAGGCAACTCCTTGTCTCCTTTTCTCCTGTACGTTACAGGTTCTTAAAAGTGAAGCTTGGCAACATCTAACCACTTCTTCCTGATATAGCTTTGCTTCTCTTCTACTCTTCAACAGTTCTGGTACCCTGCACACATTAGACTGTTATTTAGGTTTCTCAGTTTAAAAATAATTACAAAGACAATTCTATATCTTAAACTGCTCATTGACGATCATTTCAAACAGGTCTTTGATTATACCACGCAAAATTGTGTATTTTGATTCGGACTTTGAATCAAAAATTCAAACATTTGGCGTGAGGATATTGTTACTGCGCTTGAAACAGATAAAGCTGCTTAAACTCATGATAAAACTCACGAAGGGCCGCCAATCATCTTGTAAAATGATCACCCTTCTGAAACCATAAACAACAATTCTCTGGCACCACACAGAGCAGATATAGCCGTGAATGAAAAGAATCAGCGACCTGAATGTGAATGGTGTGCTACAGGTCAGCAGATGCTACAATGTGGATCAGATTGTTATGTGTGTGCTTCACTCTAATTAAAATTGTTCCGTTTCACAGCAGTAGTTCTGATGTGAATTGTTTCCAAGACTGAGTGAAACTGGGAACCCACTGTGGCTTTTACAATGATCCTCAACTGTCCAGAGCCCTCGTGCTAAAATGTAACCAAACTCTTTTGTCATTTTCAGCTTCACAGCAATGAGTCAAATGAAAGCAAGAGTGACCACAGCACATGTTGTGCTGATCTTCACACTGATACTAAAATGCTAGTTCAGAAGTCCCCACCTTCTTGACTGCATCAGCAGTGATGTCACAGCCCATGTATTTCACACTGAATCTAAAGTTTGACTCTCATACTGTTGGTACAGAAAAATAAACAAGTGCGATATTGATGCTGGATTAGAGGCTCTGGCTCCTAAACAGAGTGGGGAAATTTTCAGGTTGCTTAAATATGTCTTTGGGTAAATGCAAATATCTTTCAAAAACAATGCCGATAGCAAAACTATAGAGGAGGGTTTTAATTGTGCTGTATCTGTTCTCCTCATAATAGTCATTTTAATGATGTTTTTGGTTAATTAACAGCCGTCACAGATATTTTAAATCGTTTTATTGCTCCTTAGTCTTTTCCAAGCTCTAGAAATCTTTTCTCCCAAAAGCCCAATTATTTCAATTAATACATAAGTTATGCAACACATCTCACATTGATACGAAGCCATTTCCCAACAGAAGAAGTACCTTGTGTGTGAAGTCACCTATATCTGATCCCGAAGATGGTTTCTGGAGCACAATGAAGTAAAGCTTAAAAAGTTTGCAACTGTCTAAATTGGTCCTTAATCCTTTGAATATTATTTGTAGCAAATGTACACACTGGTTCTTTGCTAATAATAAATTTATCAGTAGTTGGACATCAGAGAACAGAGCTCTGTGAATGTACTTTTGGTATATGGACAGAGTTCCACTATCTATAGTCGAACAACAGTACAGAGCCAGCAGTGTAATTCAAAACTATTGGTCTCATATTGTCCTAAACAGGTACTGGTCTCACACCAAGCAATGAGCTTATTGTGAATTCGGATCTGCTGTAGATGCCCTGACATTTCTTTCCGGCAAAGATAAACTGAAAGTTTTAAACCTAAATAGATTTAAAAGCTTTTGTCAAATCATTATTTCTCATTTCATATTTCAGTGACATTGCATGCTCTGTACTTCATCACCTGTACCTTTTTCCAGCTTATTATCTCTGATGAAACAATCTGTTGAGTGATCCCCAATTGGACTGTGAAGAGCAAGCTAAGGATGGTCACCAGCTTGCATTTCTTCACACAGGAGATATAAACAGGTGGAATAGATTCTCAAGGAAATGCAGTTGAGATCACGGGCCAGATTTTGGCGCGTGATGTCGGGCCTGGTGCAGGCACAATTTTGAAATCGCAGATCCCGACTCCTCCAGGACAATTTGGAATTTTCAAAGGAATGATGGAGCTGGTGGTAGCAGGAGGGAAACAGGAAATACCCTTGCCACCAATTAGCAGCCCATTAAGCTCCTTAAGGAACATGTTAAAGGGTATGTCTGGTGGACAATGCAGCATTTCATCTTTATTTCGGCAAACCCGAACAGTCCACCAACTGTCCAAGTGGCGGGTCCACTGCAGGAACATCAGAAGGTTTCCATGCATTTAATTGAAACCTTTCTTTCATGGATCTATTTGCACCACTTTGAGCGCTGTAACTTCATTTAGCTTACATGGACACTTTCATCTGCATCAACACTGCTGGCCCTCTAAGGAGCTATCTGCTCTATTCAGCAAGGCAGCAGCAGGCCCCAACATGGCTGCCATCTGCCTTTGCCGCTGACGGCATGAAGGCAGCTCCCGCCTCCTGGAGGTGCTCAACACCACTATATGGGCACAGAATTCACCTCCTGCCCAATTAAGGCATTTGAATTTAAAAACAGCACCATGAGAGCAAAGCTGTTAAGGTGCGGGGTTGCGACCCGAAATTCATCCAGGTGTCGGTTTTATGACCCCGCTTTGAAAATTCAGCCCCACGGCACTGGGCTCATTTAAATAAAATAACTCATGTTTTAATGAGAAGACATCAGAGCTGATACTCTGCAAAGAGAAGATCAAAGAGGCTGACAAGCGTTCTTCATCCAAACATGTTTGTGAGACTGAACACTATTTTTTAATACAAAAACAGAATTACCTGGAAAAACTCAGCAGGTCTGGCAGCACCGGCGGAGAAGAAAAGAGTTGACGTTTCGAGTCCTCATGACCCTTCGACAGAACTTGAGATCGAGTCCAAGAAAGAGTTGAAATATAAGCTGGTTTAAGGTGTGTGGGGGGGCGGCGGAGAGAGAGAGAGAGAGAAGTGGAGGGGGTTGGTGTGGTTGTAGGGACAAACAAGCAGTGATAGAAGCAGATCATCAAAAGATTTCACCAACAATAGAACAAAAGAACACATAGGTGTTAAAGTTGGTGATATTATCTAAACGAATGTGCTAATTAAGAATGGATGGTAGGGCACTCAAGGTATAGCTCTAGTGGGGGTGGGGAGAGCACAAAAGATTTTAAAATATTTAAAAATAATGGAAATAGGTGGGAAAAGAAAAATCTATATAATTTATTGGGAAAAAAAAGGGGGAAACAGAAAGGGGGTGGGGATGGGGGAGGGAGCTCAAGACCTAAAGTTGTTGAATTCAATATTCAGTCAGGAAGGCTGTAAAGTGCCTAGTCGGAAGATGAGGTGTTGTTCCTCCAGTTTGCGCTGGGCTTCACTGGAACAATGCAGCAAGCCAAGGACAGACATGTGGGCAAGAGAGCAGGGTGGAGTGTTAAAATGGCAAGCGACAGGGAGGTTTGGGTCATTCTTGCGGACAGACTGCAGGTGTTCTGCAAAACGGTCGCCCAGTTTACGTTTGGTCTCTCCAATGTAGAGGAGACCACATTGGGAGCAACGAATGCAGTAGACTAAGTTGGGGGAAATGCAAGTGAAATGCTGCTTCACTTGAAAGGAGTGTTTGGGTCCTTGGATGGTGAAGAGAGAGGTAGTGAAGGGGCAGGTGTTGCATCTTTTGCGTGGGCATGGGGTGGTGCCATAGGAGGGGGTTGAGGAGTAGGGGGTGATGGAGGAGTGGACCAGGGTGTCCCGGAGGGAGCGATCCCTACGGAATGCCACTAGGGGGGGTGAAGGGAAGATGTGTTTGGTGGTGGCATCATGCTGGAGTTGGTGGAAATGGCGGAGGATGATCCTTTGAATGCGGAGGCTGGTGGGGTGATAAGTGAGGACAAGGGGGACCCTATCATGTTTCTGGGAGGGAGGAGAAGGCGTGAGGGCGGATGCGCGGGAAATGGGCCAGACACGGTTGAGGGCCCTGTCAACGACCGTGGGTGGAAAACCTCGGTTAAGGAAGAAGGAGGACATGTCAGAGGAACTGTTTTTGAAGGTAGCATCATCGGAACAGATGCGACGGAGGTGAAGGAACTGAGAGAATGGGAAGGAGTCCTTACAGGAAGTGGGGTGTGAGGAGCTGTAGCCGAGGTAGCTGTGGGAGTCGGTGGGTTTGTAATGGATATTGGTGGACAGTCTATCACCAGAGATTGAGACAGAGAGGTCAAGGAAGGGAAGGGAAGTGTCAAGAGATGGACCACATGAAAATGATGGAGGGGTGGAGATTGGAAGCAAAATTAATAAATTTTTCCAAGTCCCGACGAGAGCATGAAGCAGCACCGAAGTAATCAACGATGTACCGGAGAAAGAGTTGTGGAAGAGGGCTGGAGTAGGACTGGAACAAGGAATGTTCCACATACCCCATAAAGAGACAGGCATAGCTGGGGCCCATGCGGGTACCCATAGCCACCTTTTATTTGGAGGAAGTGAGAGGAGTTGAAGGAGAAATTGTTCAGCGTGAGAACACGTTCAGCCAGATGGAGGAGAGTAGTGGTGGATGGGGATTGTTCGGGCCTCTGTTCGAGGAAGAAGCTAAGGGCCCTCAGACCATCCTGGTGGGGGATGGAGGTGTAGAGGGATTGGACGTCCATGCTGAAGAGGAAGCGGTTGGAGCCAGGGAACTGGAAATTGTTGATGTGATGTAAGGTGTCAGAGGAATCACGGATGTAGGTGGGAAGGGACTGGACAAGGGGAGAGAGAAGGGAGTCAAGATAACGATAAATGAGTTCTGTGGGGCAGGAGCAAGCTGAGACGATCGGTCTACCAGGGCAGTTCTGTTTGTGGATTTTGGGTAGGTCCTTGGCTTGCTGCATTGTTCCAGTGAAGCCCAGCACAAACTGGAGGAACAACACCTCATCTTCCGACTAGGCACTTTACAGACTTCCGGACTGAATATTGAATTCAACATCTTTAGGTCTTGAGCTCCCTCCCCCATCCCCACCCCCTTTCTGTTTCCCCCTTCCTTTTTTTTCCCAATAAGTTATATAGATTTTTCTTTTCCCACCTATTTCCATTATTTTTAAATATTTTAATATCTTTTATGCTCTCCCCACCCCCACTAGAGCTATACCTTGAGTGCCCTACCATCCATTCTTAATTAGCACATTCGTTTAGATAATATCACCAAATTTAACACCTATGTGTTCATTTGTTCTATTGTTGGTGACATCTTTTGATGATCTGCTTCATGCTCTCGTCGGGACTTGGAAAAATGTATTAATTTTGCTTCCACTGCTTGTTTGTCCCTACAACCACACCAACCCCCTCCACTTCTCTCTCCCTCTCTCTCTCCGCCCCCCCCCACACACCTTAAACCAGCTTATATTTCAACTCTTTCTTGGACTTGAACTCAAGTTCTGTCGAAGGGTCATGAGGACTCGAAACGTCAACTCTTTTCTTCTCCGCCGATGCTGCCAGACCTGCTGAGTTTTTCCAGGTAATTCTGTTTTTGTTTTGGATTTCCAGCATCCGTAGTTTTTTTGTTTTTGTTTTTATCACTACTTTTTAATATTCTGGAATAATTCTCTTCTAGTGTAATATGCTGCGCCAAATAAAAGCCTAAACAAATTCATATTCAAAAAATTGTAGCACCCAGCAACAAGCTGTTTTCATAAAAACTTATATTTTCTTATTCCATATCACAATTTAATGTATCTGAGAATTGGCAAGAGTTTTAATCTATTTATGGCACTCTAAAGTTTGCTACTGCAGGTTTGTGGGCAGGATTTCCCCTTCGTCAGGTGGCAGCAGTGGGTGGGCCCAGGAGTGGCTGCGAAACAGACTGCCACACACTATCGGGCCCTGACCGTGATTTCACGCTGGCAGGTCAATTAAGGGAATGAAAGCATGAAACGCAGCTCCGCACTGGCCAGGAAGGGGACTGCCTGGGGCCTGTCAGCTGCCGAGTCTAATGGCGACCTGGCAGCGGATTAAAAATGGCCCAGGCAGCCACTGGAAGGCTGTCTCATATATGTTCACAATGGGGTCAAGTGCGGCTGGACACAGCAAGCGGGAGAGCATATCGAGTGGGCACTCGGCCCCCCCCCGCTTCTCTGATAAGTGCCTCGCCAACCTCTTGGAGGAGGTGGCTGCCAGGATGGACACCCTTGTCCCCAGGGATAGGAGGAGGAGGCCACTGCACCTCACCAAGAGGGCACGGGAGGATATGGCTACACTGGGCAGCAGCCAAGACATGGTGTGGTGCTCCTGGGTGCAGTGCCAGAAGCACTTCAATGATCTTCTGCACTCAGGAAGGGTGTGTAGTGTACCATGTTGACATAGGTCAGTATGCAGATGTGTTAAGGTCTGGCCATCCCCCCATGGACCTCAGTGGTGCTAGAGTCTGTGTGCGAACTGCCAATTAGGCCGGACCTGGCCAAGGAGGTGAGCCCTGGCTGCTTGGACTGAATGCCTTGTGGTTCGAAGGCTATGACTCGAAAGTGCCCTGCCAGGTGCACCTCAGCTGGGGTTGGCCAGGCTGTAATGGCATTGCAGGTAGAGAGTGGACTAATCAATGCTCCTCTGTTGTTTCAGGAGAAAACTGCCCACAACAATATAGAAAGGTCGCAGACCGGTAGCCTCCTAATCCTTTCAAGGTGTGAGCAAGATGCCCTGGAGCTTGAGAGCTGGCATGCCCCACGTGCAACCGTGGAGAGGCGGGGGTGCCAGAAGAAAGCAAGAGTGTAGTGCACAGAGGTGGGAATTTCAACTTGAGCAACCATTCTAGTGTAGCCTCTTCATTGATGTGAGCCTTGAAACTGGAGTCCTCATTGATCACTGGAAGATGATGGCACCATGATACAGATCTCCATTGTCTCACCAGGGTGTGTGGCATGCACAGTGAGAGTGTGATGACTTTATCTAATAACATGTACTTCTTCTCCCTTTTAGGTTCGCCAGCAGGCGTTCGATCTCCAGATTCCAAAGGGCCGCCTGACACCAGAGGACCACCGGAAGTAATTTACACCTGCATCACACCCACTCTCTGAAGCAGGCACCAGCACAGATACCAGCACCTCGGTGGGCATTAGAGTGGAAGCTACTATATCGGTGCACATTGGTGAGGGCACTTCACAATCACTTGAGGTGCAGGCAGAGGCAGAGTGCCCAGGGCGACAGCAGTCAGGGGACTGCTGGGGACCAGGACGATGCTGAGTCAAAGGCTGATGGTGAGCCACTGGAGTTGCCCAATAGGCGGCAGTTGCTGGATGTCCAGCAAGATGTGCGGAGATCCATGAGGGTATGCGTGCTATGGTCTCCGTAATGGAGAAGTCCATGTGGGCGTGAGCACTGTGTTGACCGTCATGGCCAAACGCACTGCCTCTTCCATTGAGAGAATGGTGTCACTACTGTAGAGGCAGCTCCAGGGACAGAATGAGGGGTTCCTGGGGTTGCACTCGGACCTGCAAGCCCTCACACAGGCACTGACCTCAAGTGATCTGTATCAGTGTGGGAGATTGATGAGGCATCCAGAATTCCAGCTAGGTGCCGTCCATCAATGGTGAGCAGGGAGGTCCACAACAACCTCACGTTAGCGCACGAGGTGCCTGTTGCCTCTCGGGCACCTCTCAGGGCATTCTGATTTACAGCAGCAACTCCTCCACCACTCTGCCAGTGACCTTGGCATCTGATGAGGCTGCGATGACTGGGGAGATGCTAGGTGTGGCACTGGCTGCTCACTCTCAGGCAGGTCCAGCACAGGCTCCATTGGCCAGAGGACAATCGCCAAGACCAATAAGGCCATCAAGACAGCAGAGTCAGCAGGCTCTCTCTAATGCCGGTGCCAGCGAGGGGGGAGCGCCTAGATATGGCGCTCACAAACATAAGTAAAAGGCACCATGAGCACAATAGGGACAGGTCATGGGTGATTTTATGTTCATTTTTGTTAACTTTATATATACTGGTCCGATGTTTAACACCAGAAACGTTTCTGCTAACATTATTAAATTGTCAGAATGACATAAATTGTCTTCATGGCCTGAGCATGCTTCACCTTTTTATTTCATTGGTGTGGGTTACACCAGTATGTAATGCTGGATGTAGGTGGCTCTGAACTTTATTGCACAGGCACTGAGTGTTCTTTGTGTTCAAATGAAAGGGTCCTTTCAGACATCCGGGATGGAGGCAGCAGCCCTGCATGCGTTTGAAGCTGATCTTTGGTAGCCGAGCTGAAGGAGCTTTGGATCAACACATCCCTGGTGCCCCTGCCTCCCTGCAGGCAGGTTACCAAGGTCTGGCCCCACGCCCTCAGCGTTCTCCTCACCATGGTCATCTTTGGACTGGACTCTACAGGACTCATCATCTGCAGCCTGTGCAGTTGCCTCAAGTGGGCCCCCCCAACCCCCTTGCCAGTGCTGGAGAGTCCAGCATGCAACCACTATCAGTGACACCCACTCTCAGAGGGTATTGTAGTGCTCCCGCTGAACAGTCCAGGCAGCGGAAGTGCATCTTGAGAAGACTATGGTCCTCTCAACCACCACCCTTGTGGAAGCATGACTCCTATCGTAACGCTTCTCTGCCTCTGTTCTTGGGTGGTGGAAAGGTGTCAGTAGCCACATCTTCAACAGATAGCCCTTGTCACCCAGCAGCCATCCATCCAGTCGGGGTGGAGCACTGAGTAGCCTCAGCACCTGGGAGTGTCTGAGGGTGTAAGCATCATGGGAGCTGCCAGAGTACCTTACACAGACTTGTAGAATCTGCATCTTGTGGTCACACACTATCTGCACGTTCATCAAGTGGAGGCCCTTCCTGTTGACAAAGGCACCCGGCTGAACCGCTGACGCCTCGATGATCACATGTGTGCAGCCGATGGCACCCTGGACCCAGCAGAACCCAGCAATCGCTGCAAAGCCTCTGGCTCGCTCAGCCTGGCTGGCCGCGTCCGTACAGTAAAGAATAAAGATCAATACCCACCTGAACAAAGCTTCTGTCACCAGCTTGACGCTAATTAGGAGACTCCACACAGATCCCCCACTGAGCCCTGGAAAGAGCCAGAGGCATAGACGTTGAGGACCACTGGCATGGGCTGTCCACCCACACAGTCAGAGCTGATCTCAGGCCCAATCATCTGGCAAATGGAGGTTATGCTCTCCCTTGATAGGCAGAGCTTCCTCCGGCATTGCAACTCAGGCATATTGAGGTAACTGCATGTACACCATGCCAGCAGGATAGAGGTGTCTTCTACAGCCCCTTACACCTTGGACTACCTGCAGGCCCCGCACCCCTTGTGCTTGCGCCTCTCCTCCCACAGGTCCCTCTCCTGGAAGCTGCACTGGGACACATGGCTTCCTCTCCCTTCTGCCCCTCTGTTCCTCCTCAGAGGAAGTCCCTCCAGCAGAGACCACAATCCCCATTACCAGGTTAAGAGAAGGCTGTCCGATATCTGGAAGGGTCCACACTGTCTGAATCCTCTGGGGGCCTGGCAGGCAGCGATGAGTCCTGAAATTAATGCTAAGAATGAAGCCCCGGGCAAAGATGAAGCTGAGAAGTACCAAAAAGCAACCAGCTGCAAACTACCTCCAAAACACCTCACTACTCACACTGGCAATGATGCTGACCCTATTTATTCCACCCTTGGGTGAGTTTATGAAAATGTCGGCTGGCCGCCTGCCCATTTTGCCGGTGCCGACGAGTAGAAAATCACACGGGCCAGGAAAAATCACAGTCAATTGGGCTGTTAAGGGCCTTAAGTGGACGCTTAATTAATGGCAGGCACTGCTCCAGCACCCACGTGTACCCACTGAGTGGAATAGCGCGCGAATGCGCGATGACGTCGGGACACTCACCCGACGTCATCACGTAGTATTTTACTCCCGTTCAGGTTGAGCACGCGCCTGCAGAATTAAAAGTTCTGCCCTACAGATATTTTGGAGTGCCCACATAAAGACACAAGAATAAGACCAAAAAAGAAAATAATTACAAGGCTACAAAGTGAAACCTAAAGATACCATCAGAGATTTCACGGAACAGGGCTTCACAGATACATAATGAATTCTCCTGAACAAATATTCCTCTCATTTCTGCGTGCAGATAGATTTGGGGAGGTCCCGAATTTTACAGCAAAGCCCAAAGGAAAAAAAATCATACTTTGCAGCAATGCTCATACAGAACAAGTTTCTTCATGGTAACCACTGCTTGGAGAAACAAGGGGAACAGGCTGGAAGTGGACAATGTGAAAATAGAGCTCAACATCAGCATCAATTTTTCAGAAGAATGCAAAGAGTTCCTGGGGAGCAAAAAAACCTGAGTGCTGCTAAAAGTGGACAAAAGTATAAACTCCGGTCGCTTCCATGGTGTGTTCATTGGCTTTAAATTGTTGACACGGTTAATGGTTATTGTACAATGTATATTAGTTATGATACTACATCTATTCGCTGTTAATACAGTTATTATTGGTAATTATTACTTAAATTTTTTGGAGGGACACTGATGTAGTGGTACTGTCACTGGTCTAGTAATCCAGAGGCCCAGACTGTTGGGCTAATGGCCTAGAAATACAGGTTCAAATCCCACCATGACAGCTGGCGGAATTTAAATTCAGTTAACAAATTCTGGAATTGAAACTACTTTCAGTAATGTTGACCATGGCCAGGTTTTTCTGGTCCTGCCCGCATTGGCAATCGTCGCAGACGGGACAGAAAATTTGGCTGACGAGCCAAAGGTCTGTTGACTTCAGGCAAGAATTTCCTGTCCTGCCCGCGGTGGAAAATCCCGGCCCATGAAACTATCATCAATTGTTCAAAACTCCATCTGGTTCACTAATGTTCTTTAGCGAAGAAAATCTGCCATCCTTACCTGATCTGGCCTACATGTGACTCCAGATCCTTAACAACATCCTTAACTGCTCTCAAGGGCAATCAGGAATGGGCAACAAATGCTGATCCAGCCAGCAATGCCCGCATACCATGAAAGAATAAGAAAAACAATTAATGCAATTGCAGCAGTGCTCATACTGGTTTTAATTATTAATATCGACAGGCCAGCCAGGCTTTAGCTTGTAGCCATTTTTGCATATGTATGTACGTGGTGGGGGAGAGGGGCGTAGTCTGTTTCCAGTGTTCCTGGCCTCCACCAGTGGCCACCGTAGTTTTAGTACATGCAACAGTTTTAAAAAAGACCTTTTGGTAGCATATAAAATAACTTCTGGAAGTTCCTATCACGTGAGTGATATAACAATTGGAAAAGCTCTTGCGTTTGCGCCTAAAATGGTTCTTGTAATGCTGCTGTTCAAAATGTTTTCTGCAGTATCAAAGTGCCCAGTAGAGTACAAATTATTAACAGAGGACATGAGCATAAAACTATCAGCAGCAGCTTCAAATGAAAAATAAATGATCTTAAGTGTACATGTTTATGAAATAAGCCCCTAAGTGCAGAAATTCAATTATAATATAAGCACAATGCTTTGAAAATTTTGAAAGGAATCTGACAACATTTCTCAACTTCACGTCTTAGTAAATGTATCCCTTTGGCAACCCTCCTGTGAGCTCATAAGCTTGCCCAATACATAAACTGGTTTGATCATCCATCATTCGGCCAGACAAACCCTCTCTCAGAGAAGGGCCCTTAATGTTTTAAATAGCTTTGACAAAGTGCATTTAATTGTAATGTTATGTTAATAGATTTTCAACCGGCTCTGGGAATTCTAGGTTACATCACTCTGGGGAGTCTCAGTGAACCACATCCGCATTACTGATGCTCTTCTGAGCATCCATTTTATTGGAAATTTATTTAACCCTTTCAGTAATTAATTGTTTTCGAAGCCTCTAACGCACTTAGAATTGTCTCATGTGGAATATATAATCTGCACTATTGCATCGCTAAAGGCAAAAGTAAACAATGTTTACTTCATATCTTTTAGTAAAGGGTGGATTTCATGCATGGCAGATGATAGTCACTGAGGGGGCATAGAAGATTTTTCCACTTTTTCTCTCTACTATAAATCTTCTTCTTAGTAGTCCCCTGGGATCGAGAATGACTTGCTTCCACTCCAGTTCAATGAGTTCTGAGATAGCTGGTAAGTGCAATGGCAACCTGCAGACTCAGCCATGCAGAGCAGGTGGTGCTTAAGGGTCGGGCAGGTGAGTTATTATTTGCAGATTTGTGCATTCTCGCCAATGCCTTGACTTTGTCACTGTGTGCTCCCGACTAAGTCGCTCAAAGTGTTCAGTGCCTTCCCAAATAAACCTTCTCCATTTTGATTGGCCACAGGCTAAGGACTCCCATGAGTCAGTGAGGATGTTTGACCTCGTCAGGGATGCTTTGAGGACATCCCTAAAGCATTTCCACTGTCCTCCTGGGACTGTCCTGCCACAACCGGAGGATTATAGGGCTGCAGAAGATTACATAGATGGGGAGGAGAGAGGCCATGAAGGGGTTCAAAAACAAGGTTGAGAATTTTAAAATCAAGGCATTGATCAGGAGCTAAAGTAGGTCAACATGTAGAGGGGTGATAGGTGAATGAGATTTGCGCAAGTTAAGACATGGGCAACAGAGTTTTGGATAACTCCACATTATGGATTGTAGAACGTTGGAGACCAGTGAGGAGTGCTTTGGAATAGTCAGGTTTAGAGTTAAAGAAGGCATGATTGAGGGTTTCATCAGCAGACAGGAACATAGGAACATAGCAGCAGGAGTAGGCCATTCATCCCGTCGAGCCTACTCCACTATTCAATTAGATCTTAGCTGATCATCTATCTCAAGGCCACTTTCACGCGCTATCCCCATACCTCTTGATGTCATTAATATCCAGAAATCTAATGATGTCTGATTTGAACATGCTCAATGATTGAGCTTCCAAAGCCCACTGGTTAGAGAATTCAAAAGATTCACCACCCTTTGAGTGAAAAAATTCCTCCTCATCTCAGTATTAAATGGCTTGCGCTTATTCTGAGACTGTGCCCCCCTGGTTCTAGCCAGGGGAAAGATCCTATCCACAGCTACACTGTTACACCCTGTAAGAATTCTGTACGTTTCAATGAGATAACCTCCCATTCTTTAAAACTCTACAGGCCCAGTTTCTTTCATCTGTCCTCATAAGACAATCCTGCCATCCCAGAAACAGGCCTGGTAAACCTCCATTGCACTCCCTCAATGACTGAGATTGGAGTGATTTTGGTTTTGGATTGAAGGCAGCATAAGTTGCACAGTTTTCAGTCTGTTCTGTAAATTATCTCCATCCCTGCTGGAGGTGAGGTGCAGTATTGCAGTGAGGAAGATGGAGAACAGAGTTGGTGCGATGACAAAGCTTTGTTTGATCCCTGTCTTCACCAAACTTGGGTCCGTGGTGATTCCATTGGTGAGGATCATGGCTTGCTATCATTCTGGGGTGGGTGGAGGATGGTGGCAAATTTCCAAGAGCAGCCAAATTTGAGGAGGATACTCCAAAAGCCTTTATGGTTGATAGAGTCAAAGGCTCTCATGAGGTCAACCAAGGCCTTGTACAGCAATATCAAGTACCACCAAGTACGATATAGCAGGAGTCAAGTGCAGAGTAAAGTTCCTGTTCCAAATCCCAATAATGTGCCTATTTAAAAGCTGGGTCTGCTGTAGGTGCCATCTCAATTCAATGGTGTCAATCACTCCCAGAATCCGCCTAACTATCTTTACTTTTATGGAACAATAGCAAAATACTGTGGAAGCTGGAACAGCAGTGGGGTGGGGGAGACAACAGGGGGTGGGGTGAGTGCATGGGGGGGGGTGGAGTTGGGGGGAGCTGACAGTCTCAGAGTTAACCCAGCCACACACCCACCAGTCTATGCAGCTCAAGGGAGATGAAGACAGCTCAGGGAGAAGCCAAGTGCCTATACAATATTGTTTGTGACAATGGAGCCACGGAATTACTTTCCCCATCCTCAAGTTTACCTGTTTCCCTGATATCACCTTTCTTCCACCCATCAGATCCCCCTAAATCAGGACTTGGCAGCCTTGGGAAACCTTGGGATAGGACCCCCACCGGAGTTGGGGATCAAACATCAACCGCCCTGCCAACATTCCCTCTAATATTTTTGCGGGGTGTGTAGGTGATTTACTAAAGTGCGTGTCCCTTCAATTTTTTTGGTGCAGCTGCACATGTGTGGTAACTTAAAGGGGCCAACTTGTGCTTAGTGACTTTCGAGTTGATGCACAGCCATGCAGCTTTGAGGGAACATTTCTCCCCTTCCCTCCACGCTCAGCAACACCTGCTGACTCTCTACCTAGGGCTGGCCTGGAGTTTTTTTCAATTCATTCACGGGATGCAGGCATAGCTGGCTAGGCCAGCATTTATTGCCAATCCCTAAATGCCCTTGAGAAGGTGGTGGTGAGCTACCTTCTTGAACTGCTGCAGTCCATGTGATGTAGGTACACCCACAGTGCTGTTAGGGAGGGAATTCTACGGTTTTGACCCAGCAACAGTGAAGGAACGGTGATATATATTTCCAAGTCAGGATGGCGAGTGGCTTGGAGGAGAACTTCCAGGTGGTGGTGTTCCCATGTGTCTGCTGCCCTTGTCCTTCTAGGTGGTAGAGGTCATGGGCTTGGAAGGTGCTATCTGGAGCCTTGAGGAATTCCTGCAGCGCATCTTGTAGATGGTGTACACTGCTTCCACTGTGCGTTGGCAGCGGAGTGAGTGAATATTTGTGGATAGGGTGCCAATCAAGTGGGCTGCTTTACCTGGATGATGTCAAGCTTCTTGAGTGTTGTTGGAGCTGCAGTCATCCAGGCAAGTGGAAAGCATTCCATCACACTCCTGACTTGTGCCTTGTAGATGGTGGACAGGCTTTGGGGAATCCGGAAGTGAGTTACTCGCTACAGGGTTCCTAGCCTCTGACCTGCCGTTGCAGCCACAGTGCTTATATCAGTATATATCAGTTTCTGGCCAATAGTAACCCCCAGGATTTGATAGTGGGGAATTCAACGATGGTAATGCCATTGAATTTCAAGGAGCGATAATTAGATTCTCTCTTGTTGGAAATGGTCATTGCCTGGCACTTGTATGGCACAAATGTTACTTGCCATTTGTCAGCCCAAGCCTGGATATTGTCCAGGTCTTGCTGCATTTGGATATGAATTGCTTCAGTATCTAAGGAGTCACGAAAGCTGCTGAATATTGTGCAATCATCAGCGAACATCCCCAGTTTTGAATGTAAGATGGAAGGAAGATCATTGCTGAAGCAGCTGAAGAATATTGGGCGTAGAACACTGCCCTGAGGAACTCCTGTCGTGATGTCCTGGACTGAGATAACTGACCTCCCATCCCAACTGAAAGCCAAGCCTGCCAGTCAGGTTGGTTATCAGGCCTGGATCCTGTCAAAGAAAAGAGTCAGACGCTGTGGAGTTAAAGCTCCACAGAGTGCAGGGAATTCTGGATTTTCGTGTTTTACTTGCAATGCTGCCCACACACACACCAGTCTAAGCAACCCACCCTGTCAATATTGGGGCCATTAACTCTCTATCTCCACAGATACTGTATTTTTTTTATTTTTTCATGGAATATGAGCAGGGAGAGAAGGGCAAGGCCAGCATTGATTGCCCATCCCTAATTACCCTTGAGAATCCCCTTGTGACTTGCACTGGGCATCAATGCCTTCTGCAACTATGTTACTTCAATCTCACCGAAGTTAGTCCAAGCCAACCGTGGATGAGGTGGAGCTTGGTTCCAATTGTTAAACTGCTTTATTGCACAGTGACATGAACATGGAGGGCAATCTATGATTAGATTCACTTAGTTCATTCAACATAACTTATTTTTGTATGACCATAATAATGTTGTGTGCATTTTGTGATCCTAGTTTGGTGGGCCTTTTTGTTTCACTTAACCGAGCAACCTCTCTCTATTTAATCCTCCAGTCAATAGTAGAGCCTCCTCTCCCTGCGGATTCCTGACTTTCAAAGCCCTTTGCTGCTTGCTTGGTTGTGCTGTTCCAAAGCCTTTGGTGACTGGAGCTCTACTTTTCAATGCCGCTATCCCCCCGCCACCCACCCACTCACCTGGTGCCCTTTTCATACACTCATGGGAATGCGCCTTTCTTTCAAACCCCCATCATCACTAAAACAATTTTTTTACAACAACAACCTGCTTGAATTTTAATTTACCTGACCCACAAGGAGCAGGGGCATTGGTAAGGCATGGGGAACCAAAGTTGACACTCTTCCACACACTGTGGAGCATTAACTCCACAGCATGCGCTTGATGTTACCAATTAGTAACGCCCCGGAAGCCAGTCTGATTGACATGCTTAGCAATTGATCAAATGGAGAAAAAGTCAGTGCAGACCACAAGATAAGATCGGTCTGGCGCCCAGAGCAGGTGGATCTGGTGGATGGGGGGAATCCTCAGGGGAGAGAAAGGAGTCAAAGCGAGGAATAGGTCAATCAGGATGGGGGAAGAAGAGGCTGACATGGAGGGAAGGGGTGTGGTCAATCTCAGGTAGTGATGAGAAGATTAATTCTGGTAGGAGCATAGTGTAGATCACAGGGCTTGGGAAAACCAGCCTTCCATAGTTAAGCCTAATTATAATATTTGCAGTGCCAACCTGCCTTCTTGGAGTAGATTGGTTGATTACCCATCTCAGTGAACAGTTTTGGCAGAGAAAAACATGGCTCAATAGTGTTTTATGCAATCTAGCCAGATTTGGCGATGAATGGCTGAATCAGTCGTCCACCGTTAATGTTAAAGTTTGGACCTAAGAGGAAACAATCAGGGTGAGGAAGAATAACGATTTTAATGGGGACTGTGGCATCAAAGGTGGAGGTGATGGAGTGACTGAAAGTGGCAGAAATGTCACGATGAATGGAGAGCCAAAGGTTAGATAGTTGGGAAGTGCCACTGTTTGTGCTTTCAAAAATGGTCAAAAATGATTAAAATCAACCCGAAAAGTGATTTTGCCTTACCTGATGAAGTTTTAAAGGGTATCCTAAGGTACCAAATTGTACTGTCCATTTCCTATATCTAACCTTGCTTTTAGCTTTTCAGATAATATGAAAGCTTAAATTTCCCAAGGCAGCATTCAGTTGTTGAATTGCAGCAGGTTCGCTTACTGACCTTGCTGCTGATGCTGGCAAATTTACCAAGCTTATCCTTTATCATAATTGGTGTTGCTATCTCACTGGAGACCTGTCAGTAGTTGGGCAGATTTATTTATGAGTGCAGAAACTGTGGGGCTTCTACAGGATTAAAAGTTCTGCATATAAGTTGTTATGGACATTTTGAAACTCAGTCAAGCATTCATAATTGGCTCAGATACAATAATAAACTTTGGGCAATCAAAACAATACAGCCTGTTGAAATTGAAAAAAACAGATGGCTAATTTTTTTTTCTAAGCTACACCTGATGGCACGTCAATCAGTGCACTTCAGCAGCATTTCTTTTTACTCAAAATGAAAACTGAAATTTTACAGGGCTAGGGATTTTAATCATTTCAGATCACGACACTTAGCAGATCTTTAATCCGTCCTTCACAAGTGTTGATGCCTCCTCCATAAAATTGTGGTTCCCAAACCATAGGTTAAGATTGCTTAGCAATGAATATTGGGTGCATTTGTACTCAGCAATGAAATCAAATGGCTCTGGCTAGTTCGGGTTTCCCATCTGTATGATTCACACCCTGCCTCCTTCCATCTGCTGGCAAAAAATGGGATCTTGCCGAAATGGAGGTAGGACCTCTGCATTCAGTTGTAGCCCAACATTTTTAAAAGTCAGGGCCATCTAGTTCAAATTGCAGGATTTCATTTTCTGTGACTTTAGCAGGCTTACATAATCTGTATTTAAATTAATATTGGGCAGAGCATCTACAATTCCATTTTCTCACCCGCTCCCCATATCGCTTAATTCCCCGAGAGACCAAAAATCTGTCTATCGCAGCCTTAAATGTATTCTACAATGGAGCATCCACAATTCTCTGGGGTAGAGAATTCCAAAGATTCACAAATCTTTAAGTGAACTAATTTCTCCTCATCTCAGTCCTAAAAGATTAGCCCCTTACCCTGAGACTGTGCGCCCGTGTTTTAGACTCCCCGACCAGCGGAAACAATCTGTCAGCATCTCCCCTATCAAGCCCACCCAGAATTTTGTAGGTTTCAATGAAATCACCTTTCATTCTTCTAAACTCCAGAGAATATAAGCCCAATTTACTTAGCCTCTCATCAAAGGACAACTCCCTCGTCCCAGGGACCAATTTAGTGACCTTCAATGTACCTGCTGTAGAGATGGGACTCACTGGTGGAGTCTCCTTAGAATATGTAAAAAAAATAAAGATCACTCTCCTGTCCTCTTAAATTAGATAAAGGGTTAGAGGTCAGGATGATGAGGGGGTGTGGGTTGGGGGAGTTCTGGGCAACTTTCCCCACCATCAGATTTTCTGGACGCGAGGGGTGGGCGGGCCAAAGATGGACTCCTGGTAGCTCTTGTACTGAAATACCTCAAGCAGCTTTGGTACCTCTCACTGACCCTGCTAGCCTCAGCAAGAAAGCCAACTGAAGAATTTTGATCTCTAAATGGTTATTTCTGCCACTTGCACCAGCACCTAGTTTTGTTTCTGTGGCTGTATATAGATGAAAATACCAGACAGGCAAAAGGGAAAGAAACGTTCTATTTATAAAACAGTACCATAATAAAATAGATGCTCACTGCCTAAGGCATGCATAGAAATTACAAAATATCTGGCTCTACCACATAGCCACCTGCTGATAACACCAATTCTACTTGAACTGCAGACTGCAAAGACTAAAGTATGGAGACTGAAGTGCTTGCTCAGCAGTATGTGGTGTACAGCCCTGAAATTGAATAGACTAAAATAAAATGTGGAGGTGGGTTGCTGACTCACTGAAAATTACTCTCTACATGAGTGGAATTATTATTTCTCCGTAGCCAAGAAACAGAACTGTTGATGGCAATGTTAATTTTACTTCCAGCACCAATTTTTTCATTTAAGAAATGTGACGCATATAAAGGCCCATACACTGGTATCCACCAAGATGAAAAAGATTAGAAAAGGATGCATATTTAAGTGAGAAAGTAGTAATTAGGTGATCCCACAACTTGAATTTTAAAAAAGGTGAAGAAAATAAAACAGATAAGGAGCTCTATAATTATATGCTCCTGGGAAACAATGAGATAAAATTGATGGGTCCACCATGTAAATGCAAGTCCGTATTCATGCTTTTATTGTTTCTTGACTTCAATGCCTATCAAATGAGGAACACAAAATGTGTTTCATTAAACTCAAAAAAGCTAAATCATAGCTGCAGTCTAACAGGTATGAAAGATTGTTGATTTTATTTTTCACTCGCTACATGGTAGGAGCATTCAACATGAAAGGAGTGTTCATGCAGCACCCTGGTTTTAAAATTTTCATCCTTGATTTCAAAATTCTCCATGGCCTCACCCCTCTCTATCCCTAAAACCTCTGCAGCCACACAACCCTCCGATTTCTGCACTTCACCGAGTCTGGCGTCTTCCGTATCCCTGATTTTCATTATTCCATCATTGGCAGCCATACTTTCAGCTGCCTCGGCTCTAAGCTCTAGGATTCTCGCCCCAAACATCTTTACCTCTCTCTCCTCCTTTAAGATATTCCTTGATATCTACCACTTTGAACAAACTTTTGGTCATCAGTCATAATATCTCCTTCCTAGTCGTGTCAGATTCTGTTTGATAACTCTCCTATGAAGCGTTTTGGGGTGCTTTACCAGGTTAAATTCATTATTTAAATGCAAGTCTTGTTGGTGGTGATGGTGGGTTGCCATTAAAAATGCTAACCTGTCTTTCCTTTCACTTTCTGACAAATCTCTATCATGCCCAGTGCAAGCATGTCATATTATGAACTTTTAGTCAATAATTCTAAAAATTGGACCCAAACAAGCTGTTAATTTGGCTGCCACCAATCATGTGATGTTTGGCATTTGGATTACAGACAGTATCAAGTCTCCAGTGAATGCCTAATTAAATATGGACATAGGTGATGGTACCTCACAGCCATTTATGGTATTCACACATCTCATTATTTAAGGATGGACCAACACGCAAAGACTATGGAGTTTCCACACTGCCCAACTCCATGTTCCATACCGGACAAAGGGGAAGATCAAAACTCAATGGCCACTATCAACTTCCTATTGTATCATGATGGCCTCCCCCATCAAAACTAGACTGAGAGAGCCTCAGGTTGTTAACCTGGCAGTCATGTGATCAAAGCTGGTTTCAGGGACTGCACCCTTATCACCCCAGGACCCAGAAGATCTATTGGAACCATCAGTTATCAGATAATCTGAGAACCGAACACTGAAACCAGCTGAAAGTCATCAAGCAGCCAAAGTACTTAAACTGTTCCAGTTTCAAAGCTCACCTGAGAACCAACCTCCTAGATATTTGACTACATGGAACCGCACAACATGCTATGTATGAACCCTTCACTTTACAAGACCCTCACTTCAGCTTTAAATGATTGAATCCAATTAAGAAATCAGAGGTCTGCCACCTGGGAGACTGGAAATTGTAAGTCAGAGATTGAATTAACTGTAACCTGTAAAATTGCACCATCTTTATCTGTATCTAATTTGTGTGTGTGTGCCTGAGACCAAGTGTGTGATTTTGTGTTAATTTGAGGTAAGTGTGTGGAAATAAATAACCTTTTTATTAAACCGGCGAAAGCTTGTTGCTGAATTATTTAATTGGAATACATGCGCCAAGGATAAGGAAGGACATACCTCTTTCCATGCAAAACATACTGATTACAGACAAAAAGGAAGCAAATACATTCTGTCCATGAGACCTCCAAATATTTTTGTGTCACAAGCATTCCCTAAACTAAACAACTATGCTTAAATAAATCATCATTTTAACTTTAATCCCCAAATGATCAGCCAGTACATTTTAAAAAGCCAAGATATTAGCGATTAGTCATAGCTCAGTGGTATGACTATCACCTCTGAATCAGAAGATTGTAGATTCAAGTCCCACCACAGAGTCCTGAGCACATAAGCTAAGCTGGCACTTCAGTACAGTATTGAGAGAATGCTGCACTGTCAGAGGTGTCCTTTTTCAGCAAAAACATTAAAATTAGATGCATTATATAGAATACCCTTCTTTGATTTGTAATCAAATTATCCCAAGATGGATCTTGTTAAAAGCAAAAAACTGAGGATGCTGGAAATCCAAAACAAAAATATAAATACCTGGAAAAACTCAGCAGGTCTGGAAGCATCTGCGGAGAGGAACACAGTTAACGTGTGTTTTTCCAGGTATTTTTATTTTTGTTTTGGATCTTGTTAACAATAGCTTAACATTGATTGTATACTTTTCATGAATGATCAACAATCATAGCCAAAACTTTGCCCTGTTCCACTTTCAAAGTTCACAAGCCATGAGGTAGAGGCTAGGGAAAAAAATCCTTCCCCAGTTCCACAGGATATTAGACATGTTGGAAAAAACTCTAAGATGGTTTGTTAAATTAGGTTCAAATGACAGAAGGGATCTGGATCTATTAATACTTGCCTGAAAGAAGAAGTGAGGATTGTAACTTCAGTGGGACATCATGAAAATCCAGGACAATGTCGGAAACTGGAAAAACCTTGGTGGAAATTTTAGACCAAAGTATTTTACTAATCTCTACTCTTCTAACCACTGAACCAAATGGTTGTTATAGGATTACTACAGCCAGAAGGACAACTTTGAGAGAATCAATTGCTAACAAGACTCCAACTTGGCATCAGTGTTACCGCATACAGAGCCAATAATTTGGAACAGCACCATGGACAGAGATACACATCCTATAAAGCAGTGATCTTCACTATTTTTCAATCAAGGGCCATTTTAGCTAAAAACCTGTCATGTGAGAGCTACATCGACTACTTTACTAAATTATTATTGCTTACCACTCCTTCATGATGTAATGTTACACATGTATTTATTTAAAATTCCGGTTGCATTCCTGAAAATCACGACTTTAAGTGAATCATTGGTTCCCATAGGAATCAACGTTAGGTTCTGCAGGAATTTCTTATCAGAAAAAAACAAGTATTAAAATATTATACCTTCTAAGTTGCAATATTCTACATTGCTAAATTCCTCCAGTGGTAAATGAAATAACTTTTATATTTTTTAACATTTTATTTTAAAAGAAAAATACAACTTTCTACTTAAGTTATCTCCTGCCTGCCACCAATCCTGCTTCCTGAACCTCCTGCTCCCTGATCCTCCTGGTTGCTGCAGATCATCCTGTTCCGCAACCCTCAGCATTGTGCTCTCTCCCCATCCCTGACCTTTGAGTTGTGGCCTCTTCCCCTCTCTGACTCACCCTCTCACAGAGCCTCCAACTCCCTGACTCAGCATCTCACCACTTCCCTCTCCTGGACTTGCATTCCCATTCAAGATCCCACCACAACTTGTAGGTCAGGGAGTGGCCACAACTCGGAAGTCGGGGAACAATGAGAGACTGCTCCAAAGTGGAGCCAGGCCAGTCACATGGGAAACGACATTAAAACAATTCTTGCAACGCTCAACGAGATTACAGAAAAGGGAGAGTGTCGGGAAGAGTCAGGGAGCCCCAATTAGCGAGGATGTGGGCACCACTGGCTCACGGGTTTTGCAACAAAGAACAATACTATATAAAGTATGATTTTTGATTTAGTGGTCACAGCCTCGACTCTGAATCCAAAGGTTGTAGATTCACGCCCCACTTCAGAGATTTAAGTTTGTAATCTAGGCTGACACTTCAGTAGGGTATTGAGCAGTATGGTTGGAGATGCTGTCTTTTGGAAGTCACTGAACCAGTTCTCCTGGTTTATCCCTCAATCAAAACCATCAAAAACAAGTTAACTCATTATCTCAATGCTGCTTGTGGGTCGTGGCTGTGTGCAAATTAGCTGTCACATTTTCCTACAAAAGTGACCAACACTTCAAAAGTAAGGCTGAAACCTTCACAGGATTGCTAGAAAATATTCTGAATCACCCAAAAAGTTAATTTTTCATCGTAACAGCACTATATCTATACTATCTCTGCTTGGAACACAAATTCTGTTGCTAATAAAATAATAATAAAATTGAATGTCCCTAGACCATAAAACATTACAGTAGGTGAAGGTTTGAAACAAGAATTCCCCATTGGTGAGTTCTTGATTTCAGCCAACCTGTCCAGGCAGTTGCTTACATACTTCCCCTATCAAATGCTGAGTGTCTTTTTGCTGAAAAACTGAAATTCTATAGGGGATTCTCAAAGAGAATATAAAAGTCCCTTCCAATTTTTAAATTAATTAGTGGTAGAGTAGGCTGTTCTTTTTTACAGGTTCCTTTCAGATTACTCAAAGTTGCCACATCTTTATTGCCTTTAGAGTAAAATGCTGGAATTTTCAGAAGCAGGCCAACAGGCTGGGAGCCATAAAGTCGCCTATCAGCCTCTGCTTGTATATTATCCGTGGGGGGCACACTTGGGCCAATTAAGGCCCTTAAATGGACAATTAATGGTCACTTAAGGGCCTTTCTCTCAAGAGGTTTCCACACCATGTGACCTGGTGACCTTTTTGTGGGCTGAGGAGGTCCCTCATGTTTGGGTACCCCGTGCCCAATGGATGCCCCCCACAATGCATTTCCATACCATCCCCTCCCCTCTACTGTGTGTTCCCACTCCCCTACACTACCGAACCTAGACCCCAACCCCCTCACCAGGGCCTGCCAACCTGACTTACCTGCAATGTCTGGCAACATTGCTCCTCTGAACTGGGGTCTGCTTTTAGTACCAGCAAAGGCCACCGCACTTGGTGCTGCTGATGGGACTAGACAACTGCCAGTCCTTTGACTGGCCAGCTGCTCTCAGATGGAGGAGAAGTCCTTCCCTGAGCCAATTTAAATGATGGTCATTAAATCGCTGCAGGAAAAACCAGCCTAGTGGAGGTGGGCTCACCTCAATTTTTCAGCCGAAGGGGAAGGGCCACCACGTAAAATTCTGGCCATTACAGAGTCATTACAGCATAAAAAGATGTCATTCAGCCCATCAAGTCCATGCTGACTCTCTGTGGGACAATCCAGTCAGTCTTATTTACCCACTATTGCAGTATCCCTGCAAGTTTACTTCCCTCAATTGCCAATCCAATTTCCTTTTGAAATGATTGATTATTTCTGCTTCCACACCCTCGGAGGCAGCAAGTTCAACTCACTGTGTAAAAACATTTTTCTTCACATTTAGCCTGCATCTCTTGCCTAAAACATTAAATCTGTATCACCTAGATCTTATATTATCAGCTAATCGGAACAGCTTTTCATTGTCTACCTTATCTAAACCTGTCATAATCTTGAACAAATCTCCCCTCAATTTTCTTGGCTCCTGGGAGAACAACCCTAGCTTCTCCAACCTAACCTTGTAGCTAAAATCCTTCATCCCTGGAACCATTCTGGTGAACCTCCTCTGCCTCTGATGTCCTCTTAAGAACCCTCACATCCTTCCTAAAGTGTGGTGAGCAGAACTGGACACGATACTCTAGTTGTGGCCCAACCAAAGCTTTATAAAGGTTCAGCATTACCTCCGTGCTTTTGTACTCAATACCTCTTTTTATGAAAAGCAAGATCACATATGTTATGCTAGCCACCGCTTCAATATGTCCTGCCACCTTCACAGATCTCTGTACATGAACCTTAAAGTCCTTCTGGCCAGGCACACCCTTTAGAACTGAGTCATTAAGTTTATATTGCCTCTCTGTTATATTTTACTTTGGGATCGCTTTGCTCACGAGCCGGTTGCACACTTATCTGTTGGCAGGTGAGTCGATTACAATATACTGCAGATGCACAGACCAATATGAAATGAAGTACATACTATTTATTTACACACAGAACAGAGCACTAACATGATGTGTGCTTCTCCAACCAGACCCTACTCTAGACTAACATTAACATGGTAGCCCGCACTGCACAGATATTAGGTCTTACAGTTATGTGGCCAATTGGCTCATATTCTCTTAAAGATGTATTACATCTCAGATTACCACATCCTTCCACCTTTACTTGGAAATACATTTTATAATATATTAACTATTAACAAGAGGCTTTTTCAAACCTGTTGACCGTCGTAGTTCTACAGCTTAGGATGGTTTATTTGAGGCCTCCCTCTCAGGAGTTATCTGTCCACTAGGCTCCAGTAGGAACTTGTAAGTTTGCCTCTTCAACTCTCTCAGGCTCAACGGGTTCTACAGGTACGTCCAAAGCAAGAGAAGTTCCTTCTACCTGTAGTGTAGACTCCAACGGGAATGTTTGGCGCAACTTTTCTTGTGGATCTATTTCCCGTTTCCTGAGGTGATGTACATGCCTCCTGATTATCTGACCTTCAACCAATATACGGTAGGACAGGAGTCCTGTCACTGCACTGACTGATAGCCATTTGGGCCCATCTCCAAAGTTCTTTGCAAAATCTGCTTCTCCTACAGTGAAGTTTCTTTCATGTCTGTGGTAATCATGTTAATTTTTCTGGGCCTTCTTTCTACCCTCCCTCCTAAATTTGGCCTTATGAGGCTTAACTATGTCCTGAGATGTCTCTTCATTAATAACTCTGGAGGGGACAATACCGGTTGGTCATATGTGGTGTAGTTTTTTTATATTCATTCACGGGTTGTGGGCTTTGCTGGCTGGGCCAGCATTTATTGCCCATTCCTAATTGCCCTTCAGAAGATGGTGGTGAGCTGCCTTCTTGAACTGTTGCAGTCCATGTGGTGTTAGGAAGGAAGTCCTAGGATTTTGATTCAGCAACGGTAAAGGAACAGCGATATATTTCCAAGTCAGGATGGTGAGTGACTTGGAGGGGAACTTCTAGGTGATGTTCCCATCCATCTACTGCCCTTGTCCTTCTAGATAGTAGTGGTCTTGGGTTTGGAAGGTGCTGCCGAAGGAGCTTTGGTGAATTCCTACAGTGCAACTTGTAAATAGTACACACTGCTGCTACTGTGTGTCGGTGGTGGAGGGAGTGAATGTTTGTGAGTGTGGTGCCAATCAAGCAGGCTTTGTCCTAGATGGTGTCAAGCTTCTTGAGTGTTGTGGGAGTTGCACTCATCCAGGCAAGTGGGGAGTATTCCATCAGACTCTTGATTTGTGCCTTGTAGATGGTGGACAGGATTTGGGGAGTCAGGAGCTGAGTCACTCGTCGCACAATTCCTAGCCTCTGACCTGCTCTGTAGCCACAGTATTTATATCACTAGTCCATTCAGTTTCTGGTCAATGCTAACTCCCAGGATGTTGATAGTGGGGGGTGCAGTGATGGTAATGCCATTGAACATCAAGGGGCGATGGTTGGATTCTCTCTTGTTGGAGGTGGTCATTGCCTGACACTTGTGTGAAGCAAATATTACTTGCCACTTGTCAGTCCAAGCCTGGAAATTGTCCAGGTCTTGCTGCATTTGGACATGGACTCCTGAGTCCTAAAGTCCTATTGCTGAGCAGGAAGCGTGATAACTTCTTTGCCATAGAGTCCCCCTTTAGTTTTTTACATTCCGGCCTCGAAGATCTGGACTGCCTACTCAGCCAACCCAATGGATACAGGTTGGTATGGCAAGGTCTTAACATGTGTTATGCCATTGAGAGTTGTAAATCTTTGGAATTCCCCGCTAGTGGCTGTTCCATTATCAGACACCATTACCTCTGTAAACAGTGTATTGTGAAACTCTAATGCAATCTGTCTATGGTGGCGGCAGATGTGGGTGATCACACCTCGTAAACATCCATCCATTTGGAATGGGCATCAGTAAATAAGGGGAACATTGTGTCCTAAAATGGCCCCACATAATCAACATGGAAGCAGACCCATGGCTTTCCTGGCCATTCTCAAGGATGCAGTGGAGCAGAAGGAGGCAATTTTTGTACCTGTTGATACAGAATGCAGCTCTTGACCATGTTTTCTATTTCAGTCTCCATCCCTGGCCACCATGAGTAGCTGCGCACCAACATTATCATTCTGGAAATATCGGGGTAAGCGCTATGCAATTCTATCAATAATGGCTGTTTTCCACTGGGAGGCACAGTGACTCTCGCTCCCCATAGTAAGATGCCATCCTGGCAGGTGAGCTTGTATCGCCTGTTAAAATAGGGCTTATTTCATCCGACTTTGGCTCATTAGAGTTGTTCCCTGATGTGGGACAAAACTGAATCATGGTCTGCCCATTCTCTGATCTATTTGGCATTCACTGGTGATGAATCCAGAAACTTTAAGAACAAGTCAAGTTCTTGAGGGATGGGGACGTTCAATTGTGAGCACCAGCTCCAGTGCCTTGCTGAAGTCTAAATTTGTTTCTGACAACAGCCTTTTTTGAATGGTGTCTTTGTTAATCCCACACACTAATCAGTCTCTTAACATGTCACTAATCAAGGTACAGAACTCACAGAGCTCTGTCAATTGTTTTAAGGCTGCTACACAGCAAGCGACTGTCTCTTCAGGGGCATGACACCTTGAATTGAATTTAAAACGCTGTGTTGTTACCGAGGGTTTCGATTGAAAGTGGCATTTCACAAGATTCACCATCTCATCAAAGCTCTTGGAATCTGGGGTGTTGGGTGCTGATAGCCTACAAATTAGGCCATATGTTTTACTGCCACATGTCGATAAGAGGATCGTCTGCTTCATCTCCTCCCCCGATATGTCACTGGCCAAAAAGAAAAACACGAGGTGTTCAATATAATGTGGCCATTCATCAGCGGTCTGATCAAACGGTTTGATGCGGCCAAATTGTGGCATACTGGGGGGGCGATCGCTTCAATGACTACGGTGAGGGTTTACAATTGTAACGTACTTACAATCGGCCTTTAGGGCATGGCTGATTCATTGCAGTTGAGATTTCGCAGCTTTCCTTGGTGTCGTCGACTGGTCGTGTTTTGCCTCAACGCCAGTTGCTATGTTTTACTTTGGGGTCGCTTTGCTCACAAACCGGTTGCGTACTTATCTGTCAGCAGATGAGTTGATTACAATATACTGCAGGCGCAGAGACAATATGAAATGAAGCAGCTACAATTTACTTACACAAACAACAGAGCACTAACATGATATGTACTTCTCCAACCACAGCCTACTCTAGACTAACATTAACATGATAGACTGTGCTACACAGCTATTGAGTCTTACAGTCACGTGGTCAATAAGCTCACATTCTCTTAAAGATGTATTGCACCTCAGATTACCACACTCTCCATCACAGATCCATGCTGGCTCTCCTTAATTAACTCAAACCTTTTTTCCCTGATTATTGTTTCTAAAACCTTACTACCATTGATGTTGAACTGACCAGCCTTTAGTTACTAGAAATGTCGTTACACCCTTTTTTCGTCATATTTGCCAGACTCCAATCCTCTGGCACCTCCCCTGTATTTACGGATGAGAGGAAAGTTATGGAAAGTCTTTCTACGTAGCTCCACTCCCAATTCCTTTAGCTACCTGGGATAAAACCCAAGCAGACATAGGGGCAGGTCATTCGGCCCATCGAGCCTGTTCCACCATTCAATTAGATTATGGATGATCACCTACCTGTAAGCCACTTTTCCATGCTATCTCCATAGTGCTTGATGTCATTAGTACCCAGAAATCTATTGATTTCTGTCCTGAACTTCCTGAGCTTCTACAGCCCTCTCAGATAGAGAGTTCCAAGGATTCACCATCCTCTGAGTGAAGAAATTTCTCCTAATCAGTCCTAAACGGCATGCCCCTTATTCTGAGACTGTGCCCACTGAGTCTAGACACACCAGCCAGGGGAAACATCTTAACCTACATCTACCCTGTCACTCCCTGTAAGAATTTTGTAAGTTTCTATGAGATTACTCTAGAGAATACAGACCCAGTTTCCACAACCTCTCCTCATAAAACAATCCGACCATCCCAGGTATTAGTCTGGTGAACCTCCGTTGCACTCCCCCCATGACAAGTATATCCTTCCTTAGATACGAACACTAAAACTGTACACAATACACCAGGTGCGGTCTCACCAAGGCGCTATACCCTCACTAGATTCCTTCTCATCCCATTGAAATTAACTCTTGTCCAATTAAGAAGTTCTACTTGAGATCACTCCTTGCTTATCTCCACTGCTAATCTAAAAGTTATGATACTATGATTACTCTTATCCAAGTGCTCCCCCACAGACACTTGGTCAGCTTGGCCCATCTCATTTCCCAGCATCACTTCCAGCAATGCCTCCTTCCTGGTTGGACATTTACTCTAACATTGTCCCAATCGATAGTTGGATAATTAAATATCACCACTGTATAGTTCTTGCATTTCTCTGTGATTTCCCTGCAGATTTAATGTCCTACCTCCCCCTCACTATTTGAAGACCTATAGAATACCTCCAGTAGCATGATCATCCCTTTCTTGCTTCTCAACTCTAACCAAATGAATTCTGCCCTTGCCCCTTCAAAGGAACTCTCTTTCCAACATTGCAATGTCTTCCCTAATCAGTACTGCCGCCCCACCTCTCATTTTCCCTTCCCTATCTGTTATGATAGCTTTGTATCCGTAAATATTAAGCACCCATTTTTAAGCCATGTTTCCTTTATTGCCACTACATCATATTCCGATATGGCAATTTATGCTTGTAGCTCACCAACCATATGAAACAGGCATTGTGAATTTTCATAGATGCACTTAAACCTTTGTCTTTGTATTCCTCATACTCCTTCTTAGTCTGCTCCTATCTAGTATGATACTACTTCCTTCTCCATTGCAATCCAACACTCTCACACCTCTATGCACCTTATCCCTCTGTTCTACTTTTGTATGCTGGTGCCCAGTCCCCTGCCAATTTAGTATAAACTGCACCCAACCATACTAGTGAACCTCCCTATGAGGACATTGGTCCCAGTCTTGCTGAGGTGCAAAGCATCCCTTTTGAACAGGAGCCCCCTGCCACAGAACTGCCTGCAATGCCCCAAGAATCTGAAGCCCACCCACCTGCACCATGTCTCTAGCCATACACTGATCCTCCCTCTCTTCCTATTTCTACTCTGGCCAGCGCGTGGCATTGGGAGCAATCCAGAGATTACTATTTTCAAGATCTTACTTTTCAACTTCCTCCCTAGCTCCGGAAAGCTCAATACCTGCCCTCTCTATGTTATTGATACTGACATGTACCACAACGACTGACTCACTCCCTTCCCCCTACAGAATATTCTGTACCCTCTCTGTGATGTCTTTTACCCTGGCACCAGGGATGCAACCCATCATGGGTGACTCACAATGTTGGTTAAAGAAATGCCTGTCTGTCCCCTAACTATGGAATCTCCTATAATGGCTGCATTGTTATTCTTTGCTGTTCCCTCCCATGCAATCCCTTGCCATTGGTGTCATGGTCTGGATTGCACTCTTTCTAGGTGTTGTCACTCCTCAGCAGTCTCCAACACTGAGTACCAGGTTGACAGCCAGGTTGAGAGCCGAGGACTCCTGCACTTCCTCTTCCTGCTCTTATGGGGTGGCCACCCATTTACTATCCTGAACTCTTTAGTCTGTGGGGGGGCGGGGGGGACACCTCATGGAACCTTCAATCCAGGAAACTCACATCTTCCGTGATGCTCCGTAGTGCCTCCAGCTTCCCCATAAGCTTGGAAATCCTGAGCTTGAGCTCAAACAGCTGGAGACACTTCCTACACTCATGGTCCCCCAAAACATATGAAGTGTCCTGAAGTTCCCACACGGCACAGGAATTGCAAGCAATAGGTACCAGCTGCCCATCCAGAGTCTAAAAAAATCTGTTTTAGAATCTAGTTGATAAATTGTTTAAACTATTAATTCCAAGTAATGCATCTAGAATGCACTATGCTAATACTCCTTTTAATTCATTTACTGCTATAATTAGCCCAAAATTTTAATTTCCCAATTCTGAGCTTAAACAAATGTCCTAGTTTAGAGAGAGAAAAAGAAAAATACTCACTAGCCAATCACCGACCTGCTTCCCTATGACATCTTAGGAAACCTGTTATTTTAATCTGAATCAAAACACTGGTAAACTGATCGTAATCGAAAAGTACAAAGTGTACTCCTGTGTATTTTTACATTTCTGGCCAAATAGCCAAACGACAAACACATCATTTTCCCAAGCTAAGGCAATATTTTCAATCAAATCAGTTTGGCTTCTATACCATGTTCTATTGTCAAGCTATATTGGGGAAAAAAATCAATATTGTCTTGGACAAGAAATGTTTGTTTATATTTACATGTGCAAAAAGTTTTCATACAATATTCTCACATGATAAACAATGAGTCACTGGGCTAAGTGTAATAGATCCTTCAAATCCTATTTAAGTAAGAGATTTTAATAATCATTGAGCAGTACATTTAATTTACACCTGATAGTATTTTATAGAATCATTGAAAGATGCAGCACAGAAGGAGGCCATTCGGCCATTGTGCCTACACCAGCTCTTTGAAAAAGCTATTCAATTAGTCACACTTTTCTGCTCTTTCCCCGTGGCCCTGAAAAATTTTCCCTTTCAAATAGTTATCTAATTCCCTTTTGTTACTATTGAATCTGCTTGATCCACCCTTTCAGGCAGTGCATTACAGATCATTACAAGTCACTACTAAACAGCTTTTTCTTCATGTCACCTCTGGTTCTTTTGCCAATTAACTTAAATCTGTGTCCTCTGGTTATTGACCCCTTTGTCACTGGAAACAATTTCTTTTCATTTATTCTATCGAATCCTTTTATGACTTTAAAACACCTATATCAACTATCACCTTAACATTCTCTGTACTATTGAGAACAATCCCAGTTTCCCAAGTCGTTCCATGTAACTGAAGTTTCTCATATCTAATAAATCTCCTCTTCACCTTCTCTAAGGCTTTGACATCCTTCCCAAAGTGTGATGCCCAGAATTGGCCAGAATATTCCAGCTGGGCTGCAATCAGTGTTCGGAAAGGGTTAGCATAACCGCCTTGTTTATGTCCTCTACACCTCTATTTATAAAGCTAAGGATGCTGTATGCCTTTTTAGCAATCTACTTGTAACTTGCAATTTAAGCACACAGACTGCATGAAGGTTAAAAAAACATAGTTTCTTTATTCCACTGGCATTAAAACTGTATAAGCCATCAAGGGAAAGTGTTACTCCAAGAAACAACTATTTCCAGAGAACATTCACCGTTGATGCTCCAGATCTCTGTCCTAGTTGGGGCCTTGGCCCCTCAGCGCGGCATTCACCAGGCATGTTCAGGCTTGCCCTGTTGCCCAGCTCCTAGCTGCAGTCCTACTCCCCTCTCCCTCCAGAGAGACTAAGGGGTGCGGCCAGTAAGTCTAGGTCCCAATTCCCCTTCCTGGCTCCTCAGCCACCCTGAGAGGCTTCAAACTGCCCTAGGCTCCTGTCACACTGCCACTAAACGTCCTGGCTTTGTCCTGGTTGCTTTCTCCCTGACTTCAAGGCCTCTGTCTCCACCCCTTTGGTAGTCTTCCCAATTTTTCCTGACTTGTGTGCATACACATCCAAGACTCTCTGTTCCTATACTCCATTTAAAATTGTACTATTTAGTTTATATTGCCTCTCCTCATTCTTTCTACCAAAATGAATCACTTCTCACTTCCTATGTTAAATTGCAGCTGCCATGGATCTGGCCATTTCACCAATCTGTCTACGTCTTCCTGTAGCTGTATATGTTCCTGTATCAAGGACAAGAAAAGGCCATAAAACCCATACATACTTACCCCCACCTGTATCAATTTCATGAGATTCACCAATTCTTTCTGATCCCCTACCAAGTTCCAGGAAGGACAAACATACAGAAACCTGTAGCCAATTCAGCAGTCCTCTGTCAAAAATTCCTCTCCATCCTTCATGGTCAAGCCCCAGGAAGACTCAAGCCTGTTAGTTGTTATCAAGAATGATTTACTCCATATTTTTTACTTTCTATAAGCTGTGCTTGCTAACTTACATTAGCTCCCAGTCAAGCAACATCTTGATTCAAAATTCTCATCTTACAACTCCCTCCATGGCCTTTCCCCTCCATATCACTGTAATCTTCTCAAATCCCCTAAGATATCTGAGCTCCTTTAATTCTGGCCTTTTGAGCTTCCCCAATTTTACTTGCTTCACCATTGGTGGACATGCCTTCTGTTCGTAGGCCACAAGCTCTGGAATATGCTCCCTACACTTTAGTCTGCCTCTCTACCTCTCTTTCCTCTTTTAAGACCTTCCTGGATATCGATCTCTTTGATAAGGTTTTAGTCATGTCCTAGTGCAGTTTGATATCATACTTTATTTTATATTGCTCATGTGAAGCACCTTGGGACACTTTATGAATATAAGTTATTGTTGTTGTGACCCCCTCTTTTCACAAAGTTCATCCATTGTCTTCTTGAAGGAATATAAAGAATCATTCTTCAGGACATCTACTAAAAGTATTCTCAGAAAAAATAAAAACTAAACCTCAGTCAGGCTGCTCAGTTTATATGAGTAGCCCCTCTGACCCCATCACCTCAAACACAGCACCTACGATTATGTTGCCCTTGCCTTTTATGATCTTAAATATCTTGGTCAGATCTTTTCTAAGTCTCCACCTCTCGGCAAACAGACTCACTGGAGGTTTCATTTACTTCATTTAAATATTTTTAAGTTTTGTGAAATATAGCCAACAAATATTATGGATGTCATCTTCATCCATATTTGCTTCCAGGTCCTATAGATATTGCATGCAAGATGATCACTGACTAGTACACTGTATCAGAGGAGGGCGCCTTTGAGTGGCAAACAGAGCAATCCTCCTCATTCAGCAACATATTCTTTTCAATTAATAAGGTGTTTTTTAAGTGCTTGATCGATAACTCAAAGACTATTTTCTTCCTCCCGTGAACTGTGCCAACCATTAGGTTTTTCCTGTTACTTTTTCTGCCTCAGAGAGTCTTTGAAAAGCATCAAACATGCACTTAAGATATTCACCATCTTTTCAAAAGTTTACAAAATTTCCGGCCCTAATGTGGCAAATTCATTTTAAGTGGCGGAATCCTTTAAAACTTTGCATCAGGACTTGCTATCAGCCCTTTGGGACACAATATTGTATTCATCACCCTCAATACTATCAATACTAGCCCACAATGCCACATTCAGCATAGTCTGCAAACTAGCTCTCTTTATTAGAAATTAGCATAACGCATGGAGCTTCTGCAAGGTCCACATTTAGCCAATCAGATGGATGCTAATCCTGCTGTCAGATTCAAAAAGTGGCACTCCTGTTTCCTAATGAGAACAAAATGAAACCAAATGCTTTGAATATAGAGTATTCACATCTGCTCAAAAGTACAAATTTATTAAAATTTCCACTTGACAGTCAGTCAGGCCAATGTTCTTTTTAAATATCTAGTCAATGAGACGACACCGTAGAACACTTAAGCAGCTAAAGTAAATTTTTATATGCTGCAGATTGAAAGCAGTCTCTAACAAAAAGCTTAAAATCACATTATTTAATGCCTAGATATTGACCGTGACAAGCTTAATAAAATTGCTGGGCTCAGTAATAATTTTGCAAAATATTTCAACATGAGGGAAGAAACATTGTTTATTGTAGATTACAGTAAAGCAAATGCAGTGAAGGTGCCTGAAGCTAAGGCCATCCTTGCCATGTTCAAAATTGAATATTTATGCAACAATCCAATATTTTGTTATGAGACCTTTATGTTTGGTCAGAATCTTAAGGGCCACAGTACAGAATATCATTAAGGTTGCAAAATTAAGCAAGAAACTCAAGCAAATCAGATGCAGAAAGCTTGAGTTTTTCAAAGCCTGTAGGTTGAAGGTGGGATGCTTCTAATGGAAGCATGATGTTTAAATTTCTGAAAATCTTGCAGCATTGTTCTCAAAATTATTTATCGCAACTGTGTTTTTGTGATGCAAAATCGAATGTCTATGCAATTATTTCAATGATGGCCCAGAAAACCTAGAGAACATAAAATGCTGCGCATGTAAGAAAAGATTCTGTGAGCTACATTCGTACTGGATCATCACAACACAATTCAGCTTCACAATGTGTGTACCCACTAGTCTTAAATCAATTCACATGTTAGCAGGCAATAAATGAGAATTGAACAGAAGTGGTAACCATTCCTTTCATTTATAATTTTTTTGTGTTAATTTGGTTGAAAGGTATTAGTCCCAGTCAGTTACAGTATGGTTACATGTAAATTAAAGCTCTCTCTCTCTCCTCTCATCAAAAGAGCACTATAAACTCCATTGATGTCACATTTTTCATTTCCCACATGAGCTGCCCTTTGGCCTGTGTGTGAGCTTGGCAATTTAGTATCAATTAGTACTGAATTAGGAGCAGTTTTGTGCTGCAGGACTACACCTAACATGAACTGGATTGAAGGTGCACCCACGGTGCCAGCTGCAGAATTGCTGCAAATTCCCTTCATATCATGTCTATGCTGCAATGCAGACTGAGACCAAACTCCAGAATGAAGCAGAGTGGGGCATCATAAGTGTTGGAGTCTCACTCTACTTCACTCATGAGTCAATGTGGGCCTTAACATCTAATTCATAATATGCAAGTGTAAATGCAGCCTCAGGCTGTCCAAACTGAATTTACAAAGAATCCTTACTATTCCTTTCACTGATCTATTTGATCTTTCTGTTCAAAAATTGAGCCTCTGACTCAGGAGATCACTGTTTGAAGTCTCACACCAGAATTTGAGCATCAGTCTAGGCTGGGACTTTATTGTGGTTATGAGGCAAGGCTACATTGTTGGAGGTATTCTCTTTCAGATAAGATGGTAACCATCTGCCCTCTCAGGTTGTCATAAGAGATCCCATGGGACTATTCAAAGGAGAGCAAGGAATTCTCCTGCTGTCCTAGCCAACATTCATCCATCAACCAATTGTGCTGATAATTTAACTAATTTTCTGTTTGTGGGACCTTGCTGTCTGCAAATTGGCTGTCATATTTGCCTGCAAAACAACAGTGACTACATCCAAGAACAATTCAATGGTTGTAAATTACTTCAGAACATCCTTATGTAAATGAAAGGTGCTACATATGAGCAAAATCTTTTCTTCATTCATGCCTATTGTAAAATATTACAGTAGAATAAGTACTCACAGCTGTCACAAACTGGCTGTTGACATGCCATAGGCTGTGGAAAATATGAAAAATAAAATGCTACATTTTTCTGGGATGGCTTTTTGTACATATCATAGAGAGGACTATAGACACAAAGGAAGTAAATACATAATTTCAGCATCAAAAGGTATCAGAGCAGGTATCCACGGGCTTTATTAAGATATAATGCACTCTCATTTATTAAACTATAATACTTTTCTATATTCATGTATTCTATCTATATCAAACAATGAAAAGAGACCACTGATCAGAGGGATAAATTGTCTCAAAAGACCAACTAGAATATCGCTTTGTGAAATATTAATGCATGATTCAATACATTGCAGGACCACCCTGTTGAAAAATAACAAGTACAGACACTCAAATTCAAGTTCTTAACCTCCAAATATTCTCTCTCCCCTGAAGGTGCCATGTGGTTCCCTAGTTCTAGCTGCCTCCTGGTCCCAACAATCATTCTTCAAATATAGTGTGTTCCGCCAATTCTGTCTATTTGTTTCTAACAGCATGTGGACTCATTCAGGGCCGTGGTGAATGCAAACACCCTGACGTGAACCTTTGTTCACCTGACTCCATCTACATAAACTTTCCAACTAGGGGCACTAATGAGAGTCAGCAGTGATAAGCTGAGACCGTTTGTAGCTACCCTCCTACAACAATACCAAGATCAGCTAACTCACTTTAGACTGGAAACTGAACTGGAGCCTTAGTGGTCTTAGTGGACTGAGTATAACAATTTGCAGTGCATTTCCCAAACGAACAATCAGGGAAGGTCTAATAAAACTGTAAAGCAAATCATTTCAGATAGAGAAAAATGACATTTCTCAATACTATAATGTTGCAAATTGTTCAGCTAAAGCATACCAGTGAAAATGCTTTTCTTCAGAACTAGTGGCTTAACCAGTATTACAGATTCTTGATTGGTTCACTTGTGGGTAATGTGGTTAGGTCACCATATGTGTTAAACTGTCACACATCAGCTAGCCTCTACACAGTCCTTAGAGTTCTGTAGTAAAAATAAATAGATGAAATGCACCAAGAAATCCCACATTACCCAACGGAAAGAACGTATATGATAGCAACAAGCAGAAATTTCACATCATATACCACAGTTTTAATGCTTTTTCATAAGTAACAAAAAACTACCCTCCCATGTCACAGCAGTCCAGCTGCTTGTCTTGTTGAGTGTTTAAATAGTAAATGTTTTTATTTGATAGCTAATGTAAAAATATCTACACTGATATCACAGCTAGGGTTTTTAGGATGGCGGGGTTTTCCTTCCCACCATCTAAAGAGTCGGCAAAGAACACATGCCCACTGTTACTGCCTGCCCCACAGTCACTTAATATTCCAACAAGCGTTAATTAGCTGGAGGCGGGACTTCCGCCCCTCACTCAAGAGGTAGTCCCGCCTCAGAGAGCTGCTGGTGAATTTGATTGGCCAGCAGCTCCCCAGTCCCTGCAGCACCCGAGGCACCAGCACCAGGACTGGGACTGCAAGCAGATCCCAGAGTATGTGTAATGGGAGTCCAGGATCAGGTAAGTGTGGGGATCTCAGAGTGGGGAGGAGAGGTGAGGCCCAGGGGATTGGGAAGAGGGCGGTGGGGGTATTGGCAGAGAGACCAGGGGGGAGGAGGGAGGACCTGCGGGGGCTGAACATTCTGGGGGGGCCGCCCGATGTTAAACGGGGGCTGCTGATCAAAGTGCACCCCCTCCACCCCCCACCCCACCCCTTTCCGCCTGAGACCTGAACATTTTCAGGCTTCTTCCCTGACCCTGAACTCCTCCTGCCAGTCTTCAAATTGAGGCTGAGAGGGAAACAGCCCTTCAGAAGTCGATAATTGGCCACTTAAGGGCTTCAACTGAGGCTAAGGCAGGCAGGCTGGTATAGACCTAGCCCATCCAAGCATAAAATTGCGGAGAGGCCAGGCCTGGTAGGAAGGCCGTTTGAAAAATTTTACGGTTACTCCCAGCCTACAAACCCGCCGGCGGGAGAACGTAAAATTCTGCCCCATATTTCTTAATGGAAGTATGGTACTACCCATTCTTTTACTAGTACCTCTCACATATTAAGACCTTCAATTCAACATACTCTTTATACATTCCTGGAGAGTCCATCAAAGGAACCTATTACAAAACCCTGCTTTTTGCATTACTTCTGATGTTAATGTCATAGAGGGGGATTATTGTATTTCAATTTTATTTATTTCCCCTGTTTCCACCTTGGGGAATTGTGTAATTCCCAAAGCTGTTTCTAAAACTGGTTTGCAACCTGTCGCAGGGGGGCATATGGCAGAACAGTGTTTGATATTCCCTCCCTAAAAGAGTTGCCTTGAGACTGATGATCCCTGAACAAGATTGTAAACTCACTGATTTGGCAAATATGTGTGCGCATGTGTATATTTGCGTATGCGTGTATTTGTCTATCTGCAGGGCATAACAGGGTCACAAAATCTGGATATAATTTGGGACATTATCCTAATTTCTTCAATAATACCAATGGTATATATTATGTAACATATAAGCACCCAATTTTGAGTTTTATAGCTGGTTTAGCATTAGCCATAATTGCTTTTAGCAGCCAACTTAGGAGTCAAAGACATAGTAGCCTAGGAATGGATCGGTGTTTATCCTAGTAAAATAGTGCAAATAGTACCAAAAGACCTAAAGAGAGGAAGAATATGAAAAGAGAAGAACGATATTAAAAATGCAATAATTAAAACAGCAGTAAATTAAAAAAAGAAAAGGAATTCAGTAACACATTATAATTAGTGATAAACTTAGTGTGATTCATAGTTTAGTATTCTATCAATTTGTGAATTTCTAACATCTGACGTGTTAGATTTTTGTGGCAACTCTCAGTGTGTAATGAAAAATCCTAGATCTCAACAATTATTTTGGACATGAAATGAAACTACCTCAGAAATTAAAATGGAACATCAGGCTGTGAAATTCAATGATCCCCGACCACCTCACACCCCACCCCCACACCCCCCTCCTACACCACCAAAAATTGTGTTGTGCGATTAACCTATACCTGTTGCTTCCAATTGCTATGATCAGGTGAGGAGAGGTTGAATAGTTCCCTTCTTTGCCCTCTCCTCGTCTGACCGCAACAGGTTTTTTTGGTTGAAAAGAATATACTTGACAATTCAATGTCAAACTTAACTGTTTACACGCTGGATCATAAAAGAACCAATCAGACAGGTTTTCTTGAGTTTAACGAAGAAAGAGGTTACCTGTAATGAACTTAAACGATCTAAGTAAAATAATTAAATATGCTCTGACTTTTGCACATGAAGACTCAAAGTTCCCACACACACAAATACAGATTACACAGTGAGGGAGGATAAATTGGCCAAATTAGAGTCCATTAAAAGGAAAAAAGGGCTATACTATCTGTAGTTTTGTAACTTAGCTGGCTTCAGACTTTCCTTCAAGGTCCCGATGCTTCCAAGTTAAAGGTGTAGCCAGCTCATTTGGTTGTTTTTCCGGAGACATTGGTGTTGGGCCGAGTTTCTTTTAAGAAGTTTCTGTGTGCAGCAGGAACATCCCTGGATGATCATGGTCAGCAAACAGGGCTTGAAGCTTGCCAGGTGGGATGGGGAGGGAGGCAGGTGGGACCCCCACTTGGGTCTTATCTCTCAGATTCTCAACTCTGCTGAGAAAACATGTGCTTAAAACAAACAAAGGGTTGACTTGTCATGTGAACTTCCTTCTCCAACTGCCATGGGGGGATCCCAAATAAGGTCATTGTCTGTCTATTCCAAAGGTAACTTGATTAGCTTATGTCTGGAAACTACCTTAGCTAGGGTCCCGTTGTTCAAGTGATCAGCCTTAATAGTCCATCTCCAACAACTGAATACCTCAGGTGATTGCCCTAATGCCTTGTTGATACAGTGGGAGATGTGAGTCTTCCATATTCCCCAGGAGGTCGTTGCCTTTGGTGGGTCTTGCAAATGGCTGTCTCATCCCAACTGAGTTGGAAAATGGAATGCATAGTGATGCAATTTGGGGTAGCCACCTTTGGCTGTGATCTCAAATCACTGTTATTGTGTTTTAAAAAATCTGTTTTTAAAAATTCAATTCAGCTTTCCAGCCAATGGATTAAAAATCATTATTAGACATAAAGCACATCTTCATGACACACTGCAGGTAAAATGCAAACTTTGTGCTACCTGTTAATTTAAATAGATATAGTGTACAGCCTTCCCTCAGCATGCTGTTGAGTAGCTGCACAGCTGAGCAGGCGTTTCAAAATAGTGAGACGCAAGCAGAAATTCAAGCCAGCTACCCTCTGCTACTTAAAGCCTGCTAACTTCTGCTACTTAAAACCAGCATGCACCTCTTAAAGTGGAGGTGCATTTTGTTTGAAACAACTTTGCTTGAAACAACAAAATAGCGATTTTGAACTTGTAATGACACAAGAATGGCACAGCATTACACAGAGCAGGCTCCAAGATAGTCTGATGCTGCATGGGAGGCTTTACTGAGAAAAGTGGAAAGGAGGAGAGATGACACCTATCCAAGCAAGGGCCAGTAGGCCATCTAGACAAACTTTGTGAAGGCAGTGGGACAAGATAGCCATTGCCAGGTGTCTAGCTCCAAGGACTGGATGCAGTGCAACAAGAACTTCAATGACCTCACAAAAGCGATCAAGATCAGTAAATGTATTTTCAAATGCTGTATTCTACCAACCACACTACTAGCATCACAAACTGCTCAATTTATCACACCTCCATCAATCAGCTACCAAAGCTGCAATGAATCATGACTCAAACATAACATTCATAGCTTCACCTCACCCTCACACATTTAACTGCATCTCAGGGCTTGCATACACTACCAGCTAGTCAACCATGAGAACCACATCACCCAAATACATTGCACCACACTCATTTACACGCTTCTCTCTCTACCTCTTGCAGGACAAGGTGACACATAACCAGAGGCAGTAGCACCTACACTGCAGGGGTAAGCACAGCTGCATGTTCTTACCCACATGGAGATGGCAGCTACCATCACTGAATTGGCCATGACTTCAATTGTGGCCAACAGTGAGAACATTGACGTTGATGGTATTTTTATGCCTAATCCTCCTTCCCACAATCCATTTCCCTTTCATCCCACAATCTCTTGTGATTTACAGCTGCATCTGGTGAAGCATGCACCTGTTTCTTTCACCATGTCCCTTCAGCATGACCTTACCTTTCCTGCTTTCAGATACCCAAGAACTGCAACCTGACCAGCCAATGGTGGAACAAGAGGTGGAGAAGCAGGAAGACACTGGTGAAGAAGAAACACCATCACTTGCTCTCGCACTCACAGCCATAAGTTCAGATACTGACACTGCACTTAATTTAAAGGATAGTTTAGAAGTGGGATCTGTACATGGTGAGTTACCAGCCATAAGTTGCCTGCAGCCAGGGCAGGGGACACAGGTAGCCTCACCAGAGGGTGAAGTCGCACACAAGTTCTGCTGTAGAGGTCTCAGTTGAGGACTTTAATAGGGCAGCCTGAAGTTGACGGTTATACACAATGGAATGTTTGGTACATTACCAGGCCTGTCAGAAAGCTTGCAATTAATGTCAAGAAGCACAGAGAAGTTTGACACCAACCTAGTACTGAGTTTTGCCCCGAGCGTGGACAAATCCTTTCATCATAGAAGTGTTAGCCAATTCCATTAGCATATGCATGCACTCAATCATGATGCAATGTCTGATGGTCAATATCTCAGCTTTCATTACAGCACAAGCAGAGGCCACCCAATGTCTGGGTGCTGCAGTGGGAGTTCAGACTGCTCGCATGAAAGCTTAGCTTTCTGTCACGCAAGCTCCAACTGCTGCCAACATAGCCACGGATACCACTGTTCAAAGGCGTTTGCAGGATGTCACAGCTGTCTAGCTATCTGTCACCTAACAGTACGAGGATTGCTGAAGCATCATCCCGGGTGAGTAACAGTGACACCATGGAGTCATCCTTCTCAGGTTGACAGCATTTGTCCTACTGCCATTGCCATTCCACCCATGCCCTTGCCATTGCTTCTCAAGCCAGCTGGCCCAGACTGCTACCCCCAATATCCAGTCAGTGTAGTCCACAGCCCAATCCTTTAGAAACAGAGCTGCTCAAGGTTTTCCTGCAAGACCATCTAAGTCTCCCACACTAAAAGTCAGCAGCAACCAAGCTGCAGCAACTGGATGTCACCGTGTAGGAGCAGGACAGACAATGGCACATGGAAGGCAGACACAAAGGGAACACATAAGGTGATTCATTGACTTTTGTATGCAATATGGTATGGTTTCATTCGTAAAATTAGTCTGAAATGTTTATTTTGTGGTGGCTTTTATTTTTGTATTGCGGCCAAGGAGACACAGTGATGGTTAGTGACAGAGGGAAGGTAGGAGGAGGGACTGTCAGCGAATGGGAAAATGGGTTGCATTTACTAGTATCGCAGCCAGATGAGTCGATTACAGACAGTCCACCACTACTCTCCTCCGTCTGGCTGAACTTGTTCTCTCACTGAACAATTTCTCCTTAAACTCCTCTCACTTCCTCCAAATAAAAGGTGAGGCTATGGGTTCCTGCATGGGCCCCAGTTATGCCTATCTCTTTATGGGGTATGTGGAACATTCCTTGTTCCGGTCCTACTCCAGCCCCCTCCCACTACTCTTTCTCCAGTGCATCGATGACTGCTTCGGTGCTGCTTCATGCTCTCGTCCAGACCTGGAAAAACTTATTAATTTTGCTTCCATTTTCCGCCCCTCCATCATTTTCACATGGTTCATCTCTGACACTTCCCTTCCCTTCCTTGACCCCAATTTCTGGTGTTAGATTGTCCACCAATATTCATTACAAGCCTACCAACTCCCATAGCTACCTTGACTACAAATCCTCACACCCCGCTTCCTGTAAGGACTCCATCCCATTCTCTCAGTTCCTTCGCCTCTGTCACATCTGTTCTGATGACGCTACCTTCGAAAACAGTTCCTCTGACATGTCTTCTTTCTTCCTTAACCAAAGTTTTCCACCCAAGGTGTTTGACAGGGCCCTCAACCGTGTCCAGCCCATCTCCCGCGCATCTGCCCTCACACCTTCCTCACCCTCCCAGAACCATGATAGGGTCCCCTTGTCCTCACTTATCATCCCACCAGCCTCCGCATTCAAAGGATCATTCTCTGCCATTTCCGTCAACTCCAGCATGATGCCACCACCAAACACATCTTCCCTTCACTCCCCCTGGCGGCATTCCACAGGGATCGTTCCCTCCGGGACACCCTGGTCCACTCCTCCATCACCCCCTACACCTCAACCCCCTCCCATGGCACCTTCCCATGCAACTACAGAAAGCGTAACACCTGCCCCTTTACTTCCCCCCTCCGCATCGTCCAAGGGCCTAAACATTCCTTTCAAGTGAAGCAGTATTTCACTTGCATTTCCCCAACTTAGCCTACTGCATTCACTGCTCCCAATGCGGTTTCCTCTACATTGGAGAGACCAAACGCAGACTGGGTGACCGCTTTGTGGAATACCTTCGGTCTGTCCGCAAGCATGACCCAGACCTCCTTGTTGCTTGCCATTTCAACACAACAACCTGCTCTCATGCCCACATATCCATCCTCGGCCTGCTGCATTGTTCCAGTGAAGCTCAACGCAAACTGGAGGAACAGCACCTCACCTTCCGACTAGGCACTTTACAACCTTCTGGACTGAATATTGAGTTCAACAACTTTAGATTGTGAACTCTCTCCCCCGTCCCCACTCCCTTTCCGATCCCCTTTTTCCAATAATTTATATATATTTTTCTTTTCCCACCTTTTTCCATTATTTTTAAATGTATTTCCATCCATTGTTTTATCTGTACCTTTTAGCCTATTTCGATTCCTTCCCCCCACCCCACCCCCACTAGGGCTATCTGTACCTTGCTCGTCCTGCTTTCTACACTTAATGTCATCATTAGCACATTTCTTAGCTAATATCACCACCGTCAATACCTCTTTGTCCTTTTGTCTATGACATCTTTTGGCAATCTCGACCTATCACTGGCCCTCTATCCAGCTCTACCTATCCCCCCCCCGCCTCCCCCCAAAACCAGCTTATATTTCACCTCTTTTCTATTTTTCCTTAGTTCTGATGAAGAGTCATTCGGAGTCAAAATGTTAACTGTATTCTTCTCCGCAGATGCTGTCAGACCTGCTGAGTTTTTCCCGGTATTTTTGTTTTTGTTTTAGAAAAAGGACGTGCTGGTTGTCTCTTCCCTTCCTCCTCCTTCTCCTCAGCTGGTCATCATTTGGCCAGTGGCAAAGGCCAATCTCTGTTAATGGTGAGATTGTGCACTTGCAGCAGACCACCACAAATCTTGACACATGCTCTGCCAAGTACTTTGGGCTCCTCCAGAGTGATCCAGGCAGTGAAAATATTGTCTAAACAATAAATGAAACAAATTTCAGATTGATGTAGTCAATGACTTTTGTAGGACAAGAGGTTGCATTTAAGAAGCAACTTTAACATATTGTTGAAAAAAGAGACAAGCTGTTGAAGCTTTTCTTCTTGCACTCATCAGAGCAGACACAAGAATGTCAAATTTCAAAGGGAGCAACAATTTATGCTGCATGAGAAAAGGGTGCTGATGGGTTGGCAAGTCAACTCTGATTGGTTGAGGAGTTGCCATGGAAAATGCACCAGGGAACTATTATCCCCCACGCTTTAGTTTAATTCAAAAAATGTGCAATGCCTGGACATGTTCATTTTGCCTGCAGCGTTCCAGTCCCTGCGTATGAATATACATGGCTTCTAGCAAGGGTAAGTGAGCCACATTACGAGCCCAACTCATAACTTTAAATTGGTTGTTACTGTAATTGTTAGCACATTTGGGGTTGTTCACCAAGTGCTGTCCAATTGCTGAATCACATCTAACATTAGATCTGCAGGTAAAAGGAACATGTCTAGGCATTGCATCTTTTCTGAATTAAACAAAAGCACGGAGGACAATAATTCCCTGGTGCATTCTCCATGCCAACATTTTGACCAATCAGAATCAACTTGCCAACCCATCAGCACCCTTTTCTCATGCAGTATAAAGTGTTGCTCCCTTTGAAATTTGGCATTCTTGTGTCTGTCCTGAAGAGTGCAAGACAAAAAGTGTCAATATCATGTTTCTTTTATCAGCAATACACAAGTTTTGTACTACCAAGCAGTGATATTTAATGTAGTGAAACAACCCAAGACACCTTACAGGAGTATTATTAGACAAAGTGTGACGCCGAGCCACATAAGAAGGTATTGGGACAGGTGGGTTTTAAGGAACATCTTAAAGGAAAAGAAAGGCAGAGAGGTTTAGGGAGGGAATTCCAGAGCATGGACAGTGGAAGGCATGGTCACCAATGGTGGAGCGAAGGAAATCGACAGTTTACAGGTGGTCAGCATTGGAGGAGCTCTTTTTTCTTCTAGTCTATCTTTGCACTGCATCTAAGAAAATGGCTTTAGTTTGCCCTTCTGGATCTGTAGGTCTGAGTTAGTTGACACCTTGATTTTCTTCAGCCTTTCTGCAGCCCTGTTTCTCCTCATCAGCTTTGGAGAGTTGTCAGACATTTCCCATGGTTTAATAGAGTGCCTCCTCGGTCTGCTTTTAGCCAAATCAGCCAAGTGATGTGTTGGAGTAACATAGCAGATCTACCATAAGGATCATTCTTCACTGTTACTTTTGCGCTTCCATTAGAACCACTCAGCTGTTTGTTGGCCACCTAAAGAATATCAGCTGTTTTATAGATAATCGAGTGAATGAATGTAGCCCAGTCAGTTCTTCTGTAGTCCAAGTGTTCTAGGTGGTCAGAGTCAAACAGATAAGGTCAGATAAACAGGACTAATAAGGAGTGACTCCCTACATCATGGGTTCCAATGAGAAGCCGTCAACCTGACATTAATTCTGTTCCTCTCCCCACAGGTGCTGCCACACCTGCTGAATATTTCCAGCATTTTCTGTTCTTATTTCAGATTTCAAGCATTTGCAGTATTTTGCTCTTTGCTTAATTTAATTTGTTCCTGGCACCTCCTCTTCCCTCCTCACCCTTCCACAATCCGTCTTGAAAAAGGCTGACAAATATTTAAAACACTTTCTCCCACATGCAACCACTTACCTCTAAATGCACATATTCTTTAAATTTAAGGAGCTGGCCAAATTTTGTTCATTCCCTGTAATGCCAAAGGCCAGTGCGAGACCAAAGCTGTAACGGGAGCTTTTGCTAACTATTTGAATAAATTGAACAAATAAAATTGTGTTCAGGTTGCTAACTATTCAACGCAAATATCTTAAGATCAAACTTGCTGTCAGGAGGTGGCGATCAATGTCAACCTGGAATTTATAGGGAAGATGATGCACCTTAAGAAAGGTACCAAGCTTGTCCATTGACACCATTTACCAGTAAGCCTGCTACAATCAGTTGTCAGGTAACCTGTTGCATGTTTATTGCCGGATTATTACCACTTTATAATTTTATAATTCTTTCATTGCTCACCAATCGTACCCATTGGTCATTCATTACAGTAATAATTTACAATTAAAGGTCTTGGCATTTTCACATTATCAAAGAGTTTCACACATAAAAGCACTGTTACACAACACAAGTTATTCTACTTAAAAGTGTGTAGCTAAAATATACCATTATGTGTTGAGTGTTTTAAATTGACTAGTAGTATTAGAAAGATGATGGTTACAGCATTGTTTATTTTTCTCAGAAAGTCAAATGTCTCTTGATAGTAAACTGCCCACCTGTAACACATTTTGTAGCATCAGATGATTCAATTTTTGACCAAACTCCAAAATGGCTTCTTAGAGTACATTATAGCTGTAGGCTCCCCGAGTTTTCCTGAATGCTCTGCCACAACTCCCGCTGGAGTCCAGGGAACCCTACTGGAAAAAGGCAGGGGCCTGATTACGTCAGGTCCGAACCACTGAATGTTGGAGATCCCAGCTGATCTTATCAGGAGCAGATTCTCCTCCAGCCCTCGAAGCTGGTATACCAAGAGAGGGTTGTCACATGCGGTCACTAGATTATTTTTACTCTTCTCAATATTCAGCTTAAAGTTGATGGGTTGGACCTGAGAGTGAATATTTATACCCTGATGCCCCAAAACTACATTGGATATTCAAATCACACAGAATAACAATCATCTTAATTTACCTAACCCAGAGTGGCCAGGAAACAATGTATAATTCCAAATTTTTTTTTGCCTTTAAGTCAAAAAATCTAATTTGTTGCCCCTTTCCAAATGAAACCTGCAAAACACATTCATTTTCCCCAGAGGTTTGAAAAATTATCTGCTATGACTTTAAAGGAAGGTCACTGTAACATTATTAAAATGTTGGAAATGGCATTTATGCAGGGGAGTTCTCCTTGGTGTCCTGGCTAATACTTATCTTTCAACCAACATCAAAAATACATGATCAGGTATTATCACATTGCTGCTTATGGTCTTTGCTGTGCATAAATTCACTGCCACATTTCCTACGTTACAATATTGATTACAATTCATAAGTACTTCAATTTGGGAATAAGGCTGTGAAAGGAGCTATATAAATGCAAGTTTTTTTTGTTGTTTTCTTCTCTAGGATTTCTGCGGATCTTCAGCAATCAGGAGAATCCCAAGGAAATTTGAACTCCATCCTTTTTTAACATGGTCAAAAATGTATTAACCTTTTCTCATACAACCAAATTTATGATTTCATATTTTATCTTTGATTATGATAGCGGAATTATTCAACTGTCTTTTGCATAAAGTTTCTTGTACCAACACCACACAGTTGTACAGTGATCACACAACTGCAGAATGATGTTTTGGGTTCCCCTATCATTGAGCATGAGGCTGTTTGTGGAACCTCCTCCTCCTGTTAGTTATTTAATTGTCCACCACCATTCATGATTTGGTGTGGAAGGACTTCAGAACTTTGGCTTTAAGATTATTTAGCTCTTCCACTGTTCAGCATCCACTTAGCCCTTTGTTGTAGCTTCACCAAGTTGGCATCTTATTTTTAGGTGTGCCTGGTTCGAGTCCTGGCACGGTCTCCTCCACTCCTCCATGAACCCTGGTTGGCCCTTTAGCTTGATGGTAATGATTAAGTGAGGGAGATGCAGGCAATGAAGTTACAGTTGGATACAATTCTGCTGCTGCTTATGGCCTACAGCACTTCAAGAGTGCTCAGCTTTGAGTTGCTAAATCTGTTCTGAATCTATCCCATTTAGCAAGGTGGTTGTGCCACATAGCATGATGGAGGGTGTCCTCAATGTGAAGTCAGGACTTCGTCTCCACAAGGAATATGCAATGGTCACTCCTATCAACACTGTTGTGTCCAAATGCATCTGTGACAGGTGGTTGTCAAATAGGTTCTTCCCTCTTGTTGGTTCTCTCACCACCTGCCCCAGGCCCAACACAGCAGATATGTCCTTCAGGACTCTGCCAGCTCAGTCAGTGGTGGTTCTAACAAGCCACTCTTTCTAACAGACATTGAAGTCCCCACCCAGTGTACCTTCTGCCCCTCATACTCCCAGTGCTTCTTCCAAGTGGTATTCAATCTGGAAAGGTATTGATTCATCTGTTGAGGGAGGGCGGTAGGGGTAATGAGCAGGAGGTTTTCTTGCCTATGTTTGATCTGATGCCACTGGCTGCCACCTCTGATGGATCTGTCCAATTGGTGGGACATGCCCATGGATGGTGATGGACGAGTCTGAGAATGTAGAATGGAAGGGTGTAGATATGCTGGGAGTAGCACCAGGCATACTGCAAAAGAGGTGGTAATCTGGTAAAACTGCAACACAGGAATACATAAGTGCTAAACAGCAAAAACAGCAGGCATAGACTGATCTGAGCAATCCCCAGAGATCAGATCAAACTCTGTAAACCTGCCACATTCAGCTGCAAATAGTGGTGGCCAATTAAGAATCTAATGCGAGGAAAAGGCTTCACGAATATCACTCTCCTCAACAAAGATGGAGTCAGGCACACAAGTGCAAAAGATGTGGTTGAAGCATTTGCAATCACATTCAACCAGACATGTTGAATGCATGATCTTCTCAGCCTCTCCCTGAAATCGCCACCATCACAGAAGCCAATTTTCAGTAAATTTGATTAAGAAATATCTGAGTGCACTAAATGTAGCAACTGCTACAAGCCCTAACAACAACCCAGGTGTCACCTTGAAGTCCTATGCTTTAGAACTAGCCATGTCTCTTGCCATTCCTATACAGCTACAACAAAGGCACTTACCCAACAATGTAAACAATTTCTAGGTTTTTCCTACCTCAAAAAAAGGACAAATCTAAGCTGGTCAATTATCACCCTATCAATCTACTCCCGATCATCAACAAAGTGATTGAAGGATTCATCAAATGGCCTCTACTGACCAAGAAGCTGTTCACCAATACAGTTGGGTTTCACCTGGACCAATCAGCTCCAGACCGTATTACAGCTTTGGCCCAAACATAGACAGGAGCTCAATTCCAGACATAAAATGAGGGTGCTTGCCCTTGATATCAAGGCAGTATTTGGTCAAATATGCTACCTAGATGACCGAGTAAAATTCAATGGGGATTGCTGGAAAAATTCTTCAGTGGTTGGAGTCATATCTGAGACAATGGAAGAGGGCTGTCAGGCCAATCATTGCAATCCCAGGACATCGCTAACCAACCATATCCAGTTGCTTTTTACATACGGACATATGAACATATGAATTAGGAGCAGGAGTAAGCTACTCAACCCCTCAAGCCTGCTCCACCATTCAATAAGATCATGGGAGAGAAAACATTTCTCCTCATCTCTCTTAAATGAGGGGCCTCTTATTTTTAAACAGTAACCCCTAGTTCTATATTCTCCCATAAGAGGAATTGTCCTCTCCACATAAACCCTGTCAAGACCCCTCAGGATCTTAAAGGTTTCAATTAAGTCACCTCTTACTCTTCTAAATTCCAGTGGATACAAGCCTAACCTGTCCAGCATTTCCTTATAAGACAACCCGACCATTCCTGGTATTAGCCCAGTAAACGTTCTCTGAACTGCTTCTAACACCTTTACATCTTTCTTTAAATAAGGAGACCAATATTGTACGTTCCAGATGTGGTCTCACTAATGCCCTCTACGACTGAAGCATAACCTCCCTCCTTTTGTAATCAATTCCCCTCACAATAAATGATAACATTCTACTAGCTTTCCTAATAACCTGCTGTACCTGCATGCTAACCTTTTGTCATCCAGGTCCCTCAGTCTCTCATCATTTAGATAATAAGTGTATTTTTCATTCTTCTTGCTAAAATGAATGATTTCACATTTGCCTACATTATACTCCATTTGCCAGATCTTTGCTCACTCATTTAACCTATTTATGTCACTTTGTAGTCTCTTTATGTTCTCTTCACAATTTACTTTCCTACTTATCTTTGCGTTGTAGTAAATTTAGCAACTATTCCTTTGGTCCCTTTGTTCAAGTCGTTTATATAAATTGTAAAAAGTTGAGGGTCTAGCACTGATCCCTGTGGCACACCATTCGTCACATCCTGCCAATCAGAAAAAGACCCATTTATGCCAACTCTCTGCTTCCTGTTAGTTAGCCAATTTTCTATCCATGCCAGTGTTACCCCCTACACCATGAGCTTTAATTTTCTGCAATAACCTTTCATATGGCACTTTAGCAAATGCCTTCTGGAAATCTAAGTATAGTAAATCCACTGGTTCCCCTTTATCCACAGCCTTAAGGTTTGATGGGCAGGTCCATTAATTACTTCAATGACTCTGTCAATGGCCTCAATTGGCCATTGACAGGTCAGCGGGTGCACAGCTGATTTTGCTGAGCCCCCGCCTATCTGAAAATTTAAATGGGGCGCGGTGGTGTCGGGAGTTCTGCCCAATGTCACCGCGTGTCATTTTACGCGTCGGCGAGTGGGCCCCCCCACTCACCAACCAGGAAATTCCGGCCCAGGTCTAGTATAGCCTGTTCTCTGGTTGGCTCCAGAACGTGCTGTTCTAAGAAACTAACCCAAAAATGTTCTATGAACTCCTCATCTACACTACGTTTGCTCTTCTGATTTTTCCAGTCTGTATGGAGATTAAAATCCCCCATGATAATTGCTGTACCTCTCTGGCAGGCTCCCATTATCTCATCTTTTATACTCTGTCCTACTGTGTAGTTACAATTAGGGAGCCTGTACACCACTCCCACAAGTGACTTCTTGCCTTTATCATTCCTCATCTCAACTCAAACCGCTTCTACATCCTGGTTTCCTGAACTTAGGTCGTCCCTCTCTAATATGCTAATACCATCATTAATTAACAGAGCTACCCCTCCACTTTTCCTAATCTCCTGTCCTTTCTAAATGTCACATACCCTTCAATATTCAGGTCTCAATCTACGTCACCCTGTAGCCATGTCTCTGCAATGGCTATCAGGTCGTACTTATTTATTTCTATTTCCGTGATCAGTTCATCTGTTTAGTTTCGAATGCTATGTGTGCTTAGATAGAGAGCTTTCAGTTTTGTCCTTTTACTATTTTTGCAGCGTCTCACCTTATCTGCTGATTTATTCTTAGATTTGTACTGTCTATCCCTTCCTGTCAGTTTGTTTATCATTTCCCATATTAATACCTGCCTCTCTTCCTTTGTCTCTACTCTTTGGTTTACCACATCTTCCCAAGTTTGATCCCTTGTCCTCACTATTCAGTTTAAAATCCTCTCTACTTCCCTAGTTAAGAGGCTCCAGCCCCAGTACGGTTCAGGTGTAGACCATCCCAACAGCACAGATCCCACTTTGCCCAATACTGATGCCAGTGCCCCACAAACTGGAATGCACTTCTCCCACACCAGTCTTTGAGCCACGCATTCATTTCTCTAATCTTATTTATCCTATGCCAATTTGCACGTGGCTCAGGTAATAATCCAGAAATCATTACCTTTGAGGTTCTGCTTCTTAATTTGGTGCCTAGGTCGTCATACCGACTATGCAGAGCCTCCTTCCTCATTCTGCCTATGTTGTTGGTACCTTCATGGACCACAACCACTTGATACTCTCCTTCTCACTGCAGGTTCCTCTCCAGCCAAGCAGATGTCCTGAACCCTGGCACCCGGCAGGCAACAAAGCTGCCTGGATTCTTGCCCTACAGAGAACAGTGTCAATCCCCTTTACTATACTGTCCCCTACTACCACTATATTCCTTTTTGCTCCCCCCACTTGGATGGCTTCCTGTACCATGGTGCCAATTCTCAGTGACAGTCCCTCCATCAAAAAGGACTGTTCACCGATGGTTGCAGTATTCAGCTCCATTCACAATGCCTCACATAATAATGCAGCTGATGCCCACATGCAGCCACATACACTGTGTAAAGAGAGTGAATGTTTGAAGTGGTAGATTCAGTTTTTTGTCCTGGATGATGTCAGGCTTCTTGAGTACTGTTGGAGCTACAAGCCATGAAAGAGTATTCCATAACAATCCTGACTTGAGCCTTGTAGGTAGTGAAAATACTTTTGGGGAGTCAGGATGTGAGTTACATGCTGCACAGTATTGAGCCTCTGAATTGCTCTTCTAGCCAGATAATCTATGTGGCTGGTCTAGTTAAGTTTCCACGTCTTAGGATTTGTACGTGCAAGAGTGGTCACTAAATCAACCAAAATTTCAGGTCTTCCATAACATACCACATGAACTTTATAGAAAATAAATCCTGCTGTAAAACTGACATACAACCTAATATAAAACCAACTGAGTGAGTCTCAGTTAAATACAAATTCAAATGCTAAATTGTCTCCTTTCTATGACAAATATCAATGAGATTTTCATGTGAGTTGTGTACTAAGAATATATATTAACTATAATTAAAGAAAAAGGCTACTTTTGATAGGAATTTTTTTTGTCTTCTTCCAAATGAGGAAGGCACATCAAAACTGGGGACTGGAATATATATCACAACATCAAAAAACATGCCCTGCTGCACCAATGTGACATTTCCATAAACATGTGCCATATTTACAGCTGGATTATAGCAATGCTGCCCAAAAAAAGGCTGAGGACAAATCACTCAAATTCACTGTGATTCTGGAGAGCCAGGTTAACTATTTCAGAGTCTGGCACAACTTCCATCCCAGCTATAATGAATTAAGAGCAATAGAAAATACTGAAGTGATATCCCAGCACTGTGAACAACAATGATACAGCTGATGGGTACAGCCTCATAGAAATAAAAAAATTCACTATGTGGTTATGGTATTTGTAAACTATTATAACAGCAGGGTACGACTGCGCATTGATACATGCGTAGCTGGATTTGGATTTTTGTTGGGTCATATTCAAATTTGTCAATGTTGTTCAGCCACGATTAAAACCTGTGTTTGTTTACTTGTATAATAAACAATTGTTGTGTGAATTGGTAGTGAAGACCGTGACATCTCTTTTAGCCTAGGTCAGCATGTCCAGTGACAATTGCTTTCGGTAACAGTTATTTTAGTTAAAATTAAGTGGATTTATCTTTGGACTGCAGAGCGCCCCTTGATACAGGTGATACATAAAGAACAATTTGAAAAAGAAAATGCATTTGGTAGAGAAGCTTAAACATAAATTTCTGTCATGAGCTCACAATTCTATGAACAGAAAGAAACAGAAGCTGGAAAACCCAAACCACCGAAGGTGTTTACATGATGTTAAGGAATCTGAGCTTCAGGTCTGAAATGGCAAGTGCTAAGGTTTCAGTTTTAGTTTTAAAGTTTGCTGACTTGAATCATTTTTACAATCCAATTTTAGCATATCGGAAACCACTTTGTAGCAATGTTAAATTTAAAGTGCAATTGACACCTTCAGTGAAATTTGCAGCTCATGTTAATCTGTTCCAAAGCTTGGAAAGTTTTGTGGCATGGGTTCTTCGGGTAAAAATTTTATGAGATTCTATAATATCCACAGGGCTTTGTAGGCAGCAGGCCGTTAATCAAAAAATTATGGTGGCAAATGCTGCCATTTAATGCCTGTTCACTGATCAATAGACAAAAAAAATTGCAGGAAGTGGGAAGCTCTGCTGGTGGCCTAATCTCAAAATATTCTGACCATTTCCTTTAGAAATTGGCCAAATTCAATTCACAACAGTAGAGGTGTCTCCTATCAGTCTGTGCTGAATTGAAATTTAGATTCAAGAAGTCAATCAACTGTGTTCTAATCCATTGGCTTATACTGTTCCTCAAACAATAATCATTTTGAAATTTGTCTATGGTAGTATATTGTCATTTCTGTTAAATTACACCCCCGAAGCAAATCACCCATATAGAACGTCATTGATCTTATCCTCTGAGTCTGGTAAAATTGAGAGTTTCGTTACAAACCCACATAATTTAACACATTTTTATTAAGAAATGAGTCCATTAATAGGACTAAATGACGTAAATCAGCAATAAGTATGATTCAGACACTTTGAAAACAGCAAGTCATGTCATTTAGATGATTAAATCAGGAGATGGATTTTCTCAAAGATGGACACAGCTCAGATTTATTGTGTTATTAGGTAATGTTTGTGTGAGACTTAATGGCTTATTTCTCAGAGCGCACTGGCACACCATGTGGTGAGGGGGAGGGAAGATCAACACTCAGGCACTTCTTTTGCATCAGATCTGAAACTGATTCAAGCAGCAAACTTACTAATTTTGGAATATTTTGTACATTATTATAATCCAAATGATCGCATGTCTAAGTGGTTTAACTTGGAAAAGTTGAAATACTTAACTGGAGACTTCCACATTCTTGAATATAATATAAATCTTGAAGGATTTTGATCAAGTAAGAATGAAACTATTTCCACTACAGAAAGGTCAGTGAATGGAGAAAACAGACTTAAGGTAATTAACAAATGAGCCAGAGGCGAAATCAGGAAAATTTTTTTCAAGTAGAGTTGTCATGACCTCGAATGAAAGATCCAAATGTAACTTTCAGAGGGAATTGGGTAAATACTCGATAGGGAGAAATTTGTTAAAGCTATGAGTAAACAGCAAGGGAGTGGAACTAATTGGATAGCTATTTCAGAGGGCCACACAGGCATGATGGGTTGAATGGTCTCCTTGTATGCTGTGAAATTCTATAATTCCATAATTAAAATTTCAATGCCTACTTTTTGTTGCGAAAGCATATTTGAAAAGTATTTGTTTATGACAATACCTACTGTGCTCCTGACATTAAAAATGTTTATGTAATAAAAAGTAGGTAAAAACCAAAAAGCTAAGTTTTTCATAACTTTTCTGCTAAATATTTTCAGCATTTGCTGTTACAAAGACACCAATAGAAAAAGCTTGCATTCATATAGTTCCTTTCATGTACTTGAAATGTCCCCAGTTGCTTCACAACCAACCAATCACTCCTTAAATTGTATTCAATATTGTTACATCGGCAAATATAGCAGCCAATCAGCATATAGCAAGATTCCACAAATGGCAGATAAATAAATATATGGTCTGCTCATGTGTTTTTGGTGGCTTTGGTCAAGCGTTAAATGTTAGCAAGGGCATTGGGAGAACTGCTCTTCTTTGAACAGTGCCATTGAACATTACATATCCATGTGGCTTAACATTTCATCTGAAAGACGTTATCTCCAGCAACACAGAATTCTTTCATTCCTGAACTGAAGTATCACCCTACTGGGTTGCATTTTATTTGCTTCTGCTGGGCGTGTTTCCAGCAGGGGTGGGGGCATGTAAAATAAGGCAAGTGCCCACCCCACCACCGTCTACCCAGCCCCACACCCACACTAATAATAAGCAGAGGGGGCAGGGTAGTGGGGGGGACTTGAGCAGTCACCGAAATCTGTAATCAAGGGTCAATTAGGCTTGTTACCAAGCCAACTGACCCTGATAATATGTTGTCCATGCCATAAAACGTCTGCCATGGGCAGTCGGGTGGTACCAGGCAGCCTGATTTTTTAATTGCATTGGTCAAAGGGTAGGGAGGAAGGAGGTTTGTTGATCTTTGGGGGGCCTTTGTGGATGCATGGGGCGGCCCACCTAAGACAGAATTCTCCCGTTCTTCCTAACCTCCTGCAGTCTTATACCCAAACCCCTTCCCCTGGCATCCTCCCTGACCAGCCGAAACCCTCCCTGCCCCGAAATTTTATCAGCTCATTGTTTCCTAAAAATAAATCTCTCTTTAGAAGAGTATTAGAATGGCATATGGTGATATATCTTAACCAGAAAGTGTCACATTGTTTGCAGCTGACCTAGAGAAGGAAATCACTATATTGTAAAGTCACAAATCTGTCCCAAAACCTTAGCATCAAACAAATTACTTTTTGTTTAGTTATTCATCTCATTCCTTTTTCAGTCTTACTCCACATATTAAAGGGATGGACAAGCAATCTGGTCCCTCGTTTGCCAACAAGATTCTAAGTATATCATTTACCTTCATCATTGAAGGTGAGCAGAGGTAATGTTTTTGCCTCTGTTTGTTAGCCTGTTTATAAACAATATATCTCAAAAACTAATGGACAGATTTTAGCAAAACTTGGTACACAGAGGTATGGTATGGGCTAAGGAAGAACTAATTAGTTTTTGGCGAAGGTGTAGGTCCGGATCCTGGAATTTTTTTAAAGGATCCATTAACATTGGAATAAAGGGAAAATTGGCTTCTTACTTAGAGTGTTGTAAATTGTTTTATTTAGAATGTTGTTGATTGCTTTAGAATGTTGTGGTTTGTCTCAGTTGTTGTGGTGGAATTTGTCACAACTGTCAAAATGTGAGCAGAGTTTTCAGAGCAGACTGTTGGAAGTGGATTAGCCTGAAGCCTTCACAGTGAGATGGAAGCCTTTAATAATGTCACAGTCACCGCATATGCCCATAAAGCCTTTTAGAAAGATGGACACTTTAATTAAAAGACAGCCTTAAATGTGGACAAATACCTTCACAAAATGGACTCCAGAGGGTCAGGTGACATTTTGTGGTTTCTTAATAGACAGGAGCTAACTTTATATCTGGGCATGCCTCTGGAAAGTTATTAAAATGTAAATGACCTTGGAGGGCCTTCTATTGAAGAGTCTTAAAATAACAATGACTGTTAGACTTGCTGGCCCCACAAAGATAGAATTACAAATAAAGATATTTCAGAGGCTATTCATAGCTGGGGTTGTCATGGGTTATCAAACACCCTCCATTGCGTGGTGAATTGCTTAGCCATCAACCCATTATGTGGACAATGGAAAACATTGATACATGGCAGAAACTGGCTTGTGATAAGAGATACCTGGAAGTACCTTATTAATCCACAAAGAATGGCCAGGGCAGGTCAGTCTGGGATACGAAGACTAAAGGGAAGCTATCCTTCACCCAGTACAAGGGAGGACCCTGCCTCAAAAATCACCTTAGGCAGGGAATTGGAGCTTATTCATTTTACCCACAAGAGTATAATTTTTCACAAGTGCTTGACCAACTTTGACTGGAAAGCCAGAAACTTGCTGTTGTTTGGGGTGAACCAGTCTGAATCCATCACAAGAAACATCCACCCTTCATTTTTCTTCAGTGTATCAAGAGAGAATCCTCCAGGTCTGCAACATTACAATTATCATGTTGCCGACTATGAACTAAGTGCATGCTACATCTTTAGAAATAAAATTGTCGTGTGTGTGTGTGTGTGTGTGTATCTGGTGTGAATGAGGATCGGGTGTTTGTTATATTTACATTTTGGGTGTTGTGAAAAATGTTTATCCTTACTTTTGATTTAAACTTCCACAAAAGCCTGTTTGTGGCTGTCCTTAAAAGTCACACCATTCGAGGGGTTAAAGCACCCCTTCTGAATTAACCCCTTCTGTTGCAGTCAGCCAAGAGGACAAGAAAAGGGGGAAATTATCCCAAATCTCTCCGCTGTCCACAACAATAAAAATATTTATTTTTTCATCTTTGTAGTTAGAGCATCAACTAGGCAGGGAAAAGCAAGCAGCGTAATTGTCATAATATTGAATTAATACAATGTGGTTTAAGAGATACAATACCATGATCCAGGTGGGCCCGGCGGATTCCTTTCCCCTTCCCTGTATGATAAAGCTCTATTCCCTCCCCTGACTGAAAACACCAGCAGTGCATTACGTGCACAGTCACAGCAGGGGAACCCTATTACTCTGTGACACAATGTATTGCTACCCTTATGTGCAATGCCAATGGCCACCATATCATATTTAATAAGAGGAACAAATTCATTATAATTTTGATCGAAACATCCACTAATCCATAAGAGTTTTGAGATTTTATCCCTGTTAATTTTATGTAGCCATGTAAGTCAAGTGAAAATAGTCATTTAGCTTCCAGTTTTACACCATGGTAACTGGAAATTTGTACTAAATATAGAACGAGGCAAAGCAGTGTTCAGAGCACATTCTATGCCAGACAATATTAAGAACACTGTGGTCAAACTGCTGTACTAATGTATATTTGAGTAGTGTTCTTTAAGTGCACGCACCAGCGCTGCACCCCTCATTCTGTAGATGTTGGTGTGTCAGTAGAAATGGCCTCATTACATAATTTTGACTTCACTTTGCATGCATATCTACCCGAGATGAGGTCGGGAACTTAGGCTACAAAGTAAAGCGTGGGCAACACAGCCTGCTTCTAACCACACTTCATTACACATCCAACTCTTCAGGGAGAGCTATCGCAGTCGGAGCTCGAAGTAGCGAGTAGCAAATGTTTTAACTAAATTTGCATATGGAAAATTGCAACACACTCCCCATTTTAGGTCAACTGCCATCAATTCCTGAACTTTCTCACCGCTTCTGTTACTTCTAACCGAAAAGAAAGAAAATGATCACTGCCTGTTTGGCGAAAGGTAACATAAGCCGGACTCAAAGCTACCTCAAGTTTATCAGCTCCTTAACAATACTTCAAAAAAATCTTTCATCTGCGACCGTTTCATAAAATATTTTTAAAAACCTTTAAACGTATTTGTATTACTACAGAACTATAATTATTCAAGATTAATGACTGGTTCAACATATGGTTTTGTAAGTATATTTTTTCAAAATTACTTCGGACTGTATTTTTTTTAAATAAATCAAGTTAAAATAATATTTTTCCTCGAAATCTAACGTGGAAAAGTCAGAAGTTAAATTTATAATTTTATCAGCAAAATCGTTCATCAGCTTTTAAGTTACCAAAATAAAACTCAATTTCTGATCGCTTTGCCTTTCCCTCCTGCAAAAATATAAACTAATATGAACATTTCAAGTCAACTAATACAAAAACAGAATTACCTGGAAAAACTCAGCAGGTCTGGCAGCATCGGCGGAGAAGAAAAGAGTTGACGTTTCGAGTCCTCATGACCCTTCGACAGAACTAGTTCTGTCGAAGGGTCATGAGGACTCGAAACGTCAACTCTTTTCTTCTCCGCCGATGCTGCCAGACCTGCTGAGTTTTTCCAGGTAATTCTGTTTTTGTTTTGGATTTCCAGCATCCGCAGTTTTTTTGTTTTTATCTCCAAGTCAACTAATGCCTATCAGCTTCTGCAAGTTAGTTCAGAGTTAGTAACTAATAACTACTGCAATAAATGCAGGTTCAAATCGTGGCCCGCGGTCCATCATTTCATTCGGACGATTTTGACCAGAAGCTTATGCGTGTTTTGGCAGTTTCTTTAAGGATACACTGCTAACAGTAGATGTCGCCATTTACACGGGGAGCCAAGCGCCGTGCTACCCTCTGCATACCTTGAGAAACTTACATCTAGACAATATACTGGTGCACTTTCTGGAATTTGGTCCCATCTCTTCCATGCAGGTGAAACAAGTATTGCTCGTTGCTGTCAAGCGTGACTCCCGGGGATGATACAGCGCCCAAGGATACTGTATATGGGATCATACAGCGCCCAGAAATATAGTACTGCTAGAAATATTGTAAAGCAATCCGCGCCAAACATTGGTGCAGCCTTCAGAAACGTGTAATCTGCAATATTAGATGTAGTCCCCAATATAATACAAGAGCAATGCAGTGAGAAAACCAATACGCTGCTTGGAAATTTAATGTTAATTTCCATTCCTGGTGCAATAGTTATGCGGTACCTGCAAGTTTGTATTTCGGTATGTGATCATTTGAAGGGAGTCTAAAGTTAATCTAATCACAGGTTCTTTAGAATGGAAACCATGCATTTTTTTAACATGAGAATTTTGCGACATTTCAGTTCAGAACTTAATACAAGTCGAAAGCTGAACCGACCATAATGATTCAGAACTACAGAAATAAGTCACAATTCAATAGCGCAGTCATTTGAATCCCTGTGAAGTTAAGAGCCGAAAAATTCCCCACCTACGAACGAACCATTAGTGTGACTGGTCCCAGCCGCGATGTGTTGTACATTAAAAGACAGCAGACAGCTAACATCTCTATCCGTTAATGACAGGACCACAAAAAGACAGGGCGCCTCACAAATATATTACCATATATTATTAATTATGACCATGGAACGGTTTGCAAATCATCTTGAGCCGCGCGTAGATAGAAGTGCGCTTACTTTAATCACTGCTTTTATTATTCAGCTTGTATTGACATCCTTATCAAGAACCATCGACGCAAAAGTGGGATTCAGGATTTCTTGAAACGACATGTATTCATTTATTTTAAATGAGTATAAATAAATAAATAATGCTAACAATTATAACATAGAACCCACCACCTTTCCACCACCTGCAGAATGCGCAGGCTCACTTCATTCTGCTGCAGCTCCTTAATTTATAACACTGCACACAACACCATTGTATATAAACAAAATACAGCAGACACCTAGTCCGCAACCAGCCTTCTTCGTATGTTACGCTTACACCATTTATTTAAAATTCAGTGCAGACACAATTTGGGGGGAGGGGGCGGTCAAATATTTTAATTCATTTTTTATCGTAATTATCCTTACCTCCAGTGTTCTTATTTCTTTTTGCGTGAGGTCATTTGATGTGGCACATTTAGTCCTTAACCCTTCCAGACTGGAGATGCTGATGTCTATCATATTTTGGACCAGTTCACATTGCTGCAATGCTTTCTGCAAAGTTAGATGCTGTTCTTCACTCTTTGTCGTGTTCTCTTCATCCATGGCTGGAAATTATTTATATTAATAATAATGATTATTATAGGGCAGCAAAGACTGAATAATAAATCTGATGGAATTAAATATATATTTCAAATTGGCTCCATACGGCTGGGTAGTATTTGATGGGAGACAGTGGCCTTGTTCAGTAGAGCAGCTTGTGCTGCTGATGCTACGGAGAGCTGCGCGCTTCTGCTGCAGGTGTTTGTTGTCGCCGTTCCCAACAGCTTGCACCGGGGAGCTCTTTCTCCACCGACATCTTGGTTGTCAATCAAAGGGAGGGAGGCAGTGCGCCAGCTCTCGCGAGATAGATGCGCGATTGAAAAATCGTTGCAAAAAAGCTTACAAACACCAGAAGAAACTTCACTGTCAGCCTTGGTTGCCCTTAGTTCCACTTCAATCTTTCACATTTTGCCGTTGATTTCTCCAGCGCAAACAAAAAGCATTAGTGTCTTTTATGTATTGTGTCTTCGTGCCTAGTTAATGTGCCACCCCGCACGTTGACGGATATTTTCATGTGTGGCCACATCGCAATAAAACCCACCGAAAATGAAAATATCTGCCTTTCTCCAGTGCAAATAAGATTGGTGTTCTTCGCCCATCAACTGCCTTTATTTTATGATAGTACATTTTGCAAATATTCTAAAATCAAAATATATTCATAATCCTCACGAATGACAGCTGAGAAGGGACTGGCAGACTCTGAACTTCTTTTCAATGGGAAAATGAGCAGAAGCTTAGTGGTTCGATCCAAGTCTTTTTGGCTCTTTAATTACCAGGGTTAATTACCAGTTACTGAAGGCAAGAAAAGTGAAATGCCCTCGTCGAGGGAGTTTCACTTCAGAGTCAAACTGGGCCCTCCTTTTATACCTCATAGATTTAGCTTCAATGCTCGGAGCATAAAGTGCAAATGGCTTCACACCAACACTAGGCATGTACTGTAAATGCACCCTAAAATGCTGAGACATAAATGATGTAAGCTTATTTGATTTTCCTTGTAAGCACAAAATTATTTTGTACAGTTTCAAAGTTAATAAACCTCAAGTGCGATTGGAGGATTTATTTTCCCTGTGTAGTGATGGAAAAACAGATCAGTAATTGATGTGTTCACTAACCACTTCCTAAAAGAGCTAAATAGATATCTGGGTGGAAAAGGGATTAAGTGTAATAAGACAACTTCAAAAAGTCTATTTTTCAAAATATAAATTCACAATAAGCTTTACATCTAAGCATCATTACTTCCATTAATCCAATAACTCAAAAAGCAAAAGCAAAATCAGTATTGGCCACTAAAAACTCTAAAGCACAAAATCCAAGCACCAGTTATGCGTTGCTGGTCTATTAATAACTTTTCTATTGCTCTCTGTAATATCCCCGTGAACAAGCACAAACCTAAGTAATCAGTTTCCACTGATCAAATTGCAAAACTTACTAGTTCCGGAAGGACATCCAGCAGGTCTGTGTTTTATCAAATTGCCTAAGGTACATGCCTGCAAAAATAGGGATCAGAAATTTGTGTTTGAAACCCCTGAGCACCTCCTTATCTATGTCATTGGTGTGTAGATGTGTAGATATTCTGGATTTAGATGATTAGCTTTGAAAATGACTATGGGGAACATTCCCTCGAATTATTAAATAGTGTTTAATTATCCAAATTAAAGATGCTACAGGTAGTCTTTTCTCATTCCATGGCTTTCTATGTTCTTAGTCAGGAGCTCAATTTATCACAAAAAGGGATTAGTTTTTCTGTATACACTGCACTTGTGACTCTTTGTACATCATGCTTGTAAATGGAGTATTGCACAGTTGTGAATTTTTTATTATCATTCATGTTCATTCACAATGATATACCAAATTTATTATTTTGTTATCAGCTTATAAACATAAACATTTAATACCTGGAAAAACTCAGCAGGTCTGGCAGCATCTGCAGAGAGGAACACAGTTAACGTTTCGAGTCCGTATGACTCTTCAAAAGAACTAAGTAAAAATAGAAAAGAGGTGAAATATAAGCTGGTTTAAGGGGGGGGGTGGGACAGGTAGAGCTGGATAGAGGACCAGTGATAGGTGGAGATAGCCAAAGTATGTCACAGACAAAAGGACAAAGAGGTGTTGAAGGTGGTGATATTATCTAAGGAATGTGCTAATTAACGGTAGAAAGCAGGACAAGCGAGGTACAGATAGCCCTACTCGAGGTGGGGTGAAGGGAAGGAATCGAAATAGGCTAAAATGTATAGATAAAACAATGGACGGAAATACATTTAAAAATAATGAAAATAGGTGGGAAAAGAAAAATCTATATAAATTATTGGGGAAAAAAGGGGGATGGGAAAGGGAGAGGGGATGAAGGAAAGAGTTCATGATCTAAAATTGTTGAACGCAATATTCAGTCCGGAAGGCTGTAAAGTTTTTGTTTTGGATTTCCAGCATCTGCAGTTTTTTGCTTTTAATATTGAATACCTGACCTTGTATGACAGTATTCAAAGACAACATAAATTTGGCTTTATAACACACCAGTGAAGCTTGCATGACATTACTCACATCGGCAGAGGTTACATTGTTACGTTAAATGGATGCTGGGATGTGGGAGATGAGTGCAAGGGTCACTGAAAGGATTTGGAAATAGGATGTGCTCAGGGACATGGATTTTCAGAAAATAATTCTCAGAATGTGGGCATCACTGGAAGGTCATCATTTATTGCCCAATCCTTCTTGGACTGACAACTGAGTGATTTGATGGAAGTAATTATGGAAGTAATGATGCTTATATTTAAAACTTATTATGAATTTACAATTTGAAAAATAGACTTTTTGAAGTTGTTTTATTACATTTAATCTTATTTCCACTCAGAAATCTATTTAGCTCTTTTACGAAGTGGTTAGTGAACACATTACTTTCTGATCCATGTATCCATCACTTCAGAAAGCATTTAGGAGTCGGCCATATTGGTGTGGGACTACAGGGACATATAGGGGTAGGGTATAGGCAGTAGGTCTCGTTCCATAAAAGACAACAGTGAACTTGTTGGAATTTTAGAAATACCCAACAGCTTCATGGTCATTTTTGCTGATACCAGTTTTTCTATGTCCAGACTTTTTAAACTATTCAAAATGTAAATTCGGTTAATTTGAGTGCTTTTGATTGGTTCCTGGAGAACAAAAAGCATGGAGCAACAGTTAAAAAATAAGTAAATATGTTCTTTGCACATAATTGTTACTTCAATAGTTATATCTGTACACGTATCACAGAGGCGGGAGAAGGATAAGCTAATTCTACATTCCACTATGAAATTAGACATTTGGATTTCTTTCAAGTATTCTAAGTAGTGTTCCAATAGCTCATTTATTAGATTTCTTAGTGCATATACACATCTCTCTTTTTTGCTCTAAATTAGACAAAGAAGTCATCTGGATTAGAACGGTTAATTCTATTCAACTTTGCATTTATATAATGCCATTAACATAGAAAACGTCCCCAGGCAATTCATAGCAAGTGTTAACAAACAAAATTTGATACTGAACCATATATGGAGATGCTACTATAGGTGACCAAAAGACTGAAGAAAGAGGTAGGTTTTTGGGGGAATCTTAAAGGAGGAGAGAAAAGCCAAGAAGTGGAGAGGTTCAGGGAGAAAATTACCAAGCTCAGCACTAAGGCAGCTGAAGACACAGTTGCCAATGATGTAGCATTGAAAATCAAGGATGCACAGGAGGCCAGAATTGGAGGAGCTAAGATCTCAGAGAGCTGTAAGGCTGGAGAAGGTTACAGAGATAAGGAGAATCAAGGTCATGGAGCAATTTGAAAATAAGAAAAATAATTTTAAAATTGTCAAATGGGAGCAAAGCAGGTCAGGGGTGATGAGTGAACAGGTCCTGGTGTGAATTAAGATAGGGACAGCAGAGTTTTTGTTGAGCTTATGTTTACGGAGGGTACAAGGTGGGATGCTGGCCAGGATACCATTGGAGTAGACAAGTCTAAAAGTAACAATGGATGAAAGTTTCTGCTGCAGATAAGCCATTGCCAGCGTAGAAATGGGTGATGTAAAAGAGGTGAAAGGAGGCAGGCATTGTGTTGGAGAGGATATGGGGTTGGAAGGTCTCCTCAAGATCAAATATGGCACCAATGTTATGAATGAACTGCTACAGTGCTAAACATTGGCTAGGGATAGGAATGGAATCGGGGGCTAGGGAACAGAGATTGTGAGGAGTAGATCAAAGACAATGGCCCAGGTTTTTGCAGCTGGGTTGGGTACAAAGAGATGGGAGAATTCCTGGCACAGTGCACCTGACCTAGAATAGGAATCCAGATGGGTAACCCGGGAAGAAGTGAGGAGGCTGCCAGCTGCAGAGGTGGGCTGGGTGGAAGGCCTACCCAGTGGCTCCAGCAATGTGTCCAAAAATAAAAAAAGGATAAAAACATAAAACACCCCTCCAACTCTTACCCTTTACATTCCCTCATTCCTGCACCCACTCCCCATCCACATCAACCCATGCCACCTCATGCCATGTATCCTCCCCAATGGACATTCCATGCCAACCTATTCCCCTCCACCCACCCCCATGGCCCTTTATAGCCCCTTTGCCAACTGAGTGCCAACTCATGCCAACCCATGCCACCCCACCCACTCCCTTTGCTCTTACACCTATCATGTCAACGTACCTAGAATCTACAATGGGCAGACCTCAGGACCCATGCAGAGATGAAATAAAGTTCTATAAAATAAAGTTCTAGGTGTCTATTGCAGACTTCATTACATTGAAAAAGTACTCTCCATTCAAAAAATCTGGGCCAATGTCTTCAACCTTGCCAATATTTAAATGAGAGAAATTTCTGCACATCCAATGCTATCCAGCATACATGTGGGCAAAGCATCCAAAGCTGATGTCATGAAGGCCAGTCCATCACTGCCAGCTACAATATTAAATTCATAGACTGTTTAGAAAAGTCTATGGCATATATAACATAAATTGTGAACAAACCAGATTAGAGCTCATTGTTTAATTTTTTTTTAGTTAGAGCATTAAACTTTAATCTTTTACATTGCACTTCTGTCTGCCCTTTATATTTTGGGGTATGAAATAAAATATTTTGAACAAAAATGATAAAAACGGTTTCTTTCAAAACCAGCTAGTTACCTAAGTGATCAAATAAGCAGATTGCAGAAGCTGGTGAAGGTGTGTTTTATTAGAAAAACTGAGGCAGATAATTATAAATGTAATGGATCCAGACCATTGTTATGGGTCCTTGGTAAATTTCCTGAGTATGAGGGGGTTATTATGGGAAATCGCATCAGCCTGAAAGCCTGGGGAAAGTATAGAAAGCTGTAATAAAATTGAAAGTTGTGTCAAAGTAGTAAATAAATAGAACGAACTAACTAAAAATAGCAAAACAAGAAAGGAAGGAGAAACTTACATTTGTTTGGCAATGGTGGAGTACTCAATATACAATCATAAACATCTTCGGAAATTTAATACCTAAAGAAGGTATCATTATTTAGACAATATTCATGATGTTGAGAATTCAAGTCAGCCTGTGCCCTCCTATCTGCCCCAAATTTCAGCTAGGAAATGGCTTCCTCTTGAGGGGCAGAGGCACAAAGCTGGGAGGCAACAACACTGTCAAGAACCTTAGAAGAAAAAGGGAGGTTGGAGATGGCATAATAATTGACAAGGGCAGAAGGATCAGGTGATTTTTTTTAAGGAGGAGAATGCTAGTTTTGAAGGGAAGGCTAACAGTGCCTGATATGAGGGAAGCATTAACAATGCTATAACGGGGCCAGGAATAGAAAATGGGTGACTAGTAGTTGAATTGGAAAGGGATTGAGGAACCTAAAGGTGGGTCTCATAGACAAGATAAGCTTGCTGCTGAGGGACAGGACACAGGGTTAGAGAAGGTATGAGACTGGAGTGTAGCTGGGGTCTAGGGACAACTGGAACTGGATAATATAAAGGAGACAACTTGATGGATCATCTTGATCTTAGTGACAGAGAAATCAATGAACTCCTTGCAGTTGATATTTGAGGGGATGGTGGAGATATCAATGAGAAAAGATTACAGAGACAGTTGGTAGTAGAAAATTATACTAGAATTATCCTTTCCCCTGAGGATAATACTGGGTGCCTTGGGAAAACAAGTAACGCACAATATGGTATTTGATTTGGTGAAGCCAGTTCTGACAATGCATCAGTAGGTCAGTTGTCCTATAGGTACATTTGAGTTTATGTTCTGCAGCCTTGAGGAAGTGAAGCTGGGAGTTGCATCAGGTCGAACAGTAACGGTAGGAGAAAGTAATAGCTTTGTTGGGAACAAAAGCATCAAAGACAGAGAGTGCGATTAAACAAATGGCAGCTTAGAAGGCTCATTGAGTGAGATTGAGGCTGCGACAGACATGGGGAAGAGTTCTTCCATGGGTGGATAGTGAAAGTAATAGGATTGTAGCAAGGTACATGATCTTGTGCTGTTGGTCCCTGACCACATATGAGGATAAGGATAAAGATTGAAAAAAAAGCAAGACTTGTATTGTTGGCTCAAATTCCACCTGAACTGGGCTGGGATCAAGATCCTAGATGAAAGTATAAATGGGGAGGGGGGGGGGGGGTGGGTGGTGGTCACAAGGACTTTAAATAATTAAGTGGGCATGGGAGAAGGACTAAAGTGGAGAAGATAATATTAATTACAGTTCAAAAACAAAGAAAAGGGAAGAGAGTAAAGAATGTGCTTTAGGCACTAGGTAAAGGTAAATCTAAAAGACTTAAAGTAGAAATCAGGAGAGTGAAATAATAACATAAGAAATAGGAGCAGGAGTAGACCATATGCCCCCTTGAGCCTGCTCCACCATTCAATACGACCATGGCTGATTTTTAGCTGCAACTCTATTTTCCCGCCCATATCCTTTGGTTCCCTGAGAGACCAAAAATCTGTTTATTACAGCCTTAAATATATCCAATGATGGAGCATCCACAACAAACTGGGATAGAAATAGGAAATGTTTGAGTAAAACTTTAGAGTGAAAGGAGGGGATAGGATATGTGGCCCAAATAACCACTCTGTATACAAATGCACAAAATGTAAGGAACAATTTAAATGAATTGCATGTACCATTTCAATTTGGAGGGTATGACATGGTAGCTATAACTGAAACTACAAAATGGTCAAGACTGGGAACTACATATATCATATTATAAGGTCTACAGACATGGTAGGGAAAATGTTAGAAGGAGAGGGGTAGCCTTAATGATTAAGGATGAAATCACCTCAATGATAAGAGAGAATATGACAGGCATAAGAAGATATTGGTGACTCTATGGGTAGAATTAAGAAATAGAAAATGGTTTAATACTGGAGTGGCAGTTGTGTATAAGTCCCTTTGTAGCAGTGTGAAGTGATAGACAATTTAAGTGCAGAGGTTAGTCAAGCATGTAGCAAAGGCTGAGCAGTTTTAATGGGGAATTTTAACTTTCATACAAATTGGGATAACTAAACAAGCACGTCAGAAAGGTAGTGAATTTTTTGAGTCTGTCTAGGATAATTTTCTGCAACAATATGTTCCAGAACCAACAAGGGGCATGCCAAATTAAATTTAAGAATAAGTAATGAGCCAAATTTAGTTAATGGCCTAATGGTGTGTGAACATTTATCCATGAAGTGACTATTCGTTCTACAGCATGACATTGTTATAAATGGAACATATTTAAAATGCTTTATCCTATCCATTACCAGAACCACTTATTTCCATCTCCAAAACAAAGTCCACCATTGTTCTTACTCTGCCCTTGCTGTCACTGAAATTCTTAACCATACATCTCCACCTTTAGACTCAATTCCTTTGATGCCTTCACAATCCATAACCTCAAATTTATCTAAAACTCTATAACCTACATTCTGTCTTACATTAATCCTCACTCACCAACCCCCTTTGGCGTCAGTAACCTATCCTGGCTTACTATAGCCCCAGCAAGTCAAAGTCAGAACCCTGGTCTTTGACTGTAAATCTTTCCATTACATTGCCCCACTCCATCTCTGCAACCTTCTGCAGGCTTACAACCCCTCTGGTTGATCCTCTAACATCAATCTGTCCACCTTACCCTCCCCACCCCACCTCCTCTCCCCTCTGCTTCAATTTTTGGCTGCATAGCCTTTAACCATCTTGGCCATCCCGTCTGGTACCTCCTCCCTTTCTGCCTTTCTTTCCAGGGCATCTCAAAACAAATCTCCTCAACCAAGCTTCTGGACACTTCTCTAAGTCCTCCTGCTGATCAGTGCCTACTCCTTATCTCCTCTATGAAAATCCTGAAAATCTTTCTACATTAAAGGTGCTATATAAATGCAAGATGCAGTTGTTATTGCAAGGTCCTGTGAAATCTACTGTGTCCAACCTACTGGGTCTTGACTCGAAAGGTTTCTTCCCATGCTTGTTAATTTCAAGACATGATGCATAAGATGTTACTATAGTATTACACTACTAAGCCACACTAGAGTAATGCAGAAACAGCAACCAACAATAATAAAAGTTGCATACATGGGAAAAGTCTTATACAATTTTAAATCTAAAACTTCTTAACCCAGCAGTAACCTTAATTACATCACAATTCTATTCTCTGAAACCATGGCCAGAATTTTGAGTTCTGCGGGCAGGAGCAGTTGCTGGACCTGGGAGTGGCCCAGGAAACAGCCTGCTGCCCGCAATCAGCCCCCGACCGCAATTTCATGCTGGTGGGCCAATTAACGGCCAGCTAGCGTGAAACGTGCGCTGATAAGATCAGTGCTGCCTATGTTGGGGACGGGAGGAGAGCGAGCGCTGAAGTCAGCATGGGCGTGGGGGAACGCTCACTGAAAGCTCCCTGAAGGCAGAGAGTAGCCTCAGGGAGCAGACGACTACAAAAGTGTCAAATAAAGATTTTTAAATTAGTAAAAGATATCCACACAACACAAGCAGTCACCTGAGCATGGACATTATAAAAATTCTGTGCATAGATTTTTTTTTAAGTTAATGGCAGAAACCTCATCCCGCCCTTGGTTGAGGTTTCCTGAAAAATGCAAAGGCTACCTGGCTGATTTGCCCGCCTACCAACCGTAACGGTGAATGGGTAGCAAAAAAAATCCCAGTTAATTGTGCTGCTAATGGGCTCAATAGCCCTCTTAATTGTCGGCAGGCGCGCTTCCAAGTTTAGCGCACGCCCGCAGACCAAAATATCGCGTGAGTGCACGATGACATCAGGACGCTCACCCAACATCATCACATGTTATTTTATGCTTGAGCATGTCAGGCATGTGCCCCCATGCCAGGCAAAAAATTCTGCCCCATGATTTGAACCTGTTGCCCTGCACTATTTTTCACAGGGTTACTTGCATTCCAAATTTAGAACAGCTACTGTGACTCCCATTTAAAACAATTCAGTCAAAGCTAGCTTCTCACACCAATCACATTCTTTCACAAGTGAATCCAGTTTAGAAAAAATACAAAGTGCATAACAGATATGGTGGCGCTGATTCTGCAGTCAGGTGCTCCCAGTGAAGAGCAGCACTCATGGGGAGTGCTAGTCAGGAAGGCATGTGTCAGGGATGCCTGATTTTCCATCTTTTTTTAAAAAATAGATGGATAATTAGGCACACAAGTTTCTGTCTAACACTCCCTACAAGTTCAATTTTGCATCAACGGTGGAATTAACTCCAGTATTTTTAAATTATTAACCTATTTTTCATCAACCTTGGTGGGATTATAACTCCCTCCTCCAAACAATGGGCCATAACTTCCAAGCTCCCCAGCGTCGGATTTGGGGAGTACCTCAAAGGTGCGCTGGGGAATTCCTCTCGGAGCTTCAAAGGGCAAGATTTGCAAGGCAATTGTCTGGAAGTGTAAACTTCCTCTGGGCAATTGCCCTGCTCTGGGAACCATACGAAAATGCAATTTAAATCAGAAACTTCAGATGGTTCCGGCTGTGTTACCCAAAGTTAATCAGAAAAAGTTAGAAGAATTAAAACATCTTCTAACTTCCAGGTAAACAATGTAAAGACACAGACCACCCCCCACCCCTCCTCCTAATGGGACTCCCCCAACATCGAGTCCCCCCCCACACACCCCGGCTACCCATGGGATACACCCCCCGATCCAACCTGATCCCCCCAACCTCGGGAGGCCTGAACCGAACCCTCACGTCCCCACCAGGAACTCATCCCACGCACCCCCCCCACTACCACCTTCTGGACCCTCTCCCACCCAACCCAGCTCCACTCCCACCTTCCCCCTACCCATTCCCCCTCCCCCGCGGCAGACCCTACCCCCCACCTGACCCAGCTGGAAGTTATGTCCTTCCCGACATCCGACAGCCACCCCCTCACCTATATCTGAACACCCCCCCAATCCACTGATATCCTACTAACCATACCCCCTATCGATATCTGACTGCCCCATACCTGCCCAATGTATGATTCCCCCATGCCCCCTGATGTCCAACACCCCCCAAACCCCTGATGCCCAACCCCTCCACCTATGTCCAAACCCCCCAAATCCTATCCACTTACCTTAAGCACTTACAGCTAGTGCCATAAAAAATGGGGCATGTCCTTCTTCAATCTGACTCTCCTGGACTGCGACACTGTACTGCGCTGCCTGGATCTCGCCTGGCCTGAGTTAGAATGTTGGGCAAGACAGGCACGGAAGAAATTTCGTGTAAGTAATTTCAGCACGAAGTGGAAATCTGAAGCTGATTGCCACTCCAAGGAAGTTATGGCCCAATGTAACCAAATAGTACCTGATGTAATGTGAAACTTTGAATTTGAAGTTTTGCCTTGTTTGTTTATACAATGATATGTTCTAAGTGGCTGTTGCAGTTTTATCTCTTCTATTGTAAAAATTAATTTTAGAAAGGTATAATGTATTATTTTTGGATATTAGAAATTTAACTTAATAAGGAAAAACAGCAGAAAAAAGATTTAAAAAGTGATTTGTAGGAACCCAGTGGCCCAACGTGTACTCACAGAATGATGCATTTACATTGATACATTGGGCAATAATTTGGGCAACTAACAGCATCTAGCATTAATTAGACTTGCACTTGCATGCTAAGGTTTTTACAGTTTTTTGTGAGGAAAATTGTTGAAAGTGTGAACTGATAATGGGACAGCGAGGGAAAGTGGGAATCTAGGACCTGAGTGAGCAGATGAAGCAACTGCATAACTCCTTAACCAATCAGATTAAAGGATTATGAAATTGACAGCACAAGACTGAGAGGGATGAGTAAATTGGAGTAGGTGAATTCAATGTCACAGGAAGAGATATGAAGTAAAAAAGATTGGATTAAGAGAGAGAGAAAGAAAGAGAAAGAAATGACAAATAAAGCTCTTTTTTACATCTTACATTTTTAAAACATCCAACACCAGTTCACATTTGAAGGAATGAGACTATCAATTGTACAAATACAACAACTTTTTGTCATTCAACGCAGTTCAATTGTGAGGCAGGTATTTTCATGAAATTAATGCTGGAGGGAGGTGGTGGCAATGTCACTGGACTAGTAATGCTCTGGGAACATGGGTTCAAATCCCACCATGGTAGTTGAACTTAAATTCAATATATAAATCTGGAATTAAAAGCTAGCCTAATGTCCTTTCGGAATGGAAATCTGCCATCCCTACCTCGTCTGGCTTACATGTGACTCCAAACCCACAGCAATGTGATTGACTCTTACATGCCCTCTGAAATGGCCTAGCAAGCCACTCAGTTGTTTGAAACCAGAGGGACTACCTGGTACTGGAGATGGCAACAGCCTTGTTGACCTAGCAAAGTCCTCCTTGGTAAATCTGGGGGCTTTTGCCAAAATTGGGAGAGCTATCCCACAGACTAGTTAAGCAACAGTTATACTCATGGAATTATACCATACAAACAATGGCCTAGACACCACTATCACCATCCCTGGGTATGTCCTGTGAGGGACCAAGACCACACATTGCATGCTTTTATAAAATGTATAAAGATATGCTCATTGCTATTTCTAAAATTTTTAAAACTGAAACTGCCTGTGACCCCAGAACAAAACAAGCCACTTACCAGTTTTAGGGAAATCCACATTTCATTATCTCTGAGGAGCCACTAACAACCCTTGTCAACTGTACAGCCCAACATCAAAGAGGGATATACAAAGGCCATCTGCATTTAATAACCCAAGCTGGTCAGAAGGAGATGGGTCATCTACTAAGAAAAAGGCCCCACAACATTCCTTTCAATTCCTAATGACTGAGACATTTAACAGTCATTGAAATCCAGATGATGGATACACATCCTTTGTTAAAGACGGTGGAGAGGTAGGAGTGATATAACATTGGGCCTTTGGCTTGTGGAACAAGTAATATTGCCTTGCTGAACTGAAAAGCTCAATCTGCTGTTTACCGTCTGACTAGCAGCCAGACAGAAAAGGAGATCTGCCCAGGTTGAATACCTGGCCCCCAACTACTTCTGCTGGAAATTCTGTACCATCAAAGACTGAATCATGTCTGCATGTCTAACTCATCATGTGAAGTTGACACCTCTAGAAATGTGAATTATCTAGCATCGGTTTTCAACCCATTGATCTCCGTGAGGGAATACCAATTTGGACTTTGATTCTGGACTCTGGAACTCATGTGAACCAATTTTTATTTTCTCTGTGATTTCTGTGCTGTAAAATCTTCTTTTCTCTATCCCCCTCTTTACTGTCTGAGTGTGAAAGCAACATTGCAATCCTCCTTTCGCAGTTTGAATGTGTGCAATAAACAAACCCATTTTTAGTTCATCCTTTCTCAAGTTAGCTGTGGGGTTATCAGTAGAAAATTGGATCGCACAGAAACCGAGGGGTTGGGAAATACAACATTGCTTATAAAATCGGAAACAAGTCAAAACACCTTTCTGTTTACAGACAGATGGTGAAGAGAAATTAGTGCTGTTTAAATTAACCGTCTCCTGTCTGTAACAGTCCTGTTTCACTGACAAGATGGATCCACCAGAGGTGGCAGGACAGTGGTTTACAGTCGGGAGGGAGTTGCCCTGGGAATTCTCAACATCAACTCTGAACCCCATAAAGTTTTGTGGTATCAGGTCAAACGCAAGGAAACCTCCTACTGATTACCACCTACCGACCGCCAAACCCCCCACCCCACTCAGCAGATGAATTAGTACCCCTTCATGTTGAACTTTACCTGGAGGAAGCATTGAGAGTGGAAAGGGAACAGAATGTACTCCGGGTTGGGGACTTCAATGTCTATCACCGAGAGTGCCTCAGTAGCACCACTGAGCTGGCCGAGCCCTGAAGGACATTGCTGCTAGATTGGTTCTTTGGCAAGTGATGAGGGAACCAACAAGATGGCAAAACGTACTTGACCTCATCCTTACCAATCTAGCTGTCAATGACAGGATTGGTAGGAGTGACCATCGCATAGTCCTTGTGGAGACAAAGTCCCATCTTCACATTGAGGATACTCTCCATCATGTTGTGTGACACTACCACTGTGCTAAGTGCGATAGATTTTGAACAGATCTAGGAACTCAAAACTGGGCATCCATGAGGCGCTGTGGGCCATCAGCAGCAGCAGAATTTAATACAAAACAATCTGTAATCTCACAGCCCAGCACTCTACCATTGCCATCAAGCCAGGGGATCAGCCCTGGTTCAATGAAGTGTGCAGGAGGGCATGCCAGGAGCAGCACCGGGCATACTTAAAAAAATGAGGTGTCAGCCCAGTGAAACTACAACACAGGACTACTTGCATGCCAAACAGCGAAAACAACATGCAATAGGCTGAGCTAAGCCATCCACAACCAATGGATCAGATGCAACTCTGCAGTCCTGCCACATCCAATTATGAATGGTGGTAGATAATTAAACATCTAATTCGAGGAGGATGTTCCACCAACATCCCCATCCTTAATTGGGGGGGGGGGGGGGGGGGGGGGGGGGGGGCAACACATCAGTACAAAAGACAAGGATTTGCAATCATCTTCAGCCAGCAGTGTCAAGTGGATAATTAATCTTGGCCTCTTCCTGAGATCCAGAACATTACAGTTGCCAGTGTTCAGCCAATTTGATTCACTCCACATGACATCAAGAAAAGGCTGAAGGCACTGAATACTGCAAAGGCAATGGGCCCAGACAATATTCTGACAATGCTACTGAAGACTTGTGCTCTAGAACTAGCCATGCCACTAGCCAAGCTGTTCCTGTACAGCTACAACACTGGCATCTACCTGGCAATGGGAAAAATTGCCCAGTTATATCCTGTCCACAAAAAGCAGGACAAATCCATCCTGACCATTTACTGTCCCATCAGTCTCCTCTTGAACACCAGCAAAGTGATAGAAAGTGTTGTTGACAGTGCTATTGAGCAGCATTTACTCAGCAACCTTCTCATTGATGCTCCGTTTGAGTTCCACCAGGACCACTCAATTCCTGACCTCACTACAGCCTTGGTCCAAACATAGACAAAAGAGTTGAACTGAAAAAGTGAGGTGAGAGTTATTGCCCTTGACATCAAAGCAGCATTTGACTGAGCGTGGCATCAAGGAGCCCTAGCAAAACTGAAGCCAATGGGAATCAGGGGGAAAGCTTTCCACTGGTTGGAGTCATATCTAGAGGAATGCGGTTGTGTTTGTTGGAGGTCAATCATCTCAGTCCCGGGACATTGCTGCAAGAGTTTCTCAGGGTAGTGTTCTAGGCCCAACCATCTTTAGCTGTTTCATCAATGACCTTCCCTCCATCATAAGATCAGAAGTGGGGATGTTCATGGATGACTCCACAAGGTTCAGCACCATTCACAACTCATCAGATGCTGAAGCAGTCCATATGCAGCAAGATCCGGACAACATTCAGGCTTGGGCTGATAAATAGCAAGTAACATTCATGCCACACATGCTAAATTCCACACTACCAACATCCTAGGATTTACTATTGACCAGAAACTGAACTGAGCCTGCCATATAAATGCTGTGCTTACAAGAACAGGTCAGAGGCTGGAAATTCTGTGGAGAGTAACTCACCCCCTGACTCCCCAAAGCCTATCCACCTACTACAAGGCACAAGTCAGGAGCATGATGGAATACTCTCCACTTGCCTGGATGAATGCATCTCCAACAACACTCAAGAAGCTCAACACCATCCAGGACAACGCAACCTGCTTGATGGCACCACCTTCAACATTCACTGCCTCCACCACCAATGCACAGCACCATCTACAAGATGGTACAGCAACTCCCCAAGGCTCCTTCGACAGCACCTTCCAAACCTGCAACCTCTACCACCTAGGACGACGAAGGCACCAGATGCACATGGGAAAACAATCACCAGCAAATTCCCTTCCAAGTCACACACCATCCTGATTTGGAACTATATCACCAACCCTTCACTGTCCTTGGGTTAGAGTCCTGGAACTCCCTTCCTAATAGCTTTAATAACACATGGACTGCAGCAGTTCAAGACAGCAGCATACCACCACTTTCTCAAGGAAAACTAGGGATGGGCAATAAATGCTGGCATAACCAGCAACACCCACATCCCATGAGCAAATAAAAAAAAGGAGCATAACTTAGACAACAGCATTTGGCTATTTGAAAACAAAAACAGAATTACCTGGAAAAACTCAGCAGGTCTGGCAGCATCAGCAGAGAAGAAAAGAGTTGACGTTTCGAGTCCTCAGAGATAAAAACAAAAAAACTGCGGATGCTGGAAATCCAAAACAAAAACAGAATTACCTGGAAAAACTTGGCTATTTGAGTTTAACCTCATACCTGCCTTTCAACTGAAGTTGTTTAACTGTTTGCGCATTAGTAACAGCGAGCCCCATTAGACTCATCGTTATTTTGACAGCAAATTCTGACTCAGTATAAATGTAGGCATAAACTTTAAAAAATTATAATGGAAAAGAAGTCGACGCAAAAATGTGAGATAAAGAATTGCAACAGGAAGAAAAGTTTGTAGCCAGCAAGTGCATGCGGATGTGATATTTTTATAAGATATAAGGCTGAATTTCATGGGAGTTGAGGGGGGATGGGTGTATTGCTCCCCTCCCCATTGCAAAAGTTGGATGTCAGCTGACCACCGTAAAACAATACGCCCCACTGTGATATCATGCTGCCAGAGCGCTAAACAAGTTCACAGTAGGACTTTCGCCCCTCAGTAGGAGGAAGTACCGCCCTTGAGAGCTGCTGGCCAAATCTGATAATCCGGCAGCTGTAGCAGCCCCAGCAGCACCAGAACTGAGTAGTGGCTCTAACTGCTGGGACTTCAACGAGGCTCCGGGAAAAAAACCTTAGCATCCAGACCCAGGTAAGTCCTGGGCTTTTAAGGCGAGGAGCGATTGGACAGCCTAGGGAGTGAGGGTAAGGGAATTGGGAAGGCCAGGTGGGGTGGAACAAAGCGGGAGGGTAATATCTTGGGGGGGGTTGCCCCCAACGCGCACAGGGCAACCTCCAATTTCCCCGATTGATGTGCCCCCATTCTTTCCCAGTTTTTCAGGAAAGTTATTTAAAACACAGCCAAGCCACTATCACCCGCTTGTCCACGCCAACCATAGAATGGCATGGGTAGTGTAACATGTGGGCAATTAGCTTGTTAACAAGCTCAGTTGCCTGTTAAGTATTTATTTAAAATGATGGGCGGGCTGCTGATTTCGGCACCCACCCACCTACTGTACTATGGGAACCTGGTGGTGGACTAGCCACCTGTTGTATTTTACATACCCCCCACCACCCTCCCCCCCGCCGAAAGCACGCTTGGCAGGGGGGGCCATAATATCTATTCCATAGATAGTAGAAATGTTTGATGAACAAGAACAAATATAAATTAGATTCATTTTTTCTTGAATTATTAGAGGGGAATTTTAGCCCTGGGATTGGGTGGTTTGGGATGGCAGCATAGCTAAAAATAATTGTTCTTTGGATTGATGCCACAACTTGGCTCTATATCCCCGCTTCCAGGTTTAACAGAGGCATTTGAATGCCCACAAGTACCCTACTTGCTGAAATCAGAGGGTTAGTTAGTGCATAAGCAGACACCTATTGCTGCAGTCGACACCCCTTAATGAGGTATTTTTAAATTGAATTCTACTCAGGCAAAAATTTAACTCATTCAGCATGGGTTTCTCAGGACTGGAAATTTACCAGTGAAACAGAGGTGAGATTGTGTTGGGCATTTAAATTCATGATTTTGCCATCTGGATAAAAGGTTAATTATTATGGCTGTTAGTTCATTCTGGCAAATTTTTGGCAGAGGGTTCTTGCTTTGATATAGCTTTTGCTAAACTTTAGAGTCTGTCAAATTGACAATTTCAGGAAGCACACTGGATGTGTTTAACAGTACATCGGAAGAGAGAAACAATCACCATCCATGGCAATGATAAAATGCTGTGATGGGATCGGCAGGTGCACGAGAGGGAGGGCCACAGGAAGGAATTACACAGGAGAAAGAACCATGATCACAGGAGTTACTACCAATGTTGCAAGATTTACCAGCAGAAGTTCGGTTTCCTTGACCTCCTAGAAGAGAAATGCTTCCAACAGGCTGTCACATCAGATGGTTGCAGACATCTGCAGCCTCCTACAAAAAGACCTGTGACTTGCTGAACCTGCTGGCCAAACATTAACAGTGTCTGTGATGGTCACTGCTGCCCTCAAATTATTTCCTTCCAGGATGTTACTCTAGACATTTTGAAGGTCTCACAGTCTACTGCACTTGAATGCATAAGGCAGATAATGCATGTACTGATTACCAGGGATGGAATTATATAAACTTTTGCTGTGATGAAAATAACCAGGATGAGAGGGCATTTAGGCTTGCCTCTCTGGCTGAATTCTCACAGGTAAAGGGAACCATTGATTGTACCCACATTACCAGGAGTTTCATAAACTGCAAGGGATATTAGTCCATCAATATGCAGCTGGTGTGCAACCACAAGAGGTTCACGCAGGTCTGTGTCAGATTCCCTGGGAGCTACCATGGTGTATTCGTACTGCAGCAATCTGAGCTTTCAGACCTTTTCATATCAGGAAGCAGCCTTAAGGACTGGTTCTTCTGATGCAAGGGATACCTCCTTCAAAATTGGCTCATAACACCTTTGAGGAACCCACCAACAAAATGCAGGAGTGCCACAGGGAGAACCACATGAACTCTAGGTATTGCACGCTTTACGAAGTCACCAGAATGCTGAAGATGCAATTCAGGCACTTGGATAGGCCTGGCAGCATCCTTCAGTACCCCACAGCCAGGGTCTCTGGAAGATAGTGTTATGATTTGGTTAGGGACAGTTAATGTTTAAAGAAGGAATCTGAACAACCAGCAATTAACTGACAGAACTACATGATTTAATATTCTTAAACAAAAACAAACTTTATTGTATATCAAAAACAATTGAACAAAATAAGCACTATTAACTTGGCTTATAAAGACTAATGCTATAGACTCAGTTCTACTTTTTATTTCCCCTCAAGAGTTCCCTTATCTTATGAAATCTTTAAGGTTTATTCACTTTTCCTGGGACCAATGTAAAAGGTATATCATCGCTCTCTGAAATTCACTTTGATCTCTCTTTCTTGTTCTGGCTATTTGCCAAGATACAAGATTTCATGAGGGTTCTTCCATTAGCTTTTGGCTAAGCGACCCTCTAATTTCTTTACAAATCTCACAGCTCTAGATTCCACAGCTCCAGCTTAGGCCTCCCTGTGATTCCTGCGCAGTGACTTAAAATATCAGAAAACACCCTCGGCTTCCAATAGCCTGCTGCTATGGTTTCAAACTGCGATCAAGGAAATTACTTCCAGAACTCCAACAGAAACAAGTTTAATTGCCTTTTATTGAGAGGATTAATGCAGATATCTTCCTTTAGCTTCCAGTCATTTTTCTCCCTTCCTACTTTGTCTGACACTGAATACTAGCTCCCAATTGCAGGCTGCATCCTAGATCTAGCATTTACTCTTCTTCAGGTGTAGAACTGGCTTTATCTCTGGATACCAAAGAGCTACAATCTACATAAGACCCAAAGCTTACACAGTCTCTTAGCTGCTTCTCTCAACCAGACTTGCCTGCTGGCTATGCCTTAACTGAATTCACAGAGATAACTCAAAACAAAGAATCTCTCTAAGCTCCAACCAACTCCATGCCAATGTCACATACACAATCTGATTGTAGAAGCACAAATTAACCACCTTTTAATTCCAAAGCTTCCCTTAATTCTGGAAAACCACACAAATAACTTATCCATTACTAGAATAACTGCAAACATCATATGGGACCATAACTTCCTTGGAGTGGCAATGGCATTGGTTTGCCACTCTATGCCCAATTACTTACACTAAATTTCTTCTATGCCTGTCTGACCCAAACTTCCGACTCAGGCGGGGCGAGATCCAGGCAGTGTAGCTGTCCTCGAGGCCCAGTGTCAAAGTTGCTGTAAACCAGGTGAGTTAAAAATCCCATTGAAATTGACAGGCCAGGGATAAAGTAAGTGTCTAAGGTAAGTGGATAGGATTTAAGGCATGGGGGTGATCGGAGGTCGGGCGGGGGTGGGGATTGAAGGTAGGTGGGGGGGGGGGGATCGGAGGTCGAGGTTGGGATTGGAGGTCAGGAGTATGGGAGTGGTGGGGGTTTGGACCTTGGGAGTGCTGGGGGAGATTAGACCTCAGGTGTGTGAGGGGTACATCAGACCTCGGTGGGGGGTGTGCAGGGGACGGAGTCAGAAATTGGATGGGAGGGTTGGACCTTGGGTGGGGGGTGGGAGGGGTGGGAACTTGGGTGGAGGTGAGGGGGGTTTGGACCTTGGGTGGGAGGTTATCGAACCTTGAGGGGGTGCGGGGGGGGGGGGGGTGTTGGACCTCAGGCGTGGGGTCATCGGACCCTGGATGAGGGCTGGTGGAGGGTTGGATCTTGGTGGGGGAATCAGGCATTGTGTGGAGCGGGGTGGGTCGGAGGTTGGGTCAGTTTTGGGGTGTCGGACCTGCGGGGGTGGGGGGCGGGTGGGATCGGATTGAGTTGGGCCTGCAGGAGAGGGGGAAGGTGGAAGGGGCAGATCGGGTCGGGCAGGGGGTTGTTGGTGGTTGGGTTGGGAGGGGGTGTGTCCCGTGCCTTGGCAGGAATCCCATGGGGGGGGTCAAGGGGGTGGGAAATACCATGGGGATGGTAGTTAGTCGGGTGGTAGGGAGAGTCTCCTGGAGGATCAGGGGTTGAGGGTTGGGAGAGTCCCTGTGGGGGAGTCGGTCTGGGTATTTACAATAGTTACCCAGAAGTTAGAAGAGGTTTTAGTTCTTCTAACTTTTCCTAGGTAACTACTTGTGTAACACAGCCGGAACCATCTGAAGTTTGCAATTTAAATCGCATTTTCAGATGGTTCCCAGTGCAGGGCAATTGCCCAGAGGAAGTCTGCATTTCTGGGCAATTGCTGTGCAAATCCTTACTTGTGAAGTTCCGAGAGGGATTCCTTTGCACATCTTTGGGATACCCCCTCCAATCCAGTGCTGGGGAGCTCAGACATTACAGCCCATGTTCCCCATTTCTTTAGATAAATAAGCCCATCTGCTGTTTATGATCTTACCTTTTTAGCTGTTAACCTCTAAGTTAACATGGCCCCAACCTTTTAAACGTAATGAACTCTAAGCTTGCATTTACTTCAGAGCTGGTTTTACCAGTTTCACAACCAGATATCCCCCATTTTCTACAGTTAAAACTTTAATTCTAAAACTAAATGTTATATTCTAAAACATAGCTTTATGAACCATATAGTCATGACAATAGCATTTCACTGCATCTTGCAGAAAATTGTGCAGTTGAGAGGATTACATTTGGAGGAGGACAAAGATGTCCAACCACTTGTTTTTGGATTAGCAGAACATTGAAGAACAGTAAGAGGAGGATGAAGGGGCTCATCACCCATCTTCAAACGAGGGGACTATAGAGGAGGATGAGAATGAAGTTGGGGCACCTATCGCCAGACAAGCTGCTTTGGGATGCCAGGAATACCCTCATATAGTGAATGTTTACCTCGTGTTGACTCACACTAGCAAAACACAAGAAATTAAATCCTGTGGCTCCCCCACCAGGACCTCCATCCAAAACCACCACCCACCCCCACCTCAACCTCTACATGAAACCATCCTTCAACCATTCAGCCACCCATTGCACAGCTGCCCAATGTATCCTGTAATGCATTGACATTCATTATGAAACAAGTGAAGGACACACATTCAAGATGCTATAGTGAAAGCACTCTATGAATTACAATTTCTTTAACTTACCCATACATCTTTTGTATCCTGTGTGGCTTCAACAGAGGTGGAGACAGACTGCTCAGATGCCTGCCATGACTACTGAGTTGATTTTGGCCTAGGGCTCTGGATTTTGGAGTTCCTGAGTACCTCGCCAAAGACTGTTCCACCTCCATTTGTGCAGGGATAGAAATGGTTGAGAAATGGGGCAGCATGGATACTGGCTGGCATCAATGGATGAGAATTGGGAGCACTTTGAGTGAAGCTCCCACTTCTACATACTGAATCTTAACTCCCAAAATGGGTGGGCTGGGGTGGTATCAGAGGTTAAAATACAAAAAGTTTGGAACAGGAATTAAATCTGCCTCGAGCCCAACCCAGGACAAGGGGTGGGTAACCAACCAACTCAAAGGAAGTGGGTTAGTCATTTAAATATAATGAGACAGCATGCGTTCATTTCAACGGTCATTTCAGATCTCAGGAAACTCAGCAGCTGAAAGAAGACAAGTGCTGGTATGTAAGTGCCTTTACAGAACTGCTTGTTGGGCAGGAGTAGCAGGAGTGCTTTCTCCAGGCCCAACAAGCTACTCAGGAAAGCACAGACCCCTTGATCTGTTCACTCGCCACTGCCCCCCACCCTCACTCCAAACATCATTGGACCACCACACTACCATTGAACCCTCAGATTACCATTTTATTTCCTGTGATTGGCACAACTTCCACTACAATCTCTCTTACTCCCCAAATACACCTACCTAGGTTTCACTCCTGTGAAGCAAGCTTCATTCCCAAAAGCCCTCTAGCTTGTCAATCAGGCTGCCAGTGAGTAGAAAGCCAACTTAAAAGAGCCTTGCAGTTAAATATTGTAGGGAATTTGAGAAACCCATTGCTCCTGACCTCACAACAGTTCCCCTGACTCTTCCGCACAGAACGTACCTTTGGGTTAAAATTCACACCCATGTTCCCTTTCGCCATCATCTTCCTCTTGGGCCAGCAACAATTCTCTGCTTTCTCTCCTCACAGGAAAAGAGAATACATAATTGTACAAGAGGCAGAGCCCTGGGTGAGAGTGGCCCTCCAGTGACAGATACCTTGTCAGCCACTGGCAATCCATTGCCAACTTGCTCCACTGGGAAGGAGATTTAGTTCCAGATGCTGTAATGATCCCAGTAGAGAGAGATAACTTTAAAAATTAATTTCCCAAATGACCACATGGAAGAAACCTTTTTTTAAACTCTACTGTAACAAACAAACAAAAATCAACATAATTCAAACATTAATTAACAGGCAAATGATACTTCAAACAGAAAAGTAAATTTACTACTGCTAAATTCATAAGCTTCTTCCACACCATCTTGAAATCTGGCAGCAGGGAAGTGCAACTGAAGGTGACTGAAGTGCTAGACAAGTGAAGTGTATTCCAATAAGTTGGCAATTACCTGTCAAGAAGTGTTTTGAGCAGCAGCCTCTCAGCTGGCCATGGCTGGAACTCTTCATTTTAACTGATCAAAGACTTCCCATCCTGTTAGTTTCACTGAAGAAGTTCTTACTACTGTGCACTGACCTTGGTAACCCTGGCAAGGTGCACACACAGCACGGAACCCCTGCACTGTCAGGAAAGAAGGAATCTAGGATTAAAAAAGCTCTTAACTGCCTTTTTCATTCACTCAATTGCCTTCCTGCCAGACTCAAAGGGGTTCCCGGTGGACTCAAAACAAGCTCAGGGAAATCTGGAAGTGGGAACGATGATGCCGGGATCCCGACCCTACATCAATTTTAGGGGATTTAACCCACCACATGCACTGAAATCCACCTCCACTTAGCTGGGAAAATTCTGTCCCGCATCTTTCTTTTTCCGAATGGTTGTTGTTTTCATACCTTCAGTCTTCCCTTGGAGAATAGCATGAAGTGGTAGGAAGAGTCATAGACAGATGAACAGGCTGACAGTCTGTGACATGAACTCACCTTCAATAGCCATAATGCCTATCTACTAGGATGGATCGGACTTCAAGGTGAGTTCAGGATCTCGACAGGGCCAGGCTGGCAGGCCCCGGTGATTGGGGGAACCGAGGTGGATAGGACAGGGGAGAAGCGTGGGGCGGTAAGACCCCGGGAGGCATCCAATGCACCCAGGGCGTCCATAAAAGAGATTACCCCTCACCCACCCCAGATTTACCACCAGCCCAAACAGTGAAACTTGCCAGGCTGTACGCTTGCTGTGGGCCTCTCCCTCTGGGGTAAAATCCAAGTGACGGTGGGGGGATGCCCGTAAATGACCATTAATTGGCCCAAAGGCAAACAGACATCCCAATGCGTCCCCCTGGTAAAATTGCAGTGGGGGCAGGTGCATAGATCCATGGCATGGCACCCAGTTTTATAGCCCCTCGCCACTCTCCATCTGCCAACCAGATCCCAGGGGGCCATATAATCCACACCAATGGATGCAAATAGCCCACTGGATGTCAGCACAAAATTAAGAGCCATAGCTCTGATCTCCACTCAGCAGAACTGTCTGGAGCGAATGTGATTCAAACTGCACTTTTTGGCTCAGAGATGGAAATTCTACCACTAAGCCAAAAGCTTACTTCAACCTAATTGGTAATAAGAAAGGTGCCAATGTCATTGAGTCCTACAAGAATTTTTTTAGGTCAATAACATTGATGAAGTAGAAGGTCTTGTGGCACAGTGGATAGCATCCCTGCCTCTGAGCCAGAAGCTCCAGGTTTGAGTCCCACTCTGGGACTTGATGGCCATGGAAGGCATTCTCATAACATGACCGAATAGATTGATTATCAACCTGTAAATCCTTGCATTCTTCAGAAGTCAATGGCAAACCGCTGCAGTACCTTACCAAGTTGTAGTTTTATCTAATGTGTAGTATACCTTTAAGTAAGATCGCATGATCTTGTGTAAGCAATAGTGGAATAGCATGTGCTAACTCTGTGGTTAGTTGGAAGTTAGTAGTCTGCAAATGAGCAGCAGAAGCATGTAGATACAGTTTTCTATAGAAGCGTACGTGTAGCTGCTGAGTACCTTGTAAATAAACAGAATACGTTCCACCTAAGAAGTGTGTGCAGAACTACTCTACCTAGAGTACCAATTCGGTCACTTTGCAACAAGCCTGCAATTGGGACTCAAAAGTCTCAACAAACAGGCAATGAGGATAAAACGTGGATAAAACGGAGACCCAACAAACTTGCGACGAGGACGCAACAAACCAGCGACAAGGAAAAAGCGAGGATAGAAAGAAGACACAATGAACTAGCGTTGAGAATAAAATCATTTAAATAAAGAAATTGAGAGAAGCAAAGTCGGGCTGTACCTCGCACGGTAATGGTAAGTAGAATTTCTAAATCGTCGAAGTAATTCAAAGAATTGATTCTTTCGATCCAACCACGGATGATTGATCTCATTATATTGAACACCTCGCGTTCTATTTCCAAACGAAAAAAATTACGAGGGAAGAGAAGAGGTGGGCAATCCTCTTTTCTACATGTGAGAATATAGCCTACGACTTAATTCTAAGTTTGATAGCACCCAGTTCCCCAGATTCGCAAAGCTTTGATGAATTGATGGACCTCAAGAAGGGTCATTATCAGCCAAAGCCCTCGGTAACGATAAAATGTTTCAAGTTTAATTCGAGGAATAGAGTCCAGGGGAGACTGTTGCTTGTCATGTGGCAAGTTTGGAACAGTTAACAGAACACTGTGAGCTTGGTGCATCTTTAAACGATATGCCCAGAGATCGTTTAGTGTGCGGTGTGAAATAGGACATGAAAGAGATTACTGTCCGTAACAAATTTGGGTTTTAAGAAGGCGCTGGAGATAGCACAGGCCATGGAAGATGCAGTAAAAGATTCGAAAGCCACACAGGGAGAGCAAAATGACACCATCCTTCACTTTGGGCGGGAAGCCTCAGCCAAGAAGGGCTCGAGAATGCAAGACTCTGCCGAGAAGCGGGAAACAGCCACTGCTAGCAGAAAAGTAAAAAGAATTGGCTGAGCAGTGAAAATAATGAATAATGGCAACAGAGGTGGAAATAAGCAGATGATTAATGATTGGCAATTTAAAAAAATCAAATGTTTTTATTGTCATTGAAATGGTCACATAATGAGACAGTGCAAGGAAAGAATCAGGCAGACGTTCAAGCAAAAGAGAAAACCTTTTGAGATTTACAGTGTAGAAGAGCCTGAAGCAACAAATTCAGATATTTATTCATATATACAAAAATACGCTTTAGTCTTCAAGGATGAACTTGGGAAGACCCAGGGGCCTCAAGCAAAAATTCATGTGGCTCCAGAGGCAACCCCGCGATTCATGAAGGCAAGACCAGTACCTTATGCACTGTGGGAAAAGGTTAACCACCAAACTGGACAGATTAGAGAAACTGGGCTTTATACAACCTGCACAGTTCTCAGAATGGGCAGCGCCAATAGTCTCTGTACTTAAACCTGACCAAAGCATCTGAATGATTGGAGACTACAAATTGAGTTAACAAAGTGACTAAACTGGACAGACACCCCATACCAAAAATCAAAGGCCTGTATGCCAAGTTGGCAGGTAGAGCCACTTACACGAAACTTGATATGAGTCATGCTTATCAACAATTAGAGTTAGAGAAGGCCTCCAATTAATATCCAAAAGGGGTTGTAACAACATACTTGATTGCCTTTCAGCACCTCCTCAGTTGCACCATCTTCCAGAAAACAATGGAAAGTTTACTGCAGGGAGTGCCCCATGTTGTAGTTTATTCAGATGATGTTCTGTTGACAGAACTCACTTAAAAAGAGCATTTGGTGAACTTAGAAGAAGTATTAAAATGTTTTTTGCAGGTTGGGGTGCATTTTAAAAAAGAAAAGTGCACTTTCCAAGTGAGAGAGGTAATCTATTTGGGTCATCTGGTAGATTCACAGGGCTTCCACCCAATTGAGGAAAAAGTGAGAGCCATAAGAGAGGCACCTGCGCCAAAGAACACCTCCAAGATCAAATCATTCTTGGGAATGATCAATTATTATGGGTGGTACTTACCCAATTTGTCTACAGAATTGGTACCCCTGTATTCTCTACTCAAGAAGAACCAATGTTGGTCTTGGGAGGCACACCAAAAAGAAGCTCTCACTAAGGTTAAGCAATTGTTGCACTCATCCAACCTATTAGTACATTTTGACCAAAGGAATGAATTGGTATTGACATGTGACACATCCCCCTACAGAGTGGGAACAGTGCTCTCCCATCGAATGGACAATGGCACAGAACGACCTATAGGATATGTGTCAAGAACGCTCACCACAGCAGAAAAGGGATACTCACAGATAGAAAAAGAAGGCCTATCAATCATCTTTGGTGTCAAGAAATTTCACCAGTACATACACGGCCATCATTTTACTATCCTTTCAGACCACAAGCCATTGGTAGGATTGTTCGGCGAGGACAAGGCTATACCATCCATAACCTCAGCGAGAATATGTTGGCCCTGATCCTGGCAGCAGACGAGTACACTTTTGTACATAGACCTGGAAATCAAATTGCAAACGCCAATGCACTGGGTCATTTGCCTTTACAAGAAAATGATGAAAGTGTCCCAGTTCCACTGTTAAATTTCTTAGATTCATCACCAATATGTGCTAAACAGATCAGAGACTGGACAAATAGGAACCCAGTCCTATCTCAAGGATGAGAACAAGTGCTTCATGGTTGGTCACAAGAGCCTGTATCTGATGAAATGAAACCGTACTTTAACAGAAGACATGAAATAACCAGCCAGGATGGTATCTTATTGTGAGGAACACGAGTGATGGTTCCTCTAAAAGGACGAAAATCATTGTTAATTGAACTATACTGCATATCCAGGAATATCCTGAATGAAGACCATAGCGCGGAGCTATCAATGGTGGCCTAGGGTGGATGGAGAAATAGAGAGCTTAGTGAAGAATTGTCAATGCAGTGTCAGCAATTGCAAAAGTTATCTTCAACAGCTCCATAACACCCTTGGGAGTGGCCAGGGAGGCATGGGTGTGATTACATATTGATGATGTGGGACCTTTCATGGGAACAATATTTCTGCTCATTGTTGATGCCCACTCAAAATGGATGGACACATATGAGGCGAAGTCACCAACGTCTTCTGCTACAATTGAGAAGCTATGTCAAAGTTTTGCAATTAATGGAATATCAGAAGTAGTTGTATCTGATAATGGCACAGCATTTATGAGTGCTGAGTTTCAACGGTTTATCAGCCTCAACAGTATGACTCGTAAAAACTTTGCTGTACTACCCTTCTTCAAACAGACTGGCTGAAAGATCAGTTCAAATGTTCAAGTCAGGCATGAAAATGTTAACTGGAGGTTCCCTAACAACCAAGCTAGCACGCTTTCTTTCTCATTATAGGACCATCCCTCATACAACAACAGATGTCAAACCTGCGGAATTATTAACAAAACATCGTCTCAGGGCAAGATTAAGCTTAATAATGCCGAACTTAGGGGGGAAGGTGGAAAGGAGTCAAGAAAGTCAGAAAACTGGACATGACTGGCATAGTCATGAGAGGAAATTTACCATGGGAGAGATGGTATATGTGAAGAGCTTTGGAGAAGGACCAAACTGGTTACCAGATGAAATAAGTGCAGTGATTGGACCTCTATCTAACCGTGCAAAGGTGGAAGGCCGAGTTATATGGAGACATGTGGATCATTTGAGGAAGAGAGAGACAAATCATCAAGAAATGATTCCACCAGTGTTCACAACCAAGTCAATGTATCCTGTTGAGAGAACTCAACCTAGTACAGACGTGTCTGAAGTGCCTGTTATACCTACAAGAGTTGATGAAACAGATCTGCAGGAACCCACCGAAGAACCTGATGTTCAAGCAACTGCAGTAAATGAGGTCCCTAACAAAGCATCTGAAGTTGTAGAACTGAGACGTTCTACACGCCAAAGGAAATCCCCAGAAAGTCTGAATTTGTAAATTACCTATCAGTGTAAATAATTTGTTATTTTGATAAAATTGTAATTGTAAATATAAAAATGTTTCCGAGTAAAGGGGGAGAGATGTGGTAACTATGGTTTTATCTAATAATACTATCTGTGTAGTATACCTTTAAGAAGAATGTTATAAAGGAAGATCACATGATCTTGTGTAACGAATAGTGGAGTAGCGTGAGCTAACTCAGTAGTTAGTTAGTAGTTAATTAGAAGTCAGTAGTCCGCAAGTGAGCAGCAGAAGTATGTAGATAGAGTTTGGTGCAGAAGCACATGTGTAACTGCTGAGTACCTTGTAAATAAACAGGATGTGATCCACCTAAGAAGTCTCTACAGAACTACTCTATCCGCAATAAGAATGCAATTGGGATTCACAAGTCTCAACACAAGCATAACCATGGATCCAGTCCATGGCACCAATGTCCTGTTAGGGCATGGTATCTGAAGAGAGAGAGAGATATATTGATGGAACAAACATCTCATATATACAATAAAAACAGGAAATGCTGGAAATATTCAGCAGGTTAAGCAACATCTGTGGAGAGAAAAACAGAATTAACGTTTCAGCAAGATGACCTTTCATCGGAACTGTGCAAGAATAAAGTGCTGTGCTCTGTGCTGAAAATCCAGTTGGCATAATTAGGTTGTGCTGAATGGTACCTACACTTTCAGTGCTGCTGAAGAAGCAGTGCTGAAACTGGTAATTAACATTGTTGCTACCAACATAATCCCAATTTTGCCTGGAGTAGAAAAGCCATTGTCAATAATTATTTAAAAAACAGGGAAAAAGAGAGAGGGAGAAGAGGGAATGAGAGTGACAAGATGTAACAGAATTAAATAAAGAGGGAATAAGAGAAAGACAAGAAGGAACAAAGGACAGAATGAGGAAAGATGGAGAGAAAGAATGAGTTAAAGGAAGGAATAGAAGAGATGAAAAGTGAAATTATGTCTTATAGAATTCCACTGCAAAAAATGTGTGATAGTTCAGCATGTCTTGAGGAGACACAAACTAAAACATTTGGGCGAGGAGCTGGTCAATCTACATTGTCACGACCCACCCCCGGGTGAGGTTCCCCAAAGTTGTTGATCCAGGCAAGACCCCTCAATTTTGCCATCGTCTGGCTGGGTCACCCCCAAATTGTTATGCCCTGGGTGAGGAGGGATGAACTGGCTCCCTGTCTTTATTCGGCGCCCCTTTGTGTTGGTTGCAACAGGATTTCACCTAAAAAGGATCCCTTTTGGGGATACCTTTTCTCCACACCCAATCGTTCTAGTTTTGAAGGAGCCATTTTGATCAGATTTTCTTGAGTTAAAGGTAAGAGTAAGTTTATTAACTACTAAAGGCAAGAAAGGACAGAACACATACATAAACAGTCATATGGGTTAAAAGTAAGAATTTAGCTTAAAGTAACATTATATATATGTGTATATATATATATATATATATATACACACTATATATTAAGAAAAGGTATATGAAACAGTTCTTGTCTTGTGGGGAGTAGGTGATTGCGTTTTGGCTGTTGCGATTTGAGATTCCAGTAGAAGGGGCTCCGGTAGATGAATAGTCAGATTCGAGATTCCAGTGGAGTTGACTCCAGTAGATGAATAGTCGGTTTTGAAGTTCAAGTAGCATTGAATACAGTAGAGAAGGAGAGTCGGTTTCGAGGTTCCAGTGGTGTTGAAGGGAGAGAGATTGGGATACCTGCAAAATGGCGATTTACAGGGGTACTGTGTGTAGCTGTTATTTCTGAGTCAAACTTCCAGCACTTGCTCTGTCTCAGAACACCCACCAACAGACACCGGGCAGCCTTTCAGCTCACTTTTAGCCCCTTCTTTGTATATTCCAATGTGAAGCAAATTCAAAAATCTGTCTGGTCATTGCTCACAAGATTTCTTGATGAGCTAATACTCATCTCCCATTATGTCCCATCTTCTCTACTGGAGAGAGCAATTAGGTTCTGGATGTCTTTAGAAGTACCTTGTCTGGCAACAGGGTGGGGTTCCATTACCTCTTAAGGATTCACCCTGCAACATTCCAGCCAGTGGCTCGCGTACATTTTTAAAAATTCAGGTCTTATTTTTAAAGGCCAATATTTCTAGACGCAATTTGGCGTTTTTCTTTCATTATCATGACAACACGTCAGCTTTTTTTTATTTAGCTATCTGAAATAAGATTTGAGTTCCTAAGAAAGCCAATGCTCATTCTAGGGAAGGGAGCAAGTAATTAAATGGATGTAAGGAAGTGATCAGGCACTATAAAAATGTAAGTTCTTTAAAAAATAGGTCTTTAAATGTGGATATAGCAATAGTCTTGACAAAATCAAAGCCTAAAACATATGACTTGTTTGATGATTTTTGAGATTGTAAGAAAAAAGTAAGAATAGCAAAATTCTAAAATAAAAAATAGTAATTGAAGTGCTAAGCAGGTCTATCAGCACCTAGAAGAGAAAGATGTGTTACTGTTTATCATGGATTCTAAGCCTACTAAAATGGATTATAAATTATAAAAAATGTGGATTATTCTTTGTTCTGCAGTTACACACATAGAAAAAGGTTATGCTTTATTCATAAGAACATAAGGTAAGAACAATTAAAGCCACTCATCCCATTAAAGCTGATCTCTAGTACCCCAACTCACCTGTGTACCATCAGCGAAGAAGACAGTTGAAGGATTGTCCAGGTGTTTGAACAGACAAAGAAACTGCAGTAATGGATTTCCAATGTGACAAGCTTTGACCTCACTTCACAGATACGTCCCTGGAACTGATGCTGTATTCTGTAAAGGCCCGCAGGGAGATTTTTTTTCTTGCTGCACCATGACCCTCAAAAATTGTTATTGAACCATCTACTCAACACATTCCATTACTCTCACCTCACAGGTTTCTTGTTTCCCTTCTTTCAGGGGAAGAAAGCACAGAACATCAGGGAGAGGCAAAGAACTGAAGGTGGTCCTCCAAGTGTGGTGGCCTAGGCAATTGCAGGGAACCCATTTGGTGCTGGAAGGGTTAATGGAGAAGTTGAATTGTATGCCTAGGCCTAAGAGAAAAATACTCCAACCTTGAGAAACAATACCATCTTGTCTGACCACAGTTGTAGGATGAGCCCTGAGACATTCCATTTTGTTCCTTCTCAGGCCAAATGTAATCAGAGTTGTGATAAGCAACTGCATAACCAAAGATCTGTTGTGAGGGAAATGGAAATTTACTGGAACATGGATTGGTCAGTTAACTTATGCAAATAAGCAGATAGGTTTGTGCAAAATTTACTGATTGGCTGTAAAAATGCTTTTAACAAGTCTGCACATATTCTGCTACGAGACTGTACAGTAGCTCTCACTGTACTGTCTCCCTTGTGCACAAGTAATAAATGGGGTTTCTACGTACGAAATGATGCCTCGGTGTGATTAATCTCCTACAGTTTCTTAGAGGTTTCACCAAGATGACTAACCATAGGATTGGGTCACGGAGCGCCAGCGTTAGGACCTCGTGGTTCAAGGACCCCGATTTGGGCTTCTGGGGTTCATTGACCTGCGAACTGCCTTCCTGCCTGCCTGTGGCTGACTCTTAGGGTAAGTCATCTATTTGAGTATTTAGGAGATTAGTTGCCGCAGTCCGGCACCGCTCTGGCCAGAATATACTTGAGGTCGGTAGCCTCTGGAGTTTAGGTTTAGAATATACTCGAGGTCGGTAGCCCCTGGAGTTTAGATTTAGAATATACTCGAGGTCTGTAGCCTCTGGAGTTTAGGTTTAGAATATACTCGAGGTCAGTAGCCTCTGGAGTTTAAAGTTTAAGTAATACTCGGGGTCGGTAGCCCCTGGAGTTGGTACTGAGTGTGTCTGTGCGTGATTGCGACTTGGGGTCCGGGACCCCTTGAGCATGTGAGTGGACCCCCAATCTACCACCTTAGTAGTAGATTGGGGGTCGAGGACCCGCCAAGGACTGGCCTTTTTTTTTAATTATTAGATAGAAAATGGGTAATATGGCATCAAAGAAACCCCAGGTTCCCCCTCCAAAGGGTACCCCAAATGCTTATATATATGTCCATTATGGACCTGAAAGTGTCCAACATGTTTCTGAATGGGTTAAGTGGACCCAAGGTAAGGGAGAGAGCTTCCCACCAGATGGAACTTTTAATCGGGATAGAATTGAGCACTTAGTATATGTTTTAAGGGAGGTAGAGAAGTCGGGTAAGAAGGTTGGTTGGCCTGCGTATTGTCCAGTGGAAGGATGATTGGGACCCGAAAGGTCCACTACTGAATTTTCTGTAACTTAAAAAATGAATTGATCCAATTTACAAGAGCTGTTTGTGCTGAAGAGAGAGAGAGAGAGAGAGAGAGGGGATACACCTAGGGGGTTAATGAGCAATTGACAAGCAGCAGCAGAGAAAATGTGAGCTTTCGTCAGTTTGATTATCCCTATAGGTGGAGCCTTCAAAATCCCTTTATTCCCCCCACTGCTACTTGAAGCCTCGTTTAGTGTTAAGTTCAATATTATAGGAATATAAATACATACATTTATATATGTGTTTGTGTGCAAAAAAGCATTTGTATGTGAGCCTTAATGTGTTTTCTTCCCTGAATTGTCTTTTGTGTGTGTAGTTGAGCACTTTAGAGTCAAAAGCCCTGTATTAGATTAAAGGAAAAGTATAATCAAACATTCCAAAGTTTTAAGTATAAGGTTTGAGTTGAGATTTCTGGCAAAAATCACAATTTGAAGGTAGTGTAAAGATAAAACAGGGCTTGCCTTTGTTTGAGATGAACCAACCCTTGTACCATCCCCTTGCAGACTAGGGAATAACCCTCATCACCAGCTTCCAAGCTGATTGGGATTGATACATACGAGTTGGTATTCTAAAATTCTGAGGATAAAAAAAGATTACATGAAATTCAAAAGGATTCTAGGAAAACCAAAAGACATAAACACAAGGTCTAGGTGGTTCCAATGGATAAAAAGGGGTTTCTTATGAAGAGATGAGTTAAATATTAAAGGAAATCTGCATCCCAACAGCACTGTAATTTGAATTTGGGACAATCTTGAGATGTAAAGTGCAGTGTAATTTAACAGGTTACTTTTGAATCACTAGGATGCTATCTAAGATAAAGAATGTGTTGATAAACATACGGAAATTATAACTTGTATACAAATCAACACACATAAGAAAGAGGTAGTTTTAATTTTGATTGTATAAATTACAGTTCTTACAAAGTTTAAAATTTGAGGTTTGGTTCCTGATAATTTCTCAAAAGGGAATTTTCATTTTAAAAGGTTTGACAACAATTGCACTAATTCAAATGCTGCAAGCTTTTGAATTTGTAAAGTCTGTTTCCAAAATATGAAGCTAAGCTCAAGACCTTGACACAGTTTGGCAGGAATCTAATTTTTGGCCGAGTTAATGAATCTGGGATAATTCTAAAAGAAACGGGGTCAGACACAATTTAGTGGGTTACTTTTGAGACAATAAAATGTTTGAGAAGACGATAAGGAAGCAAACATGTCAATACCTGATTTCTGTTTTTAAAACTGTTATGAGAATATTTTATTTATTTTAAAGTCTCTCCAGGCAACCTGAACAAGATAAGATGGTAGCTGTTGCATGTCTAAAATGGTATGAGGCAAGTAGGAGAATGAGTTAGGGAAAGAGGACACAACATACAAACTTTTTAAGGGAAGTGAATTTGATAATCTGGCCATCAACTGAGACATTGGAAACGCACAGGGGGTGATAAGCAAAGATCTAGAGACAGAGATCCTCATGGACAATAGAGAAACTGAACGCAAGTGAATCTTAGGATGATCATGGTCAGGAAAAATAAGCTTAGAGGTAAAACTATGTAGAATCTGTAGTTCAGGAATTGAAATGTAAGGAGAAATAATACTTAACAACAATTTGCCACAAGATGGATACAGGTAAACGGAAAGCTGGAAAAAGGCTAAATAGGTGTTTTACTGATTGTATTAATGTGCCTGCAAGCTACAAAAAATAAGACCACAGGATTAACACTATGATGATAGACAGAGCTAAGCGGCTCACAGAGAGAACCATCACTGGAAGTGAAGATACTGAACCATTGAAAGATAGGATAAGAAGGTGCACTGTAGAGTTGTGTTGGCAGTTTAAGGAATTGAGGTCCAAAGTGGGACAGCAGCAGGAGACAGTGGACTGAAAGGAGTGGGGGGTGCCTACCCAGATGGATTCAGATCAGGGAACTCATTTCACAGAGAGAGTCATTAAAGAAGTGTGTAATCTTATGGAGATCAAACAGAAATTCCAAATTCCTTACCACCCCCAGAGTCCAGGGACGGTGGAAAGGATGAACTGAACTTTAAAAACATCTATAGCCTAAGCAATTCAGGAGACAGGTAACAGCTGGGCCACGGTATTGCCCAGCATTCTGATGTCCTTAGGGCTACACCAAATAGGACTACCAGGTTCACCACATTGAATTGATAACAGGAAGGGCCATGCAATTACCTAAAGGCATTTTAGTGGAAGGAGGAGATGTAGGGCCACTGAAAGGAAAAATATGGACTATGTAACGGAATTAAGTAAGTAATTGCATGAGTTAAGGAAGGAAGTCAGAGACCAACAGGTCAAGGATATGGAAACAAGCAAATCCAAAGAGCAACAATAGACCAAGTGGGGAATAAGGTGATGGTCAAGGTGAGCTTGGAGCGAACAGGCATGGACCATATGAGGTAATTATGACAGGTGATACATGTGCACTTGTAGATATGAGAACGGGAAGTAAATGGAGGCATTACATATAATTAAAGATTCATGACAATTGACCAAGTGGTAACCCGGAGAACGGGAGCTGATGTTAATGTCTCCACAGATCTACGATCCTGGTTGTGGGCGTATCAGTACTGGCAACAAGGTCAGGGATCATCACTGCTCATCCTGCACCGCAGGAGGAACTTTGGTACAGCACGGACAGTGCTGAATGTGACACGCAACAGGAAATGATAAATGTAACAGTAGGAGAACAAGTGCTTTCAAATTGTAGTAAGGGTTTGCTTCAGATCAGGCATGGGAGGTCCGCCACTACCCAGCCACCTTCCACATCTACTTCCACTGTCCGGGTAGAGATAATTGAAGCCCCTCAAACCACACCGACTGACCCACCTTGTCCAACTATGCATCCAGGACCGACGAATGGTTTGGTACTGGTTAATCAGAAGTTTTGTATGATAATGTACACCACGCGCTGGTACCCGTAGTCTTGAAGATTACACACTTCTTTAATGACTCTCTCTGTGAAATGAGAATTGCCCCACCCCAGTGGTGCTTAACCCATACCCAAGCACTCTATACCTGCCAATTGATGACTGAAACAGTTCAGTTCAATGGCGAGATGCGATCAGGCTTGGGAGGGAACCATGTTAAGCGCAGCCTGATAAATGATGCCGCTACGATATTCAATATAGGGACATCATTGGTTAATTCAGAACCTGGCAACTGTTGACCAGAAGGCCTGTACACTGAGCTTTAAGTTTAAGGAGATTCTAGAGCAGGGACAGGGGATCCAGGATACCCAATTAGATACAGACCAGGACGTGACACGGTTAATCCAAAGCCTGGCTACCCGTGCTCAAAAGTCATGCGGGGACTATAAATAAATTAATTGAAATAAGCAAAGATATTTCAGACGAAGCGAGCAAAAATGATGTATGCAGCACCTATGGATCTTGGGCACTGGAACAAGCCCGAGAAAATTTAAGACAGATTAATGAAGGAGTAGTCCCTTTATCGGTAACTAATGAGCATTTGTTGCACTTCTCACGACACAAGAATCATGGCTTGACCGGCTGCCAGCTCAGAGGTTTGACATGCATATATAGAATGAATGTTGAATATATAGTGAATAGTAATATGCTAATAGGCATTGTATTATTAATAGCTGTTATACCTACGTCAACACCTGGCAGGACATTATATAGAAAATATTGGGGCAAAGGGGGGATGAAGAGAATGGCACAACAGATGTGGTTGCACCTGGGTTTTTCGCCATGGCAGCTAAAATAGCTTCACAATGTCTGCTTTGTCAACAACATAACCCAGGCAAGACGCGCTCAGTGACTGCTGGTATGGGACCCCAGCCATCAGGTCTGTTTGTACACCTACAAATGGACTTTATACAAATGCCTAAATATATGGGATATAATTATGTTTTAGTTATAGTATGTTTGTTCTCGCGATGGGTGGAGGCGTATCCCACCCAACGAAATGATGCTGTTATTGTTGCAAAATTGTTGTTGCATGAATACATACCCAGATTTGGGATACCAAAGATTTTATCAAGTGATAATGGGCCTCATTTTACCGCTAAATTGATAAAGGAACTGCTGAAGGCCCTACAATGCAACCATCACCTTTCCTGCCCATACCACCCCCAGTCTACTGGGACGATAGAAAGAAAAAAGCTCAGAAAAAGCCCACCATTGAAGAACGCCATCAATACCAGCCCGGAGACCTAGTCCTGGTTAAGACCTTCAGGAGGAAGAACTGGTGGCTATATATATGAGGTGGGGTTTAAAATAACAAAAAAATTACAACTTATCTCATGGAGTCACAGCATTATCATCTCTCTGCTGGCCAACTCTCAGACTTGCAGTCCCGTTCAAATCACATACTCAGATTCCCAAGCTCCAAACTCATAGACTGTCCTCAAAATACGGGACAAAAGTGGCCCATTAAGTCATGTGGTACAAACAGTCAAAATAAGAGACAATCCCTTAAAATACAGGACAGTTGGTCACCCTGACATCAATAATAAAATCCTGATTTAGTTAATAAGGATGGTTCTGGAGGCACATAATGCTTATTTTGGCATTCTTTTGGTTTGATTGCATTGTACCCTAAAAGGAGAACTTGTGATGATTTTTGATGATGGGCAGAATCTTCCATTCTGGAGTATAAGTTTGGTGCCAGGAGCAGGTGAGAGTGATTTCTGCAGAGGGTTGGGACAGCTGGCCACTTGCAATCTTGTACTGTTCAGCTCATTACATATGCAGACGTGAGGAACTCAGCAAATCCCGTGGTGAGGGTGAGCAGGAAGTCACTGTCCCCACTGTTACTTCATGGGGCTAAAGGTCCTGGCGCCATATTTAAAGGGCACCCAGACAGCCATTCACTCACTGCAAGCCAGGAGCATCTGTCTGGCTGTCATGCAAGAACCTGCATGAACAAGAACGTCCCAGAGAAGACAACGTATGGTCCCACAGTTTAGCAAAGCCTCCCTGCACGTGCTCCTCATGTCATCCAGGAAAGACAGGAGGTGCTGTTTCCCAGGGATGGCAGCAGGAGGCCCTTTTGTCTGACCACAGCGATCTGGATGGAGATTAGTGCCCATGGGGCCCACAGGAGAAGTGCAGGAAAAGGTTGAATGATCTGCTGCGCTCTGCCAGGGTAGCTGCAAAGTGACACTCATTAGGGCATCAGGCAATGTAAGTGTGAGTGTACAGGGATGTTAGACAGGAGTTTGGGTTGCAGAGCTCAGCAGCAGGTGGGACTTGTGCATTGAACGTGCGCCAGCCTCTTCATGCTGTCAATGTTCTATTGGTTGCAGAACAACCTGCTCGTTAATCACTTTCTGGGGAGAGCTTAGGTGCTGGCATAGGCATGCATGCTCCTAACTGCTCATGCAAACATATTGAGATGACAATCAATCCTTCTCTCTGTCTGCAGGACAAGAACATGTACAACAGGAAGGAGTGGGCTAACACCAGCAGCTGCATGCCTGATATTCGAATGCGCACTTCATTTGAGGAACAGGCCACTGAACTAGTCAGGAGGAGCAGAACTGTGCCTGTCCTGAAGGCGAGATAGGACTCCACCAGGAAGCCAGTGAGGATGCCTCCAGTCTGTAGTTCTCAGATGCAACCACAAATTGAAACATTACTTTCACAGGGGAGCCTGCTTAAGCATTCACTAAATCTTTCTTTTCTCCATCCCAGGTACCAAAAAGAAAAGGAGGAGGCATTCAAAGGTGTGAAATTTGGTTCCCCTATCATAGTCCAACAATCAACTCGTGTAGATTCACTTCTCTCACATTGTCGACATAGTGATTACTCACTAATCCCACATATGCATGCTTAAGCACTGGCCATTAGTTGAGAGTGTCTGGCCTTGCATCAATTCATTACTTGAAGCTCACCATGTTCTGAGCTCTGAAAATGATGTCTGCACACAGTGATCAGCGAGGTCATTGCATCTCCTGCTGCTGTTACCCTGACGTAAGATGTGGATGGATGAAAGATGCCTCAAGGGGAGTTAAACATGCTATGCAAGGGGTAAGGAACACCATAGATGCAGTTTCAGGGTTGAAAGGGTGAAGTTCTACCCTGTGTTCTTAACAGGAGAAAACCAGAACCTTCCTTACATGTTTGGAGAAGGCTGTACTGGGTGTGTCCAATTGTTACTGGCTGTCCTTGGTGATTTGTCATTTTGATCTAACATGCAGGTGAAGGCTACAACTGAGAAGGCAACAGGCAAGTTAGTCTTGACTGCAAGAGGGATTGAGTGTAGGATTAAAGAGATCTGTGTGCAGTTGACTGAAGCTTTTATCCACCCTCACATGGAGAATTGTGTGGCCTCTTCATCTCCTTATCAAGGGTTACAATAGACCCCGCATAAAGGAATTGCAACCAAAGTGCACCAGACCTCATTGAGGAACCAAGGTATTATTCCATGAGGTGAGAGAGAGTAGAATGGCTGGTATGCTGGACTGTGCTGAGAACTGTGAGGCTATCTATGTGAAACATCATCAGCCCATACTGGGATCTGCAGATTCCAAGCAGGAACGATGTTTAATTTTGCTGGGGTGTCCAGAATGATGGATCACAGTCTCACATAAACACTGAGACTAGCAGGAGTCTCTGCAATTGGAGGGTCCAGAGTGGTTGCTACTCAACAACCCATAGTGCAGGTGAGGCACTGTCATTGAGTGGACTCCAAAGTAACCTCAAAACTTTTTGGGATTAGAAAGATGTCAAGGAATATGGGGTTACTATGCATGAACGGCGACTGGGGAGCAGGAACACAAACTTCTCTGATCAATCTGCATAGAGGAGCGATTTCCAGGGCCAAATGTGTTTTCATGCTGCTCCTCCTGGTTCTGCCTGAAAGGTCTGCCCCCCATTGGAAGCAGGTGTGAGACATGAGTGCATACCTGCCGAGATAAGATTTCATGTTTCTTTCAAGGTGCCATGCATATCTTTGTGAGGACATGGGAAAAATGTCATTTCAACTTACAGGTGCCCAAGGTCACGGGAGAACAGTGCTGAGCAGATTCTAATGTGCGTATTTAGAGCCAGGGCTCTGTATATCAGCATAGTTTGGCACATGAAAAGGATCAAACCACCAGCAGGCCAGACATTAAGTAGCGCAATTTAATTCAGGCATCATAAATCAAGGCATATGAGAATAAAGTATAATATCCGTTAAAAAAAAAGCAGCTGCAGCCTGCCAGCGAGCAGAGGAAATAAAACTAAATAGTAAAGGAAGTGTATCGGCAGCTTACTCTGCCAGGGACCTGATAGCTATCAGATTGTCATGGGCCTCCTTACCATGTCATACCCTTGTAATGGCCTCTGCATTTGCCTCTATGACATCTCAGCCCTCGTCATCACCAGCCCCTTTACTGTCTTCATCATTGGAGGAGACATCTCAGTCCTCCATGTCTCCCCCAGCCAAGACATCCCTTCTTTGTAGTGCCACGTTATGCAGAACGCAGCAGACAACAATGATCCAAGACACTCTGTGTGGTTAGTTTTGGAGAACCCCTCCAAACAACTGAAGGATCATCTATAGGAGGCCTATTATCTGCTCAATCATGGCCCTAGTGGAGGCATGTGTGGCACTGTAGCTCTCCTCAGTGGCACTCTGCAGACGGTGAACTGGCACCATCGGTCAGGTCTTCTGGTGGAATCACTTGTCTCCAAGGAGCCAGCTCTGCAATACCTGAGGTCCTTCAAAAACTTATGGCACCCGTGGTTCAGAATGTAGGCATCATAAGAGCTCCTGGGTAAATGAGCACAAACATGGGGGATGTGTCTTCTGTGATCACTTTCAGCTGCAAGTTCAAAGAATGGAAATCCTTCCTCTTTATGAATGTAACTGGCTGATGCCAGGAGGTTCTCAACGCCACATGTGTGAAGTCAATAGCCCCTTACACTTGTGGGAAACCTGCGATTGCTGCAAAACCCAACTCTCTGCTGCCTGGCTTTCAAGATCCAGGCAGAATTGGACAAATTGGTGCACTCTCCTGAAGTGGGCATCTTCACCTCCTGTACGCATTTCTGTGCCTTTGACTGGGAAATACCACACAGGTCCCCGGTGCAGTCTTGGAAGGAGCCACTGCAAAGAAGTTTAGTGCAGCAGTGACTTCTAATGCCACTGGCGTGGGATTGCCTCCAAGTCCTTGCAGCCACAGGTTCTCATGGAGAAGCTGACAGATGTGAGCAACCACATTTCAGACATCCTAAAGCATCTCCAGCATTGCCTTTCACCCACCTGTAAATTACTGCACCACCTGCGATATACCTGAGGTCGGGCCAAAACTTGCTGTTGCACTGGCCCCTGGTCGCCAGCATCCTGACCTTTTTGAGGCCCCGCTGCCTCTTGCTGTTTGGCCATTGCTCCTCCTGGCCCTCTGATAATCTGTGCTGGTTCCTCCTCCTCATCTGGATGACAGCCAGTAGAAAGGCAGGGTTGCCTGGAGCCTGCATCATCTAGGCCTCATGCAGTAATCTATCTTGTCAGCATATTATTTGTAGATTAGCCTCCACCTCTGAGCCACCAAGCCAGTGCTAAGTCTGGTGCCTGGCTTCTGTCCAGACATGGCGTCCCCACAGCACCCCTTCCAGGTGAAGGACACCCTGGAGGACCAGAGATGAGTGTTCTTCCTATTCATACTTGACTGTGCATGGAGACAGTGCGCAGTGACCAGGGTGATGACAGCCAGGGTGAGACAATGGTAAAAACAAAAAACTGCGGATGCTGGAAATCCAAATGGTCCCTCTCTGAAGTGTCTAGGATAATGGAGGCAAAATGTATAGTGCCTGACTAACCCTCAGACACTATTCATTTTGCCTCCATTATCCTTGACACTTCAGAAACGGACCATTGCCTTAGCATCATAGAAAGTCTTAAAACATGAGCCATGATCATTTCAGGGAGGAAAAGGTTTTGGAGTCGGGAATTTGATGTCGTTCACCACCCTTGGATACATTCAACTCCCTCTGACAGCAGCAGATGTCAAATCGCACAGATTAAATGGCAGCTCAAGACTTGATGGATTCTTGCTGGAATGCGACCCATTAGTCATGGAGCAATGCTGGTTTATTGAGCATTGGAACCTTGAGAGCATAACTCAGTTGAATCTGATTTTTCATGGAGTGGACTCGTAATTATTAGGGTACCCCTTCACAAGGCATTAAACTCCTCCCAACCATTCTGAGACCTCTCCCATATCGAATGCTGGCCAGGTTTTACGAACTTCACAACAACCTTCAGAGCTTCAGCATGTTGCGTGAGGTTTGCCAGCACATTAAGCCTCCCCTGTTACCCACCAAGTTCCCATCCTCTGCCAAAATCACTGCCTTCTCATTTCCCTCCCTCCTGTAACCATTCCACTTCCCCACAGTTGTCCTGGGCTCAATTATCATTTACGTTGACATTCCTACTCTCCCCTTCACTTCTCCTCTTCCCTGTCGACATGAACATGCCCCGCCTGACCCTAGCCCTTCCGGTTTTCGAGGCTATCTGTACCCAGGCTTTCTGTGACCCCCCCCTCCCCCGCCCCCGCCCCCTGAAACCATCCACTACCCCCATGAGCCTAGCACTTCCACCCTACTTGATCCAAATCCTTCCTCTGGCTGTGACTGGACTCGCTGAGTCTCAATACCCTCCTTCAAACCCCAGGACCAAATTCAAGAACTCATGAACCACACCCTTTAGACACATTTCCCTATGGATGATGCTCACTGCCCAGAGAGGCTTTCCACCGCCCTACAACAGGACCAAGCTTACCCATGCTTACCTTTCTAACATGCCCAGAACAGTCTGGCTTCCTTCCTTGAACACCCTTCTAAAGAAGCCTCGGCAGTTTGTCTTCCTTCCCTGGACACCCTTCGAAAGAAGTCCCAAACAGCCTGTCTTCCTTCCCTGGACACCCTTCTAACTAAGTCCCAGTCTGTCTTCCTTCCCAGACCCAAGGCAGCCTCCCACCCTTCCCTGCTTAGCCTGCCTCCCCTGTCTAGCCTCCACTTCACCCTTGCCAGCTGGTCCTCCTCCCCCTTCCACTCCCACCCCCACCCCCCCCCCGCCCCGCCCCTCACGCAGCTTGGCCAAACACCACCCAATCTCAATCAAGAAGTTGACATTTGTGAGCAGTCCCCTAGATGGCCAAAGTAGCGGCTACTCACTTCAAGGTTGTGGAAGAAGTCAACTTCATTGGGTGCAAGCCACTTTTATACAGTTGTAAATTCCAATTTTGGATTGGCCGGGAACTTAATTTGGAGGGGAAACTTAATTCTGGAGAGCTGGTCTTTCAATGTGCATGCATTAGCAAAAGGCTTCCCGACAATGTTCAGTGGGAAGTTCTACCTGCCTTTTAAGTCTTGAGAACATAATTGTAAATTTTCATCCCGCCGCCGGGAAACTGATTTTTGGCCTCATGCCAAATTAAGTTCCCGCACCCACCAAGCTTCCAGATGCTGGCGGGACTGGAAGATTGCAACCAACGATCCTAGGTTAGCCCTTTGCCACCCTTCTGGATTCATGGGTGGGGGAGGTCCGCTTCTCTGGGAAGTTTATTTCATCCAGTTGCGATCCTGCTGCCGCCTATTCGGGTGACATTTGGTGCAGGCTGTGTCAGTGCTTCCCTCACCCACAGGCAGTTTAAACTCGCGAGAGCTCCGTCCCAGCACTGGGATTTGGCGCCAAATCGTTGTCACTATGGCGACGGGGAAAGAGCCGAGGAGTAGGAACCTTCCCTGGTAAGAGCAGCGGGGAGGGAGCGGATAAAAGTTGGCCGTGCCCGATAGACGGAGGAAAGCCTTTTTTTTGTTGTTCTGCATTGTACCGGAGCTTTGGAAGCGGCTGCTTGTCTTACACCACCCCCCGCGGAGTGAGCGGCCGTTGGGCCCGGCTGGGCGGCGCGCGCGAGCGAGCTGCGGATTTGAAATGAAATGGAAAGTCCGCGCGCCCGCCTGCCCGGGCCGCACTCTCCTCTGACTGGGTCGGGGACTAGACCGAGGATGGCGGCTTAGCACCTCCCCGGGTGTAATATGCATGTGGCCTTGGGTGGGGGGCACGGCTCCCAGCAGCTTGCTGCCAGCCACGGGCAGGCCTGCTCCTCTGTAGGACTTGCAGGCTCCAGAAAGCCTCAGCTGACTCGGGTCTTTATATCTATTCATTACAATCCTCTGATACAGTCAACAGTGCTTTCTTTAAACAAAAACATAACACTAATGAAAGTGCATTTCGTAACTATTCAAATTTGACATTATATGAAATGAGTTCAGTTTCCTTCAGAGCAGTATGTGGTGCTATAAATTGCCAGACTCCATATATTGACAGTTTACATTTCATATCAAACATTCTTTGCATACAGCCAGAGCATGGTGACCAACTGTCCTGTATTTTAAGGAATTGTCCCTTATTTTTATTGCTTGTCCCATGTACCTTAAGGGATGCCTTTCATCCTTTAATTTCTGATCCTATGGAGTCTTGGGCTTGAGTGATTTGAATGGGACTACAAGTGAGTTGGCTAGCAGAGAGAGATGATAATGTGACTCAGTAAGATACATTGTAAATTTTAATTGACTTTAAGCCCTGCCCCTTATCACAATAATCTCAAGAACATCCCTCCCCCCCAAATACTCACCAGCAACCCCCACCACCTGCACTACCTCTCTTGGTCAAAGTATGCCTTATAAAATAAGAGTTGTTCCAGCCCCTCAGTATATTATGGTGGGAGGACCTTAGACTGTGGCCTTTCCCTGTTGAGCTTTTGAGGTACTGCCTCATGCTTTAGTGCATCCCTCAGCATGTAGCCCTGGACCTTGAAATGATTCAGTCTGCAACACTTGGTCACGGACAGCCCTTGCACTTAAAGACAACAAGTATCAGGCAGACAGTAAAGTGTCTTGCCGAGCTAATGGTTCTCCAGCAGCAGCAGTTGATGCAGGTTGGCCACTTGGTTCTTCTGCCAATCTTGTTCATTTGGTCAGTTCTTTTTTTGTTTTAGTGCTGTGTTGATGTTCATTCCAAAGTCCGCCCCCTTCCCCTACACAGCTGAATAGGGTGCTAACTTCTTCCCCAAAGATTTGGGCAGAGGGGGCTTGGGGGTGGATAGTTGGGGGACTGGACATCAAGGATTCACATCCAGTGCTGGCTGCAGGTACTCAACTTTGGGGTACCCAACCATTACACTTGAACAGAATTCCAGTTCTCAACCCTGCTAAGATGTGTATATCTGAAATTTGTTGTTGGTATAAAACTAAAATCGTAGCAATTACAGCACTAAAGAAAGGGGCATTCAGCCCATCATGCTTGTGCTGAAGCTAACGTTTTCCTTCTAAGTATTTACTGTGTGGAAAGATTTCTTCTTACTTTCCTTTTGTTCTTGCAGAAATAAGCCCGTGTTTATCTCTGATAATTTGGCGTGTAGTGGAACCTAGCTTTTCACAAGTTACCCTCCTAAAAACCTTTCAGAATTTTGAAAACCTCTATTAGAACTGACTTTACCTTCTCTGCTCCAGTGAAAAAAAGCCCCAAATTGTTTTGGCTCTTTCTTTAAAACTACAACTTTTGAGTCATTACGTTATTTGAGTGAATCTTCACTGCATTCTTTCAATGTCAAAAATGTCCTTTATTTAATGGAGTAGCCAGAACTGCAAGCAATACACGAACTGTAGCCTAGCCAATGTTTTGTACAAAACTAATATTACTTGCAGTCAATGACCTTGTGCAAGCCTTCAAGAAGAAAACAAGATAAAAATGTCTGGCCTGGCTTTTGTAAATGTTTTAAAAACATTTATACTCAGCACACCCCGTGTACAAAGTATATTTGATATAATATTTTGTTTTAGGACTGCCCTTCCCTATTTTCTGGTGTTACCATTAAAAAATGAAAGCTTATGTATTTGGGATCATGGCTCAACATCTGTAATGTAATTACAGAATTGCTGCAGTGAGGAAGGAGGAATTAAAAATTTTCAATTTACACAATCATAAATGAAAGTCACCCAATCACTCTTAGCCAGTTCTATGTGGTGCTCCCCTGGTAACCTGCGATGAAGTGAAGGCAGCCTGCTCGTTTGTGTCTGCTTGCAGCCGAGATGCCCAGGACAGTCGTCCTTTTTGTGGAGGTGCCAGTGGGGGCGCCTCCAAAGGCTGCTGCACTGGTGTCAATGCAGGGGCAGCCTTCATCACAAGGCCCTGCTACATAGATGGTCCCTTGCTCAGAGGGGCCAAGCAGACAGATGATGATAATGGTGCTCCGTGAGGAGTGGCACTGTTATCCTCATCAGAGTGCCTCAGCTCTTTGGTGCTCTGGATTGCTAGAGGGAACCATCAGTTGGGCCACAAATGGCATCCGCTCCATGTTTCTTTGCACCATTACTGTTACTGACTGATCAATGCTACAGAAGGTAGCATGTATTCTGTCAGTGTGCTGTTCTTGCATCTACATGAGTGCTGCTCCATGTGGTTCTCCATGAGGCTGGCCACTCTCAATGAAGAAGCTCATCAGTTCTAAACTCTAAGCCATGATGATGCACATGGGCTGAACAGACCCCTCCATTCTTAGCCCAGGACTCCACACTACCTCAAGGAACTCCAACATGTGGGCACATATCTCGCGCTGCCAATCAAGCTAGAGCTGTCTTGTGTATGATTCCCAAGGCTGTGCATCCGTACACAGCTGAGCCTGACTATGTCTGTTCTCCATCATCTGAAAGGGACTGTCCACTGCTGCCCCTGCCTTTCTCACCTTCTCTTGCTCACTCATGATGTGCTTTTCATCCAGTACCACCATTTCTAACCCTGCATGATTACCTGTATCTGTGTTGGTGAGGGTGCACTTGAATGATGTGACATTTCTGGGTCTATGGCTTCTATCTTGTGTAGGACCCTTGTCCTACAGCACTGCCATGCTCTTTCTCCGCAACTGACTGGCCCTGTGGGAGACAAAAGGTCATGAGGACTCACCTCTGATAGCAGATGCCTGCAGAACTGAGACTTCCCAACGAAGCTGAAGCTTTGGTCTACTGTTAGATGCGAAGGAGTGCAACTTATCCCTTTCATCTATAGAACTCAATATCTTTTCACCCTCTCCCACAGGTATTCCATTGGCCACTTCCTCATGCAATGCCACCCTCATGATGTCAGATACTGTCTCCTCTATTGAAGTCAGTATAGTGAGCAGAGGCACTCCTCCACCTGTGCAATCCCTCTCCCTAGCATTGTGTGACCTCTTCTGCAAGGACAAAAGTGAGAGAGATTAGGCAATGCTGGCTTCTCTCACTAATTCCAGCAGCTAATTTAAATGAGATGCTGCATTTATGCTGCCAGCCCCTCAGTAGTGCTAGGGATTTCAACCTTGTTGATGGGTCAGTAATTACCCTAGGTATACTGCATGTTCAAAAGTGCCATGCATCCTCAGTCTACTCAGCTAGTGCATTTGTTGGTGGCTGCAGACTTGGAGGTCTATCATCTGAGTGTTGTGCTGCACTCACCTAGACAGACAAAGAAGGTTATTATACCTCTTATAGCACGATATTCAAGTTCTCCTCACGGCTCTGTGACGGCTCACATGCTCTGCCACCTCCAGCCAGGCTTGCTTGGTTTGGCTGAGTGGCCTTCTCTTGGGAGCAAGATGCCTTGCCTTCATTGTACCACCACCAGCCACACCTCAAGAGTGACATCACTTAACCTTGGGGCAGTCCTGTCACAGGTGCCTAGCCTCTGACTCTACTCCTCCTCCTCACTTCATGCCTGAACACCGTCGTCGTGTCTTCCCCCCCCCCCCCCCCCCCCCCCACTTCCCCCCACATGGCTGCTTTCTCCCTCAGAGTGTGGTCAGGACTTGGAAGTGGTACTGACTGGTCACAACCCCAAATGAAAATTCCTGATCTTTAATCTCTGTGTTGAAACGTCTTTTAAACTGTTCCAGTGTTTGGAACTTTGCACGTATGTGTATAGGTGTGTATTGTACATAAACAAGTGCTGGTTATCAGATGGTATGCCTACCATGCATCCTTGAGCCTTCACAGTTGCCCTGGTGTTGTAGAATCATGTATGCTGTGAAATTGATTTTATCTACTTTAAGTTAAAAATTTTATTCCAGGGTGGAAAAGTATCGGCCCCAGACCCTGGATGACCTTATTTCGCATCAGGACATCCTCAATACAAGTGAGTTGTTATCGTCAACATAAGATAGAAGTTTGCTCTAAAGATTGAAGTTACCTATAATTAAAAATAGAAAATACTGGAATTGCTCAGCAGGTCAGGCAACATCTGTAGAGAGAAACGGAGTTAATGTTTCATCAGAATTCTGCTGAATATTTCTCTCTCCACAGATGCTGCCGGACCTAAGGAGTATTTCCAGCATATTCTGTTTTTATTTCAGATTTCCAGCATCTGCAGTATTTTGCTTTTGAAGTTACCCAATATGTTTCTGTCTAAATCAGAAAGAAAGAAGAAAATTTCCTGCAACAAGTACATATTTATCTGATTGGGATATTACATTGCTGTAGTTATGTGTAAAGGGACATCTTGAGTTTAAGCTTTAATTAACATTTAAGTCACAATTTAACAGAATATGTGTGGCAAAGTCTGATTTCATTGTACTTTGTATTGGGGATTAATCTTAAATGTATTACACTGTGCTACCTGAAGACTTTTCTTCTGGTAATTTATCCCTTAGTGGTTACTATAAAATATGTATAGTTTCCCTGCAAAGGGTTCAAGTAACGTAGCACTTTAGTGCTTAATTAAATGTGTTGAAGGTACTGCAGGTATTTATGATACATGACTGTACTTTATAGTAAACTGGTGGCATGTGAATTCTTCTTTCTTATCTCGGGTAAGAGACTAAAGATGCTGTTTTCCACAAGCTCCATAATGAAATATAGTACAAAATATATTCTCTGAAATTGCTGTGTTTCTTGGCCACATTCATATCTATACTGAACTTTTTTGCACCGCTTTAAACTGTCTGTTTGCTGCAGCAACCTCCAAGGAATTAAGTGTCTCCAAAAATACCGACAAATATTGCTTGTGATTCCATTAACCTTCTTTATCACCAAAGATTGATGTGCTTTACTGAGAAATTAATGCAATGAACATTTTTTAAATAAATATTTCTTGTCTTGAGTTTTTTTCAGCATAGAACCACATGAAATCATTAAGACTAATAAACTTCATGAATTGAACAAAATGTTATATATTGCATGGAATAATTTCAAGACTTTGATTAGATCACACTCTTCGTGACACCTTCTGGTCTTTATTGTTTTGTGTGATATACCATAGGCTTACTATTTTGAAGTTCTGTTTGTGCCAGAAATCATCCAGGTTGGGATTTTACAGCCTTGCCTGCTGCCGGGATCAATGGACTTCTGGCTGGGCTGCCGAACCCCCCGTGACGGGTCCTGCCATGATGGGGCTGGAAAATCCTGCCCCTATGTCTTTTGATACTGATCTTTGGTTTTAGTATTCGTAGGACAATCCAGTGGGGTTTGAAATGTTAACTGGGGCACAGGACTGGGTTGAGCGATGAACCAACAGTTAGTATGTGAATGAAAAGAATGTGAAGGTGTAGTACAATAATCTTACATTTTAGGAAGGTGTAAAACTTGCCTGGAAAATCATTTACATTTTCCTTTTTAAGCTACCTATGATTTAAAAGTAGGTTTATATGGTACTTTACGTAATTTGCAGTATGGGAGACACAGACAACTCCTGCAAGGTAAAAAGAATTGCAAATATCTAACTAAGATTAGAGAGGGAAAAATATGTTCACAGAAGTTCTTAAAGATAACCTAGAAATCAAAGATTCTTGTAACAATGCAAGGGGTGGGATTCTGCTTTTTTTCCTGTTGCTCTTTGCTGCCTACCATCTCTGTATACTGTGACCCACTGCTACACAAGCAAAATGTCAGATTGAAATTTGAGATGTGTGTTTGACTTCAGTGCCAGGCCCCAAATTATTAACATTAAAAGCTCCTGTGTCTATGTGAGAGTTTTCTGAAAGGTCATTAGTATCATAAGCTTAACTTCATTGTTGGTTTCAAATTTGTTGTTGGGTGATGGTCATGTTAAGCTACATTTCTTCTATTACCTATCTATATTAATCTTCTAAAAGAAATTTTAAAAAATAAGTAATAGGGCAGTAGGTAACTGATACTATGTGCATGGATTCAGTGCAATCTGTCATTAGTCCTAAACATATATTTTTTCTCCTTAAATGAGATGAAAAGATGACCTGTTCCAGGTTATACACTTGAGTTGGTCTGCAGGAGTTAATGTGCTGCTGATATTATTAAAAATGTTTCATAATTTGTCTCAAAAAATCTTTGAATTTCAGTGCATTTCTGTTCACAGCTTTTGAGAGTGAAGTATCAAAGTTTGCTGATGGTACCAAGCTAGGTGGGAAGATAAGCTGTGGAGAAGACACAGGGAGGCTGTAAAGAGACTGAATCATCACTGAATCCCTCAATATTAACATCCTGGGGGATTACCATTGACCAGAAACTGAACTGGACTAGCCATATAAATACTGTGGCTACAAGGGCAGGTCAGAGACTAGGAATCCTGCGATGAGTAACTCACCTGACTCCCCAAAGCCTGTCCATCATCTACAAGGCACAAGTCAGGAGTGTGATGGAATACTCCCCACTTGCCTGGATGAGTGCAGCTCCCACAACACTCAAGAAGCTTGACACTGTGTAGGACAAAGCAGCCGGCTTCATTGGCACAACATTCACAAACATTCACTCCCTCTGCCATTGAGGCACAGTAGCAGCGTGTACTATCTACAAGATGCACTGCAGAAACTCACCGAGGCTCCTCAGACGGCACCTTCCAAACCCATGATCACTACCATCCAGAAGGACAAGGACAGCAGATAGATGGGAACACCACCACCTGGAAGTTCCCCTCCAAGCCATACACCATCCTGATTTGGAAATATATTGCCGTTCCTTCACTGTCGCTGGGTCAAAATCCTGGAACTCCCTCCCTATCAGCACTGTGGGTGTATCTACATCACAGGGACTACAGCAGTTCAAGAAGGCAGCTCACCACCACCTTCTCAAGGGCATTTAGGGATCGGCAATAAATGCTGGACCAGCCAGTGAAATTCACATCCCCTGAATAAATGAAAAAAGATATAGACAGGTTACTTGAGTGAGCAAGATGACAGATGGGGTATGATGCAGGGTAGTGTAAAGTTATTCACTTTGATCGTAAGAATAAAAAAGCAGAATTTTTTTTAAAGGTGTGAAACTTGGGTGTGCTCGTACAAGGAACGCAGAAAATTAGCATGCAGATGCAGCAAATAATTAGGAAGGCAAATGGCATGTTGGCTTTTATTGCAAGGGGATTAGAGTACAAAAATAAAGAAGTCTTGGTATAATTGTACAGGGTTTTGGTGAGATCACATCAGGAATAGTGTGTGCAGTTTTGGTCTCCACGTTTAAGAGGATATAATTGCAGTGGAGATGATGCAGCAAAGATTAACTAAATTGGTCCCTGGGATGAGCGAGTTGACCTATGATGAGAGGCTAAGTAACTTGGGCTTATATTCTCTGAAGTTTAGAAGAATGAGAGGCAATACCATTGAAATCTACAAAATTCTGAAAGGGCTTGATAGGGTAGATGCCGATTGTTTCCACCGGTCAGGAGCCTAAAACATGGGGCATAGTCTCAGAATAAGGGGCTAATGATTTCGAGATGAGGAGGAATTACTTCACTCAAAAGGGTTGAGAATCTTTGGAATTCTCTACCCCAGAGCATTGTGATTGAGGGTTGAATACACTTAAGGCTGGGATAGACAAATTTTTGGTGTGTCAGGGAATTAAAGGATATGGGGAGCAGGTGGGAGAATGGAGTTGAGCCCAAAATCAGCCTTGATTGTATTGAACAGCTTAACAGTCCATATGGTCTATTCGTGCTCCTATTTCTTGTGTTGTGTTGTGTTCCCATGTTCCAAGTATGTGTGTCTTTCTGGACTACATTACACAAAATGAATTTGGAACAAATTGTTCTTGGATTCTTGATGTTTCTGGAGAGCTGATTTATAACATTTTAGTGGGCCCAAAACAGCTCTGAATCTAAGCTAGTGAATTAAAAGCAATCAAAATTGCAAAAGCTTTGGACACTGATGAGACGGCTGATGGTAGACCTTGCATTGAAAAGGAAAGTAGTAGGATGATTTATTTTTGTACAGATAATTCATTCTCTGGATGTTGGGATGTGATTCCCAAGTCAAAAAATCCGTAAAGAACTATTTGAAAGGTGCCAATTATACCTTTTGGTGACAAATGTAACTATCAATTTGTTCTCAAAAGTGTACATGAGAGGAAATTGAAGTTGGCAACCTATAATAACTGAAAACTTGTTTATACTGAGAGAAGAGTTGTGTGCTTTGGGCAGGAAACTGCTAGTCTTTTAGGAATTCATTTTAAGATCCTGACTGTTTTGTGAATCATTAAGGTAAGAAGAGCAGGATCAACAATGATCGTGTTGTAGCGCTGCTCAAGTTGGAGTGCAAACATACCCATTACTGCGCTAGTTATCTCTTTTGGTAACCATTCTTTCATGTAAAAGCATTGAAATGTGTACACGTCTTGAAAAGTTCTTTAAACTGCACAGAGCTACTATTTGATGTGTCCACCTCAGTTGCTTGTAATTTATGTATGTAAATTGAACTTAAAAATATTTTTTAAAATGGGACTTAGCTGACCTGCATGCAGCAGGGAAGCCGGTGGCAGGTTTGGAAGCTAATGTAATAGAGCCATGGCATAGCCCACTTCAATTGCTTAGTCACGATATTATCATCCTGCTTCTGGGTTTCCTAGCCATTCAGAGAGGGTGGGCAGTCTGATGTGCCGAATCTGTCAAAAGAAGGGTTTCTAGTTAAAGTAACCCTGGCGGGGTCAAAATGTTGAACTGTACATTGATTCCTATAGCGTCAGCAATTACAGGAACGGAAAGGAAATCTGGGAGGGCTGCCTCCACATCTCCCCTCCCCCTCAGGGTCTTGGACTCTTACCAGCAGGTTCTGCTGCAGGATTTGCCAAGGATGGGAAGACTTGGATGAAGTTGGCCCTGGACGTAAGCAGCAGGTCCCTTGAACCTGGAGACAGTGCCGAAGATATTCAAGGATGTCAGGAGGGCAGGAAAAGTGATACAACACTTTCAGATGCCTAGCCCCATACCATAACGGATCAAGAGTAGGCAATAGTTCATCAGATTGTTGACCCTCCTGGTTACCGCAGGGAAATTTTAAGAATTGATGAGATTCCAGTGGCAGGTCATTTAGGAATAAAAAAGACTTGGGTTGAAATACTGAAGCACTTTTATTGCCCAGAATTGCATAGAGATATGCTTGCATTTTGTAAGACATGTCACATATATCAACTGCTGGAAAGCCCCAGCTGCTGATTAAACCAGCTCCATTGACTCCGATACCCGCTTTTGATGAACCATTTGGTAGGGTTCTAGTGGATTGTGTGGGCCCCTACCCAAAACCACAATGGGGTATCAATATCTTTTAACCATCATGGATTTGTCTACCCAATTCTGCCCATAAGAAAAATTACTGCAAGGGTGGTAATTGAAGTGTTAATTCCGTTTTTCATCAGATATGGGTTACACAAGTTCAGTTTGATCAGCGATCAAATTTCATATCTCAAGTATTCTAGGAGACACACTGTAACTTGGGAGTAAAGCAGTTAAATCACTTGCATAGGAGGGCATAGGAAAGATGCCATCAAACCTTAAAAACTATGTTAGAGCTTATTGCCTTGAATATCCAAGAACTGGGATAAGGAAATTTCATTTTTATTGTTTGCCTTGAGAGATGCACCTAATGAGTCAACTGATTTCAGTCCCTTTGAGTTTGTCTATGGCATGAAGTAAGGGGACCACTTAAATTCATCAAAGAGAAAGTTATGGCTCAGGAAGAAGAAATTACTCCCTTAGATTGTATGCCCAAGTTTTGAAGAAGACTGTCGAAAGCATGCGCAGTAGCTCGGGAGCATCTAAGGTTTCCCAACAAGTAATGTGAAATCAAATGGATAAGGCAGCTGAAACTCAAACTTTTAAACCTGTGCATAAAGTACTAGTTCTGTTACCTTTGCTGGGTGAACCACTGAAGTCTAGGTTTAATGGACATTATTATTCCTCAACAAAAAAGAGACTCAATGAAGTAAACTATGTAATTTGTACCCAGGACAGAAGTAAATATCAACAGGTGTACCATATAAATGTGTTGAAATGGTATTATGGCAGGGAGGCTAGTCAACCAATGTGTGCACTCCAGGTAGTAAAGGAGGAAAATGGTAATATGAATACACTTGAGGGTTCAAACTATGAGTCAGGGATTGAAAGTTCTCAGATTGAACCCCCAGTAATGAAATTAGCCATATGGAGGTGTTCAAAAAAGTGTGAATAGAATATTACACCATCTTCCAGAGAAGTCTCACAGTGACATAGCCAAACTGCTAAAAATATGAAACTGGGGCAAACTTCTTCAGCTATGCATGATGTTGATGTGGGAAATGCTATACCCATCAAACAAAGCCCTTACTGACCCAATCCTGGAAAATTGGTTCAAGTCAGAGAGGACATTAAGTTTTTACTGGACAATTATATTATCGAACCAAATCAAAGTAGCTGGAGTTCTCCAGTCATACTGGTACCAAAACCGATGGATCTTCAGTCATACCGGTACCAAAACTGATGGATCACTAAAATTCTGCATTGATTACCGGTAAAGTAATTCTGTAACAAAACTGATTCTTATCCAATTTCCCAACTTGAGGACTGCATTGGAAATTCAGACTTTGTTAGCAAGATCAATTTGCTAAAAGGTTATTGGCAAGTTCCACTAACAGATCAAACCAGAGAAATCTCTGCTTTTGTAACCCCAGATGGCCTGTACCAATGTAAGGTTATGCCATTTGGAATGAAGAATGCACCAGCTACTTTTCAAAGATTATCAAACCTAAGCATTTGCCAGATTGCCTAACTGTGTGAATATTGATTGTCTATGGTAACACTTGGGAAGAGCATGTGGAACACCTGAGTGCTGTATTTGATAGACTACAGAAAGCTGATTTGGTGGAGTGAGTTTGCCAAGGCCAAAGTCACCTATTTGGAATATGTCATGGAGCAAGGTTGAGTGTTGCCCTGAGAAGCTGAAGTTCAAGCAGCTATGGACTTTCCTGTCCCTAAAACAACGTGGGAAATACATCGGCTTCTTGGAATATGTAGGATTTAAAGGAAGTTTGTTCCCAATTTCAGCTCGGTAGTTGCTCCATTAACAAACTTACTGAAGAAAAATATAAAAATTAACTGGACAGAGTATTGTCAGATTGTCTTTTAGAAATTAAAAGCCATATTAATAAATGAACCTGTTTTGGCTGCTCCAAATTTCAATAAACCATTCAAAATCGCTATTGATGTTAGTGGTGTAGTCGTAGGAGAGGTGTTGCAATAAGGTGATGATATTGTTATAGAGCATCCAGTCAGTTATTTCTCAAAACTTAAAATGTAACAATGAAAATACCCTGCAATTGGGAAGGAAAGCTTGAGTCTTGTCTTGGCTCTTCAACAATTTGAAGTATATGTTTTGAATAATCAAGCAGAGACATTAATTTATACTGATTGTAATCCACTGATATTTTTGGAGAAGTTCCACATGTTTCGCTGGAGTTTGCTGCAACCCTTCAACCTAAAAATTGTTTTTCCTGACAAGATGCTCAGCGTGATTGCTGATGCTCTGTCCAGAGTTTAAAGGAAGGATGTTGGAGAGAAGGCAGTTTGAATCCTGTTACATTTAGTTTTGCCTTGGTTAAGCCCATATAATTTGTAAGTACAATGTGTAATAATGAAATATGAAAAGGTTACCTGTGCAGTATATAATCTATTTGTTAAAATGTTTGGAATGATAACTGCTATATTTTGAAACTGTCATACATAAGAATTTACCATTATAAAGCTTTCTTTTTCCCAAGGGGGTTGATTTTCGATGGAATCTGTGGCATTAAAGCTTGTATTTTTTGAGACAAATCCTAATTGAAAAAGGAAACTAAGATCAGAAACTGACTCTACCAGTTTCTGAGGAAACTAAAACTGAAACTAGGATTGAAAACCAAAATTTCTGGACAGACTGAAACTGGCTGAAACCAGTTAATAAAATATATTTTATGGCTTTGGAAAACTTTTATGTCCTGACTCAGTAACTTTATTGAATTCTTTGAGAGAGTGATGAGCATTGTGACTGAAGATATACCTTAACTTCCAAAAATTATTTGATAAAATACCACATAGGGGGAAAAATAGATGTTGAGGAATTTTACTTTTAGAACATTTATTGAATCCGTAAAAACAGAGGGTTGTTAATGGGAAGCTATCTATTTACATCAGAGTTCAACAGGGCTCTATATTGGGACCTTTATTAATGATTTAGAGAGCAGGAGGTTTAAATATAATAATTCTCAGCTTTATGGAAAATGCAGGAATTAGTAATTCAGACCAAATCAATAGGTTACAGGCTAAAGTAGAAAATTAGGTGAATGACACCTGTGTGTGGTGGATGCCATTTAATGTGAACAAGTGCAGTGTCAAGGATTTGTTTTAGGAATTCATGGGCCATGATTTATCATTTAAAAGTACCCGTCAAAGTTATGAATCAAGAAAGTAACTCATTTAAAAGGTCACTCATTTAAAAGTACACAAACTGCCTGAGAGGCTCTAGCAAAAGCTCATGGGATGTAAAGTTGTATTAATAGCACTATTAAGTACAAATGAAGAGTGCTACTCTTGGGTTATCTAAGGCTTTGCTATGCTTGTATTTGGAGTATTTCTACTCAGTTTTATTCACTGCACATGCTAAATGGTGCAGTGTAGGGCAGATAGGATAAAACTAAATTGTAGAGTTCTTAGTTATGTAAAATAACCTCCAAGTATTATAGTTATTTACTTTGGAGAAAAGTAGCCTTAGCAAGGGTGGTTACTGAAAAATTTGAAATAATGAAATAACTGTATAAAGTCCAGTTAAATGTTATTTGAAATGAATAGGAACTCAGGAAGAGGGGTTGTGCCTATAAAACCAGTAGGCAAAGGGTTCGATTAGAAATTAGATATTTTGAACAGGGTGTCATTTCCTGCTCAAACAGTGGTGAGTATAGAGTTTCCACAAGAGCATTTCTTAGTTATAATAGTTAATTAGTTGTGATTTATGATGAATCATGGGCAGCCACAGTCTGTGGAAGCTTGCTTGAAATGATCTGAGAAAAGTTTCTTTTTGAAGCGGCTCCAATTTTATACATTTTTCTCTCTTGCTGCAACAACGAGAAAAGGGAGCAAGGTGGTGAATGAACTATGTGAGCCTGCTCTGCTGACTGAATGCTGGGCTTAATACTGTTTGCTCACCCTTCTTATAAGTCTGGGAACACTTGAGAGGATCAAAGCTGTGGTCTGGGAGCACAGAGGTGGGGTTGTCGGAGTGTATGGAGTCAGGGTGGGGTGGTTGGTTGGGGGGTCGACAGGAGAAGACTGCCAGTACTTTGGGAGGATGGTTGTGACTTAGAAGCACTTGGAGAAGTTGGAACTGAGGCCTGCAGAACTTGAATGACATAATGAGCCTGTTAGCATAAGGGCAAGGCCAAAGGACCAGCATGACCCCTCATCCTCCCATCCCTACTCATTTCAAACAACACCTAACTGGCCTATATCTGGTCCCTTCATTGTTTTAAACATTTCACTCATAAGTCCTTTTAAGCCTACCTTTCTCCAAAGTAAATAACTAACAGAGCCTATAACTAAATGCATTATAATTTGATGTTATCCTAGCTGCCCTACTCTGCACTCTGTCCGGTGCTTCAGTATCCTTTAACCATTTGCAGTCAATAAACCACAGGGCTCTGGTCTTACAGCATCTTGACTGTGAACAGTTAGAACCAAGTCTCCCCTCTGTGATTGGAGCTAAGTAGGTCCACAGAATTCCAGAGAAGTACTAATGATTGAACCATCCCTGGAACATTTAATGGCATATGGTGGATTAGGTTCATTACTGACTGCTGTAATATTACCCACTCGGCTCCAGATAACCCCTGCAAGATAAAGGGTTAATTAATAAGATGATCTTGGCTGAATAAGCAGTGAGACACTTGCTATTGCTTTGTGTTGGTAAACTGCATGTTTAAATGATTTGTAGGCTGTAAGACTTGGCTGATAATTTGTGCCTAAGTTCTTAAGGGCTGGGGATGTAGGATGCATCTGTATAGCATTCCTCATGAGACAAAGAGTGACTATCTATATGGATTACTCAGTAAGTTGTTTTGAAGATTCTTAGGCATAGTAATGGGTTTCAGGATTTGTCAGACAACTGGCTGACCAAAAGAAACGTAATAACAAGAGGAAGTGTCTGGAGTGGTCTTCCTTGTGCCCATTCCTCCCCACCCCCCAATCTTGAATGCAATAATTAATTTGGGTTTTGTGCAGCCATATTTTGATTATATCTAAAATCAGCTATGCAAATGCCTAACTTTTCTTTATTAAGAATGTATGCTTTTATCAGGTTTCTAATTGCCAAATGCTGTAAGCTTTACAGCCTGAAGTTTCATAAAGATGGAGAGGGTATCTGTCTTAGCCAAAATGGCGCTGGAGATCCGTTATCCAGAAGTCCCACTCCCAAACCCAGCACCCACCATTTTTGTGGGGGGTGGGGGTAACGGGGTGGATTAAATTTTCACATTTAAAATGAAGCTGCCTTCAAACAAATCCAATTTTCGCTAGTGGCTTGTCCAAAACACAACTTGTGGGCTTTATTACTTTTCAAGAGAAGGTCTAAAGCTGATGGAGTTATTTGGAGAGGTAGGGTGCCCTTTTGGAAAGGTCCAGGGACACTACCTATAATTCACAATCAATATCCTGGGGGTTACCATTGACCAGAAACTGAAATGGAACAGCCATATAAATACTATGGCTGCAGCAGGAGGTCAGAGGCTGAGAATTCTGCAGGGATTAACTCACATCCTGACTCCCCAAAAAGCCTGTTCACCATCCACAAGGCACAAATCAGGAGTGTGATGGAATACTTTCTACTTGGCCTGGATGAGTCCAGCCCCAACAATACTCAAGAAGCTCAACACCATCAAGGACAAAGCACCCACTTGAATGGCACCACCTCCAACATTTACTCCCTCCACTACTGACGCACAGTTGCAGTATGTACCGTCTACCAGATGCACTGCAGAAACTGCACTGCATCTTTTGGAGCAGTCTGGTACCCTTTCGGAGTGGTCTGGTGCCCTTTCGGATTGTTAAAAATTGACATGAATTTATATAGAAAGTAGATAAATGTCAGACTCATTGGAACTATCAAGCTGTTAAGGCATTTAAACCTCATTTGGGCTGTCAATCGTTTGGAGCTATCCAGGTATTTAATTCTCCTAACCTTCAAATATTTAAAATAAAATTCTGCAATTTAAAGAAAATCCGTGCTTGCTATTTCACTCTGTTGACATATGCCTGAGGGTTATAGGATTTGTGCTGCATCAGTCATTATCACAGTGGGGTGCCTATCAATTAACAGTTTGATTGACAGCTCCAAGTGGTTATAGATTCTTTGATGTGGGACTATGAGTACAAGTGCTTGTTTTTATAAGGGATTAAGCAGTTGAAGGAATATAAATGTAGTGAGTGGGTTTTTACCATGAAAACTTTTAGTGATTTCATCATTAGGCGCTTAGAACTTTATTTTATTTCCCCTCAGTATGCGTCATGAATCTGCCCATGCTGAGTTGGCATGGAAGGTATAAGGGTAAGGAGTAGTGGGTGGGGAGCATGGGTTAGCATGAGTTTGCACAGAGGCCATGGGGCTGGGTAAGGGGCACAGGTTGGCATGATGGGTATGAGGGCCCATATTGGACATGAGATGGCATGGGTGGACATGGGGCGTGGGGGAGATGGTGAGAGTTAGAGGGCTGTTTCTTTTTTCTTGTTTGTCTTTACAGCTGGGACAAAGTGCCAGAACACCAAAGCTGGCCTTTCAGGCAGCCCACCTCTGCTCTGTTTCAAGGAGGGGAACTTGCATTTACCTGTGCATCTGCTGCCCTTTTCCTTCTAGGTGGTAGAGGTCATGGGTTTGGAAGGTGCTGTCAAAGGAGCCTTGGTGAGTTTCTGCAATGCATCTGGTAGATGGTAAATACTGCAACTATGCTTCAGTGGTGGAGGGAGTGAATGTTGGAGGTGGTGCCAATCAGGCGGGCGCTTTGTCCTTGATGGTGTTGAGCTTCTTGAGTATTGTTGAACTCATCCAGACCAAGTAGAAAGTATTCCATCACACTCCTGATTTGTACCTTGTGGATGGTGGACAGGCTTTTTGAGGAGCCAGGATGTGAGTTAATCCCTGCAGAATTGTCAGCTTCTGACCTCCTGTTGCAGCCACAGTATGGCTGTTCCAGTTCAGTTTCTGGTCCATGGTAACTCCCCCAGGATATTGATAGTGAGGGATTCAGTGATGATAATACCATTGGATGTCAAGGACAGGTGGCTGGATTCTCTCTTGTTGAAGATGGTCGTTGCCTGACACTTGTGTGGCATGAATGTTACTTGCCACTTCTCAGCCCGAGCCTGAATGTTGTCCAGGTTATGCTATGTATTGGCACGGACTGCTTCAGGATCAGAGAAGTCATGAGTGGTGCTGAACATCGTGCAATTACCAGTGAACATCTCTACTTCTGACCTTATGATGGAAGGAAGGTCATTGATTAAGCAAGTGAAGATGTTTGGGCTTAGGACACTACACTGAGGTGATGTCCTGGGACTGAGATGATTGTCCTCCATCAACCACAACCATTTTCCTTTATGCCAGGTATGAATCCAAGTAGTGGAGAGTTTTGCCCGATTCCCATTGACTGTGGTTTTGCTAGGGCTCCTTGATGCCACACTTTAATGTCAAACGTTGCCTTAATGTCAACGGCAGTCACTCTCACCTCACCTCTGGAGTTCAGTTCTTTTGTCCACATTTGGACTAAAACTGTAATGAGGTCAGGAGCTGAGTGGCCCTGGCGGAACTCAAACTGAGCGTCAGTGAGCATTTTGTTCCTGAGTAAGTGCAGCTTGACAGCACTGTGAATGATTGAGGGTAGACTGATGGGGTGGTAATTGGTTGGGTTGGATTTGTCCTGCTTTTTGTGGACAAGGGTAAGGGTAAAGAATGGGGTGCGGGGGGATCGGCACTAAGTTGGCATATGGATCTATAAAGGGCCATGGGGTGGTAGGCATGAGATGGCATGGGAAGGGTGGTGAGGGCTGGAAGGCTGTTTTTTTGGTTTTTTTTTTTAAACACCTGGGACAAAGTCCCAGATCATCGAGGTGGGTCTTTCACAGTCCGCTGTTTCACCTGGCAGTCCCTGTGGCTGCCTCCAGACTCTTTCTGGGGCGGCAGGCTTGACACCTGTTAACATCTGTCCCTGGAATGAAAATTAGCCTACCCGGGGCACCTTCTCCTGAGTCGGGTTTGCGGAACCGGGAATTTTCCCAACAATTAATGGAGGAGGAAGGTTAGTGCGGTTCTAGGGTAAAACAGATTTTTGTGGTGAAGATTTATTTGGGGATTATAATGGAAATTAATAACTAAAAGATTGTTAGTGAGATACTAAGATGGCTGCTAAAACCACTTACAAAAACGTTTTGAGCTGTTTAACTAGTTGGCTTTATATTACCTGTTGGTTGTTGTTTTCTTACCAGTCGTATTGAGCGCAGTTGGCATTGCTGAGCTAACGGTGATGTTTTGTGAAATAGAAACAGAAAATGCTGCACTCAGCTGGTCAGACAGCACTTGTGGAGAGAGAAACAAAGTTAATGCTTCAGGTCAATGACCTTTCATTAGAACTGGCTAATCTGCTGAGTGTTTACAACATTTTCTGTTTATATTTCAGATTTCCAGCATTCCGATATTTTGCTTTTGTTTTGGTGATGACATGCTGTGAAATGTTTTTATCAATGTGATTGAATATGAAACTTGAGATAGACCAGATTTTGAGTGTGGCACTTGCCTAATCCCATGCCCTTTAGGCATATGCTATTTGCAAGATTTTTAATTACATAGACTTTACATACTTAAGAGTATATTAAAATGGCTTGCTTTAAAGGTCTGTATATTTGTAAATAATGAATTAATATAGTTAGCAAAATATTTGTGAAACATTTAACATAGCTGAATCTACATTTAACAATAAAACTGGGCGATACAAGACCAAAATTACATCCTTTGGATTTGCTTCATTTCAGTTCAGCGGTTTATCAGTGAAGACCGGTTCCCTCACATGCTGTTCTATGGGCCACCAGGAACTGGGAAAACATCTACTATTTTGGCCAGTGCCAAACGGCTGTATAAGGACAAAGAGCTAAACTCAATGGTTTTAGAGGTAACAACTGAATATTTCTGAATCCTAAAATATTGCAATGTGGCATTGCATCATACAGTGGAATGCAGCTTTAATTATCCTATTAGCAGTCCGTAAAACCAGGACGTGTTTAAAGGCATTCTATTTAAGGAGATGGGCTGCAAAGAACTAAGTTGCCTCAGGGCCACTATCATGGACCATAAGACATAGGAGCAGAAATTAGGCCAATCGGCCCATCGAGTCTGTTCTGCCATTCAATCAAGGCTGATAAGTTTCTCAACCCCATTCTCCCGCCTTCTCCCCGTAACCTTTGATCCCCTTACCAATCAAGAACCTATCTATCTCGGTCTTAAATACACTCAGTAACCTGGCCTCCACAGCCTTCTGTGGCAATGAATTCCATAGATTCATCACTCTCTGGCTAAAGAAGTTTCTCCTCATCTCTGTTTTAAAAGGTCTTCCCTTTACTCTGAGGCTGTGCCCTCGGGTCCTAGTCTCTCCTACTAATAGAAACATCTTCCCCATGTCCACTCTATCCAGGCCTTTCAGTATTCTGTAAGTTTCAGTTAGATCCCCCCTCATCTTTCTAAACTCCATCGTGTATAGATCCAGAGTCCTCAAACGTTCCTCATATGTTAAGCCTTTCATTCCTGGGATCATTCTTGTGAACCTCCTCTGGACCCTCTCCAGGGCCAGTACATCCTTCCTGAGATACGGGGTCGAAAATTGCTCACAATATTCTAAATGTGGTCTGATCAGAGCCTTATAAAGCCTCAGCAGCACATCCCAGCTTTTATATCCTAGTCCTCTCAAATAAGTGCCAACATTGCATTTGCTTTCCTAACTACTGATTCAACCTGCAAGTTAACCTTAAGAGAATCCTGGACTAGGACTCCCAAGTCCCTTTGCACTCCAGATTTCTGAATTCTCTCCCCATTTAGAAAATAGTCCATGCCTCTGTTCTTCCTACCAAATTGCATGACCTTACACTTCCCCACGTTGTATTCCATCTGCCACTTCTTTGCCCTAACCTGTCCAAATCCTTCTGCAGCCTCCCCGCCTCCTCAATACTACCTGTCCCTCCACCTATCTTTGTATCATCTGCAATCTTAGCCAGGATGTCCTCAGTTCCTTCATCTAGATCATTAATGTATAAAGTGAAAAGTTGTGGTCCCAACACTGACCCCTGCAGAACTCCACTAGTCACTGGCCGCCATCCTGAGAAGGACCCCCTTATCCCCACACTCTGCCTCCTGCCAGATCTTCTATCCATGCCAATACTTGGCCTCTAACACCATGGGCTCTTATCTTACTGAGCAATCTCCTGTGCGGCACCTTGTCAAAGGCCTTCTGGAAGTCCAAGTAGATAACATCCATTGGCTCTCCTTTGTCTAACCTACTCGTTACCTCCTCAAAGAATTCTAACAGATTTGTCAGGCATGACCTCCCCTTGATGAAACCATGCTGACTTTGCCCAATTTTACCATACACTTCCGAGTATTCTGAAATCTCATCCTTAATAATGGACTCTAAAATCTTACCAACAACCGAGGTCAGGCTAATTGGCCTGTAATTTCCCGTCTTTTGCCTCACTCCCTTCTTAAACAGGGGGGTTACATTAGCGATTTTCTAGTGGTCTGGGACCCACCCTGACTTGAGTGATTGCTGAAAGATCGCCACTAACGCGTCCACTATCTCTTCAGCTATCTCCTTCAGAACTCTGGGGTGTAATCCACCTGCTCCAGGTGATTTATCCACCTTCAGATCATTCAGTTTTCCTAGCACCTTCTCCTTGCTAATGGCCACCATACTCACCACTACCCCCGCCCCCCCCCCACACTCTTGAACTTTGGGGATGTCGCTCGTGTCTTCCACAGTTCCTCCGCCATTTCTTTGTTCCCCACTACTTCTCCAGTGTCATTTTCCAGTGGCCCAATGTCCATTTTTGCCTCTCTCTTACCCTTTATATATCTAAAAAAATTCTTGCAATCTTCTTTTATATTACTGGCTAGTTTACCTTCATATTTAATCTTCTCCCTCCTTATTTCTTTTTTAGTTGTCCTCTGTTGGTCTTTGTAGGCTTCCCAATCCCCTGGTTTCCCACTGCACTTTGCCACATTGTATGCTTTCTCCTTAGCTTTTATGCTGTCCTTGACTTCCCTTGTCAGCCATGGTTGCCTCGTCATCCCTTTAGTATGCTTCTTCTTCCTAGGGATGAATTTTTGCTGTGTCTCCCAAATTACTCCGAGAAACTCCTGCCATTGCTGTTCCACTGTCTATCCTGCTAGGCTCATCTCCCAGTCAATTCTGGCCAGCTCATGCCTCTGTAGTTGCCTTTATTCAACTGTAATACCATTACATCTGATTCCAGCTTTTTCCTCTCAAATTACAGGGTAAATTCTATCATATTATGGTCACATCCTCCTAAGGGTTCCTTCACCTTAAGCTCCCTTATCAAATCTGCCTCATTACACATCACTAAATCTAGAATTGCCTGTTCTGTAGTGGGCTCCACCACAAGCTGCTCCAAAAAGCCATCTCGTAGACATTCCACAAATTCCCTTTCTTGGGATCCACTACCAACCTGATTTTCCCAGTCTACCTGCATATTGAAATCCCCCATGATCACTGTAACCTTGCCTTTCTTACACACCTTTTCTATCTCTTGGTGTATCTTGTGCCCCACATCCTGACTACTGTTCAAAGGCTTGTACATAACTCCCATTATGGCTTTTTTACCTTTGCAGTTCCTCAACTCTACCTACACAGATTCTACATCATCTGACCCTACATCATTTGTTGCTGTCAATTTAATTTCATTTCTTACTAACAAAGCAACCCCAGGTCTGCCAACCTGCCTATCTTTTCAATAAGATGTATATCCTTGGATATTTAGTTCCCAGTCCTGATCCTCTTGCAGCCATGTCTCCATAATGCCCACCACATCATACCTGCCAATTTCAATCTGCGCCACAAGCTCATTTACCTTATTACTTACTTAGTGTCTAGCTTGCAGCAGCATTGGTGAGGCCAGGGAGCTCCTTTGATCACGTCGCCCAGGAGATCTGGGGCAATCAGAAGGATTAGCAATCTTTAACAAAGATGAAAGTCGTAAAACACGGCATGTGTTAATTCTAACTGATGTTGAAACAAACTAAAACTGTATGTATAGCATGGTGCTGCATTGTGCTTTAAGTTTATAACTTTGGCTTTCATTTCAGATGAAATGTTCTTCCATGGATATACTGTAGATCAATGCATATTTAGTTGTCCTTAAACAAATGGACAAGTTTACATGAACTGTTTATAAATTGACTTTTAAAATTAAAATATGGAAATAAAGTATATTAAATGGGTAAAGTAATTTGGGAAGGATTAAGAATATTATAATTGGCTTAAGCTTGTGTAATGGGTTGGGAAAGGGTAATAATGAGCCAGAGTTTCTTTCTTGTCTGAAAATTTGGTGGGAATCGGTCTGAGCTCACTGTAATGCTCTGAATGATAATGGTCCAAAAGCTTGCCAACATATGCTAACTAGACTTGCAAATGATAAATGGGTACGGCAAGATATTGGAGAGGTGCCAAGTAATTGTAAAACAATGCATGAGCCAGTACCTTCAAGAAGAGTTGATAAGAGAGAAATCTACCAGGTTTATGCATTTAAATAGGTAGTCGTAAAAGTATTTTTACTGTAGAACTTTTTTTAAAACAAGACAAGTGGTTAGGATTTTAACAATTCAATAAAACCTAGGTGAAAAGAAATACTAGATTTAAATTGTAACTTGTTTAACATCGTGGATTGTCTTATCAGTAGAAAAAGTCCCATTCATCCAATAATAGTTTTCAATCCCGTGTGTGTGAAATTTTCATTATCTCTTTAATTTCATTAACTTCTCATACACTGAAACCACAGAGCCTTGTTCTGTCCCAAATTTTTGAATCCTAGTATGTTTAGAGCTCTCAAGGCTGATTTATTTTGTGCAGGTCCAAAATTGGAGTACAAAATAATTATTTTCAAAACTTAGTTTAGCTGTGCTGTTCAAAATTACCACTTGTGTTTTTTATTCATGTTTAATTTCTGAGAGTGAACAAAATTCTGCTGAATAAATCCATGTTAAGAAAATCTATGATAACTGTGCAGTTTGTAAATGCTAGCAAGCCAGTATAGCCAAGAAGCACATTGATGAAAACACCTCTGCCTCCATAAGTACCTATATATGTATTAAACACTATTACTTAATCTACTGCTAATAGATGTAGTTGGTACAAGTGCTGTCCATAACACAATAATTTGTGGGTCAGAACCAGAAAATTCCACAGTAGAGATGCGTAATAATTCCTTCAATTCAATAGTAACATTAAGTATATCTAGCCCATTGGCACATTGTTATGGGGGAAAATTGTACTTAAGCTAATATGCTGATATGCGGCTTGTGTGCTGCTGAAATTGTTCCCAGTGACACACCACAAATATTTCATTGTATCTACAGAGAAATCTTTGAGCTATACAACATTGCAATCAGTGGGTGTTTTTCACAGTTCAAAAGTTTCATGTTCTACTTTACTGCTATTTCAGGAGTAACACTGGCCCAGATGCTGTGATTTAGTTAAAGTTGAGTTGCAACAGTAATAATGAAAATTAGGAAAATGAGTGTTTCTTTAATAATAAATTAATGACCTAAAAATGGCACTGATTTTTAGGGTACAGTTAATTTATCAACAAAATTTATTGAGCCCTACCTACATCAGGGTTGTTTAAGAAATAGTGTATTTGCCATGAGGCCATTTAAGACTTATTTATTTTTCTTTGTAGCTGAATGCCTCTGATGATCGTGGTATTGACATAGTACGTGGACCTATACTGAATTTTGCCAGTACCAGAACCATTTTCAAGTAAGCACTAGAATAATTTCAGTTCATAAAGAAAAGTCTATTTACAAACAGCGTTGATTCAGTTATGAAGTGCTGATGATCTTGATATTGTGAGCTGTGACTGAAAGAACAGCAAGTAATTTTGGATAAGCTTTGTAACACAGCTCCTTATCTCTTTTCCTGAAGGCTGCAACTTGCTAGAGTATGGTATCAGTATATGCTTCAGTGGACATTCGTCATGTGTAAGCATGGTCACTGAGTGTTAGTTATGTCTGGTTATTCGCTTATGGGGTCCTCATAAGTACTGAATCTTGCCTTTGACTAACATCAACATGCACGCTTCCAGCAGAGGCCACTGACCAATTATTACTTCAAGAACCCTGATAAGATACTTTAGTCTTGATGATGAGTGCCTACAGTCCTATCTGAATTTAGTAAATCAATGCTGGGTAAGGATCAATATCAAACTATACTGAATCTATCTCATACTATGTGATGCATTTATTCACTGAACAACTAGGGATTTCCAGTAGAGTTGTGTTCTTGCAAAATGGCACTGATGTCTGATGGTTTGCTTTTCCCAGTTATAACTGGAGCATCACCTAGACACGGGTAGAGTTTTAGCTGGTTATGTGACAATTTAAGATAAAATTAGTTGACAAAATCACAAGCGTAAAACCCCAGTGCAACTGGGCAGTATAATAGAATGTAATTGTTTATTTTCTTTCCATTAAAAGTATTCGCTGATGTATTTAAGAATGGTAACCTGATATAGTTTAATTCATACAGCTGAAAATAGGTTTATCAGCAAAATTAGCATTTTTACGAAGCATGTCCAGTCTTGCATCTGTGAATAATTTGATTTAAGATCATTGAAAACAACTTCTTAAAAATCCATTTGGCAGCATCTAATTTCATTGGTGTATATTAATCAATTTCTTTGTTAGATTACATATTTGTTACTTGAGAAAAAGAACTTGTAAAATGTGCCTGTGAATGAGTGCCTGCAATTTAAAGAACCTTCCCTAACCAGCAGAATCTTGCTGTGTTGACTGGGGCATAGTCAGTTTTTATGGGCTGGCTGAAGTAAATCTTAGACTAGCAAAAAACTCAATTCATTTAAAAATCCTCATTCTTATGCGCTGATTCAGCTAATTTTGCCCTGATGCTGTAGGTATTACTAGTGGAAACTCTACCCAGGAATTCTTTTTGTTACATCTGTAGTTTAAAATATGTACTGAATGTCAAGACATGTTTTCAGCGGGTGTCAGTTCAATTGCCACTTATTTGAAAAGCAGTAACAATTCTAGTGGGTCTGCCATTGAGCATGTATATAATTTTTTCTTGGCCTATAACTGATATAGTAAATGTGCAGTTAATTTGTGTTGAAATAGTTATTACTTGTCTTTGCCTTATCAGTTATTGAGCTCTGACCTTGTTTCAGGCTGCTTAATAAATTTATAGGGATAAGAGTACACTCTAAAATGGGGTGAAAAGTTTGGAACTTTGGGTTTCCTGACTCATCTTGCTTTTAAATATCTCCGTTTCTGAATATTTCGATTGTCTTAAGCTATATACCGATAAATATAGGCTGCCCTGGTTGATATAATTTCACAGCAGAGGACCAAGCCTGTGTCCTACCAGGTCTGTATGGCTTAGTACAATGTCAGGCAGAGATTAATATATAGATGTCATATAGTCCCAGGTTTGAACCTCTGCTGTGAATTGCTATCAACCAGGTTAGCAATAGAGATGCTCCAGTTATATATAATATTCCTGGGTCTGGAAAGGGGAGGAACGTTGGTAAAGCCTCTCAATCCTGATTGACCCGCTTCTAATAAGTGCTTGTGTAGGGATATTGAGCAAGTGCTTGCTCAGATCTGACACACACTGTCCAGGTTCACGTGACCTATGGCCAATTATTTGGTGATTAAGATTATTTACATCTTCATTTTTGTATCCCAGCAACTATTTGTCAATGTATTATTTTAAGATATCTTCTGTCTACTTTCATTAGTTCAAATAATCACTTGTGTGATTTAATACAGAATGTTTAGTGTTAGCCTCACTCATTGACCATTGAGTGTTATCAGCCTTGAACCATTCACAAGAAAAGATTCAAATATTTAAATATTTTTTTCAGAAAAGGTTTCAAGCTTGTTATCCTAGATGAGGCAGATGCCATGACTCAAGATGCTCAAAATGCTCTCAGAAGGGGTAAGAGCTGGAAGTCTTAATTTTAATGGAACGATTAGCCTGTTTCCCAATTTTGTTCTTTTCATCATACATTTAAGGCGAGCACTGTTAGTGCCATGATGAATGTTTATATTTTCAACTGTTTGCCATTGTGGCAGCTATGCAAATCAGTGCTTTAATAACCGGAGCTAAATTAGCTGGACATGTGTAGTTTACAGCACCAAAGAGGTTGGGAAGGGGGTAGTTTTCAACACATATAACACAGCACATATCATATTTTTATAATGAGCTAGCATTTGAATACAAAACAAATTCTAAATTACTTCATTTCATGTTTGGTTCCCCTCCCTGTTGGGTAACCCTAGCTTTGCTTTTCCCTAGTAGCAACAATTTGCTCTGCACGTTCTGTACCACACTGCCCCCAAGCTTCTTACTTTTAGCTACAAATCTGGATCGTTTTGAATGCATTCAAATATACGGCATGCCTTCATGGACTATTCAAATGGAACGGAAATAATTGAAAATGCACATAATATTGTTGTTTACCATGCACTATAAACTTTAATTAGCAACATATTTGTATTTAATTTTGTGAAAATTAATTACTCAAAAGAATTATGATTGGATGTTGTATTAATTGCATTTAAAATAGCAACTTGCTTTTAGAAGCTAATGAAGAATGTTTTCTTTCAATGTTTAAACCCAGCCAAAAAAGTTATTTTGCCTATTACATGTACTATTTTTCTACATCCCAAACTAAAAAATAATTAATTGTTTGTGGTGCAGTTATTGAAAAATTTACAGAAAACACCAGATTTTGCCTGATCTGTAACTACCTGTCAAAGATCATCCCTGCTTTACAGTCTCGATGTACCAGGTTCCGATTTGGACCGCTGTCACAAGAACAGATGATTCCAAGATTGGAATTTGTCATCAAAGAAGAAAAGTGAGTCTCTGAATGGTACTGCCCCATGTATAACTGCAGAAAATTAAGGTAGAAATTATACTGTCCAATGAACTTTTTAATATAACTTCCATCAATTTCTGCTATCAGTTACTCTGTAGTGAAATCTACTATCTGGCAGAGATGTGCAAAAGACATTTAAGCAGAGATTATTTTTAAAATCTGCTGGGTTTTTTTGTTGTTCCTGCTCTTCATTAAATTGTTTTCAGTAGTAACTTAGGTATTCTCTAATCTTTTGCAAAATAGCATTTTTACAACTCCCCAGTTTGTAGGCTGCAAATTTCTTGTACCCACTCTTGTGCCATTAATAAAAATGTTGCCAGCATTCCACAAAGAACAAATTATTTACCACCATTCCTGCTTACTTGGCATCTTCTAAAATTTAGCTACATGGAAATCTAGTCTCACTTCTTGTTTTTAAAGTGGGAGTAGAAGAGATGGTTGCTCAGATAAAAATCCGCCCAGCTGATGCCTGTTGATGCTATTTTTAGTTGTTTTATTTAAAAAAGTATTAATCACTATCTATGTGCTGTCTTTCAATTAGGTGTCGCTGCAATCACATTCTTTGCTCAGAAAGCATGTGCACCTGCTCTTAATTTTCCAGCAGTAGTGGTGTGAAACGGGCCACTAGTAATCATGCAATTGCAGTGATTTTCCTTTCTGACTTCCATTTCACGTGGGAAAGTGCCTAGGCCTCCACTTAATGTGTTTTCGAATCAGCATATTTATGATCAAGATTTAAACAGTTGTAGGAATAAAAATGGAGTTCACCGGACTTGAGGAGTAGGCTGTCATGACTCAATTAAAATCATTGTCTTCAAGTTAAAATGCTGAAGTATTGTCCCATTCCATCTTCCCACTAACTAATCAAGTATTCACTCTGTGTAGATGTTGTTGCATGAATACAGTGATCCTCTATCATGATTGTACCACATTGGTCATGACCAATCAACGGAAAATATTTTTTAAAATTCTATAACCAAATTTGTGCTTCGATAGAAGTTATGTTTTGAGGAAAATTTGGAGTTGATAACATTCTAACTTAATTAACTCCTGACCATTCATTATTTTAAACATTAATAAACTCCCTTAAATCATTTATCTTCAGAGAATAAAATTATTCTTATGATATCAGTAATGACTTGTATCAACAGAATTTAATGCCCTTACCATGGCGAATTTGTGGGTGGGGGCATTTAATCAGGTATGAAGGTTGTGGGTGAGGAACCTGCCACCTTCCCACTTCCACCCTGATTAAGTCGGCGGGTCTTCATGTCCTGTCACCCATTGAAGTCTTTAAGTGGACAATTAAGCCCACTTAAGGGCTTCATTCCACTGCAACTGGTATTAACAGCAGAGGGCGGGAGGCTGTCCATGCTGGGAGCATGACAAACAAACGCATGCAGGGTTGCTTACAGGCTCTTGGGAGTCCCTTGTTCAAAGGCACTCAATACCTGCTCGAAGGATCTGGCATTGAGGAGGGGAGGGCCTGCTGAGAGCCATCACCCTGCCTTTGCTGCCGACCCCCCTACCGCCATTAATCATCTGTGACCTAGCATCCAGCAATGATCCTAGGCCTGGGGTAGGCGTTGTACTGGCAACAACATCACCTCCCTGGTGGTGCTGCTGTTCAATAGACCTGCCAGCCTCTGATTGGCCTGCAGGTCTTGTCAGGTGGGACTTTTGTCTCCTGCGTCCTTGATCCAGGGGAAGGCCTTCCGCTGTCTAGTTAAATGCCTGAGTGGCACTTAAGTTTGGTAGGCCTCCCCTGCAGAGCTCTCGTTGACTCTCTAACCCGTCGCCTTCATTAAATACAGCCCCAGATTCATCAACAAAGACAACTTCAATTTAACAACATCTAAAATTAATGCTGGGTTTAAGTACTGATCATGATCGTAAAAATATCATCCAGCAAACTAAATTATATGCCGAACAATAGTTTAAATGTATCACCATCTTAATTTAACAGAGTTTTATTTAGTAACACTAGAACAAAGTTCAGTTTTCAAACTTACAGTTCGGACTTAGGATGGTTTAATTTACAGCTGATATTAACACATCACCCATAGGTTTGCAGTGTTAGAGTTGCCTCTTTATTATATGAGCATCATATATACAACCTTTCCTTAAGTGGCAGCTGCTCCTGTGTTGGCAATTCTACTGTAGTCTTTGAATGTTCTACCTTTTTGATGCTCCAGTTTCAGCTTAGATGCCTGCAGTGAGTTTTATCACCTTCACTTAGCTGACCATGTTCCTTTGGATCATGAAGTATACCTGACTCCACAAAGGAACAAGTTATAAAATTACTGCAATACATTTTAAAGCCTTTATTACTGATTTAGATCTAAATACTTTTCCCAGCTCTGCTAATTTATATTTTTTAAACCTTCTCTCAACTTTCAAAAACATTCTTTAGCTTCTAATATTCTAATTGCCTTTTGTAATTTACCAAAATCTTCCTGATTTTTGGTGAAAATGTGTGACCTTAAATGGCTTTAAAATATTACAAAGAACCATCCACTAAAAGGAATACAACCAATTAAGATAACCAGTTCAGCCACACGAATCACCATTTAGGTATCATTCAATTGAAGCGGAAATTTCCAAGTTATAGGCCCTCAATTGTTACTTCTTTAGTCCTTTATCTTTCCGAATGTTTAAATCATAATAAAGAGACTTAGTTTCTGATGATTATTCTCTTCCAACATTTACATAGAATCATAGTCCGGCATGGAAGGAGGCCATTTGGTGCATTGAGTCTGTGCCAGCTCTTTTGAAGAGCAAGAGTTAGTCCCACTCCCCTGCTCTTTTTACATAGCCCTGCTATTTTTTTCTCTCAAGTTTTACTCCATTTTTCTTTGAAGGCTAGAACTGAACCATTATTTGCCAGCCTATCAGGCAGTGCATTTGGGACCTAACCTCTCATTGCGTAAAGAAAATTTTTCCTTATGTCGCCTCTGGCTCTTTTATCAGTCGCCTTAAATCTGTACCCTCTGTTTATTGACACTTCAGCCATTGGAAACAGTTTATATTTATTTGCTGTTTCTAAACTCTTAATGAATTTAAACACCCCTATCTCCTCTTGGCCTTCTCTGCTCCAAGGAGAGCAGCCTCAGCTTCTCCAGTCTATCTGTGTAACTGTAATCCCTCATTCATGGAACCATTGCAGCCTTCACATCCTTTCTAATGTGTGGTGCCCAGGATTGGACACACTACTCCAGCTGGTGCCAAACTAATGTTTTTTAAAGGTTTAACATCACTTCCTGGATATGGTACTTTGTGCCTCTATTTATAAAACCAGGCTCCCATATGCTTTATGTACTGCTTTGTTAACCTGTTCTGCCACCTTCAAAGATTGATGCTCAAAAGTTCCATGCTTCTCTGTTCTTACACCCCACTTTTAAAATTGTACCATTTAACTTACATTGTCTCTCCTCATTCTTCCTACCAAAATGTATGACCTTACACTTTTCTGCCATGTGTCCTCCCATTCCACCAACCCTGCCCTATGTCCTCTTGAAATCTATTACTATCTCCTTCACTGTTTACTACAATACCAAGTGTCATGTCACCTGCAAATTTCTAAAATGTGCTTTCTAACCCCATATCCAAGTCCAAGTATGTGATTTTTTAAAAAGCTGCAATCCCTTGGGGAATAACACTATATACTTGCCTTCAGTCTGAAAAGCAGCTATGTACTGCAACTCTCTTCTCAATCCCTTAACCAATTTTGTATCCATGGTGCTGCTGTCCCTTTTAACCCCTGGGCTTCAATTTTGCTAATGAGCATAATATGTGGCCTTTTGAAAGTCCAAATACACAACATCAACCACACTACCCTCATCCATCGTCTATTATCTAATCAAAAAACCCAAATTATCCAAACACAATTTGCCATTAACAAATCAGTGCTGGCTCTCTTTTTATTAGTACATGCTTGTTGAAGTAGTGAATTTTCTGCTGGATTATTTATTCCAAAAGCTTCACTACCACTGACATTAAACTGACTGACCCATAATCGCTAGGTTTATCCTCTTTTTTGAAGAAAGGTGTAAAATTTACAAATCCCCTGGGACCACCTTGTAATTAAGGAGCATTGGAAGATTGTGACCAGCACCTCTGTAATTTTCTACCCTAACCTCCCTCAGCAACCTAGGATGCATACTGTCCAGGTGACTTATTCATTTAAGTACTGCCAGCCTTTCTAGTACCCCTCATTATCTGTTTTTAATATTTAATCTAGTATACTGACAACCTCCTTGTTTACTGCAGCTTTGGCAGGCTCCTCTTCCTTGGCAAACACTGATGCAAAGTCCTCATTTTAGTGCCTCAGCCATGCCTGCTGCCTCCGCCATTAAGTCTCCCATTTTTGTCCCTTATTAGCCCAATCACTCAACTGAGAACTTTTTACTGTTAACACGCCTGTAAAGGACCTTTCAATTCCCTTTTATCTTAGCTGCCAATCCATTCTCGTACTGCCATTTTGCCCCTCTTATTTATATTTTCACTTGTCCTCCTCTGTATATATTTATCCTGATTCTCCCATATTGTTGGGATTGTCTAAAAATGTACTCTGGGAGCACTCTGTCTCATAAGAACATAAGAAATAGGAGCAGGAGTGACCACTTAGCCCCTCGAGTCTGCTCTGCCATTTGATAAGATCATGACTGATTTGATTGTACCCTTAGCTCCACTTTCCTGCCTGTAGATCAAAAATCTGTCTAACTTATCCCTGAGTATATTCAATGACCCTGCCTCCACTGGTCTGGGATTGTGAATTGAAAAGATTAACTACTCTGAGAGAAGAAATACCTCCTCTCGCCACCTGAAAGGATAGAAATGGTTGAAACTATGGCAAGTAGTTCTAGGTTCTCCCAAAAGGGAAAACGTACTCTCAGCATCTACCCTGTCAAGCCCCCGCAGAATCTATTATGTTTCAATAAGATCGTCATTGTTCTTAACTCCACTGAGTATAGGCCCAACCTGCTGAACCTTTCCTCACTTTGCCCATGGTCCTGCTGAGGGTTATTTGCCCAAAGAAGAAACCTTTTTTTTTTCTAGCACCATTTCTGATGAAAGGTCGTCCACTCGAAATGTTAAATCTGCTTCTTTCTCCACAGATGTTTCCTGACCTGATGAGTGTTTTCAGTACTTTTTATTAATTTCAAATTTCCAGAATAATTTTGCAACTTGTTTTTGTTAGCACTTTATCCTATCTTTGTTCGCTTTAGTCAAGCCTAATCCAAGATGTTACAAGGACACCACTTAGAAACACTTGTCTATAGCAGGATGTGTGAATGCCTTTTATATGTTGAAAGAATCTCAATGAAAAAATGTACTTTTTTAAACAAGGATATCCCAGAATACATCTTGCACCAATGAGAGTAGTTATATCACTGGTAATCTGTATTATACATTTTGGCCATAAAGAACCACTCCCAGAATTTTTCAAGACAAACTTACTGGTATAGTTATTGTTAATGTGCCGTTACAGTGTCAACATAACTCCAGATGGACTGAAAGCTATTGTGACACTTTCCAATGGTGACATGCGTCGATCTTTGAATATTTTGCAGGTCAGTTATTTGTTTGCGTTGTACAAGAGTTAGAAGTGCTGGAATTTCCTTGTTTGACACTAATCGAATTGTGTACTGAATCAAACAGAGCACAAATATGGCATATGATAAAGTGACTGAAGATACGGTGTACACCTGTACTGGTCATCCACTAAAATCAGACATTGCAAACATCCTTGACTGGATGTTAAACAAAGACTTCACCACTGCATACAGGAGTATCCTTTGGAATTGAAACTAGAAGAGGGTACATGTAATATTGATGTTTGTGTTGATTTAACATTTGTACCTTATTTCTGTTTAGACCTGATTCATGGAATTACCTAGAAATTAAAACACAAAAACAGAAAATTCAGCCCAACCAGTCCACTTTAGTGTTTATCCTCCAAATAAACATAATCCAGTTTGCCCACTCCATTCTGATAATCCCCCTTTTTCCTTCAGCCACATATCTAACCTATTCTTTAATGTTGACATAATCTCTGTTTGAATCACCAACTCTAGTAGTGCATTCCACAGCCTGATAACCCTGTGAATAAGAATAAAGTAAGTTTTATTTTCTGCTATCTGTCCTAAATCTTACATTTAATTTTGTATCTCTTTCCTCTCATTCCAGGCCTCTCAGTCAATGAAAACAAGCTGTTTCTATCTACCCTTTCTCATTCCTTCCATAATTTAAAACACCTTCATCAAATTGTTCTTCAGTCTCCTCTCCAAATGAAAACAGCCCCAATTTCTCTCATCTTTACCTTGTACTTCCTCGTACCAGGTAGCATCCCAATTATCTGTACTGTATCCTCTTTGTTGCCTCAACATCCTTCATTTCGTGTTGAGTCCAAAGGTGCAGATATTTCTCGAATTGTGGCTAACTAAAGTTTAAAAAGGTTCACCGTTATATCTTGACTAGTTCACCATGAATAGTTCTGTTTTGGTGACTGCGTATTTAAACAGTATTTAAAATAAATTCCAAGGTGGCTAGGACTTGGGGCCTATTAGTATAGGTGGAAAACCATACAGAAGCAAAACGTAAGATTTTTGATAGTCACTGAAGTCATACTTTGGGCTGATAAACAGCATTGATGGAGATTGTGGAGAAACTTGAGATTCATTTTTTGACCTCCTATTTGGGGTAGAATGAATAATAAATAATTGGCAAAGAAAGAAAAACGAAACACACATTTTATCTGTAACAAAATTGTCATGAGCATTAATTATGTTTTGTTCCCAGCAGAAGTACAGTCATTAATGCAAAATCAAGATATCAATGAATAAATGAATAGAATTTATTCCTTCACTGCATTTTATGTCACCGAGATTGAGACCACATCTATTCTTTCCCCCAGTCTCCTGTACCAAACTTCCTCAAAGTTTCCCCCACCACCCCATCCTTGAACTTTTTTTCCTTCTCCAGTTTCTTTCCTGTCTTCTCTCGTGCCTTCTCCAAGCTCATCGTGTCCATGAGACTCATCTGCTCCCTCATCCTTATTCCCACAGTAGTGCTGATCACCTAACTTCCCTTCTTGGTTCCCATGCTGGCTGACATTGTTAATGGATCTCTTTCCTCAGGTTCTGTTGTGCTCCCCTTCAAATCAGCTGTCATCAGCCCTCTCAAAACACCAATCCTTGACTCCTCATCCTTGCAAACTGACTGCTCCCCCGCCCAATCTCATCCTCTCTGTCCTAGAACCATAGAAAAGTTATGGTGCAGAAAGAGGCCAATCAGCCCATCGTATCTGCACCAGCCAAAAAGAGAAAAAAGAAACTAGCTGCTCATTTTAATCCCACTTTCCAGCAGTTGGTCCATAGCCTTAAAGGTTACGGCGCTTCAGATGCAGATCCAGGTACCTTTTAAATGAGTTGAGCATTTCAGCCTCAACCGCCAACTTCGGCAGTGAATTCCAGATGCCCACCACCCTCTGGCTGAAAAAGTTTTCCCTCATGTCTCCTCTAATCTTTCTACCAATCCCCTTAAATCTATGCCCTCTGGTAATTGACCTCTCAGCTAGGGGAAATAAGTTTTTCCTGCCTACCCTATCTAGGCCCTCATAATTTTGTACATCTCAATTAGGCTACCTCTTAGCCTCCTCTGGTGGGTAGTGGGGAGGGCTGGTTAGTTTGCAAGGATGAGAGGTCGAGGATCAAGGATTGGGCTGATGACCACCAATGAGCCAAGTATCCCCATTTGTGACTTTGTCATATTTTCTTTGATAATGCCTCTGTGAAGTGCCATGGGATGTTTTAGCATGTTAAAGGTATTGTACAATGCCTTCTCAAAATATATATATGCAAAACTTAAGGCAGTTGTGAAAATTTGATTAGAAAGCTTCATTATGTCTTATGGACGAATGAAGATCTTGTACATTGACTTTGGGCGGAATTTTCCATGCCCACTGGCATCGGGCGTGTTTGGTGTGAGCAGACAATATGGCGCGAAGGCCAAAATTCGGCTTCACAACATCGTGAAACCAGTTTGCAATCATCTGCTCTGCCCGTCAATGCCGGGCTGCGTTTTCCACCGTCGGACATCAGGAACCTCATTGTAATATGTCTACATATCATTATAAGTCCAGCTCGCCAGAATCATCCCCCCATGCTGGATCATCTGAGCATGTCGGCGTATTTCACAACAGCATTTAAAATGCGTGCACTTGGCGGGCTGCACTTCTAGGGGAACTTGGAGGTGAATGCACAGTAACATTGCACAGCACTCGCCAGGGTCGCCTGTTGGACTTCAGAGTTGAGGCCCACACATTCTGGCAAGGGCACAGGCAAGTTGCTTTTTCCCGGCTGGCTGACAGTGCAGTGCCGGGGAAGGGCTGCACTGCGGTTGAGGTGACTTGGGGGAGAAACAAGGGCTACACTGCAGATAAGGTGAGTTGTGTGTTGGGGGGGGGCAAGGGCTGCACTGTGATTGAGGCACTTTGGCGGGGGGCAAGGGCAGCATTGCTTATGTTGGTAATGCACAAGCTCGTATTGGGTGGGGGTGCAAGGAGGGAAGCAGCCACGCATTAGGGAAACCTTGTATAGAGTGACCATTCCTCCGCAGCTGAGACAGTTCAGATGCAACCATATTGGCGTGCTTTGAGTCGGGTCTCTAGCTTATCCGGTAGCTCGAGCAACACAGAGGCATGAAATTGCTACCAAATGCTCCTGAACTTTTCACTGTAGGCACAGATTGCAAACTAATGAGTGTTTTAGTGGACTGCAGAACAGTTGGACAACTGCGCATATTGTACAATCTCCTTACTAAAGCTGGCCATGGAGCGGTCACTGCTGGAGGTGCTCACAGCCCCTTGCAATGTCATCATTCAGGTTTGGACCAGTCTCCCTCATGGTTCAAGGTAACAGTGCAGCCTTGCAGTGCAGGTTAGGAGAATGCCTGCATCTGAACTAAGAGCACAGCATGCAATCCAGTGGGCAAAGCTGCTGCCAATTGGTCAGGTGGAGTGGGGTGGGATTTCAAGCAGCCTTGCAGGGCACTAAACTGTGGCCAGCCAAGTGGTAGCCAGCACTCACCGGGATGCGTTGAGGGGCTTCAGACTTAACCGAGAAGTTCTTAGAACACCAAAGCTAACCCATGTGCCTCTCTCTTTCATCCTGCAGGAGAGGAAGGAGAAGAAAGCGACGAAGGCACCTGGCTGAGCAGAAGGAGGAGCAACAGTCTCAGGGAGACGGGCCGACTGGGGCTCATGCCGCTGAAGAGTGAAGAACCACAGCGAGCAATCGCTGTTCAGCTCCTAGCTAAACCCAGGGTTTATAGATGCCGCCTTTCATTCCTGCAGATGACTGAGAACCAGTGTAGCCAAAGACTGCGCATGTCTAGTAAACTGGTTGGTCACATCTGCCAGCTGCTGCAGGATTTGGCGCCATGGGGACATGGAGGGCATCACTGCCCATGGCTGTGAAAGTGACCGCAGCGCTCAATTTTTAAACCAGTGGCTTCTTTCAGGCCTCCACAGGTGATCTCTGTGGGATCTCTCGAGCTTCCAGCCACAAATGCATCCATGAGGTCACGGATACCATCTTTGGAAAGCACACAACTTTGTGCATTTCGCCTGGGATCAAGAAAGCCAGGATGCAAGAGTGCTAGGATTTGCCCAGATCTCGGGTTTCCCACAGGTGCAGGGTGCCATCGACTGTACTCTTGTGACTCTCAGATCTCAGTCACAACAGGCAGTCAGCTATGTCACTTGCAAGGGCTTCAGGACGTTCAGCTGGTGTGCGACCACCACAAATGCATCCTGCAGGTCTGCGCATGGTTTCCACGACTCCTCCATTCTCAGTCGGTCTCAGATCTCTGATGTCTTCCAGGGGCCACAGTGGCTGCAGGCTTGGCTGCTTTGGGACAAGGGCTTCCCGCAGAGGCCGATGACACCCATGCGGCAGCCTTTGACTGCAGTAGAGCGAAGGTTTAACCAGGCTTATGCTGCAACTTGCACCTTGATGGAGCAAACCATCAGGACGCTGAAAATGAGGTGCCGGTGCAAGGACCAGTCTGGTGGAGCCCTGCATTATAGTCCACAGAGATTGTCATGCATCGTTGTCGCCTAATGTGTACTTCAGAACCTGGCGCTGCAACTGGAGAGGAGCTGGCTGAGGAGGAGATGGAGGAGCGGGACCTCTCCTCCGATGAGGAGAACATCAATTGGGATGAGGGCGAGAAGGTCCTCAAAGGCGAAGATGACAGCGATGAGGCTATCACATTGGCCAGATGAGGCAGGCACGCACAGAAGGCCCTCATAGCTGCTAGATTTGTGGATGATGATGACAACATGCAGTGATGAGACATCATAGATCTTCACATTGCACCTGTGACTGTTCGACTCCAATCTAGCTGATGGCAACACACTTACCCCTCTGTGATAAGGCTGCTGTCATGGAGACGCAGCAGAGACCCTAATACTTGTTCAATTCCAGGTGGATGATGACGACATGCAGAGAGGGCACACCATAGATGTTCACATGGGTAGACAGGAGTCAGACGTTTGCAGAGGCTGAGGGCAGCTCACTTGCGCTCTGTGATCAGACTCAGATCGTGGAGATGTAGCCGTGAAACTTTAAATGCACGTGATCCTTTGTCAGCCTTCACCTGACCTGTTCAGGAGCACAGCATCACTGGTCACAGACCCTGATGAGTTTGGGACCAGCCCCACCTAAAGGTGCTGAGAGCTCACAGAGGGAATGATGGAACTCTGACGCCTGCCCACAACATTCTGGCAGCAATGACAAGCATCATTTAGGTGCAGGCATCCGTAATGTATCCAGTGAGTGTGAAGCCAGACCATCACTTTGGTCTGAAGGCTGCACGAAGCACAGGGAAGAGGCCCTGGACTGAGACACCTGCCTTTATCTTCTGTAGGAACCAAGTTGAGTAACACAAACACTGCACATCAAAACAAGGAGCCATAGGCAAGGAGACATCCTTGGGAGTTTATTTACAATAGTGAGCATTAAGTACTAGTGATTAACATCCGTGCCCACGTTGTGCAACAGCTGGACCACATGATCCACCCTGACCAATCTTATACCGTCCCAGACCGCACCATGTTTGATAATATCCATCTGGTCCGGGACATTATCCATTATTCCTAGAGGGCAGGTCTGTTGGACGCCTTACTGTCCCTTGATCAGGAGAAGGCGTCCGACAGGGTGGATCACGAATATTTACTCGGAACTCTGCAAGCATTCGGGTTCGGGGCGCATTTTGTCGCCCGGATCCAACTTCTGTACACTGCCGCAGGGTGTCTAGTTAAGGTTAACGGGTCCCTGATGGTGCCCCTTTTCTTTAGGAGAGGGGTACGTCAGGGCTGCCCCCTGTCTGGCCAGTTGTATTCTATTTGCGTGGAGCCTTTCCTGCACCTCTTCTGGAGGAGGTTTTCGGGATTGGTTCTGCATGGGCCGGGCATCAGGGTGGTCCTTTCGGCTTACGCCGATGACGTGCTCGTCTTTTACCAGGACCTGATCAAAGTCTAGAACATGGTCGCCTCGCGACGCAGCGCTCCCCGTCAGGAGTAGCGGCTAAGGAAGGCTGTGGCTGCCGGGGTGACCAGGATCAGGGACGTGCTGGGTGGCGGAGGAGTGGGCTGGATGCTCCCGCAGGAGTTGGTGCGTCGTGCGTCAGTGAGTGTCTGGCTCGCGGTCGATGCCATCCGAGACCTAAGGACGGTCATGCTCGGACCCGCCGCAATTTTAGGTCTTGATGTGGCCCAGGTGCGCTGTGGTCTTTTGCCTGAATGTTCCCCTGTCGGACGGAATTCCACATTGGCCCCTAGCCCCAAACCCTCCCTCGGGTGCCAGTGCCCCGCAATATGAGCTGCCTCGGGGACATGCAGTCTGTGTCATTTGGCACGATGCGGAGGAGCTTTCTGTACGGACTGCTGCTGCACACCTTTCATTTCCTTGCCCTCGCTCACCGCCCGGACATGCCCTGGCGTGCCTTGTTGCCGCCCAGTGGCAGAGGTCCCCATTGGGAGGCCCTCTACGGAGGTGTCCCTCCCGCTTTCCATCGGGGACCTAGGGTGGAGGGTGTTGCACGCAGCAGTCCTCTATAATCAGAGAATGCGTAGGTTCATGGACTCCCAGGATATCTGCCCTTTATGTGGTCTTGTGGAGACTGTGGACCATGCTTAAAAAGGGTGTAGTGGGTTGCACTCCCTTTTCAGTTACTTCAAAAACCTTTTGTTACTGTTTTGTTTGCACTTCAGACCCACGCTCCTGATCTACAGACATCCGGTGCGGAGGGGGGCCGGGAAGGAGGAGGACCTCCTCGTGAACCTGCTCCTGGGCCTGGCCAAGTTGGCCATTGACAGGTCCAGACAGCGGGAGATCGAGGGGGTCGTCCCACCCGACTGTTTGGCCCTCTTCCGCGGCTACGTTCACGGCCGGGTGTCCCCGGAGAGGGAGTCTGCGGTGTCTGCCGGCACCCTTGAGGCCTTCCGTGCCCGGTGCGCACCATGGGAACTGGGGTGTTTTATCGAACCCCATTAATCACATTTTGGTTTGATTTTTGTAAGTTTCCTTTAAACTTTATCCTTGGTTTTACAGCAGACCTGACTTAGGGGCTGTGCTTATTTTGTTAGTTTAGTTTAATTGTTTAACTCCAAGAGAGTTACATCGCCTTAATCTTCTAACCCTGCCGCAATGTCTTGGTGCTCCCCAACAACCACAGCAGAAGTGGATTGGCCTGCTGACTGCTATGCCCGTCTGTGGTGACCTTGGTGGGCGCCTTCTGGAGGGCCAAAACCTGGAGGGTCCTGGCCTACTTTCGGGGTCCTGTGTGGCTGTGGGACCCTCTTAGACCTGTGGAGCTGAGGTCACTGGAAGAGGGGACACGGGTGGGTCAGACAGTCCCAGAATCACCTGGATGGATGGCCCAGGGTGTCCACCTGCTGATCCTCCTCCCTGAGGGCCCTGGCTGATTCCTTGAGAAGAAGGGGTAGCTGAGTGAAATCGAGCTGCCCCGCACCCCTCTCACGTACACACTATTGGAGGCCAGCCATGGCATCAGCATTAGAGTTCAGCCCGCACAGCAGTGCAGGACCAAGGTATCCATGGTGGCCGCCACCCTTCCAGTGCTGACCTTGGTGTGTTGGCATGCCAGCATTATTGCCTCAGCCTGAAGGCAGATGGATTCCCCCATCAAGCCTTGCAGTCTGAGGAGTATAGTGGACATACCTCCCTGGGGCAGAATCTTTGGGTTGGCGGGCAGGGGCAGTGCCTGCTGCCCGACGCGTGAAATGACACGCTGTGACATCAGGCGTCTGTCCAGACAACACGGCGCGTCATTCAGATCTTGAGTTCAGCAGGCGTGCACCTATTAAGGCCATTTAAATAGCAATTAAACTAGTTAACTGAGCTGCCCATCCAACTTTAAGGTTGGTGGGCAGGCGAAGAGCCCAGGCAGCCTTCGCATTTATCGTGAAACATCATCCACGGACGGGATGAGGTTTCATGAAGGTTTTTAAAGTTTAATAAAAATCTATAATAAAATTCATTGACATGCCCCAGCTCATGTGACACTATCACATGAGGGGACATGTCTTAAAAAATTTTTCTTTCTTAAGCTTTATATTTGGAAATTTTAATAATCTCCCTGAGGCAGTTCTTTGCCTCAAGGAAATTTTTGCACTCTTTCGCGCGCATGCCCCAACTTGGCCTACTCTCCCTCCCCCACCCCTGCAAAGGGCGCACACAGCGCTTCTGGGTGCATGTCATGATGGGTGGGCCTTAATTGGCCTGCCTACATAAAGTAGCGGCAATCAGCTACGCTCCTGCTCCCGTCCAACAGCCCCCCCCCCCCCCCCCCACTCCTGATGGGGAGAAAATTCTCCCTCTGATGTTTCTGAGCTTTCCTTGCATCTCCAGCAACTGAGACAGGACTGAGTCCAGAGGCTCATCATCTGACTCGGATTCAGCAGATTTCTGTCCTGCAGCAGTTCTCCAAGTGCCGGAGACCTGGGAAGGCCTTGCCGCTGCCTGCTGTGGATCAGACAGTGTGATGTGCTTACCAGATTGTGATACCGAGGCTACTCTAAAGCTAGGTCCCACCCAGGTGTGTGTCTCTCCACTGGTGGGAAGTGTGGGTGAGCGCTGTGACAGATCTTCAATGAAGGTGCCTTCAGATTCCTCTTCAGAGGTTTTTTCGGGAATTGATTGGAGGCCCTGGGTCATGGACTCCATTGGCTTTTTCCCTGATGTGCTACAAGAGCAAGAAGAAATAATTAGTGCGTGGCAGGGGACTGAGGAACAGGACACATCATTCGCAGCGTGGTTGTCTGATGGATGTTGGACTGCTGGATCCTCACTTGGTAGAGCACCGCCGACTTCACCGTTAGCAGAGGAACAGTCCACATCCTCACTGGCCAGCTGGATGGCTCTATTTTCAAATTCCTTGAGAATCTTGATTTTGGGCATTCCTCCACCAGTCTGCGACCTCTTCCTATTGTTGTGTATCATTAATAGAGATGGAGAAAGTGTAAGCAGGATGCCTGCCAGGCCAGATGATAGTTATAAAAACAAAAAACTGCAGATGCTGGAAATCCAAAACAAAAAATAATTAAAAAAATACCTGGAAAAACTCAGCAGGTCTGACAGCATCGGTGGAGAAGAGTACAGTTGACGTTTCAAGTCCTCATGACCCTTCAACAGAACTAAGTAAAAATAGGAGAGGGGTGAAATACAAGCTGGTGGAAGTTGGGGGGTGGTAGGTGGTGGTTGTTGGGACAAGCAAGCATGATAGGAGCAGATAACCAAAAGATGTCACACAAAAGAACAAAGAGATGTTGAAGGTGGTGATATTATCTAAAAGAATGTGCTAATTAAGAATGGATAGCAGGACATGCAAGGTACAGATAGCTCTAGTGGGGGTGGGGTGAAATAAGAGTAAAAGGGCATAAAAGGTATAGATTTAAAAATAATGGAAATAGGTGGGCAAAGAAAAATCTATATAAATTACTGGAAAAAACAAAAGGGAGGGGGGAGAAATGGAAAGGGGGTGGGGATGGAGGAGGGAGTTCAAGATCTAAAGTTGTTGAACTCAATATTGAATCCGGAAGTCTGTAAAGTGCCTAGTCGGAAGATGAGGTGCTGTTCCTCCAGTTTGCGTTGAGCTTCACTGGAACAATGCAGCAAGCCAAGGACAGACATGTAGGCAAGAGAGCAGAGTGGAGTGTTAAAATGGCAAGTGACAGGGAGGTCTGGGTCATTCTTGCGGACAGACCGAAGGTGTTCTGCAAAGCGGTCGCCCAGTTTGCGTTTGGTCTCTGTAATGTAGAGGAGACCGCGTTAGGAGCAATGAATGCGGTAGACTAAGTTGGAAGAAATGCAAGTGAAATGCTGCTTCACTTGAAAGGAGTGTTTGAGGCCTTGGACGGTGAGGAGAGAGGAAGTGAAGGGGCAGGTGTTGCATATTTTGCGTTTGCTTGGGGAGGTGCCATAGGTGGGGGTTGAGGAGTAGGGAGTGATGGAGGAGTGGACCAGGGTGTCACGGATGCCTGGCATGTATGGGTGGTCAGTGTCCCATGGTCAGGATGAGGACAATTAAGGTGTGTTTGAGAGAGTGGGTGGCAATGTCCCTTGAACTGGCAGTGAGTGATGGCCCTGTGGATGTGTGATGGGTTTGAGTGTGTGAGTTTAGAGTGATGAGAAGAGTAACATACTTTTCGGTACTGGGTGGCTGTCCTATTTTGTGGGCTTCGGCACTGACCACCGCTGCCACTGCCTCCCATGCTGGATTGATGATGTTGCTGCCCCTCCTGTGACCAGAACTAGGGTAGAGGACATCACAGCGGGCCTCCAATGCGTCCAAAAGTCACTCAAGGTGGGGGGGGGGGAGGTTGATGTTTCGGTTCCATGTCTTCTTTGCAGCAATCCTTGTCTGGAAGTGCTGAGAGGTGTTCATGTGCCTGCACTTTAAATTTGGCACCGGGCATGATGAAGCGGCGAGCTGATGGGTGTGGCGGGCAAATGAGAGCCCGCCTGCCGTTGAAATGGCATGTTTCCTGGGAATGCATGATTAATGAGGTGGGATTGGGACGATACGGTGTGAAAAGTTGCCACTGTGGCCAGTGGGTAAAACTTCCTCTTTTCCACCCGCTACCGCACTTCGTTCAAATCTGGGGTAATTCCACCCTTTATTTATACTACAAGCAGAATTTTCCCCGGCTACTGTGCTACAGTTTTTTTTAATAAGTGACTTGGTAGGCTATTTAGTTTCAGTAAAGATAGTGTCTTTAAAATCCCTTAACTTTCTCTTCAGATATCATGGAATTAAAGACATTAAAAGGTTTAGCCCTGCATGACATTCTGACTGAGATTCACACTTTTGTGCACAGAGGTAAGGGGTCGCAATCTAACAAAATTGAACTGTTTTGCTTTGTGACATGTTGCAGTTTTATTTACATGTTATTTCTTTAAAATTATCAATAGTAAATATTTAAGCACACCAATGAGAATTTGTTCATCGCATTTCCTTTATGAAAAATATTTTTGTATTTTCACAGATTGGAGAACAGCTCCTAAACCCTCATTCTAATTTTGTATTCAAATGTCTTTCATTCTGGCTATATTCTATTAAACTGGGGATTAGTAACATTTCCTATACCATCTAAGAAAAGGTCAGAGTGAAGTCCTGATGAGGGCAATGTGACATTTTGAGTTGTCGTTTCTGTTCCATTTTACGCTCACGCAATTGTGCAGTGAGGAGACAAATGTTTTACTAGCTATAATTGAAAAGTTATGATGCATCTCTCTGAGACTGTTGAATAAAACAATTACATTTTAGCTCTGTTAAGCAAGTTCCTGGGAAAATCTGATTACTTTTAATCCATGTGCTTTATGATGTTATATAGTTGTATGTTGTATATTGCTAGCTTGACTCAGCAGGTAGCACTCTCACCACGTGAGTTATAGGTCACACTGCACAAATCGAGCACATAATACAGGCTGTCATTTCAGCCCAGCACTTTGAATGTGCTTCCCATTTTTTGGATAGGATGTTAAACTGAGGCCTCATCTGTCTTTAAAGGCGGACACTTAATTTTTAAAAAATTCCCGTGACACTACAGGGAGATCTCCTGGTGTCTTTTTATTTCATGCTTGCATTATGGGTGTTGCTGGCATGGCTGGTATTTTTATTCATTCCTGGCACAGCTCAATGGCTTGCAAGACCATTAGAGAAGGTGATTAAAGGCTAGACCACATCCCATGAGGTTTGTCTTCAGTTCAGTGACTTTCACTGTTTTTAAATGTATCTGTTAACTATTTTTAATTGTAGGTATCCACCATCCTCATCACTGCCAACTCTGCTCATCACCCACCTGCTGCCGCCGACCCCCATCCAGTCCCTATTCAAGCTGCCTTTCAACACTGCTGTCTGTGGGGAGTGGGTGGAGCAGTGTTAGGAGTGCAGTAAGGTAGGGGTAGGCAGTGTCAGGAGGGATATAAGCAGGGTCAGGGTTGAGTAGTGTCAGGAGGGGTACCAGCAGCATCAAGGGTTAGAATGTGAGTAGTTTCAGGAGTTCAGGAAAGGGTGAGCAGTGTTGGGGGATGAGCAGCATCTGGGGGGTTCTGGAGTGCTTTGATACCCCTCTTGATTTAAAGGGCTGCACGCCTAGCAGCTAAGAACAGTGCTAACAAATCAGGGTAAGTACTTGAGCTGTGCCAGGAATGAATAAAAATACCAGCCATGCAAGCATCCTAAGTTTACACATAGACAGGTCCTATGGACCATCAGCAAGGGCTCAGCCATTTCTGGCACACTGGAAGTTTAGGATTCCAGCAAAAATCGGCTCCACGCAACTTCTGATGCCGTTGCAGCACTCGAGCAGCGAACATCTCTGCATTCATCGCTATTGGGGTTGGAAGATTTGGGCCTTTCTATTTTGGGTGACCTGCCTCAATTTGGACTGTGTTCCACTCACCCACCCCTGTTTTTGAAATAAATATAATATGCCATTTTTTTTAATAAAAGTACCCTTAAGGGAAGAACCTGAGTAGCTGAATATAGAGCATCCTGAAGTGTGATTAATTGCTTTTAAAAATTAGGTCCATTTTGTAACTGGATAATTTTTAATGTACAACTCAGTAAGATGCTGAACACTGCTTAAATTTTGCCAAAAGCAATGTATAAGACATTCTTTGAAGATAATTTGATTGTGTAGATTAGGCCTGTAAGCAGAATTTTATTTGTATAAAGTAATGTTAGTTTGATTTTTATTGGGGATTCAGGAAGAATTGTTTCAGTCCTTCTCTTATGTCATGTAAACAGGGTGTTTCAGGTTGCTGTACATGAGTAAGAATATGTTTGGGGAAATCTCAAGGGCACATTTAGCAAACAGTGTAGTTTATAGCTTTGTTACAGCTGTGTGCATTCAAATACTCAGCAGAGACCAGGTCCTGCAACTGACACCATCTGCTAGGTGACGCTGGATGTTTTCTTGCTCTTGTCTCCTTGGAGACCATTGCTGTTTCCATAACAACAAAATGTTCTCTTGTAGGCGGAGCCACTTGGTGGCTTTTGAGAGTATGATCTAATAAGTTTATTAAAGTGTGCTTCATGTAAATAAACAGTAAGATTCACTCTTAGATCAAAGTTGATGCAAATCAAAATCTACTATCACCCTGTGTCAGATTACTGTTGCTGTTAGTTTGTTTCAGGAATATACTATGTTTTACTTCATTGTGCGCAACAATTAACTTGTATGCAGTAGAAAATCCATAATTGGATTCAGTACTGAAACTGGACACATTTAAACACTTTATGATAGTTTTACTTCCCCTACTTCACACCCCAGGTTTAGTATATTAGGATTTTTCAATTTCAACTTGGAAAATTTCAGTTATAATAGAAAAACATATCATTTCCAAATCCTAAAAGTTGGTATTATTCCACATGTGAATCTCAAGCATCATGATCCCACACCTGCACCCATTGCCCCCCCATATCAGTCCCTTCCACTGCTGCCTCTTTTCCCCCTTCCAAAATCAGTCACTAAGCTGTCAAATGCCTACTTCCCGCTCTCGCTAGAATGTCCACCCCAGGACATTGCTCTGCTCTTCACCTACTTAAGACCCTCCTTAAAACTTACCTTTAACCAAATTTTTGGTTACCACTTCTAATTTCTCTTGCAGCTTTGTGAGATACTCTGCGATGTTCTTTCTATATTTAATGTGCTATTAAATGTAAGCTTTTTTATTCATTCACAGGATGCAGGCTGAAAATACTATAATTTATTGCCCAGATGAAATTGCCATAACTGAGTAGCTTTCTAGGCCATTTCAGAGCAGTTAAGAGTCAAGTACATCGCTGTAGGCCTGGAGTCACATATAGACCAGACTGGGTAAAGATGGAAGATTTCCTTCTCTAAAGGAGATCAATGAACCAGATAGGTTTTTAAAACAATCTGGTAGTTACTTGAGTATCATTACTGTTACTAGCTTTTTAATTCCAGATTTCTTTAATTAACTGAATTTAAATCCCCCAGTTTTAAACTCATGTTTCTGGATTATTAATCCAGGTCTCTTGATTACTAATCTAGTACATAGCCACTATGCTACTGTTCCCTAAATATAAACTGGTGCTGTTGCTTCTGCCTTAGCCTAAGGAAAATAAAAATTCAAACCTAACTTAGTTTTAATAAGTACCGAATTTCCCTGATTAACTCTATTTGTTTGATTTTAAAATGTTGCATGTACAAATGCTGTCCTCTGTATATAGTTGCAGCAGGGGAAGTTTTTACATCTAGTCAGAACTTTTGAACTAAGCAAAGTTGTCAACCTATGTCTCCATTGAGTACTTTTGTTTGGAAACCTAGTTAGATTCTATCATTTGATCCTGTTTCTGAGCACACAAAACTGGCCATTAGGAGGTGCATGACACCATTCAATGGGACTTGCTAACTCCACCCCATTTTTTTCCTTCTGTTTTGTCCTTCTACATTGATTTTTAAAAAGAAAAAATTCTCACCTAGTGTCAGGATTACATGTATCGTATTCCTGTTTTTCAGTTGATTTACCACCTTCAGTTCGTATTCATTTATTGATCAAGATGGCTGATATCGAGTAAGTATTGCTTCACCTTTCTCTGCTTAAATGGATAATCCTAGGACCTACATAGGTAAAAGTATGTATACTTCTTTAGGGGTGAAATTAAAAGGGTTTTTGTAAAACAATTTTGCTAAACTTATTCAACAACTTTATTCTAAGATTAGGTTATAATTTTTTTAAAGTCTGTGTATCATTGCATGGTAATAAAATATAAATCACATTTTTCGTTGATGGTACAAAGAAAATTGCTTGTAGTGTCGTCACCCTTTTATTATGGGAACTTCATCAAATAGCTCAGTGGGGAATGACTTCATCCCTGGATTCGGATAGATGTAAAAACAGCCAAGATGTCGTAATACTTAGTAGTCCCTGTTAAGAAAATGCATATGCACAGGAGGGGATTGAGAGTATACAAACAGGAATAAAATTTGGGGGGTAACTTTGAAAACATATTACAAGTTCTGAGCAGTACATTAGATCTAATTGTAAAAGAACTATCTTTATGAAAGCTGCTGACTAGTTCTAAATGGACTCTGACCAAAACTAAATAGTACCAAACAAAATCAGCAATATAATTAACATTCTAAAAATTGAACCGTTGTTTAATTTTTAATGTACAAGATCAGATTGATCAAGCAGGACCCTCCACCTGAATTCTGGACTGGGCTAAGCTTATACTATATAACTGTATGTCTCCTCTGTTTACACAACCGAACCTTCTATCATTAGGAATTCACATGGAAAATGAGAGGGTGGAAATGAGGGAAACCTGAAAAACTAACCAAGAACAAGATCTATAACTGCCTTAAATACATTTGTTCATGGAACAGTACTTCTGAATTGTTTTGTCACTAATCAGTAGATATCAGAAATTGAGATATGACTATGAAATATAAAAAGGCCAATGTTGTAGATTTTTTTGAAAATTAGCAGGCTACCAAAATGCTAATAAGCATTTAATACCTATTATCTGCATCGAAAAGTGTTGCCACGAGAAATCTTGTTTTCAGCCATGAACATTTGAGGTCAATCTTGTGACGTTCACAGAGAAAAATACCCTAGCTGTCCTTGTACATTATTCTGTGTAGTAAAGTGTGTTGATTACCTGAAAAAAATACTGGAAAAATACTTGAGTGCTGGAAATCTGGAATAAAAACACAAAATGCTGAAAATACTCAGCAAGTCAGACAGCATCTGGAATTAGAAGCTAAGTTGACATTTCAAGTCAATGACCTTTCATCAGAACAGAAAAACGTTAGAGATCCAGTAGATCTTTAAGCTAGCGAATGGATGGAGGAGGAAAGAACAAACAGGAAGGTCATAGTTTCCATCCCAGGGTTTTAAGTGAAGTAGGTTTTAAGTGAAGTAGGTTAGAACATTGGTGCCTAATTGTAATCTTACAAATTTCTCTCAATTCTGGAATTATTCCTGTAGATTCAGGAATTGCACGTATCACTCTGCATTTGAGAAAAGTGACAGATGGAAACCAGGATATTATAGACCAACTAGCGTAATGTTTGTTTTGGGAAATTGCTAGAGTCTGTAATTAAGGATAGGGTGACTGAACATTTCAAAAAATTTTCAGTTGAGCAGGCAGATTTTTTATTTTGAAGGGGTAAGAGGACAGTGAAATTTCTAAAGATATTTCTTATATGGAATTCCAGATGGCATCTGATAAAGTTTCTCACAAGAGACTTTTAGGTAAAGTTGGAGCTCATGGAATTAAAAGAAAATGATTGACCTGATTAGGAAATTGGCTGAGTGGAAAGAGTCAGAGTGTAGGGATAATGGGCAGGTACTCTAATTGGTAGGGTGTGACTTGTGGTGTCACAAAGATCTGTGTTGGGGCCTTAACTATTAACAACTTAGATAATGGGATAGAGAACCACATATCTACATCTGCCATTGACATAAAGATGAGGAATATGGTAAGCTGTGTAGATGGAAGCATAAAATTACCAAAAGATACTGATAGATTAAGTGAATGGACAAAACTGTGGCAAATGAATTTCAGTGCAGGCAAATGTGAGGTCATCCATTTTGGGCATAAAAAGAATAGAACAGGGTACAAGTAAAAAGCTAGAAACAGTAGAAGTCCAAAGGGACTTGGGGGTCCAGGGTCACATCATAAAAATGTCATAAACAGGTACAGTAAGTTTAATGGTATGCTGTCCTTTGTATCTTGTGGAATAGAATACAAGGGGGTTAAAAACTATGCCTGAGCTATACAAAGCCCTGGTTAGACCACACCTGGAGTACTGCAAGCAGTTCTGGGAACCATACCCTCCCTTAGATGCACTAGAATGATATTTGGACTCCAAGAGATCAGCTATGAGAATAGATTTAGGTCTGGCAGCATCTGTGGAGAAGAGCACAGTTAACGTTTCGAGTCCGCATGACTCTTCAACAGAACTAAGGAAAAATAGAAAAGGGGTGAAATATAAGCTGGTTTAAGGGGGGTGGGAGGTGGGACAAGTAGAGCTGGATAGAGGGCCAGTGATAGGTGGAGGTAACCAAAAGATGTCACAGACAAAAGGACAGAGGTGTTGAAGCTGGTGATATTATCTAAAGGAATGTGCTAATTAAGGGTAGAAAGCAGGACGAGCAAGGTACAGATAGCCCTAGTGGGGGTGGGGTGGGGTGAAGGAATCAAAAAAGGCTAAAAGGTAGAGATAGAACAATGGATGGAAATACACTTAAAAATAATGGAAATAGGTGGGAAAAGAAAAATCAATATAAATTATTGGAAAAAAAAGAGGGGGAAAATCAGAAAGGGGGTGGGGATGGAGGAGAGAGTTCATGATGTAAAATTGTTGAACTCAGTATTCAGTCCAGAAGGCTGTAAAGTGCCTAGTCGGAAGATGAGTTGCTGTTCCTCCAGTTTGCGTTGAGCTTCACTGGAACAATGCAGCAAGCCAAGGGTGGACATATGGGCATGAGAGCAAGGTGGAGTGTTGAAATGGCAAGTGACAGGGAGGTCTGGGTAATGCTTGCAGACAGACCAAAGATGTTCTGCAAAGCGGTCACCCAGTCTGCATTTGGTCTCTCCAATGTAGAGGAAACCACATTGGGAGCAACGAATGCAGTAGACTAAGTTGAGGGAAGTGCAAGTGAAATGCTGCTTCACTTGAAATGAGTGTTTGGGCCCTTGGACGGTGAGGAGAGGGGAAGTAAAGGGGCAGGTGTTGCATCTTCTGCAGTTGCATGGGAAGGTGCCGAGGGAGGGGGTTGAGGTGTAGCGGGTGATGAAGGAGTGGACCAGGGTGTCACGGAGGGAACGCTCCCTACAGAATGTCGCAGGGGTGAAGTGCTTAAATGATTAAATTTATACTTCCTGTATGTACGAATGGTGTATTGGTTTGTAATTTTAATTGTTTTACTCTTACTATCCCATCCATTACTTCTCTATTACCTGCTGAATGTGTCTATTTTTGTAACTATTTGGTTGTTATATGTTTGGTCTTAACCTGATTACTTAGCCTATATATGAATTTTTTGATGTAAGCTACACTGCAATTCAGCCTTCGGGCTGCGAACGAATTTCTTGAATAAAATGCCATTATTAAAAAGTTATTGTCCAAAAGAAAAAGAGCTGTCCCTAACCAAAAGATGAGATGTTGTTCTTCAAGCTTGTGCTGAGCTTCATTGGGACAGTGTAAGACGTTGAGGACAGAGAGGTCAGAATGGGAATGACAGGTGACTGGAAGCTCAGGGTCATGCTTGCAGGCTGAACGGAGGTGATCACCTAATCTGCATGTGGTCTCCCCAGTGTAGAGGAGACTTGTGAACAATGAATGCAGTACACTAAATTGAAAGAAGTTCAAGTAAGTTGCACTTTGGATAGTGGATTGAAGAGTGGTTCAAGACATTGCAGAAGGAACAGTCACTTTTGAAATGCTAAAAGAGGGGAAAGTGTTTCTGGTGAGGAGGAAGGTTCTGGAGAGGGGAAACAGAGAGCAGAAGTGTAGGAAATAGGATGGACACAGTTGAGGGCCCTGTCAACAACAGTTGAAGGAAAAGACATACATTTCGGAAGCAGTGGTATAATGAAGGTTGTATCATCAGAACAGATGTAATCAAGAAACTGGAAGAGAGTCCTCACAGGAAGTGGAATGGGAGGAAGTGCAGTCAAGATAGCTATGGGAGTCAGGAGGTTTATAGTGGACATTGGTCGATAGGCTATAGTGTTGATTATCTTAGTAATTGCAAATAGCTTCTGCAAAACATGGGGCAGTCAATAACAACTGCTCGTAGCAACAAGGTTGCTATGGTTAAACTAATTTGGACTGTTTATTGTTACACATAGGAACCCAACAAATGGTAGATTGCCATATGTGCAATGTTAGTGAATATTGTTGCCCCTACTATGTAAATAATTGGGTCTTATTTTCCCTTCATTGAGTTAAGAGGATAACACCACAAACTGCTTTCGGAAGCAGAGTAATGTAGGTCATAGCGATTGATTTGTGTAGTATTGGCTACTTCATTTTCCTGATGCACTGCTGGATATCTGAAAGAGGAGCCAAACAATATTAAATGAACACACTATGCACAGTTTTTTCAAGTTACATAGTTAATTTGTGAATAAAAAGAAACAAAAAAACTCTTAAAAGTTGGGACTGGGAAATAGCTGACTACTTACTTTACATTCACAGGTACAGGCTGGCTTCAGGAACTAGTGAGAAAATTCAACTGAGCTCGCTTATTGCTGCATTTCAAGTTGCCCGTGATATGGTTGTTGCTGAAGCCTAGTGAGTTCATATTTTGTATATGAAAAATGATTTGATACCATTAAAGTAATTTTTTTTGTTTGGAAACGGGCTGTGTTTGGTGTTCTGTCCAACATTCTTGAAACGGAATTTTTAAAAACAAAGCAGCAAATTGTAATCAAGTTTGATTTAGCTATTAAGACAAGAATTCAGAAACAGAACTAATGCAAGTTCATATGGAACAGAGGGAATGTAGGACTCAGCGCTAACCACAAGGTTACATCCAGAGAGTATTATTTATTAGCTTGAAAATTGATCCACGTTTCCAGAAAATTTTGAGCTGCTTTCCTAAACTAGTCCTATAGGAAATAATCGGAAGATTTGTTTTGGTCCCAGGATTTCCGTCACATAAGAATTTATCTTTGCTTTTTTACCCCAGTGGGGAAAATTCAAGATTTAAAATTCAAATATTCTAAATTAGAGTTTTGGTATTTAAACAAAAACTATACTTTAGCTTTAGAAAAAAATGCAATGATTCTGTTTCCACATTGGGCTTTGCATATTAAACAAGTGCCACCTACTGGACATTTTACAATGTTATTTTGAGGATTTGAGTCGTAGGAAATATACAATCAGGTCACATGACAGCCAGCTTAGTACAGGCTGTAACTGACAGGAAGAATCAGTTTTTAAGTCATTACTCAAATCTTAATTCTCAAGTCTGTTCAATTTTATTTCATTACTTTGTTACAATGTAATGCACTTGTCTATTTTCATGGTATACTGAGTGGTTTGTTGCAGGTATTATTAAGTGAAGTTAAACTGATTTACAGTAATGCCATCAGAGTTCACATTTCATATTTAATGTAGCAGTAAGCTTTAATCTAGTAAAAACATCCCAAGGTACTTCGTAGGAGCGGTAAACAAAACTTGAAACAGAAACATGCTAATAACCAAAAGCTTGGTCAGAGAGGTAGTTTTTAAGGAGTTCCTAAAACAGGAGAGGTTTATAGAAGGGAATTATAGAGCTTAGGTCTTGGGGCTAAAGGTTCAGCTGGTAAATGTTGAACAATTAAAACCAGGGATGCTTAAGAGCCAGAATTGGAGGAGGGCAGATATGAGGGTTGTAGAGCTGGATTAGAGAGGCAAGGTCATGGAGGAATTTGAAAACAAGGGTGGGGATTTTAAAATCACTTAATTGGGAGTCAATGTAGGTAGCTAAGAAGGGTGATAGATGAACGGGACTTGGTGAGCAGAGCTTCAGATGACAAATTGACAAAAGGTAGAACATGGGAGACCGGCCAGGAGTGTGTTTGTTGCCTCTGCTTCATGCCTTTAAAAAGTCAAAACTAGAGTGTTAGCAGCAGATGTATCGAGACAGAGCTGGAGTCAGGTGCTGTTACAAGGTGGAATGGTCGGTCTCAGTGATGGCATGGATGTAGTATTTTAAAGTGTGCAATTTTCTGTAGCACAAAGGCACATTGCCAATTTCATATGTGCAGATTGAAAAAATCCAAAGGTGTAGTTAAACAATCAAATTTAAATAGTACAATACAAAAACAGAATTACCTGGAAAAACTCAGCAGGTCTGGCAGCATCGGCAGAGAAGAAAAGAGTTGAAATTTCGAGTCCTCATGACCCTTCGACAGAACTTGAGTTCGAGTCCAAGAAAGAGTTGAAATATAAGCTGGTTTAAGGTGTGTGGGGGGAGAGAGAGAGAGAGAGAGAAGTGGAGGGGGGTGGTGTGGTTGTAGGCAAAAGCAGTGATAGAAGCAGATCATCAAAAGATGTCACAAACAACAGGACAAAAGAACACATAGGTGTTAAAGTTGGTGATATTATCTAAACGAATGTGCTAATTAAGAATGGATGGTAGGGCACTCAAGGTATAGCTCTAGTGGGGGTGGGGAGAGCATAAAAGATTTAAAAATATTTAAAAATAATGGAAATAGGTGGGAAAAGAAAAATCTATATAATTTATTGGAAAAAAAACAAAAGGAAGGGGGAAACAAAGTGGGTGGGGATGGAGGGGGGAGCTCAAGACCTAAAGTTGTTGAATTCAATATTCAGTCCGGAAGGCTGTAAAGTGCCTAGTTGGAAGATGAGGTGTTGTTCCTCCAGTTTGCATAAATAGTACAATATCATATCAAATCTAAGTATTTCATAAAGAAATTACTTCTGTAGACAAACATTATATTGCTGTTGATAAACAGATGAAATGAAAGTTCATGCTCAATAGATCATTTCTATTGCAACAAAAATTAAATAAAATTCAGATTTATGAACCATCATTCACGAGTTTATCCTTTTTAAAATATTGTCTATTAGAGTAAAATCACTCAACCAGATTAGAACTCAGTCTGAATCCTAATTAAGCGACACCATAATCTCTCTAATGCAACCCCACACAGTAATGAGGGGTGATTTATTGAAACAGATTCTCAGGAGGTTTGATGTGGTAGTTGCTGAGGGGATGTTTTCTCTTGTAGGGGAATAGAACTAGAGGGTACAGTTTAAAAATAAAGGGCTCTCCCATTTAATACATTGAACAGGAAGAATTTCTTCTGAGGGTTATTAGTTTTTAGAATTCTCGCACAGAGCAATGGAGGCTGAGTTAGAGATTTTTTTGATTGAATGGGAGTCAGTGGTTATGGCAGACTGGCAGGAAAGCGGAGTAAAGGCCACAATCAAATCGGCCATGATTTTATTGAACGACAGAGCAGGCTCAAATGGCCTACTCCTCCTATTGCTTATAATATGGGGCAAAGATGGGCACTGTGAGGTGGAAAGCAGTGAGGGGTTTGTAATCCAGAAAAGAAAATGGGTTGAGCAAAGATTCCACCACAACGTTTCTGGCAACTGTAAAATTTGGCAGAGTCTTACAATATGCAGACAACATTAAAAGCAACTTTTTAAATTAAGTTTTATTTCTAAAAGTCAGACAACAGTACTGAAAATATATTCTTTTTTAAATTAAACAGGCTTATACAAACAATATTTCAAATCAAATATTCTCCACTTGTTAAATCAAAAGGTGTAAAACATTTTGGTGCCATGGCAAGATGTAATCATGTGGAGTTAAATAGTTGCAAGTGATTTCTTAAACCCAAAATGTGTGACAACACTATATTAAAAGGCATTCCATTCCATGGAAAATATATCATTGATTATTACCAACCTATTGATACAAAAATGCACAAAAACCTAACAGCTTTGTACCGAGTGTTGATTTTTCAGAATTTTTTTTGCATCTCCACTTTTGCCAGTTTTCTTCGTTTGTGTTTGGTCAACATTTTCTTTTCTACATTTCTTATAAAAATCAGTCACTTGCAATTCCACACTGCAACTGGATTTAAAACTAGGGTATGTGGAAACTAATAATAAAAGTGTCAAGTTAGCTCAGAGGTGGCAAAGGTGCAATGAACCACAAAGAATCTGTTACGGTATTGTAAAATTCTGATTCTAGGACAAGAAAACTACTAATCCAAAGAAAAGGTGAAAAATTACAAAGGGACAGTAAGAAAATACAAATAGGAAGGAAAATTAACCAAATCCAAGAAACACTAAAAATGAACTGGTTACAGCTAGCAGTTGCGAAGAGATTTCAATTGGGGAAGAATTAAAAGATAAATGTAGAATATTCTTTTGACCTGTTGGCAAGGTAAATTTAGGACTTAAAATGTTGATTGGTCTGGAAAAACTTCTATGGATTTAATTAGTGAGGATAACATTATTTAAAAGGAACAATCATAGAGGGACTGTAGTGTCTTTCTAGATAGATGGACAAACGAACAACAGGTTAAATGGCCTTCCTTGTGCAATTTTGAGCCACACAACAATTCTTATGGATACAAGAAGGTGGTACAACATTTGTAGGTTTTGTTTCTCTCAATAACTGGAAGTTTCATTAATAAAACATTTTAACCTTCAGCCTTGTCTTCATCTTTTTGAACACATTCATAGTGTCTTACTTTTGATCAGTCATATAATTCTTTACCATGTAGAAAGTTCCAGTGGTATGCAAAAGATTGATTCTTATTGACGGCTCTCGATTTCTAATTGAACTTATGCTAAGCAACTTTTAGAAACATGTAAGGCTCTTTTTGGTGACCCAATTCTTAATGTAAATGGTTTTTAAATCACAAATCAAACACTCATTCAAATAAATCTTGGTTAAAAAAAATTAATCATTGTCTGATAGAGATTTTCCTCCCATTCCAGTACTTTACCCCTGCAAGTGCAAACTAGAACTTCTTATAAACCAAAAACTGTTTTATTTTCTTTGGAACAGGCAAGAGCATAACTTGGTGGGTCGTCATCACACGGCGCAGAGCATTGCGACAAATGTGTTGCAGAGTTGGCAGCACCCTAGATACTATCCAGAATTTAACATGACCATCTCTTGTCCTGGAATAGTAGGGAAGGAAAAGTGTAAGTCACAAACTAGTTTGTATAAACACATAAGAACCCTGCAGAGAGGATATTTTCTAATATATTGTCCACATTTTTCTCAAATTCAGTGCCATAACAGACAGATGAATGTTTGTGGTTGTTCTTCTACTCAGCCTGCTATCAGTACCTTCCAACAGGACAGCTGAGATTTGGGTCTCACCAACAGGAATCACCAAACCCCTACTAAAATTTTAGTTTTGTAATTGATCAATTTACTACAGACATATACAGTAAAATCATACAGAGCAACAGTTAAACCCTTGCACAGTATTGAACTTCAAAACATCCTTACCCTGTAGCCAATACACTACCATGTGGAGAGAATGTACAACAGAGTCCATTGGCCAGAGGAGCAACATAAATTGGCCTTTGCAAATCCAAGGACCAAATTCTCAGCAATCTAGACAAAAATATTTTAATTACAAATTATGATCTGCAGATTTAATATTGAACAAAGATAGACTGGCCTTTAGCCCAAGTAGCACTAAAAATGACAGGCTAGGTAGGTGCCATGATTAAATTGGCATAGCAAAACTTATCTAATAACTAACTACAGATTATAAATCTAATCAGATTTAATGACAGAAACCCAACTATCAGAACCTGAAAAGTTTAATTATATTACTGAACATTTCAAATTAAATTTATGTACATGTTAAATGTCAACTTCTACAGTAGTGTGGTTCTTTTGTCATTCACCTTAAATCAGCTAAAGATGATATGAGGAATTTTTTTTAAACATAGTGAGTAGATTGGATCTGAAAAACACTGTCTTAGAGTGTAAAGTGGCAGATTCAATCGTGGCTTTCAAAGGAGTATTAGATAATTATCTGAAGGGAAAAAATTGCAGAGTTACAGAGAAAAGGTGAGGAAGTGGCACTAGCCAACTGGCTCTTATAGAGAGTCGACAAGGATATGAAAGATCAAATAGCCCCCTTTTGTAATGAAACCAGCCTTTGATTCTATGAGGAACCAAGACCTTATAGAATACTTAGACCTGAATTTTCATGCAGATGAAGAGGGTCTCCGTCTTAGCAAAAAGAGTTGTGGCAGCACAAATCCAAAGTCCCGCCCTGAACCCTACCACCTGCTATTTTCACAAGCGGGGGGGGGGGGGGGGGGGGGGGGGGGCCAGGTTCTAAATAACATATCCGTGATTCAGAGACAATTGCACATGTCAAACTGCAGCTGCCTCAAGTCAGATCTAACCTGCTAGTGGGATGTCCAAAACATGACTTGTGCACTTTAGACCTGGGAGCAGATGGTCTAAATATACCGGAGTTCTTTGGAGAGATAGGCTATCCTTTCGGATGTTCTCCCAGGACACTCTTTGGTATTGTTAAAAGTAGACATGAATGCATGTAAAAAGTGCACAAAACTCCTTGGAACTGTAAAGAGAACTGTCAAAGGAATTTAAATCTCCTACCCTTTAAATATTTGAAAAAGAAGTGCTTGCTATTTCACTGTCTGCTGATAGAAGCCTGAAAGCTACCATTATAGGATTAATGCTGCTTGACTGATTTCACAACCTAACACCAAAATGGGGTGCATGTTGGTTCACTGTTTGATTGACAACTCCAAGTGCTTATAAAGTCTTTGAAGTGGGACCATGAATACAAATGCTTGTTTTATAAGGGAATAAAGGAAGTTAAATGTAGTGAAAGGGCTTTTAATCAATAAGCGTACTTTTTTTTGAAACAGTGCATTCAACACTTAAGAACTTTATTTAATCTCAGCATGGGTCCGGAGGTCTGCTTATGATGGGTACTGGGTGAGTTGGCATGGAGAATGTAGGAGCAAAAGGTGGCATGTTGGGGGCATGGGGACTATAAAAGGGCTATGGAAATGAGTGGAAAGACATGGTTTGGTATGGAGGGTATGAGGAACCATGAGGGTGGGTGACAGGCATGAGGTGGCAAGGGTTAGCATGGGGAGTGTGTGAGGGATGACCTTTGGTAGGCTGTTTTATTCCTTATCCTCGTTGCTTCAAAGTGCCGGAGAACTGAGGATGACCTTTCGCCCAGCCCACCTCCGCACCTGGCAGTCTCCGCATTCTTTCCGGGATTGGTGGCCATGATACCAATTTTCACACCCCCACCCTGTCTCCACCGCCAAGAACGAAAGTTCAAAGTTCCAGGGCACTTCCTCCCATGTCGGGTTTGTGGAGTCAGGAATTGTCCCAATTCTGCGCTTTAGACCCAGGAGCGAAAATTCGGATTTTAATTTCAAATTTTCAGATTGCATCATTAATAATTAGTACAATATACAGTTCATTTTTTAAAAATCTCAAGTGTTACCTCTATCTGAACATATCCGTGCAGACATGCACAAGTCAGTCCCTTTAAGTTACTGTGTGCTCAGGCACACAAAAAAAGGACCTGCACACAAATGAATCAGCTGCCCGGTATAAAATAAGCTTAAGAGTGTATGTTGATCTCACCCATCGTCTGCTACCGAGGTAACATTTAGTCCCTCCTGGGAGAAGGAGACTGCTCGTACAAATCCAGTACTAAAGCCATCATCAACATCCAGAGCAGCAAAGGTGGAACAATGCCTGTAATACAGGAGCTTTACATTAACAATATTTGTTCTGATTTATAACCAAGGATGTTTAAAATAAATTTTTAAACTAGTTTCCAGTGATACATTTTCAGGTTTTTCTTTAAAAAGATCCTAATTAATGGGAGTTGGAAGGGTCTGGGGGAAAAGAGAACTTCCCAGAGCAGAAATCAGGTCTGTTCCTTCCAATTGGCCATCAGTTCTTGGGAGGTGGTAAGTCCATTCTGAAGACCCTGGGAACCCCAACAGTAGGAAGGCAAGTGCTCCCTGGAATGGCCGCAGTGGGGCTGTCACTGGTTCTCTAGGCAGTGAATGTGCCTACAGCCATTAAATCCAGCTCATTAACTTTTTCTCTCTCCACAGATGCTAATCAGACCTCAGTATTTTCAGCATCTTCTGTTTAATGCCAAATTTATATCTGAAGAGAGTCCGCAATCAAACTCACTTATACAAATATACAAAGATGTTAGGAATTAATGTTGACATTATCAAGTCAATTTCATTCCGTACACCACATTGGAAAACACTTACTATGTAACAAAGTAACAGCAAACTGGGCTGTTCAATTTCACACAAATGCTACTTTACCTCAGTTTCATCAGGCTTTCTCCAGTGTCTGGGTCCCACACAATTACATGAGTGTCGTAAGATGCCGTAGCTAGTAATGCTCCGTTGGGTGAAAATTCACATGATACAACATCGCCGCCATGTCCTTCTAGTTTCCGAATCACTGTATATGATACCATACTCCACAACAACACCTGCAATCAGTATACAGCTGAACTTTTCCACAACCTCAATGCCTTGTAAAAAAGTGTCAAACCCAAAGCAGAACATATATGTAATTAGCTAGCAAGCACATTGTTTAAAGTTCATACCAAAAGTATAATTAGGATAGATTTCCCAAGCCCTTGCATATAATGAGTGCCTCTTCAAATACACATCAAAAAAACTCAGGGCCTTCTGCCCTTATCAAAAATATTTATGCCACCATCAGTTAGACTGACGTTTGATGCCGTAAGAAACTCAACAATCTGAGATTCACCTCCCTGTCACACAAACAGGCCAAATTCAGTGCTGTAAACATCCAGATACAAGACAGTATTTCTGTAGCAGAAGGACTGATGCTGGAACTATTTGAGCCAAGACAAAATAAAAAAGTTACATGTTAATTTCAAATCAGTTTCCAAGATGTCTTCATTTATATAATGTCTTTGACATAGAAAAACATCCAAAGGTGCTTCACAGAGGAATAATGAGACACGAGGAGGGATGACCAAAAGCTTGGTCAAACATGTAGGTTTTACAAAGGGTCTTAAAAGGAGGGGAGTGGATACATATACGAGCACATGCGAATACATCATAGACCATAAGGCATAGGAGTAGACGTAGGCCAGTTGGCCCATCGAGTCTGCTCCACAATTCAGTGAGATCATGGCTGATCTGGTAATCCTCAACTCCACTTTGCTGCCTTTTCCCCATAACCCTCGCTTATCTTTGCCTTAACAACCCAGCCTCTACAGCCATCTGCGGTAAAGAATTCAACAGATTCATTACGATCTGCAGAAATTCCACCTCATCTGTCTAAATGGGCGATCCCTTATTCTGAGATTAAGCCCTCTGGCCCTAGACTCTTCCACAAGCAGAAACAACCTCTCAGCATCTACCTTCTCAAGCCCCCTACAAATCTGGTGTGTTTCAATAAGGTCATCTCATTCTTCTAAACTCCAAAGATACAGGCCCAACCTACTCAACCTCTCCTCATAAGAAAATCCCTCCATACCCAGTATCAATCTAGCGGACATTCCCTGGACTGCCTCCAATGCCAATATATCTTTCCTTCGATAAGGGGTCCAAAACCATTCTCACTATTCTAGGTGTGGCCTAACTAGTGCCTTGTATAATTTTGGCAAGACTTCCCTATTTTTATACTCCATTCCCTTTGAAATAAAGGCCAACATTTCATTTGTCTTCCCTATTACCTGCTGAACTTGAAAGCTAGCTTTTCAGGATTCATGCATGAGGACCCCTAAATCGCTCTGTGCTGCAGCTTTCTGAAGTCTTTCTCCGTTGAAATATTGAGCTCCTCTATTCTTCTTGCCAAAGTGCACAGCCTCACATTTTCCCACATTATATTCCATCTGCCAAGTTTTTGCCCACTCACTTAACCTGTCCGTATCCCTCTATCCCTTTGTCACCCTCACTGCTTGCCTTCCCACCTTTGTGTCATCCGCAAACTTGGAAATAGTACATTCGTTTCCCTCATCCAAGTCATTAATATATATTGTAAATAAATGTGGCCCCAGCACTGATCCCTGTGGCACTCTAGTTACAGGTTGCCATCTTAAATGCCCTCTTAACTCAACTCTATCTTCTAACCATGCTAATACTATCCCCAACACCATGGGCTTTTATTTTATTAAGTACCTTATCAAACGCCTTTTGGAAATCCAAATATAGTACATCTACTGGTTCCCCTTTATCTATCCTGCTCGTTAGCTCCTCAAATAATTCTAATAAATTTGTCAGGCATGATCTCCTCTTCATAAAGCCATGGTGACTCTGCTTGATTATATTATGCATTTCTAAATGCTCTGCTATTATATCCTTTACAATAGACGCTAACATTTTCCCAATGACGGATGTTAAGTTAACTGGCCTATAGTTACCTGTTTTTTGTCTCCCTTTTTGAATAATGGTGTTACATTGGCAGTTTTCCAATCACGGACCTAGCTTTATTCCAGGAATAAAGCTAGGTCTGTGAAGATATCCCAAACAGTTGTATGTAGAACCATTGAAGTCACTGACAAATTAAAATAAAACCAAGGGCAGATGCAAACAAGGATACAGGTTCAGATGTTCAATCTACAGGATGAGAAGTTTGTATTGAACCCCTGGGATACTGTCACGCCTTCCTATTAAGGGAACACAATGCAGGTAGGTCATAAAATTCATTATTTCACAATCCTGACTGACGGCCATCTTCACAGCCACAAACATCTTGGCCATTTCAGTAATGTCAGGACAGAAAACAAAATTCTGGAAAGAAAGAAAAAAATAAGGAAAGAAGGTAAAGGAATCAAAAGGAAAGGTTAACTAATGGAAAGAAGTAAAGATCAGATGCAAAAGTAAAATTAAATCATGTACACACCCCAACTCTCAAGATAGTCAAAGAAATGGGTTAATAGTCTTGCTGAACTTTATATCAGAATGCTTCCCCTGATTGAAAACAAATGCAGACACAGCAGATAATCTAATAAATCCAGCAAGAAAATATAGCCTGGTTTCTGGTTGAACAGTCACAAATGACACATCCGTTTGATCATACCCACGAGTTATAGATAACCTTCATTTACTAATTACAGTTGCATGAAAGTTGAGTAATCTTTGATCAGAAGGGTGTGAATTTTCTAAACATCCCACAAATGTTAGTAATGGTTATTTATGGCCTGAAACTGGGTGTGTAAGAAGAGATTGTGAACATTAAATAGTGAGAGTTAACTTCCAGAATTCCTTTATAATATTCAATAGATCAACCTACAATTCTTTTAGAATTACTATGGAATTTAACGGAAGTGTCACGAATGTATAAAATTCAGTAGCATCTTAGTGTCATTGTTTAACTATCTACATGCCATATCATATGTAAAAGAAATGTTTGTCCAAAAGTCTGATACTGATTGACCTTTATAGTTAAGGTTGGAAACTTACAGTCTTTCCTCCTCCCACAGAACAAAGCATGCTCGAGTTGGGAGTGACAGCACAACAATAAATCCATTGGTTGTGGCCTTTTAATATATGCAGTAGTTTACCTGGAGGGTGGTAGAGAGAGAAAAAAAAGTAGCAGTGTATCATACTAAAACAATCAGCCTATGAAAGACATCATAATTGTGACAATGAATTATGCAGCATATTCGGAAGCAGCAGACTGAGGAACATCCAACTATGACAAATATTTCCCATGACTGACTGCGCCAGGAATTCTGATCGACAGAGATATAAGATCTATTTAACAAGTGCAATTTTAGATTCTTAATCATCGTATACCGTCAATTATTAAATATGATTCACACATTCTTTGGTTGACATAGTTCATTAAAATATTGAATGTTTCAAAAAGGCACCTTTTAGTAATCAGAATATCAAAAGAAAGACAAGTCCTTACTTAACTAAATATTAACATCCAATAAAATCTTGAAGCTATGACAAAATTATGTAGCTACACCAATATTTTACAACTACAAATGTTCAGAACACAATTATACTTTTAACTTAAATTTGCCTTATGCACCACCACTTCTAATGTGTTTTCCTCTTCTCTATGCCTGCTGCTCATGTTACACATAATCCAATCACTAATAGGTGGGCAAGAATGTCCCAATGTGATTTGTTTTTTTGATTTCCTCACCCCCTCTGTGCAGAAGCACTGTCATTATCCAATCACCATCAGGATATTATTATATTAATTTACTTCCATCCACTCTGGAATAATATATTGGATGATCAATATTCTGTGCGACAAATATAAATTATGAATAAGAGGGGTAAAAAAAAAGTGATCTCAAAAGTCTTCTATAAACATTGAAGGAAGGTAGTTGAGAGAGTTGGGCCCAATTAAGGACAAAAAAATGTTCTTGCAGAGACACAAGGCATGGCTGAGGTATTAAATGAATACTTTGCATCTGTCTTCACTAGAAAAGAGAATGCTGCCAATGTAATAGTAAAGTGGGAGGTAGTAACAATTTTAGATAGGATAAAAATAGATAAAGGAGGTATTTAAAAGGGTTGAGAGTTAGAAAAGTCACTCAGTCTGGATGGAATGCTTCCTAGGTTACTGAAAGGAGTAAATGGTGCAGAGGATCTGGCCAACATCTTCCAAACATCCTTCAATATGGGAGTGATGCCAGGATTGGAAGGACTGAAAATGTTACACACTTGTTCAAAAAAAAAGGGACGGAGGAATAAACCTGGCAATTACAGGCCAATGTAGATGGTGGGGAAAATTTAAAGAAAATAATTGAGGACCGTAGGAGGGCATGCCAGAAGCAGCACCAAGCATACCCAAAAATGAGATGCCAACCTGAAGCTAAAACACAGGACTACATTCATGCTGAACAGCAGAAGCAGCATGTTATGGAGAACGCCAAGCAAACCCACAGCCATCAGTTCAGATCAAACTTCTGCAGTCTTGCCACATCAGGTCATGAATGGTGATGGACAATTAAACAACTATTGGGAAGAGACTCTAAAAATACCCTTCACCTTAATGATGATGAGCCCAGCACCTCAGATGCCAGACTTCAGCCAGTTTGATATTGAGAAACTTTCATCTATGGTGCTATCAAGCAGCACCTACTCTCTGATGTTCAGTTTGGGTTCCACCAGGGCCATACAGCTCCACACCTCATTAGAACCTTGGACTGAATATAAGTAAAACAGCAGAATTCCAGAGGTGAAGTGAAAGTAACTGCACTTGACATCAAGCAGCGTTTGACCAAATGTGGCATCAAGGACCCCTAATAAAACTGAGGTTAATATGAATTAGGGAAAGCTCTCCACTGGCTGAAGTCACATACAGCACAAAGGAGAATGGTTGTTGTGGTTGGAGGCCTATCATCTAGAACATCGCTGTAGGAGTTCCTCAGGGCAGTGTTCTAGGCCCAACTACATTCAGCTACTTCATCAGTAACTTTCCTTCTATCACAAGGTCAAAAGTGGGAATGTTCACTGGTGATTACGTGGTGTTTAGTACCATTTGTGACTCCTCAGCCACCGAAGCTGTGCATGCGGCAAGCCAACATTCTGCCTTCAGCTGATCAATGGCAAGTAACATTCACACCACACCAATGCCAGGTAATGACCATTCCAACAACAGGGAGCTCAATCATCTCCCCTTGACATTCATTGGGATTACCATCACTAAATTCCCCACCAACATCCTAGGGCTTACCGTTGATTAGAAACTTAAAATGGACCAGCCACATAAATATGGTGGCTACAAGAGCAGGTCAGAGTTGTGTATTCTGTAGCAAGTGACTCAACTCCTGACTCGACAAAGCCTGTCCACCATCCACAAGGCACAAGTCAGGAGTTCAATTGAATACTCTCCACTTAGCTAAATGAATGCAGCTCCAACAACACTCAAAACACTCAACGCCTTCCAGAACTAAAGCAACCCACTTGATTCGCACCTCATCCATCACCTCAAATGTTTACTTCCTCCACACCAGTGCACAAGTGCTCACTTTGTACCATCAACAAGATGCATTGCAGCAATATGCCAAGGCTTCTTCGACAGCACCTCCCAGACACATTACATCGATTAGAAGGACAAGGGTGCCGGCTCATGTGAACATTACCAAGTTCCCACTCTTCTGACTTGGAAATATATCACTATTCCTTCACTGTCACTGGGTCAAAATTCAGGAACTCCCTCCCTAACAGCACTGTGGGTATATCTTCACCACATGGACTGCAGCAGTTTAGGCCGGCACTCACCATCACCTTCTCAAGAGCAATTAGCAATAGGAAATAAATATTGATCTTGACAACATCCCATGAGCAAAGAGTAAACAGGACAGTTAGAGACTTCAGGAGGTCAAAGACAAACTGGTGAAATGGATGCATAGAAGATGAGATTTAACGTAGAAAAGCATGAGTTAACACATTTTGATAGGAAGAATGAGCAGAGGCAACATGAACTAAATGATAAAACATTAAAAAGAGGGTGCTGGACAGACACTTGGGCGTGTATTTACTAAAATATTTGAAGGTGGAGGACAAGCAGAGAGGGCTGTTTCAAAAAAAATGTTTAGGATCCTTGGCTATATCATTAGAGGCATAAAATTTAAAAGCAGGGAAGTTTTGCTGAGCCTTTATAAAAATACTGGTTAGGACTGGCCTGGATTATGGCATTTAATTCTGGACATCACACTTTAGAAAGGATGTATATAGGTTTAAAGAGCATGCATAATAGATTTACTAAACGGTATATTGGATGAGAGACTTCAGTTATGTTGGGAAAGTGGGGTTGTTCTCCTTAGACCAGACAAGGGTCAGAAGGGATTTGATAGGTGTTCAAAATTATGAATGCTTTTGCTAGTTTATCCTTATTTACTCTGTCTCTAATGACAGAAGGATCAATAACCAGAGGACATCGATTTAAGTTGATAAGGCAAAAAAAGGCAGCACAAGGAAAATAATTATGCAGCAAGTTGTGACCAAGAATGCACTGCCTGCTGGTAGAAGCAGATTCAATAATTTTGAAAAATGGAATTGGACAAATACTTCAAAAGAAATAAAATTACAGGGCTAAGTGAAAAAGCAGTGGAGTAAAACTAATTGAACAATAGTTTCAAAGAGCAAGCATAATCGGACAAATGGCCTTCTTCTGTATCGTATCATTTAATTAATTAAAGAAAACTTTTCAACATTCAAATGTTCACTAAGCCTGATCCTTCTACTGAGTCCATTACAGACTTTACCTCATCCAATTTATCTGCATAGGGACAGTGTTGCAAATAAATGTTTCCTCATAATTTAAAGGCATCAACAAAAACTCCTGAAATTCTATTTGGTGCTTTTACCACATTATTTAATTAGCATTTACTGAGTTTACACTGTTGTGTTGATGAGTACAATCCAGAGTATAGGGTTCTTTCTTCCTTTCACATTACAATAACACTGTGGTATCAGCAAGCTAATAACGGAGAGTTAGAAATGCTGTGAATCCATACTCAACTCTGCTGTTCAACTCTGAATTGTTATCCTCCACATACAACTTTGGAGATATTGTTACTCATTGCTGGAGATTTGTTCCACATATAGACTGCTTTATATGGCCGAGGGTGGGGGGGGAGAGAATATATTTCTTCTAATTTATAGTCTCACTGGAGGCAGTGTGTGCTCACAATACACGTTAAATAGCCTGTTTTTCTCTTTAATGATATACACAGAAGATAGTGGGTTTTTTTCCACATACCATCCTGTTTTAGGTCCCATACACGCAGAGTTGTGTCCCGTGATGCAGAAATCAACATGAAGTTTTCATTGGAGATAAAAGCAAAGCATCTCACTACTGACTGGTGTCCTTTTAACTTGAAGAGAAGGTGTGCTGCAACAGAAATAGGAAAGTTTAAAACTACATGCTGTGAAAAATGGTGAGGTCATGAAATGTTCATCACTTCAGTGCCTGGTTAAGGCTTCTGGGAGTATTAGCTTTCCAATCTCTCACTCAAGTGATCGTTCTTCTTAGAACTCAGATGTTGAATGTTGGCAAGATGCTCAACCAAAGCAGGCATCACAGCTAAGACCTGCCCTGCCATAACCTGACATGCACTTGGCAGGAAGAGTCAATGTGATAGCAGTTATGAGGAACCATGGCTGATGTTGTCCCTCAGACAACATGTTGCAGTGATCCTAATTGATCGAAGTCTGTTCATTATTGGAGATCAAAGCTGTGGCCTTTTTGTTCTGAAGGAATCAGTTCCAGTCTTTAAAAAAAAAATCAAGTGGAAAGAATTATAACTGGGTTGAAACACTCCTCAGTACACACTGCATCTGTCCAAATATAAAATTACTAAAAAGTTCAGTTTGGTACAGGCCCAACATGATGTCTGTACCTTCAGCTGCCAACAACCACACAACTGGATCACAAAGTTCTCAGTTACAAATGAGTCAACAGAAACATGTTCCTACATGTTTCAGTTTTTAAATGAGCATTATTGAGGCAAAATGACCATTACTGGGGCTAGCTTAGGTACTTAGCAGCACTTCAGCACTACTGAGCAATGATGGCGAACCAGCACTAGGTATCTGTGAAAGTCATGAAAGCAGAAATAGCTAACATTGAAACAATCTGTTTGTTAGCATTAAAACCAGTGAAACCTCTACCTGGTTGTCAGTTAAGACCATCAGTACTCTCTTTTAAAGATTAAACAGTTAAAGAGGAATTTGCATCTTGTGACTTTTGTAATCTGAATGAGTTGGCATTTTCCCTTTATTTCTGCAAGCTTTAAAAACTGATGACATTAATGGTTTGGTAGTGAGTGCATTCAACAGTGGGAAAGAGCTGAATTAGCACATATTATTAGTAATCCATTTATACTATGAAACTACTGGTTCCCTTGCTGTCAAATTATCCAACATATACAACATTCAACAATGTATCGTTTGTACAGGCTACCTTTAAGACAATGAATTTTTCCTGGGCTTCTCTTGCCACTGCCTCCAAAATAAGTGCCATGTTCTAAATGAGTGTAAATTGCAAACTGACAGAAGCAAACGATGAACCAATGTTAACTTAGAAACCTCACACTGTTGATGGCACTCTTTTCAACGGTTCCCATCAATAGCATTCATTTGCAAACAAAAGCTATGAAAAATAAAAAAGACATTAATCAAAATTCTTTGTATGTTTTACACAAGCTCTACATTTAAGAAGCTTGACCCAGTTTGAATTCCAATTACAGACATGAATCCTTGACCTCATGCCCTGTGCTGTAATACAATCCACTTGGCTGCTCTCCACCCCATTATTGCAGATTCCACATGTGAAAATTATATTCATGTACACTTATTTTCCAAAAAATTACAAATTGTCTCAAAGTCAATTTCTCTCATACAGGCCAGAATATAAAATAGCAATCAGGACAGAGACCAAGATAAAACAACAGATTGTCTGAAACTGTAGAAATTCATAGAAGGGCTGGTCAAAAAATTTCTGAACACACCAAAAAGGTTATTGTCCTAACAGCATGGTACCTTCCAATCTGATTTCAATCCTAAAACATGCTTCTATCCTCACAACCTAGAAACACAGAAGATTTGCATTTGTACTTCTTTAGCTTAGTGAAATAATGCAATGGGTGCTTTTGCCCACAAAAAGACCAATAAACAGTTATTACTGATAAAGGGGAACCAGTAGATGTAGTGTATTTGGATTTCCAGAAGGTATTCGATAAGGTGCCACATAAAAAGGTTATTACACAAGATAAGAGCTCACTGTATTGGAGGTAATGTATTAGCATGGATTGAGGATTGGTTAACACACAGAACACAGAGTCGGGATTAATGGGTCTTTTTCAGGTCGGAAAGACATAACTAGTGGATCAGTCCTAGGACCTCAATTATTTACTATCTACATTAATGACTTGGAGGAGGGGGCAGAGTGCAATGTATCCAAATTTGCTGACAATACAAAAATAGGTGGGAAGGCATGTTGTGATGAGGACATAAGGAAACTGCAAGGGGATATAGACAGGTTGAGAGAATGGGCAAAAGTTTTAGCAGATGAAGTTTAGGGTAGGAAAGTGTCAGGTCATGCACTGTTAGGAAGAATCAAAGGCAGACTATTATTTAAATGGTGAGAGACTCCAAAACAAAAGTGCAGCACAGAGGGATCTGGGTGTTCTTGTGCATGAAACACAGCATGCAGGTGCAGCAAGTAATTAAGGCAGCAAATGGAATCATGGCCTGTAATGCTAGGGGGTTGGAGTTTAAAAATAGGGAAGTCTTGTTACAACTGTACAGGGTGTTAGTGAGGCCGCACCTGGAGTCCTATGTACAGTTTTGGTCCCCATATTTAAGAATGAATGTACTGGCATTGGAGGCAGTTCAAAAGAAATTCACTAGGCTGATTCCTGGGATGAAGGGGTTGACTCATCAAGAACAGGTAAATAGGTTAGGCCTTTATTCATCAGAGCTTAGAAGAATGACAGATGATCTTATTGAAATGTACAATATTCTGAGGGGGCTTGACAGAGTAGATGTTGAGAAGATGTTTCCATTAGTGGGGGAATCTCGAACTAGGGAACACTCATTTAAAACTGAGGTGCGAAGGAATTTCTTCTCAGAGGGTAGTGAATATCTGGAATTCTCTACAAAAATAAAAATACTTGGAAAAACTCAGCAGGTCTGACAGCATCTGCTAAGAGGAACACCGTTAACATTTCGAGTCCATATGACTCTTCAACAGAACTAAGGAAAAGTAGAAAAGAAATGAAATATAAGCTAGTTTGGGGGGAGGGGGGGGGGGGGGGGGGTGTGGGGGGCTGTGATATGACCAGCTTATATTTCACCTGTTTTCTACTTTTCCTTAGTTCTGTTGAAGAGTCATACGGACTCGAAACGTTAACTGTGTTCTTCTCTGCAGATGCTGTCAGACCTGTTGAGTTTTTTCCAGGTATTTTTTTGTTTTGGATTTCCAGCATCTGCAGTTTTTTGCTTTTATCTGGAATTCTCTACCTCAGTTATGGAGGCTGGATCACTGAAAGTATTTAAAGAGGTAGATAAATTTTTGAAATATTGGGGAGTTGAGGGCTATGAGGAGCTGGCACGAAAGAGGAGTTGAGGCCTGGGGCAGATCAGCCATGATCTTATTGAATGGCAGGGCAGGCTTGAGGGACCAAATGGCCTATTCCCACTGCTATTTCTTATATTCTCAATTTAATTCTCATCTTACTTCATTGCTCCTTTGCAATTTCTTTATTTAAATGAGGTGGTGGGGGTGGGGTGGGGGGCAGGGAATTCAGAGTGGAAGGTTTTGACTATTAAATGGTCATTATGAAGAAATTAATTAAGTGTTTCTCAGTGTGTAAATAAAATGATAAAAATGAATCTACAGATATTTAAAAGGTGTTCCCAACTCTCCGTAGTTGAGAAAGTTCATCCATGGAGCTACTGAGTTATGAAGAAAATATCAAAGCTTCTACAAAGTTGGCTGATTTTGACTAAGGCAAGAATTGGAGCACTACAATTAGCTTCAGTGTCCTTAAATTAGTAAGGGAAAACATCAGCCAGGATTTCCACACATGATCATTATAAAGCAACCCTGTTAGATGTGTGTGAAGTAAGGGTGTAGATAGGATTAGGCTTGGCTGTGATCCACCCTATAATTGTAATCACTGCCAACACTCCATAACATTGTTCAATTGCCCATTATATATATTGGGCTAAGTATTGGAAAGTATTGCCTGAATCGATAACTACAGAGTTAATACCCTGAGGAGCGGAGAGGAAAAAAAAACTGCTTTGACTTTAAGTTGTATAAAGGCTACAGTATCTCCAAGTGACAATTACATTCTTTCAGCACAATGAGAATGCTGGCCTGTGCGCAGAGACACCACAAGATATTTTACCGGTAGGCACTTTCCACAACTTGATTTCTCCATTGGTGAGACCTGTGGCAAGGATTGTACCCGAGCACTGAAGCGTGCACTTGTGTTGGTTCTCGGATGACTTATTTCCATTCTCAGATGGAGATGTTCCAAATGATAACCCCCACACTGTTTGACCACAATCGATTATCTTTTCTCCACACTGGCCCTTTGCTCTTCCATCTGCTTTAAAATGATGTGTACTTTTATAACTTCTGTAGAAGAAAAATAAGGACAAAGCATTAACAGAGGAAGAATTCGCTGAAGATATGCTAACCATATTAGGTTCAAAAACTGCCGACTGTGCAGACATAAAACTGCGATGCCTGCTAACTTGTAACTTGTGATAGATCCTGCAACTTGATCCACAACTCCGAACTTGAAATGCCAAACTGCTGAAATGTTCCTTATTTTTAAAAGTAAAGACAGCTTAACCCTTATTGTGCAATCCGTTACAATTTTAATTATAATTTTTACTGATAATTGATGTAAAATCTACACAGAATTACATAGGATATACAAAAGAGAACCTAGCCATTCTGCCAGACCATTCAATACCAGCACTTATGCTCCACTTAAGCCTTCTCCTGTCTTTCCTCATCTAAATCTATTAGCATAATCCTCAATTTCCTTTTCTCTCGTGTTTATTTAGTTTTCCCATTAAACACATCTATACTATTCACTTCAACTACTCCTGGTGGTAGCAAGTTTCAAATTCTCTCCACTCTTTGGGTACTTTCTCCTGAATTCCCCATTGAATATCCTGGTGACTATCTTATATTGATGGCCTCTTGTATTGCTCTTCCCCACAGGTGCAAACATTCTCGCTCTGTCCGCTCTATTAAAACTTATCATAACTTTAAAAACCTCCCTTAGGCCGCCCTTCAGCCTTCTCTTTTTAAAGAGAGAAGTGACCCAGGCTGTTCATCTTTTCCCCAGTGGGTAGAACAAGGAAGGCTCCAAGTTCAATCTCCAGCCCATGGTGAGTTAACTGATCACAGCTGGGGATGATGGTAGAGCTGTTATTGTTGGTTTCAGTATCCCTGTATTATGGCTGAGAAGATCAGTCAAATTTCTAGCTCCTGATCAAGATGTAGAAATGCTCGCTAAAAATGTGCATGTCGAGAAATCAGAATAAATCAGGAGTCTGGGCGATATTCTCCATGGTAACACTGCACACTTACTAGCCTCAAAGTAAAAACTGACCACTTGACCAACAGTCATAGAATCATAATCCAAGCAAGGAGTTAATTGTCTTTTGCACAGAAGAAAAATTGGTAGTGAAAGAGAGAGTGGAAGGAACAGGTAAAACTAGGCGGAATATGGAATGGTGAAAAACTCTGGTATTCATGTTGGTCAGAAATGAGGCATTTCACTTGGGCTCAGCCTGAGCTAGGGATGAGAAGTATTATCCATGGTTCCTAATGGCTATTCACGACCTCTGCTGAAAGTGTATACCTGTGGGGACAGGCTCATCAATTATCAAATAGCTGCAAATACCTGCTGTCTAGGCTCACACAAATATATGTTTTTATTCATTTGTGGGATATGAACATCACTGGCAAGGTCAGTATTTATTGTCCATCCCCAATTGCCCTCGAGAAAGTGAGGTGAGCCACCTCCCTGAACTGTGTACATTCATAGTGCTGAAAGGGACAAAGTTCAGAAGATCATAAGCTAAGAAATAGGAGTAGTAGGCCATTCACCCCATCGAGCCTGCCATTAAGTAAGATCATGGCTGATCTGATTGTGGACTTAACTCTGCTTTCCTGCCTGTCCCCATAACCTTTGACCACAATGTCAACAAAAATCTGTAACTCAGCCTGGAATATATTCATTGACGTAGCCTCTACTTCTCCCTATGGAAGAGAATTCCAAAGGCTAAGGACCCTCAAGAGAAGAAATTCCTCCTATCTTTGTTGTAAATGGGAGACCACTTATTTTTAAAAGCAGTGCGTCCCTTGTTCTAGGTTCCCCCACTAGGGGAAAACATCCTCTCTGCATCTACTATTTCAAGACCCCTCAGAATCTTAATATTCAAAAATAAAATCACCCTTTCCTCTTCTAAACTCCAGGAGTATAAGCTTAATCTTTCCTCATAAGGCAACCACTTCAACCCAGGAATCAGCCTAATGAATCTTCTCTGAACTGCTTCCAATGAATGCATATCCTACCTTGAGTGAGGAGGTTCCAGGGCTTTGACCCAGTGACAATGAAGGAATGGCAATATAGTTCCAAGTCAGAAGGATGTGCGACTTGGAGGTGGTGCCTTGTTCTTCTAGGTGGTAGCAGTCACTAGTTTGGAACGTGTGTCGAAGGAACTTTGGCAAGTTGCTGCAGTGCATCTTGTAGGTAGCACACACTGCTGCCACTGTTGGAGGAAACGAATGTTGGTGGATGGAGTGCCGACAATGTGGGTTGCTTTGTTTTGGATGGTGTGGAGCTTCTTGAATGTTGTTCGAACGGCATTTACCCAGGTATTTGGATGAGGAATTGGAGAGCAATTGGGAGATAATATCATCACGAGCAAGAGAGAGGAGAGGAGAAGAGAGAAAATTGGCAGAAGTACTGAGGACTTCCCCATCAGTATGACTTTGAAAAATTGATATTTTAAATAGATTTAATCAACTTCAACATTACACACTTTTGTTTCTGTTCATGTATTGAGAATACTTTTGTTCAAACAGCAATTACCTATGACATCATCTACAAGAATATTGCCCAGAAAAATTGAAGTGAAATATGATCAGAACAAGCCTGAAAGTTCATTAAGCCCAGCTTAAGAAGGGCTGGGGAAGGCACTAAACTGTGGCCCAATAATACTAATACTCCAAAGAAAATGTCAAAGTATTTCTTGGGATTGGTAGTAGTTACATCTATTCTCTTGCACTTGAAGTATGAAAAAATACCAGAATGGGAGGATGGCATTATTTGTTAGAGTTCCCACTGGTACCATCACCTGCACCTTAACAGACTGGATGCCAACAAGGTACTGTTGACTTGTGCATTACACCAGCAGAAATCAATCCCCAAGGATTGTTCCAAACTAAGATCAAAGTGATGCCCTCAAAAAATGCTAAGAGGGACTGAAACAGTACATTTTGTAGGTAGGCAGCAAACTAACACCACATTTCCCCAATTAGCAGGCACCTAAAATAGCACTGACATTAGGTATAGGCACACACAGACACTACATAAATTATCTGGTCTCAGGATCTCCTGTGGGGGTCTGGCATTTTGGTTCCCACTCCACCATAGCTATAGCAGTGCTGGATGGCAGCTTTTTGGGCCCAGTGTGATTGATTGAAGAGCAATCCTGCCATTTTAACAGTGAATTTAGTTCACCACTTTCCTTCTGCCAAGCACTGAAACAAATGATGCCCTTGGACACAACTGGGCTACTGACAAAGCAACAAATAATGACTACACCATTTAATTATTCTTCAGGGAGTTGTTGCCAAAACTTATTTGAAGTTATAGAAACTTTGTGCTGCTGTAACAAACAATACAGGCATATTTATAAAATGAAAGGGAATTTCCATGGGAAAGAATTACCTCCTTAAAATGAAAACATCTTTTGAATCAGTGCCAGCAGTAATATGGTTGTGTACTCAATAATGGTGATTTCAGTGCAACAGCTGAATACTTGCATTGAATGAAAAATATATCACACAAATAAGCTCAAGATTCCTTAAGCAATGACTTTGCAAACTTACATTTTGTGATCTTCAAGCGGCCAGGGTATCAACTTCACAATATTGTGTCCTTGTGACCATGCAAAGTATGAGCCATCAGGGGAAAATGCCACACCCCAAGTCTCACAGCCAGATTTACAATCCAATTCACGAGATCTGTTGGGTATGAGCTTTGCCAACAAGAGAGACTCAGCTGCTGTAAAACAAAACATTACGCTGGTTGTAACACAGGTACCTAACAGTCCCTCATTAAAATGTCCCCTACAACCAGCATGTACCCTATAACCAGCAGATTACTGCCTCTTCACCCACAACGTGCACATTTTCAGATAATATTTACACTTTAATTCTTCCTTTTATAATAAAAAAAATCATAAAAATGCACAGTTCAAACATATTATCCTTTTGCAATTTCACCATATGTTTCAATTTACATTAAAAGACCTCTTAAAATACACAAAAAACATGTCAGTATTCCTCTATGCTCAGGTTAAGTTATCTCAAGTGGAAAGTGAAAGTCATCCCTTGGTTCTTGTAGGAGCAAATTTAGTTTAAAATTAAAACCACTTTTCTTGGGTCATATTTGCTACTTGACTTGATTTGTTCATGCTTACTTAAATGGTCACAATCCAAGATTAACATCACTGTCAGATTTTTGTGATTCAATGAGACATTGCTCACATCTTGTGCCCCTTCACTTTCTAAAACATTATGTAGCTAGTGTCAGAGATTGGCTGAAGCCTCTCTGAATCAGAACCCTTAGATACCGATTCCTGCATTTTTATGTTTTTGTTTTGGAAAAATTATCAAGTGGAGGAATTTTAGCTTTAGGGAATGAAACTCTTTCCATTTCAGTCACCCAGAATCAGTATTGAGCACTTTGGCAGAGTTATAGCACAGTTAGATCTAAGAGTCAAGCTCTCTTGACTCTGTCCAATAAGATGCATCAGCTCTAACTTTAGAGCCTGCTGCCCAGCATAGCTTTAAAAAAAATTCCAAGCACATTTCACCCTTACAGACAGAACGACGTTAAAAAAATGGAGTCATGCGCACCAAGAAAATTTGTCCCCTCGCTATCCATTCGAAGCAAAACATTTATTATCTTGAGGAGCTGCTAATTACAATGTCATCCACAGTTCAGTGTAGTCTTAGAGTCAGAAGGTTGCAAGGTCATGCCCCCCCCTCCAGATATTAGAGCATACAATCAAAGTTGACATTCCAGTGTAGCTGAGAGAGACTGGGAGTGTCAAAGCTCTGCCAATCCAACCTATTTCAGAAAGAAAGACTTGCATTTACATACCACTGTTCACACCCAAATGACACCTCAAAGCACTTTACAGCCAATGAAGTACTTTAGAAATGTAGTCACTATTGTAATGTAGGGAATGTATGAACCACTTTGCATACAGCAAGCTCCCACAAACAGCAAAGTGAAATGACCAGAAAATCTGTTTTAGTGATGTTAACTGAGGGATAAACATTGGCCAGGACACCAGGGAGAACACCCCTACTCTTTGAAATAAAAACAAAAAAACTGCGGATGCTGGAAATCCAAAACAAAAACAGAAGCAGAACACCTGCGGTCTGTCCGCAAGAATGACCCAAACCTCCCTGTCGCTGGCCATTTTAACACTCCACCCTGCTCTCCTGCCCACATGTCTGTCATTGGCTTCCTGCATTGTTCCAGTGAAGCCCAACGCAAACTGGAGGAACAGCACCTCATCTTCCGACTAGGCACTTTACAGCCTTCCGGACTGAATATTGAATTCAACAACTTTAGATCTTGAACTCCCTCCTCCATCCCCACCCCCTTTCTGCTTCTTCCTCCTTCCTTTTGTTTTTTCCAATAATTTATATAGATTTTTCTTTTCCCACCTATTTCGATTATTTTTAAATCTTTTATGCCCCCCACCCTCACTAGAGCTGCACCTGGAGTGCCCTACCATCCATTCTTAATTAGCACATTCGTTTAGATAATATCACCAACTTCAACACCTGTGTTCTTTTGTTCTTTTGTCTGTGACATCTTTTGATGATCTGCTCCTATCACTGCTTGCTTGTCCCTACAACCACACCAGCCCCTCCACTTCTCTCCCCCCACCCAACCAACCCCCCACCCCACCTTAAACCAGCTTATATTTCACCCCTCTCCTTGGATTCACCTAGTTCTGTTGAAGGGTCACGAGGATTCAAAACATCAACTCTTTTCTTTTCCACCGATGCTGCTAGACCTGCTGAGTTTTTCCAGGTAATTCTGTTTTTGTTTTGGATTTCCAGCATCCGCAGTTTTTTGTTTTTACCGCTGTTTAATTGACTGCCACTGCTCTTCAAGAAATGCCTACCTTGAAGAAGTTCTGTTTGTCTTTGCAACGAGATTTCCGTATCTCTCTTTTGCCTTGTTTACCTTTATTGCTTTCCATTTCTCTCCTGGTGTTTGACAAGGTGTTTACTAAAACCCACTTTCACAGCCATATCTCCTTTCTCAGTGACTGTCTCCGTCTCCGACTTACCCCACATGGATTTCAACTGAAATTCCACCCCTCATGTTTCGAACCCACCCAGGATTGCAGGTATCTCTGGGACATAAAACATTTCTCTGACTGCTGTTCCCATCACATTTTGAGATCCACACTCAGTGCCATGCGCCGCCATAGGAACAAACTCGACCTCTCCCTCCAGCAGCACCGCCGTACCCTTTTTCAAAGCTGCGCGTGCCCCCAGTTTCATTTTATTCTTCGTCTCATCCGACGCCTCAACAAGAAACATTTTCTCTTTCCCTCAAGTGCTAAGGAACACAAGCTCCAACAACTCATTGACACCAACATCCATCTAGGACCCTCCACCCCTGCCTGTCCCTCCGTCCCCACCCCATCTTCCAACCCCAGCCCCAGCCGTGTATTCACTATACCCCTGAACTTCCCCTCTTCGACGCTGAACGTTCAGTGCTCAGCAAAGGACTTAGTTTCATACCCTTACGCCCTCATCTCAATGAATTTCGGGCTCGGCACGATGCTGAACTCTTCTTCTGCCGTCTTCATCACCGTGCTCACTTCTTTGGGCAGGAGTCCTCTCCCCGTTCAACGGATCCTTTTACCCACCTCCAATATTCTCCCAAGACTGTCACTGACCTCATCTCCTCTGGGGATCTTCCTCCCACAGCTTACAACCTGATAGTCACCCAACCTCACACAGCCCGCTTCTACCTCCTACCCAAAATCCACAAACAGAACTGTCCCGGTAGACCAATTGTGTCAGCTTGCTCCTGCCCCATGGAACTCATTTCTCGTTATCTTGACTCCCTTCTCTCTCCCCACCTACATCCGTGATTCCTCTGACACCTTACGTCACATCAACAATTTCCAGTTCCTTGGCCCCAACCGATTCCTCTTCACCATGGACGCCCAATCCCTCTACACCTCCATCCCCCACCAGGATGGTCTGAGGGCCCCTTTCTTCCTCAAACAGAGGCCCGAACAATCCCCATCCACCACGACTCTCCTCCGTCTGGCTGAACTTGTTCTCACACTGAACAATTTCTCCTTCAACTCGTCTCACTTCCTCCAAATAAAAGGTGTGGCTATGGGTACCTGCATGGGCCCCAGCTATGCCTGTCTCTTTATAGGGTATGTGGAACATTCCTTGTTCCAGTCCTACTCCAGCCCCCTTCCACAACTCTTTCTCCGGTACATTGATGATTACATCAGTGCTGCTTCAGGCTCTCGTCGGGACTTGGAAAAATTTATTACTTTTGCTTCCAATCTCCACCCGCCCCCCCATCATTTTCACGTGGTCCATCTCTGACACGTCCCTTCCCTTCCTTGACCTCTCTGTCTCAATCTCTGGTGATAGACTGTCCACCAACATCCATTACAAGCCTACCAACTCCCACAGCTGCCTCGACTACAGCCCCTTACACCCCGTTTCCTGTAAGGACTCCATCCCATTCTCTCAGTTCCTTCGCCTCCGTTGCATCTGTTCCGATGATGCTACCTTCAAAAACAGTTCCTCTGACATGTCCTCCTTCTTCCTTAACCAAGGTGTTCCACCCACGGTCGTTGACAGGGCCCTCAACCACGTCCGGCCCATCTCCCGCGCCTCCGCCCTCACACCTTCTCCTCCCTCCCAGAAACATGATAGGGTCCCCCTTGTCCTCACTTAGCACCCCACCAGCCTCCACATTCAAAGGATCATCCTCCGCCATTTCCGCCATTTCTGCCAACTCCAACATGATGCCACCACCAAACACATCTTCCCTTCACCCCCCTGGTGGCATTCCATAGGGATCGTTCCCTCCGGGACACGCTGGTCCACTCCTCCATCACCCCCTACTCCTCAACCCCCACCTATGGCACCTCCCCATGCCCACGCAAAAGATGTAACACCTGCCCCTTTACTTCCCCTCTCCTCACCGTCCAAGGGCCCAAACACTCCTTTCAAGTGAAGCAGCATTTCACTTGCATTTCCCCCAGCTTAGTCTACTGCATTCGTTGCTCCCAACGCGGTCTCCTCTACATTGGAGAGACCAAACGTAAACTGGGCGACCGCTTTGCAGAACACCTGCGGTCTGTCCGCAAGAATGACCCAAACCTCCCTGTCGCTTGCCATTTTAACACTCCACCCTGCTCTCTTGCCCTCATATCTGTCCTTGGCTTGCTGCATTGTTCCAGTGAAGCCCAACACAAACTGGAGGAACAGCACCTCATCTCCCAACTAGGCACTTTACAGCCTTCTGGACTGAATATTGAATTCAACAACTTTAGGTCTTGAATTCCCTCCTCCATCCCCACCCACTTTCTGTTTCTTCCCCCTTCCTTTTGTTTTTTCCAATAATTTATATAGATTTTTCTTTTCCCACCTATTTCCATTATTTTTAAATATTTTTAAATATTTTATGCTCCCCCCACCCCCACTAGAGCTATACCTTGAGTGCCCTACCATCCATTCTTAATTAGCACATTCGTTTAGATAATATGACCAACTTCAACACCTGTGTTCTTTTGTCTGTGACATCTTTTGATGATCTGCTTCTATCACTGCTTGCTTGTTCCTACAACCACACCACCCCCTCCACTTCTCTCCCCCCACCCCCAAACCTTAAACCAGCTTATATTTCACCCCTCTCCTCCGATTCACCTAGTTCTGTTGAAGGGTCATGAGGACTCGAAACGTCAACTCTTCTTTTCCGCCGATGCTGCCAGACCTGCTGACCTTTCCAGGTAATTCTGTTTTTGTCCTGCTCTTTGAAATACTGCCATGGAAGAGGGTAGACAGGGTTTCAGTACTGCCTCTCAGCCGAAAGACTGTACCTCCCACAGTGCAGCACTCTCTCAATACTGTGGATTGTCAGTCTAGAATTTATGCTCAGGTCTCTGGAGTGGGACTTGAATCCATAACGTGACTCAATAGCATCAACGGAGCCTTGGTTGACAACTGATTGTTGTATGAGCTCGCGTGTTTGGCAAGCACTTTCTAAAAACAAGGGTAACATCTCTTTGAGGCGGAACACCTGCAATCATTTAACTGTTCGATTGACACGGAGGCTCCAATGACACGACCACGTATCACAAAAGCCTCAATGTGTGTTTGAACCTTTCTAAGCTTCCTGTGCATGGTTACAATGTAAACAAGCCATTCGGAGGTGCACAGAGTGATTCCCAGAAACTTGTCCTTGCAGCGTTCACTCACCTGCACGCTGGGGGCTGCAATCTGTAGATCCGTCCATCAATATAGCAGACAGTTATCAGGCTGCGTCCTCGTAGAGCAAACAGTGAATCCACTTTTTGTATTGTCTCGGTCTCAACGCATCTTTAACTCGTCCCCCCTTCTCCAATCCATTCGGGGTTTTATTTTAAAAAATACAATTTTCCAGACTGTCTCATCAGCAGCGACTGTCTGGTGTCTAGCTGTGCTTGGAAACTGGACACAGGTTACATTGCACCAGCTGCTACTGCTCCTAAAACCAACAGCTGGGCGCAGCCCGGACCCTCCCTGTAACCAGCTGAGCAGCACCACGTGACCTTCTCCCTACTGCCCCCTTGCAGTAAGGAGGACCAAATAAATGAATTTTATTCATTTCAATTACTCCCCCATCAACTCCTCAGCTCAGGTTCACAGTCAATTAATTACTTTTGAAGTGTAATTGCCATTGTTGGTGTCAGCCTTGGCTCAATGGTAGCAATTCTACATGGAAGACCATGGGTTAAAGTCCTGCTCCAGAGACTTGGCACGCTAAATCTAGGTGCACACTGTAATGCTGTACTGAGGGAGTGTCACACTGTCAAAGGTCCTGTCTTTTAGATGAGATACTGAACTGAAGCCCCATCTGTCCTCTTAGCTACATGCAAAATATTCCATTGCAGCATTTGAAGAGGACTGGGAGTGTTTTCCCCAATGTCCTGGCCAATATTTATCCATCAATCAATATTGTTAAAAAAAGACTGAACTGGTCATTGTCATATTTCTGTTTGTGGATCCGTGCCATGCACAAAATTGAAGCCACAATTCCTGCACTCCAACCTTCAAATAATGCAATAGCATCTTTTATACCTCCCTAACCACAATGCCTTGCTACAACATCCCTTCCAAAGATGATCTTTCACAAACAATCCTCAGTACTGGATCAAATCTACTTATTTCATCCATCTCTATGTCTTGCATCTAGCCTCCACGCATTCTAGAATCGCAGGATAGTTACAGCACAGAAGGAGGCCACTTTGTTGTGCCCATACTGTTCTCTGTAAGAGCAATTTAGCTAGTCCCACTCCCTGCAGCCCTGCAAGTTTTTCTTTTCAGGTGCTTATCCCGATCCCTTTTGAAAGACATGATTGAACCTGTCTCCACCACATTCTCAGGCTGTGCATGCCAGATCCTAATCATTCACTGCATTAAAATATTTTTCCTCATATCACTGTTGGTTCTTTTGCAAATATCTTAAATCAGTGTCCTCTGCTTCCTTTCTGCCACTGCGAATAGTTCTTCTACTTATTTTGAACATCTCTATTAATCTCGTCTAAACCTTTTCTTCTCTAATGTGAACCCCAGCCCCTCCAAACTATCCATGTAACTGAAGACCCTTATCCCTGGAACTATTCTTCTAAATATTTTCTGCATCCTCTCTAAAGCCTTCACATCCTTCCGAAAGTGTGGTGAGCAGAATTGGACACAATACTGCAGCTGAGGCTGAACCAGTGTTTTATAAATGTTCATCATAACTTCCTTGCTTTTGTACTCCATGCAACTATTTATAAAGTCCAGGATAGGTATCCCTTTTTGATCACTTTTTCAGCTTGCACTGCTACCTTCAATGATTAACAAAGAAAACATAGAAAATAAGAGTAGGCCATTCAGCCCTTCAAGCCTGCTCTGCCATTCATTATGATCATGGCTGATCATCCAACTCAATAGCCTGCTCCCGCTTTCTCCTCATACCCTTTGATCCCTTTCGCCCCAAGAGCTATATCTAACTCCTTCTTGAAAACATACAATGTTTTGGCCTCAACTACTTTCTGTGGTAGTGAATTCCACAGGCTCACCACTCTCTGGGTGAAGAAATTACTCCTCATCTCAGTCCTAAATGGTCTACCCCAAATCCTCAGACTGTGACCCCTGGTTCTGGACTCCCCCACTATCGGGAACATCCTTCCTGCATCTGCCCTGTCTAGTCCTGTTAGAATTTTATAGGTTTCTATGAGATTCCCTCCTCATTCTTTGGAACTCCAGCAAATATAATCCTAACCGACTCAATCTCTCCTCATATGTCAGTCCCAGAAATCAGTCTGGTAAACCTTCGCTGCACTCCCTCTATAGAAAGAACACCCTTCCTCAGAAAAGGAGACCAAAACTGCACACAATATTCCAGGTGTGGTCTCGCCAAGGTCCAGTATAATTGCAGCAACATCCCTGCTGCTGTACTAGAATCCTCTCGTTATGAAGGCCAACATACCAATTGCCTTCTTTACTGCCTGCTGCACCTGCATGCTTACCTTCAGTGACTGGTGTACGAGGACACCCAAGTCTCTTTGCACATTCCCCTCTCTCAATTTATAGCTATTCAGATAATAATCTGCCGTCCTGTTTTTGCTACCAAAGTGGATAACCTCACATTTACCCACATTATATTGCACCTGCCTTGCATTTGCCTACTCACCCAGCTTGTCCAAATCACACTGAAGCATCTCTGCATCCTCCTCACAGCTCGCCCTCCCACCCAGCTTTATGTCATCTGCAAATTTGGAGATATTACATTTAGTTCCCTCATCTAAATCATTAATATATATTGTGAATAGTTGGGGTCCCAGCACTGATCCCTGCGGTACCCCATTAGTCATTGCCTGCTATTCGGAAAAAGACCCGTTTATTCCGACTCTTTGTTTCCTGTCTGCCATCCAGTTTTCTATCCATCTCAATACATTACCCCCAGTCCCATGCGCTTTAACTTTACACACTAATCTCTTATGTGGGACTTTGTTGAAAGCCTTCTGAAAGTCCAAATAAACCACAGCCACTGCCTCCCTCTCATCACTCTACTAGTTACAATCTCAAAAAATTCCAGTAGATCTGTCAAGCACAATTTCCCTTTCATAAACCCACTGTTTTCCAAGTGCTCAGCTATTAAATCTTTTATAATGGACTCTAGAATTATCCAAAACAAAAACAGAATTACCTGGAAAAACTCAGCAGGTCTGGCAGCATCGGCGGACCTGCTGAGTTTTTCCAGGTAATTCTGTTTTTGTTTTGGATTTCCAGCATCCGCAGTTTTTTTGTTTTTATCTAGACTTATCCACACTACTGATGTCAGGCTGACTGGTCTATAATTCCTTGTTTTCTCTTTACCTTCCTTTTTAAATAGTGGGGTTACATTAGCTACCCTCCAATCTGTAGAAACTGTTCCAGTGTCTATAGATATCGGAAGATGACCACCAATGCATCCACTATTTCTAGGGCCACTTCCTTAAGTACTCTGGGATGTAGATTATCAGGCCCTGGAGATTTATCGGCCTTCAATCCCATCAATTTCCCCAACACCATTTCCCTACTAACACTGATTTCTTTCAGTTCCTCCCTCTCACTAAACCCTGTATTCCCCAACATTTCTGGTATGTTATTTGTGTTCTCCTTTGTGAAGACAGAACGAAAATATGTATTTAGTTGGCCAGCCATTTCTTTGTTCCCCATTATAAATTCCCCTGTTTCAGACTGTAAGGGACCTTACATTTGTATTCACCAATCTTTTTCTCTTCACATACCTATAGAAACTTTTACAGTTATTTTTTTATGTTCCCTGCAAGCTTACTCTTGTACTCTATTTTCCCCTTCTTAATCAATCCCTTGGCCCTCCTTTGCTGAATTCTAAAGTGCTCCCAATCCTCAAGTCTGTTGTTTTTTCTGGCCAATTTGTATGCCTCTTTCTTGGATCTAATACTATCTCTAATTTCCCTTGTAAGCCAGAGTTTGGCCACCTTTCCTGTTTTACTTCTATGCCAGACAGGAATAAACAATTGTTGCAGTTCACCCATGCGGTCTTTCAATGTTTGCCATTGCCTATCCACCATCATCCCTTTAAGTAATGTTTCCCAATCCATCATAGCCAACACGCACCTCATACCATCGTACTTTCCTTTATTAAGATTCAGGACACTAGTCTCAGAATTAATTATGTCATTCTCCATCTTGATGAAGAATTCTACCATATTATGGTCACTCATCCCCAAGGGACCTCGCACAACTAGATTGCCAATTATTCCTTTCTCATTACACAATACCCAGTCTAGGATGGCCTGTTCCCTAGTTCATTCCTCAAAGTATTGGTCCAGAAAACCATCCTGTATACACTCCAGGAATTCCTCCTCGACAGTAGTTACTAATTTGATTTGCTCAATCTATATGCAAATTAAAGTCACCCATAATTACAGATGTTCTTTTATTGCATACATCTCTAATTTCTTCTTTAATGCCATTCCCAACATCACTGCAGTTTAGGGGTCTGTATACAACCCCCACTAACGTTTTTTGCCCCTTAGTGTTTCTCAGCTCTACCCATACAGATTCCACTTCATCGGAGCTAATATCTTTCCTCACTATTGCATTAATTTCCTCTTTAACCAGCAATGTAACTCCAACGCCTTTTCCTTTTTGACTGTGCTTCCTAAATACTGAATACCCCTGGTCACCCTGCAGTCATATCCCCGTAATCCTGACTATGTCATACCTGTTTACATCTATTTGCGCGGTTAATTCATCCACTTTATTGCGAATGCTCCTCGCGTTAAGGCATAAAGCCTTAAGGCTTGTCTTTTTAACATTTCTTGTCCCATTCCCACTATTTTTCACTGAGGCCCTGTTTGATTATTGCCCTTGATTTCGCTGCTTATAACTTTTCTTATTCCCCTTTCTGTCTTTTGTTCTTGTCCTTGATTCCCCCTCCTCTGACTCCTTGCATAGGTTCCCATCCCCCTACCATTTTAGTTTAAACCCTCCCCAACCACTCTAGTAAATATTCCCCCTAGGACATTAGTCTTGGTCCTGACCAGGTGTTACTGCCCAGTTTATACTGGTCCCACCTCCCCCAGAACCAGTCCCAATGTCCCAGGAATCTGAAACCCTCCCCCTCACACCATCTCTTCAGCCGTGTATTCATCTGGTATATCCTACTATTTCTACTCTGACTAGCAGGTGGCACTGGTAGTAATCCTGAGATCGCTACCTTTGAGGTCCTACTTTTCAACTTACTTCCTAAGTCCCTAAATTCTGCTTTTAGGACCTCATCCCTTTTTTTAACTATGTTGTTTATACCAATGTGTACTACGATCACTGGCTGTTCACCCTCCCCTTTCAGAATGTCTTGTAGCTGCTCTGAGACATCCTTGACCCTAGCACCAGGGAGGCAACATACCATCCTGGAGTCTCGTTTGAGGCCACAGAAACTCCTACCTATTCTCCTAACAATTGAATCCCCTATAACTGTTGCATTCCCACACTTTTTACTCCTCTCCTGTGCAGCAGAGCCAACCATGGTGCAATGAATTTGGCTGTTGCTGCTTTCGCCTGAGAAGCCATTCTCCTCAACAGTATCCAAAGCAGTATATCTGTTTTGCAGATTAGTGCACACATACACCACCAGGTCTCTCTGTTAATGCGCCCCTTTAGAATTGTACCTTTAGGAATATTGCCTCGCCTTGTTCTTCCTGTCAAAATGTATCTCTTCATACTTCTCTGTATTAAATTTCACCCACCATGTGTCCTGCTATTCCTCTAGTCTGTCTACATCCTCTTGAAGTCTATTATTATCTTCCCCATAGTTCACAAACTTCCAATTTTGTGTCATCTGCAAATTTTGAAATTGGACCTGTGCGGCCAAGTCTAAGTCATTAATTTATATCAAGAAGAGCAGTTGCCCTAGTACTGGTCCCTTGGGAACCCCACTGCATTACTAGGTAACTTCCTTCAGTCTGAAAAACAACTGTTCACCACTATTCTCGGTTTCCTGTCATTCTGTCAATTTTGTATCTATGCTGCCACTGCCCCTTTTATTTCATTTACTTTGCTGGCAAGCCTGTTATAAAACATGTTATAAAACACCTTGAAAGTCAACGTATGTATACCTTAACAACCACATTACCCTCATCTCCTCACTAGTAGCTCATCTTAGCACAAAGCCTTAACTTGAGGTCACACATGCACTGAATAGCTAAAGTATAATTTTCATATAATACCAACAAAACACAACTGAACAGATGCCCAAAGTAGCAAGTAGCAGTTTATTCTTTTCATATCTTCTCAAGCTTCTTGGAGAATCTGGTGACGTCCTGGAAAGATTTGCAGGCTGATTAACACACTGACAGGGCACAGTGTGAAGGTTTCCTCCATGGCCAAAACCATCTTTATACTGTCCAACAGGATCATTAGTCCTATGTCTTTTGGGATCCCATAATGCATGGAATGAACAATGGAGGATGGAGGTCCCATTGAACTTAAGAATCTTGCTGGGTGCCAATACAAAATTCTGAGCCAGAGCTCCAGTCATACTGGGACTGCCTGGGACAGAATTCACTACAAAACAAGGATCAGCAGGGTGTATGTAGGGCCGTGAAAAAGGTGCATGGTTACCAATAAAACAATTAATAAAAATATTGGAAATAGCTTCATCTGCTATTGGGATTTGTTAGTAAGCTGAAGATGGAATCAGAAAAATCTAACATAAGGAAATCTTACTTGAAAATTGAATAGTTCACAATAATAATATGAAATTCACCTATACATCTGATTTTGTGCATTCAAAAGACTGGTACTTGTAGTTTGCTGCTTCCTCAGGTCCGCAATGAAGAGCAATGAACCAAGTAGCAGACAATTAGAGTGTATCAGCATCATTCTGTCATTCCAGTGGACTGCCATTCCCAGAATGCAACTTAAAATGGCATCTTTCCTTGACCCTTGCAATATTTACAAACACAAAGTAATAGTTGCTGTGTAAGTGGCAAATGTTGATGTCAATCAAAAAATGATGGCAGATGGACTTCATTGCGGTAAAGTATGAGGGCATTTGCTCTGCACCTAAGAAAGATCGATCAGAATATTTTCTACATGGTGAGAAGCTTGGAACTGTGGAAGAGAAGAGAAATTTAGGGGTACAAGTACAGAAATCACTAACAGCCAGTCCAGTTCAAAATTTTCAAATCCCAGTAAAAATCAGTAATACTGGCACCAGTAATACTGGAGCTCCATTTTAAGGTATACAAGACCAATTCAAATGAGTTTTACTGATACCCTTCATTTCCAAGTTTTACTGGTTTTTCCTTTTGGTTGCGTATAAAAACTAATTTGAAAGGCTAACGGAATGCTGGCCTTTATCTCAAGGAGGCTGGAATACAAAGAGAGGCAGTTATGTTTCAGTTACACAAAGATCTGGTTAGACACCATTTACAAATAAACGAACATATGAATTAGGAGCAGGAGCAGGAGGAGGTCACTCAGCCCCTCGAGCCTGCTGCGCCATTTATTAAGATCATGGCTGATCTGATTGTAACCTCAACTCCACATTCCTGCTTATCCCTTTGCTTATCAAGAATCTATCTACCTTTGCCTTAAAAATATTCAAAGACTCTGCCTCCACCAGCTTTTGAGGAAGAGAGTTCCAAAGGCTCATGAGCCTCTGAGAGAAAAAAATTCTCCTCATCTCTGTCTTAAATGGGTGACCCCTTATTTTTAAACAGTGACCCCTAGTTCTAGATTTTCCCACAAGAGGAAACATCCTTTCCACATCCACCCTGTCAAGAGTCCTCAGGATCTTATTTGTTTCAATCAAGTTGCCTTTTTGTCTTCTAAACTCCAACGGATACAAGCCTAGCCTGTCCAACTTCCCCTCATAAGACAAACCGCACACTCCAGGTATTAGTCTAGTAGACCTCCTCTGAACTGATACCAATGCATTTACATCCTTCCTTAAATAAGGTGACCAATACTGTACATAGTACTCCAGGTGTGGTCTCACCAATGCCCTGTATAACCGAAGCATAACCTCCCTACTTTTGTGTTCAATTCCCCCATGCAATAAACAATAGCATTCTGTTAGCTTTGCTAATTACTTGCTGTAGCTGCATACTAATGTTTTGTGATTCGTGCAACCAGAACACCCAGATCCCTCTGCATATCAGAGCTCTGCAATCTCTCATCATTGTGATAATATGCTTCTTTTTTATTCTTCCTGGACAATTTCACATTTTCCCACATTATGCTCCATTTGCCAGATCTGCCCACTCACTTAACCTACCCATATCCCCATGTAGCCTCCTCATGTTCTCTTCACCACTTACTTTCCTACCTACCTTTTTGTCATCAGCAAATTTAGCAACCATATCTTTGGTCCCTTTGTCCAAGTCATTTATATAAATTGAAAGAAGTTGAGGCCCCAGCACTGATCCCTGTGGCACACCACTCATTACATCTTGCCAACCAGAAAATGACTTATTATTTTACCTACTCTGTTTCCTCTTAGCTAGCCAATCTTCTATCCATGCCAATATGTTCCCCACTACACCATTAACTTTTATTTTCCACAATAACCCTTTTGTTGCACCTTATCAAATCTGGAAATCTAAGTACAGTACATCCACCACTTCCCCTTCATCCACACAGCACATGTTACTTCTTCAAAGAATTTCAATAAATTGATTAAACATGATTTCCGTCTCACAAAACCATGTTGACTGTGCCTGATTACCTTGAATTTTTCTAAGTGTCTTGCTATACAGTCTTTAATAATAGCTTCTAACATTTTCTAACATTTGGAGTACCGCATTCAGTTCTGGGCAACACACTTCAGGAAGAATATATTGAACTTGGAGCGGCTGCAGCACAGATTCACCAGATTACCTGGGCTAAAAGAGTTAAATGAGGAGAAATTATATTTCTCCGAGTACAAAGAAGGCGTCTCATTCGGGGTTCTGCAAGTAGTCCACTAAGTCGGCACTTTTCAAGAATAAACCCTTTTTTAAAAAATCCATTCTACAAGCAGAGCTAACAAGAAACAGGGTGATCATGACCAATGCCACTGGTGCCCCATTTATTACTAAGAATGAGACCTCAAAGTTAGCTATATGTATATGTAGCTATATGTAGCTATAGCTATGTCCAAATAAAAGGTTTAATTTAGGGCACCAATGCGAGTCTAGGCCAATGTGCTACCACTAAACCTGTTAGGGACAGTTGGCAATGGGTTCTTTAAACAGCAAGTTGTGCAGTGCCGCTCTTTTGCCATCAGATTTAAAACTGGTAGGTGGATCAGCAGCTCAGTGGAGTTTGATGTTTGTTTTGTGAGCTGAACAAGGCAAAGTATGTTGGTGCATGTTCGGCTGACTTCACCAATTGCTCTTCATTCACCGATTGCTGCTTGTCCATGGCAGTTCTTTACAGAGCTGAGCACATCATGCGTGGCCGATCAAACAGCTGCTGATGCTGCCAACTCACAGCCCTGGGCTCGAGTTTCATGGACATCAGTCGTATGAGTTTCGGTGGCCATGAAAGTTGACTTGTTTGGGAAGTGTACCTGAAGATTAAGTACACATCATGTAATGGCAACCCATCTAATTTCCTGTAGTAAGATCTTGCTATGTTGGCGTTTGCCACATGACAAGAGCCACTCAAAAAAGAAAAGCTGTGTTGTGCTAAGGGGAGGACTGCGGAATTTCTATAATTTAGCTGGAAGTCTTTTTTCTACATCTAGAAAATTAAGGGGTGGTCTGATTGAGGTGTATAAGATGATTTTTTTTTGAAAGATATACTTTATTCATAAAATATCTGGAAGAACATTGCAAAACATTTCAAAATCGCCATCACAAAAAGTACAGTCAGATTCAACTTTTACGCATGGATCACGAGGTGCATCAATACAATCAATGAATATTACAATCATTTCAATATGGTCTTTACAATCAGACAATGGTATTGGAGTTATTAACATACATCATGTTGTACTCTGAGGTGCTTCAATACAATTATAATACAATTGGTATTCAATACATACATTCGTTGTGAGCTGTACAGCCCGAGGGGTCTACACAATTCCCAGCCCCTCGGTGTACTATGGCTGAAAGGTCTTAGGCAGTGACCTTTCCACATTGCGCCTTTGCAGCAGCTGCCCCAAGCTTTAGTGCATCCCTCAGCCCGTAGTCCTAGACTTTGGAGTGTGCCAGTCTGCAACACTCGGTCGGGGACAACTCTTTGCGCTAGAAGACCAACAAGTATCGGGCAGACCAAAGACCGTCTTTCACCGAGTTGATGATCCTCCAGCTAGAGTTGATGTTTGTCTCGGTGTGTGTCCCTGGGAACAGCCTGTAGAGAACAGAGTCCTGTGTCACAGAACTGCTCGGGATGAACAGAAGCTACTGCATCTCTCTCCAGACCTTCTTTGCAAAGGCACAATCCACAAGGAGGTGAACAACGGTCTCGTCCCCACCACAGCCACCTCGAGGGCAACGTGCAGAGGGGGTGAGACTCCTGGCATGTTGGAAGGATCTGACAGGGAGGGCCTTTCTCACCACCAGCCAAGCTATATCTTGGTGCTTGTTGGAAAGTTCTGGCGATGACCGATGAGGCATTCTGCCAAATGACTTTGAGAGTCTGCTTCGGGAACCATCCCACAGGATCCACCATCTCCTTTTTCCTCAGGGCCTCGAAGAAGTTATGTGCCGACCACTGCCTGATGGACTTGTGGTCAAAGGTGTTTCTCTGCATAAATTTTTCGATGAGGGACAGGTGGTATGGCACGGTCCAACTGCTTGGACCGTTCCGCGGCAGCGTAGCCAGACCCATCCTTCGCAACACCGGGGACAGGTAGAACCTCAGCATGTAGTGACACTTGGTGTTTGCATACCGAGGGTCTACGCACAGCTTGATGCAGCTGCACACAAAGATGGCCATCAGGATGAGGGCGATGTTGGGCACGTTTTTGCCCCCCTTATCAAGAGGCTTGTACACCGCATTCCTGCAGGCACAAGCCATTATCGACCTCTGGATAAAGCGAACGATAGCTCGGGTGATCGCCATCGTGCAGGAGTCTGAAATGGGCCAGACCTGCGCCACGTACAGCAACAGCGAGAGTGCCTCACACCTGATGACCAGGTTCTTACCCGCAATGGAGAAAGAGTGTCGCTCCCACATGCCCAGTTTTCTTTGCACCATAGACACATTCTCCTTCCAGTTTCTAACACAAGCCCCGGTCCCTCTGAACCATATCCCGAGCACCTTCAGGCCGTCAGCCCTGACGGTGAAGGGGACAAATGATCGGTCAGCCCAGTTCCCAAAGAACCTAGCCTTGCTCTTGCCACGATTTACCTTGGCTCCCGAGGCCAGTTCAAACTGGTTGCAGGTGTGGATCAGACTGCGCACTGACAGCGGATCCGAGCAGAAGATGGCGACATCATCCATGTACGGGGAGGCTTTGACCTGAATGCCTCCACTGCCTGGGATCATCACTCCTCTTATGCCCAGATTCTTCCTGACAGACTCAGCAAAGGGCTCTATGCAACACACAAACAGGACAGGGGAGAAAGGCCAGCCCTGCCTGACTCCAGATTTAATATGAAAGCTATCTGATTCCGACCCATTGATTGAGACTGTGCTACTGATGTTAGTGTAGAGCAGTTGGATCCAATTGCGAATTCCCTCCCCAAACCCCATTTTGGAGAGCACATCCACCATGTAGGTGTGCGATTTCTGGCAAAGGCCTTCTCCTGATCCAGGCTGATGAGGTAGGTGTCCACACCCCTGTCCTGCGCATAGGCAATCATACCCCTGAGGAGCACAAGGCTGTCAGAGATCTTCCTGCCGGGCACAGCGCAGTCTGGTCAGGGTGGATCACCAATTCCGGAGCGGACTTGACCCGATTGGCGATGATCTTAGACAGAATCTTATAGTCCACATTCAACAGTGAAATAAGTCGTCAATTTCTAATTTCCTCCCTTTCCCCCTTGCGCTTGTAGATGAGGGTGATGATGCCTTTCCTCATGGATTCTGACATGCTGCAAGCCAGCAGCATACTCTCATACAGTTCTAGCAGGTCTGGGCCGATCCAGTCCCTATGATGATAAGATAGAGAGAAACAAAATACTTTGGTGAGGACTTTAGGGATGAGCTAAAATTAGAGCTAGGTTATTCAGTAGTGGTGTCCTTACACTTCTTCACACATAGGGTTGTCGAAATCTGGAAATTTCCTCTCCCAAAAAACTGTTGAAGCTCGGGGTCCATTGAAAATTTCAAAGCTGACATCAGTAAAGCTTTTCTCAGGCAAGGGTATTAAAGTTTTTGGAACTAAAGTGGGTAAATGGAATTTACATACAGATCAGCCATGATCCAATTGAATGTCAGAACAGGCTCAAGGGGCTGAATGGTCGACTCCTGTTCCTATATAAAAAAAATGGAGTGCTTTCAAGACACATTCCAATTTTTTGAATGGACAACAAAGCATTCTCAGAACACCAATCATCAAGGGAAGGGAGGAGATATCAAAAGCAGAGGTGAGGATGTAGTTGAGTAAATTAACAGTAGCAAAGGTATTGTATTGGAAGACCAAACAAAGAATTGGGCATTGAAATGCAAATTTGACAAGGAGCTTTGGAGGCGTGTGGCAGCAAGGAAGTGTGTTTTTCCCCCAGGGCAGCAGGTGAGAGTTGTGGATCTGGAGATGGTCTAACCAAGATTTTGTATGCTTCTAGCAAAGCTTCCTCCCATTTATGTTCTAGCTTTTGATTTATAAAGGCTACCAATCCTTACGCCTTTTTGATTTTTTTTTATATATGGCTACGACATTTTACTGATCTGTGTACATGGATACCTAAATCTCTTTGGTTCTCCATTGTTCCTACCTTTTCATCACTTAACTAATACTTGGATCCACCCTTTCCTGCTTCAAAATGGATGACCTCACACTTTAACTGCATTGAAATCCACCTGCCAATTTCACCCAGTTACTTAATCTAACAGAGAAACAAAGATAGATTTCTATGCAGATATGTGAGAAGGCTATAGATCATGTTGATTTTAAGTGAGATGTTCATGGGATAGGAGACCATGTTGTGGTGCTTGAATCATGAGTTGCGAAAGAAGTGAGGAGGAGACTAATGTGAGTTTCAGTGATAAGAGCTGTGCTGCCAGCAGAACATTTGGCCAAGGTAATTGTAGGAATATCTAACTAGGTGATTTTGGTGCGACGTTGACCCCCATTAAACCAGGTTTCTGCCAGATCCGGGAAAACATGATTCCTCCCATGGGGGCCTAATTTATGAGTGAGCAAATATTCCAAATGGCGGTGTGGAGCAAGGTATTAGTTGATGGTCCACTGACAGAGTCAACTTGACCTTGGGGGTGAGTGGGCTGGGGGAAGGGGATTGGGTTGTGCAAAGGAAAGGGTTAAATGAAAAAGTTAAGAAATGGGAAGAGGTTAATGACCATCAAGGGCAGATGGTCACTAAAATCAGTGGAAGAAATGTTGGGATGCCGGAACGTATTATCCAGTGCTTGTGGCAGGGAATATTATGAGAGGTATTGACAGATGGTCGCAGAAAAGAGGAAGGGTTACATACTGATGTTGAGTGGGTGCAGAAATTGAGAGGGACAATGGGCTGGATACGGGGGACCATGATTAAGGATAAAGTGGTGGAGAGAGCAGAGGATGAACAGGAATTGTGAAAAACTAAAGTAGGGGTGGCGTCAGAATTGGAGCAGCAGTCAATGTTTGCACATGAGAGGACACAAAGATCGCAAGGATCAGTGACAGAGTTCAACAAGACAAGGGAGAATCTTACAGGAGGATCTTGATATGAAGAGAAATCTAGCTCAGGTGCTCATCTTAAAAGCCAAGGTGAACTTTACACAAAAATATTTACGCTTGCTCCTCATGAAAGCTCCTTCAGCAAATTTGGTGCAGACATTAGATAAGAAGATGTAGCTTGGCTTCAAAACCCTTCAACATGTCAAATAGTCATTGTCTAAACTCACGTAATGTGTGCTGTGACATATTGCAAACTAAGGTGGAACAGTACCCAGCATTAGTCAGTGCCTTTAGATTGAAAAGAACAGAGAAAACCTCCCTTGTAAAATGATGTTTGACCACAGCAATTGTATTTACGTATTGCCATTTTATGATTTGGCCGATTGCTTCGTCAGGGCAAGTTTCTGGGTGTCAATGTTTTGGCCAACTGCAACAAGAAAGCAATGAAATAGTCACTTGATAACAGAACCCAGTTTCCAACACAAGGTGTAAAGGAGTGATTCATTTAACAATTATGATTGAGTTCTGAGTATTGAAGTGGTCTGTCCAAATCGAATACAAGTTAACTTCAGCAACCCCATTAACAGCCAAATAATTCATCTTACGGAAAAACAGAAAATCTTGCTGAAGCCCATTTCGGTTAACGTATGTAGCTGCATATAATGAAAAATTACATTTCAATGATCTGTCTGATACTTGGTTATTAACTGCTCATCTCACCAGACTTCTGCAGCGATTACATGTGTACCAAATGATTGCAGAGTAAGTTACTTAACTGCCAGAAGCTAGTTCATCTTCTCTATTGCAAACGTATAACCTCAATCAACACAGAAGTATGGAGGAATAAAAATGTAAAACAGAATTTGCAGTGTTCCTACTTTTTCAGCTTTGGTATAGCATTTATGTATTTTTCTTATAATACACTTGGGCTGGATTTTACAATTTTCAACAGGGTGAGGGAGGTGGAACAGAAAGTGACTGGTCCAGTTGTCCCATCCCCGCCATCAAGAGTCAGATGGCCAATTCACAGCCACCCGACAGGAAGGCAGCAAATTTGGGTGCAGAACCCTCCCCTTTGCACCTCTATCAGGAGTTTAGACCAGAGCGTCACATGGCAGAGGGATTATGCAATAAACAGAGCCAGTTACAGCTACAAATTTAAAGACCCGCTTTCTGAATAAGTCCTTTTTTTAATTGAAGGCTGAAACATGGTCAAAAAAATGAACTCAAAAATTATGCAGATGCTTTCACCTCCACCAGTAGAAGCTGATGGTACATGCAGCCATGGTCCCAGTGACAGGCCTTTTCTTCCCACCTTAGCCATTTCATTGTACCTGCTGTAAAACACTCCCAAACTTTTTCCCATCTTGACGCACGAAGATGCAGCAGGCAATGAAAAATTGTGAGTGGTTCTTTAGCACCTGCTCACTTTGCCGTAATTTATGAGAGAGTTATAATGATGTAGTATTGCCGACCAATATCATCTTGCTATGTTTTACAAACACATAGTGGGTGGTGATGGGGGAGGGGGTTGGAGAGGGAGGGTGGCCCACCTGATTTGCAGCCGTAAAATCCATCCCCATGTTTTTGCCATCTCCCCCCGCTGCAGTGGGAGTTTAATTCCTCAACTTTTCAAAGGCATTGTTTAGTTAATAGAGTACAGTCATACGGATGATGAACCCTCTCAGGCAACTTGCATAAATACTAATTATTAATGTGTGAACCTTAACATTGAGCATCAACGGGCTATTCAACTGAGGTGAGACATCCCAATTGAACCTGATTCAGTCCTCTGAACACACATTGCTAGCAGTCAAGGAGAGTGATAGGTAGAATGAGTGGAAACCAGGATCAATTTTTGGCTTCCCAACCAAGACCTATTGCCACTCAAGGCAAGATGAAGTAACTTAAGAAATTTAAGGTGTGTACTTCAGGTCTTTGTGGTTGGGCTCAGGTATGCAATGGGTAAACTTGCTGAACTGTTCTAGGGAGCTGGAAATTCCAGTTTATAAATCACAACAGGGACATATCATTTGTAGATTTAAAGATGATGGAAATTTGATTCATACTTATGCTACACTAGAGGCATTTTTGTTTGGCCATGATAAAAGCAAAATACTGTGGATACTGGAAAACTGAAATAAAAACAGAAAACGCTGGAAAAACTCAACAGGTCTGGCAGCATCTTTGGAGGGAGAAAAACAGAATTAATGTTTTGTATGACTCTTTCAGAGCTAAAGGGAAGAAGAAATGTGATGGATTTTATACTGTTTAAAAGGGGGTGGAGTAGCTGGAGCAAAATAGATGGTCAGAGATAGGCGGGAGCTCGGAGAGATTGACAAAGATGTCATGGACACAAGGCAAAGGGAGTGTTAATGGCAGCATTAAAGACTAAAGAAGGTGCCGATAGATACATTATGGTAAGATATCAGAATGTGTTATGAGCAGAACAAAAGTCAGCGCACCATGAAAGAACAACATAGGAACAAGTGACAGAAGGCCCTGTTGGGTGGTTGGGGTAAAAGGATAAGAATAAATAAATAAATTTAAAATGGATTAAAAAAAGGGTAAAGATGGAGGAGAGTGTTCATGGTCTGAAGTTGTTGAACTCAATGCTAAGCCCGGAAGGATGTAAAGTGCCTAATCGGAAGATGAGGTGTTGTTCCTCCAGTTTGTGTTGGGCTTCACTGGAACATTGCAGCAGGCCAAGGATGGATGTGTGGGCATGAGAGCAACGTGGTGTGTTGAAATGGCAAGCAACAGGATGGTTTGGGTCATGCTTGCATATTGACTGAAGGTGTTCTGCAAAGTGGTCACCCAGTCTGAGTTTAGTTTCCCCAATGTAGAAGAGACCTCATTGTGAGCAGCGAGTACAGTAGACCAAATTAAAGGAGATGCAAGTGAAGCATTGCTTCACCTGAAAAGGAGAGAGAGGGGCTTTGGGCAGTAAAGGGGCAGGTGTTGCACCTTCTGTGATTGCATGGGACAGTGCTTAGGAAGGGGATGAGGAGTTGGGAGTGATGGAGGAATGGACCAGGGTGTCGCAGAGGGAATGGCCCCCATGGAATGCTGCTGACAGGGGGCGGGGGGGTGGGGAGGAGTGGAGGAGGGGGGTTGTGGGTGGTGGTGAGGGGAAGGTGTTGACATCACATTGGAGTTAGTGGAAATTGGCGGAGGATGATCCTTTGAACAGGGAGGCTGGTGGGGTGAAAAGTGAGGACAAGGGAGAGGGAGGGGGTGAGGGCAGAGGTGCGGGAGATGGGTTTGACATGGTTGAGGGCCCTGTCAATCGCAGTGGGGGGGCAACTCTCTGTTAAGGAAAAAGGATGACACATCAAAAGCGCTATTTGTTTGGTCTCTTCCCCCTAGAATTCTCTTCTTCGTGTTTAAGTCACTTTATGGCCTTGCCCTTCTCTATCTCTGACCTCCTCCAGCCTTAAAATCTACTCCTAAACAATCTTTCCCACTCTGGCCTCTTGTGTATTTCTGTTCATTTTATCCCACCATTAGCAGTCATGCTTTCAGGGACTGAACACTATATCTCCTCTCTTAAACCCCCTCCACCTTGCCAACTTGCCTCTGACTCCTTCAAGGCTCTCCTCAAAAGTCCCTTCTTTGTCCAAAGTTTTGGTCACCTCTCCAAATATCATCATCTTTGGCTTGATGTCAATTTTTGTTCTGATACCTCTGAAGCTCCTTGGGATGTTTTTTCTACATTTATATAACCAATTTAATGCAAGTTGCTGTTAATGTTTTCCATGAGAAGTGCTGTACAAATCCAAGTTGTTATAGAAATGAATCTTTATTTTGCAGGAACTTAAAACACAAAATACCTTTAGTTTAATTAAAAAGAACAAGACTTCTAGGCTTTGCTACACAAATTGCAAAAAACATTTGTAAGAATTAAATACATTACACATTACTTTGCCCTCACGTATTCCTATTTGCATAAACAAGTCAATCTCTGAACAAAACCAAAATGCACAGTATCAATTTAACAAGTATACAGTGTTACAAAAGGGTTGCTCTTACAAAAAAAAAGTCCAATTACATTTGCTATACCAGAGAACGAAGTAGTAAGACACACAGCACATTCACTTAAAGTTTTTAAACTAATTTAGCTAACAAGCCAACAGATTAGATGCAAAACAGATACAGCAAACACTTTAAACATACCTTTCATAGTTAAATCCTGAGTACAAACTGTTGTACATTTTCAGCTAGCCTATATTCTGGTGTTTAAAGGCAGTTCAGAATGCTGTTTTGACATTTGTTCCAATATGCCCAGATATAGGCTATGCTTTATAGTAACATTAATATAAATGTTTCAAAATAGTACATTAGCTCAACCAGAGCTTGTTGGAAAGCACTTTCACAGCAGACTTCTCATTAACGTAGAAAATATTGCACAGAAGAAATCACATTTCTTCTGGTCCTAAAAGAACAAATCAATTAAAATGTTAAAGAAAACATTTGACATTGCACTGTTACAAGACTGCTTTGATATATGTAGAAAACTCAAATCACAAGCATAACATAACTAATGTTGATCCTATAAGTTCACAAGCTACAGCAGCTTTTGTACAAAGTGATTTTTCCTTCCTAAATCCTCCGTACCACAAATATATGTACTAAGGTGTATACTTGCAGGACTCTGCCAATGGGGAGACAGTGGCATAGAGGTAATGTCACTGGACTAGTAATCCAGAGGCCCAGGCCCTGGGTTCACCTGCATGAGTTCAAATCCCACCATGACTTTGGTAGAATTTAGATTCAATTAATAAAATTTGGAATTGAAAGTTAGTCTTAGTAGTCATAGAAACTGTGGGCAGAAGTGTGAAGGCGAGTGTCTGGTACTTCAAAACCAGACTGCTCCTGTCATGTGGGGCCTGTCAGCCTAGCCCAATGTTATCTTCAAAATACCCCACGACTATGATTATTTTATTTCCCATTGTATGGCACAGTAAAATCTCAATCTTGCCGAGCTCCTGCTCTACGGACTTTAGAGCATCACTCAGGTTTATCGCCCATTAACAGAAATGAAAAAAAAATTCAGTATTAATTAACACAATACCACAGAATTGAATTGCCTACCTTTAAACGTCTGATTCATTTCTTTCCTCATTTGGGAGCTGATTAGAAGTTGTTCGTGGGCCATCAGAAGCAACTGCAAGAGGAAATCAGACAGCATGTTATCCAAAGTTTTGTTGAACATAAGTCATGACATGCCTCACACTATGGGTGGAATCATCCCAGATTTGCACTAAGTCCGGTCGCGGGTGAGTAAAATGACATTTTACCCATTGGCTGCAAAGCTGGCTTTTCATGCCATTTGGCCCAAACCCACCACATCAATTATGCATGCCTGGGAAACACACAGTTTCCATGGTGGGCGGGCTTTCAATCGCCTGCCATGCCATCGACTCGCCACTTCATCATGCTGGGCACCATATTTAAAGTGAAGCCGCACACACACCTCTCAGTGCTTCCAGCCCATGACTACTATGAAGACGACTTGGCCCTAAAAGACAAAAAGACTGCAGCCAAGTTCAATGACGCGTCCCTTGAGTGCCTTTTGGATGCAGTGGAGGCTTGCCGTAATGTCTTCTGTCCCAGCTCTGGCTGCAGGATTGGCAGCAACATCACTAATTCAGATTGGGAGGCGGTGGCAGCGGTGGTCAGTGCCAACCCCTGCAAAAGAGGACAGCCACCCAGTGTTGCAAGAAGGTGAAAGATCTCCTCCATTCTGCCAGGGTAAGTCACTCTTCTCATCACTCTCAACTCTCACACTCTCAAACCCATCTCACATCCACAGGGCCGTCACTTACTGCCAGTTCAAGGGACATCACCATTCACTTTCTCTCACACACCTTCATTGTTCTCATCCTGTCCATAGGACCACTCACCACCCATGCTTACCAGGCTGGCATCTGGTCTGGCAGGCATTCTGCTTACACTTTCTCCATCTCTATTCGTGCAGGTCAAACTGGCCCACAACACGAGGGAGAGGTCACTTATTGTTGGAGGAATGCCTGAAATCAAAGGTCCTCACAGACTTTGAAAACAGGGCCCTCCAGCTGGCCGGTGAGGGTCTGGACCATTCCCGTGTTGACGGTGAGATCAGTGATGCTCTACCAAGTGAGGATGCAGCAGTACAACATCCATTAGGCAACTATGCTGTGAGTGATGTGTCCTGTTTCACAGGCCACTGCCATGCACTAATTATCCCTCCTTGTTTTCGCAGGCACATCTGCCAAACAGCCGACGTAGCCCAAGACCCAGGGCCTCCAATCAAGCCCCGAGGAAACCTCTGATGAGGAAGGCACCTTCTCTGATGTCCCATCACAGTGCTCACCCACATCCTCCATCAGCGCAGAGTCACACACTTCAGTGGTACCTAGCTTTAGAGTCGCATCGGATTCATAATCTGGTGAGCACATCGCACTTTCGATCCACCGCAGGCAGCGACAGGTTCTTCCTCGGTTTCTGGCACTCGGAGGATGCTGGAGGCCAGAAATTTGCTGAGTCTGAGTCAGACGACAAGCCTCTGGACTTGCAAAGGCAAACTCCAGAACATCAGGAAGGATGTCTGCTGCACTCCTCAGATTGCAAGGCATGTAGGAGGAATCCGTCCGCCATCCCTCAGGCTGAGGTGATAATAGCGTTGGCATACCAACGCTATTATGACACAGCCGATGATAAAAGCTGAGTTGCTCAAATCCCAGAGGGAAACTTGAAACAGCTATCATAACCTATTTTTGCAATTTGTATGTTTCCAGATGCAAGCTTTGAATTCAGTAGTAATAAGACCAGCAAGTCTCAAAGTTTTTATACAATTAAATTAAACATTTATTAATACAAGAAAAATTGTAAGTACATACATATATCTACAGAATTATTATAATAACTACAAAAATCCCCTAATTAATCTGACTCTCAGTTACATCTCCCTTTAAGGCAACAGCAAGTCTCATAGACTTAAAGAGACCTGGCACAGCACACCCTGGAAAATCGCATTCAAAATGAGTTTCTTTCAGCCCTGGGTCCTTGCAGACAGACTTGAGATTTACAGATTGGAGGCTTCTCACATTTGATTGATCTGAAAACGCCTCTGCCTTACACACAATCTCCTTTCTCCTTTATACATATCTTTCTCCTTGAATGTAAATTTTCCATTGTACCATTAGGCTTTAAATTTTACCTCTTCTAACAATAACATCCTTTCATCCCACCAATTTTATCAGTAAGCTGGAAAAAATAAACATATTGCATCCCTAGCTGGAGGTGCAAGATTTCACCCATTCTTTTGACTGCTTTATTTAAAAATGCAAATTGCCCCCTTAACACCTATGTTTCTAAACATCCCCATGTCTATCTAATTACCATTTCAAACCTGCTTCTTTTTATACATCAAAGCCTCTAGACCAGCTGGCTTTAGTCTAATTAAGACAAACACACAGACACAGACACCATTAAACTCTATTTTAAATAAATAATTTCCAATAACCTTATAGACTTTAATCTCTTCATGACAATGCACCAAGGCCAACACTGGTAGGATGGCAGCTGCCAAGGAGACCTTGGTGCAGGACGCCGCTCCTGCACTGCTGTGCGGGCTGAACTCCATTGCTGATGCCACTGTATGTGAGAGCGGTCTCACTCCAACTACCCCTTCACCTCAAGGAGTCACCCAGGGGCCCTTGGGCATCCATAGGAGGATCATTAGCAGGTGCACACTGCGGGGCCATCCACCAAGGTGACTCCAAGAGTGTCCAGCCCATCTGAATCCCCTCTTCCTGTGACCCCAGCAGCTCCAGCTCCACAGGCTCAGCAGGGTGCCACTGCCATACAGCAGGTCCCTGAAAGCAGGCCGAGTCCTCCAGCTCTCGGCTCTCCAGAGGACACCCGTCAAGGTCATCACTGACAGGGTGTAGCAGTCTGCCTCCACCTCCACTGTGGATAGCCAGGGAGCACCAAGATGTAGAGGCAGGGTTAGGAAGGTTAAGATGTAATTCTTTCAAGTCCAAACCAAAAAAACTAAATTAACAAAATCAGGGACAAAGTAAAAGCAGCCCCTTAAAAGGGAACAGCAAAAACAAAAGACAAAATGCAAAGGAAACTTACCAACATAAATCAAAATGTGATTAAAGGGGGTCTATAAAACACTCCAATCCCTGCGGTGCCCACCGAGCACGGAAGGCCTCGACAGTGCCGACGGACACTGCATGCTCCCTCTCCACGGACACCCGGATGCGGACAGAGCCATGGAAGAGGGCCAAACAGTTGGGCGGGAAGACCCCCTCGATCGCCCACTGCCTGGACCTGTTAATGGCCAACTTGGCCAGGCCCAGGAGCAGGTTCATAAGGAGGTCCTCCTCTCTCCCAAAGATTAAGATGTAACTCTTTTGGAGTTAAACAATTAAACTAAATTAACAAAATAAGGAATAAATCAAGCACAGCCCCTAATTCAGGTCAGCTGTAAAACTAAGGACAAAGTTTAAAGGAAACTTACAAACATTAAACCAAAATGTGATTAAAGGGGTCAATAAAACACCCCAGTCCCCGCGGTGCTCACTGAGCACGGAAGGCCTTGAGAGTGCTGGCTGACACCGCGTGCTCCCTCTCCAGGGACACCTGGCCGCGAACATAGCCGCGGAAGAGGGACAAACAATCGGGTGGGACTCCCCCCTCGATCGCCCGCTGCCTGGACCTGTTAATAGCCAACTTGGCCAGGCCCAGGAGCAGGTTCATGAGGAGGTCCTCCTCCTTCCGTAGATCAGGAGCGTGGGGTTTATGTGCAAACAAAACATTAATAAAAGGTTTTTTAAATAACTAAAAAGGGAGTGCAGCCTACCACACCCTATATAAGCATGGTCCATGGACTCCACAAGACCACAAAAAGGGCAAGTGTCCTGGGAGTCCGTGAACCAATACATTCTACGATTGTAGGGGACTGCTGCGTGCAACACCCTCCAACCCAGGTCCCCAATAAGGTTAAGATGTAACTCTTTTGAAGAATATGGGCATCACTGGCTAGGCCAGTGTTTATTGCCCATCCCTAAGGGCATTTAAGAGTCAACCACATTACTGTGAGTCTAGAGTCACATGTAGGCCAGACCAAGTAAGGACAACACAGATTTGCCAGACCAAGTAAGGACAACACAGATTTCTTTCCCTAAAGGACATTAGTGAATCAGGTGAATTTTTACAACAATCAGCAATGATTTTGTGGTCATCATCAGATATTTAATTCCAGAATTTTATTGAATTCAAATTTTACCATCTCTCATGATGGGATTTGAACCCAGGCTGCCAGAGAATTACCCTGGGTCTCTAGAATACTAGTCTACTAATAACACTACTATGCCACCATCAATAGTTTTGCACAGCCTGGTCACGAGTGTTAATCACTTGTACATAATGTTTACGATTGTCAATAAACTCCCAAGAGTGTCTCCATGTTCTGATGAGCAGTGTTTGTTTCACTCAGATGTGAAACCTTTCTGCACAAGATAAAAGGTGGGTGTCTCAGTCCAGGGCCTCTTCTGTGCTTTGTGCAGCCTTCAGACCAAAGTGAGGGTCCGGCCTCACACTCCTTGGACACATTACTGATGCCTGCACCTTGATAATGCTGGTCATTGCTTCCAGAATGTTGTGGGCAGGGGTCACAGAGTTCAGTCATTGTCTCGGTGTGCACTCAGCACCTTTAAAGGTGGGGCTGGGTCCTATCTTTACAGCATCTGTGATCAGTGAGGCTGTACTCCTGAAGAGCTATGGTGCTGAAGGCGGACAAAGGATCAGGTGCTTTTAAAGATTCATGGCTACATTATGACCCTGATCATAGAGTGCAAGTGAGTGGCCCTTGGCCAGACAGGAGTCAGATTTTCTCAGAGGCTACGTGAAGATCAATGGAGCATCCTCATTGCATGTCATCATCATCCTCCTGCAATCGAGCCATTTTTAGGGCCTCCACTGTGTCTCCATGACAGGAGCACTCTCACAGAGGGTATGTGCGCTGCCATAAGCCAGACTGGATTCAAATATTTATAGGTGTAATGTGAGGATGGTATGATGTCTCCTCACTGCACGCCATCATCATTCTCCACAAATATGGCAGCTATGAGGGCCTCCCGAGCCCACCTGCCTCGTTTGGCCTGAGCAAGGGCCTTGTTGCCATCATTGTCACCTTCGAGAACCCCCTCACCATCGACATCTTCCTCATCGAAGGAGACCTCCAGCTCCTGCATCTCCTCCACAGCCAGCTCCTCACGCCGTTGCAGCACCAAGTTGTAAGGGTGACACCTTCTGTGGACTATATTGCAGGGCACCACCAAACTGGTCCAGGCACCAGAACCTCAATTTCAGCATCCTGATGATTTGCTCCAAGGTGCGAATTGTAGCATGAGCCTCATTATACCATCACTCTTGCAGTCTGAGGTCGCTGCACAGGTATAAATCAGCCAACGCCTCTGTCGGTAGTCCTTGTCCCCGAGAAGCCATCCCTGCAGCCTCTGTGGGCCCTGGAAGACTCCAGGGATCTGTAACTGACTAAGAATGTAGATGTCATGCACACGCCCTGGAAACTGTGCACAGACCTGCAGAATGTGTTTCTGGTGGTCACACACCAGCTGACATTCAGTGAATGGAATGTCTTATGGTTGACATAGTTGACCGTGTGTTGCAACGGAGATCTGAGTACAATCGATGGCACTCTGCACCTATGGGAAAACCCAAGATCTGGGCAAATCCAATTGCTGTTGCATCCTGGTTTTCCTGATCCCAGGTGAAATGATGTGTGCCCTTGCAAAGATGGCATCTCTGAATCTCATGGATACATTTGTGGGTGGAGGCTTGTGATATCCCACAGAGGTCACCTGTGGAGCCCTGAAAGGAGCCACTGGCATAGAAATTGAGCGTCGTTCTCACTTTCACGGCCACTGGCAGCGGATGCCCTCCATGTCCCCGTGGCGCCGAATCCTGCAGTAGATGTTAGATGTGACCGACCAGTTCCCTAGACATGCACAGTCTACGGTGACACTGGTTCTTGGTCATCTGCAGAAATTAAAGGCGGTGTCTAGAGCCTGGGTCTAGCTAGGCACTGACCAGCAACAGCTCGATGATTCTTTGGCTGCGTGTGAGGGAGCCCCAGCTGCCCCTTCTTCCTCAGTTGCTCTCTTCTCCGTCATCTTCGCTCTCTGAATGCCACGGGGCATACAGCTAGTTCACCAGGCTCCATGATCCTGATGTATTCCGCCTGCAGGATGAAAGAGAGATGCGTGGGTTAGCATGGGTGTAATAAGAACCTCTCTTGGTTAAGTCTGAAGGCCCCTTAATGCATCCCAGAAAGTGCTGGCCACCACTTGGAGACCAGAGATTAGAGCTCTGCATGGCTGCCCGAGACCCATAAGACCATAAGACATAGGAGCAGAAATTAGGCCGTTCGGCCCATCGAATCTGCTCCGCCATTCAATCATGGCTGATAAGTTTCTCAACCCCATTCTCCAGCCTTATTCCCGTAACCTTCGATCCCCTTACCAATCAAGAACCTATCTATCTCGGTCTTAAATACATTCAATGACCTGGCCTCCACAGCCTTCTGTGGCAATGTATTCCAGAGATTCACCACTCTCTGGCTAAAGAAGTTTTTCCTCATCTCTGTTCTAAAAGGTCTTCCCTTTACTCTTAGGCTGTGCCCTCGGGTCCTAGTCTCTCCTACTAATGGAAACATCTTCCCCGTGTCCACTCTATCCAGGCCTTTCAGTATTCTGTAAGTTTCAATCAGATCCCGCCTCATCCTTCTAAACTCATCAAGTATTGACCCAGAGTCCTCAAACATTCCTCATATGTTAAGCCTTTCGTTCCTGGGATCATTCTCGTGAACCTCCTCTGGACCTCTCCAGGGCCAGCACATCCTTCCTGAGATACGGGGCCCAAAATTGCTCACAATATTCTAAATATGGTCTGACCAAAGCCTTATAAAGCCTCAGCAGCACATCCCTGCTTTTATATTCTAGTTCTCCCGAAATAAATGCCAACATTGCATTTGCCTTCCTAACTACCGACTCAACCTGCAAGTTAACCTTAACAGAATTCTGGACTAGGACTCCCAAGTCGCTTTGCACTCCAGATTTCTGAATTCTTTCCCCATTTAGAAAATAGTCCATGCCTCTATTCTTCCTACCAAAGTGCATGACCTCACACTTCCCCACGTTGTATTCCATCTGCCACTTCTTTGCCCATTCTCCTAACCTGTCCAAATCCTTCTGCAGCCTCCCATCCTCCTCAATATTACCTGTCCCTCGACCTATCTTTGTATCATCTGCAAACTTAGCCAGGATGCCCTCAGTTCCTTCATCTAGATCATTAATGTATAAAAAGTGAAAAGTGGTGGTCCCAACACTGACCCCTGCGGAACTCCACTAGTCACCAGCCGCCATCCTGAGAAGGACCCCCTTATTCCCACTCTGCCTCCTGCCAGATAGCCAATCTTCTATCCATGCTAGTACCTTGCTTCTAACACCATGGACCCCACCTTCCTCCACCACACTCCACCTGACCGAGTGGCAGCAGCTTTGCCCACTGGACTGCATGCTGTATTCTCAGCTCAGGCATTCTCCTACCCGGTGCAGTGAGGCTGCGCTGTTAGCTTGAACCATGGGGGAGACTGGTCCAGGGATGGCAAAGGGCTGTGAGGGCCTCCACCAGTGACTGCTCCACGACTAGCTTTAGCAAGGAGATTGTACAATGTGCCCAGTCATCCAATTGTACTGCAGTCCACTAAAACTCTCATTAATTTGCATTCTGTGCCCAAAGTGTGAAAAGCTCTGGAGCACTCGGTGGCACTTTAATGCCTCTGCGTTGCTTGAATGGGCTGAGAAGCTAGAGGCCTGACTCCAATCATATCAATGTGGCTGCGCCTGAACTGTCTCAGCTGCAGAGGAGTGGTTACTTTCTATAAGGTGTCCTTAATGTGTGGCCACTTACCTTGCCCTTACCCCTTCCACATCCTGCACGTGCTTGTGTGCTACCTTCAACTGCAGGTTAGCCTTTCCCCGGCCCACCGCCCCTCAAAGTCACCTCAACCACAGGCCAGCCTTTGCCCCCACCCCCAAAGTCACCTCAACATAAGAACATAAAACCTAAGAGCAGGAGTAGGCAATTCAACCCCTCGAGCCTGCCCTGCCATTCAATATGATCATGGCTGATCTCATTTCGGCCTCAACTCCAATTTCGCACCCTCTCCCCATAACCTTTCAACCTGTTACTAATTAAAAGTCTGTCTATCTCCTCCTTAAATTTATTCAACGTCCCAGCATCCACTGCACTGAGGCAGTGAATTCCACAGATTCACGACCCTTTAAGAAAAGTAATTCCTCCTCATCGCTGATTTAAATCTACCACCCCTTAGCCTAAATCTCATTCTAGAATGCCCCACAAAGGGAAACATCTGCTCCCACGTCTACTTTGTCTATCCCCTTTAGCATCTTATATACTTCAATTAGATCTCCTCTCAACCTTCTAAACTCCAGTGATTATAGACCTAAACTGCTGAATCTCTCCTCATAAGACAAGCCCCGCATCTCTAGAATCAATCTAGTGAACCTTGAAGTCAATCTAGTCAACCTTGAAGTCCAACAGGTGTCCCTCGCGAGTGCTCTGCAAGTTTACTATGCACTCACCTCCAAGTTCCCCTCAAAGTGCAGCCTGCCAAATGCACATCTTTTATATCTGGTGAGAGACACACTGGCGTGGGGCAAACGATCCAGTGGGGTGTGGGGCGGGAGGTGGAATGAGTCCAGTGGGCTGGCCTTACAGTGTTATGCTGATGTATTACAATGAGGCGCCCGACGTTCGACGGCGGGAAACACGGCTGAGCAGACGATCTCAAACTGGATTCACAACATCGTGAAACTGATTTTTGGCCTTCTCGCCATATTATCCGCTCTCACAACTGAAGGCCAGTGGGCATAGACAAATCTGCCCTATATTTGAATTCATGGTTTAACATTAAAAAAAAATGTAACAAAATAGTCCCAAGTTGTGCACATGCCCACAGCATAATGAATTCTAAAGGATTGGATATAATTCCATGACTAATGCATGATTCGTGCATCTTCATGCTTTTGCAATTATGGATGACAATGTCAGTCTACACCTCTGATACAAACAGTCTTTTATAAAGTAAATCTTAAAAATATTTTATAAAAATGGCAATGGCTACTGGCAAGACATGAATGTGGTTTCTTCAGAAACCTTAGGTTATATTTGTCATAAGTGTATAAACCAAATCAGATCACCATTGCACAGGTTCACAACTTACTCCAAAGTGTCATTAAATAGGCTATAGGGAGCATGATGGTCAATCTCAAGGGTGCTCCAGATATCAATTCACTTGTCCTCTTGGTTTAAAGATCAGAGATCTTTGATTAATTTGTAAATTAATTAATTCACAGGCAGAAATTTTAGATCTTTATTTTAAAAAGATCTAACATAATAATTTGTCCACAAGTCATGCAGAGAAACACAAATGAAAATGAAAATGCTGAAATGGATCACCATTTAGTTAATACATAAGAGATAACGGAAATATACAGTCAAATGTTCTGTTCCTTCGAAAGCTGTATAAATTTAGAATTGGTGTCATTTTATTGAAATCATTGAATATTTAACTTTAAAAAGGATTTAAAATGGGATTGTATCAATGGAGATAATAGTACCTTCTTGCAGCTTATCAGTAATTAGTATGATTAGTATGATAATATTTACTCATACTCATATTCTCTTTCTGCATCTAGTGACACACAACACAGACGCTTACACCTGTTTTCATAACTTATTCCTCCTAGAACAGGTTCTTGCCTGAAGACAGAGGCTACAGCTTGAGGGGCGCCACTCCGCATCAAGGATGGCTGACCAGGGATCTCTCCTGCTCTTACTACATAGACAGGCAGTGGTTTGGTGGTATTGTCACTGAAATGGTGATCCAGGGACCCAGGGTAATGCTCTGAGGACCCCAGGTTTGAATAGCAGCATTTTGAATTTGAATCCAATAAAAATATGGACTTAAAATTCTAATAATGACCATTAAAAAAAACCCATTGTCAATTGTTGGAAAAACCCATCTGTAAACATGCCTTCCTTCCCTGGACTGGCCTACATTTGACTCCAGAACCACAGCAATGCCCTCTGAAATGGCCTAGCAAGCCACTCAGGTCAAGGGCAATTAGAGGTGGATAATAAATGCTGGCCTAGCCAGCGACGAACACATCCCATATGAAAAAATTGGAAGGAAGGATTTGCAGGTTGATAAACAACCTGAACGCATCTTCTGTGACTATCAAATCCTGGAGTGGGATTTGAAACTTGGACCATCTGGCTCAGAGGCAGGTATGCTACCCGCTGTGCCATAAGATCTCCCTTAATATGATAATGTTTGCTATTTATCATTTTGGCTGGCAACCTATAGTACATTTGTGTGGAAAGGCATTTTTTTTTTGTCAGCCCTGATCAGATAATTGCTCAATGCTCAAACATTAGACTGTAATCATTTACATTGCACCCAAGGGTCAGTTAGCACCAATATTTACTCCCTTATAGAAACAGGAATGAGCAATCGTCAGTTTTCTAGCTAGTATTGATTATTAGCATTAGACTATACTAGTTTGAATATTCATGGTGAGTGTGAGTGAGTGAGCGAGAATTTTCTATCTGGCAATGCTCACTGTATACAACTTAACAAGAAATCCTTCAGGGAAATATGCCAAAACAATTCAAACCAGAAGAAAGATTTATCACTGAATTTAGCTCAAAGGCAAAAGTTATTCAGTCTCTCTACCACATGCATGGTAGGGCACAGATTTATACAACAATTCACTCTGCTTCATTGTTCATGGATTCAAGCATTTTTTTAAACAATGAGTAACTGTTCATTGTGGATGCGAAACCTTGTTAAGGGTATTGGCCTTTAGAGAGATTCTCCATATTGAAACAGTTTATTTCATGACTTGGTTACAAGATTTCACATGGACTATTACTCAAATACACCAAATAACTTGACAGAATTACAAAGTAAACCAAGTGCATTCCAGCTCACTTCCTCTGCAAGGAAGAAAAACATTGCTTGGTAATGTTGTTGTCAGTCAGGTTGATCATTCTTACGCTTATGTTTTTGGAAAAAATACTACACAATAAAAGATGACAGAGATTGATCAATGGTGTATATTTACTACAAATAGCCACTACTATGGCAACTTGCTAAAAACATATGTATATCTTTTCATTATTTACAGGATGTGGGCGTTGCTGGCTAGGCCAGCATTTATTGCCCATCCATAATTGCCCTTGATAAAGTGGTGGTGAGCTGCCTTCTTGAACCGCTGCAGTCCCTGTGGTGTAGGTACACCCAGTGCTGCCAGGGAGGGAGTTCCAGGATTTTGACTCAGTGAAGGAACGGCGATATAGTTCCAAGTCAGGATGGCAAGTGGCTCGGAGGGGAACTTCCAGCTGGTGGTGTTCCCATCTATCTGTTGCCCTTGTCCTTCCAGATGGTAGTGGTCGTGGGTTTGGAAGGTGCTGCCTAGGGAGCCTTGGTGAGTTTCTGCAGTGCATCTTGTAGATGGTACACACTGCTGCCATTGTTCGTTGGTGGAGTGAATGTTTGTGGAAGGGATGCTAATCAAGCGGGCTGCTTTGTCTTGGCTTGTGTCAAGCTTCTTCAATGTAGCTTGAGCTGCACTCATTCAGGCAAGTGGAGTGTATTCCGTCACATTCCTGACTTGTGCCTTGTAGATGGTGAACAGGCTCTGTGGAGTCAGGAGGTGAGTCACAAGCTGCAGGATTCCTAGCCTCTGAACTGCTCTTGTAGCCACAGTATTTATATGGTTAGTCCAGTTCAGTTTCTGGTCAATGGTAACCCCCAGGATGCAAATACTGGGGGATTCGGCAATGGTAATGCCATCGAATGTCAAGGGGTAGCTTTGCTCTTGATGGAGATGGTTATTGTCTGGCACTTGTGTGGCATGAATGTTACTTGCCACTTGTCACCCAAGCCTGGATATTGTCCAGGTTTTCTGCATTTGGAAATGGAATGCTTCAGTATCTGAGGAGTCAAGAATGGTGCTGAACATTTGCAATCATCAGCGAACATCCCCACTTCTGACCTTATGATGCAAAGATGGTCATTGATGAAGCAGTTGAAGATGGTTGGCCTAGGACACTACCCTGAGGAACTCCTGGAGTTGAGATGATTGACCTCCTACAACCACAACCATCTTCCTTTGTGCTAGGTATGACTCCAACCATCGGAGAGCTTTCCCCTGATACCCATTGACTCCAGTTTTGCTGGGGCTTCTTGATGTCCCACTCGGTCAAATGCTACCTTGATGTCTAGGGCAGTCACTCTCATCTCACCTCGGGAGTTCAACTCTTTTGTCCATGCTTGAACCATGGGCAAAAGTAATACGAGCAGTTATTGTATAATTGCAATATAAATATACTTTAACCTGAGCAAAAATAGAACTTTGTTTTAGCTTTGCCACTGGCACAGACAAAAAATTTGGATGCATTTCCACATCATTCAGTTCAAAGGTTATTTACCTTCTCCAGAAGTATGACCGTTCATCATTTGGGCAGGTTGATGATTAACAACAGAGGTTATTCGTGATGAATCCTCATCGACAAAGTCATTCTCTTCCTCAGAGTCCACCAGGGTAAAAACGGTAGAACCCGTTTGCCTATAAATCAAGAAATGTTGCGATCAAAACAAGTTATTGGCAAGAGAAAGCTGTTCTAGAGTTAAGCAAATAAGTGTGACAATCTTGTATACAACAATATTGATTGAAAATTATGAGCTGCAATCTTCTCTTTCCAGGATTTAGTTTCGGGGAAACACTATATTAGTACCATTAAGTTATAAGCTTTATCACCACCGCTCGATGTTTTTTTCAACCCCACCATTTCCCAACACCATCTATTCAACTAACACAATGGTTTAAATCTCTCCACAATCACAAATATTTTTAGTGCTCAAAGAGCCAGGCAATAATGGGCTGAATTTTCCCATCATCATGATGGTGGGATTGGAGGCAGAAGTGGCAAGGAAGATAGCAAGGAGCCATGAACAGACAGTGCTCCAATGCATTTCAACCATCAACGAACTTTCTCAGTTCTTAGGCAGGCTTAGAGTAGGATTTGCTGCTCAATCCACGGAAGTGGACAGACAATTAAGATGCTTAATTAGGGATGACTTTGCAAGCTCACCAACTCAAATGGCCTTTTGTGCCCATGGAAGGCGAGGGTGGCCATCGGAGCTGGAAGATACATGCTCCACAAAGCAGGCTGTGGGCAGGAAGGGCCGCACTAGCAGCCAAAACAATTCATCCTCCACTCTGAAGGACCTAATTTATATCCTTGCTTCCAAGGATACCTCCATGTTGAGGCACCTCCATGGTCCTCAAACTGTCTCAGTAGCACCTTTGTCTCCTGGTGAGGCTGCCAAGGCTTCAGAGTTGCCAGCCCTCTGATTGCTGCCGGCAACATTGGGAGCTCACCCACCATTCTTAATAAGAATGGCAGCAGAGAGGTGGCCAATTTGGAGGGTGGCTCCAGGAAGACTGGGCCACCAGTCTCATTGCCAGCAAGCATGGGCTTGGGACCCCTATTTGGTACCAGTGTTAGGGTCCTGAAGCCGATATTAAAATCCAGCAAAACATGCCTTGAGCCTACTATTTGTACTTATTTCACTTATTTTGACCCAGTTCATGCTTTAAAAATTATGTTTTTCTTGAGGAAAGCACAAAACTTTCTTGAGCCCAAGATTATATCTGTTTATGCTTCAGTAATGAGAACTTGAAGAAACACCTCAAGTTTGCTCTTAGGTCAATTGCTGTAGTAATAGGAAACAAAGATTTATGATTAATGCCATTGATGTTCAAGTTTCACAGAAGTAGTAGGTACCTCAAAACACCAATAAAAATAATGGAATGTCATATTATTGAGGGCAATATTGAATTATTCAGCCACTATAAGCAAATAACCCAATTATAGGCCATATATTAGTTTTCAATTTTATGAAAGCAGACAGAATTGAAGTTTAAAATTTAGAATCCAGGAGAGCAACATTCAGCCCACCATACTTCTGTGGGTGCTTTGCTAGAAGAATCCAAAACTAATTCCACTGACCGGCTCTTTCCTTACGAGCCCTGTTATTTTCATCTGATTCAAAAGTTTGTTTATTCCTCCCTTGATTGATGCAGTGGTTTTTGCTTCAAAACTACCTTCTATGGCAAAGCATACCAAGCTCCAACAATCCTTTGTATGAAGATATTTCACTAATCTTTCCCTTGACTTTTTTGGTTGGATCGTTTCCCTTTAAAATTTGCAGGAGTTTTTGCCTCAACTAGAACAGTTGTGGGAGCCCAACCACAGTTTCTCATTCCTGTTCATCCTTGAGAATCCATGCTGTGGCTTTAACAGACTTTCTGTAATGGAGCACCAAAAACTACACACTACTCTAAACATGACTTAACCATGGAAAAACTCAGCAGGTCTGGCAGCATCGGCGGAGAAGAAAAGAGTTGACGTTTCGAGTCCTCATGACCCTTTGACAGTTCTGTCGAAGGGTCATGAGGACTCGAAACGTCAACTCTTTTCTTCTCCGCTGATGCTGCCGGACCTGCTGAGTTTTTCCAGGTAATTCTGTTTTTGTTTTGGATTTCCAGCATCCGCAGTTTTTTTGTTTTTATGACTTAACCATAGCCTTGTACAAATTTATTCCCTTGTTACCCTTATACATTATGCCCCGAATTAAATAACTAAAACAGTGCTTGTGACCTGTTTATTTGGCTACACTTGCAAAAAATTATGTAATTTCTCCTTTGCGTTTCTTTGCTCCTCCACTTCCTTCCATCGATTGCATACTTCCATTCCCAGCTTCTCCTTCCAAATTTATCACTTCTGAATTAAATTGCATTTACTGCCTGATTGCTCATTTCACTAACCATTCTTCCTCAAGTATTTTAATGTTTACCATACTGTTCATCAAATACCCACATTAGTCAGTAAATTTGAAAATGAAGCTTCCTATGCCCAAGTCCAAATCATATACACCACTCTTGCAGAAGCTCTATTTTTACGCTAATTTCTTTGAGTTGTCCAGTAATTTGAATTAAGCAAAATAAGCAATTGAGAATTTAATGCTCCCACAACCTTGATATGAGATAGAGCTACTACTGAGTTGATGCCAGGGTCCTGATATATTCACATGATGGAGTTGGGATTTTTTCATTTGATGGCATTTTCATTTAGCGATTTTCATATTCTCATTCAGCATTTCTTCTCTAAAATACCAACCTCATTTCAAACCACTATGGCTTTAGAAATCAGCATGGCTGCAACACTACTTTGAATGCAGATCAAATCAAAAAACTTAAAAAAAATTCACTTCCCCTGCCCCCTCCCACCTTCCCCAACCTCGGGGTTGCAAGTAGTTTCAATTATATTAAGTAATTTAACCTATAGGAAAGATTTCAATCCTGGTCAGTTTTACTTACCAAAAATGTCTTCCTGAAAAAAAAGTAAAAATCATAAGTTTAGCAGTGATGGTGTCCAAAGCAAAATATCAATACTTCACAGTGCAGTTCAAAATTATGGGAGAGAAATCTATCAGCTTATTAATGGTTAAATGAACAAGATCTTCAGAGAAAACTAATTGCTTGTAGATTTGATTTCCATTTCTCATCAAATAAAAAGAAGAAATGCAATAACCTGGTTAGATGGACTGTGCCCATCCCTGTGACTTAAGTACTTGTCTTCACAGTGGGGCCAAGAACTGACAAAATTTGGGATTTGTGCAAACATTACAGGAACTGTTTTCCATACTGGGACAAGCCCCAGTAAAATTGTATTAGCTGTCAGATTACTTATTGGAAGGCTAACAACACAATGATTAACAAAATAGGTTATCAAGCTAAAATGAATACTTGTAAATGAACAGGTATTTTGATGGTCCAGAAAAGAGAAAGGCTGTTCCTATTCCTGATTGGCCGCTTATAGGGACTATCGCTAAAGCTGGCTGTCACAGTTAACAAATTTCTGTTGTCCTTGGACGATTCACAAGAGTGCCTCACTACTGCTAAACACATCAGTTTGGAAGGTGGAAAAATTGAGAAGTTAATCTATTCCAACAGACCTTGTGTCCTGATAAAACATGAACAGCAGTCGCAAAGCACAATGTGATCTAAAACTCTTAACAAAACTTCATTGGCGTATACGGTTCTTGCAGATTGATTGATGGGGCTTGGGATGTGGGGGTGTGAAACAGTGGTCAAACCTAAAGAAATTCTTGCTGCAATTATATTTCACTACTTTGTAGTATTCACAATTACAATCAACATAATAATTGAATGTAATATTCCCAGTTTCTTTTAGCATTTTGATATCAATGTGTTAAAAAAAATCTAAAACTAATATTTTTGATACCAAAACAATGTTTCAACATTATATTACTATATGGTTGTAAAGTGTTTATACTTCAAATTGCTCCCATTATCAGTATTTCACTACACATCAAAGGGCACTAATGGCAGAAAGTACTGTGATCAGGCAAGACTATTAGCTGCAGTAAATGGGAAGTTTGTCTCCCATACCCCAAGACTGTGCAAGCACCAATACCATTAGAGAACCAAAGAAACAAGCTTCTTATATCATTGCCCCTCTTTCTTAAACATGCAAGTGTAGACCCTATTATTAAAACAGAGGCGAGTTGCTGATTTACAGTTTGAGCCTGATAACAGCCATATGATATGAAATGGGAGACAGGTATATGTAAGGCTTTAAAGTACAATTGTCAGAGAAAAACTAATGTCCTGAAATATATTTAAAACTAAAACTTTAACATAAAGAACATAAATAGTCACCAATGTCATCCTTTGCATTATACCGCAAAGCACAAAAGACTAACACCTTACTGAAATGTATAAAAAGCCAGGAAGAGAAGTGCTACACTTAATGAGGTAATGTAAAAGCACCTGTAAATGATACAAGCTCAGAATGGTCTCCCTAAACATGATAAACTTAGAAGGATAACATTAATAAATTGTCATGCTGAATATTCCAGTTCAACTGGTTCTGGTAAGAAAATTTCACACACAGTTACATTTTACTGAAATTCCACTGTAATAATTATTCCAATGCAGTACTGAAGAATTGCTGTTGAACTTAATGGCTGTGCTCAATACTTACTGGTAATTAACTTGTCCCAGTTCCTATGCAGAACAACCCCAAGAATTGCTGCAGCACTTAGAAGTAAAAAGACAGTAATTCCTCCAACTAGTCCAGAAAGGATTTTAGCTGTTTGTGTAGAGGAAGAACACACAAAAGAAATCAGTGACAGGTTGGCAGTGGCTACAAAATGACTTTTATTTTAAAAAGTGCAAGTTTTTATAAAATAATTCTATTCTATGAGCAATGTAACTTATAGCACGAACCTAAATTGTTGATCTGAAAATAAAAAGTTCCAGTAATTAACTCACTGTTAAATGAGACCCAGATTTCTACTTCTTTAATCCCCAGAGGATTTTCACTCTTGCAAATGTATCTTCCTTCATCCTGCTCTTTTGAGGACATCAATATTGTTAAGCTTGAAACAACACCTTCTTGTGAGATTACATATTTGCTGCTGGAGAAAATTTCAGTCTCGTCGTTTCTCCACCACGTTAATATGGGAGGTGGATTTCCTTCCTTACTGTGACAGGTCAAAGATGTATTCTTCCCTATGTATCCAGCTACAAGAGGTTGTGACTCAGGAAGCGGAGCCTCTGAAACGAAACCAGAGTTATGTTCCATTCAACACCCAAAACATATTGCAATCTTTCTTACTAAAATATTAAGCTAGTTACATCTTAATTGACTCATTATCAGGATTTGTGAAACTATTTTTGGGACGGAGGGAAAGTGGGAAAAAAAGTGTAATCTCAAGTTTAATATTTTTGTCTCTCCAATTGTGAAAATCAACTCCTAAAAATATGAAATGAAGACATGAAAGAGTGCATGTTATTCTTTAAAAAAACAACTAGCATTTGCTGAAACTCAACTACTGTAAATTTTAAGACAAACATTTTAAAACATTTGCTTTATAATGGTTAAGTGTCATTTGCTTGCTATAGATGAATATATAATCAGGGATAAACAGGGCAGTGTAAGTGAATGTGGACTGTAAGAGGAGTCTATGTTAATAAACTGCATCTAGTAATTGATTATGTTCAACTTCAGGAATGTAGACACAGCAAATAAGATAATATTGATTAACATTAAGTTTTTATATAAAAAGAGTCAGCAAGAGTTCTAATTTTGGCCTCACATGATTTTGCTAGAATTAATGTGATATGATAAACTTCAGCTGTCCTCAATATCATAGAAGACTTAAGTAAAGTGAATTTTAAAGATTTTTTTGGTTAACAGCCATAATGCAAACAGAGCTAAATGGGAGAAACTTTCAGTTACTTTTAAATATTTGACTTCAGCTAAATAAACAAAGAAAATGAATTTTATAAATATGATTTGCCTCTGTTTTGCCACTGTTTCAGAGCACATATGTAAAATATTCAGTTTCCACCTCAATTAGGCCATCTGCTTTAAAGACAGAAGGTTGCTTCATATAAAATTAGGTAAGAGACAGTAGCTTGATATCTGGGCACTTCATTGATGCTTTAAATTATTCTTAATGACTGATTGGCTTTTACATTCAGTTTACTGTGACACAGCATATTACACATCCAGAAAAATACTGGTCACATTGTGTATTAGAAATGGTGAATAACTTCTCTCAGTAATTAAATAAAAACTTCCATTCATTCATAATAGCTTCAACACCAAAGCAAAAACATGTATCTGGGCAGTGGCCTGGAGGTCCTCAGTTTTGTACTTTACTCTTCCCATTCCATGTGAAGGGTGCTGTTGAGATATATCAGCTACATAATGTTTTATCAGGGATTTGGTCAAACACTACTAAAATAATTTACTTTTACCATTACAAAATATATTAACTTGTTTTTCAAAAAACAATTAACCAAAGCATTGTACTACTAACTTCTCATTACATTTTTCTGCTTCTAATGGCACATTGAACAAAATTTTACTTAGTGTCAAAGAGCACGATTGTTCCATCCGTTGTTCATATGCAATGTGATAAGCCACACATTTAAACATTTGACCATCATGTATTTCTGATCCTTTAACTTGTAGTATCATGGTATCATTTGACCCTGGTAGTCCATATGGGTGATCATCAGGTCCAAGGTCCTGATTCTCACTTGACCAAGCAAATGTGGGATAGGGATATCCTTTAGTCCAAGAACAAAACAGCTGCACATAGTTATTAGAAAATTCTGCATGGCAGACTGGAGGCCCCTGTGGTGGATCTGAAAAATGAACATTAAAATGTCAAAGCATACAAACAACAGGTCATATTCATAATACTTTGCGTATATGTAGTTTGCTGAATGAAAAGGCTATAGGCTTTCAAGAACAGTATTGCACCTTCCCCTAGAACCTTTTAGTCCTGTGGACTAAATGATTTCATCCTGAGTTGCTTTTGATTTTCCTTCTGGGTTCTTTCCAATAGAGAAATTTCACATTTCGATGCATTTGCCTCTATTTTGGAACCTTTTCTTTTCAATATTCTCTAATTACCTGAACTGATGTTTGTATAGCATTCAGCACTATAAAAACAACCAGGTTGTTAAACCCTTTAGCTGCCTCTTTATGAAAGTAGTTGACATAGTTAAATTTTGCAGCTATGTCTGCAGCTTGTCCCTCTTTTAGGTTCATAAAAATTCTGAATTCAATTGGTAGTATTTTTAATCACTATTTACACAGCCTTTTATCAAAACTTAAAATTGCTTCTTTCCATTTGTTAGTTAACAGCATACGATGCATCGGTGTTCAAGATATCAATTAAGTCAACATGGCTACTATGGGATTTTGTTTAAAAAGGAACCTTGTATTTCTTCAGGTCTCCCATTATTCAAGGCTATAACTTGCATTCATATAGCACCATGAATGTAGTAAAGTGTCCTAAGGTGTTTCACAGGAGAATTATCAAATAAAACTTGACACAGAGCCACATAAGATGATCAAAGCTTCGCCCTAGACATAGGTTTTAAGGAGTGTCTTAAAAGAGATGAAAGGCAGATGTTAGGGAGGGAATTCCACCTTTGATCCATATCCCTTGATCAATCCACCCTCTAATTTCTTTTGAGTGCATGGGCTATTTGTTTTTCTTGCATGGGAACTTCTAGGGGCCGACGTTTATGTGGGGCCTGTCAGGTTGCTGTGCAGCCTGGGAACAGCCTGAACGGAACATTGTCCTCGATACCATTGCTCAACAAAAATCCATGAACTTCAGTTTTGAAAATTTCACTTGACAACACCCAAAGCATTTTGGGAGGGAGTGTTTCAGATTGGCACTGCCCTGTGTGTGAAAAGGTGCTTCCTTATTTCACTCCTAAATGATCAAGTTTTAATTCTAGAATTCTGCTTATCACAGGAAACAGTTTCACTCTTTTTATCTTATTGAATTCCTTTATCATACTATATACCTCAATTAAATCACTCATCAACATACTAAACTCAGAGGAATATAAACTAAATTTATGCAAATGTACTCCATAATTTAACGTTGGTATCATTTTTAAAGGATCTGACTGCTTATTTTGTACCAATCGCAGCCATTATATGGATAGTTTTTTTTTAATGTTTTGATTAGGGCTCCTCCCTCCCAGTATTTAGTCTCTTATTCAGCCACCTGCCTGAAGCCTCTGCAACCTCACAGCTTGCTTCAAGGTGATTCAAGTTCAAAAGTATTTGAGTAAGAGAAGGATGCTAGGGACCTCCCAGACATAATTCTCCACTGACTTCAGATTCCCACATACCTGCAGTGACTCTCAACAAAGGGTATCACTCAGGTGATTTAAACAAAGGATTTATGTAATTCCTTAATACAGGAACTGATCTAAAGTGGCATTATTTAGAATTCAGCTCTCATGCAAAGTCAAAAATTTAATAAAATTGATTGTTTTCTTTTTTAGATCTTTTCTTACATTAATGAAGTGCTTACTGATAAGGAATGTGACAGCTTGAAATGGCAAAAGCAATCAATTAATATAACAATACTTGCATTTAACTAGTTCTAATTTCCAGAACTTTCCGAAAAATCATACTCTATTTATCACTAGTAAAAGTTATCTTACAATAGACAAAAGTTATCTTATATTACAAAGTAAGGGCAAAAGTAACTTACAATAGACGAGAACTTCCTTGGTATCACTGAAGTTTTTTAAGCAGGTATAATTCCCCTGGTTGTCATAATCTATATTGAAAAGTGTAAATTCTGTATGGTTCCCCTCAACAAATGTAAAAACTTCCCGATTTGAATCTGGACGAACAAAGATCCACGATATGTTCAGCTTTTGTTGTGATGTGCTTGAGCAGCTGAAGGAAACATTTTTGTGTTTGATTATGTACATTGTATTATTTGGCAATTCTTCTCCAGGACTAATGGCAATAGTAAATTTCTCACCATCATCTGCAAGTGCAAAAAGCACATTTTAGCCAGAAAGGAAAGCAACACAACAATGGTAATAGCAGTAAATGCTAACTGTGAATGTAGATAAATACACATTTTCATTCTTTGACAGACAGGGTCTTGTCACTCCCCTCACTAAAGTGGGGTAAACAAACTTGGTTGGTGTTGTGAACTTTCTATGATTAAAGGCATAAAAGATGTGGTTAAGAAAATCATTAGCTGCAGAAATGTTGTGGTGAATGGAGGGCCGAAGACTTGATAGTTGGATTTTGAAAGTGTGGTTGTAAGTGAATTAAGGGATAGCTTTTTCCAGGGTTGGATGCAGACGGAGGATATGGATGGTGAATGATACAAGGAAGTGATTAGAGACGGCTTTATCTATAATTGAAATGAGAGGACTAATGAGATCACATGGAGATGGCAAGGTCAAAGGGATGGCCGGTTAGTTTGTTTAAAAAACTTACAACATTCAACACTCCCCCTACCCCCCCAGTAGTTTATTTTGATGCTTTGCTTTAAAGCAAGAAGAATGGAGTGATTCCTTACCAAGATTACCAATCACATCATTGGATCATTTGATCAAATCAGCTGTGTTACGACAATAGGAACGTCACCTTTACAACAGAATCTGTCAGGACTCAGTAAGGTAAACTGCTATGTTAAATTAGTTTTCGGAACAAACCTGATGGATATCAAGGGTAGAGTCTTACCTATGTCAGGCACGCTGGGTGGGAGCGGGCAGCCGATTGCCGCCTGCGATTGGCTGCACACCGCCATTTTATGTGGGTGGCCAATTAAGGCCCACCCAGCGTAATGCGCGTCTGGTAGCGTGCTGCCAGTGCGCCCGGATGTGCGCGAAAGAGCACAGCTAGCATGGAGCTGCCTCAGGGAGATTAATCAGATAATAATTTTTTACATAATAAAGTAAAAAATTATTTAAACATGTCCCCTCATGTGACAGTGTCACATGAGCTGGGACATGTTTGTGGAATTTACAAAAATTTATTAATTTTATAAAACCTTCAGGAAGCCTCATCCCGCCTGTGGATGCTTGGGCCGAAGGACGCTTGGACTCTTTGCCTGCCCGCCAACCTTAGGGTTGGATGGACAGCATTGTTAATGAGGTAAATTGCTTTCTTAATGACCTTAATAGGCCATTGACAGTTCGGCGGGCATGTAGCCGCCTCTGGCGTGTGTCCGCCGAACACAATATCGAAACGATGAGCGATGACATCAGGGCGCACGCCTGACACCATCTTGCATCATTTTACACATCAGTGTGTCTGGCCCACCCCCAAACACCGACGGCAATATTCTGCCCCAAGTGATTAAGGGCAAAATTGCAGTCCTATGCTTATGTTTATATACTCAGAATGTTGAAATTTGGGAAAAGTCTATGCATAGTGCAAACCACATATGGTCTATAAGAAGTTAGAGAGATTGGGATTAAAATTCAGATCTCATTTCTGTTCATAAACAACTTCAGTGTTTAAATGGGGTTGTGTTAAATCTCAGATTTACCGGTCTTGCTTAATATTTGTTGTTGATGACATCAGCGCCTACTTTCTTGTATACCAGATTTTACATTTTCTTAAAAAAAATCAGTGAACTGAGCAGCAACATAGTTAACAATTCTTAGCTTGTCCAAGGATATGTACACTTGTTGTGCACATCATGGGTTTTCAACCAAGGTCCACATTCCCCCAAGAGTCCACGAGACGATTTCAAGAGGTTTTAAAAAAAATTATGTATAGAACAAGAGAGATTGACCTGATGATAGGCCAATCAGAATTTGAGTCTGGACTTGTGGTGGCTGACATGCCTTGTCAATTAATTCAAAGAGAGTGATTCAGAGGCAGGGTGTGTGTCCACACAAGCTTTGCTTGAAGAGTGGAGGGAGGAGAGAGAGAGAGAAGGGAGAGAAAAAAAATAAGTCAGTTCACACGTGCAAAGGTGTTGCCATTTGGACGCAGCATACAAAGAGGGACCCTAGAAGGGGAAGAGGATGGAGTAGAGTAAGAAGATAAGATGTTGAGTCTTTGATTGAAGAAATGGCATTGATAATTGATACCAATGTGAGACTAAGAGAGAAAGAGAGAGAGACTGAGACCGAGAGAACGACTTACAGCTTCATCTCTTGCTTTCCCAGTAACATAAGCATGTGCATCAAATCAGTTGGCAAAGTATTCCATGACCAGGATTTTACATTCCCGCTGAACTGAATGGAGATTTATATGGCTGGCCGCATCAGCTGGGAAAACATGCCGCAAAGGGGCCATAAAATCCCAGCCCATATTTTCTTTGAGCTTTAATTTCTCCTTGGTTCCATTCCGAGTGTGGTTTCACTCTACCTCACCCAGCACCCCACCAACAATTGAGTTACTGTCTCCTGAAACAGAATTGTGTCCAGCACCATACTCATACGGCACAGGTATATGCATTTTTAAAAGAATGCTCACTTGGTACAAAGAATTGTCATATTGGAAGGATAATTATGTGAGATGTCTCTGGTCAATTGAAATGTGAAGATAAGGCAGAATCTCAGCTCAAGAAATGGAAAGACTTGAAGATATTGTGGTCAAGTTGTAAACAAAACAAAAATAATAAAACACTTGTTTAACAGAAAACAATACTTGTGTTGCAGGGGTGGGGAGTCCATGGGATCTTTAGGACATAAAAGAGGGAGTCTCAAAAGTCAAAACGTTGAGAACCCCTGGTGTACATAATAAAAAGGAATGGATACTCACTAATATTAAGCCCAAGTTACTTATTTACAAGTATTTTTAATATTGGAAATGTTCAAAATCAAACAAAGACAGAAGGCTGGAAACGTACAGGTCAGTCAGTATCTGTGTAGAGGCCAGTCAACAATTTAGCCTGGTCCCTCTTCAGAGCTGAAGAAGAGAAGAAGCGAGAAAGCATATTCATAGGATCAGGAAATAGGGGGAAAGTAAAAAAAATGTCAAAACAACGAAAAATCAGTGGGATGATCTCAGCATTTCAGTAAAACAATGGAAATAAGGGTTAAAGCTATTAAAGAAATAAATAAAGAATATGTGAACAGCTAAGATAGTGAAGGCCTATGTGAGGGGGAGGTGAGAGCGAGGGAAGGATGAAAAATAAAGTCTATCAATCAGGGTTGAAATTAAAACAGAAACTGCTGGTAAAATACAGCAAGCCCTTGAGCTTTGAAAAGAAAAACAGTCAAAACAGGTCAACACGGAGGGTACAGGTCCTTCCCATTCTCACCCACCACCCTTCCTATTGCTGCCTTCCACAGATGCTGTTGCCATAAAACAATAAAAAAAATTTCCTTCTCATTAGACAACAGAGCACCTGACGTCACTCCACAGAAACCTTTGCTGGTTAAAAAAAAAAGAGCAAAAAAGCCAACAATTGAATTCAGAGATGTTAATGTTTGGGCGAGAGGTTACAGGACAAATGTGAGCTATTGTTCTATTAGTTTGCATTAGGAATCTGTTGTAATTATGTGAGAGGCCAAAGATAGTGTGGTCACACACAAACATACACACACAAAGAATGGAGATGGTGACAGATACGAGACTGGGGAATCCAGCCACCCTTCCTTTTCCAATGGAAAAGAATTACTGCCTTGCTACTGCCATAGCCAAGGACAACAATTCAGCACAGACCAGAACGTGAATCTGGATATTTCTGGTTTGTTCAGGGCAAACCCATGGGAATGGATTAAAAATCGTTAGAGAGTAGAAGACAACCAATGCTCATTAGAAAGTTATGCCACAAGTGGGAAGGTAGGGAATTGGGCACCTTTATATTCACTACAGGGACCACTACGGTTTCCTATTGAATTGTGACTTTGACCCAAGCAGTGGTTAAATTTGCATTCATCAAAATAGGAGCAGCAATGGAATCAGAAGTACCACCTCAAAGCACAGAACGAGTTGGATAAAATATATATATATATGTGGGTAGAAAAGCTGATGAAATTTAGTGCAGATAAAATGTAAAGTACTACAGAGAGGAAGTTAAAAATAACAAGCATACTTCAGAGACTGTTGAAATAACTAAGGATGAAGTTGAAAAAGACACAAGAGTATGTCTCAATGTTAAATATGGCCAACAAATGCAAATCAACAAAACTCATAGACCACGGTGTTCAGAGTATTAATGAGTTTCTGGGACCTGAAATGCTAACTCTGTTTCTCTCTCCAAAGATGTTGCTTGATCTGCTAAACGATTCCAGCATTTTCTGCTTTTAGTTCCGATTTCCAGCATTTTGAGTACGAGCAGAGCAGGTAATAAACTTTTTAGTGTTTTACTCAAGCCCACGCTTTGGCCCACGCTTTGACCCACACTGTGAATACCGCATCTGATTCTGGTCAGCAGGAGACATTCAAGGGCTGGGAGCAGTAAAGAGATCCACTAGGCTGAAAAAAAACAAAAAAACTGCGGAAGCTGGCAATCCAAAACAAATACAGAATTACCTGGAAAAACTCAGCAGGTCTGGCAGCATCGGCAGAGAAGAAAAGAGTTGACGTTTCGAGTCCTCATGACCCTTCCACAGAACTGAGTGAATATAAGGAGAGGGGTGAAATATAAGCTGGTTTAAGGTGGGGGAGGTGGGGGAAGAGAAGTTGTGGGGGGGGGGGTGGGGGGAGTGGTGTGGTTGTAGGGACAAACAAGCAGTGATAGGAGCAGATGGTCAAAAGATGTCACAGACAAAAGAACAAAAGAACACAGGTGTTGAAGGTAGTGATATTATCTAACGAATGTGCTAATTAAGAATGGATGGTAGGGCACTCAAGGTACAGCTCTGGTGGGGGCTTGGCCTAAATGGCCAAGTGGTTATGGTACTGGGTTTGTAACCCCAAGATCAAGAGTTCAAATCTCACAATGGCAAACAATGTAACTTCATCTGAAACAGATGGAAACGTGTTTGTACTCGAAAGAGTTACAGCTCTGGTGGGGGTGGGGTGGAAAGACTAGCGGGGCATAAAAGATTTAGAAATAATGGAAATAGGTGAGAAAAGAGAAATCTATATAAATTATTGGAAAAAACAAAAGGAAGGGGGAAGAAACAGAAAGGGGATGGAGGAGGGAGTTCATGATGTAAAGTTGTTGAATTCAATATTCAGTCTGGAAGGCTGTAAAGTGCCTAGTCGGAAGATGAGGTGCTGTTCCTCCAGTTTGCATTGGGCTTCACTGGAACAATGCAGCAAGCCAAGGACAGACATGTGGGCAAGAGAGCAGGGTGGAGTGTTAAAATGGCAAGCGACAGGGAGGTTTGGGTCATTCTTGTGAACAGACCGTAGGTGTTCTGCAAAGCAGTCACCCAGTTTACGTTTGGTCTCTCCAATGTAGAGGAGACTGCATTGGGAGCAACGAATGCAATAGACTAAGTTGGAGGAAATGCAAGTGAAATGCTGCTTCACTTGAAAGGAGTGTTTGGGCCCTTGGATGGTGAGGAGAGAGGAAGTGAAGGGGCAGGTGTTGCATCTTTTGCGTGGGCATGGGGAGGTGCCATAGGTGGGGGTTGAAGAGTAGGGGGTGATGGAGGAGTGGATCAGGGGGTCCCAGAGGGAACGATCCCTACGGAATGCCGCCGAGGGGGGTGAAGGGAAGATGTGTTTGGTGGTGGCATCATGCTGGAATTGGCAGAAATGGCGGAGGATGATCCTTTGAATGTGGAGGCTGGTGGGTTGATAAGTGAGGACAAGGGGGACCCTATCATGTTTCTGGGAGGGAGGAGAAGGCGTGAGGGCAGACGTGCGGGAGATGGGCCGGACACAGTTGAAGACCCTGTCAACAACCGTGGGTGGAAAACCTCGGTTAAGGAAGAAGGAGGACATGTCAGAGGAACTGTTTTTGAAGGTAGCATCATCAGAACTGATGTGACAGAGGTGAAGGAACTGAGAGAATGGGATGGAGTCCTTACAGGAAGCGGGGTCTGATGAGCTGTAGTCGAGGTAGCTGTGGGAGTTGGTCGGCTTGTAATGGATATTGGTGGACAGTCTATCACCAAAGATTGAGACAGAGAGGTCAAGGAAGGGAAGGGACGTGTCAGAGATGGACCATGTGAAAATGATGGAGGGGTGGAGATCGGAAGCAAAATTAATAAATTTTTCCAGGTCTGGACGAGAGCACAAAGCAGCACCGAAGTAATCATCGATGTACCGGAGAAAGAGTTGTGGAAGGGGGCTGGAGTAGGACTGGAACAAGGAATGTTCCACATACCCCATAAAGAGACAGGCATAGCTGGTGCCCATGCGGGTACCCATAGCCACACCTTTTATTTGGAGCAAGTGAGAGGATTTAAAGGAGAAATTGTTCAGTGTGAGAACAAGTTCATCCAGACATAGCAGAGCAGTGGTGGATGGGGATTGTTCGGGCCTCTGTTCGAGGAAGAAGCTAAGGGCCCTCAGACCATCTTGGTGGGGGATGGAGATGTAGAGGGATTGGACGTCCATGGTGAAGAGGAAGCGGTTGGGGCCAGGGAACTGGAAATTGTTGATGTGACGTAAGGTGTCAGAGGAATCATGGATGTAGGTGGGAAGGGACCGGACAAGGGGAGAGAGAAGGGAGTCTAGATAACGAGAAATGAGTTCTGTGGGGCAGAAGCAGGCTGACACAATCGGTCTACCGGGACAGTTCTGTTTGTGGATTTTGGGTAGGAGGTAGAAGCGGGCTGTGCGAGGTTGGGTGACTATCAGGTTGGAAGCTGTGGGAGGAAGATCTCCAGAGGAGATGAGGTCAGTGACAGTCCTGGAGACAATGGCTTGATCAAAAACAGAATTACCTGGAAAAACTCAGCAGGTCTGGCAGCATCGGCGGAGAAGAAAAGAGTTGACGTTTCGAGTCCTCATGACCCATCGACAGAACTTGAGTTCGAGTCCAAGAAAGAGTTGAAATATAAGCTGGTTTAAGGTGTGTGGGCCCCACACACCTTAAACCAGCTTATATTTCAACTCTTTCTTGGACTCGAACTCAAGTTCTGTCGAAGGGTCATGAGGACTCGAAACGTCAACTCTTTTCTTCTCCGCCGATGCTGTCAGACCTGCCGAGTTTTTCCAGGTAATTCTGTTTTTGTTTTGGATTTCCAGCATCCGCAGTTTTTTTGTTTTTAAACAATGGCTTGATGTTCAGTAGTGGGGTCATGGTCCTGGGAGATGTAGGAGGAAGTGTCTGCGAGTTGACGCTCAGCCTCCGCGAGGTAGAGGTCAGCGCACCAGACAACAGCACCACCCTTGTCAGCGGGTTTGATGACAACGTTGGGGTTGGACCTGAGAGAACACTCCATTCAGTAAGTTCAGAGAGAGACAGATTAGAATGGGTGAGAGGAGCAGAGAAATTGAGACGAGGATGAACCCCAGTCTAAGGGATTTGAGTGGAGATGCTCAAGCTGATCAGTTGGGAAAGGCAATTTTACTGAGAAATCAAAAAAGTCGCACGTTTAAAAAAAAACTGAAAATACTACAAGAATGAAACCGTGGGAACATAACCTAGCGACACAAGTTTAAGCTTAACAAGGCTATTTTTATATCAAATGTCAGGAAGCTCTTCTTCATACCATCAACATACAGAATAAACTTCCAGATGGAATAGTGGTGGTAGAAACTCCAGAACTATTTAGATGGGTGGTATAAGTAACGCCTTGGATGGGTGAATCTACCTTGCGTGATCAGGGAAATCTAAATCACTGCATCTGATCAAACACACCAAGGAGGAAAAAAAAGTCGAACATATTTTGCCTGTAACGTCCACCCACATGGAGGGATGGCAAAGGCGCATCAGGATTAGGATACAATTAGGCCGTCACAGCAGTGTGCACTATTAAACCTTTAACGGAGAAAGGGCGGTGGAACTTCTTAGGGTTTTAAATACAATTAAAAGCGACACGTTACAATGACAAGTTACATTTTATCAATGCGAGATGGTTGTATCTCTAACATTACCAATATCCACCTTAACTCCAAAATAAAAGTCCCAAGCTGCTACCAGTGACGATAAATACAACTGACCCGCTGTCAGTAAAGCATTCTTATCAATGCTGTTTTAACTAAAATAAAACCCAAAGAAGTGAAAATAATGTCTTGGAGCAGGGCAAGTAAAAAATGCAAAACATCCTGCATAAACATGTCGAACCCAGACTCGTTTCACAACAGGAAAAAAAACACACATACAAAAAACTCTTCAAAAACACATCGAGTGTTCGATTAGTTAAATTGTAAAATGAGCTATTAAAAAGCCCTACCTGCATCGACCATTGCACAAAAGGTTAGACCGAGCATAGCAGCGAGCTGCAAACAATTGCTGCAGCCCATTGTGCTGGTTGAACAACTTTCGGCCGAGGACAATAACCTTTAGCACTTCCTGCTGGCGCGTGTGCGCACGCGCGACACACCTCAGCCCAGCGCACCTGTCGGCACAGGTAAACCGAGCTCGAGAGCCGCGATAGAAGACCCTCCCTCTCGGCCTCGGTAAATAAGGTCTGCTGCCATTCCCTGCCTCACTTCCAGAAAAGTTCCACTGTTTCGTGAATGCAGGTTAGTGTTGGGGGCGGGGGGACGATTAGAAACACTTCATAAACGACACCGAAGTGACACAGAAACAACTATGGCTGAAGTCCAAATCCAACCACCATTCACACTTGGCCAATATATTGTAACAGTGATTGCACTTCATTAAGTAATTTACTGGCTGTGAAACGCTTTGAGACATCCTGACGTCATAATATAAATGCAAGTTATTTATTTTGCTATCATAGCAATTATTGCATCGCCAGCTAGAAATTCATGTATGTTATCTGGCTTTCAGAATTTAATTTTTCAAGGAGTACTGTGCATATTTCCTATTATTTATTTAGATAATACCTAAATGATACCACAGGTGCATTGTTCCGTAATCTGGAATTAAAATGGGTCCCTGTGGTTCTGGTGTATAATAGAGAAGCAATTTGTGCCCCTTTGTTACTCTATGAGGCAGAGCTGGGTGCGTTTAGTATACATGAAAAACCTGATGTGTTTTTGTATGTTGTTGCTGAGGGGCAAAATATGAGGGGACCAAGTTTCCTTCAGAAACTTCAGAGGTAACAATGTGGAAATGGGAAGAGAAGCCATTCAAGCAATTCTCTGGTTACAACTGAATAGATAAGAATGGAAACTGGGAAGAGCTGTCTCACCCAGCTGGACAATGGAAGGACAACATTGAGGAGGATGGTGTGGCCAATTATGTCAAAGGCTGCAGACAAGTCAAGAAGAATGAGGTGGGATAGTTTACCACAATCACATAGGATGTACTTTATGACTTTAATCATGGACATTTCAATGCTGTAGTGGAAAATCTGATTGGAAGAGTTCAAATATGGAGTTGTTGGAAAGATGGGCATGGATTTGGGAGGCAACATTCAAGGACTTTGGAAAGGAAAGGGACAAAATCTTTTATCCTGGTCTTCTATAGTTAAGTGGCTGATGATGCACAATCTTCCAAGCAAATTTGCTTTGATTACTGGGAATGATTACAATGTTGCATCAACAATTTAGAACCTTACCTTACCTGCACATAATTTTGATCACCCAGCTGCAAATTTCTAGCACTAAATCTTTATTTTGTACAAGGCACAGAATCACTGTTCATTTTGAGATATTGTGCATACCTAAATGAAATAATGCATTAAGAATAATGCAGCATAATTTCTAATATGGGGGCCATAATGTTTAATTAGCTAATACAGTGAATTAAAACTTGTTCTGAGGAAGTGTGACAACTTGTCTCTTCTGTCAACAGATGGTACCTTTCTTTTGAGTGCTTTGAGCATTTTGTTTTAGTTTCAGGTCTCCAGCAATTGGAGTATTTTCCTTGTGAATAAAGACACAATAGGATGTGAGATAATTGGAGTCAATTTCATTTCTCCTTTGAGCACCTGTTTGCTTTAAAATCATTTACTGCTTTATCATAAGCTTCTCCCAAAGATATTCTGCCAATGTTCCCCTAAGGCACTGCACTAGGTGAGTCATCATCCCTGTGATTTCAATTTCCATCTCAACTCATCTTGTTCTCTCTCCTCTGATTTCACAATCCCCCTTCAGGACTCCCTCTGTATTAACTCTTCTACCTATATTCATATTCTCCCCCTCAACTATGGCTTCCTTGCTCCCATGATCTTGAACACAAGACCATTTCTGATTACTCCCATTAAAAATTGCCTTCATTCCCTCTGTCTTTGCAAACTACTGCAACGTATACAACTGCCCTTTGCAAAGTCCTTGAATGTGCTTGACCAAATCCATGCCCATTTTCCCTGCAGTTCCCTATTTGAATCTCTCTAATCAGATTTCCACTCCTCCACAGCACTGAACTGGTTCTGATCAAACAACATCCTCTGTGACTGTAATGCATTTCCACTCTGTAGCCTTTGACATAGTTTACCACATCACCCAGTTCCAACACATCTCTATTGTCCATTTCAATGGCACTGCTATCCCTTGGTTCCATCCTTAGTATCCATTTATAAGTACAACATCTCCAGCAATGGTTTCGTTGCCTTTTGTGATTCCCTGAAATCCTCTAAGAATCTATCCTTGACTTCAACTTCGTCATTTACGTGCCCTTTGGTGGCGACATCTGGAGAAATATGATCAGGTTCCACATATATGACTACACCCTGGTCTATCTCTCCACCACTTCCCTCAAGCCTTACACATTCTGTGCGCTGTAAGACGTCTTGTCCAAAATCCAGTTTTCCACGAGCTGTAACTTCCTCTTGTTAAACACTGAGAAGACCAAAGCCACTGCCATTGCATACCACTACGAACAGTACCATTGTCACTAATTCCATGTCTTCCTGGCCACAATGTCAAATTGAGCTGGACTGTTATCAACCTGAGCACTGATTCAATCCCAAGGTGACTTTTCATTTCTTTATCCTCTCCATCAAAGGCTGCCTACTTCCACCTCTGTAAAATCACCATCTCTGCCTCTGCATCAGTCCATCTGCTGCTAAAACTCTGTTCCTCTGATTCTGGCCTCTTTGTATTCTCTGTAGTGCAGTTGTGATATTTAGCAGTGTTCTATTCCAAGCCAGGAAGTAAGTTACGAGGGAGGGGAATAGGATGCAATTTTAAATTTCAAACCACTGGACCTCAAGAGGACTAGATGCTTGTTATTGTTTTCATTCAGTTATCCAGTAAGTTTAAAACAAAGTCAGAAAACTCATCAGAATAATTTTTCAAGATCAGTATACTTTATTAGAATACTTCATTAAGAACATTTCCACAGAATCTTAATTGATGATACAATATAAAAAAACATCAACCGGCAACGATTTTAGTAGGATGTCCATTGTCTGTTATAGATTAGCTGCTCACTACTAATCTACTGTAATACAATGTTTCCTTGTTTTAATGGTTTAGTGGATGCAGCAGACTTGGATAGCAACTGTTGATAACGATTTCTCCCCCACATAGATTGATTTTCAATTACAAGGCTGTATTCTGGGAGGAAAGAAGTATGAGCAATCTTAAGTTGGGATGTATGCTTTTAATCTACATTTCTTAATGGCTCACAACACAACTGTTCTATTCTAGATGGTCAACTGGGGTGGCACTGACCGTTCTTCAAGGACTCTCTTTCCCAGAATTTACCACAAATGAAGTAGTTGATTCACCTAAGCTGAAATCTTTTGTGGGTATTTACACCTGTATTTACTAGAAAAGATCCAATATTGCGAATCTCTTGTGGTGCTCACTGATCACAAAAGTAATTAGCCATAGTTCATAAGGGACTATACGCATCTCTCTCCATTAGAGAGAGACAATTGGTTATATATAGCTTAAGGAAGGACTAACATATTCAACGAGTGTAGGTGTACAGAATTCAGTTTTCTCAGTAACGTTGCTCCTATGCTTCTTATTTCATGAGCAAGGAACAAATTATTCACCCTAAACATTCTCCAGGTAGGTCCACTTCAAGCTAGTTATTCCAAAACTATTTGATCCTGTATTTTGTGTTACAGATTGCTCGGATTCAACCAGTCATTCTGTTGCCTCAGAGACAGAGGACTGAATTTTTACCATTGGCTTCAGAATCCTGACATCAGTCCTGAAAGTGAATCCAGAGAGCCCACACTTGACAGCAGCAGGGCCATCTCAGCAGTTTTAGTGCTGCCTAAGGGCCCACAGTGCAGTTAAGAATGAGGGACAGGCTTCTGATGCTGCTTGTGCCAATTATAGGCTGGCAGCTCTGAGCTTCAGAAGTGTCACTGGGAGAGGTGATTGCTGCTGAAGGAGTTTGGAGATCCTGGACTTCCTCCAGGAAAGGAAATTAAAAATAAAAATTTAGGGGGCTGAGCAATAGAGAGGAAGGTTTTCGGGGGGGGGAGGGTGGTGGGTGGGAAGGATCACTGGTGCCCCAGGGGCCGCTGTGTGACCACCCTCCCTCTTTGGGCCATGAAACCTCCAGTCCTAATGGTCCCTTGACCCCCACCTCCAACCTCAGGCAGTCTCTCCATCTGGTGGTGTGGTGGGGAGCAACCCTGCTCACAATCAAATGCTGGCAGTCCTTTAAAATGGCACTGAGTAGGCTTATAATTATGCAAATTGGCTGCCTGCCTCTTTGGCTTCCCATTATTTTACAGGCCCTCATGTCTCCATTCCTGCCACCCAGGGACTAGTAAAATTCTGCCCAGAAGGTGGGTTCTTGGACACCTTCCTTATCAATATGTGGTCAGGGGTTTGACTCACTGAGCTATCAATCACTGACTGCTCCAAATTAAGCCCATCCTCATAAACAACATGCCTTTCATGTTTAATAATGCCAGAGCAAACTACTAACAACATTGAAAAAGGACTATTTTTAATAATAGTCTATGAAGTATGCTAATGATACGTAATTTTCAATGACTGCCCTCCCTAGATTTTTTCCATTGTCTTAAAAGCTACAGAAATCTGCAGGAATAAACGCATCAAATTATGCCACCTGAGTTCCATGCTTGTTGGTTTTATGTTAAGAAAAGACATTGTGTGACCTAGGGAATTAACACCCTATAGACGGAATCTACCGTCACAGCCATATCATAAATTTAAAAATTTCATACATGCACTACAGTTAGTGTAAAACATTACAAACAGTAACAGACCCCAAAACTGCAGCAACCGAAGTTAATTTGAAATGACACCTCAAGTGAATTTGGAACAGGAGTTGTTTTAAATTGGCAAATTAAAAATGCAATCCTATTATTAACCACTGCTAACAAATGTGAAGCAGTAGTTGGCAATCACTAATGTTGGGGCTTGCTCCTTATGGAAAATACTTGTCTATGACTAACATAAACTTCAGCCATATTATATCAGTTTTTTGTGTAGAGACCTAGGTCTTTACTGGAATTCCTAATTTTACTATTGCATAAATTTGAAAGAGAAGTGCACCATAAGATGCTTTCTAAATTTAACATGTAGCATTCTTTCCCCTCTCCACATAATGTGTTCTTTTGTTGTCATATGTATTGTGCAGTAAATGTATTGGTGCTGTACACATTTCCTGCCACTGTGTGGTGCTTTAGTATTAGGTGATACTATCATTATAAATTGTATTACTGTATTGTCATCTAGTGGCTGGAAATAATTACTTCAATACCACCAAACTATCTTTCAGTAAATATATACTTATCATTTTCTGCAGTGACAGAAAATCGCCGACCAACCATTTCATTAAATGTATTGAAAAAAAAAGATGTTAGTTCCAGCAGCATGTATTACAAAGCAATGCAAGCAAAAACATTTAAATACAGTTTTCAACACCTTTTGGCTAATACATATATGAAATACTGTGGTGAACTTAACCCAGCTACCGTGTTCCACTGGACATAATAGCCCATTATATTGCATAGATCACAGAAACAGTGGAGCTATTTCAAAGCTGTATTATGGTCAAAGGATTTAAGTGATGTCATAAACAGTAAGAGTGAACTTAAAGATACTTGTATTCACTATTCACTATTTGAACTGCAAGATTAGATTACAGATTAGATCACTTTGTATATTTTTTATTTGATCTATTTGGTTTTCATTTTACGTTGGGGTCAGTTTTTGTACTTTTGATAAGCAGCACTCACTGACATACATTTTCCTGGATCTTGATGTATAACAACCTTCATGAGAATCAATGTGCATGGCATCATTACTGCAGTGTTACAAGAAATAGTCTGCAGCTAATTACTGCTGATTACCCATATAGTTATGTTGTGTTAACAAAGATTAGAGTTCTCCATTAATTTGAATCAAGCAATGTAAATAATCAAAGTGGGAATTTTCCTGCAAAAAAAAATCAAATAATCTGAATTAAGCAATTTTGAATTAAGAGATCATATCAGGAAATTCTGTATCTAGCATTGCTTATACCTTTCAGCTGTTCCATCCTCAATTAAGCTTTGCGTGAAACTGTAAATAAACATTAGCTCAAAGGGTTTCCTTTGAATGCTTGCCAAATATTTAGCTTAGTCTTGTTTTCTTTGTAACATAGCAGCACAAAAAGAATGGTTTGATAAATCTATTATACACCCCAGGAGTCCATCCTCTATAAAATTTCCACAGTGGCCTCCAATTCTACTGGATATATGGTAACTCTTTTAAAATAGTATTTTGAGGCAAATTTCCAGAATAAAGGAGATAGTTACAGCTTATCATTTACACCTGGAGTAATTTTAATGTGGCTTAATCCAAATTTAAAAAAAACCACAAGATCAATAATTATAGGTCAGCAATACAAATATTCAATTTGTTATGGTTTTATTGACTAAATAAAATTTACAGCGTCTAGTTTGATTTTATGGGAATCATGGAAAACATCACAGAAATGGCAGCAGAGACTGATTAATTATGGATTGCATCAACATTTAAATAAAGATAAATCACAATGCATTAGACAACCAATATAATTATCTTTAAAACTTTCTTGATATATAATGTACAGAAAATATTTAATGCCAAATTTTGTCCAGGTTCTGCTTTCACCTATCAAGTCTAACACTTGTTTATTCAGTAGTGCTTATGCGACTCCTCTCAATCCAATTACGTTCTATATCTCACACAATTAACTGCCTCCATATTGTTAAAATGCAGCATTCTTACTTGAAAATAAAATATTTCTAGAAGATTTAATACACTTTTGAGCATAACAACTTAACAGAAAATAAACAAAATGAACAAATTTGGGACAAACTAACAAATTAAAGGGGCAGCCTCTTAAAGGAATTCTGCAATAAGACGGACAAAAACAAAGGCAACGTGCAAAAATCAAATTAAAACATGATTGTGGGGGGTCAATAAAGCACCCCAGTCCTTGTGGTGCCCACCAATCACGGAAGGCCTCCAGTGTGCCGGTGGACATCGTGTGTTCCCTTTCCAGGGAAACCCGGCCTGTGAACATAGCTGTGGAAAAGGGGCAGGCAGTGGGTTGGAGGACCCCCTCAACCGCCCACTGCCTGGACCTGTTGATTGCCAATTTGGCCAGGCCCAGGAGCAGGCATACAAAGAGGTCCTCCTCCCTCTCCGCACCAGCTGCCCAAAGACTGAAGCACAACCAAAAATTAAGTTTTAAAAGTAACTAGAAATGGGGTGCAGTTTACAACAAGTTACATACATGTGGTCCATGGACTCCACAAGGCTGTAGAAGATTTTATGGTGAGCAAAAGTTTGGCTTTTCCTAAACTGGCAGGGAGGAGGGAAACCATTGACTGATTTTCATTTATGATTTATATTTTACTCAGACAAAGTCGAATGTTAACAGCTGAGGAACAAAGGGGCTCAAAATGCAATGGTTCATGTCCACTTCCCAGATTGGGAAGTTCCTGATAAGCACAGTGCAGGTGGCCAGTATGAAAGGCATCAGAACCATGAGCACACTATGCACATGGCTCATTTGGACTATGAAAGCTTTTTGAGCTAGAGGCCTCCCATTAGGCAATCACACTGCCACAAAAAATCCCATTCAGAATAGTGGCTCAAGAGGGGAGAAAACTTTTTTTAAAAAAAATCCTGTTTCTTTTACCTACTGCTCCCGTACATATCACTGCCCCCACCACCCCCCCTTCCTGTGACCTACAAGCAGCCAGCAATCCGTCATTGACCCCTGCCAGTTGAGCCCTGACACATGAATGACGTGCTGGCAGCACCAGAAAAATATTCAAAGACCCTGATCTTGTGTTATCAAGTGAGGTCAGCTCATTTGTGTGCAGGTACGTATTGTACCGGAGGACCCGAGGTCCCAGCAGCACTGCAGAGAGATGCATTACCAGATCCAAAATGTCCCTCCACGGCCAGAAGCTTGTTATTAAAAAAACGCATCTCTACCAAAGGCTCAGTTTACAGATTGATCTAGTGCTGAGCCATTAAAGACTAGGAAGGTTCCAGTGTTGATTCCCAGTTTGTGCCCTGACTTGATTAAGACAAGCTAAAATGTTCATTAATATCCCCAGGTCTGCACTAGTGAGAAATTAATTAGCCATAATATCTAGACCCCATTTTAGTCCAAGGATTCCTGCTGGAACATGGGCCAGAATTTTGCAGCCCCACTGGGGCGGGGATGGGGTGGAAAATGCGTTGAGCCATTGTAAATTCCATTTGGTGGAACGCTGTAGTAAAATGCCGCCCATGAACATTGGTGGGTATCAAGTGAGGGCACTATGAAACTTTTCTCAAACAGCCTGTCATCATGCACTGCCTTTGCCCAAGCAACAAATATTCACTTGTACAAAGTATTCAAGGGCTGCTAATGCCTTTGAAATTGTGGCCAAGATTTAACAGAGCGGCAGTGCCCCCACCCACTGGTTGGAAAGTTGAGGAGCAAGCTGCCTCCTCTTGCTCCGGAAGCCATGACTCTATTTTATGCTGTTAAGGCATTTCTTTGCCTGAAATTGTGGCTTCTACCCCCCTCTGAGTCACAATGTCACTCATCCAAGAGCTGCTGGCCAGTCCTGGCAATGCCAGCAGGAGCAGTGGCTAATGCTGGTACTGCAGCAGCCATCAAGGGGGCCTACTGTAAAGGTACGTGGTGTAGGGGTTTGCCAGGGTCAATCAGGCTAGCCCCAGTGAGAGGGAAGGGGAGGTTAATCATTAGGTCGGGGTGGGATCTCATCTAGCAGAGGCTACATTTTCCACTCTTCATGGGGCACAGGGTGCCTGATCAGGAGGGACCATCCGCCAGCACTGAGCCTGCAGGGATACCACCAAGTTTAACTGGTGACTTCCCAGGTGGCGATGTACACACTCGCTGCTGGTAAAATACCAGCCATGGTGGGAAGGGACCCTTACGTAGCCACTAATTCGCCACTTAAGGGCTTTATTTGGCCTAAGGGCAGGCAGGCTGCCCACTATCTACCCAGCTGGTAATAAAATACCAGCGGAGGAGGGAAGGTGACGGGCACAGACCCGGCACCTCCCCACGCCCGCTCCATGCCACTCGACTTTACGCACCATAAGGCCTCTATTTCGGAATAAATTCACCTTCAGGACCTGAGTGTGGCAGTGATTTAAGCAAATAGGAAAAACACATGGCACTATTTGGGAACTTTATTGAAAGCTTAAGACAATAAACTATTTGTTGAAAACAGTCTACTGCTTTCTTTGCATTACTTGCAAAACATATCATCCTGTGAATTATGCAATCGAAGCGGAAGCCAACATTCCTGTCCTCACATGACCATGCATGAAAACTGTTGCTCTAAAATTCATGAGAAACAATTTATAAAAGGAAGAAAAATCAAAAGAATTAGAAACATTTAAACAGAAGACAAAGTCTCCTGCTATAATCTATGTAGGAGTGCGCTGGAACTCCTGTTGAAAGCTGGCTGAAACGACTATTTTTGCCACTTTTCTTCAAAGTTTGGTGGTAAGTCCTTGGGGAATTTCAGGGCTGAGGGTCATTTCCAGTTCAGATGTCTCTCCATTGTCCTTGATGCCTCCTTAGAGTTCTCCTGAGAAGTATTATTTCCTTACATATTGAAATGTAAGTCAATTACATTACTTTTAGAATTACTATATGACTGTAATGGAACCAATATATCCACGAGATGACAGATATTCACTTGATTTGGTCATAGGGCATTGAAAGTGCTATGTTATAGCTGTAGCCAACATCTTCATCATATGTTGAACAACAGATTGGTAAGACAGGAGCTGATTTATCGACTGAAAAGTCATAGACATAAATAATTCCTCGATGTCTGTAAAACAATAACTGGTAGTTAAAATGATTTCAAAAGAATTAAAAAAGCTTGTTGAGCATATAACATGCAACTTGCAGGTGCAAAGTATAATAATCAAACACATCAAATAAACCATTAACTAATGGAGGATGTTTGTTTACTTTTAAAATTAGGGCTTCTCTATAATTGTTGTGCTTTTTGAGCATGAGTAGATTTGAAAGAGAGAAAGAGAAAGAATGGATGTGAATGTGTGTTCCTTGCGTTCGTTTCTTTTTACAATCCCTGGTATCATATTCAAGGTCGGAAATAATTAAAATTCAGAGTGAAGCTTGCACCAACTGAGGTCGATTTCGATTGCCTTCGCCTGATGTGAACTGGACATTAATGGTTTCAAAAATGGTGCTGGTAGCCTTATCTCCTCATTGACACTGGCCATGTGGCTGGCTCCATTTTGAAACAGGCCTGTTGCCAGGTGTTCAAAGCACCAACCTGTTTCAGGCCATGAGCTCCTATTAATGTGAAGATCAGGGTCCTATGAAGAATAATAGGAGCCTGATTTCCATTTTTGGTCAGAAATGGTCAAAAAGTGGTTAATTATTTTTGTGTGCCCTGGAGGAGTAGTTTGGGCTGCTGCTGCTTGCTGTCTTGGAATCCGCTTGTGCCTGTGCCTCTCCTCCCACAGGTCCCTCCCTTGGAAGCTGCATTGGGACACCTGGCCTCCTCTCCCTTCTGCCTTTCTCTTACTCCTTAGAGAAGCTGCCAACAGCAGAGACCAGAATCCCCATTCACAAGGTGAGGGAAGGCTGTCTGATACCTGGAAGGGTCCACATGATCTGAATCCTCTGGGGGCCTGGAAGACAACAATGAGTCCTGAAATGAAGCTTGGAAATGCTCAGAATAGAGCCCTGAAGCGAGATGAAGCTGTCTAGTTCACACAATCAACCAGCAGCACATGATCTCCAAAATCCCATAGAACTCATATTGACAATGTTGCTGACCCTTCTTATCCTGCTCCTGGATGAGTTTTTGCAAATTGTGGCCTGCCCGCCTGCCTGTTTTGCCTGTGTGACGGCTGAAAATTAGCACAGGCTACGTAAACTCGGAGACAATTGGTGTATCAAAGGCCTCAACTAGCCTGTTAATTAATGGCAGTCACGCTTCCGTCTCCCTCGCGCACCTGCCTAGTGAAATATCACGAGAGTGCGTGTTGATGTTGGCACACTCGGCTGACATCAACACGTGTCATTTCACGCTTGAGCAGGTTGGGTGCGTACTCATCCGCCAAGCGAAAAATTCTGCTCCATGAAACCATTGTCATAAAAACCCATCTGGTTCACTTATGTCCTTTAGAGAAGGAAATCTGCCATCCTTACCCGGTCTGGCCTACATGTGACTCCAGATCCACAGCAATGTGGTTGACTCTTGAATGCCCTCTGAAATGGCCTAGCAAGTCACTCAGTTGTATCAAACCACTAAAAAGGAATGGCCCTAACAGCACTGTGGGTGTACCTGCACCACATGGACCGCGGCGGTTCAAGAAGGCAGCTCACCACCACCATCTTCTTAAGGGCAATTAGAGATAGGCAATAAATGCTGGCCTAGCCAGAGATGCCCACATCCCATGAACGAATAGAAAGAAAATGTCATTGTTGTGGTTCCTGAGTAACATCACTAATTTAGTACCAATTTACTGCCAAATTAGAATTTTCATGGTTCCAATTTGCACAAACTTCGAGATGGATTAAGAAGAAAAAAGTAAATACAAAGCTGACGTTAACTCAATTTATTTGGACTTAATACAAATCTGATTCCAGACTCAACCTATTAACTGCAGTTTGATTGACACATGATACAGACACATACAGGTAAACTTTAATCATTATTTTTAAATGAAAATGACATAGATGATTCTATTTGGATGGGATACACAATGCTGTTCCACTTAGAGTGTTATATAGACAGAACAGCATGATCATACTGTAGATCTGTCTTACCTACGATGAGCTGTTAAATCATCATCCATGATACTGGCTCCTCTTGGACATTTCTCATCAGGTATATTTGCTGTGACCAGCGTGTGTGCACCAAAACGTAAGTGTCGTACAGGATGCCTGGAACAGTAATTACAAGATTAGCCTGTAGCTGCAGTTGTTCTTTTCCATCAATGAATCAGAAAAAACTGTAAATGTAAAGCATGTTCGTCAGCATCTGGAAGGATAAATTTGATCTATCTTCTTCTTTCAAATACTGGTTAATCTTTTGTGCATTTTTACCATTTTCTGTTTTTATTTCAGATTTCCAGCATTTGAAATTTCTCCATTTCTTTCAGTTTGATTTCCTAAATTCTGCCTAAGAAAATTTGTACTTTTAGCGATTTAAAAATATCGTAGCACCCTTAATGGCTGAGTGGATCCTTCCAGTGAGTGACGGAGACCTGGAAGGTGTTAGATTCAATTCAATCCATGGTCGGTACTGAACTGATCTCAGTCAAGAGGTAGTGCCAGTCTAAACGTCCTTCGAGTCCCTGGGTTAAGAATTGAAAATTGACTGTTTTCGATTGCTAACAAAGATTCCTGCTCTTTATATGCACCTCTATTACAGATACAATAATGGGCTCAGATATGGTAGCATTCATTACTGTCAAGACTCAGAGTAAAAATGGCCACTCCGGCAAAGTATCACAGGGGGCTCCAGTGATTGTGGATCAAGGGGTCCATGTTACCAGGAGGATAGGGCAGAAATTTGACAAGATTGTTGGGTTCAAGTCCCACTTAAGAGCTTGGGAACATGATCTAGGTTGGCACTGATTAAATATCATCAGTGGAGCAGTGAGTCCTCACTTAAAGTTGTGGTTGTGTCTCTGAAAATTGCAGCTTGAAGTGAAACACTTTAAGCAAATCATAGTTCCCATAGGAATCAAAGCCAAAGCCAGAATTAGGTCCTTCTGGACATTTTTCGCCCGGAAAAAAACAATGCACAAGTTGGAATACTGCACCAAATATGCTGTGCATTCCTAGCTGAAATAACTTGCAAAATAAAATCCATCATTAATTATAAAAGAAATACAATATACAATTAAATGAAAATTACAGTACTCACCTCAGTGCATGGTACTTTTAGATTGATCAGGCTCTATCTAGTGGCAGAAGTTGGCTGGTGCATTTAACTGCTGAAGCCCTGATTATCTGCAATAACCAATGTCTGCCATTAGATGGAGCCCAGGACTTAGTGTGAGTTCAGAAGCAAACACAGCAGGGAGCCAGAAGTCGGGAGCCACTGAACGGATCCTGAGAACTAAGGTAAGAACAGAGGCTGGGAGGCAGAGGAAGGGTGGGGGGGGGGGGGGGGGGGGGGGGGGGTAGGTTGGGAAGGGGGAGGTGGAGGTGGGGGGGTGTGGGGGGGGTGGGTTGTGGAGAGCAGGGGAGGGCAGGCATAAGGATGGGCACTGGCAAGGGCAGGAGAGGCATGCGGGGAACATCGGCAAGGCTTTGGGGTGGGGGGGCGCACTCATTAAGGTGGGGAGACAAGCTGGGGGTGGGAGGGGTGGGGGTGTAGTTGGCAAGGCTGGGAGACAAAGGGGGCAGTCGGCAAGGCTGGCCAAAACGGCTGGGAGATGGGGTGGGGTTTGTGGGGAAGGCTGAGTCAGCAAGGCTGGGAGCGGCAAGATGAGGGCAAGGATGGAAGCACGGAGGGAAAAGTCATGTCAGCAAACTATAGTATAATGGGTTAATAGTTATGGTGATGAGTTAGTGTATATGTGATGATGTAACAGTGACATCAACAGTCACATGCTAGAGACTCTGTAGAGCAGACTGAATAGTCTGTACTCATGAGAGACTCTGTAACCTATCTTGTATATAGTGCTAATAAACCAATTTGAAGTAACAACCTGAGTCATACCACAGTTACATGGTAAGATAGGCCACACAGCCAGCATACAAAATATGGTAGCAGCAGCGGTGACACCAATCTAATGAAGGGTTGGTGCCATCAATGGAACACCATGGTACGAAATTGGAAGAAACCTGATGGAAGCAGGAATCTGGAAACCTACCTAAGAAGGGGGCAACGAACAGTCACCGCCCCTACTTTGCCTGTTTGAAAGTCTCGAAGGCCTGCAGAGGTCTAAAGTGGGAGTTATGAAAGAAACACTTCCTCCAGTGTCGAGAAGCATTGGGCCTGCATGTTAAGGGGCAGAAGCACCAGGTTAGTTCATTCCTTTATGAAGTAGGATCAGTGACCAACGATGTCCTTTTGAAATAGGGGGTAGAAGAGACCTCCACAGACTCTGAGACTGTCTAAAAGACTTCAACATGCATTTTAGTCCAACATGCATTTTAGTCCAAAATGAAACCTTGTAATTGAACGAGCATGGTTTAGTCAAAGGTTCCAAAAACCAGGGGAATCCATTGAATTATTTCTGACTGACTTGTATTGCCTAGCTAGTTCTTGCAGATATGGTGCATTGAAAGATGAACTTATCGGAGTCCACGATGGAAAGCTCTCAGATATTTTACAGGAGATGACCTCACTCTCGATCAAGCGGTTCAGTACGCGAGACATGTCGAACTCAGATAAATCCGGGTATAATCGTTGTGACTCTGAGCCTCTAGATGACTCCGTTAGCTGGGTAGGCCCAAGGGTGGCAGCCCCACCCACTCATAAGCCCACCAAAATGGGTGAAAGGATGGAAAGCTGTACAGCAGCCACCTTGAGGTGCTTATGCTGCGGCACAAAGAAGCAACACAGATGCCAAGATTTCCCAGCAGAGTGTGTTCAGAGTGGGAATACTGGACATTTCAAGTGCTTCTGTAAGTCTCTCAACTTTAATACAGGAAGACAATATAATATTTATGAATTATGAACTATTCAAGAAATTGGAAAAAACGACAGTCACAAAACTAAAGAGTTTCTAGGGGAAGTAAGTGGTCTTGATCAAGACTATTGGTCAGTTACAGTGAAAGTTAAAGGCTTTGACACTGACTTTAAAATTGGTATGAGAGCTGGGCTACATTATTAGCTGATAATCTGGACTGGTTCCAATCAATATCCCTCTATCCATCAGACATTAAATTGCAAGGTCCAGGTAGCACAAATCTTTCAATAAAAGGTCAGTTAATTACCACTCGTCACCACAAGGGGTGGCAGATTATTGAGTCCCTCTATGTTGTCTACACTCAAATATGTATCCTTAATGAGTGGAGATATCTGTATACAACTGGGCATTTTGGCAAAAGATGACAACCTGACAACTGGATGACTTTCATGGAGGAATTCCCAAAGTCATGTATAGAACCAGTGGATTTTCATTCTAAAACAGCTGCTGAGGGTTATCTATTGAGCAGTGATTCACTCTCCATCACAGGGACATCATCCACTAGACCCCAAGCAGAGACTGAGATTGTGGATCTCTTGGTTCTCTTTAAAGATATGCCGGAGGATGTGGACACAGAAGGCACTGCAGTAGCTGATGGCCATCTGCAAGAGGATCTTTTGGACCTCGGCTCATTCATGGAGAAGGTAATGAGAAAGAAGCCATTATAGCACTGAGTGATATGTTGGAAGATGAGGTCCTAGGGGTTGGTATGCTATTCAGATTTACTGCTGAAGCATATGAAGTCTCTGCTTTTTTGTTGAGGAGTCAGCTGTGTTTGCTGTGGAAGAACAGCATTCATATCCTTATCCCACTGAACCTGCCAATGAGATGCCTTCCTTGTATATCGCTGGTTAACCCATGAAGAGTTGGCCGGGGGGGAAAACAAAATGCTCAATTCCACAGAGCATCACACTGCCAGGGTATTGGTACAGCCTTTTAGCTTAGGCACAATTAAGTTGATGCCCATGCTTCGATCTCATCAGAAAATCTTCTTCCCATTAATGATGTCCTTCACTGCAGAAACTGAGGCCAAATCTTCTACAGCTTCAGAATCTTGTACAAGAATTTTGACTTCCTGTAGTTCTGGAGATTCATTCCATTCCTGAAAATGGTGGTGTTTTATCTTATCTTCACACAGTCTTCTCATTGCCCAGGGTGGAGCAATCTCGCACTGAGGGAAGTGTGGCAATATTACCACTGCTTACGGAAAGTAAATGTTTCCAAAACGTCATCGGGAAATCATATCTTCTTCATCTCCTGCAATGTCTACAGTATTTTTGCCATTCTTCTTCTTGTTGTCCAGACTCGTTAGAATTCCAGATCTTTAATACCTTTCTCATCCTCAATGTAGCAGTCAATGATACTGCTGTGAAAGTCTTCAGTAGAGTTGAAGATCCTTCGCCTTCTCAGGTCTATCCCCAGGGTGTTACGAGGGAGCAGAAAATTCCTGAGCAAGTCCCAATCTATTCTCCTCCAGTTCAAGAGAGTCCAAGTGTTGATGTCCGTCCATTTTCTCTCTTGGATCAGTCTTTCTTTAAAAAGATTCCATGGTCTTTACAGTTCAGCAGTCCTGAAGATCATACCCCAATTACCAGTAGATCTGGAAAGCTGCTGTCCCATTTTGCCGACGATGATGTCCTTCAGAGGACAGAGCAGCACCCACACGTTTCCAAGATGTCTTCCCAGAGGGCTGAGGACATAGTGGGCAAATGAATCCCTTATAACAGTGAATTGGCAGGGGAAGCAAGTGTGGGGGGAGGGGGTCAAAGAGTAGGAGTGGCATAGAATCTGTAACAGTAAAAGGAAATTACAGAAATGTAACATCATTACAGAAGTTGATATGATACTTGGGGGGATGTGTAGTATAATGGGTTAATAGAATAGTTATGCTAATGAGTTATGAGTGATGTATAATCATGAGGTGACACCAGCAGTCAGGTGTTAGAGATTCTGTAGAGCAGGTGGAACAGTCTGTACTCATGACAGACATACCTACTCTGTAACCTATCTTGTAAATAGTGTTAATAAACCAGTTTGAAGTAACTATCTGAGTCAGACCAAGTTACTCAAGATAAGGTAGGTCACACAACCAGCATTCAAAATACAAACAACGTTAAAGTGAAACTGGCATTGTTAAACAGATGTACTGACAGTACTTTATTAACGATGTTAAAGGGAAACAACATTAAGCAAATCGGCGTTAAGTGAGGACTTACCCCATTGAGGAAGAAAGGGAGGTGCTGTTCTTTGCATAAGTTGCTTTTGCATGCATTAATCATCTGGCATTACTCAAAAAGGACCAGGAAATTTTCTGGTGCCCTGGCCAATTTTCTTCATCAATCAATGCCAGCAAAACATTAACTAGCGCTGTCTAGTTATTATTGTCTCTTTGATTGTGCTGTATACATATTGCGCATGAAAATCAATTCGCTATATGTGACATACTTTGAGATATGTTTGGAAGATGCGACAAGGTGCACAAACTGTAAAATTTGGAAGTGAGAAAAGAATCTTCGGTAGATTTTAGAAAACTACACCTAATACATGAGTTTGCAATTTCCTAAACAAATCTACATTTGAATGAACAAATTGTTACCACTGAAATTTCTTTCTCGTGTGATCAATCCGAAGAAATAAATGGATGAGCAATTACCTTAAAAAAAAAGTCTAAGTTCAATAACGTCATACCTGGAATGCATTTCCCAGAGTTTGGTTCCCATTCGTTGTTCCCACACACAAACCAATCCCTCTTCACCACCACTGACAATCTTCCAGTCATCCATTTGCACTGATGAAACACCCAGTTGATGGCCATAGAGTGATATCACTTCTTTACTTGTCCGAAGGTCATATACTCTCACCCTAAAAGAGAAGAGTTGACACACACTAAAATAGTGTCAAAGTGGAACACTGCATAAAGATTGATGGCAAAAGGAAACTCAAACATTTTTGTTTTTTAAACTTCAATTATTTGGGAGCAAATCCCTTTTTCATAAAATCCTCTCCTCAATTCATGAAATGTTGTAAAGGGAATACTGTACATTTCATAATTTACACACATTAGGTGCTTCAAAATATAAATAATACCATGTTGACTAGAGAGACCATTTTATTGATATATTACATCAGATAATTTCCTGAAATACCAGTTCCACTATTGTATTTTGTAGACTACCTAAATCCTCTAGGGCAAAGCACATTTTCTAAAGGACCATAAAAAGATACAATGAAATGTTTGTCTGAAAAATATTAATTTTAATCAAATTAATCAGTATTTGTTGCACCTAGTACAAGCAATGCTCATAAGACTGTTAGGAAAATTGAACAACGATTCAAGGCACAATCCCCTCACCTTCTGGTTAGAATAGATTATTTAGATGTAATTATGTTTTATGACAATTTCCTTATTTGTGATTACTTATAGTGCCAATATTAAAGGCATTGTCTTACATAAAATATGCACAATCTTCCTGCAAACAACCAAGATTAAAATAGATTTATCACTAACAGAAACTGAGTGTTATCGTCTATAAAGGAATAAGTTGGTCTCAAGTTTCTGCTGGCTACAATCAGCACAACCTGCTTGAAATTGTGCAAACCAACACCAGGAGAGATGGGAAATTTTAAAAGCAAGTTACATCAAATGCAAATCGACCTTCTGCAATCTTTACTGCCGGTTAAAAACAGATTCTGGAGTACTTTAGTGAAATAACAGAGAGGGTTGTTCAAGGTAGTACAGTAGATGTTAGTTGAATAACCCCTTTTCAAATGGATTATTTATTTACAGATATCAGCGAGATGGGTGTGCCTGTTTCTCACTGAAGTGCCTGTCTATTCTTAGTGTGATGTTTGATAAGAACGCTCTTAAATCATTTTATATAAAAGCTAACATATCTTGTTTATCATGGAGGAATATGTAGAATTGCACAATTTAGTTTCCCCAGTACATCCATAAAAAACAAATCCATGTAATTAAAAACAGAATTTGATTTATTCAGTCTGGTAGAGTAGTGGCCTTGCACAGCATTGGCAGACCAGCTGAAGGATGATCTGTGAATATTTTGACAGCCTTGAGTGACAGTGCACCAATGCAAGAGGCTGCAGACTCCATTAACATTTGCCATGCATAGCTTTTAACTAAAAAAGCTCAGAGTCTTACGGAGTGACAGGTCGCCCTGAGTGGCTCTGTGATGATTAGGTGAGATCCAAGCCCCAATGATGCTGCTCTGCATATTTGCTCGTGTCATCCATCCCTAAGGCTAGTGTTGTTCAGTAAGCACTTTTATACTGTTTCCTGGAGCCCCTGGAAAATCCTGTTCCCCAGTTGTTCATGACCCCAGTTTAAGAAAAACTGAGGTAGAGGACTGGAAACTCTTATTTAAAAATGTTTAATCACTGTGATTAAACCCATTTTCAGCAGTATTAATAATACTGCAGAAGGTTACCATTTTAAATACACCAATGAATTTTTTTTTTCTATTTGATCCTGGGATGTGAGTATCACTGGCAAGGCCAGCATTAGTTGCCCATTCTTCATTGTCCCTGAGATGGTGATGGGGAGCCACCTTCTAACTGAGTGGCTTGCTAGGCCGTTTCAGAGGGCATTTAAGAGTCAACCACATTGCTGTGGATCTGAAGTCATGGGTAGGCCAGACAGGTAAAGGACAGCAGATTTCCTCTCCTGCAGGATATTAATGAACCTAGCTTTTCATTCCAAGACTTTATTAATGCATTTAAATTAAATTCCACCAGCTGTCGTGGTGGGATTTAAGCTAGTGTCCCTGGTGCATTAGTGCAAGCCTCCGGATTTCTAATTTGGTAACATTACCACTATGCTACTATTTCCTACTGTAAGGAAAGAAAAACTATTATGTTCAATGACCAATTGCGCTAGTTTACTGAAGATTTAAAATTTGTGATTATGCAGATGAAATTGGGTGGAAGCTTGGACCATAATTTTACTTCATAAAAATATCCCAATTTCAAGCACACTTTGTGCTTAGCTTTCTGACTGTGCCCAAATTGGAAATGTGACTATATTACTGATATTTTCACTTTTTTCCCCTTTGGTTCGATTCCTCAATTATGCATTATCCAATGCAAGAAATAGTGATTCATTGATTTAAACACCGAGTAGCATATTTTAAAGTGATGTTTAACTGGTATGTAGGAAAGTGGTCAAAATCTCCCTTCTTCAAAATACAAATCTTCTGCACTATTCATTCCTTTGTTCTCTTTATTGTGTGACGGCCTTTTACCCAGAACCAGGAACAGTAAGGAAAATTTGTAATTACTTTAATGTTTTAAAAGGGCTTTTAAGAATTTGTATTACTTGTAAATAGACCAATTATAATTTTTGGATAATGAAATACTAGTCCATGTGACCTACCAACCCTTGACCTGGTAGCAGTACCAACAGGAAGTTAAAATACAGAGACTGTGTGGCAGACAAAGAGGGAAGACAGGAACTGGTGAGAGGAGGCGGTCAGTGAGCAGACACAGAGAGCTGGATCCCTGAGCAGTTGGAAATCACGTTTTGGACTGCTGCCGCTGTATCTTTTATTTCCGAGTGTTTGAATGTGCAGAATCAGCCATTCCAGGTGATGGTAAAAGCGGTTCTGGTAGGTCCTTGCTTCCACAACCAACTGGAGCAGAGAGTTGAGACGGTTCCGGAATGAAGTGTGCCATTGTGTAAATGATTGCATGGGCAGAATCCTGTTTATGCAGATACTGCCTGCAAAGAATTGGCCAAATCCTTGAAGGAAAGGGACTGGAATTCTGCTTAAGGGCAATCAGAGCTTGGAAGAGCTATGTGGCTGAAATTCGTGCCACACAGGTGGAGTGGACCGCCGAGATCATCAGTGAGATATATCTTTGTTACATCTACCATTGTGTGTGTAATTTAGAGTTCATACCAATGGTGATTTGCCTGTTAATTCATGTTTCATTTACATTGATTTTGATTTCTGTTAAAGTTACAAGACGTGAAACATTGTTGGTAATTCCTTCAGTTGGGGCGGGTCGTTTGGTAAATTTGGTTCACAACTGCCCACAGGGATTGAAAGAATTGTCCATAAAAGTTCAGTTGATTTGCTTCTTTGACCCTGAGAAAACAGCTACACACATTAGAATACCACTTTCACTGCATAAGGTAATGTCAGAATTCCCATTCTGCATCAACAGTGAGTTAATTACAGAAATCTCTGTGACTTCTAAAAATATTGGAGGGAAAAATATCTTGGTTCTGATGCTTTGTACAACTTTATTTTAAATATATTTCTCATTTTAGTTAGGAAACCCATAAAAAGAAAAATGAAGCTAAGTCCAAATTAGGGAAGAAGAATGGAAAGCCCGTGAGGATTCTGATTCAGACAGAAACTTAAGCGGCACTTTTAACTCCAGCGCACAGTCTCAACGTAAGGAAACCTGATCCTTATTATTGTTGCAGGTTCCAGCCACAACACAGCACCAGTTGTTAAGCTATAATTCATGCTCCAGCTGGACAATGATCAGAAAAGAACACTTCTACAGTAACAGATTCCTGGAATTATAGCAAATCTACCCTCCAGAGAGGACAGAGAGAGACTGGAACTGAAACCAGATGAAACACCGCAATCGTTATGAAAAATGTCCTTTTTAAGAAAATATTAAATAGTTCTAGTGAATCCTTTACCATTATGTTTTATAACTGCCTCAGGGAGCTGAAGAATTTTATCAAAACTAAATATCTTGAAAATCAGAAAAAAATGTCCCCACATAGGACTCTGTCACAGGAACATAAACATAATAAAATATCAAAACATTTTCATCTTATTATTTAATCATGGAACCACCTGTGGATAAGGTTTCCTCAAAAATCCAAAGGCTACCTGGCCGATTTGCCCAACCCGCCAACCTTAATAGGCCTCTTGATTATCAGCAGGTGCACTGCTGACTCTCATGTGCGCCTGCCAACTGAAATATTGCACGAGTGTGTGATGATGTTGGGACACTCGCCCGACATCATTGCATGTTATTTCACTCTCGAGCGTGTCAGGTGCGCGCCTGCATGCCGAGCGGAAAATTCTGCCTTTGAAGTTCCTTTCGATTAAAATTCTCTATCTCTGTGATATATTCCAAAAATGTAATAGCGATAGGTTCGAACTTGAGAATAGTAGGGAGAGAGATGGAGAGAGAGACAATGTTACTAGTGCCTTCTGCAGGTTCCTCTTGCTGTAATAAACAGACAAGCTTACAGTCGTAGCTTTTCACAACTGGAGTTCTGATAATATGACGGCTGCTATCGGCACACAATGGAGAACAATCCACGTTAACAAAAGAGTATCGATCTCCCATTGTCAAAGCTATCATGATGCCATCGAAACAGATAGGGGGTCCTTAAGCACCCTCCTTGCCTAAGTTTCACTGGTCCTTCTTTGTCCACCTTTTAGCCCATTTCGATCCATTCCCCTTACCCCACCCCCACTAGGGCTATCTGTCACTTGCTCATCCTGCTTTCTACCCTTAATGTCACCATTAGCACACTCCATAACTAATATCACCACCGTCAACACCCCTTTGTCCTTTTATCTATGACATCTTTGGCAATCTCTTCTTTGCCTCCACCAATCACTGGCCCTCTATCCAGCTCTACCTGTTCCACCCTCCTCAACCAGCTTATATTTCATCTCATTTCTATTTTTCCTTAGTTCTGATTTTGAGTCATACAGACTCGAAACGTTAACTGTATTCCTCTCCGCAGATGCTGTCAGACCTGCTGGGTTTTGCCAGCTATTTTTATTTTTGCTTCTTTGTTCTGGTAGTTTCTGGAGTCAGAAGTCTGGTGGCCTACTGTCCTTATATTTTGCAGACAATGGCTGGTGAGAAGTCCATCAGGGGAACTGACTGGACATGTCCGCTGGTAATTTCCTTTCAGGGGCTTCTAGAAACTTGGCCTATTTGTAGGTCAGGAGACTTTTGTAGCCACTTTCAAACGCAGTGTCCTTGCAGTTCCAGCTGTTTCTTTCCCTTTTAAAAACAATGCAGAGCATTACACCAGCCAATGAAACTAACTATTAATATTCCACACTGCACATGACACATCGTCGTGACAAAGTCGTTTCAGGGGGTGAGGCAGGTAGAACTGGATAGATGACCAGCTGGCCTTAAACAACCACCCTCCCTTAAACAGTATAAATTTAATCACATTTCCACTTCTCTTCAGCTCTGAGGAAGGGTCATATGGACTCGAAACGTTAACTTTGTTTTTTATCTCTCTCCACAGATGCTGTCAGACTGCTGAGTTTTTCTAGCATTTTTTGTTTTTGTTTCAGATTTCCAGCATCCGCAGCATTTTGCTTTTATCCCAATACAGAATATATTTACCTTTTTTTTTACAAGGAGCAGTATGAAATTGGTTGAGAGAGAGAGAAAAGAATCTACTGTTATTGGGCAAAAATTGCTCAAGGTTCATGATCAATGTAGCAAACAGTGTATTGGATCAGTCAACATCTGCGCGGACAGAGTTGAAGTTTCAGGTTATGATGACCCTGCATCAGAACTAAGGAAAATTAGAAATGTGATAGGTTTTGAGCAAGTGGAAGGTGGGGGGGGGAGGGTGTGGAAGAACAAAAAAAGGCCTGTGATAGGGTGGAGGGCAGGACAGGTTAAATGATAAAAGCTTTCATGGTACAAAAAGCCAAAGGGAGTGGTAATGAATATAATAAAGAAACAAAGGATGTGTCCAGATTAGTTGTGAATGGCTGCATAGCAGCTGTCCGAATGCAATGTGAAGGAATAAAGAAAGAAACCAGACAAAACCAAACCTGCAAGAAAAGGAAACAAAATGGAGGCATAGGTAATGATCTAAATTTGTTAAACTCAAGATTGAATCCAGAAGACCGCAGTAGAGTGCCGAGTTGAAAGATGAGATACTGTTCCTTGAGCTTATGTTAAGCTTTACCCTTTAGCAAGCCAAGTTGCATCTACTCCCTTCTCACCATCCAAGTTCCTAAACACTCCTTCCAAGTGAAACAGTGATTTACTTGTACTACTTCCAATTTTGTATATTGTGTTCGCTGCCCATGATGTGGTAACCTCGACAATGGGGAGACCAATGGGGTGACCACTTTGCAGAACACTTCTGTTCAGTCCACAAGTTCCTGTCACTTGTCATTTTAATTCTCCATCTTGCTTCCATTCTGTCCCTGGCAGTGTTTCAATGAAGCTTAACACAAGCTCGAGGAACAGCATCTCATCTTTCAATTTGGCACTCTGCAGCCTTCTGGACTCAGCACCGAATTCAACAATTTTAGATCATAACCTCTGTCTCTACTTTGTTTCATGTTTTGTTTGGTTTGGTCTCATTTCTTTCTTTATTCCTTCATGTTGCATTCTGATGGTTCCTTTGCAGCCATTCAAACCTCATCTGGCCACAGCTTTTGTTCCTTCACTGTACCCATTACAACCCTGGCTTTTGTATCATGAAACCTTTTGTCAATTAATCTCTCCTGCCCTCCATCCTATCACAAACCTTCCCTTTTGTTGTTCCACATCACCACCCCACCACCCCACCCTCACTCCACTTGCTCAAAATCTATTACATTTCTAACTTTCCTCAGTTCTGATGAATGGTCATTATGGCACAAAACATTCTCCATTGATGCTGTCTGATCTGCTGAGTATTTCCAGCATTTTTTCTTTTGATTTCAGATTTCTGGCATCTGCATTATTTTGCTTTTATGTTTGAAACAGGATATTAGATTGTATTAAATGAACCATTCAATACAAGTCAAAAAAGCCTTCAAAGCTTACAAGTCCGTGGTTAGATGGCATCTGGAGTAGGAGGTCCAGTTTTGGTCACTTCACCTGGTGTGTGATAGAGTGGCCTTAAAAATACTGTTCAGAGGAGAGTCACAAGAATGATTTCCAGCTTAAACAACCTTATTTACTCAGATAGGTTTAGAGAGTTGGGTCCATTGACTTTAGAACAGCAAAGATTTAGAGGTGGCCTGATGGAAGTATATAAAACAATGAAGGAGTTGGATTGATAGATTGGACAGAGGTATTTAAAGTACACAGAGTAGAAATAGACTAGAAATAGGCAATTCTTCTTTTCTGAGAGATTAGTGAGCCTCTGGAGTGTGTTGTTGCATTGTGCAATGCGTGCTGGCTTCCTGCAAGTTGTCAAAAGGAATCTGGGTTGCTTCTTGGCTGGGTCAGAGGTCACATCTCAGGCAATTTAAAAGGTTGTATAATCATGGTCAATATTGTCTCCAAGACCAGTTCAATTGCCTGAGAGGGTGAGGAAGGGATGTTCCAGACATTGATTTCCTTCCAACCTTGGGTTACATTACATGGCTGCTGGAGTGTATGAAGTATCTAGTCATGATGCCCTAGGCATCAAGAATATGGAGAAAGCTAGATGGACCAACTGGTCTCTCCCTGCCCATCAATTTCTTAAGTTTGTAACAGAAAATACATTTGGGCACGATCTAAAAAAGGTGCTGAATTTGCCATAAGCTGTTTTACACAACTGAAGACCAATTTCACCTCTTCCTCCATTTTTTTTATAAGTGCCATTATGTCCTCTAATTAGAGGAGCAATATGACTTTCAAATCTTTTGGTATTTGGAGAAAGCTAAACCAATAACTTCTCAACATTATTCAGGCCAAGTGGGGTTAGTGGATGGAGGAATAACTGGACTGAGGTGGGGGATGGAAAGGAGGGGAGAGGGTGAGGGCAAAAGTGTTGGATGATAAAAGGCCAAAGGGATGATGGGGATGATCAAGGTGAATGACTGAGAGGGAGGCTGGTGAGTTCAGGCTTGCAGGATAGTCTTTAATTTTAAAGCAGAGCTTTTTCTTGCCAAAAAAGTTCTGATTGGAATACATTTGCATTAATAAAATGCTACTAACTCATTCAGGAATTGCTCCAACACCATGAACAAAACATGCTCGCATCCACAAAAATTTCAGTGTCTAGGAAAAAGGTTGGAACCAAAATGCAGGATGACAGTTTAGTGTTGAAGGGAAGTCAATATAAAGTTTGGTGAAGTACTGGGGCAGAGGGCCCTTCAGGCTCAAAATTACAGCGTTTGAAAGGCAGTGCAGATTCTAAAATTGTTTCAGGTAACATTTTTAAAATCAAGATATTTTAGACAAAAAAACTTAATTACATCTATTCCTACCACTGTGCTTTAAATCATACTTTTGTTCGAACGGCATGCCCTGACAATAGGAGCACAAACATTGCTGTAGAGCCAACCAATGGCTAGGATATGAAACTACATACTTGCAACAATCACAACATGACTTTAGCTGTTGCTTCAGAATGACATTACAACAGATTTAGCATTGAAACCACCGAACAACACTAACTACAGCCATTGAATAGGATGCTGTGAAACATCTTATATTTTTGATATATAAATCAATTACAGTGGGACTGGTTAGCTCAGGTGGCTAGATGGCTGGCGTGTGGTTCAGAATAATGCCAATAGTGATGCTCGATCCCCATTCGAGCTGAAATAGACTTGGGGCCCGCCTTCCTACCCTGCCCCATAGTAAAAGCATAATGTATGGATGTGTTTCGCTAACCCTTGAATAATTGAGGATGCTATCTAGAGAAAAAGAATAGATTAGTTCTATTCTTTTTATCCCAGCCACAATTTCTATTTTGTAATGAATACATTACAAGTAGATCCAAAGAAAACCGATATTCTGCGGGAGTTATGAAGTTATGCCCATAGTTGGTAAGTAGCCATTTAGTCACTCTATTTTTGTGAGCTCGTATAACAGAACTCATAATACTCCCTGTAACAGTGTTCAGAGATTACAAATTCCCAATCCATCACGGCATTCCAGTTCCCTTCTAGCATGGGTCTTTGGTCTGCTACATGACAACAACCCCTAGATCCTAAAGCAATTTTTTTCCAAAACTACTCACAAAATCAAATCTCATTCCCCACAGGGGAATCATCATGGGAAAAAGACAACAAGCCTTCATCACAGTGCTAGTGCTTTTACAGGCATTCACATCTGCTAATGCAGAAGCAGTATCAATTTAAATACAAAGACAAACAAGAGCTTTTATTATTCATTTGTAAGAATTTGCCAGGCAAAGTGCTCTTGAATTAATCAATCTAAAGTTCATAAAGTAATTTGACAATTAATCAATTATTCTGCAAGCTGCTGCTCAGACACAAGTATCCTTTTCTTGGCAAGCAAACTATACCCCACAATCTGACACCTACTGTGGGACTGGGCTGCCAACTGCACCCACAATTTACAGCTAAAAGTCTGCTCCTCAGAAGCAAAGAAAAATCCATTAGACTTTGGCCTTGTGCCACAATTCTACAATATTTGTGCTTCTATTACCATTTCCCCACTGTTTATGGATTATCATTTTGAGCAGCTTAGCCCAAAGGACTGTCTGAGGAAATCTCTAAAGCACCTGAAACAAGGACCTTTTTGGTGCCTTTAATCAACTAAATGGAATCTGAAATCTGCTCATTGGAGCTTTTTTCACAGGATTGCTACCGTAGCCCTCTGCGTACACATGTTCCCTCACTCTCATCACACAGACATGTTGGTTTTTATATGATACAGTGTTCAGCCTTTAATTTTAAAGCAAGTCTTTTCTTGCCAAATATATTTTGTGGGCAAAAGAAAATCTTTTAACAGTTCTCATTGGAATACTAAAAGCATCAACCAAATGCTATGCATTTACCTCGTGAACAAGCCAACTCTAGGAATAAAACATACATCAATCAAGATTTAAAATTGCAAGGTTCTTTTTTCAAAAAAGGAAAAGCATTCTCAAATATTTCTTTTAAAATAAAGCAATTTGAATTTTCCTATAAAAATATAATTAATGACCAGGTGGCAAACAACCTCCAATTTCACTGGCGCATATAAAACAATTTGTATTCTTCACTTGTGGCAAGTAACAGCCATGACACCACCATTTTGCACTTGACATTAGTCTGTCATAAGATGGCCACAAATATCAAGTTTTGATTTATTTTTATTCATATTTTATGTAAACAAATAGCTCCATAAATAAGAACTGAAAAATATCACTGTTTCTGTTGTAATGTTTTATAAAAGAAAAAAATTGGATCATAGCATCTTTCATGACTTCAGGACTTCAAAACACTTTACCGTCTATGAAGTACTTTTTGAAGTGCTGTTATTGTAACAGCAAATTTGGCAGAAAAATTTGCACACAAGCAAACAATAATGTAATGAGCCGATAGTTTGCTTTTACTGATGTTTATTGAGGGATAAATATTGGCTGGACACAAGGGATAATTTCACTTTGATTCTTCAAAATAGTGCTCCTGAAAGGCCAGATGGGGCCTCAGTTTAACGACTCATTTGAAAGAAGGTGCAGCAATTCCTTCAGAACTGCATTGGAGTGTCTGCCTTGATTTTTCTGCTCAAGTCTCTGGAGTGAGACATGAATCCACAACTTTCTGACTCAGACACGCTGAGCCAAGATTAACACTAAAAATAAAATCCAGTGTGGACTGTGATGCATCTGAAGAACGACTGACGCTCATTGCACTAGACCGATATTCTGCCCTGTCCAGTGCACTTGCAATTCTTCTGGAGCATATTGCTTGCTGTGCTTCTTGTTCAATGGAATAGAATTGGTACATTAAAGTACACACTGCAATCATGAAGCAAGGCATTTTTGTTCCCATCCAAACTGGGCAAGGTCAGCATTTATTGCCCATCCCTAATTACCCTTGAGAAGGTGGGAGCAAGCTGCCTTCTTAAACTTCTGTGGTCCTGTTGGGTACGGAGTCCCAGAATTTTGATCTAGCAATGATGAAAGCACGGTGAACTAATTCCAAGTAAGGATGGTGTGTGTGCAACTTGAAGGGGGATGTGGTGGTGTCCCCATCCATTCTTATGCACCTGCTGTCCTTGTTGATCCAAGTGGTGGCGGTCATGATTTTGGGAGTTGCTGTTGAAGCAGCTTTGGCAAGCTTTTTTATTCATTTACAGGATGTGGGTGCCGTATCCAGCATTGCCCATTCCTAATTGCCCTTGAGAAGGTGATGGTGAGCTGCCTTCTTGAACCGCTGCAGTCCCTGTGGTGTAGGTACACCAACTATGCCGTTAGGGCGGGAGTTCCAGGATTTGATCCCAGCAACAGTGAAAGAACAGTGATATATTTCCAAGTCAGGATGGTGAGTAGCTTGGAAGGGAACTTGCAGGTGGCGGTTTCCATGAAGCTGCTGCCCTTGTCCTTCTAGATGGCAGTGGTCGTGGGTTTGAAAGGTGCTGCCTAAGGAGCCTTGGTGAGTTTCTGCAGTGCATCTTGTAGATGTTACATACTGCTGCCACTGTTCGTCGGTGGTGCAAGAAGTGAATGTTTGTGGAAGGGGTGCCAATCAATTGGGCTGCTTTGTCCTGGATGGTGTTGAGCTTCTTCAGTGTTGTTGGAACTGCACTCCTCCAGTTAAGTGGAGAGTATTCCATTTTGACTTGTGCCTTGTAGATGGTGGACAGGCTTTGGGGAGTCAGGAGGTGAGTTACTTGCCGCAGGTTCCTAGCCTCTGACCTGCTCTTGTAGCTACAGTATTTATATAGCTAGTCCAGTTCAGTTTCTGGTCAATGGTAATTCCCCCCCAGGATGTTGATAGTGAGGGATTCAGCGATGGTAATGCCATTGAATGTCAAAGGATGATGGTTAAATTCTCTCTTGTTGGTTTGTTGGAGATGGTCATTGTGTGGCACGAATGTTACTTGCCATTTGTTAGCTCCCAAGTCTGAATTTTGTCCAGGTCTTGCTGCATTTGGACATGGACTGCTTCAGTTCCTGAGGAATCGTGAAAAGTGCTGAACATTGTGCAACCATCAGCGAACATCCCCACTTCTGAACTTATGATGGAAGGAAGGTCATTGATGAAGCAGCTGCAGCTGGGCCTAGGACACTATCTTGAGGAACACCTGCAGTGATGTCCTGGAACTGAGATGATTGACCTCCAACAACTACAACCATCTTCCTTTGTGCTAGGTATGACTCCAACCAGTGGAGAGTTGCCCCCGTGATTCCCATTGACTCCAGTTTTTCCAGGGCTCCTTGATGCCACACTCGGTCAAAGGCTGCCTTGATGTCAAGGGCAATTACTCTCACCTTACCTCTGGAGTTCAGCTCTTTGGTTCATGTTTGAACCAAGGTTATCATAAGGTCAGAAGCTGAGTGACCCTGGTAGAACCCAAACGGAGCGTCAGTGAGCAGGTTATTGCTAAGCAAGTGCCACTTGGTAGCACTGTTGATGACCCCTTCCATCACTTTACTGATGATCGAGAGTAGACTGATGGGGCAATAATTGGCTGGGTTGGATTTGTCCTTTTTGTGTACAGGACATATCTGGGCAATTTTCCACATTGCCGGGTAGATGCCTGTATTGTAGCTGTACTGGAACAGATTGGCTAGGTGCGCGTCAAGTTCTGGAGCACAAGTCTTCAGTACTATTCCCGGAATATTATCAGGACCCACAGCCTTTGCACTATCCAGCGCCTTCATCCATTTCTTGATATCATGTGGAATGAATCAAATTGGCTGAAGACTGGCATCTGTGATGCAGGGGACCTCTGGAGGAGGCCGAGATGGATCATCCACTTGGCACTTCTGGCTGAAGTTGGTTGCGAATGCTTCAGCCTTATCTGCATGCTGTTGCTACACTCGCCAACTGTCTGGCGAACATTAAAGCCTGATTCTACCTAATGCTGTCAACCTTCCTGGTTACCACCTCGAGCTAAATCTAGAAGAGATAGTCCTTGACACATTCATCAACTTCTAATTGCACTCTCTTTCCTATATTTAGTATGTTAACAAAAATGCTGTTTTCTTAGCCCGCCACTGCACCAAACTCTCTTCAAGGTTTCCCTCAGCAGTATATTCTAATTCTAATGACATTCTAATTAGCTCAAAGTACAGCTTCTCTAATGCTCTTCCAGTTGGATTCCTTGCCTCTATCCTCCAAAAACCTAAAACACATTCAATTTCTCATATGCCCTCTCAACAACCCCATCCTTTCCCACCTTCACTTTCTATGCCTCACTGAGTCGATTTTAATATTGTTAACCTTACTTTAAAATATCTTGTTGACTCACCATACACTATACAACATTGGATACACCCTCTGTTTCTTTGACACTGGGCTGCATCTTGTTCCCCAGCATAGGTCTATTACCACAGTATCTTGCTTCCCTTCCCCTCGACTTTTGATTAGCCTTATTGCTGTCCAGAAATTCAACAAAAATAGACAATTATTACAGTTTCATTCAAATCATGGGTGCCTCCACTTCAAAATAAGTTTTTTGGTTGTCCAACATTCATACCCAGCTAGGACCACTGTGCCCGTTATGGCTTTGGTTTGCAAGGTTATAAGGAGCTCAATGTGAAAAATCTGCACCCCAGCCAACAGTTAGCTTTTTTTTTTACCAGAAACCTACCAGCTTGATCCTGGATCTCAGCCATGGGAAATTCTGTTTTGAAAGCTAAGGCGTACAAAACCATAAAGTAGAACTGTTTAGGAAAGGTATTATAGAGCACAAGCCTAAACGCTGACACAGAGCATTCCTACTCACCTACTCTCCATGAGTACAAGCACCATCAGAGCAGTTAGAAATGTCTTAGCTAAATCACAAAGTCCTGAGCAAAATCCAAGCCAGCATCTTATGGCATCTTCAAAAGCAATTCTCATATTGAACAAAAAAAGGCTTTTGCATATGGAGGACTTTGGGAAGGGTAAGCCCTAATTACTACAGTTAGAAGAATGGGGCACCCAGGCACCACCTTACATGAGAAGAATTTTCCCACCTCTAAAAATAATTCTTATTTTGTTTTAAGGATTTTAATTTCATAAGTTTTGGCTGGGATTTTCCAGCCTCGTTGCGGGCGGGACCCCAGCTAGAAGTCCATGACTTGCGGTGAGACCGGATGATCCCGGCGGTAGGTGGGTATGGAAAATCCTGTTCTTATTGATGTCAGGTAAAAAGCAATTGCATTCAATTTATTTAGCTGACTAAAATGGAGGTGCTATTTGCCCACAGCCATTTGCAAATGTGAAAAACCTTATTCTTTTATAATAACAACATATTTATACAGCACTTTTAAATTAATGAAATGTTTCAAGGCGTTTCACAGGAGCAGTTTAAAACAAAGTATGACACTGAGCCACGTAAGGAGATGACCAAATGTTTGGTCAAAGGAGTAGGTTTTTGATATGACAATAACAAATTGAAAATTTCTTTTGATTTCAGAAAACAAGTCAGCTAATACAAGATATTGGCTCCATGGTTTAAGTGTTTGAACAATCCTGATCGCCCTGGCTAGTTGTTTCCCACTTTCTCCACTGCTACTACCAATAATGTCAAGCATTAATGCCTTGCCTCATGAAACATCTTCCCAAATTGTTCCATCTTGCCACCTCTCTTCCTATTTCAAAAGCTCCATGAAAGATCAGAACAAATGTAAATTAACAGACAAATCATAATTGGTATGAACTATAAATTATACATGGGGATAGCAGAAACAACAGAGACTCTCTCACTGATTTAGTAGCAGTCCATTCCAGCTGTAGGATTCCAATTTCAGCAATAGTTCTTCCCAGCAGAATTTCGGACCCTTTCCTTAAAGGACCTAGCCGATTCTACACAGATAGCAGCTTCCACGTAAACCGGGTTCCACCCGTGCAATCTTCCCTATGTGATGCATTTTTTTCTGGAGCCTTCTCAACTCTCCTCTCCAGCTGTGCTGTTTCTTCTTCTCAACTGTGTGCCACACAGCCTCCATCTATTGACTTCCTTCCTGTCGTTACTGTTTCCAGCTCAAGGGTCGCCAGGTCACAAGGACCAGTATTTATCACCCAAAAATTATAATCAATATCTTTACAAGTGATACAAATTCTTAAAGGTCCTTTTCAACATTTTCAAGCTAAAGTAATCGCACATTTTCCTTACTATTACTGTTTCCAGGTCAAAGGCTGTCACAACTGTAGTGATGTACACTGTTCCTCTGACTTTCTGAATCACATGTAAAGAGCTTCTTGCTCAAACCTGGTAATATTAGCCCCACAGCAAAATGATTCAAAAACCAACAATATGTGCAGTATTTAGTAATATATCTCAGTCAGAACATACAAGATTTTTAAAAAAATTATGCTTCTGCTGGTAGTCTCATTTGAGGTGGTTGTAATGAACTGGATCCAGAAATGTAACGTAATTCTGCAATGTGAGTAAAGCTGATGTAAGCACTTTAATGCTAACTGCAGCAATAATTTCTCTGACTAACGATCACAACAGTGAAGCCAAAAATGGCACAACCACATTACTGTTAACAGGATAAATAATTTCTTTGATTTATTTCCATTACGGTTGAGACAGACACGTTTTAAATTTTGAACACAAGAATATTTGCTAGCTTGTACTGCACACAGCAATCCAAGATTAGTTAATGGTCGAGTGTGCAGGAATCAGACAGACCGTTTCTCGATCTCAAAAACTCCAAAGTTGGTTCTTACTTCCAGGATGTGTGTATCAGCATCACATAAGTACATCTGCATCACATAGGTGCATTTATGTATAACAGTGCACATCATATTGGGTGACCAGATTTTCAAAAGTCATTATAATGCCTAGTGACAACTGACCGTGAAAGGTTCAGTCTGGATGATATCCTGTATCTAGATTGCAAATAACTGCTGGAACACTATGGTTACGATTGACCATGATAGGCTCAGCCTGGAATGTATTTTGTGGATTGCAAATAACTGCTTTTTAAAAAATTATTTCATGGGATGTGGGCATTGCTGGCAAAACCAGCATTTGTTGCCCATCCCTAATCGCCTTTGAACATAGCGGCTTGCTAGGTGATTTCGGAGAGTATTTTGAATGTTGCTCTGGGTCCGGAATCACACGTAGGTCAGACCAGGTAAGGACGCCAGATTTCCTTCCCTAAAGGGCATTAGTGAACCAGATGGGTTTTTCAACAATCAAAACTAGCTTTCAATTTCAGATTTTATTAATTGAATTTAGATTCTACCAGCTGCCTTGGCTGGGTTTGAACCCGTGCAGATGAACCCAAAGCATTAGCTTGGTCCTCTGGATTGCAAGCCCAGTGATATTACCACCAGCCCATCGTCTCTCCTACTGGAATACTATATCCTCTATAGTCAAGCAATTTGGAGGTCAATGGCTGTTGATTTCCCCAGTCAACTGGGTAATCTCAGCAGCAACAGTTATAGAACCAGTAGAATTATTTGTTTTTACTCTCAAGTCCTAGATTATTGTACATTTCAAAAGGCTCTTCTCTTAGCTTAGAAAATGATAAAAGAAAGAAAGAGAAAGGACACAAAAACAGAAAATGCTGGAAAAACTCAGCAGGTCTGACAGCATCTGCGGAGAGAGAAACAGTTAACATTTCGAGTCTGTATGACCCATCTTCAGAGCTCTGAAGAAGGGTCATATGGACTTGAAACATTAGGGATGGGCAATAAATGCTGACCTAGCCAGCGACGCCCACACCCCATGAACGAATAAAAAAAGATGTCCACGAAAGATCAGTAAGGGTGCACAAGGAGACAGGCGACTATGCCGGAGTGAGAAGCGAATTAAGTTCACGTGGTCAGGGTTAACTACAGATTAAGAATCATGATCTGACATAGTACCAACTTTCAAATAAATTAGGCTGGCTTGTTAAGTAGAGAAGTGCCTGGAGTGGCAGTTATCTGTCAATCACCCAAAAGCAATTGGTTCATGTGGTGTTAATTACAGTAGCAGGAAGCTAAACTAGCTAGTCCAGAAAAGAGACAGGCTTTTCAAACTGCACGATCAGTAAAGGGAGTGTGAGGAGACAGGCGACTACGCTGGTGTGTGACAGAGATCGAATGAGTAGTGAATTAGGTTCTTGTGGGAATTCAGTGCACAGGGATAGCTGTCTGGTATACATCAGAATTATTCTAAGTTAATTAAGTAAGTAAATTAGGTTAACTGAATTTCATAACTGACAATGGCAGGACAGGTGTTATGTTGCAGCTGTGGAACGGGAGCACTTTTGGACACCAAGGCGATCCAAGACAAACACATCTGCAGAAAGTGTAAGCAGCTAGAGGGATTCCGGATCAGGATTATTGATCTGGAAGCCAAACTGCAGACACAGCGCAACATAACAGGAAAAATACCAGGACATTCATTCACTCACTCCAGAATCGCTTCATCCAATTCAGGGTTGTGGGGAGTCAGAACGTATCCTGACAGGCAATGGGCGCTAGAAGATGGTAATTTCTCTTAGAATAGGGTTGTACGTTTTGGTCATCGGTGAGGGACAGGAGGATGTGACTGTGAGGCAGGTAAAGGGACCGAGCAGACAGTAGTGGAGGAGCCTCAGAGTTTGCAATTGTCAAACAGGTTTGACGTGCTCACAACCTGTGGAAAGCAGGTTGGCCATGGCACCATGATACAGGAAGCTGTTCAAGCAGGGGGAGCAAGCAAGAATGTAAGGATAGTAGAGGACAGTATGGTGAGGGACACTGATACGGTTTTCTGCAACAAAGAGCGAGAGTACAAAAGGGTGTGTTGCCTGCCTCGTGCCAGGGGTTAGGACTTCTATTCAGGGCAGGTGAGGAACTTGCAATGGGAGGGGAAGGATCCAATCATCGTGGTCCATGTAGGTACCAATGACATAGGCAGAACAAAGAAAGAGGTTCTGCATAGTCAGTATGAGAAGCTAGGTACCAAATTAGGAAGCAGAACCTCAAAGGTAATCAATTCTGGATTATTACCTGAACCACGTGCAAATTGGCATAGAGCAAATAAGATTAGAGAGATGAATGTGTCATTCAAAGACTGGTGTGGGAGAAGTGGGTTCCAGTTCATGGGGCACTGGCACTAGCACTGGGGAAAGTGGGTGCTGTACCGTTGGGATAGTCTATACCTGAACCCTGCTGAGACGAGTGTTCTTTCGAATTGCACAACTAGGGAAGTAGAGTGGAATTTAAACTAAACAAGGGTGGGGGGAGGAGATAGTGAAGAATCAAGCTTGGGTAGATGTAGCAAATCAAGGGGTAGATTCAAGGCAGGAGACCATAATAGTAAATGAGGTCATAGGATAGCAGGAATGGACAGAGAGATAAAACCTAAGAATACATATATAGTCAAGATTAGATGTTGCAAGGATAACAAAAAGACAAAACTAAAGGCTCTGTATCTGAATGCATGCAGCATTCATAACAGAAAAATTCTAAAGGGAGGACCCACAGTGTGTGGTTAACTAAAGAAGTTAAGGATAACATCAAACTTAAGAAAAAAGCATATAACTGCGCAAAGATGAGTGGCAGGTCAGATGATTGGTCAGAATATAAAAAATGGCAGAGAATGACTAAAAAGTTAATCAGGAGAAAGAAATTAGAGTTTGAGAAGAAGCTAGCTAGAAATGTAAAAACGGATAGCAAGAATTCCTACAGGTATTTAAAAAGGAAAAAAGTAATGAAGTAATTTGGTCCTCTAGAAAGTGACAGAGGGGAGTTAATAGTAGATAATAAGGAAATGGCAGATGAAATTAACAAATATTTTGCTTCTGTCTTCACCATAGAGGATACAAAAAACATTCCAGTAATAGCTATAGGTCAAGAGATGGAAGGGAAAGGGGAATTTGGTGAAACTACAATCACTAGGGAAATGGTACTGAGCAAACTGACGGAGATGCGGGCTGACAAGTCTCCGGGTTCTGATGGACTTCGTCCTAAGGTCTTAAAAGGTGGTGGCTAATGAGATAGTATATGCGCTGGCATTAATTTTCCAAAATTCCCTAGATTCTGGAAAGGTTCCATCAGACTGGAAAGTAGCAAATATAACCCCTCTATTCAAGAAAGGAGGGAGGCAGAAAGCAGGAAATATAGCTTGACATCTATCTTGGGGAAGGTGTTAGAATCACTCATTAAGGAAGTTATAACCAGACAATTAGAGAAAATCAAGGTAATCAGGAAGAGTCAGCATGGTTTTGTGAAAGGGAAATCATGTTTAATCAATTTATTGGAGCTCTTTGAAGGAGTAACGTTCGTTGTGGATAAAGGGGAGCCTGTAGACATGCCGTACTTGGATTTCCAGAAGGCATTTGATAAGGTGCCACATCAAAAGGTCACTGCGGAAAATAAAAGTCCATGGTGTAGGAGGTAACATATTAGCTTGGATAGAAGATTGGCTGGCCAGCAGAAAACAGACAGAATGCATAAATAGGTCTTTTTCTGATTGGCAGGATGTGACAAATGGAGTCCCGTGAGGGTCTGTGCTTTTACAATTTATATCAATGACTTAGATGAGGGGAGAGAAGGCATGGTAACTAAATTTGCAGATGACACAAAGATAGGTAGTAAAGTATGTTGTGAAGAGGACATGAGGTTGCGAATGGATACAAATATGTTGAGTGAATGGGCAAAATTCCAGCAGATGAAGTATAATGCAGGAAAATGTGAAGCTGTTCACTTTGGCAGGAAGAATAAAATAGCCAAGTATTACTCAAATGGAGAATGGCTGCAGAATTCCGAGGTGCAGAGGGATCTGGTTATTCTAGTGCATGAGTCACAAGAAGTTAGTAAGCAGGTACAGCATGTACTTAAGAAGGATAATGGAATGCTTTATTACGAGAGGAATTGAACATAAAGTAAGGATGTTATACTTCAGTTATACAGGGCATTGGTGAGACCATATCTTCAATAGTGTGTGCAGTTTTGGTCTTCTTATTTAAGGGAGTATAAATGCATTAGGAGTGGTTCAGCGGTTTGCTAGATTGATACCTGGAATGAGTCGGTTTTCTTATGAGGAAAGGTTAGACAGACTGGGCTTGTTTCCACTGGAGTTTAAAAGAGTGAGGGTTGACTTGATTGAAGTATATAAGATCCTGAATGGTATTGACAAGGTGGACGTGGAAAAGATGTTTCCTCTTGTAGGTGAATCCAGTACTAGGGGCCACTGTTTTCAAATTAGGGGTCGTCCTTTTAGGACAGTGATGAGGAGAATTTTTTTCTCAGAGGGTTGTGCAACTTTGAAGGTGCCTTAAAAGGTGGTGGAGGTGGGGTCATTGCATATTTTTAAGGTGGAGGTAGATAGATTCTTGTTAGACAAGGGAATCAAAGGTTATCAGGGGTAGATGGGAACGTGGAATTTGAAACACAAACAGATCAGCCATGATCTTATCGAATGGTGGAGCAGGCTTGGTCTACTTCTGCTTCTATTTCATATGTTCATATGAAGTGGCGGTATAAGCACATATATGCCTTTTTAGAAAATTTGACCAACACTAGAAAAAGTTATCAGATGCAAACTTTTCTGGGATCTGGGATACAGCCTCACAAATTAAGCTGCAGGTACATCTAGAATTTGTCAAGAAGAAATAAGCAATGGGTCACGAATAGTGCTATATAAAGGAAAGTTCTTTATTTCTTTAAGTTCTGGTATCTACACTAATCTTGAAAGGAACCGATAAGAGAAAGTTACTTACTGAGTTTGTAAATATTCAAGTGTGCTTTTCTTCACTAAGTCATACAGTGGTGCTTACAAGTACAATAATGCTCACTTTCAAAAGGACTTCAATGTTTGATAACATTTATGTGGTTTGATAAAATCTGACAAAGCAATTGCATTAAAATCCTGAAGCAAAATTACTTTCTTTTGGGGGCGATTAAAGATGAAAAGTACATTAAGCCAATGTAAACAATCAAGCTTGAAGATCCAGGTTTTATATAAATATTTTTCACATACTTCCTGTCCTTGTTTCCAGTAATGGCTAGATAAGGAGGACTATCCTTTAGGTTCACACAGGTGAAGTCTCCTGCAGTGTTCCCCAGTGTTGCCAAAGGTTGAGATGTTTGTAGGCAATAAACTTGTACCTAGAAGATAATAAAAGTTCTCCAATGATAAAGTATACTAGACTGAAATGACTTGAAACCAGAACAAGTGTTTTAAATGCAACTGACTTTATTTTGTTATAAGTATTAGTATTTATTGCAATATCAATAAGATGAGCAGTTTCTGCTATATTTGCCTGCCACGAGGTGGTGAAAAATATTGCCTCATGATTTACTCAGACCTGCCCCTGCAAATGACTGTACTAACATATTAAACTAAATACCAACTATGTTGGTACTGGATGACTGAAACTTTTGGAAATTTTTCAAAACAAATAAAACAATGCCACAAAGGATTAACCTGATATCAACTTTAACAGAAGGATCATAATGTTAATTATTAATCTTTAATAAAATCAACAAGAAAGACTTTAAGAAAAGGCTTGTACTTGCTAGGTCTCTGAATTTATATTTAGCAACTATTTTTTCCTGTCATTTATGTCATTTTACACAGGTCACTGGATTAGCCCTATGAATCCATTACTGACTCAGCTAATTGATTATTTTCTTTGTTACCTAATATATTGAATATTGCTGTACTTGGTCAACTCGTCAAAATTTTAAAAAGGTCATCAAAAAGAATTAAGTAATGTTCCCAGGAGCACAGCATAGCTTTTGAAACAGTAATGGACTGACTGCAAGAAACCACTAAGTAAATAATTCAATTTTCAATATTTCAGATTAGAACAATGAGTAACACTATCAGGAGCTGATGGCAGAATACAGAGAAGAATTATGCATAATTATTGTGATATTTTACAAAAAAAGGTCAAAATGCATCTGATTAATGCACTTAAAAATCAATAGATTTCTGAGGCAAACCATTTGTTTTAGATGTAATCAAAGCATCAGTTTATAGTCTCAGGCTTGAGCTGCATTTAAGTATGCAGGTCTGATTTCTGCACATATTGTTAGGGCATTAAATATTCTGCTTAATTCAAGGTTTCATTCTTCTTTGATACATATAGTTCTCTTACGCAAAGGTTAAGGAACCTATTACAATCGACTTTTTAAACACTTTTCAAATTATCCATTATAATTCAACAATTTGGTAATTTACAGATTTATTTCATGTGATGACTGAATAAAGCTGTAAAAAAGTGGTAGTGAAATGTTAAATAGTTAAGGGCAGAAACTTTCACCTTGAGCGTTCAAGGATGAAAGCACTATGTAACTTCCACTAACATTAACATTATTGCATGTCGCAAATAGTAGCAATCAGCAACCTCAGTGCCTCGCAAATCGTAAATTTGGGGCTGTAAGTTGTGGATCCTAAATTTGCATATACTTTGATCTGGACAAGGTCACAGATTGCCCTGCTAAAATTCAGTTGTGATTCTCACTTTATTTTTATTAGGCCCTGAAATTACAACGTGAAATACTGTTGTATAAATTCGTGTATCTATCAAGGATTCCACTCTCTATTGCTGTATTAATAGCCAATTTAAATATTATAAATGTTTCTGCTGAGAGAATTTTCAGATAAAATAAATTAAGTTTTCTAATGTTAGTATTCCAGGCATAATTTCAGAGACTCGGTATTCAGACATGCATTTCCAAACATATGGCAGATTTGCCGACCAACAACAGCAATTTTCACTTACATACTGCCTATAATGCGACGCAAGATCCTAAACTGAGCAAGAATAGGGAAAATGTTAATGGAGGCGTGAGCTAAGAAGCAGGTGTTCAGCAGTTTTTAAAATGGTGAAGCAAGGCAGATCTATCTGGGAACACTACTGATACTTCATCTAACTAACATTCTTCATCTTGATCCCATGACAGTTGAAAGCTTTGCCACCAATGACTGACTGAAAGAGGTGGTTGCACATAGTAGTATTACGACAGGAGGGGGTTTAATTTAAGCAACACTATTTTCTCCTCTCACCATCCGTCCATAAACAAAAAGATCTTTTGATTTGTTTCTCTCTTTACACGTGGTGGCATATTTCCCAACCCCTCAGTTTTATTAGATCCAATTTTCTATTAATAATCCCACAGCAAACTCAAGGTAGAATGAACTCAAAGGGTTAGTTTATTTGCACACATTCAAAACACAAGAGGGTCTCAACATCGCCTTCTAAAATAAATAGTAAAGGGAGAGAGAGAAAAGAAAGTTTTATAGCACAGAGACCACAGAGAAAAGAAATATTGGATCACGTGAATTCCAGAGCCCAGAAACAAATTCCAATTAAGTATTCCTTCTTGGAAGTTGGTGGGCTGAAAATCAATGTTGTAGCATTCACTTTTCCAATGGTGTGGACTTCACACAATGAGATAGGCATGCAGAGATGAATCAGTCTTGAAGGTGATGGTACAGAGTTTCCAGCAGCAGTGTAGATGGGGGCCAGGTATTCCATCTGGGTAGAGCTCCTTGCCTGTGACGTTGCTGGTCAGATGGTTAACAGCAGAAGAACTATGTAGTTCAGCAAGGCAAAATTACTTGTTCCACAAGCCAGAGGCCCATGTCACATGACTCCCACCTCTCTGCCAGGTCTTTGACAAAGGATGTGTATCCATTGTCTGGATTCCAAAGACTGTTAAATGTTCCAGCCATTAGGAATTCGAAGGAATGTTGCAGGGCCTTTGTGTTAGCAGACAATCCATCTCCTTCTGGCCAGCCTGGGTTATTACATGCAGATGGCCTTTGTGTGGCTCTCTTTGAAGTTGGCCTGTACAGTCCACATGTGGTCGTTAATGGCTCCTCAGAGATAACGAGATGAGAGTTTACCCAAAACTGCCAAGTAGCTTATTTTGTTCAGTGGGGTGGGGTTCATGGTCAGACATTGGTTCATCCATTTTAAAGGTCTTTGTTCAGTTTTAAATTTTTAGAAATAGCAATAAGCGTATAGATATGTATTTGATAAAAAATATACAGTGAAAGGTCTTAGTCCCTCACAGTAGTCTGAAAACACATGATCAAGAGGGTGCTTGCTGAGACACAGGGCTGGTAGAGGCAGCAGAGATAGGGTTAGGGAATGATTTTACAAATAAGGACAAGATTTCTGAAGTTACAGATCATAATTACTGTTTTCATTTGAAATGTGTTATGCGAATTCAAGAATTTGGGTCTGGATGAAAAAGAAATATTTAAAGGTTCTACTATTCACCCACTTTCTGCATTTATTCTAAAAATTGCACAGTTGCTATTTTTATGATGGAGAATGCCTTATGATCCTCTAGACTTCTTCATTGTAAACTGATTTTTTCAGTTCACATTTATTGTGAATAAAAGAAGAATGGGTCTAGTTAACTTCATTTGTGCATTACTAATCCATTTTTAGACTTCAAATTTATAAATGTTTTGCTTGTTGCATGACCCAACCCCTCAACTCCATTCTGCCTATTGTACACCTTCTCTAGACCTACTTTTTTTTTTACATGTCCCATTACAATCTCTTTTTGCTTTGTGCCATCATCCCTTTGGTAATTTCATATTTCTTGCCTTCCACTCGATCATCGACTTTCCCTTTTGTTCTTTCTTCCTCCCCCCAGTTTCCCTGCCTCTGTACCTGTTTAAAACCTGTTACGTCTCTTAACTTTTTCCAGTTCTGACGAAAAAACACCAACCTGAAATGCTTACGAGCCTCTAAAAATGGTGGTCCCACCCTCATACCTGGCAGATCCAATTTTAGGGGATTCACACAGGAAGGAAACCTGAACTTAGCAGGGCTTTTGCTGATGCAAGGGCCTTAACCTGCAGCGAGGGAGTCATGAATTGATGAGTTGACGTTAACACTCTTGAAGGGTAGGTAAGATTTGTATAGCTGTCATGATCTGAAGTTTTTTTTAAATGCTCCATTTTTTAAATTTAAGAAAAGCAGGCTACACTGGTTAAGTAAATGTTAAAAACCACCCTGTGCTAATTTTCTTTCATTGACAGGCCTAAGTTAGGAAAAAAAATAGCACGAGGTAATGCAATTTCAGTAGAGGTCCTTGTCAACATTTCCCAATGACTATTATGAATGCTTGGCTGAGTTTCAAAAGCTATTATCTCAATAGGGGGTTCCAAGTTCACAGTTCAATTGACAGATTAAATAAGTTATTAAAGGATTAGCTGTCTTTGATGTGGGTTTGAATAGAAGTTTGTTTTTATAAGAGATTATCCACTTGATTAGATATAAAAATTTTGAATGCGTTTTATGAATGGGAGTTTTTTTCACTATCAGGTGTTTGGAATGGCAGCTGAACTAGATTGTTTAGGAGTTTTTTGTCATCTCCATATGGCTCCAGAGGTCTGCCCGTGGTAGATACTGGGTGAGTGGCTATGGAGGTGGCATGAAGGGTATGGGGGGCATTTGGAGGTATGTTGGCATTGAGGGTTGGAGGGTCCACAGGGGGTAGGTGGCGGGTGAGAGAACTAGAGAGCCAAACAACTTCTAAAACAACTGTAACAAAGTCCAAGAACTGAGGTGGACCTTCTAAATAACCCGCCTTGGCACTTGTCTGCCAATGTGGCTGCTTATGTGCTGCTTCTGGGGTTGGCAAGCCCAACTTCTGTCCTGCACCTACCCACCCCAGAACAAAAATCATGCGTTTTGGTGTATTTTTTTTGCCCAGGTGAGTTTGGCGAGTTGGGAAATTTTCCAACTCGAGCTACCTGCTTTGAAATTTCAACATTGGCTACCACTTTTTGGTAGTCAAAATCCAGACCACTAACTCTTTCTCTCTCTAAAAGTGCTGTCTGACCTATTGAGTATTTCTAGCATTTACTGGGTTTTTTTTAAATGAATGCATTGACAAATGAGGTCTAGGGGATGGCAGCAACATCTCTGATGGCTTTATACGGTTAAGATTTGAGCAGTGGAATTCTGGATAAGTTGTTTCTGTTACATTAGAAGTCACATTTTGAAGTGATAAGCATGTGAATGAAATATATTTGGAGATGGTAACATCTCACAATTGGAAATAGTTGATTTTGGTGATGTAGATATACAGTTTCACAGTACATGACCATTCATTTGCCAATATGCACATCAATTCCACATTTCAATAAAGGGAATTTCAGAATGTGTGGATGGACTGCAAGTCTTCCAGTGTTTTTCTGTATTGGAGATACATCAATCTAACTGTTTTATACAGAGAACAGGGAATAGCTCTGTAATCAGATCTTAAATTGAGAATTACTGAAAACTGGAACCACGTTTTGATAATAAAATTCTATGAATTATTTTATTTCTTTTTGCAAGTACATATTTCTAAATCTGCTCCAGAATAACAAGATACATTTCGCACATTTCTTTACTTACCTTCCCCAGCCAATTTCTGAGAGTCTGGACAGTGAGTGTCAGGAGACTATTCTTTTCATGAGGTGAGGGGGCATTTCCACAATTCTGTTAGCCTTACAACTCATCCACGAGTACTCCAGCAAGTCACTGGGAAAAGATGAACAGTGGGAACCAGGCTATTTTCCCCCACCTAGCTCAATGATGCTGATGCAAAGTATAGATTCTCCCAATTCAGCTAGAAATAGATAGTTTAGACTGGGGATCAAAACTGGGACCTTCCCTATCTGTATATTTATTAATTGAGTCATTTAGTTGTACTTAATGTTCATAAATTCTGTTTCACAACAAACTACATTAGTTATGTGTAAAAATTATCCTTTCAGCATTGTGCGCTAAGAACCCTGATGATCTAGTGATAAATATTTAAATCTATTTTTCTTGCTACTACAATATTATATAATTATACCAAATATTACCTGATGGTCTAGAAGGGTGCATGATTCCTCACCCTGGTAGTAGATAGCTATGGTGTTGTATTGATACTGCTTATGGTGTTAATCAGATACTGCTTACTTTGTGCAATCCCTCCAAGAAAGTACAGAATAATGAAATATAATACTGCCTTCTGGTGGCTTTTCTCTCTCCTCCCAAACCTGCTACTGATTTTAATAGGGTATTACAGTTAATTATTTGGATTTTGGATTAAGTATCTGAAGCTCATTCAAATGTTAATGCTCTTTCCCCATTATCATTTGAGATAGAAAAGCCAACTGTTAACATTTGTTGGTATACATGTGAAATTTATAGACATGTGGAATTTATAGTTGAAATAGAAGAGCTGATTATTGGAAATAGGATATTGTAGCTTTCAAGGTGTGAGTAACACTATCACTCTCAGTTAATGTATTAATACAATTAAAAACACAGCATATTGATCCAAGAGGCATTAGTAAAGTGGTTCAGTAGTATATATAATGATAAGTAAACCAAAGTGCTGCACTGATTGCAGCTACAGAGAGCTTTATACAGTCACCCTATTATGTAGATTACAAATGATAAGCATGGATGAGGGGGTTGGGACAGGTAACAAGTAAAACATTTACAAATTTTAATACAGTAATGAATAAGCTGAATTGTTAATCACATCCACTCTTTTTTTCTATTAACAATAATTGTGAATTTAAAAAATCGTAATAAATGCAATGGAGAAGTCCAGAATATCATAAGGCATTTTCCATCACTAAATTAACAACACTGTGCAACTTTTTAGAATGAATTTCTGCAACACATTTCAAATGAAAAACAGGATTAACAATAATTATAATTCAGTGCAATTAGATCCTGACCATAAGGCATCATAATTATATATGAACTTGTGTGATTGAAATACCTTTCCTCATAAATATGTTATAAATCATTTTTTGAGAGCCTGAGATGATTTATCGTACAGTTTTTACACCTTCTCCCTAGAGAGAACACTGGTCAGACTCAGGGTTCCACTGCGAATTGGAATCTCTTGGCCTGTGGCCTTGCAGTCCTGTAGCACAGTAGAATGATTGTCCATGATCACAGTTTTCAAGGTGAAAGTTAGAAAAGTATTTTAGAAACAGAAAACTGAACACTGTATTTAAATATAATCATACTTCAAAACAAAAGTCATGTGATATTCACTTGCTGGTTGCCAAAAAAGTAACAGTTGCAGGAATTTTATCAGAATAAAAACCTGTAGTGGCATTTCAGAATCTACAATGTGCATTATTAATCAATAGTGCAATGTCACTTGGGAAATTTGTTTAAAGAAAGTAACTAGGAGTGTAGGGGAAGCATAGTGCATCACCTCTGAGGCCTGAATCAAATATAACTCAGACAGAAGACAGATGGGATAAAGATCTTTTACCTTGATTGCTGTGAGGGATTCCAAGTGAAAGATTCAGGTCATTTCAAATCAGGTTCTAGTGGACAGGAGACTGTAGCACAAAACTGGCTCAGCAAGAATACATGAAATAAATGGTGCAATTGTATTCAAGAGTAATTAGTCAGAAATTAACATGAGCACCATTTTGTTTACAGTTAACGAATACAAATTATTCATTCTGAAGGATCTTTGGTTTATATTATTTCACAGGTTGCTGCACTATAGAATACATACTGCAGTATTCTTACTGATTTATAGGTTACATAGTCATTTCAGACACATTGAAGTCCTATAAATCTATATATACCAGCTCTTCACATTATGGCAGGGACAGTAACCAGCAGAAGCAGGATCAATCCTCATCAGAGGATTCAAGATACACGAGGGGAAAGGGAGAGTTAGCATTGAACACTGGCATGAGGTAGTGCTTGGACCTTGTTGGGGCGAGCTCAAAAGGTTTTGTCCCTTAAGGTTAGGCTGAGGAGTATCTTTGGTTTTGAGGGTGGGCAGGGAATATGTATGGATATCTCCAAGCCTTTCCTAGTTTTAGGTGTAGTTAATGCATCATTTGTTTTGCTCTGCGGATGACCCACAGTTATTTTTGTGAGGATTGCTAAATTGCCCCAGGTTTGAGAGGTGTACCTTCTTTCTGTTTCAAATGAAACTTTTGTAAACTTACAAGCTGTGATTCCTTGTCCAGATATAAGTAGGCCAAACAGGCAAGGTATTGGGTCCAAAATAAAAACAAAATATTGCAGATGCTGGAAATCTGAAATAAAAACAGAAAGCACTGTAAAAACTCAGCAGGTCTGGCAGCATCTGTGGAACCAGAAAGAGAGTTAACGTTTTGAGTCCGTATGACTCTGAAGAAGAGTCACATGGACATGAAACATTAATTCTCGCTCCACAGATTTTGCCAGACTTGCTGAGTTTTTCCAGCATTTTCTGTTTTTATTTAAGGAATTGGGTCTCGTGTATTCTGTGGTTTAGATAGTCTTCAGGTGGCTGCTCCATTCTACTTCTCCCCCATTGTCCAGCTCCATAGACCCCCTCATGTGAAGGCACTCTGTCTTTCCTTAATACAATCAGTGCATCTCTAGCAATTACTTTTATTCTTACTCCACAATAACTGTTATATGGTCAATTAAAGATCCACCTGGAGCCCCCTGCTCTTCTGCACCTGCATGTTACCCCTCAGTGACCTGCAGGCACTTTTTCTATGTGGCTGTTGGCATCCAGTTCTATGTTTCTATCACTTCCCTCGATATCAACTTCATCACTTGGATGCTAGACTACTTGTCTGACACCTGCTAAACCTGGTACAAAACCATAGCATTCTGCCTGATTCTTTGTACTGTTTCTCTTTTTTATATTAAAATAATAGCCCTTCACAACAAAAGTGACATTTGTGAATGAAATGGCTACAATTCAGGATGCTTTAGCAACATAATAATTATGAGTAACTGGTAGACAAAAGCTAGCATTGAAGATAACTTCACAACAATTAGAACTTACATTCTGGAAATAGGGGCACAATCGGAGTAAGAACAAAAGTTATTTCTGAAGTGATATGACTAATTTACAACTCCCAAATGAGCTTCAGCATTAGATTCAGTTATAATCATAATGAGAAATTTAAAACATTAGCCATCTCAGTGTAGGTGATTGACAGATGAAAAATGCTTTAAGTAGCAGAGCCTATTTCTCCCTCCCAATGCTGACCAAACAAGACATTAATTTTACTTGCCCTGCCTGATAATTTCAATTATTCATGCATATATAGCACTTAGAAAAGTGTATCAAATCCATAAAATGTTATACTATGAAACCCCGTTATCGAACTATTGTTTTGATATATGCACACATGCACAAAGGAATATGTTAGAAGCAATAATTCATGTTATTTGAGTGGCAACTTACTTTAGACACTTTACCTTGACCACAGCACAGTGAATCTGTGCCAGCATTCACTTGCATTAGACAGTCTCGATCTTCAGCAGCCAATAGTCCCCATTTGCCAAGGGTCAAATATCTTAAAGTTAAAACTATTTTGCAACTTGTTAGGTTGTACTTTCAAATCTCAATTAAGCATGATATACCAGCAACACAAAGGATTAGAAACTTAAGTGTTTTAGTGGATTATGTGTGTGCTGTATGCATAAAACACAACATCATTAGGTCTGCTTCACTGTGACTATCTCCTACAAAAAGGCCACTGGATAAATCAGCCTTGCAATTGTGTTCCATGCTTCTAACGAATGAGTAAGCAGCTGTGAAATGAATATGTGTTATCTAAAGGAATGTTTTGAGGGAAAGAAATCAGACAAGCTAGACAATGGTGGTTGTGATTTGCATGCAATGTACCTCAGTCTTCAATATTTTACAAGAAAATAGTTATCATTGAATTTTCATTGTAAAATTATTAGGTGTCACATGAGCATAGAGTGCAAAAGCAAGGAAGTGAACCTTTATAAAACACTGATTTGCCTCAGCTGGCCAATTTTGAACACCATGGCTTTAGGATGTGAAGGCATTGGAGGAAGTGCAGTAAATATTTCCAGGGATGAGGAACTTCAGTTACGTAGATAGATTGGAGAAACTGGAGCTGTTCTTCTTAGAGAACAAAAGGTTAAGAGGAGATTTGAAAGAAGTGGTCAAATTTATCAGGGGTCTGGACAGTGTACTCTGAGAGAAACTGTTCCCAATGGAGAAAGTGTCTAGAACCAGAAGACACTGACTTAAGGTTAATAGCAAAAGAATCAAAGGCAATGTGAAGAAAAACTTTTTTATGCAGCAAGTGGTTAGGTTCTAGAATGCACAGCCTAAGAGAGTGTGCTGAATGCCGATTCATCATGGCTTTCAAAAAGGTATTGGATAATTAACTGAAGGGAAAGTTTTTCAGGGTTTTAGAGAAAGAGCAAGAGAGTGGAACTAGCTGAGCTGCTCTTGCAGAGAGCCAGCTCAGTCACAAAGCGCTGAATGGCCTCCTTCTGTGCTAAAAATTTTCTATGATTTAGGTGAGACTTGTGTTCCAGACTATAAATGTGGGGATTTTGTGGATTAAATTGAACTACTGCTAGCTCATATTTGCTGGAATCCGAAAATACAGCCCAAGATTCTTTTTTGTGATTTTCCTTTGGTTAAAAGTTGTAAACTGTTTTAACAATCCTAAAGACAAAGTCAATTAAATAGATTTTTTGAAAATGACTAAACTGCACTGTATGATTCATGTCAACAAGGTAACAAAATATAAAATATGCACCATTTCTAATGATTTAATAGTTTAATGTAATAGCCAGTCAATTAGAATATGGATAGAATTAGATATTGGATATTGATGAAATATGTAACAAATATCATTAGTCAATTGAAAATGTGGGGACTGTAACAGCATCATGATGTCATTGTCAACAAAAGGAAACAATGATAAAGCTCTCAAAATAGAAAATACCACGAGTGCTCAGCTGGGGAAAATTTAGTTTTAAAATAGCATTACAATCATTAAACACATATTCTATGTGTTGAAGCTCATAGGAGGACAATGTTAGATGATTGAATTTGGCAAAATAGACTTGCATTGGCAAGAAAACAAGGCATACTTATGTGGTGCTGGTGGCACTGCTGACTTCAATGGCAAGAATATAAAGTAAATGAGCTAGTACCACTACCATTGGCGGCATCAATATTTACTGTCACAGTACTGGAGGCATCAATACCTACCGTAAAAATGTTGGAGGATTGAATACTTTCCTCTACACTACTGAAGTCACCAATACCTACGTTAACAACTGTGTATTGTTCGGTATATGCAAATAATAAAGAGGAGTCAAAGAAATAATAGAATAAAGAAGGCAATAAGCAAAAAAATACAAGGCACAAATTAATATGAAACCAAGTTAAAGGCATCAATTGAATATAAACTCAAGTAATTGCATATTTGGAACTCAATTAATACTCATCAATAAAAAAAATTGGAAGTGGAGGCAATGTGTCAGGACTGTAATATGTGGAACTGTGTGTACAGTGATACTCTCCTAAATTATAACATCTGCAGTAACTGTCTCTGTGGCTTCAGTGACTTTGGCTCAGTCTTTGAGCTTGAATGTGTGTTAGAGACACTCCATCATATAAGGGAAGGGGAAGAATTTCTGAATAGTTTTTGCCAGAGGACACAGTCATAATTCAGAGGAAAACTCAGATGTCGGAAGGGGAGTGTGTGATTATTAGTCAACAGGAAAAGGGTAACCAAGGAGTGACAGAGAAAGAGATCCTGCAGATACTGGTGTTGATCGACAGGTACAATGTACTTGCTACTCATGAGGATAAGGATGCAGGCTGCAGAGCTGACAGCCAGAAAATTGGTGACTTCAGTAGTGTAGAGGAAGGTATTCAATCCACTGTGGAGCAGGAGGCAGTCTGGGGGAAAAGGTGGTGGGAAGGGGGGATGTGGGGATGGGGGAGAGCAGAATATAAAGATTGTAGTCAAAAGGACTCGATAATTAGGGGGATAGATAGCACCCTCTGTAGTCATGACTAAGAGTCCAGAAGGGTGGTGCTGTTTACCTGGTCCAAAGGTAAAGGATATCCTGCAGCAAATGGAAAGGAATTAAAGGGACAAATGGCACAGGGAGGAAAAGGGAAGAAGTCCACTCAAGGGAAAATCAGAAGTTAGGAACCAAAATAACAATTGGAGGACCTTATGGGTTACTACCCAAGCCACATGATAACTGGCATAGAGATTCACAGATCAGAAAGGTGAATGCGTGACTGAAAGATTGGTGTGGGAAGGAGGATTTCCAGTTCACAGAACGCTGGCACCAGTACTGGGTAAGGAAGGAGGTGAACTAATGGGACTGACTCCACCTGAACCAGGAGTGGGACCTGTGTCATAGTGGAAAGTAGAAATAGGGCTGTTGATAGGACTAACTAGTAGGATGAGTTGAGAGTGGGGGAGGGATTTGGTTAAATTAATGCATGTCTGAAGGTAAAAGAAGTCATAGATGAAAGTAATGGTCGGACCAAGGTAAGTAGCAAGGCTAACATAAATAGCAGTTAATAAACAGAAGTATAAAATAAATGCTAATAATTAAGTAAAAGGTACAACTACTTAAGACAAAATATACTGCCTGGGCAGTAAGGCACATAGCATCCAAAATAAAACAAGGGAACTGGAGGCAAAAAAATCTCAAATGATACAGTAATGATAATGCCATTGAATGTCAAGGGCGATGACACAGGTTATGGAGTTTTTTCTAATTTGTGGAGGATTCCTTCCTTACCCAGTATAAAATGACCAACAAGAGAAGGAACATTGCTGAATCTAGTAAGGTGAAATGAACCAGAAGAGATGTAGAAGCAAGTGTAGGAGAACATCTAGGCAACAGTGATCACAATGTAAAAATGTTTATCTTACTGAGAATGACATAAATAAGACAAAGACCAAAATAATAAATTGAAAATAGCTGATCTTGAGGGATAAGAATAAAACTAAGGAAAATAAACTATAAAAAATTTACTGACATAAAATAGCAGTGAGAAACATTTCAGTGATCAATAGGGTCCAGTAGAGATATATCCCACCAAGACTAGGAACAAACTAGCTAGTAATGACACACCATGGATGAATAAAAAAAAAGGGTAGAACTGAAAATAAAGAAAAAGATATATGTTAAGTACATGGACAAATGAGAGAATGACATATGGGAATATAAAAAGGTTTGGAAAGAAGACAAAAGCACAAATTAGAAGGCAAAAATATACTACAAAATTAAATTATTTACAAACATAAAAATAAATAGTAAAGCATTCTATAGACTCATAAATCACAAAAGAAAACTCACAACAGGAATAGAGCCACTAAGAGATATATGTGAAACTCATAAATAATTACAGCGTATTTACCAGGGAGATTAACATGACAGACATGACACCAGAAGAAAAGATATATTAAAAAATTAAGATATTTAAGCTAGAATGGGATGAGGGGAGATAATTGGTTAACTAGTCAAACTTAGAGAGGATAAACCTCCTGGATGGATCCATGCATACCAAAATAAGTTAGGGAAGAGAAAGCTGAAGCACAATCACAGATATAAAATTATTCAGACAGGGAACAGTGCCAGAAAACTTGCAGACAGCTAATATGATAATTACATTATAAAAGGGAGATAGAACAAATCCAAGGAACTTTAGGCCAGTTGGCATAACATCAGTATATGGAAAAGATCATGGAATGCTTAATCAGTGATTCAACAGAAAGTGTTAAAGAAATTGAAAATATAATAAAAAAAAGCATGGATTTCAAAAGGGCAGATCATGATTGACCTTACTGAATTTTTTGAAGAAATAACAGAAAGGATAGACAATAGCAACGGAGTAGACACAAGATATTTGGATTTTCAAAAGGCCCTCAAGATGGTACTGCATATAGTAGACTCATGACTCAAATCAGAATATGAGGGTCAGGGGACCAGTAGCAGAAAGGATAGCAAGCTGGTTACAAAACAGAGAAGAGTTAAAGATAGCTACACAGATGATAAATGGTGGATAGTGATGTTCCACAAGGATTGGTGCAAGGAAATAAATGTCTAAATAGAGTAGATGAACAGAGGGATATGAAGGTGGAAACAGGTATACAGGTTAATAAGATCTTTAAAATGCAAAAAAAGCATTCGGGTTCAATTCTAAAGAGACAGAAATGAAAAGCAGAGAAATTACATTAAACTTGTACAGATCCCTGGTGGTGTACTGTGAACAGTTCTGATCTCTGCATTATATAAACAACATAGTGGCAGTGAAGAAGGTGAAACAATGTTATACTAGAGTGATACCCGAACTGACAGATTATATCTGAGCAGGCGAGGGCTCCTTTTTCTAGAAAAGGACAACTCCTTTTCTAGAGAAAGGAGCCCTCGCCTGCTCAGCAGTGGCCTTATAGAGGTTTGATAGGGTAGACAGACACTTACAGGCAGACAAAACTAGGGGCCATAAGAAAAAGATAGCCACTAATAAATCAGGTAGGAAATTCTGGAGAAACTTCTTCACTCAGGATGGTAAGAGAGGTTGCAGCAAATAGCACTGATGCATTAATGGGAAAGTTAGATAAGCATGAGGGACAAAGGAATAGAAGGATATGACACTGGGGTTAGGATTTGAGGGGTGTCAGGAGGCTTATCTGGAACAGAAACACCAACATGGATCCATTGGGCCAAATGGCCTGTTTCTGTGTAACACTATGTAATATATATTTAGAGGGCACCTTCAATATGGTAGACATCTTAAGGGGTTTTAATGATGTGGTGGGGATAGGGGAGAATAATAAAGGAACAATAAAAATGCATCAGAGGTGAGTAAGTGAAAATTTGGTTTTCAGAAGGTTTTTGAAAGTCTAGAGAGAAGTGAGGGGGGGTTTAGTGAGAGAATTGCAGAGACTAGGGCTGACTCCGTTGAAGGATTTCTAAGCATTCATAAGGCAAACAGAGTTGGGATGCACAAAATAGCAAAGCTGGAGGAAAGAAGAATGCAAGAGGGGATACTACAAAGCTAAAATAAGGCAAAGCTATGGAAAGATTTGCCGATAAGGAGGATTATAAATTCAATGCATTGGGGGTACAGCAAGTTATTGTAGATCAGTGAGGGTCAGGTAATGAGCAATTGGGACTCAGTGCAGAATAGAATATGGTCAGGTGAAATCTGAACAAGTTGGAGTTAATGGGCAGAATTTTCCATTTGTCGGGTGGGTGGGCCTGACCCAATCGCAGGCAGGCACGGAGCCACTGGCGAACTGGGCCGTGCCGCCATTTTGCGCGAGTGGGCCAATTAAGGCCCGCCCAGCGCATTTCACACTCCCATGGAGAGCAGGATTTTCAAATTTGCGGTGGGAGTGTACAGACCAATTCCAATGGGGTACCAGCAGTCTGTATAAAGAGAGGCCAGGCAGCCTCCTTTAGGCTGATGACCATGGCCAGCTATAGGTGCAGGGGGTCTGCATAGCAGGCTCTGGAGGAGGGCAGGCCAGAGGAGGAGGACAGGCTGCAGGGTAGGCCAGTGGGGAGCCAATGTGCCCCTCGTTTCTCTGATGCCTGCCTGGCTGCCCTTCTCGAGGAGGTGGCAGCACATGGAGGGGTCCTGTTTCCCGAGGATGGGAGGAGGAGGGCCCCCCACGTCACGAAGCGGGCCTGGCAGGAGGTGGTGGAGGTGGTCAGCTCCCAAGATGCTGTCCGTCGAACAGGGACCCAGTGCCGCAAGCGCTTCAATGATTTGCTGCACGCTGGAAGGGTGAGTACCATGTTGACCTTGGCCATTTAACCCAGCAGGTAGCCTTAGCCTTTGAGGCCACCCCCCATGTCTTAGTGTCGTTACTGCATTGGGCATTTGGTGCACGCTAGCTGGGCAAACAGATAGTGACCATGCTCACATCAGCCTTAGTGGTTGATGAGAAGATGGGTTCTCCCCACAGCATATGTTGGTGTTTGTCACATTTGAGTGGTCTGGGAGCAACCTGCAGGAGAGGCAGCTAGGTACGTACTCAGAACTCCAACACATGTCTTATCGATGGTGATGAGATGGTGGAAGGGGAACCTCAAGGTGTCGTAGCCAAGAGCCATCTGCTGGCCTTGGCGCCGCACCTAGTTGCACCTCCTCGCCATGGGCGCTAAGACCCCTGTGTTATTGAAAGTGACAGACGCCGAATATGTCCAAGGTGGCCGTTGCGGGAGGGGGTTGGGAGCAGCCGTACCATCTTCTGGTGACTGATCATCAGTAGTGTGGACAGGAGCCGCTGGAGACCTCAGATGGGCCACTGTGGTTGGGGTGCGGCATGCCCGTGCAGAGTATATGAGCGATCAGCCTCAGTAAATGGTGTTCTCTGTTCTGCAGGCGAAAACTGAGCACAACACCCAAGAGTGTTTGCGCACTGGTGGTGGCCAGGCTATGCTGCACACAGTGACCCACTTCGAGGAACAGGACATGGAGCTAGAAAGAAGCCAAGCGGCCAGGTTGGCAGGTGTCGGTGAGGCTGGGGTGCAGCGGCCAGGTATTTGAGGCCCACGGTTCCATCCACTCTGTCTTTCCACCATCCAAAGCACTGATGATTGCTGCAATCGCTAATGCAGCAACACTGCTCATTCATACACTGATACAGTCAAACATGTGGGTCATACACAAAGGTCCCTCGGTCCCTTGAGGCTGCACGTCTCTAGCACCTTCCAAAGTCACCTTATCCCATTTCTGACCACTATCCCCATGGCCTAACATGCCATGGCATTGCTGCTGCACATCCAAATACTTATTGCATCTTAGGAGGGTTTATACCTCCACCACGCTTTCAGCCAGTGTGTCCCACATTACTCTGTCCAAAAGGTCCTCAGCACCTCACCTGTCAACCTCATGGCACTCAACATAAATCAATGCCACTACGTTAGTTATCTCTCCACCAAGGGGAAATGTTGCCTTCTGTCCACCCGGTCTATGCCCCTCATAATGGTATGAAGGTCAATAATTTGACCTATCAATCTCCGGTGCTCCACAGCAAATGTCGTAAGTGTATGTAATGTTTCCTCATAACTCCAACTCTCCAGGCCAGCATGCATCCTGGTCAGGAACCTCTGCACTCTCTCCACTCCAATGCCATCCCTCCCATGAAGTGCAGGTCACAACTGAATGCAGAAGTGTAGCTGTGGCTTCGACAGCGTTTTCTGCACTTGCAACATGACCTCCCATTTCCTGCATTCTATTCCTCGGCTAATAAAGGCAAGTCTGGTTTTTACCTTGAGAAACGCCTTATGTTCCTGTTCTGCTATCTTAGCAAGATCCCTGTAATCGTCCTAACTTTCCATGGTCTTACCATTTCTCCTGTATTCCCATACCTTGTTTGTTTTGCCCAAGTGCTTAACCTCAAACTTATCCACATAACATTCCATGTGGCATTCCTTAGGCCATCTGACCAGCATGTCTGTATGCGCGCGTAATGTTTGGGCCTCCTCTTGACTATTTACCACCCCACCAATACCCGTCTCCTTAGGCTTTTGAAGGTTGAGCACATTATGAGCCTGGGGGGAAAGGGATGAATTGTGTTACTGACTGAACGCTAACTGATGCACTTGTTGTTAATCTCAGCATCATCACTACATGGCCGCCAGGAGGACGTCCAGAGTCCCGCTTCCACACCTGAGGGGCGTCAATTGGCACGAGCATCACATCATTTCAGTGAGCCAGGCACCAGTGCATTGACTACCACATCGGTGGGGAATATAACGTCAGCTAGTATCCCGGGGCACAGTGGAGAGGGCACTTCACAATCGCTGGAGGAGACGGCATGGACAGAGAGTGCCGATGGCGCCAACAACCGGAGGACTACAGGGAACCAGGTACATGCTGAGTCGGGCTGTGATGTGCCACCTCTGGAGATGTCAGCCATGCAGCAGCTGTAGGACAAGCGGCTGGGTGCGCGGGAGTATCTGGCAGGGTTGCATGAGAGTGTGCTTCACTTGGTCACTGTGGTGCAGGAATCCAGGCAGAATGTCAGTGATGGCATGAACCTCAGGACAGAGCGTCAGGCTGACTTGCCTGGTCCCAGCGGAAGTGCATGATGGTCAATGCACATCTGAACAGAGTATCTGTAACCTGCTTGACACAAGTGCGGACATCTGATTGGGAGACACCACAAAGATCACCCATCGAGCCCTGGAAGGAGCCAGATGCGTAGAAGTGGAGGGCAAGTTAGAGATGCTGGCATGGGGTGTCCACCCACACAGTTAGGAGATATCTCAGGGCCAATCATCTGACAGATGTAGTTGACTGCTTCCCTTGACAGTGGGAGCCTCCTTTGGCACTGCACCTCAGTCATATTGAGGTAGCTGCTTCTCCGCCTGTATACCCTGACAGCAGGATAGTGGCGTCTTCTGTGGCCCCTCCCACCCTGGACAACCTCTTGGACCTGCGCCCCTTGGGCCTGCGCCTGGCCTCCCAAAGGTGGCTCCCCTGGAGGCTGATTGTCCAGTCCTGGCCTCCTCCTTATTCTAGCCCTCCCTTCATCCTCAGAGGAGCTGCCTCCAGTGAAGACGTCAGAACCCAAAGCCAGGCTAAATGGAGCTTCTGGAAAGCTGCACGCCCGATAAAGATCACTGACTGCAGAGTGCTGAGCTGAAGCTTCATAGTACAGAGGACTGCTGGAAATCGATCTGAACTGCTACCGATCACACAGGCAAGTTTAAAACACTTGCTGCAATAAATACTTCACAAAAAACATTGGCAACCCCACTGAGCCCACGTATCTCGCCCGTGGATGGGTTTTGTTAAAAAATCACCCGCCTGCCCGTTGCGCCCATGCACCGAGCTGAAGATCGCACAGGCGCCTCAAAATTGGTGTCAATTGCTGAGTTAAAGGCCTTAACAAGCTCTTTAATTAATGATGGGCGCGCGTCACACTTCATCGTGTGCCCGCCCAGCTAAATTTCGCGATGGCTTGCGGTGATGTCAGGACGCTCGCCCGACATCAGCGTGCGCCATTTTAAGCCCGCACGTTGTCCAGAAAATTGTGCCCAATATGTTCGATGAAAAATGGGAGACTGACAAAAAGTGATAAAAACATTGTAAAGGATGTAAACAAACTTGGTGATGGAATGAAGTTGAGTTCTGGGTCAAACAGGACTCCAAGGTTATGTATGGCTTGGTTCAGCCTGTATATGGACACTGACAACATCCCGGCTGGAGCACTGAAGGCTTGTGTTCCAGAACTAGCTGCACTCATAGCCAAGCTGCTCCAGAACATTTACCTGATAATGCAAAAAATGTCAGGTATGTACTGTCCACAAAAAGCAGGACAAATCCAATCCAGACAATTTCTGCCCTATCAGTCTACTCTCCATTGTTGGAAAACCACAGAATGTGTCACTGACAGTGTTATCAAGCAGCATTTATCCAGCATTAACCTGCTCACCAATGCTCATTTTGGGTTCTGCCAAAATCACTTCGCTCCAGACCTCATTACAGCCAAACATGGACAAAAGAGCTGAATATTCAAGAGCTGAGGTGAGAGTGACCATCCTTGATATCATGGAAGCATTTGACCAAGCAGGGCATCAAAAAGCCCTGGCAAATTTGTAGTCAATGGGAATTGGGGCAAAAAGGGCCACAAAGCAAGATAGTTATGGTTATAACAGCCCTAACCTCTAAGGCTCAGGACATCACTGCGGGAGTTCCTCAGGGTTGTCCCTTATGCCCAACCATCTTCAGTTGCTTTATCATTGACCTTCCTTCCATTGTAAGGTCAGAAGTGGGGATGATTGCAGAGTGTTCAGTAATATTTGCAATGCATTTGATACTGAAGAAGTCAATGTTCGCATTCAGGAAGACTTGGACAACATTTAGGCGTGGGCTGAAAAGCGACGAGTAACATTCATGTCACAAATGCTAGGTAATGACCATCTCCAACAAGAGAGAACTAATATCTCTCCTTGATGTTCAACTGCGTTCCATCGTTGTATTCCCCCACCATCAATATACTGGGGGTAGCATTGACCAGAAACTTAACTGGACTAGCCATATAAATAAAAACAAAAAAACTGCGGATGCTGGAAATCCAAAACAAAAACAGAATTACCTGGAAAAACTCAGCAGGTCTGGCAGCATCGGCGGAGAAGAAAAGAGTTGACGTTTCGAGTCCTCATGACCCTTCGACAGAACTTGAGTTCGAGTCCAAGAAAGAGTTGAAATATAAGCTGGTTTAAGGTGTGTGTGTGGGGGGCGGAGAGATAGAGAGACAGAGAGGTGGAGGGGGGCGGGTGTGGTTGTAGGGACAAACAAGCAGTGATAGAAGCAGATCATCAAAAGATGTCAACGACAATAGTACAATAGAACACATAGGTGTTAAAGTTAAAGTTGGTGATATTATCTAAACGAATGTGCTAATTAAGAATGGATGGTAGGGCACTCAAGGTATAGCTCTAGTGGGGGTTTTTTTTAAAATTTTTTTTATAATGGAAATAGGTGGGGAAAACGAAAATCTTTATAATTTATTGGAAAAAAAAAGGAAGGGGGAAACAGAAAGGGGGTGGGGATGGGTGAGGGAGCTCACGACCTAAAGTTGTTGAATTCAATATTCAGTCCGGACAATTCAACAAAGATTTTCCTTTTCCCACCTATTTCCATTATAAAAAAAAAACCCACTAGAGCTATACCTTGAGTGCCCTACCATCCATTCTTAATTAGCACATTCGTTTAGATAATATCACCAACTTTAACACCTATGTGTTCTATTGTACTATTGTCGTTGACATCTTTTGATGATCTGCTTCTATCACTGCTTGTTTGTCCCTACAACCACACCCGCCCCCCTCCACCTCTCTGTCTCTCTATCTCTCCGCCCCCCACACACACACCTTAAACCAGCTTATATTTCAACTCTTTCTTGGACTCGAACTCAAGTTCTGTCGAAGGGTCATGAGGACTCGAAACGTCAACTCTTTTCTTCTCCGCCGATGCTGCCAGACCTGCTGAGTTTTTCCAGGTAATTCTGTTTTTGTTTTAGCCATATAAATACTATGGCTACAAGAGCAGATCAGAAGCTGAGAACTCTGTGCTAAGTAACTCACCTCCTGACTCCCTAAAGTCTGTTCAGCATCTACAGCAGTATGATGGCTTGCCTGAATGAATACATCTCCAACGACACTGAAGCAGCTCAACACCATCCAGGACAAAGCAGCTTGTTTGATTGGTTTCCCATCCACCATTGTGGTAGTAGTGTGTAGTATCTACAAGATGCACTGCAGCAACTCACCAAGCCTCCCTCGACAGCACCTTCCAAAGCCACAACCTCAACCACATGGAAGGACAAGGGCAGCAGACATTTGGGAACATCACCACCTGTAAGTTTCCCTCCAAGCCACAAACCACCCAAGCTTGAAACTATATTGCCATTCCTTCACTGTTGCTGGGTGAAAAACCTGGAAATCCCTTCCAAACTGCACTGTGGGGTATCTATACCACATGGACTGCAGCGGTTCAAATAAGGTGACTCACCACCACTTTGAGATTTAGGAATGGTCAATAAATGCTGGCCTTGACAGCGATACTCACAGCCCATGAACAAATAATAAAAAGTGATATAGGTACTGGTTGCCTGTTTTTTCTGGCTACAGTTAGACTAAACATTCAGACCATATCTCATTTTAAATAGGGCAGTAATACAGTTTTCTGCTTACTGGCCTGTATGATCTTTTCTCAGCTATCAGGTAATAATATGCATCTCATCTTATTAACACTTTTATCTTGTGAATCTTTACAATGTCTCCTTGCCCACTTTCAGAGAGTAACAGTCAAAGTTAATGAAATTGAAACTTATTGTTCTTATTACAATCTGACCAACAAAATTGCAAGAACCCAGCAAAAACTATTTTTCCTTAGCAATGCAAACCTCAATAAAACAGTGACATTCCTCCATTTGCAGTGAATATAAAACTACTGATGGGGTCTTGTGGTATAGTGGGTAGCATCCTTGCCTCTTTGCCAGAGGTCTGGGTTTGAGTCCCATCCCACCCTAAGACTTGATGGCCAAGTTCGTAATGCAGCCAAGCAGATCAAGTATCAATCTGCAAATCCTTCCAACACACATTAATGGCAGGTGGTAAGAATAGAAGAGATTTCTGCTCAGCCATGTAATGGAAAGAACATTGGCGCCTCTACCATCACTATCCATTGCTCCAGCATGTAAAAGCAACAGCAACTCGGAGTCCGAGTGAAACGTAACACACCATCTTATAACTATTCAGGATTGAAAGGACTGCTTCATGACTGATTTGCAAATCCAATACAATAGAATTGTTTTAAAGTAAGAGATGATCAAGATTGATTATTCTATCAGAAGCTTGTCTGGTTATGTAGCAAGTTTTGAAAAGTGAAAATGCTGAACACAGAATTTAAAGATATCTAGTTTTGTTACATTCTAATTTTAAACATTTATTTGAGCTTTATATCTATGTTTTAAGATGATTATCCTTCACCTTATTTGCAATTGTGTAAAATAATCATCCTTCTGAACAAATGGAACTAAGTTCACTAGTTTTGTAATTTCTAATGGACATTGTCATTCCATGCAAAATAATATTTCAGTAGTAGGTGCGCAACCAATACCACAAAATAAGTGACAAATGAGGTAATGTGCACATATTTGTACGGGTGATTGAACTGCTTATTTATGTGCGACATTAGATACATTTTATTGGCAATTAAGGGGATAAGGAGAAGCAAACAAGAAGGAATTACAAGGGTTTTTAAATTTTGTTTTACCTTCCTTATGTATGTCCACCATTAGTAGACCCATCCCATTGTATAAAAAGCTGTCCTGCTAAGTTGTAACAGTTTTACAGCTGTAAAACCAATTTCTTCTTTTCTATTATTGTTTTGTACACATGTTTGAATTAAATAGCAAATGGAAATGGGCCCATTTATATTAACTGTACAAATAAAGTGGATAAATATTAAGTTTTAAAAAATGCTAGTTGTAGAAAAAACAATCACATGAAAACTTGAAATAGTGCTACAGTTGAATCATGATAAACTATGCCACTTTATAATGCTTAGCTGAGATTAATATTTCTGTAAACTTCAGTCTACCACAGGAAAGTCCATAGATATATATGCCACAAACATGTATTTGTTACTTAGGTGCCCAGGAAATCAACAAATATAACCTTTACATGGAACCATTCTAAATTGTGCTGCTACCTTCTCGGGAATTGCACCACTCCAAAGAAGCTGGATAAAATGGAGAGAATTGCAATTTTGAACCAGGATTTTGTCAATTTTGAACCAGGATTTTGTAGTTAAATATTTCCTTGAAAAATAAATTCTGCTTAACTCGAGTTGAAAGGGACATAGTTGCTTATGCCTGAACTCTATGCTTGGCTCTATATATTTACGTGCTGCTGATTTTATAGTTAAAACTAGTAGGGTCAACCTTAACAGCAAAGTACAATACAGTCAAACCAAGTGAGCTTTAAAAATTGTTCAAAGGAACATGGCTATCATCATATAGTTAGTACATAATTTTAGCAAAGCCTTGAAAGAAGTGCAGTTAAGCAATTAGTGCAGAAATAGCACTGTTTCGCAAATTGAATTTGGCATTACAAACTGCTCATTTTGCAGAGTAGTCACAGAAAATAAATACACAATAAAGATCGTGCTGTGGTAGACATTGTGTCTGGTGCAGTTAGAATATTTTCTGACAGGCATGGCATAGTGTGGCAATGGAAATCTTGAAGACGGTTGTTCCTGGAATAAAGACTGTCCAAAAACTCCCAGGTGATACACTGATATACCTTTAATTGTCTCCAATCATTGATGTTCTATACCTTGACTTTGAATTTGTGATCCCCGAATATCAAGCAGCTGAGGTTTTAGAGAGGGCAAATAATGCAATATGACAGCTGCTTATAAAAAAAATTATCTTGGGACATTGAAATACTTCATATGAAGTGCAAATTTAGAAAAATAGCAATTGTGATTGCCATTGTTGTTAGACAGGAGGCTGATCAGAGACCCACTACTTAAGCATAGTTGATGGGTCTGCAACGACTCTCTGAAGTATCGTCCAGGGAGCAAAAATTATGAAATAATTCATACAGTAAATGGTGAGGAAGAACAACAAAGCAACTCGTGTATGAATAATGCATTGCAAATCGAAGAGCAGTTTTATTCTTATTTTAAATGATGTAATCTTTGAACAGAAGCCAAATCATCTATCTGTTAAGTTTGCAGCAAACCCATCTGATCATGCTCTACTGTTCTAGTGCCAAACAGAATATTCATTTTAAGACTGACTCTTACTGCAATCTGAGTTTTAATTTTGATTTACAAATGTGAACTTGAAACTAACAAAAACAAAGCAAATTTACTGATTTCAGTCACCTGAATAAACCTCTACCTCCTTAGTGATGTTACATATTTCTAGTACATTTGCCATTTCTTCTTGTTCAAAGGGGATGTATTTATCATCAAAATATGTTATCTGATAGTTGTCCGCCTTATCTCTCAGGCAAAGGCTGGTATGGGTTTTGGGTAAGCTAAAGAGGTGAATGAAAGAAATAACAAAGAAAAAATATGATTAAATAGCAAAAAAAAAGAGGGTGCTATATTGTAGCAAAATTGCATCAGAATTAATTGCAAGGATGGCAGAATTTCACTAACGGTATTAGATATATATCACCTTATGTAAAAATAGAAGATACTTTCTTCCCCTCAATGGCTTTTATATTTTGTTCAGACTATTTCTAACAGAAAATTAATTATTCCACATTTGAATCAGTCCTAAGTTCTCTTATTATGAAGACGACATTCGTTTTTTAGAAAATAAACACAACCATGTGCTAAACAGAATTAGTAAATATTGTGCTGCCTGATAATCAGTGATGTCAGTGATTCTCTAATTTTTCCCTGTAGGACGATACAAGCACCTGCACCAACTTCATCCAGCAGCAGCTGTGTGGAAAAAGAGTCATTTGATTGGATATGCAAATCTAAATGATCCAATCATATATTTAGAACCAAAATTCTCAATCCAGTTAAATGGAGCTATTCTGAAGCAACCATTAACATAACATCCTCACAAGATATGGAACAGATGATCCAATGTTTACTTACAGGTTTTTTGCATTTAAAAAAAGAACTTACTCAGGTTAAGGAGGGAAAGTGATATGCTATGCAATTAGATTAAAGTTCAAAATCCATTTTTGAAATAAGTTTGGATTTTAAAATCATAGTTTATCCCTTTTTAACCTGCAAAGCCTGCACTGCTGGAAAAAGTTGGTCATAAATCTATGCAAAATTATTTAAGAAGCATGCACCGTAGAACTGTTTATAAGTATATTTTTAAACCTTTCAGTGAGCACTCTGAATTCGGAAAATGTACTTCTGCAGTTGGCTCATGAAAGCGCAATTGCAAATCTAAATTTCCCATAAAAATCCCACAATGCTGGCAAACCTTTTTGTATCTCACTTCAAAAGGCCAACTTAGATAGTGATCTTAGATAACACCAGTGTCATCCTACCAGAGAATGCCCAAATTGTAGCAATGAACATAACTAATGAAATCCTACTAAACAGCACTTCAATTTGATGTTGGATTTCCTTGTCCCAATATTCAGCTCTGCCTATTTTACCCCACCTTCCTATCATTCATTTTTTAACGTTTTCAGGGAGCTTTCTTAAACTCCAGCACATTTGCACACATTAGAATGATGAGCATGTTCACAGTAAATTAAGTTATTGATTTACTGCCAAAAATTAAAATAGACTGTTTTATTGTATTTTTAATCCAATTCCCTCGTAGCTTTTGGTTTCCCATTAAGACAGTTTCAATAACATGCCCAGTTAAACAATTGAATGATTACATCAGTGTTGGCCCACACCTTGGCCCCATGCACTAAAACACAATTCCAGGGCAGGACTTTCCGGCTCTGCCAGTCGCCGGGATCATCCGGTCCCGCCAGAAGTCAAAGGACTTTTGGTCGGGCTGCTGCATCCCCCGTGGTGCATCCTACCATGCCAGGGCCAGAAAATTCCGGCCTTAGTTTTTCCTTCTCCATTAAAATTCATTGGTACTAAATTCTTGACAAATGTGGCAAGATGAGAAACAATGCCACCATCAAGGTGCTAAATTAGATTTTATATCAAGGAATTAAATACGGACAGAATTTGTGTGATCCCTTCCAGTCCGTAATCAGGATGTTTGTTTGTGAGCTGTGTATATTTCCTTATTCTTAGTGATTTTTCCTAATTTAAAGTAAATTCCAGCTTCAAGCATTTTGGTGATTTTAAAAATAAAGAAAGGTATTTATCATTACTCACTTGTCCCGGTTGTTTGAAACGCAATATCTCAATCACTCATCTCACTCTGACTATCACACACACACAAAGATTAAGTATAGGTGAAGTTAAAGCCATAATTATAAAAATAGAAATGATAATTGAGTCTCTGTGTCAATGCAGTCATAATGTCTTCTTAGTTGAGTTGATACTTTATTAGAATAAAGGTCTTTTAGAAACAAAGGATTCTCATGAAGCTGCGAAGCCTCTTGGAGAGGATTAGCCAGGAGATTGGTTCTCAGGTGGATTTGGAAGCTGGAACAAGTACAGTAATTTGGCTGCATTAGAAGACTTCCAGCTATGATTGTTCAGCTGTTTCAGATGTTTCTCCCTGCCAGATTTGCTTTGTTCAGGTTATATTATACTGCAGTCTCTGAAAATTAGTTTCAATTACAATGCAGTGTTAACACTTCTGGAGTCCAGAGCGCCATGATACAGTGGCAGTTGACAATAGTCATTCACTGTTATCGATGCCCCAACTTGAGCTCAAATATTTTCCTTTGTTCAATCTGGCACTCAGAGACCAACAGTGTAGAGATCCCAAATTCCTCAAACGCTGGTTCATTCTTAAACAATGAGATGTTTAAATTTCACAGGTGGTTACACAGTACCCTTACTCAGGTACATGTTTAATTAAATGTTGGCCACAGAATCGAATACTGCCCATGGTTTAAATACCCATTGTCCCAAGTTAAGTTGCAACCATCCTACCAGGTTTTGTTGGCACTTTCACAAAATATGATCTTACAGTCTGTAATATTCAATATCCTAATGCTTGTATTGAATATAAAGTATACTAACAAGGGGTAAATTGCTTTATTTAAAATGGGCTTAGATGGCCATTTGCAGAAAATCCACATTCTAAATAAGATTTGTTTTTAATTTGGAAAATTCTGTTTGCAATACTTTGGTGGTCTTATAAAGGCTTCATCTTTGTAAATTAATAAGCAATTTGTTCTAAGTTGTGGCTGCTCAATAATTATACATATTGGGGGAAATTTTAACATACCTGACCCGTCTGGTGCAGGTGAACTGACAAGAGCACAGGGAATACGAAAGTCGGACTCCCCTACACATTGTGGAGTTTTAAATAACAATTTCTACATTGGGAAGTGAGCTTGATTGTCCGACTTGGTTTCCAGTTCAATAGGGAGTAAGTATCGAGGTGGCCCTGGGGAAATGGGGGCAAAGAAATCAGAGGCCGTGGGTGGGGGAGGTGGTGTTGATGGTGAAGACTGGAGATCTTGGTAGTGGGGTAGTGGGGGGGATTGTTGGAGAATGGAAGCGTTGGGCAGCAGGAATGGTTTTCAAAGCAGGCACACTGGATCCAGCAGGTAAGTGGGAAAGCACTTACCTTCTGATCCAGCACTCCCTCACCTGGGTTGAGCTGCCAGCTTTCCTGGGGCACAAGAAACCTGGCTGTCCAATGTTAAATTTCAATGTTAAATAGCAATCAAGTACAGAGCCTCAACATAATGTTTAAAGTGCTAACCCACTGCCTTGGAGTAGGGTTGATTGCTCTCCCACTCAACCTTTGTTAAAACTGGAAGCAAGTAGGTTGGCTTTCAGACTTTTAACACTTTCAATCTCCCATTATGTCAAGACATCTGTATCTTTTCTCAGGTGGATTACAAGGTTACATGGATTACTGTATTTAACAGGCATAATTTTCAGTAGTGTGAATCAACAACAAATACTGAAGTATCAAATTCACAAATCGAAGCAGTTCAAATATGTCCTTTATCCAGCGAACTTGTAATTTCAGATCAGCTTTGAACTGAAGTAACCAACACCTCAAAAGTTTTAAATAATCCATAGACAAATGCATTCATACTGAAAATAAAGACAATTCAAAGCAAGGAAAATATTAAAGCCCTCCCAGAATAAAACAGAAATATTTTCTCAGTTACACATCGGGTTAGAAAAAGATCCATAGACATGTTCATGTTTCCACAGAGATAACTACCACTTCAAGCTCAGTAATGAAACACCAACATGGCATCAGTTTGGAGAATATCTGACAAACTACTGGTTCTTGTCTAATGCAATCCAACCATCTAGAAATCCTTCACTCTTATCACCAAGACCAAAGAATGTTATCATAACAAAAACTAGTTACATGATTTGTAATATTTAGGATTTAATTAGGATGGATTAATCATCAAGTACAGTTTGTGCCTTGGAGCTTACACTCCAATCAAGTATCTACCTAAGTCTATAGATAAAATCTAAAGAAAAACTGAGGCCCAGTCACTTCTGCACAGATAATGTATTAATCAAGCTTACTTGTGTTTTTGTACATAGCAGTATGTAAAGTGTAGTACATCACAGCATATTATAGAGCATACTGAATAATTTTAGCAGCATCCACCTGAGCATTTGGAAGTTGTGGGGAAAAACAAATCAGTTAAAGGTTAGAAAAAGTTTACTGTACAAGGTTGATTTTTGTTGTTGCAAATCTTCAATGAGAATATCTAATGACAAACCTCCGCACACCCAACAGAGAAGGAAGGGGAATTAAGATTCTCAAAATGAGAATGAATTACATTTCAAAAAAGAAATTAGATTGCGCCAGCCTACCAACACAAACTGGGTACAGAGAATGATTCTTGCACTGGAACTAGGCTTGCATCCTGGTAGAAAATATGAGGTTATTGCCAATCTTACAGCGGAGCAGAAAGTTTGCACAGTGTATGATGATGGTACTGAAATTACAAACTGAGCTAAGGTTTTCAAAGATTTGATAAATTGGCGAAACAAGATTCATTCAATGTTATTAATAGTAGCAACCTGCATTTATATAGTGCTTTTAATTTAAAAAACACACATCAGAGCATTTTACAAAGGGAAAGAGATGAATATTGAGAGGCAGTGAAGGAATTTAGGGATGGGAGAACAAAAAGTAATTCTTTAGGGGGCTTTAAAAGAGGTATGAAATTGGATGAAGAGACCGAAGTAATTTGTGGACAGGGGTGTAATGGCTGTAAGGTTGACCTGGAATATAGAACTGAGAAGACAGGGAACAAGACATCACCCAGGATGCAAGTGAGGGCATATGGCCAGAGAAATTTCCCACAGTTTTACAAAGCCATTTGGAAATTTGAGGAGGAGGATGTTCAAACTAATTTGTTCAGTTTTAAGGAGCCAGTGAAACTGGGGAATGGTCAAGGTCCTAATGTTCAAAGGAGAGGGATCTGAGCCTCATAGTTCTGTATTAAATTAAGTTTATGCAGGGTGAAGGCTAGTCAGAAAAAACGTATCCTGAAGGAGTGAGCATGAATGAAAGATTCCAGCAGCAGGGACTAGTGAAGTAATGGTGCAAATGACTAATGTTCTGGAAGTGGAAGGTAGTGATCTTGGGTGCATAAACAATGTTGGGAAGAGGGATCAGCTCCAGGTCAAACAGAACATGAGCTCCATTTTGGTTTAGATGTTTTATATGTCTAAGAAGTAAAAAAGTGTCGAACACATTTACATAACTCTATCTACTGCCACCGCAATGAAACAGGAAGTCAGTGCCACTGACATCATTAGTGTACGCCTGGAACAGGAAGTGGAAACCCACTCTGCTCCAGTGCTACTGACATCATTGTTGTGGGCCCAGGTGAACGTTCACCACCCACTTGCTCATCTTGCTTGCTGGCCTACTCATCACTTTGCTTCTGCCCCGCTCCCAACCAGTGAAGACTGAAATCCTTAATCATGGTGAAAAAAAACATATTTTACTCATGCTGCACTTGTTTAAATATCTTTATATTGCTCAATATTACGGATGGTCCTATTCTTTGATGCAAGCAGCTATCTGTGACTGGCAGCGATGTCACAAGCACTGCAACTGCATGTTCAGTGAATGTGCCCTGCAGTTGTGGCGGCAGCAAACGCAACCTTTATTTAAATACCCTTGAGTTCATGAGTCCCACTAGCTGTATCACTGGCAGCAAATCTCAGGCAGATATCTCAAGCTTATCAATGATGTAGAAACAACAAAGAAAAATAAATTTTAAAAATTAGAAATAAAAAAACAGAAAATGCTGGAAATACTGAATAAATCAGACAACATCTGTGGAGAGAAACAAAGTTAATGGGCTGGATTTCCGTGACCGAGGCAGGTAGCTTAAGGCAGGAAGTTTCCCAACTTGGCAGACTTGTCTCAGTTTAAAGGGTCCTGTTAGGCTCAATTTCTGCTCCAGGGAGGCGGGGTGAGATAAAGTCAAGCCCCCTGATCCCAGAAGCAGATTCTAGGGGGCAAGGGGGCTGAGCGAGTGCTGAGGTGGGCTGATTAGAAGTTCTCAGTTCTGTGTTGTTTTAGCAGCTGTTAGGCACTCAAGCTCTCACCCCTCACCCACTCACCATGTCCCCTCGTGCCCCCATGTCACCTCCATGCCAACACATGCCACTCACCCAGCCACATGGCATCTCATACCTCCATGCCACTTCCATGCTAACTCATGCTCCCACCCACTCCTATGCACCCTCTTTCCCCATGCCACCTGCATAGCCACTCACCCAGGATCCATAGAACCATAGAAAAGTTACAGCACAGGAGGAGGCCATTCAGCCCATCTTGTCCATGCCAGCCCGAGGACACCCAGGTGCCCTTTCTAATCCCACCTTCCTGCACCCGGCCCATTGCCCTGCAGCTTACAGCACTTAAGGTGCAGATCTAGGTACTTTTTAAAAAGAGTTTAGAGTTTCTGCCTCTACCACCAACTTGGGCGACGAATTCCAGACACCTACTACCCTCTGCATAAAAAAGTTCTTCCTCATGTTCCCCCCTACACCTTCTGCCACTTATCTTGAATCTATGTCCCCTGGTTCTAGAATTCTCCACCAAGGGAAACAATTTTATCCTGTCTATTCTATCTATTCCCCTCATAATTTTGTATACCTCAATCAAGTCACCTCTCAGCCTTCTTTGTTCTAAGGAAAATAACACCACCCTATCCAATCTCTCCTTGTAGCTACACTTTTCTAACCCTGGCAACATTCTTGTAAACCTCCTCTAAACTCTCTCCACAGCTATTATGTCCTTCCTGTAATGTGGTGACCAGAACTGCACACAATACTCCAGTTGTGGCCTCAATAGTGTTTTATACAATTCCAACATTATATCCTTACTTTTATATTCTATACCTCTGCCAATGAAGGAAAGCATTCCATATGCCTTCTTTACAACCTTGTCTACTTGAACTGCTGCCTTCAGGGACCTGTGTATTGTACGCCAAGATCTCTCACTTCATCTACCCCTCTTAGTATATTCCCATTTATTGTGTAATTCCTGTAACTGTTTGACCGCCCTAAATGTATGACCTCACACTTCTCTACGTTAAAATCCATCTGCCACTTTACCGCCCACTCCACCAACCCATCTATATTGTTTTGGAGATTATGGCTATCCTCTACACTATCCACTACTCGGCCAATCTTTGTGTCATCTGCAAATTTCCCAATCGTGCCCCCCCCCCCCCCCCCTCCATGTTCACGTCCAAATCGTTAATATATAACACAAACAGCAAGGGTCCCAACACCGAGCCCTGTGGAACACCACTTGAGACAACTTTCCATTCGCAAGGGCATCCATCGACCATTTCCTGTTGTTTCCTGTTACAAAGCCAACCTGTTATCTAGTTTGCCACATTACCCTGAATCCCATGGGCTTTTACTTTCCTGACCAATCTGCCATGTGGGACCTTGTCAAATGCCTTGCTAAAATCCATGTACACAACATCCACTGCACTAAATCAACCCTTCTTGTCACTTCCTCAAAGAATTCAATCAAATTTCTGAGGCAAGACTTTCCTTCAACAAATCCATGCTGACCATCCCTGACTAGTCCATGCCTTTCCACATGACAGTTAATCCTATCTCTCAGGATTGATTCTACTAATTTGCTCACCACCGATGTAAGACTAACTGGCCTATAATTGTTTGGCATTTCCTTTGATCCCTTTTTAAACAATGGAACTATGTTTGCACCATGGGCAGGCCTCCGGAGCCATGCAGAGAAAAATTTCTAAAATTCTAATACAGCTCTCACTCATACACACTTGATAGTGAAAAAAAAACTCCCATTCATGAAACCCATTCAAAACTTTTAAATCTCAAATGGGTAATCTGTTATAAAACAAACACACTTCTATTCAGTAGCCACATCAAAGACAGCTAATTGTTTAATAACATTGTCTCTTTACACTGTCAAACAAATGGTGAACTCAGAACACCCTGCTGAAATAAGTGCTTTTGTAGCATTGTAACTCAACCATGTATTCAGAACTACAAAACAACAGCCCTCAGGAAACGTAACAAAGAACTCCTATTGAAACTGTGGAACAGTTGGTTATGTTATATCATGTGCCCCTGAGGGTATCATAGAAGGATGTTCCCTTCAGAATGCTGAAAGAAGAAGGGAGGGGTAGATGTGTTCGGTGGTAGCATCATGCTGGAGGTGGCTGAAATTGCAAAGGATGATCCATTGAATACGGAGGCTGAACCGTATCATGTTTCTAGGAGGGAGGGAATGGGGTGAGAGCAGAAGTGAAAGGGAATATACACAGTTGAGGGCCCTATCAACCTTAATGGGGGGAGGGGGGGTGAGGGAAGATGAAGGGGGTGGAAATCCTCAGTAGTGGAAAAAGAAGCCATATTGGAAGTGCTATGTGGAAGGCTGCATCATCTTAACAAATACGATAGACACGGAGAAACTGGGAGAATGGAATAAAGTGCTTACAGGAAGCAGGGTGTGAGGAACTATAGTTAAGCTAGCTGCAGGAGACAGTGGACTTATAATGAATATTGATTGATAGCCTATTTCCAGAAATGAAAACAGAAAATTCAAGGAGAGAAGACCACATGAAGGAGAGGGAAAGGTGGAAATTGGGAGCAAAGTCAATTAAATTTTCCAATTATGGACAACAGCAGAAAACGACAGTCTTCAATTTACCTGAAAAAGAAAAAGTTAGTACCTTTTTACCTATGAATGTGAGGAAATGTACATAAAAATGCTATAAGCAAATGTATATAAGAATGCTGATGAAGAGTCATATGGACTCGAAACGTTAACTGTCTTCCTCTCCACAGATGCTGTCAGGCCTGCTGAGTTTTTCCAGCTATTTTTGTTTTTGTTTCAGATTTCCAGCATCCGCAGTATTTTGCTTTTATATAAGAATGCTATGTTTTGCTAAGTAAAAAATTGACCATTAGGTAGGAAGGGATTTGTGTGTATAACTCTGGTAACATTTACAAGCACTTTTCTAAAATCAAAAATGTAAGTTGGAACATTTGTTTGATCACTCTCACATTTAGTACCTGGATTTGAATCCAGCTTACCACTGGTGGAATGGAAGTACCCTACCTCTAACAGGAGAATCAAAATGATTATGCACCTTCAATCCAATCCCTCATACACATGAGCCCACAGCACAATTTCCATTACATGCCCTCAAATAAGCATGCATTGCTCAAGCAGAACAGACATTGTTATGGCAGAGTAGATGGAGGCAAACTTTGTATAGGTTCAGTTTAAGTGACACAGAGGTGTTAGATTCTAATAAATGGCCAAAGGAGGAGTGTGTCCTATACCCCACTAATGGCACTTTTCACCTTGAATAAAAAGTGTTATTGCACTTATATGTAAAGCCTATCAGCAACCTATGAAAGATTCTGTGCCCTACAGGTAGTTTTCATTAAATAAAAACTCTTTGTAGTCATGTAAGATTAAACGGTTGTGATATGTTTTGGAATAAGCCATCACAGCTGTCAAAGCCAGGTGTCAAAGAAGACACAAAAGAAAAGACAATTTATCTAATACGACCTTCCTTGAAGCACATCTCTTGACAGTTGTGACAGCTTATTTCTAAATCAAAAACATACAGTTTAATCTCATACTACTGCTTATAATGAAAGTCATACCTATCCTGACAAGATCTTTTTATCGTGTCCTACTGTTTATTAAATTTACCAGTAAGTGCAATTAAAATTCTGACAGGTGGCAAACATAAGCAAAATAGAGAATTACTTCCCACCACTTATGAAATTTGATCAAGTCACTTGCCATGTAGTAAATGTTTCTGTTAACTACAGAGTAGAATCTCTCAGTGCAGGGAGAGACCATTCAGCTCATCGCTCACAAAAGGTGAATGGACATTGAACATCCAAAACACTGTTCTATGTATACACATTGCATTCACTCCTAGAGATTATAAGCGTGTTGTAGAATGTGTTCACTATAATAAACCAGATTACAATCATTTAAAACTGTCTGAAATATGTACATTTTTGAAAACCTTCCACTTAAATTTAAAGAGAGAATTTTTTTTTTTAAAAAGACAGTTGTTTGGCATTAGACATTTCGAGGGAATAGTCAACACTTCCAGTGATGAATATAGTGAAAAAAGGAATCAATAAAATGCATTTACGCACCTAATGAATTTGTATAATACTGGGTAAATCATAGTTGCTGGAAGTATACTTCTGGAATTGAAAGTTAAAGAGTTACATGAACTGGTTGGGAAGGAAGTATTGAAAATAATCACGATGCTAAGGAATAATTAAAAGCCTATAAACAGAAAATATCAATAAAAAGGGGGGGTAATTAGTGTAACTTACTGCATTTTTAGACAACCAATAGGCAACATAGGGAAAGTTTTACAATGAAAATTAGATACCTGCACTCAGCTGGAAGTAATTTCATTATAAACCTGCAATAATGTCACATTCATTAATCTCATTGTGTGGATGCCAACATGTATCAAGTGGCAGCCTGACAGTAGTAACAGAAAGTGACTAAGATAATTACCTTACTCAGATCATAAAATTGAGACCAGAGATTTATCATGAACAATTATAAATACCAGGCACCAATCCCAAGAGTGAATTGCCATCTTAGAGATTCAGATAGCAGTTACTTAACTAACTGCTCAGTTTATTTTTGTAGTTTTTGTTTCATTTAGATTGCTGTCTTCTAATCACTGCCAGATATCCATTATGATATACGTATGGGATGTACAACAGCAAACTATTGAATATATAATTTATCCCATTAGTAAGCTGAGGTGGTCTACGGATGTGATAAATTCAGCATTCAACTGCCTGTCATTTAGTGTTGTTAATGCAATAAATAAGGTATGATATATAATAACAGTAAAATTTAATTACAGGGTTTAATTATATTTTAGCCTGGGATATTCAAGCATGGAATATGCTTTAGAGGTATCTCAATTGAGGAAAAAAGTGACACAATCAAAACTACAATGCAGAATAGACATGAAATGTATAGTTACAATAAAGATTTTGCCAGCACTCAGTGCATGTTAAAGGAACAAGGCAATTTTGAGCAAGCCAATATATATATATATTTATATAGCACTGAAAAATGTATGGGGAAAATCCATAATGCACATAACATAGTAGACACGATAAAAACAAAAAATGCTCGAAATAATCAGCTCTGCTGCATCTGTGGAGAGAGAAACACAGTCAATGTTTAAATGCTGAGCATTTTAGCACTTTCTGTTTTATCCCATTGTGTACCTGACTAATTTTTTTTCAGGAAAAAACATACCACCTTTCAAACTACCTAGGATGGCTAAAACTGCAAATTAATTTAAGCCAAGAAATAAATTCACGTCAAAATGAATTAAGCAAAGCCAGAACAGCATATAACTATTTACTTCTTGAACTGGAAATAACAATGCTCTCTGGAACCGAAAGTCTTCCATTTCAAAATCTTTACACAGAGCCATTTAATGACACAGTTGCATTCTTTTGCAACATAAAATTCTGTCTCAATGCCCAGGACATGGAAATACGATTAAATTGAATTAACTAAAAATATCAGTGTTAATATTTTGAGACAATAATTATCTATTATTTGTATATATAAAAAACATATTTTATATATAATATACACATTATAAATAAGTTTTTCAAAAGCTTGAATATTAACCAAAGAATTAATACAATCAACATGCTAATGAGTTACTTCCATTGCTAGAAATGTGTGCCTGCTTGGTCAGTGTCTCTGTACTCTTTTAAACCAAAGTCCAATACATAGACACAGGACAAACAACTGACAAGAATTCCATTTTAAAATCGTAGGATGTTGTCCTTGCTACAATTCCATGTGAACAAGATATAATATATGGTGGAATTTTAATTCAATAAATATCCGGAATTAAAAGTCAAATGATGACCGTGAAACCATTGTCGATTGTCGTAAAAACCCATCTGGTTTACTAATGTCCTTTAAGAAGCAAATCTGCCATTCTCACCTTGTGGGGCTTACATGTGACTCCAGATCCTCAGTAATGTGCCTTCTGAAATGGCCTAGAAAGCCATTCAGTTGTATCAAACTGCTAAAAAGTCAATAAAAAGGAATGAAACCAGATGGACCACTGGCATCGACCTAGACACTGGAAACGACAACGGCAAACCCAGTCCTGTCAACTGTGCAAAGTCCTCCTTACGAACATATGGGGGCTAGTGCCAAAACTGGGAGAGCTGTCTCACAGACTAGTCAAGCAATAGCCTAACATGGTCATCCTCATGGAACCACATCTTACAGATAATGTCCCAGACACCACCATCACCATCCCTGGGTATGTCCTGTCTCACCAGCAAGACAGAACCAGCAGAGTGGTATACAGTCAGGAGGGAGTTGCCCTGAGAGTCCTCAGCATCGACTCTGGCCCCCATGAAGCCTCGTGGCATTAAGTTAAACATGGGCAAGGAAACCTCCTGCTGATTGCTATGTATCACCCCTGCCCGACTCTCCCCCTCACCCCTCAGCTGATTAATCAGTATTCCTCCATGTTGAACACCACTTGGAGGAAGCATGGAGGGTGGTAAAGACGCAGAATGTACTTTGGGTGGGGGACTTTAATGTCCATCACCAACAGTAGCCCGATAGCACTGCCTAAAGGACATAGCTGCTAGACTGGGTCTGCAGCAGGTGGTGAGAGAACCAACAAAAGGGAAAAACATACTAGACCTCATCCTCACCAACCTGCCTGCCAGTGATGCATCTATCCATGACAGTATCGGTAGAAGTGACCACCGCACAGTCCTTGTGGAGGCGCAGTCCTGTCTTCACATTGAGGATACCCTCCATCGTGGCACTAACACTGTGCTAAGTAGGATAGATTTCAAATAGATCTAGCAACTTAAGACTGGGCAACCAAGAGGCACTGTGGGCCATCAGCAGTAGCAGAATTGTTCTCAAACACAATCTATAACCTCATGGCCCAGCATATTCCCCACTCTACCATTACCATCAAGCCAGGGGATCAACCCTGTTTCAATAAAGAGGGCATACAGGACAAGCACCAGGCATACCTAAAAATGAGGTGTCAACCCAGTGAAGCTACAACAGATGGACACAGCTAAGTGATTCCACAACCAAAGGATCAAATCTAAGCTCTGCAGTCCTGCCACATCCATTTGTGAATGATATGGACAATTAAACTGCTCACTGGAGAAGGAGGCTCCACAAATATCCCCATCCACAATGATGGAGGGGCCCAGCACATCAGTGCAAAAGGCTGAAGCATTTGCAACAAACTTCAGCCAGAAGTGCTGAGTGGATGACCCATCTCGGCCTCCTCCAGAGGTCCCTAATGTCACAGATGCCGGTTGTCAGCCAATTCGATTCACTCCACGTGATATCAAGAAATGGTTGAAGGCACTGGGTAATGCAAAGGCTATGGGTCCTGATAATATTCCAGAACTAGTGCTCCAGAGCTTACCACACCACTAGACAAGCTGGTCCAGTACAGCTACAACACATGCATCTACCCAGCAATGTGGAAAATTGCCCAGGTACGTCTTGTATACAAAGAGCAGGACAAATCCAACTTGGCCAATTACTGCTCCATCAGTCTACTCGCCATCATTAGTAAAGTGACGGAAGGGGTCATCAACAGTGCTATCAAGCTGCACTTGCTTGGCAATCACCTGCTCACTGACGCTCAGTTTGGGGTCCACCACGGCCACTCAGCTTCTGACCTCATTACAGCCTAGGTTCAAACATGGACACAAGAGCTGAACTCCAAAGATGAGGTGAGAGTGACTGCCCTTGACATCAAGGCAGCATCTGACCTAGTGGGCATCAAGGAGCCCTAGCAAAACTGGAGACAATGTGAATCAGGGGGAAATCTCTCCACTGGTTGGAGTCATACCTATCACAAAGGAAGATGGTTGTGGTTGTTGGAGGTCAATCATCTCAGTTCAGGACATCTTTGCAGGAGTTCTTCAGGGCACTGTCTTAGGCTCAACCATCTTCAGCTGCTTCATCAATGACCTTCCTTCCATCATATGGTCAGAAGTGGGGATGTTTGTTGATGATTGCACAATGTTTAGCACTTTTCACGACTCCTCAGAAACTGAAGCAATCCATGTCCAAATGCAGCAAAACCTGGACAATATCCAGGCTTGAAATGACAAGTGGCGAGTAACATTCACGCCACACAAGTGCCAGGCAATGACCATCTCCAATAAGAGAGAATCCAACCATCACCCCTTGACATTCAATGACATTACCATCGCTGAATCCCCCACTATCAACATCCTGGGGATTACCATTGACCAGAAACTGAACTGGAGTAGCCACGTAAATACTGTGGCTGCAAAAACAGTCAGAGGCTAGGAATCCTGCGGCGAGTAACTCACCTCTTGACTCCCCAAAGCCTGTCCACCATCTACAAGACATAAGTCAAGAGTGTGATGGAATACTCTCTGATTGCCTGGATGAGTGCAGCTTCAACAACAATCAAGAAGCTTGAAACCATCCAGGACAAAGCAGCTCACTTGATTGGCACCCCTTCCACAAACATTCACTTCCTCAACCACCAACGCACAGTACCATCTACAAGATGCACTGTAGAAACTCACCAAGCCTCCTTAGACAGCACCTTCCAAATTCACGACCACTACCATCTAGAAGGACAAGGGTAGCAGATACATGGGAAAACCACTGCCTGAAAGTCCCCCTCCAAGCCACTCACCATCCTGACTTGGAAATATATAGCCGTTTCTTCACTGTTGCTGGGGTCAAAATCCTGGAACTCCCTCCCTAACAGCACTGTGGATGTAACTACACCACAAGGACTGCAGCGGTTCAAGAAGGCAGCTCACCACAACCATCACAAAGGTGATTAGGGATGGGTAATAAACGCTGGTCTAGCCAATGATGGCCACAGCCCATAAAAATGAATGAAAAAAAGGAATATTTTATGATTAATGCACAATTGGGACTTTGTCAAAGACAAGTTAGATCTGAGAAAAAAATGTAAGGAAACGAGAGAGTGAAAGTGCAGTAAATGAGTTGTAATGTCAGATTATGGAAAGAGGTGGTGGACAGACCATTGCACAGGCCCTTAAGCCTTTATTGTTCCCAAATTACACAAGTGAGCTGGATGCTTAAACCAAATACAAACGTCAAGTAGGTGGAATATGCAAAAACAGATGTTGCAACTAACAACTTGTAGAATTGTCAAAAATGTTAATGAGATTTAACATTCAAATATGAAATATTGCAGGTGTTACAATCCTTGACGGATACCCAAGTCATTGGCAAGATTTGGTTAGGGATCAATAACCTTTTATTTAAAGTGGACAAAGTTTGAAATTCAAAACACTTGTAAATAGATCAAAGTCACAAGATTCCATAGCTTTTGAGCAAACAAAAATAAAAACTACTATAGAAGGTCAGAAAGGTAAAACAATTTACAATATCTATCTTATACTCTAACATTTAGGGTTAATATGAGGTACATGTGAATTAACTAGCCAACTGTGGGCGAACACACCACACTACACAATAAATGGCAGAAGTGACCAAAGAGTGTCCGTGGATTTCTCAACAACCCACCCAAACTTTAGTAACACTATGAGTCAACCAATTTCATGGAAACTCTGTTTCGCTCACAAGGGTTTCTAGTCTTCACCTTTGAAGATTTTGCCTTGGAATTCTCTCCAAATGTCGCTCCAGCTTGGATGGCTTCAACAACGGCCCACCTTGCAGGATTTCACTCTCGTCTTCTGAGATTCTGTTCCCCTGGATTCGCCGAGTATACACTTGGACATCAACTCACAAGCACATTTTCAAATCTTCAGCTATGCTGAGCAGAACACTGCTGCCCCGAAAGGGTACCTTTGCCCCAAAGGCCCACAGCACGGAGTCACCAACCTTCAGCTACCTTCTTCACTTAAAGTCTGTGTCCATAGCCTTCTCCTGTTTGGAGCCTGTTTCTCTGCTCCTTTCTTTTTAACTGAACTGGGACCTCTTTCTATTCCTGTTCCCATTCTGGAACTTTTCTTTTGGGACCTCTCCATGCCTCGCTCCCTGTCTCCTGCCTGGGACACTTGCCTGTGATGGCTCCCCACTCCTGTCCCAGTTTTCGCACCGTTTCCTAATGCACAAGTGCACTGGGCCTGAAAAAACAAAAATGCGGGTCTGCGCATGTGCAGCCTGCTCTCAGTCTATGCAAGAGCAAAAGCTCCGAAGTGTTCCTGACCTCTCTGCTCTCCAACAAGATACGTGTTGGTTTCCTAACACATATAACATCCTGACATGCACACTGGTATACAACAAGTGGACTTTAATTAGCTCAGAGATATTTAGAAAGAAACAGAGATAACTTTAACTTTGGACAATGGTATAAGACGGAAGCCATATGATCAGCTGGCCTTTATACACCATGCCCAATTTTCCTTTGGAAAGTGGGGAGAGTTGTATAATTGGCAGCCAGTCCTCCATCTGCAATTTTACAGTATCACCCAAAGTTAAATTTGCCCCCATCGTCTCTTCCTTTTCAAAGTTGAACTAATCTTTGGAACATCCTGCAGACATGATAAGGTACAATATGAACGCCAACTTTCTTTTTCTTCCTATGCAATGTATCAAAATTAGTTAAAAGAAACGGAACGCTGATATGCATAGCCACAAGTGTTTAGTTTACATAGATTATGACCAAGATTTACAATGGATTTTTCAGGCCATATTTACAATATTATGTTCTATTGTGGGCACCACATGACAAAAATGAAATATATGCTTTGGAAAGAATGAGAAGAGTATTATGAATGATCCCAAGCACAAAGTTCATAAGCTATAAGCAAAGGTTCGAGAAATTCACGTTCTGCCAAACGGGCTTTTCGATCTTCACTTTTTCTTTAATGTTCTTGTGGGAAATGTTATTTATTTTCCACTGGAAATTTTTGTCTCCTCATTTAAGATTAGAAGTTATAGGAATGTAATTCTCTACTAGCATTTATTGTAAAATAGTGTCACAGTGCTGATCTAGATTTCCAGCACCATAGGTTTTTGGCACTCTAAATGTTACAAGAGTGCAGTACACAGCCTTCCTAAAATGATTTTGTAGTATAATTTTATTTGCAGTGGCACCATGTCTCAGAGTTAGGTGAGTATCAAGACAAATTTTATTGTCACAGAATTCACTGAATTTCCTCAGCGTCAGGTAGATGTGAAATTAATCCTAGCTTCTGTGCCTCAATATAGGTTGTTAATTGAAAACAAAATTTAAAAAATCCACCATCTACGATGTATATTCTGCCTTATTTCTATTTTTGAAATCATGAAAGTACTGACACCTAATTTGGAGCTAGTAAATACTGATCAATCCTGAAACTGCAAAAAAATTATTGCTTGCTTCCAAACCAATAAACAATAATATTCTAAGTTGAATAGGAGTTCAAAAAAGCAAAATAAAAATTGCACATCATCCATTTAAGAATGCAGATATTACAGAATATTGCAGCAAAATCCAACAGGAAACTTAAGATGATTCAAGACATGAGTTGGAACATAAATAAAGCATTAAAAACAAGCATAAAGTGGAATCCAATTCATCATGTATAATATTGTACGCTCTAACCAATAATTTCAACATATTTTTACATTTACTAAATATTGTTATAATTGCTGCCACATTTTTCAATAAAATTACTGTGGTAGAATTGCGAAAAAAAATACCTTATTGCCATGGCTCATTATCCAACCAAAACTTTTGACACCACAGGCAATCCGATTAATAGATACATCCAGGCAGGTCACAGTATTTCCATAGATGGAGTGAAGTATCTTTGGCTCTGTATCATGGTTGAGTAAGTAAACAGTATCTTCAGCTGCTGCTACTACTGGTTGATTTTCATCTGTATTTACAGCAACACCTGGAACAAGCTGAAGGTAGCTAACCTATAAAATAATGGGATAAAATTAATTTCAGCAGTTTTATGGATTACATGTTTTGACAGAGAAAAAAAAGTTGAAGTATCAATTAAACATGTCTGACATACATGGTAGTTAAACTTTTTAGGAAGTGAATTAAATTCTCGCTTTTCACAATGTAACTTCAATTATTCATGTTAATTATCTGTAGGAATAATGGAATAATGAGAGACTGGCAGGAGGCGGCCTTATTTCTACTCCACTCACCTCTCTGTTCTGCTCCCACCAGTGAGATCAGCTGGCATTGGAACAGCTTATCTGCCAACTCAAAACATCCACACACACCAACCTCAACAGACCCGAAAAAGCTGGCCTAAAAACATTACTCAAGCCTGAATGGCAGCTACAGAGGTGGGTACTAAAGGATGCATGCGGTCACCTCCAGCTATCCTATTGGCAGTGTCCATTAAACTCAGCTTGCAGAGCTGTCGACTTAAAAATCAATAGAGCCTGCCTGTTCAAACTGCTTCCAATGCCACCAAGTGCAGCCTGGATTGAATATAACGATATTGACTTTGGCCTGCTCGTTTGGACTTATGACTGGTCCGGCAGCTGCAGTCATGAATGAGTACATGGGGGAGTTTTGATGGCAGATCACCTATCCAGTGCCAGTGAATCTTGCCAGCAGAAATAGAGCAAAGGATGGGAGTGCTGCAACAGAGGACTGAGGCAGGATGCAACACATTCAAAATTTACATTACCAACTTACAATGTCTTTCTGAGGTAATCTTGGTTATGGCAGATAATTAAAGTTCTGCTGTATTGCTCTTGTTTCTTTTCAAATGCAGTGAATATTTCTTTTTTGACTTATCTAAACACTTAAAAAAAATTAATAAACAAGTGAATGGTGTTCCTACAGACTCAGTCTGGTGCAAAGCCAGCATTATATTCTTATTAGGTAATGAAACTGATATAATTCTTGGCAAGAAAATGATGTCATGGCAACCCAGCAGGTTTAAATGAGTGACCGTGGTTAAATGATTCGAATAACTAACACCTGTGAAATTCACGGTAATTAAAGGGATGTATGAGTGACTTCTATAATTAAATGAAATACTTCACCACTGGAGTTTAGTTCTCTTTAAAATCTACAGTGTATATCCCTCAGGGCCCACATTAATAAACATTTCACACATTGTTCAGTGGATGTTTTGTGTCTCTGCTTTCTCAACATATAATTAAATGCTAGCTTTGGTAAATGCCAAAAGCAATATAACTGATAGTGCCTGCCTTTATTGTACATTGATTTTAGCCAGTGCCTGCTTTTATTATACATTGATTTTAGCCAGTCTGCTGACTGTGCCAACTTGAAAAAGATAAATCAACAACTTTAAGGGTGTTTTTGCTGTACAGTCACTGTTAAATGTTCAGATTTTCTCAACACTTGCACTCAGTGCTTTAAGCAGAATGGCAGCTCAACACCAGGCTGTTTTCCAATGAACCAAAATGTGCAAACTTAGACAAGCTATAAATTGGATAGTGTGCCATAAAAGGAAGGAAAACTGGCATTTACACTGTGCCTTCTACATCCTCAGGATGTCCCAAAGCACTTCACAATTAACCAAGTATTCTTAAAGTATCAGCACTGTTGTAACGTAGGAAATCAATTAACCCTAATTACAGTGAAATGCAGTAGTCATTATGTAGATTGTAGAATACCCATCATGTTCATTTGCCTACACTGAAATCCAGTAAATAATACACTGTCAGCACTCAACATTTAGGTTAATAAATAATTTTGTAATTAAAGTTACACAGAAGCAGAAAGACACAGCAAGAAATAAATAGCATATAGCTTGACCCATAATATATTAACTGTTTCAAACCAAAGAAAAATCCCAAAATGTTCATGTCTTTTTGATAGCTTCTAACAGGCATTACCTGGGAAAACAATCTTGTATACAGCTCATGTTAGCTCCATTTTGTGGCTCAAAAAGCATGAAGCAGGGATCTGGGCCCTACAGGGTTGTTCCTCAATGATATGTCTACATGTAGTTTGATCTTACAGTCGATCATTCCATGATTGAAAAATGCCAAACAAATGCTTTTCTATGGTAAGTCAGTTGAGATATTAATCCTTTCTAAAATATAAGTAGACAAGATGTCAAGAGTAACTTCCTGGCCACCTGTTGTTTCTTTTGATTCTCATACCAGATAGCATTGAAAACAGATTTCTTCCAGCTCTTGCATACATTTGAATGATTTTAAATGATGTACAGCCCAACCCTTCAGAAAAAAGCTCCCTTCATGGGAGCAATTTAGTATGCAATAAATTTACGTACATGCTAGATACTTCAACATTTATAAAAATTGGGTGTCCATCTGTGCATCATGTCCCCTCCCTCTTTCCCGAGAAGGAATGGTCTCCAGAATGGTGCTTCTGCCCTGCTTGTTGAACTGTAACCCAGACTGTGCAAGGCTCCTGGAGCTCTCCCCCTTGTACCCCTTCAGTCTATTGTCAGCTACTCATCAACATTGGGCTGTTGTCCGTACTTCTGTTTTCTGCTGGAAGCCACAGCCAATATAAATACAGTCTCCTTTGGAGTTCTCCTTATTGATCACTGAAGTTATTTATTGCCTATGCCCAAGTTCATTACTGCAGTCTATGGCTTCTCTCTTGACCTCTCTTAAACTCTTCCCAAAATTATTTATTGCCACTCACTGCCAAACAGCACTCTGTTTCCTTTAAGCCAAACTTACTTATTCTAGTTTGTACCTATTCTTTCATATTATGTAATCCAGCCAGCATCTGTTACTCTGTACTGATCTCTTTCTGCATCTTCATTCAATATGCCATTTCTATCAATAATCAATTAGTACAGAATCAGAAATACTGTTCTTATTGTATCATAGAATGGTTGATTACAGCACAGGAGAAGGCTATTCAGTTCATTCTGTCATGCCTACTCACTGTAAGAGAAACTTGGCTAGTCCCACTCCCCCAGCTTTTCCCCATAACTCTGTAAATTTCTTTGTTTCATGTAATTATCCAATTCTCTTTTGAAAGTCACAATTGAATCTGCCTCCACCAGACTCTCAGGCAGTGCATTCCAGATCCTAAGTGCTCACTGCACAAAAAATGTTTCCTCATGTCACCTTTGCTTTTGTCATTAAATTACTGTCCTCTGATTCTCAATCCTTCTGCCAATGGGAAAGATTCTCCCCATTTACTCAGTTCAGTACACTCATGATTTTGAACACCTTTACCAAATCTCATCTCAACCTTTTCTCTATGTAGAACAGCCCCAGCTTTTCCAATCTATCCACGTAACTGAAGTCCATCATCCCTGAAACCATTCTCATAAACGGTTAACCATAACCTGCTTGTTGTTGTACTTTATACCTCTGTTTATAAAGCCCAGGATCTCATTTGCCTTTATTAACCATTTTCTCAACTGGCCTTGCCACCTTCAATAATTTGTGCGCATACACACTGGGACAGGCCCCACACACTGATGCGTAAAATGATGCGCGATGACATCGGCTGTGCGTCCCGACGTCACTGTGCATCATTCCGATCGGCGGGCACACACCGGAGGTGGCTGTGCGCCCGCCAACTGTCAAAGGCCTGTTAAGGTCATTAGGAGAGTAATTTAAATAATTGACAGGGCTGCCCGTCCAAACCTAAAGTTGGCGGGCAGCGAAGAGCCCAAGCAGCCTTCACGTTTTTCATGAAACCTCATCCATGGGCGGGATGAGGTTTCATGAAGGTTTTATTAAATTAATAAATATTTTTCACACATTTCATAAACATATCCCAGCTCATGTGACACTGTCACATGAGGGGACATGTCTAAATAATTTAAACCTGTCTTTATTTTAAACTTTCAATTTGAACTTAATCTCCCTGAGGTAGCTCTGTGCCTCAGAGATTTCTGCACTCTTTCGCGCACATGAGCGAAACAGCGCAGGCCCCGACTCTCCCTCCTCCCCCTGCTCGCACAGGTAGCGCTGAGCGCTATTGGGCGGGCATCATGCTGGGTGGGCTTAATTGGCCCGCCCATGTAAATGGCAGCATGCAGCCGATCACAGGCGGCGATCTGCTCTGTACCTACTCCCGACCGTTAGGCAGAAGATTCTGCCCCTTATTTCGGTCCTTGTCATTTAAGGAGTCCAGGTAGCATTTTAACCAGTCTATTCCACAGACTATAGACATGCATCCACAGCTGAAGGAACCTGCAACACAGACATTCATCACTGGGCTGAAACCTCTTGTAACTAATACAATGCCCTCTCTTTGCCATCTTCTGAGTCTTCTGCCTCATGTTTAATTTCGAACACCTTATTATATCATTTAGGACAGTTCATTGCATAATGATATTTTCAAACTGCATCTAAAACACCGATTGACCAGACCCCGGGCATTTATGGGGTTCATTCTTTTGTTGTAATTCTCCAGTTCTTTTCTCCTGTCATAACTGTCAAAGGTGATTCTGTCTTCATTGTTAAAAACAAAAAAACTGCAGATGCTGGAAATCCAAAACAAAAACAGAATTACCTGGAAAAACTCAGTAGGTCTGGCAGAATCGGCGGAGAAGAAAAGAGTTGACGTTTCGAGTCCTCATGACCCTTCGACAGAACTTGCGTTCGAGTCCAAGAAAGAGTTGAAATATAAGCTGGTTTAAGGTGTGTGTGTGGGGGGCGGAGAGATAGAGAGACAAAGAGGTGGAGGGGGGGGGGGTGTGGTTGTAGGGACAAACAAGCAGTGATAGAAGCAGATCATCAAAAGATGTCAACGACAATAGTACAATAGAACACATAGGTGTTAAAATTAAAGTTGGTGATATTATCTAAACGAATGTGCTAATTAAGAATGGATGGTAGGGCACTCAAGGTATAGCTCTAGTGGGTTTTTTTTTATATAATGGAAATAGGTGGGAAAAGGAAAATCTTTATAACTTATTGGAAAAAAAAGGGAAGGGGGAAACAGAAAGGGGGTGGGGATGGGGGAGGGAGCTTACGACCTAAAGTTGTTGAATTCAATATTCAGTCCGGAAGGCTGTAAAGTCCCTAGTCGGAAGATGAGGTGTTGTTCCTCCAGTTTGCGTTGGGCTTCACTGGAACAATGCAGCAAGCCAAGGACAGACATGTGGGCAAGAGAGCAGGGTGGAGTGTTGAAATGGCAAGCGACAGGGAGGTTTGGGTCATTCTTGCGGACAGACCGCAGGTGTTCTGCAAAGCGGTCACCCAGTTTACGTGTGGTCTCCTCTACATTGGAGAGACCAAACGTAAACTGGGCGACCGCTTTGCAGAACACCTGCGGTCTGTCCGCAAGAATGACCCAAACCTCCCTGTCGCTTGCCATTTCAACACTCCACCCTGCTCTCTTGCCCACATGTCTGTCCTTGGCTTGCTGCATTGTTCCAGTGAAGCCCAACGCAAACTGGAGGAACAACACCTCATCTTCCGACTAGGGACTTTACAGCCTTCCGGACTGAATATTGAATTCAACAACTTTAGGTCGTAAGCTCCCTCCCCCATCCCCACCCCCTTTCTGTTTCCCCCTTCCCTTTTTTTTCCAATAAGTTATAAAGATTTTCCTTTTCCCACCTATTTCCATTATATAAAAAAAAACCCACTAGAGCTATACCTTGAGTGCCCTACCATCCATTCTTAATTAGCACATTCGTTTAGATAATATCACCAACTTTAATTTTAACACCTATGTGTTCTATTGTACTATTGTCGTTGACATCTTTTGATGATCTGCTTCTATCACTGCTTGTTTGTCCCTACAACCACACCCCCCCCCTCCACCTCTTTGTCTCTCTATCTCTCCGCCCCCCACACACACACCTTAAACCAGCTTATATTTCAACTCTTTCTTGGACTCGAACGCAAGTTCTGTCGAAGGGTCATGAGGACTCGAAACGTCAACTCTTTTCTTCTCCGCCGATGCTGCCAGACCTGCTGAGTTTTTCCAGGTAATTCTGTTTTTGTTCTGTCTTCATTGTTTCTAGTTACAAATCTCCATTCGTACTGATGCTTGTGTCCTTTTTCTTAACGGTCTCACCGTCAACATTGTATCCTCCATTTTCTGTCTACCATCAAATGACCCATTTGCGCCATGAATGCTGCCGGAAAGAAATGTTTTCCGAGGAATTTTTTTAAAAAGAGCTCCTGACATCTGTTTTAGCAGTGTGCGTCTTTCCGCGAATTTAACAAGACTAGAAGTCCGTCCATATTCGATACCCGGGCACAGTCTAGTAACTTAAATGCCCGCACCGACTGGGGAATTTCTAGACAGAACTTTTGCAATCTTGCATATGGCCTACTGAATTCCATTCATCTTCTACGGGATTATCCAGCTTTCTAAATTTGTCAAAATCAGACCACGCTTCATAAGCACTTAACAGTCATCCTGCTGATAGATCTTATCCATAAAATCAAATAGCATTTCTAAACCTTCATCCATGTTCAAATGCTCAGGCTCCAACTCCGAAAATACTTTGCATCTTATTTTGCTTTTGTATGGTAACGAAAGTGCCAAGGTCATTCCTGGTATTTTTTCTTTGGCAAGGACATAACCAGTGTCCACATGATTACTTCATTCTTCTGGCGCTCATAGGGTTCACTCTCAGAAAACCTCGGTGGGTAATCATACCTTAAACACTACATTTTGATTCAGCCATTCTCCAAAGGTAATCAAAACCACTCTTCTCAAAGTTAAATCCAAATGCAGTCTTTTGTTTGAAGAAAGCTTAGTTTCCAATCTTTTACTTATAAGCAGGAACCATCCCCTGCTACCACTGATAAGGTCACAATGCCTGCTTGAAATAAAGATAAAGACTAAGACTGGCTTCTTCAGCAGAGTTTTATTTTTTGGTCCAAAAAAACTATACAGAGAATTTGTCTCACCTGTTTTCTCTTTTATACATTCAAATGGGTACTTAGCTTAGGATAATTACCAATTGAACTCCTTGTGAGTTAAGTGTTTCTTTCCCCAACAGCAGTCACTTGTACAAATTCTCTAGCACAGGAGGTACCAGAGCAGCAAAAGACCAGGACCATGATATCTGCAGTATCTTAACAGACCACAAAGTGTTGACGTAACATCCTTTGACAAATCTTTGGCTTTGCTTTAGCAGCAGAACACCACACTAACCTGGGTATAGCAAGAACATTTCTCCCCATGGTATTATGAACTCTAGGCAAAGGCAGTTAATGATGTGTCAATTAAATCCTTGAAATACAAACTAAACAAATATTTGCTCGTGAGAGTGATTGAAGATTTTAAGGAAAAGTTAAAATAATCACAATGATTCCTCTGTTGCAGGAAACATGGAAGAATTACCTTTGGCTTACAGCAACCCAAAGGGTAAATCTGTATTAATATGTAGTTTTGCATGACTACATTTGAGGGATTAGGGAGATATTTTACAGTGTTACCTTCTTGAAGATTCACTGTTAAATGGTTTCCTCCTTTAGAAAACTAAATTGATTGGAACAAATTGTCCATGATGAAGCAAATTGTATATGATCTGTGATGGGTTAAAATGACCTTGCTCATTACAATAGTCACTACATTCCCAAAGTAATTAGTTGAAGATTTTTGAGATCTTTGAACATAAAATATTCTATAAATGTAAGTATTAGTGCTTTATTTATATTGATCTTTCTCCTAAATATAAAAGCAAAAAATTGCAGCTGCTGGAAATCCAAAACAAAAATAAAAATACCCAGAAAAATTCGGGTCTGGCAGCATCAGCGGAGAGGAACACAGTTAACGTTTTGAGTCCGTATGACTCTTCAGCAGAACTAAATAAAAATAAAGAGGTGAAAAATAAGCTGGTTTGGGTGGGGGGGGTGGGTGGTGGGGGGAGGTGGTGGCTGTGGTGGGACAGGTCTCCTAAATATATTTGATTGGTTAACCTTTGTTCTTGCTTTGGATTGCTCAACCCTTGAAATACGTTAAGGCATTCTAGGGGACATTGGTGACACACAAGCTTCATGAGTCTGTGATAAAGAATGGGTTTATTAAAAGCATTGGGTAATGACTAATAAATGAGAGATACAATGGAAGCACAAACTCACCAGTTTCTGGAGTTCAAACTCGTATGCTCTCCGCCAATATCCTTTCTCATCACTCGATTCTAATCTTACTTGATAGCCTGAGCAAGTTGCTATTGCAGCACTGTCTGATGCCACTGCTATAGCCTGTATCTCTTGGGTATGTTGATAATGATGAACTGGTTCCCGTGCAAGAACTGTGCTCCATACATCAACAGCACCTGCAGGCGGACACAAGAGGAAATCAGTAAAATGATTATGCAACATAGTCTCAGAAAGTATATGCAAATAATATGACTTCTAAAAAATACTCACCCACAATTCCATTAAAGCCCTTTAACTTTATACATTCAATAACTCAGCAATCATTTCTCTTTTTAAAAAATGCATATCACTTTTCATATCACATGGAAAATTTCATAAATTAAACTTCGCAATGCAGTGGTTGCACACTGCACATTAATTTGGCTTGGACATTATGTTTAAGATCAGACAGATGAAGAAATAGTAATGCAAGATTCAATAACTTTCAATTCCTCTAAGATACTTTGACCTGCGTAAATTATTGGAAGCGCATAATACAATGTTAAAAATCAATTCTCAACAGGTACGTAAATTGCAGGACAACAAGCTGCTTTTTTGAAACCAAGAAGTAAAGATCAGTACACAAACTACATTACAATTAGCACTGCAGCTGGTTTCCCATCAGGCCTTAAAGTACAGCAATTCATGGGGTAATTTAAGTGGACCTGTATTCTCAGCTGACCCACATTTTGAGGGAATCACACATTTAGGGAAGAAATTCATCTGGGCATTCTTTTCTGGGCAAAGAATTGGTGCTTTGCAGGCAGTATATGCCCCAACCATCAAGATTGCATCATAATTGGACTATGGACCTCGTTTCAATAATTTAGGCAAGCTGCTAACACTTATCATGCATTCAGAGGGCGCTTGCCCATATGAAGACTTGTATGTCGGGCTGCTCGCCTCGCTGGCGCTGTGGGGCATGGCAGAGTAGGAGTGCGTTGTGGGGGGCAGTTTGTCACAAGTGCAGTGGGTCAGGGGAGTCCTCTGGCTTATGACACTTCCCAACCTCATTCCTCATTACATTTTGGCCCTTGGCATCTATTTAAGAGCATTGTCTGAGCTCAAACACCAATCAATTGTACACCAATTAAAATGCGGGCTTGTAACCATGTTATCCTGAGTTCCACACCTTCAGTCTACATTATGGCTTTAGATAATTGTAAGAACATCAGAGCCTAAGAAATAGTTTCAGGACTGATCACACAGCCCTCGAGGCTGCTTTGCCATTCAATAAGAATAGGGTGATCATTAACCTCAACTCCACTTCCCTGGCCCGTGCCTGCATTCTTTCACTTACTTGGGAGTCCAAAAATCTATTGATCACAGCCTTTAATATATTCAATGACTGGACAGCCACAGCCCTCAGGGGTCAAGAATTTCAAAGATTCACAACTTTCTCAGTGAAGAGATTTCGCCTCATCTCGGTCCTAAATGGCTAAATTATCTTGAAAACATGCCCCTTTGTTTTGGACTCTCGAGCTTCTTTAACTGTGGTCAATTGTGTGTAATGACCATGAAGCATGGTATGAGAATGCATAACAGTGGAGATTTGAGTGCTGCTGTTCAGTTGGGTGTCTCCAGAGAGGAATGAGTGAGGTATGATGTGCAGGATAATGCTGTGCAAACCAGAGTGTGGGTCTTGGTGCTTGACAATGTTAAGTAATTCACCTGCCAGGCCCTCCTGAAGTCCAGGATCCTTCTGATACATGGTCCGAAGGTGAGGGGGGCCACATTGCTGCTGCTCACTTCCTCAGACACTTCCATCCATGCCAGCTTGGGTGAATAATTTGTCCTCTTCTTCCTGCCCTTTGGAGAACTCATCTCACTGCAGCCCCTCAGCAACCTCACCTCCAGATAATAGTGAGAGATCCGGGGCCAGCCTTCCAGCGTCTCCTCATTATTCTGGTGGATGCTGCAGCCTGAAAAATCCAAGCCCTGGTGAGCTGCTCCGAAACATGCTGTGAATCCTTTAAGCAGAAATCCTAGCCCTGACAAAATTGCTACATCATTCTTGCCACCCTCTCCAATTGATTGATAAGTGTGCAGGTGGGCTCTTAATTGGTTTGCCTTGGCAAAGAGAAGGCCCATTACTTCAGTGATCAGGTGCACAACCCAAAAATGGTCGCAACGTCTGAAAATAAAACTAAGATTCCGTCCTTTACGTCCTGCTCACAGCTTACTTTTCCATCTAGATCATCCTTTAAAGCTTTTTTTAAAAACTGGATCTGTCGGAAACGAGGGCAGGATTTCCACATCCGGATCCAGCCACATTTTCAAAGATTCTGAGTCTTCCCAACTCTTTGAAAATCCAGCCCAAAGTATTCGTTTAATGTCTCTGCCACTTTATTTTCTGCCACAATTTCTCCTGCCTCAGTCTCTAAGAACCCATGTTTCCTTTTGCAATGTTTTTTTTTACACATTTGTAGAAGCTCTAACAATCTGTTTTTTGTATTTCTTGCTTGTTTACTCTCATGTGCAAATTGGCACAAGAACAAGATCGTGGAGCTGAATATGTGGTTCAAAGATTGTGTGGGGTAGACAAATTTTTGATTCATAGGGAGCTCTCTCCAGTACTATAGCTCAGATTGTAATTAAAAAATTATTACCTTTTAGGCTTGTGCTTATTAATTTGGACCTTGCTTCTCAAACTCACTCAGCAGAACACTCTTCGTTCTCCCTATGTTGTTGGGTCCTGTGTGGACCACGACAACTGAATCCTGCCCTTCCCACTCCAAGCTCCTCTCCAGCTGAGAGCTGGTGTCCCTAAACCTGATACCAGGCAGGCAGCACAACTTTGGAACTCACGGTTGTGGCTGCAGAGAACAGTATTTACCCACCTGCAGACTTTTCCTTCATCCACACAGGCAGCAAGAATCTCATTTCTGCTGGGTAAGGGCAAAGCTGAGACCCCCTCCAGTACTGCACCTGGGGTAACCTTACCTGCCTGATTCATAGTCATACCTTTCTGTCCCTGACCACTAGTCCAGATAACTCTCTCCCTTTCTGATGCCCTGCAAAATTTGCACTTCAGATTCCAGCTCAACAACTTTGCAATAAAGTTTCTTGAAATGCAGACATACTGCAAATGTGGTTGCCTGGCATTGCAATGCTCTCCACAGACTCCAACATGCTGCAGTCGTACCACATCACCTGCACTGCCATCTCTTTATAACCTTGATATATTTATTTGGTTAATTAAGATGTAGTTAAACTTAGCTTATTTAGTTTTTTAAAAACTGATTACTTGATCTAATTTAAGTTATAAATGGAATAAATGGAATATTAACATGTAACTTAACTCGCTTTCCTGCCTTGCATTGCGACAACACTTCTATCGCCCAAAGCTTTAGATCTTAGGTCTATTTATTTACCTAAAGGATACTCTGCTCTTAGACAAATGATACATTAAACATTAAACTCATAACTCGGATTGCTCAGCTCCTACCACTTCTCTCCCTATACCACGTTGGCCAAATTTACTAAACCTAAGAGCCACATACAATAATCTTCAGATGTTCAAGAGCCACAAGACATGAACAAGCTTTATGCAGGCTAATTACTGCTAGAAGAGGTCTTATGGGTCTCCATCCTGGCTGTAATTCTTTGAAAATCCAGCTGATATGTTGTCAAGGCTGTATGAAGGCGCTCTGTAAGAGGTTGATTTGTAAGGACTGCACGATGTTTCGACTTTCCAAACTTCATTACAAGTACAGCGATTCAACACAATATGCTGTGCCGAAAATTGAAATGAGTTGAACACTAGTTTCCTTGAGTTAAGGCTATTTTGTTTCTGGCACTTGCTTCCAGAACTCAATTGTAGATTGTGATTTATGCATCACCTTTAGACCCTGGTCCTCCTGAAAGTCCATCTACAGTAGATGTTTCTGTAACCAGAAGTTCGAGAATCAGACAACCATTGTTGATATCAACCATGAATGGTTTACAAGAAAGGTGAAGCAGGATCTCAACTTCTGTAAGTCATCAGACTTTGCGCAAAAAGATTATCTCTGTATTCTTCAGGTTTGTGATCTTTTACTTCCCTCCTTTTGTGATGGGGAAAGTGGTTGAAGTTCCTTGACAGCCTCTTTGCAAAAGCCTTACTTTATTCTGGAAGCTGAAAACTGTCTGATTAAAGTCCTTCCCCTGCAGTGTGAAGTTGAAAGTTTGTAGACGCTTCATAATAATCAGTAAGAAACATCAGACCCTGCATCCATTTACGATGATCCCAGCTGATGTTACTACTGGACAAGCCTGATGCCAGGGTGGAAACCGGCTTGATAGATCCTAACTTTTATATGTTGTTTAGATATTTGGAAAGTGGATACTGAAGCTCACAGGAGCCAGCTAATGAACTTTTAACAAAAGAACAACACATTTATTAAACAAGAAAAAATGAACTATGTTATAATAGTCCTTCCCACAACTATACCTTTACATATATATACAGATTTGTAAGGATAACACAAGTTAAAAAAGCTATCTTATTCTCTAATATTCACAGTAAGTACACAATCCATGTAAACCAATTTGCGACCTGTGGTCAGGTACACCACACTCTGAAACCAAGTGACAGATGCCACCCCAAACAGATGTTATGGATCTCTCCTCAACTCTCCCCCTCCAGGCACTTGTCACACCGTGAGTCAACCAGTTTCACTGAACTCCATCTTTCGTACGAGGATTTCCCATCTTCATTCGAAGAATTCATCTAGAATCTTCTCCCAAATCAATGCTTTCTCTCAGTTGCCTTCCGCAAGGGTCCACCTCCAGGTTTCGAACTTTCCTTCCAATGTTCCTCTCATCTGGATCACCACGTGCATTCAAGCTTTCTTCCACACGTTCTCTCTCTCTGGCTCAGCCGTCAACAGTGCACCACTGCTTCACATGCCCAAAGCAAAGAGTTACAGACCTTCAGCTGTCTCCTTGAACCTTCTGGCTTCTCGCACACCTATATTGCTTTAAATCTGCTTCCTGCAGCTTTCTCCCTTTAAGCTTGAAGAATTCCTCTCTGCTCCTTACTGTCACTTCCATAGAACAGGACCTTTTCTGGACTCACTGTTCTTGCCCTTTGACTAGATTGTCCTTTTGGAACATTTCCTGTTTCAGTCCCTGGATTTGGGGACTTTCTACCTTAGTTCCTGGAACCTGCTTCTGCAGTTTCCTCTCCTGTCTAGCCTCTCTTGGCAGCTGGCTTCCACTTTAGTTTGGGGCTTGCTATCTGTCCCTCTGCTAGGCTGCTCCTGCTGGCAACTGCTTCCAAGTGGACTCAAACTGCTTTTTCTAGTTTTGTGTGTGTGTCCTCCCTCTCTGGGCCCCTGTTGCTAGGGAACCGCACTGTTTTTTAAAAACTCGTTTACTTTAACTTCTCTTAGAGCCATAAAACCCATTAGAAATGCAGGCATACAAACAGAGATTTAGACTTGCTGTCTCCACTCAAATCTAAAACTAGATCCTATTTGTCACCATTTAACCCACAAATAGAAAAAAAATATAAATTAAAGACATATCTTATTCCTAACACACCTGAATACACACATGACTTAAGCTCTCTCTATTTCCTAACACATTCGTCATTTTTCAGCTATGGACAAGATCTTTTCTTTTCTTCAAGAAAAGCAATGAAAGGTTTGTGGAACTGTTGGAGCCAATTCAAGACATTGCTGGTTGACAACCACCTCACAATGCAGTAGAAAGACATCGTCAGGCTGGTCTTCAAGATTCAGCTCTTCAATAAAACTTTTGAACTGTCGGTGAGTCTTCCCATTTTAGCAGATGAAATTGACAATTTCAAGGGCCATTTTCATAACATTTTCTTATTTGATGTATCTAGCTGAAATTCTATTTCATGACGAATAATGCAACGAATGGGAAGAAATTTCGGAAATTTGGGATCACTTTTCAAGAGAGCAATTAGGCCTACCTTTTTTCCCACCATTGCAGGTGTTCCATCCGTTGCAACACTGATGGGTTTATCCTGTGGTATATTGGCATTTGTCAATGCTGTGTCATGTATTTTTTATGTCAGCATCACACGTCTGCACTAACAATTGCCGACCTCGCAGGGTTTCAATCTTGCATTCAGAGATTCCTTTCCCTGTATTCCCAGGTATACTCAAGCATCAAATTACAAGCACAATTTCAGCTCTTCAGCCATGCCAGCAAAACACTACTATTTAAAGGGGTACCTTTGCCCCAACGGCCCACAGCATTGAGTCACCAACCTTCAGATGCCTTCTTGGTTCTTCAGGGCAGCTCCTTAGCTCACTTCAATTACCAGGGCTTCTCTTGTGCCCACCTTTAAAGTCTGCTCCCCACAGTGCTTTCTTTAACTGGAGACTGTTTCTCCTTTTCTTAATTCAACTAGTACCTGTTCCGGTCCCTTGTCTCTTCCTCTGGGACACTTTTTGGGACCTCTCCTTGTCCCTCTCTCCAGGACAATTCCTGACTATGGCGCTCCACACCTGGTCACACGACCTGGGTTTTTGCATCCATTTTTTTTCCCTTTATGCACAGATGCATAGGGCTTGAAGAAAAGTTGCCGAAGTGCGGATTTGCAGCCCATTCCTGGCCTGCGCAGTTTCCCGGCAAGCAGGTAAGGCTGGGTTTTGTACCGCATTATATATTAAATTCAGATGCAAAAAGGTGTTCAGCTAATATTTTTCTGCAAGCTGCACTTTACATGTCAAAGAGCTGCATGTGGCTCACAAGCCTTGGTTTGGCCATGTCTGCTCTATACTAACTATGCATCACTCTGGTGCAAGAGTTTTTACACCCTAGGTGAATCTTCAGTCTTCACCACTTTACCCCACCCCCAAAATTAATTTTCAAAAATGACTATTGTGCATTAGTATGAATAAATATTCTGGATTTATAATTAGATTTATTTTACATGAAAAAGGAGAATATTATGATTCTGATTGTACATTCTTATTGTTGTACACTTTTCACACAATATGTACTGGAAGAAATACATTATATTATGTAATATGACTCACATGAAGTAATAGTGTTCCTGCAACAGTTACTAGATGATTTTATACTTAATTTACACAATCAGTAATCATTTACGATAGAGTGGGCTAAATTACATTACGCTCTTTGATATTATTTACTGGTTTGCAGTTTTGGAATAGTCATGTAGATGTACAAATTTGTAAAACTGTTGCATAAACAGTATGAGAATTATGTGAAATTTTGGGAATGACTGCAATGTAAATACATAGAAATTTATATGTTTGTCAGGATATGTGGATGTACATCAGTAGATCTAGACCTTTCATTCCCACAATGCTGAAGCCTGTTTGTTTACTTGTGTAGTTTCATGAATAGTTCATTTTTTTTTGCCATCCCCACCCCCAAATTTTGCAGGTCTAGATGACTGCCTAGTTTGCCTATTAGTTCCACCGGCCCTGGTTATTAAGTTTTTCCTTTGGCTTATCTGGTATCAACCGTTACTCTCTGCCTCCATTCCTTTTCAATTCCTGACGCCCGGGCATCTGGCTCTTTTAATCAGCTCAAAGAAAACTATGAGCCAAAATTTCTGAAAAAACATTGTAGTGGGAACAAGGCACATTTATTAATGTAATGTGCAAATCAGTCAACAACTTGTGGTGAGGAAGAGATGCCTCACGAATTGTGAATTGTCACAAACATGATTACCAATGTTTTGTCATTAGAAAAAAGACGAATTTATAGCACCTTTCAATACCATTTGATATCTCAAAGCTCTTTACAGCCAACAAATCTTTTTTTGAAGAGTGGGCACTCTTGTAACGTGGCAGCCACTTTGCATACAAGCTCCCAGAAACAACAATCTGATAATGACTCGATAATCTGCTTTTGTGATGTCAGTTGAGGGATAGATATTGGCCAGAACATGAGGGATAATTCTCCTGTTGTTCTTTGAAATACAGCCATGGGATCTTTTATGTCCATCTGAGAAGGTAGACGCGGCCTGTGTTTAACATTTCATCTGAAAGACAGCATCTCTAATAGTGCAACACTCCCTCAGTACTGCATTGGAGCGTCAGCCTTGATTTTGGTGCTCAAGTCCTTGAACCCACAACCTTCTGACTCAGAGATGAGAATGCTACCAACCGAGTCTCAGGTGACATTGAGTTTTGTGAAAATGACATCTTGCCTCTTTTCATGAAGTTGCTGCAATTGCACATTAACTACTCATTAAACTTGCCTCAGAAAGGAGAGTCCAGCAACTAATAGTATAAGTACCCTTTTAATATTGTGGTAATTGTTAATGATTGCCAATCAACCTCTCTGGCCCAGCAAGTGAAAATTAGACGTATTCCTTCAGTTTGTGATTGTTGTTAGAGTTTAAAAAGAATAGCAATTTTTAAATTCTTACTTTTCCTCTATTTTATCCAATCTTTCTTTCCCTCTCTTTCTGTACCTAATTTGACATTGAATTTACCCAGTGTTAATTCACCCTTCTTCTGCTTATTTATTTATTAACCTTTAACCTCAATGTACACTGTTGGCCCTGTTGTTCAAAGTCCCATATGTTTCTATTAAGTCCAACTTCATTTGCAATCCATGCCAACATCTACAAATTACTGTTTCCTTTGCATTTTATATGTAGGATGCTGAGTTTGTGCAAAATAAGTATTTTTCACATTAATTATTAATTTAGTTTAAAAATGAAGTGCTGTGTATTTCAGAAAATAGCAAGAAATTTTTTAAAACAGTAATGTTATTGTTAATTCAACAGAAGTTAGGAAAGTTTGACCCTATACTGCTTTTGGATCATATGCAATAGGGTGAAACACTATATGCTTTCAGACTGCATTATACAGCCTCCAAAAATTCTATGTAAAATTGAATGAGTGGAGGAACTCTGTAGTATGGTTGTGCTTTTTCCTTGTAAGGTGCACCATTCCAGCAGTGTAATGACATAATTCCTAGAGCACTGACAACACATACTTTCAGCAGCTCTGCTACTCCTTTATTTTACCACACTAACTGAGCCATTTTTCAACCTGAACCCTCAAATAAACTCGGTGCTTTAACCTCAGTCTTTCAAATGTCTATCCTAAGGGGATTCATGTACAGGCCAAAAAATAAGTGCTAAATTAACACTAGGTAATTCTTAGAACACACAAAGTAATTATTAGAACTAGATTTAATATATAATCACAATTTTACTCTCCTATATTGATCTCTTTATCTAAAATACTTAAGAATTAATAAGGAGCTGTCCAAAAATGACCGTGTGAACTATTTGAAGTCAATGACAAACTGGCCTTTTGTCCAAAGACTTTCACAGCTCATAAAATGCCAACAGATCACAGCATTGTCTGTTAAGAGAGCTTCCTTTTTCTTAAACTGTAGCGATATTTTATGTTGCTTTAGGGTATTATCTGCAAATACAAAATTAGCTCAGATTAGCCAGGGTGTTTAAAGAGATTTGTCACTTGGAAGGCTGGCAATTACTTGGTTCAGCACAAAACACAATAATGATTCCCCACAATAACATTGGCCTATTGCAAAACAGTGTTTGAGGGTGAATTTTCTTTAAAGGTTGATCAGACGAACAATCAGTTTTATCATTTCAGACAGTGTTTTCTACAATGCTGCATCACTCTCAGTTCCAATTTGATCCTCACAGCTAATGCGTCTGATAATCTGACGTTTCACTGATGGCCAGACATAATCAACCCTAGCCGAGTCTCAGCTTACAACTTACCAATCAATAATTAATGTCTGTTTTGAGCCATGACACAGTTGTTGAAATAAATCACCTCACTTCCTCTTTTGCCTGTCGCAGAAGATCTCTAAACTCAAAGACTTGGGATCAGTACAAAGTACATTGGTGTAGCAGGGGCAGGTGAAATCCCAGTGATTGCATAAGCAAATCACAGGAATGAACAAAAGAATTTAGGCTGAAAATGTGATGGCTAATGATTAAAGCATTGCATTCTATTTGTATAAAAAGGTGTGCTGAAAATTATCCAAGTAACCTTAACATATGGTATGATAGAGCAATTAATATTCTTTCATTTATGGTGAAAATACTATTGCTGTCAGACAGACATCTACTATCCTACCCTGAAAATTTCTCTTAAAGTGCATCGATTTTTGCATCACATAAAATTTCCATCCTCAGTTTTACTTAAATCAGGTTCCTGGATAGCAGATTTTTTTATATATACATAGCACTGTGTTGGATTCCACCAATGCTTGCAGTAAGAAATCATAAGGAATCATGACTAAATTTTTCTGCTAAGCTAGAATTAAAAACAAGTTTGTGGTGCTTCAATTTCTTTTTGTGTAGCAGTCATTGGCTTCTCAAGTGCAACTAAACAAGTATGCCTTTCCCGTTAGCCCTAGCTCTTATTTCATGTTACTTCAATGAAAGTTTCAACTAGCATTTCATTTCAGGGTGGATGACTTTTTGGGCATTCCCACTGTGGTCAGGATTGCCCCTTCACTTCATGAGAAGCCTGCAAAGAATTAGATTTCAAAGAACAAACATTCTTGTCAGACAGGTGCCTGCTGATACAATCCTATGCCAAGTACAAAGTAACATGAGTTCAACACATTACAGCTTCTGAGCATCAGTTGTACAAGAACAAAATATCAGGTCGTGTAGTGGTGAAAAAAATAGCATGTTAGTGATGCATGCCTTAATAACGTGCATGCTGGCCAGAAGTCCAAAGCATTGAAAGAGTTGCAGAAATTGCTTGTCGATTTACACTGATCCATCATTAGCTTTGTGCAAGACTGAAACTCAACAATGCAAGTGCCTTTTTAACAATATAATAATTGTTAAAGCAATGCCAATAATAACTCTCTTGTCTAGAAACTGAACAATTTAAGCTGTTTAATCTCATTCCTGGATGTAGTAAATTGTTGTTGGAAATGTTTTAAAATGCCAATTTTCTCTTACTTTTTCATTGTCATTTTCTTTCTCTCATTTCAATTTTTATTTCAATCTCTTCATTTTTCTTTGTATCCAAATTGACTCTAATTCACCCTCCTCTCCATCATTCCTCTACTTCTTTCTGTGTCTGAAATTCACATTTAAGGAGATGCGCTGTTTGTCCCACTGTGCTCCCAGATGTCCCGTTGCCCTAGTCACACCATTATAAACTCACATTTAAAGCAAACTTGAGCATAAGGATACAAGAAAAGTCTAACTAGCGGTGTATGCTCTACGGTGCCCCTCCAGTGACTCTCACAATGACAGGATACACTGTAATGGTTAGTAGTAATGGATTATAATTATATGCTTAGACTAAAGATCTATTTGCGTGAGGAAGTAGTATTTGCAATATAACAATGTGAATTCGGAAGGCTAAACTCCTTGGGTGGTGATTGATTTTGCCTACACAGGCTGTAGCCTTCAAAAAAATTGAAAGCTTCTCAACTCACACTTATTTAATCTTTTGTTTAAACATTGAATCTTAGAACCAGAATATGCAAATAACGTTGCATACTGTCTTTCGCGAACATAACAGATACATACAAATACCAGTGGGCTGGATTTTCTCATAGGTTTTGGGACACTGACATTGGGATCGCAGGGTGGGTGGAGGTGCTGAGACCACACTTACCGATAGTGCAATCTTCCCGGAGGCGGCCTCCTAATTAGGGATGGTGGATAAGTTCCCGATACGGCCAGTCCAGTGGACTGGCAGCTCTGGAGCCTTAGCAGCGCCCCTGGGAGGGGGGTAGGTACTGCTGAGGCAGGTCGGTAACTGCAAAAGCACCTCAACAAGAAGACAATCTTGGAGGCATGCATTTATAAGTAACATTTTTAGGGCCGTTAAGTCCATCGAAGTGGAGGAGAAAACTGCCCTGTCTGCTTCAGGTAGGTAGCCTCCATTGCGATGGCTGCTGTGCCGGCGTCAAAATGCTGACACGGCCGCTAAATCGGTCCCAATTTGGTCTGTAATTGGCTTAATTAGTTACTATGCTGCAGGCGGCCAGTCAGTCATTATTGCCCAACAGAAACTTCTCCAGCAGTGGGAATCAAATAGCATGCTCGCTTCGGCGGCATATACATTAAAATCGGAACGATACAGAGAAGATTATCATGGCCCCTGCGCAAGGATGACATGCAAATTCGGGAATCAAATAGCTGTCCTGAAATGACTCCCCATTATTTTCCTGGTTCCAAACTGCCATCACGGGCTGGAAAAATTCAATCCACTGAGTCTCTTGAAACAAAGTTTATAACACAAGTGTACAATTCGGAATTACTAAATTTAGTCCCAGAGGAGACTGTGGCCCCTACTGAGCACAGGAGTAGAATACTCACTGATACAAAGTAATGTCTTCTTCATTACTTTGCTTATTTAATTTATTGTGTAATTTAACATTTAACGTCACCATTATTATATATTTAGTACAATGAAAATCAGGTGCATAGAAAGGTCAAATAGCAATATTAAATGTTGTCTCAACCATTGACCAGAGAATGACCTCTTAAAAAAATGCTCCTGTAAAAGTGAGCACAAAAAAAGACACCATTTATATTTAGCAATCAGGCAGTTATGTACAATTTCCCCAGAGGTTTCATATACTACAAGCTTTATAATTGCATCACATTTTATCTTAAAAAATAAATCTTGATATTTGTAATAGACTTTGTTTCTTATTGCTTTACGTTTTTCCTCCTGCAGGTTTCATCCAGAACTACGGCAAAAAAGGTAGACATGTAACTAGGAGCACCTATGTAAAAAAAACCCAGAACCACTGGCCCATTCCCTGGGCATTTTCCCACTTTATCCTCAGAAAAAAAAAAATCATATACTAATGCAATGGCAGTTTTAGAAGTTATTATGGATTCTGTTTCCACCACAATGTCTGATTATGTGTTCCATATTCCACATCCCAAAAACCTTTTGTATTAGAGCCTGGTGCCTTTTCTTATTTTGTGTTCCATCATTTCTTACTTCATTATCTAATTAATGCATGTCCTTTTCAGACCTTTTCACCCACACATTTCTGAAGCCTATTCTTACATAGAACCTTGTATTTCCCCCCATCACACCATCAAATCGCTTACTGAATAATTCCAGAGTTTCTGCCTCCACTCCCTGACCCGCAAGACCATTCCGGGTATTGATCACTCTTAACACAATAGAATGTTTGCTGATTTCAGTCCTTTCTCTGGTTTGTTCCTCAAACACCTTGCCCTGTAGAGATGATTAAATAATATTCAGGGTCATCTTTTCTTCAATGATAGTTTGTACTATTTCCTAGCTTAATCAGATAGTTGATTGGTAAGCAAATTAGGGTTTTTCATCCAATCAATGTTTGATGCTTTAAAATAGTGACATCTGAGGTAAAACTTTCAGGTGTGATGCTTCTGAGCGGTTTGATATGTACTAGTTTCTCGGCTTTTCATTATACAGATGCTGTTTAATAAAGCTGAAGTATTGTGGTGATTAGAAAATATATTTTGAAAACAGAAACAATCGGCTGCAAAATACAGACCTAGAAAACAATTTTCTAATTCTTTTGGGCATAACGTGCAACTGAACTGATTCACTTAGATTAAATAGATTTTTGTAAAGATTTAATAAATAATCATTTTTACTAGGCATGAGAAGAGTTGACATCTGGCACAGGCAGAACAATGCAGGACAGTTAAGATATTTTCAAGACCCCTTCAAACTAATGGTATCCCCTTAGTTACATCTCCCTAGACAACTGTCTGCAACTAGCATGTTGGAATACTTCATAGGAGATATTTGCTTTTTCAATCATTGCATATGCAGATTGAATAAACTGCTGTTTGCTTAAAACACAACTAATCGAGGATATGCAGATGAATTTCAAAGTGCAATTTCAATCTCATCAATTCAGGGTTGTAAACAAAAGTACCCTTCAGAGTACTGTAGAGGCAACCCATGTTGTTACTTACAGGATCAAAGAATGTCATCTCAATGGAGAATGGTAATTGTAGTAATTTATGTTAACTATTTAATGCTGATGCCTAGCCAAATACAACATCACCACAGTGATGACATCATTAATAATTGGTGATACTTTTTATGGTCCCTGAAAACTTCTCGTTTCCTTTTCAGTAGGTATTTTACCCTCTAAATGTCCTCCTATTTTTCTTAACTGCAAGGTATAAAGGTGGTTTACAGCCTTGGTAGAGCTCCACCTGTGCCTCTCTGACCACCTTTCATGAGGAGCTTGCCTTCCATTCATCATCATCTTCCACGAGGAACTTGCCCTCTGTTCATCATCTCCCCATAGTGAGGCAGCGGTTTGGGGGTTAGATTTGCACTATATCACTGTGATCTGTGAAGCCATTCTGAAGTTGTGGTAACTACAATGCTAGAAACAATGGGAGGATATTTAATAATAAAAGATTAAACATTGTAAGAAAATACTTGGCAGGATTAATTTTCTATTTGCTCTCTTGGATTAAATTTAGACTACAAACCTGTCTACAATTCTGTTAAAAAGTATGAATGAAAATATTACTTGGTGGAAACAAATGATTTCAAACAGGAACATAGGAAATTTAAACCTAATTACACCTGAGGATAGCTTCCAGAAGCAGCAGTAAACCCCAATACTCACACCTGTGCAAAATTCAGAGAGATCCTTGGTTTATTCTATAATCCATACATGTTACTTGTAATTTGTTTCAAAATCACACCTCATTCCTCGTTTGATTCAGGCCTTCTCTATTTCTACAAAAAGAAACCAGGAGAAGTACATTTAGCTCAAGAATGCTCTTCTAAAAACTCTCCAAATATGAATACCTTACTTACTGAGCTATTACATTGCAAAACTTTACCCATTAAATTGTTAATTTTAGCCTTTCCACGTTTGGAAATCCCACCCCAGTAAATATCAATGTGAAAATGGGACTCTGAGTCTGCAAGGACTGTGCAGCGGTCACTCCTGCCAAAACCATAATGGCAACAGATAGATTGCTTAGTGCAAGGTTAAGTAGGTTTTTCTTTTATATTGGTTCTCTCACCACCTGCCGCAAGCCTAATATGGCAGGTTACGTATTTCAGAGCTCGGCTAGCTAGGTCCATAATGATGCTATGGAGCCACTCTTGGTGATTGACATTGAAGTCCCCCACCCAGAGCATGTTGTGTCCTTGCTGCCCCGAATGCTTCTTCTAAAACCAAGGTGTACACCGGTTCATCAGCTAAGGGAAAATAGTAAACAGCAGGTTTCCTTGCTTATGTTTGGCCCAATGCTGTGAGACTTCATGGTGTCCAGAGTCAATGTGGAGGACTCATAGGACCACTCCATTCTGACTGTATACCATTGTGACATCCCCTTTGTCAGGTGGGCAGGGATGATGATGGAGGAATCTGGGACATTGAATGAAAGCATGATACTGAGAGTATGACTATATTGACTGGCGTATGAAATAATTTTGGTGCAAGTCCCCAGATGTTAGTGAGGAGGAATTTGCAGAGGTGCGTCTTTGTCCTGACTGTTTTATTGTTATGTATTCTGTAAGTTATGAATCAATCATATTGTTCTGGGTCTGGAGTCACATATAGGCCAGGGTGGGAAAGATTTGCTTTTCTAAAAGAGTGAGCCAATTGGGCTTTTATGAAAATCCGTTAGTTACATGATTGATACTACCTTTGTCATCCAGGTTTATTTAATTAACTGAATCTAAATTCACCAGGGGCCATGGTGGAATTTGAACTCATGTCTGTGATTACCAGTTCTGGCCTCTGAATTGCTAGTCCAGTAACATAACCATTTTGCTACCGTTCCTGATAGCTAGGTAAAAGAATCACAGTCACAGAATTGTTACAACACAGAAGGAGGCATTTGGCCCATTGTGTCTGCTCCAGCTCTCCGAATGAGCATTATGACTCTCTGCCGTTCTCCTGCCTTTTCCCCGTAACCCGGCACATTATTTAAGTAGGAACAATCATCTAATGCCTCCCTTGAATACCTCGATTGAACCTGCCACCACCATACTTCAGGCAGTGCGCTCTAGACCCGATCCATTCACTGTGTGAAAAAGTTATTTCTCACATCACATTTCCTTCTTTTGTAAATCACTTTAAATCTGTGTCCTCGTGTTCTTGATCCTTTTCAAAGCAGGAACAGTTTCTCCTTATCTACTCTGTCCAGCCTCATGATTTTGAACACCTCTATCATATTTCCTCTTAGCCTCCTCCTCCCCAAGGAGAACAGCCCTAACTTCTCCAATCTATCTTCATAACTAGAGTTTCTCATCCCTCGATCCATTTTTGTAAATCTCTTCCGCACTCTCTCCAATGCATTCACATCCTTCCTAAAGTGTAACGCCCAGAACTCTACACAATACTCCAGCTGATGTCTAATTAGTGTCCTATACAAGTTCAGCATAACCTCCTTGCTCTTGTACTCTAAGCCCCTATTAATAAAGCCTAGGATACTACATGCTTTATTAATCACTCTCTCCACTTATCCTGCCACTTTTAATGACTTAAGCATATATACCCAGGTTCCTCTGCTCCTGCACACCCTTTAGAGTTGTACCCTTTATTTTGTATTTTCTCCCTGTTTTTCCTATCAAAATGAATCATCTTGCACTGCTCCACATTGAACTTCAACTGCCACCTATCTGCCCATTCCACCAACTTGTCTATGTCCTTTTGAAGTTCTACACTGTCCTCCTTGCAGTTTACAATGCTTCCAAGTTTTGTATCATCCACAAACTTCGAAACCGTCCCCTGCTCACCAAGATCTAGATCATTAATATATAGTTATGATCCCCAGCTGAGGTTACCACTGGACAAGGGTAGGACCCAGCTTGATGGATCCTCACTTTTATTTGTTTGTTTAGATATGTGGAGAGGGTCTACTGAACAGAGTCACTGGAGTCAGCTAATGAACTTTTAACAAAAGCATAAAATATTTATTAAACAAGAAAAGATGAACCGTATTACAATAGTTCTTCACCCACAGCTATACCTTTACTGATATATACAGATTTGTAAGGATAACACAAGTTACAAAAGCTGTCTTGTACTCTAATGTTCACAGTAAGCACACAGTCCATATAAACCAATAGGCACACTATGGTCAGATACCCACACTCTGAAACCAAGTGACAGATGCCACCAGATGCTATGGATCTCTCAACTCCCCCTCCCCCACCCTTCTCAGCGCCAGACACTTATTACACTGTGAGCTAACCAGTCTCACTGAACCCTGTCTTTCATACAGGGGTTTGCAATCTCCGCTTTCCAAGAACTCGCCTTGGAATCTTCTCCCAAACCAACGCTTTCTCTCGGACCCCTTCCATATGTGTTCACCTCCAGAGTTTCGAATTCTCCTTCTGACGCTCCTCTTCCATGTCACCACATGCATTCAAGCTTTCTTCCACACACACACTCTCTCTCTCACCAACTCAGCCGTCAACAGTACACCTCTGCTTCACATGTCCATTGAAAAGAGTTACAGACCTTCAGTTGCCAGTTTGGACCTTTTGGCCTCTTGTAAGCTGTATTGCTTTAAATCTACTTTCTGCAGCTTTTGTCTCTTTAAATCTGAAGCTTGGAGCCTCTCTCTCTCTGCCCCTCACTCTTAACTTCATTTAACAGGATTCTTTCCAGGTTCCTGTCCTACCTTTGATTAGAAGGTCTGCTTGGGACTTTCACCTGTTCCACTCCCCTGGATTTTGGGTTCTTTCTTTAGCTTGGGACTTACTATCTGTCCCCATAGCTCGTCTTTCCTGGCAGCTACTTTCAAAACCAACTAAGCTCAAACAGCTTCCAAATCAAACTGCTGTTTCTAGTTTCTTCTATGTGTCTGTGGGAGGGTCATGCCCCTCTGGAGCCCTGTTGCTAGGCAACAGCCCAGGTTTTTTTAAAACTCATTTGCTTTACTTAGCTTTAAGTTGTACAACTCTCATTTAAAATGCAAGCATCTTTTAAAGTGAAACTAAAACTCAACTTGACCATTCCTTAACACACACATGCAGAAATACAAATCAAACAAACTTTAATGCTAAAACTCATTCCTAATACCCACAACCACAAATATAACTTACCTAAACTATCTTTATTTCCTAACACTATATCAGGAAAATCAAGGGTCCCAATACTGACATCTGGGGAACTCCAATACAAATCTACCTCTGGTCAGAAAAGTATCTATTAACTATCACTGTTTCCTACTACTCCAGTTGTGCTGTGGTGAAGGTATACAAAGAAAATGGCGTAATTAAAGTTGGATGAATCAAACCTTCCAATGGATGCCATCACAGAATCATTTATAAAAACCAATTAAAGGTTTTTAGCACTAAATAATCAGGTTAATGGGCACCATTTTTAAAATATACAAAAGGTGGTCATAAAATAAGTAATGACCTAATTTTAAAACAGTTAGAGTATAACATTGTTAGTTCTGGCTCTAAGTCTCAATCAACAGCAATTTTTTTCCCATTAGGTGTTGGACATGCATGAAAGTTCACAGTTACGCTGGAGTTTTCACATGTGAAAAATCCATCTATGTATCACAGAATCTCAGTGCAGAAGAGGCCCTCCGGCCCATTGAGTCTGCACCGACACGGAGAAACACCTGACCTACCTACCTAATCCCATTTACCAGCACTTGGCCCATAGCCTTGAATGTTATGACGTGCCACGTGCTCATCCAGGTACCTTTTAAAGGATGTGAGGCAACCCGCTTCCACCACCATCTCAGGCAGTGCATTCCAGACCGTCACCACCCTCTGGGTAAAAAGGTTTTCCCTTGCATCCCCCCTAAACCTCCTGGCCCCTCACCTTGAACTTGTATCCCCTCGTGACTGACCCTTCAACTAAGGGGAACAGCTGTTCCTCCCTATCCACATTGTCCATGTCCCTCAATCGTGTACACCTCGATCAGGTCGCCCCTCAGTCTTCTCTCCTCCAATGAAAACAATTGAAGTCTATCCAATCTCTCTTCATAACTTAAATGTTTCATCCCAGGTAACATCCTGGTGAATCTCCTCTGCACTCCCTCCAGTGCAATCACATCCTTCCTATAATGTGGCGACCAGAACTACACACAGTACTCCAGCTGTGGCCTCACCAAGGTTCTATACAACTCCAACATGACCTCTCTACTTTTGTAATCTATACCTCGATTCATAAAGGCAAGTGTTCCATATGCCTTTTTCACCACCCCACTAACATGCCTCTCTGCCTTCAGAGATCTATGGACACACCAAGGTCCCTTTGTTCCTCAGAACTTCCTAGTGTCATGCCATTCATTGAATACTTCCTTGTCAAATTACTCCTTTCAAAGTGTATCTCCTCTCACTTTTCAGGGTTAAATTCCATCTGACACTTATCTGCCCATTTGACCATCCTATCTATATCTTCCTGTAGCCCAAGACACTCAACTTCACTGTTAACCACCCGGCCAATCTGTGTCATCCGCAAACTTACTAATTCTACCCCCCACATAATCATCTATGTCATTTGTATAAATGATGAATAATAGGGGACCCAGCACTGATCCCTGTGGTACGCCACTGGACTCGGGCTTCCAGTCACTAGGTGTTGGACATGCATGAAAATTCACAATTACGCTGGAGTTTTCACATGTGAAAAATCCATCTATGTATCACAGAATCTCACAGTGCAGAGCCTTCTGTCATCACCCTCTGTCTCCAACAACTAAGCCAATTTTGAATCCACCTTATCATATTACCCTGTATCCCATGTGCATTTGCCTTCTTTATAAGTCTCCCACATGGGACCTTGTCAAAGGTTTTGCTGAAATCCATATAAGCTACATCAATAGCACTACCCTCATCTACACACCTGGTCACCTCAAAAAATTCAATCAAATTTATTAGGCATATCTTCCCTCTGACCAAGCCATGTTGACTATCCCTGATCAAACCTTGATCTCCAAGTGGAGATAGATTCTCTCTTTCAGAATTTTCTCCAATAGTTTCCCTACCACTGACGAGAGACTCAGTGGTCTGTAGTTCCCTAGCTTATCCCTACAACCCTTCTTAAATAGCAGAACCACATTAGTTGTTCTCCAGTCCTCTGGCACCTCCCCTGTAGCCAGAGAGGAATTAAAAATTTGGGTCAGAGCCCCTGCAATCTCCTCCCTTGCCTCTCTCAGCAGTCTGGGACACTAATCATCCGGACCTGGAGATTTGTCCACTTTTAAGCCTGCCAACACCTCCAGTACCTTGTCACTCCATACATCAATTTGCTTAAGAACCTCGCAGTCCCTCTCCCCGAGTTCCATACCTTCATCCTCATTCTCTTGGGTGAAGATGGATGTGAAGTATTCATTCAACACTCTGTTGATGTCCTCTGGCTCCACCCATAGATTGCCCCCTTGGTCCCTAATAAGCCCTACTCTTTCCTTGATTATCCTCTTCCCATTGATATACTTATAGATTATCTTGGCATTTTCCCTACTTTTACCAGCCAGAGCTTTCTCATATCCCCTCTTTGCTCTCCTAATTGCTTTCTTGAACTCCACCCAGCACTTTCTGTACTCCACTGATGCCTCCACTGTAATCCCCCCTTTGCTCGATATGGTGGCGACAGTATCACTTATAAGGAAACACTCCAGAAATCAGGTGGAGATTTGAAAGAGACACCAAGTATGCACAAAGCCATTTTGTTTAAGACTCCAGTTGTGCTGGGACAGAGGCTGGGAATTCTGCAGCAAGTAACTCACTATTTGACTCCCCAAAGTCTGTCCACCATCTACAAGGCACAAGTCAGGAATGTGATGGAATGCTCTCCACTTACCTGGATGAGTGCAGCTCCAGCAATAGTCAAGAAACTCAACAATATCGAAGAAAAGCAGCCTGATTGATCAGCACCCCATCCACCACCTTAAACATTCACTCCCATCCACCACTGGAGCACAGTGGCAGCAGTGTGTTCTATATACAAGAGGCACTGCAGAAACTTTCCAAGGCTCCTTTGACACCAAAGACTTCTACTACCCAAAAGGACTACGGCAGCAGACGCATGGAAATGTCATGGCCTCAGAGTCACACATCATCCTGACTCAGTACTATATCATTGTTCCTTCACTGTCGCCAAGTTAAAATCATGGAACTCTCTCCCTAGCATCACAGTGGCTGTACCCCACACCACATGGACTGCAGCAGTTTAAGAAGGCAGCTCACCACCATCTTCTCTGGGGCAGTTAGGAATGGCCAATATATGCTGGCCTTGTAGCAATGCTCACATTCCAAGAATTTTAAAAAATTGGTCAGTTTTTAGCAGGCAGCCACTCCAATATCTTGTGAGGCAGGAGGCTGGGCCCAGCAGCTTATTGTGCAGCACCTCCATGGAACTGGGAGTTAATGTGCTGCAGGTTCACAATATGACTTATCAAAGCATTCTCTTTATATGGAAGGTAAAAAGCAAATTACTGTAACAGTACACATACTGGAGAACAACAGACCTGTTAACATTACATGAAAATCAGGCAACATTTCATCAAAAGGGGTAGGGGCATGTGTTCCTTTGTGGGGCATCTGATATGTTCACCCATTTGAGGTTGTGGTATCATGTTTTACTCACCATTTGGGTGAAGGTTGGGATTTTTTTATATATATTTTGATTCTTGCATTTTGACAGGGGCTGGCATATATGCCCATCCCCAGATGGTCCGTGTTTATTACATGATTAAAGCACAGAAATTAACATGTTCTCAGGTTATATATTACATTCTCTCTTTACACATGGCATAATGGAGCTATCACAAAGAATGGGGAAAATCGTTGGAAAGTCATCATAATACCAGATATTGTTACATATTTAATTTGACCATCAGTTTCAAAACAACAAAACCCACAGAATGATTTTACAGAACAAAGTTCAAGTTCAAGCATAAGAGCTGATGAACACTGAGGAGGCAGAGGTGTGAATAAACATCATAAAGCTGCCATTAATCCTGAAAAATTAAGGAAATATGAAGACAACTGCTAGAATTTCAATTTTATTTATACTGGAAGAGATATACATAAACTGCAATGTGTAGTTCGTGCATAAGTAACGTCCAGCGAATCTTTGAAACTCTCCAAATTACAGAGACATTAAACTACCAAGCATGAAATGTACAGAGACAAGCAATGTTCATTTTTTGTAATTGTATAAATAACTTGTATACAGAAAATGACACCGGTGTCATTATGCCGGGGGTTTGTGGAAGTTTTATAATGAGTGGCCTCAGAAGCAAAATGGTGGCAAACTGCTGGTCTACTGCATACTGTAGTAGCCATACTGCAGAGGCAAGTTTTTTTCCTATTTTAGACTAATTTATTTTGGTGAATGAACTAATAAAGACTGTTCAGCAAAGGAAGAGCAACATTAATAAATGCTGTTCTAGCATCATCCTACAAGCATACCTAATCACTATGTTACGAGACTGTTGAATTCAATACTCAGTGTATGGTTACAGTGAAATAATACAATAAATTATTGACTAAGCTTAAAAATTGCAATTCAAGGAACATTCCTACATCAAGCCTCATTCTTCCCTACCACCTGCAAATAAAACACAACTTTCCCCTGGTCTCCCTGAAATTTAAAGCTAGCTTTGACCCCGATTACTCAGGTACTCCTCAAAAAAATTCAATTAATTCACAGCTTTGATCACCTTGTCACAGTCTCTGCAGCTGACTGTTATCTGCATATTGTGCAATTTTATCTCGTTTACACAAAAAACTATGTTTACTTTCACTAAATGGCTTTTCTTTTCTCAAACTGATAATGGTTCTGCAGCAGTCTCGTTACCAGAGACAAATGATGTGGCTGTGAGAAAGTTATGTCTGTCTGCTGAGCAGTGGCTCACCGCCAAATCCAGGCAGGCATACAGCAGATGGGACTTGAAAATGGCCAAATCTCCATGCATTAGCTACATCTGCTCATTATCAAAACAACTCTGCCATTTTATCTAATGGTTCAACTAAAGCATTTTATTTGATTCATTTCAGTTACATTTTCACAATGCAATTAGTGATAAAATCAGGCTGGTATAATGCCAAAGTGTAGGAAAACAAATTTAATATGCAAGGGCACTAAAGTCACACATAAAACACTAACGAAAAACTTCAGTGTAGAAACATGCACCAAATATGCAAGAATCCTTATCTATTCAGAACATTGATGGTATATTTACTGCAATTTGGAAAACAGTTAAACTGTATTTCAGTTCATTAATTTTAAAAACTATAGCTTCTATTGTTCTATGTATGCATCCCCAACCAGTAATGTCATAAGTGTAAGTACTGTAGATATAATTACACAATTTATATATTGACAATATTGTTTCCTAGTAGTCAACTATTTATCACAGCAATCTTCTGGTAACCTTGCAATGTGGCTTGTCATCAGCTGCATAGTGTTAAAAGATCGTCACTATCGCCATCACACTCAATTTTAAAAAAGCAATAAAGTGAATGAAAAGACCAAGGAATAAATATGCACTATGAAATTCAGAGTGAAAATCATACATTTCAGAATTATTTTTCACCATGATCTTCAAACAAATAGTGCTCAAGTTTTGCTCTCATGCTTTGAGATTATTTAAAAGCCTACAGAGAGATCATGACTTTTTAATTTCTCCCAGATAACTTATGATTGATGATGTTTGCTTGATATGTTCATATGAACATACAACTTTCCAGAAATCAACTTCATGTTACTTCTGGATATAAATTAATAGGGTTGATGGACCAGGTATTAAGCCAAAGATAAAAGCAAAATACTGCAAATGCCACCTGCCTGAATATCACCACATCAATGTTATTAGACTTTCACCTATGAAACACAGAAAAACAATCTGCACAACAGTGCCCTTCCCAAATGATTAGCAACCCGCATAAAAATGAACTAAAACAAGAGTTTAACCCCTTAGCATTATTTATTTTGGAGAATATGTTGTTTCACATATTATGCACAATGTATTATTCTACTGCCAAAGCAAAGAATAATTGGTTGTGCCCTTTTAAGGTTGATTTGCCTTCCTGAAATTAGTTGCTCAGTACAAATCTTAAGAAGCCTTTAGGAAACAATTGGCTTAATTCTTTCTCTTCAAATTTTTTTTAAAAAAAAGTCCAAGACACTTTCTTTAAAAACAAGGGGTGACAAGTGGAACACTGTTGGCAAAGTCTTCTGCTCTTAGGCTATGATCCTGAATCAAAACCATTTCTAGTTCCCGACTTTGCTTTGCCTGTCAGGGCAGCCATCTGGGAAATCTGCCCGGAGGCAGACAATTAAGGAGCTCAATCAGAGGGCCTGCAGAGGTGGTGCTGCTACTGTCAGAGGGGAACCCCAGGACCACTCAATCTTGATGCACTTGCTGAACAGGATAGAATTGAATTAAATAAACTGTGGCCACAAGATGGCTGGCTACAGCAGCTGTGACCCACTGATGGCTGCAGGTCCAGTGGAGGGGTTAAAACAGGAGTCCTTATGTATCTCTCCTCACCACCAACACCCTACCACTATTCCCCCCACCCCCACCACCCAGGCCAGCCACAGGCAAGTCACCTCCATAGAAAGAAGAATTAGGAGTAGGCCTAGGAATAGGAGCCCACTCTGCCATTCGATAAAATCATGTATTATCTGCTGGTGGTCTCAACTCTTCTTTCCTGTCTTCCCCCATAACCCTCGACTCCCTTGCCAATTAAAAATCTATCTAACTCAGCTTTCAATAAATTTAATGACCCAGCCTCCACTGTTTTCCAAGGAAGATAATTCCACAAACTAATGACCACCAGAGAAAAAAATTCTCCTCATCCCTACCTTGAAAGGGAGACCTCTTATTTTTAAACTGTGTCCCTTAGTTCTGATCTCCCCAACAAGAGGAAACATCTTCCTGGTATTCAGTCTATCAAGTCCTCTCAGGATCTTATAGTTTTCGATAAGTTCACCTCTCATTCTTCGAAACTCCAATGGGTAAAGGCCGAACCTGTTCAACCTTTCTTCATCCCAGGAATGAGTCAAGTAAACCTTCTCTAAATTGCTTCTAATGCAATTAAATCCTTTTTCAAATAAGGAGACCAAAACTGTACGCAGTACTTCAGATGTGATCTCACCAAGATCCTGTAGTTACAGTAAAGCTTCCCTTCTTCTATATTCCATTCCTCTTGCAATAAGTGCCAACATTCCATTTGCCTTCCTAAACACTTGCTGAACCTGCATACTAACTTTTTGAGATTCATGTACCAGGACATCCAGATCCCGCTGTACTGCAATCTCTCTCCGTTTAAATAGTATACTGCTTTTCTATTCTTCCTGCCAAAGTGAATAAGTTCACATTTTCTCACATTATACGTTATCTGCCCAATTCTTGCCCACTCACTTAACCTATGTCCAGATTCTTTATCTCCTCTTGACAAATTACTTTCCTGCCTACCTTGGTGTCCTTGGCAAATTTAGCTACCATACATCCGGCTCCTTCATCCAAGTCAGTAATGTAGATTCTAAATAGTTGAGGTCCCAGCACTGACTCCTATAGCACTCCACTAGTTGCAGCTTGCCAACCTGAAAAATACCCATTTATCCCTATTCTTTACTTCCTGTTAGCTAACCAATCCTTTATCCATGCTAACATGTTACCCCCTATACCTTAAGTTCTTATTTTGGTAGAAAACTTTGACATGGCACCTTATCGTCAGATTCCCCTTTATCCCTTCCCACCTACATCCGTGATTCCTCTGACACCTTACGTCACATCAACAATTTCCAGTTCCCTGGCCCCAACCGCCTCCTCTTCACCATGGACGTCCAATCCCTCTACACCACCATCCCCCACCAGGATGGTCTGAGGACCCTTAGCTTCTTCCTCGAACAGAGGCCCGAACAATCCCCATCCACCACTACTCTCCTCCGTCTGGCTGAACTTGTTCTCACGCTGAACAATTTCTCCTTCAACTCCTCTCACTTCCTCCAAATAAAAGGTGTGGCTATGGGTACCCGCATGGGCCCCAGCTATGCCTGTCTCTTTATGGGGTATGTGGAACATTCCTTGTTGCAGTCCTACTCTGGCCCCCTTCCACAACTCTTTCTCCGGTACATCGATGATTACTTCGGTGCCGCTTCATGCTCTCGTCGGGACTTGGAAAAATTTATTAATTTTGCTTCCAATCTCCACCCCTCCATCATTTTCACGTGGTCCATCTCTGACACTTCCCTTCCCTTCCTTGACCTCTCTGTCTCAATCTCTGGTGATAGACTGTCCACCAATATCCATTACAAACCCACCGACTCCCACAGCTATCTCGACTACAGCTCCTCACACCCCGCTTCCTGTAAGGACTCCATCCCATTCTCTCAGTTCCTTCGCCTCCGTCGCATCTGTTCCGATGATGCTACCTTCAAAAACAGTTCCTCTGACATGTCCTCCTTCTTCCTTAACCGAGGTTTTCCACCCACGGTCGTTGACAGGGCCCTCAACCGTGTCCGGCCCATCTCCCGCGCATCCGCCCTCACGCCTTCTCCTCCCTCCCAGAAACATGATAGGGTCCCCCTTGTCCTCACTTATCACCCCACCAGCCTCCGCATTCAAAGGATCATCCTCCGCCATTTCCACCAACTCCAGCATGATGCCACCACCAAACACATCTTCCCTTCACCCCCCTTATCGGCATTCCATAGGGATCGCTCCCTCCGGGACACCCTGGTCCACTCCTCCATCACCCCCTACTCCTCAACCCCCTCCTATGGCACCACCCCATGCCCACGCAAAAGATGCAACACCTGCCCCTTCACTTCCTCTCTCCTCACCGTCCAAGGACCCAAACACTCCTTTCAAGTGAAGCAGCATTTCACTTGCATTTCCCCCAACTTAGTCTACTGCATTCGTTGCTCCCAATGTGGTCTCCTCTACATTGGAGAGACCAAACTTAAACTGGGCGACCGCTTTGCAGAACACCTGCGGTCTGTCCGCAAGAATGACCCAAACCTCCCTGTCGCTTGCCATTTTAACACTCCACCCTGCTCTCTTGCCCACATGTCTGTCCTTGGCTTGCTGCATTGTTCCAGTGAAGCCCAACGCAAACTGGAGGAACAACACCTCATCTTCCGACTAGGGACTTGACAGCCTTCCGGACTGAATATTGAATTCAACAACTTTAGGTCGTGAGCTCCCTCCCCCATCCCCACCCCCTTTCTGTTTCCCCCTTCCTTTTTTTTCCAATAAATTATAAAGATTTTCCTTTTCCCACCTATTTCCATTATATAAAAAAAACCCCACTAGAGCTATACCTTGAGTGCCCTACCATCCATTCTTAATTAGCACATTCGTTTAGATAATATCACCAACTTTAACTTTAACACCTATGTGTTCTATTGTACTATTGTCGTTGACATCTTTTGATGATCTGCTTCAATCACTGCTTGTTTGTCTCTACAACCACACCCCCACCTCTCTCTCTCTCTCTATCTCTCCGCCCCCCACACACACACCTTAAACCAGCTTATATTTCAACTCTTTCTTGGACTCAAACTCAAGTTCTGTCGAAGGGTCATGAGGACTCGAAACGTCAACTCTTTTCTTCTCCACCGATGCTGCCAGACCTGCTGAGTTTTTCCAGGTAATTCTGTTTTTGTTTTGGATTTCCAGCATCCGCAGTTTTTTTGTTTTTATCTCTGTGTTTAATTGACTGCCACTGCTCTTCAAGAAATGGCTACCTCCTTGAAGAAGTTCTGTTCCTCTCTGCGACAAGATTTCCGTATCTCTCTGTTGTCTTGCTCACCTTCGTTGCTTTCCATTTCCCTCCTAGTGTTTGACAAGGTGTTTACTAAAACCCGCTTTCACAGCCATATCTCCTTTCTCAGTGACTGTCTCCGTCTCCGACTTACCCCACGTGGATTTCAACTGAAATTCCACCCCTCATGTTTCGAACCCACCCAGGATTACAGGTATCTCCGGGACATGAAACGTTTCTCAGACTGCTGTTCCCATCACATTCTGAAATCCACACTCAGTGCCACGCGCCGCCATATGAACACACTCGACCTCTCCCTCCAGCAGCACCGCCGTACCCTTTTTCAAAGCTGCGCGTGTCCCCAGTTTCATTTTATCCTTCGGCTCATCCGACGCCTCAACAAGAAACTTTTTCTCTTTCTCTCAAGTGCTAAGGAACGCAAGCTCCAACAACTCATCGACACCAACACCCATCTAGGACCCTCCACCCCTGCCTGTCCCTCTGTCCCCACCCTTTCTTCCAATCCCAACCCCAGCCGTGTATTCACTATACCCCCTGACCTTCCCCTCTCCGATGCTGAACGTTCAGTGCTCAGCAAAGGACTTAGTTTCATACCCTTACGCCCTCACCTCAATGAATTTCGGGCTCGGCATGATACTGAACTCTTCTTCTGCCGTCTTCGTCTCCGGGCTCACTTCTTTGGGCAGGAGTCCTCTCCCAGTTCAACGGATCCTTTTACCCATCTCCAATATTCTCCCTCCACCTGGACCCCTCCCTCTGGATTCTTACCTTCTCTCGATCTTTTCATTGAGAACTGTCGGCACGACATTAGTCGTCTCAATTTCTCTGCTCCTCTCACCCATTCTAACGTGTCTCTCTCTGAACTTACTGCACTCCATTCTCTCAGGTCCAACCCTGACATTGTCATCAAACCCGCTGACAAGGGTGGTGCTGTTGTTGTCTGGCGCACTGACCTCTACCTCGCGGAGGCTGAGCGTCAACTCGCAGACACTTCCTCCTACCTTTCCCTGGACCATGACCCCACCACTGAACATCAAGCCATTGTTTCCAGGACTGTCACTGACCTCATCTCCTCTGGGGATCTCCCTCCCACAGCTTCCAACCTGATAGTCGCCCAACCTCGGACGGCCCGCTTCTATCTCCTACCCAAAATCCACAAACAGAACTGCCCCGGTAGACCGATCGTCTCAGCTTGCTCCTGCCCCACAGAACTCATTTCTCGTTATCTTGACTCCCTTCTCTCTCCCCTTGTCCAGTCCCTTCCCACCTACATCCGTGATTCCTCTGACACCTTACGTCACATCAACAATTTCCAGTTCCCTGGCCCCAACCGCTTCCTCTTCACCATGGACGTCCAATCCCTCTACACCTCCATCCCCCACCAGGATGGTCTGAGGGCCCTTAGCTTCTTCCTCGAACAAAGGCCCGAACAATCCCCATCCACCACTACTCTCCTCCGTCTGGCTGAACTTGTTCTCAGGCTGAACAATTTCTCCTTCAACTCCTCTCACTTCCTCCAAATAAAAGGTGTGGCTATGGGTACCCACATGGGCCCCAGCTATGCCTGTCTCTTTATGGGGTATGTGGAACATTCCTTGTTGCAGTCCTACTCCGGCCCCCTTCCACAACTCTTTCCCCGGTACATCAATGATTACTTCGGTGCCGCTTCATGCTCTCGTCGGGACTTGGAAAAATTTATTAATTTTGCTTCCAATCTCCACCCCTCCATCATTTTCACGTGGTCCATCTCTGACACTTCCCTTCCCTTCCTTGACCTCTCTGTCTCAATCTCTGGTGATAGACTGTCCACCAATATCCATTACAAACCCACCTACTCCCACAGCTATCTCGACTACAGCTCCTCACACCCCGCTTCCTGTAAGGACTCCATCCCATTCTCTCAGTTCCTTCGCCTCCGTCGCATCTGTTCCGATGATGCTACCTTCAAAAACAGTTCCTCTGACATGTCCTCCTTCTTCCTTAACCGAGGTTTTCCACCCACGGTCGTTGACAGGGCCCTCAACCGTGTCCGGCCCATCTCCCGCGCATCCGCCCTCACGCCTTCTCCTCCCTCCCAGAAACATGATAGGGTCCCCCTTGTCCTCACTTATCACCCCACCAGCCTCCGCATTCAAAGGATCATCCTCCGCCATTTCCACCAACTCCAGCATGATGCCACCACCAAACACATCTTCCCTTCACCCCCCTTATCGGCATTCCATAGGGATCGCTCCCTCCGGGACACCCTGGTCCACTCCTCCATCACCCCCTACTCCTCAACCCCCTCCTATGGCACCACCCCATGCCCACGCAAAAGATGCAACACCTGCCCCTTCACTTCCTCTCTCCTCACCGTCCAAGGACCCAAACACTCCTTTCAAGTGAAGCAGCATTTCACTTGCATTTCCCCCAACTTAGTCTACTGCATTCGTTGCTCCCAATGTGGTCTCCTCTACATTGGAGAGACCAAACTTAAACTGGGCGACCGCTTTGCAGAACACCTGCGGTCTGTCCGCAAGAATGACCCAAACCTCCCTGTCGCTTGCCATTTTAACACTCCACCCTGCTCTCTTGCCCACATGTCTGTCCTTGGCTTGCTGCATTGTTCCAGTGAAGCCCAACGTAAACTGGAGGAACAACACCTCATCTTCCGACTAGGGACTTGACAGCCTTCCGGACTGAATATTGAATTCAACAACTTTAGGTCGTGAGCTCCCTCCCCCATCCCCACCCCCTTTCTGTTTCCCCCTTCCTTTTTTTTCCAATAAATCATAAAGATTTTCCTTTTCCCACCTATTTCCATTATATAAAAAAAACCCCACTAGAGCTATACCTTGAGTGCCCTACCATCCATTCTTAATTAGCACATTCGTTTAGATAATATCACCAACTTTAACTTTAACACCTATGTGTTCTATTGTACTATTGTCGTTGACATCTTTTGATGATCTGCTTCTATCACTGCTTGTTTGTCCCTACAACCACACCCCCACCTCTCTCTCTCCGCCCCCCACACACACACCTTAAACCAGCTTATATTTCAACTCTTTCTTGGACTCAAACTCAAGTTCTGTCGAAGGGTCATGAGGACTTGAAACGTCAACTCTTTTCTTCTCCGCCGATGCTGCCAGACCTGCTGAGTTTTTCCAGGTAATTCTGTTTTTGTTTTGGATTTCCAGCATCCGCAGTTTTTTTGTTTTTATCCCCTTTATCCATCTTGCTTATTACTTCCTCAAAGAACTCTAATAAATTAGTTAAACACTATTTCGCTTTCACAAAACCATGTTAACTCTGCCTAATCCCATTATGATTTTCTAACCATCCTACTATAACCTCCTTAGTAATGGATTCTACCAATTTCTCCACGACAGACATTAGGCTAACTAGTTAACTGTCGGCTAACTGTTGGTATAACTTCCTGCTTTCTGTCTACCTCCTGTCTTGAATAAACGTGTTACATTTATTATTTTCCAATCTGCTGGTACCATTCTAGAATTTATGGAATTTTGCAAGATTATAACCAATGCCTCTACTTTCTCTGCAGCCATTTCTTTTAAGGCCCTAGGATACAAGCCATCAGGTCCTGGGGACTTGTCAGCCTTTAGGTCTATTAGTTTTCCCAGTACCTTTTCCCTGGTGATGGTGATTGTTTTAAATTCCTCCCTTCCTTTTGCCTCTTGATTTTCTAGAATCGTTGGGAAGTTTTCTAAGTTTTCTAATAATGAAGACAGACACAAAATACCTGTTCAATGCTTTTGTCATATCCTAGATTTCCATTATTAATTCCCCTGACTCTCTAGAGGAACAACACTCAATTTAGTTACTCTTTCCCTTTTTAAAAACTTGTAGAAACTCTTATTATCTATTTTTATATTTCTAGCTGGCTTTCTCTTATATGCTAATTTTTCCCTCTAGCTGGCTCTCTCCTACACTCTAATTTCTCCCTCTTTATTTTTTTTTAAAGTTAATTATTTACTGGTTCTTAAAATCTGACCAATCTTCTGACCTGCCACTAATTTACGCAGAATTGTACGGTATTTCTTTCAATTTGATACTATCCTTGACTTCCTTATTTAGCCATGGATGATGCATCCTTCTCAAAAAGTCTTTCTTTCACACTGGGATAAATTTAGCTGAGAGTTGTTAAGTTTCTCTTTAAAGACAGAAAGCAGGAAATTATACCACTGTATCTCTACAGTCAAGGAACCTGCTGGGCTTGGCCATCAGTGGGGTGCCCTTTTGCCTTTAGGAAGATCCAGCAGCAGCACCAATCAGACTACAAATGGTCACTTATTCATGCAGATTAACTACCTGCTGCTGTTGGGGATAAGATCACCCTGTCAGCTTCTGTGAAATTCCTCACACACCTGCCTTGAAGCCCGTCCCCGGGAGACTGGGATCACACCGCCGCTTTTGTTGGTAAATTAAGCCTTTTGTAGCCTGCAGTTAATGAATTTATATATATTTTTAATGTACAAGATAATAATAGAGTTGGGAGAGATTTCAAAAACTTGTTTCCTGCATTACAGCAGGACTACGTTTCTAAAATTACTTCACTGGCTGTAAAAGTGCTTTGGAATGTCCTGAGATTTTGAAAGACATTATATAAATGCAAGTCTTTCTTTTATTCACAGAGCCACCTTGTCCATGAAAATGTGTCCAGTTCTGGCTGGGCCATGTAGAGACTGTCTGTGGACATGATAAGAAGACGACCACCTTCATAATCACCATTCGCCATATATTTATGACAGCATATCATAAGTGAATGGGAAACGTTAGCATAACAATTTACAATTATGAATTTTAATAGAAAGGTATGAGCTGTAAGTGACTCTATGAGGAAGTGACTTGTAGTCAAGAAGTATGATCTATTCATGATTGATATATACAAAAGCTACATTATGAGAAATACAAAATAATATGGATTATTTTTAAGGATGCAGTCTCAATTGCTGTTTCACATGATGGTATAAATTTCAGTTCTGCTCCAGTGTTGTAGGGTATTGTAACTCCCCCGCCCAGTTAAGCTATTGCTTGGTAATTAATCTCATCCATTATCCAGATATCCATTACTCTCTATTTAATGTTACAGCAGAATTCACAAGTGTCAGCATATGGATGGTGCACCTAAATTTAAATATTAAATGATAAAACTAGCAATGATAACAGTATTATTTCACAAGGCACTGTTCTGACCAAACATTGCAGTCCAATGTTGCAACCTAGTTGATATGACATGGTCTGCATCATCATACAGATATTAGTCACTGATTTTTAGCAGATCTATTCATCATGATAAATTACTCAAAATGCACATTTTGAGCAACTCCCAGGAACCTCAGAATCTAAGATTTATTCATTAGCTTGGGACAGAGCATTTTAAAAGTAAAAGTATTGTAAATTTAGCAACCAGCATTACAATTAGAGTATATAAAACAGTGCCTGTTGGGATTTTGAATAGGGCTGTTCCCTTCATTGCTATTAGCGTCACCATGTAGGTTTCACATTAACAGTATGTCATTCTATTTCAACTGCCTTATGTCAATGATGAATTTTCTTAGAATTTAGCAACAAAAATATACAACCCACAATGTGGATCATTTTCTCTGCCCCCTCCCCATCTTCTGCAACATGTCAAATTTTGGATTATGGCAGGAAGAGAAGAAATATTAACATACCTAATGCCAAAACAAGCTATATGATGAATTTTCAAAAGTATGTTTGGGCTTATAATGTTATTCTGTAAAGACGGGGTTTGTGTGCATATATGTGTGTGTGTGTGTGTGTGTGTGTGTGTGTGTGTGTGTGTGTGTGTGTAAATGATTTAATTAAGCTGGGCAAAGGTTACCAGAGACAGAATGTCATGGGGGATTTAAAACATGAAAAGGATAGAAGTGTTTCATTTGAGGTACAGGTGAACAGGTTAGATCTAACATTTGCATTTTTAGGTAAGCTGACAGTTTGTTTGAATATCAGAGGGAAGTCAGAGGTTACAAGAAACATGTTTGCATCTTGCAGGAGTCCATAGGTAAACAGAAGAGGGGATATTATATCTTATTGACCCAAAAGCAAAGACAAAATAGAGACATGAAAGATTTTATATTTGAAAGGATTTAAGTTTCAAAGAGGTGTGAAAACAATGGAAGCTGAAATGAAAGGGGAAAAAAGGTATTTTAGAGTCACCATGGAGAGCTTAGTTAGGGTAGTTGTGAGCTGGAGCGCAGCTGGGAGCTGTTAACTGTAGCTCTAGGCTGGGAGAAGATGCAGTTTGAATCAGCCATCCAGTCAAGACATAAAAGTCTTCGGCTGCAACAAGCAGTTTTGTTCCGAGGTTTTGGATTTCCACAGCAGAGTGGAAGATTGTTAGAGGTCATGTGGTATGTCTTTATTATTGCCGCGGTAGTTTGCCTTGGGTAATATTACTGGATTTTTATAACATCTATAAGGGAGTGTTGCCCAAAAGGTATTTACTTGTGGGTCTGACCAAGTAGGGAGGCTTTTAGGGGATTGTGTTTCAAGACTAATGTTAACTGTGTAACTGTAATTTTATTTGCTTAAGCTTTCTTTTACTCTTGTTAATAAAACTTCTTTTTAATTTTTAAAATCCCAAAAGTGTTACTGGACTTCTTGCTGCTGAGATCAATATGTATTCTTCTCGTTTCCAGAATACAAAAAAAATGGTAGGCCAAGTTTCCCTCTGGGATTTGGTTTGTGCAGCAATTAACATCGGCTGTGGTCATAATGCAGTAGCCTTGAAGGAATGGCCCAGATGACAATCATTACGAACGAACACATACGTGCTCCTAACCCAAGATGTCTCTGGGGGAATACCGCAGGAGATCTGTTAGCTATTTCCTTTTTTAAAAAGTCTTATTTACCATGTCTGTAGATCATAAACATTTCTGATATGGGACACTAAGGATTGTGATTGGACAAAAAACACTTTATTTCCTTGTATCCCACAACATTTCAGTGTCACCACAAATAAAACTTAAAATGTAATAATATATAAAATTTCAGGCATTACTAATCCTAATCTTTCCAAATATCCTCAAAATTGTTTTCCCTCTCACCCCAGCCTTGTGATGCTTTACTTGCATGAGTTCTAATATTTTCCTTGCCTCTGTGCAAGCACTGTGAAGATTCCTTTCGCTAAAGTTGTTCCTCTATTTTATGTCCCATCACCAATATAGCTCCCATTGAAAGTTTTCACTTCACTTGTAATATATATATATATATATATATATATATCCAATTCTGGTCCTAATGTCACTTAATATCTGGAAACATTTTGGTTCTGGATTTACAGATTTTTTCTTTTCTCTACCATTTTGCTACCTGTGTCTTAAGTCAAGCAAGTTCCATTCCCCCATCACCTCTGTGTTTGCTGACCTACATATTGCCTCCCGGTCAAGCAACGTCCTGATTTTAAAATTCTCATTTTTATTTTGGTCTTGCTCCGCCCTGTCTCCGTAATCTCCTCCAGCCCCACAACCCTCTGAGATAGATATTTCTCTAATTCTGGCCTATTGTGCATACTCAATTTTAATTACACCACAAGTGGTGCCCATTGCCTTCAGTTCATTGCAGCCTTCAGTTGCCAAGGCTCCAAACTCTGGAAAACCCTTCCTACAACTCTATCTCTACTTCACTTTCCTCCTTTCCGACACTTCTTAAAACCTACCTCTTTGATCAAGCTTTTGGTCATCCAACTTAATATTTCCTCATGGGACTTGGTGTCATACCTTGTTATATAACTCTCCTGTGAAGTAATGTAATTTCATTACATTAAAAGTGCTATAGAGATACAAGTCATTGTTGTTGCTATGAAAATCTTTCACTGTTACTTACATTATATGAAAATTACATAAAGCATTTTTAGTGAATATGTGTACTTGTTTCAATTTTTCCCCGAATCCTTTTCTCAAGTGTTTAGTGACATTTTTACGGGAGATCTGTAGTTCTTGTTGAAGTGACACTGACATAACCAAGGAGGTTATTCCCAAATTCAAAACTCATTACCTAACTTTGGACTCAATGTCTGTACTTAGTTTCTTCTCACGTCTGTGCAGTGCCTTGGGATGTTTTTCTATGTTAAAGGCACTGCATAAATGTAAGTTGCTGCTGTTGTTATCCAAGGCAGACATGCACCCTCTCACAACAACCTAATTACAAGCAACACCTTTGGTTCAGTTTTTCTTTTTTTAATTTCATGGCTTAAACTTGAAATCTTTCCTGCACCACTTGAACTTTAGCTATTTTTGAATTATCAAGGCTACATTTTCATGGTGCATGCTGACTGATCTCCTTCCATCAAGGAGCTGACAACTTCAGCTCCAATGATGTATCGCTCTACTGTAACATATTGATGTTTTGGACAGCAAAAGAGCATTGGTTTGTGTAGGCAATTGTTTCAAAATAACCAACAGGTTCCTTGCTGCAATCATAGAACTAATAGCCATAAATCAAATTTAGAATCTACTGCTTTTTATTTAAAAATCACTTAATTCATCCTTTTATCTGTCCCATGACCTTGCTGATGATCTGTTCCAAACTTCCAAAATGTTGCCTAAGCCTCTGGTTTCCTTTTAGCACCCTTAACTTTAAACTGTGTCACCCTAGGCCTTGAAGCTTGTGCCTGACTGAGCTATTCTGGATCTAACTTTTCCATACTTGTGAAAACTTCTCATTTAAGGGACGTGCAGCAGGAAAATTGTGGCCGATGCAATAGCTCTTAATTAATATGATAATAAATAGTGTAACAAGAGTATACCATTCTTCTGATTTGCCTAAGTTTTCAAAGAAGTAAGAGTTAACCTGGGTCATTCTATATGTAAAAGGTGCAATGTGGTCAAATAAACAAACGTTTGTTGTTGTGGTGCCAGGCAAGGGTTCATGTTTCCTCCTGTTAAATTATTAATACCACAGATTAATTTAATAAGGTGAATATATACAGCATATAAGTTCTAATATAAATGTAGTACCCCAATTAAACCTTACTCAATGGCCTGCATTTTGTGGTTGTAATGACAATGAAACTGTCAATGTTCACTATCAATGCAACTGCGAAAGTACTAGCAACTTCGAGAATCCATGTGTGTGTAGTTAAATGCAGAAATCTAGAATTTATCAGTGATTCACTGCTCCTCCATAGAATATGCTATGGAAGTCCCCGCGGATGGAAATCATAAAAAAATCACTTGAATTGATGTAAACTTTCACTTTTACACCATTAGTCTCACTGTAAAAACCCTTGAAAAAGTTACGCCTAGTTGAGTGAGTTTTGGCTGGGTTTTTAAATTGGTGTAGTATGTCATAATTATTGACTAAACAACTTTTCTGGCCTTGAAAAACTAGTTTTATATCTGTGGAATGTCAAATTTCTCCATTATGATAAGGTGATTTCCAAGATTTATTAAAATATGTTTTCTTAAAGTTTATGATATTTCAGCTTCCAACTTAACCCCATATTACAATCTTTATTTCTCTGTCTATAAAATGATTAAAATGTGAAATATAATCACTGCCTTTTTATGTCCTGGTTTGCAATCTGGGAAAATTCTTCAACACGACTGGCTGTTTAGCCTGCTTGATGACATTGCTATCGCTGGATGCTGACGATTCCCTTGAGCAGATACCAAAATTAAATTGGTAAAATCCATGCCACAGGAGATCATTAGATCTTTTTGGGCAGATTTCTTTGAGGTCAGAGGTGAGCACCATCACTTTGCTGATGACCACAAAATTTAGGCAATGTTGTTATTCAAGCTTGCTTTACAGTATAACTCATTTTTCAAAATAATTTATCCGTCATCTGTGATCTCCATGAATATTTGCTAGTCAGAACTTTTCGGTGACCAGAGACATGGGGCGGGATTTTCCATCTGCCCGCCACCAGTATCTTCCGGTTCCACTACAGGTCAATGGACTTCTGGTTGGGGCGCTGCCTCACTCGCGGTGGGTCCCGCCTGCAACTGGGCCGGAAAATCCTGACCATGGTTCCAAAACCCTAGAAATGTCTCTGCAACAGCAACTAAGTTAAAATGTTACTGACTTGCATTCAACTTTGAGGACCAAATTTCCAAACTGCACAAAATTGTATTTTCTAAAACAAAAACCGCTCTATTAGGGAAGAAAATAGGCTTTTAAAAATTAATTTACTATTGAAGCCCCTCTGCACCCAACACCCCCATCCCCGATAGATCTAACTTTCAGCACTCAGATGTGAAAATACAGAAAATAAAATTACAATGCTTATATAAAGTACTTCTATAAAATACTTATACACCAGAGGAAAAACGGCACTTCAAAAGTTATTTAACATGTTGCATACAAATAGACCAGCTTTTACTAAATAAAATAATTGTGTTTGAGCAATACACAGTATTTTTAATGAAAAAAAAATCAGCCAACGAGGAGGAGAATTGTAAATTGTTACATTTCTGGTCGATTTGTGCACTTAAATAGTCACTTCCAACCCCTTTGTCAGTAAAATATTTTAAAACTTAAAACATGCACAAACAAGTCTAAGCTAATGGGGTATGCCATGAGATGCTGAACTCCAGCAAAATCTGGCCCAGTATGTATAACATGTGTACCAAAGTAATAGAACAGAAACCAAATTAAAATAAAATATACATACTACTAATGTATGCTTTCTCCTTTATGAGTTTCAAATATCAGGTAACATTCCCACCTGTTCATTTGCTTGTCACTGGGCAGCAAAGTGCTGCCTATCAGTAAGTTCCAAATTCAAATTCAGAGACCAGCCATCTATTAGACTGAAATTTTAAGATTCTTAGTCCCATTCTCCCAAAACAAATTCTTTTTTCCCTATCATGACAAAATTAGATTCACTTTTTGTAACTGACAGGTGTACAATATTACACAGTACACTGGTGCATTATGGCTGCAGTATGAATGATCTATAGGATGTGCTGTGGTTATTTTGGCTAAACCTCCCTCCCTTATGACCTCTGCCACCAAGAAAGTCTAAAGTAGTTCTGTCATGCAAGCAAACACCATCACCTCCAAGGACCCCTGAAAGACACCATGCCACCCTGACTGGGAGTTTATAATATACACTACTTCACTGTCATTGGACTAAATGATGATTAATCTCCTGGACATAATGATCTGCATCCTAAGGTTTTAAAAGATATAGCTGTGGAGATAGTGGATGCATTGGTTTTGATCTTTCAGAATTACTTAGATTCTAGAACAATTCCCAAGCATTGGAAAGTAGCAAACATAACCCCGCTTTTTAAGAAAGGAGGAAGAGAGAAAATGGAACTATAGACAAGTTCATCTAACATCAGTGGGAAAAATGATAGAATCTATTATTAGGGGTGTGGTGGGAGGGCACTTAGAAAATCATAATATGATTACGTAGAGTCAACATGGATGAAAGTGAAATTGTGTTTGACAAATTTATTAGTCTTTTGACAAGGTAACTAGTAGGATGGATAAGGGGGAAACTAATGGATGTCACATCTTTAGATTTTCAAAAAGACATTCACCAAGTTGCCACACAGGAGATTATCACACAAAATTAGTACACATGGGAATGGGAGCAATATATTAACATGGGTTGAGGATTTGTTAATAGACGTAGAGCAGAATTTTGCTGTTGGCGAGCAGGGGGCGGAGCCCACTTACCAATGCATAAAATGACGCAGGATAATGTCGGGTGGAGCCCTCGATGTCATCCCGCCCCATTTAAATTTTCAGGAAGACGGGCCCGCAGCAAAGTCAGCTGTGGGCCCGCCGACCTGTCAATGGCCAATTGAGGCCATTGACAGGATCATTTATTAAGGACCCGCCCATCCAACCTTAAGGTTGGCGGGTCGGCCAGGAGCCCCGGCGACAAATAGATAAAACATGAAACCTCATCCAACAGCAGGATGAAGTTTCATGCAAGGTTTCAAAAAATTTTAATAAAGTTATTAGGTAAATTATGAACATGTCCCATTTCATGTGACATTGTCACAAGGGGGACATGTTAGGGAATTTTTTTTTCTATTTTTAATATTTTTCAAAGTGGAAGCGATCTCCCTGAGGCAGCACTTAGCCTCAGGGAGATATGCGCTCTTTCATGCGCATGTGCGAAAGAACGCACTCTTGCATTTGAGGAATCCACCCCCCCCCGGACAGGAAGCACTTAGTGCTTCACTGGACATCACGCTGGGCGGGCCTTAATTGGTCCACCCACGTAAAATGGCAGAGGGGCCCGCTTCTCCAGTGGGGATCGTCTTCCCGCCCGCCGGAGATTGGGTCGGGCCCGCCCACGCGACAGGCAGAAAATTCTGCTCATAAAATAGAGTATGAATAAAGAGAATACTTCCGAGTTGGTAAGCTATAACTAGTGGTGTATTTGGCTGCGGCGTTTGTCTCTGCACATATTCAAGGAAATTAGGGAAGCTATAGCTGAGGCTCTATTACATGTATATAAATATTCATTTGAAAAGTGATTAGTGCCAGAGGACTGGCAGAGAGAAAAAGTGATTCCTATATTTAAAAAGGGAGACAGAACAAGCCCAGGGAACAATAGGTCGATGAGCCTGACATTGATGGTAAGAAGGATAATGGAATCCTTACTCAAAAAAATAAAAATGCATCTAAAAAACTGAAAACAAAGAATTGTTAGCACAGATTTCAAAAGGTAACGTCATGCTTGACCAACTTTACCTGAATTCTTCAAAGTAGTAATAGAAAGGGCAGACAAGGAAAACGCGTTAGATGTGTTGTATTTGGATTTTCAAAAAGGTCTTAGATAACATACTCCATACTAGACTCACGACCAAGATTAGAGCATGTGGAAAAACAAAATGGATAGCAAGCTAGCTACCAAACAGAAAAGAGTGTGTAGGGGTAAAAGCTAGTTTCTCAGACAGAAGTGACATTGCACACGTATCAGTGCTAGGATCACTTGTTCAGAATTTACTGCAGTAGTTCAAGGTGGTTCACTATCACCTTCTCAAGGGCAATTAGGGATGGGCAACAAAAGCTGACCTTGCCAGCAGTGCTCACATCCTATGAATGAATTAAAATAAATGATTTGAACTTGGGAATTGGAAGCACAATTTCAAAATTTATTGATGACACTTATTGGATGGGTGTAGTTAATACAGGGGGGAATGACAAAAGATAGAAAAACATTAATAAATTTGCAAATAAGCATGCAATTGGAAAATGATACAGACAATGTGAGGTGGTACGTTATAGAAGAATAAAGAGGAAATAAAGGTCTAAACAAAGGGATCTGTAAGTATGGATACACAAACCACATAGCAGCAATGTAGGAGAATAAGGCCATTAAAAAAAACAAACAAAACCACTAGGGTTTAATTTTTGAAAGGATAAAATTGAAAAACAGGAAAATTATGTTAAACGTATATTGAACCTTGATTAGACGACACTTGATTTACTGTGAACAGAGCTGGTCTCCATATCATAACGATATAAAAGGACTGGAGAAGTTGCAAAAATAATTCACTAGAATGATACCAGAATTAAGAAGTTATATTAAAAAAGATTGAATAGACTGGGGCTCTAGGAAAGGGATAGCTGAGGAGTGACCTGATGAAGGTCTAAAAGACAATCAAATGGTTTGATAGGGGAGCCAAAGAGAAGTTGTTTTTATTTTCAGGAGCAACCACAACTGGGGGTCATAGGGTATAAGCTGGTCATTAATAAATTCAGTAGAGAATTCAAGAGAAACTTCATTAACCTAGAGTGTGGTTAGAATGTGAAATGTACTACCACAAGGAATAGTTGAGGCAACCATAATAGATGATTTAAGGGGAAGCTAGATGAACACGAGGGAGAAAGAAATAGTAGGATATGTTGATAGGGTTAGATGAACAAGGGTGGGAGAAGGCTCATAAAGAGCATAAATCCATGTTTGGCTGAATGGCTTGTTTCTATGCTATAGATTGTAAGGTTTGTAAAACAACAGTGACTGTACTTCAAAAGTACAAGTTCAAAATTAGTTGTTTCTGATGGTGCTTTGGGCAACCTTGTGGATGTAAAAGGCTCTGTACAAATGCAGATTATTTCTTTCTTTGCAATGTGGTAGTAGTGGTATTAGAGGCCCAAATACATGTAGCAAAATCTATTTTCTACCTCAATATAATCCATTAATTGCAATGGAGTGGAGTTGTTGTGAAATGTAGTGTGTTATAATTATGGTTGTCTGTTCCAGCAACACAGAAAATATAAAGCAGGTTTTCAGAAGGTGCTTTTATCAAATAAATCTGACTTCAGTTTGAATACATTTTTGGAGAGACCTCTCTCCAAATGGCTTAGACACATTTAGAGCGAGGCAATAGGTGCTGGCTATGTCAGTGACACCCTCATCCTGTCAATGAATAAAAAAATACACATATTACTTAGAAAGAATGTGCTTAAAAACAAAGCAGTTGACTATTTGTCAGAAATGAATGTAGTTTCAGCAAATTAATTAGAAATAAAATTATTTTTACAATGCCTGCTGTCATTATAATAGAATTAAAAGGTTTAGATTCAAATCTTCATCCTGGCGGTTATTTCTCAACTTGTCTTCAATTCTAGTCTTTAGTATTTTATCATATTGTTTCAATTGATTATTTACTGCATTTTTGAATGTAAAAAGTTTCTAAAAGTCACTGGTAACAATTTTGTACCAAAGTAATAATATTCATTGATGACAGCAGTTTCTAACTGGGGTCCTCCTCTCTGTCAGTTTTCGACCCTTTTCCATCTCTCCTGAAGGTGAATGATGCTGGCAACTCTCTGGTACCTCACTCAAGCAACTAACTATTCTTAGTGTGACGCTATCCAGGTGTTGGCAAGCTATTCAATCACTAGTGCATTGCAATGCTGATCACTATGGCACATTTTGTTTGGGTTTCTGACAATCTCGCCAACAAATTTTTTCACCTTGCTGAGGAAATTTTGAAAGTGATTGTGAAAAATGTCCAAAATGGCAATGCAATAGAAGGTATTGATTTAACCAGTATTACTTGTCTGAAACGGACTGCAAAGTCTTGACTACAATCTTCTTCAGATGGTTTTAACCACTTCCAAGTGTTCATGCATTTTATAATTATGAGACCATTCAAATTACTGAAAAAACAATCCAAAGAAAGATGAATGCAAGCTTTACTTATGCTTTTCTTTTTCTGAACTTTGCATTGCATCCTATTTACATTACTTAACATTCAACATTCAAAATATAGGGTGCAGGTTACATTATTAATCACAATAAAATGGTCAAATATGAAGAACTGTCACACCACTAAAAAAAATTTTCACTTATTTTCCAAAGTATTTTGCTGTTCAAATTTGTCTTTTCAGGTGTGTTGTTTTTTTCATTTTTGAAAGGCACCCTGAATCAGATTCACATCCTCAAGGAGCAGCCAAAATGTTCCTTTCACCCATTACAATATACTGGAACTGAAATACTGGCATTACACTTTTAGGACGACATAATAGCAACATTAATGTAATGTGTTTGTGCTGCCCACTAATGCATTTAGATTATTGGCCAGAAGTGTTCCTTTCGAAACCTCATAGTAAATGTCTGCAGCAGCTGCTGCTGTTAATTGTTGAACAGCCCTGTGGTGGTGTTTTTGGTACTCACCGCCCTTGTAAGCCGCCACTGCTATGGTGCTATTTATCCTCACAAAAGAGACGTGTGGCCGTGGTCCAAGTTCTGCAGAGCTGCGTGACGTTTCCAGATACAAGGCACTGCTGTCCCAGGTGCTTATGTCCCACATTCTCACGTCTCCTGATGTGTATCTGAAAGAACCAGTTCAAATGCCTGCTTGTTTATTCCAAATACTGGCCACCTACTGAAGATACTAATTGGAAATAATATCAGCAGCTACATTTATGACTCGAGCTGCAAATGTGGTCACTGAGTATAATTTAAACCACAGGCGATTGCGATCACCTCAACAAAAGGCAAATTTATCGAGTTTATGGTCTAGATAAATAGCAATGATCATTCAATCATTATAGGATTACTGGCACAAAAGTTTAGAAAAGATTTTATTATTACATAAAATTACAATGTTATCTTTGCTACTGTGGGTCCCACCACATGCATTGTTTCGAGGAAATATTTGGGGGCACAACACCTGCTACACATTCAGAGAGGGAATATTGGTTGATGCGTAAAGGCATTCTAGCTTGATGCAGCCTCTGTTGCTCTCTCTTTCACTCTCCACCCCCAAATGCACTTGATGATCAAAGATTAAAATCATGCTGTGTGAAAAGGATTGGTACAACTTTTGTCCTACCACTCTACTCACGAGGGCTGGTATATCAGATTGGTGCTGTTAGTTAAGGATTGGCAACTTAAAATGTAAAGGGAGAGAAATACCATTCAGTACTTTCATACCAAAACTGCCACATTTTTCTCAACCTAAAGTCAGCAGGTTTAGCGACAGTTGAAAACTCCTTCACAATTTGCATGTCCATTACCGCAAAGCATGAATATTATTCCATACTAAAACTAACACCATGAAAATAAGATTTTTCTCTGCAAAGGTAGAAGAGTCAGAAGAGCCAGTCAGTTTTAATCATGATAAAATGTCTTTCGACATAATTTAGATCACACAATGTATTCATACACAAACAAGACAAGGCTTAGTGTGTAATGATATGAAATAGTGCTTTTCCCCCAATTCCACCAATTTTCTACCCTTGCCTCCATCTGCCTTGAAGGCATTTACAATAACAGTAACTATACTTCAAAAGCAATTCTTCTGCTGTTAAGTACTTTCAAATGTTCTGAGAATGTAAAAGGTCCTACATGAAGGTAAGTTTTCACTCCAAGTATGAGATTTCATATGTACCAGTGACCTTATATTACATTGCGTAAAAGCCCATTCTTCACCTGTAAATTTGAATAGTGGGTTCAGGGAGCTATTCACAGGTAAACCTGATTCTATTCTCATACCAAGGTCACAAACACGCATGTGCGATAGGATTAGTGATCAGACACATGGTCAAAATTCGCCTTCCTAATCAAAGAAGCCATGGACAAAAAGCATCCCTACCACTTTTCTTAGTGAGATTATCCATCCCAGCACAGGCTAGGATGAGCCTGGGACCCATCTTGTCTGTATAAGTTTATAACACACTGCTTTAACCAACAGTTAATCCACGGAGAAAACAGATAAAACATCTTTAATTTTAACAAGGAGGAGAAAATCAGCTCTAAATATATCATAACCTATAATGCACTTGAGTACTAACCAACATATTACCCGAAAAACTTTACACAATTTATTCTGAGGCTTAGATTGCTTTGTAATTATGTATCATCAAAAAATAATGCTATTCAAAGATTTAAAACAATTCCACAGAGAATACTAAGATAAAAGCAAAATACTGCTGACGCTGGAACTCGGGAATAAGAGAAGAAAATGCTGGAAAAACTCAGCAGGTCTGACAGCATCTGTGGAGAGAGAATCAGAGATAACACTTTGAGTCCCTGAAGAAGGGTCATACAGAGTCAAAGTGTTAACTCTGTTTCTCTCTCCACAGATGCTGTCAGACTTTGAGTTTTTCCAGCATTTTCTATTTTTATTCCACAGAAAACACTACTGGCAGAGGATATTAATTTACAACTGTAAACTTAAGTATTTGTTCAGTCATTAATGAAATGTGCAAAAATTTATAAATACATAAATTTTAAAACATTATATAGTTGTCAAACAGAATTTTCTGCTCATTTATGGAATCGCTGAAGTCACAGACTTTAGAGTTATTGCAGTACATTAATATAGCATATCTAGTACTGGGGAGAGAATGAATAGTATACTGAAAACATGATGCGATGTTTCTGACTGCAGTTGTTCAAGCATTAATTTTTTTAAAAAAAACAAAGGATAATGTAATGGCTAATCCTGCACATCATGTTTTAAGCAATTTGGGAGATTTTTCTGAAGGATCAGCGGCAGTGCTAACCTTTAAACTAAACAGCTAGACTCCAAGGCCATGCACTGAACTGGGGTCTAACTTGGCTCCAACAAATCCTCTAAGACATGATCAGAAATCTTATATTGCTGATAATGATGTGACACTGACCCAAGACTTTCTTGCTACCCAATATGTGGTACAACAGGCTTAACTGATGATAACCACCTGCATAATTTTCTGCTTCTTTGGCCTGGCAGCAGTTACTGAATGTCATGAGCTTATTGTGGGTAGTGGGCACCCTGCCTGGTTGCTGAGAACACTATTGTGCTTGTTGGCTACGTACCCCTCTGCTAATGCATCCTTTCCTTCAATGTCCCATGTGTACACATGCATCTCATTTTACTACCCAGATTTTGTGCTGTCCATTGTCTTTGAAACATGGCAACAAAATACATTTTTAAAAAACACAAGCACTTTTTCCCCTGTAAGATAGAGTTGGAGAACAGATATGTAAATAAGGTTGATGACCTGCTGGCAAAAGGTGCCACATGAGACTATGATGTAATGGCAATAACAGTGTGGCTCAAATAAGGGGAGAATCAGGAAATTAATATTCCTGGCTAAAAGGTATTCATGAAAAATAGGGAGGGAAAATTGAGGGCGTTGGCAGTACTGACCAAATAAATAATTATAGCACAGAGAAGGATTACGTAGAGATGATGACAGAGTCTATTTGATTAGAGTGAAGTAACAATGGGGGAGCTATTAACTTACTGGGTGTATACCATAGGCCAAATAGTGGGAAGTAGGTAGAGTACATTTGCAGGCAAATTTTAAGAAGTTGCAAGAATTGTTTAATAGTGATTATTGGGGTCTTCAACTGTCCTACTGTAGACTGGGATAGTAAAAGGGTAAAAAGCAAAGTGAGGGAGGAATTCCTGAAATGTGAGTAAGAGAACTTTCTCTTGATCAGTGTTTCCAGCCCAACAAGGAAGGAAGCATTGTTCAATCTACTTCTGGGGACTGAAATGGGGTGTTTGGAAGATATTTCAGTGCTGAAGCATTTGAAGAACAGTGATCATAGCACCCTCTGCTTTACAGTGCTTACAGAATAAGACAAGGTAAAGCTGCTGTAAAATTCTTAACTGGAGGGCTAACTTTTAAAAATTAGTTCCTCAAATGTGAGCATTGCAAGCAAGGCCAGCATATGTTGCCCATCTCTAATTGCCCTTAAGGTGGTGGTGATGAGTCACCTTCTTGAACTGCTGCAGTCTATATGGTGTAGGCACACCAACAGTGTTGTAAGGGAGGAAGTTCTAGGTTTATGACCCAGCAACAGTGAAGGAATAGCAATCTTGTTTCAAGTCAGGATGGTACTTGGTTGGAGGACAACTTGCAGGTGGTGGTGTTCCCATGTATCTGCTGCCCTTTGAAAGGTGCTGTCAAAGAAAGGTTCACGGGTTGCTGCAATGCATCTTGTAGATAGTCCACGCTCCTGACACTATGCGCCAGTAGTGCAGAAAGTGAATGTTTCAGTTGGAGGATGGGGTGTTGATCAAGTAGGTTGCTTTGTCTTGAATGGTATTGCGCTAATCGAGTGTTATTCGAGCTGTGCTCATCCTGGCAAGTGGAGAGTATTCCATCACATTCCTGAATTTTGCCTTGTAGATGGTGAACAGGCTATGGGGAGGCAGGAGATGAGTTACTTGCTGCAGAATTTCCAGTCTCCGACCTGCTCTTGCAGCCACAGTATTTATAAGGTTGGTCCAGTTAAGTTTCTGATCAATGGTATCCCCTAGGATGTTGGTGATGAGTTGAAAAGAAATTTGACACAAATGGATTAGAATTAAAACAGTAATTGAACAATGGAAGGCCTTTGAAGAAATGATGGTTTGGGTACACAGTAGTCACATTCTCAAGAGGAGGAAAAGTGAAAATATCCAAAGCCAGAGCTCCTTGGACGATTAAAGGTTAAAATGTGACAGAAAAAGGTGGCTTATGATGATTCTAAGGTTCATGATACACTACAGAACCAAGTTGAACATAGGAAGTAGACAGGAGATCTAAAAAAGGGAATAAGAGGGGCAAAGAAAGACCATGAGAATAAATTAGTGACTAACATAAAAAGGAACGCAAAAATCTTTTCTAAACATGTAAATAGTAAAAGAGTAGTCAAGGGACAAGTGGGATCAATTAGGGACTAAAAATAAGATCTTCTTGTGGAGGCCGAAAGCATGGCTGATGTACCAAATAAGTACTTTTCTTCTGTCTTCATGAGGAGAGGATGTTGTCAATGTAGCAGTAAAGGAAGTGGTAATAGCATTACTGAATAGATAAAACTAGATGAGGAGGTGCTTAAATGTTTGGCAGCATTCAAATAAGAGAGTTATCTGGTCTGGATGAAATGCATCAGTGGTTACTGAGTGAAGTAAGGGTGAAAATTGCAATGTTTCTGACCACAAACTTCCAATCCTCCTAGGCTATGGTGCCAGCAGACTAGAGGATTGTAAACGTTACACTCCCACTCAAAAAGGGAGGGGGATAAATCCAGCAGCTACAGGCCAGTCAGCCTAATGCAGTGGTGGGGAAGCTTTAAGACAATAACCTGGGTCAAAATTAATTGGCATTTGGAAAAGCATGGGTTAATATAAAAGTCAACACAGATTAAAGGCAAATCATGTTTGACTAACTTGATTGGTTTCTTTGATGAAACAGCAGAGAGAGTTGTTAAGATACTGTGGTTAGTGTGAACTTTCAAAAGGCCTTTGACAAAGTATTACATCATTGACTTATTAGTAAAATTGTAGCCCAGGAGATTAAAGGGATCATGGCAGCAAGGATACAAAATTGGCTAAGGAACAGAGCACAGAGCATAATAGTGAACGGCTGTTTCTCAGCTGAAAGGAATCATGTAGTAGTTTTCCCCCGGGGGTTGGTATTAGGACCACTCTTCTTTTTGATATGTATTAATAACCTGGACTTGGGTTTATAGGGCATAATTTCAAAGTTTGAAGATGTATAAAACTTGGAAATGTAGTAAACAATGTGGGAGGGTAGTAACAGACTTCAGGAGAACGTAGACTGGTGAAATGGGTAGATACATGACAGATGACAATTTAACAGAGAGAAATGTGTGAAATTACACTGTTTGGAGGAGAATGAGCAGTGGCAATATAAACTAAATTGTATAATTTTAAGGGGGTGCAGGAACTGAGAGACCTGGGAGTGTGTGCAAACAAATCTTTGAAGGTAGCAGGACAAATTGAGAAGGCTGCTAAAAAGGTGTATGGGATCCTTGGCTTTATAAATGAAGACACAGAATACAAAAGCAAGGACGATTTTTTGGTTAGGCCTAAGCTGGAGTATTGTGTTAGTTCTGGGCATCATACTTTAGAGATCTGGAACGGACTGATTCAAAAGATTAGTGAAAGCAGATTCAACAGAAACACTCTAAAGAGAACTGAATAAATACTTGAAGAGAAAAGATTTAGAGCGACGGGGAAGAGCAGAGGACTGGAATTATTTGGATAGCTCTACCGAAGAGTCGACACAGGCACGATAGATTAAATGGCCTACTTCATGCTGTATTGTTCTATGATTCCATTAAAAGGTGCCAAGGCATTTCACAACGTAAAACAGCACCTAAATGCTGTTAAATTGGTTAACTCATACAGAAGTGACAAAGGTGAAAGTGTACAGTAGTGTAGATATGCTCTAAGTGAAACACATTTGTGAGGCAAATTAGAGAAAGCGTCATGCTACATTTAACTGCACCATAACTCACCTAGGAGTACTTAAAGCTTGCAACGGATACTTAAAGTTATTAAATAAATTAGCAATACCACAAAATAAGAAATAATACAATTAACATGAAATTTAGCACCTCTATAGATTACATTAGTACAATAAAAATTATTCCATCATTTTCCTCAAAGGTCTGTTACCAATGAAAAAATAAATAAAATTTGAGATAAATTAATCTGCATTTTAAAATGCATGGATTAAATCAAGAATAGTCAACATGGATAAAATATCTCACAAAAAGGCTTAGATAATTTCAGACATATAGTATAGACAAAATGTGCACACTTCCTCTGGACAATTGCGTTGTGCTGAGAACCACCTGAAAATGCGGTTTGAATCACAAACTTCACCGACAGGGTTTTCTGACTAACTATTGGTTAGTCAGAAAAAATTAGAAGAATTCTAACTTCTGGGTACCTATTGTAAAGACCCAGACCCAACCCCCACCCACTCCGATCCTCCAAACCCTTGACCTCCGAGCCCCCTATTCCCTGACCCACGCCCGCTATATTTTACCTAGGTGAGTACAGCTCTAACAACACTCAAGAAACTCCACGAAGACAAAGCAGTCTGGCTTAATCAGCATTCAATTCACCATCCTAAACATCCAGTCTCTCCACCACCGGCACACAATGGAAGCAATGTGCACTCTATATACAAGATGTACTGCAGCAACTTGCCAAGTTTCTTCAACAGCACCTTCCAAACCTGCAACCTCTACCACCGGAAGAAAAGGGGCAGCAGACATATGGGAGCACCACCACCTGCAAATTCCCCCCCAAGTGACACACTATCCTGACTTGGAATTATAACTGACTCAGCAAACCTCTTTTCCTTTAAACTTGCAAGAAAGTAAGTGTGTTTTAATATAATAAAGATGCTTCTAAAATAACTTTATTCAGACATTTAATGTGACAAAATGCTTGCAGTTTGGATACTTCAACTCAATAACTGTCTTCTTATTGTTAAAGGGGCAGTATCATGAAATGAAGCAACAACCAGGTTCGATGCTACTGCTTGTTCATGCTACAGCAGGAAAAGAACTTTTGAGAATTGTACTGGAAATTATTAAAAATTATGATAAATTGTAGAATCTCAAGTGATTAATGAAACAAAAACATCATTGCTGTCATCATGTCTCACACTCTGTAAAAGTGAGGTGCAGTATCTTGTGAGACCAACATCATGACAACACCATCACTTTAGGGTCATATATGGGGTCACTTGGCTATTTTAAATGAGAAAAACCAAGCACAATATCACATTGACACTTTCCTATCAATAATAATTTATAAACTTTAAAAATAGGAAACTAAATTGTTGGGTGAGCAATTTAAAAAAAAATTCAATGGGAGTGAGAGTTGACTTCTGACATTTGAAGAAAATGTAAAATTGAATGTATTTGTTAAGAAAACAATTATGTATGCCTTTTTCTCTTGGAATGTATAGTTATTATAAAAGCACATTTTAAAATGCTTAGTTTTGCTCTAATTTCAAATATATATTTGAATGTGCTCCCTGCTGGTGTGAGTCTTTATTATGCTAACAATAATAAGGCACATGAGGTCAACAATCATGGCAAAGGGTCATAACAGGGCACATTCTGTTTGCTAACTCATCAGTCTTTTATATTTAGTGAACTCGTCCTAACAATCTTAAATGGCCTATTAACCACACAGACAAGGCCATAAATGAAATGTACAAAACAATAAGAAAATTCAAAAACTTAGAGTAGCATAATGTATTCAACTTAATAATCTTACAATCTATTTTTTTTCCATATATTGATTTTGTTCTCTCAGATTTTCCTATGCTATTTTTGCTACAAGTTTATTTCATAAAGAAACATTTCCTATCATCAGCATTGTTCCTCCCTCCGCACAAGTGCCTGGTCTCTAAGCTGCGCATTCCAAGCTTCAAGGATATCAACTAAAATCTCTGATCCAGAAACAGAAATCCATTTTTTGTGCTACTTTATTTTAAAGATAAACATTTGCTCTATTTAACTGACAATACGGGGAATTGAAGAGATTAAAATGGGCTGCAGATAGAAAGTCAATTCTCAGGAATCAAATTATTGTAGAAAATATTTTTCATTTATCAAATGTTTTAAAAGTACACAATATGAAATCTATTGTGTATTATGAAGATTACTTTTTTTTAAAAAGTGTGCAAACTAGCTTGCATTATAAATTACTAATCAATTACTGCATTATCCCAAGTTGCAGACAGAGTAAGAATGGTACAATGGACAACTATGGTTGATATTTACGAAGTGCTTTATAAATGGGTTTAAATGACAGCAAGTCGAAGATGAAGCAAAAGAAAATCTGGAATGTACAACATTGATTAAGAATGAGGTAACCACAGTCAACAGTCTCAGATGGCAAGGATCAAGGGTTGACTGAGTATACAGCCACTTCTACCACTTGATAAATTTTTAATGATATACACAAGATCGTCCGAACATAGGCTGTATTAAATTGGCTTATGTCAGACTGTAAACATGAGGTTCTATCATCATGAGAAAAAAGACACGGGACTGTACTGCTGCACAGTTCATATTTCATCAAATCAATAAATGAAATTCTGCTCTGTTCTCCTTCATTGCACTCAGTAAATTAGCAGGATGAGAAAAAGGGAAAGTCTCCGGGGAGAAGAAGACCTGCGAGTTGTACTACTGAAATTTTCTAATTTGAGGCAAATTAAATAAGAGATGGATGCAATTGAATCAAATTGTTGACAGATTCTTATGGAATTATCATAAAACTAGATTTAGTCCCATTAAATTGGCAGCTTTTAAAAGCACTTACAATGCATGCTTGTAATGAAAAAGTCAGGTAAGTAAACCAACATGGTGATGAGCTGTTATTATTACAGGTACACCACACCCACAAGAACTAAAGCAATTATTTATCAAAAAATTTTAATCAAGGAATCCTTAATCTCAATCACTTCTCAAAATCACATTCTAAGTTATAGCTTACAGTCAGATGTAGGACTCTAATAAATGTTTGAAAATTGTATTATTTTGAGTATCTTCCTCGCAATTTTTTTCTGTCCTCTCTCACAGATATACAAGTGTTGAATACAGATGACCTTCTAGCTTACTCAAATTGCCACTTTTTACGTGTGAGCAGAGTTAATGAATGCTAGCAGAAGATGTAACCATGGAGGGCATATACATCCAATATGTTATCACCTGACATCTATACATGTAGACTATGCCAGCAGGGGTCACTGGATAGTCATCAGGGAAGGGAACCCTAGCTGAATTTTCCTCTCCAGATCAGGAATGTTGTGGCCAAACTGCGAGTCAGTTGAGTTCAGCTATACCAGCATAAGTCAGGGATCGAAGCTTGGAACTACTGGACTTGATACTTTACTGAAAACCAGATAGTTATATAGCCTTATGAGTAAAGAACTAAGGTAATTACCTAATTTTGCCACCTCTCCAAGTTGCCACTGAACAGGCTTGGGTGTGCTGCAAGCCAACCAAACCAAGTCACAATGAATTTTGGTGAGTTCTCCAACAGGGATTGGGAATCTGGGGCAAGAAAGAAGAGCTGGTCTTCCCTCTAACCTAGAGGCTTTAGCTGCTATTGGACAACAGCAGACAGAAGGCTCGTGTCCAAGAACCAACCAGAAGTTTTTTTTTTAAAAAAACAAAATTCCAAACTTCTGATCTGCTTCTAGGCTCATTCAGGCTATATATTACAAGAAGTGTCCTGGATCAAACTCCTACCATCAGTTTTGTCGGATGGCCTTGCATGTGGACACCCCATTGAAGTTACTTCACCAAGCAAAGCTGAGAATGCATCCCTTCAATCTGCCACATTACCCTAGCAATGCTGGACTTACACCCATTATAGGCGCAGGCTTATCACTGTTACTCCTCTTTCCCCAATGCCCAGCCACCAGCAAATTCTCAGAAATCTTGAGGCATTGCAAAGGGGTGAAGACCCACCATAACAGGTCTCTGCATTCTTTTCCTGATCTTAGCACATAATTAAAATGCATTCCCCAGGGACACAGATTAGGAAAATCAATCCTATGTTAATCATAAAAAACATGAATTACATATAGTTCCTTAATGATATTTTACATATTCAGCTTTCAAAATTCGCATATCTGTTGATCTGGAGCCATTATAAGGTGAAGCTCCATGTGCAGATGGAATATTAGTTAAGAAATGTTAGCAATGGACTGGTTAAAGTCTGAATGGCATTTCTTATTTCATACAGACTTCAATTTCATGCAAAATTTAAATTTTACAAGTACTTCAGTTAATGATAATGGTGTCTTCTTCTATGGGCAACTTTGATTGCCACAGTTTAAATCCACTTTTTTCCAAATTACTCCACTATGTTTGACATTATCAGCTCAGATGAATGATTAAAATCTACTGCTCCAAACCTCAGGTGAGTTTTATTGATAACTTTTTTGTGCTCGTCAAGGGCCTGTGCTGGGAATGGCTCAATATCAAGTTACATCTCCACTGTCAGCATCAAAAACTCTCAAGTCATGTAACTGTAGGTTAAAGTTCTCTCTATTTCACTGCAACAATGTGTTTAGTTTGCTGGTTGCATGGCTTACCTTATCTTGAGGAACTGTGGTTTGACTCAGGTAGTTACTTCAAACTAGTTTATTTACATGTACACTAATAAATGATGAGCTACTTGGTACATCTCTTGAGTACAGACTGGTCCATATACTGTACAGAATCTCTAGCACAGGACTGCTGATGTCACTGTTACATCATGACCTATACCACTAACTGATTACCATAACTATTCTATTAACCCATGATACTGTTAAGACCGCAGCTGATGTTATTTGCTGAGCAAATCAAATCCCAGAGGGGAATGTCTTATTGATCATAACTTTTTTTTTGTATTTTGAAAACGAGGGGAAAACTACTAATCCCAGAAGCATAGAGTCCCAGTAGTACTTTTAGGACGTTTAAAATTAGAAAATTAACAAGAAGAAAACAAACTTACGCACACAAGATTAAAATTACACAGTAAACAGTCTTAACCAAACATTCCCACAAAAACACACACAGTCAAAACACATAAGTACATTACTTGGCAACACCTCCCTTATAGATTTTTAACCATAAAAATCCATTAATATTACTCAATGCAAAAACTGCTGCTACTTTAAGAAAGTATACCACATGATTTCTCACTCTGTTGTGGAACTGAAGGAAATTCAGAAACAGACTACTTTCTGAAAACAAAGACTTCTCTGGCTAGAAACTGGATGGCTGCTTCAGATTTCACACCTTTTCTCAGCACAGAGCTGGTCTCAGGACATCTCTCTCACAAAGCCAACACGACTTAACTAAACATCCTTCCTTAAATATTCTTTTCCCCTTTGACATTAGACTCCAATGTTCTAAGCACTTCTTTGAACTGACTTTTTTCAAAATATAAAAATCTTTCATGTCCTCCTATTGCCTCCACTTTCGGGTAAAATAAAATTTAATAACCTTCCCTTTTTTATCTATGAAACCTTTGTAAGTTGTAAAAGTCCCTTGTCACTTTTAGACTCCCTTTGAAACTTAACAGATGAAAAGTCAAGTTCCTACTTATCTTATAATGCAAATTTTAAACCCAACCTATTTACTTATACATTCAACTTCACCATAGCCTCTCATTACAAATGCATGCATTTAGCCCCTTTACCTTTCATTTCTTTGCTCCCACAGACAAACTGTCTTTCCTAACCTTCCCTCCGTTTAATTACATATGCTCACTCTCAGCCATTTTATTTATTTATTTATTGTACAGAATATCACCATATTCCCAAAAATATATAAGAAAAAAATCCATCTTCACAATACTATACAATGCACCTTAAGAAAGGCCAAAAAAGCACCTCAGTGTTGGAACATCATAAGTCCTTCATTTACTCACACCTGAGATCTTAAGCATCATATGTCATGGAGTCACAGAGTCATTTAAGTACAGAAGCAGACCTTTCAGTGCTATCACCTGATGAATAGCTCTATGGAGAGCTGGCACTCAGCCCTAACCTCACACCCCCCCTCCACTCTATCCCTGAATCTAGGATAGATTGGAAAGTTATGGCAAGCCCTTTGATATCTTCACCCTCACTTGCTCTAGCAACCTGAGATGCAAGATATCCGGACCTGGTGACTAAGCATTACCAGGCTTTCTAGTAACTTCTGCCTTGCAATTTTGACCCCATTAAATACCTCTAGCATCACTGCTTCTACTGACATTTTGTCAATTTCCTCTTCTTTGGTAAACGCCAATACAAAGCACTCATTATGTACTCTGGTCTTGCCCTGTGCCTCCAAGCATATATCATCCTTTTTGTTCAAGGTGTTGTCACTCTCACCAATGACAAACACCTTTTGAGAGTGGCACACACTCTGAAGACTCCTGTAATTCCTGCCTCCTCCTATTCTTCCTGATGGCCACCCACCAGCTACCCTTGACTCTCACCTATGGGGTGACCACCTCCTGGAACATGTAATTGAGGGAACATTCATCTCCCCTAATGCTCCACAGTGACTCCAGCTGCCCCTCAAAGCTTGGAAATCCTGAGCTTGAGCTGAAGGAACTGGAGGCACTTACTATAAACATGGTCCCCAAGACATGTGGTGTGTCTCAAAGTTTTCAAATGGCACAGGAATTATTCTAAAAAAATAAACTCTCTCTTTTACAACCCAGTTAGCACCTGGTTTAAAACTATTAGTTTTAATTAATGCCTCTAGACCCATTCTGTGCTAATATTTTAATTAATTCACTTACTGTTGTACTTACCCTAATTGACATTTTTACATTTACCAGCTCCTGGTTTGAATTAATGCTTTAAATTTAGAAAGAGAAGAAAAAAGAGAGAAATACTCACTAAACAATCACTTGCCTGTTTTCCTGTGGCATCAAACTGACTTTTTAATTTAAAATAGTCAGTCAATTATGAACCCAGTCGCTCTTTCATCCTCCCGCTGGTCCTGCTCTGCTCTCATTCTCAGTCCTACATTTTTATCCTCCTGCCAGTCTCGCTGTGCTCCCACTAGAGCCTGCTCTTTTATCGCTGTCACCGGTCTCATTCTGTGACCTGCTTTTTATCTTCCCACCAGTTTCTTTCTGCTCTCACTTTTGGATTTCCTGTTTTATCCCTGCCACTGGTCTTGCTCTGTTCTCTCTTGGGCCCGCTCTGTTACCCTCCAGCCGGTCTCACTGTGCTCTGACTGTAGCCTTCTCATTCATCATCCTGCCGGTCTCACTCTCTGGCCTCCATTTTTAACCTCTCCCTGGTCATGTCCCTGGTCTTGCTGCAAAGTTGATATGCAAAGAATTTAAGTTGCATTGCAAAGGAAGAAGAGTGGGACTTTAGCTCAAGATGCCAGTTTAGGATGTAATGAAATAATGGTTGGGAAATTTCCAGTTGTCCCTGTGTGAAATTGTGCTTGCACCATTTAGGAACAAGGCCAATTTATGGCTCTAAAATGGAGGTGAAGTAGCTGGCCCATATTTGCTGTCAGCAGCAAAGAAACAATACTCATCATTCACCTGACTGATAGTTGCCATGAAGTTTTGGGTTTCTTAGCAGATATTTCTCTAATCCTATTTCTGATCCAGTGTGGTATACTCGGCATCTGTAAATAGAATTGATTCAATCGATTCAACTGAAGAATTCTCATGTGGCACAAAGGCTAAAAATTAATTAGTGCCAGTTTATGGGCAGGGGATCGCAATACACTATTACCCCACGTTAATTGAGATGATGCATGCAGGGTGAAAACTTTGTATTTACTGTTCATCTCCATGATTGCAGTGTGAAGCCCATCACTAAACATATTGCTGACTGTCTGCACATTCTGCAGGGGGCCCAGGTGCATGCAAGGCTAGCAAAAGATAAAGTTAACCAACGCTTCCTAAAGCCAGCATGTGCCACTTAAAGGGGAGATGCATTCTGGCTGCAGAGATGTTGGAGCTATCTTAAAAGGTGTCCTTCAGATGAATTAAAGAGTGCTAATGGAGCAGCATGTCAAGGAAAGGGCTCCCAATTTCTCAGATGCGGCTCTGGAGTCTCTAGTTCAGAAGGTTGAGAGGAGAGAGTTCATGTTGCCAGAGACCCTCCAGGAAAATCAGTGACTGGGAGCAGATAATCTCAGATCAGTGCAAGGAGTCTGGCTCCAACAACCTGGCTGCAGTTCTATAAACAGTTCAATGACCTCACATGAGTGTCAAGGTCAGTGAATGCATTTTCAAATGTCATCTCCTATCCACTGTACAACCAACCTCACAGACTACTTAATGCACCTACACACCTGCCATCACACAACCATCAGCAATCAGGATTCATTTCTAACATTAATGTGCGCCATTTCACCTTCACACACTTAAAACTGTTGCAAGCCTCACCCACAAAATTCCAGCTTTGAGTTATGACAGGCATCCACCAAACACAATGCGACAAACTGACACTTTTCCCTCTCTTGCAAGAGGAGGTGTACCTTAACAAGAGAAAGCAACAGAGGCCCAATGGGGACAGGCACAGCTACATCTCCTGAGCCCCTTGAGGAGACAGTAGGCTGAATTATTGCCACCGCTGTAACCGAGGCCATGTTGATTCTGCCTAATTAAAATAAGATTTTCTAAGTGTCCTGTTACCTCATCCCAAATAGTAGATTCTGGCATTTTATTTCCTGCTGATTTCAAGATAACTGGCCTATAGTTCACTATATGCCCTCCCATTGAATAGAATGCTAGAATGATCACAGCAGGAGATGTGATGGCAAAGAAGGCCATTTGGCCTGTTGCAATGTATCTGTTGCTGCCAATGAAAGCAACTACTTATTAGCGACTTAACATTTCGTGCTTGGCAACAATATAGACAAAAGGTGCTTTTATGTTGCACAATTATTCCCTCCCAGTTTAAGGACAACAATATCAACGTATTGCTATTGCCCTTTTTATTTTTCAAGATAAGGTGTGGGCTGTGTTGGGCTCCATTATGGAATGAAGAGACCCATTTACTGTCAGTGGAAACATAGTAGGCAGAGTAACCCCATTTACCTCACTGAGGCTGACTACCTTACACCATTAGCATTTTTTAGACTAACATTTTCAGTTCCTTGGGCATGGGGCACTTATGTTTTAGAATGCAGTCAAAATACAAACTTCAGCCATTCCGATCAGCAGCTCTTATAATGGAAAAGTGCCTCACGAGCTTGCACCAGACCTCTGTTTCACATCTGCAGAAACGTCCTGTAGCTGATTTGTAACACAATTTTTAAAGTATTCTAACCTGATGCATAAAAACAATAATGTGATCTGTTTTGTTATAATCTAACAAATCACTTGCATATAAAGATCAACACAAAAATCAGCAATAGATAAAGAAAAAAGGCAGTTGTCAACAACATCATTGTACGAACAGGTGTTCATAAAATATTGTTTGTGCCATGGGTTGTCATTTCCTGATCAGCAAACATTTACATACATTAAAGGATGAAAGGTAACACTAGCTCAGATTTAATATTGCAAAGCAATACCTTTACTACAGTCATGAACTCTAAATAGGGCATCCACATCACAGAGGTCAGCTTTCAAACATTTATGATTGCAGAATGATGCAACTGGCAGGTAAGCACAATCGCCGACAAAATATAAGTGAGAATCATCAAATGTATTAATGAGTCTCAGGTGCACAGTTTAGCAACATATCTGGGTCACAAAGGAGTTCATACATTATTAAAACTTTTGAGATAAGGATCCATTTTCTTAGGTCTCTGGAAGCCCATTTTCAAAACTACAGAAAGTTATTTGTCTTCTTTGCTAAAGTTTGTCTACCAAATGTTTTAAAACTAAATTTAGTCTCTCATTACTCGCCTTACTGATAGTTGGACAGCATTCAAGAAGAAATCAGCTCAAGCTCACAGAGAGCATGACTTAGCTGAATCTGAAGTAAATTACTATAATTATCACTTTTTAATAATCAATTAGAAAGAATTAGCAACTCAAACATACTTGTTTAATTGTTGTTTTTCTATTACTATTAAGTTATTGAATTTAATATTCTGGAGAACTATTCATTATTGTTGATTTTCCTTCAGCTACTGCAGATACTTTTCAAGAGTCTTAAATAGCCGTTCATCAATATGTGTCATCAATTATATCAGGCAATATGATTTTAAACTTGAGGTGATATTTTATTATTAAACAAGCCCAAATTAAATGCAAAATTAGGCTATTTAAAGCAGAACCAAAGGAGAAATAATTGACAGCAATACAAAAAGTTGTGCAGTTTTCTGTATTCTAAATCAGTTTATTCTTTAGAAACTCCCAAACTCACCACGATGCACATTACTACCCAACTGACAGCAGACAGCTACGTGCTCCCATTTTTGCCTGTACAGATTAACTCACTGCCAACGAGTGCATAAGAGCAATTTAATGTGATGTGTTAATTAATTTTCCCTCCATCACTGTGCAAATATCTTTTATCTGTACTTGGAAGCTTTCCATCACCCCAGTGAAATACTAAGAGCAATTTGGTAAACTTGTCATAGAGCTAATCAGAGACAAACTCATATCCTGCACTCTCAACAGTACTTCAAAATATATGCAGGATCAAAATTTCAATGCCTCAGTCATGGCTCACTAATAGTATTCTTGCCTCTGAGTCAGAAGGTTGTAGCTTCAATACCCACCCCAGAGACTTGAGCACATAATCCAGGGTGATACTTCATCATAATATTGAGGGGATGTTGCACTGTCGGAGGAGTCATCTTTCGATGAGACATTAAACATTATCACAGATGGATGTAAAGGATCTCATGGCAGTATTTTGAAAAAGAGCAGAGGAGTCCTCCCCACTGCCCTGGGCAAAATTTATGGAATGGCATACCCATTGCACTCACTTAAAAACACAGCAGTCCTCATTGATATTTTTCCATTTCTGCACTAAGGAGAAAATGCTTTGAGATATTCATAGGTTAATCTACCAACATACTGGATTTTCAAAACCAAGACACTAATTGTGAATCTAAAGTTCTTTTCTATAAGAAAAAAAAACAAGAATGTATTTTTTTAATAACTTGCCCATTAAAACTGTACTCCTTGTGATTAACATAAACGGTTTCAAAGAATGCAGTGTTAATCAAAGATAATTCTCCTAATTTTCACTAAAAGAGGCACTTTATTTGCATGACCAGCTGAAGAGCCTACATTAGAACCTAATCCTGCGCATCTATTTGTTTATATTTAGATATTAATTTTGATTTGCTTTACCAATAATAACCATTACGTACTGTAACAATACTGGCATATAGTTATTAAATATAAAGCTAAAGCTAGTGATCAACTACAAAAGGAGATATTGCAACTTATTTTTCTACTAATTACACAGATTATGCAATACTTCTAAAATAGACAATTTACAAGGTGCAAACTTTGCAGCAGCATCCACTGCAGTAAACATAATCCACACTGAAAATGCAATAAAATTACATGCATTAAACTCTCAAAAAGCACACCTCAAAAAGTATTCAAAACCATCTCAAAATTCAGAAGACAATTATAACCTTATGAGATTAACTGATTCTTCGCACCCCTCCATGAGATTCTGCCTTTCAGTCACTTCCAGTTATACAGAATCTAGAAATTCTTAATTGTTCTGCAACATTGTTATAATCTCTGAATATTCAAATTTCCTTACCCAGAAACTACCAATCCATTGCATGAGTGTGCATCACATAATATTCCTCCCACATCATACTGCAACTGGCTTGCAGCTCCAATACGGTTCTGTTGGAAATAAAATAGCTTATAGAACATCAAATAAAGCAATCTGAATGAGACATATTTAAGTGCCATGTTCACAACAAACTCTGGGACACATTGCTTATTAAAAATAGTCAACATAAAACTGGATTTCTACCAGTGGTGTTCAAATATATTCCACAGAAGACCACTGTGACCTTTTAGAGCTAATATAAAACTGCAATTTGGGTGTGATGAATAGTGCCAGCCAAAGGGAAAATAATATGTACTATCTTGTCTTTGATGCTGACAATTTACACTTTTAAGCATCATTTACATACAAGAGTGCTTCAGAAGTGCTTTACAGGAGAGAATGGGATACTTAACAGGGTGGGAAGAAAGTTGGGCAGGGAGAAAGGTGAAACAGAGTTGTAGAAATGTTTTAAGAGCTTTTGAAGGCAGGGAGAGGCTGAATTCAAAGATGCTTTTGAAAGTAATGACAGCAGCTAATGGAAAAGTAACTGAAAAAAAAGAACCTCTGATGGCAGCATAGAGGGAACAAAACAATATATGCAGTAATTCTGAGCAAAGTCTTGTGCGGTCTTCGACATATGGCTGGAAATTTCGCAGATGAAGTGGACTGAGTTCTTGGAGAGATTTAAATTAAGAACGAGGCTCCTAAAATTAATTTGTGGGGCCACAGGAAATCAGGAGAATTTAACAGGTTAAGTCATTGAAATTATGAATCAATGGGTACAATTTTTCAGCAGGTGATAAGCCAGGCACAAATAGAATAACTTCAAACTTGCCACTTGTCATGTTAAGGGAGGTCATATTCATAACTTTACACATGGACAGAGCTCATGAGGAAGCTTCTGGAACTCTTATTTGTTTAAAACGGCACTGATGAACCATTAAGATGGCTGCCTAAGGGACAGATGACCTTTGCTTATTGCAGACTATCAAGCTTCTGGAAGGTTCCAGCTTGAGCAGCCATGGGTAGGGTTCTCCCCTGGAACTGACATACCAAGATGAATGTTATCTGTGGAATTCACAACTGGCTTTGTTTGAAGTTTATTCCAAATATAGACTCTACATCTCCAGGCTTGCAGTGCAACAAAGTAAAACTGACAACACCAGTTATCCACCAGTTAAGTGTGAAAGACAGCCATTTGTCTCCTATTACATATCAATGGCCTTTTAAATTTAAACCATTCTGGGTGGACGATGGCAGTTGACCATGTGACTTCCGATACAGAGATCCTTTATTATTTCAAGACCCAGAAGAGACCTGGGCAGACTGCAGAAGAACACCGACAGACAGAGGCTGTGCCACCTTTGCCTTTTAAGACCATCAGTCTTCAGCCAGTCTAAGAACCAGATTCTGAAGCTAGGTGCAAATTATCAAGCAGCTGAAATACTTATCCTGTTCCAGTTTCAAAGTTCACCTGGGAACCAACCTCCTAGGTATCAGACTACAAGAAACCTTGCAACCTGCTGCGAACCCTTCACTTTACAAATCCCTCAATTCAACTTTAAACCATAGGCCTGCCACGTGTGAAACCAGAAGTCATAAATCAAAGACTGAATTAACTGTAATCTGTAAAAGTGCACAATCATTTCCTATATCCAACGTGTGTATGTGTGCATGCATGTGCGCGTGTGACATTGTATTAATTTGGGTTAAGTGTACAAGAATAAATAACCTTTATTTTAAACTCATGGAAGCTTACTAATGAATAATTTACTTGGAATGCACACTTCAAGGGTAATAAAAGACACACCTCTTTCCATACAAAACACATTGATGTTAGGAAATAGAGGTAATTTAAGTAAATATTATGCGTCATTGGGTGTTAGGAATAAGGTATATCTTTAAATTTAATTTATATTTTTTTCTGTTTGTGGATTAAAAGGCGAAGCCTGGGATTTAGTTTAATTTTTGAGGGAGACAGCTGGTCTAAAGCTGTTTGTATACCTGCAATTCTGAGAGTCTTACAACCCTAAGAGAAGTTAAAGTAAACACAAGAGTAGAAAAAGCTGTGCTGTTGCCTAGCAATAGGGGTCCAGAGAGGCAGGCCCCACCTACACTTCCACATACATACAGACAGAAAAACTAAAGAGAAAGCAGTTTGAGTTCAGTTGGGAGCAGCTGCCATGCAGAAGCAACCTAGAAGGGACAGATAGCCAGTGCCAATTCAAAGTTGATTGAAAGTAGCTGCCAGAGAGAGAAAGAGAGACTGGAGCAAAGGGACAGATAGCAAGTCCTAAACTAAAGAAGAGAGTCCCCAATTCCAGGAGAGTGGAACAGAGAAAGTCCCAAGGCCTTCTAGTCAAAGGAAGGACAGCAACCTGGAAAAAGTCCTGTTAAGCGAAGTTAAGAGTGAGGAGCAAAGAAAGGCTCCAAGCTTCGAGCTTAAAGAGACAAACACTGCAGGAAGCAGGTTTAAAGCGAGAATGGCTTGTGAGCAGCCAGAAGGTCCGAAGAGATAGCAGATGATCTGTAACTCTTAGCTATGGGCATGTGAAGCAGTGGTGTACTGTTAACAGCTGAGTCAGTAAGAGAGGATGCATGGAAGAAGGTTTGAATACATGTGGTGACCCAGGGAAGAGGAACATCAAGAGAGTTTGAAACCTTGGAGGTGGATCCTTGCTGAAGGCACGTGAAAGAAAGAGCTGGTTTGGGAGAAGATTCCAAAGCGAGTTCTCAGAGAATGGAGACTAGAAACCCTAATGTGAAAGACGGAGTTCAGCGAGACTAGTTGCCTCACGGTATAACAAGTACCTACGTGGAGTTGAGGAGAGATCCATAGCATCTGTTTGGGGTGGCATCTGTCACTTGGTTTCAGAGCATGGTGTGCCTCACCCCAGGTCGCAAATTGGTTTACATGGACTGTGTACTTACTGGGGACATTAGAGTATAAGGTAGCTTTTGTAACTTGTGTTATCCTTATATATGTAAAAGGTATAATTGTGGGTGAAGAAGTATTGTAATATAGTTAATCTTTTCTTGTTTAATAAATGTTTTATTCTTTTGTTAAAAGTTCATCAGCTGACTCCTGTGACTCTGTTCAGTAGCTACTCTCCACGTATCTAAACAAATAAATAAAAGTTAGGATCTATCAAGTCGGGTTCCACCCTGGGATCAGGTTTGTCCAGTTGCATCATCAACTGGGATCATAACACTGATTACAGGCAGTACGATGGCAAATACAATCTGTCCATGACAATGTTGAGTTGTCAAAATTTTTGACTTACTGTGGGACAAGTTGCCAGAGTGTACAACAACAATCCCAGAGTGGCAGATTTGAAGAGTTGGACATCATTAGCGTGCAAGCAGATACTGAACTGGGTTTACAGATGATGTTTCTGAAGGGATAGCACATAGATGATGAATGGCCTGTGTCTGAGTGCTGAACCCTGGGGTAATTATTGTCAGTATATGACTAGAAACTATTTCAGGAAATGTAATAAGTGGGAGTGAAACCATGAGAGAACAGTGCTACAGATATGGACAATGAAAGAGAGGCAATGGGAAAGAATGGAGTGGTCAACTGTGTGAAAGACAATTAAAGTTCAATGGGAATGAGATCAGTCATGCAAGGAAATCATTGGTAAGCATGTAATTGAATGCAATGATGCAATCAAAAAAAGAGACTTCTTAGGTTACATTTAAAGGAAACAGAGGTGAAGGGTGAGCTTTTTAAGAAATAGGAAGTTGATGGTAGTTCTACAAAAAATGGGAACAATACCCAAGGATAAGGAAAACGTAAAAAATATTATTGAACACGAGACCAAGAATGGGAGGTTAAGCAATGGAGAACAGTTTGTAGCCTCTTTGGCATTTCAAATATTTAATTTGCAAGTTTCTGATGCCAGGTCATATCATCAGGGCAAAGGGTCGATCAGAAAGGAGGATTCTCTGCAGTTAGTGGAACCCTGGCAAAAACACATGCATACAAATAACAGTGAGTCATTCAGGCCACTTTGAGACCCAAAAGCCTGGCTCAAGAATGGTTTGGCTAAAGACTGGGAGCAGATTGCTTGTCTTTCTTCTGGGCCAGGAACTGTTATGTGATTGAAATAGAAAAGATGGGACCTAGTGATGGGTGAAAATAAATGACAAAAATAAAGTAGAACATTTAACAGTTAACTTATTGTTACAACATTCCCTGTCTGCTCCTTCTGACAAGAAATTCAAAGCCCAATGAATTTCTGTTAAAAAAAATCTATTTAGTTGAAAGAGCTACAATCACATTCATTTTTTCTAGCTGTAGTATACTTCAAAATGCAGAACTGTGGAACAATGAGTTAATCGAATTGTTTTATTCCAAGCTGTTATTTTGGTTTTATCCCCTACTACTGAGACCCACAGCTATGAGAAATAAAAAAAGAGGGCATCACACGCTACAAAAATAAACCACTCACCAATCATGGCACAAATTACACACTCCAATTAATTGAAACAAATTACATGCTCAAATGTTCTTACAACTTATATAAAATTTTTCTCACGCAAACAAAATCCTTTGACACAGCAGTGACTTTCAAAGAAACAAAGAATAGCCTTTCACTACAATTTTGCTTGTGCAGATCATTCTGTTCCAACAGACACTTTTTACTCCAATCCTTTCTGGAGCTCTGCAGATGCAGATAAGTGATGCAGATTTTGACAAAAATGACAAATGACACAACTTATGTATGTTGCTACCACAAGGACAAATGAAAACTAAGTGCAGAATAGATCCCAAAGTTGCTTTAGCGTCAGAACCATCACCATTTTTGTTAGCCTGATATGTATACATTAGTGGAAAAGTGTTCCATTGCCTTCCACTAACATGACTTCTCAAATAGTAACATGACTTCTCAAAAAGCTCACAACAAATGAAGTGAAAACAGTGAGTCTAGTAGTTACTGCACCCACCCATGCAAAAAGCTGAATTAACTTCATACAACCATTAATCTAGGACATTCCAGGAATTGGAATACTTCAAATGTAAATGTTTATTCTGCTCCCTTCCACTGTCTATATTAGTGAGTCCTCCAGGAGAGTCTAAAACTGGCAACCAGCACTTTCTAAGCAAAAAACACTTAACAAGAAAAATTAAACAAACTGGAAAGGCAAGAAAACATTTAAGCTAATTATGAGGGTACAAACCACTAAAATCACTTTTCAGTGCTTTTAGTTTTAGAGGACAGCAAGGTAAAGGAGCGATACCTGAAAAATTAAACGATTAAGTTGGGTGATTGGTTGTATTCTGTTGACACAAGGCATTGTTTTCTCAGGTCATCACTACAGAAAAAGTGGAAGCACATGTACAAGAGTACTAAATTACATTCTTATTTCAAAAATCAATAAGTTACATTATAAACATAACTCTACCGGTGACAATCATGCCAAAGATAACATTAATACAAATTATCAATGGGTACAGGGTGATTGATAGGTCACACATTGACTTATTTGAAATAATTAAAATGCCTTCAAGGATTAATTATCCAGAAAGTGAACTATCAGCAATCTAATCTGCTTTTTAAAAAAAAACATGTAGAACATAATTTTACCTACCTTATATGGTAACTCTTTCGAGTACAAACACGTTTCCATCTGTTCCTATTCAGATGAAGTTACATTGTTTTTCATAGTTTGCCATTGTGAGATTTGAACTCTTGATCTTGGGGTTACAAACCCAGTACCATAACCACTTGGCTATTTAGGTACAATAACTTTATTATGGTGAAATGGGTGAGATCACATCTGGAATACTGTGTGCAGTTTTGCTCTCCACATTTAAGAAAGGGTATACTTGCATTGGAAGCAGTACAACAAAGGTTCACTAAATTGGTTCCTGGGATGAGAGGGTTGTCCTTTAATCAGAGGCTGAGTAAATTGGGCTTATATTCTCTGGAGTTTAGAAGAATGAGAGGCAACCGTATTGAAACTTACAAAATTTTGAAGGGGCTTGATAGGGTGGACCCAGAGAGATTGTTTCCGCTGGTCAGGGAATCTAAAGCACAGGGGCACAGTCTCAGGATAAGGGGCCGATCATTAGGGCTCAGGTGAGGAGAAATTACTTCACTCAAAGGGTTGTGGATACTCTGTCATTGAATACATATAGATTTTTGGTCTCTCAGGGAATTAAAGGATATGGGGAGCAGGTAGGAAAATGGAGTTCTAGCCCAAGATCAGCCATGATCTTACTGAATGGCGGAACAGGCTTGATGCGTCATGTGGTCTACTCATGCTCCTATTTCTTGTGTTCTTGTATTATTTAAGCATATAAATACCAAAATGTAAATTGGGAACACTCATAAATAGTGCATTATTTTTATTGAGAAATCCAAAGTGAATAAGTGTAAGATACCAGCAAGGCCAAAAAGTGAAGACAAAGTTAATCAAGAAATTGGAATTAAAAGTATGATATGATGCAGTGGTTTAGTATTCTCCATTTGAAATTGTAATTTTTAAATCTCATTAGAATAAGTTACAATATATTGTTTAGTTATACAAGCCAGATTTTGACACATTACGATGGTAAATTGTTTAAAAACAATGACATTATAGAATTTAAGTATAATCAGATAATTCTGAAAGGAATACTCAAGGTGTATTGGAGGAGATAATCATTCCTAACAAACTGACAGTATGGTTATTGTGATAACAGAAGCAGTGCAGTTAAATAGGTTATTTGTATGTCATTTCAACTGAATGCTTATAAACAAAACTTCATGATTTCTCAACATGCTTCAAAGTAACATTCATGCCACAAAAGTATCAGGCAATGACCATCTCCAACAAGAGAGAATCTAATTGTTTCCCCTTGACATTCAATGCCATTACCATTGCTGAATCTACCACTATCAACATCCTGGCGGTTACCACTGACCAGAAACTGAACTGGACCAGCTATATAAATATTGTGGCTACAAGAGCAGATCAACAGCTGGGAATTCTGAGGTGAGTAACTTAGCTTTTGAACCCCGAAGCCTGTCCACCACCTACAAGGCACAAATCAGGAGTGGGATGGATGAGTGTGGCTCCAATAACACTCAAGAAGCTCGATACCCTGCAGGAAAAAGCAGTCCACTTTATCGGTACTCCATCCACCAACTTATACATTAATTCCCTCCATCACCAATGCTGTGGCAGGAGTGTGTACTATATACAAGAAGCACTGCAGCAATTCACCAAGACTCCTTCAACAGCACCTTCCAAAGCCAAGACCTCTGCCACCAAGAGGATCAAGGACAGCAGATGCATGGGAACACCACCAGCTGCAAGTTCCTGTCCAAGCCACACACCATTCTGACTTGGAACCATATTGTGGTTCTATCACGGTTGTTGCGTCAAAATCCTGGAGTACCCACACCAGTTGGACTGCAGTGGTTTAAGGCAGCGGCTCACTGCTAGCTTCAAGGGCAATTAAGGATGGGCAACAAATGCTGGCCTTGCCAATGATGCTTATAATTCCCAAAGAATAAAAAATGCCCTGCACAAGTATGTAATATACAGTAAATCAGCCACTTTGTTGGTTTTTGATTCTCTCAAAACTGGTAGTTTCTCTCATTTATTGCCTAAACAAATAGTGTAGTATGTCCAGAGATACAGGCACTGTTAATTTAGTCATCACTTCGGCCTGTGTCAATGTCAGCTCTGGCGTAAGCAGAAAACAGGGATGTGGAAGGAGCTGATGAAATGCCTTGGAATGTTCCTTCTGAACTTCATTACAAGCTTCCTTAGCTGAAGCGACCTTGGGGTTGTGGAACTGCTTAGAAGCAAAAGCATTCACTGATACTTTGGCAGGTTGATGTTGACCAGGTGAAGCAGCTCCAAGGTTTCTGAGCAGATTCCAAGTATAGAAGCAATGACATTAGTTAAACACGTGGGGCGCCACGTGAAGGTTGTCACCTCTGCTATGTATCTCTTATGAACTTTTTGAGCATCTCCTCCAAACTCTCTCCACTGCTGGAGCCCAAACTTCTGAAGGAGCAAGCTGGTTTCAGATCTAATAAGAGCTATGTTGACCAAGTGCTCACACTAACCACCCATATTGAGACTGGCTGCCAAGGCATGTTCAAGACAGGTGCTGCACTCATTGAATTTTCATCAGCATATGACATTGTGTGCAACATGGTCTTCTGGTGAAAGCTGCAAGACTTCTCTAGTGCCAGGCTACAACACGTGAGATTTCTTCAATGTTTAGCAATCGAAGATACATTGTTTCATTCAGAGTTCAAACAACCTCCACAGGACCCTGAATGACAGGCTATGTTTTAACTCCAAAGCTCTTCAATATATATGTGCATGACATGCCTCCCATCACCTCTAGAAAGTTTGCCTAAGCTGATGATTTGGCCCTTGCTACCCAACAGCACTTTGTCCCAGGACTTAGAAGCGATGAAACAATATTTCTACTACTGGAACCTCCACCCAAACCCTACTAGGACCACAGTCACTGTGTTCCACCTCAGCAACTGCCTGGCTCACAGCGAACTCCAGGTCCCCTCAATGCATCAATGCAGATAATCAATGGTATACTGAAATCAACACCTGTACAATGGCTCCCAGTCCTGTCTAATATCTCACCTTCTGATGTACACAGAAGCAAAAACACAAAGAATTTGACCACACTAAAGCCAGCCAAGAACTGCCAATCCATGAAAACATTCAGAACCTAACAAATATGCAACTCAAATCACGTAAACCCTCTGGAGCATGGTAAATGATTTGAGAGATGCCGGTTTTGACAGAAGTGGCAAATGGCCCAACCTGTAGGCCAAAAATCTGGTGAAGGATCCGACAGTTGAGCAGTCAAGGTTTAGTCGCCCTCAAAGACTGTGGTCTACATTCAACAGGATCTCCATGCAAGGCCATCACACTTCTTCCACAAATAGAATTTCAAGGGCAGCCCAACATGCAAAAACGGTCACCCAGATCAGACTGTTCATCACATTGTGAATGAATATGGCCTACAAAAATTTGCCACAGGATTCAAGACAATCCACCTAACAACACAGTGCTGTCACATGGTTATCCAACTTGGACTTAGTCTTGGATATGACGATGACTATATGTTTTGACGCTTTGATTTGACACAAACTGGAGGGTTCTTTACAAATATATACTTTCATTAAAAACAGAGGTAAAAAATCTACTTTTTGTGCTGCTGCCATGATACATGTTAATCCTTTTATATAAAACTAAACAGAGTGAACGTGAGAGATTGTGTACAGGGGCACAACTTTTAAAATTTAGTTAAGGTTGCTGGCTGGGAGACTTTGACAGCTAAAATGTTAGCAAGAGCTGAGGGCAACAAAAGTAATCAGTAAAGTGAACATCACATCATGAGAAAATTCACCTCTACTGTAAAGAATTTGTTAATGGAGAAATGCCATAAAAGGCTATATTTCTTAATGGAACCTTAGTAGTTAGCGAACTTTGTGGCCATTTTAAATTGTTACCACATGGTGGTACCTTGTTCGTCTAAATGAAATATATCCTGGTTTATGATTAAATGTTATTTCAAAGGCAGATGAATCATCCGAGTAGATGGACTACCTACCAGTAACAGATACAAAGTTCACCCAGGTGCTGGAAATAATTAGTAATTATCCCCAGGGCATTAATCGATTATGTCCCACCTACGGCCTTTGCAATCAGCCCACCAAAGGGAAAGAGAGTACAAAGAATATTCTTTTCCTGACTTCTTCCAAAAGTACACTAATCAAGTACAACTAAGTATTTTTGGAATACATTTTAATCGGATATTCCTTTTATTAATATAACATTTTATGAGAGATGTATAAACACAGATGTACAAGATGAAAATTGATAATTTTACATAATTTTCAAGAGTGCATATAGGGAATTAGTTGCTCCTCTTATGAAGGGCTGTGAAATTTATGGACAGTTGAAGTGGCCCTGAAATTAATAATTAAGCAGTGATTCAAACCAATTACATTATACTGTACCTGGAAAGGTTTATTGAGCATCCAGCATTATTTATTTTTTTCTCTGACTTGCATTATAATTATCACTGTATGCAGATAAGCACTGCAGTACGGACTTACCGAAAATGCCTAAGGGGGAGCTATTCTCCATAAATGTGATGGATGTGCTATTTTGTGCAGGAGTTCAATTCCACAGTGTTAAAAGCTGTTTGTTTTGATGCCTGAATGAACATCCATTGTGAAAACTCCTCACATGTATTGGTGTCAGTGAGGTCATCCTTCAAACATTATTTCCAATTGGCTAGGCAGATCATTAATTTATAGGAGCAAAAAGAACGTAGGGGCTCAAATAAAAAAAAAACACAAGCGGTACAGACTGCTTGGAGAGACAAGCTGTCATCAATTATTTCAAGTATTGCAAATTTCCTAATATAGGTCTATCACCATGCAGAATTGCCATACAGAGGCAGAATATTTCACCCTGCAATGGTGGGGGTGCAAAGGAAGGAAAATTCAAGGAACAGTCATCTCAGAGTACGTGATAAATATTCTAGCCATCCATAAAAAAGTGGTATTCATCAGAATCTGGAACTTGCTCTCTAAAATAGCAAAACAAAAAAAAAAATGCACTCTAAATTTATAGTCAACAGTAATTACATTGAAAAATCTGCATGAATGGAAGCTGACAAGTCAGCTTCATCATCGTTAAACTAGAAAATATGTTGTGTACAAAGTTCAAAAAGGGAAAATATTCCTCTCCTAATGACTCACCAACAGATAAATACACTGCCTGGTGTTGAACCAAGCTCCAGAGACCTGGTGCTGCCAGGTTCATTTTCCAGTATGTGCCCAGTTCATTTATCTCAGATTGGACGCTGCAAATGTCCAGAGCTAAGATGGGGAAAATTCAGGTACAATTTCAATTTTGATAGTTAACCTATGACCCATGTTGGAAAATGTGCATGGACATGTATGGACATATGAAATGGCCATTTGGGTGAGGTGCTGAAGGATGGCTGCCACTCAGGAAATTGTATCCCAGTAAGAGTCAGTGTCTTCAGAAAAGCAGTTTAAAAAGATATATCACACTTTCAAATACTTGCATATATAGTTGCTAATAATTAACATCTGTTTGAGTTTTGTTGCTAATGGCAGACTTTTTGAATATTTTATTTTAAACATTGCTAATGACATCCTGAGTAAAATAGCTGTGGAAGGCATTAGGAATCCAATAGTCTGAGGGAGATAAATGACTGTACATGGTAGAAAATACTAGATTGCTGAAATACTCTGATGAGTTATCTATTTAATCTAATTTGACTCCCCTATACTGAGACACAAAAAAACTCCTCTGAGGGAGATTTTAGATGATGTCACCAATATTTAATATTAGGACAATGCAAGTCACAATCAAACAAAACAAGAGAAACAAGACTTACAATACCTAGAAAAGAGTGTAACTAACATTTTCCAATTCTCTCACTTTTTTTAAAAAGAGAGGGATTGAAGAGGAATGGAAAATTTTAGCACATCATGAAAAAATGCTTGCAAAGAGTTTAACATGCACTTCACGTAATTAAAACAGATCTCATGATGGCTCAGTGCACTCATCTAGTGTGTGGCTAAGACATACAGATCCCAAAAATTCCAAGTTTGATTCCTGGCTTGTGTGGAGTTAACTGATCACAGTCAAGGCAGCAGTGAAGTCACTGTCACCCTGCTGAAATATGCTAATTCAGCACAGATCAGGGACTCTCCAGTTTTACTTACAGATGGATGATGTTACTCACTGGAAGGTGTGTTGTTTTTAAAGTACAGAAGCATTATACATACGTGTTATTCTGTAGCTAAAATGCAGAGGGTCACATAATCAAATGGCTTTGCCTTACAGAGGGCAATAAATGTACTCAAAGTAAATTAGGAGTTATTTTCTATTGCCAGAAACATCCTGTTAGATTGGAAACAATCGGGTTTCATTTTTTAATTATATAAAAATGTGCTCCAGAAATTTGAATGTCTGACTTCTGAAGCGTGATAGACATGTTTCAATACTTTTATATAGACAGATAAATTTAGCTGCAAATGCCCATAGTTCAGCTACAATAGAACATAATTAATCATGCTTTAAGCAATTATCAGATTTACCTTCCAGTTGGCTCGCAATGTTTGTTCCTTCTTCATGGAATCTCGCAAAACAGCCTTCCAGCATGTGAAGTCACCAATGTCTGCCTTAACCTGGTAGCCTGCCTTCAAGCAGTGCTTATACCAAAGCACCTCATCCTCTGCAATAACCTGCCAGGCTTTACTCACCTGAGAAACAAAAGGATTTCATTGTTGTGGGGAATGGTAATGGAGAAGAAAATTACTCTATTTTAAGAAAAGATGGGCCCCACAACCCTAAACAGTCTTAGCTAAGTCTATTTTTAAAAAAATAGCAGCATAACACATTTGAGCTTTATATTAGACTCACCTCATTGGCACATTTGTGTAATTAATAAAACTTAAGTTATCAAATGGTACTGTACATAAGGTTAATGATGAAAGGTCTTAATTTGTATGTATTATTGGAATGTTGTTAAGAAAGTTGGCATCTCCTCAATGGGGAGATAGTAGTGTAATGGTAATGTCGCTGGACTAATAATCCAGAGCCCAGGCTAATGCTCTGGGGACACGGGTTCAAATCCCACAATGGCAGTTGGCGGAATTTGAACTCAGTTAATAAATCTGGAATATAAAGCTAGGTTCAGTAATGGTGACCACGAAACCATCTTCAATTGTCGTAAAAACCCATCTGGTTCACTACTGTCCTTTAGGGAAGGAAATCTGCAGATCTTACCTGGTCTACATGTGACTCCAAACTAACAGCAATGTGGTTGACTCTTAACTGCCCTCTGAAAAGACCTAGCAAGCTACTCAGTTCAAGGGCATTTCAGGATGGGTAACAAATGCTGGCCTTGCTGACAATGCCCAGATCCCATGAAAGAATTTTTAAAAAACTGTAGTTCACCTTTACAGCTAGCACACATTTTTGCACATTTGTGAGTCGAACATTAACAGGAAACAGAAATCAACCAATCAATACTGATTGGCTAGAAAAATGAAGGTGGGTCTCCAGTCAAAGGGGCACAAGTTAAGGTTAGGTTGTTGCGGGGAAGCTAGGAGCATTCTTCCCACTACTCAAGAATTGCAAATACTTGGTTAGCAACTGTTAGTTGTGTCGACACAGGTGCACATACTTGGGCTGGATGTTGCAAAGGCTGCGTGCAATAAAGGTGTAAAATTAGGGAAGCATCGCTGGGGTTTTTGCACTTTCATCTCATGATATGTGTTACAGGGGCTCTTGCCGGGAGAGAAAGTTAGAATTAGTAGTAGGGCACTTAATAGGAAGTTAGCACTTGCGTGGGACATTACCAATCAATGGGTAACCATAGGTTGAGGGTTGCCTTAAGAACCCAGATCAGTATTAGGGCTAAAGCTAATTGCCTTAAGAGAAAGTGAATAGTCTTTGTTGGAAAAGTTTCTCTACCAGATAGAGAAAGAGGGAATAGGATCCACCAGTGTTGAAGTCTTAAAGCTGCAATGGATTAGTATATATGTTGGAGTTAAGATGACCAAGTTAAAATCTTGAAGGACATTGAAAGCCAAGGGAGCAGGTTCAAGGAACCAACAAGAAAGGACTCCAGAAGACCCAGGGATCCACAGAAAGACAGGCCAACGTGTTGAACTTGAGATTGGTGCCATGTCTCGACTAGTAGAATGTTAAGACCATAAGACCATAAGACATAGGAGCAGAAATTAGGCCAATCGGCCCATCGAGTCTGCTCCGCCATTCAATCATGACTGATAAGTTTCTCAACCCCATTCTCCCGCCTTCTCCCCGTAATCTTTGAATTAATCTTTGTTGTCCAATAGACCTTGTTAGTTTGCATTCTAAAGTAATGATTGTCCTTTTTGCCAATAAAGTCATTCCTCAACAAGAATTCCCTACTCTGGGGTTAGAGTCTAAATCCCTACATTTATTTAAATGTTGAATTCTAAAATTACCTGTTAAGGTCAAATTAAATGGAAATGGACAAGTATAGATACTTGTGCTGATCTCAGTTCTCAAATCATTTCTGCACTAACAGCTCGTAACCTCCCTTCTGATCCTCTGATATTCAAATTCAAGCCACTTAATAAAAAACTCACCCCACTGAAAGATCTTCTGCAATTTTTGAATCAAATTGTAAAAGTTGAGAACACAGAAAAGTATACTTTGACAAATTATAATTAAGTCTACCTGAAAAACTTACTAACTGCCTTTATAGATTTGATTAAACTGTTATATTTACCTGAGCACATCTTCCAAGTTCAGTTTTACCAAGATATGCAAATATTTTCAGTGCTAGCTCATACGGCAGGTCAATATCAAAAAAGGGGATTTCATTTATTTCATCCTGCAACAGACAGCAAGTACAAGTTTTATTATACACTTCAAAGCAGCAGATTCCAACAGATATTTAAAAGAAATACAATTATCTGCTTGTGTCTGAATGAATTATGCTAGAGGCAGTCAGAGTACTTTTTCCGCCTGTGGCTCTTCATACCTAAATGCGTAAATGTATCCTATTGAATGTGATACTGAAATCCCAATGTTGAAGCTTGTTACCGTGATCCTATTCGCACATCTGTGTGAAGCCAGAAGGCCCACAGGACTGATAATTCAAGGTGTCAAACACTTAAAGCCATAGCAAGTGGATTTTGCTTATTCTTTCACCAATAACTTTTTCAACAGAATCAACGTTCTAAATTATACAATCTTATAGGGTTGCAGGAATACAAAGACTTGGGGGTCACACACACAAATCCTGGAAGGTGCGTAATAAATTGATAAAGCTGTGATAAAAGCACATTGGCTTTCTAAGTAGAGACAGAGAGTACAAAAACAATGAAGTTACGTTAAAAACCTTTATGAATCACTGATTAGGCCATAGCTAGAGTATTGTCCTCACTTTTGGGCATCAAACTTTAGCAAGGCTGTCAAAAGCATGAAGAGGGTACAGAGGACATTTACTGGGATTATGAGGCATGAAAGACTTCAGTTATGTTGAGAAACTACAGAAGCTGGGACTGATCTCCTTAGAAATCAATCCTTGGTATTCAAAGTTAAAGTGCTTTTGATAGAGGAATTAAGCAGGAATTGTTTCCACTAGTAGGAGGGAAGTAACCAGAATACACAGGTTTAAGATAGTTGCCAAAAGAACCAGAGGAATGGTGAAGAGAATTTGTTTATGCAGTTTATTATTATTTAGAAAGCACCACCAGAAAGGGTGGTGGAAGCAGCTTCAATACTATCAAAAGGGAATTGCATATATACTTGAAAGGAAGAAAAATCGCAGGGTTATGGGGAAAGTGCAGGGGAGTGGAACAAATTAGATAGCCTTGTCAAAACACAATGGGCCAAAGGAACTCCTTCTGTGGTGCAAGATTATTTGATTCAACTGAATTTTTTTTTGAACCTTGGACAGTGTTAAATATGCGATAAGAAATATTTATTCAAATAGCTTCAACATGTATAAATCAACTACTTTAAGTAATTTGTTTCAAGCTATGATTTGCAGCAGCTTATTGTTTTGTCTAGATATTGGATACTATATTATTCATTGGACTGGAGGTGGAAAATAGCTTAAGGCCCAAAGAGTGCTTCAGGTCTTTGGCAGTGAAAGCAATTCTTGTTTTTGTACATAATTGCTGACTTCAATATTTAATCTCCCCATTTGATAATTTTGGACATGGCTCCATTTAGCATAGCTAAGGAAAGTAATGTTCCTTAAATTAATAGAGATCGATTACTGTTTTTAAAGCAACATTTCATTGCTTCTATCTGATTCAATAAAATAAGCCCAAGACTTCAGAACTCTTAAACAAAGGAACTGGGTGTTTTAATTATTGCAGGTGAAACCTGTTACAGGAGGTTCGAAGGAAATTGATGGAGAGTCTACAGGTTGTAGCTGAGAAAACAATCCATCTAATGCCTTTTTCCAAGGTATCCCAAAGCATTTCCCATCAAATACTTTCCCTTTGAAATGTAATCGTTACTGTTGTGTGCGAAGACGCAACAGCCCGTTTGCACCAGCAAAATCCAACGAACAGCAAATGCGATGAATGATGTGTTAATTTGTTTTGGTGGTACCAGATGAGGGAGGAATGGATACATTGGTGTGCTGGGGTGGAGGACAAGATGAAACGAGTCAAAAACCTAGATGGATAGAAAGGTCTGAACCATATAGGATTGAGTTATAAATGTAACATATACTAGGTTTTCATAGGGATTGCTAGATGGAAAAAAAGACCAGGTTCCATCTAGTTCATCTTCTACCATCCTTGTGGTTGCATGGTACACTGATAATGGAGTTGTTGACTAATTATAGCAAGCAACCTTTATCAATTAGTCTACAATAAATCCAGATATGTTAAAACAACCCTAGTGGTGGAAAGCTTTGGAAACCATAAGTCCAAAGTTACCTGTTTCCCAGAAGCATGCTACATTTACCACATCCTGTCTAAAATTGTTCATACTGTATACCAAAATGTTATTTTCTGAGATAAATCTAATGAGTTTGAATGAATCAATACGAGCTGCTTCTGTTGTCTGTTATAGGTGAATCATAAAAAATAGCAATTTTTTAACTGTAATTTTGAGGCAGAAAAACAATCCAGCAGATTGTAGGATGCAACAAGGCATGAGAGTAAATTTGGAGCAGTTTTGATACACAGAATGCTTAAGATTGAATTACTACTCTCTGCTAGCCAGCCATCCATTATGCTAGGATTACACATTGTACATTACTGTATGAAATTAGTTACCCCAAATATATAGGATTAAGAATTCACTTCACATGTCAATAACTTCAAGACTGCAACTACTTAAGCATAAGACACTAACCATTTAAAAATAATTTGAACTAACTGCATACTCAGTCTACACAAACATGACCACAAGTAGAGCAGATGTACACATAAATGGTTGGTAACTTGGTCATAACAACAGTAATGCTGCTGGTGTGCAGATAGAGTTTGCCTGTCTGGCAAATTCTAAGCCTACAGCCTGTATATGGAAACACAGTTACAGTCATGTAAAGCTAACAAAATTTACATTGATTGTAAAGTGAAACAGAAAAACAAGTTTTTCTTCACACAGGCACCTTTTCAAAGAAAAATTATCAGCATTTCCCTGCCTTTATAACTAATGTTTTGGTTCATCATTATACCACAGACACTGTTATACTGATGGCACCCTACAATTCGCTGGCTAGGCAAAACAGGACTTGACAAGCACAATCATAGGACTTTGTTCACCAGTAGCCAAATGCTAACTACATTTTAAATGAAGGGAAAGATCAATCTTCCAGGACATCTTAAAGCACATCACAGCCAGGGAATCATTGTGCTTATTTGGAGAGTCAACCATCTCATCAGCTCTCTTTCAATATTAAAAAAATCAAACTAAGAATCTCTGAGGTAGCCAACTTTTTAAACACTGACGACAGTCTCACATTATTTCACCCAAATTTTATCAGGGAAGTGTTCTGCTCAAACTACAGTGCAAAATATGCACAAATACACTTTGCACCACAAATTATGTTATATAGGACTTTTAATAATTTACTTACATCAGTTACCTTACTGCTGCAGCTCCATCAGGACAAGTTTAATAAAATAAATTCATAAGTAAAACTAAAAGAGGTTACTTCAAAATGATACAAGAAGAACTGAAATTAGCTATTTTGATTATATCATTGCATGATATAATCAAATAGCTCTTCTACACTCCAATATATTTTTGGATTGAAAGATATAAGTTTTCCTTCCTTTTTCTTCCAATTTCCTCACTTCGTCACTTGAAGGCATTAATTATGTGCTAGGTTCCAGTTTCAGAGGTACTAGGCCCATTGTAGTGCCTATTTTATTGAGAGCTACGAGAGTGAATGGTAGCAAGGAACTGGATTTCTGGTAGCCATCCCAGATTAGCCCAATCCTGAGCTCATTCATCTTCCATATATGTCCTCTGCTGGTTTGCTGAATAGCGGCAGAAGTGGAGATACTGCAGGGTTTCCTCTCCCTAGACCAGGGTTGTGGAAGAAACCCGTGGTACCCTTACTATCTACCAACTCAACATAGTTGATCTGATTCAAAACCTTTCTGGTTTATACAACTCAGCTGCTTGCTGCCTGACCAAGCTAATCTATTGGGGAAAGCAAATGACTGAATGATCTTTCATGATCTTTAACAGTCTGTGATAGAATTGCCTTTGTTTGATGTCCTTTTCCTAATCCTTACTATTCCTAACTCCTACATCATTGAGTAACCATAAAAAACATAAAGACATGATTATACATATAAGAATACTAAAATCAAAATCAACAGCCATGCAACTACGTTACTGCCATCTTATGAGAAGTCATCAGGTCACTATTCTGAAGTGGCTAAGGAGCATTCATGAAAATTAAACTACAAATCATATTAGATTTCCAACTGCTACTAATGAAGAACTCTGTAGAAAATGTAAGTTATACATTTTTTGCACACCAGAAATGAGTAATGCAATCCAAACATATTATTTTAGTGAAAGTTTTGCAAATGTAGGGACTTATTGAATGTTGGGAAAGAACTAGATACAGAGATAGAGAGAAAGGAGAAATTGAGAATGTAAGATGCAGTTACAGGAATAAAAGTTTAATTTTCATATTTTTCTGTTAACATCATCTTGAGAAATGAACACGTCTATCAAAAAAAAACCCAATCCAATGAATATTGGTATCACCTTCCTTTTATATTTTTGAGATACAGATTGAATCGTGTTGTTGAAATGAAAGACATTAGAGGAAGCTACTGTTGTCACGACTGTAAATTTACTTCTTATATGCGCATCCTGTTATCTTGATGTGCCGAAACAAATGAACATAATTCTGAAATAACTTAAAACGATTCGTAGTGTCCGCTTTTAACTCCAATACCTTGGATGATCTCACAAATAACAACCTTCAATTAGCTTTATGGCTTGCCAGTGCCCAGAGCTTTCGCACATGTAATGAAGAGGCAGTAATTGTGCCCTTGGGATCTCTTGGTGGTTAATGCCTAATGCCGTTCACTCCCACTCACAGCTCAGTTTCTAAACAAAGTTAATTTCCCACTAGTAAATAACATTTACAGAGGACAAAACCATTTCCATTAATTCGAAAATTGCAGCTTCTGCAATCGTCGGTTTTCGACTGTGAGCTGCGCCTGTGACCTTAACTAAGCAGTGATCAAACAGTTTGACATATGATGCATTACAACCGCAAATAACCAGATTGCAGTGTTATCGACCTTTAAGTACTTCCCCAGGGAATTCCAAATCTTCGGCTTTTAATCCCTTATTCGCTAATATTGTACGTATTTATTCCTCGTAAATTGAAGCCTAACAAAATGTCAAGACTACAACAATGGGCACAAAGCTGGAAACCTGCGGATAAACTTCTGTCTAAAATATTGATCGCAGATTGTCATGTCTGGGATTATTTTTCGCCCATAAAACACCAGCTGCCAGGAAATCCACTAGCAGTTTTTAAATGAAGGCTGGCTGTTAAGTGGTGAGAGAGAGGTAGAAAGTGCACTGATTACCAAATCATTGATGAGTTGATCGAGCAGGTTCTCTCTCTTGTTGCTGGGGGTCTGTCCGGCTCGGTCCGAGGGTTTGTCACAGGCCCGGGCTGCTGGCCCCTTCCCTCTGCGGCCGGCGACCCCGCCGCATCGCCCACCTTCCAGGCGCTCCCTGAGCGGGCTGGTCCGGCCCTCCAGCAGACTCTCGGCCAGGTAGAAATAATCCGCGTTTCCTGGGACTACCTGCTGCCGGCCACTCGGCCCCTCCGCCTTGGACCCGCCCTCACAGTCCTCGTGACCGAGTCCCGGGTCACCCCCGTCCCCATGGTAACCGGGCCTCGGAGCTGATGGGTCACCCCCCTCTCCGTCCCCATGGTAACCGGGCCCCGGCCCCCGCTTGCGCCGCTTTTTGCCGCTCCCTTCGCCGTATCTAACGCCGGCCGAGACGTTGCGCTCCGTAATCTCTTCCCTCCACTGTTGTCGGAATTTCTCCAGATCCTTATCGCCCATACCCCATAACCGTAAACTTTATTCTAAATGACAACTGTGAAAAAAACCTAGTTAAAGAGCCCCTGCTGGCCGGAGACGTTCTCTGGTTGTACCGTTTCCTCTGTTCAAACTGCACCGTGTGGCGTTGTATGTCCTCAACATTTAGTTCCGCTCTACAAATGTTCCCCTCAGACACTGACTTCAAACGCTACCTTGCCAACTCTGGAGGTTTGTTCACATGACACAATTGCTGTAATTTGAAAATGCCATTGCATCCAATTTATAAATACTTCTTCAGTGCTTTCTTCCTAAACCTGTACTTAGATTGGCTTCTCGGCAGTTCTTGTAAAAGTCAGTTCGATTACATCTACAACTCTGCTTCACAAGACCTTCTAACTGGTTCCTTACCTTCTCCAAAGCTGAGTCATTAAACTCTCACTGCATGCATTTGAGGCTGGGATTAAAAGTATGAAAGTTAAAACTCTTTTAAAAATCCTCGTTGTCCTTGTCTGAAATCTTACATTCGTCGTTTCTTTTTGTCCTTAGAAATAATATCTCGTCGAACTTGCAATAAAATGCAGCGGGCGTCAACCTTCAACAACTTCTCATTTCAGACCATTTCATTTCATTGTCCATTGACAGGATTGACATTTGTTTGAAAACAGAGGTCCGGAAATCATATGATTTGTCAAGGCAATGCATTTTGAAAATGTCTCATGTGCTCGTCATTAAAATTTATTCTTTTTTCTGGTGGGTCTTTGTATAAAATAGTTTCACCTGATTGTCCAAAGAACTTAGCCTCTTTCTTACTCTGCGTTTAGAACAAAGACCTTCCATGACACAGTGTAGCTCTGTGCAGGTGGAATTGTTGCATTTTAGCTTTTGGAATTCTTCATGAAATAATACTGAGGTTATGTAGGAAGTAAACGTAACTTACAGTTGTACAAGGAAGAGGTTTATGATCTTACTCAATATAAGCCTCTTGGATAATCCTTACACACTCTTCTTCCCTCTCCAAAATAAAATATGTCTTTAATGCAAATCAGCATTTCAGGACTTGCCACACAGCAGGCAGAAGAGACGGTCAGGTTGTTGACCCATGATGCAGAAGTTCTTTGCAGTCAATTTCTACAAAGTCAAACGATGAACTGAGAGGAACAAAAACAGAATTACCTGGAAAAACTCAGCAGGTCTGGCAGCATCGGCGGAGAAGAAAAGAGTTGACGTTTCGAGTCCTCATGACCCTTCATGGACTCACTCAAGTTCTGTCGAAGGGTCATGAGGACTCGAAACGTCAACTCTTTTCTTCTTCGCCGATGCTGCCAGACCTGCTGAGTTTTTCCGGGTAATTCTGTTTTTGTTTTGGATTTCCAGCATCCGCAGTTTTTTTGTTTTTATCTTAATGAACTGAGAGGTTCTGCCTTTTTAGAAATGGAAGAGAACTTGTCACTCACTTTCAGAATAAGACACTTTACATCAAAAGTCAACGCGTTCATAAATTACATGGCACTTGCATCCAACCTGAATCATTTTGTCTTTCGGTCATTTCAGTTTCTTGTAAACTGACTTATGTTTCCCAAAAATGACAGCGGCATTATCAGCTTTATGGGATGAAACACAATTTACACTAAGGCCAGTCTGTTCTGAAATATTTGAAAGGAGTGCAGCAATGGCATCACTTGTCTCATCGTTATCATGTTAAAAATCAAGTAAGCATATCCCTTCCATACTTAAGATATACCAAACAACTCTTCCATCCCTTATTTGAGGTATCTGTTCCAACTGAGAGAAATATGTACTGAAGATGATTAACTAAAATTTCCTCTACCTTTGCAGCCAAAACATTTTCAACGATACTACTTTACTTTATGCATCCACAAGATTTGCTTTTGTGCAATTGCTGTATTGGGTAGAAACTTTGGAAGTAATTTATCTTATAGTGCTGACTTTGTCTGCACTGGAGTGCTGTGTTTGGCTGCAGTAGAGAGTTTCAGTTGGAGATAGGTTACTGAGGGAGTTTAAGGGTTAAATTCTATCTAAAGTCTAGTCTTTCTTTGATTTAGCAACGAACTAAAAGTTATTGTTAGGGTTGGAAGAATGTGAGTTTTAGACTGAGAGAAGAGGCCAGTGAGAGCGGTATAAAAGGGTGCGCCACCTGAGGCCAAGACCAGAGAAGAGAAGCCAGTGAGAGCGGTATAAAAGGGCACAAAAAACAGGCTGAGACCGGAGAGGAGAGGTGTACCATCAGGACATTCAGGTGGTGGAGTTGGAAGTTACATCACAATCCAAAAAGCGATGTAACGCAGGGGAGGCAGCTGATTGGTAAGTAGAGTCAGGTGAGTACCTCTACTTCTACTTTTCTACTAATTAAACTGCTGCAGTCCATTAGCTTAAACAAAATAAGGTGAGGACTTTGGACTGTAGTTTCACAGACAGGCGTTTCTGCGGCTGCAAAAGAGACTCCGGGATGGTATGTTGCCTCCCTCCTGCCAAGGTCAAGGATGTCTTGGAGAGGCTGCAGGGCATTCTGAAGGGGGAAGGTGAACAGTCAGTGGTCGTGGTATATATGGGTACCAACGACATAGGTAAAAAAAAGGGATGAGGTCCTACAAGCTGAATATAGGGAGTTAGGACAAAAATTAAAAAGTAGGATCTTAAAGGTAGTAATCTCAGGATTATTACCAGTGCCATGTGCTAGTGAGAGTAGAAATAAGAGGATATATCAGGTGAATAATGGCGGAAGAAATGGTGTGGAGGGGAGGGATTCAGATTCCTGGGACTTTCCCCTGAGAAGTAGTGACCCCTAACAGTATCCAAAACGGTATGTCTGTTAGAGAGGGGGGATGGCCACAGAGGACTCCTGGACTACCTGCCTTCCTCTACTCTGCCTGTTCAGTCTTTACCTGCGGTGAGACTACCTCATTGAACATGCTATCCATGATAACCTCAGCATCGCGGATGCTCCACATTGAATCCACCCACAGCTCCAGCTCCAAAATGCGGTTAGCCAATAGCTGCAATTGGACACACTTCCTGCACACATGGTTGCCAGGGATACTGGAAGTGTCCATGTCTTCTCACATAGTGCAGGAGAAGCATATCACGGGTGTGAGCTCTGCTGCCATGACTTACCTTTAGATTAAGCTTATTAGTTACTCCCTTTAAAGAATACTAATTACACTAGGGACCTTATTCCGCTCCAAACACTCCCACTACAGTCGAAAGTCCTCAAGTCCTCACCTTATTTTATTTGAGCTAATAGACTGCAGCAGTTTAAGTAGTAGATAAAGTAGAAGCAGAAGTGCTCACCTGACCCTACTTATCAATCAGCTGCCTCCACTGCATTGCATCACTTTTTGAATTGTGATGTCCTCATGCCACTTTCAGCCCCAAGTCTCCCCTGAACTCTCGCTCTGTCCTCACGCAACTTTCAGGCCTGAATCCAGCTCCCACTCTTTTTAAATCTCCACTCTGACTCTCAGCTCATGCTCTTTTTAAATCTTTGCTCTGCCTCTCAGCTCTCACTCCTTGTAAATCTTACCAAGGCTGCCGCTCCTCTTGCACTGCCTCCTGTTCCTGCTCTGGTGGACCACCAACTGTTTTATCTGCTCCCTCTTCTTGCGCTGTTTTATCTGCTCTGCTGCTCTCGCACTGTTTTATCTACTCCCTCCTCTCGCGCTGTTTTATCTGCTCCACTGCTCTCATGCTGTTTTATCTGCTCCCTCCTCTCGTGCTGTTTTAAGTAACTTAAGTTATGATTCACACCATGGTAAACTTCTCTTACTTCTGCCGCAATCACAGGATTTTCCTGAGGTGTGTCCTTTGTCGTAAAAATAATGCAGTATGAAGTCTTAGTTCTTGATTTTTCACCAGATCTTTGTACATGCATTCTGCAAACATGACGATGGAACATCTGCTTTCATATTTAATAGAAAATTGTTGATGACATAAGTTACATTTATTGATTTTGAGAATTATTATACTCGGGATCATCCTTACTCGTCATTGTAAGCACTATGGTATTTTCCTTTAACAATACTTTCAGAGTTACTAAATGCTGAATGGTCTCCACAGAAATTCTCCAATGCCACCCAGATTAGTGCAGAAAGCTGCTATTTCTTGTGAACCAGCATTAGACTTGGTTTCCATGATAAAGTGACTTTATGGTAGTGTCACCATTAGCTGCACTTGCAGCACCAGCACATTGAATGAACAGTCAAAACATTGATCAAGAGTCTTTTCCCTCAGCTTCTTAAATTTGCACACAGCTGCAGCAGTGTCCAGGTGGTCAATCTTAACTTTGTGCATTGTCAACACACAAAAAAAGTCCAACCAGACAAAAGTAGAGAGTAATTGCCCTGTATTACCTATTCAGCAAGATACTTTTCATTACCTTGAAGAAATTACTGATGCTGGGCAGGTCCTTGCAAAAATCCTCTCTAAATATAGATTCTTCTGCCTCCACACCAGTCCTGACTCTGTCTCCATCCTTCCATGTGCTGAAAATGTTTCAGGCATCCACACTCAGCACACTCCAGCACATGCACCTGGCACATGCATTCAGCACACTCTGGCAGAGATATCTGGCACACCCCAGCTCATGTACTGGGAACACCAATGCAGCAGCTCCAACTCAACACAAAATATAAATTTCAGGAACCCCAGAAGTGTGACAAGCAAACACAGCATGCCAGAGGAATTCCAAAGCATTTTACATGGGCGTCATCCCCTATTCCCTTGGGATCTGGTGTGGAAAGTATTAAACAGACCAGTGCCGTCAAATAGAGTTCTAAACCATTTCATAGACTCCCAGGCTGCCTGGAACTTTTACACTCTGATTGGTTAGTTAAGAGCACAAGGGGAGCATTTTCAGTGTATCTTCGAAGTCTCCGAACAAACTTCTTATGTATAGTCATACTGGTGCATGCACAAGCTGTAGCATGCTACATTATCGGGATCTTCTGTTTAGTTTTGGCTGTAGCCCTGTTGTTGGTAGTACACTTGTCTTTGAGTTGTAAATTATGGGTTCAAGTCCCACTACACAGATTTGAGCATGAAATCCAGGCTGACACTCCTAGTGTAGTACGGAGAGATTTCTGCACTTTCAGAGGTGCCATCATTCAGATGTGATGTTAAAGCAAGCACTCCATCCCGTCCTCTCAGCGGAACATCAAAGATTGCATAGTGCTGTTTCGAAGAAGGGCAGGTAGTACTCCTTGGTTCCCTGACATATATTTATCCTTCAGCTTACATCACCAAAACAGATTATCTGACCATCATTTCATTGCTGTCTGTGTGATCTTGCTCCATGTAAATGGCTGCTGCATTTCCTACATCACAACAGTAACTACACTTCAGAAATATTTAATTGGCTGTAAAGTGCTTTGGTGCATCATAAGTTTTGAAAGGTGCTCTATAGCTTCTATCTTTTCTTTAGCCGTGGGACAGGCCTCCAATGAAATATATTGAAGGTATTTTAAATATGACAGTGTATAGTACTTTTTAAAAAATCAATTTATAGAGGTTGTAATTTTTTGTTTTCTGTGTCAAACACATTACCTCTCATCTTAATGGAGAAATCAAGATAGTAGTCAAGGGATTTCAAAATATATTTTGGAGCAATTTGATTGTTTTTGCTTGTCCTTTCCTTGTGTGATTATCCAGGCTATTTTAAGTGAGTAATTCTGATTCATACATTGATGTAATCTAAATCATTGGCTTTCTGATTCTTTTTGAGAAAGTTTGTGGAAGAGGTCCTGCACAATGAATTTAGGAGTTACAGGGACAAGTTTAGGAGGAAGATTTCATGGAGTAATTTCAAGATTATTTCTATGGTCATGCACTTGAATAGGGAAGAACAAAAAGATTAGGGAAATAAATGCAACACTAAATGTGCAGTGTCAAGAAGAGGGTTCCACTTTGTCTGGGCATTTGACGTCAGGAAAGGAAGGTTGTTAATGTGCTACTAAAATGATTAAATAGGTTGACTATGAAATATTAATGAATCAAAAAGTAGATTGCAGAAATCGGGACACAAAAACATGACGTGAGGGATCAAAATTTCTCCTAATTTACTGTTTTTAAGTATATTATATACATGCACATTGCTGACGCCTCCACTAAGAGGTCTTTCAGTCAAATCCACTATTAGTATGCGAGCATGCACCCATGGCTTAATTTCAGGCCACAATTTTACAGTGTAATATCATCTTTTATCCTTGATTTTCTTTGGGTTTACTTATAAACCACTAAGCAAACAGGCAAAAAAATAGTTATGAGAATGTAATGTCATGATTCATATATTTTAGAGATCTAACTTTAAATTTGGGGATTGAAATTTGTAAGTGTAAGATAAATAAAAACTCTCAGTTTGCAAAGCTGGTAAACAAACCGAATGTAATTAAACTTCAAAGGGTGGCCTGGGTTTATTTAATAAGGTGAGTTTTGGAAGTGGGAAAACACTAAACAATGGATGACCTCTCTCTGAGTTTCTTGGTGGAGACAAAATGTCTACAGCTGTTTCCATAAACAGTTTAAATTATGGAGATAATTAATTTAAATGTCTATCTGGGACATCCCAGGTATGCCATGTTGCTTAAGAGATAGATTGCATGAAGATTTTTTTTTTGTTTGGGTTTCAGTAATGTGGTTTCTCAGGCAAATAACTGAAACCTTGGAGCAGCTTTGGGACAAGTATAGAGAGAATCTGCCAAGAGTTGTAGATCAGTAGCAGAGGACTATCAGAAACCAAGAGTGTTTTATGATTTAGTGTCATTAAGCAAGAAAGCAGTAAAGCCCATGTTTCAGCTGGGGAGTCCACAATCATGAGGTATTGAAGGAGAGTTAAAGGGTTGCCCAGCTGGATGCTAGTGAAAGGATCCCAAGAAATATCATACCTCAGAGAGTAGTGGGAACACTGTGGAGAACTAAAGTGAATTCCAGAGAGCTGTGGTTGGTCCCTGGAGAAATGAAGGAATCCTCAAAATCCTGTATAGGGGAACACTAGGGTGGAAATAAATGTAGAACGAGGACAAGCTGTTGAAATTTTTGGGTCCACAGTATAAATGTTTACAAAATATAGTGTTAAGTTAGTAGTAGTTGCTTTGTTTAATTCTTGTACAGTAAAAACGTTTTTGTTTAAAATGTGAAATATGTTAAAATGTGAAAATGTGAATTCTTTCGTCTAATAACTGGGAATTCAAATTTAATTTTTAAAAGCTACTGGTCTCCACCAAGACATTTTATGAAGTTTATGGCAGATTATAACAAAAACATTTTGTTTTCCTTTTTCTCCCTTTTGGTACACATCTTTCCTAGAGTACAGTGGTTTGCATATGATTTAGTACCTTCCATAGTGGATATTCTGCACATATGAGCTTTGATGGTCAATTTTCAAAGGCTGTTTGGTCACATCGGTTGCAAAAGTTAATTCTCACCTGTCCTCCCTTGACCGCCGTACACAAGCACTCTGCCAGGGATCATTGGATAGCAACCAGAGGTGAGCGGCCTGTCCGATTTGTTCTCCCATCCTCGACCTAGCTGTACTGAGCTAATGGTAGCGGCCCCACAGCTATTCTTGTCGAGATAACTCTTGAAGTCATTGGAGAAGCTCAAAACATAGCACCTACCATCAACTGTGTTATAGGAAAATCCTTCTTTTGCATTTGTGTATCTCGTTTGGAAGCTTGAGTTTGGGCTATTGGTTGCAAGCTATTTCCAAATATACGAGGAGATATTTTCCCAGAGACACATTATCCAATAAGTATTGTGACACACATGTTGTAATTCACTCACTAGTTTTGAATGATTGACAGATTCATTTTTTAAAAAATCGCAATATTGTATTTTGCTTAAAAATAAGTAGGTACTGCTGACAACAGGTTGCAAGTACTAGGATCGGCAGCATTGAGTTAGGATGGAAACTTAATTTTGTCGGCCAGATTGATTTGGAACTAAGTGTCGCCTGGTAGATCTGAGTGCATTTTTTTTATGCATTTAGTACATAACACTATTTAAATCCGTCAATTACCATATCTATAGTCCATGTATTTCTAGGCGCGAATACTATACTCGTTACCTAACATTTCTGATTATACATATCTGCACACGTGTATATGCGTGTGTGTGGAGGATTCTTTTAAACATTTACCCACAACCAAACACCAAGGAGCGTCTTTCATTTCTTCTTGTAGTTTTAGAACTTTCAAAACTACAAATAAACATCGAGAAGACAAATGAGGCTTTTTTTTTACTCTAATGGAGGCGATGGGCTTGAAGCGTAATCCTCTTGATAATATTTAAATTAATATATTTTGGCAGGAGTTTTCAGATTTTTTTAAGCAATGTTGGAGAAGGAATGTGACTTGTTGTTAAAGTACACTTACACTTCTACTAATGTCAAGGTAACTGGACCTGGTTGAGCTACATGATTTTTGTCATGGGTATATCTGAAAACGGTTCTTATTTTTTAAAGCTGATATTATAATTTGAGCTGTAAAACTTTATATCACATTATATGGCAGGATGGGACCAGTAATAGAAACTCTTATTTTCTATTGGTCCTGCAGTAATTTATTTTTTCCACGGTAGCACCTTCGTGTCTTTACAATAGCTGCTTTGTAATTTTTTTTAGTTCATTCTAAATATTGTTTCCTTCTCCATTGTCAGGATTAATCTGCCGCTACAGTTCAACAGGAAACGCGCTAGACTGAAGGGTTAAAGGTTAGAAGTTCATCAACAAGGATTGCCTTTGCATCTATTAAGAAAAAATGGATAAATATTTTAAGTGTCAGGACAGAGCAATGGATATTGAGGCTAGTTTTAGATTGCTCCAGCACAGAACCGGTGCAGCCAGGATGGGCCAAATAGCCACCCTAAGTTCTATAGTTCCAATTGTCAGAAACAATACAAGAGTCCATTCACTGAATCTAAAGTACTGAATAAAATTCATCCGATGTAATAGATTTGTGTTGCCAGCCATGCTACATTATTTTCACGGTATAATTTTCTGTTAATTTGAACCGATTATGGTAGCAAAGCAAACCCCGTCAATTTCCGAGTGGAATATGTTTTCAGAATTGTAGTACCATTCAAAGTATGGCTGTTTACATTGGCGAGGCAGATAAAGGAAATTCCGCTGAACACGACCGAAAATCGTATTCTCACATAATCAGTATTTAAATGGACCTCTACTAGATCTCCTACTGTTCTTAATCGTTGATAGTTGTTGCATACGAATATCTTATAAAGAACTTTTCTGTCTCTCCAACATCCTGCATATAATATCCTGCACAAATTCCACTTTACATTTTCGTCCTCAAATGCAATAAAGCCATTTAGTTCTCCGTTCTCTCACATATTTCGTAGCACGTACGTACCCAATGTACGATAGAAGTCATGATGGTGGTCACAATCATAACATCTATTTCTGAGTCGGCTACCTCTCAATATTGACATATGCAACGTCCATCAATTAAGGTCTGATGTTTATTCTAGAAGTTCTTGTGATGGTCCTGCCACAAAACCAATCAGAAGACAGCATTAGCATTTATGTTTAGTTTTTAATGGCAACAATCCCGAACCAATAGAAAATGAGTGAAAGTTTACTTTCGATTAGGACTGCAGATTGTGCGGGGAAATGAATTGCTGGGTACCAGTAGGAGATGATCTTCTGGAACTTAGTGGGTATAGAGAGGCCACCTGATGAGTTCATATTTTATGCTGGATTATGTTCACTCATTGCGGTTTTCACTGGAGACCATCCAATAACTAATGATGCCGATTAGTTGTTTTTAGTTTTAGTAAGATCATCTTAACCTAGAGGAAGAATGTTTTATTCGCCTTAAGTCCATGTTCCTCTGTATTTATAATTCAACACAAGTCCTTGTTTCTTTTCCTTTTGTATAACTCGCTTGTATTTTCGCTTTTGTTCCTATGTTAAATGGTACCCCATCTGTCCAACATTAAATTCCATGTCTTCTAGTAGCCGAATGTGAAATCTGCCTCTGCTAGCATACTACCTAATGAGAAGAAAACAAGCTCGATAGGAAAGTGCCTGCTCCTTTGCAAAACGCAACTCCATCCCACTTTCAGGATGTCGCCATCATTTCTGAACATACTCTTACGAATTAGGAGCAGGAGTAGGTCATCCTTGTATTTTAGCTGTACATACTCATCACTGATAGGCTGTGTATCAAACAGCAGGAATGATAGGAGCAGAGATTGTTCACAAATTCTGGAGCCCTAAAGCTCTCCAGTTTGTCATTTGTCTGACTCCGAGCCCTTTGGTTAGAAGCTGTAAAAAGCTGGGAAATCTTTTTCCATTTTAAAGTACTGCACACACACTACAGCTAAAACGGAACCATTACTTCAAATGTAACATTTGCTAATCATGGCACCATTCCAATACATTCTAACTGGCAAAAAAAAAAAATACTTTTTAGGACGAATATGGACTATAGTTAAATCTCATTCAAATGGAAGCACAGGCCTATTGATGAATTAAAACGAGCTAATTCTTTAAAAGTGCAGAAGTTCCACATCTATGTGATTAATGAATTAATGTGGCACTCTCCCAAATTCTGGTGGAATTTTCATTCAATAAAACTCAGTTGGAGTTGCATCAACTCTTGCCAGTGTCACAAATTGCCTGCAGGGAGCTCAGGACACCGAATTTGCACCATCTTATCACACGATGAAGAGTTTCAGTCAACTATATAGTTTATTTGCCTTCAGGACATAACATCTAATAACAGACTTAGGGACGTTCTGCCTTAGAAAATAAGATAGATAAGTGGATTATTTTGCTTTTCATTCCGCCCTTCCCATTTAAGGAACTTTTAATGTTATTTTCTATGTACGCCAATACCGTCAATTCATGTAATAGTTTCACGTTTTTACAGGCTTCTTTGATATTTAATTTGCTAACAGATCATAACCACTTTATCGGAGAAAACGATGGACAAGTTGCATTAAAGTCAGCTTTCTGTCTTTCGGATGACATGTTCACCCTCCTCGGTGGAGGTAAAAAATATGTCACTGTTTGGAAAAAGATCAGTGGATTTATCCCCCTGTCCTGGCCAGCATTTATCTCTCCATCGACATCACTGAATAGATTATCTGGACATTGCCCTTTGAGAGAGTTTGCAGTACACAAATTACATACCAACATACGAATAAGGAGCAGGTCACGCGGCCCCTCGAGCCTGCTCCGCCATTCAATAAGATCATGGCTGATCTGAATGTGTAACCTCAGCCCCATATTCTGCCACTTTTCCTGCATTACAACACTCACTACATTTCAGAAGTACTTCCATTGGCTGTAAAGCTTTGGGACAACTGTTGGTCCTGAAAAGCACTCTAAAAATGCAACTCTTTCTTTCATCGAAATATAGGAACAAGAGCTGATTCCCGCTCCAACACCGGGAGCCTATTCCGCCATTCACTGATATCGTGGCTGAGCTGCGACCTATCGCCACAGACCTGCCTTTCCCCATGTCCCTTAATAACTTATGCTGACAAAAATCTCAAAACATCCCAGTCCCAATTGCTAACTCAGTTTAATGATTTAATCTTATACACACCAAATAAGAAGTCAAATGCATGGGAATGTACATTGAAAGAAATGTCGTTCTCAAATAAGACTAATGGGCAATGGTCTTGCTTTACTCGGTTTGTTTTAGGACTGAATAAAGATCTGATAAATCAAAGCTGAAGATGGAGAATACCACTTGTAAAAAGTCTTCCACATAAGTTGAATAAATCACGGATAGTCTGTTGCTGACGATATACCTTCTCAATATCTGATGTGAATACTTCAATATGTTTGCTTTTAAATTAAAGTTTACTTCCTCATTGAATACCATACCCAGCAGATACCTGAATGGAATGGAGAATTCATAACCCACCTGTGGTATCCTCATTTGTATTGCGGGCGGCCTTATATCAGCGAGAGGCTGATACAAATTAGATAAATATTCTTCTGCTTTTCATCTGTTTCATGCGGTCAGAATGAGGATATTTTCTCTTTGAAATAAATTAAGACCTTGCATTTATATCTCGTCTTTCACGACCCCAGGAATTCCCAAATCACTTCACAGCCAGAAAAAACGTATTTTGAAGAGCAATTACTGTTGTGCGCTAAAACGAAATCACATTTTTATTTCTTTTAGTGGGAATTATTATTAAAAAGTGGTTGTAAGGCTTGCGAGATTAAATGTTTTCCTCGTTCAAATGCAGATAGCTGTCAAAAAAAACTATCTCGGTGATTGTGACTTTTTGGATTAATGGAACCCATTTTTAATGACGACTCTACCAGGCCAGTTATTGTCGATATTCAGCTCTACGTAGAGACAAGAATCCAGTTTGTTGCTAAATTTGTCTTTGGCGGTGATGAAGAACTGAATGTTGCCCTTAGTTCTATGCGACCCATAACTATAGTGCGACCGCCATAGAGCATTTCAATAGGCCAACAGTAAACAGAGGGATAAATCATTCTCATACCTCTGGATTCTTGCTATTCGGGTGCGTCTTTTGCGTTACTGCCTCCTAACTTTCCAAAGCCGAATGTTATATTTATCTCAGTTATCCAAAATACTGTATTATTTAAGACGTTTAAAGGTGACCACTCTTAAAGAAGTTGCGGTTCTCAATTGCTGTCAGCTTTACTGGCTCGAAGTTAGAAAGTTTTGGGATCAATCCCGATTCAGGGCACATAATCTATGCTGACACCAACATAATACGGAGGGAGTGCTACACAGTCGGAGGTACCCCCAGCTCATCCCTCCTTTCTAGCCCCACCCGTTACCTGGAGGTAGATGATTCCATGCCATTACTCAAAAAGGAGCAGAGTGTACTTTCTGATAGCTTGGTTAACAATCGTCCTTCAATCTACTTGACCAAAAACAGATTTCCTAGCCCATCATTTGTGTTTGTGGTGCTTTGCTGTGCACTATTTCCCTTCCTACACCGCAACAGCGAATGCACATCAAAAACGACTCATTGCATATGTTTGGGATATTCCCAGCATGTGAGGACACAATATAATTACAAGTTATTTCTTCTTGGCCTCTTTGTAATTTCAGGTTTTTACCTTGCAATTCAAATGTTTTTAGTGACTAAATACTGTTGAAATGGAACAGTCTTAATACGGCCTTCTAGAACAAATGAAATTACATAACAGCACGTTCAATTTATATATTTAACATTATATTTTGATTATATCAAATATATCATATATCTAGGCCTAGGGCAAGGATGTCAAACTTTTAATCCTAAAGGCCTAGGCTTTCCAAGTTCAAGAAAGTCGGATTTATGTGTTTTAACTGGCTGATATGCACTGCTTGGATTTGGCGGAGTCGCAGGTTTTGTAAAAGCTGTTTTTAGTGATGTTGCCTTAGTTGCATATGGGTCATTCTTGAAAAAGGACATTGAGATCAGCAACTTGAAAAATGTACAAGTCATTAGGGAGATGGATTTAAATGTTGCATGAGCTTCCATGACCCACCCAGATAAAAGCCCCTCGAACTAATGAAAAGCGATTCCACTCAGTACCATCAGCTATTCCAGATACATCATAGTCAGCCACAGAATAAAGTTCTGTCTCTCCTCCTATTATACTTATGCTCTGGCTGCACTAGAAGTTCATAACTCATTAACCTAATTAACTTTTAAACTCGCCACATAAACCATTCTTGGTGCCTGACAGTGACACTTTGAGAAAAGTTTTGTACGCTAAGAACTGGATCTAGAATTTTTAAAATTTATTTTTTCATGGAATGCGGGTACCACTGGCAAGGCCAGCATTTGTGTCCATTCCTAATTACTCTGGAACTGAGTGGCTTGCTAGACCATTTCAGAGGGCATTTAAGAGTCAACACATTGATGTGGGTCTGGAGTCACATGTGGGCCAGACCAGGTAAGGATGGCAGATTTCCTTCCCTGAAGGACGTAAGTGAACCAGATGAGTTCTTATGACAATCAATAATGGTTTCATGGTCATCATTATATATTAGCTATATATTGCGGGTTTATTAATTGAATTTAAATTCCGCCAGCTCCCATGGTGGGATTTGAACCCATGACCCCAAAGCAGTAGTAGCCTGGGCCTCTGGATTACCAATCTACTGACATTAGCACTATGTCATCATCTCCCCCTAACTGCCCAAATTCATTTGACCGAGGATTTTGTAACCAGAGAAAGAGAGAGAGAGAGAGCGAGAGAGCGAGGGGGAGATATCCTTATGCTGGAATGGGTTGAATTCAGAGGATGAGTCCCACAAAAATATTTGGGGCAAGAAAGACAATTCTGGGGTTTGGAAGCAGGGGACATACACCGCGTCAAACCAACACAGGCTTGTGTGCGAGTAGATGCTGCAACCAAAAGTTGCAGAGATTGAACAGTGTGAAATGGTGGGTGGGTGGGGAATGGAAGAAAATCCTGAAACATGCGATGAGTTGATATATCGTCCATTCCACGTTCCCACTGGAATTGCTTTAATACTAGATCCCAATCTAGATTCTAAAACGTGAAATGGCAGCGTGCTAACCCAACAATTAGTCCTTTGAAACATCTGATCTAAATGTCCCTTTCAACACTTAATGCTTTCGAATCAACTCCAAGATGCCGTCTACACGTCCTGTATGATTCCCAGTAGTAAAACCGAGTTGAAATACACACACGAACTTTGGTAAATGTCCATTGGAACTGTGAAAGTAGAACAATCCAGTGGTTTGATTTTATGCTTGGTTAATTTTGACAACAGGGTTCTACAGAGAACCTAACAAATGTGCAGGTATAAATTCCTAATGCGCCTCTAGGGGCAAAATTAACCATCTGCCCCGGCATCTTTTGGAAGAGATATTTATTTGCATCCTGTAGTTTAAATGTCGTTCCTCTTCAAGGGAAGAGGAAACTTTTATTTGAAAATAAAATATGTAGTATATATATGAAAGACCATATTTATTTAACCGTACAAAATGTAGGATAGGTAATGTGCGTTACAAAGTATTTTTTTTAAATCACTCACAACTTTCATCATCCTTAGTGCATTACAAAAGAATAAAACCAGAGTCTAGGTGACCAACCCGAAGAGACTAGACTAGGGACTCGAATCCAGAAAGCAAAACAATTGCTTTTCACTATAGTAAAAGTGCACCTTCATGCAATCTCTAGAAGCCGTGAGAAAACATCTATCTAAATAATAGCACCAGCACCTAAACGGTTAAGAACTACCTTCCAACACAAGCTGAACACGGGGGGAGAGATGATGTAAATCCCTCGGAACGCCATGTGACACTTGGAGGCAGCTTTAATTAATAATAGAGCTCCTAACGACAGAGACACTGACTTTTGATGTTTTCAGTGCTTGCAGTTGGTTAGCAATGTGTCAGCAAGCAGACGAGGTGGAGAGGACGGTGTGTGCGCGCGCCTCCGGCCGGCCAGGAGAACGCTGCTCCGAAGTGCAGGAGGTCGCCAGGAGGTTAAGGATAATAGGGGACCATTTGCAAGAAAGGGCACAGAGGAAAGCCGCCGACAGGAACAGAATCCATACAAACGTCAGCAACAGGCACTTTTATACCATTTGCACACTGGTTCATGTCACAGCGCTCCTCATACTCATCAGAAAAAAACACCTGTAGGAAGTTTGATACCTGGGATCTGGACTTCAACAGGTAAGAGGAGCCGCCGGCTTCTTAATCGCTCGAGCACTGTGATTAAACAGAGTCGGACTACAGTACATAATTTTCTCGGATAAGAGAGGCATTATCAGCTATAACTTGAGATTCTGACCCTGGTCTTCTCATACTAATGTTGACAATTTTATTTCCTTATCGGAGAAACGTGTTTTAAATCAGAAACGTGCAGGTGCTATAAGTTTTTAGTGTGAATATCTGTGATGGTGAACTTCTAGTCAGTTTCGATATTGATCGCCGTTTGATCATTTTGACCATCAACAGTTATGGAGAGAACTCCAAAGACAGTTGGAAAAGAATTTTTTTTAGGGCTGAATCTGCTAACTAACTTCTGGACAACCTGGTAGCGTGGCATTGAGTCATACTGCGGAAAGTCCCGACTCCATTGAGAGCTGATCTCAGCTGGCCAGTAACAGGGATGATACAATTAGCCTGACCATCTCTGAGCTGATGGCGAGAATCAGCCAGCGTTCCTTTTGATCCGTAGCCAGTCACCCCAGCTGCAACCTGTGTGTGTGTGTTTTTTGAGGATACAGACGTACTGAGTTGTGTCCTCTTCCACCAGTGGAATAGCCCGCCAACTCCCACTCTCTGGGGCCACTTGAGCGACGGAGTGTGCCAGTGCCTGTGGTGTACCATTGGATGAGCCACCTCCTCAGGAGAGGAACAGAATTGGGGGGGGGGGGGGGGGGCAGGAAATAGAGGACAGGAACGAATCTTAATTTAAGGTCTTCTGAGTTGTGGGCTATTTACTAATAACTTATTTTTTTGCATGCACCACTCTTGAGCTCGGTTAGTTATCAAGCCATCTTGCAACACTTATTCCAGCATTTATGGTGCAATTACACCCTCCCCGGGTTCTTGTCTTCTCTGGAAAGGACTTCAAAGTTAGCAGCAACAAATCAAATGTCATCAGCTTAAATCAAGAGTATAGCTTGAAAAGTGGTGTTCCTGTGGCTTCCTCGAGAGAAGTGAGAGTGAAATTACTGAGGAAAGAATGCCATTTGTGGTTACAGATAACTTCAGTTTCATTAAAAGAGTAGGATTTATTTTAGTCAACAATAAAGGCTAGAATGAATTTCTTCTACTACTTTCCAGGTGACAGGTGCAGTAGCTGTCATTCCGCCGACGCAGTGAAGGTCAGAGCGTTGCTCGGGAGTGAAACTCAGCCCCAAACTTGGGCTGAACAAACCACCGGAATGTGAAGGAGTTGGACTGGAAAATTGCACTGGTTACATTTTACAAGACAGCAGAACAGAATTTAAAAATGCATGCTTTTAAAATTGGATTGTAACATTTGTTATCGCAGTTTTATACCAGTTGATGTTACTGCATGTAATTACAAAAGTATGATTTTTAAAAAAAAAAGATCTTAGCATCTTTATGTAAATACATTTATGGCTGATGTTTTTTAGTCTGTTTCATAGAATTGTTGAAAATCATCTTAAATTCTAAATAAATGTTTCATAACCAGTAGAATCCTCTGCAGCCTCATTTAAATGACCTTAGCTTTGCAATGATCATAAACACTTCTCCAGCCCACAGAAATCAAATGGTAAAATAACAATTAGCATAATATTCATTTGCAAAATGTAGGTTACTGTTGACACAAAACACGCTGGAATGCATTTCCTTTTCTTAGTAAGGTCTTTTAAAAACATAAGGGTAGAATATTTTTACCTAACAGCCAATAACACGCGCTGATTTTGAAATATTTACATTGTTATTACTATCGCACGTGGAGATTGTACACTTTCTTCGCACTAAAAAAACAAGGAGCACGATCCCAGCTGTTGCGCAGCTGCATTCACGCACATCCCCGGGGAGTGCTGAAAGTGCTAAAGGACCGACAGCCATGGATCGATTTCACTCGGGCATCAGTACACCTGGAGGTGCGCGGAGGTGCTCCCGTCCTTCCAGTAGCGCAGGGTTTCGACGACAGCGGTTCGGCACATTGGACAGCTCCTCTCTCGATCGAACCACAGGCAAGCGCACTCGTCGCAGAAGACGTGCTGGGGGAAGCAGAAGACAAGGGCAAAGAACAGAGCGCGCACTTAAAATTAGATCCGCGCATGTGAAGATGCTCGAAACGCCCCAGTAATTGAACGTAAAGTCACATCGATAGTATGGATGAGCTGTTAGTCGCTCCACACTCGCACAGAAAGCGTGCGGAAGCAATTTAGCCTAAAGGAAGGGGGTGGGGCGGATTTACACTTTAGTTTCACATTCTAAATCGTTTATCTTTTGATTAGAACTCACAAGACACCCTGAAAGAATACAACTAAAATCTAAGACTTAACTGCGTGTTCAAATATGTTAACTTCAATGCAGATGGAAATTGTTGTAAGGCTGCACTTGAACAGTTTACGTTGCCCTCTTTATGTGTGATGCAGAAATAGTGTTCCTAAACGCATGAATAATGCAGTATTGTATTCTCTTACTCCACAACTGGGTTTCCACCGAACGCATCTTCCAAACACATTTCAGAAAGTCCCTTAACATTCCAAGTGTGATCGTTAAAAGACAAGAAATTCAGACCGAGAAAATGCTGGAAATACTTAGCAAGTCTGGTAGTTTATGTCAAGGGAGAGAAAAAAAGTTAACATTTCAGACACGACGTAAGGGTTTTCTCTCTAGAGGCTGCTAGATCGCAGTATTTCTAGCATTTCCCGATTTTATTTGTTGTTGTTTAACAATGCAGTTCGAATGTTAATGAACTCCACCCCGCGTTCACAGTATTTTGCTTTTATAACAACGTGCATTTGTGCGGCGCCTTTAACGTAATAATAAGTCCCAATGTGCTTTACAGGAGAGTTATCGAACGACATTTGCTATGGAGTCACAGAAGGAGATATTAGGTTTGATGACCAAAAAAAGCTTGCTCAAATAGGTACATTTTGTGGAACGTTTTAAAGGAAGAAAGTGTGGAGGGAATTTCAGAGCTTCACACTTTGGTAGCTGACGGGATGGTTGCCAATGGTGGAGGAATTAGAATTGGGGAGTGGTAGAGTGCAAAGATTGGGGAGGGGGCGGGGTAGTGCGGCGCTGTTGTGTGGCTGGAAGAGATGAGAGATGGGGGAGCAATGCCACAGAGGGGTCTGAAAACCAGGAAGAGCATTTTAAAAATCAAAGTTGCTTAACCAGGAACCATGCTCTCTAGGTGCCATTCCATTCCTATTGAACTGCTTTCTTCCTGACTTCTACGTTATCACCTCTTCCTCAAAAAAAATCCTAGATCCCTCTGTCCTTGTAAGTTTCTATTCCATATCCAAACTCACTTTCCTCTCCACCGTCCTCCAATGTGTTGTCCTTGCGCAAATCCGGAGCTTTTCCAGAGCTTCATGTTTACTCACTCGTCAGGAGATTGCAACTGACCCCGTACTGAGGGCTCTTATCAGTCACAACTGGTTTCCTACTTGACAGTGACCCAGTGGGCGATTTCAGATTGATGACATTTCATAGCATTCGTAGAGCTGAAATGTTAAGTCTCTTTCATTCTCCACATATGCTGCCTTACCCGCTGAGTGTTTCCAGCATTTATTATATTTTTATTGCACGGAGTCTTGCTTAACCAGGAACCTGCATGCATTGTGCATTGCAGCAGCAATCTTGTTCTCTACATATCATTTCCACAATTATAATTGGTTAAGTGCATTGCTTCATTCCATTTTTGTCATGTCTCACGCTTCCCAATGCAGTGCCCCGAAGATAAATGTTACTCTTCAATGTCTTAACAGGGCTGTTGACTAGTAATAGACCAACCAACCCCACGACCGCCACCCCACCCCCTCCTCCTCCTCCATTTCTAACAATCAGATTGATCGCTTATATTGCATCTGTTGATCGGGTAACTAAAACCATGAAATCTTGCTCAGGGATACTCTCGGTGAGTGCTGACAACGCCAGACATTATCATCAATATAGGATTGATTTGAACACACAGGAAAACTCATTTCTGTAACAGCTAAAAACAATCCAACTTTGTCTTATTTTGCCCCCCCTCTTCCCCCTACCTGGCAAATCAACATCACAGGTTCTCGAAATTCTGCCTGGCAGATCGGACAGATATCTCCGGCTTCGCTGCACTGCTGGCTGGTAGCTCGCACGCCACAGCTCTGCCAAAAGAGAAGGCAATTGCAGTGAGAAGCACAGCTTTCATATTGCTGTTTTCCAACAAAAAAAAGATGCAGATTATGCCAATACTAAGGCTTTAGTTTATGAAGCGCCCTGCTTCTGGGTCTCCTATTGTTGTTTACACTTTCCAATGCTGTGGCAATCTTTGGAGAAAACATATGTATTTGGGGCGACTGATGAAAGAACCCATTGGTCCCAATAAGAAATTACATCTAAAATCAATACGAAAGTTTCACTTTGTGTAACAGAAGTGCGGCTGACATAATGCTAATTGTGCTGATATAACACCAAGAAGACGCTTTCATAGTTCTGAAGTCAGAGCGGTATAACCTAATTAGAATAGACTCTGCATCCAACCCCGTAACATAAACGCTTTTCTGGAATTGATTACATCAGTAGCTGTAAAATTAACACAGCTTTTAGTCTTAGGCATCAATTATGTTGTAAAGTTCCACTTTTTTTTGCAAGGATAGTTATTTTGACTTGGTACAGATTTTGCTTCTGGCCCCACTTAAAATTTATTTTCTTCCTCTTCATTATACCCACTACCTTGCAACACTCCCTATCCTTGCGAAGACAGAATTCTGACCTGCTCTGAGGCTTTTTGCCAATTCCATTTATCATCTTCCCCCAATTGCTCTGGGAAGAGTAGTGATTGTTTTACACGAGTGACTTGCTCGGCCATTTCAGGGGGCAGCAAGGGTCAACCACACAGTGAAAGACTGGGATCTCATGTGGGGCAGATCAGGTCGGGATAGCAGAGGTTTCCTTTCCGTTCATGCCCCAGCTGGGTTTTAAAACCACAATCTGGCAGCTTTTCCAGTCGTTGTTATGCTGCCAGTCCTACAAATTATCAGATTTAGTGAATTCAATTTCATAATGAGATTTGGGCTCCTGACCTCCGAGTTACTATTCCAATCTTCGACACACTACACTACCGTCCATACCTTGATATTCACTTGACCACGGCTGAGAGCAACATAATAGATCTCATTCCGGGAGAACGTGATTCGCGCGTTGTCTCGGCTCAAATCAAATTCTCAGGTTTAGGGGAAAGCGCCGCATACATCTCCAGGTTATGCTCAGAACTTTGTCTCTAGCAGATACTTTTTAAATGGTCTGAGTTTATGGGCTGGAATTTCTACGTTCTCAAAGCAGCACCTGTGAATTTGTACAAAGAACAAGGAGCTCAAAGGAACCCACAGACACTTTTTAAGGCAGGTAGTGCATATAACTGGAGTTATGGTTCATGTGGTGTCAAACCCCAGCAGCGTTAAACTTTCTCAGAGGAGGTCTCACTGCTTGGGGATCAGGTTGGGATCTAACTCTGGAATGGTACTGTCATGTTTGCATAAGGTAAATGGCCCTGTTCCTCCTGCTTTCTCTCTTTAACCATCTTTTCCTGAAGGCAATATGTCATGCTGGATATGATGTACTAGCATTAATAAGGCCTTCACTGCCTTGTTCATTCAGTATGAACAGTGTATTAGTGGCTTAATAAAATATAGGCAGCATTATAAACACTGAATGCTGTCTACACATATACCATTTCTAGCTGAAGCCACTGGATAGTAGTAAAGGTTTCCAGCCAGCTTCCAGCTCCATCCTTACATAGGAATACATAGAATCATAAAACAGTTTGGGTCGAATGGTCTCTTTATTTGCCCTTCGAGTACATTCTGCAAGAGCAATTTAACTAGTCTCACTCCACTGCCATTTCCCTACAGCCTTGCAATTATTTTTCCTTTGGGTGCTTATCCAATTTTCTTTTGAAAGCTACAATTGAATCTACCTCCACTATGCTTTCAGGTAGTGCATTCCAGATCCTAACCACTTGCTACATAAAAAAAAAATGCTTTCTTCATGTCACTTCTGGTTCTTCTGCCAATCACCTTAAATCTGTTTCCTCTGGTTTTTGATTCTTCGGCCAATGGCAATAGTTTCTCTCTATCTAGACCCCTCTTGATTTTGAACACTTGTACCAAATCACCTCTGAAACTCTTCTTTGAAGAGAACAATCCTAGCTTCATGTAACTGAAGCTCTTCATCCCTGGAAGTATTCTCATAAATCTTTCTGCACCCTCTAGGAAGGGTGTGAAGGCTTTATAAAGTGGTGCCCAGAATTGGACACAATACTTCAACTGACACTGAACCAATGTTTTATAAAGATTCATTGTACATCCTTGCTTTTGTACTCTATGCCTCTATTTATAAAGGCCAGAATCCCATTTAACTATTTTCTCAACTTGCCCTGCCATCTTCAATTATTTATGCACATATACCCCTAGTTCTCCCTGTTCCTGCACCTCCTTTAGAATTGTACTCTTAATTTAAATTGCCTCTTCTCATTCCTCCTACCAAAATGTATCACTTTGCACTTCTGAATTAAATTTGACCTGACACATGTCCACCCAGTCTACTAACTGGTCAATGTCCTCTTGAAATCTATCACTATCCTCTTCGCAATACTTCCAAGTTTTGCGTCATATTTTGCCCTATTTTGTACCGAAGTCTAAGTCATGATATATATAAAGAAAAGCAGTGGTCCTAGTACTGATCCCTGGGGAACCTAATTGTATCACTTCCTCTGGTCTGAAAACAACAGTTCACTGCTTCATTGCAAGGCCAATTTCTGCAAATATTCCTTAGCTGAGTAGTTAGTAAGACTTAAATGTGACAGAGAAACATGGTTGTAAGTACTTTCTAACAGTTGGAGCATTTAATCATAAATTAATAAGACACAGAATCAAAACTTTTGACAGTTTTCCCCACAGAATGAGAGTGCTTGTGTGAAATGAGTGCACACTGTTAAACATGCTTTTATGGATATGTTCCCAACTGCGGAACTTTAGTTTATGCAAACCGATCAATGCTCAACTTCAGATCTCAGGTTTTTCTGTAACATAAAATGTTAAATAATTTTAGTGAATCATGTATTGAAATGCAAAATCTAGTTCAGAATTCATAAAAACAGGTTAATTTTTTTTTGTTACACATAGGTTTTTTTCTTTATCTTTAGACTCCACTGTGAGTTTGATAAGAGGTTGGGACTGATCATTTGCCACCATGTCTCTGCCAGTGCATCAATTTGATCGCCAGGGGTGTAGCAACAGCAACAAGTGAAGTGCCCTTGGATGTTCCTCTCTGGAAGGACATGCCTGGTTTCTACTTAATACTTTTCCCTAAATATAGGTGATGGTGAAGAATGCTTCTATAGGTCAAACACGTTACCTGCGATTTGCACAAGATCTTCAAGGCCTTTCGCAAACCACCTATTCGACCACAGACATCCAAGAACTGCAGCATTTCACAAAGAGAGAACATAGTATTGGTCAAAAGAAAGAAAATCAGATAAATTGTCAAAGATAAGCAGCACCCTAGAAAAAGATAAGTTGCTTTATGCCACCGGGTTTGGGACAATTTGTCTGTTTGTTATTTGTAGTAAAATTGTGGACTGGATTATAAAAAAGAGATATTTATGGTCTTACTACAAATTTCAAACCGCAAAAGTAACTCTAAAAAATGCAGTGAGGCAACACGTTTCAAATTGCACCTATTGCTCGTAATTCTGTATTTACTTAATGAAACTATTAGTTGTCCCAAGAAGTTATTTCTGTGCAATAGTAACTGTGTTTAAAATCTGGAGAATGCTCAATGGCCTGTATGCAATAAAAGTATTTTTATTCTGATTTCATGTACCATATTTGTTAATTATAATGAATGCAAATTGAAAATACACCCTTTGTAAACTACAAGAACAAAAAGGGAGGAAATGTTCCTGTAATAAGGAATCTTCTGTTTGCTTCTGATTCTGACCTTGCAGAGACTGTACAGAACAATCAGGGTGCCTTCCAACAAGTAACTATTGGAGGAGTCTCCTCCCATGATGCATTTGTACCACAGCTGGATAGGGGTCAACGATCTCAATAATTGGCTCATTTCTTCTATTAGAAGGTAAAGGGTTCCCTGCAAAAAGAGTTTTAGATTTAATTTACTGTGAATAATACAAATTTTATATTTGATTTTAAACCAACCATTTACTTCTATTCCAGCGTTATTGTTTACAGTGATAACACTTTGTTCAGAAATGCTTTGAAAGTTTAGTTCATTCTATAGGTTTAAAGTAGAAGACAGGGATGAAATGGAGTATTATCTCTTGATATTTGAAAAATATATTCATCACCCCATATTACTCAATTTTTAAAAGTTTCTTTAGTAAGTTCCTAATCCAGGTCCTTTCATTTCAGCTGGAATGACAGACCCAATATTGGATCTGTTAAGTCTGTCTGCTGCTCTATTATGGGACTCCTGGAAAACAGCTCAAGCAATATGTGGGCAAAGATCAGTTAGCTCACCCCACTAACATGCAAAGTACCAACCTGGGAATTTAGCAGGAACCTACTCTGCTATTTCTTAGATCCAGTTATCTCCCCTTCACTTCTTAAGGGGCATAACTTATACTGGGATACAGTTCCACAGCAACCACTGTTGCTGTTTGGGTTATACACGTCGTGAGTCCAGGACACTGAACTGACATCTGGTCCTCACACTACATATATAAATGCACACTTTCCAGCCAGCTACTAGGGAACAATTAGCGCTAATAATTCCTTAGCAATTTCTCCTTTCAACGAAGGAACTCCAAAGGTACTGTTGCATCCCTGGAGCTGCTTCGGTTGAAGTGAGTGAGTGAGCCAACAGAGCAAGGACTAGAGATGAAGCCTGGAGATTCCGGGTCGGTATAGTTCAGCATCACACCATACCATATGGCATTTTGAAATCCATTGTGCCATCGGGAGAGGATGCATTAACTTCTTGGTAAAAGGTAGTATGTTGAGATTATTTATTTTTAATTGCCAGAGTGCTGATGATGGGCAGAACTGACAATTCTCACCCAACAATACTCATTAATGAGCAATATTCCTTTAATACTAACATTTAATCAATTTCTACACAATAATAGGTAAAACTCTTTTACCCCAGATTTTTATTCTGTAATTAAAAGTAAGTGGGGGAGTACAAACAACATCACAAAACAAAAACAGACAAAAGTAATAATGCCTTGAAAGTAACAGTTTCACAGCAGCATTTCCAAAGTAATTTAAGTGACTGTATGTGGCTATGTAAATTATGAACATTTATTTAATTTTAGAAACTCCTGATTTTTTCAAGTTGAAGGTGGCCAAAGTAGGAAAATGGACAGTTTCCGTCCAATTTTAGAACAAAGCACTCCCAGGTCAGGCACAGATGGCTTGATGCAGGATTAAAGTTCCTCTTTGTACTGCCCCAACAACAAACCTTCATCCGGCATCAGAAGTATGCCCCCTACTGCATCAATATGACAATTTGTATTTCAAAGATCAGTCATCTTTCACTTCTGTACATTTCCCATTTAATGCCAATTCATGGAGAATTGTTCAGTGCTCATTGTTCAAAGCTCTGATATCATAACTACTGGGAATTGAATTGAGTGCCCAAACTCACATCAATTAGAACTCTAACAGCTAGATTTTTTCAGTCCAATAGGCTGGTCTGAATTCAAACTTGTCTCCCATTTATGAAATAGACAGCCTTCAACTACCTTTGTTTATACAGATGGCTTGATCCTGCGACAGTTTGCTTTATTCAGATAACTTTTACTTTTAAAAAGTGTAATAATTTTTAATGGCAGTGAAGCCAAAGGGAAACTTTAAGTTGATCTGGTTGTCATTCACTTTAGTCAGCATCACTAATATAAAAATAGGATTATAGTGAGAACCTTCTTTTTTTCAATAAAATAACAAGTCCCATATTATTTAACCTGTAGCTTTAGTTCTATTTCATAGTCCATAATGATTTTAATAACAATCTTCTGTATCTAAAATGAAAACCTGTGTAGAAAATAGAAATATAACTAATTGACTATTGGAGACAAATGCCATCAATACAAAAGAAAAATTCCAAATGCTATAAATCTGGAAGAAAATGTTGACCATAGTCTAAATCTGAAGAGAAGTTAATGTTGTTTTGACAAGGAGAAATTAACTTGTCACAGCACCCAGTGAATGCCGCAAATCACAACTTACCATGTGATTTTGACTGGTCCCTCTTAATACTTGGTTACCTCACTGCCTTCAGCAGTTTGATCACTCAATCTCATTCAATGCCTATTTTTCATGCTCCACTTTGAATGAATGACAAGCTTCCATTCATATAGTGTCTTTCACATTCTCAGAATGACCCAAAGTGCTCCATTGACAATGAAATACTTTTGACATGTAGTCCCTATTATAACGCAAACAAATGCAGCAGCCAATTTGCGCATAGTGAGGTCCGACAAACAGCAGGAAGTTAAATGACAAGATAATCCTTTATTGAACAATATTAGTTGAGGAATAAGTATTGGCTAATACATTGGGAGAACACCCCTGCTGTTCTTTGAATAATGCCACCTAAGAGGACAGCCATCACCTTGATTCAAAATCTCATTGAAACTTGGCATCTCTGATAGTTTTCCCTCAGTACAGCATTGAAGTTCCAGCCTAGATAATGTGTTCAAGACTCTGAAATGGGGTTTGAACCTACAACCTTCTGCTCAGAGAGTGCTCCATTAAGCCATGTCTGACATATTCACAATAGTATCCCTCGCTTAAATCCTTATCTATCTGAACACAAACTACTATATTTCCCCAAATGATTTCCCAATTATGTCAAGCCCGTGTTCCATCCTTGCTCCCGCCATATTTATCAACTATATGTGGCCGCCCCACACCACCGCCTCCCCCCCCACCCCCCCCCCCCGCCCACCCCCGAGTGCCATCGTCCTCAAGAAAAGGACCAGTTACCACGTGCAACAACATCCAACTCGAATCTTTCCAGCCAACCACCAGAGAGAGCAAGGTTGGTGCCTTGCTATCAAACTGTCCATTTAATGCCAAGTCCTGAGCAAGCTGAAATTTCTTTCAGCTCAAAATCAAAACAAAATTTTCCACTTCTGCCCCTACCTCTCCCCTTTGTGAAGGAAATCCTCATGCAAGCTGTTTTAACACAAGAATTCTCAGATGTGCACCTCACCAGCCTCCCCTCTATCATCTGCAGTGTAGTCATCAAACTGTTCTATTTGTCTGCTCTTTGGAACTCTCTCTGAAAGCCATTCAGCATTGATACCTTTCCCCTTTCCTTCAAAGGCTTCTTTAAAAACCTATTTGTTTGACTGCATTCTGTTCTCCCTCACCTTTAATTCTTCCCACCTCCAAGTCATCAACCCCATTATAAAGCACTCAGATGTACTTCAGAGTATTTGGCACTGTAAGAATGCAAGCTGTTTGTGTCTTTTCTCTTTCAGATACTGACATAAGCTCTGTAGAGATCAGCAGTTTTTTCATTTATATCCCAATTAATGTCATGATTCTTAACAACTGATATTTTTCCCCAAATCTAAAAGGGGGAATTAAGTTTCCCTAATCTGACTGCTTCAATGCTGCAAGTGAAATATTTACAGGTATAAACACAAATTGCACCAACAGCAGCTGCATCACAACAGTTGGCATGGAAACCTTGTGAAGATAGCATGATGTCACCGCTACAGGAATAAAAAGTCACCTGTTTGCCTTCCAAAGACCATGAGTCAAGTTTGACACAGCCACATTCACGTGTCATCCTTCTCCCCCACGTCTGGTGCTGTAGGATAGGCTCTATGCTGGAACACCCAATAAAACAGCACAGATATCTCATGGGTCTTGGGGATGAGATCATATAACAAGCTGTCACTCTAATCTTTTGTGCTTTGAACAATTATAATCATTCATAGCTTTGGCATTTTTGTGATCTCATATCTCTGGGGAATTGAGTGATGTCAGTTCTGCAGCAGGCAGCCAGTACAGTTTGTGTTTCTGGTTTGTGCAGCTGACAGCTTGGGACAAATATATAACAGCAATCGTTTTAGTCCTATCATCTCCACTGGCCAATGGGCCCATTAATCTGACAAAAAAATTTGCGCAGTGAGAATTTTACTTTAGAGAATGGAGTATTAGAACCACTTCTTCATTTAAGGAGTACCCTGACACAAAGCAGGATTGAAGCAAAAATATTCCACTAAAACCCAGCCAGTTACATAAGACTAGGTTTTGTTGACATGACTCAAATGACTCATTCTACTTCCAGGTGAAATGCTTAATTCAGACTTGACAAATGCTAGGAAAAACAACCTCAGCAGCTTTGTTTTAAAATAATATTATTGCTACAATTAGTCTCTACATCCTTGAGCTTGGAGAGGGGGAAAAAAACTGGCCTGGATTCCCCACTCCTGATTACTATCCAGTGACCCCTGCTGGATAGTGTGTGTGGATGACAGGTGCAGACAGGATCTGCTTTGGCTGTGATGGGCCTGACAGTCGAGCTTGCTGGCAATCACTGTCCAGCCTCAAACATGAAGAATGGCCACTTGGGCAAAGGATGGAATGACTGCCAGCACCCCTGGAACCATATTCCAATATAATTAACTGTCCTTGGAGTGGAGGGCTAAATCAGAGAGGAAGCTGGACAAGAAATAAAAAAAATACTTTTGCTGAATAGCACTGTAATTATTACAGAATTTACAGGCAAAAAAATAGGCTATTCGGCCCAACTGGTCTATATAGGCTTTTATGCTCCGCATGAACCCCTTTTATTCTATTTAATCTAACATAATAAGCTTATCCTTCTATTGCTTCCTCCCCATGTACTTATCTAATGTCCCCTTAAATGAATCATGACCCTTTAAAATTAAATTTGAAAGTTTTTTTTTGTTTAATGTGTGGAGTGATGATATCATGAAGGCAAATCGAGTTGGATCCGTCTTTAAGCTCAGTGGTGTAAGGGAGTTAAAATTAATGTGGACTATACAATTAAGACCAGGATTCTCCCAATTAATGGCTTGATCTCTGCTAACTGTAGCTCCTCCAAGCAAAATCCCTTAACGAAGTAATCAACACAGTTTAAACATATATACAGAAAAATTTAAACAAATGCTAAAGTTGATATAAAGGCCATTGACAAGCTGACATTTTTTAAAAGAAGTTTCAAATGGTGATACTCACTCCCAGACATACAAGTACTTCTGCATAGTTGATCTAGTGGACTTTCTGAAGCAGAACTTCTGTTTATACATCCCTTCACTTCTAATGGAAGCGGTTCTGTAATACATAGCTGGACTCTCCTAGTTTATACCATGTGGCACGTTCAGTAATAATTAAACAATGCATATCCTGAACAGTTGTGCATGCATTGGGGTTTCTCATAAACAACTGCTGTAAAGTTATATTTGCACTCTGATGTCATCGACCTAAAACATGAACTCTGTTTTTCTCTCCACAGATACTGCTAGACCTGCTGAACATTTCCAGCATCACAGTAGTTTACTTTTGTTTTCCCATTCTTGTCATGGACTCAAAGATATCAATAGAAACTTAGTTTGGGCTGAATCAAAATAGTGGACTCAATTGAAGTGCAGTTGGTAGGGTTTGCTTACGTTGTTGCCCGCAGCAATTTGCTGCAGGAGTTACCCAGTTAACTTACAGAGGAGGGTTGGCAGTGTCTAAAACAGTAAAACAAGACTGGACTTGTTATGCTGAAAGTGTTTATTCAATACAATTGTCTTCACAATCAATCCTGTAAGGTTATGAGGCTTTCAATGCAAATAAACACATCTGTGAAATGATGTTCAGTGCCAAATTCCTTAAATCCACACATTAAGGTATATTTTGACTTTTGAGAGTTAGTATAAACTGGGTGGTAATGAATCAGAAGTCCGTTTTACATCTCTCCAGATTTGCATTTCCAATGCAATAATTCAGATCAACAAAGCTCAAAAAAAGCTTAGTTTATCAATATATGTAAAATTGTTTGGGATTAGGATTTAAATTCATGGCCAACGTTATTTACAAATATATGTACCTTTTAAACTTTTGTTTTCAACTTTTCTTACCAATAGATTAAGGCAGCAAATGTAAAGAGATGGTTAACAAAGGTGGCAGCAATGCAGGCTGCATCAGATATTATATATCGTTTCCTAGCCAGTACTACAAACATATTTTATGGCATTTTGAAGTACAGAGGAATCTATAATCCATCACTTGTGGATGATAGAAATTGTGACTTTCTAAATTTTACCTTACACATATACAACAATATCTTAGACATGAGAATGATGACAGCTGCAATATAAACACATCAAAGTGGAGAGTTGTGAATTTATTCTTGAAGAAAATAAAAATAGCAAAAGGAGATGTGGGATAAAGATTCTCCTTCAAAGATAATCTTCCATGTGCAAAATGGGGTTCCCTAGTAGCTTACTGGTCTTTTCGTGATTATTTTAAAGTTTGTTTGCATCATAGGTGAATTTCCATTATAAATTTATAGGGAAATCATTCCAGTTGTTAAAATTAGATTATTTAGCTGCAAATCAGACTTACAAAATGTTGGGAAAATTATTTCAGGTAACAAAATATTAAAAAACTTACAATGCAAATGATACCCACATTATCTGATATACACACTTTTAAGCATTAAAACAGAGGAAGCCAAAAGGAGAGTTAGTTTAAGTATATTAAATTGATGAGCCTCAATAACGTGGTCCCTATTTCACTTAGGTCCCTATTTCACATAGCAGAGAGGCCAATAACAAGCAGGTGGATGGGTTATAGGTTCAAAGTAATTGGTAGAAGGATTAGAGGGGAGTTGAGGTGAAAGGTTTTCACCCATTTGGGAGTCTGAAACTCACTGCTCGAATGGATCGTAGAGGAAGAAGCCCTTGTTACATTTAAAAAGTACACGGACATGCACTTGAAGTGCTGTAATCCATAAGGCTATACACCAAGAGCTGGAAAATGGGATTAGGCTGGATGGCTCTTTCTCAACCGGTACAAACATGGCAGGCCAAGTGGCCTCCTCCTGTGCTGTAAATTTCTATGATTCCACGCTCCTTCCTCTGCACCCCCTTTTGTTTCTATAAATAATGTTGAGTCAACTGCTTTCACTTCTGATACCTAGTCTGACACTCCAGTACAGGATGGAGGGAGTTATGCATTGTGGGGGAGGGGGGGGTTGTCTTTTGGATAAACTGTTAACCAAGGCCCCAGCTGCACTTCCAGGTAGATGTAAAAGACCCCAAGGCATTATGTGAAAAAGAGTAGGGGAATTCTCTTGGTGTCCTGACCAATATTTATCCTTTAACTGACATCACTAAAACATATTATCCAGTCATTATTGCATTCTTGACTATGGAACATTGCTGCGCACAAACTGACTGCTGCATTTCCTATATTACAAAAGTGACTACACACTAAAAAGTATTTAACTGAATATAAAGTGCTTTGGGAAGACTTGAGCTTATGAAAGGCTACATGCAAGTCTTTCTTTTGATTCTTTATACAGCATTGAAGAGTATTAATGGTGACGCCAGTTTAGCCATAGCTTAAGTTCTTCAGTTTATCATTCAAGATATAAATTTCTACATAGTGTAGGTTCAAAACTTAAAATCATAACCAAAATGTGTGCAGAGAAAGTTTGCTAATCAAACACTTATATTTAATGCTACTGAATAAACACAAATAATGGATTTGTCAATTTCTTCACGATGAAACAATTTCTTCCCGGATTTAATAGTAAATAAGTAATTGTTTGTAATAATGTTTTTGAAAAAGCATTGGCGCCCAATGGTTTTCCTTCAAATTGGGAAGATCATTTTTACACATTTTCCCAGGATAGTACTGAAACAATTCTTTATTCACCCTGTTTCCAGCAAGAACTCTTCGCTTTCCCCAACCTCATGTTACTAACATCCATTCACGTAAAAAGTGGCTTAGATGGTGACCTTAAAAAGTGTAAGAATTAATTGTTCTGTTCAGAATTAATTTTAAACCATCAAGTGTTGAGGCTGGGGAATTACTTTTACAATAAAAATTCTCAACAATGAGGCTATTGTGGTACCTTTCCCTGGAATAGCCCTGCAAATAAAAAAAAGTACTTTTTAATATCTTATGGAATGTTTCCAGTTGCAATAAAACATTTCACTGCTCTACTTAAAACAAGATTAAACATAGTGTGTTCAGAAAGAAAGCTCAGGAATTACAAAAGAACGACAACAATGGAGTTTGCTGCTCATAACTACAAGAATAGGGTGATAGAATTTATTCATTGTAACTGCTAAGGCCCCAAATTCTGGAATTCCTTCCCTAAATCCTTTGCCTCACTACCTCCTTTAAGACAATCTTTAAAATCTCTCTCTTTAACCAAGTTCCTGTCCAACATCTCCAACAATGGTTCGGTATAAAAGTTTATTTGATGACACTCCTGTGAAGCGCCTTGGGGTGTTTCAGCATGTTAAGGATGCTACACAAAATGCAAGTTGTTGTTGTTCTGACTGAAAGACATGGTCCATGATTTCAAACTACCAGAGGGCCTTGGGAGAAGTTCTTTGTGCAAAGGCACAGTGCTAAACCTAACAGTGGCTATTTTCTTTAGTTTGCACAAAAAAAGTAAATGTGTAAACTGATTAGCAAGACCAACAGAAAGCAACACACAACCTTCCCTCCGAGTTTACTACCACTCTGAATTTGTTCCCATGCTAAAATGAATTTACAAAAAATAGACACAATCTTGATTTTGTTGTAGAAACAATCAAGGGAAACTTGTGCATAATTTCATGGGGAAAAGAGGCTAATGAAGAAAACTGAATTCAGATCTTACATTTAGACCTGCCAGTTAATTGGATGGCAAAAGGGCAAGATTTCCAAGTATCACCATAGCACTGACAGAAGTAAATGTGTGGCGGAGATTGATACAGGGCTGAAAGGACAAGCAGCTAACCCATCCAAGAGAACAAATTTACATTCCCCATGACAGCATCCAACGGTTTTAAAAATTATTTCACAATATTTGCTGCCGCTATCCAACTGAAACTCTTATTCCTAGTGTCGATCACTCTCTGTGAATTCTCTGTATTTGGAATGTCCCCAATACTTGCAGTCTGCATCTTTTTGCCTCGTCCGTTATGACCCAATTTACTTTTGCTGTAGGCTTGAGCCTGATATCTATTCACTATCGTACCATCCTCAGTAACATCCCTAATCCTTTGCTGCAACGTATTTCTAACTTTGTCCATCAACAACAATTTGCATTGATATAGTATTCTTAATGTAGTGAAGTATCCCAAGGGTCTTCACAGGAGAATTATCAAACAAAGTTTGACATCAAATCACATAAGGAGATATTATGGCAGAGGAGCAAAGGCTTGGTCAAAGAGGCAAGTTTCAAAGAGTATCTTAAAAGGATGAAAGAGAGGGAGAGAGAGGTTTAGGAAGAGAATTCCAGGGCTTATGGCTTTGGCAGCTGAAGGCATGGCCACCATGCTGGAGTTGGAGTTATAATGATGGAGTTATAAAAGCTGGGATGCACAGAATTGGAGGAGCAAAGGGATCTTGGAGGTTGTTGGACTGGAGGAGGTTACAGAGATAGGGAGCTATAGAGGGATTTAAAAATAAGGGGCAGAATTTTCTGAGCCAGCTAGCACCGGGCGTGATAGGTGGTGTGCACAGAAAATATAGTGGGACCTGCTTCATGACGGCATTAAGGCGGGTCGCAATCGTCTGCTTGGCCCGCGTTTCCTGCCATCGGTTGGCAGGGAGCTAATTGAAATACATCAGCATACAATTAAAAGGCCATCCCGCCAGGGTCTTGGAACCCCGCCGTATCGTCTGTCCATATCGGCGGGAAAGCACGCCAATGTGCTTCACAACAGCACGCAGGCGACATGCGCTTGGCGGCCTGCACTTAGGGGGAACTGAGATGAGTGAGCAGCAGTGTTCTCGCCTGTTGTTTACAGGCCTCAGGAGCACCGGGACAACTGATGCCAGGGTGTGGGGAGGGAGGAGTGGCGGGTGGTGTCTGGGGGAAGTGCTGGCCAGCCTTGGAGGCGACCATCACCGGTGGGGGGGGCAAATGCTGTCCTGGCGCTGCATCCCACACACAGGCAATCAAGGTAGGAGGTAGGGTAATCGAGGGAAGTTGCCCTGTATTAGGATCCCCAGTATGAACTGACCATGCCTCTGCAACTGAGTCAGATCAGGCGCAGCCACAGTGATATGATTGGGGTCGGGCTCCCAGCCTGCTCCAACGCCACCCCCCCCTCTCAACCCATGCATGCAATGCGGAGGCACCAAAGGGCCACCAAACCCTCCATACCTTACCAGCATACCCGCCACCCAACACCCCAGGCACAAACTTTGAGTCTGCCATCGCTTTATTGGACCACGGAGCAGTTGGACTACACATGTTGTACAATCTCCTCACCAGCGCTAGCCATGTAGCAGTCACCGCTGGAGGCGCTCATGCCCCTTGCAATCTCAGCATCCTGGTTTGGACCTGTGTCCCCCATGTTGAAGGCTGACAGGGCAGCCATGCAGTGCACTCATCTCTGGCTATCCAAGAGATGATCAGCACTCTGCGGGAAGCATTAAGGGGTGGTAATTCAGGGCCAGGAAAAGTGCTAAGTACAGCCATGATAACCACGTCTCTCTCTCTCTCTCTTTCGTGCTACAGGAGGACCACATCAGGATCATGGATCCTGGTGACCTAGCTGTATGCCTGATGGCCCACAGAGACCGTAGAAAACTGAGGAGAGAACGACTGAGGCTCCTGGCCGTGCAAAGGCAGAAGCAGCAACCTCATGAAGAAGGGGCAGAGGTGCTCCCGCACACGCTGCCCAGGAGCGACAGTGAGCTGTAGCACCTAGCGACATCCAGGGTCTATAGACACCACCTGCCATTCCTGCAGATGACTGAGAACCAGTGTTGCCAACGACCGCGCATGTCTAGGGACCTGGTGGCTCACATCTGCCACTTACTGCAGGACTTGGCGCCAAGGGGACATGGATGACATCCACTAGCAGTAGCTGTGAAAAAGTGACCATGGCGCTCAATTTCTATGCCAGTGGCTCCTTTCAGGGCTCCACAGGTGATCTCTCTGGGATTTCACAATCTGCCACCCACAAATGCATCCATGAGGTCACGGATGCCATCTTCTCCACGGCGCACAACTTTGTGCATTTTGCCCAGGACTGGGACAGCCAGGATGAAAGGACCATTGGATTCACCCTGATCTCGGGACTCCCCCAGGTTTAGGGTGCGATTGACTGCACTGATGTGGGCTCAGGTCTCCATCGCTACACTCAGTGGACTTCATCAACCACAAGGGCTTCCACTCACCGAATATGCAGCTGGTATGTGACCACCAGAAGCGCATCCTACTGGTGTGCGCACGGTTCCCAGGGAGTGTGCACAATACCTACCCCCTGAGTTGCTCACAGATCCCTGAAGTCTTCCAGGGTCCACAGAGGTTTCAGGGTTGGCTCCTTGGGAATAAGGGCTAGCCACAGAGGCCATGGTTGATGACACCCGCCTGGCGGCCTCAGTGCAGCAGAGTGACGCTATGATGAGGATCATGCAACAGCTTGCAACTTGGTGGAGTTGACCATCGGGATGCTGAAGACGCTGTTCCAGTGCCTGGACCTGTCTGGTCGAGCCCTGCAATACAGTCCACAGAGAGTGTCACGCATCGTCATCATTGTCTGCTGCGCCCTTTGCACCCTGGCGCTGCAGCGGGAAGAGGAGCTGGCTGAGCAGGAGATGAAGGAGCTGCACGTCTCCTCTGATGAGGATGAGGGGTTGCTCAGTGATGACGATGATAGGGATGAAGCTTTCGCACAGGCTAGATGAGGCAGGTGCATTCGGGAGACCCTCATATCTGCCAGATTTGTGGAGGGTGATGACCATACAGTGAGGTAACCCCATAGATCCTCATATCGCAGCTGTGAATGTTTGACTCCAGTCTGGCTTATCTCAGCGCTAATACCGTCTAAGGGAATGCTCCTGTCATGAAGATGCAGTGGAGGCCCTAATAGTCACTCAATTGCAGGAGGATAATGACAAAGTGCAGTGAGGACGCTCCACAGATCTTCACATAGCCTCCTGACTGGCTGAGGGCAGCTCGCTTGCGCTCCATAATCAGGGTCATCTCAGTGACACAGCCATGAAACTTTAGATGCATCTGATGCTGTGTCCGCCTTCAGCACCTCAGTCCTTCAGGAGCTGGTGTACAGCATCACTGGTCACAGGTGCTGTAGAGATGGGGGCCAGCCCTATCTTAAAAGGTGCTGAGAGCACACAGAGAGGATGAGAGAACTGCCCACTACATTCTGGCAGCAATGTCGAGCACTGCCGACTTGCAGGCATCAGTAATGTTTCCAGGGAGTGTGAGGCTGGACCGTTACTTTGGTCTAAAGGCTGCAAAGAGCACAGGGAAGAGGCCCTGGGCTGAGACATCTCCCTTTTATCTTGTGCAAAAAGGTTTTACATCTGAGTGACAAGGACACTGCTCATCAGAACAAGGAGCCATAGGCAGGGACGCATTCTTAAGAGTTCACTGACAACAATGAACAGTATCGTACAAGTGATCAACACCCGTGCCCAGGCTGTGCACCTAGTTTTACTTAGCTTTCCTAACCCTGCCACTATGTCTTGATGCTCCCCGGACATTCACAGCAGAGGTGGAGGCAGCCTGCTGACTATGATGCCGTTTGTGATGACTCCGGCGGGCATCCTCTAGAAGGCCCTGGCCTGCTTTCGGGGTCCTGTTGTGTGGCAGTGGCACCCTCCTCAGTCTGTGAAGCTGGAGCTGCAGTGGTCACAGGGAGATGGGATTCGGATGGGACGGTCACTCCCAGAGTCACCTGGGTAGATAGCCCCTGAGTGTGCACCTGCTGATCCTCCACCCTATGAGCGCCTGAGGGCCCCTAGCTGACTCCATGAGTGGAAGGGGTAGCTGGAATGAGATTGAGCTGTCCAACACCCCTCTTGCGTAGTTGGAGACCAACTATGGCTTCAGCGATGGGGTTAAGCCCGGGCAGCAATGCAGGAGTGATGTCCTGGACCAAGGTCTCTATGACAGCCACTATCCTGCCAGTGTTGATCTCAGTGCATTGCAATGCTGGTGCAATCACCTCAGCCTGAAGACGAATGGACTCCTCCATTGTGCCTTGCAATCTGAGGAGTGCAGCGGACATCCCTTCCTGTTGTTCCCTAGCTTGCCTTTGCAGCTCCAGCAACTGTGACATGACTGAGTCCAGAGGCTCGTCATCTGACTTGGACTCAGCAACGTTTTGGCCTCCAGCAGCCCTGAGTGCCGGGGACCTGGAAAGTTCCTGCCACCGCCTGCTGTGGATCAGAAAGTGCAATGTGCTCACCAGATTGTGATCCCGAGGTTACTGTAAAGCTGGGTCCCATCAAAGTGTGTGTCTCTGCGCTGGTGGAGGGTGTGGGTGAGCGCTGTGACAGGACTTCAGGGAGGGTGCCTTCAGGTTCCTCTTCAGAGGTTTCTTTGGAGCTTGACTGGAAGCTCTGGGTCTTGGACTCTGTCAGCTGTTTGGCAGTTGTGCCTGCGAAAGCAAGGGGAGATAATTAGTGCATGGCATTGGCCTGTGAAAGAGGACACGTCACTCACGGAATGGTTGTCTGATGGCTGATGCACTGCTGGACCCTCACTTGGTAGAGTAGCGCCGACCTCACAGCACAGGACTGGTCCCGGTCATCGACGGCCAGCTGGATGGCTCTGTTTTTGAATTCTGTCAGAACTTTCATCTCCATCTATCTGGGACCTTTCCCTCCTGTTGTGAGCCAGTTTGTCCAGCATGGATAGAGATGGGGAGAGTGTATCAGGACGCCTGCCAGGCCAGATGGTAAGTATGACTGGTCTGTGTGGGTGGAGAGTGGTCCCATGGACGGGATGAGGACAATGACAGTGTGTGTGAGAAAGTGAATGGTGACGTACCTTGCACTTGCAGTGAGTGAGGGCCCTGTGGATGTGTGATGGGTTTGAGAGTGTGCGTGTTGGGAGTGATGAAAAGAGTGATTTTTCCTGGCAGAACAGAGGATATCATTCATCCTTTTGCAGCACTTGATGGCTGTCCTCCTCAGCAGAGTGTTTGCGCTGACCACCGCTGGCACAGCCCCCCAAGCTGGGTTGGTGACTTTGCCGCCCATCCTGTGGCCAGAGCAGGGGTAGAGCACATCTCAGCTGCCACCATGGCATCCAGCAGTTGCTCGAGGGACCCATTGTTGAAGCAGGGGGCTGTAATCTTTTTTCTTTTGCTGGCCATGTCTCCCGGGCAGCAGTGGTGAGCTGGTGGCGATGAGTGCTTTGCTGGTGGCTGCCTTTTAAAGATGGCAGCCGGCGTGATGCAACAATGGGGTGATGGCGGGCGGGCAAATGAGAGCCCACTCGCAATGGAAATGGTGTATTTTGTGGGAGTGAATAAATAATGAGGCGGGCTCAGGACAGTACGGTGTGAAAACCCGCCACTTTTGTCAGTGGGAAGGACTCCATTTTACCTGCCCACTACCACACTTAGTGCAATTCTGGGAAAATTCCAGCCAAGGATGAGAATTTTAAAACTGAGCCATTGCTCAACCGGGAGCCAAAGTAGGTCAGCAAAAACAGGGCCGATGGGTGAATGGGACTTGGTACGAGTTAGGATATGGGCAGCAGGATTTTGGATGAGCTTAAGTTTATGAAAGATTGAAGGTATTCCTATTTGCTTAACTCCCTCAGTACACTTGCTGACCTTGTGCCTCGCAATATCATTCTCAGATCCCAAGGACACATCAGCATGAAGATAGTTCATCAGCTTGGAGTCCCATGCTTCTGGTCAGTCAGTAATCAAAAATATCCAGGTAGAAAGGTGTGCAAAAGCAAAATCAGAACGAAGTGGGACATAATCTTCATTAGAAGGCACCACTATTAAAGACCAGCAATTTGTATATTCCTAACTCATCCCATATCTAGTTTGCCCACTTCATTGATTTCCAATGTCTCATTTATTAAGTCCAGCACATCAGCGTACCTTCCATAATCACCCTCCTTTCCACATGGTTTGCTAATTCCCCTCTAATCTACCCTCTTTGTTCCTGTACTCTTCTCTCCAAAAACGTCCTTCAACTTAATCAACAGATATTAGTATATCTGTTAATAGGTAGGATTGATAGAGAAGTGATGTAGAAAATGAACATTTGCTTTACATGCTCTTAAGTTGGCCCTAAATGAAGAGGCACTCCCAGTTTTGCCTTATGTTCTGCCTCTTAAGCATTTAGCTTTTATAAAAAGTTAAAGTGATTGGAGTTCAAGTGGACATTTCATTTAGTAACCTGCATGAAATAATACTGTCTAGCATAACATGAATTTGCATAATCATGCCACAAAATCTTTGAAGGTAACTAAAGCCAGAGCAAACAGAAGCAACAGAAACTGAGGCAAGAAAGTTATCTCCCAACAGCAGCTTATAGTCATGAAAGGTCTTTCAATCCAAAAAATGACATCATACTTCACAGACTGAAGTGCATAAACCACACACTCTGTCCTTCTAATGTGATTTCAGTAAATGCTAGGAAAACAGGAGTTGGGGGCGGGGGTGGAGGGTGTCAAGTGACCTAAATTTAAGGGTGACATCTGGGAGAAATTTATTGCAATTTAAACAGTCATTCAGACAATTCGACAAGGGCACGAACTGTGAAAGGAGCACAATTTATCTTCAGCAGTGGTTAAATTGTTCATCCATCTGATGCTTTCTTCTTGTACTTTAATCTGTTTAATACAGAAAAGGTTAACAAAACCATGGAATCCATCCAAACTCATTCCTTTTCTCATGTAAAATGGCGGCTTTATTTAAGTAATGAAAAGCTGCTGCATTCAGTTACAGTGATCACATATAATGTGTACAGGTTGATGCAAATCCAGCTGAGATTTGTCTTGCATGTGCTGAGATACATTAAAATCTGAACACTATAGTTAGTCATCATTCTCTGTTTGTGACACTGCACAAAAGGCAGCTTTTTAGAGACTTGTTTGTATGATTGTTGTGTGTGCACCAGCTGTCATGTTGCTTTCCCTAATATACAGGTAAAACATTAAATGTATACAACAATAATAAACATATTAAAATAATCAACAACTGGGGGGGAGGGGAGGGGTAGGAAGCTACAATAAAGCCTACAGGTAAGTTAATTACAATCTAATCCCAATAGCAAAACATTTCCAGCATACATGCCTTCCTTGTTTCAAGTGCTTTGACGTGTGCTGCTCAATTCCATCACTGTAAATTTTAATGCACCTTCCAAAACTGATTTTTGATATTTCTCACATGTTAAAGGTCAGTGCTCCTTGATGGCTCTTTTGGGGTCTCTGTGGATGTGTGAAACATCACAGAGTGTCACTTTGTGCAGGCATGATGATAATGCGCTCAGTATTTTCCTGTTCTCTTCCCCTACTTTCAAAATACCTCTATGGCAGCTACTTCTAGTAGCAGCAACTACTCTCCCCATTCTTGGGTCTTTGATCTTCTTCTCACTGAATGACCTCATATTCATGGGCCTTAATGTCTGGCCTCAATATCAGATCTTAGGCTACTCTGCTCTCAGTTTGCTGCTTCCCAAATCTAATGCTACACCACTTTCATTGCCTTTTTATATTCACACAAATTTCAGAGATCATGGTCAGGAGAAAATGCCATTGGCCAAACAGCCAAAAGTATCAGGTAAAATCCCACAGTTGTTATTGTAATGAAAGGCAAGTAAGAATATTGATTTTTTTTTTAAAAAGTCTCTATGCATTTATAAAGGTGTAACCATCCCTGCTTTCACCAATGAAATACTTATAAAATGAAATGTTACTATTCATCATATTTTCTGAAACTGACATATATTGACTATCAATTAGAAAAAGGTCGTCATAATAACATAATATTAAAGGGCCCTTCCCAACCAGTGAGTAATACCATAGGATATCTATTGGTTAACAGGACATTAAACATAAGCACCAGAAATCACCATATCATCATCAAAGAACTGCATAGAGAACAATGACACATTAACTGTACAGAAACAGTGGAGGCCATTTAGCCCCTCGCCCCTGCTCTGCCATTCAATGAAATCATGGCTGATCTGCGCTCCGTCGTCACATCCCCTTCTTATCCCCGTATCCCTTAATACCTTAGCATAACAAAAAAATCCAGAAGTCTTCTTTTTAAAATTAACAAAAGATCCAGCATCAATTGCCATTTACGGAGGACAGAGTTCCAAATTTCTACCACACCTCATGTGGTAAAATGTTTCCCAATTTCACTCCCGAAAGGTTTAGCTCTAATTTTTAGACTATGCTCCCTAGTCCTAGACTACGCAATCACTAGAACTAGTTTCTTCCAATCAACTCTATCTGTTTCCCTTAATATCTTGAAACCTTCAATCAGGTCACCCTCAAGCTTCTAAATTCCAAGGAATACAACCGTAGAAGCTAAATCCTTGCAGTTCAGGTATCATTTTAGTAAATCTATGCTGCACTTCCTCCAAAACCAATATATCCTTTCTGAGGGTTGGTGCCCAGAACTGCTCACAGTACTCCAGGTGTGGCTTTGTATTGCTGAAGCATGAACTACAAATGGACAGCTACAATATCCAGGTATTATTCTGTCTAGGATCATTTTCTGCAGTCAAAATGCTCCATCCATGTTCAAGAAAGAAGCTCAGAGATAAAAACATAAATGCATTGACAGACAAATGAAACAAAACGAACAGAAGAGAGGAGCAGCAACTGAGAAATGACACTGAAGGACTTCCTGTAAGGCCTTGATTGTCTTCGATAACCGTTATTAAAAAATGGAAGAACATAAGTTCTGAATTGATCTAGGGTGGGGGGAAAAACAGAGGTACGACTATTTTGTGTTGAAGTATAAAAAGGGAATTGCGAACACAGTTGTGCTCAATTGATGAGCAAAATACAATGAAAGGATTAGACTCTGATACTACCTGAAGGGCATATTTCAAATGTCAAACTGATTCAGGAGGAAGAGAAATAGATAGTTACAATGAACTTACACAGGTAGTGGTTCCAATTCATATTTACACTGAAATCACAGAGTATATCCAAAGTCAGGCTGTGCACTAACTCCGGATTAGCACTACAAAATTTACTCATTCGTGCACAACAATCCACTTTGTGCATGTGCTACCACTGTAGTGTAAATCTACCTTGAGAGAAAGAATGACTGCACGGCAGTCTTACAAGAGCCTGAAATGCAATATAACTCATTTAAACTCTCTAGATACTATCCATGTTATAGCTGAGTACAGAACAAGAGAATCTGGTACTGATATTCGTCTCCATAGCTTCCAGGTATGACAGAAGAAGAAAAGAAGGGAAAGACCCATGGCATGAAGGGACCAACTCTTTAAAGTTGTCCAAGGATTTTGTGGGATTCCTCAGAGAGGTAGAGCTGCATCTACACCTACAATGGATGAAGGACAGTCATGGAAATCAGACTGCATTCTTGCCCTTCCCACTTCAATTTCCTCCAGGATGAATGAAAGGGTACCCATTTTGAGAAAATGTCTAAAGAACCTGGCGAGGGGTCTTCTGCCTGGGACCCGATAGATCAGGGATCCTGTGGGAGGCCAGGAATATCGAGTAGCAAGACAAGGGAAGCAGGAGAAGAAAAGTCCTACCTTCATTTTGTAAAGAACATATCTTTTTATTTTTGTTGGACTGCGGATTAAAATGATAATGGTTGCCGTTTGAAAGACATGTCCACTGGAACAGTTTGAGGGATATATATAATGTTTCTGTCCTGGAACATCGTATGCCATGAAAGACAGGATGGTGCTTAGGAGGAGTCTGGTCTAATGGGGAACTGCCTGGCAACAACATTTTAATTGGCTTCTGACCAGGTGACCAGGTTTTGTGTGAGAGCAGTGCAGCAGGATAACTTCTAGCCTGAAAGGAACAAGTCTTAAAACCTGTTTCCTGTGTGTGTAAGATTCCAGTAATTCTACAATAACAGCTAGCTGGCTTTTTTTCCCTCATATTTCTATAACCTGTTCTCTCTCTGAAAACCCCTGTCAAGAGGAAAAGGGGAAAATCACTGTTGGAGACATTGAAAGGCAAGTGCTTAACCAGTGAACTAAAGATTGAAAGTGCTGGAAGATCACCTTGTGTCATCAAAGAACTGAAAGGAATTTGAGAAGCATCGATCAAAATCAGCCCATCGAATCTTGTACTCTGGAATTGGTGCTATTGAACTGTTTTATCCCATCCTTAAAATTCATGTTTTTGTGTGTGTGTGTGTGTGTGTGTGTGTGTGTGTGTGTGTGTGTGTGTGTGTGTGTGTGTGTGTGTGTGTGTGTGTGTGTATGTATGTGTTTAAGGGTTTAAGAAAGGTTAGAATTTAGGTTATAGAGTTAGAAATGAGCAGTTCATATTTCTTTCTTTTCATTAAAGACAATTTGTTCAATAAAGTTATTTACTTATCAAGTTTACAAACCTGGTGCTTGTTTTCCATTAACCTAAATTAAATAATTAGGTGGGTTGATCAAACGTTTTCACATTTGTCATGGCTCCGGGAGCAGTGGGGCTTGATATTGCACTATCCCCAGTGAGTCATGACAATTTGCAACCTCCCTACAGATCTTTCGGGCTGAAAGCCTGCTCTCCAACAGCAGTCAGAAGGCCATAAAACTAATGGCCAGTCCTGTCTCTTAGGCTTGCTGCGGTACTTGTATTTCCATCGCAAGGCCTGACCAGAGGCTGGACTGGCGCCAGTGGATTTCCAGAGGCCTGGAAAGGCATGTTTTAGGCATGCAGCACCTGTCTAATTCCTGGGCAAAGAGGGGCAAACCAGCTAAAGAACACACCCAAAGCTACAAAATTTTTGTTCACCACACAGCAATTTTTACATATCCTTTAAGAATGTGATCAGAGGAAAACTCAAATACACATCAACTGGAATAAAATAAACATCGTTTGTGGTATCCTTTAATTAAAAAAAATCTTCACTAGCATAATGCGGTTTAAAAACTATAGTTTGTGTTCCAGAAGCTATAGTTATTCTTTGAATAGCTATCTTGCACTTACGTAAAAAGATAACACACAAATAATGATGATAACTCTTTTTGTATGAGCAGCTGACAAGGAAATAGAGCATTTCAGATCATTTTCCTTTGAGTGATGGTACAATCCATGTGCACCAAACACAAGCTTCACAGGGATTTTGACTTGATTTTATATTGAAGCTTTCTGCCCATAAAAAGCATTTGAAGTTGGATGGTCACTATAGACTACATCAGCGGCAGTCATTCCCTTTTGGAAGGGAGCTTGGAAAGAAGGAAAAGGAAAGAAAGAAAGAAAGAAAGACTTGCACTTGGATAGCGCCATTCACAACCACTGGATGTTTCAAAGCCCCTTACAGTCAATGAAGTACTTCTGAAATGTAATCACTGGTGTAATGTAGGAGAGCAGTGCATTCACCACAGGACATTCTCTTATACTTATTTAACATAATACACACTGCTCTGAATCCACTGTTTGGAAAATGATAGCATTCATAATGGTATTATAAGTATGTCACTGTAAAACAATAATCAGTAACATAGAAACAAATTCAGGAAAAGCTAGGCCACATACCCTTGACTTGAAAGCTAAGATGATTCTGGGCAGAACGAGGACCAAACACTTGAAACCAATTGTAATGTATTTCAGCACAAAGTCCGTGATTCCTGCAATCCAAAGCAAATCAAAGAAATCCTTGCTTTCCACACTAGTCTTCAGAAATATCAAACTGAGGAGAAAGGAAGAGACAAGAGTATAAGTAAAATACTTGATTTATGTACTGAAATGACCATTAAATTTAATCATCTGGATAATGTAGCAGCATTAAGGCAAAGCAGCAAGTAAACCTACACCATGTAATAGATATGCCTAACAGACTGATGTACTGGTAATACAACAACCAGATTTTGCAGTTGTAATGATGACAAAACTGCCAGCGTTCACATCATTATAACAGTGAAATTGGCAGCAAATTCTGGAGTCAGCACATGAACAGTTAACTATGGAAATCCAGATGTTTCCACTGCAGTGATTCCCTGCCTGTCCCTCTGCAGGATATGTTGTTGAAGTCCCCACAAATGGCAATTAATTAGAAATCCCTGAAGGGACGAGAACTTCATCTTTTACGCTTTAATAACTCTGTTAAAATCCCCTGAAAAAGCTATACCTTGTTAATGAGGTGTAACAGGATCTGAAGAACCTCTCTGGCCCAGAAAAGCTAATTTTATATTTCTGTAATGGCAATTTTTTCCATTATAATAATAAATATAATAAAATGTTTTTTAATGCTAGTTTATGATATTTCAGCTTATAACGTGTATGTCACAATCTTTATTTAGTTCTGCAAAACATATGAAAAGGGCGATCAGTGTCTTTTACTTCCTGGTTTGCTATCAGTGAGAATTCTTCAATGTTCACCTTCACCTGAAATTATTCGCCTGCTTTTTCTGTTCATTACAGTTGCTGGAGATCCCTTTGATTTGGCACTACACTGAAATAAACATCAAGAGAGGTGAAACTCATGCCACAGAGACTGTTGGATTTTTGTGGCCAGCTTTGTTCAAGATTGACAGCAAAAATTGGTCAAATATCTTACAATAGAATAATGAAAATTAAAAAAAAGGAGAAATGGGGTAAAGTGGAGAGTACTTTCAATGTAAAAGGGCTACTTTGGTCTTCCTTTCTATGGAAGAAATTTGAGTGGGGAAATCCTCTTGATAAATATTGTTTGCTAGCTATTTAGTTGGTAGTATGTGAGAGATCCCATCAGATGAGAGAATCCTGGGTCATTCTGGGGGTCTTCAATTACATTTTGGATTTGCATCTTTCAAACAATTAGAATGAAATATTTTATGGATTAATACTTTGTGTGGAGTCGGAAATAAGTTGCTCAACAAAGCATAGCCTGCCCACAATAAAAAATGCTGAATTTCCATATTTAAAATTGACCATTAAGGAAGGACTGTCCAAGCTTAAGTCTTCATGGGCCACACAAGTATGTACAGTTTGTGAAATGATAGGTATAATGTTCAAGGCCATATTTACATTCAATTCTAGCTTTTGGACCATCCTGAATCCCAAGGACAAACTAGGGTTTCTTTTCTCTGCAACTAATGGCTTTCTTAAACCCCATTTCCTTGTCTTCCATCCTTACTTTCTGCTGCTAACTTCCTTCCCTGCTTTCTGCTGCTAACCTCCATCCCTTTCTTCATAGTCACCCACCCAATCTAGCCACGATTTCACATCACTCTCAGCGATTCCCAAATCTCCTCTTCCTGGCTAATTTCATCCAGAAGATCCAGGTCCTGCCCCTTGATCGCTTCCTAAATAAATTTCTCACTAGGAACATCAGACCATAAGATGCAGGAGTAGGGCATTTGGCCTTTCAAACTTGCTCCACCATTCGATAACATCATGGCTGATCTGTTTGTGGTCTCAACACCACTATCCTGGCCGCCTCCCATAAACATTGACTCCTTTGTCTAGTAAAAATCTAACCCATTCTTGAATAAATTCAATGACCCAGCTTCCACTGCTTTCTGGGGCGGAGAATTCCATAGACTAACAACCCTTTGAGAGAAAAAATTCTCCTCATCTCCATCTTAAAAAGGGAGACCTCTTAGTCGTAAACTGTGTCCCTTGGTTCTAGCCTCTCTCACAAGGAACAAAATCTTCTCAGCATCCACTCTGTCAAGTCCCCAAAGAATCTTATAAGTTCCAATAAGATCATCTCTCATTCTTCTAAACTCCAATGGCTGAATGGCTCCATCCTGTTCAACCTTCGCTCCTAAGATAATTCCTCATCCCAGGAATGAGTCAAGTGAACCTTCCCTATTCAGCTTCTAATGCAAATTTATCCTTTTTCAAATAAGGAGACCAAAACTGTTCACAGTACTCCAGATGTGGTCTCATCAAGGCCATGTACAGTTGCAGTAAAACTTTCCTACTTTTTGTTTTTATTTTTTTTTCCTACTTTTATACTCAATTTCCCTTGCAATAAGTGCCACCGTTCCATTTGCATTCCTAATCATTTGTTGTACCTGCATACTAACCTTTTGTGATTCATGTACTAGAACACCCAGATCCCTCTGTATTGCAATCTCTCTCCATTTAGATAGCACATTGCTTTTCTATTCTTCCTGCCAAAGTGGACAATAGACAAGTTCACATTTTCCTCCATTATACTCCATCTGTCAAATTAACCTACCTATAGCCAGACTCTTTACCTCCTCTTGACAACTTACTTTCCAACCTATATCTTGGTATCATCAGCAAATTTAGCTTCCATAAATTCACTCCCTTCATCCAAATCATTGATATAGATTGTAGATAGTTGAGAACCCAGCACTGACCCTTGTGACAATCCACTAGACCCATTTATCCCTACTCTCTGCTTCCTGTTTGCTAAACAATCCTTTATCCATGCTAATATGTTACCCCTTACACCATGTGCTCTTATCTTGTGTAGTAACCCTTGATGTGGCACCTGATCAAATGCTTTTTGGAAATCCAAGTACAACACATCTAACTTACTTGTTACTTCCTCAAAAAACTCTTTAATAAATTAGTTACACAATTTCTTTTTCATAAAACCACATTGACTCTGCTTGATCCCATTATGATTTTCTAAGTATCCTGCTATAACGTCCTTAATAATGTATTCTAGCATTTTCCCTACGACAGATGTGAGGCTAACTGGCCTATAATCTCCTGTGTTCTGTCTCTCTCTGTTTTTGATTAAAGGTATTACATGCTATTTTCCAATCCGATGGGGGACCCTTCCAGAATCTGAGGAATTTTGGTAGATTATAACCAATGCCTCTAATATCTCTGCAGCCACTTCTTTTAAGATCCTAGGATACAGGCCATCAGGTCCTGGAGACTTGAGCCTTCAGGTCTAATAATTTTCCCAGCACCTTTTCCTGATGATGGTGAATGCTTTAAGTTCCACTCCCCCTTTCACTTCTTGATTTTCAAGCATAGTTGCGAAGTTTTCTAAGGCCAGAATTTTCCCTTCGACGATTTGGAGGTGGGGCCGATGGGAAAATGATGCAGGATGATGTCGGAAGGAACCCCTGATGTCTTCCCGGTCCATTTAAATTTTTAGGAATCAGCTGTTCGCCCGCCGACCTGTCAATGACTAATTGAGGCCATTGACAGGATCATTAAGCTCATTGAAAGACCTGCCTGTCCAACCTTAAGGCTGGCAGGCAGGCCAGGAGCCCCAGCGGGCTTCTTAAAAAAGATAAAACCTCATCCACTGGCGGGATGAGGGTTCATCTCAGTTTTAAAAAATTTTATTAAAGTTTCACTCATATTTATTAACGTCTCATCTTGTGTGACAGTGTCACATGAGGGGGACATGTTAATAATGCATTTCTTTCTCTATTTTTGAAGTTTTTTTAACAGTCAGCACTCTCCCTGAGACAGCACATTGTCTCAGAGAGCAGTGCGCTCTTTCATGTGCATGTGCGGAAGAGCGCACTTGACAAATGGGGAATCCCCCCCACCCCGGCACAGGAAAAGCATGGCGCTTCCCGTCGGGCAGGCCGCTGGGCGGGCCTTAATTGGCCCGCCCACATAAGATGGCAGCCGGCCCAGTTTCAGCGGCGGAGTTTGGCTGCCTGCCTGCTGCCGAGCCGGTGGAGCCCGCACGCCCTTCAAGGTCAAAATTCTGGCCTAAGTCTTCTAAGTGAAGACAGTCACAAAATACCCATTCAAAGCCTCTACCATTTCCTTGTTTTCCATTATCAATTCCCCAAACTCACTCTCCAGAGGACCAACACTAGCTTTCACTACTCTTTTCCTATTTAAATAATTGTAGAAACTCTTACTTTTTAAATATTACTAGCTAGCTTTCTCTCAATCTATTTTCGCCCTCTAATTTTTTTTGTCATTTTTTGCTGGTTCTTTAAATCTTACTTAAAGTCTTCAGACCTATTACTAATCTTTGCAGATTTGTACAGTGTTTCTTTCAATTTGATACTACTCAACATCCTCCCTTGGCCCCCATACAAGCCCTCATGTACCCTCACCCTTCTGAAACAGCTATCATCACCTTCTTCCGCAAAAAACACCCTTGACATATCTTCTCAACTATTTGAAAAACTGAATACTGTGGATGCTGGAAATCTGAAATAAAAACAGAAATTGCTGGAAATACTCAGCAGGACAGGTCACATCTGTGGAGAGAGAAACAGAGTTAATGATTCAGGTCGATGACCTTTCATCAAAACTAGGAAAAATTAGAGATGTAATAGGTTTTGAGCAAGGAATGGGTAGGACAAGAACAAAGGAAGGTCTCTAACTATTGCCTGTTTCATACCTTCCTTCCCTCTTCAAAAGTTGTCATACATAGTTGCCTCCCAATTCCGTGCCTGTTTCTCTCAGAATTATATGTTTGAATGCCTCTAAACTGCTTGTGTGCTGCACATAGCACCAAAATGGTCCTGGCCAAAATCACAAATGACATTCTCCGTGACTATAACTAGTTCTTGCTATGATTCCTGTGTTGTTCTCAGCTTGCCTCTCCTGCTATCAAGATTTATGCTCCTCTCTGGCTTTCCACTTCTATATATTCTAATTCAGTCAGTGGAACTCCAGCAATGATTTCTCTTACCATCCATATACTGTCACCTCTGAAGTCACCCAAAATTTTATCCTTGGCCTCCTCCTTACTTAAGTGTTGTTGCTTGGCAGAACAAATGTCAGCTTTCACATGTGTACAGATGATTTTCCAGCTTCACCTTACTATCAGCTCAAATCCATGGCCATCCCGTGCTGCCAGCTACAAAAGCCTGGATGACCCACTGTTTCTTCCAACTTTGTATTGAGAAGACCCAAGCCATTGTTTTTGACCCAACTCTCCTGCAAACTATTCTCCCTTACCACTGCTTCATTTCTATCCCTGGCCACTTGCTTAGATTGAATAAGAATGTGCGTTGTTTTGACCCCGACTGAAGCCATGGTGACCCTGACCTAACCTTTTATGAGCCCACAGCCATTCTAACACCAATTTTATCTGCACATTTTCTGCCTCTTCCCCTACATCCCTGGCACTAAAAGCCTGATCTATGCTTTTTTCACCTCTAGACTTGATCACTCCATGGATCGAGGACATTGATCAAGAAGGACCTCCTTCTTGGCCTTACATCATATACACAGTTCAGACACAGTTCGGTTTATGGAAAATGCAGCTACACATATGCTTTGATAAGTCTCATTTACCACTCTGCTCTTCACAGATGTATACTAGCTCTCTTCCTTTCAACACAAATAAATTTAGAATCCTTGTGCTCATCTTCAATGTGTTCTAGAACTTGTTGTACTGTAATTCTGCAACCTCTTCACCTTTAATCCACCACCCCCACCAACATTCACTCTTCTGTTTGGCTCTTTGCACACCTTATTATCCCTTCACACTGCATTAGGCAGCAAGCTGGCATAGCCCCACCCTCTGGAAGTCCTCCCCACCTCTACACTTCTTTCCTCTTTAAATCCTTCTCAAAATCCATATTTTCTACCAAGTTTTTAGTCAACCATCCTGATGGTGCCCTCTGTTTCCATGTGTGAAATGCCATGGGATTTTTTGTTTGTTAATTGTGCTATAAATTACAAGTTGCTGTTACAGATATCAGCAGAACTTTAGCATTAAAGATAACCCTCTCCAAACCTGAAGGCTCACAAATTGAACACAGCAGCAAATAAAAAATAAGAGGAAGTTGGGCTTCGATCTTCAAATTGCCAGCTTGGCAGGAATTCAGGTTGGACAGTACTGCATTAAAAGAAAATCTATTTAATTGGTATTGGGGTAGAATTACAAAACAAATACAGTGCTTGAAGTCTGTTCACCAAGTTAGTCAGGCTTGAGAAATGTTAGCTTTCGTGAACTATTAAGATAGTCAAAATAATAAAGTAAATTAGGTTCATGTTTCACTATTGAACAAAACAACAGAAAAATTAAAGGATTTCAGTTTAGAATCAAATAATAAAAACAAAATCAAATACTCACATTGCATAAGAGATCACATAACACAACAGATGTCTCAACTAATGTTCAAAAATCTGAAATGTACAAATGAAACCTATGAAGAAACCAATGTGAAAAAATTGGTACCTTATAGAACATGCAGGGCAAAATGAAGATCCAAAATATTTGCATGAGAACACAATTCAAAAATAGGAAGTAGCAAAAGATTGGGTTCTAATCAATACCTGCCTATAGTACAAGAGGTACATACATATACATTAATGGGCAGGGCTTATATATTCCTTTTTAAACACCAAATCCTAAATAGTTTTTGAAGAATTTTTATTGTTGGAACTATTCTTATTAAGAAGGAACATAACAACAGGGAATCAAACATTCTTCCTCTTTGTGTACCGCGCCAATATCAAGCAGTCCCTGCTCAGATATACCATGGGAAAACCAAAGCTCAGAGCTAAGCATAAAAAGTTCCAACAATTATGTAAACATCAAAAAGGCTCTTTCAACAAATGCGAGTTTCTTCTCATTTTCCGTAACATCCATCCTTAAGAGTGTAAATTCCAAAAACTGGCAGGTTTTTTTCCCCATAGTGGTCTCACATCAGTTGAGGCTGCTTAGCTACATTTCACATAAGGGCCCTAAATTTGCACTTACAATATAACTGGTTTTGCTTCACATGGATGTTAAGACATTGTTGTGTAACTTTGGGTCCCATCAGAGTAAAAGGTTTAAGAGTTCCTCCTCCAGGGAGTTTCACTTTATTTCACACTAGATTTACATCAAGGCCCGATTCCAGATTTACACTATAATTTTAGGTTTTTGATAAGTAAAGCCTAGAAAAGATAACAAATAACACTGGAGGAAGGATTTTAAAATACATTGTAAATAGAAAAACAAAGCCTAAACTGCTCAATGTTACTGCATGTAATCACAGAATGATACAGCGCAGAAGGCAGTCAACTTGGCCCATTGTGCATGTGCTGGCTCTTTGAAAGAGCTACCTAATTTGTCCCACTTTCCTGTTCTTTCTTTATAGTCCTGCAAATTTTTTCAAAATGTTTATCCAACTCGCTTTCTGAAGTGATTATTAAATCCTCTTTCACTGCTCTTTCTGCAGTGCATTCTATTTCTGAATATAACAACTAGCTGTGCAAATGCTCCCCCACCGCTGCTTTTTCTGCCAATTATCTCAAATTGGTGTCCTCCGCCAGAAGAAACAGTTTCTCCTGATTTGCTTGATCAACATTATTCACAATTCTGAACATCTCTATTCAACCTCCTCTTAACCTTCATTGCTCCAAGGAGAACAATCCAAATTTCTCTAGTTTTTCCACATAACTGCAGACCTTCATCCCTGGTACCATTCTAGTAAATATCCTCTGCACCCTCTCCAAGGCAGTGACATCCTTCTGAAAGTGCGGTGTGCAAAACTGGACACAATAGCTGTGAACTTCCAGTCCCAAATTCCCCCTCAAAATCAATGGATGTTTGGCCGCCTCTCTGAATTTTCCATCCTGCCCGAGACGGGTCCCAGCATAGGGAGGACTGGAAGACCACGGCCAATATTTCAGCTGAGGCCTACTCTCAGTGCTTTATGAAAAGTTTAGTACAACTTCCTTGCTCTTGTACACTATGGCCTGGATTTTGAAGTAATAATCAGCGAAACAGTCAGTGTTTGCTATCATTACGCCTCTAAAATTGACAGTAACTTCTCAAGTCTGCACACCCGCAGTTAAATGTGGAAAATCCATAAGTTGCTGTCAGTGATTCGACTCTTCCCCATTGGTTCCACTTTTGAAGATCCCCCAGCCTGCAGTCAAGCAGGAAATTGCTGAACTGACAAAAACTTACCCTTTTACGCTATTGGTCTCACTGTAAAATCCCTTGAAAAAGTTACACTTTGTTGAATGAGATGTAACTGGATTTTAAAATTGAGTTCAAAGTTCATAATTATTGCTGAACAGCCTTACTATCTCTGAAAAGCTAATTCTATAAAATCATTTTAAAAGTTTTTTAAAGCTTCTATATCAGCTTCTACCTTAATCCCATGTGTACGTTCCAATCCTTTATTTTGCTGTCGATAAATGTTTTTAATTAAAAAAGTGAAAAATTCAGTGCATTTACTTTCTAGTTTGCTGCCTTTGCGAATACTTCAATCTGATCGGCTGCTTAACCTGTTTGATGACATCACTGTTGCCGGATGTCTGGAAATCCTCTTGACATGGTGCCAGATTCAAACTGAATTCTGGAAAGGAGAAATCTAAGCCACAGAGATGGCTAGATCTTTGTAGGCAGCTTTCTGTGAGGTCATTGGCGAGTGCTATCACTTTGCTGCTGATTGCAAAATCTAGGTTTGTATCTCCATTTATAAAGCCAGGGATCCAGTATGCCTTTTTCATAGCCTTCTCAACTTGCCCTGCTACCTTCCAAGACTTGTGCATGTACACCCCCAGATCGGTGTTCCTGCAAATCCTTTAAAATTGTACCATTTAGTTTACATTGCATCTCTTCATTTGTCCAACAACATTTAGTCACTTCACACTTCTCTGCATTATATTTCAACTGCCAAGTGTCTGTCTATTTCACCAGTCTGTTTAGGTCCCCTGGAAGTCTATTACTATTGTCTCCACTGTTTATTGCATGCCTGCGTTTTACGTCATCTGCAAATTGTGAAATTATGTCCTGGATTCCCAAGTCTAGGTTATCAATATACATAAAAAGGAACATGGGTTCCAACACCGACTCCTGGTGAACACCATTGAACACTTCTCTCCAGTCTGTAAAACAATTGTTGACCACTACTCTCTGCTTTCTGTCTTTTAGCTAACTCTGTTTCCAAATAATAACATTCTCCGCTACTTCAAAGAACTCAATCAAGTTCGCCAAACATGCATTGCCTTTAACAAATAAATGCTGGCTTTTATTTATTGACTCATTTTACCAAGCCACTTCATTTTGTCCTGGATTCATAACTAAAGCTTTTGCTACCACTGAGGTTAAACTGGCCAGTCTGTAGTTATCATCCTCTCCTTTGAACAGTGGTGCGACATTTGCAATCTTTCAGTCCTCTGGCCCTTTCCCATATCTAAGGAGGATTGAAAAATTGTGGCCAGAGCCTCTGCAATTCCCAGCTTTATTTCCCTCAGCAACCTTATGTGCATCTCATGGGGACTGGCGAACTTTTCTACTTTGGAAGACTGCCAACCTTTTAAGTACTTCCTCTTTATCTAATTTTATCCTATCCAATCCAATCCAATCCTATCCAATCCAAGCTGCTCCAGTACAGCTACAGCACTGGTATCTACCCAGCAATGTGGAAAACTGCCCTGGTATGTCCTGTACACAAAAAGCAGGACAAATCCAACCTGGCCAATAACTGCCCCATCAGTCTACTCTCAATTATCAGCAAAGTGATAGAAAGGGTTGTCGACAGTGCTATCAAGTGGCACTTACTCAGCAATAATTTGTTCACTGACGCTCAGTTTGGGTTCCGCCAGAGCCACCCAGCTCCTGACCTCATTATGGCCTTAGTCCAAACATGGATAAAAGAGCTAAACTTAACAGGTGAGGGGAGAGTGACAGCCCTTGACATCAAGGAAGCAATGTGACCGTGCGTGGCATCAAGGAGCCCTAGCAAAACTGGAGTCAATGGGAATCAAGGGAAAATCTCTTCACTAGGAGTCATACCTAGCACAAAGGAAGATGGTTGTATTTGATGGAGGTCAATCATGTCAGTCCCAGGACATCACTGCAGGAGTTCCTCAGGGTAGTGTCCTAGGCTCAACCATCTTCAGCTGCTTTATCAATGATCCTCCTTCCATCATAAGGTCAGAAGTGGGAATATTCGATGTTGATTGCACAATATTCAGCACCATTTGCGACTATTTAGATACTGAAGCAGTCTACCCATAAGCTGCAAGACCTGGACAACATTCAGGCTTGGGCTGACATGTGGCAAGTAACATTCGCACCACACAAGTACCAGGCAATGACCAACGAGAGAATCCAACTATCTCCCCATGATATTCAATGTCATTACTAGCTCTGAATCTCCTGCTATCAACATTCTGTTGACCAGAAATTGAACTGGACTAGCCATATAAATATTGTGGTTACAAGAGCAGGTCAAAGGCTGGGAATTCTGCAGAGAGTAACTCATCTCCTGACTCCCCGAAGCCTGTCCACCATCTACAAGGCACAAGTCAGGAGTGAAATGGAATACTCTGTACTTGCCTGGATGAGTGCAGCTTCAACAACACTCAAAAAGCTCAACACCATCCAGGACAAAGCAGCCCACTTGACAGGCACCCCATCCACTACATTCAACATCCACTCCCTCCACCACCAATGCCCCATGGCAGCAGTGTGTTGCATCAACCTACACCACATAGACTGCAGCAGTTCAAGGCAGCAGCTAACCACCACCTTCTCAAGGGCAATTAGGGATGAGCAGTAAATGCTCACCCAGCCAGCGACGCCCGCATCCCATGAAAGAATAAAAAATACATAAATAAATAACAAATTCTCAGATTGAGGAATAGATAAAAACAGTGGTCAAGCATGAACCAGTGTTCGTGCTTCTGTTTGTGCTGAAAATTACGGAGCTAACATAACATTAACATTGCTTAGCTCAATTCTAATTTTTTTGTTACTATCAAGTTCGACTTTGTTTTATTCGTATGGCTGGGAAAGCAGTAATAGTCCAATAACTAGTGTCTTTTAAGGAAGATAACCATTGTGGTAGACTCTTTACTGTCCTCTGAAGCGGCCTTGTAATAACTCGGTTATATGAAATCACTATCAGTGGTTCAAGGGGAAGGACCACCATCACCTTCTCAGGGGAACTAGGGATGGGCAATAATTACTGGACTTGCCAGTAATGCTCCTATCTGAGAACGAATTAAAAACTCAAATATAACTCAACTTCTAATAAGCAAAGCAATACATTTTAAAAAATACCATTTTAAAAGCACACAACATGCTATACTCAAACAGCTTACCTTTTATAGAGCTCCTGGGCACTGAAAGTGTAATACAAAAACAATGTGTTCCCAGTGAGGAACACTAATATCCAGAGGCATACAAGTGCTGATCTTTGCTCCTGTCCAAAGTAAAAAGCAACAGGAACATTAAAAGCTTCAAAAACTAAAGGAAAGGCTCTCTTGGCTGCTTCCTCCCCACACCACCCCCACCATCCCCAAGATTCATGTTTACTTATAATTGATTTTGAAGAAATAGGTATTGCACATACATTGCACTTTGCATGCATAAAGCTCGTCTTACACAAAATGTGGTCATCTCTAACCTATCAGGAGCAATACTAGAGGAGATCAACAACTGAAGGTGTGTTTATATAGTATATTTAACATAGAAAAATGACCCAATTTGAGACACAATCAAAAAATAGATGTTAAGGCAAAGAAGAATATACTAACATTGTGTAACCATAAATTTGTTTTCCTCAATGTAAAATTTTGCTCCAAAAAGAATTGATAGGCCTCAATGTTTTGGGCAGCGTACTCTGTCCATCAAATGAAGGAATGACTGGTACAGGTAAAACAGTCTGCCTCTTTCATCTGTTCGAGTCATTCCTCCAGAATAGGTACAGTACACCACCTGAAACATAGAGGCCCATCAGTTTATCCAAGGATCTATTAGAAGGCACAAACTGCTCTATTCAGAGAAAAAATTTTACATCGTACTACTGTAAAGATTGCCTTCCTGGATGCTCTCACCATGCAAAAACTTGGTCAAGGATGTGGGTTTTAAGAATGGTCTTAAAGGTGGGAGGGGGAGAATCAGAGGGAATTAGGGGGAGATTTCAGAGTGTAGTGCCTAGATGGCTGAAAGCAAAGCAGTTAATGGCTAAGTAATGGAGGAGGGGGGTGCACAAGAGACCAGAGTCAGAGTCAGAGAAATGATAACCTTGTGGGAAGAAGTTATAGGGTTAGAGATAGGCAGGGGCAAGGCTATGAAGGAAGTTAACTATGAGATAAGAATTTTAAATTTGAGAAATTGGAAGTCAATGCCAGTCAAAAAAGACAGAGGTAATGGGTGACAAGAACTTGATGCTAGGGTAGGATCTAGCCAGCAGAGTACTGGATAAACTGAAGTTTAAGGAGGGTGAAGGATAGGAGGCTAGCTTGGAGTGCATTGAAATGGTCAAACCTAGAAATGGTAAAAGATAATTGGGGGTTTCAGCCAGTAGATGGGCTGAGGTAGAATTGGATACAACAATGTTACAGAGGTCAGATAGGTGGTCTTTGTAAAAGAGAACATACGAGGCCAAAAGCTCAGCTTCAGTTTGAAAAAGGACTGACATTGCAAACAGTATGGTTTGGCCAGAGGCAATGACCAGGGAGGAGGATGGAATAATGGCAAGAATATGAATATTGTGACGGGGTGCGGTGGTGAAGGCGAAGGCATTGGCTTCAGTCTTTCTAATATTTATCAGCAGGAAACAGCAACTCATCCAAGTCTGGATAATAGAAAAGCAGTTTAACAACAAAGTGCCAGTTGAAGGATTGAGAGAGGCGAAGGGAAGGTAGAACTAGACATTATTAACATGCATGTAGAAGCTGACCCCATTTCAGCAGATTATATCGTGAAGAGGCAGAAAAAAAGAGGGGGTTCTGAAGGCAGTAATATGTGAGTGGGAAAAAATCTAATTTATAGGTTGCAAAAAGTAATCGTGACATAATTTTTAAAAACAGAAATGGGCTCACACGTAGAACAGCAGTCAGATATCAAGCAATCTCTTTAATATCATTAGTCAGCTCTTTAGATTAATTGGAAAGTGCACTACATGATGAGTGCAACATGTGGCAAGAACAGTGAATGACAATCTCCATATTATACACAAGAAACTACTTAAGAAGAATTGCAATGCAGTGAGCTCACTCAGGAGTCCAAAAGCGACAAAAAAAAACTGAATGATTTATAACAGTGATCTCAACTTTGGAGATGAAATTACTCCACTGTAAATTGCTCTGTAATCTTTATTTTTATAATATATAATGAAGCAATTTTACTGTGCCTTCTTATTCTTGCTCAGGAATATATTAAGGAAACCTCAATTGCCAGAATCGTATTCCGTATGTTTGGTCTCTGATAATGTCATGTTGAAGGATCCATCATGATGATAGAATCACTGCAAGATTGTTAACTGATAAATCAACAGCTAGATAATAGAAAATAACACTGTCAAACAACATTTTTCCATCCAAGCAAAATGTCAGAAGCAGGAACTGTGGACAGAACAATAAACAGTGTAATTAGTTACAGGCGTTCTCTGTGCCAAGTTAGTTGATCTCTGACAGGATGGCAAGAGAGAGCTACAACTGAGAGGAAATATCAGGCAAGGTTCCCACTCCCGGCAACTATCCAGCAGGTCCTGCAGGAAACTGCTTGTATTGATGTTGATTGAGGACAGATTGGGCTCAGTTGTAATACTCTCTGCTAGCTGAACAGCTTGTCAGGACTTACCACTATCTGGGCTCATATGAGGAAGGCAATTTGGGTGAGCTACTGGAAGGAAGTCAGCACCCATGAAACCATACCCCAGGCAAACTAAAATGTAAAACGTTAGCTGCAGTCAAGAAATGAACACAATGGCAAAATGGTAATAAATTGTGCAAATGAGAGAAGCTGAACCTAATATGATCTTTCAAATCCAATTATTTCTTAACATTAAACATTGGTGACTGCTTACACATCCAGTTTACACTGGATCCCAATATATCTTGCTATACTGAGTTTATACAAACCTAACACACCCAACAAATGTACCTGAGGAACCCTAAGGTTTAAAGTGGCAAGATAGATGCCAATGATCGTTCAACAATTTTAACCAAATATAGTGAAGAAAGAGGATTGAAGGTTCAAAGTAGAGCAAAGGCACAATCCGATAGGGCTGGAAATAACGAATGGGGGGCAACCCATGCCATTCTGCTCTTTTTCAGCTGCACAACAGCACATGACAAAAGGCAAAGTGGGAAACTAAAAAGGGTGTGAAAATATTTTTTTTGGGGGGGTGGTGGGCTACTCTAACAAAATCCAATGTATATTGAAGAAAACAGAAAATCACTAATTAGTAAAATACTTACTCTTAAAGAAACTTGGTGTTTAACCATTAAGTTTGCATATGCAAAGGTACTTGCCATTCCAATTAACACAGCAATGCCTGTATGGAAAAAGAAAACACATGCTGTATGTAGTATCACCAGGGTTATCTGTTCCAAAAAAAAAAGGCTTGCATTTAAATCGCACTTTTCACCACCACTGGATGTCTCAAAGTGCTTTACAGGCAATGAAGTAATTTTGAAGTGTAGTCAGTAATGTAGGAAAAGCGGCAGCCAATAAGCACACAGCACAAGACTACACCCAGCAATGTGATGATGAGCAGCCAATCTGTTTTTTGTGATGTTGATTGAGGGATAAATATAAAGAAGTTAGAAGATAAAAATCAATGTTTTAACCTAACATCCTTCACAATATAGCCGAATTAACACGTAATGACTGAATCCAATGCTGTTTGCACAAGTATATGAATCAGGATTAATTATATATCCATTATATTCAAGGCACTGAGAAATACTTAGCCCTTGGTGTCTTACTTGGCATCATCTTTGCAATGGCAATGTGCAGTTATGCCTTCAATTCAGGATGATCATGATCCTTCTCTTGCACAGGGTAGTCATGGCTTACTTGTAATTAGCAACACTGGGAATACTCCCAAACATAGCTACAATGTGTGAATGATAGTATACTGCCACAACAAGCTTTCTAGGATAGTTGCTCAATTGATTACTGTTATGCCCTAAACAATTCAGAACAATAAGCAAAGTTTTATTTATTTAAACAAGACCTCTGACAGATCGAACAAGAGCCCCTTGACCTGAAAATTTGTTCTTGTACATCAATGCAGGTTTCAAAAAAAAAATGAATAAAGCCAGAACATAAAGGCACAGCTCCAATATAGAGATCATAAATAAAACAGTACCAAGTCAATTTAATGTAAAAACATGAAATGCTGGAAATACTCAGTAGTCAGGCAGCATCTGTGGAGGGAGGTCAATTACCTTTCAATTTAACGTTTTAAATGTGATTTGTAAAGCATGGCCAAGCTTGATGAATTCTTAACTGTAACTTTTAAACTCATAAGCTTAATGTTAAATAGAGGGAGGAGGGGAAAATTATGTGCAAGTTGGTTGGTTATCTCATTTTTAAAAAAAATCTGCAAGTTAGACACATGCAGGAACAAGACATTGTGTGTTAATGTTCCAGTGATATAAATGAGGAATGCTATACACCATCTATCTCGTGTCACAGAAGTAGAACTGATTAAAATGTCACATTTACGGAGTTCTGGGTAAAATATACCTCTTTGGTTTTTATACAGGTATATTAACAACTGGAAACTGGTACACATCAGGAATTACCTTCATTCACAATATTTAGAATCAAGGTAAAATTCAATGAGGTATTTATCTCCATTAAATAAACCTTAATGTCAAGTCCTCAAGAAATGTAAAGTCTGGAGCTAAAGGAGGGATATCTTAACACAAAAGCAAAATACTGCAAATGCTAGAAATCTGAAACAAAAACAAAAAATGCTGGAAATTCTCAGCAGGTCACGCAGCATCTGTGGAGAGAAAGAGGGTTAACATTTCAGGTCAATCACAGATGCTGGCTGACCTGCTGAGGGATATCTTAAAATGCAATGGAACTAATCTCAATATTAAAAAAAATGTTCAAGCAATACAATCTATAATAACACAAATTTTTACTGTACAGGATTTTCTGATTGGTCAGTGAGTTGATTTGGTGGGTGGAGCCAGGTGCACACAGTGGATTGGGGCATGTGAGGAACATATTGTATTAAATCAGGGTTCACAGATAACAGCTAAATTCAGACACAGCCCTGTTATTACATTTTTATTTGTTCTAAAATAATTTTATTGTCTCTTTTTCTGGCTGGCCGAACACTCTGCAACTGACGGGCCAAGTGTGCTCAAACCTGGCTCCCTGGGCACAAAGCTCCTGAGACACTTGATGCAACTCCCCATCTGACTTCCCCCTCTCTCTGCCCCTAATCCTCCTCTCCCTCCACACATCCACAGATGGGAGACATTTCAACTTCTTCCAGTGAATGTAGGCCAAGAGATCAGAAAGTGAGAGGAGCAGAGCTCGAAGCTGTGTTGTTCCACATGTTATTCAGCATTCCTCCCTCATAAAAGAGCCTTACTTTTCCATGAGCTTTAGTTAATGGTTGCTGCTTTGACGCATTTATGCTCTGATGTGGTGTCGATGAACATGTGAGGCACGTGCAACTGCCAATGGTTGCTGGCCGCAGTGGCGGGGAGGTGGGTTGGTGGAGAAAAATAAGCAGAAGGTAAGGTGGGCCCAACAACAAACTCACCCTCGCTGGAGGACTGCTTGGGTGGGGGGGGGTGGAGAAATGGCAATGGGAGGGGCAGTTGCTTTCGGAGGGGCAGGGTGGGTTAGTGGAGGACAAAAATAGCAGAAGGTAAGGTAAGTCCAACAAGAAAGTCACAGTGGCTGAGGAATTGGGAAGTGTGGAGGGGTTGGGAAGGGGAAAATAGCACAGGAGGGATGGAGTAAAGGATGGGGATGGCACAGGAAAAAAAAGTAGGATGGGATGATGTAAGAGGGATGAAAGGAATGGGATTGATATGGCATAGGATGGAATGGCATGGTGGTAACGTGGTGACATCAACGGACTAGTAATAAGAACATAAGAACTAGGAGCAGGAGTAGGCAATTCAGCCCCTCGAGCCTGCCCGCTATTCATTACGATCATGGCTGATCTCATTTCGGCCTCAACTTCAATTTCCCGCTCTCTCCCCATAACCTTTCATTGCTAATTAAAAATCTGTCTATCTCCTCATTAAATGTATTCAGTGTCCCGACATACACTGCAGTCTGAGGTAGTGAATTCCACAGATTCAAGACCCTTTCAGAAAAGTATTTCCTCCTCATCTCTGATTTAAATCTACCACCCCTTAGCCTAAAACTATGGCCTCTTGTTCTAGAATGCCCCAGAAGGGGAAACATCCACTCCACATTTCCTTTGTCTCTCCCCTTTAGCATCTTACATACCTCAATTAGATCTCCTCTCATCCTTCTAAACTCTAGCGAGTTTAGGCCTAAACTGCTCAATCTCTCCTTATAAGACAAAACCTGCATCTCTGGAATCAATCTAGTGAACCTCCTCTGAACTGCCTCCAGTGCAGCTACATCCTTCCTCAAGTAAGGGGACCAAATTTGTACACAGTACTCCGGGTGCAGTCTCACCAATGCCTTGTACAGTTGCAGCAACACTTCCCTATTTTTATAATCTATTCCTTTAGCAATAAATGCCAAAATTCCATTTGCCTTCCTTATTACCTGTTGTACCTGCATACTAACTTTCAGCAATTCATGCACGAGGACACCCAGATCCCTCTGACTGAAGCAGTCTGAAGTTTCTCTCCATTTAAATAATGTCGCCTTTTTATTCTTCCTCAAATGGATAACCTCACACTTATCCACGTTAAACTCCATCTGCCAAATTTTGGGCCGTTCACTTAACCTGTCCATATCCATTTGTAAATTTCTTATTTCTTCATTGCAACTTACTTTCCCACCTATTTTGGCGTCATCTGCAAACTTAGCTATAGTATCTTCTATCCCTGAATCCAAGTCATTAATATAGATTGTAAATAGTTGGGGTCTAAGAATCGAACCCTGTGGCACCCCACTAGTTACAGCTTGCCATCCAGAAAAAGACCCAATTATCCCGACTCTCTGCTTTCTGTTGGTTAGCCAATCCTCTATCCAAACTAATATATTACCTTTAACTCTGTTGAATCTTATCTTGTGTATTAATCTTTTGTGCGGCACCTTATCAAAGGCCTTCTGGAAGCCCAGATATACTACATCTACAGGATCCCCATTATTCACTTTGCTTGTCACATCTTCAAAGAACTCTAGCAAATTAGTCAAACATGATTTACTCTTCATAAAACCGTGCTGACTCTGATGGATTGCATTTTGATTTTCCAAATGCCCCATTACTACTTCCTTAATAACGGATTCCAACAATTTCCCAACAAGGGATGTTAAACTAACTGGTCTATAGTTTCCTACTTTCTGCCTCCCCCCTTTTGGAATAAGGGCGTTATATTAGCATTTTTCCAATCCACTGGAACCTTTCCAGAATCCAGGGAATTTTGGAATATTATAGCCAATGCATCCACTATCTCCACTGCCACTTCTTTTAACACCCTGGGATGTAGGCCATCAGGTCCTGGGGACTTGTCACCCTTTAATCCCAATAGTTTGCTCAATACTTTTTCTCTATTGATGGTGATTGTTCTAAGTTCCTCCTTCTCTATATCCTCTGCACTACCTGTTACTATTGGGTGGTACCAGTGTCCTCCACCGTGAAAACTGAGGCAAAATACTGATTAAATGTCACTGCCATTTCTGTGTTCCCCACTATTAACTCCCCAGTCTCGTCCTCCAAGGCACCAACATTCACTTTAGCTACTCTCTTTCCTTTAATATACTTGTAGAAGCTTTTGCTATCAGTTTTTACTTTTTATTTTTTTTAGTAACCCTTTGTTGATCTTTAAAAGTTTCCCAATCTCCCAGCCTGCCACTGACCTTTGCAATTTGGTATGCCTTAGTTTTTGCTTTTAAGTTATCTTTAACTTCCTTGCTTAGCCATGGATGCTTTTTCCCCCCCCTTACCATCTTTCTTCCTCATTAGGATATATTTTACTTGGGGGGAATTGAATATATCTCCTCAAATATCTGCCACTGTTCATCAACTGTCCTACCTTGTAGTCTTCCTGCCCAATCCACTAGGGCCAAATCTGCATGCCTATGTAGTTACCTTTGTTTAATTCCAGAACACTGGGTATGTTGAGTATGGGACTCAAGTTTCTCGCTCTCAAAATGAACTTGAAATTCTATCATGCTATGATCACTCTTCCCTAGAGGATCCTTTACTATGAGATCATTAATTAATCCCATCTCATTACACAAAACCAAATCCAGAATAGCCTGCTCCCCTGGTTGTTTCTTGGAGCAATATGTTGTGGAACCAATCTCTAATACACTCTATGAACTTTCCCTCAAGGCTACCCTTGCCAATTTGATTAGGCCAGTCTATATGCATTTTAAAACACCCATGATTATTGCCATGCCTTTCTTACATGCTCCCAGTATTTCCTGGTTTATACTGTACCCTACTGCTAAACTACTGTTTGGGGACCTATAGACTACTCCCACCAGGGACTTCTTTCCCTTGCTATTTCTTATTTCTATCCAGGCTGACTCTACGTCTTGCTCTCAAGTGCCTATATCATTCCTCACTATAGCACTGATCTCTTCCTTTACTAACAAAGCTACACCACTTCCTTTTCTTTCCTGCCTATCCTTCTGAGACACTGAGTACCCTGGGATATTCAACTCCCAAACCTGTTCTCCCTATAACCATGTCTCAGTAATCGCCACCACATCATACCTATTTATCTTTATTTGCACTGTTAACTCATTAGTTTTATTCCAAATGCTACGTGCGTTCAGATACAAAGCCTTTAAGTTTGCCCTATTGTCAATTTTCCCTACTCTTATATGATTCTTTGGTGCAATATGGCGCTCACACACTCTGTCCCTTCCTTTCACTTTTTGATAGCAATCAGCTTCATCACTAATCTGCACTCTTACCCTCTCCTTAAAATTTTATTTTTTATATTTTCATGCAACTGAACCCTCCTCCCCACTATTTAGTTTAAAGCCCTTTCTACGACCCTAGTTATGCGATTTGCCAGGACACTGGTCCTAGCATGATTCAAATGGAGCCCGTCCAAACGGAATAGCTTCCTCTTTCCCCAGTTTTGGTGCCAATGTCCCATGAATTTGAACCCACTTTTCCCACACCAATCTTTGAGCCACGCATTTACCTCTTTAATCTTATTGACCCTGTGCCAATTAGCTCGTGGCTCAGGTAGTAATCCGGAGATTATTACCTTTTTGGTTCTGCTTTTTAATTTAGTCCCTAGCCGCTCGTATTCCCTTAGCAGAACCTCTTTCCTTCTTCTACCTATATCGCTGGCACCTATGTGGACCACAACAACTGGATCTCTCCCCTCCAACTCCAAGTTCCTCTGCAGCCCAGATGAGATATCCTTAACCCTGGCACCAGGCAGGCAACGCAGCCTTCAGGACTCTCGATCCTAGTATCTATTCCCCTAACTATACTATCCCCGATTACAACTACATTTCTCTTTTCTCCACCCACTTGAATGTCTCCCTGTACCACAATGCTATGTTCAGTTTGCTCATCCTCCCTACAGTCCCCGCTCTCATCCACACAGGGAGCAAGAATCTTGAACCTGTTGGATAAGGGCAAGGGCTGAGGCTCCTGCAGTGCTACTTCCCGGATCCCTCTACCTGCCTCACTTATAGTCACACCCTCCTGTCCCTGACCACTGGCTGAATTTAAGGTAGTTAATCTAAGGGGTGTGACTGTCTCCTGAAACACAGTATCCAGGTCACTCTCCCCCTCCCTGATGTTATCCAGAGACCCAGGCTAATGCTCAAGGACATGGGTTCAAATCCGACCATGGCAGCTGGCGTAACTGAATGCTAGTTTCAATAATGCTGACCAGGAAACTATCAATTGTTGTAAAAACCCATCTGATTCATTAAAGTCCTTTAGGGAAGGAAATCTGTCACCCTTACCCAGTCTGGCCTCCGTGTGACTCCAGATCCACAGCAATGTGGTTCACTCTTAACTGCCCTCCACAATGGCCCATCAAACCATTCAGTGCAAGGGCAATTAGGGATGGGCAACAAATGCTGGTCTTGCCAGTGACACCTTCATCCCGTCAAAAAAATATTTAAGAAGTACTGTTGCAAGAAACATACTAAAGGTTGCTGCAAATGTTTTACTGATCTCTGATGGTTTACCAAGAATACTAGCACAAGAGGGCACAAAAAAACTGTGATGACACATGCATGTACACTCCTATTATTTTCAAAGGGAGTATGAATATATGCCCATAAGCACCTCCTCAACCAAATAATTTTTAAAATTATGAGCTTCCAAAGTAACAAAATAAAAATGCTCGTACAAAAGGCTGACTAAAAGATGTATCTTGAGGACCTTAAACAGATCACCTTCTGCTCTTAAAGTTACATTGTTTGTACAGCAGCTGCACTAATAGGGTGCAGCTGTGCACAATTGTGACAGATATCTGAAAAGACCCTGTTACTTGCTGTGAACACAGAAGGTCCAAAGAATTTGTTCTGAGACGCTACGGAAAAAGTACAAGATTTGTCATTGCACCATAAATAATCCAGTAACTGTAAAAGAATATGCATCTCAGTCAAACTGTTATTAGTAAATACAATTTTAACAGAAGGATCTATATGCCCATACCAAGCTTATGTTGAAAGCAAACTTTAGCCAGTAATATTAAGATAAAAGGAAGGCCCTTCTGAAGCCAGGTAACTGCAGCTTTCAGCTCTGAAAGTGCTGGAGCAGGAGTGCCAGGGTCTTCGCTGACATCTTCTGTATTTCCATGGCGATCACCAGAAACGTGTAACAGAGAGGAACGATGGTGACTGTGGTGGTAATGATGATGCCGATGGCGGTGATGGTACTGCATATTCTCTGTGCGAATGGCTCCCTCTTCCTGTGGGGTCATCTGAATAAACACATCTCCACTTCCAACCGATGCACTCAGAGAAGATCCCAGCACTAGGCCAGACTGGAATGATGCAGCAGTTATTGGGCCTGATTGCAGACCTGCTAAACCAGAGAACATCTGCTGAGCCGAGGAACTTTCAGGTTTGAGTCCTTCAAAAACACCATTCTCATCCACACTGGTCTCTGAACCAACTGTCTGACTCCTTGTCCTAAAAGAGAAAAAGAGTCAAGTTTGCAAACTACATTGCAATTAAAAGTGGTGTCTAAAAGTGTAACTTTACCAGTATCACAATTACAATACATGTGTTGACAAACACACACAAGCATAGTGCAGTACTCAGAAACAATAGGATAATTAATGAGGATGATGGATAAATTCATACAGAAGATAACTCTAAGGCAAATATTGTTTGTAAGGTATACAGTAATGCAAAAGCCAAAAAATAGATACTGGAAATTTGAAACTTAAACACAATGTGCTGGAAATAATATTAGTCGTAGATTTTTTGTTTGAACAACTCATTTCCGAATGACATTCTCTGCATTTCCAGCATTTTTGTCTTGCTATTCAAAAATTTTCTTCAGCTTCTCACCTGTGCCATCATTTGCCACTTTTTAATACAGAAGAGGGAATCTTAACCACCCCCCAGGACCATCGACAGAGGGGAGAGTTAAAATTTCAAAAAGTAGAAACTTGATCCAAATGCGGCCACTCAGTTTTAATGAAGCCACGTTGCATGGGGTGCAACTAATCTGATCTCCAGAGGCGAATGTGTAATTTAAATATTTTAATGGGGCTGTGTGTCAAGATTTGTCAGAGTTTGGAATTTAAGCACTGCAGGCCTGATTTCCCAGAGCTTGAGAAGCCCTGCAGCTGAAGGGAGTAGAGAGCATTGGATTACAAAGGATATACAGTACAGAGACAGGCCAATCGACCTAACCAGTCCATGCCAACATTTATGCTTTACTCAAGCCTTCTCCAACTTTGCTCACTTAAATCTATCATCATTCTATTCCCTTATCCATGATATGCTTGACGAGCTTCCTCATAAATGCATCTTTGTATTAGCTTCAACTACTCCCTGTAATAATGAGTTCCACACTCTCACCACTCTTTGGGTAAAGAAGTTTCTTCTGAATTCCTTATTGCATTTCTTGGTGATCATGTTATATTAATAACTGACTATCTTATAATGAATCCAGACTGTTCCAGCAGACAAGTGCTTTGTCAACACTGTTTGTGGGCCAAAGGATGAGTGATTTTCTCTGGTCTCTCAAAGCTAACTGGCTTCCCAGTTATCAGACCCAGTACTAATCAATGACCCCATCCTCCCCACATCCAACAATCTCACCTTTAAACCAGGATCTTACCTTCCCTCAATTCTCTGTATTCCCTACTGTGGCCTATCAGTGACAGGCTTCCTGCCTAGCAGCTAACCAGTCTTCCAATCAGGTAAGCTAGTGGTCAAGAAATGACAAAAAAATTAAAATGAGGTCCTGTCATTAAATTTCGAAGAACCTCTGTGTTACTGGGTTTCCAAGCTGGTCAACATTTAAACAAACTAAACCAAAATTAATTTAAATTCACCTGAAGTTTAATAATATGACCTAGCTGGAGCAGATTTAAGATTCAATTTCCAACTGAAATATCTAAACATAGCAAAAATGATTAAAAATTAAATACCAAAATAAACCAATGCTCATGGTTTGAATTTACTAAATAATTCCAAGGACGAAGTTAATGTTGACAGTTGCCCTCTCCCACCCATCCCTAAACAACAGGTTTCACAAATAACTGCAAACACTTGCCTTTCTGGTGGGATGTTGTCAGCATTGCTACTATGCCTTCTCTGCATCTTCTTCCAGTCCCTCTTAAATTGGAAAAAAAAATCTAAATGCAATGAAAAGTTGTTTTACTGACATAAATATGAAAACGATAAGATGAGAAAAAGGACCAGCATTTATCTTTCTCTAGGTCGAACTGAATCATTTTAAAAATTACACATCACAAATGGCAAAATGTTGACTATCTTATTTTAAGACATCCTCTTCATAGCTGGTTAAATCCATATCAAATAGCTCTCCTATCCTTGTTGGTCTCAGGCCCAGTTAATAGCATCATCTACAGCCAACAATAACCTGGCTCCAACTGCATTTTCAAAGCAGTACCGGGAACACCCGGTTTAATTCTTAATGTTACATAAAGTTCACTTTAGATGAGCTAAGTGTATGAAGCTATTAGAGTTTGAGCCTCACCCCCAATCATTCTCTCCAGCCACATTCACCATGACTGACAGCAGTTCCTTTGTTTTGACTTATTTAACCTTTGACACACATGACGCAGAACGTAACGTGCACGCTGCAGTTTTGATTGACAGCTAGATTATCCAGTCAATGTAGAGAATCGAACGCCCAGCGGCGAAGGCGGTCCAATCGGACGCCAGTCCCGGGGCGGGATTGCATCCCCGGTTTGTCTCTTGTTTCTGAGCGGAGGGGGCAGCGCTGGCTCGACGGCGGTGGCCGGGGCCGGCCGGATCCAGGCGAGCGAATCGCTGATCGGGAGCCGGCGATTGCAATGAGTTGGGGTTGGTAGTGCGGATCAGAGTGGAGCCGATGGTGCAGTGTTTCTCTATGGTGTGGCGCAAGGTGCTGAGGAAGCGCTGGGTCCTCGCCGTGGTGTTCGGCCTTTCACTCATCTACTTCCTGAGCAGCACCTTGAGACAGGTGAGTGTCCGCCAGACCGAGAGAGGGGTCAGTGTCCGCCAGACCGAGAGAGGGATGTCAGTGTCCGCCAGACCGAGAGAGGGAGGTCAGTGTCCGCCAGACCGAGAGAGGGAGGTCAGTGTCCGCCAGACCGAGAGAGGGAGGTCAGTGTCCGCCAGACCGAGAGAGGGGTCGGTCGGTGTCCGCCAGACCGAGAGAGGGGTCGGTCGGTGTCCGCCAGACCGAGAGAGGGGTCGGTCGGTGTCCGCCAGACCGAGAGAGGGGTCGGTCGGTGTCCGCCAGACCGAGAGAGGGGTCGGTCGGTGTCCGCCAGACCGAGAGAGGGGTCGGTCGGTGTCCGCCAGACCGAGAGAGGGGTCGGTCGGTGTCCGCCAGACCGAGAGAGGGGTCGGTCGTTGTCCGCCAGACCGAGAGAGGGGTCGGTCGGTGTCCGCCAGACCGAGAGAGGGGTCGGTCGGTGTCCGCCAGACCGAGAGAGGGGTCGGTCGGTGTCCGCCAGACCGAGAGAGGGGTCGGTCGGTGTCCGCCAGACCGAGAGAGGGGTCGGTCGGTGTCCGCCAGACCGAGAGAGGGGTCGGTCGGTGTCCGCCAGACCGAGAGAGGGGTCGGTCGGTGTCCGCCAGACCGAGAGAGGGGTCGGTCGGTGTCCGCCAGACCGAGAGAGGGGTCGGTCGGTGTCCGCCAGACCGAGAGAGGGGTCGGTCGGTGTCCGCCAGACCGAGAGAGGGGTCGGTCGGTGTCCGCCAGACCGAGAGAGGGGTCGGTCGGTGTCCGCCAGACCGAGAGAGGGGTCGGTCGGTGTCCGCCAGACCGAGAGAGGGGTCGGTCGGTGTCCGCCAGACCGAGAGAGGGGTCGGTCGGTGTCCGCCAGACCGAGAGAGGGGTCGGTCGGTGTCCGCCAGACCGAGAGAGGGGTCGGTCGGTGTCCGCCAGACCGAGAGAGGGGTCGGTCGGTGTCCGCCAGACCGAGAGAGGGGTCGGTCGGTGTCCGCCAGACCGAGAGAGGGGTCGGTCGGTGTCCGCCAGACCGAGAGAGGGGTCGGTCGGTGTCCGCCAGACCGAGAGAGGGGTCGGTCGGTGTCCGCCAGACCGAGAGAGGGGTCGGTCGGTGTCCGCCAGACCGAGAGAGGGGTCGGTCGGTGTCCGCCAGACCGAGAGAGGGGTCGGTCGGTGTCCGCCAGACCGAGAGAGGGGTCGGTCGGTGTCCGCCAGACCGAGAGAGGGGTCGGTCGGTGTCCGCCAGACCGAGAGAGGGGTCGGTCGGTGTCCGCCAGACCGAGAGAGGGGTCGGTCGGTGTCCGCCAGACCGAGAGAGGGGTCGGTCGGTGTCCGCCAGACCGAGAGAGGGGTCGGTCGGTGTCCGCCAGACCGAGAGAGGAGTGGGGCGGGTGTCCGCCAGACGGAGGGGGAGGGGGCGGGTGTCCGCCAGACCCACACGGAGGCGGGTGTCCGCCAGACCCACAGAGAGAGAGGTCATGGTCCGCCAAACCCAGAGAGAGAGGCGGGGGCCTGCCGGGCCCAGAGGGAGGTGGGTGCCCGCCCCATGCACAAACCCTGATCCAGATCACTGCCCACCCCTCCCTGGACTTTAAGATAGGCTAAGCCCCCTCCTTATCTGAAAGACTTGAGACAGATTGGTGCCTCCACACCAAACCAGAAATGGAACATTGCCCCCTAAGTCCCTGAGACTGCTCAGTACCTCCTTCCTGCCCTGAGTCGGATTGGTGTGCTTTTCCCTCTTCTGAACTCTGAACGGTCAATGCCAACTCCTCCCTATCCTTAGATAAATCAGTAATTTCGGACCCAATATTCCGTGACAGGTCAGTATCCTCAAACCCACTGTCCTGAGATAGGTTTTTGCCCCCATCCAAATTAGTCCTTGAGCCCTGAGACAGGTTAGTGTGCCTCCTTTCCCTTATTCCTGTCAGTGCCCTTACCTTGAACAGGTCAATGTCTCCCCAGACCCCATATAAGATGTTTTTAACTCTTCAGGGTATGAGGGGTAAGCATCAACCCATGTTGAAATATTTTTCTAATTAATAGGGTCTTATTGACTTGAAGACATGAAGGTTTCCAAGATTACTAAATTGCACAAATTTATTTGGGGAATACAACTGGAAGTTTAAAATGATCAGTGTGTCTGCTGTGGGAGACCAAGGCCTTAATTCTTTGTTGACATGTTCTTAAACTGCTTCTTCTGTCTCTGTAAAATATATGTTTTCATATCCTTTCCTTTACTGGAAAAACAGTTATTTATATGGCTGGTCCATTTGAGCTTCTGGTCAGTGGCAACCCTGAGGATTTTGATGGTGAGTCATTCAGCAATGGTAAATTGTTGAATGTCATGCTGAATCCATAGTGCTCTTTTACCAAGTCCATTTCTTTTATCAGTATCCAAAGAATACAGTTTTAAGGCAATCGGCATAAGAACCAGAGGCAATGTAAGGAGAACTGTTTTCACACAGTGAGAAAAGGAGCATAGCCTAAGAGGCTGAAAGCTTGGCTTCTAATGATGAAGCAGGAATGATAAGTGATTGGGACCAGTATCTGCCCTTGGCTGGTTAAAGCAACAATAACTTACTTATACAAATAATTTCACTCTTAAAAATAAATGCAGCTCCTTTAGATCACTCTTCCCACAGCTATTAATATGTTAATAGGAGCCAGACAAGTTGAGCCTGCCAGGTTGTAGAAGAGACTGAGAGCAGCACAAAATTTTGAATGGGGCCAAAAGACAGTGTTGGAGGCAGAAGAGAGTCAGTAACTGATCCTTTGCAAGAACAATGGAGAGAGAGAGAGAGAGAGGAAAAGAAGCTCTTGAGCTAGGCAGAAGAAATTAGAGAGAGACTGACTAATGGACCCCTGTGGTAGGACCAAAAGCAAGCGTAACAGAGGCCCTGTGCTGGAGGAAGAAAAATCCAGTAGAAACCAAGCTGAAATTGGCCCTATGAACATAAAGATTTAGAGAAGGGATGAAGAAAATAAGAAGCAAAATAAAGGCTGATTCTGTATAGCATGAAGAGAAATCCAAAATAGGGCTGTATTAAAGACTGCGGATTTCAGGGGATGCATAGAAATACTGAGGTGAGTGCAAAGTTAAATGTATCTTTCCAGTAGCCTCTACACTATCCGTTTAGCTCAATTGATTACATTGTTGCGTCAGCAAGTTGGGTTTCAAGCTCGACTCAGGATGTGTGCCATAACCTAGTCTGACAATTTAGTGCAATACTTAATGAATGCTGCACAGTTGGATGAGCTGTTAAGCGACGAATTGTAAGTTTGTCCATTGGGGTAAGTGCATATTAGAGATCTCAAGGTAATATATAAAACTGAGCTAGGAGTTCTTCTGATAACCTGATAAATATTCTTCCCCCAATCAACACTAGTGATGCCTTACTATGTGCAAATGTAGACTTACTACGTTCAGGTAAATAATAGCAATGACTTTTTTTATTTTTTCATGGGATGTAGACATTGCTGGCAATGGCAATGTTTGTTGCCCATCCTAAATGCCCTTGAACTGAATGGCTTGCTAGGTTATTTCAGAGGGCATTTAAGAGTCAACCACATTGCTCTGGATCTGGAATTACATGCAGAACTGGAAAGGACAGCAGATTTCCTTTCCTAAAGGACATTAGTTAGCCAAATGGGTTTTTACAACAATTAATGATGGTTTCATGGCCACCATTGCTGAGATTAGCTTTCAATTCCAGATTTATTAATTTAATTTAAATTCTGCCAGTTGTAATGATAGGATTTGAACCCAGGACCCAGAGCATTAGCCTGGGCCTTGGGATTACACGTCCAGTGACATTATCACTATGCACCACCTCTCTCCCAGAGTAATTTGTTACATGTAAAGTGAACTTTGGCCTCTTGTGCATCCACCACTCTCTTTGTTGTACAGTTGGCAACTGTGCCTTCAGCTGTGTATGCTCTGGAAATCACTCCATAAACCTACACGTCTCTCTCCTTCAAGACTCTCCGTAAAATCCACCACCTCTTTGACCAGACTTTTGGTCACCTTCCTAATATCGCCTTTGGCTTGACATCAATTTTAACCTGACATTTCTTCTCTGAAGCATCTTTGGATATTTTTCAATGCCAAAAGCCTCTATATTAAACACAGGTTGCTGTTGTTTAAAGATGTTTCTGAGAGAAGGGATAAAAGCCTTATAATATACTAGCTAAATTCCAGATCCAGAAATTCTCATCCAGTCTTCATAGAGGCCACTTGTGAAGGAAAATAAACCTCAAGTGTCTTAAGGGTATCCTCGGCTATTTTCTCTTGTTCGTGGCATATTGGTACGCACCTATAAACTTCTTACTAATCAAAAAACAAAGGAAATTCTTGCTTTTTTGCCCAAATTGTGAACAGCTCAGACCTTTTTGTTCAAATCTTGGCCATGTCAGGCACTGGACTCTTGTTCTTTTACCTCTAGCAAAACAGCTCAAATCCAGCCAAGAATCCTTAAAGAGTTGGGAGTGAGAATAGGTCAGGTTTCAGATATTTGTTTCTTAAAAGTCAACACAGAAACTATATCCAAGCATAGCAAAAGCCATTTCTAGCACTGAAAGAAAGAAGTTGTGTATAAATTTGTAAATTATCCCAAAGATCATGGCATCTGCATGGGTGAAAATGTTTGAAAATATATTATGGGATACTAAAAGTACTTGTGAACACCACAGACAACCAATAAAATTTGCAGTGGGTTTGGAAATATGTCATACTGTACTGGAATTCTTTTAAGGAGAGACAGTGGAGCTGAGCTTGTTTTAAATTTAAAAAAATGTATCTGAGACCATGATCCAGATCTTCAGAATCCTGAGATGCATAGATAATGTTAGATGTAGAAATGGAGAATGTTGATTCTGGGTTAATGAGCAAATAAATGAGATCTGAGATGAGAAGCAATGTATATCTAAGTAGTGGATATGCAGAGCAGAGTGCTACCGATAGCAGCTGATGTGGTCAATCAACTTCAGGAGGAACTGAAAGAATAATCAGCTTTGAATGGTACAGGGTTAAATATGCGCCAAGATGATCAGATTTTCACAATGGTGCCCTTGCTGCAGGAATAGAGAACAGTTTGCCTGTGGACGGCTACAGTTAGGTTTGAATGATGTGAAGTTTGATTACCTTTGGGAATTGAGCAGTGTTTCTGCAGAACTTTACTCATGAAATAAATAGTTTGGTTACAGGCTGCAGCAGAGTGATTTATATACATCCTTAATGGAAGTGAGTGAGTTTAATGGGTTGAATGTCATTCTGTGCTATGTTTTTATCTACTCCCCTTGAGCTCAGCTGGATTTGAGCTGTTTTGCTAGAGGTAAAAGAACAAGAGTCCAGTGCCTGACATGGCCAAGATTTGAACAAAAAGGTCTGAGCTGTTCACAATTTGGGCAAAAAAGCAAGAATTTCCTTTGTTTTTTGATTAGTAAGAAGTTTATAGGTGCGTACCAATATGCCACGAACAAGAGAAAATAGAGTTAAAAATTCACAATTTGTGTACAAAGTTCATTAATGGCTGCACACTTGACTTCACCCTCTTCACCAGCATATTGATCGCACCTATTACAGGTAATAGGATAACTGAAGACTGCTCCATATACCCCAACAGGAATGAACACATAAACCATGCATTTTTACTGCAACCTCAATGTTGCTGTGAAACCGTAAATCCTGATCAGTATGTGACTGTGCAGAGAAACATAGACCCTGATATTAATCTGAAAATGGCTTCCACGTGGGTGTGGGTGGGAAACCCAGAAATCAACTTGGGTTGGAATCTATGATCTCAAATCAATTGTACCAACTGGTTTTAACTTCTGTTTCGCAACCCCTTGCTATGCAGCTGGCAGGCTCATACCCACATGATGCAGTCTCAGCTGTATTTAAAGGGACAGTCCACAAATGGAAATTGGAGGTATTCAGAATGAATGATGCACCTGGAGCAAGGGCAGCACTCAAACTTAATGAAAGCTTGTTAGAATTCCTGCTGGGTGCAGTGAGGATGAGGAGGAAAAAGAACTTTCTCCAGCAATGGGAGGAAGAAACCCGTGGCTCTCATCACATGGTGTGGTTGGAAGTAGCTGTGGTTGGAAGTAGCAGGAATGTTGTGCCTGGTCATGGACATAATATAGGAAGTGGCTTAATTACCTAATCAGGTCAGGAAAAATGAGAACATTTACTTCTGTACTTTCATCCTGTGTTTTAAACCTCTGTGTCTTTTCACTATGTTTTACTGAGCATTTTCCTTCACATCACTCCTTACACCTGTTAATTGTATCGATTGAGGTTGAAGGATATACAGGTGGAGAGCATTGATTAGATGGCTAATGGTCAGCGTGAATCAGGGGAATACTCTCCATACCCAGCACAAAGGAAAATGGTTGTGGTTGTTGGATGTCAATCATCTCAGTCCCAGAACATGACTGCAGGAGTTCCTCAGGGTAGTGTCCTAAGCCCAACCATCTTCAGCAGCCTCATCGATCACCTTCCCTCCATCATAAGGCCAGAAGTGAGAATGTTCTCTGATGATCGTACAATGTTCAGCACCATTCGCGACTCCTCAGATACTGAAGCAGCCTGTGCCCATATGCAGCAAAACCTGGACATCATTCAGGCTTGGGCTGATAAGTAGCAAGTAACGTTTTCACCACACATGTGCCAAGCAATGACCATCTCCAAAAAGAGATAATCCAGCCATCTCCCCATGACATTCCATGGCATTACTGTAGCTGAACACCCCACTGTCAGCAACCTGGGGTTGTCATTGACATTGACCAGAAACTGAACTGGACCAGCCATATAAATATTGTGGCTACAGGAAGAGGTCAGAGGCTGGCAATTCTGCGGCGAGTAACTCACCTCCTGAATCACCAAAACCTGTCCACCATCTACAAGGCACAAGCCAGGAGTGTGATGGAGTACTCTCCTTATCTGTGGGTTTACAATGTGTCACTGATCTTCATCAAACTGGTCTGCAGTGGTGTGGTACAAATGATGTGGCACTGGTCTAGGTGAGGGTTCATGGCAGAAGGAGACATGGAAGTGGGAACTCCATTCACAGCACTCCTACTCTCAGCCTCACCTGATTTCCTCTTTCAACCTGCACCTGTCATGTTGCCTCGACTCCTGATGCCCAAATCTGGCCCCACACCCAAGAGCTTAGGCCAAAAGTATCCCAATAGTCAGGGCAGGGATTTGGGCAGCCTATCTTTAGCTCTGCTGAAGCCTTGCAGATTGCAGCACATAGAAGTCGTAAGAAGTGTGAGCTGAAGAAATTATAATTCACATGGGTATATACATGGGTGTTGACAAAATGTAAAGTTGCAAATATATATACATATAATGGGAGTAGTTTATAGGCTTCCTAACAAAATGACACTGTAGGAAGGGGTATACAGGAAGAATCAATGGAGGCTTCTAAGAAGGACACTGCGATAAATATGATTGATTTTAATCTAATATAAATTGGACAAACCAGAAAGGCAAAGGTAGTCTAGAAGATGAATTGATAGAGCTTTTGGGGCAATTTCTTAGAGCAACACACATTTTAGAGCCAATGAGACTGCAGACTATTCTTTTCCTGATGTTGTACAATGAGGGCAGGATTGATTAATGATCTCAAAGTAAATGACCTCACATGCCTGGTAACAGTGACCATAACATGATTTGAATTTCACATTTAGTTTGAAGAAGAATGGGTGTAAGACTAGTGTTTTAAACTTGAATAAAGGCAATTACAAGGGCATGAAGATTGAGCTGGCTAAAGTGAACTAGGAAAATAGGTATGAGGTAGGTCAGTAGAGATGCAGTGGCAGCTTTTAATTCTTTAGGCCTTGTGCATATGTGGGTAAGGAAAAAAGAAGGGTGTGGAGTGCCACAGTCAGGAATTGTCCAGAGAGAAAGAGACAAGAGAAGGGGGACAGGGAGAGGTCCGAAGAACTGTCCCAGAGGCAGGGGCAAAGAGACAAGGGACAAGAACAAGTCCCAGTTGAGTTACAAACAAAGAACAAAGAAAAGTACAGCACAGAACAGGCCCTTTGGCCCTCCAAGCCTGTGCCGATCATATTGCCCATCAACTAAAACATTTTGCACTTCCAGGGTCCCTATCCCTCTATTCATGTATTTGTCAAGCTGCCTCTTAAGCATCACTATCGTACCTGCTTCCACCACCTCCTCTGCAGCGAATTCCAGACGCTCACTACCCTCTGCATAAAAAACTTGCCCCGCACATCTCCTTCATAGTTTTCTCCTCTCACCTTAAATCTATGTCCCCTAGTAATTGACTCTTCCACCCTAGGAAAAAGCTTCTGACTATCTACTCTGCCCATGCCACTCATAATCTTGTAAACTTCTATCGTAGCCCCTCAATCTCTGTCACTCTAGTGAGAACAATCTGAGTTTCTCCAACCTCTCCTCATAGCTAATAACGTCCAGACCAGGCAACATCTTGGTAAACCTCCTCTGCACCCTCTCCCAATGCCTCCACATCCTTTTGGTAATGTGGTGACCAGAATTGCATGCAATATTCCAAATGTGGCCTAACCCAGGTTCTATACAGCTGCAGCATGACTACCCAGCTTTTATACTCAATACCCCTGCCAATGAAGGCAAGCATACCGTATGCTTATTATTACGAAAAGGAGAAATTGTCTCCAATTAAAGAAAGCGCTGCAGGAAGCAGACTTTAAGTGAATTGGGCTCAGAAGAAGACCTGGTAATTGAAGAGGGCTAAGGAGAAGACCTGAAGATCCAAGAAGGCAGCCAAAGGTTGGTAACTCTGTTTGGCAGTACAGAATTTGGGTACTGCTGAACAAAGAGACGTCAAAGCTTGTCATGATACTTGGCAAGAATACCAATATAAGGGAAAAACGACAATTTATACTTTATGAGAAGATAGTGCTGATTGGTTAGCAAGTGGACTCAGAATGGTAGCGGCGTTGCCATGGAGAATGCACCAGTTGATGGTGACTGACAGTTAACAGAGTTCAAACAATGCTTGGCAGTAACTGGCAGTCACCATCAATTGGTGCTTTCTTCATGGCAGTGCCTCTACCAATCAGAGTCCACCTGCTGACGAATTAGCACTCCCTTCTCATACAGTATAAATTGTTTTTCCCTTATATTCATTAGGACACTTTGCAATATAAGACAAAAAACTTTGACATGCCTCTTTTTCAGCAATACTCAAGTTGGTGACTCCATGCTGTGGGCTATTGGGGCAAAGGTGCCTCTTTGGAGCAGTAGTGTCTTGCTTGGCATGGCCAAAGAGCTTGAAAAGTGATCCCAAATTTCTGGAGTTTTTCCCTATTCATTGCATCATTCATCATGAACATCTAGCAGACAGATACTTCAAGTATGAAAATGTTATGAAAGTGGTCCTTGAAATTGTCAATTTCATCCGCTGAAATGGGAAGACTGACTGACAGCTCAAAAATGTTATTGAAGAGCTGGATCTTGAAGACCAGCCTGATGACGTCTCTTTCTGCTGTATTGTGAGGTGGCTGTCAACCAGCAATGTCTTGAATAGGTTTGTGGAACTGTTGGAGCCTATCATTGCTTTTCTTGAAGAAAAGAAAAGATCCTATCCACAGCTGGAAGATGACGAATGGATGCAGGACATGATGTTTCTTACTGATATTATGAAACATCTACAAACTTTCAACTTGACACCCCAGGGGAAGGATAAGATTATTTATGATGTTACTCGGACAGTTTTCAGCTTCCAGAATAAAGCAAAGCTTTTGCAAACAGACATGCTGTCAAGAAACTTTAACCACTTTCCCCATCTCAGAAGGAGGGTAAACAGATTTCCTGATACTGAAGTAAAAAATCACAAACTCGAAGAATACAGGAATAAATTACAAGGACTGCTTGATAATTTTTGAGCCAGGTTTGATGATTTGCAGAAGGTTGAGATCCTGCTTCGCTTTTCTTGTAAACCCATTCATAGTGGATGTGGTCAACAATTCTGGAAACCCTGCTTATCAAAACATCTGCTGTAGAAATGGAACTATTGGACTTCCAGGAGGACCAGGGTTTAAAGATGATGCATAAATTGAATAATGGAAGCAAGTGCCAGAAACAAAATATCCTCAACTCAAGAAAACTAGTAGGTGACTCATTTCAATTTTTGGCACAACATACTGCTGTGAATGGCTGTACTCTTAATGAAGTTTGGAAAGTTGAAACATCGTGTAGTCCTTACAAATCAATATCTGATGGAGCTCCTTAGTACAGCCTTGATAACATTTCAGCCAGGATTTGCAAAGACTAACAGCCAGGATGGAGACCCATAAGACCTCTACTAGCAATAATTAGCTTGTGCAAAGTTTGTTCATGTCTTGCAGCCTTTGAACATCTGAAGATTATTGTATGCGGCTTTTGGGTTCAGTAACTTTGGCCATCCCTGCTCTAGGGGATGAATGCATCATCTGTGGCTAATTAAGGAAGTTAAAGATAGTATCAAATTGAAAGAAAAATTGTGCAATTCTGCAAAAATTAGTGGTAGGTCAGAAGATTGGATAAATTTAAAAACCAGCAAAGAATGACTAAAAAAGTAAGAAGGAGGGACAAGTTAGAGTACGAGAGAAAGCTAGTTAGAAGTATAAAAACAGATAGTAAGCATTTCGGCAAGTATTTGAATAAGAAAAGGGTAACTAAAGTGAGTGTAGGTCCTCTAGAGAGTGAGTCTGTGGAATTAATGGGAAATAAGGAAATGGCGGAAATGTTGAACAGATATTTTGTGTCCAGCTTCACGATAGAAGACACAAATAACATCCCCAAAATATTTGTAAATGAAGAGGTGGAAGGGAGGGACAAACTTAAAACAATTACATTTGCCAGGGAAAAGGGTACCGAGAAAACGATTAGAACTAAAGGCTGATAAGCCATAGGACCTGATGGCTTGCATCCTAGGGTGCTAAAAGAAGATGCAGATAGTAGATGCATTGAATTTACTTTTCTAAAATTCCTTTGATTTTGGAAAGGTCCCATCAGATTGGAAAATAGCAATGTAACTCCTCTATTCAAGAAAGGAAGGAGACAGAAAGCAGCTAACTACAGGCCAGTTCACCCATCATCTGTCATAAGGAAAATGCTAGAATCTAATATTAAGAACTTTTATAGCAGGGCACTGAGTGCAATTAGGCAGAGTCAACATGGTTTTATGAAAGGAAAATAATGTTTGACTAATTTATTAGCGTTCTTTGAGGCAGTAACAAGCAACGTGGATAAAGGGGAACCTGTAGATGTGGTGTACTTGGATTTCTAAAAGGCATTTGATAAGGTGCCACACCAAATTACAAAATAAGTGTTCGTGCCATTGGGGCAAGCATACTATCATGTTTAGAGGATTGGTTAGCCAGCAGGAGCAGAGAGTAGGGATAAAGGAGTCATTTTTGTGTTGGCAAGCCGGTAAAGTGCCACAGGGATTGGTGCTCGGGCTTCAACTACTTACGATCTTTTTCAATGACTTGGATGGAGGGACCAAATATATGGTTGTTAAATTCGCTGATGACTCAAAGATAGGTCAAAGAGTAAATTATGAGAAGGACATAGGAAGTCTACAAAGAGACTTGGGTTAAGTTAGTGAGCAAAAAAGTGGCAGATGGATTATAATGTGGGAAAATTTGAACCCGTCCATTTTGGCAGGAAGAATAGAAAAGCATTATATTATTTAAATGGAGAAAGATTGTGAAACTCTGCAGTACTGAGGGATCTGGATGTCCTGGAACATGAATCACAAAAGGTTAGTATTCAGGTACTGCAAATGATAGGAAGGCAGATGGAATGTTGGAGGTAAAAGGTTATCAGGGGGTGTGCGGGAATGTGGAATTGAGGTTGCAATCAGATCAGCCATGATCTTATTGAATGATGGAGCAGGCTTGAGGGGCTGAGTGGCCTACTCGTGCTCCTAGTTTGTATGATGGGACTGTTCCCAAATCCACTGAATTCTGGAAAATCACAGGCAGCGCATCTACTATCTCTGCAGCTATCTCCTAAAGATCCCTAGAGTGTAGGCCAACAGGCCCTGGGGATTTGGTGCATTTTAATCTCCTAATTTTCTCCAATACTTTTTCTCTGTTGATATTAATTTCCCTAATTTCCTCACCCGTTTTAGCCCCACGTTTATTTCTGAAATGACACTTGCATGTTTCACTGTGAAGGCAGACAAAAAATATTTGTTCACTGCATCTGCCATTTTCTCATGCCCCATGATGATTTCTCCTGTCTCTGATTCCAATGCACCAACATTAACTTTAGCAACTCCCATTCTTTTTATATACTTATAAAATCTCTTTCAACCTCTTTTACATTACAGGCTAGTTTACTCTCATTCTATTTTTATCCTTTTTCTCAATTCTTTGCTCTTTGCTGGTTTCTAAAACACCTAATCCTCAGACGTGCTACTGTTTTTTTGCAATAGTGTAAGCCTTTTTTTAAAAACTAATACTATGCCTAACTTCCTGAATGAGCCGCAGATGTGTCTTTCTTGCTGAGTTTTTGTTTTTCCATGGTTTAAGTTTAAGATTCCTGTTTGTGATTGGATTATGTCAGTTCCGAATTTAACTTTGAATTCAGTGGTATTATGATCACTATTTCCTAATGGATCTTTTACTACAAGTGTACTAATTAACCCTGTTTCATTATGCAATACTAGACCTAAAATAGCTTCATCCTTAGTTGGTTCCAAAACATATTGGTCCAAGAAACTGTCATGAAAACATTTATCTTCTAGACCGTTCTTGCCAATTTGATTGTCCCAGTCTATGTAAAGATTAAAATCCCCTGCACTTATCACATCACCTTTGTTACAAGCTCCAATAATTTCTTGCTTAATGCTCTGTCCAACGGTATAACTACTGTTAGGGGGTCTGTAAACTACTCCCACCAGTGTTTTCTGACTCTTGCTGTTTCTAATTTCTACCCATATTGATTCTACTTCATGATCTTCTGAGGCCAGATCCTTTCTCACTAAAGTCCTCATATCATCCTTTACTATCAGGGCTACCCCTCCTCCTATGTCATTTCATCTGTCTTTCTGAAATATTAGGCAGGATTTTCAGGTTGTTGGCCAGGCGTGCGCGAGAGTCGACAGCATGCCCGCCGACAATTAAGAGGCCTATTAAGGCCATTAATGTAGTAATTGACCTGGATTTTTCGTTGCCCGTCCAACATTACGGTTGGCGGGCGGGTGAGTTGGCCAGGTGGCCTTTGGATTTTTGAGGAAACCTCACCCAAGAATGGGATGAGGTTTCCGATATTAATTTTAAAAAAAAATGTTTGGGCAGAATTTTTATCATCAATATGTTTAGGTGAGTGATTCTTACGGGTGGAAATTTTTTTTTGAATTTTATAATGTTTATTTTTGGCTTTAAAATTCTTCAGCAGCTCTGTGTCTTTAGGGATTTTTCATTGCATGCTCCCCCGCTCCCATGCTGACTTCAATGCTCGCCCTATTCCCGCCCCCAACCTGGCAGCACTGGGACTTTCAGTGCGCCTTTCACGCTGGCTGTCTGTTAATTGGCTAGCCAGTGTAAAATCGAGGTAGGGGGCTGATCGCGGGTGGTGGCCCGTTTTCCCAGTTGCGCCTGGGCCACTCACCGCACCTGCCCAACGATCCGAAAATCTTGCCCATTGGAAATAATATTTATTTCCCAACCTTGATTATTTTGTAACCATGTCTCTGTAATGGTAATTAGATCAAAATCATTTGCTTACCTCTATTTGTGCCACTAGTTCATCCACCTATTGATGATTTTTGCATTCAGATAAAGATCTTTCAATTTCCTTTTTTTTACTTCTATTCCCTGGAATGACCTTAGAGATGTACAATTTTTGTTAAACTCACTGCCGCTCCCAGTCCCATTCTGCTTGTCTTTACCAACATTGCTATACTCCTCCGATGCCTTGACCTTTTTCTTTGGATTTCTAAATCTCCCTTCACCCGAAGCTTTTCCAGCCCCCTGCATCTCCGCTGTTAGTTTAAAACCCTGTCCACACCCCTGGTTATATGATTGACCAGGACACTGGTTCTCAGCCTGGTTCAAGTGGAGCCCATCCCAACAGAATAGTCCACTCTTCCCTCAGTACTGATGTCAGTGCCCCATGAATTGAAACCCCTTCTTCCCACATCACTCTCTGAGCCATATGTTTACTTCTCTAATCTACTTGACCCTATGCCAATTGGCGTGTGGCTCAGGTAACAATCCAGAGATTATTACCTTTGATGTTCTGCATTTTAGTTTGGATCCTAACTCCTCAAATTCTCTTAGCAGAACATATTTCCTAGTTTTACCTATGTCGTTGGTTCCCATGTGGACCTCGACAACTGGATCCTTCCTCCACCCACTTCAACTTCCTCTTCAGCTGCGTGGAGATGTCCTTAACCCTAGCACTGGGCAGGCAACACAATCCTCGGAGCTCCCAGTTACAGCTGCAGAGAATATTTATCCCTCTGACTATACTGTCTCCTATCACTACCACATTCCTCTTTGCTCCCCACCCCCAACTTGAAAGGTATCCAGCCCTATTCCTAATCTACACAGGTAGCAAGCACATTGTACATTTTGGATAAATTCAGGGCCTGAGGCTCTTCCATCACTACCTGCTAGATCCCCTTACCTGCCTGACTCACTGTCGCACCCTCCTGTCTCTGACCAGTGACCAGTTCTAAAGATCTGCCTAGCCTAAGGAGTTGTGACCACCTACTGTGTCCAGGTAACTTTCCCCCTCCCTGCTGTATCACAGTGTCTGCAGCTTGACCTCCTGGTCAATGACTCTGAGCCGAAGCTCCTCAAGCCATTGACACTTACTGCAGATGTATTTGCCCTGGATCACGCTGGTGTTTAGGAACTCTCACAATTCTGCAGACACACCACAACATCTGCCCTGCCACCTTTATTATGTGTTAATTAATTTATTATATTTTAATTAATAAATGCTACTACTCCCATAAGCTTTACAATTGCTACTCTAAAACCTTACTACTAATAAAACCTTACCAATAATTTGTGCCAGTTCTTAAAAGATAAAAGAGCAAAATACTCACTAAGCAATCACTTATCTGGCCCCGTGACGTTACACTTCATTTTCTTCGAATGTGGATAGGCCGCAGACTGAGCCCCACCAGTAGCAGGATTACTGGGTGTGCTCTCTGTCCACAGACTGAGCCTTACCACCATCAACACTAGGCCTGCTCTCTATCTCACCCCCTCATGTGCTCTTTTAAGCCTCTGGGTCCACTCTTAGTCTTGCCCGCTCTCACACTGAAATGTTAACTCTGTTTCTGTCCATAGATGCTGCCTGACCTGAGGAGTATTTCTGTTAATCAGTTTATATTTCCATTCAGATTTCCAGGATCCACAGTCTTTTGCTTTTGTCTTGGAAGGAGTGTATTTAGGTCTTTTCAAAATAAGGCGGAGACTTTTATGCTAACAATATGAGTAGTGTGAGGATGTCTGAAGAATTAATTAATTCACCTTGAATTTGAAATTATTTGAATTAATTTTTGCAGACTGTTTAGTGGCTGATGCATTTCATAACAAAATTTGCTCTAAATTTATTTTTGAAAAGGAAAACAAAATGTTGCAATTTTTTTTAAAACTGTAACTTGGTAAAATGTATTCCAGGCAAATTGACTTATCTAGCCTGAGATAAAAATGGATTTATAGATGTAGATAATGGGACTATTGCATCTGTTGTTGCACCACATCTGCCAGTGTAATGGGACAGGCTGCAGGTGGATGGGAGGCTACCGCAGCCAAATCCATTTTTCCTTAAACTCATGTATTATTTCAAGTTACTTGCCCATGAGAGTGCTTGGAAGCTGCAGCTGGGATTAGAATGCTGAGGGGCTTTGCTTTACCCAAACATGGTGCATAAGTAGCTGATCGTGGCAATTTTTTTTAAGATCACGGCCTTTGTTTCCAAATCCTGAATGTTGCACCCATTAAAATGTATTTAGAAGTGACTATCCTTTGGTTATATTTGGTTCTTGTAGCATGAACGTGATAACAGAAACAGAAATCGGTTTCATGCTCGGATGCTGTCATTTAGTCTTAACTAAATTTACTTGTACCTTATTTGAATACAAAAGCAGTCAAAATTAGATAGGCTCCTCCCTTTTCAAAATGAATGGTGTATTTTTGTATGTACACTATAAATACAGTAGCCAGTCTGTACAAATGAAGCTATCATCACTAAAATAAAGGTAATATATCAGCAAAGATTCTGGTAAGAAAAGTGTGAGTCTGTCTGCTGGGTTTGTATTTTAATTATAATTTCTTGTGAAAGTTAATGTATGGGATGCCCAAACATTTGGAAAACATGAATCATGGTAATAGCTAAAGCTGTTAATGAGTCCTTTAATCATCTGTAGTATTTAAGAAAGGTTTTTAATTAAAATTGTCATTTATTCATCCTGGCATTTTTATAATCTGTTGTATATGTAACAGATGTTGAAAATTCTACATTCTGTCCAGATAATTTGTTGACTTCTTAGCACAGTGATGGTGTACCATAGAATCACTTAATATCCTTGTTAGATTTCATGACTTTTCTGCAGTTATGCAACATACATGAATTTTGTTGTTAAAATAAGTGCTAATTGGGCAAAATATTTATTACAATTTAGCTTTGCGATTTATCACAATAGTTATGAATTGTGAAATTAAATCTTGCTGCCCCTATTCTACACCAGAATTAGATAAGGTGTGAAGGTAGGCATGTGTAAAGTCCTTATTTTTTCACTTGAACTGCCTTTTGAAAAAAAAAATCTTCCAGTGGTACGATTATACATTCTGGTCTTCCACACTTAAATTACGTTGAGATATTACTTTGAGCTAGATAACACTGGTTTGAAGTATTAGCAGTGACTGAAATATAAGGATATGGAATTCTAATGTCAGATTATTAAGTGTCGACCTTGGCTCAATCCTGACACTCTTGGCACTGAGTCAGGAGGTCTTGGGTTCAAGCTCCACTTTAGCACTTGAACACACAATTTCACTTGACATTCTGGAGCAACACTGAAGGAGCGCTGTATGGTCAGAGCTGCCTTAGTTTAGATAAAATGCTAAGATGAGATCCTATCTGCCCATCCAGGTTGCTATGAAAGATTCCTTGGCACTATTCAAGGAAGAGTAGAGGAGTTCTCCCCGTGTTCTGGCCAACAGTTATCCTTCAAACAACATCACTAAAACTGTTGAATTCATCATTTATTTCATTGTCATTTGCGGGAATTTGCTATGCACAAATTGATTGCTGCATTTTTCTCCATGGTAATAGTGACTACACTTCAAAATTATTTCATTAGCTGTGAAGTGCTTTGGGATGCCCCGAGGTTGTGAAAGACACTGTAAATTCAAATCCTTTCATTCAAGCTTTTCAGTTCAAGTGTAACTTTTCTTGTACCAAATGCTAAATGAGTACTTAGATTATTTTGGCAGAAGTTACTGATGATGCAAGCCACATTAGTACTAGGATATTTTTGTATCAACTAAGCAATTTTTTCTTTTCCTCATTGCATTCAGGAGGAAAGAACAGTACTTGACCGAAACTTGTTGCAGCTTCGAGGTTCCCAGCGACCGATTGTGTGGAAAGTGCGGTTCAACCTTGGGAACAGCAGCAGGCTATATACACAGTGTCGAAACTCTATCCAGGGTAAACTGCTAATTACAGATGAACAGGGTGAGGAAATGTGACATCACCTAGATTCCATTTACCAAGCACTTACACTTGCTCGTTATCTTTTAGATTCACTAGTCTGTTGTTTAATATTAGTCTCCTTTGTTTTAAAGAGTTGATACTCTTCTGAGTAAAGTGTATTCTTTGTCATAGTGACATTGTCTCCCATTTAGAACAAGCTGCACAACTCTTGAAATTTGCTGCGAGATTTTCAGTTGTTTCCCTTTCTTCTCCATTTTATTGCAGGCTATGTGTGTGAGAGGAAAGACTTACTTGTGAATGGCTGCTGCAGTGTAAACACACCTAGTACAAAATTATATGCATGTGATACCTGCCTGCCCAATGACTGCTGTACTGTGTATGAGTACTGTGTCTCCTGTTGCCTACAACCAAATAAGGTAAGAAAATGCATCTCCCTGTATACAAACATCTGGCTTTTGACAGATTGAGAATGTAGCCATTCAAAACGTGAGTAAACCTTTCAGTACGTCAACATTCAGAATGAATAATGCAGCTACTTCAGTTTCTAGATTTAGATGAAGTTGGGTGTGAGGAGGCAAGTGTGGGGCACTAACACTGGCATGGACCTGTTGGGCCGAATGGCCTGTGTCTGTGGTGTTAATACTATGTATGTAATAGTTTAAAAACGCTCTCAGAGTATTTGGCCTGATCAAACTGTTACTAAATTAACAATAGTGGTCCAGCATGAGAAATTAGAAATATTGCATCCAACTGAATAGTTAGTCCAGTAAGAGATTAATATTGTTTTGCAGCAATTGGCCTGAAGAACACTCCTGTAAAGTAACACGTCGATTAGACATTCACTGCAAACTGTAATACCACACAAGATGAAATTAACTTTGAAGAAGAAAGATTTGCATTTATAGAGCCTTTCATGACCTCAGGGTGTCCCAAAGTGCTTTACTGACAATTAAGTACTTTTGAAGTATAGTCACTGTTGTAATGTATGAGACTGTGGCAACCAATATGTGCCCAGCAAGGTACCACAAAGGATAATATTTAAAATATTGTATTGTGAGCTACATTTAAAATCTGTGATTTCTGATTCTCAGCAACCTCTATTGGAACGTTTCCTGAACAGGGCTGCAGAAGCCTTCCAGAACCTGTTTACAGCAATTGAAGATCACTTTGAGCTCTGCCTGGCAAAGTGCAGAACATCATCTCAGGTTCGTAATGAGCTAATTTCAAACAACTACAGAGTTAGTCAGTGCAAAACACAATAAAAATCAATGCCACGCATCATTCCGTTCCGTTATATTTTCCATTATTTGAACAATATATTTTTTGCAATCTCTAGACTTCTAACAACTCTACTTTATCATATCTGAAGTGTGGGAAACAAGCTATACTTTTGTAGTTGGACAACTATGTCATGAACTAACTTTTATTAAAGTTGTGTTCAATTTAAAAAATTCAACATTACCAAAATAGGCCAAGTGACCTTCAATTTTCTTGAATGCCCATTTGTACAAATATATTCTGTAGAAAGACTCATATCCTGAAATTGAACTCTGAACTGCTGAAAACTATGTTTGTATGGGGTGGTATTCGATAGGAACATGCCCAAAGTCAACAACATCACTGCCTGAATATCACTATGCCTAATGTGAATGGATAAGCTCTTCATTCATGTTTTATTTTCTGAGCTGATCCTTGCAATCTGCTCATGGCTTCACTGGTTGCAGGTATATGGTGCAACGCTGCTAGTCTCCATGGACTAATGTTGTTTGAAAACAATACTGCTCAAATAGACATCTTGATGATCCTGTTTCAGGCTTTTCTCTTTAAATATATTTTCCCATCTAATGTGAATTATTTTTCCACCTGCAGAGTGTTCAACATGAAAATAACTACAGAGATCCTGCTGCAAAATATTGCTATGGAGAAGATCTGCCAGAGCTACTTCCACTTTAACCTATGTTATTAAAATAGCCATCATGACCAAACTTTGTACAAACCTCACTGTGGAAGGATTGCAGAAGTTTTGTTAAAATATGAGGAAACTACAGTAACTTTGTTTTTTACATCATTATTTAATATTTATTTTGTTTCAACTTTTGAACTGTCTTGATGGCAGCAATCAAGGTGACCAAATGCAAAACAATACTCTTCCAAATTAGTAATTAGTGCTATGCTCAATATTGCAGCCTTTGCAGACAACTGCCAGCAACTAAAGAATCATCAGCTACACTAATTACAGTTTATTTGCATATTTGGAAATTAATTTGTGCAAGATATGTAAATATATGCATATGTTTATCAAAACAAAGATGTACACAACAGTTGATTTATGAGCAGTTCAGGCTTTCTGCTTGCTTGAATATGTCTTACCTGTTCATAAAGGAATATGATCATATGATAGATGGAACCACGTTAAGGTTGGTAGTCCTGTTTTGAATACCAGTAAAGCATGATATTTGATGCAGCAAAATTGAATTGTTTAGTTAAATATAAACTGCAAGCATTTGAGATTGCTAAGATTAGGTTATCTTCACTCCAATCTAAAGAGAAATGTTGTGTTTTTGCCTTTATGTTGGGAACATACCTTCAGTAAAGATGTGACTTCTTATTTGAGCTACAAAAACTAAAAATTAAAATGATACATTTGTAAGCTCTGGTCCAAGCTCCAAAGAATATTGTACTCACTAATTCACGAAAGATAAGATGAAAATTGAAAGGAACATTTCCTGCACTATAGATAAAACAAACAAAAAAGAAAAAGAGCTTATTTGAGTTTCCTGATCACCTCTTGAATAAGGCAGTGTTATAGAAAGAAAAGTTGATAACCTGTAGCATTTAGATGGTGAGAAAACAAGCCTGTTCATTACAACAACCTCGGTTTTTAAGAAAATAAGCTATCCTTTAATGAATACTTGAGGTTGAAAGGCATTTGTCATGCATTATTTTCTTTCATTTGAAAGAGTCTCTAGGCAGATGAGCCAAAAGTATTAATGAATAAAATATGTTAAAATATGAGGCAGCATTGTTTGTGCTTTTTTTGTTTCATATGGTTGTGCATTAAACACAAGTTATAATGTAGAGTGTTTTTTTCCCCGAGGGCTAAAGAATAAATCATGTGCTTTCATTTTTTTGTTCTTTTATATTCAATGTTTCTGTTAACTTAATATAAGCTAACTTAATTTGTGTATGGGAATGAGTGTAAATGTAACTGAGAGATGTATGTTATTGATGTCATGCAATGGAATAACATCCTAATAAAGAACAAATGTAGTGGATAACATTTTTAACATTAACTCTCAATCAGACTCATCATTCTGTGGCAGTTTCTTTATTTCTTTGCCCTCCCCAACCAAGTTCCCAGGCTGAGTTAACATCTATCATAACGCAGAATGTTTGAGGGTGCATCTCCACTGTGGCTGTTGCTTTGACACCAGTAACTACAGTTCAGATTTCAGCCAGACAGAATTATGTTTGCATTGCTGAACTCCTGCTTGGTTAGAATGCAAACCTTATTGTCCAAGGGAGTGTTCTCTTTACATTGGGCAATCTTCCAACAGTGAGAGTATCCCTTCTTTAAAAACATGTAAACTGAGGTCAACCAGTTTTAAAAGGCCCCAGAAGCTCCTACATTCTCACTTTGAACTACGTTTGATACCTCACTAGATTTACATGCTGTGTACTGTCAAACCAAAACCATGGGAGATTACTGACTCCAGGGAGTCTCACTCTCCATGCTGGAGCAAGAGGAAGTTATTGCACTGTAAATGCATCCCTTTGCTATATCATCTGAATGCCAACTTCACACTCCCAGGCTATACTTAACTGTAAATCAGCTACTTCTAATCTCTAGTCAAACAAATATTCAAAAATATATGAAGAACTTTTGTTAGAAATGAAATTTATTCATTTTAAGGATTTTTGTTATTTTGAAAGCAGGCCATATGTTTAACAATTCAATTCTGCATTTGCACCAAAAATGGATCATTTAATGATTTGAATTAAGCAAAGTGGGACTTTAGTGCTAAGAAAATTTCACCAGATCATTTGAATGAATTGACTAAAATAAGATAGTAGGAAGACACAGCCTAAATTTCAGTACTTAAAATCTCCCTGCAATGAATTCTGATTTTAGGCTGTCAACTGAGAAATTTGGGCTGAATTTTCCTGTGGATGTCAGGCCCTGAGCCTGCACACTTTGGCAGTGGGGACGTCAGTTCAACTTTACGTGAGGTGGCCTCTTCCACGTTGCTGTCCAATTAGGAATGGCAGGCAGAACAGGGATGAGGGAAGCCCAATGAGAAGGCCCGCAGGAGTGGCTGCCTGACAACCTCACTGGAAGAGGTCGGCATAGCTGAGGCAGACAGTGGGTGCGAGAGCTCCTCAGAATGGAGACACTCTCAAAAGGCTGTAGAAGATGCCATAAAAAAAGGCAACCCAGAATTGTTAGAGCCATTACAAGAATGCTTTTGGCTGCAACTGTGGCCATTTCAGTTTTGCAACTTTGTCACTGGAGCACAGAGAGCAGGTTCTGAGGCCCAAATCGTTGCCAGGCTCTGGACTCAGTGGGGTGGGAGGGGGTGGGGGGAATACTGTCTGATGCCTGGAAAGTTCCATCGTTGTGGGAAAATGGCTATTAAGTGAGGCTTTAAGTCCCTTGAATGACTGCCTACCTCCATGGAGCTGGTTGCTGAATCCCATGGCCCCAGGAAATTTGTCTGGAGGCAGGACACGGTCAGGGAGCTGACCCAATGGAGTTTTCTGCTTTATTCCTGGCTGCCAACCTCCAAAACTGTCTCCAAGGGCACAGAAAGTAGTGGCTGCTATTTCAGACAAAGAGGAAAAGGATTGTCTGTTAACTTGCTACAATATTTTCTGCTTGTTACCTACTCAGCCTAGTAGAGATTTTAGTTTAATTGTTCTGATATTGCTACGATGGTAGATTTCAACTTATTAAGGGTTAACTCCCAGAGATACAGAAGCTTTTTAAATTGCTTAGGTTGGCTGCTGGATGGAATACCGAATGGGCCAGCCATTTCAGCCATCATAAACAGCTTACTTCTGAATAATGCATAAGCTTTGAGACAATGTGAAGTCGACGTGCACATCACAGAGTCATTTGCATCCTGATGCTGGCACTGGGTTTTCATTACATCTGGCAGGGGGTTTTGTTGGACAGACGATGTAGGTGCTGCGACATTATTCTGTTCATTCATATTTCATATAAAATACATCAGTTGGGTTTTTCAGAGTCAACCTGTCCATTAGGATACTTTTCAGTCAACCTATAAAATGACAGAATTCATGTAGCAGCATGCAAGATCATATATCATGTGAGAGATCTATAATGATCCTCCAGTCATGCCATAGTTTAACTTGATAATGGGTATTAAAAGTGTACTCCTGGTTTTAATGGATGCGCGGTCCCGTTAGGAGAAGGACCATTGCAACCAAATCCAAGAGCCTATTTACGGCAGACCTGTGCAATTTGTAACATCTGCGCAACCCCTAACTGACTGGGTGAAACCTATAGGTCAGGTGTGGCTCAGAGGTAGAAATTCCTCACAGAATAAAAGTCAGTTCAATGAAACCTCTGAACCAAAAACATGTTTTAGCACCCCACACAGTGCCCGCTTCTGTGCCAGCAGGCCCGTTCCTACAACATTGAACTTCATCACAGTATGTTCTTCTGAAACTTTTCACTTCCACCAAAGAACAATTAATGCTGTTAGAAAATAAGGGAACTTGCAATGATCGGTTGCACATTTCTTGCCTGAAATATGAGCAACTGGTGGTTGAAAGTATGGTGGGGACCTGGTACATCTATTTGTCCACTGGAATCTATTTTCAAGCAGGCACCATCCAAATCAGGCGGGAGGTTGATCATATAAATCAGAGCCCAATGTTAGTTGTAGAAATCTGATTGGAACTTTGAGGGTGATTACTCTGAACCTCAGTGAGGGTGTAAAACTGGCTGTATCAGACTGTACCCCTGTAACATTGCCCAACTTTGTCCCTACCACAGCTGAAACTCTGCAACTCTGTTGCTGAAATTCTCATTCGTGCCTTGGTTACCTTTAGAGTTGACTATTCCAACTCACTCCTTGCTGGCCTCCCACATTCTACCCCTTGTAAATTTTAGGTGAGCCAAAACTCTCTTGCCCATGTCCTTACTTGCATCAAGTCCCATTCATTTATCACCTCTGTCTTCATTGACCTACACTGGCTCCTACTCAAGTTGAAAGTTATCCCCAAGGAGAAACATGTGATACATGTATGGCATAGCCTGATCCTACTTTCTCTTGATATTCAGAAACCTAATTGCCAGTTCTTAAAGGTAAGTTGTGGGCAGAGTGGGGGGGTTGGGGGGGGTGGGGGGGTGCGGGGGTGGTGGTGGTGGTACTCACTAAGATTTTTCTGAGCAGCATAAGTTCTTCTCCTCGAAGCCCAAGTTTCCACAGTTATGGCACCCTGCACCCCACCCCCTCCTCTGGAAATTCTTCTCATTTGTGCGGCTTGTTCTCGTCACACGGTGACATTTTAAAATGGTGATTGATGTGCTTTTTCCCATTTTGGTGGGCTTAGGCTTTGGCATGTTTTCCATTTTATGGCCTACGAATTGAATGGTGTCACTTGATTTTCTCCATGGGACCTTTCTTTCCCCGCGGACGAACACCAGATTCTGTTTTTTAAGTTCCATTTGTCTTTGATCTACACTGCTTTCACCTACATTAAATTCTCTCTTGTCTGTAGGAGGCCTGATAATGCTTCATCTAATACCCCTACAGTAACCCTGTCACAAATCAGCTCATCTTTTAAAATTCCATAAGTGCTGTTCCCTGCCAGGCTTTAGAAATCATTGATAAAATAATCCATGCTTTCATCTAGCCTTTATTTTCTTCTGTTAAATTTAATCTTCTCAATTATTAAGTATCAACAGATGCTGAAGTAAGAGTTGAAATCTTGTATGATTTCTTCATATGAAGTTGAGGTCTCATCAAACCCCCTGCTTTGCTATCACGTCACCAGCAATTGTTCCTACTGCATAAAGTATGATACTGACCTGGTCTTTCTGGTGTTTTTTTATGTAGCTTTGAAGCTGCTCTGTATCTTGTAAACCTGTTTCTACAGTTGTCCCACTTCTGGACCTGCTGAGGGCCTTCTGCACTCTGAAATGGCTCTGGGGTTGTTAGGGTGGATTCTGAGCTTCTGCTCAGCCCTGGAATTGTTTCTGTATTTGACCCTGCTTCTCTGGTGCTGCTTGTTGTTTCAGCCTGTGCTCACTGCTTTCCAGTTTCTGGGTCTGTGTCATTGCTTGTCTCTGCTGCTCCCATGATGTTCCGATATCTTGGTGAGCTTTGGAATTTTTTCTTTTGTCCTTCCTTTGAGATTCTCTTTTCTTTCCAGCCTTAATCATTTCTTTCAGTCTTTGCTGAGTCTTTCATTTGCTGCCACCAGGGTTTGTTGTGTGATAGGTGTTTAGATGGGGTTTAGGGATTGTCTAGTCTCCCAAAATTATGCTGCTCGAGCCCATAGTCTTTTTAACCAGGACTACCTATTTACAAAAATTATTTACTCATCTGAACATCCACATGCGGTAAGAGCTACTGCTATCTTCAAGATCTCGCTTATCACTCAGTCATGTAATCTGACAACATTAATAAGCCAGCATCATGTATTCTTCTGATGTTAATCCTTGACTCTACACCACATAGTTAGACCTCTGTAACATTGCCCAACTTCGTCCTTGCCTCAGCTTATCTGCTGCTAAAGCCTCATTCATGTCTTTGTTGCCTCTAGACTTGATTGTTCCAATGTATACATGGCCAGTACCCTACATTCAACCATCTGAAAACATGCGGGCTTCTAAAACTTTTTTGCCCATTTCCTTACTCACACTCATCTACCACCCTTGTGTTCACTGACCAACATTGGCTCCCATTCAAGCAATGTCTCAATTTTAAAATTCTCATCCTTGTTTTCAAATCCTACCATGGCCTGGCTTCTCCCTATCTCTGTAATCTCCTCCAGCTCCACACCCTTCTGAGATATCTGCACTCATCCTGGCCTCTTGAGCATCCCTGACTTTAGTTGCTCCATGATTGTTGCCTGTGACTTTAGCCACCTAGGCCCTAAGCTCTGGAATTTCCTCCCTACACCTTTCCAACTCTTGACCTCTCTTTATTTTATTAAGACACTCCTTAAAACCACCATCTCTGATGAAGCTTTTGCTCTGTCGAAGCTCTAGGCCACCTGCCCGAATGTTACCCTAATACTGCCTTATGTGACTTGAGCCAGAATTTTTCGCTCATTGGGCGAGCGTCCCAACGTCATCGCGCTCTTGCACAATATTTTAGTCGGCAGGTGGGCGTGAGTATTAGCAACGCGCCCACTGACATTTAACAGGCCTATTAAGACCGTTAAGTATCTAATTGAATTAAATTTTTCGCTGCCCATCCAACCTTACTGTTGGCGGGCAGGCGAAAAGGCCAAGCGGCCTTTGGATTTTTTCAGAAACCTCATCCATGGGCAGGATGAGGTTTCTAACAGCAATTAAAAATTAAATGCAAATTTTAACATTTCATTCATAATATGTCCCTGCTCATGTGACAGAGGAAGCATGTTTTTTTAACATTTTACAATGCATTATTTTTAATTTTCAAAAATCTTCATCTCTTTTCCTGTGTGCATGCGTGAAGTTCCCCGCTCGCCCTCCTCCCCCACCACATAGACAGCGCTAAGCACTGCAGCACATGTTTCACGCTGGGTGGGCCTTAATTGGCCAGCCAGCGTGAAATCGCAATTGTGGCCCGATCGTTGGTGGCGTACGGCTTCCCGACCGCTCCCGCTCACTCCCATCAAGCCTGCCTAACAAGGGCAAAATCCTTGTCTTGGTGTCTAATTTTGGTTCACAATATAATGCTTGGGACATTTTATTACGTTAAATCTAATAACAGTTCCGAGTCAAGATTGTGCATGGCTTGGAGGGCAAGTTGCTGGTGGTGGTGATCGAGATGGTCCGGTCACAGGTTTGGAATGTGCTGTCGAAGGAGGGTTGTGGGTTTGAAAGGTGCAATCTTTAGCGTTCACTGAATTGCCTTTAATATTAAGTTATTTGCTTCTACTTCTCAGTTTAGTACATATACCTTATTACGTCTATTTACTTATTTAAAGTGTTACTTCCACTCTTGTCCTTGCCTGTTTTGAAAATGTTTTTCAAAGTAAAATAACTCCTTAATCTAAGGTGTAGTTAAATAATTGCACATATAGCTTTTATTCTGAGGGCTCCATCTCTCCTCCCTTTGAGTTGACTATGATATCACATTTTCAAATTCTTCTCTGGATGGAAGCACTCATGCTCCTCCTGGTTCCACCTAATTAATTAAAAACTTACTTTTAGGCTCCACTCCAGCAGGATCTCCAACTAAAACTGGATAGTTTGAGCACAGTTCTGCCTGAAAATGGCAATAGGGCTCCTCTGTACGCCATAGCACCTCCATTAGAATTAAAGAGCCTATGACTTTAAACAGCCAGGTGATTCAGCCATCCAATGATTTGGAAATGGGAGATGGCTACAGTGCTGGCCATCTTTGGGTTGTTGTTCTCCTGATTATTCCATGCAGCCCACATTAATATCTAACCTTATGGGGTGAAATTCATCAACAACAGGGCACAATCTGGGTGACAACATATATATCGCACTTGGTTTTCTTTCTCATTGAAGTAAAAGACAGATTTATAATTCACTTACATCCAGTCGTCCATCCCTGATTTGCTCAAGCTAATATTAATGATTCTGAACAATAATGGGCATTCATAAAAGTGAGTACATCTACTTTAACATCTTGCTCACACAGTCTGAAATGGCATAAATTGTTGGTAAGTGAAATGTAACAAACTGTTTTAATAAAGCCCAAAGGAAATGCTTCCTATCTACAATATTAATAACCCTATATTTTCTAAACTCCTCATTAATTATTTCCTAAATCCATTACTGTAATTTTAGTCATGGACCATAATTAATATTTAACAGTTACACTGCAAGCACTAAATACTACTGCAGTGTAAATACAAGATCATGACTTTCAGCAATTCAGTGAAGAGTCTGAAGCATGAAGCTTGAGCAGAGTTCCTTGTAGCAGCTCATTGTACAGTGTCATGCTAATAAAGCACAAAATTAAGGGAGAAACAGCTGACTCAGCTTTCCAGGAGATCAATGAAAGAAGAAATAACAATGGCAAGAACCTTAGATCTGATAAATATACTAGTGTAAAAGTGTTTTTGGCTACTCTGTTGGAAGGGAGATTTAAGGCTGATAAGTTTTTCCTCCTCCAAAACTTAAACCATTCATCATAGGATAAACGAATCCTTACTTAGCTCGGTTGATTACTAAATATGAGAAGATAAGATATAGTGCCAGAAATTTCCCATTACCACATAAAAAATAGCGAGAGTCACTTTTTCTCAAAGTCCCTTCTACATGGGAACCTGGAATAAGATACTGTTGAAACGTAGCACTGTACATGGCATTGGCAATAATGTCTAGAACTAGAATTCTTCCAACTCTCTTCCAGATAATGCTGCCAATTAATGCCTAAATAAGTAACTCATGCAGGGCAAGTACTGGGACATTTATCAATGCTCTATGCTGGCAAATTGTGCATACTTTCCTGGTTAAACTTCAAACAGTACCCTTATATATACTTGGACATCCCTTTCTCTTGGTCCCTATTAACCTGCATTAAGTTTCCAGTCTTAAGAAAGTTGGATCTGTCCATATGCAGGAAGAATGCCTTCAATAATGTTATGATCTTGGTAGAGACCAGTATAGTTTTTACAATTTTTTTCCTCGGAACACCAAAAGCCCAGGCATTTACTAAAAAAATGAAGTTACAAGGTTCACTGTTTATTACTCAAAAATCAAAGAACATGAATACTAATAACTACACTCTATCTTAAATAGTCAGATACATTAAAGATATTAAAAGTACAATAAACTCAGTTACTTTACTCTAAACCAAATGTCCTGACTCAAATTTTCTTCTACATCCATTTGACTAATTTCGCCAAAAAGCTCCAATCAGGTACTGATCAGAAATTGGAAGCTTAACTACTTGGTTTGCATCCTGTTTCAAAAGTTTAAATAAAGGTCGAGACTTCCTGTGCTTTACACTTAATTCTGACAAGGTTGTACTTCAAACTTCCTCCAACTGTCCTATGGTTGTAGGGTCCCAGTTCAACACAGACATTGCTAACATCCTAAGCATAGCCACCTTAGGTCAGAACTCTCCTGATTCTAATGTGTTTTTAGCTCTGGTGTCTTACATCTGGAAACTCTCTCTCTCTCTTTCTTCTCAGCTTGGCTATCCCAGAAGTCCAGATCACTGTTAGGTGAGTCCTTTGGTTATCAATGGTTTTGAACCTTTTTAGCCAGTACAGAGAATCTCAACTGAATTTGGCTTTAAAGAGATGTTCCCTGAAGCCAGCTTGTTCCGAACTAAATTGCTTGAAAGCAGAGCTGTATACAGGAATCTGCTTCTGCTTGTAATTAACTTCCTGAGTACTTTTTTAGACTATAGTTTGTCTGCCAGGCAGCTTAGTCACAGGATCATTTACTGGAAACAATTCATTTTTTTTAACCAAGACGTCATCTACCAGAGAAACCTAGTTCTTAAAGGAATACCACCCCAACATAAAATATAGGTTTTCCTCCAAAAGCACATGGGCCATCACAATATCAAGCAAGCTTGTTTTTGGGTAGAATTCTGAATTATTAGATGTTGTGAACCTGGAGCTTAGTTATAGACTCTGTCCATGTTAAACAACCAGCTGACCAAAAGAAGCCAAATCCAAGATAAATCCCCTGCTGTTGTTGCTTATGTTGTATAACGTTAAGCTCCAGTTTTTTTCTTGATAACCCAGCAAATTAATCCTCTTCAAGTTTGTGTCCACCTGCATTTTGAAAGTTCCTATAGGCACTTTTCAGGTTTGCATTCCAGATCTTAACATCCCTCCATGTGAACAAATTTCTCATTTTCGTTTACATCTTTTGCCAGTCACTAGATTTATTACCAACTCGCCCACTGGAGGAAACAGTATCTTCCTACTGCTTTCTCAATATCTGTCATTATTTCGAATAGATATATTAGGTTTCTCCTAACTCTTTTTGCTCTAAAGAGAACAATCCCAGCTTCTCTAATCTGTCCATATAACTGAAGTCCCTCAGCACTGGCAACAACCTGGTAAACCTCCTCCATATCTTCTCCAAACCTCTTTATATCCTTCCTAAAGTGTGGTGCCCAGAATTGTACACAATACTCCATCCGAGGCCTAATTAGAGACCTGTAAAGGTTTTAAATGACTTCCTTGTTTTTGTAGCAATGCCCCTATTGACAAAGCCAAGTCTATTTATAAATCCCGGATGCTTTCTTAACCTTCTTGGCAACTTGCCCTTCCACTGTCAAAGACTTGTGAACATGCAATACCAGGTATCTCTGCTTTTGCACCCACTCAAAATAGTACCATTTAAAATATAATGCCACTTCATATTGTTTCTCCCATGTGCATCACTTCACATTTATCCACATTGAAATGCATCTGCCCATTTCACCTGTCAGTCTACTTCCTCCTATGTCTGTTACTATCTTACTCACTGCTACTACTTGCCAAGTTTTTGTATCATTCACAAACATCAAAATTGTATACCAATACCCAAGTCCAGGTCATTTATTTAAAATGAGAAAAGCATTGGTCCAAATACTGACTTCTGGGGATCCCATTGTCTGTTAGAAAAACATCAATTTATCATTATTCTGTCCCCTGTCCCTTGGCTAATTATGTGCTCAACTTACCACTGTCCCTATAATATCATGCACTTTCATTTAGTAATAAATCTGTTATAAGCTGCTTTATCAAATTCATTTTGAAAGTCCATATACACAGCAGCTACTGTATCAAAATCTGAACCACAATAGATATGATTTGTCTTTAACAAATCTATACCTACTGTTCACTAATAAACCATACTTAATTTTGTCCTTGACAATTATCACCACTGACATTAACTGATTGGCATGTGGTTACCAGCTTTACCCTTCATTACTTACTTGCAACAGTGATGTTACATTACAATTCTCCAGTCTTCTGTTACTACTCCCATATTTAAGGAAGACTGAAGGACTGTAGTCAGGGCTTCTGCTGTCCCCACTCTCAGCAACAAAGGATGCATCCCATCTGGTCTGAGTGACTGGTTAACTTGGAGCAATACCAACCAATTTAGCACCTCTATTTACTTTTATCCTATCAATATCCCCACTTCCCCATCCTCTTTCTGTGACATTAACTTCATCCATTTCTTTTCCTGGACTTTATATTGTCCATCATTTCCTTAGATACAAAAATATCATTTGACCAAATTGGGTAAAAAAATATTTTATATATTGAACATATTTGGTCCAATTTATTTCTGTGTTAGTTGCCTTTCTGTCCTGTACAGTAAGTTCTCAATGGTTGTATTTTACAATGTTTGGATCTTTCTTATCCTTTCAGGATTCACAGAGAAAAGTGCCAGTGTTGCATCAGCTCCAAGCTTGCTGGGGCTTTTTTTTGTGTACATGAGGGTATTCAGTAAGCAGAAAAAGCTTTTCTTTCTAACTCTCAAAATGTGGCCTTCCAGCTTCTGGCCCAATGAATTCATTTATCTTACTTCAATGGAAAATAAACTAGATTGATTTGAATCAATGTCACTAAATAGGTTACCTTAGTGTTTTTTTAAAAAGTGACAAATTAAATAGAATATTGGCTTTTTAGTGATTTATAATGTGATCTTTCTTACCTGCATGTACAGGCACGAAACTTTAACATTTTAGCCTCTTGCTTTTATTGAAGGTTCTGAATTTAGTGCACTGAGACTGAAAATATATGTCAACAGCTTTATCTGTGAATCAGAGGAGGAAATGGCCAGTCTGTCAAACAAATTGGATATAGATCCACCAGGAGAGCAGCAGAATCTACATAAGGAAGCATGCACTTGGGAGAGATTTTAATCCCCATTAATTTGAGAGATTTGTTCGTACATCAGACAAACAATCTGCTTGTTGTAGCTTGATGTATGTAAGAGGGAGTTTAATGGAAAGGTGCAAATTGTCTTTTTCTCAGCTTCTAGGCAAAACAACACTCAGTAAACTGGAGTTAGGAATATCCAGGAGAGCAGGGACTGCAGCTGACACACTAATTAATAATTTTGATGAGCTGGGAGCCTCAGGCCCAGAGCATCTTGACTTGCTGAGGTCATGTGAGTCTTAAGCTAGCTTTCTTGTCACCCGCATGCATGATGATTCCCTAAACTAAACATTATTTGGCAAAATATAGAAATGTTTGAGGGCTAAGCATTTAAGTGAAGAAAGAATATAACTGAATCCAAATCTTTTAGAGAGGATTGAATGTTCTTTTAATAATCAGCAGGTTAGCTGATATTGTTAATACTTTCCCTCCTCAGGCATTCCCAGCCCCAACCCTTCAAACCTGTTGTTATCACCCCCTCCTCATTACCCCTTTGTACTTACAAACTATCACCCCCAAGTCCTTGCATATGTTATTGCTTCCCAAATCTGTGTCCAACTTTCCCAAAATTTCATGTCTGAAGCCCTTCAAATCAGGTTTCCATCCTGGCCATGGTGCTGATGGCGTAGTGGTACTGTTGTTGGACTAGTAATCCAGAGACCCAGGGGAATGCTCTGGGTTTGGGTCCCACCACTGCAGATGGTAGAATTTGAATTCAATAAAAATCTGGAATTAAAAGTCTAATGATGACCATGAAACAATCTGGTTCACTAATGTCCTTTAGGGAAGGAAGCCTGCTGGTCTGGCCTACATGTGATTCCAGACCCACAGCAATATGGTTGACTCTTAAATGCCCTCTGAACTAGGGTAACTAGGGATGTGTAATAAATGCTGGCCTGGCCAGCAACGCCTATGCCTCATGAATGAATAATTAAAAAAAATAGCCCTTGTTAAAAGGTACAGATTGCATTCTTTTTGATGGTGACTGTTACCTTGAATATTCAAATACTCTCTTGGTCAGGTACCCATCTTCCACCCTGCGTAAAATTGGGCCCATCCAAGACTCGGCTGCCATATTGTAACTCACTCTGAATCTACTTCCCCCATTATCCCTATGTTTGCTGACCTTCACTGTCTTCCATATGACAATCAATCATTTTTAATATCCTCATCCTTGTTTTTAAATCCCTCTGTGGTCTTGTCCCTTCCTATCAGTGTAACCTCCTCCAGCCCTATAAACCTTTGGGATATCTGCTCTCTTCCAATTCTGGCCTCTTGGGCATCCCTGATTTTAATCACTGGACCTTTGACAATCATACATTCCCCTGCCTTGGCCATAAGTTGTGGAATTCCTGCCGTAAACCTTTTCATCTCTGTATCTCCCTCTCCACTTTAAGCTGTTTCTTAAAACTTACTTCCTTTATCAAGCTTTTGTTCATCTGTTGTGATTTCTCCTTCTGTCAAAAAAGCTCAAAAATGTTTTTCTTGATATAGTTCATCAAATGTTTTGGGATGTTTTACTACGTTGAATGCACTATATAAATGTAAGTTGTTGTTGATCAGCAACAAGAAAGATGTTAATGGTAGGGATTGGAACGCTTCCCTAGTTTTGGTAGGATGTACTGCCACCTCCCAAACTGGGCCCATATTTCCTCAAATTCTTATGTTTGAATTCCTGCAATCAGGCTTCCAGTCCTGCTACATTACTGAAACAGTTCCTTTCAAAATCACAAATGATATTCTATGTGACTGTGACAATGGTAAACTTTCCCTCCTCCTCCTTCTGCACCTGTCTACAAACTTTAACAGAGTTAACTGCACCAGCCTTTTCCAAAGCTTCTCCACTGTTGTCCAGCAGCACTTACCAGGCTCTATTCTTATCTGTCCAATTGTAGCCAGGGAATTACCTTCAATGGATTCTCATCCTACTCCTACACTGTTACCTCTGTTGCCAAAAGACCTATCCTTGGCTACTTCCTACTTCTCATCTACATTCTATCCCTAGATGACATCATTAAAAGCATAACAGGTTCCACAGGTTTGCTATGTTCTACCTCACCACCATCTCTCTCAACTCTCCCAGAGTCTCCAAACTGTTGGACTGCTTGTCTGACATCCAGTAGTGGATGAGCAGAAATTTCCTACAATTAAATATTGGGAAGACTGAAGCCCTTATCTTTGATTCCCGTGAAAAAATCCATCCCCAACCATTGACACCATCCCTCTCCTTGGTAAATATTTGAAACTTTACTGGACTGTTTGCTCTTGACCCCAGGTGAACTTAAGGCCACATATTCATGCCATCACTAGGACCACCTCTGTAACATCACCTGACCCTACCGCTGCCTCAGCTCATCTGCTGCTTGTGTTACTTCTGGACTGGGCTATTCCAACATAATTCTGGCTAGCCTCCCAAGTTCTACTCTGCATAAACTTGAAGTCATCCAAAACTCTCTTGACTGTTTACTAACTTGCACCAAGTCCTGTTCACCCATCAGTCCTGCACTCGATGGCCTACATTGGCATTTGGTTAAGCAAAGCCTCAATTATAAAATTCTCATCTTAGTTTTCAAATACTTCTATGACTGCACCCCTCCCTATCTCTGTAATCTTCTCCAACTCCACAACCCTCTGAGGTATCTGCGCTCCTCTAAATTTGGCCTCTTGAGCACCCAATTTTAATCATTCCATCATTGGTGGTCATGCTTCTAGTTCCCTAGGCCCCAAGCTCTGAAATTATTTCCCTAAACTTCTCTGTCTCTCTATCTCTCTTTCCTCCCTTAAAACACTCTTATAACCTACCTCTTTGACCAGGCTTTTGGTCCTCTGTCTGAACATCTCCTTAAATGGCTCGCTTTCAAAGTTTGTTGGTTGTGCTCCTGTGAAGCCTCTTGGAACATCTTACTACATTAAGTAGGCTGTATAAATACAAGCTTTAAGCAATGTCAGCATCAAACATGACAATCAGATACAGTAGGGCCACATAAAGAGAGAAAATTCCTTCATTGTGCTCCAAATTGTATCTTATCCTACCTTGGAAGAGAACACTGTATTGCAGCATTGACATCTTTCCATTTTCTGCACCATATTTATGGTCCTTCTAATTGAGACTGCCAATCTGTGATGAACTCTGGACAATTTTGTTTTGTTGGGACTTGCCAGCAGGTACCAGGGTTAAAACTGCCACAGTCAAATTTTCCATAAGATCATTTCCCATCAGATTATCAGTAAAATAATTTTGGAAAAAGGCATTTTGTCAATGCTTTGTGTCTTGTACTCATCAGGATAATTGAAAGAATACACTGTGCTTGTTTCAGCCAAACAGAATAAGCTTTAGCCATTTTCTGGTTCATTCCTCAGGGCAATGCCTTTACCAATCAGAGTCAAGCTGCCTGGATTAAATTTCAAACAATGCTTGGCAGTTAACTGTCAGCCATCAATAACTGGCGCATTCTGCACAACAATGCCTCTACCAATTCGAGTCCACTTGTCAACCAATCGGCACTCCCTTCTATTACAGCATAAAGTTGTTGCTTCCCCTGACATTGGTATTCTTGCAAGTGTTCTGATGAGCGCAAGACAAAAAGCTTTGACAAAATGTCTTTTTTCAGCAATACTCAAGTACTATACCAACAGATAACAATTTGTAAAATCATTTTATATTTTAATAAGGATGTCTAAGCAAAGAAGGGAAGAACATTCATTCTTATAGCAAGTTTCTGATGTTCAGTGATGCTTGGCAGCAAATGAAATACTTCTGAAATATAGGCAGTGTTGTAAAGTATGAAATATGGCAGACAATTTGTGTGCACAGCAAGGTTCCACAACAGCAAAGTGATAAAGTCCAGTTAATTTATTTTACTGATGCTGTCTGAGGGATAATTTTTAGCCAGCACACCAGAAAGAACTCCTCTACTTTTCTTTAAATGGTGCCAAGGGATATTTTAACTTCAAGTGCGAAGGTAAGTGAGGTCCCAGTTTAACGTCTCACCTGAGAGATGGCACTGCATTGCTGTGTCAGCCTGGAATTTGTGCTCAGGTTCCTGAAGTGGGAGATGAAGCCAGGACATTCTAACTCATAGGTAAGGCTGCAACTTAACTGAGCCATTGACTGACACCAATGCAAATAGAATGTAAAATGCTAAATGCATAGTAGAATACTAACCCCAACAAAATTGTTCTCAAAATATATTGCACAAAGCTATCTTAAAAGGAAAATTATTTAAGATTATAGAAAATCTGAAGGTAAATAATGGCAAAGCAAAAAAGCAACATTGAATGGGGAAATGTTTAGTGATATGAAGATAAATCTCCCTCTGTGTTAAGTCCTTCTTCATAATGCTATTGCAAATACAGCTCCATGCTAAAAATATAGCTTTGATAAAAGTATTATTATTCTAACTTCACACTGAAAGTAGATTTCAAGTCATTAAACCAATATTTCAATCTGTAGATGTTATAGAAAGCTTTATCTAAAATGTTTTTGCTCAATTTTATGTCCAATGTTAAAAGAAATATAAAAAAACTATATTGAATCATTTCAATAATGTATTATATTTCACAGATTTTTTTTCTCTGTATGCATTGTATTCAATAGAATATTGTGCACATAGATAGGTTTTGGAACATTTATTTCCTGAATCCTTAATGGCTTTTGTACATAGACTTTGATCAAAGATGGATCTAACTTAATTTACTGCTTCTGAAAGTGCTAAGTATTGGTGCCACTCAGAAAGCTGTGTTGTTCTTCTCTCAGTCTGAGTATTTATTTATTTATTTAGTGAATGCAAATCCCTGAAGCCAAGCAATAGTCTCCTCATTTGCTGAGTTTAAGCCGGGAACACTCCTCAGTAATGTAGAGTGCTGCTTATGTTTCTCCAGAAGTGCATAAGGGGTTGGTAGCAGTGGAGCTTGGCTGCACAGGGCCTTGGGCTGCCCTGAACCTGGTTAGCAAGAACCACTCTCAATATGGTAGTTCAAAGCCTGCCGTTTGACAGATGGGGCTTTTCACAAAGAACTTGGTAGTAACTTCCTGGTTTCCCATTCCTTGGGTAGAATTTTATGGCCCTGTCATGGTGGGGAAGGGCCGTAAAATGTGGCGAGCCATTCAAAAGTCCATTGACTTCAGCGGGGTCGGAAAATGCCGCCGGTGGGAGAGGCCATAAAATTCTGCCCCTTAATTCAAAGGATATCTCCTAGTAGATCTTGCTCAGGAAAGTTGCTCCATATGGGGCACTGTGATGGAAAGTGGGTAGTAGGCAGCAGGTCATCATGGAGTGGTAAGTGAGGTGCAGCATTGAGGGTATCAACCAGCTTGTGGTTTTTTGTCAGTTGGTGGATATGTGGGGGAATGATGTTTACGAAGGTAGGGAGCCGGGGGAGAGGCGTTGAGCAGAAGCTTCCAGTTATGATGCACTTTGATTTGTTCAATTGAATGTCTACAAGGTGTGTGTGTGTGTGTGTGTGTGTGTGTGTGTGTGTGTGTGTGTGCGTGTGTGTGTGCGTGATGATGATGATGATGACCTTTGCCAGACAGGTGCACAGTACTCTGCTGTGAAGTATGATAGGGCAAGTGCTGAGGTCCAGAGTGATGTGGCAGCAGCGCCCCATGTAGATCCAGCAAGTTTGGTTAGTAGCTTCTCTCTGGCTTTGATCTTCGCTGCTGTTTCCTCCAGGTGTTCCCAGAAGGACAGAGTCCTGTCTAGAATCATTCCCAAGTACATTGGGTTGGGATCATGCTTTAGGGTGGAATTTTCCATGCCCGCTGGTGGCGGGCATGATAGGTGGTGTGAGCGGACAATATGCCATCCAAGAGCCACAGTGAGCCATCGCAGGTCGGCACCTAGTGACACCCAGGGTCTATAGACAATGCCTTTCATTCCTGCACATCACCAAGAACCAGTGTCGCTGAATACTGTAAATATCTAGGGAACTGGTCTCTACCATCTGCCACTTACTGCATTTGGCGCCAAGGGGATATGGAGGACGTCCAGTGCCAGTGGCTGTGAAAGTGACTCCGGCGCTCAATTTCTATGCCATTAGCTCTTTTCAGGGCTCCACAGGTGATCTCTGTGGGATTTCACAAGCCTCCACCCACAAATGCATCCATGGGGTCACGGATGCCATCTTTGTGAGGGCGCACAATTTTGTGCATTTCACACAGGACCAGGACGGCTAGAATGCAAGAGTGATTGGATTCGCCCTGATCTTGGGTCTCCCACAAGTGCAGGGTGCAATCGACTGCACTCATGTGGTGCTCAGATCTCTTTTGCAACAGGTGGTGAACTACATCAACCGCAAGGGCTTCCACTCACTGAATGTGCAGCTGGTATGTGACCACCAGAAATGCATCCTGCAGGTGTGAGCACCGTTTCTAGGGACTGTGCATGACGTCTACATCCTGAGTCTGTCACAGATCCCTGGAGTCTTCCAGGATCCACAGAAGCTGCAGGATTGGCTCCTTGGGTCAAGGGCTACCTGCAGAGGCTGTGGCTGATGACACTCGTGTGGCGGCCTCAGACTGCGGAAGAGCGACAGTATAATGGGGGTCACGCTGCAGCTTGCACCTTGGTGGAGCAGACCATCGGGATGCTGAAGATGAGGTTCCAGTGCGTGGACTAGTCTGGTGGAGCCCTGCAATACAGTCCGCATAGGGTGTCATGCATCGTCGTCATCTGATGTGCCCTTTACAACCTGGCCCTCTAACAGATAGACAAACTGGCTGAGGAGGAGATGGAGGAGCTGCACATCTCCTTTGATGAGGAGGATGCCAATGCGAATGAGGCCGAGAAGGTCCTCAGAGGCGACGATGATGGGGATGAGGCCCTCACACTGGCTAGACGAGGCAGGCATGCTTGAGAGGCCCTCATAGCTGCTGGATTTGTGAAGGATGATGACGACATGCAGTGAGCCCATATTACAGTGACCCCATTGTTACTCACGTCACATTTATGAATGTTTGACTCCAGTCTGGCTTAGGGCAGTGTGAATACCCTCTGTGAGAATGCTCCTGTCATGGAGAGGCAGTGGAGGCCCTAATAGTCGCTCAATTGCAGGAGGATGATGATGACATACATTAAAGACTCTCCATAAATCTCTGAGAATGCCTGAATCCTGTCTGGCTGAGGGCAGCTCGCTTGCGTTCCATGATCAGGATCATATCATAGAGACGCAGCCATGAAACTTTAGAAGCATCTGATGCTTTCTCTGCCTTCAGCACCTGAGTCCTTCAGGAGCTGGAGCACAGCATCAGTGGACACAGATGCTGAAGATATGGGAACCAGCCCCTCCTTAAACGTGCTGAGAGCACACAGAGAGAATGAGAGAACTCTGTGGCACCTGTCCACTACATTCTGGCAGCAACGACCAGCACTGCCAAGGTGCAGGCATCTGTAATGTTTCCAGGGAGAGTGAGGCCAGACCATCACTTTGGTCTGAAGGCTGCACGGAGCACAGGGAAGAGGCCCTGGACTGAGACACCTGCCTTTATCTTGTGCAGAAAGGTTTTACATCTGAGTGACATGAACACTGTTTATCAGAACAAGGAGCCATAGGCAGGGAGACATTCTTGGGAGCTTATTGACAATGGTGAACAGTATGTACAAGTAATTAACACCCATGCCCAGACTATGCAACTAATTCTCATTAACTGTCCTAACCCTGCTGCTACATCTTGATGCTCCGCATAGATGGAGGTGGAGGCAGCCTGCTCACTGTGACACCCTGTCTGTGATGACTTAGGCAGGTGTCATCTGGAGGGCCCCGGCCTACTTTCGGGGTCCTGCTTTGTGACAGTGGCACCCCCCCGGCGTGTGGAGCTGGAGCTGCTGAGGTAACAGGAAGAGGGGAATTGGATGGGCCGGACACTCTCAAAGTGACCTGGATGGATGGGATTGGAGTGTGGACCTGTGGATCCTCCCTATGGGTGCCTGGGGGCCCCCAGGCTCACTCCCTGAGGAGCAGGGCTAGCTGGAGTGCTGAGATCGATCTTCCTGGCACCCTCTCGTGTACACACTGTAGGAGGCCAACTATGGCATCAAGGATGGAGTTGACCCCACGCAGCAGTGCAAGAGTGAAGCCCTGGACCAAGGTCTCCATGCGGCTGCCATCCTACCAGTGTTGATCTTGGTGCGTTGACATGCTGGCTCTATCACCTGAGACTAAAGGTGGATGGACTCCTGCATCGTGCCTTGCAACCTGCAGAGTGCAGCAGACACCCCTCCCTGATGTTCCCGAGTTTGACTTTGCAGCTCTAGCAACTGTGACATGACTGAGTCCAGAGGCTCGTCATCTGACTTGGACTCAGCAATGTTCTGGCCTCCAGCAGTCATCTGAGTGCCAGGGACCTGGGAAGTCCCTGCCTCCACCTGCTGTGGATCAGAAAGTGCGATGTACTCACCAGATTGTGACCCTGGGGCTACTCCAAAGCTAGGTCCCACCGAGGTGTGTGCCTCTGCGCTGGTGGAGGGTGTGGGTGAACTCTGTGATGGGACTTCAGGGAGGGTGCCTTCAGAGTCCTCTTCAGAGGTTTCTTCGGCGCTTGATTGGAGGCCCTCGGTCATGGACTCTATCGGCTGTTTGGCAGATGTACCTGTGAAAACATGGAGAGATAATTAGTGCTTGGCAGTGGCCTGTCAAACAAGACACATCACTCATGGCATGGTTGTCTGATGGATGTTGCACTGCTGGATCCTCATTTGGTAGGGCAGTGCTGACCTCACCGTCAGTAAAGGACCAGTCCAGACCAACTGGAGGGCTCTGTTTTTAAAGTCCGTGAGGACCTTGGCTTTGGGCATTCTGCCACCAGTTTGTGACCTCTCTCTTTTGTTGTGTGCCAGCTTGTCCTGCATTGATAGAGATGGAGAAAGTGTAAGCAGGACGCCTGCTGGGCCAGATGATAAATGTGCCTGTCCTGTGCGGGTGGTGAGTGGTCCCATGGACGGGATGAGGACCATGACAGTAAGTGTGAGAGAGTGGATGGTGATGCCCCTTGAAGTGGCAATGAATGAGGGCCCTGAGGATGTGTGCTCAGTTCGTGAGTGTATGTGTTGAGAGTGATGAAAAGAGTAACTTACCCTGGCAGAATGGAGAAGATCTTCATCCACTTGCGGCACTGGGTGGTTGTCCTCTTCTGAAGGGTGTTGGTGCTGACCACCACTGCCACCACCTCCCAAGCTGGATTGTTGCCCATCCTGCGTCCAGAGCCGGGGTATAGGCCATCCCGGCAGGCCTCCACGGCATCCAGCAGTTGCTTGAGGGACCCATTATTAAACCGGGGAGCTGCAGTTTTCTTGCCTTTGAGGACCATGTCTCCCGGCAGCAGTGGTGAGCTGGAAGCAGCAAGCATTGTGCTTGTATTTGGCCTTTAAACATGGTGCCCAGAGTGATGCAATGGTGGGGTAATGGCAGGCAGGCAAATGAGGAGCCCACCCACCACGGAAACGGCGCATTTCCTGGAAGTACATAAATAATGAGGTGGGCTCAGGATGATACGGTGTGAAAACCCACCATCATCGTCGATTGGCAGCATGCCGTTTTACACACCCGCTACCGCACTTAGTGCAAATTTGGGAAAATTCCTCCTTTAGTCTCTGGCCATCCATGTGGATTGGGAAAATTGGTTAAAAGGTAAGACTGTAGATTAGCAGTGGCAGACATTTAAGGAGATATTTCATAACTCTCAACAAGCTATGTTCCTTTGAGAAAGAAGACTCTATGAGAAGAATGCACCATCTGTGGCAAACTAAGGAGGCTAAAGATAGTAATAAATTGAAAGAAAAGGCATCCAATTAATGGGAAACCATGTTTGACAAATATATTAGAGTTATTTGAGGGTGTAATAAGCAGGGTGGATAAAGGGGAACCAGTAGTTGTAATGTATTTGGATTTCCAAAAGACATTCATTAAAGGTGCCACATAAAACTTACTGCACTGTTTGACTTCCTTTTCCATTGAATGTCAATGAAAGTTAAAATTAGTCTGAATGTGCTTCAAAACAATTTGAAAGTTTAGCTCATGAACTTTGAATTGCAACTGTTCTTCCAATGCATACAAACTTAGCTGATTTCTATGTGTCTAAGCCTGCAGTTGGTGATTGCACTACAATGTAGACCAATAACTTAGAGAGCTATTTATTAAAGAGCTGAAAAGGCTTAAGTATTAGGAAGCCATTACATCCTAAACCCAACAATTCAACTACAAGGGCTTGATACAAAGGAAAGAGATAACACTTTGCTGCAATATTCTGAAATTTAAAATATATATATATTTTATGGCTGCTCCATGTTGTCTTTATGAAGTTTCTGTCATGAGAGATTAAATGGTTGGTCAGCCATGGTTAATTGAATCTTCCTTTGATACAGTTGATTAATCTGTTTAGCAGCATGTTTTTGTGTATCATGTCTGGGTTCCTCAAAATGAAGCACATTATCATTTCAAATGTAATTTTCTCAGAATTAACAGATGATATTTAACTGAGTTTTGAAATTCATAACAGTAACTCCTTTAATTGGTAGGGGAAGATTAAGCTATTGTTAGGGCTCAGGTTATGTGAAAATGGCACAGTGGAGAGATTGAATCAGCATATTCGAACTAGGGCATCCATCACTGTGACAGCAAAGGCATTGCATTAAAGAGGGCCCAAGTGACACTGCTTTTTGCTTGAACCATCGTTATCTGGCACAATCACAGTCACAAACATATTGATCAGAAAAGCATGTGTAGCTGAACTAACTCTTTTTTTTAACCAATTAAGAATTATTTTACCTAATTTAGCCTGTGCATATATAAATTTGTGCTGATATTTTTCTTTTGTTTTGCTTTTGCAGTGTATAAAGAACAGACTGTTAGTATTATCTGCCTCGGGCATTTCATGATGTTCCTTGTGCTTAAAAGCAATGGAATTTTCCAGATAGATAAACCAGAATTTGCCAACCCAAGATTAACAGAAAATAATAACATGTCCACTCCGTTAACAATGTAATTGGTGTATGTTTTTTTCTATTTTGACACAATGTGTTGATAGTATCAAGTTGTCATTGTGATGGCCCAATATGATAGGAGGCTATAGCTTGTTTGAAGGCACGTACCACAACATTAGATGTATGAGGAATTGGAGAGTAAATCCTTTTAATAAGATCTGTCTTCTGCACAATGGATTACTTATCAATGAGTAACTGCGTACTAAGTTGTTCACGGTACTGGCATCCAGCAGTCTCCAATCAATAGGGTAGATTTTGACTTTGTGTGATTGTGTAAAGTAAGTGCTAGCAAATCAACAGCTTGTTTTACAACTCTCCTGTTCTTTTTATTTCTATTGCCGTCAATAGAAATAAAGATAGCAAGGGTTGTAAAACGGGCTGCTGATTTGCTAGCAATTATTTTACACAATCACTCAAAGTCAAGATCTACCTTAAACATTTTAACTTATATTCTTATCACATGCCACCTCCAATTCTGTGCCCATCTTGTAATCCTCTATGTATGAAATTCATTGTAAAATTTAATTTACTTTTAAATGCATTTTCTGATGATGGCAATCAATTTACAACTTCTACAAACCAATTAGCAATTATGTTATAGAGCTGTGCAAGGGTCATGTCAACTGACATATGATGCAGATTAAGCTGAGTCACAATTTATGACAGGAAATTTCACTATACATTGTCCACATTGACTTAGGTTCAATGGTCAAACATACTGCATATCAAGGCACAATTACAGTGAGACATTAAACAACCCATCTCCCTGCAGAGTTGAGAACCCCGGCATCAGGTGCACTGTATGTACATAACAGAGTATAAGTATCAGTAATTCCTCGCTTAATTCGAGGTAGCAATAATGATAACCCTGGAATAATTTCCACAAGCCAAGTCATGATATTAAAACAAAGTCTAAACAACAAAAATAAAATTGCTATTACTAAGCAAGTCAGGAAAAGAAAGCTAATCAACTTAGAAAATGATTGAAATAATTGGACAGTTCTGACATATTTATATTTAAAAATTCCCAATTTTACATAGAAGTATTAATTAGAAAAACAATTGATAGCAGCTAGGTCAGTTGAAATGTGATAGGAAACAATGGTACATAAATTCAGACACCAAGGCAATTGCTTAGTCAACTATATTTGATGTAGCAACAGTCATTTTGCTTCACTGAGCCATCCTGGCATTTATTTTAATGTGCACTCTGGTATCTTTGACTTTCAATTGAAAATATTTTTGATAGCAAGATGTTCAAGTGCTGAATTTGAGTCAGACTCATAGATTTTATGACATCCTCAGACTTAAAATAGAATAACATATGAGTAGAAAAATATCAGTCGGATAACTACCATCTAATCAGAAAACATTTCAATTTTATTTTGACCAAAATGTTGACAGTCTTGACAGGGAAGAAACTGAATTAATGGCTGATTGCAGTTAAATCTGTATTATAAATAGTTTATGCGGTTATTTCATAAGGTGTGTTGCAGCTCCATCTCTCCTTCCTGTTTATCATTTAAGTCAAATCAGCAAATGGTAAAAATCTGCTATAATCATGACTGTCATAATTACATTCACATCATGATATCATTAATGACAAACACCATAGAGGCTTTTTTTTAGGTCTGTACCGTACTTAAGCTACATCAACTTCATATTCACAGGATTCAAAAATTATTAATGCAAAATGTCCTGCAATTTCATATGTGGGTGGAAATTTGTAACCCTTTGGTTCCGCTAAGGTATTTGTATAAGTGGTAAAGGTTTATTCTTCCTGCTGCTACCAGGGTTTATTCATCATCTGGGAGTACATGGATAATCAGTTTGAGATTTTCTTACATTGAAAAACTCAAAAGCATAAAATGGGCCTTGTGAGTTTTTATTAATTTCAGGTAATTAAATGTACCAATGATCAAAAAAATGAAATTCCATAAGGAACAGTTACATAGTGACAAATCAGAGTTTAAAAATAGTAACAAAATGGACAAGATTTTAACTAATTCAAAACTCAATCACTTGCAGGGCATTATGATTGGGCCCAATATGTTTGTTGGTTTTTAAGTTATTGTCTGGCAGCAAAAGCAAAGCGACATTAGTCATAGAGTCATAGAGGTTTACAGCACAGAAAAAGGCCCTTCAGCCCATCGAGTCTGCGCCGGTCAAACGAGTGCCTAACTATTCTAGTTCCATTTTCCAGCACTAGGTCCATAGCCTTGTATGCTATGACATCACAAGTGCACATCCAAATATTTCTTAAATATTATGAGGGTTTCTGCCTCTATCACCCTTTCAGGCAGTGAGTTCCAGATTCCCATCACACCCTGGATGAAAAAATTCTTCCTCACATCCCCTCTAAACTGCCTGCCCCTTACCTTAAATCTATCCCCCCTGATTATTGATCCCTCCACCAAGGGGAAAAGTTCCTTCCTGTCTACCCTACCTATGCCCCTCATAATTTTATACACCTCAATCATGTTCCCCCTCAATCTCCTCTGCTCCAGGGAAAATAAACCCAGTCTATCCAATCTCTCCTCATAACTAATATTCTCCAGCCCAGGCAACATCCTGGTAAATCTCCTCTGCACTCTCTCTAGTGCAATCACATCCTTCCTATAATGTGGATTCCAGAACTGCAAGCAATACTCTAGCTGTGGCCTAACCAGGTTTTATACAGTTTCAGCATAATCTCCGTGCTCTTATATTCCATGCCTCGGCTAATGAAGGCAAGTATCCCATATGCCTTCTTAACCACCTTATTTACCTGTCCCGCTACCTTATGGGACTGGTGGACGTGCACACCAAGGCCCCTCTGATCCTTGGAACTTCCCAGGGTTCTACCATTCATCATGTATTCCCGTGTCTTGTTTGTCCTGCCCAAGTGTATCATCTCACACTTATCCGGATTAAATTCCATTTGCCACTGATCAGCCCATTTGACCAGCTCATCTATATCCTCCTGTAATCTAAGGCTGTCCTCCTCACTATTTACCACCCCACCAATTTTAGTGTCATCAGCGAACTTACTGATCAACTTTCCTACATTCAAGTCTAAACTTTGGTGTTCAAGTCTGAGGATCAAGAGTCCGTGATCTCATAATCAGCGTGACCTCCTGGCAACGCTTGAGTTGTCTCATCGTGATCTTCTGATTTCCTGGTCAAAGTTGAACCTGAAGTTCACTGCGTTTGACCTTTAAGAACATTGCTCGATAGTTAGGTCAAAGTTGCACTCCGATGGTTTAATTTGCTCATCATAGACTATTTTATGTTAAAAGCAAATCAATTTATTGCCTTCTGTTTTTTCCAGACACAGGCATACTCATTGTGCATTCCTGGAATTCAAATTCCACATAACTAAGCAAAAACTGCAGTGATGCTGTTAAACTGCCCCTTAATAGGTGCAGTGAGTGAAAAAGAATGTGATATACTAGACCAGTTCTTTACTTCGATGGGGTGTAAAGATGGCTACCACAATGTCTCTGGAACCATGGGTAATGTTTTGTTCCCATTCATTTTTTAAATCAAGTTCCTGATGCTGACAGTTTTTAGTATTCTGATTTAGGAGTTATCTGTGAGTGAGGAGCAGCCCTTTACAAATCTTCAAGCCTACACAATTTAGACTGAGAAAACCGATGAATTAGAGATGCAAGTGCACATAGAGCCAGAATGTCAGGGCTGCATGCAGGCAGCAGTTTGGGTCGTCTTCCAGTAGTGTCAAAACATGAGGGACAGGGAGCAGCACTTCACATTAGACGTGTTGCACATATGCGCTGTTATGTTTAAAACTGTTAAGGTTAAAAACAATAGGTGGACACCATTAAAATTATAATTATTCCTTTCTTGTGTAAAATTTGCACATAACAATGGAGAAAAAATGAAGGAGTTTGCATTTATACAGCACCCTTCATGACCTCATGGCCTCCCAAGGAGCCTTACAGCCAATCAAGGAAAGTGTTGTAATGTATGAAACACTACAATTTATGTCAAGCAAACTTGTACAAACACCAACGAAACCTTGTTTTAGGTGTTGGTAATAAGGTAAATGTTGGCCAGGACACTGAGGCAACTCCTCCATGAAATAGATCTTTTACATTCAACTAAGAGGCCAACAGGGCCATGTTTTGACATCTCATTTGAAAAGCAACACTTCCGATACTGCAGAACCCTTTGAAGTTCTGCACGGAGCCGACTGTAGGCTCAAATCTCTGGAGTGGAACTTCAGTCCATGAGCTTGTGACTCACTGGTGAGGGTGCCACCACCGAGCCAAGGACGACACCTTACAAAACATACAGGACAAGGTTTTGAGTACGGTGTGCGGGCCGGGGAGCAGCTGGGAAACAGGCTGCTGCCAGCGATCGGTGCCCCCACCACAAATTCACGCAAGCAAGGCGTGCTGAAATGCTCAGTGCTGTTGGGGTGGGGGCAGGAGGAGGGCGAGTGCTGAGTTCAGCGTGGGCGTGAGGGAGCGCTCATAGAAAACTTCCTGAAGGCAGAGAGTTGCCTCAGGGAGCTGAAGAATTCAAAAGACAAAAATAAAGATTTTCAATGCTGAAAAAAATGTCCACACATCAGGATCAGTCACCTGAACATATGTCTGATGTAAGTTCTGTCCAAACAATTTTATCTTATTTTTAATTAATATCGGAAATGTCATCCTGCCCTTAGATGAGGCTTCCTTAAAAAGGCAAAGGCCGCCTGGCTGATTTGCCTGCCCGCCAATTGTAACGTTGGACGTGCAACGAAAAGTCACCATTGATTACTATGATAATGGCCTGAATAGTCCATTTAATTGTCGGCAGGCGCGCTGCCGACTCTCATGTGTGCCTACTGACTGAAATATTACACAAGTGTGCATTGATGTTGGGACATTCGCCCGATGTCATCGCATGCTATTTCATGCTCAAGTGGGCAGGGTGCAAGCCCGCACGTCGAGTGAAAAATTCTGCCCACAGAATAAAATAATTGACCCACAAGTGTGCAGCCACATTTGACGAAATGTGGGTTGGCAATAGGGCTACAAAATTATAAAACTGATTCTCTAGGCTTGATTTTACATGCCCCCTCTGGGCGCATTTTTGTTGGGGCTTGGGGCACGTAAAATAGGGTGCATGTCAACACCACCGTCTTCCCACCCGCCCTAAGTTTACTCCCATAATATGGGGGCTGGGTTAGGCGGGTGCCGAGCTCGGCAGCCAGCCTATCATATATAAATAAATAATCAAGGGCCAATTGAGCTTGCTAACAAGCCAATTGACCCTGATAATATGCTGCCCACACCATAAAACGGTTGGCGTGTGCAATTGGGCAGGAGTGGGCAGGATGTCTTTTTAAGAAGCTTTTTAAAAGGGTGAGTACTATCCTCGGAGGTGGTGCCCTTTGCGCATTTGGGAGCAACCCTGCTAAGGTAGTACCCCCCCTTTCTTCCTACCCACCTGCTCTATAAAACACATCACCCCCACACGCATGCTCCCCTCCCTAAGTCCTGCCAGTGCACTCTAATGTGCTCTTTTTAAAACTTAATTTACTGGATGTGGACATCATTGGCTTGGCCAGTATTTATTGCCCATCCCAAATTGCCGTTGTGAAAGTGGTGGTGAGCTGCCTTCTTGAATCATTGCAGCCTATGTGGTGTAGGTACACCCACAGTGTTGTTAGGGAGGGAGTTCCAAGATTTTGGCACAGTGACAGTGAAGGAACGGCAATATATTTCCAAGTCAGGATGGGAGTGACTTGGAGTGGAACTTCCAGGTGGTGATGTTCCCATCTATCTGCTGCCCTTGCCCTTCTAGATGTTAATGGTCATGGCTTTGGATGGTGCTGCCTAAGGAGCCTTGGTGTGTTTCTGCTGTGCACCTTGTACATGGTACACACTGCTGCTACTGTTCGTTGGGGATGGAGGGAGTGAATGTTTATGGAAAGGGTGGCAATCATGCGGACTGCTTTGGCCTGGATGGTATCAAACTTCTTGAGTGTTGCTGGAGTTGCGCTCATCCAGGCAAGCAGAGAGTATTCCTTCACACTCCTGACTTGTGCCTTGTAGATGGTGGACAGGCTTTGGGGAGTCAGGAGGTGAGTTACGCACCACAGGATTCCTAGCCTCTGACCTGCTCTTGTAGCCACAGTACTTATATAGCTAGTCCAGTTCAGTTTCTGGTCAATGGTAAGCCCCCAGGATGTTGATAGTGGGGGATTCAGTGATGGTAATGTGATTGAATGTAAAGGGATGATAGTTCGATTCTCTCTTGTTGGAAGTGGTCATTGCCTGGCACTTGTGTGGTGCGAATGTTACTTGCCACTTGTCAGCCCAAGCCCGGATATTGTCCAGGTCTTGCTGCATTTGGACTTGGACTGTTTCAGTATCTGAGAAGTCACGAATGGTGCTGAATATTGTGCAATCATCAGCGAACATCCCCACTTCTGACCTTATAATGGAAGGAAGGTCATTGATGAAACTGCTGAAGATGTTTGGGCATGGGACACTACCCTGAGGAACTCCTGCAGTGATGTCTTGGAACTGAGATGATTGACCTTCAACAACCACGACCATCTTCCTTTGTGCTAGGTAAGACTCCAACCAGGGGAGAGTTTTCCCCTGATTCCCGTTGGTGCTGCTGGGACTTCTGGAGCTGCTGGTCAATGTGGGGAGGTCAGGCATCCAACGAGTTGGTTCCATGCCGACTTTGCTTCTGGTGAAGGGTGTGAATGGGGTCCACTACCACCCCGCCACCATAATAAGCTGTCCTCTGATTCACACTTCCTGCAAGTATAGCTTCCTGCTGCAAGCACAAGATTGGGGAATTTATGGACAGAATTTTCTGGATGGTGGGGTGGTGGTGGGGCGTTTGGGGGGGGTGGCGGTGCGGAGCGGGATCGGGTGTGGCCAGGCATGGACCCGATCGCTGCTTGCGTTCGGATCTGCGCTGCCATTTTACATGGGGGTGGCCAAGTAAGACCCACCCAGTGTGCTCCATGACTCCCGGGCGGTGGCGGGCGCGCTCAGACCGCCAGATCCAATAGCGACCCAGTGGCCTGTATAAAGGAAGGCCTGACAGCCTGGGAAAGGGCTCTGCAGAGGGGCAATGGAGGTTATTCAAGTCCAGACGCTAGGCCATCGGGGCAGGCCAGGCCGGAGGGTAGGCCTTCGGGGCAGGCCAGGCCGGAGGGTTGGCCATCGGGGCAGGCCAACCCGGAAGATAGGCCATCGGGGCAGGCCAGCCCGGAGGGTAGGCCATCGGGGCAGGCCAGCCCGGAGGGTAAGCCATCAGGGCAGGCCAGGCCGGAGGGTAGGCCATCGGGGCAGGCCAGGCCACAGAGCAGGCCATCGGGGCAGGCCAGGCTGGAAGGTAGGGCAGGAGGGCAGTGTGACCCTCGTTTTTCTGATGACTGCCTTGCTACCCTCCTCGAGGACTTGGCAGCATGGCGGGAGGTGCTGGTTCCCCAGGATGGGAGGGGGAGGCCCCCCGACATGACAAAATGTGCCTGGGAGGAGGTGGCGGAGGTGGTGAGCTCCCGTGATGTGGTGTGGCGCACCTGGATCCAGTGTCATAAGTGCTTCAACGACTTGTTGTGCTCTGGAAGGGTAAGGACAATGTTGGCATTGGTCACTTAACCCAGCAGGTTCCCCTCTGCTGCCTCCCCCCACCTACACCCACCAAGTCTGAGCATAATGATTGCATTGAATCATTGACGGCATGTGTCCTTTGTTGGGTGGGCCAGCAGATATTGCCCATGCCAAGGTCACCCTGAGAGGGTGGTGAAGAGATGGGTTCTGCACCCGCAGCAGGTGGTACACTGAGACCCACATGACTGTTTTTGGGGCAACCTGGAGGAGATGCACCTAGGTGCTGTACTTGAATTGCAGGGCATGTCCAAGTCAGGGTGATGACAGGCTGGGAGGGGAGCTTCAAGGTGGCATGGCAATGAACCATCTGCTGCCTCTTGCACTCCATGTGCTTGCGCTTCCTTACTATGGAAGTTTAGACCATATGGTGCCTAGAGTGATGTACGCAGCATGTGGCCAAGTGAGGGGTGGGGGGGTGGGGTGGGGAACAGGCCTGGCATCTTTGTGTGAGTGTTCGGCAGCAGCAGGGTGAGGAGGTACTGGAGCCCTGATATGTCCCACTCTGGTTGGGGTGGGCCGTGCGCGAAGAGAGTTGAGGTACAATTTGCAAAAATCAATGCTCTTCTTTAATTTTCAGGAGAAGAAATCTCATAATGCTGCAGAGCGTGTGAGGACTGGCGTGGGCCAGGCGTATTTAGCTATTCTCAGCTGGTTTGAGCAGGAGGCCCTGGATCTGGAGAGGCGCCATGCGTCCAGGTTCACTGGTGTCAGTGAGCTTGGGGTGCTACGGCAAGGTATGTATGCCCAGTGAGGTCAACATTGTTCTCCCAACAACCATAGCAGTGCTGGATGTTAAGTGAGTTAATTTTGCAACATGGCTTGACCATTGCTTATGGAAGGATGAGTGCATAATGATCCGGGGGACAGGGATGCACATTATCATTGTCTCCACGTTAACTGATCCAATGTCCTTGTTCTTCCTTTCAGCATCAGCGGAGCAGGGCCGGGAGGAGGAGCAGCAGAGGCCCCATCTCACACCTGAGGACCCGGAAGTCTCACCAGCATCACAGCATCTCCCCCAGGCAGGCACCAGCGCAGATACTAGCACCTCGGTGGGAATTAGAACATCGGCTAGTGCCCCAGGGCACAGCGGTGAGGGGACTTCACAGTCACTGGGGGAGCTGGCAGAGACAGAGAGTGCCCATGGCACCAGCAGTTGGTGCTCAATCAGTGCCTGATGATGTGCCTCTGGAGTCGTCCGCAACACAGCAGGGGCAGGAAATGCAGCCGGATGTGTGGGAACATCTGGGGGAGATACATGAGGCTCTGCTTGGCTTGGTCTCCGTGGTGGAGGAATCTACGCAGACAATCGCCAAATCAATAAGCCACATTGTCCGAGCGCCATGCATCCTGCATGGAGACAGTGGCAACTCTCGTGGAGAACCTCCTCCAGGAGACCCGCCAGGGCTTCCTGGGGATGCACTCTGACCAGCAATCCCTCACATCGGCAATGACCTCAACTGGTCAGTGCCAGTGTGGGAGATGGTGTGGGCATCAAGTTTCCCAACTCGGTGCCCATCCATCCACAGTGAGCAGAGAGGTCCTTAGCGCAGTCGGCGCAGCAGCTGCCTGTTGTCTCTGCAGGCACCTCTCAGGGTGCTCCAGTTGAGGGCATCAGCTTCTCAGCCCCTCTCCCAGTGACTGTAGCATCCAGTGAGGCTGCGATGACTGGGGAGATACCAGCTGTGGAACTGGCAGCTCCCGCCCAGGCAGGGCCAGCACAGGCTCCATGGGCCAGGGGATGACCACCAAGGTCATTGAGGCCAACAGGACAGCAGAGTGAGCAGGCTGTCTCAGATGCCACTCCCAGCACCAAGACGTAGCACCCGGAAACGTAAACATAAGGCATTTTAGGCACACCACGGGTTTATCACTGGTGCTTTTGTGTTGGCCCGAGATGAGGTCTTAATGATTTACTCTGAATTGGAACACCCTTGTCATTTTGTTTCATTAAGTTTCTTTGCCTGTGATATTAAATTCAGATTTGTCACCGTGGCTGAGGGTGTCTCTTTTCCTCTGCATGTGTATGGTTTCCAAAAATGTTAGGAGTGCTTTGTAGGACATTCAAATTTATTAACAATGCCCTTAGTTAATGTTCCTAACCTGGAAGATTTGGCACTTAGGTATCGAGTTTGGAGCCTACAGCCCAGGCTTGTCCTGGAGGTCCATCTGTGTTGTGCTAGCTGAAGGTTCATTAGATTAAAGCATCCAAGGTGTCCCTGCCTCCCTGCAGTATGCCTGGGTCAGTGTCTACCACCTCAGTATTTCCCTGTGCATGCTCATCCTCGGCCTCTGCTGGACGCATCATGTGCAGCTGCAGCCACTGCGACAATGTCTTTGTCATCCACAGCATCCCTCCTTTCCAGTGCTAGATTGTGGAGAGCGCAGCATGCAACCACTATCAGTGACACATGATCTGGGGGGTCCTGGAGTGCGCCCCCCCAAGCGGTCCAGGCATCGGAAGTGCATCTTGAGAAGACCGATCGTTCTCTCCGCCACAGCCCTTGTGGTGCCGTGGCTCCTATTGTACCGCTGCTCAGCTTCTGATCTTGGATGGCAGAGAGGAGTCATGAGCCACCTTCTGAGGGGAACCCAGCAGCCATCCATTCAGCCGGGCTGGAGCATTGAAGAGCCCCTGCAGCTGGGAGTGTCTGAGGATGAAGGCGTCGTGGGAGCTGCCTGGGTACCTTGCACAGACTTGTAGAATCAGCATCCTGTGATCACACACTATCTGCATGTTCATGGAGTGGAAGCCCTTTTGTTGACGAAGGCACCGGGCTTACCTGCTGGCGCCTTGATGGTCACATGTGTACAGTCAATTGCACCCTGGACGCGGGGGAAGCCAGCAATGGCTGCGAAGCTTCTGGCTCGCTGTGTCTGGCTTGCTTGGTCCCAATGGAAGTGGATGAAGGTCAATACCCATCTGAACAGAGTGTCTGTAACCTGCTTGGCACAAGTGTGGACAGCTGATTGGGAGACACCGCAAAGATCACCCACCAACCCCTGGAAGTAGACAGAGGCATAGAAGTTGAGGGCAGCTGTGACCTTTAGAGCCACTGGAATGGGGTGTCCACCCACACAGTTAGTGGAGATATCAGGCCCAATCATCTGACAGATATAGTTGACTGCCTCCCTTGAGAGACGGAGCCTTTCGGCACTGAACTTTAGTCATATTGAGGTAGCTGCTTCGCCGCCTGTATACCTTGGCAGCAGGATAGTGGCGTCTTCTGCGGCCCCTTCCACCTTGGTCTACCTCTTGGTCCTGCGCCCCTTGTGCCTGCGCCTGTCCTCCCAAAAGTGGCTCCCCTGGAGGCTGAATGTGCACTCCTGGCCTCCTCCCTCTTCTAGCCCTCCCTTCCTCCTCAGAGGCGGTGCCTCCAGTGGAGAGTTCAGCTCCCATTCCCAGGCTATGGGAAGGCTTCCCGAAACACACAGGCCCAAAAAGAATTCCTCAGTGCAGAGTGCTGACCTGAGAGCTAAGAGTACAGACAAAGGAGCTGGTGTGCGTTTTGAAGGATTACAGATTACACATGCAAGTTTCAAAAAACTTTGAAAATCAATACCTGCAATACAACACTCATGACCCCACTGAGCCCTCTTATCCCGCCTATGGATGGGGTTTATACAAATGTGTCCTACTCGCCTGCCCGTTGCACCCATGCGCCGACCCGAAGATTGCACGGGCGCCGAAAAATCAACATCGATTGGTGAGTCAAGGGTCTTAAGAGGCCGGTTAATTAATGGTGGGCACGCAGTGGAGATCATCATGTACTTGCCCAATGAAATATCGCGATGGGGCGTGGTGACATCGAAACGCTCGCCCAATGTCACCATGCTTTATTTTACGCGTGGACATGTGGGGCCCGCCCCCGCATGCCAACGGGAAAAATCTGCCCTGTCTTATATCGCCTTATGTCAACATAAATTAAACACAATTGAACGAAAATGTAAAATGTACTTACTAATGTGCTATATTCTATTCTGTTCACATGAGGGATTGCGAGCAGACCTCGGTGGGATGGTGGGAGGAATAAATATATAGAATTTACAGCACAGAAACAGGCCATTTAGTCCAATAGGCCCATGTTGGTGTTCATGCTTCTGTGATGGAAACCATCATTTCAATGGGTGTATTTTTTGATGCAGACCCTAATTGAAAAGGGGAACCAAATAGGGAAACAGAGAAAGGAAACTGACCTGCCCAGTTTCTAAAGAAACTATGACTGAAACTGAGATTGGAAACCAAAACTTTTGGGGAGACTGAACCTCGTTGAAATAATTTAAAAGGACGTGGAGAGCCCTCAGAGCTCAGTTTTAGATGATGATTCCAGTGATGCAGTATAGGCAGGCTGAAGAAGATGAAGCCTAGACCCAGAAGCTGGGAGAAAGCAACAATATTGTGGCTGCAGCTGTTTCTGCTACTTGAAGCTGGTGGATCCATGTCATCAAGACTGTCATAAGCAGATTTGAGGAGGCTTTGCTCATGTGTGCCATTTTTGGTGATGATCTTCCCTGTAGAACTCAAGTTGGTTGTGCACTGCTATCAGCTGAGGGGGTATTGTAGTGCTCCCCTTGAACAGTCCAGGCATCGGAAGCACATCTTGAGAAGACCTATGGTTCTCTACAACTGCCCTTGTGGAGGCATGGCTCCTGTTTTACTGCTACTTGGCCTCTGTTCTTGGGTGGCGGAGAGGCATCATGAACCACCTTTTCAAGGGATAGCCCTTGTTACCCAGCAGCCATCCATCTAGTCAGGCTGGAGCACTGAAGAGCCTCGGCATCTGGGAGTGTCTGAGGATGTACATGTCATGGGAGCTGCCAGGGTACCTTACACAGACTTGCAGAATCTGCTTCCTGTGGTCACACACTATCTGCAAGTTCATGGAGTGGAATCCCTTCCTGTTGATGAAGGCACCCGGCTGACCTGCTGGTGACTTGATGACCACATGTGTGCAGTCGATGGCACCCTGGGCGCAGGGGAACTCAGTAATCGTTGCAAAGCCCCTGGCTCACTAAGCCTGGCTGGTCTCATCCGTATGGTAATGAATGAAAGTCTAAACCCGCCTGAACAGAGCGTCTGTCACCTCAACTGTGGAACGCTGATTGGGAGACTCTACACAGATTCCCCACTGAGTCCTGGAAAGAACAAGAGGCATAGAAATTGAGGGCCACTGTGACCTTCAGAGCCACTGCCATGGGGTGTCCATCCGTATAGTTGGAGCCTATCTCAGGCCCAATCATCTGACAAGTGGAGGTCATGGTCTTTCTGGAGAGATGGAACCTCTTCGGCATTGCATGTTGGGCAGATTGAGGTAGCTGCATCGCCGCCTATAAACCATGGCAGCAGGATAGTGGCATCTTCTGTTGCCCCTTCTGTCTTGGACTACCTGCTGGCCCTGTGCCCCTTGTGCCTACGCCTCTCCTCCCACAGGTCCCTCCCCTGGAAGCTGCATTGGGACATGTGGCCCTCTCTCCCTTCTGTCCTGCTACTCCTCAGAGGAGGAGGTGCCTCCAGCGGGGACCACAATCCCCATTACCAGGGTAAGGGAAAGCTGTCTGATACCTGGAAGGTTCCACATGGTCCGAATCCTCAGGTGGTCTAGAAGCCGCCAATGAATCTAGAAATGAAGCCTGGAAATGCTAAGAATGAAGCCTTGATCAGAGATTAAGTTGACAAGTACCAATAGGCCACCAGCAGTGAGTTATCTCCAAAACTCCTCACTATTCACATTGACAATGCTGCTGACCCTTCTTATCCCGCCCATAGATGAGATTTTGCCCATGAGATGAGCGAAAAACTGCTCAGGCAATGTGAAATCACCGTCAGTTGGGTTGTCAAGGACCTTAGCTGGCTTGTTAATTAATAGCGGGTGTGGCTCCGAATCCCATGTGCACCCACTGACCAAAATATCACGCGAGTGCTCGATGACATTGGGACGCTTGCTCGACGTCATCATGCGTCATTTTATGCTCATTTGTGTCGGGTGTGCCCACCCAACGAGTGAAAAATTCTGCCCTATAACTAAAGAAGAACTCCCTCTCGACGTTCCCTGCGTTGCTAATTGATTGGTTAAAATAGATCATGTGGTCTTACAACAAAGGATTATTCTTAAAGCTACAGCCCTACGTTTATCACAACTATAATTACTACATTCCTCCCTCTTTAACATTTCTGCATTTACAAGGATATTTACACAGGTCACAAAATTACAAGTTCAGTCTTTCAGGTGGTTTCCTGGTCCGTGTGGAACACTGTAGCTCCACGACTTCCGATTCTTTGACAGGATTCACATTCTCTGGAACCACATTAACATCAGGTACCTCATCAGGGGCATGCAGTTCAGTCTCGTCCACTCCGATAGAGACATCGGGCATGTCTGTCCTTGGTTGAGCAACTTCAACAGGAACCACAGGTTCAGCAATGGTTACAGGTGAAAGATCATTTTGTTGGCGTATCTCTATTCTTTTTAAATAATCCACAGGCTTACGGGTAATCTGGCCCGCCACTTCCACGTGGTATGACAATGGTCTGGTCACAGAGCTTACTTTACCAGTTAACTGCAGCGGTCTTTCACCGAAATTCCTTACATGTACTGCTTCTCCAACAAATTGTCACTCACAACCATGCAAATTATGAGTCCTTTTTGGTTCCCTTGACTTTTCTCCACCTTCCCCTCCAAATTAGGAAGTATCAGGCTTAGTCTTATTCGAAGATGGTGCCTCATCAGTAATTCTGCACCCTCTTCTTACGTATCTTCTTTTTACCACAGAATTTAGTCTCGGCCTTCTTTTTGACTTCACTGTCAGCCAGACTTCTCTCAGGTGAAATCTCAACTTGTCTAAGTTCAGTAGTTGAGCTATCCATGATTTCATTATCCACTCGCATCTTGGAAAGTTTTACAACTTTTGCTTTCAAAGCCTCTTTAGCTTCATTCAGCTGATACTTCATCTATTGTGTCTCCTTCTTGTATCTGTTGGCTTCCTTCCGGGACCTTGAAAAGTGCTGCACCTTCTCTGCCAACTAGCTCTTCAGTTTGTTCAGAGTGACGTTAAATTCTTCCTTTTTCTTTTCGTAATTTTCCAGATGAACAAATTTTGACCTGAGGGATCCTTGCAGTGTGTGAAGGTCTCTCAACAAGTTTTTCTTTTCTTTGCAAAACTCATTCACTTCATCTTGAATTCTGTCATTCAACAGCACCTCCTTGAGTTTCTTCTGCTGTTCTTCCATGTTGTTGTTTCAGACAGTCTTCTTCAAGTTGCTGAATGGCTACACAGTCCTTTTTCATCCAGTTGCAGTCCTTGGACTCTCCCGGCTCTTTCTGAAGTAGCTTGCCTTGTTCTTTTTCCTACTCAGGAGCTCTTCCTGCTTCCTTTTGAAACCTCACTGGCCAATCTAGGTTAATTTCACTCAACCAATTTCGACCTAAATTGCTTAGTCCTCTGCCTTCAAATACCATCACTAATAGATGTGCTGTTTGGTATCTATAATGAACTGTTACCCTGGTGATACCTTTTATCTGGATTTCTTCACCTGTGTACATTCCAAATTTAATTGTTGAGCACCTTTATTTAAGTATCTGGAAGTGTATTCTCCTATTACAGTGGTAGAAGTACCCATGTCTACTTCCAATTGTAAGGGTTTACCATTCACTTCTACTGTGACAATAATTGTCTCTGTTGGCCCAAATTATACGATGAATAATGAATAAATGTCAGAATTGGTTGTTTCTGGTTCTTCGACACTATATACTTCATTGGACTTCGATTGTTGCCTGGAAGCCTGTTTAAATCTCGCTTTGCAATATTTCAATATGTGTCCACTTCTGTGACAAAACTAACACTCTACCTTTTTAAATTGCCGATCATTAGGAGTATGACTATTTCCACATTGATAAAAATTAGCTTTTGACTTTGCTGCTAAACTGTTTCTTCTAAATTTTTGGTTGTGGGGGCTGTTTCCCGCTTTGCAGCAGAGTCCAGGCTTTTTGCGCCACTTTCGGCTGACTGTTCCCACCTGATTTGGTGCAAGGTGCCATTTTGCACAACTTGAATCGCTTGTGCATCCCTTACAGCGCTTTCCATCACAAGCACTATTTCTAATACTTTCTCAAAATCAAGTTTCACTCAGCCAGCAATTTTTGATGGATAGCATCCTCCTGCATGCCACATACTAAACGATCCCTGAGTATGTCATTCAGAGTTTCACCAAAATCACAATATTTCATTACTTGTTTTAATTTCACCACGTAGATAGCAATGGTCTCTCCCGGGGCTCTATTCCATGAATTGAACCTGAACCTCTGCATTGTGATTGAGAGCTTGAGTTGTAAATGTCCCTTAATGAGGCCTACTAATTCACTTAAAGTCTTCGAATCTGAAGCACTGGGAACCGTCAAGCTTTGAATTAAACTATAGGTTTTGCTTCCACAAAGACTCAGGAGAATCACTCTCCTCTTTTCCTTCCTTGTGATTTCTTTGGCTTGAAAGTAGAATGCATGATGTTCTATATATTGAGACCAGTCATCTGTGATTGGCTCAAAGGGATCAATTCTGCCAAACTATGGCATTTCGGATGAGTATATCTTCTTTTCTTTTCAATGAGCTTAGATATTCACAATCACTGGGTGAGCTACAGTACTGGATGTGATCCCATCCTCATCTCCAGTTTGTTATAGAGTTGATTTTCCAAGCAATTTTTCTTGGTGGACACATTTAACTTCATTTACAAGATGGCAGCAGCAACTACATGAGCAGAATTTTACGTCCCGCAGGCAGGTGCGTGCCTGACCCGATCGTGAGTAAAATAGAGCGTGATGCTATTGGGCGAGTGTCCCGGTGTCATCCTGCATTCACGCGATATTTCACTCGCTGAACTAACCGGCCAGTTAAGGTCCTTAAGAGTCCAACTGAATGCAATTTTACCTTGCCTGTGCAATTTCCAGATGGTTGCATGAGCAAAATGGGCAGGCGGCCAGCCGACATTTTCACAAACCAAGGGAGGGATTAAAAAGGGTCAGCAGCATTGCAGGTGTGAGTAATGAGGAGTTTTGGAGATAGTTTGCCGGTGGTTGCTTATTGGTACTTGGTAGCCTCATCTCTGCTTGGGGCCTCATTCTCAGCATTTCCAGGCTTCATTTCAGGATTCTGCAAGGCCCTCAGAGGATTCAGACCATGGGGACCCTTCCAGGTATCAGAGAGCCTTCTCTTACCCAGGTAATGGGGATTGTGGTCTCTGCTGGAGGCACCTCCTTTGAAGAGGAAGAGAGGGGCAGGAGGGAGATGAGGCCACGTGTCCCTGTGCAGCTTCCAGGGGAGGGGCCTGTTGGAGGAGAAGTGCAGGCACAAGAGGTGCAGGCCAGCATGTAGTCCAAGGCAGAAGGGGTTGTAGAAGATGCCTCTACCCTGCTGCCAGGGTTTACAGGCGGCGATGCAGCTACCTCAATATGTTCGATGTGCAACGCCAAAGGAGGCTCTACCTCTCAAGGGAGGGCGTGGCCCCCATTTACAGATGATTGGGCCTGAGATCAGCTCCAACTGTGTGGGTGGACACCCTATGCCAGTGGCTCTGAACTTCTATGCCTCCGGCTCTTTCCAGGGGTCAGTGGGGGAATCTGTTCAGAGTGTCTTAATCAGCTGTCCATAGTTCCATCAAGCTGGTATCAGAAGCTTTGTTCAGATGGGTACTGACCTTTATTCTTTTCCATATGGACGAGGCCAGCCAGTCTGAGTGAGCCAGAGGCTTTGCAGCGATTTCTGCATCCCGGGTGCCATCGACTGCACATATGTGGCCATCAAGGCGCCAGCATGTGAGCCCAGAGCCTTCATCAACAGGAAGGGCTTCTACTCCATGAATATGCAGATAGTGTGTGATCACAGGATGCAGATTCTGCAAGTCTGTGCAAGGTACCCTGGCAGCTCCCATGATGCTTACATCCTCAGACACTCCCAGGTGCTATGGCTCTTCAGCTTGACTGTATGGATAGCTGCTGGGTGACAAGGGCTATCCGTTGAAGAGGTGGCTCATGACGCCTCTCTGCCTCTCAAGAACAGAGGCAGAGAAGCGTTACGATAGGAGTCATTTATCCACAAGGTGGTAGAGTCTTCTAAAGATGCGCTTCCGATGCCTGGACCATTGAGGGGAGCACTACAATACCCCCCCAGAGTGGGTGTTACTGATAGTGGTTGCATGCTGCGCTCTGCAAAATCTAGCACTGGCAAGTGCGGTGGGGGGGGGTGGAGGAACCACTGGAGGAAAAGGATCTTGACATAGTTGTACAGGCCACAGATGATAAAACCAGTGGTGAATCAGAAGAGGAGCACAGTGAGGAGGACACTGAGGGCGTGGAGTCAAACCTTCATAACCTCCAGGGAGGCAGGGACACCAGGGATGTGTTGATCTAACGCTCCTTCAGCTGGGCTACCTAAGATCAGCTTCAAACACATGCCAGGGCTGCTGCCTCCATCCCGGATGTCTGAAAGGACCCTTTCATTTGAACATGAAGAACACTCAGTGCCTGTGCAATAAAGTTCAGAGCCACTTACGGCCAACATTACATACTAGCGTACCCTGCACCAATAAAATGAAAAGGTGAAGCATAATCAGGCCATGACTACAAATAAAAAATTTATCTCATTTTGACAATTCAGAACTATTTACATAAACTTCTCTGGTCTTCATTCCGAGACCACTATGGATAAAGTAAACATAAATGAACATTAAATCACCCCCTGGCGCTCATGGTGCCTTTAGCTTACGCTTCCAAGTGCTACGTCCAGGTCCACCCCCACCCCCCCCCTCCCCCCACCACCCCCCATCCCGCTCGCTGGCACCAGCATTGGAGACAGCCCACTGACTGTGCTGTCCTATTGGCCTTGAGAATCTTGTCGTCCTCTGGCCAGTGGAAGTGGTGCTGGCCCTACCTGGGAGGCAGCAGCCGGCGCCATGGTTGGCATCTCCCAGTTGCCGCAGCCTCATCAGATGCCACGGTCACTGGTGGAGGGGCAGAGGGGTGGAGGAGCGCCCTGAGAGAAGCCTGCAGAGACAACAGGTAGCTCATGTGCCAACATGAAATCGCTCTGGACCTCCCTGCACACCATTGACGGACAGGCACCTAACTGGGATACTGGGTGCCTCATCCATCTCCTGACCTCAGCTGAGGTCATTGCCTGTGTGAGGGCTTGCAGGTCCGAGCGCAACCCCGGGAACCCCTGATTCTGTTCCTGGAGCTGCCTCTCATGAGAGTCGCCACTCTCTCCATGGAGGAGGCAGTGAGTTGAACCATGAGGGTCAAAGCAGTGCTCATGCTCCGCATGGACTTCTCCACAACAGATACCCTCATGGATCTCCGCCAGATCCTCCCGCACATCTCACTGGACGTCCAGCATCTGCCACCTAATGGACGACTCCAAAGGCTCATCATCAGCTTTCAACTGAGCATCATCCTAGTCTCCAGCAGTCCTTGGTCTACTGACGCCCTGGGCACTCTCTGCCTCTGCTTGCACCTCAAGCGATTGTGAAGTACCCTCACCAATGTGCACCGAGATACTAGCCGCCACTCTAATGCCCACTGAGGTGCTGGTATCTGTACTGGTGCCTGATTTATTGAGCAGGTGTGACGGAAGTGCAAATGATGCCCTGTGGTCTTCCAGTGTCAAGGGTGGCCCTCCTGGGTCTGGAGAGCAAACCTAAAAAGGAGAACAAGGACATGTCATTAGTTACAGTCATCACACTGTCACTATGCTTGTCAGGTACCCTGGTGAGACAATGGAGATCTGCATCACCTTGCCCTCGTCTTCCAATGATCAATGACGATTCCAGGTTCGAGGCTCACATCAATGAAGAGACTACATTATAATGGTTGTACAAGCTGGAAGTCTGACCTCTGTGCACTGAGCTCTTACCTGCATTTGGCACCCCCACCTCTCCACGCCCGGTTGCGTGTGGGGTGTGCTGGCTCTCGAGCTTCAGGTCTTCTTGCTCATATCTCAAGTGGATTAGGAGGCTAGCAGGGCCTCTGCCCTCTGCGACCCTTCTATTTTGTTGTGGGCTGTCTTCTCCTGAAACAACAGAGGAGCATTGATTAGTCCACTCTCTACCTGCAGCACCATTGCAGCCTGGCCAACCTCAGCTGAGGAGCACTTTGCAGGGCATATCCAGTTCGTGGCCCTTGAGCCAAAGCAGTTAGGGCTCACCCCCTTGGCCAACTCTGGCATGATTGGCAGTTGACACTCAGACTCTAGCACCCCTGAGGAACCATGTGGGGATGGCCAGATCTTAACACATCTGCACACTGACCCATGCCAGCATGGTACTCACCCTTCCTGAGTGCAGCAGGTTACTGAGGTGCTTCCGGCACTGCACCCATGTGCGCCGCACCACATCACGGCTGCTGACCACCTGCCCCCATGTCCTCCAGGTGAGGTGCGGTGGCCTCTTCCTCCTAGCTCTGGGGACAAGGATGTCCATCCTGGCAGCCACCTCCTTCAGTAGGGCGGTGAGACACTCATCCAGTGGGGCAGCGATTGCCCACCCAACCTGCATTCCCGCCTGCCGTGTCCAGCCGCACTCAGGTCCATCGCAAAGGTTCAGGGGACATCCTCCAAGGCAACCTTCCAGGGGCTATCTGGACTGCTTTTAAACCGGCTGCTGGGTCACCACTGAGCTTGGTGGCGACAGGCCCCTGGCCCCCGCTCGGCCCTTGCCGGCCAGTGCGGAGAGCGTTTCACGCTGGGCAGGCCTTAATTGGCCCACCAGCGTGAAATTGCGGTCAGAACCTAATCGCGGGCTGCGGTCTGTTTCGTGACTGTTCCAGGGCCCGCCTGCCCAACGTAAGGAAAATCCTGCCCCATGTGTGCATCAAGCTCTATAACTAAAGAAGAACTCCCTCTAGAGGTTCCCCACACTGAAAACTGATTGATTAACACAGATCATGTGATCTTACAACACAGGATTATTCTTAATGCTACAGTCCTACGTTTATCAAAATTATAATTACTACAGGCATATACTGTGCGAAGCTCATATTCTAACCCATCTGCTAGTTGCAGCTCCATTTTGGCAAGTGTGTATGTACCTCTCTCGATAGCAAGGTTTTGCAGCATGTAACATGCAACAATTATTGAATCCACATACGCCAGGTCAACCTAAAAGATTCATCAGGGCAGTCCATACATCAGAGATACTGTTGGACATTGTAGTACATTTGTGCCTGCTGCTCATGTACCATTGTACTTGTGAAGTCTGTGAGGTTCTGCCATGGTTAGAGTGGGAAGCCCATGTTTCCAGTGAGCTAGGCTTGCATTCTGTCTCCCCTCTTGAACAGCGGAAGAACCTTTGATCTGAATATCCTGAGCATTCCCAGAAAATGAGTTTGCTTTGTTAAATGAATGGTGATGGAGTGCGGTTAATGGTATGCAGGAAATTCTGTATGATTGGAATCTGCCTCTGCAGCCAACAATGGATGTTGCTATTTAAATTGTTTGTGCTGAAGCTTGATGCATGTGGACACTTGATACCTTATAGAAAGAGAGGTGAAATGCTGGTTGATCTGCATGATATTTCCTGCTGGTGTGCAGAAGCATCGGTAAATGTAGAAATTGGATGTGGTGGTTGCTTTAACTTGCCTTGAGAGAGCTGTCCGAGTGTTGCTGTGTAACCTTAACGTCTGATTCCAAGACCTGATAAGTTTGAGCGCGAATGCCTATCAAATAGCTGCTTTTAAATGTCTCATCCTTCAGTTGGATGTAGGTGGATGATGTGTCATCAAGCTGATGCAGCAAGTCAAGTGCATTTACCTGTTATCTCCTCAACACTGCTGGGCTGCAGTCATGACACTGCTTCTTCTCCAAAATATCCACCAAGGATAGCTTTCATCTGGCACCAATGCTGCAGCATTCACTTGACAAGTGTCTTCAGCTCTGTTCACCACTGGAACACTAATGGATCTCTTTGGTGCTTTAACACAATGGGCACTGTACATTAATGCGTATTAGGAATATATATTTCCAAGAGCAAGTTTAGGCACTTAAATGTGGTGCGAGAATAAAGTGAAATCTGAGCCGATTTGCTTATTCAATTTTAATTCCTGCCTACAAGCCGGTTAACAACAACTTGCACTTATATACTGCCTCTAATGTAATAAAACATCCCAAGGCTCTTCACAGGACTGATTGTGATACACATTTTGACACTGAGTCACATAAGGAGAAGGACAAGTGTTGTCAATAGGATCCAAGCTGGTTGGTGAAGCCGAATAAAAGGCACAGAGCTTTTCTTTATTGAGCATTTATTGACTTATTCAGTCACAGCTCTCCTCCCAACTCAACCCAGTGTCCCAACTATCCCCTATTTATTGACTCTTTTTTAGAAAAACAAAACTCAATAAATTAAATAAAAATTAATAAATGAGGGATGGTGGAACACTATAACAAGGGATCAAAATTTTCAAGACGAACCTTACAAAAGCAAATCAAAATGTATTTCTAGAGGTGATGATGCAACCCAGCCCCGGCGGTGTCCAAACATTGAGGAGCAGCACCTTCAAATAACAAAAGAGGGGCTGTAGCCCCTGGCAATCTATGTGTATGTGGAACCCAGACTCCCCTTGGCCGCAGAAAGCACAAGCAGTCTGAACACCTATTGCATGGCACTGCTGCAAGCAAAACCCTCCATGCCTTGTTCCTGATGGAAAGAGGGAGGACTCCCATGTAGAGAGCCCTGAACTGGAGGCCTCCCCCATTGGCAGGCAGCAGGTCAGAGTGCCACGGCATGTCCCAATGGTGAAGGAAGGCAAGGCAATGGAGTGTGTGCAGTAGTAGGTCAAGCCTCCTGCGCCTGGCATTCCCAGGTGATCTCCCATCAAAGTACTAACCAGGCCTGAGTCTGCTTAGTTTCTGGGATCAGAAAAGATCAGTCGTTTACAGACTAGTATGGCTGTAGGATACCCCCTATTGATATTATTTTAAGAAACAAAATCAACAAATAAAACTAAAATTCAATAAGGGGTCACAACCTCTGGTGGGGCACTATACTTAACACAAAAGTGTGAAAGGAAATTTACAAAATTAAATCAAAATGTCTCCTCTATTTATATGTTCTCAAAGACTATTAATACCCATCACCTGTTTCTCTTCACCTTAATTGACATGAAAGACTATAATAATGTATTTAGCAAGGGATTAACAGGTGTGAGGTATGTTTTAAGGAGTTTCTTGAGCAGGAGAGAGAGATAGCGAGGTGGGTGATTTCGAGATCGAATCCAGAGTTTAGAGCAGTGCTGCTGATGGCATGGCCACCAATGGTGGGATGATTGAAATTGGGATGCACGAGAATGAACAAAGAAGTGAAAGCAGCACCACTGGCATTGTACGTTAATATGTATTAGAAATATGCATTTCCAAGAGCAAGTTTAGGCACTTAAGCAAAGTTGTGGTAAAGCCCCTTGAATGTTTACGCAGCGAATTATTATATATTAATGCAACATAAGCCTCTGAATTAGATCCAAGGCAAATTAAATCTCCAGAAGCTTAGAAAGAACAAATACGGTTTTTTTGCAAGATCCAAAATGAAATGTGCAAGCTAGTCCTTTGGTTAAAGGTTGGATTGTGCCTGTAACAGGATGTTCTGGAATCTGAAGAAATCAAAATATTTTAACAGTGTGGTGAATTTTTTTAAACACTTCTGGCGATTGAAGAAATTTTAATGATTCTGCGTAATTCATAATTTAAATTTACACTGAAGTTGTGGCCCTGCATTTTCCAGACTTAGTTGTGAAAAAAGCCTGCAATGAAATACTAAATAAATCAAATAAAACATGAAAGTTAAAAACATGCAGAATTTTTAACAATAATACCAATGGAATGTCTGTTTTCTTTCAGAGGAAAGATTCCACAAAATATCAAAGATGTTGCAACAATACAAACTCCACAGTGAAAATTACTGTTTAATCCGAACCTTACACTTCTGTGTATTTCAAAAGATAAAAGTAAACTTGATTGATAACCCATTAATCTAAACAGAAAATAAGAAACTTATAGGGATGGAAGAGAAAATGGATCTAGGGATACAGGTGAAGAGTATATTAAGAGAAGCATTACTGGTTAACAAAGTGATAAAAATGCTAATAAATTATTTGATTTTCTATCTTTTTTAAATTCACTTATGGGATGTAGGCCTGGCTGGCTAGGCCAGCATTTATTGCCCCTTCCTAATTTCCCTTGAGAAGGTGGTAGTTAGCTGCCTCCTTGAACAGCTGCGGTCCATGTGGTATACATACACCCACAGTGCTGTTAGGGAAGTTCCAGGAATTTGACCCAGTAACAGTGAAGGAATGGCAATATATTTCCAAGTCAGGATGGTGAGTGGTTTGAAGGGGAACTTCTAGGTGGTGGTGTTCTCATGGATCTGCTGCCTTTGTCCTTCTAGATGGTAGTGTTCGTGGGTTTGGAAGGTGCTGTCTAAGTAGCCTTGGTGAGTTTCTGCTGTACATCTTGTAGATGGTACACACTGCTGCCAGTGTCCCAGGTGTATAGAATTCAAAAGTAGTGAAGTTATGTTACACTTGTATAGGACCCTGGTCAGGCTGCACCTGGGATACTGTGCACATTTCTGGTCTCTATGCTACAAAAAGGGCAAAGGAGCAATGGAGAAAATACAAAAAAAATTACAAAGTGGATACCAGAACTAAGAAATTACAGCTATTGGTAATGATTGAGTAGGCGATAACAGGTGAAAAGGAAAATTTTGCAGGCCAACGCAGGAAACAAGTAGGGGAGTGGCACTCGGTGATTGCTCTGTCAGAGGGCCAGCACAGGGATGATGGACTGAATGGCCTCCTTCTGTGCTGTAAGCAGTCTATGATTCTAGGTTTAGACCTTTTTTATTTAGGAAGTTCAGACTTAAAGCTGACCTTTTGGAGGTCCTTTTGATAATTCATTGGTTGGACAGGGTAGATGTGGGGAGAGTTTTTAAATTTTGGGAGAATCCAAAACTAGCATCCATATTTCATGTTAATAGATCCAATAAGGAAATAAAAAGGATCTTCTTACTCATGGAATGGTTAGAATGTGGAACTGGCTACCAAAGGAAGTGTTTGAGGCAAATAGCTTAGATGCTGTCAAACAGAAACTAGATAAATACATGAGAGCCATAGAGTCATTGAGGTCTACAGCACGGAAAAGGCCCTTCAGCCCATCGAGCCTGCGCCAGTCAAACAAGTGCCTAATTATTTTAATCCCATTTTCCAGCACTAGACCCATAGCCTTGTATGCCATGGTATCACAAGTACACATCCAAATACTTCTTAAATGTTATGAGGGTTTCTGCCTCTACCACCCTTTCAGGCAGTGAGTTTCAGATTCCCACCACTCTCTGGGTGAAAAAATGCTTCCTCACATCCCCCCTAAACCTCTTGCCTCTTACCTTAAATATATGCCCCCGGTTATTGATCCCTCCACCAAGGGGAAAAGTTCCTTCCTGTCTACCCTATCTATGCCCCTCATAATTTTATACACCTCAATCTCCTCTGCTCCAGGGAAAATAAACCCAGTCTATCCAATCTCTCTCATAACTAATATTCTCCAGCCCAGGCAACATCCTGGGAAATCTCCTCTGCACTCTCTCTAGTGCAATCACATCCTTCCTATAATGTTGATTCCAGGAATACAATATTCTAGCTGTGGCCTAACCAGCATTTTTTACACTTCCAGCATAACCTCCGTGTCCTTATATTCTATGCCTCGGCTAATAAAGGCAAGTATCCCATATGTCTTCTTAACCATTTTATCTACCTGTCCCGCTACCTTAAGGGACTGGTGGACATGCACACCAAGGTTCCTCTGATCCTCGATACTTCCCAGTGTTCTATCATTCATCGTGTATTCCCGTGCCTTTTTTGTCCTGCCCAAGTGTATCACCTCACACATATCCGGATTAAATTCCATTTGACACTGAGCAGCCCGTCTATATCGTTCTGTAATCTAAGGCTATCCTCCTCACTACTTACCACGCCGCCATGAGACGGAAGGGAATAGAAAGGTATGTTGAAATGCTGAGATGAAATAGAGAGAATATAAGTAGATTTGTGTGGAATATATATAGCATCACTGGTGGATTGGGCTAAATGACCTGTTCCTGTTCTGGATTTTATATGTAATTCTATGTAAACATTCATTCTCTTGATCATTGGCATAATATGGCTGCAGCGGTTGCTATCTATAGGGTGCATTGCAGCAATTCACCAAGGCTCCTTTGGTAGCTCTCACCACTTCGTCCATGGCACAATGGAGGCATTTCCAGGAAGAGGGGAATAGCTGCCATAGGAGTAGGAAAGGCATCAGGCTGCAATGATGTGCCTTCTGCTTGGGGTTACATGAACATTGAGAATTACAGTTTGCAAATAATTAAAATTTTCAATTGCCAGGCAGCTTCGAGCTCCCTGTGTGAGGCTGCCTCCAAAAGCATTCCTGGGTTCCTGACAAAGCAGGTGGCCCACGTGACACCGGGAAACTTGCCTCCATCTATGAAAGTGGTTGTTAATTGAGGTCTTAACTGTCTTCATTGCCTATTTGTCTCCTCTGGGCGTGCAGCCAATGCCACCCACAACCCATCCCTGAGTCTATCAGTCAAAGGCAGGAACACATTGGTGGGCTGACTTGACACCCTGTGTTCTAACTTTCCACTTTGCCCCCAGCCCCCCTTGTCTATGAGAGCTAGGAAAATTCTGTCCAAAGTTTCAATAACAGACTGAAATGAAAATTATTTCTTGAAAACAACAGGTATAGGGAGGAGCAGGAATTAAATGATTAATATCCACCATTTAAATTTATGACATGACTGTCGTTACCAGCTCGTTCTTTTATATATATTTAAATAAAACAAAGGAGCTGTTTTGGATGTTACAGGGAGATTTGAATTAAATAATACCATGTGTCATATGAGAACTAAATGTTACTGATTTCACTGTTTTGACAGCTGTGTGGTTTTCTTGGCTTTTATTTTTTTTTGTGAGGCCTCACTCAGATGTCTCTGGCTGTCTAGTGCTGTGCTTGTAATTACTTTGGATAAAATCCATGATATCGCACCTACATCAATGACACTTAGTAAAATTTCAGATTAATAGAAACAAACTTGTGAACAATTTTTAGAAATTTCTTGTCTTCTGCAAAGTTTCTATATATGGATAAGTCATCATACATTTTAACAATTCTAAAAGATATAACCACTTCCACCTCCCTCAGGTATCTCTCATCTCTGGGAACGCTGACTCTTACTGGTGTCTGGATCCATTGGAGCTGGCAGTTTGATAATCCAAATGGTTCGATTTCAAGTATAAGTCTAAGTAATAAACGTTGGGAGCTATTTAACTGTTTCAGGTTTCACGTTGAGCATGGCCCTGTCGCCATGTGATTCCACATGTGTACTTTCCAATCAAAAGTGGGGTTTGTTACCCAATTCATGCCATCCTCTACTCTCAGTCCTAGACTGCTCAGGTCAATTGTAATATCCCTCCCACTCTCCTCGTTGAGATCAGCTTGAATGCACAATAATGAGTGGCAGAAGCTAGGTGCCCTGTTTCAGTTGTGGATCAATGGTAAAATGAATGCTTCTAACTTAGAAAGTTATGAATTCAATTTCCAACACAGAGACTTGAACACAGGACCTCCGTTAACATATCACTGTAATACTGAGGGAGTGCTATAATGTTGTAGGTATTGTCTCCAGATGAGATAGTAAACATTTTGCCTTTATGGGTGGATGTGAAATATCCCATGGCACTATTTGAAGAAGAGCAGGGGTTTGCAAAGGTACATAGGAAATAGGAGCTTGAGTAGGCCATTCGGCCCCTCGAGCTGCTCTGCAATTTAACTAGATCATGGCTGATCTTCTACTCAATGCCATTTTCCCACAGTATCCCTATATCTCTTGATATCTTTAATTTCTATCGATCTTTGTCTAAATTTACTCAATGACTGAGTCCTCTCAAGCCTTGTAAAAATGTTGTATGCTTCAATGAGATCACATCTCATTCTTCTAAACCCTAGAGAATATAGTCCCAGTCTCCTCAATCTCTCCTCATAGGACAATCCAGCCACCCTAGGGTTCCATCTGGTTAACCTTCGTTGCACTCCCTCTATGGCAAATATATACCTCCTTAGGTAAGGAGACCAAAACTGTACACAATAACCCAGATGTGGCCTCACCAAGGCTGTGTACAATTACAGCAAGGCATCTTTACCCCTGCACTTAAATCGTCTTGCAATAAAGGCCAACGTACCATTTGTATTCCTAATTTCTTGCTGCACCTGCATGGTAGCTTTCAGTGGCTTATGAACAAGTACGCCCATGTTCCTTCAGACATCAAGACTTCCTAATCTCCCACCATTCAAGAAATACTTTGCATTTCTATTTTTCTTACGTAAGTGGATAACTTCACATTTTTTCACATCATATTCCTGCCCACTCACTTAGCCTGTCTAAATCCCCTTGAAGCCTCTTTGCATCCTCTCACAACTCATTTTCCCACCTAATTGTCATCAGCACACCTGGAAAGATTACATTTGGTCTGCACATCCAAATCATTGACCCAGGCTGCGAGTAGCTGGGGCTCCAAACACTGATCCCTGTGGTACATCCAATAGTCACAGCGTTCTCCCTGAGAGTTCTTCCTGGTGTTCTGATCAATATTTACCACATTACTGACGTCAGATGATTTGGTTGTTATTGCATCGATGTTCATGGGAGTGTTACCTATGAGAATTGGCTGCCTCGCTTATTACAGCTGCGACTGCACTTCGGTGGCTGTAAAGTGTTCTGGAACTTCCTGAGGCTTTGAAAGGAGCCATATAAATGCAAGTCTTTCTTCTAGTTATTCTCTAAAAGTTACAATAACTTCTACATAGTGTGTGGAATTTTCCATGCTCGTTGGTTGGCAGTGGCCGCAATATGAGTGGGCACCATGGCGAGAAGGCCAAAAATCAGTTTCATGACTTTGTGAAACCAGTTTGCAATCATCTGCTCTGTCCATCAATGGCGAGCCGCATTTCCCACTGTCAGATGTTGGGAGCTTCATTATAAGCCCAGCTCGCCGGAATCATCCTCCCACATTGGGTTATCCAAGCACGTTGGCGTGATTGCTGCTGATGTATTTCACAACAGCTCATAAGCGACGTGCACCTGGCGAGCTGCACTTCGCTTGGGACTTCGATGTTTGTTTGCCTATTTTGCTTCAGTCAGCACTCACCATCATCGGAGCCAAACTTCACAGAGAGCACCACATCGCTTTTAAAGGGTCTCACAGGTGGGCCTCTATCTACCGGACCAGCCATAATGCGTGGGTGGCTTTTCAGTGGCTGCAGGGCTAGGGCTAGCTTTGTGAAGGGGGAGAAGTGTCCTCAGTCAAGGGAAGAGACTGCAGGGTGAGGTCTGTACTGGGGAAATGGGGTATACCAGTGTGTGTGTGGGGGCACAGGTCGACCTGTGCAAATAACTTCAAGGTAAGTGCTGAGGAGGCAGTGTCCAGAGAAAATGAGGCCAGATGGAGATGTGAGGGTGTGTATGAGAGAGTGGGTGGTGATGTCCCGTGAGCTGGTAGTGAGTGAGATGCCAGTGAATGTGTGTTGGGTTTGAGTGTGTGAGTTTAGAATGTTGAGATGGCTGCCTTACCCTGGTGGCGCAGATGAGATCATTCATCCTCTATCTGCATTGGATGGCCAACCTCTTCTGTGCAGCATTGGCACCGATCACCACTGGCATCACCTACCGAGCCGGAATGGTAATGTTGCTGCCCCTCCTGTGGCCAGAGCAGGGGTAGAGGACATTACGGCTTTCAAAAGGCACTCGAGAGGCGTGTCACTAAGTCTGGGGGCTGCAGTCTTCTTGCCTTTTGGGGCCATGTCTTCTTTGTAGCAGTCCTGGGCTGTAAGCACTGAGAGGCATGCGCCCGGCTACACTTTAAATGTGGCGCCCAGCATGATGAAGTGACGAGGTGACAGGGCAGCGGGTGAACCAGACCCTGCCCGCCATCAAAACAGTGTATTTCCTGGGAATGCATGAGTAATAAGGCGGGATTGGGATGATACGGCATGAGAAGTGACTGGCGGGTAAAACGTTCTTTTTTCCACCTGCTACCACACTTAGTGCAAACCTGGGACGATTCCATCCAGTGTTTGAATTGATATTAACAATATAGCGTAATTTTCAGCCCTTAGTTCTTTAGAAAATAAACACAATCATGTTGGAATTGGTTGGCAGGTGAAGCAGTGAAAGAAATGATTCTTTAGTCTGTTAATTATATTTTGCTGCACTCTCTCTGTATGCCTGATGACTGAAACAGCTTTCTTTTCCAGTGTATATCAATACATACTTGGTAGCAGAGTGGGGAGTGGGGAGACATAATAGGTGCAATTATAAATTTTTCAAAGATTTATATGAATAACATACATGGTTATTTGATGTTAAAATGGCAGCTTGAGCTTGTGTTTTATCGTCCAAAGTGCTTGTCTTCTTCCATCATGGGTTGCGCTCGGTAGGTGGCGATTTATGCCTGGTTCAGTGGCTCCAAACCACACACAGATGTTTGTTGAGGATTAAGCATTCAGAGGCAAAGCTAATCCATCTCTGACATAAACACAGCTGCCACCGTGTTCATGCAGCTTCGCACAATGTTAAAACAGAGTAAAAGTGTAAAGAATAAATTTCCTTAACGTCCTTTTCGAAAGTAAGTGCAAATAAATTTTTTTCTCTAATGTTTGGCCATAAATGTAACAATCTCCCTTGATATTAATACTTTGATCAAACATCTTTTCCTTTGCTGATTGTATAAATGTGAAAATGTGAAAATTTAAAGTCATTACAATATCTCTTAAGGCTCTGCATCAGTTGTTAAGAATGTAAAGTTCCAGGTCAGCCAACCAGGAGAGGTTTTAAAACAGGAAACTGACGAAAATCCAAGCCATTAATGTGGCAAAATGAATGTTAACTTGATCAAAATTCTATAGGTTAGGTGGCAGCCCCTCTTAAAATGAGTTTAAAGATAAAGAACTTAAAACAATTTTAATTATCATTGGCTGCTGTTTGACAAACACATACAGCACACACAGTAAGCCCCACATTTGTTAATCATATTTATAGTGTTCCATGTCATGTATAAAATGGCTATTGCCCAAATCCTTTATTTACATACAATGACATTGCAGGCCTCATGAGTATTACAAGCCATAGTATACAAAGGTATTTATCCAAACACGCAGAAAGTGGAAATTCAAGTTCCATTTCCCTAACCCCCAGGTTTCTCCCATTCTCCTGAACATTTTTGAAATTCTGCAGACGGCAGCAGTTTTCCAACATCTGACCCATGTGTCCATCCTTCATGTTTAGGCATAGATTTGGGTAAGCTATTCAACCGCGAAGGATGCATCATCTAAGCTCAATCCAGATCTTGTCTGACATTGACATGCGTCAATATTTCAGCAGCTGTCACTGGCGATTAATTGGGAATGGGAATGCAGGCGGACTTTTTTTCCCCTTTTCCTGACCCAGGAATGTTGATTATAGTGCTCAACTGCAGCCCTGGCTGAGGTCAACTAACCCAGCAGAGACTAAGAGGGGAATTGTCCCAAGTTTGCGCAAAGTATGGTAGCTGGCAGGAAAAGGAAGTTTTACCTGTCAGTCGCACTGGAGAATTTTCATGCTGTATCATCCCATTCCTGGTATGTCCTGCCTCATTAATAGCGCATTCCCGGGAAACACGCTGGGCCACTGGTGGGGAGGTCTCTGATTCACCCGCCCCGCCATCACCTCAGGCCTTCAGAAATCTGGGTGCCATATTTAAAGGGTGCCCCTGCACCGAGCTAGCACTCTCTAAAGCATTGGAAGCAGCTTTCGAGTCATGGCTGCCAAAGGGAGGAAACATGTTGCGCCCAATTTAGCAATGTCTCCCTCAGGCACCTACTGACACTGTGGAGGCCCACCATGAAGTCTTCTATCCCAGCCCTGGGCCAGGACCAGCAAGCCAGGTCACCAATCCAGCATGGGAGGTGATGGCAGTGGTGGTCAGCGCCAATGCCCTGCAAAGCGGATTGCTACCTAATGCCGAAACAGGATGAATGATCTCCTCCGTTCTGCCAGGTTAAGTCACTTTTCTCATCACTCTCAGCTCACATGCTCACAAGCCCATCATACACCCACAGTACTGCCAGTTCAAGGGACATCATCATTCACTCTCTCACACGTACCTTCACCTGCCCTATGGATCGCGTCCTCATCTTGTCCACAGCACCACTCACCACCAACACGTGTGAGTCATCCTCCTCATGTGGCCTGGCAGGCATCCTGCTTACATTCTTTCCATCTGTACTTATGCAAGACAAGCTGGTACACAGCAAATGGGAGAGGCTGCAGACAGGCGGCGGAATGCCTGACATCAAGGTCCTCACAGACTTTGAGAATAGAGTCACCCAACTGAAGGCTGTGGTGACGGTGAGGCCAGTGGTGTTCAACCAACTGAGGATCCAGCACTGCAACATCCATCACACAGCCATGCTGTGCATCACTTTCCCTGTTCTGCAGTCCCCTGCCACGCACTAATCATCTCCCCTTGCTTTTGCAGGCACATCTGGGAAGCAGCCAAGGGAGTCCACGGGCCAGGTCCTCAACTCAAGCCCGAAGACATCACGGAAGAAGAATCTGATGAAACCCTAATTGAAAACCAGTCACAGAGCTAACCCACACCCTCCACCAGTGCAGAGACACACACCTCAGTGGGACTTAGCTCTAGAGAAGCCCTGGGATCACAATCTGGTGGGCACATTGCATTGTCTGATCCACTGCAGGCAGAGGCAGGGACTTCACAGGTTTCCGACACTCAGAGGACTGCTGGAGGCCAGAAATCTGCTGAGTCCAAGTTAGATGAGGAGCCTCTGGACTTGATCATACCTCAGTTGCAGGAGCTGCAAAGGCAAGCTCTAGAACATCAGGACAAGATGACTGCTGAGCTCCTCAGAATGCAAGGCACGATAAAGGAGTTCGTCTGCCTTCAGTCTGAGGTGATAGCGCCGGCATGCCTATGCACTGAAGCCAACGCTGGTAGAATGGCAGCTGCCATGGAGATCTTGGTCCAGGACATTGGACCTGCACTGCTGCGCAGATAATACACAATCACTGATGCCATAATTGGCCTCCAACAGTGCCAAGGTGAGAGGGGTGCAGCGCAGCTCGATCTCAATCCAGTTTCCTCTTCTCCTCAAGGAATCAGCCAGGGGCCCTTGGGCACCCATAGGGAGGAGGATCAGCAGACACACACCCTGGGTCCATCCACCGAGGTGACTCCGGGAATGTCTGGCCCATCCGAATCCCCTCTTCCTGCGGCCTCAGCAGCCCCAGCTCCACAGGCCAAGGAGGGTGCAGCTGGCCCACAACAGGCCACCTCCAGGTATTAGCCCTCCAGAGGATGCCATCAAGGCCATCACAGGCAGGGTATTGCAGTCAGCAGGCTGCCTCCATCTCCATTGTGCTTGTTCGGGGGAGCAGCAAACATAGCGGCAGGACTAAGAAGGTTAAGAAGATGTGGTTACACAGCCTGGGGACGGGTGTTAATCGCTTGCACTTAATGTTCACTGTTGTAAATAAACTTCCAAGAATGTCTTCTTGTCTATGGCTCCTTGTTATGATCAGCAATGTTCATGTCACTCAGATGTGAAGCTTTGGTTCCTGCAAAACATAAAGGCAGGTGTCTCAGTCCAGGGCCTGTGCAGTGTGTAACCTTCAGACCAAAGTGATGGTCCAGCTTCACACTCACTGGATACATTAGTGATGCCTGCACCTTGATGGTGCTTGTTATTTCTGCCAGAATGTTTTGGGCAGGTGTCACCAAGTTCCGTCGTTATCTCTGTGCTCTCAACACCTTTGAGGTGGGGCTGGCCCCCCATCTCTTCAGCATCTGTGACCAGTAATGTTGTGCTCCTGAAGGGGTCAGGTGCTGAAGGCTGACAAAGGATTAGGTGCATTTATAGATCCATGGCTGTGTCTCCATGATATGACCCTGATCATGGAGCCAAGTGTGCTGCCCTCAGCCAGGCAGGAGTCAGGTATTCACAGAGGCAGTATGAAGATCTATGGAATATCCTCACTGTATGTCGTCATCATCCTCCCGGAATCTAGTGACGATTAGGGCCTCCATAACATAAGCCTGAGCACTGAGGGTATGTGCGCTGCCATCAGCCACATGGCAGTCAAACCTTCACAGATGCAAGGTGAGGATGGCAGGACTGTCCTCATTGCATCTCATCATCATCCTCCACGAATCTTGTGGCCATGAGGGCCTCCCGAGTTTGCCTGTCTTGTCCGGCCAGTGCGATGGCCTCCTTGCCGGCATCCTCGCCTTCGTGGACCTCATCACCATCCTTCCATTTGAAGTTCTCCTCATCGGAGGATATGTGCAGCTGCTCCATCCCCTCCTCAGCCAGGTCCTCCCCGCTTTGCAGTGCCAGGTTGTGGATCACCAGCAAGTGACAATGATGTGCAATACCTCTGGAGACTGTATTGCAGTGCTCTGCCAGACTTGTCATGTTCAAAATGCCTATAGTTTGCTCCATCAAAGTCTGGGTCATGGCATGAGCCTCATTGTACTATTGGTCTGCTGCAGTCTGAGGCTGCCGCATGGGCGTCATCAGCCATGTCCTCTGCAGGTAGCCTTTGTCTCTGAGGAGCCAACCCTGCAGCCTCTGTGAACCCTGGGGGATGTTAAGGATCAGAGACTTGCTACGATGTAAGAGTTGTGGACGCTCCCTTCGAATCGTGCACAGACCTGCAGAACATGGTTGTGATGGTTGCACACCAGCTGAACATTCAGCGAGTGGAAACCCTTGCGGTTGGCGTAGTTGACTGCTAGTTGCCACAGAGATTTAAGCACCATGTGAGTGCAGTTGATGGCATCCTGCACCTATGGGAAACCTGAGATCTGTGCAAATCCCAGCGCTCTTGCTTCCTGGCTTTCCTGATCATGGACAAAATGCACAAAGCTCTGTGTCTTTGCGAAGATGGCATCTATGACATCCTGGATACACTTGTATATGAAGTCTTGTGAGATCTTGCACAGGTCAGCTGTGGAGCCCTGGAAGGAGCCACTGGCGTAATAATTGAGTGCCGCAGTCACTTTTACGGCCTCTGGCAGTGGATGCCCTCCAAGTCCCTGTGGTGCCAAATCCTACAGCAAGTGGCAGATGTGGCCAACCAGTTCTCTAGACATGCACAGTCATCAGGGACACTGGTTCTTAGCCATCTGCAGGAATGACAGGCGCTGCCTATAGACCCTGTGTCTAGCGAGGTGCCTACAAGTGATGGCTCACTGTGGATCTTCAGCTGCGTGCACAACAGGCCCTGCCACCTCTTCATCTTTTTCTATGGTCTCTGTAAGCCACGAGGCATACCGCTAAATCACCAGGCTCCATGACCCTAATGTCCTCTTCCTGCAGAATCAATAAGAGAGATGCATGGGTTAGCATAGGCATACTAAGATCGGTTAAGTCAGAAGGTCCCTTCATGCATGCAGGAGAGTGCTGGCCACCACTTGGATAGTCAGTGAGTAGTGTGCTCATTGGCTGTCTGAGACCTCACCCACCTCTGCACTTCTCCTAAGAGGCAGCTTCAGCCCTGGACTGCATGCTGTGCTCTCAGCTCAGCACAGGCATTCTCCTAACCCACACTGTGAGGCTGAGCTGTTAGCTTGAACCATGATGGACATGGTCCAAACCTTAATAAAGACATTGCAACAGATTGTGAACGCCTCCACCAATGACTGCGCCATGGCTGCCTTTCACAAGGGGATTCTACAACTTGTCCAATTGGCCAATTGTTCTGCTACCCTCTAATGCACACATTAATTTGGAGTCTGCATCTGAGAGGTGGAAAACTCTGCAGGATTTGGTGGCACTTTCATGCTTTTGCATTGCCCCGCTGTGTTGAAACTGTGTTCAGAGGCCCGGCTCCAAGCATGCCAATGAATCTGCTACTGAATGGTCTCAGCTGTGGAAGAATGCTCACTTTTGACAACCTTTTCCAAGTGCGTGGCAGCTTCCCTCACTGCCCTTCAACCTGCCCTCAACATGTGTTTGAGTATTTCCTTCAGTCTGTGCTGTGCAAGGTTGTGCGCACTCAGCTCCGAGTTCCCCTTGAAGTCCAGTTTGCCAGGTGCATGTCTTTTAAAGGCAGTCATGGAAACCATTCTGAAGTCATGCTGACACGGGCTGTAAATTTGACTTGGCGGCGGGGGGTGGGGGTAGGGGATAATTTCAGTGAGCAGGGTTTATAATTAAATGCATATATTAAAACGACGTTCCCAGACAAGTGGCAGCGGGAAAATTCCAGTTTAGACCATGGACTTTGCTGGTCTGTAGGGCTGAGGAATACATTGGACAGAATTATTCAACCATGATGGAGTTCAGTGGTTGTGAACTTGTAATAGTTATAAATAAAATAGAGATATTTTTCCTTTAATGTTATCCTGTGCTTTGAAATGGCCACAGGTGTATCAACTGTCACTGTTGTAAAAATATCCTGAAATGAGCTTCATCTCCTTTCTAATGCTTTATGAATGCATTTGGCGTTCAGATCAGTGGGATCTGGAGTAAATCCAAATTCTCTCACAAGTGGGATATGAGTTTATAGTATCTGTGTAGTTCACCAATCAGCCGTGTATATTCACAAAGTACTCTGCAGAGGAAATAATCAGCAGAATTTATGTAGCCAGAATACAAGTGCTAAAATTGACCTGTCAGAAAGTGGGCAAAGCAATACTGTGAGCAATAGTAGACCAGCCTGCAAGTCATCTAATCCAAACAGAGTAGCTTTTAAATCTTTACATGTACTAGCTCTTTTGTTACCCAGGGAAGTAGAATCAGGTGTGTTTTCCTCATTAATACACCATGGTTTTATTTACCAATCCTCATTGATCGAGGAAGTTCTTCAGGTGTCTAGGACAAATATACATCTCATCAGCACTTTCCTTTTATTAATCAATCTGTTACAAACTTCTGATGATTTTCATCGACATGGAAAATTAATTGGCGAGATTCAGACCTATCCACTTACACTGAGTTAAAATCGAGCCGTTAACCCTGTTTCTATCTCCACAGAGGCTGCCATGTTTGCAGGCTTTTCTGCTTTTGTTACAAATTGCTGTTTCCATTGCTGAGATTCCTTTCCCTTCCCCAAAATCAGCTGGTTAAGCTGCAAGTGTGATGATCTCATATGCGGATCTGATTTGGAGTTACAGAGTCCAACAGGTAGAGTGAGGTGAATTAACATATGCAGCAAAAACAACGTGATCACTGAAACACCCCGAGGGTTAATGGCTTGTACCTTGATTGATGTTAATTCAGTTTCTTGTGCAGTCAGTCTCAGTAATTATTCCAGTTCTGTTTTCTGGTAAGAGAAAGTTAAGGATATAAAAAAATCCTACTGGATTTTCATATTTGGAAAAAATGACAATGATATGCTTTCTGGTGCTCTACAATATCAAAAACACAATGTAGGATGGGAATGCTTCGTACCTGTATTAAATGTATAATTCTGATGGAAAACCCAATATAGTTGGCACCAAAATGTCAGGTATAAAAAAAAGGAAACAATTTTATTTTAATGGTTACAATTTAAAACCGTGGATTAATTGTAAACTGCATTATGTACAGTTTCAACCATACACTTGTGATGTGAATGAAATCCAGATACAAAGTTAACACAAAAGCAAAGTACTGTGGATGCTGAAAATCTTACCCCTCTGGCAGTCGGGTTTTCTTTCTATTCAATGTGGGTGGGTCATGTTACTAGGGTGCATTCCTCCCCATCAGATTATCCACTCCACCCTACGTTATCTCCCCTCCCCTCAGATAACATGTAACACTCGGGCAATAAAAATGACAATCTGCCTCAACTGCAGGTTGCTCACAAGCTGCATTTATATTGTGCAAAACCCTGTATGCCCCTGGTATAAAGCCACACATGCAGAATACCGCTGACTTCACCTAAGTCACACTGGTTGACCACCAGAAGGAAAAAACAAAAAAATTGAAAAACAAAAGCAAAATACTGCAGATGCTGGAGATCTGAAATAAAAGCAGAAAAGGCTGGAAAAACTCAGCAGCTCTGGCAGCATCTGCAGAGCGAGGAACAGAGTTAATGGGCAGGATTTTCAAGTTGGCGAGCGGGCGCGTTGGGCCACTGCTCGTGATCAGCCCCCCGACCACGATTTCGCACTGGCTGGCCAATTAATAGCCAACCAGCAAGGAAGGCGCGCTAAAAAGCTCAGCAATGCTGGGGTGAGGGCAGGAGGAGGGCGAATGCTGGAGTCAGCACGGCCGTGGAGGAGTGCGCAATGAAAGCTTACTGAAGGCAGAGAGCTGCCTCAGGGAGCTGCAGAATTTTAAAAACAAAAATAAAGATCATGGGATTCTGAAAAAAATGTCCGCACATAGGACTCACTCACCTGAGCATATAGATAATAAAAATTCTGTCAAAGCATTTTTATTTTTCCTTTAATTAATCTTGGAATCCTCACCTGCCCGTGGATGAGGTTTCCTCAAAAATTCAAAGGCCGCCCGGCTGATTTGCCCACCCACCAACTGTTAAGGTTGGACGGGCAGCGAAAAATCGCTCTTAATTAATACATTAAAGGCCTTAATAGGCCTCTTAATTGTCAGTGGGCATGCTGCCAATTCCTTTGCACGCCCGCTGACTGAAATATCACACGCTATTTTACGCCTGATCGGGCCGGGCGTGAGCCCTCCCGCAGGACGTAAAATTCCTCCCAATGTTTCGAGTCCAATATGACTCATCTTTGGTACCTTGCAGAAACTTCTTCGGAGTTCTTGAGTGTTGTTGAAGCTGCATTCATCTAGGCAAGCAGAGAGTATTCCATCACATAACTGGTGAACTCGGATTCCGAAGCTGAGCCATATTGGACTCAAAATCTTAACTCTGTTTCTCTCTCTTACAGATGCTGCCAGACCTGCTGAGTTTTTCCAGCATTTTCTGTGTCTATTTTTTCATGAAACAATGACTTGGGGAAGTGGTGGGCGTGTTGGGGACGGGGGGAGGGGAGTTGGAGTATAGCCTAAAGACTATTTAGTCAGAGGAACAATAGATAAAAGAAGCCAGAGAATGGAATGGGGAATCAGGGAGGACAATGGATTTACAGCCATCACAATCACCACATGCAAAATGCATGTGGTAATTGATTACAGATAAATTCAGTGTTTGGAAAATCCACAGTTATAATAAAATTCTTGTTTGCTAATTCATTCTTTCACATCTTCATTTTGAGCCAGTCCTTTTGGGAGAATAAAATTGGCAGATGCCACAGTACAGATTCATTATTGTGGAGTATTTTGCCAAGTCAGTAATACACCATGACTCTCCTTTCCTCTCCATGATTGTTTTGTGCTGCCCTAGAAAACAGCGCAAACTACACACATCGGCTATTTATTTTGCGGAAGAATAGGCAGATATATAGACACATGTGTAAACAGAATGATCTCCAATTCCAATATGCCTCATTGCAATCAGTGATGTGTTTTGAACAGGGCAGCTGCCTCAGAACCAGACCATTGTTGCCTTCCCTTTCTTGCTGATTGTCTGCACTGTAGTGGTTATTCACTGAGATTTTTAGTATTTTCAAGTTTTCCAAGGATAACACGGAGCATCAGTTTCATCTCAGATCCCTTCTGGAGTACTGCTGAAGCTGATTTTACTAAGTCCTGAGAAATTCAACCACCTCTCATCAGCTGTGGTACTTTGCCTCAGCAACCGTTTCCCCAGTGCAGGACCCAGAATCATTGAATATTCAAGCATATAAATAAATGGATTATTTGGCCCGTCAAGTTTGTGTCAGTCTTTTTTCCTGCATGAATCACCTATCAACCTTGGCTCAATGCCAGCACTCTTGCCTTCAGGACAGTAGGTCTTGGGGTTAAGCCCCACTCCAGAGACTTGAGCAAATAATCTTGGTTAACACACCAATGCATTACTGAGGGAGTGCTGCACGGTTGGAATGCCATTTCTGGAATGAGATGTTAAACTGAGAATTTGCCTGCCCTCGCAGAGTTATAAAAGATCGCATGGCACAATTTGAAGTAGAGTTGGGGAGATTCCTCAGTGCCTTGGCAAACGTTCACCTCTCTACTAAACAAATTAACTGACTATTTATCTCACTGCTGTTTGTGGGTCCTCACAATATGTAAACTGGCTGCTGCATTTCTCTAAATTAGGACAGGAATCCCACCCAACACCACCCCCCACCCCCCCCCCCCCCCCCCCCACCCCCCCCACCCCCTCCTCCACCACCACCACCATCACCGCAACCACCACCACCCTGGTAGAAAGGTTAGTCATAAATCGACCGACTTTAAAAAAAGTTGCCCCACGGCAATATTACATTGTGGGTGGCCTTAACAAGCTCAGTGTGGGACTTCCACCCCTCAGGGCAGGAATTCCCGCCCTTGAGAGCTCATGGCCACCCTGATTGGCAGGCAGCTCTTGCAGCCCAGCGGCACCAGAACTCAATAGTGGGTGCTCCTGGGACGGCAAGCAATCAAACAAAAAAGATAACATGGGCACCAGGCTAAGGTAACTCTTGGAGTTTTGGGCGGGGAGAGATTGGGCACCCCATGGGGAGGTGAGAAGGGGTTGGGGTATCAGGTTTTGGAGGCAGAGTGGATGGGTAGGTGGATACAAAGGGAGTACCATCTTGGGTTGGAAGAGAGCCCCTGATGCACACAGGGCACCCCCCAAAGGAGGTATTCCCATACTTTCTGTTTTTTTCACCAGAGTTGGCGAAAAGGTAGACTGCCCTCTCTTGCCCGCCGTCCAACCATATTATGGTGGCAGAGGCAGAATTAGACCCTTAATTTCCCTTAATTGGGCAATTAAGGCTCTCAATAGGTCTAACAGCAGGCGGGCTAGCCCACCCACTGTATTATAGGGAGCAGGTCAGGGATGTGCGGGAAGGCGGTTGGATAGCTACATATTCTACTTGCCCCCTTCTAAGAACGTGCCCAGCGGAGGGCTGTAAAATTTAGCCCCAAATGTTCATTGGCTGTAAATTGTTTTCAGCTGCCATGAAAAGTGCTATACAAATACTTAGTTGTTGCTTTGTGTACAGTATTTCATTTTCCTGCACATTTTGCACAGTTTTTACTATGCCTCTTTTTCAAGCAACTGTCCAATTCTCTTTTAATAGAATTTAAAACTCTTCAATGAAATTGTCATGTACCATGCACTATTAAAATGAGGGAACGTATATCAAATGAGTGTGAATGGAGCCAAATGTAATTCAAGAATGATGAGGTAAATCTGTAAACTATTAGATCTTGCAGGAAAACAATTAAGACTTGGGCCTGGATTTTGGTGTAGGCTCGGCAAATACAACCTGTGCACTTTTGCAGCTACTGAACTGAAAACCTGACCCACGTATGACTTTGCCTGGGAGTTTTGTTTTTGCACACCAGGTTTGTGCAGTTTGAGATGCAATGGAGAGTGGGTGCAGAGGTGGGCTTGTTAGAAAGGCTGCCTCTATTCAACAGCACAGCTAGCTCTCAGCATCATTTAACGGCCCCTTAAACCTCATCCCTCACCCCCTCATACCTCACCCACTCCCATGCCATGCCCATACCGCCTCAGGTCCCACATGCCTCCTCCTTACCCTCTCAGATCATTATTGTCACCTCCTTGCCCATCAGATCCCTTATGCCCCTGAGATCATCCATGCCACCATGCTCACTCAGAATCCCCATACCACCCCATTCCCCTTCAGATCCTGCATGCAACATCCATTCACCCCATATATCCACCCGAGCCACTCACCCACTACGTACAGTTCTCAAGAGCCATGCATAGCAATGGGAATTATTTTAAATGCAGGTGTAAAAAGATTAAACCTGTGACAAGGTAATAAAACTATCATTCAAAGGTCTGTCATTGCTACTGCTAAAAAAAGTTTGCCATTGGAAAACAAGGTAATCCTTTAAGTGACCATGACTTTGTGTAGACAAGCAACCATGTACTCTGAAACAACATCAAAGGCTGAATAATTTATCGTAGCATCATAACATTGTCAGTGATTCACCTGAACAGTTATGTCAACAGACTGAGCTGAGAGCTCCATAGTTTTTTGGAACTCAGCCAAGCATTCATAATAACCACAGCTATAAAAACAACTGCAAGAGCACAAAATTGAAAGAATAGGCGTTCTCTTCATTTTAAAGCAGATTTTACTGTCAATCAATGGAGGGGGCCAGGTGGTCAGATTTTTCTTACCTTTCAAAAGCAGATGATGTTTTTTTCACAGTCAGAGCTGCCTGAACATTTAAATTCCAGTGTCAAACACAACAAAGAGAGTTTACCAACACATTTTAATACATTTGTAATGCATTTTGGCACTTTATCCAATGGAAAAGGTACTGTAATACATGCCAATACTTATACAAAGGTGGCCAATGTAACAGTTAACTTAACTCTAAAAGACAATGCCCTATGATGAATCACTGCATGCACCTATGTTACAATACAGCATCTAATAGTGACATTTTGCACTTACCTTTCAGAATGTTCCAGACTCCTCAGCAGGCTTCCCCCAGTGCTCATGAATTCTCCAAGGATGTGCATTTTTTTAGGGTTTCCAAAATCAGCACCAGCACACAAAAATAGTATCTTTGAGGAAATACAATTTCCCTATGGTCCTCCCAATGGGGAGTACCACCTTAGAAGAGTTCCATGTGCACTTTGCACCCAAGGCCTTGCCAGCCTGTGAAAAGGCCACTCAAAAATAGCTTGGGGTTGGGAAGGCAGAGGAAAATTGTTTTTCTAGCAAAAATAAACTGAAATGTGTTTTCTAACCTGATTTGCACCTGCATTGGGAAACAAAAATCCCGTTCTGGCTGGATAATTGGTTAATTGAGAAATGATCATGGAGGCAAGTGCCAAATTGTGATAACACTACAAATAAAACTAATAATCATAATTCATGATGAAGTTCTGTACAATCATTGAAATAAATAAAAATGAAAATAAAATATAAAATAATAAAAGGATTGCGCAATTATGGTCATTTCAGCATAGAAATAATTACAAAAGTGCAAAATGGAGGTCTCCTTAATTTACAGAATAGAAATTAAAAGCCCACTACACTTTGCATTGATATTAAAGTCCATTGTTTGTATGTTGGCAGGTTATTAGGCTGAGTTAATTGAGTTCTCAACCGTTTACTTTGATTTGAGTTTTATAAAGTAGAGGATTGGGCTGTTTCACAGTCTACTCATTCTATATTTTATTTGTAGAATGGTGTCTTTTCTCCTTAGTTCCATCGTATATTTACATAGTGAATAAGTCAGTTTGAGATATGTGATAATGCTTGAGAATATGTAGCATGTGAAGCCTCCCATTTGCTCTCTTAAGCACCTCAAAACACAACCAGTAAGAAAGAAGACATTTATATAGCACCTTTCACTTCTAGACATCCCAAAGCACTTTGTAGCCAAGGAAGGAATTTTGAAGCACAAGTCTCTGTTGTAGGAAACACAGCAGCCAACTTACACAAAGTAAGCTCCCATGACCAGATAATCTGCTGTTTGAGTGATGTTGACTGAGGGATAAATATTGGCCATGGCATCAAGGGTAGCTGCTCTTCTTTAAAATAATGGCATGGGATTGTTCACAGCCATTCAAGAGGACAGATGAGTTTCAGTCTTGCATTCCATCTGCAAGATGGAACTTCCAGCAGTGCAGCACTTCTTCCAGATTGCACTGGAATAGATGACTTGCTCAAGTTCCAAGAGTGGGACTTAAACCCACAAGCTTCTCGTTCAGAACTGAGGGTTCTACCACTGAGCCATGATCGAAACCTATATGGTTGGTAGTACTTCCATAATGCCTTGACATTAAGCTGGGCCTGTTGAGTAAGTACAGGGGCAGTCCTTTTATGTGAATTACTATCATAATACTTTGGTAATAAATATATGCTCTTAAACTACCAAAATCTCTTTCAGTATATATAGCCCTGGCTTTGTAATTTTAAATTGTTACTAGGCTGTCATTATGTTACAAAACTAATATCTGTCAAATTGCTGCAAGCATCTAATATACACATTGAGTAGTACAAAAATAATACCACAACATAATCCTTGAGTGCATTTCCAGGATTATTTGTAAGGTCTACATAAAACCTTGCATTTTTATTCTAATTTCTAGACTAGCCTAGACAGACCACATGGAATCTACAGCACAGAAACAGACAGGTTCAAGCCTGTCACATCCAGTCAGATTGCCTCTTCCCACCCTGCCCTATATCCCTCTATTTTCTCACCTTAAATATGCAAATGTTATCTGCTTCACAGCTGTGGCTGTGAGTTCCACATTCTCATTGTTGCTATTGGTATCCTTCCATCTGCATAAGATGGTGGACATGCAGCAAATCAAATCCACTGGAGATGGGCGTATTTATGTGGTGCACTTTTGCTGATGGCGAAAGAGGCCAATCCATGAGGAACAGGTTCTGCCACAAGTGTCATACGTGAAATGGTTATCAGGTGTCGTTGTGGGTTGTTTTCGGTCCTGGCACCTGCTTCCACAGATCGTAATGGTACCACTGCACTGATTGTAATGTGGCACATGTTGGCCCACAAATTGCCAGCTAGTGTCTCCCAGATGTGAAAATGAATGATGAGGGCCTTCATGTCACACTTGCAAGCATCCTTGAAGCAGAACTTTGGGCACCCTTGAGGTTGTCTGGGTCCAGCCATCTCACAATACAAAAAATCTTTAGGTATGTATGTGACCATCTTTCAACTTGTGAACATGCCTGAGCCAGCGAAGTCGCCTCTGCTTGATGAGCGCCGACATACTTGGAACATTTGTCTTTGAGAGGACTGGTGCATTTGTGATTTTGTCCTTCCACAAAATGCCCAGAGTGTGCCACAAACAACGGGAGCAGCTTTCCCTACTTATGTATCGAGTTCTGCATCAAAAGACAGATTGTCTGTTCCCATGGACCCAAGGTAGAAGAAATTTGGTAATCACTGACAACGGGTGTTATTTATTGTGAACGGGGCAGAGATGAGACACCCTGTCACTTACAATAAGGGAGAACAAGTTACAGGTATGGGGATAGAACCCATGAGTCTTTATAGCTGAGTTTCCGTGTGAATGACTAACACAGTAAAATCAGCGTAGAGGAGTTCCTTAATCAAGGGCGTGTTATATTTTTGTCTTTGCTTTCAATCTGGACAGACTGTAGAGCTTGTCGTCTGACCTAGTATGCAGGTACATTCCTTGCATATCTGCAGGGAAGGAAAATGTCAGGAGCATGGAGAAGAAGATACCAAACAAAGTGGGTCTAGGACACAGCCTGTTTCACTCCATTCTTCACCCTGAAACTGTTGGAAGTGGTGCCATCAAACTGTACAGTGCAGTGCATGTTGTCATTAAAGGAGCGGATCATTCTCGCCATCTTCTGATCAAAGAAATTCCTCTTAAATTCTTTACTTGATCTGTTAATTAGAGGTTACCTGATATTTTCTGAAGTCAGCTGCAAGTGAAAATAATTTCTCCATGTTGACCCTATCGAAGCACCTTTAGGATTTTGAAAACCTCAATTAAATATCCTTGATCTATTTTCCAGAATAAAATGTCCCAGCCAGCTCCGAATGATTTTCAGTTTGAAAGCAATACTCTAGTATGGCTGTGAGAAAAAATATAATTTACAGCAATTTGAAATACCTTGCTCGCATTGAGAACCAAACATGATAGGCTATGCTTTGACTTCTGAATAGAATAGCATAAAACTTCTGCTGTTCAGTGAGGAATCCAGAAAGATGGCAGCAGAGAGCCAGAAAAAAATGTTCTGCCTTCAAGTACAAGGCTAAAAACGTATGTAACATATATTTAAACGGACATCAATCTTTGGACTGACTTGGAAGAGAGGAGATAAAAAGGATTTAAACTGTTATTTTGATAAAGAGCGGTACATGTAGTCAACTTCAGTTACAAAGTGGAGGAAGAATAATAGCCCTTTATATATTTGGAGGTAAGGCTTTCAACATAAGCAAGTTTAGAAAGCCAGGGCCTGAGACTGAGCTATGCAGACAAAAGGACCTCACCTCAATTCTGCCTTATTGTGTATTAGGTAATCTTAGCTAGCTCAGAAGTAGAGGCTCCATGATTGCCTCAGTTTCCCTAGGTTTGGAAGGTTGCAAGGGTGATATCAGCCAGGTTTCCTGTTCCTGCCTACTCTCCAACAACCCTATTTCAAAATTATATGTGGTGATGTTAAGAGAAGACAGAAATGAACTTGTCTGAGATGGTCCCCAGCCTCAGGCCCTGGCCAGTTGACACTTCCGCCCTGGCATTACACATTAAGGATAGGCCATTAGAGTCAGGTACCAGAAGGTGACTAATAGTCATAGAATCATGAGATAGATTTTTGTCTTCAGCTCCTGATCTGCTGGGGTTAATTTTTTTCTTTATTCATTCATGGGATGTGGGTGTCACTGCTTAGGCCAGCGTTTGTTACCCATATGTAATTGCCCTTGAGAAGGTGATGAGCTGCCTTCTTGAACAGTGGCAGTCCATGTAGTGTAGGTACACTCAAAGTGCTGTCAGAGGTGGAGTTGTAGGATTTTGACCCAGTGACAATGAAGGAACGGTGAAATATTTCCAAGTCAGGATGGTGAGTGGCTTGGAGGGGAACTTCCAGGTGGTGGTGTTCCCATGTGTCTGCTGCCCTTGTCCTTCTAGATGGCAGCGGTCATGGGCCTGGAAGGTGGTGTCTAAGGAGCCTTAGTGAGTTCCTGCAGTGCATCTTGTAGATTGTACACACTGCTGCTACTGAGCTTTGGTGGTGGAGGGAGTGAATATTTGTGGATGGGGTGCCAATTAAATGCCTGCTTTGTCCTGGATGGTGTCAAGCTTCTTGAGTGGTTTTGGTGCTGCACTCATCCAGGCAGAAGTTTGTGGAGATAAAAACAAAAAACTGCGGATGCTGGAAATCCAAAACAAAAACAGAATTACCTGGAAAAACTCAGCAGGTCTGGCAGCATCGACGGAGAAGAAAAAAGTTGACGTTTCGAGCACTCATGACCCTTCAACAGAACTGAGTGAATCTAAGGAGAGGGGTGAAATATAAGCTGGTTTAAGGTGGGGCGGGGGTGTTGGGTTGGGGGAGAGAAGTGGGGGGTGGTGGTGTGGTTGTAGAGACAAGCAAGCAGTGATAGGAGCAGATAATCAAAAGATGTCACAGACAAAAGAACAAAAGAACACGGAGGCGTTGAAGGTGGTTAAAATATCTAAATGAATGTGCTAATTAAGAATGGATGGTAGGCACTCAAGGAACAGCTCTAGTGGGGGTGGGGTGGAAAGGCTAGCAAGGCATAAAAGATTTAAAAATAATGGAAATAGGTGGGAAAAGAAAAATCTTTATAAATTATTGGAAAAAGCAAAAGGAAGGGGGTAGAAACAGAAAGGGGGTGGGGATGGAGGAGGGAGGTCAAGATCTAAAGTTGTTGAATTCAATATTCAGTCCGGAAGGCTGTAAAGTGCCTAGTCGGAAGATGAGGTGCTGCTCCTCCAGTGTGCGTTGGGCTTCACTGGAACAACGCAGCAAGCCAAGGACTGACATGTGGGCAAGAGAGCAGGGTGGAGTGTTAAAATGGCAAGCGACAGGGAGGTTTGGGTCATTCTTGCGGACAGCCCGCAGGTGTTCTGCAAAGCAGTCGCCTAGTTTACGATTGGTCTCTCCAATGTAGAGGAGACCACATTGGGAGCAACGAATGCAGTAGACTAAGTTGGGGGAAATGCAAGTGAAATGCTGCTTCACTTGAAAGGAGTGTTTGGGTCCTTGGACGGTGAGGAGAGAGGAAGTGAAGGGGCAGGTGTTGCATCTATTGCGTGGGCATGGGGAGGTGCCATAGGTGGGGGTTGAGGAGTAGGGGGTGAAGGAGGAGTGGACCAGGGTGTCCCAGAGGGAATGATCCCTATGGAATGCTGCTGGGGGGGGGTGAAGGGAAGATGTGTTTGGTGGTGGCATCATGCTGGAGTTGGCGGAAAGGCGGAGGATGATCCTTTGAATGCGGAGGCTGGTGGGGTGCTAAGTGAGGACAAGGGGGACCCTATCATGTTTCTGGGAGGGAGGAGAAGGTGTGAGGGCGGATGCGCGGGAGATGGGCCGGACACAGTTGAGGGCCCTGTGGATGGAAAACCTCGATTAAGGAAGAAGGAGGACATGTCAGAGGAACTGTTTTTGAAGGTAGCATCATCAGAACAGATGCGACAGAGGCGAAAGAACTGAGAGAATGGGATGGAATCCTTACAGGAAGCGGGGTGTGAGGAGCTGTAGTTGAGGTAGCTGTGGATGTCGGTAGGCTTGTAATGGATATTGGTGGACAGTCTATCACCAGAGATTGAGACAGAGAGGTCAAGGAAGGTAAGGGAAGTGTCAGAGATGGACCATGTGAAAATGATGGAGGGGTGGAGATTGGAAGCAAAATTAATAAATTTTTCCAAGTCCCGACGAGAGCATGAAGCGGCACCGAAGTAATCATCGATGTACCGGAGAAAGAGTTGTGGAAGGGGGCCGGAGTAGGACTGCAACAAGGAATGTTCCACATACCCCATAAAGAGACAGGCATAGCTGGGGCCCATGCGGGTACCCATAGCCACACCTTTTATTTGGAGGAAGTGAGAGGAGTTGAAGGAGAAATTGTTCAGTGTGAGAACAAGTTCAGCCAGATGGGGGAGAGTAGTGGTGGATGGGGATTGTTCGGGCCTCTGTTCGAGGAAGAAGCTAAGGGCCCTCAGACCATCCTGGTGGGGGATGGAGGTGTAGAGGGATTGGACGTCTATAATTTATATAGAGTTTTCTTTTCCCACCTATTTCCATTATTTTTAAATCTTTTATGCCCTGCTAGCCTTTCCACCCCACCCCCACTAGAGCTGTACCTTGAGTGCCCTACCATCCATTCTTAATTAGCACACTCATTTAGATATTATCACCAACTTCAACACCTCAGTGATCTTTTGTTCTTTTGTCTGCGACATCTTTTGATTATCTGTTCCTATCACTGCTTGCTTGTCTCTACAACCACACCACCACCCCCCCACTTCTCTCCCCCCACCCAAACGCCCCCTCCCCCCACCAACCCCCACCTTAAACCAGCTTATATTTCACCCCTCTCCTTAGATTCACTCAGTTCTGTTGAAGGGTCATGAGGACTCGAAACGTCAACTCTTTTCTTCTCCGCCGATGCTGCCAGACCTGTTGAGTTTTTCCAGGTAATTCTGTTTTAGAAGTTTGTGGAGCTCACTGGACACTTATTTCATTGAATTTGCGGACACAACACTCTGCATGCGTGCTTATGGGTAGAAAAGCGATCTGCTCCAGTCATTACATTTTAAGACCCGATAGTATGTAGCTACAAATCTAGAGTTAAAACTTATTATGGAAACACCCTGCAAGAACTCAAACAGGAAGGGCCTGATGGTCGAAATGTATTCATAAAATTGTACCAAGATGAATTGTTCCTTGTCAACTGAATAGGATCTCCTAAATAAAGTATAGATGGGCCAATGATCTCTGTTGGTGGCTGAGCAAGAGTCAGGTTTCTGGAATCATGAAAAGCAAGAATAAGTCGTCAGAAGCTTTGTAAGGCTGATTGTATAACCCGCTATAAAATCTTAATGAAGGCTGTCGGTTTAGCCTGACCTGGTCATAATCCATCGAAAAAACTGCTTATTATCTTTTTTCACTCATGTTTAAAAGATATAATAACCCTTCCAGGTTGTTTTTAAAGTAGCTATTTTTCAAAATATTAATGTCAAGGATTGTTTTATTCACTTTTTCCCCAGCATGGAATATGATAACTAATGATGAAATGTCAATATTTCTTGACAGTGTGACCATCCAACCACCACCCCGCCCCCCCACCCCACCAACAATCTATCCACTCCCACTTCTTAAGTTAGCAGATCATATTCCTGGAATTTATAGGTCAATATTTTTGAGCACCAAATTATTGAAATTTGACATTCTTACTCCATGGGTATTAGCCCCTCAGGCCTAAACTTCCCACAGAAAGTGCTTGGATTTTAAAACTACTGATAGTGGCATGGTCCAAGAAGAACAAATTCTAGCTCGTAACAAGTTTGAGTACATGATACAGTGAAGCCATTTCAATGGCTGCCCTGGATTTGAAGCAGGGAGAGGAGTTCTCGCAAGGGAAGCTAGGCAGGGGTGCTTGGACCTCCAGCATCCGACCTGCAGTCAGGTGAAGAACTATATCATGCAAGCAAGCTTCAACCACTTGGGCAAATGTGAAGCAACTTCTCTTCACTATCGACCATTCAGTAGGAGGGCCATCATCACCTACAGCAGGCTGACCTACAGACAAGATACAGCACGTGGAAAGTCCTACCTACTCTGCTGAATTCCTGTACAATATCGGGCTGAATCTTCCACCCTGAAGTCTAAGTTTGTGGCAATGCGCAGAAATGCGAATAATTCCCACTGCGGGGCAGGATGGCTGAACATGCACGATCTTGCACTGTTCAGCCCATTACTTATGCTCCATGTGGAGCGTGGTGAATCTCATGTTGGAGATGGGCAGGAAGTCGCCATCTCTGCCATTACCTCATGGGGTTGAAGGTCTGGGCGCCATATTTAAAGGGCACCTGGACAGCCCACTCCCTTCCCCCACTTAGCCAGCTTACCAGGTCCAGCCTCTGCTTCACCCTACCCACCCCTTCCAGTGTTTGTGCAGCTTGTGCTACTGGCGCCTGATATGAGTGAAGTTGCAAGTGGTGCCTGAGATTGCGAATGCAGCATGCACTGACCTCAAAGTCATGGAAGAAGTGAAGCTCACAAGGTTCACGCGACTCATATACAATCATGAAAGTGAACATTCTAATAAATTAATTTGGCACGGGAACTTAATTCCGATGGGGCGTCCTTTTAATGAGCATGCGTGACATGCTAATGCATACAAAAGGGCTTCCTGACATTGTTTGTTAGGAAGTTCAACCTGCTTTTAAAGTACCAAGAACAACATTCTGGCAGTTCATCCCAATGTCAGGAAACTGATTTTTGGCCTCATGCCAAATTAAAGTCCTCCGCCCACCATGTTGCTGGCGGGACCAGAAGACTTTACCCTGAGTTTTTGCACCATTGCATCCTTTCAAACAGAAACAAAATGTAGGGATTCATTGTTGACATCCAAGTAGTCACCAGGGTGCCTTACCACATTCTCATGGCATCATGCAGATATGCTGCAGCAACTTGCAAGCCTTCTTCGAAAGCATCCCTTAAACTCCCAATCTACCACCCAGAAGGACAAGGGCAGCAGGCTGGGACTATCACCACCTCCAAGTTCTGCACCAAGTCATACACCTTCCAGACTTGGAAGTATATCACTGTTTCTTAATGGCCATTGGGTCAAACTCTTGGAACTCCCTCCCCATTAGCACTGTGAGAATTTCTTCACCACACAGGCTACAACAGATCAAGAAGGCGTCTCACCACCACCTTCTCAAGAGTAATTAAAAATGAACAAAATAAATACTATCCTTGTCAGTGATGAATGATTAAGAATAAAATATTCATTGCCAAGGCCACTATTTCATCAATATCCATATAACCGCAACAATAGAATAATTCAGCTAACTGCACCTCTTACAGAAATAGATCAAACAGATGCTTTCAGCATTAGATTGTAACAATAAAATGCAGCTCAATGTGCAACCTATTTGGCCCACACCAGTTTGAACTGATGGTGGAGCAAATGAAGAGGTGGGGAAAGGAGGCTTGGTGTGTCCAAACCCCTCCCAGTTATTTTGATGTTGGCTAATGTAGCATTGGAGGATCACTTGCAATTCACACGTGGGAACTGAGCCCCTAGGCTCAGTTTGCAAGTCTGTGTGGTTCCTGGCTCAACCTTTGGATTAAGTAATTTGGCATTTCCTAGTTTTTAGCTTGATCCCTTTCCTACACCACTCTTCAATGGGCCTTTGTCACCAGATGCTCCCAAGCATTCTGAATGAATTTCTGTTAGAAATGGAGAGAGGTTTATGTTGGCAGGCAGAGGCAGAGGGGTGTAGATACTTACAGAACACAAAATCCTCTATCCATGCGAATATGTTACCCCCTACAACATTAACTCTTATTTTGCTGTGGCACCTTAGCAAATGCCCTTTGTTAATCCAAGTACACCACATCTACGGGTTCCACTTTATCCACATACCTTGTTAATTCCTCAAAGAACTCTAATAAATTAATCAAACACAATTTCCCTTTCACAAAGCCATGTTGACTCTGCCTGATTGCAGTGAGATTTTCTAAGTGCCCTGCTATAATCTCCTTAATAATAGATTCCAGCATTTTCCCTATGATAGATGTTAGGCTAACTGGTCTGTAGTTTCCCCCTTTCTGTTTCCCTTCTTTTTTGAACAGAAGAGTTATATTCATTATTTTCCAATCCGATGGGATCTCTCCAGAATCTAGGGAATTTGGAAAAATTACAATCTATGCATCTATTATCTCAGCAGCCAATTGTTTTAAGACTCTAGGATGCAGGCCATCAGGTCCTTGGGATTTGTCAGCCTTTAGTTCTAATTGTTTTCTCAGTACATTTTCCTTGGTGGTTGTAATTGTTTTATGTTCCTCCCTCCCTTTCACCTCTTTATTCCAAGTATTTCTGTGATGTTATTTGTGTCTTCTACAGTGAAGACAGATACAAACACTTAAATTTTCGTAAAGATGGAAGGGCTCCACGCCTTAGCACAAATGGTACCAGAGCCCAGAATTCCGAAGTGTCACCTCCCTGAACCTGTCACCTACCATTTTTGCTGGGGGATGGGGGAACGGGAACAGAAGTATTTTGTCCACCTGCAGTTCATGGAGGCAGATGCACTTTTAACAGTGCAGTTGCCTTCAAACAAAAGCAATTTTGGTCAAGTTTCAGAAACTCGACTCATGGGCTTTAGACATTTGAGGAAAAGCTCTGCATCTACCGGAGTTCTTTGGAGAGGTATGGTCCCCTTTTGGAGAGGTAAGGCTCCCCTTGTAGGAGGTCAGGTATCCCTCTGGGGTTGTTGAAAACAGACATGAATGTGTGTAGAATGTGGATAAGCTCTGTGGAATTGGCAAGCTGCCAAGTCATTTAAATCTCCTGCCTGCAAATTTTGAAAAAAAAAAAACAGCCAGCCTGCAGTTGAGAAAAATGGTGCTTGCAGTTTCACTAGATGCTTATGGACTTAAGACTGAGTGCTAACATTAAAGTATTATTTCTGTTTGACTGCTTTCACAACCTATCATTATCACAGTGGGGACCTGTAAATTCACAGTTTGGTTACAAAGAAATTAGCTATCTCTGATGTGGTGATATGAATACAAATGCTTGTTTTTATAAGGGATTAAGTACTTGAAGGTATGTTAATTAATTGAATGGACTTTTATCGATGAGGGTTTTAAAAATACATGTAGTGAAGCCTGTGATACTTAGAACTTCATTTCATCTCACCATGTCTCCTGATGTCTGCCAATGGTGGATAGTACATGTCATCTCCAGTACTGGCATGTCATATTCATAACTCTAAACATAGATTGTGCTCTGTGCTCATATGGAAGCTTCTGGAGCTGGCTTTCATTTATTTAAAATGGACACTGATGAACTGTTATGTTGGCTGCTAAGGGAGCAGGTAAACTTTGGCTTTTTTAATTCTTTCATGGGATGTGGGCATCACTGGCAAGGACAGAATTTGCTGCCCATCCCTAACTGCCTGTTAATTGAATGGCTTCTCTAGGTCATTTCAGAGAGCAGTTAAGAGTCAACCACATATTGCCTTACCTGGTCTGGAGACCAGGTAAGGATAGCAGATTTCCTTCCTTAAAGGACATTAGTGAACCAAACAGATTTTTACAACAGTCAATGATAGTTTCACTGTCACCATTACTGAGACTAGCTTTCAATTCCAGATTTTATCAATGGAATTCAAATTCTACCTGCTGCTATGTTGGGATTTGAACTCATATCTTCAGAGTATTAGCTGGGGCCTCTGGATTATTAATCCAGTGACATTACCACTATGCCACTGTCTCCTTCAGCATACATGATGAAGCTTCCAGAAAGTTTTGAATTGAAAAACCATAGCCAGGAGATATAATATAATGTGGAAAAATATGAGGTTATGCACTTTGGCAGGAAGAATGGAGGAGCAGAATATTATTTAAATGGATAAAAAACTGCAGAAAGCTTCAGCACTGAGGGATTTTGGACTCCTCATGTATGAATCACAAAAATCTAGCATACAAGTTTAGCAGGTAATAGGGAAGGCAAATGAAATGTTGGCCTTTATTTCATAGAGAATAGAGTATAAAAATAGGGCAGTCTTGCTAAATCTATACAAGACACTAGTTAGATCACAGCTAGAAAACTGACTGTGAAAAGTTTTGGTCCCCTTATCTATGGAAAGATATACTAGCTTTGGAGGCAGTCTAGAGAAGGTTCACTAGGCTGACCATGGGTGTGGAGGGACTTTCTTTTGAAGAGAGATTGAGTATGTTGGGCCTGTACTCATTGGAGTTTAGAAGAATGAGAGGCAATCTTATTGAAACATATAAGATTCTTCGGGGGCTTGACAGGGTAGATTGATGCTGGGAGGTTGTTTCCCTTGTGGGAGAGTCTAGGACCAGAGGGCATAATCTCAGAGTACAGGGTCACCATTTAAGACAGAGACAAAGAGCTATTTAGTCTCTCAGAGAGTAGTGAATTCATGCATTTATTTATTGCAGAGGGCTTTAGAGGCTGGGTTGTTCAGTATATTCAAGGCTGAGATAGATTTTTAATCAGTAAGGGAATCAAGGGTTTTGGAGAAAAGGCAGGAAAGAGGAGTTGAGGATTATCAGATCAGCCATGATTTCATTTCATGGCGGAGCAGACTCGATGGGCTGAATGGCCTACTTCTGTTCCTACGCCTTTTGGTTTTATGGGAGCTTTCCCCTGGAATGGACATACCAAGATGAATATTATCTTTGGAGTTTACGCTTGTCCTTGTTCAAAGCTTACTTAAATGTTGCCTAGGGCGGAATTTTCTATGGGCGGAATTTTCTGCCCCCATTGGCGGTGAGCGTGATTGGAGATGTGAGTGGTCAATATGGTGAGAAGGCCAAAAAGTAAGTTTTATGCTGTCGTGAAACTAGTTTGCGATCGTCTGCTTCACCCGTCAATGCAAGCCGTGTTTCCCGCAGCCGCATGTTGGGAACCTAATTTCAATTATTTAGTATCTCATTATAAGCCCTGCTCGCTGGAATCATCCCCCCACGGATCATCTGACCACATGTTTCACAACTGTACATAAGCAACGGGCATCTGGTGAGCTGCACTTCGCTCAGGACTTTGAGGTTTGTTTGCCTAGCTTGCCTCAGGCAGCACTCGCAGTCATCAGCGCCAAGTTTTGCAGGTCACACCTGGGGCTTTTAGTGGGGCTCAAGGGCAGGTTTGTATCTACCAAACCAGCTGTAAGGCAGGGGGTGGCTTTTCAACAGCTGCAGAGCTAGGGCTTGCTTCGGGAAGGGGGGATCCCAGGGTGTGTATGGGGCACATGTTGATCTGTGCAAGTGGCCTCAAGATGATGAGGGCTGGGGAGGCAGTCACCAGAGGAGATGAGGCCAGATGGAGATGTGAGACTATGGGTGAGAGAGTAAGTGGTGATATCCCTTGAGCTGGCAATGGTTGAGATGGCCTTGTGAGTGTGTAAGCTTAGAGTGATGAGATGGCTGCCTTAACCTGACAGCACAGATGAGATCATTCACCCTTTTTCTGCACTGGATGGCCAACCTTTTCTGCGTAGCATTGGCACCGACCACCCAAGGCGGAGTGGTGAGATTGCTAGAACTCCTGTGGCTTGAATGGAGTGGAGGATATCATGTGGGCCTCCAAAGGGCATTCCAGTGATGGGTCACTGAACTCTTCTTGGCTTTCACTGGCGCAGTCCTAGGCTGCAAGCATTGAGAACTATGTGCGTGGCTGCAGTTTAGATATGGCACCTCAGATGATGTGTATCCTATGGAGGCATAAGTAATGAGGTGGGAAATGGATGAAATGGTGCGAAAACTTATTATTGCGGCTGATGGGCAAAATGTAATTTTTCATGCCCCCTACCACACATAGTGCAATTCTGGGATGATTCCATCCTTTGTCTCCAGGTTTGCAATTCAGTAAAGGAAAGCTGATGAGACCAGTTATCCACTAGTTAAGTGTGAACGACTGCCATCTACCTCTTATTGTATACTAATGAACTTTTAGCTTTAAGCCATCCTGGGTGGACAATGGTCACTGACCATGTGAGTAAAATCATTTTCCGATATCAAAATCCTTTTATTATAAGACTCAGAAGTGACTGGGACAGTCTATAGAATAACACTGGCAAGGCAGTGACTGCAGAGAAAGGCAGTACCACCTTTGCCTTTTAGAACCGGAAGACTGCAAAGTCTTTTAAAAAGCCCCCCTGTCTGATTCCAATGCTCCAAGTACAGCTCAAAAGAATATGAACATAGGAACATAGTTCTTAGGAGCAGGAGTAGGCCATTCAACCCTTTGAGCCTGCTCCGCCATTCAATAAGATCAAGGCTGATCTGGTTGTGGTCGCAACTCCCCATAACCCTTGTCTATCAAAAATCTGTTTAACTCTGCCTTGAATAAGTTCAATGTCCCAGCCTCCACTGCTTTCTGGGGAGGAGAATTCCACATATTCTCTTTGAGAGAAAAAAATTCTCTTCATCTCCATCTTTAACATTAGACCTCTTATTTTTAAACTCTGTCCCCTAGTTCTAGTCTCTCCCACAAGTGGAAACATACTCCCGGTATCTAGCCTATCAAATCCCCCCAGGATCTTTTAAGTTGCAATAAGATCACCTCTCATTCTTCTGAACTTCAATGGGTATATGCCCAACCTGTCCAACCTTTTTTTCATAAGATAAGCTCATCATCGCAGGAATTAGTTGGTTGAGCCGTCTCTGAACTGCTTCTAATGCAATTATATCTTTATTTGGACCTCCTGATACTAAAGCTATGAGTACCTGACTTCATGACCTGCTAAACATTCATCTATTCAAAGGAATCTTGTGGTGATTGTGATATCTGACTCCAGCTGTCTGAACTCATCTGAACTACAATCCAAGAGTGAAAAAAAACTTCTCCACCAGAAGCACAAAGACTGGTTTTCCTACAATGAGCTAAACACGTGAACTGTTGAATATTCTTTGGGGTTAACATTTGTAGAAGGGTACTATCTTCTTTAACTGTATCTTTCTTGAGTGTGTGGGGTGTGATTGCTGTAGCGTTTAGATTTTTCAGGGTGCATGTATGAATAAATATTCGTCTTTATTTGAAACCCACAAAAGTCTACTGCTGTAAATTTAAATTGACCACACACTACTGGAGACTCAGAAGCATAGACATCTACCCTTCCAAAAATAAACCACACTGATTATGGACAGGAAGGAAGGAATTGGGGATTTCAGTTTATTCTTCCTCCCTGTTTGTAACGTGGGTGATAAAAACAAAAAACTGTGGAAGCTGGAAATCCAAAACAAAAACAAAAATACCTGGAAAAACTCAGCAGATCTGGCAGCATCTGTGGAGAGGAGCACAGTTAACGTTTGGAGTCCGAATGACCCTTCAAAGGGTGAGTTGGCATGGAGGGAAATAGGGCAAAGGGTGGGAGGGTACTAAGTTGACATATGGTCTATAAAGATCCCTGGGTTGAGTGGGGATCATAGGTTGGCATGAGTTGACAATGAGTTGTCATAGGGGCTAAAAAGGGCTATGGGGATGAATGGGGGTTTATGGGTTGGTATGAGTTGGCACCAAGTTCACTGGAGATTACAAGGAGCCATGGGTGTGGGTAGAGGGTGATAAGCTGGCATGGGGGTATGAGTGACCATGAGAGGTGAGTAGAATGGCATAGGTTGGCATGGAATATATGAGTGGCACATGTTGACATAGAGGATATGGGTGTCGATTGGAGGGGCAGGGGGCCATAGGTTGGCATGGAGTGTCTGAGGGACCATTGGGCAGGTAGAGAGCCATAGGTTAGCCTGGAGGGTATGAGCGGCCATGGGGAGTGGGTGGCGGCATGCAGTGGCATATGGTGGCTTGGATGGGGCATGGAGAGTATGTGGGGGGCTGGGGAATTGTGAAGGGTGAAGGTTTGAGTGCTGTCTTTGGTCCCAGAGTATTGAGGCGGAGACTTTAAACAGACTTTTAACAGCCTGCCTTGGCATCCAGCAGCCCCTGTGGCTGCCTCCTAACTCTTTCCAGGTACGACATGCCTGATTCCATTTAGCACCCACCTCCCCAGATCGAAAATCTGACCATTCAAGGCAGTTTCTCCTGGGTTGGGAATTTTCCTGCGAAAATTCAGACTAAAATATCTGTTCAAACCTTCTGCCATTTCCTTATGTCCCATCACTAATTCCCCAGACTCACTTTCTAGAGACTAGCTCTCACTTTGGTTATTCTTTTCCTTTTTAAATGTTTGTAGGAACTCTTAGTATCAATTTTTATATTTCTAGCTAGCTTTCTGTCATACTCCATTTTCTCTCATCTTTTTTTCATCATTCTTTGCTGGTTTATAAATCCTGTTCAATTCTGACCTACTACTAATCTTTGCAGGATTGTATGCTTTTTCCTTCAATTTGATACTATCCTTAACTTCCTGAGTTAACCATGGATGGTCTATCCTTCTCATAGTCTTTCTTTCTCACTGAATGTTTATTTTATTGAGTGTTGTGAAATATTGCCTTAAATGCCTACCACTTCATCTCTATTGTCCTACCCTTTAACCTAGTTTCCCAGTTCACTTTAGCCAGCTCTGTATTCATACCCTTGTATTTGCCTTTATTTAATTTTAAAATACAAGTCTTTGGCCCATGCTGCTCAACCTCGAACTGAATGTGAAATTCAATCATGTTATGATTATCGCTATCTAGAACAGTACTTATAGGCTATGCTGGCTAATTATGGTGGTGGTGGAGGCAGTGGGGAGGCAAATGGCCAGAGCCGGAGATTTTCCCCCTCCTCAACCCTTCTCAATGTCACTGGTCTGAGAAAAATGAATATTCATCATCCAAGGTGCACCAGGTGGGACTGCTGCTACACTGGCGTGATATGGAGGATGTGTAAGTTGTGGGGTCAGTGTAAGCTGCATTACTGATGTGTCACCACAATGTGAACTGAGTGCTTGGTGTTTGCGCAGTACAAGCATTGTAGTGGGCAACTTCATGAAAGTCAATTTTGACATCATTTTTTTGCACATTTTCTCCAAAGACCTATGGAACTGAGAGACTGTCTGCTGACTCTGCTGACTATCTCCTGCTGTGTTTGCTGCATGTTTATTTGATTTAGAAGGACTACCATTGTCATGAGCATTTCCAAGTTGACTTTGGAGAAAAGGACAATTCTCAGTGCCCCTCCAGCCATTTTTTACCAAGCAGCAGTCAGTTTCCATGGTAAGACAGGTCTGCCTTTCTTCAACAGGAGCATCCCTTTTAAGAGGTGCTGCAATCAGGATTCTCTCCCTCCGCATTAATTAAACATTAACACTTCCACATGTTAAAAGCATGCAGGGAACATATTCTAATTATGTAACTGAACCAACCCCACAGATTTGGGTGGGTAAAACTGCTGAGAATGCAAGTCATTTTCCCCTCGATTGGAGAATTAGCCCTTGTGTTTACTCATTGAACCATCTGGGGAGCTACGCATTATTTTTGAGCTCCACAAATTTTAATTATTGAAATAAAAAGCAGTTAATCCAGTAATTAAGATTAGTTGAGTTCAAATTAGATTAGGTTTGAATATAATCAGAACAGATTCAGCACAGATACCAGATAGTCCTGCCACACTCAGAGTACATTAACCTCTTTGCTTTTAGTCAGATTTTAAAATATTATTAAAAATTCATTTTCACAGTTGCTGGGTTAAGTGCTCAGTGGAATCGACCCAGTGATGATCTTTATTTAGACTAAAACACAAGGCTCTAAACAAATGATTTTTCAGGCACAAATTTTCATATTTTCATTCATTTCCATAGCTAAGTTAAGAAAGTGATCTCCTAAAGCCACACGCTTTGTCATTATATTAGCGCTCCAATCGCTCTTTAATGACCTCATATAAATTCAAAATTTTTACTAATAATGTTTTGGCAAGATACCAAACATGAGTGTTTAATATAAACATGTTCATAATCTCCATATATTGGCTGTAATGTCCTTGAAACTACTTTGAATGCTCAAGCAGAATAATATTGATGAGGACCCGTAAGATTACTAAAGTAGGGTTTATCTTACATTAACAATGCAGAGAAGGATTTGATAAAAAGGAATGATTTAACTGTTCATGTCATTAATTATTTACTTGCTCAACAAAATTACATTTGTGCTGTGGATCCTGTGCTCTGATTCTAAATTAAAATGTTATTATTTTTAAAATAGTTATTTTAATCTTCATTTTCGCTTACACTATTTGGTCATAGATGGTATGTGTGTATGTGTGTGTGTGTGTGTGTCTGTGTCTGTGTGTGTGCGTCTGTGCCTGTGTGTGTGTGTGTGTGTGTGTGTGTGTGTGTGTGTGTGTGTGTGTGTGTAAATCTAAACAGCAGGCAGTTACATCTGGTCCTTTTCTCCCATTGAAAACAACTCATGCAAATATATTTGCCTGAGGAAAAAACTGTGCTTTTCTTCCCTTTTCTCCTGAAGGGAGGGTATGGTTCTTTGGGCATTAGTAGCCCATAGGCTCCTCATCCAAGTGTCATGTAGACCCACACAAGCAGGGAACATTGCCAGACTATTGCACAAGTTGAATGTATAGCATGGAAACAGGCTATTTGGCCCAAGTAGACTATGCCATTGTTTATGGGCAGAATTTTCACCTGTAAGGAGTGTGTTAATAATGCCAGTGATTGGTTTCCCAACTGGACCCAGCCTGATTGACAGATGGACCTAAAGTCAGATGAGGAGACGGTCATTGATGACCATAGCAGTAGGTAAGTCCGCATCAGAGGAATTGACCAGGGAGACGAGTGGGGCAACAGAGTGGAGTGCTGAGGTTGAGTCCTGAGCTGGGGATTGGGCGTGGGTTTGGGGGGTTGGGGAGGGGGGACGGCGGGTGGAGGTGGTGCGGGTTTGGATTTGGACCCTGCTGGTGGTGGGGAGATCAGGCCCTGGAGGGGAGGGACTGTGTTGTGGTGATGAGGCAAGGGGTGGCTTCAGTTCAAGAGGCCTCTCAGGCAGGCTCCTTGAATTTTGGCTGACAGCTGTCAAATTTCAAAAGCTGAAGGATAATAAGGCCAAGAACCTTATTATATTTAAAACTCCAACCTGCCTCCTTGACTCAGGCTGGTTGCCCACCCATCTTCCGGCCTCAGTTAGAAATGAGCAAGTTGGAGGTGGGTGTGTGTTGGGAAACTGGTTTCTGAGGCTTTAAGCAGCACCAACCCTCACCCTCGGCCCCCCTCCACCACCGACCCAAACTGGCCTTTTCTTTCATTGACAATTTAGGCCTATGCTCCACAAGGGTCCATGTGTGTGCTTCCTATGGACAAACAGTCAGCTAACACTCCCTGTTAATACACGCAGGTGTAGAATGGCTACTCCTGAAGGACAATCCATGAAAATACACTATGACAAAGAGTCAACAGGAGAGAAGGGGATAGGAGAAAGTTGATGAGAGGAAAACAACTTAAAAAAAACACACAAATTGGGTGTTCACAAGAAAAATAGTAATTTTAATTATGCTAAATGTGTAACATGATGCATAATTAATACATTTTCCACCTGGTGTTGGCAACTATTACAAACCACACGGTACCAGACACACTGCAGGCAATGCCAGAGGCAGCAGAAACCTTGGGTTATCTCACTGTTACACTAGAGATGGAATTCAGGAAAAGAAGGCCCAAACAATTCCTTTCCTTCCCTCCCCCAAGCAGATCCATACACCCTTTCAAGTAACCGTCTGAATTCCAGAGTGACTACCAGGTCATTGCAGCATCTGTCATGGGTTACAGAAGGTTTGAGACCTGAGCCTGAAGTCTACCTGTGAAAATGTTTGCACAGTTCATCTTCTATGCTGCATATGGCTGCCAAGTTCTGCTTGCTGATTTCACTGGCATCAGTAGGTGTGCCATGTGTAGTTGTTTTCAGCAGATGGTGGGCTTTGTTAAGCTGGATTGTGAAAGTGTGGAGTTAGGTTGCCATTCAACCTGTTCAGCTAGGTGAAATTCCAGCAGCAAGGAATATTGTCCTCCTCCTCATAACTAATCCAGACTAATGCTCTAATATCACCCTGTGGCTATATGGATATGGGAGTGAAGTGGCTGTCTTACCGGACTACTTCAGTTTGAGAATTTCAATTCAGTTTAAAACAATTCTGGAAATTAAAGTATTAGTAAGATATGAAGCTGTCAGATTGCAATTCCAGTTCCATGTTACAGTGGTTGATTCATAACCAATAATAACCTGCAACACAAAAACAGGCCATATCACCCAACAGGTCAAGGGCAAAGACAAGTATATATGATCCACATGAGTTTCATCTCACCTTACTTAATCTCACCACTATTAATATATTCTTCCAGTCTTTTCTCCTTCATGTACTTATCTAAATTCCTGTTAAATGAATTTAGGATACACTCCTCAACTACTCCATGTGGTAGCGAGTTTCACGTTCTCACCACTCTCTGAATAAAAAAGCTTCTCCCAAACTCTTTAGTAGAATTTTAGTGACTATCTTATATATTTATGGCTCCTAGCTTGGAGCTCCCTCAAAAGTGGAAATGGCTTTACTACCTCCATCCTATCAAACACCTTCAAATCATAAATGCCTCAATGTGATCGCTGTAGTATAAGGGTCTGGCACATATAGGGTTAACATGGGACTGAGAACAAAACCGCCCACACAGTGACGTAAGAGTGCACATGACCCACACCCAGGATCAGTTTAGTGTTGGACAAAGCCTTGTGTACCAGCAAGCATGGAGACAACTCTTGGCTTGTATCTCTTACTGCGTATTTGTAAATAGTTTTAAGAGCCAATAAAGACTGACAGTTAACCTATGTATTACTATAAAGACTTCTTCAGACCTACTGAACTGTAACCAACACCCTACAACAGTCACCTCTTTCTCTTCTCTTTGCCCCAACATGTTCAGCCTTTTCTGATAAGTGTACCTTCTCAATTTTGGTATCATCCTTCTAATTCTTCTTTGCACTTTTTCCAGTGTTTTCATATCCTTTTTATAATGATAGAGACCAGAAATGTACACAGTACGCTAAATACCTTGTCATATTGAATGATTTTTGAACCCGTACCCTGGCAGTGCCCTGTACAGAGTCACGTGAGGGGACAGGTTTTTTAACATCTTAACATGCTTTATTTTTAATTTTTTGTATCTCCTTCTCTGCTCTGTGCCTCAGGGAGTTTTTCCTGGGCGTACTTTCGCACATGCGCTAAGTTCCCCGCTCACCGTCCTCCTACCCCCCCCACCAACACAGGCAGCGTTGCAGCGCGCATTTCACGCTGGGTGGGTCTTAATTGGCCCACCAACATGAAATCACTGCCTGGCCCTGATCTCGAAAGGTGGTTGGCTTCCCGACCACTCCCGCCTGCCCCTGCTGAGCCCGCCCGACGAGGTAAAAATTCTGGCCCAGAACTTGGATCTGGGGACCGCTTGTAGTCCTAGTCCTGACCACTGCTGCTACTGACAGGTGGGAAACCTTCCTTCTGACGTCATTAATTGCCCACTGAAGGATGTCAATTGGGGCAAGGTTGGTTGGGTCAGCCTAAGTCTTGGCTATCCCCCTAAAAATTTGCAGACAGGTTAAGGTGGATGGGAGGGTGATGGGAAGGTGTAATGATTTGATGGATTGGACAGGTTTCCACAAGAAACAGATACATTTTATTACAGAGAGCTTTTCAGATGCTACATGCTTGAGTAGGATCCTCATCAGGAAGCCCCACCCCCTGGATTGTCCACGCTTCGGGCTCATTGGTCGGAGCCATCAAGAACATCACGTGACTCCTGATGGACAGCAGGAGAATCTATGCCTTCAATTACTACATTTCCTCCCTCTTTAGTTTTTCTTACAGTTTCTATTTACAGAGAACATTTGAATATCCAACAACATATACGTATATACAACATCAAGTGATTAAAGATCAAGTCTCTGAGGTGCTTCCCTTATTCGGTTAGAGTGGCATGGCTCTGCTGCTTGAGGATCCTCCACAGGATCGACATGATCAGGAACTGTAGCACAGGATACAATGTTAGAAAGTGGCAGTTTAGTGTTGGAACTCTACAGAGATATTAGGTATGTCTATCCTAGGTCGATCTGTCACCTCAAGAATTGACGGTTTGACGTTAATCACAGGTGGAATAGTTGGTTGTTGGAATGTCTCTCTAGCACAAATATGGTCCATGTATTTTCAAATTATTCAGTATTCCACTTCCACCTGAAAGGATAAGAGACCAGTCTCTGAGTCAATGGTTCCAGGAACCCAACAAGGTCCACTTCTGAAATTCCGCATGAATATTTTGTCTCCAACAGTGAATGTGTGAATTTTGCTGTGAATATTGTGTTTCAATTTTTGATTACTCTGATTCCCCTCTACCTTCCCCTATAAGTTTGCAAACATCAGACTTAACTTTGTATGTAGGCGGCGTTTCATCAATAATTCAGACAGCGTTGAACCCGTAGTCGAATGCGGCATTGTACAATAACTGAGAAGAAATCTGGAAAGTTGAGTTTCTAGAGTATCTCCTGATAACCTCTTCATTCCAGGTTTGAAAGTTTTCACAGCTCTCTCAGCTGAACCATTTGATGAGGGATGGTATGGGGCTGTTTTAATATGTCTGATTCAATGTGAATTCATGAATCTCTGAAACTCTGCACTGCTAAAGACTGTACTGTTATCAGAAACGATGATTTGTGGTAAGCCATGTATGCTAAAACAATGACGTTGGAGACATAACTTTGTATACATCCATCCATTTAGAATGTGCATCTACAATCAACAAAAATATGGTACCTAAGAACGGTCCTACATAATCATTTTACATTCCGAGGTCTGGTCCGTGCCCTATTGTCATCCCGCATGTGAGCAATATTGCAGTTGGCGGGCGTGCGCAGGAGTCAGGGCCGAGCCTGCCGGCAATTAAAGGGCTAATTAAGGCCATTAAAAAGCCAATTGCACTTGGTTTTACATTGCCCGTACGATTTCACACTCGTTGTATGGGCAAAGTGGGCAGGCGGGCAGCCCGTTTTTAATGAATTGTCATCCAAGGGCAGGATAAATAGGGTCTGGAGCAGTGCCAGGTTGAGTAATGAGGAGTTTAGGAGATAGCTTGCTGCTGGCTGCTTCGTGAAACTTGACAGCTTTATCCCTGTTTTGAGCTTCAGCCTTTGGATTGCTAGCCTCCATTTCAGGACTCATTGGTATCTCCAAGGCCCTGGAGGGCTTACACAGTGTGGACCCTTCATGTCACCAGACAGCTTTCTGTTTCTATGGTAATGGAGATTGTCTATTCCACTGGTGGCACCACCACTGAGGAGAAAGAGAGGAACAGAAGAGAGGAACAGAAGAGAGAGGAGGCCAGGTGCCTGTAGGCAGCGTCCATGGGAGCAACCTGTGGGAGGAGAGGCATAGGCACAAGGGAGCTCAGCACTAGCAGGGGGTCCAAGGCAGATGACACCACTATTCTGCTGCCATGGTTTACAGGCAGTGATGCAGCTACCTCAATATATCTGAGGTGAAATGCTGAAGGAGGCTCCACCTGTCCAGGGAGACAGTGACCTCCATTTGTCAGATGATTGGGCCTGAGATCACGTCCAACTACGTAGGTGGCCATCCCATGCCAGTCATGCTGAAGGTCACAATGGCCCTCAATTTCTATGCCCCCAGCTCTTTCCAGGGCTAAGAGGGGGATCAGTGTGGAGTGTCCTATTCAGCTGTCAACAGTTACGTGAAACTGGTGATTGATGCTCTGTCCAGGTGGGTCATGACATTTATTCATTTGCAGATGGACGAGGCCGGCCAGGCTGAGCGAGCCAGAGGCTTTACAGCAATTGCTGTGTTTCCCGCATCCAGGGTGCCATCGATTGCACACAAGTGGCCATCAAGGCACCAGCGGGTCAGCAGGGTGCCTTCGTCAACAGGAAGAGCTTTCACTCTGCAAACATCCAGATAGTTTGTGACTACAAGACACAGATTCTGCAAGTCTGTGCAAAGTACCCTGGTAGCTCCCTTGACACATACATTCTCCAACACTCGCAGGTGCCAAGCCTGTACATGGCTCCAGCTCGACTGGATGAATGGCTGATGGGTGACAAGCACTATCCATTGAAAAGGTGGCTTATGACACTTCGCTAGTACCCAAGAGCAGAACCAGAGAAGAGGTATACTAGGAGTCATGCCTCCACAAGGGTGAAAATCTAGAGCTCCTTGGGCTGCTGAAGATGTGATACAGGTGCCTCGAGCATTCATGGGGAGCACTACAATGCCCTCTAGAGTGTGCATCTCTGGTCGTCATTGCATGCTGCGCTCTCCACAATCTGGCTCTGGCAAGGTTGGGGGGGTGGAGGCTTGTGGATTACACTGGAGGAGGAGGATCTTGAGGCAGTTCCACAGGCTACAGATGATGAGCCCAGTGTTGGATCAGAAGAGGAGCCCAGGGAAGAACATGGTGGGAACATGGAGGCAGACCTCTGGAACCTTCAGGGAGGCAGGGACAGCAGGGATGCCTTGATCCAACACTCGGCTGCCAAAGTACTGCTTCCACTTGATTCCAGGGCTGCCGTCTCCATCCCGGACGTTTGAAATAATGCTTTCCTTTGAACCCAAAGTCCACTCAGTACCTGTGCAATACAGTTTAGAGCCATTCATGTCCAGCATGAGATACTGGTGTGCCCTGCACCTAAAAAATAAGTGAAGCATACTTAGGCCATTAACACAAAAGCAACATTTATATAATGTTGACACTCAGGAAATGAACATAACAATATAAAGTGTCAGTGGCCACACCAGTAAATGAGTTAACAAAATACGGCAGAACAGAAGATCACCCATGAACAGTCCCTCTTGTGCTCACGGTGCCTTAAATTTATGCTTGTGAGTGCTCCCCCTGACCCCCTCGCTGGCAGTGGCATTGGAGACAGCCTCCTGGCTCTGCTGTCCTGTTGGCCTTGATGGCCTTGGTAGTTGTCCTCTGGCCAGTGGAGCCTGTGCTGGCCTCACCTGGGTGGGAGAGTCCAGTGCAGTGGCAGCTGATGATGCCACGGTCACTGGCAGAGGGGCGGAGGAACTGCTGCTGCCATCCAGAGCAACCTGAGAGGAGCCCACAGAGATGACAAGCAGCTCGTGTGCCATTGTGAGGTTGGTCTGCACCTCCCTGCTTGCCATTGATAGACGGGCACCTAACTGGGATACTGGGTGCCTCATCCATCTCCCACAAGGACACTGACCACCTGAGATCAGTGCCTGTGTGAAGGCTTGCAGGTCCAAGCAAAACCCCAGGGACTCCTGATTCTGTCCTGGAACTGCCTCTCCATGAGAGTCACCATTCTCTCAATGGAGGAGGCAGTGCACTCAGTGCTGAGGGTCACCACAGTACTCATGGTCTACATGGACTCCTCCATGACATAGGCCATGGCATCCAGACTCCCAGGAATCTCCATCCGATCCTCCCGTGCATCCCATTGGATATCCAGCATCTGCCACCTAATGGATGACCCCAGAGGCTCACCATTTGCCTCAGACTCAGTTTGGCCCTGGTCTCCAGCAGTCCTCTGACAGCCAGCACCCTGCTCCTCATGCGAGTGTGCCTTGCCCTCACCACTGTGCACCGACATTGTGGCTGATGATCTAAAGCCCACCACAGTGCTGGTATCTGCACTGGTGCCTGGTGCAGAGAGACGGTGTGGTGCAGGCGCATCATTGGTCCTCTGGTGTCAAGGGTGGCTCATTGGGGTCCTGCAGTCATTTGCTGGATGGCGATTCTAGGGGAGAGAAACGACATGTCATTAGTGCATTAGACATGTCACTGTGCATGCTAGGCGGGCTGGTGAGACAATGGAGATCTGCATCATGGTGCCATCATCTTTTAATGAACAATGAGGTCTCCAGGTTTGAGGTTTCCATTACAGGTGAGACAACACAACAATGTTTACACACTCTGACACTCTTGCGTCTGTGCACCACATTCTTACCTTCGTCAGGGACCCCTGCCTCTCCACAACCCGTGGGCCAAGCTGGGTGCTGGCACTCCATCTGTAAGGCATCCATTTTGTTCCTCATCAATATGAGCAGGTTTATGGGGCCTCCACCCATCCTTGACCTCTTGATGTTGTTACGGCTTCTCTTCTCTTGAAAGGATAGTGGAGCATTGATTAGTCCACTCTCTATCTGCAGTGCCATTGCAGCCTGGCCAACGCACCTGAGGGACACCTTGCAGGGGCACATCCAACTCATGGACCTCAACCCGCAAAGCAATCAGGCCAAGCAGCCAGAGCTCACCTCCTTGACTGGCGCCGAGGTTGTTGACAGTTGGCACTCAGACTCATGCACCCCTGAGGACACTGGGGGGGATGGCCAGCTGTTAACACTTCCCCACACAGATCCATGGCAACTTGGTACTCACCCTTGCTGAGCGCAGTAGATTGTTGAACTTTTTGTGGTACTGCATGAATGTGCCCTGCACAACATCATGGCCGCTCACCTGGACTGCCACCTCTGCCCATGCTTTCATGGCCAAGTGCTTCTTGCTATCCCTGGGGATGAGAATGTTCCACTTGGCACTGACCTCCTCCACGAGGATTCCCAGGCACTCATCTGAGAACTGTTGTGGGGGGGTCGGGAGCTGAGTGCCCACAGAACTTGTCCTCCAGCCTGGCGTGCCCAGCAGGTGCAGGTGCCATTGCAGCTCAAAAAGAATGTTTTGCCAAACAACTCCAAAGCTACAATGTGCCCCCTGGCAGCCTTCATGGAGCTGACTCTGCTGCTTTTAAATCCCCCACGGGGTCGCCATAGGACTTGGCACCCAACAGGCTCTCACCCCTGACTGGCCCTTCCAACCACTGGGCAACGCATTTCACGCTGGGTGGCCCTTAATTGGTCACCCAGTGTGAAATTGCATTGGAAATCTGATCTCGCCCGGGAGTGGATTGTAAGTCCGCTTCTGGGCCCGCCCACTCAGCGCACAAGACAACTGTGAAATTCAGGCCAATATGTAGTCTAACCCAGGGTCCACCAGGCCACTCCATGGATGCAGTGGAGCTGAAACAGGGAATTTCTGTTGTTGCTGACAATAGAGACAGTGTTTGACCATGCTTTCAATGCCACTGTCAATGCCTGGCCACCAGACATAGCTTCGCGCAAGCATTTTCATCTTTGATATGCCTGGAAGCACACTATGAAACTCTGTCAAGAGTGGTTCTCTTCCTTGTGAAGGGATGACAACTCTTGATCCCCACATCAAGATTCCATCTTGACAACTTAACTGTTTCTCGGGCATGGAACGGTCTCGACTCTTCAGATACAGGTGAATTTGACTATCCTTGCAAAACAATTTCTCTGACTTCTGACAAAATTGGATCTCTGTTCGTCCATTTCCTAATTTGCTTCACACACACAGGCGAAGAATCCAGGAAATTCAGTACTAGCACAGCTTCTTGCGACACTGGAGCATGTACAGTGCTATCTGGTAATGGAAAACAACTGACCATGTCCATACTTACAATATGCAAACCAGGACAGTGCATAAAGGTATACTCGTATGCAGATAATATCAAAGTCCAACGTTGTATTCTTGCTGAGGCTATTGGTGGAATGGCCTTATCCTCACTGAATAAGCCCATTCATGGTTTATGGCCTGACACAAAGATGAAATGTCATCCATGCAAGTACTGGTGGAATTTTTTCACTCCAACTACCACCGATAAACCTTCCTTTTCTAGCTGGGAATAGCCCTTCTTGGTTGTGGAGAGGGGTCTTGAGACATAGCCAATGGGCCTTTCAGATCCATTTTCAATTCTATGTGATAACACAGCTCCTACACCATTAGGAGAGGCATCACATGTTAATACCAACTCCTTCAATGGGTTGTAGTGTATCAATAAATATGACGAATGCATCAGTTTCTTTACTTTCACAAAGGCTTCTTCCTGTTATGAATTCCATGACCAACGGTGATTCTTTTTTAACAACAAGTGTAAAGGCGCTAACACAGTTGATCGGTTAGGCAAAAAGCGATTATAGTGGTTGACCCATACCCATGAAAGACTTGAGTTCGGTTACATTGGACGGAGAGGGCGCATCTTTTATTGCCCAAACTTTCTCTTCTATCAGATGCAAACCCATGGCATCCACCCTGTGACCCAGGTAAATTTGTACATTTTTCCTTCTTTAATCATATGCTAGCTTCCATGAAACTTCTTTGCATCTCCTCCAGGTTGGCCAAGTGTTTGGTCTCAGTTGACCCTGTGATCAGGACATTATCTAGGTAAACTACCACTCGGGGAAGACCTTGCAAAAGACTTTCCATTTGGAAAGCCCTTTGGAGGATTGCACATGCAGAGCTACTCCAAAGATTAAGGGAGTATATTGATAAAGACCCTTGTGTGTGTTGATAGTCACATATCCTCCAGACCTTCTATCCAGCTCTAATTGTTCCTAAGCATGTCTCATATCCAATTTTGTATATGATTTGTCTTCAGCTAGCTTTGCATATAAGTCATCTATCCTTGGAAATGGATACTTGTATAGTTTGGCTGCCTTGTTTACGGTCAATTTATAATAGTTACAAACGTGTATGGTTTGGTCCAGCTTAACACAGGAACTATGGGTGCTGACCATTCCGAGAATTAGACAGGTTGGAAGATGCCCAGTTTTTCTAACCGAAACAGTTCTGTATCCACCTTCTTCAAAGCATAAGGCACAGGACTGGCCTTAAAGAAAGGTAGTGTCATCTGAGGATCCACATATATCTTAGCCTGCATGTCTTTTAACTTCCCTAATTCATCCTGAAATACCCTGTCATATTTCCTTAGCAGTTCAGGAACTCCTCCTGTTTTCAGGTGAAATATTTCAGACCAGTAAAGTTTGATTTTCTGTAATCAGTCTTGGCCCAGAAGACTAGGTCCTTCTGCGGTTACTATTATCACAGGAAGCTGGGCTGTCTGTTACCTATAAGACACTGGTACTGTGGTGCTGCCCTTTACCCATATAGATTCTACAGTGTATGTCTTCAATTTAGTGGTTGTCTGCTCCAGGTTCAGTAGCTGGGACCTTCATTTACGTATTTAAATGTGTGCTCTCCCACACTGTGGCTGAGGCTCCTGTATCCAACTCCATTATTGGTGACTTCCCATTAGCTTGGATTGTGACAGTAGTAGGTTTGATTTCTACAGCGGCTACGTTATACAGGGAATAGATGTCAGTGTCGGCAGCTTCAGGTTCTGCCGTATTTTTTAATTCAATCATGTTGGTTTGCTGCTTTATGGGCTGTTTCGACTTCACCTTGCATTGCCTTACTACATGACTGTTCTTATGGCAGTAATGGCATTCTGCCTCCTTGAATCTGCAAGTGTCCGGTCCATGGTCACCCCCACATCTATAACAAATTAACCTTGGAGTCGCTGCTGAAGTATTTTTACTAGGCCTTTTCATATTTCTAACATTGGACATTGCCTCTCTCTTCGATGCTGTGTCTCTGGTTTTTGCACCACGCTTGGTGGTAGGTTCTCACCCCACATGAAGAACAGCGGCATGTTGTATGTGTTGTAAAGCCTGCAAGTCTCTCGCGGTGCTTTCCATAGCAAGTGATATTTCCAGGATGCGCTTCAAATCGATGTCAACCTCTGCAAGTAAATGGCGCTGAATGGCATCGTCATGAACTTCAGAAGCGAACTGGTCCCGCAGCATTTCATTTGGTGTGCCCCCGAAGTTGTAATGTTCTGTCAACTGCTTCAATTCGCCACGCAGGTTGCAATGGACTCTCCCGGGGCCCTAACTCTGGAATTAAACTTAAACCGCTGCATTATTGTGAATGGCTTAGGCTGGAAATGCATTTTCACGACGTCCACTAATTCATTAAAGGACTTAGAATTGGGTGTGTTTGGGGCTGTCAGGCTGTGAATGAGATTGTATTAATTCATTGCTACAGAAGGCTGTGAGGCCAGGTCATTGAGTGTATTTAAGACCGAGATAGATAGGTTCTTGATTGGTAAGGGGATCAAAAATTACAGTGCGAAGGTGGGAGAATGGGGTTGAGAAACTTATCAGCCATGATTGAATGGCAGAGCAGACTCGATGGGCCGAATGGCCTAATTTCTGCTCCTCTGTCTTATGGTCTTATGGTCTTGCTGCCACATACGCTTAAAAGGATTGCTTTCTGCTTTTCCTCCGTGGTAATTTTGTTTGCTGTGAAATAAAAGCTAAGGTGCTCTACATACTGGCTCCAGTCTCCCATAGTCGAATCGTAAGGATCGATTCTGCCTAGAGTGGAATGACTGGTGAGCAGTCTTTTCTTTTCTCTTAAGATTCGATGTATGACGTTAACAAGGCAGAGGTGCAGCGTCGGAGCTATTTTACCCTCATCGCCAAATGTAATAACTTGATGGACTGGACAGGTTTCAACAAGAAACAGATAAACTTTATTACAGAGAGCTTTTCAGATGCTACATGCTCGATCAGGACCCTCGTCAAGAAGCCACACCCCTGGATTGCCTGGCCTTAGGGCTCATTGGTCGGAGCCTCCAAAAACATCACATGGCCCCTGATAGACAGCAGGAGAGGTTATACCTTCAGTTACTACAGAAGGCAACCTGGGGAATTTTACGGGCACTCCACTGCCTGTAAACTCGCTGGCGGGGTCCGTAAAATTCTGCACCACATCACTCTGCAGTTATCTCCTCATTTCCCCTCCAGCACTCAATAATATGTTCTTCCCTATGAGATTTAACTCTTACTCCCCCAAACCCTTTCCCACTCAACTTGCTCTTGCTTCAATTCCCACCACCATAACTGATGGCTGCCCATGTTCCCATCTCCATAACTGGCAACATTGCTGCTCCTTAAAAAATCCACCCTCAACTGCATTCTGAATCTGCATGTGTTCAAATTGCCTCACTAGGGCTGAAAGTCCATGCCCCAAAATCCCAGTGTAAATGTCAGGACATGCTTGTCAATGACTTCTGGTGCTAATGCCGCTGAAGTTAATGGGGCCAGAAGAAGGTCATTTAACTCAAGTGTTCTGATGTGTGCCCATGCCACCCGCCGCTGCCTCTCCCAGAAGGCTGCAAACTAGTGGAAAGTGCCAGTTCCGGGGTGGGGTCCAGTGTAGAGAGGTGCTGTGATTGAGGTAGAAAGTTGGCAGGTCACCTGAGGTGGGACTGGCAAAATCTCTCCTGGGTCCCTTCCATGCCATTTCTTTTTCTAATTTTGTCTGGAAAGAGGGGAATGCAAGGAACATTTGCCCCCTTCTGCCTCAGAAAAGCCCCTCAAGGTCAATATTTGCACTTGGTAGCTCCATCTACCCTGATAACACCCACTGTTAACCAGGAGCCCCGATGGTATTTGGAGCCATCCAAAGCTTTCATTTGTGGCGATGATTATCTAACACAGCATGACAGCTAATTAAGCAATATATAGCTCATAAAGTACTTTCTTGATTAAAATTTTAGGAGAAATAGTACTGAAAACAAAATAATAAAAGTTTCAGTTGCTAAATGTGAATGACAAAATGCAATAAAATTTCATGAAGCACAAAGGCAGCTTTATTTTACTTTCATTTTGTTATTTCTTATTGCTTGAGATGGAATGCTTTGTGTTGCAGAAAGGCAATGAATCACTAGCCTGTGAATCACAAATATTTTAATTGCAGTTTACTGTTTAACACCCACTCTCTGTAAAGCAATGCGTCATCCCTGTGCAGACACATAACGAGTACTGCAGTGTGAGTGAGCCTGGGGGATTTGCAAATGTGACCACAAAGCAAATCAACGTTGACGATGGTGTCTCAAGTCTAGCAGGTAATGCAAAAGCAGAGTGACTTCATTGGTCATCAATCGTTTCATTTGGTCAGTGAAACGTTCTTTGGTTGACTCTGTTTTTGTATACCAATGATGTTTTTCTGTATTTTCCCTTGTGTTCATTGGTTGACAAGGGGGAAAAAAGGAATAGTTTGTTTTCTGTAATATAATCCAATTTTAAGAATTCTTTTCAAAGCACTTCGGCATGTTTAGTAGTCATGTTCAGAAGATGTTCTTGCAGTACACAGAGGATTAATTAGAGCGTTTGAACTGGATGAACTATGACATTTTGATTCATTGCTAAGCTCATTAGAGTAGGCTCATAAGGATATTTTTTCCATTAATTTAAAGGGAAAAAGATAGGCATGAGTAAATAAGACTGGTGTCAATTTTTTTGTCCATCATTACTTCTACAAGTCTTTCTCCCGTTATAAAATAGGTGAAAGGAAATTAGAGAGAGAGAAAAATTAAATGTGTTTAGGTCTATCCTGAGAAAAACCTTGCAGAACATACATGGATTATGGACGATGTCAGTGATATAAGGGGTATTTGAATATTCTTTCTACATCAAAGGAAATGAACCAAGCTTGGGCTATAGCAAAATGGCTCTTAACAGGAATAAAAAAAAAATCAAGGATCTGTAACACAAACATTACAGATCTGACTGACAGTAATTATTTGAAATCAATGGTTTTTCAAAAACTTGGTTAAATCCCAACCTGAAAAACCACATTTTTATGCTGATTCTGCCAATGAAGTTTATAGCTAAAGGGTTATGCATGTTGAATTCTGGTTGATTCCTCTCTTGCCCAACTATTAATGGTGGAGGAGAAAGTTCCTGTCTATCAATTTTATTTTACAAGATCTACCTAATCATGGTTTCTAATAGAGTAGTCAAGATCTTGATCACTAGACCTTCACCTTGTTGGAGATAATAAGAGACAAACCATTGCACTAACCACAGCCTACAGCCACTAGTGATCATTTAATGCAGCAGACAGTAAAATGGACTCTTCAGTCCTCTTTACTTTTTTAATTTATTTACGGGATGTGGGCATCACTGTCTAGGCCAGCATTTATTGTCCATCTCTAATTGCCCTTGAGAAGATGGTGGCGAGCTGCCTTCTTGAACCACTGCAGTTGGTTACAATAAAATTGTTTCAACTTTCCCCTCATTATTCAAGCTTTACATGCATATAGGAGAGAAAGGGGGCAAAGGAAATAAGGTCGCTCAATTAACCGAAGTTCCTCACAGTAGAAATATAACAAATTGCTCAATTTTCATTCATTATCATTTACCGGTTTCATGCTACTGAAGGGCCCATTGTGGGGACCAAGGGAAAGAACTTAAAAAAATGTCAGCACAGCTCTGACAGAAGCGAATAGCGCAGGTAATTTATCATCTCCATAGAATGAATGAAATAAAATATACCGAACCTTTCACAACCTCCGGACACCCCAAAATGCTTTACATCCAATGAAGGGTGTATCATCACTGCTGTAATGTGGGAAATGCAGCAGGCAGTTTGCACACAGCAACACCCCACAAATAATGTGATAACGACCAGGTCATCTGTTTTAGTGAAACGAAAACAAAAAATGCTGGAAAAACTCAGCAGGTTTGACAACATCTGTGGAGAGAGAGACAGAGATAACGTTTTGAGTCCGTATGACTCTTCTTCAGATCTAAAGGGAGGTAGAGATGTGGCAAAATATATACTGATTAATGGGGGTGGAACTGGTGAAGCTGGATAGCAGGCCAGCAATAGTTGGAGGCAAAGGAGAGGTGGCAACAGATTTCATAAACAAAAGGTCAAAGAGTTGTTAATGGTGGTTGAACTGGTTAAAGGAGGTGCTAATGGTGACATTAAGGAAGCAAAATATGATAATGGCCGGACCAGGGTAAGCACTCTGGAAAGTGACAGATGGCCCTAGTGGGGGTGGGATGGGGGAAGAAAGATCAAAAATAGGCTAAAAGCTGGGGATAAAACAATGAATGAAAATAGAAATAAATGTAAAAAAATAATAATAATGAAAACAAATGGGGGAAAAAAATTAATGAAAATTTTAAAAAAATTAAAATAAAAATGAATATGGAAAAAAGGGGGATGAAAAAGATGGAAAAAGAAAAATATATTTAAAAAAATATAAATTATTGGAAAAGGGGGTATCGAAAATGGGTTGGGGTTGGAGGAGAGAGTTCATGGCCTGAAGTTGTTGAACTCAATATTATGTCCGGAAGGCTGCAAAGTGCCTAATCAGAAACCGAGGTGCTGTTCCTCCAGTTTGCATTAATCTTCACTGGAACATTGCAGCAGGTCAAGGACAGACATGCGGGCATGAGAGCAGGATGGGGTGTTGAAATGGCAAGGAACTGGAAGGTCTGGGTCTTGCTTGCAGACATCTGTTTTAGTGATATTGGTTAAAGGCTAAATGCCCACCAAGAAGCTAGGAGAACTCCTCTGCCTTTCTTTGAAATAATGCCATGGGATCCTTTTTGTGAGGATGCAAATGGGGCCTTGATTCAATTCATAAGTCATTGTTGACTACATCATACAACAACAGTGTTTGTAGGAGAGAGCCTCCCAGAGGGCAGGAGGCACAAGAAGCAGATTGCTCACAGGAGCAACTGATTACATTCAGCTGGCTTTACTTTTAGACAAATAGTGCTCTGATCTTTTGAGAAACAAAGAAATGCAATATATACAAGTAAACTAAAATGTATGGCCCTGAAAGTCCCCGGGGGGAGGGAGTCATGTTGGTCTCCCACAGGGACACTAGCAAAACCTCCAGGAAAATGCCAGTGTCTCAGCTGCATTTGATCTCCATCACTTGCTGACTGTATTTTAAGGGGGCTGAACCTCTGTCTGCCCTAACAGAGCAAATTATGGCCAGTGGGATGTAGACCCCCACCACCGCCCACCCCCCCACACCCCCTCTAATCCTGAAGATGCCACTTCTCAGGCTAAGGGCAGCTGGTGTAATAGGAGCAGCTGAGAGGTGGAGTGAGTGAAGGGGCTCCTGACCTCCATGAGAGTGTTTGTGGGGTCCGCCAGACTAGGCTTGGACATGTGAAAGATTCTACATTTAAAAAAACATTGCCAGTCAACTTTCTTGCTCCGCAGGGTCATAGAACAGTTTCATTGCTTTCAGCTTGGTGAGTCATGACTTAAATACCAGCTGCTTCAGCATCAGAAAAGGTCGCTGATGTGTTGGCATCCGTTTTAGTCTTTACTAAACTCTTTCAGAATTTTTGACTCTATGACACTGGCATTTAATTGCGCCCATTGCATTAAATTGCACTTACACACCAGATTCCAATCTTACACTTGACCCAGTCTGCAACTGGTCATGGGAATAAATATGCCAATGAGGCTGACCTAGGAAATCTGAGATGATGTAGCACATGAGCACTCAGTCAAACTTAGACAAATCTTTTTGACATGGCTTGCACTAGATGACTGGATAAATGTTTCATTCATTAAACCAGTGCAATGACTGGTTAGCTCCTCTAAAATGAATATCCTTAATTGGTGCATTGTGATTGTTTCGTTTTCTGCTGTTGCTGCTAATGGGACTGAGATATTGATGAAATCCAGAAGGTGGAATTGCAATAAATGTGGTAGCAGGTGGGAAAAACAACATCTTATCCACCGGCAGCAATGGTGTGTTTTTGCACCATATTGTCTGCTTCCCACCTCATTAATTATGCAGCCACAGGAAACATGCCGTCTTGTTGGCGGGCAGCCTCCGATTCACCTGCCACAACGTTATCTCACTCCGGGTGCCACACCCAAACTGCAGTGCACGAAATTCTCAATGCTTTCAGCCCAGGGCTGCTCCAGTGAAGAAAAGACCCTGAAAGCCAAGAAGCATTCAGCAAGCCTTCACTGGAATGCCCTTTGAAGGCCCACTGTGATGTCCTCCATCCCTGCTCTGGCCGCAGGAGATCCAGCTATCTCACCGCTCTGGCTTGATGATGGCAGTGGTGGTCAGTGCCTGCAGAAGAGGTTGGCCATCCAGTGCAGAAAGCAGATGAATGATCTCATCCGTGCCACCAGGGTAAGGCAACCATCTCATCACTCTAAGCTCACACACTCACAAGGCAACTCACACTGGCATCTCACTCACTGCCAGCTCAAGGGACACCACCATTCACTCTCTCACACACCCTCACATCTCCATCTGGCCTCATCTCCTCTGGAGACTGCCTCCTCAGCCCTTATCATTTTGCACATATTGACATGTGCCCCCACACACACTCTCAGATACCCCCCTTCCCCAGTACAGCCTTTGCCCTGCAGCCTCTACAATTGCCTGAGCCACTTTTCCCTCTTCCCCAAGCAAGGGCTAGTCCTGCAAGTGTTGACAAACCTCCCTTACTTTATGGCTGGCCTGGTAGATGGAGACCTGCCCATGAGCCCCCCTGAAAGTGATGTGGTGCTGCCTGTGAAGCCTGGCACTGATGACGATGAGTGCTGCCCAAAGCAATGTAGGCAAACAAACATCAAAGTCCCTAACGAAGTACAGCTCGCCAGGTGCATGTCGCTTATGTACAGTTGTAAAACACATCGGCGTATAATCACGCCAATGCACCCAGGTGATCCAGCGTGGGGGGGATGATTCCGGCGAGCAGGTCTTATAATGAGATAAGTATTGAAATTAGGTTCCTGACATGCAGCGGCGATAATGCGGCTTGCCATTGGTGGGTGGAGCAGATGCTCGCAAACTGCTTTTGTGACGCCCATAAAACCAATTTTTGGCCTCCTTGCCATGTTGTCCGTTCATGCCAGCCATGACTCCCACTGCCAATGGGACCAGAAAATTTCCCCCATAGTGTTTAATGGAAGCAAAGACAGCCCCAAAACTGCTATTTCAATTTATTGCCACTAAATTATTAGAGCATGTAGGATTGTTTTCTTTCTTGTCTTGAAAAGAGGAAAATGCACCCTATAGATATTGTAAAATCAAATTAAAATGACAAGTGTCCACTAAATTTTAAGATTGCTGTAACTGAAAGAAAAACAATTTTGTGGAATTTAGTTTTAGTTGAGCATTTTAGATCGTAGTTATGAATATGGGCACATTTCTGAACAGCTTGTTGCATCTGGCCTTTCAGTGTATTAGGCTATTTGTGTAAACAAGGGCAAGGAAGCTTTAGTGAAAAAAAACATTGATGATGCCTATTGATGCTGACAGTTATGCCACCATATTTAGTGAACTCATCACGTTTCAATGTAGTGAGGCAGGTATCACATAAAACAAAGTGACATTATATCGGTCAGAATGATGTAACAATTCACTTCTACAAACTTATTTGGATGCTACAATTAATAAACTTCACTCACTTTCTGTCATATAATTTAATTTAATTATTGCAGGAATTGCATCCAATCCTCTTTAACATTAGGCGACCTAAATGGAACCTGTTCATTTTTTTATGCCCAAAGATACAATGTGATAATATTAGAGTCAGCACAAATTTTCAGGTTACATTTTTGATTTAGTACAGGAGGTACTAGGTCAAAGGATCGAAATAAAGTCTCCATATTGCCAGGGTTTTCCAGTAAATAGTCTTCAATTCTTGACATGAGGTTGCAAATAGGGAAATTAAATTGACAATGTTTACAGTACAACGTAGAATTGGTATGAAGTAGTTTCAATTTCACACTTATGCACGATAGATTAGTTGTCAAAGCTTGAACTCACTTGAATGTCAGCTATGGTTCAGTCGGTAGTATTCTTATCTCTCAAATTTGAAGGTTGCGGGTTCAAGTCCTCGGCCAGAGGATCAAGCTAAAAGATCTAAGTTGATGCTCCAATGCTGAGTGGTTGGAGTTGCTATTGCTCAGATAAAATGTTGAACTAAAGGCCTTGTCCACCCTCCTATATGGGTGCAAAAGATCCCCGGGCACTATTTTGAAGAAGAAATGGGAATCTTTGATATGTCTTCCTTTTTCCTCAACTGAAAGCCCTCGATGGTGTCCAACTCATTTTCTGCACTCTATTCTCACCCCTTTCCCTTCCTCCTACAACCATGATCGGGTTCCCTTGACCTCACCTTCCACCCCACCAGCCTCCATTTTGAACAGATCATTTTCCACAATTTCAGCCATTTCTGCCACCTCCAGCATGTTGCCACCACCAAACATTCTCCCCTCCCCTTTCAGCATTCCAAAGGGACCTTTCCCTCCACAACAACTAGGTCCACTCCTCAATCACCCCCAACACCTTGTCCCCTTCCCATGGTACCTTTCTATACAAACACTAGAAGATGTAACACCTGCCCTTCTAACTCCTCTCCCCTCATTGTCCATTGGCTCAAACACGCCTTCCAGGTAAATCAGTGATTCACATGTACTTCTTTCAATTTAGTATCGTGAATTTGCTGCTCACAATGTGGTCTCCTCGACATTGGGGCGACCAAACGCAGATTGGTGACCACTTTGCGGAACACCTCCTTTCAGTCCACAAGCATGACCCTGGACTTCCAGTGGTCTGCCATATTTTAATTCGTCACCTTGCTTTCACGCTGACATCTCTGTCCATGGCCTACTGCACTGTTCCAGTGAAGCTCAATGTAAGCTTGGGGAACAGCACCTCATCTTTTGATTAGGCTCTTTACAGCCTTCTGGGTTAAACATTAATTTTAACAATTTCAGACCATAATCTATACCCCCATTTTGTTTACTTTTCTTTGCATGTTTTGGTTTTTCTCTTATTTTTGTTTCCAGACAGCAGAACATCTACTCTAGGCACATCTTTTGTTTCTTTGTTTGTTTTCTTGCCCCATTATTAATCCCTTTGGCCCTGTAAGACTAACTCCCCTGTCATTTAATCTCTCCTATCTTTCACTCTATCACAAACCTTCCTTTCATCATTTTTCCCACCCACCCTTTGCTCAAAACCTATTATATATCTAACTTTTCCCAGTTCTGATGAAAGGACACAGACCTGAAATGTTAACTTTGATTCTCTCTCCACAGACACTGCCAGACCCGAGTATATCCACCATTTTCTGTTTTTATTTCAGTTTTCCAGCATCTGCAGTATTTTGCTTTTGTTGCTCTCCCTGATGTTGTGGCCAATATGTATACCTCAACCAAAGCCATTCAAGGTCAGATTATCATTATTACATTACTGGTTAAGGGAGCTTGCTGTGTGCAAATTGGTTGCTGCATTTCCAATGTTACAACAGTAACTAGATTTCAAAAGTAATTAATTAGCTGCAAAGTGCTTTGGACTGTCCTGGAGGCATGACACAACTGTAAAGTTCTAGTGTCTTGCAGGGTTCCAATGCCACATTTATGCTGCAGTTAGTGCTTCTGGCAATAGCTCTATACATTCGTAAGATTTTGTACCAGGAGAGAAACCTCATAAAATGAGCCTCAGCAGTGTAAATGGGTCCTAAGACCGTTCTACAGACAACCCTGTCTCATAACCAATTATACTGTCTACTTTGTTCTATAATGACGCAGTGCTGTCAAACAAATAAGCCAATATTATGCAAAATGGGAAGTTGCTACTGCAAATTCAATCCTTGAGGCCACAGAAAGGGCTGATACCTCAGTTTACAAGGTCCAAGTGTAAGAAAAAAAAACAATTCAAAAGGTATAGTCCCCCCAAAGCACTTAATCACTTCCTTAACTGACAACAGATTCTTAAGCAGAATGGAATTATGGGGCTGAGGGCAAATCCACTGGTTTTAGAACCAAGCAGACTGCAGTCTCAAAATCTTGTTATAATCCAACTGTTTGCTGTGCATAGAAGGTAATTCTTTTCTAAATATTTAATGTGAAGACTCCTTTCCTTAATAGTTTTCTACATGCTGCTCAAATGGTGTTATTGGATAGAAGGAAGGAAGGGAGGTATTCTGATTTGTGCTTCTCTTCCATTGCAAGCAGCAGGAGCTTGAATGTAAACGATCCTGCCTCAGGCAAAATATAGTTTTAATGTCCTGGGCCCACTCATTTATCATGAAAAATGGTATAGGCTTTCTCCAAATTTCATTGAAACTGTTGTTTGCTATGTATAATATATATAAATTACATGAATTGCTATATATGTAAAATATAAATGTGTAAGATATATATAGCCATCCATAGTTATGTATATATTATATCTATACAAACAAATCTGTGTGCATATACATATATTATATGTATATGTATCTACCAGTGCATCTATCAACACGTATCTGTATACTTGAATGTGTATAAATCTAGAGTTAGATATTTATAAAGTTAACATTTGTAATAAGCTCGGAAAATTCCTTATGCAATCTACCCAATTTCAGAACTGCCCACCCCTACCACGTCCAAAGCAATCAAGGCAATTCAGAAGTTTGACTAAATTCAACCCTGTAATAAGAAGGATAGAAAGGTACTGCTATAGCCCTGTTCTTTATATTATTCTGGTCCTCAATGGAGTACTTAAATATATATGTACCTTAGAACCTGTAATGTAGGAATGGTATATTTGTCTGTAATTTTGATAAAATTTTAATTTGATATTCCTTATTTTAATATCGTGTCCACCACTTCCCTGTTACCTTTTGTCTGCCTATTTTTGTTACTACATGATTACCACATGTTTCCATGCTGTTAACTTGATTTCTTAGTCCATATATGAATTTTTTGATGTAAGTCACACTGCAATTCAGCCTTTGGGTTGTGAATGTGTTTGTTGAACAAAATACCATTACTGTATCATTATTATCTAGATCTTTGTATATGGTTCCGTTATCTATTAATCAAGCTATCTAACTTCCAGATGCCCATGGTAGAATTGTTACAGCATGTGCTTCTGACTTTCAAGGCTTATAGATGAGTTCATCATTAAACAGGCAGCATCCTATTTCCAATGATTGCCTTGCCAATTTCAGGTCACTTCCACAATGTAAGCATATTGATTTAGGAACAAGGATTGTCCCCATTTAGATTCTAGCAAAAATCAGTTGGAAGACTTAAAAGAATTCTTAAAAAAACATTTAAAGATGTGGCAATTAAAAAAAAACCTAATACATTTATTTAATTTAACCATTTCAGTGAAGGGTTTGGAATACTGGGAGATATGAATAACTTAAAAGAGGCTTTTATTTCCTCTGTGCACTCTTGTTTTAACACATCAGTTAATTCTTCTACATAAATTCCTATTTTTACTATGTTAGAGCAATAATTAATGAAATATTTGTCAATGACCATGTGTGTGAACATCTGCCTATATGATATAAATGGCCTGCAATGTATGGAAGTTGATTGATGATATGTCACAAGTACAACATCATTGGCTGTTGTTGCTAAGTCACTTGTATTTAGGTGATAGCTGGAGGCAAAAGAAAGTAAGCTTTTTTGCTGGCTGCTTGCATAGATGGTTTTAAGAAGACAGACCATTAAATCTTGGAAAAGTTTCATTTTAAGAGATAGGTGATCGTATGAGAATGAAAGAAAGCTGTTTAAAAAGGGAAGCTGAAAAGGCAGCATCAAATATGATAAAAGAATGCTATATTGTTATACATAATATGAAGATTCTCCACTTTGCAAACCCTACCAACTGCGACTTCCATCTGCTCTATTTAGTCACAGCTTAGCTGCCAAAAGATTAAGGCTTTGGAATTAAGCTGAGTGTGTATAAGCGTATGGGCACTTAAATTGTTTATACAAAATTCTTTTGACTGATATTTAAATGGAAGAGTTAACCCATTTAAATTAAATGGGTTAATTCTTCTGATAAAATGGCGGATGAATAAATTTCATTTAAATGCCTTAATCATATTGTGCCTATACTTAAGCAGCATAATTGCAAGAGCTAAAATGTCTGCTAATAAAAAAAAATCCACAATTCAATTCATTGTCTGCTTAAGTGTCCACAAAAATGGATAAATTAGAGGAAAATAATAGCTTTTGACTATTTTATATGGTGAATGTTTTAAAATGTCCCCAATTGCTGATTATTCTTCTGTGAAGTAGGTACATTTAAAATAAAAATTGCAGCAATCCCATGCAATTAGTTAACCTGAAGGGTTGCCCCAGGCACCACGGGCTGCACTAAAGTTGTTGCTGACAAACATTCTTACCTCGAGAGCTGATCTTGGACTGTGTGTTGGCACTGCATTACCTTTGGGCATTTCACACCAGATGTTCAGACAAATTTCCAACCTGGTCATGTGCATCTACAGTTTTGCACAAGATGTGGCCCCACATGTAAGTGCCTTCCATGCTTTATTTGCAGTGCACTCATACACAAAAGTAAAGCATAATGATTGTGCAGGGTGTGGAAAAGGAAATCAGCAGCGTGTATGCAATGCTTGGTGAAAGCTGGTTCAAATTGTCAAATTGATGACAAACCCAGTTAAGTAAAACATAAAAAAAAAGACACTTCACAATTTAGTGTGACAGCGAGAAATGCTATGTGCTCATGAAGTTAAAGTTAAAGTTTTGCAAAACTACCAGAATTCAGAATAAATCTTCAAAATCTCATTCACTATCAGAGACTAGTAACTAATCCCGGAGCACCCCAACCCCCACCACCCCCGCTAAGAAAGGTTCTCAACCATTTCAAAGCATAGCACTGCCTAAATGTGTGTTACTCTCCTCGGTATATGCACTTACAAGTCACATGCAATATATAATCTATAATGGCAAAAATATATAAAATTTAAATTAAGAACAAATTCTGCATAATTTGCAAATGGGTGCACTATATCCCATATGCACTTCACATTAATTGTCATGTCATTCCTATTGAATGGAAATGAGTTGAATATTTATAGTGGCTGTGTAGTGTGCTATCAAGGCCTAGATTTGAATTATGCATCTACTTTGAAGCCTAACATTCACTGTTTAAGGGCACAAAAAAGAGCTGTGAATAGGGAGGCAAAAATCTTGGTGCTCGAATCTGCAGCTCTACCTCAGGAAAATAAAACTGATTCTAACTGATGGAGGTTGTCAGGGATGTGAAGCTAACAATGAAGGATCGACAGGCTACTATGGATGTATTTACCAGTAGGGGGTGCTGACGTTGTTTGCCTGAGGTCTCTGTCTCAATTCTCTAAGCTTGGGAGCACACTCCAGCAACAATTACAAGTCATTACATACAGACCATGATAACAGAGAGCAAACAATGCATGGCATTTTAGAGCCGCTCCATTAGATTAAAAGGAAAGTACAAATGAAACAGATATGGACCGAGTGAAAAGACTGATCACTTTTTAACTGGACCAAAGAATTAGAATCCATTTAGAAATCAGAACGGAGGGGGAGAAAAAAAAGGTTTGTACAAGAGTGAATGCAGGTCCTTTTATTCAGTCTCCTTCTGGTCTGCATTAAATTATCTAAGACGTCATTTTTGGCCATGCCAACTCGGCATTGTGAAGTGTCACAATGATAAATCACTTCCACAAGGACGGGCTTTCTACCCTGAACATGCATCAGACACACGATAATAGTTATACACACTGCACTCTGTCTGAACTGCATTCTTATTGTTGCCACACGAATGAAAAGAAATTGGATGCCGCTTTGAGATTAGCATTCCAGAAGATTCATCACACACTTTTAAGTCCCTTCTGTATTGAATAAAAATTGAATTCCTAAACACTGCCATATCACGCTTCATCATTGCTGTAATACAGTATCCATTGCTGTGTGGTGCTATTATATGCACACAGAATGTTAAGTAAGGCATTAACAGATCTATTAGCATATATAGAGACTGTAGTGGTAATTATCAAGGGGAATTTACAAGGGTATATTTCAAGGCTCTGTAGATTGCTGATTGTTTGTAAAGTTAAGCATGATTCATTCTTTAGATGTGTACGTTGTTTAATTTACATTGTTATTTTGCCAAATTTCATGTCTTCAGAATTAATGTTTGATGTAAAATAATTGCAAGCCTTTTCCTTCCTTAAAAATTATATAAATCATAAAGACACTTTGGGATGAAGGCACTATATTGATTTGCAAAGTTTTATCTGGTGAACATAATGATAATTGAAGTAGTGTACTTGGTCTATGCTTATTAAATATGGATGTGATTGCTAATCCCTCACAGCTGGATTTTATTGCCCTATTTCTTTTCTTTGATCACCCAACAATATGGCATCAATGACATATCCTCACAGTTTAACAGTGGCCTCGCCCATCAGTAATGGGTACACTTCACGCAGAAAGCTCTGCCTTTCTCAGCTGTAAGTAGCCTCCCCCCAAAGGCAAGTGCGACGGCACCTGTTGTGATCGAAATAAGCTGTCAATTCTGATGGATTGTTTGGGTTAGATTAATTCAAACATTCTTGGGCACATAAGCATTAACCTTTCTTGGCTGCGCCTGAGATGCAGAGTTATTGCCAAAATGCAAAAAGTGCTCTTGAACTGTTAATTTATTTACCATGGCTATCGCCATGTGTTATTTTATTGATACTGCCATGCATTATTAACATTATTCATTAATATGTAATAAATATACTCTTATTCCATACCAAAATAAATTACACAGAGCAAGGGTTTGCATTGCAAAAAAGCTCAAATATTTGACTAGGGATAACTGAATACAAGGTGATATTTAGCCATTTGAAAATCTTATTAGTTTAGTTTAATAAGGGTAAATATAACCTTGTTCTCCTGATCCTGGTACACATTAACAAACATTTATGCAGCGCACAGTGGAGTGATTATCACAGTACTTTAGTCAGTTATTCAGGGTAAAATCAGCATTGCATATTTATTTTGTAAAAAAGTCATCAATTAAAGTTCTCCATTTGGAAACAGTATTTGAACATATCTTTTAAAAAAGCAATAAGTGGTACGTTAACACAAATCAAAGAAAGATGTATCTGGCTAGTCATAACAAATGAGAGACAGTGGGTAAAACAGAAAAAGAATTATAGTAATTTATGCTGCTGAATGACACAGTGAGGCCGAGTCAGCCAAAGTCCATTAATAATACAAGTTCAAAACTGATATAATGAATGCAAAGACTGTAACTGGCATACGTGTATATGTAGATCAAAAGATGGAGTCAGTGTATTTAGAATTAAATCCTCCCAGATTGGGTAGATGATAGGCAATGAAGATAAACACAGAACGGAACACGATGATTCAGCCTGGTAAAGAAGGGGATTATTTTAAAATAAAATAAAATTATGTTGATATCAAGTGAGAAGATCCCAGATTTATTTTCTGGTAAAAGCATTTTATCTGCCACCAGGATCTTGTTAATTTTCTACTTCCTGTTGCACAGGGGTGCAGAGTTACACATTCAATACTTGGAAAGTTGGTGGGCAGATCGTGTTGATGAGTTAAACTACCCCTGCTGAAGGGCAACATAAACTCCAAGGGCAAAACTCAAAAGGGAATGCTCACTGATGCAAAAAATAGGAGGCTGCATATATTCATAAAGCAATAAAAATAGCTGAGCAAGTGTATCCAATGCAACAATATTGTGCATAACCGACTCTGTTGCATTAACTGATCTCAGACTAGGGCAGCATCTGAGACACCGCAGTTAGCCCCAGGCCTCTGTGCCACAACTGTCTGGAGCTCATGCTCTTGCTTCTTGTGCTGTGACTTGTGCTGGAAGGTGCACCTAAGTAGATGTCCAGTGAGGACAGGATTGGCCTCAATTGTGATGCCCTTGTGGTTCAATAACATAGTGACATCCCTGTGTACGGAGGGTGACCACAGGTTGGGATACTTGATGTTCTGCACCTCTCTCCCCTCCCACCTTGCCCCACCTTCTCTCAGCACTATAGCAAGAGTTAGTAGCCTTCAGGCAAAAATGGAGAAAATCAACGGTAAATAAAAATAAAATATAGCTTGAGATTTGCTCCGATTAAGGTATGGCAGCGTGGTGGTTATGTTATTGAACTAGTCATCCAGATCTGGGACTAATAATCCATGAATTTGAGTTCAAATCCCATCACTGGAGTTTGAGAATGTGAATTCCATTTTTTTAAAAACTAGAAACAAAGAGCTGATAACAAATAAGTGACCATGGAGTGTCGGAATGTTGTAAAATAAAAACCCCAACTGGTTCCCTAATGTCCTTTAGGGGAGAAAGCCTGCCTGCATTACTTGGTCTGACCTCAGTGTGACTTCTGTCCCTCATCAGTGCTATTGACTCTTAGCATAAACGCTCATTTTGCCAGAAATGCCCTCATCCCAAGAATGAATTAAAAACATAGGGCACGGGAGGGGGTGGGCTTGCAGAATCAGGAAGGAGTATCGTGTCCGATTCCCAGCATCCGAAAAACTGTCCCCAGTTAAGTTGGGGCCAAGAAGGGCCTGGTGTGGGGATCCCATGTGCTGATGGTGAGATGCCAATTAGGTTCTTAAATAAGTCACTTAAAGCTAATTATTCCTGAACCCACAAGAATTTAGTGATACCTCATGGATTTAATAGGTCTTAATAGATTTCCCAGGGCTCCTGAAGGCTACCCAGCAAATGCTATTGGGCTTACTTGCGGCTCTGTAGGGTGGGGTGGAGGGTGGGGGCTCTCATTGACAGACACTCAGTACCTGATCGAGGGACCTGACATCAGAAAGGTGGTCTCTCTTGCCTCTAACCCACCTACCCCCACTGATGACCCCCTACCTGTGAACCCTCCCCACCTGTCCTCCCCAGTTAGCTGTTTCCAGGGATCCAATGCCAAACTTCTGGGTAGGCCTTGGGACATTACTGGCAGCAGCCACAGCTCCTGGCAACACTGCCAGCAATGGAGGGCTGCCGGCTTCTGATTGGCCAGCAGCTCTTGAGGGCAGGATTTCCACACTCCAGGGTCCTCGATCCCATGGGAGGCCCTACCCTGGCCAGTTAGGTGCCTGAGTTCACTTAAACTGTGTTGCGCCTCCCCACAGAAGCAACGCAGGCTTCCCACCAGTTTTCTAAACGTTGAGGGGGACCCATAAAGCTGGAACTTAATTCTGGTCATACTATCCAAATACAAACCTCTTCCAGCATTGCAACACAGTCAAAGTCACCAGTTACTCCCTATGAGGTATGCCCTACTTTAACATGCCTATGGCAGTGATAACTAAATTCAGTCAGTAAACTGACCAATGATTTATGCAGCTGTTTCTTCTTAATAGAAAACTCCCAAGAAAATGGTCTTGAAAAGACATTACTAAGGATTTTATGTAATCCACTGCCATCTCAAGTGGAAAATAAAAGTCAAACAATGTTTTAACCAGAAAATATTGCTTTCCACTACAAAAAGTAAATACCTCTTCAATGCAGACACTTTTTGAGCAATTAACATGTGATTTCATTAATGTTAACATCACTAAGCTCAAAAAGAACTAAACCCCCACCTTCCCCTTCGAGGCTATTTAATCTGCCATAGCCTGTGGTGCTCAAAGCGAACAATGTTCAGCTGCTTTTATATTGCGGTAGTGCCACCAAGGGCCAAACAGCAGGAGGCTTGATCCACCAGCTGCAAGCCGAGTGCAAAACTTTCCAGGACTCACCAGGACAGGCTGCCCAGAAAACGTGCTTAAAAATAAAGTGTTTTCCCAGTGGCAGGTCTTAGCGTGTTCTGGTAGTTTTGCATATAGTTTGTTGTTGAACTGTATGAGACCCGCTTTTCAGGAGTTTGGTGGCTCTTGCAGTGCAAAATAGCAAACAGTTTACTTTTCAGATTCTCAAGTACAACAAGGCTAGAAGCAGAGTGAAGCTCCCTCTATCCCCATCTGAACAATCTATTTCAACCTCAACCTCTGAGCAGCTATACCAATGTGAAATTTATTCATTTTCCACACCCGCTGATGTGAATGAGATTGTCAGTCTAGTGGCATTTTAGGCTCTTGGCCCATACCCGTTGAGGGACTGGATTGGAATTATCTAAACACATTTCATGTAGCACTCTTGGAACCATTATAAAGAGAAGACCTTCAATGCTTCAACCTAGGCTGGATTTAAACCCATCCTGTTTTATTGTGCATTTATAATGTACTATTACTCCCTTAAGTGGTTTGATGCTGCAGAAAATTCCCCTACAACCGATGAATGTAAATACACGGGGGCTCCACTATAACATGATCTGTAATAGCGCCGAACTTGTTCTAACATGGGCCTGTCTTGGCCCCCAAAATTTCATTTTCATTTAAATTTATTGCACCCCAACAAGCAATTCAATAATATGTAACTTTATTGTCAAACTTTTTAATTTCAAGTCACGCATTATATGGAAATATGAATTTAAATAGATATGACACTTGATTTTCACAAAACAGTGTTCTTTATTAACTGTTAGATTATCGGCTATGCTTTCATTGTTATTTTAACAATAATTTTTTTTATCATAGTTATGTTTAGAACCAGCCACTGAGACAGCAACATTTTGACTAATTATGATGCGTAGCCAGTAAAATTTTCCCATTGTACTATACAGACATCTACTACCTAGAAGAATCACTGAGGTGGTTGGACGCCAATACAAAACCAACTGCTGCAAATGTGACACAACTTCAGAACATTTTCACTTGCAAATGCAGAAATGAAGAGTAATTTTAAACAGTTAAAATTACTGATTTCTTCAATGAGCGCCGAACTATTCAAGAAATGGGCTACGACTTTGTCGCTTGTATTGGAAGAATGCTAGGATCAGTTGGTTATCGATTTATGAGGCTGTTTTAATCAGTTTATCTGTTATCTGCATTATTCTGGTTTCTGGTTTGGCATGAAAGGACTTTGTCATACTGTGGTGTCACCTATACCCACTCTCGAGATGTGAACCTCGTGAACCATATTATTGCGAAGCCCAGTGTAAGGTTTCAAAACCAGGCAGGGGCTGGGCTTGCTAGAGTTCTGAAATCTGCTTTTATTGGTGATGACACTTAGTTCAAAACCTTAACCATTTCAATCATGAATGCCTCCAAATCATGAAATGTCAATGTGGAAGATATTGACTTCAATCTTAGAAAAAATTGACCCCCAATGTGTTTAGTGGCAATTCTGCCAGGATTTCAACAACTAGTGGTGTCTAACTCTATTCTTGTGGAGTCAGCAGGAGGATTAGTGTCAGTCACTGTGGGTGAATCTCTGATGTCCACCTAACCCATAGGGCTGCAAATCTAGCACCATGTCCATCGTATAGGATGGGCTTGCTTTGGCCCCCCTTAAACCCCACCCTCTCCCCCATCCCTGCCCATTCCTCTCCCATGTCACTAGGGAGTTGAAAAAACTATCCTTTCTTATTCTGCTTCCCTGGCCTGTGGTGTGTAACTTCAACAATCTCGAGGTCAGTAAAATGCAACACATTCGCATTCTGACTCAGCTGGTCCAGGTGAAAATCCTGGTATCAGGGACAGAATTTAATGGTCTCCTCTGTGGTGAGTTTGGAGGCATTTAACTGGGTGGTCGGGCGGCGGGAGGGGACCTAGCCTTTGCTCCAATTAAATTCGGGGTTGGAGGGCACAATTAATGCCCACATAAGGGCCTCATCTTGCTGCCATTGCTATTCCCAAAAGCGAACCCATTGTGGGCTCCTTGAGGGATAGGCAGTTCCCCAGTCCCCTCCTCCCCAACCTCGACACTGTTACCCCTATCCTGCCCTCACTCATCCATGGCCTGGGGTCACTCAGTGATCCTGGACCTCCGGTGGGATCATTGCAGGCAGCTGCCATTGCTCCCACTGGCGCTGACTGTGATGCTGAGTTGCCAGCTTCTAATTGGCTGGTATCTCTCAGGGGACAGGGCTTCCACCCCCGGGGTCCTTGTTCTTGGGGAAGGCCCACTGCTCTCCATTTAAGCGCCTGATGGGCACTAAATGCCACGGGCCTTCCTCAAAGTAGGTGGCATGGGGCTTTCAGCAGGTCTCCAGCCAGTGGGAAAGATCCCCATCACCTACATTATATACCCCCCAAGTCTTCTCAGCCCTAGCTCTGTCCCCTTAGAACATGTGCCTTGTACGATTTCACTTCTTACAATGCATTTCAGAAATTCTCAAGCAAACCCAATCTAGGAGCAAAATTCCCAAATTAAATCAGCATGACCTGATTTTTACCTTTTTTTTTAGAGATGCATGGTATCCTTATGGATTGTTTGACCCAGTGATTGATTGACATCTTAGAAATTTCAGTACAACCCACTCAAATACTGGACTGTCCAGCTTAAAAACAGACAGATCAGCAACTCTGAAAGTGAATGCCGCATCACATGACATTTCCTGGATCAATCTCCCTCCTGTCTTTCAAACAAACATCAAGTGAATCTGGTCAAATCATCAACCTCCAAGGAATGAGATGAAGTATATTTTTTAAGCCTGTTCCTGTCGTTTCATCATCTGCATTTAATTTCACTTCTGGTAACTTTAATGTTTGATTAGTGAGCACCCATCAGGTGGTTTGATAAAAATGATCAGAGTTTCAGGTTAAACTCAGGCAAGAGCAAAACTGGGATTAGTTGAAATGTTTTGTTAGCACCTTCTGTAGAGCCTGTTTTTCTATACCATTACACAGAAATACTTTTTTTTATTCATTCATGGGATGTGGGCATTACTGACTGGGCCAGCATTTATTACTCATCCCTGATAGCCCTTGCTCAGAAGGCATTTTTTTTAGAGTCAACCACAGTGCTGTGGGTCTGCAGTCACATGTAAAGACAGTAGATTTCTTTCCCTAAAGGGCATTAGTGAACCAGTTGGGCTTTTATGACAATCAGTTATGGTCATTTTCATTAGACTTTTAATTCCAGATTTTTATTGAATTCAAACTTAACCATCTGCTGTGGTGGGATTTGAACCCATGGCCCCCATAGCATTACACTAGGTCTCTGGATGACTGGTCTAGTGACAATACCACTACACCACTACCTCTTCCATTTATCTAACATTTATATAGCACTTTTCATGGCCACTAGGCATCTCAAAGAGTTTTACAGCAAATGAAGTACTTTTCGTAGTGTGGTCACTGTTGTAACGTCAGAAACACAGCAGCCAATTTGCACACAGCAAGCTCCCACGAACAGCAAAGTGACAATGACCAGATAATCTGTTTTATTGATGTTGATTGACAGATAGAAATTGGCCAGGACACCAGGGATAACTCTTCTGCTCTTCCTCGAATAAGTACTGGGGGATATTTTACAGCCACCTGAGAGGGCCTCGATTTAATATCTCATTCAAATGATAGCACCACCAACAGTGCAGCATTCCTTCAGTGCTGTACTGGAGGGCCAGTCTTGATTTTGGTGCTCAGATCCTGCAGTGGGAGTTGACACTGGAACCTTGTGATTAAAAGGAAAGCATGCTACTAACTGAGCCATGGCTGGAAATAAACATTGGTATGTTTATGAGGCAGACCGGGATGGGCACCATGTTGGCAATTTTATCATGATGTGAAAAATATACAATGGAAACTTTACTGGTAGCTGACAGATAGCTCACTGAGGAATCACCTCAGGAATAATGTAGAAATTGGCTCATCGTTACATCTCCACCTCTAATGAACAATCTTTTTGGGTGTTCCAAAGCTTTTGCTGGGGAAGACAAAGGGATGATTAACGGTGGAGACTGCAGGAGTAGGATTGATGCTTATCATTGTTCACTCAGATCTGCTACAGGTGAAAATATAAACTTTTCGGTAGAATGGTTTGCTCTTTATGGAATATCACAAATTTATATAAATGTTAATGCTTTAAATCTATTTTTTTCATAGAATCATAGAAATTGCAGGACAGACTGAGTCTATTTGGCCCATTGTGTTTGTGTCCATGCCAAATCCAATTCTTCTGTTGGAGCAATCTCCTTTAATTCAATTTACCCCCCCACATTCACCATCTATCCTTGCATATTATTTCTTTTCCAAAGCTTCTCCAATTCCCACTTAAATAGTGTTATAACTATAGTTTTAGCTGTCACTTGCAGAAAATGGTTTATGTTGCAGTAGCCTTCTGGGTGAAAAAAAAACATTTTCTAATCTCCTTTACTTTTTCCTATGATAAGGCCCATTACAAGGAGTCTGTGTAACTATGGGCAGAATTTTCCCGTTGGCATGCAAGGTCTGCACATTAAATCACGCGTGGTGATGTCAGGTGAGTGTCCCGATGTCACCACGCGCCATCGCGATATTTCATTGGGTGGGTGCGCAATGATCTCCGATGCGCGCCCGCCATTAATTAATGGGCCACTTAAGGCCCTTGACTCACCAATCGGTGCTGACTTTTTGGCGCCTGTGCAATCTTAGGATCGGCGCACGGGCGCAATGGGCAGGCGGGTAGGACACATTTATATAAACCTCATCCATGGATGGGATAAGAGGGCACACTGGGGTCGCGAGTGTACTCTCTCAGGTATTGATTTTTCAAAGTTTTTGAAACTTGCCTGTGTGATCTGCAATACTTTAAAACGCATACCAGCTGCTTTGTCTGGACTCTTAATCCTCAGGTCAGCACTCTGCAGTGAAGAATCTTTTTTGGGCCTGCAGGTTTCTGGAAGCCTTCCCAGAGCTTGGGGATGGGAGCTGATCTCTCCACTGGAGGCACCTCCTCTGAGGAGGAAGGGAGGGCTAAAAGGGGGAGGAGGCCAGGAGTGCATATTCAGCCTCCAGGGGAGCCACCTTTGGGAAGACAGGCGCAGGCACAAGGGGTGCAGGGCCAAGAGGTAGGCTAAGGTGGAAGAGGCCGCAGAAGATGCCACTATCCTGCTGCCAGGGTATACAGGCAGCAAAGCAGCTACCTCAATATGACCGAGGTGCAGTACCGAAGGAGGCTCCATCTCTCAAGGGAGACAGTCAACTATATCTGTCAGATGATTGGACCTGAGATCTCTGCTAACTGTGTGGATGGACACCCCATGCCAGTGGCTCTAAAGGTCACAGCTGCCCTCAACTTCTATGCCTCTGACTCCTTCCAGGAGTTGGTGGGTGATCTTTGTGGTGTTTCCCAATCAGCTGCCTATACTTGTGTCAAGCAGGTTACAGATGCTCTGTTTATGCATGCATTGACCTTCACCCGCTTCTGTTGGGACCAGGTAAGCCAGATAGAGTGAGCCAGAGGCTTCGCGGACATTGCTGGCTTCCCCCGCATCCAGGGTGCAATAGACTGTACACATGTGGCCATGAAGGCGCCAGCAGGTGAGTCCGGTGCCTTTGTCAACAGGAAGGGCTCCCACTCCATGAACGTGCAGATAGTGTGTGATCACAGGATGCTGATTTTACAAGGTTGTGCAAGGTACCCAGGCAGCTCTCACGACGCCTACACCCTCAGACACTCGCAGTTTCCAGGGCTCTTCGGTGCTCCGGTGACAAGGACTATACTCTCAGAAGGTGGCTCATGATGCCTCTCTGCCATCCTAGGACTGCAGCTGAGCAGTGCTACAATAGCAGCCAAGCCTTCACAAGGGCTGTGGTGGAGAGAACCATCGGTCTTCTCAAGATGCGCTTCCGATGCCTGAACCGCTCAGGGGGCGCAGTCCAATACCTCCCAGATCGTTTGTCACTGATAGTGGTTGCATGCTGCGCTCTCCACAATCTTGCACTGGAAAGGGGGGACGCAGTGGATGACGAAGATGTTGACGTAGTGGCTGTGGCTGCACACGATGAGTCCAGCAGTGAGTCCGAGGGTGAGCACACACAGGGAAATGCTGAGGGGGTAGACGCTGACCTGGGCATACTGCAGGGTGGCAGGGACACCCAGGAGGCTTTAATCCAATGAACCTTCAGCTAGCACACCACAGATGGACCTTCAGGACAAGCCTGGGCTGTAGGCTCCATACTCGATACCTAAGTGCCAAATCTTCCAGGTTAGGAACAGTAACTAAGGGCCTTTTTAATGAAGCTGAATGTCCCACAAAGCACTCCTAACATTTTTGGAAACCATACACATGCAGAAGAAAAGAGGCACCCTCAGCCATGGTCACATATCACAGGCAAAGAAACTTAATGAAACAAAATGACAAGGGTGTTCCAATTCAGAGTAAATCATAAAGACCTCATCTCGGGCCAACAGAAAAACACCAGTGATAAGTCTGTGGTGTGCCTAAGCTGCCTTATGTTTACGTTTCCGGGTGCTATATCTTGGTGCTGCCCCATTGCTGGGAGTGGCATCTGAGACAGCCTGCTGACTCTGCTGTCCTGTTGGCCTTGATGACCTTGGCAATCGTCCTCTGGCCCATGGAGCCTGTGCTGACCCTGCCTGGGAGGGAGCTGCCAGTTCCATAGCTGGTATCTCTCCAGTCGTTGCAGCCTCACCAGATGCTACAGAGGGGCTGAGAAGCTGCCGCCCTCATCCAGAGCGTCCTGATAGGTGCCCACAGAGAAGACAGGCAGCTGCTACGCCGACGTGAGGTCACTAAGGACTTCCCTGCTCACTGTGGATGGATGGCCACTGAGCTGGGAAACTTGGTTTTCCACACCATCTCCCACACTGGCAGTGACCAGCTGATGTGAAGGCTTGCTGGTCAGACCGTATCCCCAGGAAGCCCTGATGGGTCTCCTGGAGGAGCCTCTCTGTGAGTGTCACACTCTCTTCATGGAGGAAGCATGGCACTCGGACATGTGGCTCATTGTTTTGGCAAGCATCCGCATGGACTCCTCCACCACGGACACCAAGCCAAGCCTAGCCTCATGAATCTCTCCCAGATACTCCCACACACCCGGCAGCATTTCCTGCACTTGGTGCATCGCGGATGACTCCAGGGGTACATCATCAGGCACTGACTGAGCATGTGCCTGGTCCCCTGCAGTCCTCCGACTGCTGGCACCATGGGCACTCTTTGTCTCTTCCAGCTCCTCCAGCGACTGTGAAGTGCCCTCACCGCTGTGCCCCGGGACACTAGCCGATGTTCTAACTCCCTCCAAGGTGCTAGTATTTGCACTGGTGCCTGCCTGGCAGAGATGGTGTGATGCTGGTGAGACTTCAGGGCCCTCAGGGCCTCTGCTGCTCCTCCTCCCAGCCCTGCTCTGATGATGCTGAAAGAAAGAACATGGACATTGGATCAGTTAACGTGAGAACAATGTCAATTTGCATCCCTATCCCCCGGATCATTATGCGCTCATCCTTCCATAAACAATGGTCAAGCCATGTTGCAAAATTAAATCACTTAACATTCATCACTGCTATGGCTGTTGGGAGAACAATGCTGACCTCACTGCTGGACATAAATACCTGGCTGTGGCACTCCAGCCTCACCAACACCAGTGGACCTGGGTGCATGGCGCCGCTCCAAATCCAGGGCCTCCTGCTCAGACCAGCTAAGAATGGCCAACTGCAGCTGGCCACCACCAGTCCTCACCTGCTCTGCCGCGTTATGAGCATTCTTCTCCTGAAAATGAGAGAAGAGCATTGATTTGTGAAAATTGTAGCTGGACTCTCCTTGTTCATGGCCCACCCCAACCAGAGTGGGACATATCAGGGCTCCAGAGCCTTCTCACCCCGCTGCTGCCGAACACTCACACAAAGATGCTAGGCCTGTTCCCCACCCCACACCGTCCCTTGGCCACATGCTGCCTACATCACTCTAGGCACCACACGGTATATCTTTACACAGCAAGGAGGCAGCAGATAGTTCAGTGCCACGCCACCTTGAAACTCCCCTCCCAGCACCCTGACTTGGACATGTCCTGCAGTTCAAGCACAGCGCCAAGGTGCAGCTCCTCCAGGTTGTCCCCAAAACAGTTATGTGGGTCTCAGTGTACCACATGCTGCGGGCGCAGAACCCATCTCGTCACCACCCTCTCAGACTGACCTCAGCATGGCCAATATCTGCTGGCCCACCCAACAAAGGACACATGCCGTCAATGAATCAATGCAGTCACTACACTCAGATGTGGGGTGGGGGGAGGCAGCAGAGGGGAAAGCCGATCTGCTGGGCTAAGTGACCAATGCCAACATTTTCCTCACAATTCCAGAGCGCAACAAGTCATTGAAGCACTTGTGACACTGGATCCAGTTGCGCCACACCACGTCACGGAAGCTCACCACCTCCGCCACCTCCTCCCAGGCACGTTTTATCATGTGGGGGGCCTCCTCCTCCCGTCTTGGGGAACCAGCACCTCCCACCATGCTGCCAACTCCTCGAGGAGGGCAGCAAGTCAGTCATCGGAAAAATGAGGGGCACACTGGCCCCCTGCCCTACTCTGCGGCCTGGCCTGCCCCGATGGCTTACCCTCCAGACATGCATAACCTCCATTGCCCTTTGCCCAGCCATTGCAAGCAGCCCTTCTAAGGCTGCCAGGCCTTCCTTTATACAGGCCGCTGGGACGCCATTGGACCCGGCAGGCTGAGTGTGCCTACCGCCGCCCACCCACTCCCGCTATGCATGGGAGTCATGAATCATGCTGGGCAGGCCTTAATTGGCCTCCCTGCGTAAAATGGCAGTGCGGACCTGATCGCGGGTGGCGATCGGGTGCATGCCCGTGCCCTCTCCTGCTCCGCCATCCCCCCCCCCGACCCCCGCCACCATCCAGAATATTCTGGCCTATATATATTGATTTGTATCCCTCTTTATTAAGGTATTTTTCGTTCTCTATGTGTCCTATGCAATGGCAGCAATTCACTAAGTGAGCTTGCCAGATTGATTAAGGCTGGTAGCCAGGAAGACTTGATAAGATGTGTGCGGAATGACTGGCTCTAACACACTCCCATACCAAACATAAAAGCAGCTCAAAAAATGGTAGGAGACAGACCTGTGTTGAGACTGCTCAAGCTTTGTTTATTTCCGGTGACATCAGCTGATTCTGTAAGTTTTACATTTTAAAAAAAAACCAGCTCGATTTATTTCTGGAACAAATCTCACAGCTTTCAGTGATCTGAATCTACTGAAAATGACAGACCTAAATCACTGCCATATCATGTCCTATCACTCTTTGGCACAACATGTGAGTACAACATATGGCAGCATGTTGTTACTGTAGATGTCAGCGTACAAATCGACCTTTGAAGCCTCCAAAAAATCATTCCAAAGAGGAGGGCCGACTCTTAAGCTGAGTATAAAATGTGAGTCATGAGTGTGGGTGTGGGCGGTCGTCATTTTGAAAACAAACCATAAAACTGGTAATTTATATTAAATTAATGTGGCATGGCTTATTGAATAAATTAATTATACAAAGATTCCTTTAACCACAATGAAAGTATTTTAAAATTTATTGTCTTCAGCAACTGATGCAAAGAACCTATCAAATTCATTCTGAGTCACTTTGGCTATGTATCATTGTGAAGATCTAACTCTGGGTCAGATGTGCTGTTTTTGGTTTCAGAGTCAACCCTCCACAGCCATCATCTTCATCCATTGAATTGTACGTTCTGCATCTTTGAACGATCTAATGACAGTCTGTATATTAATATATATCCCATGATATGATAATGAAACCACACAAAACACCAAGCCGGGCAGTGTGCTTTGTGAAGGCTTTTTCTCTGTCAAGCCTCCACCCGTTCCAGTTGGTGTAAATATGACCCTTGAAAGGCTCGTTGAGGCACACATCTAAAGGTTGAACTATGAACGTTAGACCCCCTGATATAACTGCAATGTGGGTGTTATTTCTTCACAGGCGCCTCTTGATCTCATTGGTAACATGGGATCCGAATATATTCCACACCAATAAGCTGCGTTCTTTACGTAGGACACCATGTTTGCCTATTCCACATATTATCAATCCATAGCTCCACTCCAATCTCATCTATCCAACTGTTGTCATGGACATGCACAAAAGCTCGTGCAGGGAACTTGATTTTTGGCATGGTTTTACATTTGAAAATTACCATAGGCTTTAATTTCGTTCCATCGGCCATGCAGACTAGTACCACTCAGAATCTTGTCTTATGATGTCCTGGGGTTTTCACTGGAACGCTTCCTGAACCTTTCCACTGTACAGTTTGGTTGCTGTGCATGTTAAATTCAAAGGCATTTCATCTATGTTGCTGATGTGGCCTAATGGGTGCTCGTATTTTTCCTGCTGCCTGATGATGAATAGCTGGAGACTGGTAATTTTGGCACTGAGGTCTTTTGGTAGCCCATGAGCGATCTTGAACTTCTGCTATAACCCTAGCCATTTTCATTGCATAAAGCAACTTCACCAACCAGATGTTGTTCTGAAATCTTTGCTGGACTCAAGGTTTGATTTGACCCAATTAAGCGCATTTATGCGCATTGCCTTTCTGGTGACGATGAAACCATTCTGCTGATTTTCGAGGACCTGTTCTGAAACATGTTTCTCAAGATCAGGCCAGTGGCTGGTCCCTGTTCTCATGGCACATTTGGTCTTGGGCATCTTCTTCAGGTCGGATTCTTTCTCCTTCCATTCTTGCATCAGCTTTTCACCAACATCAAATTCCCTCGCTGCAGCACAATTGTTTGACGAGTTAGCAAATATTATGACTTTTAGCTTGAAAGCAGCTTCATACTTCATTGGCTTTGTTGGAAGACTCATTTCTCGTCGACTTTCGCCATGTGGCACCTGCTCAGTGTGGGCGTGTCTTAAAGTCCCCCACATCTTTGGAACATTGCCTATCTCGCCTGCTCAATCCCAAGTGCCCAGTTTTAAGGAAAGAAAAACATGCATTTGTGAGGCAAGAGATTGAGGCTGCCTACTAATGCAAGTATAACATGTCGTGAATAAAAATGAGAGTAAACTTTTGCAATGAATATATGCAAAATCATGATTTTTGGGCCCTGAAAACTCTTATACACTGGATTGATTTATATGCTGAGATCTACGGCATACACAATGCACAGATTACTGTTCATTTGGCTCAGTGATAGCAATTTTGTCTCTGACTCTGAAGGTTATAAGTTTAAATCCTTCTATTAAACGTAAAACACACAAAGGGTCATTCTAACTTTGGAAGGTACTGTATACCAGGTTATTTTAAATTAGTGACCCATTGGGCGGAATTTTCCGTGTCCGCTGGGAGTAGGCATGATATGTGGTGTGCACAGACAATATGACGTGATCGGCTTCACAACTGCGGGAACACAGGTCAGGATCTTCCGCTCAGCCCACCAAAGGTGGGCCGCATTTCCCACCAACGGTCATCGAGAAGCTCATTGTAATACAGGACCATATCATTAAAAGACCATCCCACCTGCCTCTTGGACCTTTGCCAGATTGTTCATCCACGTCGGCAGGAAAGCACGTTGGACCACACACGCTGTACAATCTGCTCACCAACACTGTTCATGTAGCAGTCACATGATCGAGGTGCTCACAGCCCCTTACAATCTCAGCATCCCGGATAGGAGCTGTCTCCCCCATGTCGCAGGCTGACAGGGCAGCCATGCAGTGCAATCATCTGTGACAATCCGAGGTGTGGCCAGCGGTCTCCAGGAAGGGTTAAGGGGTGGTCACACAGGGCCAGGAAAGATGCTAAGTTCACCCATGCTAACCATGTCTCTCTCACTCTCTTTCATGCCGCAGGAGGACCACATCAGGAGCATGGAGCCTGGTGACCTTGCTGTATGTCTGATGGCCTACAGAGAGCGGAGAAGAGGGAGGAGAGAGCGACTGAAGCACCTGGTCATGCAAAGGCAGGAGCAGCAACATCAGGAAGAAGGGGCAGCAGGGGGTCCCGCACACGCTGCCCAGGAGCGACAGTGAGCTGTGACTAGACGGCGCCCAGCGACACCCAGGGTCTGTAGACGCCTGTCATTCCTGCAGATGACCGAGAACCAGTATCACCAATGACTGCGCATGTCTAGGGACCTGGTCAGTCACATCTGACACTTACTGCAGGACTTGGTGCCAAGAGGATCCAGTTGTACCAAGGAGGGCATCCAGTGTCAGTGACTGTGAAAGCTCAATTTCCATGCCAGTGGCTCCTTTCAGGGCTTCACAGGTGACCTCTGTGGGATCTCACAGGCTGCCTCCAACAAATGCACCCATGATGTCCACGGATGCCACCTTCTTGAGGGCACACAACTTTGTGTATTTCGCCCGGGATCAGGGCAGTCAGGATACAAAAGTGATTGGATTCGCCCTGATCTCAGGTTTCCCACAGGTGGAGGGTGCGATCGACTGCACTCATGTGGCACTCAGGTCTCTGTCACTGCACACGGTGGACTATATCAACTGTAAAGATTCCACTCACTAAACGTGCAGCTGGTATGCGACCTCCAGAAACATATCCTACAAGTGTGCGCACAGTTACCAGGGACTGTGCATGATGGCTATATCCTCAGTCAGTCACAGATCCCTGGAGTCTTCCATGGCCCACAGAAACTGCAGGGATGGTTCCTCAGGGACAAGGTCTACCTGCAGGGGTTGTGGCTGATGACACCCATGCAGCGGCCTCAGACTGCAGCAGAGCAACGCTATAACGAGGCTCATGCTGCAGCTCACAACTTGGTGAAGCAAACCATCAGGATGCTGAAGATGAAGTTCCAGTGCCTGGTGTAGGTGTTCGGTCTGGTGGAGTGCTGCAATAATGTCCACAGAGGGCGTCACGCATCGTCGTTGTTTGCTGCACCCTCTACAACCTGGCACTAACACAGGGAAGAGGCCCTGGACTGAGACCCCTGCCTTTACCTTGTTCAGAAAGGTTTCACATCTGAGTGACAAGAACACTGCTCAACAGAACAAGGAGTCACAGGCAGGGAGACATCCTTGAGTGTTTATTGACAATAGAGTACCTATGTACAAGTGATTAACATCCGTGCCCAGGTTGTGCAATTAATTTTCCTTAACTTTCTTAACCCCGCCTCTATTTCTTGGTGCGCCCCGGACATCCACAGCTGAGGTGGAGGCAGTCTGCTGACTATGACACCCTGTCTGTGATGACTTTGGCAGGCGTCTTCTGGAGGGCTGGGACTTGGAGTGCCCTGGACTGCTTTCAGGGTCCTGCTGTGAGGCAGTGGCACCCTCCTCGGCCTGTGAAGCTGGAGCTGCTGAGGTCACAGGAAGAGGGGTTTCCATTAGGCTGGTCACTCCTGGAGTCACCTGGGTGGATGGGCCAGGAGTGTGCACCTGCTGATCCTCCTCCCTATGGGTGCTCGTGAGCCCCTGGCTGACTCCATGAGGGGAAGGGTAGCTGCAATGAGATCGAGCTGCCCAGCACCCTCTCGTGTACACAGTGTTGAAGGCCAACTACAGCATTAGCGATGGAGTTCAGTCCACCCAGAAATGCAGCGTGACGTCCTGGACCAAGATCTCCATGGCGGCCACCATCCTACCAGTGTTGACCTCGGTGCATTGGCATGCCAGCACTATCACCTAAGCCTGAAGGCAGATGGACTCCTCCAACATGCCTTGCAATCTGAGGAATGCAGCGAACATCCCTTCCTGGTGGTCCCGGGCTTGCCTTTGCAGATCCAGCAATTGTGACATGACCGAGTCCAGAGGCTCGTCATCTGATTCGGACTCAGCAATGTTCTGGCCTCCAGCAGCTCTCTATATGCGGGGACCTGGGAGGCCTCTGTCACCCCCTGCTGTGGATCAGACAGTGTGATATGGTCACCAGGTTGTGACCCTGAGGTTAGTATAAAGCTAGGTCCCACCGAGGTGTGTGTCTCTGCACTGGTGGAGGGTGTGGGTAAGCGCTGTGACAGAACTTCAAGGAGGGTGCCTTCAGATTCCCCTTCAGAGGTTTCTTCGGGGCTTGGTTGGAGGCCCTGGATCATGGACTCTGTCGGCTGTTTGGCAGACGTGCCTGCGAAAGCAAGGGGAGATAATTAGTGAATGGCAGTGGCCTGTGAAAGAGGACACATCACTCATGGCATGGTTGTCTGATGGATGTTGCACTGCTGAATCCTCACTTGGTAGAGCAGCGCTGACCTCACTGTCAGCATGGGACTGGTCCAGATCCACGCCGGCCAGCTGGATGGCTCTGTTTTCAAAGTCTGTGTGGATCTTGATTTCGGGCATTCCACCACCAATCTGTGACATCTCTCTCTTGTTGTGTGCCAGCTTGTCCTGCATTGATAGAGATGGGGAAAGTGTAAGCAGAACACCTGCCAAGTCAGATGACAAAGGTGTCTGTCCTGTGGGCGGGGGGTGGGGGGGTGGGGTTGTGGGGAGGTGAGTGGTCGCATTGATGGGATGAGGTCAATGATGGTGAGTGTGAGAGAATGAATGGTGATGTCCCTTGAGGTGGCAGCGAGTGAGGGCCCTGTGGATATCTGCTGGGTTTGTGAGTGTGTGAGTTGAGATGAAAAGAGTGACTTACCCTGCAGAACGGAGGAGGTCATTCATCCTCTTGCGGCACTCAGTGGCTGTCCTCTTCTGAAGGGCATTGGCGCTCCCATTGCCTCCCAAGCCGGATTGATCATGTTGCTGTCCATCCTGTGGCCAAGGAGGGTATACAGGACATCCCGGCGGACCTCCATGGCATCCAGCAGATGCTCGAGGGAGCCATCATTAAACCGGGGGTCTACAGTCTTTTTCCCTTTGCTGGCCATGTCTCCCGGGCAGTGGTGGTGAGCTGGCAGCGATGAGCGGTGTGCTGGCGGCTGCCTTTGAAACATGGCGGCCAACGTGATGTGGCTTTGATGGCGGGAGGGTGAATGAGAGCATGCTTCCTGGAAATACATAAATAATGCGGTAGTTTTGGATGACATGGTGTGAAAGCCCACCATCGCCGTTAGCGGGTGGGACGCCATTTTGCCTGCCCGCTACCGCACTTAGTGCAAAGTTGGGAAAATTCCACCCATTATATCCCATGTCCGATGAATTCAATGGAAGAGAACATCTGGTGTGCTCTACAGTGGGAGGCCAATTCAATATCGTCCGTCTTACACCATCACACATAATTTCAATTACCCTCATAATGTAAGGTGACACTTCATAAAGTGTTGGCCACTGTTGGTGCCTTTTGAGTGAAATGTTGATTTGAGGCCTGTCTTCCTGTTTGAATGAACACATGCAATCCCATAAGACACCTTTCCAGGAGTAGTAGGGAATACTCCTCTTACCCTGGCCAGCATTGCCTCCTCACCCAACACTACCAAACCATAAACATTTTAAGACCTATTGTGTTTTAGATGGCTGCCTTGTTTTCCTACATAACAACAGCATTTTCTTAGTGGATCTACTGGTAATAGTCTTCCAATAATCCTTAGGTTGTGGTAAATTCCCAGAGGATTGGAAAAATACCAATGTAACAACCTGATTTAAAAAGAGAGAGAGACAAAAATCAAGTACCTATAGGCCAGTTAGCTTAACATCCATCATTGGGAAAATGTTACAGTCTATTATAAGGGGATGTAACAGCAGAGTATTTAGAAATGCATAGTACAACCAAGCAGAGTCAACGTGGCTTCATGAAGGGGAAATCATGCCTGACAAATTTATTTGAATTCTTTGAGGAGGTATCAAGCAGGATAGATAAAAGGGAACCAGTAGATGTGATATATTTGGGTTTCCAAAAGGTGTTTGATAAGGCACAGCACACAAGGCTACTTAATAAGATAACAGCCCCTGGTGTTGGGGGTAGTATATTAGCATGGATAGAAGATTGGCTAACTAATAGAAGACAGAGAGTTGGGGTAAGGGGGGCATTTTCAGGATGGCAACCTGTAACTAGTGGAGTGCCACGGGGATCAGTACTGGGGCCACAATTATTTACAATATATATTAATGACTTGGATGAGGGAAGTGAATGTACTATCGCCAAGTTTGCGGATGACACAAAAATAGGTGGAAGGCGAGTGGTGAGGATAACACAAAGAATCGACAGAGGGATATGGACAGCTTCAGTGAGTGGGCAAAAGCTTGGCAGATGGAATATAATATGGGAAAATGTGTGGTTATGCACTTTGGCAGGAAGAATAGAGGAGCTGCATATTATTTAAATGGAGAAAGACTGCAGAAAGCTGCAGCACAGATGGATCTGGTCGTCTCTGTGCATGAATCACAAAAAACTAGCAAACAAATTCAGCAGGTAATAGGGAAGGCAAATGAAATGTTGGCCTTTATTTCAATGGGAATGGAGTATAAAAATAGGGAAGCCTTGCTAAACTATACAAGGCACTAGTTAGACCATACCTACAATACTATGAATAGTTTTGGCCCACTTATCTAAGGAAAGATATACTGGAATTGGAGGCAGTCCAGAGAAGGTTCGCTAGGTTGACCCCTGGTATGGAGGGATTTTCTTATGAGGAGAGGTTGAGTAGGTTGGGCCTATACTCATTGGAGTTTAGAAGAGGCGGCCTTATTGAAACATATACGATTCTTAGAGAGCTTGACAGGGTAGATGCTGAGAGGTTGTTTCCCCTTGTTGGAGGGTCTAGGGCCAGATGGCATAATCTCAGAGTAAGGGGTCGCCCATTTAAAACAGAAAGGAGGAGGAATTTCTTTTCTCAGTGAGTAGTGAATCTGTGGAGTTCTTTACCACAGAGGGCTGTAGACATTAGGTCGTTAAGTATACTCAAGGCTAAGATTGACAGATTTTCAATCAGTAAGGGTATCAAGAGTCATGGGGAAAAGGCAGGAAAATGGAATTGAGGATTATCAGATTAACCATGATCTCACTGAATGGCGGAGCAGACTCGATGGGCCGAATGACCTACTTCTCCTCCTACATCTTCTGGTCTTATGGTCTCGTGCTCATTGGCTATGAGGTACTTTGCGATGTCCTGGGGGCACAATGACACATTATCTAAAACAGAAATCTTTATTCCTTTCGTAAGTTTTGTCCGCAATCTCCTTCTGATAATCCAGATTCTGTTTTAGCACTAAAAATTGAATTGTTTAATAAATTTAAATGAGCAATGTATTTAGCAGAATGAAATGAGAAGAACATTTGAATTGCCAGACAATTGAGCAATTACCTTCAATTAAGCAATTTTGAAACAAGAGTTGTAGACTGTAAGGCGCCAAAGCCATTGTTCTGGGGTGAAGGGAGATTTAGAAATCCAAAGATAAAAGTTGAGGAAATAGAAAAGTGTCTTGATGTGGGTAAAGACAAGCCAAGTGGAACAGGAAGGGATAGAGAGTTCAACAGTGATAGTGCGGGGAATAGAAGTAAATAAAAAACTGAGTCACTTTATCTGAATATGCAGAGCATCCGCAGCAAGATAAATGAACCAGTGGTACAAATAGAGATAAACGATTTAGATTTAATCACCACTCCAAAGGCATAGATACAAGGTGACCAAGGTTGGGAAATTAATATTCCAGGGTACACAGCATTTCAAAAAGACAGGCAGAATGGAAAAGGACGAGGGATAGCCCTGATAATAAAGGATGACATAAGGATTTTAGTGGGAAAGGATCTTGGCTCAGAAAATCAGGAAATAGAATTTGTATGGGTAGAGATTAGGAACCACAATGATCAGAAAGCGCTGATTGCAATAGTTTATAGGCCCCCTAACAGTAGTTACACCATTGGACAGACCATTAAACAAGAAATTATCAGAGATTGTAACAAAGGCAATGTAATAGCTGTGGGGGACTTTAATCTTCATATAGACTGGACCAATCAGATAGGCGAAGGTGGTCTGGATGATGAGCTTGTAGGATGCTTTTGTGACAGCTTCCTGAAGTAATATTTCTTAGAACCAACTAGGGATAAAGCTAAGTTAGATCTAGTAGTTTGAAAAGAGGAAGGGTTAATTAGTAATGTTACAGTAAAAGATTCACTAGGAATTAGTGAATTGAATACAATTGAATTCCACATTAAGTTTGAAAATGACATATTTCAATCATAAACAAGAATTGTAAACTTAAACAAAGCCAAGTGCACATGTATGAGGGGAGAACTGGCCACGATTGATTGGGACAATAGGCTTAAAGGTGTGGTGGTAAAGAAATAGTGGGAAATATTTAAATAAACAATTCAAAATATTCAAGAAATACATTCCATTGAAAAACAAAAAAAACACAGCAAGAAAGATCCATCCGTGGCTTATTAAAAGGATTAAATTAGTATTAGATTAAGAAAAGAGGCTTATATTGTTGCAAAGAATAAATTAAATCTGAGGATCGGGAGTGTTTTAGATACCAACAAAGGGCCATCAAAATGCTGCAAGAAAGGGAAAAATAGAATGAGTGAACTAGCCAAGAATGAAAAAACAGATTTTAAGAACTTATACAAATGCATAAAACGGAAGAGAGAAGCTGAAGTGAATGTTGGTCCCTGAGGAGTAGAGACAGGAGAAGTTATCATGGGAAATGAGGAAATGGCAGACGCATTGAACAAATATTGTGCCTGTCTTCGCAAGTTACATACCAGAAATAGAGTGTTATGTAGGGGTTACTACAAGTGAGGAAATTAAGATAATTAATATCAGCAGAGAGAAAGGACTGGTGAAATTCAAAGGACTAAAATCCGATGAACCCCAGGATCTGAGGATATTACTAATAGGGTTGGTAAATGGGAATGAGTAGATGTAGTGTATTTGGATTTCCAAAAGACATTCAATAAGATGCCACACAAAAGGGTAATATACAAGATAAGGGCTCATGGAGTTGGGAGTGATATTTTAGCATAGAGAAATGATTAGTTAATGGACAGGAAGCAGAGAGTAGGGCCAGAATTTTACATATTGCAGGCGGGCACTTGTCTGACCCGAATGGACATGAAATAGCGCAAGATGTCATTGGCAAGTGTCCCAACGTCATCCTGCACGAGAGCAATCTTCAGGTCAGCGGGCATGCACAGGTGTTGGAACGATGCCCGCCAATAATTAAAGGGCCACTTAAGGCAATTAAAAAGACAATTGATCATAGTTTTACGTTGCCCATGCGATTTTGCGCTTGTTGCATGGGCAAAACGGGCAGGAAGGCAGCCCACTTTTAACGAAACCTCATCCAAGGGCAGAATAAAAAGTGTCAACAGCATTGCCATTATGAGTAGTGAGGAGTTTAGGAGATAGTTTGCTGCTGGTTGCTTATCTGAACTTGGCAGCTTCATTGCTGTTCTGAGCCTCAGTCTTAGCATTTCTAGGCTTCATTTCAGGACTCATTGGTGTCTCCAAGGCCCCTGGAGCATTCAGACTGTGTGGACCTTTCTAGGCACCAGACAGCTTTCTGTTACCGTGGTAATGGGGATTGTGCTCTACACTGGTGGCCCCTGCTCTGAAGAGGAAGAGAGGGGCAGAAGGGAGAGGAAGCCAGCTTCCAGGGGAGGGACCTTTGGGAGGAGAGGTGCAGGCACAAGGGTCGCAGGGCCAGCAGAAAGTCCAAGGAGGAAGAGGCCGCAGAAGACGCCACTATCCTGCTGCCAGGGTTTACAGGCAGTGATGCAGCTACCTCAATATGTCTGAGGTGCAATGCCGAAGGAGGCTCCCACTGTCTGTGGTGACTATGACCTCCATTTGTCTGACGATTCGGCCTGAGATCGCCTCCAACTGTATGGCTGGACACCCCATGCCAGTGGCTCTGAAGGTCACAGTGGCCCTTAACTTCTATGTCTTTGGCTCTTTCCGGGGGTCAGTGGGGGATCTTTGTGGATTGTCCCAATCAGCTGTCCATAGTTGCATCAAGCTGGTGACAGAAGCTCTGTTCAGATGGGTAATGGAATTTATTCATTTCTGTACGAGGCCAGCCAGGCTGAGTGAGCCAGAGGCTTTGCAGCAATTGCTGGATTCCCCCACATCCAGGGTGCAATCAACTGCACACGTGGCCATCAAGGCACCAGCGGGTCAGCCGGGTGCCTTTGTCAACAGGAAGGTATTCCACTCCATGAACGTCCAGATGGTTTGTGACAACAAGATGCAGATTCTGCAAGTCTGTGCAAGGTACCCTGGCAGCTCCCATGACGCTTAGATTCTGAGACACTCCCAGGTGCTGAGGCTCTTCAGTGCTCCAGCTTGACTGGATGGATGGCTGCTGGGTGACGAGGGCTATCTGTTGAAAAGGTGGCTTATGACACCTCGCCGCCACCCAAGAACAGAAGCAGAGCAGCATTACGATAGGAGCCATGCCTCCACAAGAGCAGTGATAGAGAGGACCATAGTTATTCTGAAGGTGCACTTCCAATGCCTGGACCATTCAGGGGGAGCACTACAATAGCCCCCCAGAGTGGATGTCACTAATAGTGGTTGCATGCTGCGCTCTCCACAATCTGGCTCTGGCAAGGGGGTACCCACTGGAGGAAGAGGATCTTGAGGCAGCTCCACAGGTCACAGGTGATGAATCCAGTGGCCAGTCAGAAGAGGAGCCCAGTGAGGAGGATGCTGAGGATATGGAGGTTGACTTCTGGATCCTTCAGGATGCAGGGATATGAGGGACATCTTGATCCAATGTTCCTTCAGCTAGGCCACAAAACATCTGCTTCCACATCATGCCAGGAGAACCACCTCCATCCCGGGTTTGAAATAACCCATTCCTTTGAACCTAAAGTCCACTCAATGCCTGTGCAATAAAATTTAGCACCACTCATATCCAGCTTGAGATACTGGTGTGCCCTGCACTTACAAAACAAGTGAAGCATACTCAGGCCATTAAGATATAAGCAAAATTTATATCATGTAGGCATTCACATTAAATGAACGTAACAATAATTGATGTTAATGGTCACCCCAGTAAACATATTAACAAAACATGGCAGAACAGAAGATCACTCGTGACCAGCCCCTTTTGTGCTCATGGTGCTTTAAACTTACATTTGTAAGTGCTACGTCCTGGTGCCACCCCCCACCCCCCCAACCCCCCCACCCCCACCCCCCCCCACCCCCCACCACCTCACCTCGTTGGCAGCGGCATTGGAGACAGCCTGCTGACTGTGCTGTCTTGTTGGCCTTGATGACTTTGGCGGTCGTCCTCTGGCTAGTCGAGCCTGTGCTGGCCCCGCCAGGAGGAGTGGCCAGTGCCACGGTGCCATCTACCCAGTTGATGCAGCCTTGTCAGATGCCATGGTCACTGGCAGAGGGGCAGAGGAGCTGCTGCCATCATTCTGAGTGCCCTGAGAGGAGCCCTAAGAGATGACAAGCAGCTCGTGCACCAATGTGAGGTCGCTTTGGACCTCCCTGTTCACCATAGATGGATGGGCACCTAGCTGGGATACTGAGTGCCCAATTCATCTCCCACACTGGTGCTGACCTCCTGAGGTCAGTACCTGTGTGAGGGCTTGCAGGTCCGAGTGCAACCCCAGGAACCCCTGATTCTGTCCCTGGAGATGCCTCTCCATGAGAGTCGCCACTCTCTCCATGGAGGAGGCATTGTGCTCAGCGATGAGGGTCAATGCAGTGTTCATGCTCTGCATGGACTCCTCCACAACAGAGACCATGGCACTCATACCCTCATGGATCCCTGCCAGATCCTCCCACACACCCTGCTGATCGTCCAGCATCTGCCATCTAATGGACAACTCCAGAGGCTCATCATCTGCCTTCGAGTCAGCATTGTCCTGGTCCCCAGTAGTCCTCCAACTGCCAGCGCCCTGGGCACTCTCTGCCTCTGCCTGTTCCTCAAGCGAGTGTGAAGTGCCCTCACCGCTGTGCACCGACATTCTAGCTGATGATCTAATGCCTGCCAAGGTGCTGGTATCTGCGCTGGTGCCTGGTTCAGAGAGCAGGTTTGATGCAGATGCATCTAAAGCCCCATGGTCCTCTGGCATCAAGGGTGGCTCTTCAGGGTCCTGCAGCTGATGGCAAGCTGGCAATTCGAGGAGAGAACAAGGATATGTCATCACACATGTCACTGTGCATGCCAGGCACCCTGGTGAGACCATGGAGATCTGCATCATCATGTCATTGTCTTTCAATGATTAATGGGGACTTCAGGTTTGAGGCTCCCATCAATGATGAGACTACACAAGAATGTTTCCACAATCTGACACTCTCACCTTTGTGAACTGCACTCTTACCTTTGTCAGACACACCTGCATCTCCACGAAAGGTTAACCGAGGTGGGTGGCAGCTCTCCAGCTCCAAGGCATCCATCTCATAACTCGTCAGAATGAGGAGGTTTGGGAGGCCTCTGCCTGTCTTAGTTCTTTTGTTGATGTTATGGCTTCTCTTCTCCTGAAATGACAGAGGATCTTTGATTTGTCCACTCTCTACCTGCAGCACCATTGCAGCCTGGCAAAGCCCCCCACTCTGGGACACTTTGCAGGGCACATCCGAGTCATGGCCCGTGACCTGCAAGGCACTCAAGCCAAGCAGCCAGGCCTCTCCTCCTTGGCAGGTACCAATGTCAGTGACAGTTGGCACTCAGACTCCAACATCCCTGAGCTCCATGGGGAGACGGCCAGCCCTTACCACTTCTCTACACTGATCCATGCCAACTCGGTACTCACCCTTCCCGAGCGCAGCAGGTTGTTGAACCTTTTTACGGCACTCCACCCATGTGTGCTGCATAGTGTTGTGGCCGCTGATCTCGGCTGCCACCTCCTCCCAGGCTTTTTTGGTCAAGTAAGGTGGCCTCCTCCTGCCATCCCTGGCCACTAGAATGTCTCGCCTGACACTGACCTCCGCCACAAGGACCTCGAGGCACTCATCCTAGAAATGGGGGGCCGAGTGCCCGTCTGACTTGTCCTCCTGCCTGACGTCTCCAACCGCTGCTGAGGCCACTGTTTGAGTGAAATGGTTTACTGGACAGACTCTAAAGATTCTCCCCTGGCAGCCTTCAGGGAGCTGCCTCTGCCGGTTTTAAAACCTGGCAGGATCCTGCCCCTGCCCGGCTCTTCCTGACCATTGAGAAGGCACGTTTCACATTGGGCTGACCTTAATTGGCCACCCAGCATAAAATTGTATTTGCAACGCAACAGTAGTTGTGAGCCGATTCTACATCCGCTTCCGCACCCACCGACTTGGCGTATACGCCAAGCACGAAATTCAAGCCAAGGGATAAATGTGGCATTTTCCAGTTGGCAGGCTGTGACTAGTGGAGTCCCACAAGGAGCAGTGCTAGGGCCTCAACTAATCTATGTTAATGACTTAGACAAAGAGACAGAGAGTAATGTGTATCGGTTTGCTGGTGACACAAAGCTAGGTGGGAATGCAAACTATGAGGACGCCACAGGGAGGCTGCAAAGCAATATAGATAGGTTAAGTGGGTGGGCAACAAGGTTGAAGGATAACTTGGAGAATTGTGAGGTTGTGCACGTTGGTCATAAGAACACAAAATAATATTTTTTAAAAGGTGTGAAACTTGTAAATATTGATGTTCAGAGAAACTTAGGTATACCCATAAAAGGATCATAAAATTTTAGCATGCAGACACAACAAGCAATTAGGAAAACAAATGACCTGTTGGTCTTCATTGCAAGGAGACTGGAGTACAAGAATATGAAGTCTTGCTACAATTGTAGGGAGTTTGGGTGAGACCTGGAATATTGTGTACATTTTGGGTTCCATATTTAAGAAAGGAAATGCTTACATTGATGGAAGTATAGTGAAGGTTTAGTAGATTGGTCCCTAGTTGAGAGGTTTTTCTTATGATAAGAGATAGAGTAAACTGAATCTATTCTCTGGATGAGATGTGATCTCATTGAAACATTCAAGATTATGAAGGCGCTTGTTAGGGTAGTTACTGAGATGTTGTTTTCCCTGGCTGTGGAATCTGGAAAAGAGGGCATAGTTTCAGGGTAAGGGGCTAAATATTTAGAGCCCAGAAAGTGCTGTGAAAGGGGTTGTGAATCTTTGGGAATTCTCTACCCCAGAGGGTTATGGTTGTGCTATCAATGAATATATGTAAGGCTGAGATAGACAGATTTTTGGTCTCTCAGGGAATCAAGAGATACGGGGATATGGAATCATAGATTCACAGAATTGTTATGGTGCAGAAGCGGCTATTTGGCCCATTGTGTCTGCATCAGCTCTCTAAATGAGCAATATGACTCAGTGCCATTATCCTGCCTTTTTCCCATAATCTTGCATATTGTTTTGATTTAAATAATCAGCTAATGTCCTTTTGAATGCTTCGATTGAACCCACCTCCACCATATGTCCAAGCAGTGCATTCCAGACCGAATCACTAGTTGTGTGAAAAAGTTTTTTCTCACATCACATTTACTTATTTTGCAAATCATTTTAAATCTGTGCCCTCTTATTCTCAATCCTTTTACAAGTGGGAACAGTTTCTCCCTATCTACTACTCTGTCCAGCATCCTCATGTTTTTGAACACCACTATCAGGTCTCCTCTTAGCCTTCTCCTCTCCAAGAAGGACAGTCCCAACTTCACCAATCTATCATGGCATCTTTGGCAATCTCTTCTTAGCCTCCACCTATCACTGGCCCTCTATCCAGCTCTACCTGTCCCTTCCCCCTCAACCAGCTTATATTTCACCTCATTTCTAGTTTTCCTTAGTTCTGATGAAGAATCATACGGACTCGAAATGTTAACTGTGTTCCTCTCCACAGATGCTGTCAGACCTGCTGAATTTTCCCAGCTATTTTTGTGTTTGTTCCTTTTCTTCCTGCCCTGTCTTTCCTGAACACCTTGTTCCCAGGATTATTTAACACCCAGTTCTGCCCTTCTTTAGCCAAGTTTCTGTTATTGCCGACACATCATCATTCCTCATGGTAATCTACCCCGTAACTCAACGATCTTAGTTACTACACTCCATGCATTCACGTACAGGCAGGATAACCCCGATTTAGACTTCATTACTTTCTCCTTTACTCTGACTCTGCCTTTCAACTTACTATTCTCTATTCTAGAGTTATCTATCTCTCCCAGTATTTAGTGGACCTTGGTATTACTCTCTAACATTCTCTCCTGGTTCCCATACCCCTGCTGAGTTAGTTTAAAGCCTCCTCCCCTGTTCACATGCAACCCATCTGGCTTGTACAGGTGCCATCTCCCCCAGAGCCAGTCCCAGTGTCCCAGGAATCTAAAGCCCTCCCTCCTGCACTATCTTTCCAGCTACGCATTCATCTGCCTTATCCTCCTATTTCTGTGCTCACTGGCATGTGACACTGGGAGTAACCCGGAGATTACTACATTTGAGGTCCTGCTTGCTAATTTTCTACCTAGCTCCCTAAATTCTGTCTGCAGGACCACATCCCCTTCCTACCTAAGTCATTGGTACCAACGTGGGCCATGACCTCTGGCTGTTCATCCTCACCAAGAAGAATATCCTGCAGCTGCTTGGTGACATCCTCGACCATGGCACCAGGGAGGCAGCGTACCATCCTGGGATCTACGACTGCAGAAACAGCTGTCTATTCTCCTACTTAATGAATCCCCTATCACTATTGATCTTCCTTTCTTCTTCCTTCCCTCCTGTATAGCTGAGCTGCTCGTGGTGCCACAAACTTGTCTCTTTCTGCGCTTCTACAGCCTTACTAGTATCCAAAATGGAAAATCTGTTTGCTGCAATGGCTTTCATGCCCCAGTGCCCCATGCCACCTCATTAATTATGCAGCCACAGGAAACACACCATCTCGCTGCGGGCAGCCTCCAGTTTGCTGGCTATGCTGTTATCTCGCTGCTTCCTCACGTGAGGCACCAGGGGGACCCCAGGGGACTCCTGCACTACCAGCCTAGTTCTCTTGGACTGCCCAGTTGTCACCCATTCCCTTTCTACCTCCAGGCTCCTAACCTGCGGTGTGACCACCTTTCTGATCATGCTACCCACTTGGCTCTCAGCGTCGTGGATGCACCACAATGACTTCAGCCACCTCTCAAGCTCTGAAACCCGGAGGTCAAGTTTCTGCAGCTGGTGATGCTTCCTGCATATGTTGTTTTCTAGATCACCAGGAGTGTCCATGACTTCCCACATATTGCAGGACATGCATTCCACATAACCGAGCTGCCCTGCCATGTCTTAACTTTTCTTCCTTTACGTTAACTTTATTTTACTTTGGTTTACTTACATTATTTTATGTTACTGACCCTGACTTCCCATTATTCCTAAGGTGGAATCGTCCTAGATATGCATTTAGGGGGTAGTGGGTGGGACGAAAGGCATTTCACCTGCTGGCCGCAATGGCAGCTTTTCACGTCGTATCATCCCATTCCCGCATCGTTAATTATGCAGCCATAGGAAACACGCCATCTCACCTGCCTCTAATTTTCCTGCCATACCGTTACGTTACTGCTACCTCATTTAAACTGGAGCTGTGTGCACACTTCTCAATGTTTGCAGCCCAGGAGGCACTGGTGAAGACATGGCCCCAAAAGCCAAGAAGAGTGCAGCACCCCAATTGAGTGATGCATCCCTGGGACACCTTTTGGACACCATGGAGGCCTGCTGCAATGTCCTCTACCCCAGCTCTGGCCGCAGGAAGCTCATCAGTCTCACCACTCTGGCTTGGGAGGTATTGGCAGAGGTGGTCAGGGCCATTGCTGCACACAAGAGGTCAACCATCCAGTGCAGAAATGGATGAATGATCTCATCTGTGCCCCCAGGGTAAGACAACCATCTCATACCTCTAAACTCACACACTAACAAGGCACACTCACACACATTCACTGGCATCTCACTCACTGCTAACTCAAGGGACATCACCACCCAATCTCTCACACAAATCCTCACATCACCATCGGGCTTCATCTCCTCTGGAGACTGCTGCCTCAGCCCTCACCATCTTGAGGCCATTTGCACAGATCAACATGTGCCTCCACATACACCCTGGTATACCGCCCTTCCCCAGTACAGCCCTGGCCCTGCAGCATATTCCCATGCCTGAGGCCACTTGTGCCCCTTCCCCAAGCAAGTCCTCATCCTGCAGTCGTTGAAAAGTCTGCTAGGTAGATACCTGCCTGTGAGCCCCCTTAAAAGTGATGCTGTGCTGCCTGTGAAGCCTGGTGCTAATGATTGCAAGTAATGGCTGAAGCAAGGTAGGCAAACAAACCTTGAAGTCCCGAGCGAAGTGCAGCCTGCCAAGTGCACATCACTTACGTAGAGTTGTGAAATACATTGGTGTGCAATCACACTGATGTGCCTGGAAGATCCAGCATGGGGTATTTTTCCAGTGAGCAGATCTTATAATGGTATATAGATGTATTGAAATGACATTCCTGATGTCTGGCAGTGGGAAACGTGGCCCGCTAATGATGGGTGGAGCGGACAATTTCAAACTGGTTTCACAACGTTGTGAAACAGGTTTTGGCTTACCGTTATATTGTCCGCTCATGCATGCCATAATGTTAATGCCAGCGGGATTGGAAAATTCCAGCCCTAGTGTTTTTTACTCAAATCGAAGTAGCTACTTAGTTTAAAATAATATGCTCTTCTAATTTGCAGCTATTTAAAGACACTCCCTAACAGCAGTTTCTTCCCAACCAATGAACTTACAGTTTTTCTGTAATGTCATTGTTCGATTTTTTTTTCAAACACAGCTCTGAAGGTAACACCCAGGACTGTTTCTGCTCAGCTGTTTCTGTTCCTGACTTAGAATAATTCCTATGTATATCACACTTCTTTCCCTATGCACTGAATTTCCACGTGAGCCTAATTTGCTACTAACTCAGTCTCCATCTCACTCCACTGTACTGTCCTGTCTCCTCACACACCCTGTACTGATCATGCGGTTTGAAAAGTCTGTATCTTTTATAGACCCTCTGATGAGTCACTACTGAGTTTAGTTCCTGCTACAGTAATTAACACCACTTGAACCAACTGCTTTCAGGTGATTGACAGATAACTGCCACTGCAGGCAGTTCTCTACTTAATAAGCTAACCTAACTTACTTATATCAGATCTTGATTCTGAATCTGAAAAGGATTTACCAGAATTTACCATGTGAGCCTAATTTGCTACTTGCTCAGTCTCCTTCACACTCCAGCCTGTCTCCTCATGCACCCCTTGCTCCAGGGGAATGTGGAGTTGAAACCCAAGATCAGCCATGGTTATGTTGAATGGCAGAGCAGGCTCAGCAGGCCATGTAGTCTACTTATTGTGTACACTTCTGGACACTGCACTTTAGGAAGGATGTGAACGCATTGGAGAGAGTGCAGAAGAGGTTTATAAAAATGGTTCCAGGGATGAGAAACTTCAGATGGAGAAGTTGGGACTGTTCTCCTTGGAAAGGAGAAGGCTAAGAGGAGTTTTGATAGAGGTGTTCAAAATCATAAGGGGGCTGGACAGAGTGGAGGGGGAAAAATTGTTCCCGCTCGCAAAAGGATTGTGAACGAGAGGGCGCAGATTTAAAGCGATTTGCAAAAAAAGCAAATGCAATGTGAGAAAATACTTCTTCCTACGGCGAGTGGTTCGGGTCTGGAATGCACTGCCTGGATGTGTGGTGGAGGCAGATTCATTTGAGAGATTCAACAGTGCATTAGATGATTATTTAAATGGAAACAATGTGCAGGGTTTATGGGGAAAAGGCAAGGAGAATGGCACTGAGTCATAATGTTCATTTGGAGAGCTGGTGCAGACACGATGGGCTGAATGGCCTCCTTCTGCATTGTAACAATTCCTGTGATTCTGTGATTCCTGCACCTTTTTTTTAATGTTTTTGTTAAAGTTGGAAAGTGAGGTAGAGAGGTGGAGAAATGCAGGGAGGGTATTCCAGAGCTTGGGGCCTTAGCAACTGAAGGTGTGACCACCAATGGTGGAGTGATTAAAATCAGTAATGCTCAATAGACCAGAATGAGACGAGCGCCGATATCTTGGAGCATAGTGGGACTGAAATAGATTACAGAGATAGAGAGGGGTGAGACCAAGGAGGGATTAGCAAATAAAAATGAGACACTTTTACACTATGAAAAATAATGACACAACTTATTGACTCGACAAACATGGCCTCACCTTTGTGAGTGTAATCTCTGAAAGCTAAGATCTTTCAGACTATTAAGATGCAGACAACATCTTGCTGGCACTCTGAAAATGCAGATCACCCATGGGGTGGAATCAAAGAGAGAGAGAGAGAGACAGACCTTTTCTGTGAATAACCTCCCTTCAGTTTGAGTGCAACCAATATGCCTTTCATGATCTAATTAACTTAAAGTGGATTCTTCCCCAATATTGGAAGAAGGCAAAGAGTCAAACTTTATTGAAGGCCTGAGGTGCTAGTCAACAGTGTGACCATTTTAGCCAATTGATCTCCTGATATTTTCCCACTGTTTCAGGAACTTGCATGAGTAAGCATTAAAATTGTCCTTATAGCTAAGATGGGCTACTACGGCCCACCCTGAGAAAGTTTGAATTAATGGATAGATTTAACCCATTTTGAATTAGTGGTATTGAAATGTTACAAGTTAAAAACAATTCAGCTGAGAGAGTTCAAGAAAATCCATTTTGTCACAATAACAACATCTAAATCAAGATGGCAGGTATGGATGATTCTGCTAAAGATTTTCTGCAATCAGAATCATTTAATAGCAGTGAAAGTAAAGCAGATAATGCCAATGCAGCAATAATAAAGCTCCTTTCACAGTTTTCAAACTGCTATATTAGCATTTAATTGGCAAAAGTGGTATTTCATTCACCCAATTGCAGAATGTGCAAAAGCTTTCTGAATGGCAGAAATAAATAGAGAAAAATTCCAATTTACCTACTGGGTCTTTAATATTCTCAGTGAAGCCTGCATTCCACTGTATCAAAACTCAAATCAATCAGCACTTATATTTGAATGACATGTATTTCACATTGGCTGGCAAAGTATTCTCAGATTTTTGGGCATCATTGATGGTTAATATGAACATACTAAAATTACATACATATGTATTTATGTTACTTAAGGGACAGCTGTCAGAAGCTTTAACTTGTCAACTTACAGTATTTAATATTGATTTACTTATTTTAACACCAGCTTACCATTGATTTACTGATTGTAATTCCCTGATGCATCTATTTGTTGGGTGCTATTGGGAGACGGGCAAGTGAAAATTTGCCTTCGCATTCTTTGTCCAATGTCTTGACTTTCCGCAAATAAAGAGTCCGATTTTAATCCTTTTTAAGCAAGTAGGTTTTGAGCAAGTTAAAACCTTGCCCTAAATTTTAGCAACGGACAGGTTCAGCTTGGTTTGGGTCAAAGAAAATTGAAGTACATTAATAAATAAATTCAAAATAAAAAATTATTTTATTTTTGGTGAAAAGTGGAAACAAAATACACATGCTGAGTTTATTATTTTTAAAATATGTTGATAATTTGAATATATGGAATGATTTTCTTATTGAAACTGGCAACTGAATTATCACTAATTTAAAAAGAGCTATTTTCAATTGTGTATAACCTTTTCTCTGACTAGACCAAATGGAAGTTCACAGTGTTACAGCGCAAAGAGATAGGAGTGAAATTGATGTTTGGCAATAGTGCAAAATGGTCGATAGTAAATTGGCAGCCCTGTTTCATACCTTGGCTGATTTTATTTTCCCACTGAAGTTAATGGATTGATTAATCACTATTGCTCATTTTGTGCTATTTCCTAAGACTAATTTCACTCAATATCACTGTATCACAGTAACTTTACAGTGCAGAAGGAGATTATTCGGCCCATCAAGTGTGCACTGGCTTTCTGAAAGCGCATTCTACCTAGTCCCAACCCCTTGCCTTATGCCTGTAACCTTGCACATTCTTTCTTTTCAGGTAGCAATCCAATTCCTTTTTGAATAACTTGATCGAACCTGTTTCCGCCACCCTTTCAGGAAGTTTGACCCAGACTCCAACTGAGTGAAAAAATTTTCCTCACATCACATTTACTCCTTTTGCCAATTATTTTGAATCTGTGCCCTCTAGTTCTTGACGTTCTCTTGAATGGGTACAGTTTCTCATGATTTACCCTGTCCATACCCCACAGTATCTTGAATACCTCTATCAAGTCTCCTCTCAGCTTTCTTTTCTCCAAGGAAAACAGTCCCAACCTCTCCAATCTATCCTCATAGCTATAGTTCTTCATCCCAGGAATCATTCTTGTGAATCTCCTCTATACTCTCTCCAATGCTTTCCCATCCTTGCTCAATTATCACAAGCAGAACTGGATGCAGTATTCCAAATGAGGCTACTAGTGTCTTATACACGTTCAATGCCCCTATTAATAAAGCCTAAGGTACGACATGCTTTATTAACTGCTTTCTCAACATGCCCTGCCATCTTCAATGACTTATGGGAATATACACCGAGGTCGCTCTGTTCCTGCACCTCTTTTAGAGGCTCTCCCTTTATTTTATACTGTCTCACCTTATCTTTCCTGCCAAAACAAATCACACCACATTTCTCTGCATTGAACTTCATCTGCTGCTTGTCTGCCCAATCCACCAGCATGTCTATGTTCTTTTGAAGTTCAAGACTATCCCCATCACAGTTGTCAACATTTCCAATCTTTGTATCATCTGCAAATTTTGAAATCATGCCTTGCACACCACAGTCTAGATAATTAATATACATCAGGAAGAGCAAGGGTCCCATCACTGATCCCTGAGGAATTCCACTGCAAACTGAAAAACAACCATTTATCACTACTCTCTGTTTGCTGTCACTCAGCCAATTTCTTATCCAAGTGTCTGCTTTCCCTTTTATTCCATGACTTAGAATGTTGCTCACAAGTCTGTTGTGTGGCACTGTATCAAATGCCTTTTGAAAATCTGTACATACCACATCAACAGCATTTCCTTTATCAACCTTCTCTGTTACCTCCTTAAAAAACTCCAGCAAGTTAGTTAAAAATGATTTTCCCTTGATGAATCCATGCTGGCTTTCCTTAATTATCGTGCTTTTGTCTAAATGATTATTGATTTTATCCCATACTATAGTTTCCAGAAGTTTCCCTATCACTGAGGTCAAAATGACCAGCCTGTAGTTGCCAGCTTTATCCTTGCACCCCTTTTTGAACAAAGGTGTAACATTCGCAGTTCCCTAGTCCTCTGGCACCTCCCCTGTGTCTAAGACTCGCAGATTATCACTAGTGCCTCTGCAATTTCCACTCTCACTTCCCTCAGTATCCTTGGGTGCATCTTATTTGGTCCTGGTACCTTATCTATTTTAAGTAAAGATAGCCTTTCCTACACCTCATTCCTTTCGATTGTAAGTTCTTCTAGTGTAATAGTTACCCCCTCTCTCACCTCGGCCTGGGTAGCAATTTTTTCCTTGTAAAGACAGATGCAAAGTACTTGTTCAACACCTCCACTAATTCTCCAGCATCCACATGCAAGTCCCCTTTTCTGTCCCTAATCAGCCCTGCTCTTTCTTTTATCATCCTTTTATTATTTACATGCTTGTAGAAGACCTTGGGATTCCCTCTTATGTTCACTGCCAGCCTGTTTTCATGCTCTCTCCTTGCTTTCCTTATTAGTTTCTTCACTTTCCCTCTGGTCCTTCTACATTCAGCCTGATTCCCCATTGCATTTTCTACCTGACATCTGTTGTACATGCACTTCTTCCTTTTCATCTTTCCCTCTATCTCTCATGTCATCCAGGGCGCTCTGGATTTGCTTGTTCTACCTTTCTCCTTCAAGGGAATATATCTTGGCATTGCCTGTAATACTTTTTCTTTGAAGGTGGCCCATTGCTCAGCCACAGTCTTTTCTGCCAACATTTGATTCCAACGCGCTCGACTCAGCTGCATTCTCATCCCATTGACGTTGGCTTTCCCTCAATTAATTATCTCTGGATTTTTCTTTGTCCATTTCCGTGATGTCCCCTAGAGGCTCTCCCATTGATATTTGATCCACTTGGGCCAACTCATTCCTCAGAACCAGGTCCAAAAGTGCATGTCTTCTTATTGGACTGGAAACATACTGCAATAGAAAATTATCTTGATCACATTCCAGGAACTTTCACCCCTCTTGTCCTTTTGTACTATTCCTATCCCAGTCCATATTTGGATAATTGAAATCCCCCATTATAATTACTCTATAACTCTTGCACCTCTCTGTAATTTGTTTCTCCACATACCTTCCACTAGTTGGTTGTCTATATACTACACCAATCAATGTTATTGCACCTTTCCCATTCCTTACTTCTAGCCAGAGAGATTCTGTCCTTGACCCCTCTGGAATGTCACCTCTCTCTCGTACTGTAATGCCATCTTTAATCAGTATTGCCACTCCCCCCGACCTTTAATTCCTTTCTTGTCTCTCCTAAACAACTTGTAACCCACTACTTCCCAATGCCAGTTTTTCTCCTTTGTACTCTGAAATCCCCTCCAGGTTCCCACCCTCCTGCCAATCTAGTTTAAACCCTCCCCAATAGCACTAGCAAACCTCCCTGCAAGGAGACTAGTCACAGTCCTGTTTAGGTGTAATCCGTCCTTCTTGTACAGGTCCCAACTGTCCCAGAACTGATCCCAATGTCTCAGAAATCTAAAGCCCTCCCTTCTACACCAATTCTCCAGCCACTTGTTGAACTGCTCAATCTTCCTAACCTTATACTCACCAGCACGTGGCACTGGAAGTAATCCTGAGATTGCTGCTCTTGAGGTCCTGCTTTTTAATTCCCTAATTCCGTTCCTAAATCCCTAAATTCTGCTTTCAGGACCTCATCCTTTTCCTGACCTTTGTCATTGTGGACCTTGTGTTTTGGCTGTTCACCCTCCCCCAAAAAAATGTCCTGCAGCCACTCTGTGACATCTTTGACCCTGGCACCAGGGAAGTATCACACCAGCCTGGAGTCATGTCTACAGCCACAGAAATGTCTGTCTGCTCTCCGAACAATGGAATCCTCTACTACTATAGTAGTTCCACTCTTCCTCCTCCCCTTCTGTGTAGCTGAGCTACTTGTGGTGCCATGGACTTGGATCTTGTTCAAATCCTCTGAGAAACCATCTTGCTCACCAGTATCCAGAATGAAAAAGTGGTTAGAAAGTGAGATAGCCTCAGGGTATTCCTGCACTACCTGCCTGTTTCTCTTAGATACTCTGGTGGTCGCCCATTCCCTGTCTTCCTGTGTATTTCGTAGCTGTGTGTGGTCACCTCTCTAAACGTGCTGTCTATGTAATCCTCAGCCTTGTGGATGCACCACGGTGACTCCAGCCGTCGGTCAAGCTCCGTAACTTGGAGCTCCTGTTTGTGCAGCTGGTGACACTTTCTGCAGACGTAGTCACCGAGGGCACTTTGTGCCTGCACAACTTCTTACATCCCACAAAATGCACATTCCACCTGGCCGAGCTGCACTGGCATACGTTATACTTTATATAAAGCATTTACTACTGTATTTACGAACTTATTTTAGTTAATATCTTAATTTAGAATAATTCCTATGTATACAAACATTTATTATGTTTATCCCAGTTTCGCCCCTTCTCGCGCTCTTTTAACCCCCGACTCCACTCTCAGTCTTGCCCCTTCTCGCACCCTTTTAACTCCCGGCTCTGCTCCCTATAGTTTGAAAGGAAGTCATGAAAATCAAACAGCGGAAGCAGCTGATGTAAACTCACACATGAGTAGCAAAGGTGTAGTGTAAACGTCAAACTGGTGCATCTTATTCAATCCAATTTACACTTGTGTTAACTTCAATCCTGTGATACACGAGTTAAAACTGCATGGTTGCTGGTGTGTTGAAATAGCTTCAGATCAGTTCCTGGTAGGTAAGGACATACAACCTAAAAGTCTGGACTTTGCCATCACCAGAAAAGCAAGGGTGCTTGCAGCTGACTTTGAAGAAAGCCATGCTGGGAGATACAGCAGTCTATGTGGTGAAAATTCTAATTCTTTCGACATGTAATAGATTGTAGTATTCCTTAATGGGGATTCCCAGCCTTGAGCTGCAGCCAACCACATTAAAGAGTTTTCACAACGGCTGACCAGGAAATGAAAGGCACTAATAATCGACTTACTTTTAAAAATTTTATGGAGAGACACATGCACATGGGATTCAAGTAGAAGTTGAAATATCATGAATGGATTTTTAAAAACCATTAAAAAAATTACTTAAATAATCTCATTTGAGAAGTCTGGTAAGTAATCATAATGGAGACATTTAACAACATTCCACAAATGTAAAATTGTTTGTTTAGGGCCAGGTCAGTTGATCAGCAATAATTATTACTCAGATCCCTGTTAAAAGCACTGGGTGGAATCATTCCAGATTTGCACCAAGTGCAGTAGCAGGTGTGAGAAAAGATGTTTTACCCGCCGGCAGCTATGGTGGGTTTTTGCACCGTTTCACCCCCTTCCTGGCTTGTCCTGCCTCATTAATAATGTATTCATGGGAAACACTCTGTTTCGCTGATGGACGAGCTGGGATTTGCCCGCCACGCTATGACCTCAGTGCTTCCTCATTCTGGGCGCCATATTTAAAATGCACCAGAGCGCAGCCTACTTCATGTCTACAGACCAGGACTGCTCCAGGCCACAGATGGCCCTAAAAACAAAGGTGACAGCAGCCTTCTCTTTGGGGCACTTGCTGAACACAGTGGAAGGCCGCCACAAGCTCCTCTACTCCTGCTATGGCCTCAGGAGTTCCACCAGAGTCACCAATCCAGCCTGGGAGCTGGAGGTAGCGGAGGTCAGTGCCAATGGAGTACAGAGGAGATCAGCCATCCAGTGCAGGAAGAGGATGAATGTTCTCATCCATTCTGCCAGGGTAAGTCAACCACCTTATCTCTCTCAACATACACTCCCAAGCCCATCACACATCCACAGGGATCTCACATCACAAGGGATAACACACTAACTCTGACACACACCCTCACATCTCCATCAGGCTCATATCCTCTGGACTCCTGCCCTCATCCCCTCCATGGCTCCACTCACCACACAAACATTCCATGCATTGCCATGCATCCTGTTCACACTCTCTTCATCTGTTTTCATGCAGGAGAAGCTGGCTCACAACAGGAGGGAGAAGCCCCAGACTGGAGGTGGAGTGGCCAACATTAAGCCCCTCACTCACTTTGTGGAACGTGCCATCACGCTGACTGGTGAAAACGGTACCTGTGGTGACGGTGAGGTCGGCGGCGAACACCTACATGAGGATCCTGTACCAGTTCATCCCTCTCTCAATACAACTGTGAGTGCTCCCTAACCTGTTTTTGACTCCGCTGCCATGCAATGATTATCTCTAACTTTGGTTCAAAGGGATTTCTGTTAAGTGACCAAAGCACTCATCCATCCAGCTCTTCAACTCCAGCCAAGAGGACACCTTCTCCATTGAAGAGCTGGAAATAAGTAGCCTGGAAGACTTGTCACAGTGCCTACCCACATCCTGCACCAGCGTAGAGACACACACCTCAGTGGGAGCTAGATCCAGAGCAGGCTCGGGTTCACCATCTGGTGGTCACTGCACGGACATGTGTCAGCAGCAGGAGGCAGCAGGTTCTGCCGAGCTCCCCGGCACTCGGAGTTCTGCTGAAGAAGAGGCATCTGTGAGGTCCAAGTCAGATGACGAGCCTTTGGATCTGGCCTTCCAACTCTTCCTGGAGAGTCAGCAGAAAGTGGGGGAACATCACGCAAAGCTGTTGGAAACCCTCAAAAGACTGGCACACAAGTTGGAGGAGTGCATCCGCCTGCTCTCTGATGAAGTGGTACCCATATGTGTGTGTATGGAGGTCTCCAGAGGAAGAATGGCGGTCACCATGGAGACCCTGATCCAGCAGAATGCAGAGATGCACGTAGACCTGCACTCCCATTGTGGTAGCCATGGGTGAGTTCCTGCAGCGGTAGGGAAACGGGATGCCTTGACATCCCTCCAGGTGCTCCTTCCCCTCAAGGAGTCAGGTTGGGACCCTAGGGCACCCGAAGGGAGGGGGAGAGGCAGCTGGACACCCCTGGGTCATGCACGCAGGAATCTCAGAGGCTGTCCATTCCCTTTGAGTCCCCTTTGCCTGTGATCCCCTCAACATCACCCTCTGTCACCACAGAGGGAGCAGCTGGCCTACAGGACAGCCAAAGCAAGCCGAGATCCTCAGTGCCCCAGCTTTCCAGAGGACACACATCAAAGTCATCCGAGGCAACTGGGCCAAACGTTGCACAGGCTGTCTCTACCCCTGCTGCGGATGTCAAGGCAGCACCTAGAAGAAGTGGTAGACCTAGAAAAGTTAAGAAATTCTAATCACAAGTGGTTCATGGATGAAGCCGTTTTGTCATTGAATAATCTGAAAATATATTCACTTTCACTGAATAATGTGTAATGTTGTCTTTTAGCTTCAGTTGCAAGCTTCGTGAGTCTGCACACCCCCACATCCCCCACTAGCTACTCAGCTGCACACAGCTGGCCCATGAGTGATTCAGGAGGAAGCCTTTTGGAGCCTCGTGCAAACATTCTCCCACGCATGTGCAGCCTTCATCCATCACACTCATTTCCCCCTCCTGAGTATTTTCAATGCTGCCTGCTGGGGTTCGCTTTCAGTTGTCCATCTGACCTGACCTGAATAATGTGTAATGTTGTCTTTTAGCTTCAGTTGCAAGCTTCGTGAGTCTGCACACCCCCACAGGAAAGCCCCGGCTTCTGCATATCACGCGTGTCCAGGCGTGTTTTGGGCCAGTGTGTTTTCCTGTTGGCGTTATGGTAATTCAGGCATGGGGGGGATGATTCCGCTTGGGCCTTACTTTGCATCCTATTAGCAGGATGCAAATTGGGTTCACGCTGGCTTCCAGCAGGATACACGGTCCGCTATGGCAGACATCATCGGATGATCCCGTTGTGATTTCATGCCGGTGTGAAACCAATTTCTGCCCCTTCTGCCAAATTTTGCCCCCCGTCCGCCATTACACCCACCGCCAACAGGAGCAGAAAATTCCGGCCACTGTTATAATGCGCTGAACAAGGTTTCACTTCTTATGGGGTTTCTAACAGTGACACAAAAGCAGAAAAGAAGGTCTCACCAAATCAATCAATTTCACTGTTTGTGGCTGTGGGTCCATAAAGGGGTAATGAATGACAGGCTACAGCTTCAGGATTGTTGTGTTAATCTATGCTGGCACTAAATTCTGAAGTTGTAGTCAGATTCAGAGGTCTCATGGCAGCAAATGCTGGAAGGTTATTGTCAAAAACCTTGCAAATTCCAGGTCAAGCTACCTCCAATTCGGTATTAAATTAGTAATCTCACTCAAAGACACCATGGCAAGAAATCTTGCCCGACCTCATTAGGTTATGAGTAGCACAATCATTTGGCAATTTCATCCCCCATTGCACACACCATAGAATCACAGCAGGAAGCCATTTGGCCCATTGTGCAAAGAATGGCCAAGAAAGATCAGCCCAGTCTAATCCCAATTTCCAGCCTTGTAAGTTACAGAACTTCAAGTGCATATCAAAATATCTTTTAGATGCTTTGAGGGTTTGTCTGTTGCCTCTAACACCCTTTCAGTCTGCAGGTTGCAGAACCCCAACACCTTCTGGGTAAAAACATTTCTCCTCAATTCACCTCCAGTCCTTCAACTAATTACTTTAAATATGTATCCCTTGGTTAATGACTTATCTTCCAAGGGAAATAGCCCCTCATCATTTTATCCACTTCAATAAATCTCCCCTGAGCCTCCTCCTTTCCAAAGAAAACAACACCAGCCTATCCAATTTTTGCTCATTGTGAAAATTCCCCAGTTCTGGCAACATCTTTGTAAATCTCCTCTGTGCCCACTTGAGCATGATTGCATGCTTCCCGTAATGTGATGAGCAAAATTGTACGGAATACTCCAGCTGTGGCTTAACTAGTGTTTTTTTACATCTCTAGCATAACCTCTCTGCTCTTACATTCTATGCCTTGGCTAATAAAGGAAAGTATCTCATTTGCCTTCTTAACCACCATATCTACCTGTCCTGCTACCTCAGGAAATTGTAGACATAAACTCCAAGGTCCCTCTACACTTCTCAGTATCCTTCTAAATATAGTGTATTTCCTTGCCTTCTTTGTTATGCTCAAGTGCATTGCCTCACCCTTCTCCAGTTTCAATTCAATTTGCCACTTTTCTGCCCACTCGACCAGTCTATTCCTGTGGTATACAGCATTCTTCCTCACTACCGTATGGTCACTTTTCAAATCAGCTGCAAACTTCTTTATCATTGCCCCTACACTTAAGTCTAAAGCATTGATATGTACCACAAAAATCATTGGAGTATAATTCTGTATAAGTTTCTAACAAGGTTTAACAGTCCACTTCAACCAATGTTTAAAGAGCTAACTTTTATAAATACCTTTTACTATTGGAGCAAGGCTCAAAGATGTAGCTGTATTTAATTATTAGTCATAGCAATAGACTATTATTAAATATAGTGAAAATCTTTTACTTATTTCTGCTGGCCTTAGTCAATCAAATCTATTTTTTTCTTGACAGCTGACACTTTGTGCAAACCTGCACCCATTAAGGGGTATGAGCAAGAATGACTGTCGTCTGGACATGTAAGCGTTATGTGTATCTTGATAGAGTTACAAAGAACATGAAAAATACCATTTAGTATCTGGCTCACACTTTCTAAGAAGATATGATTTACATCTGCAGTTGTTGTTGATCTGCATTAGTTCATTTTTAGTCAGATGAGTGAAGCAAATCTGTTTTGATTGCTAATTTCAGAAATTGCAAAATTGCCCTATTGGTATGAAGCCTCTGCACAGGAGCGAGCGCTGATCAGAAAGATACAGCTACAAACTGTAGCCCCATTCTTACAGTCAATGTTCAGGTTAGTAAGGCTTCATGCTGGCGGAGAAGACTTACTCCATAATTGAATACTTTGAAATATATTTCAACACTTGATTTACTGAAACACAGGGTCAAGCTACTCTATAATAAGCTGAAGAACTAGAAAAACCAGCAATTTAACCTGTTTTTATAACAATTTATACTTCATGAAAGAGAGTGCTGATTGGTTGGCAAATGGATTCTGAATTGTAGAGGTGTTGTCAATGGGAATGCACCAGTTAACTGATGAGTGACAGTGCCCTGAAATGAACAAAAAAGATCTTTACCTCAACCTCAGCTTGTTGCAAGGTATTAAATAACATATCCGTAAGAACAAGGATGGACCATTTATCTTGAAGGAATACAGTGAGATAATTTGGAATCCCATTGAAATGAATAAGCCTGGAATATTTTTTTGCTACAGAGACAATTGCAGAAGGATAGATTTTATTGTTTTCTCACCAAACAAAATGAGTGCCTGATGTATTTGAGAATTGGCGGGCATGTTGCAGAAAACATGAAACTGTCATGAGTATAACAACTGGAATGTCACTTTTTTCCCATGATAGGATCTTTCCAGAGCATATTACATCTGGAAACAGCTAAAAGCCATTACATGGTGACTGCATTCAAAGTGCCAGCCCACGAGCACTTATATGTTGCTGAATCAGAATACTGTGAAATTCAAATAGTCATTGGGAAGTACAGAATTTGAGTAATGCAGAAAAAACACACATGTTGTTGAAGCTTTTCACCTTGCACTCATCAGGATAGTTCGCAAGAATACCAAATGTAAAGGGAACAGCAATTTAAACTTAAGGTAAAAGCAAAATACTGCAGATGCTGGAAATCTGAAATAAAAACAGAAAATACTGGAAAAACTCAACAGGTCTGACAGCATCTGTAGAGAGAGAGAGAGAGACAGAGTTAACATTTCGAGTCTGTATGACCCTTCTTCATGAAGAAAGGTCATATAGACTCGAAACATTAACTCTGTTCCTCTCTCCACAGATGCTGTCAGATCTGCTGAGTTTTTCCAGTATTTTCTGTTTTTATAACAATTTCAACTTCATGAGGACAGAGTGCTGATTGGTTGGCAAATGGATTCTGATTTGTAGAGGTGTTGTCATGGTGAATGCACCAGTTGACTGATGAGTGACAGTTAAATGCCAAGCTTTGTTTAAATTCAAACCAGGCAGGTTGACTCTGATTGGCCAAGGCATTGCCCTGGGTTTGAACCAGGGAATTTCTGTCACCAATTTTGAACCACTGCAGTTCAAGAAGGCAGCTCATTAGCATCTTCTCAAGGGCAATTCGTGATGAGCAAAAAATGCAGAGCTAGCTAGTGACATCCACATGCCATGAATGGATAAAAAAAAACACAGGCCCTGTTCTTTGCAGTCAGAAAGAACATGTACACACATTACGTCTGTTTCAGCTAAACAATATGGATGACAGCCATTCTCTGGTTCATACTCAGGGCAATGCCTTGGCCAATCAGAGTCAGCCTGCCTGGTTTGAATTTAAACAAAGCTTGGCATTTAACTGTCAGCATTCAGTTACACTGTGAATTGTCCATGGCAACACCGCTACAAATCAGAGCCCATATGTATTAATGTACGTATTGTAGCATGCGTAAGTACGCCACACTGCAAGCCCAACTGGTAACCTTAAAATGGTTGTCAGCGTAATTCTTAGCACATTCAGGATTGTTTGGCAACTGTTGCCCAATCACAGAATCACATCTAATGTTGAACACTGTGTTTTGAGTTTTACAAACCCGGCCTCATTGGGTAGGGTCTGTACCTTGCCCGTTGTGAACAGAGTCCACTTGCCCACCATTCAGCACTCTTCTCTTGAAATATAAATGGCTAATAAAAAAAGTATCTCATAAGCCTTATGAACCGCCACATCTACCTGTCCTGCTACCTCAGAGAATTGTAGACATAAGCTCCAAGGTCCCATGTTCCATAAGACCATAAGACATTGGAGCAGAAATTAGGCCATTCGGCCCATTGAGTCTGCTCCACCATTCAATCATAAGACCATAAGACTATAAGACATAGGAGCAGAAATTAGGCCATTCAGCCCATCGAGTCTGCTCCGCCATTCAATCATGGCTGATAAGTTTCTCAACCCCATTCTCCCGCCTTCTCCCCGTAACCTTTCATCCCCTTACCAATCAAGAACCTATCTATCTCGGTCTTAAATACGCTCAATGACCTGGCCTCTACAGCCTTCTGTGGCAATGAATTCCATAGATTCACCACTCTCTGGCTAAAGAAGTTTCTCCTCATCTCTGTTCTAAAAGGTCTTCCCTTTACTCTGAGCTTGTGCCCTCGGGTCCTAGTCTCTCCTACTAATGGAAACATCTTCCCCACATTCACTCAATCCAGGCCTTTTGATATTCTGTCAGTTTCAATCAGATCCCCCTCATCCTTCTAAACTCCATCGACTATAGACCCAGAGTCCTCAAACGTTCCTCTACACTTCTCAGTATCCTTCTAACTATAGTGTATTTCCTTGCCTTCTTTGTTATGCCCAAGTGCATTGCCTCACCCTTCTCCAAATTGAATTCATTTTGCCACTTTTCTGCCCACTCAACTAGTCTGTTCCTGTGGTACACAGCATTCTTCCTCACAGTTGTATGGTCACTTTTCAAATCAGCTGCAAACTTCTTTATCATTGTCCCTACATTTAAGTCTAAATCATTGATATATACCACAAAAATCATTGGAATATAATTCTGTACGAGTTTCTAACGAAGCCTTAACAGTCCACTTCAACCAATGTTTAGAGAACTAACTTTTATAAATATCTTTTACTATTGGAGCAAGGCTCAAAGGTGTAGCTGTATTTAATTATTAGTCATAGCAATAGACTATTAATAGACGTAGTGAAAATCTTTTACTTATTTCTGCTGGCCTTAGTCAATCAAATCTATTTTTTTCTTGACAGCTGACGCATTGTGCAAACCAGCGCCCATTAAGGGGTATGAGCAAGAATGACTGTTGTCTGGACATGTAAGCGTTATGTGTATCTTGATAGAGTTACAAAGAACATGAAAAATACCATTTAGTCATCAGGCTCACACTTTCTAAGAAAATATGATTTACGTTTGTGGTTATTGTAGGTCTGCATTTGTTCATTTTAAATCAGATAAGGGAATCAAATCCGTTTTTATTGCTAATGGCAAAGTTGCAAAGCTGCACTGCTGGTGTGAAGCCTCTGCACAGGAGTGAGTACTAGTCAGAGAGAAACAGCTACAACACTGTTACCTTGCAGCCAATGTTCAGGTTAGTAAGGCTTCACGCTGGTGGAAATGGCTTACTCCATAATTGAATACCTTTGAAATATATTTCAACATTTGATTTACTGAAGCACAGGTAAAGCTACTCTATAATAAGCTGAAGAACATAGGACAGGACAACTAGAAAAATCAGCAATTTAACGGTGCCCTGAAATGAACAAAAAAATCTTTACCTCAGCCTCAGCTTGTTGCAAGGTATTACGTAACATATCTGTAAGAACAAGGATGGACCATTTATCTTGAAGGAATACAGTGAGATAATTTGGAATCCCATTGAAATGAATAAGCCTGGAATATTTTTTTGCTACAGAGACAATTGCAGGAGGAGGATAGATTTTATTGTTTTCTCACCAAACAAAATGAGTGCCTGATGTATTTGAGAATGATGGGTATGTTGCAGAAAACATGAAACTGTCATGAGTATAACAACTGGAATGTCACTTTTTTTTCCCATGATGGGATATTTCCAGAGAATATTACATCTGGAAACAGCTAAAAGCCATTACATGGTGACTGCATTCAAAGTGCCAGCCCACGAGTGCCTATATGTTGCTCAATCAGAATTCTGTGAAATTCAAATAGTCATTTGGTAGCTCAGAACTTGAGTAATACAGAAAAAACACAGATGTTGTTGAAACTTTTCACCTTGTACTCATCAGGCCAATTCGCAAGAATACCAAATGTAAAGGGAACAACAATTTAAACTTCATGAGAAGGGAGTGCCAATTGGTTGGCAAATGGACTCTGATTTGTAGAGCTAATGTCATGGAGAATGCACCAGTTAACTGATATGACAGTTAAATGCCAAGCTTTGTTTAAATTCAAACTAGGCAGGTTGACTGTGATTGGCCAAGGTATTGCCCTGGGTTTAAACCAGGGAATGTCTTTCACCTAAGTTGAACCACTGCAGTTCAAGAAAGAAGCTCACTACCACCTTCTCAAGGGCATTTAGGGATGGGCAATAAATGTGGAGCTAGCCAGTGGCATCCACATCCCATGAATGGATAAAAAACACCCCACCAGGCCCTGTTTTTTGCAATCAGAAAGGACATGTACACATATTGCGTCCGTTTCAGCTAAACAGCATAGGTGACAGCCATTCTCTGGTTCATACCCAGGGCAATGCCTTGGCGAGTCAGAGTCAGCCTGCCTGGTTTGAGTTTAAACAAAGTTTGGCATTTAACTGTCAGCTTTCAGTTAACCTGTGAATTGTCCACGGCAACACCTCTACAAATCAGAGCCCTTATGTATTAATGTACGTATCTTGTAGCTTGCATAAATACGCCACACTGCGAGCCCAACTGGAAATTTTGAATTGGCTGCCAGCATAATCTTAGCATATTCAGGATTGTTTGGCAAATGTTGTCCAATCACGGAATCACATCTAATGTTGGACAGTCTGTTTCAAGTTTTGCAAGTACGGCCTCGTTGGGTATGGTCAGTACCTTGCCGGTTGCAAACAGAGTCCACTTGCCCAATCAGCACTCTCTTCTCATGAAATATAAATTGTTGTTCCCTTTACATTTGGTGTTCTTGCAAATTGTCCTGCTGAGTGCAGGATTAAAAGCTTCAACAACTGTGAAATTCACTAAAACATTTTAGAGCATTTTTCTATGACTATTTTGATACATGTAACTTAAATCTCCTGGACTCAATACATTTTACATTACAGGTCATTAGAGCTCATGAAAGATCTGCTGTCCAAAAAAAATCTGTGCCATACCACAAGTACTTAGTGCAAATAGCAGGTTTGTAGCAGCAATTATGGCTATGGCACTTTCCTTCTTCTGCGTGCTCTGATGTAGGAGTTTAGTCATGGTACTATAGGGAGGGCATATAAAGTAAGCTGGAATCAAAATAATGGTGTCTGTATCCTAAAGACACTTCTCCCCTTTTAATATGAACAATTGAGTGTCCATAACCTGCTGAATTATGGAGAACATGTTAAAATAACAGAAAAGAAGAAAAAAAAGAAAAGCAATTACATTTATATGGCACTTTTCACAACCTCAGGACACCCCAAAACACTTTACAGCCAATAATGTACTTTTATTGAAGTTAAGTCATTCATATACAGGAGATGCGGCAACCAATTTTTGCAAAATCCCACAAAGAGCTGTGTGATAACGACCAAATAATATTTCAGTGATGGTAGTTGTGGGATACATATTGACCAGGGCAGTGGGAGAACTCTCTTTCCCTTCTTCAAATGGTATCATGAGATAATTTATCCCCACCTGAGATGGCAGGCAGGGCCTCGGTAAAATGGCTCATCCAAAAGGTGAGACTTCCGATAGTGCATTACTCCCTCAGTGTCAGCCTAGACTTCATGTTATAGTCTACGTAATGGGGCAGGTTAAGGACTTTCGATTGTTCATATTAAAAAGGGAGAAGTGTTTGTATGAAACAAACACCATTATTTTGATTCCAGCTTACTTTATATGCCCTCCCTATAGTACCATGCCATTCTGACTCAGAGATGCGAGTTCAACTACTTATCCAAGGTGGTTGAGGAGCATCAAACTACATTCTAATAATAGAATTACCTGGAAAAACTTAGCAGGTCTGGCAGCATCGGCGGAGAAGAAAAGAGTTGACGTTTCGAGTCCTCATGACCCTTCGACAGAACTTGAGTTCGAGGGTCTGTCGAAGGGTCATGAGGACTCGAAACGTCAACTCTTTTCTTCTCCGCCGATGCTGCCAGACCTGCTGAGTTTTTCCAGGTAATTCTGTTTTTGTTTTGGATTTCCAGCATCCGCAGTTTTTTTGTTTTTACATTCTAATAATGATTAGGGACCAAAATAGGGGGCAGGTTTTTCTCTTATTGCATGTGGGTGTGAAAGATGCCCAGGTTCAGCATGCAGAGGAATATCAGGGCTGGATGATGGCACAGATGTCAACCTATTTTCTGTCCATTAGTATTACTGGACAGAGTATTGTGTGGGCTCTGCCATCCTGATTTTCCTCTCTGCACTGCCTCCAAGAGATCCGATGAATCTAAGTGCAATAAGAGAGAAATTTGCCCTTTTTGTGCAACATAGGAATGGGACATAAGGTGATCTTACCTCTTATCAGCGTTTAACTTTTTTTTAATAGAATCGTCACCAAATGGCCGTATAGGGACTGCAGTTCCTACTTAGATTAAAAGCAGCTATAATGATGGTACAAAGGATGCTCGATTGACACCTCATGTTAGGCATCAGTTCATCAGATCCACAGAGTAACAGCTCACCAGATTTACATCTGTGAGTGAGGAGCCAATCTGAGTTCTGCTAAACAGAGGGTGCTAGAAAAAATTAGAGGCCTGGTCTTCCTGGCCATTTATCAGGAATTTATTAGCTACTAGGGCACGATGACCTCAGGAGACTTGAACAGAAGGGGAACTGTTATGTACCAACAAGAAAACAAGGAGGTAAAAATACAATTAGAAATATATGGTGACAAATGCATCTTTGTTAAATTAATGTTGGAGAGTGCAGCATTAATTTGAGGGGAAAATGGTGTCCAATTTATTGGAACTCTTTGAAGCTGGTCTCACTTCCAAATATTTTAGAGCTTTTCCTTGTTTAGTACCCAGATATACTGGTTATAGTTGAATGTAGAGAATGGCAGAAAATTGGGCAGAGTAGAACATGTGCTGTTTAAAAGAGCCTGTTTCTGATATTTGCTGTGCCCTGATAATCCAGTGCACTCTTGTGCCAACCCAGGAAAATCACCCCTGTGTCTTTAATCTTCAGTTTCTGAATAGAGTTTTTTCTCTTTCCCAACTTTTTAGGCAAGTGCTTTCAGCCTTTTCAGCTTTCATTTCACATTTCTGCCACCTGCAGTATTTTCTCTTGGACCTTTAACAGTTTAATCAAGCCTGCTGTAATGATGGAACTGTATAAAATGCTGATTAGGCTGCAGCTGGAATTTTGTGTACAGTTCTGGTCACCACATTACAGGAAGAACACAGTTGCTCTGGAGAGAGTACAGAGGAGATTAAAAGAATGTTGCCAGCGCTTGAAAATTGCAGCTATGAGGAAAGATTGATAGGCTAGGGTTGATTTCCTTAGTACTGAGGAGGCTGAATTATGATCCGATTGAGGTGTACAAAATTATGAGGGGCCTAGGTAGAGTAGACAGGGATGTCCTGTTTCCACCTGTAGAGAGGTCAGTTACCAGGGGGCACAGATTTAAGGCAATTGGTAGAAGGATTAGAGGGGACATGAGAAGAAGCTTCTTCACCCAGAGGGTGATGGGTGTTTGGAATTCACTACCTGGTTTGGGGGTGGAGGCATAAACCCTCAGCTCATTTAAAAGGTACTTGGATCCGCACCTGGAGTGCTGTAACCTGCAAGGCCATGGACTAGGTGCTGGAAGGTGAGATTAGAATGGGTAGCTAGTTTTTTTATTTTTTTATTTTTTGGCTGGAGCATACATGATGGGCTGAATGGCCTCTTTCTGTGCTGTAACTTTTCTATGGTTCTATGGTTCTAGAATGTATTTGTTGACTAACCAAAGCCATCAATAATTTTCAATCAATCTACAACAGGCCCAGACATGAGATGAGAAAAACTTCAACAGTGGAAAACTTTGGAACCATATGTTCAATGTTACATATTCCTCTCAAGCATGCGACACTCAGCATATGTCAATTGAGAGGGATTCCACTCCATTATTGTTCAGCCAGTGGAAGGTTTTCATGTGTGTCTGCACAAGATATCCTCGGAGCTGCCATGACGATTTCATTCTGTGCCAGGCACGTTTCCCGCAGCCCTCCATACTCCAAACAGAGTCAGTGGATGGTTCCTTGGAGATAAGTGCTACCCTCTAAGGACACTTGTGAAAAACCCTACAAACAATGGGCAGGAAAGGTATAACCAGGGCCACATGAGCACAAGAGCAGATATTGAGCAAGTGGTCGTGGTTTGCTGTGCCTTGCACAACATAGAGAAAACTGGAGCTGCAGGAGGAGGATGGTGAGGACTACTTTGCCCCCTCAGAAGAGGAGGAGAAAGAAGAGGAGCAACAGGAGGAGCAGGAGGAGGAGCCTGATGTTGCTAGGGTTCCTGCAGTTGTTTACTTGGCAGCCAGAGATGCCCGCAAAACAGACTCATAGCCGATGTTTCAGCTAACCTGATGCTGAGAAGCCATGAGGCTCACCAATGCTGAACTCACTGGGCCTGCTCCCAACACAGAGCATTCCCACAATCAGTAATCTCTCCATATCATTGACATGCATTGCTCAACTTATACTCAGCCAATTACTGCCCCATCTGTCTACTCTCCATCATCAGTAAAGTGATGGAAGGGGTCATTAATAGTGCTATCAACTGGCACTTGCTTAGCAATACCCTGCTCACTGACGTGCAGTTTGGGTTCCGGCAGGGTCACTCAGCTCCTGACTTCATTACAGTCTTGGTTCAAACATGGACAAAAGAGTTGAACTCCAGAGATGATGTGTGTGACAAAAGTATAATAATTTTCATAATATTTTTCTGGTTTATTGTGATTATAGTTGGTTCTGTCTGTGAGATTTAATTACATTTGGAGTCAAGTAGACTGCAAGCTTGAAATTATCAAAAGAAACTAGGGGCAGAATTTTCTGCCTGTCGGGTGGGCGGAGCTGGAGTGGACGCGGGTGGGCGTGGTCCTGATCAGCACCCGCGATTGGGTCTGCGCCGCCAATTTGCATGGGCGGGCCAATTAAGGCCCGCCCAGCACATTTCCAACTCCTGTGGATAGCGGCAGTATGCGGGCTGTGGCGGGCATGTACAGACCGCTGGGTCCAATGGCGACCTGGCAGTTTGTTTCAAGGAAGACTTGGCAAGCTCCTGTAGGCTGCTCACAATGGCCACATTGAGGTCACACTGCAGGGGGTCTGGGGGGAAGGGCAGAGGAGCAGGGCAGGCTGCAGGGTAGGCCAGTGGGGGGCCAATGCGCCCCTTGCTTTTCTGATGATTGCTTGTTGTCCTCCTCAAGGAGGTGGCCACATGGCAGGAGGTGTTGGCTCCCCAGGAGGGGAAGAGGAGGCCCCCCCACATGACCAAATGTGCCTTGGAGGAGGTGGCAGAGGTGGTGAGCTCCCGCGATGTGGTGCGGCGCACCTGGATCCAGTGTCACAAGCGCTTCAGCGATTTGTTGTGCTCTGGAAGGGTGAGTATCATGTTGGTGTTGGGCATTTAACCCAGCAGGTAGCCTTAGCATTTGAGGCCCCCCACCCACCTAAGTCTCACTGTCGTGACTGCATTGAATTATGTTGGGCATTTCTCATACGCTGGGTGGGCAAGCAGATAGTGCCCATGCTTACATCAGCCTCAGTGGTTAATGAGGAGATGGGTTCTCCCCCGCACCATGTGTTGCTCTTAGTCGCACATGACTAGTCTGGGGGCAACCTGCAGGAGATGCAGCTCAGTGCATACTCAGAACTCCAACATATGTCCTATTCATGGTGATGAAATTGTGGAAGGGAAAACCTCAAGATGTTGTGGCCAAGAACCACCTGCTGCCCTCAACGCTGCAGGTAGCTGTGCCTCATTGCTATGGGAGCAAAGACCATGTGTTTCCTAAAGTGATGTATGCAGAATGTGTCCAAGGTGGACATTGGGGGGTGTTGGGAGTAGGCATACTATCTTTGTGTGACTGATCAGCAGTAGCGGGGAGAGGAGGCACTGGATGCCTGATATGGGCCACTGTGGCTGGGGTGCAGCACGCACATGCAGAGTCCATGTGCAAATTGCTGCAATGAATGGTCTTCTCTGTTTTTCAGGAGAAGAATGCTCATGTCTGAGCGCTCAAGGACTGGAGGCGGCCAGGCTCACCTGATGATGTTAAGCCACTTCGAACAGGAGGCCCTGGAGCTTGAGAGGCATCATGCACCCAGGTCAACTGGTGTCGGTGAAGCTAGGGTAGAATGGCCAGGTATTTGAGGCCAACAGTGAGATCCACTATGTCCTCCTAACATCTAATAGCACTGATGATTGTTTAATTTGTTATTGTTGCAACATTGTTCAGCCAAAGAGTGATAGAGTCAGAGGTACGGGTCACAGAAAAAGGTCCTTCTGTCCTTCGAAGATGCGTGTGTCAAGTACCTCCTTTAGTCTCCTAATCCCATTTCTGACCACGATCCCCATGGCCTTGTATGCCATGGCATCGCAACTGCACATCCAAATACTTATTACATGTTAGGAGGGTTTCTGTGTCCCCTGCCCTTTCAGGCAGTGCGTCCCACATTCCCAACACCTTCTGTGTGCAAAAGTTTCTCATCACATCACCTGTCAACTTCATGCCCCTTTCATTAAATCTATGCTGCCTGGTTACTCATCCCTCTGCCAAGGGGAAAAGTTCCTTTCTATCGATCCTATCTACCCCCCTCATAATGTTATAAAGCTCAATACAGTCACCCCTCAATCTCCACTGCTCCAGTGGAAATAATCCCAATCTATGCTGTTTCCTCATAAGTCAAACTCTCCAGCCCAGCCAGCAACCTGGTCAGCGACCTTTGCACTCTCTCCACTCCAATCACATCCCTCCCATGAAGCACATTTCACAACTGCATGCAGAGCTATAGTTGTGGCCTTGGCAGTGTTTTCTGCACTTGGAATATTATCTCCCTGCTCCTATATTCTATTCCTCGGCTAATAAAGGCAAGTACAGCATTTACCTTCTTAAACGCCTTATGCACCTGTCCCACTACCTTAACGGACTTTTGAAAATGCACAACAATGTCCCTCTGATCCTCCTTACTTTCCACGATCCTACCATTTATTGTCTATTCCCATGCCTTGTTTGTCCTGCCCAAGTGCATCACCTCAAACTTATCCACATAACATTCCGTTTAGCATTCCTTAGGCCACCTGACCAGCCCGTTTATATCCGCCTGTAATGTAAGGCTATCCTCCTCACTATTAGCCACCCCACCAATATTCGTGTCCATAGGTTCTGGAACGTTGAGCTCATAATGGGCCAGGGGGAAAGGGATGAAGTGTGTCACTGTGTGCACACTAACTGATCCACTGTCCTTGTTGTTCATTTCAGCATCATCAGAACATGGCCGCCAGGAGGAATTCCAGATGCCCCCTCTCACACCTGGGGGCCCTCAAGTGTCACTAGTGTCACACCATTTCTGTGAGGCAGGCACCAGCGCAGATATTAGCACCTCGGTGGGCATTGCAACATCGCATAGTGTCCCGGGGCACAGTGGAGATGGCACTTCACAATCACTGGAGGAGCTGGCAGAGACAGAGAGTGTTGATGGTGCCAGCAGCCAGAGGACTGCAGGGGACCAGACACATGCATAGCCAGTACCTGATGATGTGCCTCTGGAGTCATTCGCGATGCACCAGCTGCAGGAAATGCGGCCGGGTGTGCGGGAGCATCTGGGAGTGTTGCATGAGACTATGCTTCGCTTGGTGGTGGAGGAGTCCATGCGGAGCATCAGTGATGCAATGAGCCTCATCGCAGAGCATCATGCTTCCTCCATGGAGAGAGTGGCGAATCTCGTGGAGAGGGGCTTCCAGGAGAACAAGCAGCTTCTCCTGGGGTTACGCTTGGACCTATAAGCCCTCACAGTGCCAGCGGTCACAGCTAGTCAGTGCCAATGTAGGAGATGGTGTGGGCTTCAAGCTTCCCAGCTCAGTGCCCATCCATCGACGGTGAGCAGGGAGATCCAGGACAACCTCACATTGGCGGAGCAGCTGCCTGTCGTATCTGTGGGCTCCTCTCAGGGCACTCCGGATGAGGGCAACAGCTGCTCCGCCCCTCTCCCAGTGACCGTTTCATCGGGTGAGGCTGCAACAACTGGGGAGATGCCAGCTGTGGAACTGGCAGATCCCTGCCAGGCAGGCCCAGCACAGGCTCCACGGGCCAGAGGACGACCGCCAAGGTCATCGAGGCCAACAGGACAGCAGAGTCAGCAGGCTGTCTCAGATGCCACTCCAAGCAATGGGGCAGCACCAAGACGTAGCACCCGCAAACAAAAGCATAAGGCAACTTTGGCACACCACGGGTTTCTCACTGGTGCTTTTGTGTTGGTCCAAGATTAAGTACTTATAATTTTTTTCTGCTTGATCAACGCTTTGTTTTGCATTTCTGAGGGTTAAAATAAAAATCAGATGTGTTACCATGGCTGAGGGTGGCTACTTTGTTCTGCATTTGTATGTTTAAGATAAATGTCATGAATGTTTGTTTCGACATTCCAGTTATGTCCAAAGCCCTTGGTGGCAGCTGATGAAGTGGCAGATTTAGCACTTGTGTGCCGAGTATGGAAGCGCCAGACAAAGCTGGTCCTGCTGATCCATTTGTGTGGAGCTAGCTGAAGGTTTGTTGGATTAAAGTCTCCCAGGTGTCGCTGCCTTCTTGGTATAGTCTTGGGTCAGTGTTCAGCCCCTCAGCATTCCCCTGTGCTTCCTCATCTTCAGAATCAGTGCTGGACTCATCATGTGCAGCCGCAGCCACTGCGTCAATGTCTTCATCGTCCACTGCGTCCCCACTTTCCAGCGCAAGATTGTGGAGAGCGTAGCATGCAACCACTATCACCGAAACACAATCTGGAGGGTACTGGAGTGTGCCCCCTGAGTGGACCAGGCATCGGAAGTGCAGCTTGAGAAGACTGATGGCTCTCTCCACCACAGCCCTTGTGGAGGTGTGGCTCCTATTGTAGCGCTACTCAGATTCTGATATTGGATGGCAGAGAGGCGTCATGAGCCACCTTCTGAGGGGATAGCCCTTGTCACCCATCAGCCATCTATCAAGCTGGGCTGGAACGCTGAAGAGCCCCGGCACCTGGGAGTGTCTGAGAATGTAGGCGTCATGGGAGCTGCCTGGCTACCTTGCCCCGACTTGCTGAATCTGCATCCTGTGATACACTATCTGCACGTTCATGGAGTGGAAGCCCTTCCTGTTGACGAAGGCACCGGGCTCACCTGCTGGCGTCTTGATGGCCACATGTGTGCAGTCTATTATACCCTGGATGCGGGGGAAGCCAGAAATCTCTGCAAAGCCTCTGCCTCGCTGTGCCTGACTTGCCTGGTTGCAGCGGTAGTGGATGAAGGCCAATGCACACCTGAACAGAGCGTCTGCCACTTGCTTGACACAAGTGTGGACAGCTGATTGGGAGACTCTGCAAAGATCACCCACCGAGCCCTGGAAAGAGCCAGAGGCATAGAAGTTGAGGGCAGCTGTGACCTTCAGAGCCACTGGCATGGGGTGTCCACCCACACAGTTAGGAGAGATCTTAGGGCCAATCATCTGACAGATATAGTTGACTGTCTTGCTTGAGAGACGGAGCCTCCTTCGGCACTGCACCTCAAACATACTGAGGTAGCTGCTTCGCCGCCTGTATACCCTGGCAACAGGATAATGGCATCTGCGGCCCCTTCCACCTTGGACTACCTCTTGGCCCTGCACCCCTTAAGCATGCGTCTGTCCTCCCAAAGGCGGCTCCCCTGGAGGCTGAATGTGCACTCCTGGCCTCCTCCTTATTCCAGCCCTCCCTTCCTCTTCAGAGGAACTGTCTCCAGTGGACATGTCAGAGCCCACACCCAGGCTAAAGGGAGGCCTCTGGAAAGCTGCACGCCCGATTAAGATTAAGACTGCGGAGTGCTGACCTGATGGTTCAAAGTACACAGAAAGCTGCTGGAATTCATTCTGAACTGCTGCAGATCACACAGGCAAGTTTAAAAAACTCTCTGCAATAAATACTTCACAGACCAGATTCATGACCCCACTGAGCCTTCTTATCCTGCCCGTGGATGAGGTTCATTAAAAAGTCGCTTACCCACCTACCCATTGCGCCCGTGCACTGACCCAAAGATCGCACGGGCACCTGAAAATCACCGTCGATCGACAATTTAAGGGCCTTAACTAGCCCATTAATTAATGGCGGGCACGCGTTGAACTTTATTGCATGCCCACCCAGTGAAATATCACGATGATGCATGGTGACGTCAAAACGCTCACCCGACATCACCGCGCGTCATTTTACACGCTGACATGCGGGGCCCATCCCCCGCACGTCAAGCAGAAAATAGTGCCCTAGGTGTAGGAATGTGCTAGACATGCTAATGAGTAAACATGGATGCTGGCTTAGCATGTAAGGTGTGAAGGAATATGCATTTTTAGATAAACGAAAGGATTGTTGGACTTCAAAGGGATGTTAGCCTGTTTACAACTAGCCAGGTTAGCAAGGCTAAGGAGGGTATTTATTTTTCCCAAAGGTTACTGACAATATTAGCAACATGCAAGTTTTTATATTATGAGGAAGATACAGTTTAAAAGACATATAGAGCAATAAAATTTACATATTAAAAAGAGAGGAACAAATATAAAGGAGAATGAAAGGCTATGTGGAGAAGGTCATGTAAGATCTAACAGGAGTACATGAAACAGCCTTCAAGAAGTCTCCAGCCATTTGTGCACAAGTCTGCTTTGTAAAGTAACTGAAGTTGGGGAAAAGCCATTTGGAATTCTGCTGTCAGGTGGGTATTGTGTTAATTTGCTGGTTTCATTTGAAATCTAAAATCTATTTTGGGCTATTGCCTTGAAGGCGGGTGTAACTGGGAGTCAGGTCAATTAGGAATTTTAGGATTTGTTATAATAGTAAGTAATTGTAGTCTTATGGGTGTGCTTGAAATCTTTTATTTTGTTAATAAATATTTTAATTTAATTTTTTAAATCTCTAAAGGTCTTGGTGGACTCATTACTTCTGAATTCAGTGCACACATCTCATAATAAATATAAATAGCAAAACTGTTGTGATAGTGTGACTAAGTTTCCCTTGTGGATTTGGTCCACCTGGCAAACACCATCTGCCATGTCATAAGAGGTGAGAGTGACTGCCCTTGACATCAAGGCAGCATTTGACCGAGTGTGGCATCAAGGAGCCCTAGCAAAACTGGAGTCAATGGGAATCAGGAGGAAAACTCTCCACTGGTTGGAGTCATATGTAGCACAAAGGAAGATGGTTCTGGTTATTGGAGGTCATTCATCTCAGTTCCAGGACATCACTGCAGGAGTTCCTCAGGTTAGTGTCGTAGGCCCAACCATCTTCAGCTGCTTCATCAAAGATCTTCCCTCCATCATAATGTCAGAAGTGCTGTTGATTGCAAAATGTTCAGCACCATTTGTGACTCCTCACATAATGAACCAGTCCATGTCCAAATGCAGCAAGACCTGGCCAATATCCAGGCTTTGGCTGACAAGTGGCAAATAACATTCATGCCACATGTGGCATGTGCCAGGCAATGACCATCTCCAACAAGGGAGAATCTAGCCATCACCCCATGACATTCAAAGGCATTGCCATAGCTGAATCCATTGCTATCGACATCCAGGGGGTTACCATCGACCAGAAGCTGAACTGGACTAACCATATAAGTACTGCAGCTACAAGATCAGGTCAAAGGCCAGGAATCCTGCGACAAGTAACTCACCTCCTGATTCCCCAAGACCTGTCCGCAATCTACAAGGCACAGGTCAGGATTGTGATGGAAGACTCTCCACTTGCCTGGATGAGTGCAGCTCCCACAATACTCAAGAAGCTTGGCAGCATCCAGGACAAAGCTGCCCACATGATTGGCACCACATCTACAAACATTCACTCCCTCCACCACTGATACACAGTGGCAGCAGTGTGTACCATTTACAAGATGCGCTGCAGGAAATCACCAAACCTCCTAAGAAAGCACCTTCCAAACCCATGACCATTACCATCTAGAAGGACAAGGGCAGCATGGGGCGGAATTGTCCCAGATTTGCACTAAGTATGGGAGTGGGTGGGTAAAACAATGCTTTACCCGTCAGTCGCAATGGCGGGTTTTATGCTGTATCGTCCCAAATCCGCCTCATTATTTATGCATTCCCAGGAAACACATCATTTCCATGGCGGGTGGGTTCTCATTCACTCGTCTGTCATCACCTCGCCTCTTCATCATGCTATGCGCCATATTTAAAATCCAGCCGTGCGCACACATCTCAGTGCTTTCAGACCATGTTTGCTGCTGCGAAGACATGGCCCTGAAAGGCAAGAAGTCTGCAGCCCCCAGGTTCAGCGATGCGTCACTGGAATGCCTTTTGTATGCCAGGTAGATTGGCTGGAAAAACTGTAGCTGAACAATGGGCTACCTTCTAAAAAGAATTGGTCCAGGCACATTCCAGGTATATTCCATTGAAAGGGAAAGGTGGGGCAAATAAATCCAGAGCTCCCTGGATGAAAAAGGAGATGGAAATTAAGATAAAGAAGGTGTCAGGTAGAAAATACAGGAGGTTCAGAGGGGAGGTGAAAAAGCATATTAGAGAAGCGATGTGGGATTATGAGAAAAGACTGGCAGCTAAGCTAAAGGGGAATCCCAAGGTCTTCTATAGGCACATAAATAGTAAAAGGGTGGTAAAAGGAGGAGTAGTAATGATTAAGGACATAAAGGGGAATTTACATGTGGATGAAGGGCCATGGCTGAGATATTAAATGAATACTTTGCATCCGTCTTTACCAAGGAGGTAGATGCCCAGGCCGTTGTCCTGAGAGGAGCCCGCAGAAATGATAGGCAGCTCGTGCACCAACCTAAGGTCGCCCCGGACTTCCCTGCTCACTACTGAGGAATGGGCACCTGGCTGGGATACTGGGTGCCTCATCCATTTCCCACATGGACACTGACCACCTAAGGTCATTGCCTGTGTGAGGGCTGACAGGTCCAAGTGCAACCGCAGGAACCATTGATTCTGCCCTTGGAGCTGCGACCCCATGAGAGTCGCCACTCTCTCAATGGAGGAGGCTGTGCACTAGGGAATGAGAGTCAATGCAGTGCTGATGCTCCTCATAGACTCCTCCATCACGGAGACCATGGCACACATACCCTCATGGATCTCCGCCAGATCCTCCCGCACATCCCACTGGATATCCAGCATCTGCCACCTAGTGGATGACTCCAGAGGCCCATCATCAGCCTTTGACTGAGCATTGTCCTGGTCCCCAGCAGCCCTTTGACTGCCGGCGCCCTGAGCACTCTCTGCCTCCGCCTGCACCTCAATCGATTGTGAAGTGCCCTCAACAATGTGCACCGAGATACTAGCCGCCTATCTAATGGTCATCAGGGTGCTGGTATCTGCTCTGGTGCCTGCTTCATGGAGCGGGTATGATGCAGGTGCAACAGAAGCTTGGTGACCCTCTGGCATCAGGGGTGGCCCTTCGGGTCTAGAGAGCAAACGCCTGCTGGTGAACCTTAAAGGAAGAACAAGGACATGTTATGTTAAAGTCATCACACTGTCACTGTGCATACCAGGCACCCTGGTGAGACAATGGAGATCTGCATCATCGTTCCATCATCTTTCAATGATCAATGCGTCTCCAGATTCGAGGCTCACATCAATGAAGAGACTGCACTAGAATGGCTGCACAATCCAGAACTCTCACCTGTGTGCACTGCACTTTACCTTTGTCTGGTACCCCAGCCTCTCCATGCTCAGTTGTGCGTGGAGTGTGCTGGCTTTTGAGCTCCAGGGTGTCTAGCTCGAACCAGCTGAGCAGCAGGGGTTTGGGCTGCCCTCCACCTGTACGTGCCCTCTCTGCCTGGTTACGGCTTGTCTTCTCCTGGAAGAACAGAGGAGCATTGATTAGTCCACTCTCTACCTCAACAGGCAGCGCCATTGCAGCCTGGCCAACTCCATCTGAGGAACACCTCACAGGGCACATCTGAATCATGGCCCTCGAGCTGCAAGACACTCAGTCCAAGCAGCCAGGGCTCATTCCCTTGGCTAGCTCTGGCATCATTGACAGTTGGCACTCAGACTCAGCATCCCTGATGTCCACAGGGGGGATGGCCAGACCTTAACACTGACCCATGCCAACATGGTACTCACCCTGCCTGAGTGCAGCAGGTCACTGAAGTACTTCTGGCACTGCACCCAGGATTGCCGCACCACATCATGGCTGCAGACCACCTCCTCCCATGTCCTCTCTGTGAGGTGCATTGGCCTCACCCTCCCATCTCTGGGGACAAGGGTGTCCCTCCTGGCAGCCACCTCCTCCAGGAGGATGGTGAGGCACTCGTTGGAAAAACAGGGGGCTGCAGGGCCACCCGACCTGTCCTCCTGCCTGCTGTGTCCAGCTGCACTCGACTCCATTGGGAATGCTGCACACACATCCTTCTGTGGCAGCCTTCCAAGGGCTGCCTGGGCCATGTTTGAACTAGCTGCTGGGTTGTAATCGGACCCAGCCACTGACAGGCCCCTGCCCCCTCTGCCCCTCCCCAACCAGAGCGGAGGCGCGTTTCACGCTGGGCAGGCCTTTATTAGGCCACCAGTTTAAATCGCGATCGGGGGCTGACTGTGGGTGGTGGACCATTTCCTGGCTGCTCCCGGCCCTGCCCCCTTAGCGCCCGCTCGACGAGCTCAAAATCCTGCCTAATTATTCGGGATAGAATTAGTAGTCACATGGAAAAATATGTGTTGATAAGGAAGAGCCAGCATGGATTTCTAAAGGGGAAACCATGTTTAATTAACTTGCCGGAGTTTTTTGAAGAAGTAACAGAAAAGGTTGATGAGGGTAATGCTGTCGGTGTGGTGTCCATGGACTTTCAAAAGGGATTTGATACAGTGCTACACAACAGACTTGTGAGAAAAGTTATTGCTCGTGGAATAAAAGGGACAGTAGCAACATGGATACAAAATTGGCTGAAAAATAGGAAGCAGAGAGTAATGGTCAATGGATATTTTTTAGGCTGATGGAAGGTTTGTAGTGGAGTTCCCCAGGGGTCATTATTAGCACCCTTGCTTTTCCTGATGTATTTCAATGATCTAGATCTTGGTGTGCAGGGGACAATTTCAAAGTTTGTGGATAATATGAAGCTTGGGAGTATAGTAAACTATGGGGAGGATAGTGTTGAACTTCAAAGGACGCAGACAAGTTGGTGGAGAGGGCAGATAGGTGACAGATGAAGTTCAATGTGGAGAAGTGTGAGGTGATGCATTTTGGTAGGAAGAATGTGGACAATGTAAAATAAGGGTGAAATTTTGAAGGGGGTGCAGGAGCAGAAAGCCCTCGGTGTATATGTGCATAGATCACTGAAGGTGGCAAGGCAGGTAGAGAGAGCAGTTAATAAAGCATATAGTATCCTGGGCTTTAATGGGCATAGAGTACAAGAACAGGGAGGTTATGCTGAATTTATAAGACACTTGTTAGGCCTCAGCTGGAGTATTGTGTACAGTTCTGGGCACCACATTATAGGAAGGATGTGAACACATTGGAGAGAGTGCAGAAGAGGTTTACAAGAATGGTTCCAGGGACGAGAAGCTTCAGTTATGAAGATAGATTGGAGTGGATTGGGTGGTTCTCCTTGGAGAGAAGAAGGCTAAGAGAAGATTTGATAGAGATGTCCAAAATCATGAGGGGGCTGGCAGAATAGATAGGGAGAAGCTGTTCCTGCTTATAAACAGATTAAGAACGAGAGCTCACAGGTTTAAAGTAATTTGCAAAAGAAGCAAATGTGATGTGAGAAAAACCTTTTTCACACAACGAGTGGTTTGGGTCTGGAATGCACCGTGTAGAAGTGTAGTGGAGGCAGGTTCAGTCGAGACATTCAAGAGGTCATTAGATGATTATTTGAATAGAAACAATGTGCAGGGGTACAAGGAAAAGGCAGGGCAATGGCGCTAGGTCATAATGCTCAATTTGAGAGCCGGTGCAGACACAATGGACCAAAAGGCCTTCTTTTTGTGCTGTTATAATTCTGTGATTCTGAGTTCCTTTGGGATGTCCCCTAGCCTCTGAATTCTCCTCAAAGTGCAGGCCGCCAAGTGCACACCTTTTATGTGCTAGTGTGAAACACGCCGGTGTGCTTTCCTGCCACTGTGGACGGACGATCCAGCGAAGGTGGGGGGGGATGATTCCAGCTGGCTGGACTGATAATGATATGCAGATGTATTACAATGAGGTTCCTGGCATCCAATGGCAGGAATCATGGCCCACCGTCAGCATGCTGAGCGGACAATCTTGAACTGGTTTCATGCTGTCGTAAAACCGATCGTGCCATGTCGTCTGCTCACCCCACTGAACACGCCCGACGCCAGCTGGCACGGAAAATCCTGACCATGGGAACACCATCACCTGGAAGTTCCCTTCCAAGCCACTCACCATCCTGACTTGGAAATATATCACCGTTCCTTCAAAATTCTGGAACTCCCTCCATAACTGCGCTGTTATCCCACATGGACTGCAACAGTTCAAGAGGGCAGCTCACCACCACTCCCTCAGGGGTGAAGTGGGATGGACAATAAATGCTGGCCAGCCAGTGATGCCCAATCCCATGAATGAATTAAAAAAGCTCTGGTCAAAGCAATTTCCTCAAGGCTGATGGGCAGGTGAGAGTTAACAATGAAGATGATTGAAGCCTTGAAATAAAGTTTGACATAGAGCATAAACTTTGACAAGACATAGTGACAGACTTGTAAACATCAAAGTGATTATCCTTGAGAAGAACAATGTTTTTCTTTCCTTTTCTTACATGGTGCTACCCCTGTAACTCCAGCAGAGCTAGAAGCACATTGCTCATTCCTCTGCATGAGTTGCTTGTGGCTGACATCCTCTGGGTTTGGAGCCCATGAGGACCCTGCCAAAGATTGCTGCATCTGCACTTGTACAGGGGCAAACTGGGCCATTGGGAACAGAGGCAACATGTGCAGCTCTGACTGAATGGGATGGTGGTGGAGTGGTGGGGTGGTGGGGGAAGAATGAAAGCACCTTGAGCAGAGTCCATGCTTCCCTGTGCCCTTTCTCCATCTTTCTTCTTATGGCCCACCTGCACTGCTAGCCAAGATTTGAAGAGCACTTGCCGCACTTCACTGAGGGACTGATCAGCCAAGATGGGGCTTTCTTCCATCCTACTTAAACTGGCAGTCTGAATGTCCTGGCTATTGTAAAGGGCCATTCTTCATTCAGTTCTCTACTATATCTGATTATCCATGCAGGTGGCCTCTCTTTCCAAGGAGGTGAACATCAATGCAAGGGAGACATCATGACACTCTTTTGAGATAGACTTCTCCAATGGTGTTCAGTGTCTCCAGAAATGCTGGCATTTTCTGCAGTTGCTTCAGTATAGACCTGTTCATCGATGACTCCCGAGGCTCAGCCTTTGCATTCAACTGAGCAGGGATTGGAGGGTCCTGCACCCTCTGACAGGAACTCTCCACTGTGTTCCCCATCTCCAAGACCTGCTCCCTATCACTTGTGATAACTGGCTCACCATCTGAAGTGTGTAATTAGGAACTGGTGGAGGGCACACATGATGTCTTGTGTCAGTGCTGCTAAGTGAATGACCTCTTCTGAGGACTCCTCAGCCTCCTTTCACTCCAGGTCCTACCTAAAGAGACTTTAAGCAACGAAAGACATGAATTAGAACTGACATGAAGAAAGAGTTCAATGTCTTTATTGTGCAGATAATCATACTTCAATTCAAACTGAGTGTGTGTTGTGTGATATCTATTTCTGTCATCAGATATTTGGGAGAACTTCAATGGCCCTGCACTCCATCATTCTGCTGATTTCCATCATCGCCTCCTCGGAAATGGTCAGTGTGACAATGACTGGATGGCCACCCCTGCTTCTCTGTTTCTCCCAAGTTCTGTGCTCCCTTCTCCTGCAGTGTCAAGAGTGGCTTTTCATACTGGGGGTGTGAGGAAGTGCTTCCCAAGAGAGGAATGGCTGGAGCTGCAAGGTGTGTTTTATCTCATGCATTATTTCAAATGAATATTTTTCCTCCTGTTTTGTTATCTGTTTGTGTTCTATTTTAATGTGATAATGAATCAGCAGCCGGTAAGTTCTTTTTTTTAAGTTGCATCATTCTTCAGTTTAGGCCGAAGATTCCTCCTCCTCTTTCAAGTACCATATCCTAAAACGGGGTTGGCAACAATTCCATTGGATTGGTCCATGATTATGCTTGGCAAAGTACTGCAGAGTTTGCCGTTACCTTCTGATGCATGGCTATTATGTTCTACTGTTGGGTTGCTTTGCTTGTGAACACGATTGCACACCTATCCAACGGCTGGTGAGTTGGCAACAATATATTAAATTCGCAGAGACCAATATAAGATGAAGCACATGCTACTTATTTACATAGACAACAGAGCACTAACATGATGTGTGCTTCTCCAACCAGACCCTACTCTAAACTATCCTTAGTATTGTAGCCTGCGCTACACAGCAATTGGGTCTTACAGTCATGTGGTCAATCTGCTCACATTCTCTTAAAGGTGTATTGCACCTCAGATTACCACAATGGCTGACCAGGAAACTCTCCTGCTCTTACCACCTGTCATCAGGTGTATTGGAAGATTTACAGGCTGATAGTTACCTGGCAGGGGATACTTACCTGGCAGGGGAGAGACCATGATCATGGTTCTGCCAGGGCAAGGTCGTGAAGCAAATGCTATAACCAATCGAACCCCATACCATGGGGTACCTAACACTCTCTGAGTCACAGTGAAGGACAGCGAAGGAGGAGCACCTATGGATCGGGCCTTCTTCACCAAGAGGATCCTGTTAAAGGCGTGTGGATTCGAAGCTGCGGAAATCTACTGCCTTCAAGACTTCCCCAGCGCTGGATATTTCGATGTGACGTTCAAGCGAGTGGCAGCTTGCGTCAAGTTCCTGAAGGTGTTCGAGGAGAAGAGAGACCTGCTGGAGATGAAGATCCTGACCGGCGGAGCCGCTCTTTGCTCTGCCAGTGCAACGGGACCGGGTGGTGACGGTGCATCTCTACAATCCCTATGTCCCTGTCGCTGACGTGCTCAACTTCCTCACCAGGTACTTCGACAAGGTTGGGAGCTGCACCGAGGTTAGAGATGATTTGGGGATCTAGACGTGCAAACGCCAGGTTAAGGTCACGCTCAAGACCGACGGTAAGGGAGCCACCTTCCAGATTCACTATCGGGGAAATCTTGTCTACGCTGGGCAACCCAAACTTTATCACTCATGCAGCAAGGCTAGTCATGTGACGGCCAACTGCAGCGCCGTCCTCTGCAAGAACTGCAAACAGGAAGGGCACCAGACAAAAGACTGCGAACAGGCTAAGTGCTGCAACCTGTGTGGCGAGGCAGGTCACCTCTAAAGGACCTGCCCCAAAACGCTGCCGTACTTATGCACAGGCAGCCAAAGCCAACGAGGGGGAAGCAGAAGAAATGCCTCATGTCACTCCAACCACCAAGGCCCCCAGGGAGAACAAAAGGACAAAGGAGGACACAGAGAGAGACAAGGTGGAGGAAAAGATTGAGGCAACAGACAGCCAATCAACAGCACTGCCCCCTGAACCTCCCACTCCTCAGGAGAGCGAATCAATGGAGGAAGAGGAGGCAGCAGTGGAAAAGCAGCAGGGGGAGTGGCAGACAGTGAACAGAGCCAAAAGGAAGAAGGGGCTAAGAAGGAACCAAGCCATTTCCCAGACAAGTGGCAAGAGGCATCTCCCATCCGACACGGATTACAAAGGCAGCAGCTCTTCGGACGAAGAAGTGACAGGGCGGCACCGACAGAAGAAGCGGCAAAGCTCTAGGGAGTTGGAGGACGAGACACACGAGCTCCAGAACATTGGAGGCAATGAGGAGACCAGCGCACCCCAACTTTGCCTACAACCCGAAGAGGCCAGTGCACCACAGCCAGAGGAATCTGTGAGGCGATCAGCGCACCCCAGCTCCGGGAAGCTGGGAGCAGCAACGCCCCTGAGGGGGAGATGATTGGAGAAGCTTCTCCCACGAAGGTCATTTCAAACCCCGCTCTCTGCACGGACCCCCAGATGCCACCCGAGCAGAACACTGACAATGGGGAGTTTCAGGACAGTTTCCTCAGCCCAAAACAAAGTGAGGCAATTTGAGCACACTACGGGTATGAAGGAGCAGACTACGGGTCTGGGACTCACAGAGACAACAGGTTAGGTAAGAGAATAAATGCTTTAAAATAGTTTTAAAGATTGTATCCATAAATGTGCGTGGCATTAAATCTATTACGCGATGTGTTGTGACCTTGGACTACCTTGCCAAGGTCAAAGCTGACCAGTTGTTTCTGCAGGAGTGTGCCATACCGCACCTCAGCTCCTACAGGCAATAGTCACGATGGTGGTCCCATGGGCCATCGATCTGGTCGGGAGGAAACGACTCTTGTTCCTCTGGCCTGGGTATTCTGCTGCAGGGAGGCAACTTCACCGTCTCCGAGGTTAAGGAAGTGGTGGGCAGGTGCCTCCTTGTAGCAGACGTAATGTACAAGAACGCTCCACTCCGGTTAATTAACGTCTACGCCCCGTCACAAGGGGCCGAGTGGCTGGAGGTTTTTCAGCAGCTCCCACTGCTGCTGGTGACCTCCAGGCCGGTCATTCTGGGCGGTGACTTCAACTGCATCATTGATGCGGCTGGATGATCCAGCAGGGCCGACAGCAGATTGGACGCTACGTCCAGATCCCTGATGGAAACAGTGAAGGATGCCAAGCTGCACGACGTCTTCAGCAACCCTGCAGACGGAGCGCAGCGTAGATACACCTGGTTGCGGCCTGACGGGCCAAACCGTTCCAGGATGGACTTCCTGTTTGTGTCCCGTGCATTCGCAGTCAGATCCACCGACGTCAAGCCGATGTTTTTCTCTGACCATTGCCTCCTACTGGCTGACTGCCACTTAGAGAAGGACCAGAGGGTGGGCAGGGGGGCATGGAAGCTACATGTGCAACTGCTGACCGAGAACATTGAGGAGCTCAAGAGGGATTACAAAGGTTGGAGAACAGTGAAACCCCTCTTTGAGTCCCTGACACACTGGTGGGAAGTGATCAAGGGAAACATCAAGAGACTTTTCATTCTCAAAAGCACCCAGAAAGCTAGAAAGGAACAGAGGGAAATGTCCTGACTCCAGAAAAACATGCAGAATCTGCTCCGGTTGCAGTCGATGGGGGTCGATGTCAAGGAGGAACTCCAAGCCTCGCTCTTTGCCTCGGAGGCCTCCAAGATCATCTTCTGTTCCAGAGTGCGCTCCGTGGAGCAGGATGAGATGTGCTCAGGTTTCTTCTTCCAAAAGGTACACAGACAGAGCTCTGTGATCAGCAGCCTGAAGGAAGAAGACGGCTCAGTAAAGTCATCACAGTCCGACATTTTGAGGATCAGCAAATCCTTTTATGTCGGATTGTATGACGTGAAGCTCACAGACAGCACAACCTCCCAGCCCTTCCTGTCCTCTATCACGGAGGTCTTAGATGACAGTATACGGGAGAGCCTGGACAAACCGCTAACTCCTGATGAACTGACTAAGGTCCTTGAGTCCTTTGAGAAGAGTAAAACTCCCGGAAGCGACGGCTTGCCGGCGGAGTTGCATTTGGCTCTGTGGGACTGGATCGGCCCAGACCTGCTCGAAGTGTACAAGAGTATGCTCCTGGCTGGCAGTATGTCAGAATCCATGAGGAAAGGCATCATCACCCTCATCTACAAGCACAAGGGGGGAAGGGAGGAAATTAGAAATTGGCGATCCATTTCACTGTTGAATGTGGACTATAAGATTCTGTCCAAGGTCATCGCCAATCGGGTCAAATCCGCTCTGGAATTGGTGATCCACCCTGATCAGACCTGCACTGTGCCGGGTAGGAAGATCTCTGACAGGGGTGTGGATACCTGCCTCATCAGCCTAGATCAGGAGAAGGCCTTTGACAGAATATCGCACACCTACATGATGGATGTGCTCTCCAAAATTGGGTTTGGGGAGGGAATTCGCAATTGGATCCAACTGCTCTACACTAACATCAGCAGTGCAGTCTCAATCAATGGGTGGGAATCAGATAGCTTTCTGATTAAATCTGGAGTCTGGCAGGGCTGTCCTCTCTTGTCTGTTCTTTTTTGTGTGTTGCATAGAACCATTTGCTGAGTCCATCAAGAAGGATCTGGGCATAAGAGGAGTGACGATCCCAGGCAGTGGAGGCACTCAGATCAAAGTCTCCCTGTACATGGATGATGTCACTGTCTTCTGCTTGGATCTGCTGTCGGTGCGCAGACTGATCCACATCTGCAACCAGTTCGAACTGGCCTTGGGAGCCAAGGTAAATCGTGGGAAGAACGAGGCCACGTTCTTCGGGAACTGGGCTGACCGATCTTTTGTCCCCTTCACTGTCAGGGCTGACGGCCTGAAAGTGCTGGGGATATAGTTCGGAGGGACCAGGGCACGCGTTAGAAACTGAAAGGAGCGAGTGTCTATGGTGAAAAGGAAACTGGGCATGTGGGAGCAATGCTCCCTCTCCATTGCGGGTAAGAACCTGGTCATCAGGTGTGAGGCACTCTCACTGTTGCTGTATGTGGCACAGGACTGGTCCATTCCACACTCCTACGTGGTGGCGATCACCTGAGCCATCTCCCACTTTATCTGGAGGTTGAAAATGGATCGTGTCCGCAGGGATACGATGTACAAGCCTCTAGAAAAAGGGGGAAAAAACGTGCCCAACATCACCCTCATACTGATGGCCACCTTTGTGTGTGGCTGCATCAAGTGGTGCGTAGACACCAAGTACACAAACACCAAGTGTCACTACGTGCTGAGGTTCTGCCTGTCCCCAATGTTGCGAAGGATGGGTCTGGCCACGCTGCTGTGGAACGCTCCAAGTAGTTGGACCGTGCCATACCACCTGTCCCTCATCGAAAAATTTATGCAGAGAAACACCTTTGACCACAAGTCCATCAGGCAGTGGTCGGCACGTAACGTCTTAGAGGCCCTGAGGGAATAGGAGAGGGTGGATCCTGTGGTATGGTTCCCTGACCAGACTGTCAAAGTCATTTGGCAGAATGCTTCATAGCCAGAACTTTCCAACAAGCTCCAGGAAGTAGCTTGGCTGGTGGTGAGAAAGACCCTCCCCGTCAGATCCTTCCTACACGCCAGGAGTCTCACTCCCTCGGCACGTTGCCCTCAAGGTGGCTGTGGTGGGGAAGAGACCGTTGTTCACTTCCTTGTAGATTGTCCCTTTGCAATGAAGGTCTGGAGAGAGATGCAGTGGTTTCTGTCGAGGTTCATCGCGAGCAGTTCTGTGACACAGGACTCTGTTCTCTACAGGCTGTTCCCAGGACACACACCGAGACAAACATCAGCTGCAGCTGGAGGATCATCAACTCGATGAAAGACGCTCTTTGGTCTGCCCGAAACTTGTTGGTCTTCCAGCGCAAAGAGTTGTCCCTGACCGAGTGTTGCAGACTGGCACATTCCAAAGTCCAGGACTACGTGCTGAGGGATGCACTAAAGCTTGGGGCAGCCACCGCAAAGGCGCAATGGGTAAGACCTTTCGCTGCTGCCTAAGACCTTTCAGCCACAGTGCACCGAGGGGCTGGGAACTGTGTGGAGCCCCTCGGGCTGTACAGCTCAAAATGAATGTCTGCAAATGATTGTAATATTCATTGTTTGTACTGACGCACCTTGTGATACGTGTTGTAAAAGTTGAACCGAATTGTACTTCTTTAATGGTGATTTTGAAATGGTTTGGAATGTGGTTGAAGATATTTTATGAATAAAGTATATTTTTGCAAAAAAAAAAGAAGATTTACAGGCTGATAGTTAACCTATTTGGCCACATTATGAGCACACCTTCCATGGCCATCAAGCCCTGAAGTGGGACTAGAGCCCAAAGCTTCTGGTCCAGAGATAAGGATGCTACCACTGTGCCACAAGACCTCTCCTGGGCCCAAGATTAGACTTTTTTAAATTAACAGCATGCCAGTTTTCTTGACTTATTACATTTGCAGCCATTCTTTTGTCAAGTATTTTATAATATTCCTGAGCTTCAGCTCAGAGATCCAACCTCTGACAAAAGGAAATGAAATGCTGGGGCTCCACACGATAGCCATCAGACAAAGAATGAACAAATACACATTTTTATGGTGTCTCATCACACAGCCAGGACATTCCAAGGCACTTCACACTGAAGGAATCACGTATGAACTGCAGGCACTGTTACATGGGCATATATGGGCAGTCATTTTGCACTCAAGGACCCACAAATGACAAGTGGGATTGATGACCAGTTAATTTATTTTAGATCATGTTGCTTGAGGGAGAAATATTTACCAGGGCACTGGGGTAGCTCTCTGGTCTTCTTTTATGTCATCTGGGGAGGCAGAAAGGACTCGGCCTAACGCTTCTGCCAAAAGATTACACCTCCAACAATGCAGCACTCCCTCAGTACCACATTGACGTGAGAACTTCGGTTTTGAGCGTAAGTCCTAGAGAGCCACAGCATCCTGACTGAGAGATTCAAACGCTTTTACAACAGCAAAATACTGTGAATGCTGGAAATCTGAAATAAAAACAGAAAACGCTAGAAATACTTGGCAAGTCAAGCAGGATCCGTGGCGAGCAAAATGGAGTTAAAGTCGATAGCCATTCTTCAGAGCACCCACTTTTCAGGGACAAAGGAAATGTGGATTTTATTAAGAATGATGAAAAATATTTAATTCAAAAGGCTTACTACAACATAATTCAAACAGCACAAGACAGCTGACAAAGCCAAGTGAACTGCTGAAAGATTAAATGCATACAGATATCAGACAGCAGGAAGCCTCACTGACTTTCAGGTATGATTAATTAGGACTCCCAGATGCACAGTAGTGTCATGTGCTCTCACACAATTAAGAAAAATTGCAAACCAAGGGAGGAAAAAGCCCTTAATTCTATTTTATCCAAGATTTTAAATCTCCCTTGCTTTGTAAATAAACAGAAGCAACCCTAACAATTTGCTGAAGTAAAGGTGTTGCCTACCATATTTGCATAATAGATGAATGTGCTTCTAACACCTCTGACACGGGTCACGTTACACTTGAAGAGCTGAGCTGAGTAGATGTGAATTCAAAATAACACTGAAAGTGTTAATGATTTTTTGACGAGGCTCATGATTACTTGAGCTTCTTTCGAATCCCAAAACAACAGTAGTTACTTTAAAAATTTAAGCAATGCGAATGTGCAGGCAATGGTGCCAGCAGCAGTGCCAAGTTTGTGCCTGCCAGTGGGCAAGTTTGTGTGATTATTGGGAGGGCACCACATTTGCATAGGATCATTGGGCTGTGACCAACCCTTCTTCCATGGAACACATTCCCTCTACACTTGGTCCACCCCTGGGTAAGGGGGCTGATCCATATATTAAAAAATATATATATTCTCACCTTTTATTGGCTGGGGTGAAGGTCATCAGTGTGGGCATTGGTAGATCACACCTACCCTTCTAGAGGTAATAAGCCTCACCTTGTTAGGCCTAATCCATCCAGTATTGTGCCATGCCCCTATGAACTGGAGAAGTGGGTACTGTCAGCATATGTAAAATCTCCACCCTTTTCAGTTAAATTGCCTTCAAAAGGCAGAATGTAGGCACGGCAGGGGCGGGGGGTTGGTGGTGGGTGAATCGATGGAACAGCTGAGGGAATCCAGTCTTACAACTTGAATGACCTTCTCTGAAAATCCTGGCTGTATTTAGGTACCAAAGAAGGATAAGGAATGCATCGTTGTTATGACCACAGCCAGTGTTAATCATTGCACAAACTAAATCCCAGAGGGAAACTTGGCTTGGCTTTTTTTTTGTATTCTAAAAATGGGAAGATGATGTACCGATCTGAGCAGTAAGGGGTCCAGTAACACTTTTGGGATTATAAAAATTAAAAGTAAAATTGTTATAACAAGAATAAAAGAAAACTTAAGCACACAGGATCGCAATTGCACAATTAAGGTTAGTCTTACAAACATTTCCCTCAAAAAGACTCTCCACTTGATCAGACCTACAAGTAAACACCTTTGAGGCAACATTCCCTTCTAGACGTTTAAGTATAAGAAATCCAGAAATATTACCCAAGGTAAACTGCCATAGCTTCAATAAAGGCAGGTGCTGATCCGGCCGCCAGGCAGGAAGGTGAACCAGAGGCAGGAGCTGAGAGCATCTATGAGGCAACCGGGCAAGGAGCAAAACGGTGAAGGAGGGAAAAGAGAAACTAACAGGATCACAAAATCAAGACCATTAAGCCTCCACATTGCACGTGTGACAATACCAGGACATTAAAAATTGTTAATTAAAAAAAAAAGACATACTACATGACCTGTAACTCGCTTCCACTCTGTTGTGGAAATCAAGCTTCAGAATAAAACTGCTTGTTGCAGCCCAAGACTTTTCTGGCTTGACTGAATGGCTGATTCAAATGGCATCTCCTACCAGCCCAGAGTTAAAAGCTCCCAACTCAACAACTCCATCTGCTACCTCAACAGCTCCCAACTCAACAGTTATCCCTAGCTCTATCTTACAGCTCCATAGTAACTCTAAAATGCCTTTCCCCCCTTTTTATCTCAGGTTCCATTGTTCTCACACCTCTTTGAACTCCAATCCTTCCAAGTATAAAAACTTTCGTGTATCTATCTTGTCTTTGCTATTGGGTCAATAGAATATAATATCCCACTACTGTTTACCTGTGGAACCCTTGCAAATACAAACATGTTTCTTGGTGCCTCTGACTCCCCTTTGATATTCAAACAAGCTCTCAACTAATCTAAAAATGCAAAGATTAGATCTAACCTATTTACTTGTACCTCAACCTAACACCTCCATCCTTTTCATGTTTCAACCTCCCCAGAGAACCTGGCTCCTATTGCTCTCTGCCCAGCTTACTTAAATCATATACACACACAAAAACTACCTTTTCCAGAAAATAACACAATATTCCCCAAAAATATTTTAAAAACATTCATTTTTCACAACCGTATCTTCTGTCCTTACCTTAAAATCCACAAATCATAGAATCAAATCATAGAATGGTTACAGCACAGAAGGAGGCCATTCAACCTGTTGATTCTATGATGGCTCTGCAAGAGCAACTCAGCTTGTCACACTCTCCTGCTCCTTACCCCACAGCTCTGAACATTTTTCTCTTCAGGTGCTTATCCAATTCCCTTTTGAAAGCCACAATTGAACCTACCCCTACCACAGTCTCAGGCAGTGCATTCCCGATCTTAACCACTGAAGAGTTTTTCCTCATGTCGCCATTGACTCTTTTGCTAATCACCTTAAGTGGGTATCCTCTGGTTCTCGACCCTCCTGCAAATGGAAATTATTTCTTCCTATATGCTCTTTCTAGACCCCTCATGATTTTGAACACTTACACAAAATCTCCTTTCAACCTTCTCTTCTTTAAGAAGAACAACTCAACTTTGCTCAACCCATTTAAAAGGTACTTGTATCTGCATCTGAAGTACTGTGACCAGCAAGGCTACGGACCAGGTGCTGGAAAATGGGATTAAAATGAGCAGCTAGTTCCTTTTTCATCTTTTTCTAGCTGGCTCAGACATGAGGGGCTGAATGGCCTCTTTCTGTGCCATAACTTTTCTATGTTTCTAACAACCATAGCTTTTCTAATCTATCCTCGTAACTGAAGTCTTTGGAACTCTGGAACTATTCTTGTAAAGCTTTTCTTCACCCTCTTCAATACCTTCACATCCTTCCTAAAGCGTGGTGCCCAGGACTGGATACAATACTCCAGTTGAGGCCGAATCAATGTTTTGTAAAGGTTCCTCAAATCCCTTGCTTTTGTACTCTATGCCTTTATATATAAAGCCCAGGATCATATGCCTTTTTAATCACTTTCTCAACCTGCTCCGCTATATTCAACTACTTGTGTACATATAAATCCAGGTCCCTCTGCTCCAGTGTCCCCTTTCAGAATTGTATTCTTTATTTTACATTGCTTCTTCTCATTCTTCCTATCAAAGTATATCATTTCACACTTCTCTGCATTAAATTTCACATGCCTTGTGCCCACCTATTCCTCCAGCCTGTTTACACCCTGTTGAAGTCTATCATTATCCTCCTCAAAGTTCACAATGTTTCTAACTTTTGTGTCATCTGCAAATTTTGAACTTTTGCCCTGTCACCCAAGTTTAAGTCATTAATATACATCAAGAAAAGCAGTGTACCTATACCAACCCTAGGGAACTATGCTGTATATCTTTGTCCCATCCAGTAAACAACTGTTCATAACTATTCTCAGTTTCCTGTCATGTAGGTAACTTTGTATCCATGCTGCTACTGTCCCTTTTAGTCCATAGACTTCAACTTTGATGACAAGCCTATTATGTGGTAACTTATTAAATGTATTTTGGAAGCCCACTTCAGCTGCATTGCCCTCATCAGCACTCTCTGGTATCTCATTAAAAAAAAAGCTTAATCAAGTTGGCTAAAAGGCAATTTGCATTTAACAAAACCATGCTGGCATTCCTTAATTGACCTACACTTGCCCAAGTGATGGCTAAATTTTCCTGGATTATCTTTTCTAAAATCTTTTTAAGGGCCAAGGTTAAACTGGCAACCTGATGGGTTGCTGGGTTTATTCTTATGCCTTTTTTGAATAAGGGTGTAACACTTACAATTCTCTAGTTCTCTGCCACCATCACCATATCAAAGAAAGATTACTACCTCCTCACTGCCTTTTTACTATTGATATGCCAAAGGAGACTTCTTGATTCACTTTTATGCTCTGTCATTCCCTTCTTTCTTTTTTCATTGAATTTCCTCTGAATTTTCCAAGTTCAGCCTGGTTCTCACTTGTATTGTCAACCTGATATCTGTCATATACACACTTTGTCTCCTTCGTCTTACTCTTGATGTCATTTGTCATCCAGGGAGCTCTGGCTTTGTGGTTACTCTGTATGTCCCCTCATACCACAAAGGTCAAGCTCAAGACTGCGTGCAATGGCATTGAATATTTAACACTGGGAATTTGGTAAGTGAGGGAACTTTAAGGGTTGATCTCTTTCTAAGTTGGCATTTAGCGTTTAATTTAACTGAAACAGTAACTTGCCGTTTTTTTCAGACTTAGTCAGTGATAAACAAGTTCACTGTTAGAGGCAGCTCCAGTTAGTTAACTGGGTAGCCAGTTAAAACTGGAACTCACTGGAATATCAGAAAGTATAAAATATCAGAAAGTATAAAAACAGGGTGTTTAGCAGATGGACAAAGTAAGGTGCATGAAGATCCAGTTTGAGTCTGAGTGCAGCAAGACTGAGTGCTTAACTCTGGGAATTTGGTGAGGGAGATGGTGCTATCTGGTCTTTTTACAAAAAGGACTGGTCCAAGAGAGGGACCAGAGACAGCAAGATCCAAGAGCTGATTTCTAGGGACATTAATTAGGTGAGCAGAAAGGTGACTAGTGAATTTTAAGGCTTTTTTTCCTCCCTCTCTGAACTAGGGCATTAATTTAAGCTGGTACTGGGGTGATATAAGTACTATATTAAATTTATAGCATAACTAGTTGAGCTATATTTCTAAACTTGAAACTTAATTAATTAAATAAAACAAAATAAAGATGGCAGAGCAGGTGATGTGTTGCAGCTGTAGCAGGTAGAGGCTGGTGGACACCCTGGGTGGAAATTACTGAGCCCGCTGGCAGTGGATGTGATAGGTGGCATGTGTGTAAAATGTGGTATGACCTACTTCACGATGGCGTGAAGGCAGGTCGCAATCATCCACTCAGCCCACCGACGGCAGGCCGTTTACCCACCATTGGTCAGCGGGGAGCTAATTGTAATATATGAGTGTATAATTAAAAGGCCATCCCACCAGGCTCTTGCAACCCTGTCATATCGTCCATCCACATCGACAGGAAAGCACGACATGTTTCACAACAGCACACAGGCAATATACACTTGGTGGCCTTCACTTTGGGGAAACTGAGGTGAGAGAGCAGCAGCGTTCCCCACAGCTCACCCATTGTTTATAGGCCTCAGGGGTGCTAGTGGGCAGAGGCAACTGATACCTGGCTCTGGAGGTGACTGCTGGGGGGGGGGGGCACGAATGGTGTCTGGGGGCAAGTGCTGGCCAGCCTCGGAGACAACTGCTGAGGGGGAGGGGCAGACAAGTGCATCCCTGCACTGCATCCCGCGCACAGGCAACCGAGGTGGGGGGCAGGGTAAGCAAGTGGAGTGGCCATGCAATAGGGACACCTGTATAAACTGACCATGCCTCTGCAACTGAGACAGATCAGGCGCAGCCACAGTGATATGATTGGGATCAGGCTCGTAGACTGCCCACCTATGCAAGCAACATGGAGGCACCAAAGGGCCACCAAGTGCTCCATACCTTACACCACCCCCCACCCGCACCCCCTCCCACACCCCCGACACAGACTCCAAGTCTGCCATCACTTTATTGGGCCGCAGAGCAGTTGGACTGCACAACCTCCTTGTCAATGCTGGCCATGCTCACAGCCGCTTGCAATCTCAGCATCCTGGTTTGGACCAGTGTCCCCCATGTCGCAGGTTGGCAGGGCAGCCATGCAACGCGCTCATCTCTGGCCATCCGAGGAGTGACCAGCACTCTCCAGGAAGCATTAAGGGACAGTCACACAGGGCCAGGAATGGTGCTGAGTACAGCCATGATAACCACGTCCCTTTCATGCTGCAGGAGGACCACATCAGGATCGTGGATCCTGGTGACCTAGTTGTATGCCTGATGGCCTACAGAGACCACAGGAGACTGAGGAGAGAACGACCAAAGCAACTGGCTGTGCAAAGGCAGGAGCAGCAACCTCATGAAGTAAAGGCAGCTGGGGCTTTCGCACATGCTGCCCAGGAGCGACAGCGAGCCGTGGCTGGTCGGCGCCTAACAACACCCAGGGTCTATAGACACCGCCTGCCATTCCTGCAGTTGATTGAGAACCAGTGTCGCTGGCGTCTGTGCATGTCTAGGGACCTGGTGGCTCACATCTGCCACTTACTGCAGGGGACACAGAGGGCATCCACTGCCAGTGGCTGTGAAAGTGACTGTGATGGCCAATTTCTATGCCAGTGTCTCCTTTCAGGGCTCCCCAGGTGACCTCTGTGGGATTTCACAATCCACCGCTCACAAATGCATCCATGAGATCACGGACGCCATCTTCTACATGGCATACAACTTTGTGCATTTCGCCTGGGACCAGGACAGCCAGGATTCAAGGGCTATTGGATTCGCCCTGATCTCGGGGTTCCCACAGGTGCAAGGTGCAGTTGACAGCACTCATGTGGCACTCAGCGCCGGCATGATGCAACAACGGGGTGATGGTGAGCGGGCAAATAACTGCCCACCCACCATGGAAATGGCATGTTTCCCGGGAACGCATAAATAATGAGTCAGGCTCAGGAAGATACGGATTGAAAACCTACCATTTTTGTCAGCAGAAAGGACTCCATTTTACCCGCCTGCTACTGCATTTAGTGCAATTCTGGGAAAATTCCTCATCATAAATAGAAATAAATGAGCATGACATGATTGTCATTATAGAGACATGGTGGCAAAGTGACCATGGATGGGACCTGAATATTCAAGGGTATTTGACATTTCAGAAGAAAAGGAGGTAGGTAGTTCTGTGAATAAAGTTTGAGATCAGCACAGTAGTGAAAAATTACCTTTATTTGGAGGAACAAGGTGTAGAAGCAGTTTGGGTGCAGATAAGAAATAGCAAAGGAAATAAATGCTGTTGGAAGTGTTGTATAGGCTCTCTGACAGTAGCTAACTGCAGGACAGAATATAAATCAAGAAATAACCGGACCTTGAAAGAAAGGTGCTGCAATAATCATGGGAGATTTTAATCTTCGTACAGATTGGATGAATCAAATTGGCAAGGGTAACCTTGAGGATGAGTTCATAGAGCGTAGTCAGGATGGCATGTTAGAATAATACATTCTGGAACCAACCAGAGAACAGATTATTTTAGACATGGTTATATGTAATGAGACAAGATTAATTAATGACCCTATAGTAAAGGATCCACTAAGTAAAAGTGATCATAATGTGATAGAATTTTATATTTAGTTTGAGGGTGAGAAATGTGGTTCTGAAACTTGTGTTATAAACTTCAATAAATTATAAGGGTGTGAGGGCAGAGTTGGTTAAAGTGCAATGGGAAAATAGGTTAAAAGGTAATGCAGTGGAGAAGCAGTGGCAGTTTTTAAAGAGATATTTCGTAACTTTCAACGAAGTCCATTTGGAGACATAAGTCTTGATGTGAAGGATGCATCATCCATAACTAACAAAGGATGTTGAGAATGGTATCAAAGTGAAGGAAAAGGTGAACAATACTGCAAAGATTAGTGGTGGTTTGGAAGATTGGGAACATCTTAGAAATTGGCAAAGGATGACAAAAAAATAAAGTGCGAGAAATTGGAGTGAGAGAAAAATAGGGAGAAATATAAAAACAGACAGTAAAGGCTGCTACAAGTATGTAAGCAATAAAGGAGTATCAAAAGTGAGTGTTGGTTCCTTAGAGGGTGAGATTTAATGGGAAAAGGGAAATGGCAGACATTTTGAGCAGTATTTTGTATCTGTCTTCACAGTAGATGATAAAAAGCATCCCAAGAACAGTAGAAAAGCAGGGGACAAAAGAGAGAAGGAACTTAAAACAATCATGATTATGAGAGAAAAAGTACTAGGAAAGCTAATGGGAATATGGGCTGACAAGTCCACTAGACCTGATGGCTGCATCCTAGGGTCTTAAAAGAAGGAACTGCAGAGATTATGGATGCATTGGTTGTAATCTTCCAAAATTACCTAGACTCTAGAAAGGTCCCAGTGGATTAGAAAACCCCATGTGCAACACCACTATTCAGGAAAGGAAGGAGACAGAAAGCTGGAATATATAGGCCAGTTAGTTTAACATTGGTCATCGGGGAAATGAAGGAATCCATTAGTAAGGAGGAAGTAGTGGGATATTTAGAAAATCATAATACAATCAAGCCGAGTTAACATAGTTTTGTGAAGGGGAAATTATGTTTGACAAATTTATTAGAGTTCTCTGAAGATGTTAAAAGCAGGTTGGAGAAGCTGGGACTATTTTCCTTGAAGAAGAAAAAGTTAAGAGGAGATTTGATAGATGTACTAAAAGTCCTGAGGGGTCTGGACAGAGTAGATAGGTAAAAATTGTTGGTAGAAGACTTGAGAACAAAAGGGCACAAATTTAAGGTAATTGGAAAAAGAAGCAAAAGCATCATGGGGAGAAGCTCTTTCATGCTATGAACAGTTATGGGATCAGGAATGCACTGTCTCTGAGTGTGGTGGAGGTAGATTCAATTGAGGCATTCAGGAGGGACTTGGATTATTATCTGACAAAGAAGAATTTGCAGGGCTAGGGGGAGAAGGCAGGGTGCGATACAATGTGAATTGCTCCTTCGGAGAGCCAACACGGACCTGACAGGGTGAATGGCCTCATTCTGTGCTGTCCCCATTCTGTGCTTCTGTGATTCTGGGTGGATAAAGGGGTTTCAGTAGATGTAGTGTATTTGGATTTCCAAAAGGCATGCAATAAGGTGCCACATAAAAGGTAAGAGCTCATAGTTTTGGGGATAATATATTAGCATAAGTCAAGGATTAGCTAACCATCAAGAAACAGAGAGTAGGGATAAATGGGTCATTTTCACTGTAACTAGTTCCACAGGGATCAGTGCTGTATCCTCAACTATTCATGATCTATATTAATGACTTGGATGAAGGGACTGAGTATATTGTAACTAAATTTGTTGATGATACAAAGATAGGTAGGAAAGCAAGTTGTGAGGTGGATACTAAGAGCCTGTAAAGGGATATGTGTAGGTTCAGTGAATGGGCAAAATTTTGCAGATCACAGAACACAGAGTACAGAAGAGGCCCTTCGGCCCATCGAGTTTGCACCAACATGTGAGAAACACCTGACCTACTTACCTAATCCCATTTACCAGCACTTGGCCCATAGTCTTGCATGTTATGACGTGCCAAGTGCTCATCCAGGTACTTTTTAAAGGATGTGAGGCAACCCACCTCTACCACCCTCCCAGGCAGCACATTCCAGACCGTCACCACCCTCTGGGTTAATAGGATTTTCCTCACATCCCCCCTAAACCTCCTGCCCCTCACCTTGAACTTGTGTCCCCTCGTGACTCACCCTTCAACTAAGGGGAACAGCTGCTCCCTATCCACCCTGTCCATGCCCCTCATAACTTTGTATACCTCGATCAAGTTGCCCCTCAGTCTTCTCTGCTCCAATGAAAACAACCCAAGTCTATCCAACCTCTCTTCAACTCTTAAATGTTTCATCCCAGGCAACATCCTGGTGAATCTCCTCTGCACCCCCTCCAGTGCAATCACATCCTTCCTATAATGTGGTGACCAGAACTGCACACAGTACTCCAGCTGTGGCCTCACCAAGGTTCTATACAACTCCAACATGACCTCCCTACTTTTGTAACCTATGCCTCAATTGATAAAGGCAAGTGTCCCATATGCCTTTTTCACCACCCCACCAACATGCCCCTCCACCTTCAGAGATCTATGGACACACACGCCAATGTCCCTTTGTTCCTCAGAACTTCCTAGTGTCATGCCGTTCATTGAATACTTCCTTGTCAAATTACTCCTTCCAAAGTGTATCACCTCACACTTTTCAGGGTTAAATTCCATCTGCCACTTATCTGCCCATTTGGCCATCCCGTCTATATCCTCCTGTAGCCCAAGACACTCAACCTTACTGTTAACCGCCCGGCCAATCTTTGTGTCATCCGCAAACTTACTAATCCTACCCCCCACATAGTCATCTATGTCATTTATATAAATGATGAATAATAGGGGACTCAGCACAGATCCCTGTGGTACGCCACTGGATGCTGGCTTCCAGTCACTAAAGCAGCCTTCTGTCATCACCCTCTGTCTCCTACAAGCAAGCCAATTTTGAATCCAACTTATCAAACTACCATGTATCCCATGTGCATTTGCCTTTTTTTATAAGTCTCCCATGTGGGACCTGATCAAAGGCTTTGCTGAAATCCATATATACTATATCAACTGCACTACCCTCATCTACACGCCTGGTCACCTCCACAAAAAATTCAATCAAATTTGTTAGGCATGACCTCCCTCGGATAAAGCCATGCTGACTATCCCTGATCAAACCATACCTCTCCAAGTGGAGATAGATTCTCTCCTTCAGAATTTTCTCCAGTAGTTTCCCTGCCACTGACGTGAGATTCACTGGTCTCAGATGGAAGTATCATGTGGGAAAATGTGAGGTTGTCCACTTTGCTAGGAAGAAGAGAATAGCAGAATATTATTTAATTGGACAGAGAGTGCAGAATTCTGCAAGACAGCATATGAATCACAAAAAGTTAGCATATAGGTAATAATTAAGCAAGTAATAATAGGCAAGGAATTGAGAAGGCAAATGAAATGTTGGCCTTTATTGCAAGGAGAATGGAGTATAAAGGTAGGGAAGTCTTGCTACAGCTATACAGGGAATTGTTGAGACTGCACCTGGAGCACTTTGTATAGTTTTGGCCTTGGTTAAGGAGGACTTGCATTGGAGAAGTTCAGAGGAGATTCACTAGGCCGATTCTGGGGATGAAGGGGTTAAGGCTGAATAGGTTGGGCCTATACTCAGTGGAGGTTAGAAGAATGAAAGGTATCTTATTGAAACATATAGAGCTTAATTTTCCCCCTATCGGGGCGGGGTTGTGCAGGGGCGGGCAGGAGCGAGCGTGAACCCAATCGGCGTCCCCGATTGGGTGCGCGCCGCCATTTTACGTGGGTGGGCCAATTAAGTGTTGCCCAGCGTGACGCACACCGAGGAACGGTCCCTGTGTGGCAGGGAGGGGGTTCCTTGAGCCGGGGCCTGCGCTCTTTTGCACATGCACACGAAAGAGTGCAGAAATCTCCCTGAGGCACATCAGGGAGATTAGTTTAACTTCTGAAACATGAGCTGGGACATGTCCATTCCTTTTTTCAAAATGTTTTATTTACTTAATAAACTCTTCATGAAACCTCCTCCTGCCCATGGATGAGGTTTCATGAAAATTGCAAAGGCCGCCTGGGATCTTTGCCTGCCCGTCAACCTTAAGGTTGGACGAGCAGCATTCTTAACAACTTTAATTACTTTCTTAATGACCTTAATAGGCCTTTGACAGTTCGGTGTGCGCATAGCTGATGTGGTGCACACCCGCCGAACTGACAATCTAAATGACGTGCGGTGACATTGGGACGCCCGCCCGACGGCACTGCACGTCATTTTACGTGTTGGTGAGCAGGCTTTGCTCCCGCTCGTTGACTGGAAAGTTCTTCCCATAAAACATTGAGGGGGCTTGACAGAGTAGATTATGAGAGGATGTATCCCCTCATGGGGGAATCTAGAATTAAGGGGCACAGTTTAAAAATAAAGGGTCTCTAATTTAACACAGAGATGATGAGGAATTTATTTTCTGAGGGTTTAAACATGAGGGTTGGAATTCTTTACTCCAGGGAGCGACGTAGGTTGGGTCATTGAATATATTCAAGGCTGAGTTTGACAGGTTTACAGGAGAGTCAAGAGTTATGGAGGACAGGCAAGAAATTGTGTTGAGGCCATAATCAGGTCAGCCATGAAATCAATGAATGGAGGAGCAGGCTCAATGGGCTGAGTGGCTTACTGCTGCTCATGTTTCTTTTGATGTTATATGGGAATGTACCTCGACTGTACCCGAACAGTCGCCTCATTGGCCCATTGTTCTGTTACAATCTTGCCTGCCAATCATTTATTCCAATTTACCCAGGAGAGGTCTGTTCTCAATCCACTGAAATTGGGCCCCCTCCAGTTAAATTTTTACTGCCAAAACTGATTTATTATTTTATTAATTTTACACTTTAGAATAAAGTTAGTCATAGAAAAAACTATGAAATAATTAGAACATTGTTCAAATGTAACATGCACAGGTGAAGAGTTCATGTACACAACTCTGCTGGCATTCCCTGTTCCAGCTGCTGCAACCTCAGGAAGTTTGGTTATGGGGCATCAAGGGCTCTAGCCAATGTCAAATCATGAACATAAATATAACAGCAACATAAATCTACTTATGATGATGAAGTTCCAACATTCCCTGTGGTTTATTAAGCAGAGTAATTTGAACACCAGTCAAGGAATCTAACACTCCATTTGTACTGCCAAGTTGGTACTGCAATAAATTCCATGTGGATTCCCCTGCAGAGAAACCTTGGAAGCATAAATGCACTCTTCTACCCATGTCATATTAGAATATGTTAATACTCAGGGCCATAATCTGGATGCAGCATGGAAATGTACTCAGTAAACCACCCCATTTATTCTTTGTCTTTTATCGTTGAATAAGAGCAAAATAGACTCTGGAATTCCATACTTTAACTGTTTTCACGCCTGTAGAGTTTGTTGACTCTGCTTTTTTGGGATGTTACTAGCCAGATCTCTTGTTTCTGCTCTCAGAACTTAAAGGGGTGAATCTGATCCTGGGCTTCCATCAGAGCCATCCTTGCAGGAAGTGTGGGTTGGAGAAATCATTTATATTTATAGCCTCATCTCTGACCTGCAGTCCCTGTGAGTGCAAGACTGTAGAATCACACCTTTAAAATAAACTAAATTGAAAGTAAAGTTGCTCACATGGAATCTTATACTTATTTTGTTAGGGGGTGTCTTACTATTACTTGTATAAGAATTCTCACAACTGTGTATGAATTTTTAAACTTTTGGATTGAATCTTAACATCTAAAAAGGAGTGACTTGGGGTCAGGTCAGAATTTTAAAAATATACAAATCTCAAACCTGACCCCATGCCGCCTCCAACCTTCACACTTCTGAGTTTATTGGAGACAGGACAAGGGGACGCCACTCAACCCACTCCCAAATTTGCAGGTTTAACCCTAGCCGGCCATGTTTCTAGCCGTCAGGATACCCAGCAGCTAAAAGGAGGCTAAGACCACTGCAGGGAGAAGGTAAGTGCCTTTATAGCATTGCTTGTGCGCCAGGAGGAGGAGGTGTGTTTCTCCCTGGCCACCCCCAAAATTTCTCCCCCACCATCAAACACACTGCATGCGAAGACTCCCAAGGTCAGGTATTAGACCCCCAGGATCAGATCCTCACATCCAGTCAGGGCTCAAACAACCTTCACCTCTCCCACCCTCCTCGCCCTCAGGATTGGGCCCCTGCTTCTGTAGCCTGATGCTGAGGCCTACTCTGAAGTATTCCTTGTCCATCTGGTAGCTGAACCTGTCAATAATGTTGACTTCTGGGTAGGGGCCTGTCAAAGAGAATAAACAAACTTCTGGGTTCCCATCTGAAACTTTGCACCCACCGCCTATCCAACCCACTACTGCTAATATCCAACTCTTTTTTAATGGGGCTGTTTTGAAATCCTGTGTATTGGGACTTGCATATTTTGATGCAGCTGCATATGTTTGGATATCTGCAGTATGAGGTACCTTTCACCTTATCTAGGGGTGCTTGATGATAACACTGGCTCATTATCCCATTTTTCTGGGTCCAAAAATTTATCAGTATACATGGAAAATAAACTGAACAGCATACATTGCCCTTTATTAATTGTGAATTCCCATACTTGAAAAGCAGGTTGTTTACTTAATGGAATTAAATTACTGTAATTTTAATTTTATATAATATAATTGTCAGTTTTCACTACTGAAAGCACACAACAGTGATGGACAGCATGAGCATAAAAAAGTAAATTAAACTCCTTTTAAATTAAGACCATTTAGAAAATATAGGTACATACATTCATAATACATACAAAAACACATAAATACATAGTACATTCTACTTTTAATATGCTTATATGATATATAAAATGCTCATGAATAAAAATTATACGAAGATTTAGAGATGTGTTTTGTTAACTGTCGTTTCATTTACAGTTAACATCTATTCTGGGTCTAAAGAATTCTGCGACAGTCCCATTACCTTGGCGCAGTGAAAGCCATTGTTTAAGATTTTATCTCAAGATCCTAGGTTTTTAACAGCAATTGGGACTATATTGCTGTTCCTTCACTGTCGCTGGGTAAAAATCCTGGAAATCCCTTCCTAACAGCACTTTGGGTGCACCTCCTACACAATATGGACAGCAGTGGTTCAAGAAGGTGGCTCATCACCACCTTCTTAAGGGCAATTAGAGATGGGCAACAAATGCTGGCTGAATCAACGATGCCCACATCTTGTGAGAGAATAAAGATAATTGCAATGATCTAACAATATCAGCACTTGACTTTGTAATTTCCCTAATTAAAGAAAATCTATTTGCTTCTGAGCCTTTTTAATGTCAATTTTCTCATCTCAATCCTTCTCTACTTGTGGCCTTGTTCAGGTATGGCCCTCCAAGGGCCAATGGTCATTTAGCATCTCGTCCAAGCGGCCACTCTTTCTGTGTGAACCCGGCCAGTAGGTGTGGGCAGAGCCTGATCCTTTCCTCAACCAACAACCACTCTGTTAAATTCAACTGTGACACTCCTTCCTACATTCCATGTTGATTCAGCTCTGACTTTATTGTTTAGTATGGCTAATCTATTCACTAGATTAAGTCGCTGAGGGATAGTCGGAAATTACGGCCCTGAAATGATGCCAGGTCTCTCTATTTTCAGCAGTTAATGCTGTTTCTCAGGGGGTTTTGTCGACCTCCTGCCAAAGTTATGACAGAATCTCAAAGCTAATATATCTATATAATTAATAGTGTTGCATATAGTCCACCCTAGTGTATGGAATATGTATGTTACTTGTCATATTTAAAAGTGTCACAGATGCAGAGTACACGGGACTCAGTTAACCATGTTGATTCATTTAAATACAGGTAGGCAGGAGAGCTTGAAATCATGAACTGGTAGGTGCAAAGCTAACAGCAAAAGCCACAACCAATTCAAAATTCAAACTATTCGTTCTTTAACTCAAAGCAGCAATTGTAGCAAAATGAACCGATCAAATTACTCAAGTAATATATTTTCCAACTTCCTTTGGCTTCCTCTCAGTTGACTTTATGTAGATTTTTTTAAAATTGCAAACATACCAAATTTATCTAAATTGCAAAATAAATTTAAATTCACACATGAAGTTGCCTAGGGTCTGTTGAAAATCCAAACAATAGTTTTAATTCTTGGAGGCCTACAGTCTCACAGAGCTCTGGGTCATCTCGACCTTTGGTTTGTTGCCAACGTTAGCAATCTTCATCTCTAAATTGACTCCTGATATTTTCCAAGCTGGCTAAATGCACCATTTTAGTATCCCACACGACCTGTTTTTGGGCCCCTGTGAATGTTATTTCCACCATCTCTTTATGTGCACAATACCACTTCTTACTCACGCAAATAGTGCCACAGGAAATTACTCATATGTTTAAATTCTTTTCAAAGGACTCTGATCATTTTTCTGTTATGGTGAACTAATTATTTTCTCCAATCACCTTTCAGGTTTCTTGTGCAATATGTGAGCAAAAATATTATGCCAACATCCTTTGCTACATACATCACAACAGTGACTATATTTTAAACATACTTTGATAGTTGTGAAGTGCTTTGGGATATCCAGGGCTTATTAAAAGTGCTACATTGGTGTCAGGAAATGTGTGGAAGTGGTACTGGGCACTCATTTCTCAATTTCTTTCTCTTCTTATTAAGGAGGTGCCAAGCTTCTGCTTGTATTGCAACTGTGGCAGCATGGCCAAGATCAGGAGATCACAAGCTCAGGCCATTGCACACCATCGCCTACAGAAATATAATACCATTCCTCACATATTCTTGTGATAATAGAGAGGTAACATTGTATTGTGAAAGTAAATAACTTAGGGCTGAATTTTTGTTTCTGAGTCGGGTAGCTCGTATCAGGAAATTTCCTGCTCAGTGCATGCAGGAAAATGTTTCCTGGGTGGCATGTTTTCACTTGGCGGGGATGGGGGTGTGGGTGTCATGCGGGTATGGGATGGAGTGGGGCGTGCCACCCCTGGGTGCAAATCAAAGGGGGCCATAGGGGACACTGAGTGCCGAGGGAGGCTGTTTTAAAGGCACAGTTGCATTTTTTCCTTTTTTTATTGATTCATAGGATGAAGGCATTGCTGGCTAGGCCAGCATTTATTGCCCATTCTTAATTGCCCTTGAGAAGGTGTTGGTGAGCTGCCTTCTTGAACCGCTGCAGTCCATGTGGTGTAGGTACACCCACAGTGCTGTTAGGGAAGGAGTTCCAGGAATTTGACCCAGCGACAGTGAAGGAACGGCGATATATTTCCAAGTCAGGATGATGAGTGACTTGGAGGGGAACTTCCAGGTCATGGTGTTGCCATGCGGCTGCTGCTGTTGTCCTTCTAGATGGTCGTGGTCATGGGTTTAGAAAGTGCTGTTTAAGGAGGCATTTTGAGTTCCTGCAATGCACCTTGTAGATGGTACATACTGCTGCCTCTGTGTGTTGGTGGTGGAGAGAGTGAATGTTTGTGGATGTGGTGCCAATCAAGCAGGCTGCTTTGTCTTGGATCACATCAAACTTCTTGAGTGTTGCTGGAGCTGCACACATCCAGGCAAGTGGAGAATATTCCATTGCAGTCCTGATTTGTGCCTAGTAGATGATGGACAGGCTTTAGGGAGTCAGGAGGTGAGTTACTTGTCACAGGATTCCTAACCTCTGACCTGCCCTTGTAGTATTTATATGGCTAGTCCGGTTCAGCTTCTGGTCAATAGTAACCTCATGGATGTTGATAGTGGGGGATTCAATGATAGCAATGCTATTGAATGTCAAGGGCCGATGGTTAGATTCTCTCTTGTCGGAATGTTCATTACCTGGCACTTGTGTGGCACGAATGTTGCTTGCCACTTGTCAGCCCAAACCTGGACATTGTCCAGGTCTTGGTGCATTTGGACATGGGCTGCTTCAGCATCTGAGGAGTCATGAATGGTGCTGAACATTGTGCAATCATCAGCGAACATCCCCACTTCTAACCTTATGATGGAAGAAAGGTCTTCAATGAAGCAGGCTGGGCCTAGGATACTAACCTGAGAAACTCCTGCAGTGATGTCCTGGAACTGAGATGATTGACCTCCAACAACCAGAACCATCTTCCTTTGTGCTAGGCATGACTCCAACCAGCAGAGAGTTTTCCCCCGATTCCCATTGACTCCAGTTTTGCTCGGGCTCCTTGATGCCACACTCAATCAAATGCGGCCTTGATGTCAAGGACAGTCATTCCCACCTCACCTTGGGGGTTCAGCTCTTTTGTCCATGCTTGAACCAAGGCTGTAATGAGGTCAGGAGCTGAGTGGCCCTTGAGCAGGTTATTGCTGAGCAAATGCCTGAATGGCACTTGCTGCTTATGCTGTTTGGCATGCAAGTAGTACTGTATTGTACTGTATTTCACCAGGTTGACATCTCACTTTTAGTAATGCCTGGCACTGAATTCAATTTTCACCATCTGCCATAGTGAGATTTGAACCCAGGTCCCCAGAGCATTAGTCCTGGAGAAGAGTCATACAGACTTCAAATGTTAAGTCTGTTTTTCTCTCCACAGATGCTGTTGGATCTGCTGAAATTTTCTAGCATTTTCAGTTTTTGTTTTGGATTTCCAGCATCTGCAGTATTTTGCTTTTAACCCCAGAGCATTACCCTGGGTCTCTCTGGATTTCTAGTCCAGTGACAATACCACTATACCACTGCCTCCCCCATTTTGTTAAATATTAGGTCCTCCAGTCCTCACGCCTAAAAAGCCATCATCCCCCTCCCACTCCCAGTGCCCCATCCATGCCAACTCATGCCCTCACCCATCCCCCACTGCCCCTTATAGCCTTCATGTTAACTCACGCGCCTCCACCCAACACCCTTTGCCCTTACCCTCCATGGCAACTCACCTAGTATCCACCATGGCCAGACCTCAGGAGCCATGTTAAGATGAAATGAAATAAAGATATAAATATATTCTAAATATATATTACAACAATCATAATAATAAACAAATACTTCCATTCATAAAAGCCTATTCAATATAGTTGAATCACCTCCAAGTGCTTAGTCCCTTAAGAAAAACAAACATTTACATTCATGGTCCCACATCAAAGACAGCCAATCATTTAATAACCTCTTTGAACCGTTGACCAAACTGTGAACTTACAACACCCCAAGTATGATAAGGATAGGCTGTGTAAAGCAGCCAAACATTAATAGTGCTATAATGATAGCATTTAGGGTTATGTCAGCAAAGCTATTGAAGCTGCTAGAACTGATTTTTTTCAACTCTCACAGACACAGGCAGGTAGATTTTTGTTTCATTTTTTAAAGGGCTGGTCATTTAAATAACTTGACAGCTTGACTGTTCTACAAACTGTATCCACCCTTTAAGAACAATACAACTGCTCTAAAGATTTCTATCTCCCACAATGCAGGATAAGGCCCTTGCTCCAGCAGAAATGGGGTCTGTTTGAACCGCTGACTTCAGGTTTCCGACATGTGGGAGTCATGGTCTCCCTCTTTTCCCTACTGGCAAAAATTGGATCTGTCCAAAAATGGGATCGGGTCTTCCAGATCCGAGTCCCACCTATTTTTAAAGGTCCCCGGAACATCCACAACTTTACAACATCCGGTTTGCACTCCCTGAATGTTTCTTTTCTATAACACAACAGTTAAAACACAAGCTCATGTTTTTTTGATGCTCTTCTTATGAATCTTGAGCTCCAGAGGTTTGTATTCTGTGTGTTAGCTCATATTTAAAATGTCATACTTAATTAATTTATGCTCCCTTAATTTTTTGCCTTTCTGCCAGCCTTTTGGTTACTATTCACATTTTATATTTCCTTCACTTCATCTATTAAAATGGTTAGCTTTCTAGCTTCCAGGAATCTTTTAATGGGTTAGTCTGTGTTTGGCATTATTTTGCAAATTTAATAAAAAGAATGAATCACTTGCATATCCAAGTGAATGACTTGCACTGAGTGTCCGTTTTTAAAAAAAAAAGCAAAAAAAAAATCCGCTTATTCTCTGTTCCATAATTTACCAGTACGCAAACAGAAATCCCACAGGGTTGCCTCAGTGGTATTCTGCACTGTGTTTTGAGCATTATGCAGATGAGTCACAGTCCCACAAGGTTAGATCATGCACCTCAAATCAGAGCAGAGAGGCTTCTAACCAAACACATTAATTGGACATTGATCATTGCTAATCACTGGGGAGAAAAAAAAAACCTCTATAATTATGACAAGCTTGTGATTCAATAGTAAGCTGCTATTATGCACCAGTTGTTTCAAGTATTGGTTTTATACCTTAGGCTTAGACTGCAATCAATGAATTTAATCTGTTCCCAGCATACTGTGTGGCAATGAAGGCACACCTGTGTTAAAAGTTGTGCTCATGCAATCTATAATTAGGCTTCAATCCAAACTGTAATTTTGAATCACTCTTTTTCACATAATTGATGAGTCCTTAATTTTAACTCTGCTTAAACTTACAAAAAATGTTCAAAAGGGCTTGTGATATGTTCAGTCAAGTAATTATCTGTGTTTATATGCTGTGGTTGTGTCATAAACTGAAAGATAAAATTGAGCAAAAACATCCATTTGATGGTTTGTCCTTCAATACAATCTAACTGTTGAAGCATCTAGTCTCATTGTGTTCTGTCTATTCCCAGTCTGTAATACACTAGGAAATAGTCTATTCACCTGAAATCCATTAAAACTTTATTTCCTATGTTTAGCTTTCCAGAGGTGAAAAAATGAACAGCTTTGAATTGTTTGTCTGCTGTGTGGAACTGGAAAGGAGGTGGGAGATTAAAATATTGACTATTACAGGTAGGTTTGCAAATGTATAGAATTTTGGAAGCTGCAAATTGCTAAAACAATAGAATTATTTTAGCTGTACATCAGTCTGATATGCAATATTTATTTATGGTGGTGTCATGCACAACATTGTGTGAATTTGGTTTCCTATGGGGCTTTGTATTTTTGGTTGTCTTCCCACATTTTTTGTAGAAAACTTCTCTTTGTCGCTAACAAAAAATAATTCCACCTTTGCAATTTCCTGGAACATCTTCACTACTTGCAGTTCTCCTGTGAGAACGTGTTCAAACTGACCCACGATTTCTATCGATAGAAAATGCAGCAAACTTTGCAAAGCTTGAGTTATTTCAATTGTAATGGACAGGATGCAGAATGATTGTATTTAAATTGTAGTTATGGTTGTGGAAATCATCTTTTATTTGGAAAAATACTAGTGGTTGAACACCTGATTAGCAAAGCTATCCAATGGAGACTTGGTGAAGCCACAAAAAAGCCATATAAATACTGTGGCTACAAGAGCAGGTCAGGAGCTAGGACTCGTGCAACCAGCTACTCACCACCTCACTCCCCAAAGCCTGTCCACCATCTACAAGGCACAGGTCAGGAGTCTGGTGGAATACTCCCCACTTGTCTGGATTAAGTGCAGCTCCCACCTCACCGAAGAAGCTGGACACCATCCAGGACAAAGAAGCACACTTGATTGGCTCCACATCCACAAACATTCACTCCCTCCACCACCAACGAAAAGTAGCAGCAGTGTATACCATCTACAAGATGTACTGCAGGAATTCACCAAGGCTGCTTAGATAACACCTTCTAAACCCATGACCACTAACACCTAGAAGGACAAAGGCAGCAGACAGATGGGAACACCACCACCTGGAAGTTCCCCTCCAAGTCACTCACCATCCTGACTTGGAAATATATCACCGTTCCTTCACTGTCACTGGGTCAAAATCCTGGAACTCCCTTCCTAACATCACTGTGGGTGTACCTACACCATATGTACTACAGCGGTTCAAGAAGGCAGCTCACCACCACCTTCTCAAGGGCAATTTGGGATGGGCAATAAATGCTGGCCCAGCCAGTGAAACTCACATCCCGTGAACAAGAAAAAGATTTGTGTTTCAGTGTTACAAATAAATGAGCATCACGTATCGTCTAATCGAGTTTCTGGCCTGTTGTCTGGAAACATACCTTATGTGTATAGAGTAGAATTGGATTAAAACTGATTAGTAACTTCCAGATAGGAGTGATTTTTCATGCCATTGTTAATGCACCTTGCAATGACAGTCTGTTGTGATATTTTATGCATGCCAATACAGACAATGACATGTACCTTTAAGAAGCTGCTTGGTGACATCACCATGTGTAAGGCTGGAAGATATAAGGTGCAGCCTCCATGTTAGATGTTCACTATTGCCTGTGATCTCTACTGCAGATGTTCATTACTGGCTGTGACTCTGTAACAGTGAGGCTTTATGTGAGCCTTAGAGTCAGGTATATAGTCAAGTAATTAGCTTACTTAACAGTTAGGACTCAGGCTAGATCAAGGCCTGTGCAGGGCTGTGTATAGTTGTTGCTAATAATAAACATATGAACTAGGAACTGGAATAGGCCACTCAGTCCTTCGAGTCTACTCTGCCATTCAATAAGATCATGGCTGATCTGACTGTAACTTCCTGCCAACCTCCGGTAACTCTTCATCCCCTTGTTTATCAAAAATCTAACCACCTCCGCCTTGGAAACATTCAAAGACTCTGCTTCCACTGCCTTTTGAGGATTGGAGTTCCAAAGACTCACTACCCTCTGAGAGAAAAAATTTCTTCTCATCTCTGTATTAAATGGGTGACCCCAAGTTCTGGATTCTCCCACAATGGGAAACATCCTTTCCGCATCAACCCTGTCAAGAACTTCATGTAATTATGTTTGACCAGAGCCCTCATCAGTCTCAATACCTTGCTTAGCACAGACAGATCCTTTGAGGTCTACATTGAGACCCCCAACATATATGTTGGCAGCAGACCACAACACAAGCCTAATTTCACAACATATCTCGGGGATAGGAATTATTTCCTAGTTGATGATTTCCCTAATGATGGTTTGTAAACCTTATAGAAAATCATGGGCAGGATTTTCAGGTCGCAGGTGGGCGGGCCCAGGGGCAGCCGGGAAATGATTCAGCCCCCGACTGCGATTTCACGCTGGCTGGCCAATTAACAGTGCATTATCTGCTAATCAGTCTTTAAAGTCAAATTGGTTTCATAATCTCTATGGATATTGAGTCATTGATGTTTTAGATTTATTGACTATTCCTTTATTAAAATGTGTTGTAAAGTGCTGTCTGGTACAAGAGGTTCAATAGTCATACTTATACAGTATAATTATTGGCAATATTTGTTATATACTGCCACTGCCTGCAATGTGTGCAATTTGGTTAGTCAGTGATTGAAAAGATGTAATAATTCTAACCGATACTGCTGCCAGGATGTCATCTGGAACTTGAGTGATCCAAGAAATGCAGCAATTCAGTGGTGCAACTATATGGAATGACACCAAAGACCAAATTTTCACTCGAGCCTGGGAAAATCCCGACTCTGCAAACCTAACTCGGGAGAATGTGCCCTGGATTTTTGTACCGGGGTCTGGGGGTTAATGAGAGCCAGGCCTGTCACTCTGGGAAAGTGATTTGAGGCAGCCATAGGCTGCCGAATGCAAAAGCAGGCTGTGCCTTGGTGTTCCAGGGATTGTAAGAAAGAGAATAAAGCAAAAAGCAGCCCTCACCCTATACCCCCCACTCACTCTCCGTGCCTCATCCACCACCCTTTGCCCTTACACCTTCCATGCCAACTGGCTCATTATCAAACATGGGCACCATGCTGAGATGAAATAAAATAAAAATTCAAAGTGGCTATTGTAGACTTTATTTTTTTTTAAACTCATTCACAAAAATCCATTTAATACATTAAAATTCCTTCAACTACTTAATCCTTTAAAAGCAAACAGTTCATGCAGGTACCTTATCCCTTATGCAAACACACATTTGTATTCATAACCAATCAAAGACTTTATAATGACTTGGAGCTGTCAATCAAACAGTGAATTTATAGCAACAGAAACAGAAAATGCTAGAAAAACTCAGCAGGTCTGACAGCATCTGTGGAAAGAAAGACAGTTAATGTTTTGAGTCTGGATGATTCTTCTTCAGAGCTGAGTTGTTGGAGCTTGCGTTCCTTAGCACCTGAAAGGAAGAGACAAAGTTTCTTGTTAAGGCGTTGGATGAGACAAAGAATAAAATGAAACTGGGGACAAGGACAGCTTTGAGATAGGGTGAATTGGTGCTGCTGGAGGGAGTGGTCGAGTGTGTTCATATGGCGGCACATGGCACTGAGTGTGGATCTCAGGATGCAGCGAGAACAGCAGTCCGAGGAATGTTGTATGTCCCGGAGATAACCTATAATCCTGGGTGGATTTGAAAAATGTGGGATGGAACTTCAGTTGGAATCCACGTGGGGTAAGTTGGAGATGGAGACATTCACTGAGGAAGGAAATATGGCTGTGAAAGCAAGTTTTGGTAAACACCTTGTCAAACACCAGGAGGGAAATGGAAAGCAATGAAGGTGAATAGAGCAAAAGAGACAAATGGAAATCCTGTCGGAGAGAAGAGTACTTCTTCAAGGTAGGCATTTGTGCAGGAGAAGTGGCAGTGAATTAAGCACTAAGATGAAAGCAAAATACAGCAGATGCTGGAAATCTGAAACAAAAACAGAAAATGCTAGAAAAACTCTGCAGGTCCAACAGCATCTGTGGAGAGAAAGACAGAGTTAACGTTTTGAGTCTGAATGACTCTTCTTCAAAGCTAAATTTACAGGCTCCCCCACTGAGTAAGATCTGGGGTTTGCTTTAATTTAATTGTAAGACTTGGTTCAGCTACAATTACAGACTAAGTTAGGAGAACTGATCTAAAAGGGACTTTCAGTTCAGACTAGTTACAGACCATGCTAGTTTGAATGTGTTTTCACGGGTTTCATAGAATTTAAGATAAAAGCAAAATACTGTGGATGCTGGAAAACTGAAAAAAAAGCGTAAAATGCTTGGAAAATTCAGCAGGTCTTGCAGCATCTGTGGAAAGAGAAACAGAGTCATACAGACTCGAAACATTACCCCTGTTTCTCTCTCCACAGATGCTGCCAGATCTGCTGAGTTTTTCCAATATTTTATATTCTTAATTCATAGAATTTAAGTTTATCACAAATACAAAAATGTAATACTTAACAACAGGCAGTGGTAAGCAGCCGCATTCACTGTCGAACACTGGTCCTTGGCCTCCCAGTTGACTGCAGCACTCATCTCTTGATTGAAATCTGTCGTCTTCTCCTCTTCTTGATGATCTATGTTTTTGGGTCTTAAAGTTCTTACTTTATACCCCTTTACAGCCCTGGCTCTCTGCCATATTAGGTAAAACCTTTTCCTATACATCCGGTCAGTAATTACCTGTTTTATCAAGGCTATACCTTGAGTTGGCAGGTATTTCAAGACCCACATGATCATATGACTTGTGTCTCTGTTCTTTGCGGGAGCTTCAGTCTCACACTTCCTTGATATCGTTAACTATGCAATTCATGCCTTTTGTCTTTCACAGCTCTTAGACTAAAAAGGTCACACTTCCTGGTGCTGTGGCTCCGTACTCACTTATCTAACATTGGCAACTTAAAAGGGTCAATATGCATTGTCTGTTTCTACAGCTCTTTACCAGATAGGGTGTAGTTACAGTATTTTATTGGACAAAGGGTAGAAATTTCCCTCAGGCTATCCACTTTCAGTAAAGTTTTGCATTAATTGAATGAACTATTTTACATCGCTTTGCAATATTTCATATCACTCATACAAACTTTAGCTAACATTCGACTGAGCTTATCCATCATTCTTTATGGTTATGTCACATACAAAATACAATTTTAACAGATATACTTAAAGATATGAGCAAAATACTGCTGATGCTGGAAATCTGAACCACAACAAAAATAGCTGGAAAAACTCAGCAGATCTGACAGCATCTGCGGAGAGGAACACAGTTAACATTTTGAGTCCGAATGACTCTTCATCAGAACTAAGAAAAAATAGAAATGAGGTGAAATATAAGCTGTTTGAGTTGGTGGGGTGGGGGGGGGGGGGGACGTGGGACAGGTAGAGCTGGATAGAGGGCCAGTGATAGGTGGAGGCAAAGAAGAGATTGCCAAAGATGTCATAGACAAAAGGACAAAGAGATGTTGAAGGTGGTGATATTATCTAAGAAATGTGCTAACGGTTACATTAAGGGTGGAAAGCAGGATGAGCAAGTGGCAGGTAGCCCTAGTGGGGTTGGGGGAAAGGATCGAAATAGGCTTAAAGGTGGAGGTAAAACAATGAATGGAAATAAATTTAAAATAATAGAAATAGGTGGGAAAAGAAAAATATATTTAAAAAAATATTAAAAATATTAGTAAAAAGGGGGATCAGAAAGGGGTGGGGATGGAGGAGAGAGTTCATGATCTGAGCTCAATATTAAGTCTGGAAGGCTGTAAAGTGCCTAGTCGGAAGTTGAGGTGCTGTTGTTCCACTTTGCGTTGAGCTTCACTGGAACAATGCAGCAGGCCAAAGATGGGCATATGGGCATGAGAGCAGGGTGGTGTGTTGAAATGGCAAGCGACAGGGAGGTCTGGGTCATGCTTGCAGACAGACCAAAGGTGTTCCGCAAAATGGTCACCCAGCCTGCGTTTGGTCTCTCCAATGTAGAAGAGACCGCATTGGGAGCAGCGAATGAAGTAGACTAAGTTGAGGGAAGTGCAATTGAAGTGCTGCTTCACTTGAAAGGAGTGTTTGCACCCTTGGATGGTGAGGAGGGGGGAAGTATAGGGGCAGGTGTTGCACCTCCTGCGGCTGCATGGGAAAGTGCTGTGGGAGGGGGTTGAAGTCTAGGGGGTGATGGAGGAGTGGACAAGGGTGTCCCGGAGGGAACAGTCCCTACGGAATGCCAATGTGGCGGGGTGAAGAGAAGATGTGTTTGGTGCTGGCATCATGCTGCAGTTGGCAGAAATGGCGGAGGATGATCCTTTGAATGCGGAGGCTGGTGGGGTGATAAGTGAGGACAAGGGGGACCCTATCATGGCTCTGGGAGGGAGAGGAAGGCATGAGGGCGGATGCATGGGAGATGGGCCGGAAACAGTTGAGGGCCCTGTCAACCACCGTGGGTGGAAAACCTCAGTTCAGGAAGAAGGAAAACATGTCAGAGGAACTGTTTTGGAAATTGGCATCATCAGAACAGATGTGACGGAGGTGAAGGAACTGAGAGAATGGGATGGAGTCCTTACAGGAAACAGGGTATGAGGAGCTATATTCAAGGTAGCTGTGGGAGTCGGTAGGCTTGTAATAAATATTGGTGGACAGTCTATCACCTGAAATTGAGACTTAAAGATATGACAACTAAGTTCTAACAGTACTGGACAGACAAAAACAAAGCCTAATCCTACAGCTGTGATAATGATAGGTTGTGGAACCAGTCTTGCAGCACCTAGTCCTATAATAACCCTTAGGCTTATGTCAACAGAGAGTGAAATTGCAAGAACTGATTTTTTTTAAACTGAAGACTTTTTTAAATTTAAAAGGCAGGAGATTTAAGTTCTTCATATGTGACAATTCCACAGAGCTTACCCACTTTTTTATGCACATTCATGTCTACACTTACTTATCCCAAAGGGGTGCCTGGACTTATCCATCCAAAAGTGTACTATATCCCTCCAAAGAACTTCAGTTTTCCTCAAATATCTGAACCCCGTGAGTTGTATTTGGACATCGCTCCAATGAAAATTTGATCTGCTTGAAGGCAACTGCACTTTTCAATGTGCTGCTGCTTCTGTAAACCATGGATATGCAAGCTACAACACACCCTGGTTACCCTGCTAGTGAAAATGGTGGGTGCTGGGTTCGGGGGACAGGGTTTATTGAATTGGGGCTCCAGTGCCATTTTAGCTAAACTGGAGACCCTTTAGTCCCTGTGAAAAGTCAGGCCCAAGTCTACTTGCTGACTATAAGAAGACAATGACCTCAATTACTGAGAAGGCTTTAAGAGGAAGAATGGTAGTGGTTGCCAAGAGGATCCTCCACTTACCCACAATTTGAAAATGGACTCAATTAGTAATCCCAAAATGTCTGGCTCCTCGATGTATTTTGGGCAGATTTTTGGCACAGCTTTGTGGGCCATAGAGCTGGGGAGCTGTGAATAAAAATAGCTAGAAGAAAAAAACAAATCCTGGCTCCTGCTGCCAATGTAGACAATATCCAATGCCATATAATTGTCCATTGCAAAAATGGCCTGGAAGGAATTCCAGAATTCTATACCCCCACCCTATGGCCTACTCTGGGTATCTGGGGCACAAAGGCATCCATGTTATCCAGTGTTGGTAAGGACATAAACCAGGAAGTAGATCTGTTCACAAGATTTTGTTTTGTTTCAGATATTCTTCTGGGTAAAATGGTGCTCATCACTCTCAACTGACCTTATTCCTAAACCTCTGTGAACCCCAGTTCTAACATTCAACCGGTTACATAATGAAGGAACCCAGGTTCATACCAAATGAGAAATTTTTAATTGAGAGCCATTGGTGAATGATTAAGGGCTGTAATTCAGGATACAGGAAGCATAAACAGAGTAGGTGAGATGCTGAGATAGAGGTTTTAAATGCCAGTGGATTATGAAAGGTTTAAGAACAGAATTGACTAATTGTAAGTAGGACAGAAAATGCTGGAAATACTCAGCAGGCCAAGTGGCATTTGTGGGGAGAGGAAAAGATTAAAATTAGGGATGATTAATATTCATCAGAAATCTTTCGCTCTTCCAGACGCTGTCTGACTTGCTGAGTATGTCAGCATTTTCTTTTAGCTCAGTTTTCTGGCATCAGTATTTGTTTTGTTTAGTGAATAATTTTACCACTTTCTTTAAAGGGAGCAGATTCTAATGATTTCTTCCTACTCTTGGTGCATATAAAAACTAGGTCCTCCAGTCAGTTTACTAGGCAGAGGACAACTTCAAAGTGTTATATAATTTCATTTATGCCAGCTTTGGACAGATGTAAGGCAGCCACCATTCTGATAACTCTCAGTAGGTTTCCTTACTATCGTCCCATCAACTTCAATTTCTCGAGAGTCAATGAACAGCAAATGTAGCATATTACCTTCAGCCACCATTTCTACTTGGGGACTCAATTGTCCCTGCTAGCAACTTCAATTCACTTTATGGCTGCAAGGAAGACTAAATTGCAACTGTTTTCATTACCTCCAAGAGAAACTTCTGTGGTTGTTATCTTGACCTGAATGAAAGCCTTTTTGGAGTGAACACATTCAAAACAACTGCCTGTACTCACTTCCTGTTCTCACACCATCCCTGTATACCAAGAGCAGTAATTTCAGTTGCTTTTATTGGATACAAAAAATACTTGCACTACCCTTCAGACTCAAGGACAATTAAGCCCCCCTGTCTAGTTAGATGTGAAAATATAGCAATTCAGTTCTAAAAATAGGTTGTGGTTTGATCCCCCAAACTCTGTTTGTGAGGTCCAATTTTTAAAGTTACTCCCAGCTAGCCTCTTTTTATGATTAAATCAGAAGATTAGTTTAGTTGCACATCCAAACCCAGCGGTGGGTTGTGGGGCGAGGGGGAAAGGTGGTGCAATAATCACAACTACACACACACATGTACGCAAATGCAAACAAAGGGGGATAGAAAAAAGGAGTTTTACAACTATGAATGACAACAGTAAAAGAACCACTGCAATGGATATCAGTTCACATAATTTCCAGAGTTCAGAAAGTTGAATTTCCAGAGAGGGGTCGTGGGGTGGGTGTTCCTTCTCAGAGAAGTTCCAGTTCTGGTGAGTTCCTTGCTGAAAGCAGCAACGCAGAGTTTTTTTTGCTAATGGATGGCAATGTGGCAAGATGAGATTGCTGTACATAGACTTGGTCTGCTTGGCAGGTGATGCTCGGAAACCTCAAGTTAAACAGTCTTTGATAAGTTACAACTTATTCAGGTTGTTTTGTCAACCTGGGGCAGGATTTTCACCTTGTCGGGCAGGCGGACCTGAGAGCGGTCACAAAGCCGACCACTGCCCATGATTAGGCCCTGACATGGATTTCACGCTGGCTGGCCAATTAACAGTGTGAAACGCACACTACAACGCTGAGCGCTGCCGGGGTGGGGGCGGGAGGAGGGCGAGCATGTGCGCGGGTGTGCGCAATGAAAGCTCCCTGAGGCAGTTCTGTGCCTCAAGGAGCTGAAGATTTTTAAAATCAAAAATAAAGAATTTACAAATGTTAAAAACATATCCCCTCATGTGACAGGCTCACATGAGCAGGGTCATGTTATAAATGATATTTCAAAAATTTTATTTTATTTTTAATTGCTGTTGGAGTCCTCATCCCATCCATGGATGAAGGTTCATAAAAAATCCAAAGGCCACTTGGCCTTTGCGCCTGCCTACCAACCATAATGTTGGACGGACAGCGAAAAATTGCATTTAATCAATATTTTAATGGCCTTATTAGGCCTGTTAATTGTTGGGGGGCACGCTGCTGACTCCCACGCACACATCCCGACCAGAATATCGCATGAGTGCACTATGACGTCAAGACACTCATCCGATGTCATCGTGTGTCATTTTAACTTGAGCGGGTCTGGCACGCGCCTGCCCGCTCAGCAAAAAAATCAGCCCCTGGAGTCCTGCTGTTGAATCTTGTCGGTTGGAGTTAGATCAGCAGACTGACTTACGAGTAATATTAGGAGTGTCCCAAAGACCAGAAGCTTGGATCATGTGGTGTGGCCCATGAATGAGGCATCTGCAGGTTAACTAGCAGCTTTTGTGCCTCTGTTCAAACCCATTGTCTGCCTCATGAGATAACCTGTGGTTCTTAGTGCCTCTGCAGGGATAACGGGTTTCAATACCTCTCCCTTTGTTATAGTTTAGGCTGGAGAGACAAGAGGATGGAGTATCTCAGGAGTAAGTGAAAGATGTCTTTTGACTAACAAAATCCTACTGTGACTGCCCTCCCAACAAATTCCTGGATTCCTATCCTCATGAGAACTGTCATTTTTTTAAGAATGACAGGGGGGGAATAATGGAAAATTATAATTGTATATGTAGGACTGAACTTTTGCGGAGTCTCCCTGACTCTGCAGACCTTTAGAAATGGTGACTGGGAGCCCATTTCTGGGCTTCCTTGGTTTTGTTTATTGTAATGTCCTCACAAAGAGACATGTAAGATTCCACACTGAGGGTTGATTTTATCTTTAACTGCTGTTTGGAAATTTCCAGAAGCTATGCCAATCTTGAGTCATGTGACCTGTAGCAGCCATCTTTTGGTTCAACAGAATCTGTTTTAAGTAAGGCTTGATTTTAAACAGTTTATGATCCCCTTCATGTCTTAGGGACTTGACAAGAGGATGGAGTATCTCAGGAGTAAGTGAAAGATGTCTTTTGACTAACAAAATCCTACTGTGACTGCCCTCCCAACAAATTCCTGGATTCCTATCCTCATGAGAACTGTCATTTTGTAAGAATGACAATGGGGGAATAATGGAAAATTATAATTGTATATGTAGGACTGGACTTTTGCGGAGTCTCCCTGACTCTGCAGACCTTTAGAAATGGTGACTGGGAGCCCATTTCTGGGATCCTTGTTCCCATTCCTGGTGCACTCAATTTTCATCAGCACAGCATAAGGTTGCAGATCACAAGCCTGCATTCCTGATCTGGCCAGCTTTGTTGTGAGGATAGGCACCTCTAGCCCTCTGCAATTTTTGTGCAATAGGGTCAGCTTTTCAATGAGTCATGGTTCACGGCCCCTCGAGGTATTGTGAACCATGGTCTGGCTGAGCGAATGTTTTGAAAGGTAAGTTCAAAAGTTCTTAACCATGTCAACCTGTGCCCCTCTACCAACACCCAATGGCCACTCACACCCTCCATGCCAAACTTCAATGCCCATTTACCAAGTATACATGCACTCTGTACAGAATCAAAGAACCCTATAGTGAAAATTTTGGGTGGAATTTTTTGTGTTTAGCAGCGTGAGTGGACAATATGACGAGAAGGCCAAAGATTGGTTTCATGACATTTTGAAACCAGTTTGCAATTGTCTGCTCTGCCTCTCAATGGTGGACCACGTTTCCCACCATAGGATGTTGGGAACCTTATTGTAATACATCTTGACAGAAGTCGGGACTTACTGCTAGAGCTTTGCTCACATCACAAATATCCGAGGAGCAGAAGATGCTGGAGCGCAACAGCAACAGGACCCCGGAGGAACGTACATGATATGCTTGCTGGATTCTCAGGGACATGGTTCTGTTGCGAAGCAGTGCATGGAAGGTGGAAGGTCACCATTGAGGGTCTGCTTACAATGGATGATGGTCGAGGGGGTGGAGGGGAAGGTCCAGCTGTGTTTGGGAGAGGAAGATGTCTCGGAGGGTGGGAGAGGAAGGTCGGAAGGTCTAGGATTGACTGGGAGAGAAAATGGTGTCAGGGAGGGTGAGGTTGGGGGTGGAGGAAGGTGTCAGGCAGGTGAGGTGGGGAATGGGAGGTACTACAGGGGAGGAGAGAATAATGAGGGAGGTAGATGTAAGGGAAGGAGTGCGGGGGAGGAAGGAGTGCGGAGAGGGGAAGGAGTAAGTTTGATAGAAGAAGTAAAGATGCCTGAAGGAGTCAGGGAGGGGGAAAGACTAAAGGGTGGGACAAGTCTGGGGTGTGCGGGGAAGGACTAAGGGTTGGGGGTCTGGGGCCGGTAGAAGGAGTTCCAAGGGGGGGAAGGAGTCCAGAGGGGGAGGATGACCAGATGAATGTGTAAGGGAGGTCTTTGATGAGTCTATGACTGCCTCCTGGGGAGTGAACTGATGGCGGACATGGTATGAGGGAGTGGTGAGAATGACCAAGGGTAGAGTGAGGCAGTAGGTTGGGAGGATGAGAGTTTGACAGTATCGGTAAAAGGGGCAGCGCCGGTGGTTTGTGGAAACTGAGGCAGACATGGACCCTGGGGATGGGACGGTGAAGGTCAGGGAGGTGAATGTGGATGGGGATGGGATTTTCGGGAAGGAAGGGAGTCCAAAAGAAAAGGGTTGTTATTGGTAGGTCACAAAGTGGGAGATTGAAGATGATGCCAGGGCAGTCAACTGTGATGGAGGAAAGGAAATGGGTGACTTGGGGAGGGGAAAGGGCTGGGGAAGGAAAGAAAAACTGCAGTACTACCATGTTGGCTCATGGTGGGTGAGATCAGGTGCGCATATGTGGGCATCACTTCATCAGAGGGCAGGCGGATGCACCCATTTGACTTGTGTGCCACTCTGTTGAGGGCTTCCAACAGCTCTGTGTGATGTTCCCCCACCTTCTGCTGACTCTCCAGGATGAGCTGAAAGGCTGAATCCAGAGGCTTGTCATCTGACTCGGACCTTAGAGATGCCTCTTCCCCAACAGTCCTCCGAGTGCTGGGGAGCTTGGCTGAACCTGCCTCCTCCTGCTGTGGACACATATCTGTGCTGTGATCACCAGATTTTGAAGCCAAGCCTGCTCTAGACCTAAGTCTCACCGAGGTGTGTGTCTGTGCTGGTGGAGGATGTGGGTAAGCGCTGTGCCGGGTCTTCCAGGCCGCTTATTTCCAGCTCTTCAATGGAACAGTCCTCTAGGCTGGAGATGAAGACGTGAATAGAGTTGAAGGACTGGTTGGCTGACAGTGTCAGTCGCTTGGCAGAGCTCCCTGTGAACCAAGGTAGAGTTAATTAGTACATGGCAGCAGAGTCAAAAGCAGGAGAGAGAGCACTCACATTTGCATTGAGAGAGGGATGATGTGGTACAGGATCCTCACAAGGTTGTTTGCTGCTGACCTCACCGTCACTGCAGGCATGGTCCACATCCTCACCAGTCAGTGCGATGGCACACTCCTCAAGGTGAGTGAGGGGCCTAATGAGGGCCACTCCACTCCCCAGTCTGGGACCTCTCCCTGCTGTTGTGAGCCATCTTCTCCTGCATGAAGACAGATGGAGAGAGTGTGAGCAGGACACATGGCACTGTGTGGAATGTTTGTGTGGTGAGCAGAGACATGGACGGGATGAGGATGTGAGCTCCAGAAGATATGAGCCTGATGGAGATGTGAGGGTGTGTGTGAGAGTTGGTAGTGTTGTGCCTTGAGATGTGAGATCCCTGCGGTGGATGTGTGATGTGTGTGAATTAACAGAGATAAGAAGAGTGACTTACTCTCGCAGAATGGATGAGACCATTCATCCTGTTGTGGCACGGGGTGGTGGACTCTTTATCAGGACATTGATGCTGATCACCACTGCCACTACCCCCCATGTTGGAGTAGTGATGTAGCTGCCCCTCCTGCGGCCAGAGCATGGGCAGAGGGCATCACAGAGGGCCTCTACTGCATCCAAAACGCGCTCGAGGGATGTGTCATTAAACTGTGGGGTGTGGGAGGCAGGGGCTGCAGTCTTCTTTCCTTTCAGGGCCATGTCTTCCACGCAGCAATCCTGGGCTGGAAGCACTGCGAGGTGGGCACACAAATGCACTTTAAATATGGAGTCCATGAGGGAATGGCAAGGTGATGGTGTGGTAGGCAAATGAGACCTGCCCACCATCGAAACAGCGTGTTTCCCAGGAATGCAAAATTAATGTGGCGAGATTTGGGCGATATGGCGTGAGAGTCCGCTATTGCGGCTGATGGGTACAACATCAATTTTCCCACCTGTTACTGCATTTAGTGCAAATCTGGAATGATTCCGTCCATCATGTCTGAAAAAGTTTTGGAAAACCAGCCATTTATTCATAACTTTCTTACAAAAAAAGTCTTTTGTTACTGCCTTTAAAAGTGTCAATCACCCAGTCCTTTAAATTATCAATAGCAGAAAATGCAAGCACTTGACACCTCTATCTTATGTAAATACACATTCTGCAATTGAGAAATAGATCTAGAAGAGAAAACTGTCAATCAAGTAATGGTTTCCCTTGGGCATCCTGTTTCAACAGACTAATGAATGTCTAGACTCTCAGCAAAGAATACATAATGAAGCTTGAATGAGTGGGGAGCATGAGGCAGCATGAGTTGACATGGAGAGGGCATAGGGTGTGAGAGGTGAGGGTTAGAGGGCTGTTTCTCTGTTATATTGTTTTATTATAACTGGGACAAAGTCCCAGATCATTGAGGCAGACCTTTTAAACAGCCTGCCTCAGCACCCGCCAATCCCTGTGGCTGCCTCTGCACTATTTCGGAGAGTACGGATCCCAACTCCAGTTAGCATCCATCCCATCCCCCGGAATGAAAATCCCACCTTTGCAGGCTTTTTCTCCCAAGGTGTGCCCGGGACTTTTTCTGGCTCCCGCTGCCCGCCTCTAGGATGAAAATCCAACCCTTAATTCCAGATCCCCTCTCCCGTATCAAATACTTTTTGGACTTGCCTCTTGTAGCAGTGTACTAAAACATTATTGTCTGCAGAGAAGATGATCCACCTCATTCAAGAATCAGGTGGACACTCGCTGTCAATTAAGAGGACAATGTAGGCCAATGAAAAGAAAATAACTAGGGTGAACCTTCTGTAGTGTGTTGGGAAAGGGTACGTTTGTGAGGTTCTATTTCTGATATGGAACCTTCCTGTATGAAACCCAGACAACAGAAGTGGCCAATAGTATTAGAGCTCTATCTCCAACTCTTGATCCTAGCTAGTGGGTCTCTGCCAGATACAAAGCTAGATACATTACCCATGATGTCTTTTTCAGGATGTGTATGAGATTCTTCTTGACAAGAACAGAAGCTTTGCTGCCTGTAGGTTTTCTATCCTTTTTTGGAGTTTTTAGAATGGACTTTGATTAGAATGGCTTCACCACTGTTTACCAATGTTTCAAAGAGTTGCATTATATTGAGCCCTTTACTACTTGTTGCTGTCTTCTGTCTCTAAGTTATTGAGCAGTCTCAGCGGTAGAACGTTTTTTCTTCAGCAGTTCATAAACTCTTGGCCAAAAATTAAATGTTGCTTAAGAGCCAAGGACATAGGCCTAAGTTTTTAGCTTGGCAGGCCCAGGGTCAGCTGGGAAACGGACCACCAACCGCGATCGACCCCCGACCGTGATTTCACACTGGCTAGCCAATTAACGGCCAGCCAGCGCTGAAATGCGCGCTGAAAAGCTCAATGCTGCCAGGGTGGGGGCAGTAGGAGGGCGGGCAATGACATCAACCCAAGCCCGGGCGAGTGCTGAGAGAAAGCTTCCTGAAGTCAGAGAGCTGCTTCAGGGAGCTACACACCTGAAAATGCTCCAATAAAATCCTAAAAAGCAGAAAAAAAATGTCTAAGCATCACGACCAGTCACCTGAAAATATAGCTGATAAAAATGCTGTCCACAGATTTTTATTTTTATTTTATTTCATAATGGAAATTTCATCCCGCCCTTGGATGAGGTTTGATGAAAAATGTAAAGGCCGCCTGGCAGATTTGCCCATCCACCAACCGTAAGGTTGGACGGGCAGCGAAAAATAGCAGACAATTGCGCCGTTAATGGGCTTAATTGCTCTCTTAATTGGCAGTGGGCGCGCTTCCGACTTTTGCACGCGCCCACCGGGCGAAATATTGTGCCAGTGTGAGATGACGTTGGAACGCTCACTGAACGTCATCTTGCACGATTTCATGCCTAATCAGGTCTGGCACACACCCACCTGGTCAATGTAAAATTCAGTCCAAAGTCTTGGTTGCTGCACCTTTTATAGGGGTAGCCTGCATTAGTACTGGAGATTATATCTGTGTAGTCACTTTCAACTTGGGAAATATTGATTCGGATTCTATGGTAAAGTTTTATTTACAAGTCTGCCACTAGGATAAGGGAGATGAATGTAGGAATGGATGCCAACTACTGGCCACCGGTCTCCAAGAATTAAAATTAAAACCAGGCCCATTTCAAAACAACTTCAACCTGTTGCAAAAGATTTTAATATTTGGGCTTTAATCACTGGCTCAAAGTTCCATAGTTTGAGGTATAGATGTCATTAATTAAATATCTTATGGAACAGTATTATAATTGTCCTTGTTCAACTTCTATTTTGTTGTATTTTCCTAACATATGTCCTTTTTGTATTTAGAACAATATTCTATTGAGGATGAGTTAACAGCTTAAATAACTGAAGATACTGCATTCAGCACCATAAAATGTGTCCTAATGCTTGGTCTTATAAGCCTTTATATTCTTTATACAGTGCTTTAGTGTTGAGCACTAATCATTTAATAGTACTCTGAATTTTTGATCTTTTACCAAAATATCTTTTCAGAAGGTCAGCTGCCTGCCTGGCATGTGCTTAACAGCCTTCAAACCAAGCTACTGAGAAACTCCATGGTGTGCTTCTGTTTCCTGTATATGGAGTACTCACTCTTTACCCATAAGGACACTCTCAACTTAGTAAAGTGTTGCTAAGAGAAAGAGCTCAAGGACACACTCATGTGCAGGAGCACTTCAGTAATTTAACTAGCCAAAATTGTTACAGTTTACTAATACAGAGGGCTGACGTGAGCTTCTTGCTGCTTGTACAGCCCACAAGGATATTGGCTTTCAGCAGGAGCAGTGTCCAAGAGGGAAGTATCACACTTTGAGTGAGCAAGATTAACTGGTCAATCACCAGTGCTATCGATACAGTCTGGGTTACAGATTACCAAATCAAATCATATTCTAATCAAAATCCTAGCTGTCATAGGGTTGATTTGGTTTCAATTTTCTATCCCTGAGTGTCTCATCTTGGAGCCATGTAGTACCCAAAAAGATTCCACTTACCCATGCTTTCATGTATTTTGGGCACCAGTTTGCCGAATTGCAAGTATAAGTTCCAGTTCTTAAGAGATCAACAGTACATTCAGGAATTCCTCATGACTATCATGGTGAGCAGCATAACTCTCCATAAAATGTGACAGACCGTTTCCCCTACAATCATGATCACAATGTAGCCACAAAACATATTCTGTTAAATGGTAATTCCACCAAATAAAGTTGTGGAGTCTCAACAGCTGCTTGATATACTTGCAATTCAACTATAGTAGATACAGAATCCTATTATATATCTGTGCATATTTGCAGGATTATCTGCCAAGAGTTTTGATCTCAAGTCCAAGTTTCCCCATCAGCTACATGATAAACAATCACTTTTAGCTTGATGGAAGGACCTATGCCGGGCAACTTGCAATGTGCCATTTTGATTTTTCTAACTGTTCAAGTCCAATACCAATCCTGTGCATCACTAGTTCCTTAATTTAGGCTCTGTTCCTCCAAGAACCATGATAAAGATTTCCTTGTCCTCGCCTTCTACCCCACTAGCCTCCGCATACAATATGTCATCCTCCGCTTCCTATGAGGACTTCTCAGGTTTCCCCCTCTCTACTTCCTGATGATGTTATCTTCCATATCAATGCTTCTGATACGTCTTCCTCTTTCCACATTTGAGGATTTCCCTTGACCATGTCCATCCCATTTCTTACACTTCTGCTCCTACCTCTTTGACAGACTGCAATAAGGTTTCCCTTGTCCTCGCCTTTCACCCCATGAAGTTCCACATTCAATAAGTCATCCTCCACCACCTTCAGCTGGATGCCACTACTAAACACATCTTCCCCTTTTAGCCTTCCAAAGGGTCAGTTCCTTCTGTTACATTTTGATTCATTCCTCAATCACCCACACCCTTTCTCACAACAATTTACTGTGCAAGCATAGGGAATGCATTGGTGGCCCTTTTACTTACTCCGTCCAAACTCTCCTTCCGGGTGAAGCAGCAATTTACTTGTACTTCTTTCAATTTAGCATACGCTGTTGGCTGCTCGTGATTAAATCTCCTCTATATTGAGGACACTAAATACAGGATTAAATGATCACTTTGTGGAACACTCCTGTAGAATCTGCAAGTGCAACCCTAAGCTTCTAATCGCCTGTCATTTTCATTCTCTGCCCTACTCTCATTCTGACTCCTCTGTCCTCAGCCGACTACACTTTTCCAAACAAGCTCAATGTAGGCTTGAGGAACAGCATCTCGATTTTTAATTAGACACTTTACAGACTCAATATTGAGTTCAATCTCTGTTCTGGGAAAGCTTTTAGAAATGATAATCTGATAATGAAAGCCAACCACGATTTGTTAGAGGCAAATCGTGTTTAACTGACTTGATTGATTTTTTTTGTGGTAACACTGAGGGTTGATGGAGGTAATGGTAATGATGTGGTGTACATGGACTTTGAAAAGCCATTTGATAAAGTGCCACATATTAGGTTTGTCAGCAAAGTTTAAGCCCATGGACTGGCAGCATGGATAAAGGGTTGGCCGAATGACAGGACACAGAATAGTGGTAAATGGTTGTTAATTGTATATCAATTATTTTTGATTATATGTGGGCAGAGGGCTTTAACTTGGGTTGTACATGAGCACATAAAAAGACACACTGAAATTGGTTTGTGATTGAGCCTGTAAATACATGTAAGCCTGAGAGTCTTCACCAACAAGCCCTCTGGATTAGAACACAAGTGTTTTTCATCTTGGAGGCAGGTGTATAGTGGGGATTCACTGCTTTTCTTGACATATGTTAATGACCTCAACTTGGGTGTAGAGGGCACAATTTATAAATGAAATAAAACTTGGAAGTATTGTGGACTATGAAGAGGAGAGTGGTAGACTTCAAGAGGACATAGACTGCTGAAATGGGTGGACATGGGGCAGATGAAATTTATTGCAGAGAGGTGTGAAGTGATGCATTTTGGAAGAACGAGGGGCTGCAATATAAAATAAAGGATACAATTCTAAATGGGGTGCGGGATATTCGCTGATGATTGCACAATGTTCAGCACCATTCTCAACTCCCCAGATACTGAAGCAGTCCATGTCCAACTGCAGCAAGACCTGGACAACATCCAGACTTGGGCTGACAAGTGGCAAGTAACATTCGAGCCACTCAAATGCCAGGCAATGCCCATCTCCAACAAGAGAGAATCCAACCATCACCCTTTGATGTTCAATGGCATTACCATCACTGAATCCCCCACTATCAACATCCTGGGGGTTACCATTAAACAGAAACTGAACTGGATTAGCCATTTAAATAATGTGGCTACAAGAGCAGGTCAGAGGCTAGGAATTCTGCGATGAGTAACTCACCTCCTGGCTCCCCAAAGGCTGCCCACCATCAATAAGACACAAGTCAGGAGTGTGATGGAATACTCCTCACTTGCCTGGATGAGTGCAGATCCACAACACTCAAGAAGCTTGACATCATCCAGGATAAAGCAGCCCGCTTGATTGGCACCATATCCATAAACATTCACTCTCTCCACCGTCAACGTATAGTAGCAGCAGTGTGTACCATCTACAAGATGCACTGCAGGAATTCACCAAGGCTCCTTCAACAGCACCATCCAAACCCACGACCTCTACCACCTAGAAGGACAAGGGCAGCAGGTAGATGGGAATACCACTACCTGGAAGTTCCTCTCCAAGTCACTCACCATCCAGACTTGGAAAGATATCGCCATTCCTTTACTGTCACTGGATCAAAATCCCTTTTTTACAACACTGTGGGTGTACCTACTGTGGGTGAACTGCAGCGGTTCAAGTAGGCAGCTCACCACCACCTTCTCAAGGGCAGATAGGGATGGGCAATAAATGATGGCCCAGCCAGCGAAGCCCACATCCTGTGAATGAATAAAAAAAGGAGTGGAGAGACCTTAGGGTAAATGTGCAGAAACTGTTGAAGCTGGCAGGGCAGGTTTAGAATGTGTTTAGTGTGGCATATGAGATCCTGGACTTCATAATTATGTAATTATAAAAGCAAGGGAGTTATGCTGAACCTTGATAAAATCACTGATTTGGCTTCAACTAGAGTATTCACACTTGGATGTGAAGGCATTAGAGAGGGCGCAGAGAATGTTTACTAGAATAGTTCCAGGGATGAGAGACTTCAGTTACATAGATAGATTGGAAAAGCTGGGGTTGTTATCCATGGAGAAGGGAAGGTTGAGAGGAGATTTGACAAAGGTGCACAAAACAATGAGATGTCCAGATAGTGAAACTGTTCCTATTGATGGAAGGGTCATGAAACAGAGGACACTGGTTCTTTTGCAAATCACCTTAAAATCAATGGTGACATGAGGCAAACCTCTATACATAACAAGTGGTGTGGATCGGGAATGCACCGCTTGAGTGCGGTGGAGGCAGATTCAATTATCACCTTCAAATACAACTTCAGATCATAACCTCTGTTCCAATTTTGTTTTCAGACAGCAGCTGTTGGGTTTGCTTTCCCGCTTACACCTTCTCTAGATTCCCCATCTCCATTTGCTTTGAACCATCATCCCTTTTGTCATTTAATCTCTCTCGTGCCTATCACAGACCTTTGCTTTTTATTCTTTCCTCTCCTCCTCTTCTTTCTCTACCATGCTTAAAAACTGTTACGTTTCTAAGACTGTTCAGTTCTGATGAAGGATCATCAATCTGAAATATTAACTTTGTTTCTCTCTCCACAGATGTTGCCAGACCTGCAGATGAACTGTTCCTGTTGGTTGGGAGAGTATAGGAATAAGGAATGTACATAGGAAATAGGAGCAGGAGTAAGATATTCGGCCCCTCGAGCCTGTTCTGCTGTTCATCCAGATCATGGCTGATCATCTAACTCAAAGCGATTTTCCCACACCATCTCCATATTTCTTGATGTCTTTAATGTGTAGAAACCTATCGATCTCTGTATTGAACATACTCAATGACTGAGCCTCCACAGTCCTATAGGGTAGAGAATTCCAATGTTTATCATTCTGAGTGAAAAAATTCCTCATCTCAGATCTAAATGGCCTATCTTTTATTCTAAGCCTTTGTCCCCTGGTTCTAGAGCCTCGCCCCCCCTCCCCCAGGGAAAACACATTCTTGCAGCATCTACTGTCGAGCCCTGTAAGAATTTTGTATTGCCTAAAAATTAGAGCCAGACCTTTCAGGAATTAATTAGGAAAAGCTTCAGCACAAAAATGGTGATGGAAGTTTGAAACTCTTCCATTAATAGCAATTGATGCGCGATCCATTGTTAATTTTAAATCTGAGATTATTCACCAACGTTATTAAGGGATACAGGGAAAAGATAAGGTATGAATTTACATCGCAGATCTGCCATGATCTTATTGAGTGACACAACAGGTTTGCGAGGCTAAGCAGCCTACTCTTGTTAAGTTCCTACATGGTGCAATTGCAATACATTTTCAATGTTGCCTAAAGAAGAATAAACTTTTATTTAATATTGTCTTTCACATCATCAAATTTCCAAAATGAACGGTTCAAGAACCACATCTTTGTAATGTTGCATGATTTTAGCTTACCTGTATGAAAATACAGAGCCTCACCTTTCTATTAACATTTGTCAACCCTCTAACCCCACCCACTCCTGGGTCAGGGATAACTTCCATTACCATAACTTTGCCTAGAATTCTGGAGACCTTGGATTCTGTCTTGTTTGGATTCATCACTTTGGGCCATCCAACTGAGACAGCCATAATTTTGAGCTTCAACAGCTTCACTGCTGTGCAGGGATCTGCTTCCACATAGGTCACTGGCCATATTAAAGACCTGACCAATAACAATGCAAGGAACCAAGAACAGACAATAGATGTGATATGGAGAACCATATCAATGTTAGTTAGCCACCCATGTTCAAATGGGTACAGATGTGGCTGATAGTATATAGGTCCAGACAGGCACCACATCAATAGCCATGGAGCCTAAAGATGCAAGGACATCTATCGCCCAAACACAGAGAGGTTCTGGCCATCACCCTCGAGGCAATTATTGACGCACAATGGACAGGTTTTCTCTTCCCACTGGGAAGACACACAGAAGTACAAAGCTTAAAAAGCAGAAGTCACCAGGCTAATGTTGGTTGGGATAATAAAATGTTCTACAGTTAGTATTGCAAAATGTCATGAGTGCATTTAGGAAAAGTCCATTTTCATCTAAATGAGAAGCGCAGCAGTGCTATTTGTGAGTGTTCAAGTGGAGCTTGGGATAATAACAGGGGAAATGTTTTCTACAATGGTATCAGACATGTGCATAGGATATTAGAAGAACTTAAGCGAAGATATCATCAAAGAGAACTTGCCTTCTGACTCTTGCAGAGGATCAGTATGGGCATGTTAACATTTCTTCAATTCCTGGTTTGTGAAACGTCCTTATTTGTGTAACATAATTCACTCGTTTTCCAACCTCCATTCGAATATCTCCAGGTGTCAATTTGATACAATGCTGTATCTGGACTCTAGGAATGTTCCTTGACCAACCTGGGGATTTCCATGAACCCATCATTGGCACTAGCTCAGAATAACTTTTACTAAGGATTAATGCCTATTATTCCATAGGGCACAATTTGGGATTATTTTTGTGTAATTTTTTTGGAATCGAGGAGGCGGAGGGGAGATTTAATTGAGGTGTACAAAATTGTGGGGGGCCTTGATAATTGATAGGAAGGACTTATTTTCCTTTGCAGAGAGGTCAATAACTAAGGGGCATAGATTCAAAGTAATTACCAGAAGGGTTAGAGTGGAGTTAAAGAGAAATCATTTTATCCAAAGTGTGGTGAGAGGAGGAACTCACTACCAAAAAGGCTGGTAAAGGCAGAAATGCTAATCATATTTAAAACATACTTAGATATACAATTGAAGTGCTGTAACACATGCTACAGACCAACAGCTGGAATGTGGGATTAGACTGGGTAGCTTTTTCTTTGTTTGGCACAGATATGATGGACTGAATGCCCTCCCTCTGTGTTGTAAGTTTTCTGTGTCTTTAAATTGTGCACCCTTGCAGATTTACACAATTTCCTTAATGATCATTCTTGACCTTGCAGCATTTGACATCTTAATTTACCTTTCAGCAGCTCTTAGTTGCCCTGAAGAGACTTCAGTGGTCTCATTGAAGGCCTCCGCCTTTGTTTAACAGCATTTTTTTCCCCTTGGCAGTCACCTTAGCTGCACCCCACTTAATGGATGCTGGCTGGCAGACTCCAGCTGCAGCTTGTTTCTGACTTTGGCTGTAGAGGCAGGAAAGTTGTTGGCTACATCATCTGCCAACCAGCTTATTTTGTTGGCAGTCATACAGTCTCTATTCCAGATTTCATTATCAGCACTATCTTGTGATTCAGAGCTTTGGCTGAAACAGTCCTAGCAAAGTAACCATCAGCTACTCTTCACCATTGTCCTTTGCTGGGAATCCAGAAACTTGCCAAAAACAGCTTGAAGCTCAAGACTGCCCGTGGTCCAAAGTTTCCTAATGATGTTGAACATGATTGGGGCAACATAGGATATGCTAAGCTAGTCACAGCTACCTGAAAAATTATTAGTTCTTCTGATGTCAGATAAATTCATATAATTAGTGGAAGTCAGAAATTAAGTAGACACCAGTTCCGTGCAAGGGTTGTGCTAACTTTGAAATTCCAGGCCTTGCATATTTCAATTGCTTATACGGTGGAATGGACAATCAAGAAGCAATTATACAAGACCACCCAGTCTTATAGATAATCTGAATAGTTTTCTAGTGCTTAGAAAACCACATTGATGCCACGAGCTAAAGCTAATACAACTAAAAATTATTGTTGTCAAGACTTACTTGAGAACATACCGAATTATACTGTATATAGATCCTGGTGGTTGATAGAAGCAACAGGGCTGCATTTATAGCTGTACCTACAGGCTCTTTGATTATTTCATAAGCATGGCATCTTAGATGACTGTCATTGGCTACTCTAACTGTTCGGAAACGACATGGATTTGTTCCTGGCAAAACCCAGTCTCTAACCTTTCAATGCCCAATGACTTACCATTTCACATGGCAGAAGATTGAATATAGGAACAGGAGTAGGCCAGTCGGTTCATCGAGCCTGCTCCACCATTCAATTAGATCATGGCTGATAACCCACTTCAATGTTGCTTTCCTGCATTATCCCCATGTCCCTTGATGTCATTAGTATCCAGAAATCTACCGATTTCTGTATTGAACGTGATAAATGATTGAACTTCCACAGCCCTCTGGGGTGGACAATTTCAAAGATTCACCACCCTCTGAGTGAAGAAATAGCTCCTTATCTCAGTCTTAAATGGTGTGCCCCTTATCCTGAGACTGTGCCCTCTGGATTTAGATTCACCAGCCAGGGAAAACATCCTCTTTGCATCTATCCTGTCACTCTCTGCAAGAATTTTGTTAGTTTAAATCAGATCACCTCTGATTCTTCTAAACTCTATAGTTTATGGACCCTGTCCCCTCAATCTCTCCTCATAATAAAATTCCACCATCTCAGGGATTATTCAGGCACATCCCCATTGCACTCACTCTATGGCAAACATATCCTTCCTTAGATAAGGAAACCAAAATGGTACACAATACACCAGATACGGTCTCACCAAGGGTCTACAGAATTTCAGCAAGACATCTTTACTCTTGTACTCTCACCCCCTTGCATTGAAGGCCAACATACCATTTCCCTTCCTAATTGGCCAGGTATTTGAGAGGAGTCTTTACAGTTCTGTGAAGGAATAATGTCAAGGATGTTTACTTGATATCCAGATGAATCACGGCTGTGACCAACACCCCAAAGCCCAGTGGATGTACATTTTTCTGTCACATTTTCCAATCCAGACCTTAAACTAAATCTATGCTGGGCAATAGTGAACAGCAACTTTACTTCCTTGCTGTAACTTCAGACCTCCGCGTAGCACAAAGATTGGCTTGTGTACCTGAATCTGCAGTAGAAGTGTATTTGTGCCCATAACCCAATAACATGCAACATGGTAGCTTCAGCATAACTTTTGGCGAGCAATTTCTGACTGTTTGCATTTCTTTTTAAGTGTGTTTCTATGCTGGAGTCACAACATATTGACTTTCACATTTCAGGTGTTAGTTTCTGAAGTAATTTAGAAAAATCCTGATTCATGATTTAACTTACAACTTCAGTGAAGCAGATCCTGTCACAGCTACACAAAGCAACTCTCTTCAGCAAAAATGTTTTAGTTATTAAATGTTGGAGGTTTGCCTTCACTGCCAGCACATTGGATGCAGGGTGCCTCTGATGTAGTGGCAAATAGCAAGTAGAATGAATATGCTGTGAAATGTGATCTACCTGCACTATTCAGTCTGATACTTTATAATATTTTAATCACATAATGGCAAGCCCCATAATCAAATGAACAAATATTGCATTAGATGACACCTCTGGGATTATCAAAACGGTATTACATAACCCTGAAAAGACGCAAACCTGATGGATCAAATTTATTTTGCAGTGTATGATTGATGTTGAAGCTAGCAAGTTTACGAGGCAGAGACTGTGATCATCTGTCATCGGCACACTGTCTTTCTCTGTGTTATTTCAGTACTGCACACTGCAGCCAAGGCTCTACATTTCACACCAGCTGAGTGACTATTTCAAAAGGGAACCTGTCTGCAGATTAGAGACAGCCAGCCTTTGTGTTGACTCGCACAAGCTGTATGCCAAAACCAACCTTAATTTTTACCTTGAGCTTCATTCTGATATTTTTTGTAGTTCTGCATCCTCACTCTGGTACAGTACAGTCCTATGTGTGTAATGAGTTGATTTGTTATAAGCTATTTATGGTGAGATTTGAATTGAATAAGATTTGCCCTCCAGGTACTAGGTCTGAGTCAAATTGAATGTTGAACTCCAAATGAACCAAATTAGATGAGTTTTCACTCATTTGAAAATACACAAATTTATAGTGCAGATTGAACATTTTAGATTGGGTTTATTAGTTCCTTTTGACAGAAAATTGATTGTCCTTGGTAGGAAAGCTGCATGGAGCCAAAGGTACAAAGGAGGTGGTGATTTTTTAAAAATGTACATTTTACTTCTGTTTTGCAAAAAACAATCAGGGTTACCTGTCAGAGGCGATGGACTGGGAATAATTCTTAAATTGCAGATGACCGATCTGCTCCTTGACCATCTAGCGAGGGGAACTGTACATCATTGTTGTAGTCCTTAGTAATGTACTACAGGGTGTGGATCCTGCTTCAGACGGTCCTCCTGAATTTTTATGTCATTAAGCTGTGGTTTGCCGTTCTTTCCCGTGATGTACTTGAGGTGGGGTATGGGGAGGTGCAAAATCAAGGTAAATTTTAGTATTCTATATTAGAAAGCATGACAAGAGCAAAGACCATGAAGCTCATCAAATCCACCTTCAGACTATAGATGCAATCTGCTCTATCATAGAACCTATCCAACCTGTTTAATCTCCTGAGGGAAAGTTCCTTCCCCTTCATCAAGTGTAAATCAAACAAAAGCTCTTGAATGCCCAACGAGCTGCATATCCTACAGATCCTTCGGATGGGCAGGCAAATAAACTGTAGCCTCTGCCATTGTCATTCTATGACTTTGCTGAGAGGAGATATAGTAAGGTGAGATGGATGGAGAACGGCAGACTGTTCCAACAATATCCAATTATGAAACAGCAACAGCACAATGCTATTAATATTCTAGTCAAGATGATTAGTGGGTTTTATTCTGGCAGGATCTACTGGTGCATCAGTAATTTTAGAATGTTATAAATAAAATACAACTTTGCATAATTATTTTGACAGAAATAATTACGTATGAAATGTGACAAGTGTTCAAATCGCCAAATATGGTGATCTAGAAATCATATATACAGGTTGCTCCACCCACAAGCACATCATTAAAGATCAATTTCCTCGCAGTTTGTCATGATATAATTTTTGAATTAAATAACGACCACGTGACCTATTATAGATAAGGATGCTTTTTGTTTGTTTGAAAACCATACTTTGTATTTAAAAGAGAATAATTTGTTACATTAGCTAAAGATAGAATTATATCAGATAGAATCAGTGATCATGCATGGCAGTTAATGTGGACAGTGCTTACTATTCAGTAAGTTGCTTTATTCAGTAAAAGCACTGGAAATGTAAAGATAGCTTGGCAATTATAAAAATCATGACTGATTAGTCTTTGCCAATTAGTTCCCTCCTAATTGATTTTGTATCTGTAGCTGGTTATTTATTCTGTTCCTGTTCTGCTATTTTCTAGCTCTTGCAGTTGCTTGTTTTCTCTAATTTTCTCTCCTAATTTTCTTTCTACCCTCCTCCGCTTGATGGTGTTGACTCCTAATGCAGTGCACTTCCAATAGTTGGGGTTACCATCTGGTACCTTGCCCTTGTGGCCATTGTTCACCTGTGGACCTCTATAATGAACGTGAGCAGGCTATTTGATGTTAAAATACATCAGAGTCGAGACTGACCCTGTCCTTGCCTGACAGTCTCACAATTTCCTCCAGAAAAGGATACTAGATAGCAGTCAGGAGCAGCAACCCTGACTCCTTTTCCCCTACCCTAGTCCAGGGACACTTGGATTAATTGCAAAGCCTCTGCAACAGTGTCTAAAATGGCTTAATCTGGAACAGTCTCTGTCTTTATCTCAATTTTTAACCAATGGGGCAGGTTTTCCTCCTTGTATCCTGGGCATAAATTGATGGACAGAAAATTAGACACATTTCCTAATGGGTCTGATGCCTTCCCTATTCAATCTTTTTTCTCTCTATCACTTCACCCATGTGATGCTTTACATTCCAACAATAAAGCGGAAAATCTGTCCAAAATGAGTCTGAACCATCAGGGGATGTCTTGTGCTGATTGTTCTACAGCCGTAGATGTATAGGCCCCATGCTTAGACTGTTGCTTAACAATTCTGCTTTTCGAGTGTCATTAAACATTTATCAGTCAGCCTTGAAGTATTTTATTTTATTGTTTGCAGAACAGGATTTTACTGCACAGCCTGATCTCCAGAGAAAGAAAAAGCAGCTTTGGTCATTTTACCCTATGTCAATATGCCATGTACCGGTTTAGTATGGAAAACATGATTGTCAACTTATTGAAGCCTGAAGTCAAATCAACAAACAGCCTTAAAGCTCAGCTAGTGAAGGTCGATGAGATTCAAAAGTCATCTGAGGCTCGATTTCAAAGTTAGGAGTCTCTATTTTGGAATCCTGTGAGGAATGTGCTTTTCCATGGCAGCTGCACAATTGCTCTATGTTGGCACTGGTCTACGACAGGCAAGTACTTAGCACCGCTACCACGTGCAAAGGGTAAATCTTCACTGATTTTCAGTGCTTGCCCTATTAGTGTACAAATAATCACTGAGCAATAATTGGCTTCTCAATTCATAGCCTCCTATTTTACAGCCATATGTCAACTCTGCTGAGTTCACTTCAAGTCCAGTGGTAGTTCTCCAAGTGTGATTTCTTTCTCATAACCTCATCCTTTTAAGTGAACAGAGCAGTGATCAATGTGCTTGTTGAGTTATTGCTGATGAAAACCTTTCTCTTTAAGAGCCTTGATTGACAAATGATCTTCTGTGCAACTGGAAAACAAACTTATCGTATATTATGCAGCCTACAAGCCATTCAAGGAGAATGACGGATTGTTTACTTGATAGTGTTAATAATGGGCTTCAGAATGCACTCACATTAAAGCATTTCTGTTAGAAAGATGAACAGGGGCGATAGGTGTAAAATAGACAATAAAAACAGGCTTGGAATTGTGTGGCATCAATTTGCCAATTCATCCATTCAGTTCAATCATTTTATCCTGAAACCCAGTGCATAGATAATGCAATAATCTTGTAAAGAATTGAGTAAGCCTTTTTGTTTAAGCAATGCCTGTGCTCTTCGCGTGTATTTTACATTTAAATAGTGCCATAAGTGACATCTCAGGATGACCTGCACAGAAGAAATGTGACTATTGCTGCAAAACATCCTAGGGAAATGGTGATGCACAGTTTTCATTAAAAATGTTGCAATGATTTATCTTGCTACTAGCTCTGCTAAGTACAATTTTCCCCATTTGCACAATTTGTGTCAACATGCTTTACATGTTACATTCCAATCAAAAATGGTACTACACTTTTAGAATATAACTTTTGGTATTTTAAAAACTAGTTGCTTGATCTTTTTTTCCCCTCCCCATCTCTCCTAAAGATCCTGGTTCCTGCCTGATGTTTGTTGCTGGCACCTGCATGTCAAAGACCCTCTCTGGTATTGGATACATGTTACTCATAGGTGAATCTCAATCGGGAGGGTCAAAGGCTTCGTGACCATGGGCAGGATGGCAGCTATGACCAATCCTATCCTTGCCTGATGTTCATGCACACCCACTTTCAATCTGTGTTGTTGAATAGCAACCAAAATGTGGTCCATTTTCCCCCTGAAGTATCTATAGATTAGGAAGCAGTGGGGGGCTGATGGAGAAAAGAGACTTGCATTAATATAGCACTTTTCACAACCACTAGATGTCTCAAAGCGCTTTACAACAAATTTTGACTCTGAGGAGAATGTCCTACCAACTGAGCCACAACAGACACTCATTATATTACAATGTTGGGCTGGATTTTTGCCAGATTAGGATGACTTTGGAGCCCTTTTAAAATGGTGAGTGGGTCCTGATTCAAGGATTCCCAACCCCATTCCCAAGATTTTGGATTTTCAGGAGTGCTGTTTCTGGGTGTGTGCTGTTTTGAGTCATGAGCTTGAGCCCGCACCCAGTACTCCTGACCTGGGTGGATCCATTGTGGTCATAGACATGTCCTCATCATCTGCAATTTTCATGGAGGTGGGGCCAGCTTTTCAGAGTCGTGTTTCGCATCACCTCAGAGGCAGCCTGAACCATAGTCTGCATGAGGGAGCTTTTTGAAAGGTAAGTTTGAAATGTTCTCCTTATGTCCCCCATTCCAAGGTGCCCTCAATAGCAAGGTATGACCCTACCCTTCCCCAATAGCCCCTCGTGCCCTCTAAGCCCTCTATGCTTGGCTATGGCACTTCCATGCACCCACTATACACTATATAGAAGCAATGAACCTGATAGTAACCATAGAATATGTTTTTAAAAAAAAGCTTTTTGAAAAAAAGTCATTCAATGTTAGCATTTCTTTTACTACAGGCCAATAAAAGTGTCAATCATCCAGACTGTTTTAATGTATGAATAGCTTAAACTACAAGCACTTGAAACCTCTTTATGTTGTTTAAATAAACATGGTAAACTTGACAACATAGATCATAGAGCCAAAGCTGTCAATAGAATAATGTTTTCCCTGGGACTCAGGTGTCTTAAGTGCATCGATGGGCAGAGGGATCTGGGTGTACAGGTCCACAGGTCACTGAAAGTAGCAGCGCAGGTGGATAAGGTAATCAGGAAGGCATATGGCATGCTTGCCTTCATTGGCAGGGGTATTGAGTATAAAAGCTGGGAAGTCATGCTGCAGCTGTGTAGAACCTTGGTTAGGCCACACTTGGAATATTGCATTCAATTCTGGTCGCCACATTACCAGAAGGATATGGAGGCATTGGAGAGAGTGCAGAGGAGGTTTATCAGGATGCTGCCTGGTCTGGAGGTTATTAGCTACGAGGAGAGGTTGGAGAAACTTGGATTGTTCCCACTAGGGCGACTCGATAGAAGTTTACAAAATTATGAGTGGCATGGATGGAGTAGACAGTCAGAAGCTTTTCCCCAAGGTGGAAGAGTCATTTACTAGGGGACATAGATTTAAGGTGAGAGGAGGAAACTATAGAGGAGTTGTGCGGGGCAAGTTTTTTACGCAGAGGGTAATGAGTGTCTGGAATTCCCTGCCAGAGGAGGTGGTGGAAGCAGGTACGATAGTGGTGTTTAAGAGGTGGCTTGACAAATACATGAATAGGATGGGAATAGAGGGATGCGGACCCTGGAAGTGCAAAATGTTTTAGTTGACGGGCAATATGATTGGCGCAGGTTGGAGGACCGAAGGGCCTGTTCCTGTACTGTACTTTTCTTTGTTCTTTGTTCTTTGTTTTGACAGGTTAATGGATGTTGGGTTCTCAGCAAAGCCACGTTATGTATGCTTGCCTGAGACCCTAGACATCCATTAGAGTACTAAAACATCTGAGTCCCATATAATTGTACTAAGACTTCTTTATTCTTGTACTCCAATTCCCTTGCAACAAAGACCAACACGACATTTGCTTTCTTAATTGTCTGCTGTACCTGTGTCCTAACTTTTTATGTTCCTTGTTCAGAGACATTTGGGTGTACTCATACATCTGTTCTGCTTTCCTAACCTTGCAACCAAAGTAAGTAATGATGGGAGGAATTTTAATTTTGGGGCCTGACAGGACCAGCAGCATGGAATGGGGGTGATTGCCTAGAGTTTGGGGTTTCCTTGCTCACTGGAGATTTGGCTCCAAAATATGCACATAATGTCACTGATGTGTTTCTCCCCCAAAAGTCAGCCTGGTTGACAGGTTGGGCTTCTAGCCTGGTAGAAAAGGCTGGAGAAGAGACTGCAGGGCTAGTGTTACAACTGGTCCTGGACGAGGTCCCCAATTTGTTAAATTCCCAGATGAGACCCCCAATTTGTTATGACTGGGGCATGACCCCAATCTTGATATAATCCCGAGTGAGGAGGAATGAACTGGCTCCCCTCTTTGTTTAACACCCACAGTTGGTTGCAGCAAGGTTAGTTTAAAAATCCTTTCCCAATGGTTACCTTTTCTCTGTGCAAGTGTCTATATATTTTTGAGAAGAGATAATTTAACCAGGCATTCTTGAGTCAAAGGAAGAGTGAGTTTATTAGTTACTGAAATCTGAGGAAAGATAATAGTGATGCAGCACACACAGACCAGAAATGAGAAGTTAACGGTCCAAATAAAAGTTTAAAAATTTATGAATCAGTCCTTGGCTTGTCAGTGAGGTGTTGATGGTGGTACATTGCAGCTGTTAAGTTGGGTAATTTCAGTGGGGCTGATTACAGATACGCATTCTGTTGGAGACATTAGTTGGCTTGTCCCTGGGGAGGAATCTTGGTTCTCTCTGCCAGGTGATTGAAGGGGCTGCCTTCTTTCCTTTTACTTGTGGTCTCGCTAGAACACACTTGCTTCCCACCACCACCAACATGCCACCGCCACCCCCACACGCACCCCCCCTCCCCCCCGACACCCCACCACCCTCGATCCCATCAAAAGACAGAGAGAGAGATTGCCTGCTTGTTATTGCAGGGGTTACTGACTGGTGTTCCTTCTTGTTTCTGTCACTCGTAAACACTGGTCTGCAGATTGGTGTTTAACCCATTTTTCTTGTGTATCCCTGGAGGGGAAATAGTCATGTTTTGTGCCTAGAGTCTGTTTTTCTTTCATCTCTGACCATGTTATACATTCTGAGATATAAATCAACAAGAGATGGTTTTTTGGATGATTGCTGAGATGTGGGAATCAGTCTCCATTGTCTCCGCAAACACAGGACATTAAAAGCCCAGTCTTTTGTATTTTCCATATCTCCCTTTCACATGTATCTATTTGAAGTAGGCCATGATACCTCTCCAGGTGTGACATTCCATGTTCTCTTGGGACCAGCCTGTCAAGTATAATCCACATAAGAATTTTCCAGAAAGTGGTCACTTTATATTATCAGCCATCCTTTGACCAATCTTTACTTGTATTTCTTATAAAAACCCAGGTCTTCCTTAAAATTTCAATACATCTATAGGAGTTGGTAACTGCAGTCTGCTGTCATGACACCTGGTATGTCAGAGACTTGACCTGGAGTTTTATTAGGGTGAGTGTTCTGGTCACAGAGGGAGCTAGGGGACCGGGAATGGTGGTTGAGTGCAGGGATCAGCAGCTTTGGGCACGGGGAGATAGACGGAGATTCATGGGGAGATAATAGGTTTGGGGTGGGTGGGTGTCTGACCAAAAGGCTTTGGTGAGGGCAGATATATTGGACCCAACAGGTAAGTGGAATGGTACTTAACTCCTGGACATCAGCCCTCATCTGCATTTAGCTAGTTAGTTTCCCAGGCCTGGGAAACTTCGCTGGCCAGATCATAGGTAAATGAGGCAAGCAACCATTATATAATATTTAAATTGCCAACCCACTGCCTGGGAGTGGGTTGGTGTTCATCCCTTGTTCTGCCTCTGTTTAAAAAAAAATCAGAAGTGGGTGAGTTAGGGTCAGGTTTAAGATTCTTGATCATCTAATCTCCCAACCAACCTCAAACTGCACTTTTTTTTTGAGCTGTATTTCCTTCATTCATTTCTTATCTATCATGTCCAACTAACTCATGATTTTAAAGACCTCTTAAGTCACTCTAAATCTTCTCTTTTCTTTAAAAACAACCCTCCAACCAATGCCCAAGATTCTTGATAATTTAATCTCCCATCCAACCCAACTTGCACTTTCTCTTTTGTTTTGAGCAATACTCAAGTTCTGTACTACCAAATGACTGTTTGCGTTTCTATAAAGCTGTCCTTCCAGGCAGAGATAGAAAGTCTACAGGGGCAATGGCAATATAGAAGGTGTTTTTCCAAGCTCATCACAGGGGAGAATGGTCTATTCAGAGGTGATAAAGAAACCAATCACCTAGGCTATAAAGCAATAGCCTCAGTCTGTCCCAACATGAGCTAATCTATTATCTTCTGCGAAATACCCAACTTGCTATGGGGAGAGAGATTACGAGGCCAGAATGACCACTTTGAAATGTCTTTTCTCACAACCCCAAGCTGCTAAAAAGAACAGTCTACAAGAAATTCGCCAATGGAACGGTAACATCATCTCTCTCTCCTTCTCTCAAGTTCGAGACCCTATCTCTGTTACAGATTGATATCCATCTCAGAGATAGAGAATTTCCATTGAAAAGAAGATCAGTTGCAATTTCATCAACTTTTGGGAAAGACAAATTATATTTAAAGAAAGAGACACTCTCCAGAAATTGTAGTTTACATCAGCCTCAGCTCCACTGGAATTTCAAGACCACTGTGAAAAAAACCCTGCTTCAGCCATCGACATCAGCAAAGGACTCATATATAATGAACTCTATTTTTTACCTTTCATCAGTGAATTTTAATTTGGCCAAGAAGTAACTTACTACTGTAGAACTTTTAATTGTGCATGCTTGAGTGTGTGAGTGTTGCGAAGGTGAGGATGTATGTTACCTTTTTAAATATCTTTACACCTTTATTTGGATGGGTTTTTTTTTAGTTTTTATTGAGCAAAAAATAACTCCTTTGTGGTTAAATTCAACAAAGCCTGTTGGACTGAGTTTTTTGTAATTAGCACATAAATGCTTAAGCACAGACAGTAAATTAATACCTTCATCCTTGTAAATTTAAAAAATAATGTATCAGTTGAGGAGTGGGAAAGAAAGGCAGAATCCTGACGTGTCCTCCCTGGTCATAACATGCTTTAAAAGGGAGACCTCTTAGGCTGTGTCCCCTAGTTGTGGTCTCCCCCATCAGATGAAACATTATCCTGGTATCCACTCCATCAACTCCCGTCAGGGAGTTATATGTTTCAATAAGATCACCTCTCATTTTTCTAAATTCCAATGCATATAAGCCTACTTTTCTTCATAATATTTATTCCTTCCACGGAATGAGTTGAGTGAACCTTCTCTGAAATGCTTCTAATGCAATTTTATCTTTTATCAAAGAAGGAGGCCAAAATTGTACCAGTACTCCAGAAGGGATCTCACCAATGCCCCGTACAGCTGCAGTAACACTTCTCTATTTTTATATTCCGTTCCCCTTGTAATAAATGCCAACATCCCATTTGCCTTTCAATCACTTTCTGTACTTGCATACCAACCTTTTTTGATTCATGAACCAGGACACCCTGATCCCTCTGACCACTGAATTCTGCAATCTCCCTCCATTTAAATAGTGTACTGCTTTTCTATCCTTCCTGCCAAAATGAACAAGTTCACATTTTCCAAATTATACTCCATCTACCAAATTTTTGGCCACACGTAATCCGTCCTATATCCCTTTGCAGACTCTCTACCTCCTCTTGACAACTTTCCTGCCTATCTCGGTTTCATTTGCAAATTTAGCTACCATTCATTTAGTCCCTTCATCCAAGTCATTGATGTAGATTGTAAATAGTTGAGGCTCCAGCACTGACCCATGTAACACTCACTCACCAGAGTTTGCCTACCTGAAATTAACACATTTATTCCTACTCTCTGCCTCCTGTTAATTAAATAATTCTTTATGTTACCCCGTACACTATGTGTTCTTATCTTGTGTCGTAACCTTTGATGTGCCGTATCTGACTAGGGTCCTATACAAGTTTAGCATGATTTCACTATGTTCAAATTCCAAACCCAGAAATGAAACCCAGTACATTGTTAGCATTTTAATCCAATGCTGTTTTTATTGATTTGTTTACTTGTTTCCCTCAATCCCACTAAACTCTATTCAGCTTCTTATTTTCAAAGGTGTAGGTGATGTTTTTATTTTCCTACTAGGGTGCATCACCTCACATTTATCCACGTTAAAAGTTCATTTGTCATTTAACTGCCCTGTCTGCAAGTTTTCTATTATAATCTTTGATAATGTTGCATTGTTCTTGATGTTAGATATGCCCCCAAGATAGATATTATTTGCTCCTACTTTCCTCCAATTTGCATAATTACTCTTCAACTCAACTCTCTGCTTTTTTATTTTCTTTGGCCAATTTGCTATTCAGTTGTGATGAAGAGTCATCATGTCCTGAAATGTTAAGTCTGGTTGCCTCCCCAGATGCTGTCTGACTTGCTGAGTATTTCCAGCATTTTCTGCTTTCATTCAAGTTTTTTTTTAACCAGTCATGGGATGTGGGTGTTGTTGGCTAGGGCAGCATTTATTGCCCATCCCTAATTTCCCTTGAGAAGGTAGTAGTGAAGTGCCTTCTTGAACTGCAGCAGTCCACGGGCAGAATATTGCCATCGGCATGCGGGTGTGGGCCCGACACGTTGACATGTAAAATGACGTGAGATGACGTTGAGGCGTGTGTCCCGACGTCATTGTGCATCATTCAGATATTGCATTCAGCAGGCACACACCAGAAGCAGTTGCGCGCCCGCCGAACTGTCAATGGCCTATTAAGGCCATTAAGAAAGCAATTCACCCTATTAACAATGCTGTCCATCCAAACTTAAGGTTGGCTGAGCAGGCAAAAAGCCCAAGTGGCCTTCATGTTTTCCAGGAAACCTCATCCACAGGCAGGATGAGGTTTCCTGAAGGTTTTATAAAATTAATAAATAAATTTTTGTCAACTTCACAAACATGTCCTAGCTCATGTGACACTGTCACTTGGGGGGGCATGTTTAAATAATTTTTTACTTTATTTTTAAAAAGCTTTTATTATCCACTTAATCTCCCTGAGGTAGCTCTGTGATTGCTGTGCTCTTTCGCGCGCATGTGCAAAAGAGCACAGGCCCCTCTCCCAGCCCATACAGGTAGCGCTGAGTACTACCGACTGCGTGTTATGCTGGATGGGCCTTAATTAGCCGGCCTGCGTAAAGTGGCAGCGTGCAGCCGATTGTGGGCGGCAATCGGCTCTGCACCCGCCTCCACCCCCACCCGCTCCTGCCCAGCCCACCTGCCATAGGTAAGATTCTACCCTATATATCCCTTTGTTCCATATGGCCTAAACTTTATCATTAGGCTACTGTGTGGTACCTTATCAAAAGCCTTTTGAAAATCCAGTAAATGATATCAACTGCATTACCCTCTACTCTTCAGGTTAATTTGGCATGACATCACCTTTTGGACTCCATATTGACTTTTATTATTATTTTCTCTCTCTAGATGCTGTAATATTTTTAATATAATTCCACTATCTTTCATATCACTGAAGTCTATAGATCCTGGGTACATTTTTTATCCCTTGTTTCATTCTAGCTGTCCTTCCTACAATCTTTTTCCTTCTCTTCACAGGTTTATTAGTAAATACGTGCTTCTGTTTTGCTCTCTTTCCTAGCTTCCTTGAGTACGTGGGGATATCTATGTCCAGACCTGGGACTTTATGTTCTTTTTAGTTTTGCTAGTTTGTCCATTATTTTTTTCTCTCCATCCCAATATTAATCTTTTTAAGCTCAACCTCCAGTGAAGTTTTTATTTTATGTTCTTCTGCTAAAAACTGAGGCAAAGTAGTTCAATATTTCTGATATTACCTCTTGAGTTTACTTTGATCATTATTTTTGGCCCTATTACTACTTTAATTTTCATTTTATTTTAAATTTATCTATAGCACATCTCATTTCTTTTTATGTTTAATCATTTGATTTGGCAATTTCTCTTTGCCTTCCTTTTTTGAAAGAAAACCTTTCTGTATTCCTTTTTGTCCGTTCTGTTAATTTCCAAGTACTTGTGTATCTTTTTCTTTAGATTTAAGTTCTACTTTATTTTTTTTTCCATTTATGCTGCTCCATAATTAGCTTTCTTGTTTTGTCTTTCAGTGGAATATATTTCTCTTGAACTCTATTGCTTACACCATTAATGACTTTCCACCATTTTTCTGTTTATCTTAAAGGGTTTTCTCCCAGTTTACCTCCTCTAATTCCATTCTTCTTTCCTCATAAGTTGCTTTTTTCCAATCTATTAATTTTAACCTTTGTCCTACTTATGTTGCTCTCAATCTGCATCTTCAGTCTCACCATTTTGTGATCACTACTTTTGAGATGTTCTTGTCTTAATTCGCCTAGCTGTTTTGGTTCATTACCCTTTCCAAGGTCCAGATTCTTGTTGAGCTTCTGCGTGAGAAAGGAGTCCTGTATACATTATTCTTTTTTTTTAGAACAGGCATTCTCTCTTCTCCTTTTGCTGCTACTTCCTGTCAATTTATTTGGGGCTAGTTGAAATCTCCTGGGCTTATTGTTCTATGCATATTATTCACTTTGTAGATTTGTCTACATATTTTTCCCTTCAATTCTCTTCCACTATTTGTTGGTCCATAATATTCCCCTATTGAGATGATGGACATCTTTTCCTCTTTTAGATAATTCATGGAGATTCTGTATCTACCTTATTGCTGGTTGCACACTTTTTCTATTATTGTTAATTTTACAGCTACTTCCCCTACTTCCTTCCCTACTTTTCCTTTGACTTACACTTACCTGCTCTATTAACTCATTGCTAATTCAAAGTTTAACACTAACCACCATTGTTAATAAACACAAGGCCTATCCAGGTATATGCTTAGATAATTTCTTTGTGCACAGCTGCTCCTCTACCATGATGATATAATTACACTAGCGGAAATAAAAGTGATATTAAGAGCATGGCATGAGAATAAAGAAATAAGAACTGGATTGGCATTTGGCCCTTAGCACCTGCTATGCCATTCATCAAGGTCATAGTTGATCTTCTACCTCAGCTCCACTTTCCCATTCGGTGCCATACTCCTTAATTTCTTTCATAGCCAAAAACCTATTGACCTGTGTCATGAATGTACTTGATGACAGAGCATCTACAGCTTTCTGGGGTAGAAAATTCCAAAGATCCACATATCTTTCAGTATAGAAATATCTCTTCTGCTCAGTCCTAAATGGCTGATTGCTTATTCTGAGACTATGAACCCTGCACCCATGTTTTAGATTTTCCAGCCATGGGAAACATTTTCTCAGCATCTACACTGTCAAACCCCTTTTTAAAAAAAAAATAAATCTGATGTGCTTCAATTAGATAATCTCTCAATTTTGGGGATACTCAGTTGCTCCTCATAGGGAATTCCCCTCAGTCTAGGGAACATTTGTTGCACTCCCTCTAGGACAAGTATGACCTTCCTGAGTAAGGAGTTCAAAGCTGCACACACTATTCCAGGTGTGGCCTCACCAATACCGTGTATAATTGTGCTAGGACATCTTTACTCTTATATTCCAATCCCTTTGTAACAAAAGCTAGTGTACCATTTGCCTTCCCAATTGATTGCTGATTAATACCTGCATGTTAACTTTGTGATTTATGCACAAGGACATTTAGATCTGTCTGAATAACCTTTCCTGCTCTCTCATCAATCAAAAAAATATTCTGCTTTTTTATTCTTCCTGGCAAAGTCGATAACTTCACACTTCACCCCATTGTATTCCACGTGTCATGTTCTTGCCCACTCACCCAACATGTCTATATTTCTTTTCAGCCTATTTGCATCCTTCTCAGTGTTTACTTTGTGCCATCATCAAACCTAGATACTTTACAATCAGTCCCTCATCTAAATCGTTAATATAGAATGATAAATAGCTAAGGTCCAAGTAATGATGCTTGCTGCACCCTGTTGGTTACAGCCTGACAACCTGAAAATGTTCTCTTTCTACCTACTGTTTTCTGTCCATTAACCAATCCTCAATCCCACAAGTCCTAATATTATATGTAATAGCATCCAGTGTGGTACTTTTATTGAATACCTTTTTGAAAGTCCAAATACTTTATATCCACTGGCTCTCCCCTTTATTCATTTTACTAGTTACCTCCTCAAAAACTCTAACAGGTTTGACAAACACTATTTTCATGTCATAAATCCATGTTGACTCTGTTTAAGTGTAATATGATTTTCAAAGTGCCCTGTTACCACATCCCTAATAATAGATTGTAGCATTTTGCCTAATACTGAGGTTAGGCTAACTGGTCTATGGTTCCATGCTTTGTTTCTTTTCCCCTTTCTTAAACTACAGTCTAATGTTTGGAAACTGTTCTAGAATGGAAAGAATTATTTAATGTAATTGGCACCAAATGCCCATTACCACCCTATATAGCAAATTACTCCATTTAGCAGATCCTCCCAGCTCTCTACAAATACACAGCTCTGCCTAGGGCTAAGATTACTGGGGAGATGGTGGTGCAGTGGTAATGTCACTGAACAAGGTACCCTAAGGCCCAGACTAATGCTCTGGTGACACTTGTTCAAATCCTGCCATGACAAATGGTGGAATTTAAATTCAAACAATAAAATCTGGCCATAAGCAATTATTGATTGTAATTTTAAAAAAAAATCTGGTTTACTGATGTTCTTTAGGGAAGGAAATCTGCTGTCCTTACCTGGTTTGGCTTACATGTGATTTCAGACCCACAGCAATGTGGTTGACTCTTAACTGCCCTTTGAATTGGTCTAGCAAACCCCACTTAGTTCAAGGGTAATTAGGGATGGGCAATAAATGCAGGCCTTGCCAGCAACGCCCACATCCCATTAAGAAATCAAAAAACTTTGATGGTGCATTGTAGCAGAGCTCTTAAATCACCTCATCTGCCCTGTGTTTTATCTGATCCAGTAGTGTATTCACTGAGTACAAATGAGAAGTGTTCCATTCTTCATCACTGTCACCCTTCAACTGATGAGTGAAAATAAGATGATCAGAGGTTGCTTTAAATTAGGGTTCTTGAAGTTTCAGCTTCCCAATTCGAAAGAAACCCTTCTGCAGTTTAATTGGAGAGTATTTCCAATCAATTTTAAATGTGATTTTTAAGATTGCACTAATGTACAAAATGTTTTGGCCTTTTCAGTTGGTTTCAATCTCTTTAGCACCATTATATTGGTTGTTCAAGACATTATTGAATATATTTTAAACATTATTGCTGAAGGTCAGCCTTTACATGAGTTTCATCTCTTGTGGTCCTGATCCTCCAGCATACTTGAATAAGTGCACCAACCAGTAGATATTACATAAATGTCAAAGGCTGTGTGAAGCTGAAGTCACAATGACAAATGCCAGATTAAAATACGCCACTAGAATGAAGATTAATTCACACAGAAAAATGAGTAAATCTGTCCAATTTGATAGTGAATTGATCCTTTCCATTCTGCCTTTAAAAAGCCTGGTTCCCCTCCACATGTGTAGAAGTTCAATACATTCTGCTGCTAGCACTGCAGCCATAGCACTGAATCAATGGCACAAAAATTGCTGTCAAAATGATAGTGAGGCAAATAATACTTGGTGTTATTTATGCACAAATGTTGCAGCAACTTAAGATGGGAGCAAATGCATGATTTAAAATCAGAAATTGAAAATTTTCTTTTGCAGTTCTCACTCTGCTATATGTTTAGCAAAAATTGCACCATACTGTCTGGCTCCCCATTTGAATACATTGAGTGGGTGTGAAATTCCTGTCCTTGAACATAGGCACAAAGTAAACTCCCTAGAAAATAATCATTTCAAGCATAAGTGGCCTTTTTAACAGTGTGATTCATGTTAAATACTGTTAGTCAACATCACAGGCCATAAAAAGAACTATTGCAGGTGTAGATTCTCATTCCTTCAGATTTTAATTGTTGTTGGAGATCGTTTTCCTAAACTATGTAATTTAAAAGAAAAATCCTTCCCACACTCAATTTAATATTTCTCTTTTATTTTGTCTTTCTAACTGACATTTTCTTGTTAAAGCCTTGCACTGTTCATTTCACAACACTTCAATCTGATTAGTTAAGAAGACATGCAGTTGCTAGCCCTGATCACTCAGACCTCAGATGCCTTCAAGAAGGCATTGTAACATTGCTTTCTGGCACTTGCAGCAACTTGAGTGCAAAATATCATAGAGATTAAACAGGAAAGGACAAGTTTCTCTAATGGAAACCATTTGTTGAGGGTGTGGGGGTGGGGGTGGGGTGGTGGGGGTTAGAGGAATTTTGGGGCTGTTCTTTGCTCAACTTTTAATCTGTGAGATATGAAGATGGCAGACATTGACATTGGGAAACAGTCGCTGACTGCCCTGACTTCTGGAGGCTAACTGTTTGGAGGGGCATTGGAAGAGGCGAGCAGAAACAAAAGCTCAGCTGGCCAAGAGGCGTGGGCGGAGAAAACAGAGGATAGCGAATTGTGCACCTTCTCGGCCCACTGACTTCCTTTGCAGCAAATGCGGCACGGACTGCCATAATGAGGTTCCTGAACCATGGCAGGTGATGTTTAACATAGAATTGACCACCAAGGTGCAAACGACCATCTTACCTCAGTGAGGTGAAGATCTGCCAAACTTTTAATCTTTATGATCACATATTTGCCACGAGAAAAGGCGGCTGTTCCCATTTGGTCACATGGGCGTCAGCCTGAGGGTGAACAAGGTAAAAGAGACAAACAGCAATCCTATTGGAGAGAAGAGCATAATCTTTCTCAGTTCTGATAAAAAGTCACAGACCTAAAACTTTAACTCTGTTTCTTCCTCCACCAATGCTGCCAGATATGCTGAGCGTTTTCAGCATTTTCTCTTTTTATTTTGGATTTCCAGCATCTGCAGTATTTTGCTATTATGTCAGCCTGGGATATTGGTTGCCTGAGTAATTGTAAAGGAAGAACCTCTTTTTCTTCTGTGGTGCCCCTGTTCCAGCTGATTTGTACAGTATCATTGGCACCCAGGCTTTCATTATCTTAAAATTAGTGCAACAGTTTATTTTGTATTCCAGTGACCTGACCATTAGATTTCTCATTTGGTTCCATTTATAAGTTTGATCATATTTTTGGTGGGCTGTTTAGAGGGAGAAAAGTGAAATCACACGAATTTGGGATGTACTTAATTTTGGTTTTGCTTTTTTTTCCCCTACTGTAGATTTTCTGAAAGCAGATGAATGTTTGGCGGCTAAGTTGCCTCTGCTGCCAATCACAATGATGTGTAAAATATGCAGACTGAGGTGATTATTGGTGAGTGTGGAGCAAAACCAATGTCTCCCAAGTGCATAGCTGACTTACAGTTTGAATGAGGCCTGAAAGAGCTACAGCAGATATCACTTCTCCTAGGCATGCAAAGTGACAAAAAAGAATTAATGTGTGTTGATAAGCAGCTTGTTACATGTGTGAGAAACATGTTAGGTGCATTGGCAAAGAAAACTAGGGAGGATCAGTGCACTTCCCACTCCATCAAATGTGGCCACGGAAATACTGATGTTTTGGTTGATCCCATATACACACCTGGCTTTCTGTGTCATATTTCCTGTGTAGAATGATGCAGTTCACAAGCAAATGAAGCTGACAGTATTTCACTTTATTTATATTGGCATCAGAAACAAACTCCTTTGCTGTAAAATTAGATGCAGACTCATCAGGTGCTCTGGGAAATGCTGTAACTCAGTAAACAGCAAATCTCAGCCTGGTGTGCAAATATTGAGCCTTTCAGCTTGCTTTTGAACTAAATTTAATTTAGATTTTGTTTGAGTGTTTTAAAGCTTCAATGACTTGTGGCTTTCTGTCTGATATTTAGTGTTTAACTTGATGATGAGACTTTTCATTTTTAAAAAAATTATTCCCTACCTGAAATAACCCCTACATAACTACCTCCGTTAGGGAGGTAGTTATGTTCACACAGCGAAGGTCAATTTCAGATGTAAAATATTTGTGCACTTGGCTGCCCGATCTCTGCTCCTTTCCCTATGTTTCTGCTAGTCATAGTGGCAGATCAAGGGGCCAAGGGAACAAGATCAGAAGTATACAAACTGTATACTCCTGAACGTTGCCTTGGCTGTGGCAACTTTTAGTACTACTTTTAATAGTTGATACTAGGAAGAAACGTTTAAAACAGGCTGGCTTTAGTAACCTCTGCAGCAGTGAAAGCATGTTCTTGTCACCACTGTTTGAGCTTTGCAGCTTTAAGAACCACAGTAACCAAACTAATCTGCTCACATATCAGAAGCTGGTCAACTCAGAGGGTGCCTGTCCACTGGAAATGAGAGTTCAGCTGCTAGCAGCGATCTTCAGGTAGGGAATAATTTTTAAAAAATGAAAGTCTCTTCTTCAAGCTATGCACTAAATACTAGAAAGCAGTCGACAATTGTACATTTGAAAGCACATTAGAGGTGGCTTTGCAGTGGAAATTCACTTCACATTTCATGTGCACTCAGTGCTCTATTGAGATTTCCCCAAGCACCCTCTTCTGTTTTTGCTTTGCAAAGCTTTCACTTTTTGAATACTTAAAGTTAAATAAAGCTTGTTTGCTTATTCACCTTGAGTTGGTACCATCCGTATAATTCCTTGATTATTGCCTTCTGTTCCTGTACTTTGTTCTTCTTATCCAGCAATATGTTCATTTTTCCAGCTTTCTAAAATGGCCTACATAGTCCAACGCACATTCCTATTTTCCCTCGCTGGTGCATTACCATTTGTATTGTAGTAATTTAATTTAAGCAGGATTGACTGCAACCAATATGGTCAATATGTTGAATTTGCATATAATTCACTAATTATACAGCAAAGACTTAAGACTGACAAGTAGCGAGTACCAATCCAGGTCAGACAAGATGGCAGGCATGCGCGAACAGCTCTTTTCCTCTTTTCCCTCTCCTCGTCTTGGTGCGTTGCATCTTCACAACTTCTCAAGCTACCCAAGGGTGTTAGACCAAAGTCAGCACACATCCAACCTTAGATGGTTCTCTCCCACACCTACTACAAGTGGAGCCCTTCCAAACCTTATCTGGTATACCCTTTTCAGGGGTGATCCTTAGTCTTATATTGACAGTACTGATTTGCTAGCATCTGTTGGTATGTTGAGCTTTTTGCTTAACCCATGGAGAAAAGCCCACCCTTATGTTATCTTCCACATTCCATGGGCTTCTATAGTTTTTGCATGACAGTCATAACTTGCATTATCTTTGCGATTGCTTGTATTCTACTTCCACACACTACCGTTTGCATTTCAGGAAGCATCCTAATTAATCAGGGTTAAATGAAAGGCCTAACATGGTTTTGTAGTATGGTTTTCTATTCATGCATTTGCCCAACCACGGCCTCTTTTTAGGGCTCACCGTTAGAACCCAAGCATAATCATTTCAAGCTCATTTCTAGAGAAATGAAATTTCCAGCAGTAACCTATTCCTCCACCTATTCCAAACTGATTTTAATTATAAGGTATATTGTTAATTTCTAACTATCATAATATGAGGCAGGATTTTCGGGTTGTTGGGCGGGCGCGGCAGTCAGGCCGGGGGGGTGGGTGGCAGGGGAACAGTCCGTCACCCGCAATCAGCCCCCGACTACAATTTCACGCTGGCTGGCCAATTAACAGCCAGTCAGCGTGAAAGGCGTGCTGAGAAGTTCAGCATTGCCGGGGTGGGGGAGGGAGGAGGACGAGCGCAGAAGTCTGTGCATGCATGGGGGTGTGTGCACCGAAAACTCCCTGAAAGCAGGGAGCTGCTCAGGGAGCTGAACAATATTAAAATAAAAAATAAAATGGGCAAAACATGTCCCCACATAGGACTCACTGACATGAACATAAACATTATAAGAATTACGTTAAAAAAAAAAATTCTGTTTTTAAAAAAAATAATATTGGAGACTTCATCCCGCCCGTGGTTGAGAATTCCTAAAAGATCCAAAGGCTGCCTGGCCGATTCGCCTGCCCGCCAATTGTAAGGTTGGACGGAAGGGGAAAAATAGGTTTAAACCCCCGCGCGTGCCCACCGACCGAAGTATCGCGCACTATTTTACACCCGATCGGGTCGGGCGCGCACCTGCCTATGGGATGTAAAATCCTGCCCATGAAGTCAGCTGGCCACCCACTGTTGTAAACAGGGCTGGGCTCTTGGCTTCTCCTACATATCAATGCTTATAATAGCAGGCATGCTACCTGGTTAAAAAAAAGATTTCTGTCTCACTGAATCATCTACCCTGAGGGGAAATTCCTGAAATCACAAGTAGGGAATTATTCCTACTGGGAAGTTACTAATTAGACATGCCATTTCCTCCTCCACCACCCCCAAATCAACTGTGAGCACACTGCCTCCTTCTTCATACACTCTGGCTGCTCCTGCTTTGTGAAATTGTCAATATTATATGTCGAATTACAAATTGTGTCTGATTTACTGGGACATTTATGCATCCCATATATGTTAGCCCTCTGCCACGCCTCTATATTTGCATTACTCTTACCCAGCCTATCAATACTGTATTATCATTTGTAGCCTCAGGCCCATGCTATCTTTTTTTTATTCTGATAACCTTCCATCAGTATAAAATACATCACATGCCTATAGCTCAAATGATGGCACGTTCTGCCACATCAGCCCAAATGTCACCAATGGCTATGCCATCTCCTACTGTAGTGATTGAGGGTATAACTGTTCCTACTGCCTATCAGGGGTCACATGAATGTTCTGATGAATGAGCCCGAAGCTTGGGTGACCTGGGGGAGGCGGGGGCGTGCTGGAGTTTTCTCGTCAAGGACCTGGTTCAAGCATGTAGCTTCTAAAAGAGCTCCTTGTAACAAAGTTATTTGTTTCAAGTAAGAAACCTGTCTGGTACATCAAGTTCATTACACCTACACTTATAAGAACTTGTCAAGTTCTTTCTTGGCTATGTCAAAGGATGGTACATACACCATATGGGGAGCATGCTCATCACCTATCCCCAGCTCTTTATCAATTCAGGATAAATAGTATTAGAAAAAACTGAGTAGATCATGTGTACCAAATTCAGATTCTGAATCCCATGTGTTTCCCTGGTATCTATGTAGTCTCCTCACTGTTCTTTTGTTGGTTTTTAGTACACATTAAGATTAGATTGCTAGGTGATTGAGTAGGATCAGGCCCAATGATCTGCACATACAATGTCAATTTATGCAGGCGTACCTTGGTTTCTTAGCCTCTCAAATGCATTCTTGAGGAAAATGAGGACCTTGTTTTTCATATTATATCATCTACTAACAAAAATGTTTGACTCAACTTGTAGCTTGTTCCATTGTTGCTTCCTGTTAGATCATAATATGATAGAATCTGTGCTTTCAAAGCTTGTATATTTTTGGGACAGACCCTAATTGAAAAGAGAAGCTAAGGAAAGAAGCTGACCCTCTCAGTTTCCAAGGAAACTAAGACTGAAACTGAGATTGGAAACCAAACTTCTGGGGAGACTGAAACTGGCTAAAACCACCTGAATGGACACAGAGTCATCAGAGCTCAGGCGATAATCCCAGTGATGCAGTACAGGCAGGCTGAAGAAGATGGAGGCTAGAATAGAGGCCAGAGGCTGAGATTAGGCAATGTACGGTTGCTGTGGCTGTTTCTGTTACTTGAAGATAACATTGGTGGATCTTTGCCATTCAGATGTCATAAGTAGAGTTGAAGAGGTTTGGCAGATGTTCTGGGTGAAGACCATTCCCCTGGAACTGGGGTTGGTTTCGTGCTGCTGCTGGATTGGGATCAGGCTAAATCCCAGAAGAAGAGCTGAAATTTTTCGTGAGGAAAGTTTCTGTGACTAAGATTGATGACACATGTGCAGAGTTGACTTACAAGCCAGTTTTTAAGATCTGCCTTAGTTGTATCTGCCATTTAATATGAAATTTATAGTTTATAATCAAACACAATTTGCCTGTTAATTCATGTTTAACTTATGTTGATTCTGAGTTTGAGTATGCGGGTTAGCTAAGATTGTGATAAGTGTTTGCTTTGATTGACTCTTTTTAGTTAAAAAAACCTTTTGTATCTAGTGGTTTCATTTTTTCAGTAATTGACTGGGATTTCAGATTCAGATATTTTTTAAAGTGAATGGTCTCAACCGAGATCATAGGGAGAAATTTTTCCCCATCTGGGCCGGGGGTGGGGGTTGAGCAGGAGTGAGTCTGTCCCAAAAATATACAACTGGAAACCTGAATGACGCGCGGTGACATCAGAACACATGCCCGACATAACCGTGCATCATTTTACGCCTCAGCGAGCCAGCCCCGTCCCCACTTGCCAAGCCGAAGATTCTGCCCCATGACAATAATGTTCCCTTTTTATGTTGTAGGTAGTTGAACACTTACACGCCTTTTAAGGCTTCAGCCTCGATTCTTTTAGCACACTCATCTTTTGGGAATGCAACAGGTTTGAGTGCACAATCCAGGCTAACACTTCAGTGCAGTACATCTACCCTTTCAGGTGGACATGATATCCCAAGGCACTATTTGAAAAAAGAACAGAGTTCTCCCTGGCATCCTGTCCAATATCGATCCCTCAACCAACATTATTAAAACAGGTCATCAGGTCATTATCGTGTTACTTTTGTGTAGCCTTTCAGATTTCAAATTGGCTGCCACGCTTCCTACAGCACATGATCTTTGTGATTCCTTCCTCCTACCATCAGTCGCCCACACATTTCGTATCACAGCTAAGCTTCTCCACACCAAATCCCAGTACTACTTTTGGAGCTGGCAAGACACTCTCACAAGGGTAGAATAACAAGTGTCTGCTAATTGTCACTCAATCAACAGCAAAATACTGCGGATGCTGCAAACCTGAAATAAAAACAGAAAATGCTGGAAATACTCAACAGGCCTGGCAGCCTCTGTGGTGAGGGAAAGGGTTGATGGTTCAGGTCAGGGAATTTTCTTCAGGATTGTCACCCAGTGTTTGGGTTGGGAATCCAATAGCTACCTGATCGCAGGGTGTTTACTCCCAAATCCCCAATTTCATCTTGTTATCAAATACGTTGCAGTGAACATTGCAGAGAACTGTTCTCAAAAAGATGAACTCAAAATTACATTGAGAAGGTTTTGAGTTATTAATAAGTTTAATTCTAATCAAAATGGCAATAATTTGTACTACTGTCTTTTTTGTGAACTCACCCAGTAGTGAAGATTTTGTATTACAATTCTTGCTGACGGAATCCTTAAACAGTTTTAAAGACCTTTATGGCAATGTATGAGGAAGACACATTAAATGGACAGTCAATCATGGGCAGGGCATGCACAAATTTCTGATATTTTTGGCTGGTGCGTGAGACATTCTTCCTGCTATACACACTTATAAAACTGCCCCCTGTTTTTTCGAATGGCTGGTTTGGAGGAACCTTTCCCAACAGCTGAACAGGAGATGATGCCACATTAAAAGTAATGCAGCTGGAGTAGAGAACACTGTTCTCAATTGGGATTGTCACAAACAGAAAAATAATTGACACAAATAGAAATAGCCATATAAATACTGTGGCTACAAGAGCAGGTCAGATGCTAGGAATCCTGCGGCGAGTAAACCACCTCCTGCTTCCCCAAAGCCTGTCCACCATCTACAAGGCACAAGTCAGGAATGTGATGGAATATTTTCCACTTGTCTGGGCGAATGCAGCTCCCACAACACTCAAGAAGCTCAATACCATCCAGGACAAAGCAGCCTGCTTGATTGGCACCCCATCCACAAATATTCACTCCCTCCACTGCTGATGTCCAGTAGCAGCAGTGTGTACCATCTACAAGAACCACTGCAGGAACTCACTAAGGCTCCTTAATCAGCACTTTCCAAACCCACGATCGCTACCATCTAGAAGGACAAGGGCAACAGATGCATGGGAATACCAACACCTGCAAGTTGCCTTCAAGCCGCTCACCATCCTGACTTGGAACTATATCACTGTTCCTTCACTGTCACAGGGTAAAAATCCTGGAAGTCCCTCCCTAACAGCACTGTGGGTGTACTTACACCATGTGGACTGCAGTGGTTCAAGAAGGCAGCTCACCACCGCCTTTTCAAGAGCAATTAGGGATGCACAATAAATGCTGGCCTAGCCAGTGAAACTGACATCCCATAAATGAATTTAAAAAAGAGTAATATATATTTAAATTAATTTCTGACATTTTTGCAGCCATCCATTCAACAAAACATCAATGGATAAATATGCAAGTAGTTAAATATAGCAAAGCACAGAATAGCAAAGGGCGTGAAAAGTTAAAGCTGTGCTGGATGGATTCTATTTGTTTTTAGAAATCATTCAATCCTAGCGTTTTTACGTTGGTCTAAGGTTCAAATAATTTGAACAGTCTGTCTATAATTTGGAAAAGCTACTCATGGATCCCCAGATAGAGGTTTAAAATAACCAGTAAAACTTGGAAATGAATGGTACAAGTCTGAACTGGAGCTCCATTTTAAGGCATACAAGACCAGCTCGGATCAGTGTCAGTCAATTCCCAAGTTTTATTGTTTTTTTTTCCTTCTGAACCTTGACAGGAAAGGAGTGATGTTGTACACAACTACTGCATTAAAGTGCACATGTGTTTTGCAGGATCCTCTAAATTGTGAATCAGAAATACTCGGAGCAAACCATGGCACATTTCTCACTTTCAGAGGGTTGCTGCAGTTTTTCAGTGATTCTTGTGAAAATAATTAAGATTCATCCTCATCAGAAAAGGTGACACTTATTAACATATTGGTATTTGCAGTTTTCATGGCAGTCAGTCAATCATGCCACTCATGCAAATCACAATTGTACCAACATCTTTAGGTTAAAGGGGACACCTGGTATTGAAAAGCACTGGAACCTTGGGTAGTAGATTCATAGATGACTCTACAGTAAGGCAGAGGTGAAGTATCATTAAAGGGGTAGAGGTGAGAACCATGATGACAGATTTTATTTTATTTCTGAAGCCAATTTGAATGAGGGCAGTAAGATGAGCGAATGAGAGACTCCGAACTTGTTCAGCAGATTGGAATTTCAGTTAAGGGGTGTATTCACAAATCAGTTTCAATGTGGCACTACTGCAGTTTCTGATGTTCATGGGTAAGGGGGTGGGGGGGGGGGGGAGGGGTGGGGTGGTGGGACTGAAGCCAATTCACTGTGGACTTCCCTGAAGTGGAACATTTAGGAGTTAAGGGGGTTTCATATTCAAACTGCTGATCCCGCACTCTGAAGTAAATACTATTTTTATAAGTTTGACTTCAAAATTCCCGAGTAATACATGGGCACAGCTGGGAACCCTGGGTGGAATTTTCGTGCCCGCTGGCATTGAGTGTCATGGAGGGTGTGAGCGGGAAGGCCAAAAATCAGTTTCACGATGTCATGAAACCAATTCGATATCGTCTGCTCTGCCTGCCAATGGCGGGCGGTGTTTCCCATCATTGCATGTCGGGAACATCATTGTAATGTATCTACATATCATTATAGGTCCAACTCGCCGGAATCATATCCCCACACTGGATCATCTGAGCATGTCGGTGTGATTGCACACCTATGTGTTTCACAACAGCTGGAAAGCTGCACTTTGAGGGAAACTCGAGTGAGTGCACAGTAACGTGGCATGATGCTTGCAAGGATCACCTGTTGGACCTCAAGGTTGAGGCGTCTCACATTCAGGCAAGGGAACAGGCAAGTTGCATTTTCCCAGGTGGCTGACAGTGTGGTGCTGGAGCAAGGGCTGCCCTGTGGTTGAGGGGAGTTGGGGGGGGGGGGAAAGGGCTACACTGTGGTTGAGGGGAGTTGGAGGGGTGGGGGAAAGGATTGCACTGTGGTTGTGGGGAGTTGGGGGGTGGGGGAAAGGGTTGCACTGTGTTTGAAGGGAGTTGGGGGGTTGGGGAAAGGGTTGCACTGTGGTTGAGGAGAGTTGGGGGATGGGGGAAAGGGTTGCAATGTGATTGAGGGGAGTTGGGGGTGGGGGAAAGAGCTACACTGTGGCTGAGTAGAGTTCGGGGGTGGGAGAAAGAGTTGCACTGTGGTTGAGGGGAGTTGGGAGGAGGGGAAAGGGCTACACTGTGGCTGAGGATAGTTGGGGGGTGGGGGAAAGGGTTGCACTGTGGTTGAGGGGAGTTGGGGGGTGGGTGAAAGAGCTGCACTGTGTTTGAAGGGAGTTGGGGGATGGGGGAAAGGGTTGCACTGTGGTTGAGGGGAGTTGGGGGGTGGGGGAAAGGGCTGCACTGTGGTTGAGGGGAGTTGGGGGGTGCAAAGGCTGCACAGTGGTTGATACTAGTACATAAGCATGTGCAGGGGATGGGGGGAGGGAAGTGGCCACGCATTAGGGAAAGCTTGCATAAAGTGACCATTCCTCCGCAGCTGAGAATGCTCAGACACAACCACATTGACATGCTTGGTGTCAGGCCTCCAGCTTAGCTGCCCACTCAAGCAATGCGAAACTCTGAAAGTGCCACCAAATGCTCCAGAGGTTTTCACCCCTTGGGCACAGGCTGTAAACTAACGAGTGTTTTAGTGGACTGCAGAACAGTTGGATGATTGGGCACGTTGTACAATCTCCTTGTGAAATCTGGCCATGGAGAAGTTACTGCTGGAAGCTTTCACAGCCCCTTGCAATGGCATCATTCAGGCTTGGACCAGTCTCCCCATGGTTGAAGCTAACAGTGCAGCCTCGCAGTGCGGGTTAGCAGAATGCCTGCACCTGAGCTGAGAGCACAACATGCAGTCCAATGGGAAAAGCTGCCACCAATCAGTCAGGTGGAGTGGGGCAGAGGGGGTTGGGGTTTTGAGCAGCAATGCAGCGCACTGAACTCAGGCCATCCAAGTCATGGCCAGCACTCTCTGGGATGCATTAAGGGGCCTTCAGACGTAACCAAGAGAGGTTCTTAGTACACCTATGCTAACCCATGCATCTCTCTCTTTCATCCTGCGGGAGGAGTACATCAGGAGCATGGAGTCTGGTGACTGAGCTGTGTGCCTCATGGCATACAGAGAGCAGAGATGAAGGAGAAGAGAGTAATGGAGGTGCCTGGCTGTGCAGAGAGAGGAGTAGCACCCTGTGGAAGAAGGGGTGGCTGGGGCTCCTGTGCATGCCGCTGGTCAGTGCCTATCTAGACCCAGTGTCTGTAGACACTGTTTGTCAATCCTGCAGATGACTGAGAACCAGTTTCACCAAAGGCTGCACATGTCTACACATGTCTCCCACATGCTGCAGGATTTGGCGCCGCTGGGACATGGAGGGCATCCACTACCAATGACCATGGAAGTGGCTCCTTTCAGAGTTTCCCAGGTGACCTCTGGGATGTCGCAAGCCTCCACCCACAAATCCATATGAGGTCATGTACGCCATCTTTGTGAAGCCACACAACTTTGTGCATTTTGCCTGGGATCAGGAAAGCCAGGATGCAGGGGTGCTGGGATTTGCCCAGATCTCAGGTTTTCCACAGGTGCAGGGTGCCATCAACGGTACTCACAAGGTGCTTAGATCTCCGTGGCAACAAGTGGTCAACTATGTCAACCGTAAGGACTTCCACTCTCTGAATGTTCAACTGGTGTGAGACCACCACAAACACATCCTGCAGGTCTGTGCATGGTTCCCAGGGAGTGTCCATGACTCCTACATTCTTAATAGATTTCAAATCCCTGATATCTTCCAGGATCCACAAAGGCTGCAGGATTGGCTCCTCTGGGTTAAGGGCTACCCCCAGAGGACGTGACTGATGGCACCCATGCGGCGGCCTTAGACTGCAGCTGAAAGAAGGTACAATGGGCCTCATGCTGCAATTCGCACCTTGGTGGAGCAAACGATTGGTATATCAAAAATGAGGTTCCAGTGCCTGGACTGGTCTGGTGCAGCCCTACAATACAGTCCACAGGGGATGTCACGCATCGTTGCCGCCTGCTGGACCCTTCATTACCAAGTGCCGCAACGGCAAGAGGAGCTGGCTGAGGAGTAGATGGAGGAGGACTTCGACGGGATTGAGGGTGAGGAGGACCTTGAAGGCGAGGGTGATGGCAATGAGGCCATTGCACTGACCAGACGAAGCAGGCATGCTCAGGAGGCCCTCATATCTGCTAGATTTCAAGAGAATGCTGACAACATGCAGTGAGGAGACACCATAGATCATCACATTGCATTTGTGAACCTTTGACTCCAGTCTGGTTGATGGCAGCGTACATACCCTCTGTGATAAGGCTCCTGTCATTTAGACATAGCGGATGCCCATAGTCCCCACATTCCACAGGAGAATGATGACGACATGCAGTGGGGACACTCAATAGATCCTCACATAACCTATGTGAATGTCTGACTCCTGTCTGGCTGATGGCACCTCATTTGGTCTCTGTGAACAGGATCATATCATGGAGATGCAGTGGGGCAACTTTAACTTCTCCTGATCCTATGGCATCCTTCACGAGCTGAACCTTTCAGGACCACACTGTCACCGGACACAGATGCTGATGAGATGGGAGGCCAGCCACACTTCAAAGGTGCAGGGAGCACACAGAGAGAATGAGTGAACTCTGTGCCGCCAGCCCAGGACATTCTGGCAGCAATGATAAGCCTCATCAAGGTGCAGGCATGACTGATGTGACCAGCAAAAGTGAAGGCTCACCATCAATGTGCTGGGAAGGTTGCACAAAGCACAGGGAAGAGGCCCTGAGCTCAGATACTTGCCTTTATCTTGTGCAGGGAGCAAGGTTTCACATCTGAGTGACATGAATACTGCTCATCAGAACAAAGAGCCATAGGCAAGGAGACATTCTTCAGAGTTTATTAACTAAGTGAACATTATGTGCAAATGATTAACACACATGCCCAGGCTGTGCAATTACATCTTCTTAACGCTTGGCCTAAATAGCCAAGTGGTTATGGTACTGGGTTTGTAACCCCAAGATCAAGAGTTCAAATTTCACAATGGCAAAACTATGAAACAATGTAACTTCATCTGAAACAGATGGAAAACATGTTTGTACTCGAAAGAGTTACATCTTCTTAACGCTTGGCCTAAATAGCCAAGTGGTTATGGTACTGGGTTTGTAACCCCAAGATCAAGAGTTCAAATCTCACAATGGCAAACTATGAAACAATATAACTTCATCTGAAACAGATGGAAACGTGTTTGTACTTGAAAGAGTTACTGGGCTTGTAACCCCAAGATCAAGAGTTCAAAAATCTCACAATGGCGAAACAACGTAACTTCATCTGAATAGGAACAGATGGAAACGTGTTTGTACTCGAAAGAGTTACTGGGCTTGTAACCCCAAGATCAAGAGTCCAAATCTCACAATGGCAAACTATGAAACAATGTAACTTCAACTGAATAGGAACAGATGGAAACGTGTTTGTACTCGAAAGAGTTACAAAGAGAATTTGGGGCTTGGCCTGAATAGCCAAGTGGTTATGGTACTGGGTTTGTAAACCCAAGATCAAGAGTTCAAATCTCACAATGGCGAAACTATGTAACTTCATCTGAAACAGATGGAAAACATGTTTGTACTCGAAAGAGTTACATCTTCTTAACGCTTGGCCTAAATAGCCAAGCAGTTATGGTACTGGGTTTGTAACCCCAAGATCAAGAGTTCAAATCTCACAATGGCAAACTATGAAACAATGTAACTTCATCTGAAAAAACAGATGGAAACGGGTTTGTACTCAAAAGAGTTACATCTTCTTAACCTTTAATTTGGTTTTATTGGTTTTAACTCGAAAGAGTTACATCTTCTTAACCTTCCTTACTCTGCTGCTACATCTTGGTGCTCCCTTGACATCCACAAAGGAGTTGGAGGCAGCCTGCTGACTGCTACACCCTGTCTGCTGATGGGCCGAGACCTGGAGGGCCATGGCTTGCTTTTGGGGTCCTGCTGTGCGGCTGAGGTACCCTCCTCGGCCTATGGAGCTGGATTTGCTGGGGTCACATCAAGAGGTGATTCAGGTGGGCCGGACACTCCTGGAGTCACCTGGGTGGATGGTCCCAGGCTGTGCCCCTGCTGATCCTCCTCCCTATATCTCCATGGTCTCCAGCAGTTCACTGAGTGCCGGAAACCTGGGAATTCCCTGCCACTGCCTGCTGTGAATCAGACAGTGCGATGTGCTCACCAGATTGTGACCCCGAGGCTACTCTAAAGCTAGGTCCCAGCAAGGTGTGTGTCTCTGAGCTGTTGGAGGGTGTGGGTGAGTGCTGTGACAGAACTTCAAGGAGGGTGCCTTCCAATTCCTCTTCAGAGGTTTCAGAGGCTTGATTGAAGGTCCTGGGGTGTGAACTCCTTCGGCTGTTTCCAAGACGTGCCTGCGAAAGCAAGGAGAGATCATTAGTGCAGTGGCCTGTGAAACAGGACATATCACTCACAGCGTGGTTGTCTGCTGTTTATATGCTGGATCCTCACTCAGTAGAGCACTGCCAATATTGCCATCAACACAGGAATGGTCCAGATCTTTGTTGGCCAGCTGGATGGCCGTATTTTCAAAGTCTGTGAGGACCTTGATTTCAGGCATTCCTCCACCAGTCTGCAACCTCTCTCCATGTTGTTATGTGCCTGCTTGCCCTTCATGAATGCACACGGAGAAAGTGTAAGCAGGATGCCTGCCAGGCCAGATGATAAGTATGCCTGGCATGTGTGGGTGATGAGTGGTCCCATGGATGGGGTGAGGACAATGAAGGTGTGTGCGAGAGAATGTTGATGTCCTTTGAACTGGCAGCAAGTGAGATTAGTGTGAGATTGGAGATGATGAAAAGAGTCACTTATCCTGACAGTTTGGCACTGGGTGGCTGTCCTCTTTTGCAGGGCATTTACACTGACCACCACTACTGCCACCTCCCAAGCCAGATGAGTGATGTTGCTCCCCTCCTGCTGCCAGAGTGGGGGTAGATGATATCACGGCGGGCCTCCACTGTGTCCAAAAGGTGTTGCAAGGATGCATCACTGAATCAGTGGGCTATAGTCTTTTTGCCTTTCGGGGCCATGTCTTCCGTGCAGCAGACTCGGGGCCAGAAGCACTGAGAGTCGTACAGGTGGCTGCACTTTAAATATGGTGCCCGGCGTGAGGAAGCGGCGAGGTGCTGGCATGGCGGGCAAATCAGAAGCTGCCCAGCAGCGAAACGGCGTTTTCCCTAGGACTGCATGATTACTGAGGTGGGATTGGGATGATAGGGTGTGAAAAGCCGCCACTGTGGCTGGTGGGTAAACCGTTGTTTTCCCCGCCCACTATTGCACTTATTGCACATCTGGGACAATTCTGCCCAGCGCTTATAGTTTCAAGTCAGGATGGTGTGTGATTTGGAGGGGAATTTTCAGGTGGTGTTTTGTGAGTCATTTAGCAGTAGTGAGTCATTGCAGTACCCTGGTTTTGTGTTCATTTACTTACAATCTCTCCTGGAATCGACACACCATTGCTTTGCTTTCTCCAGACCTAAAGATGGCAATGAGTTGACGTTTCGAGTCCTCATGACCCTTCGACAGAACTTGAGTTCGAGTCCAGGAAAGAGCTGAAATATAAACTGGTTTAAGGTGTGTGTGTGGGGGGCGGAGAGATAGAGAGACAGAGAGGTGGAGGGGGGGGTGTGGTTGTAGAGACAAACAAGCAGTGATAGAAGCAGATCATCAAAAGATGTCAACGACAATAGTACAATAGAACACATAGGTGTTAAAGTTAAAGTTGGTGATATTATCTAAACGAATGTGCTAATTAAGAATGGATGGTAGGGCACTCAAGGTATAGCTCTAGTGGGGTTTTTTTATAATGGAAATAGGTGGGAAAAGGAAAATCTTTATAATTTATTGGAAAAAAAAGGAAGGGGGAAACATAAAGGGGGTGGGGATGGGGGAGGGAGCTCACGACCTAAAGTTGTTGAATTCAATATTCAGTCCGGAAGGCTGTAAAGTCCCTAGTCGGAAGATGAGGTGTTGTTCCTCCAGTTTGCGTTGGGCTTCACTGGAACAATGCAGCAAGCCAAGGACAGACATGTGGGCAAGAGAGCAGGGTGGAGTGTTAAAATGGCAAGCGACAGGGAGGTTTGGGTCATTCTTGCGGACAGACCGCAGGTGTTCTGCAAAGCGGTCGCCCAGTTTACGTTTGGTCTCTCCAATGTAGAGGAGACCACATTGGGAGCAACGAATGCAGTAGACTAAGTTGGGGGAAATGCAAGTGAAATGCTGCTTCACTTGAAAGGAGTGTTTGGGTCCTTGGACGGTGAGGAGAGAGGAAGTGAAGGGGCAGGTGTTGCATCTTTTGCGTGGGCATGGCGTTGTGCCATAGGAGGGGGTTGAGGAGTAGGGGGTGATGGAGGAGTGGACCAGGGTGTCCCGGAGGGAGCGATCCCTATGGAATGCCGATAAGGGGGGTGAAGGGAAGATGTGTTTGGTGGTGGCATCATGCTGGAGTTGGCGGAAATGGCGGAGGATGATCCTTTGAATGCAGAGGCTGGTGGGGTGATAAGTGAGGACAAGGGGGACCCTATCATGTTTCTGGGAGGGAGGAGAAGGCGTGAGGGCGGATGCGCGGGAGATGGGCCGGACACGGTTGAGGGCCCTGTCAATGACCCTGTCAACGCATCCGCCCTCACGCCTTCTCCTCCCTCCCAGAAACATGATAGGGTCCCCTTGTCCTCACTTATCACCCCACCAGCCTCCACATTCAAAGGATCATCCTCCGCCATTTCCGCCAACTCCAGCATAATGCCACCACCAAACACATCTTCCCTTCACCCCCCCTTATCGGCATTCCATAGGGATCGCTCCCTCCGGGACACCCTGGTCCACTCCTCCATCACCCCCTACTCCTCAACCCCCTCCTATGGCACAACGCCATGCCCACGCAAAAGATGCAACACCTGCCCCTTCACTTCCTCTCTCCTCACCGTCCAAGGACCCAAACACTCCTTTCAAGTGAAGCAGCATTTCACTTGCATTTCCCCCAACTTAGTCTACTGCATTCGTTGCTCCCAATGTGGTCTCCTCTACATTGGAGAGACCAAACGTAAACTGGGCGACCGCTTTGCAGAACACCTGCGGTCTGTCCGCAAGAATGACCCAAACCTCCCTGTCGCTTGCCATTTTAACACTCCACCCTGCTCTCTTGCCCACATGTCTGTCCTTGGCTTGCTGCATTGTTCCAGTGAAGCCCAACGCAAACTGGAGGAACAACACCTCATCTTCCGACTAGGGACTTTACAGCCTTCCGGACTGAATATTGAATTCAACAACTTTAGGTCGTGAGCTCCCTCCCCCATCCCCACCCCCTTTCTGTTTCCCCCTTCCTTTTTTTTCCAATAAATTATAAAGATTTTCCTTTTCCCACCTATTTCCATTATAAAAAAAACCCCACTAGAGCTATACCTTGAGTGCCCTACCATCCATTCTTAATTAGCACATTCGTTTAGATAATATCACCAACTTTAACTTTAACACCTATGTGTTCTATTGTACTATTTTCGTTGACATCTTTTGATGATCTGCTTCTATCACTGCTTGTTTGTCCCTACAACCACACCCCACCCCCCCCCGCCTCTCTGTCTCTCTATCTCTCCGCCCCCCACACACACACCTTAAACCAGCTTATATTTCAGCTCTTTCCTGGACTCGAACTCAAGTTCTGTCGAAGGGTCATGAGGACTCGAAACGTCAACGCTTTTCTTCTCCGCCGATGCTGCCAGACCTGCTGAGTTTTTCCAGGTAATTCTGTTTTTGTTTTGGATTTCCAGCATCTGCAGTTTTTTTGTTTTTATCTAAAGATGGCAATGTTTGAGTCACTACCACCCTGTTTCTGCTGAATTTACAGATCTCTGTTTTTCTTCCTCTCCCTGCTTGAAAGCCTAAAGCCACAAATGAGGTAATATTGATTTTGTGTGAAAAACCAGTTTTAGCAAAACAGTGACCAGTTCGTGTCGCTCCTGATTTTTATTTTCACTGAAGGCATTGAAAGTAAAAAAAAATGGAAGAGATGAGCAACAGGCCACTGATTAGCTAAAACCTTTTTACACAATTGTACTGACATAATTACCCTCCTTGACTCATTGAGTATGATTTATACATTGGGCAGATTCCTGAACCTTAACCAAGTGGCTGGTCTTCATGTGTAAATCTTAGCAGCTTCAGTCAAGTTTATTACATCTGAACCAAATCTTGTAGTTGCACCATGTTTACATGCAGACACACACAGGGCGAAATCTTATCAGCCACATGGCGGTGGCTTTGGTGGTGAGAGGGCGGTGAACTTTTGAAATGTGCACTTAGTTCTTCTACTTGTCCATCTCTGCCTCCGAGCATTCTTGCTGGAGGTGGGGCGATACTAGCTGTGAGGATTAGCTAATTACAGGCAACTAGGCGCCCACTCCACAAGGCAATCACACAACTGTGGCCATTTTTTGCATTGAAAAATGATGGAAGTTTGCTTAAAGGGTGCCGCCCATTAGTCCTCCAGCCTCCTTGGATGGCTCGCTGTCCTTATTTGGATGGCAATTGTGTCCTCTGGCCACTGGCCATCTCCTTCAAAGTTGCCTCACACATCAGACGCTGTGCAGGGCTGTGACCCAGAAGTCCTCCCAAAGCCAGGGTGCTGACCCCAAAACAAAACTTCAGCCCCAAGAGTCACTGGAAAGTGAGCAGCAAAAGAAACCTTGGTGAATTTTCCCATCCCCAACCCTTACGTAATTTGGCTATTTTAGTGTTATTATTACCCTCCTGGGTGAAACCGGTTAATTCGGCACAGAATGAGAATCGAATCTGGCACTACTTTTTCAGCACGACTCGGTTATATGTCACCTCTGTCAGTTGGACAACGTTGAGGGAACTAACACAAGAGACTCCGAGAATGTGAGCTGTGGGTGATAGATTAAGGTTATGAGCTTAACTCCCAGTACATATTGGCAGATTTCCAACTTGGCACCAACTTGTGAACTGTCTCAATGGTGGCGGTTGTTTATATTGGTGCCAAATCAATATTTTATAGAGATAAATGGAACTTTTGTTTTGGGATAATTCAACCTCCTTTTGCCACGCTAAATGGGGTATTAAATAAACAAATCTAACACCTAGAGAAGAGATACAAAATTGCTTCTGCATACAAATTGTGTGAATTGACTCAATTTAGATCAGTTGGACCATTCCCTCAGCAGCAGGTTTTGTGGCAGATATTCTTTACAAGTGCACTGTAAAACTGGTCACAGAGTGCTTCCCTGACCTAAACAAAATTTGGATGTAGAATTCCCTCCAATCCAGAACCTGCTGTTCTCACAGTTTGGATTTACGCATCCTTGACATGCTGCAATCTTCTTGTTTCTTGATAAACAATTTAACTGTCCCTGGAACAAGGCTCTGCCCTGTTGCTAAGGTGATAATGATTACCTTAATTGCTTATTAGTTATAGATTAGCAAAATTCTCCACATCAGTGGATGTGGTTCAGACAAGTCCGTTTACGTGAATAACATATTTGCCATACATTTTAATTTTTTCCCTGAAATATTAATAAGAATTTTGTTACATAATTACCTGCTACAATTAAAGGAGCATTACCTCCATGAAGAACGTGTTTTATCTGTAAAATGCGAACAGCTGAAAGAACTGTGTCTTACTTTTGTCACCTTGATGTTATAAGCAGTTGAAACAGTCGAGTATTTCAAGGTGATTATGTTATTGTGTGTTTGGAAACAAATGGGAACAGAAGTTTAACAAATGTCTTGAAAGTCCCTCCTTAATTATGATTAAAAGTTTTAACCTTAATCCGCTTCATAATGTGGAAGACTCCAGAAACAACCATTTTGCATTCTGGTAGGTAACCCCCATAATGTGCTGTGCATTATGTAAATATGTAAATTATTTGAGCAGGAGGATATTCACTGAGCAGGAATAATTAGTAACTATTATTCAGTTGAAAGCAAATTAATATTGTATAAATAAATAATATGAGAATTTTGAATTATTCAGTTATCTGATCATCTATATTCAGTAGAGTCAGTTGAATTTCCATTTTGTAAGTAGCAAAAACACATAGTTGTTAAAATAATGATATTTGCCCTTGTGGATTCTGAAGTTACGACCCTGCTCTCACCTCAGGGGTCCCTGCTGACAAGCCTAGTGTGTATAATTCTGCAGCACAACTGGCACCATCCAGTGGGAATCTAGATCATGTGCCTTGGACAGATTGTCTTAAGCCAGGTTCCTGCACATTGTGCAGTGGAGCTGTCTGTAAGACAAGGAGGCAACAATGCCCTTCAAATAAACTAACATTTGTCCAAAACCATTTTATTACATCAACCTTTGCAGGCCTTTTTTATTTTATGATGCATTTTCATCCCACCCTAATGTTCCTTTGCACTTAAGACTCAATATTTTCTTTGGCGCAAATGGGTGAGATTATTAACATTTAGATGTGGTTAAAAGGACAACTGTGCAACAAAATATTTCCACAGTACATACAGCACACCAGCCCTGAGCCAAACGTCCCATGATCTTTATTCGACTCTCACATGAATGACAGAAAAATAAATTCCATTAGGTTCATGCAAGGACAGTGGCATAACCAAATTAAATGGCACACGCGCACTCTGTGCATGCTTTGATTTATTAGATGCCTGAAATCTGCTTTGTGAAAACAAAGATACTAATAATGAATAATTGCCATATTAGTAATTGCAAGCGTTGGAGCATCATTGTTCACAGATATTGACTTTTTCTCATTGGCCAGTGCTTTCCTGGAGCAGAGTGCCATGTAAAGGGAAATGATGGAGCTTTTATCCCGAGGGAAAGTTGGTTTAAGTGAATTTTATCATTTATTTTTAGTGAGGCAGGGGTTGTGGGGAGAGTGCAATTGGTATTGGGATGGGAGGGCAGTGAAATCTTACCGTCCTTGAGATAGAGTTTGAGCTTGTTCAATTGCAGCCCGAGAGCATTTACAGGCTTTTTCTAATTATGCAACTGTACCAATTGGAGCAACTTGCTGATGCTGTCATGTTACCAGTGGATTTCAAATACCTGACTTAATTTTTAAATTCATTTAAGGGCCAGGTTTTAGGTGGAGCACTTTTAAAATGTTGGCTGCGTAATCTGAAAACCCAGAAAAGAGGCAGGAAAATGACAATGCAATTAGCTACCTGTTAATGTAAAAGACTGGAGCGTGCATCCAACACTAAACACGCTGTTGAGCGGCTGTACATCTGAGCAGGAGTAGCAAAGTCGTGAGAAGCTAGCAGGAGTTCACTACCTAAAACCAGCCAGACCTTCTTAAAGGGAGTTGCATTGTGGCTGGTGCAGATGCTGGAAGTCATTCTAGAAGTGATTTTGATCTGGGAAAGAATGTGCAAAATGGCAGAGAGCTGCTGTCCGATTTCCTGATGCTGCCCTGGTGCAGGCACCGGAGAGGGGGAAAGATGGCATCTACCACAACGGTGCACAAGCTCCTCCAGACATGATTTGCAAAGACAGTGGGACCTGACAGCAGCGGCACTCAATGGTGAGAATCAAGCCATTGTAGCTGGATACAGTGCTGCAAGAAATTCAATGACCTAACATGAGTGGTCAATTATGATAAATACATATTTAAATGCCACCTGCACCACTAACCTCTCACTTTTAATACACCACGTCCACATCATTCACCTCCAACAATTTTTATCAATCACAACTCAGACCTTGGAAGCACAGTTTTACCTCACCCTTGCATATTTAATGCTGCTGCAAACTGCCCACCCACATTTCATAATGCATAAGCTGTCAGCTATTCAACCATGATAACCGCATCACTCAAACACATTGCGCTACACTCAGTGGGATTCATCCATTTCTCTTGCAGGGCAAGTTGGTGCATGTACTGAAGGCGGCAGCAGCTAACCACTGGAGTACAGACATGGTTGCTTATTCTCACCCACAGGGAGGAGGAGGAGCTCGCCATCATTGGAGCGACCATGACCGAGGCTGTGGCCAGCGGCAGGGCTGAAACCATCATACCTCATCCTCCATTAACAATCTTGCAAACCCAAACGTTACAGAGTCTGATGCTGATGTGTCATGTTTCATTGAAGGATAAGCAAGCACAACACCTGAGTGCTGCAGTGGAGGATCGGACTGAAGCCCTGCAAACTCAACTTGTTGCAATTGTTATGGACAGGAGGGGGGTTAGTTTAAACAGCACTAATTTCTCCTCTCACCACCCGTTCATAAACAGAAAGCTGTTTTGATTTGCTTCCCCCATTATAAATGGTGGTGTATTTCCCAACCCCTCAGTTTTGGTGTGATCCAATTTCTCTTAATAACCCCACACCAAACTCAAGATAGCATGAACTCAAAGGGTTAGTTTATTTGCACACACTCAAAACACAGGAGGAGGGTCACAACGTTGCCTCCTTTGCACTCATACAGGAAAAGGGGGATAGAGAAAAGAAAAACTTCCAGTGCGGAGACCACAGAGAAAAGAAATAATGGGTAGAATCATCCTAGATTTGCACCAAGTGTGGTAGCGAGTAGGGAAAAGGACGTTTTACCTGCTGTCGCATTACTGGCCTGATTAATTATGCATTCCTGGGGAACACGCTGGTGGGGCGGCCTCAGATTCAGCTGCCCTGCTGCCACCTCAGCCCTTCAGTAATCTGGGCGCCATATTTAAAGTTTCCCCTGCACAGAGCTAGCGCTCTTCAAGGGATAGGAAGCTGCTGGGAACTGATGGCTGCCAAAGCTAGGAAAAGTGCGGCTGCTAAATTTAACGGTGCCTCTCTCGAGCGCTGACTGAATGCTGTGGAGGCCCGCCATAATGCCCTCTATCCCTGCTCTGGGCAAAGACCAGCAAGCAAGTTTACCAATTGAGCATAGGAGGCTCACACACTTCATCTGCCCTGCAGATCATGTCCTCATTCCATCTATGACACCACTCACCACCCATACATGCCAGGCATCCTTCTCATCTGGCCTGCCCACATTCTCTCCACCTGGTTTCATGCAGGGGAAGCTGACCCACAACAGGACAGTCCAAGACCAGGGTTGGAATGGCCCACATTAGGCCCCTCACTCACTTTGAAGAGGGTGCCATTGTGCTGACTGATGAGGACGTGGACCGTGCCTGCGGTGATGGTGAAGTCAGCGGCAAACACCCCCACGAGGATCCTGCACCACATCATCCCTTTCTCAACGCAACTGTGAGTGCTCTCTCGCCTGTTTATGACTGCTGCCATGCACTAATTATCTCTAATTTGGTTCACAGGGAGCTCTGCCAAGTGACCGACACCCTCAGCCAGCCAGTCCCTCAGCTCCATCCAGGTCCTGATCTCCAGCCTAGAGGACATCTCCTCCATTGAAGAGCTGGAAATAAACAGCCTGGAAGAGCCCACACCTTCTACCAGTGCATAGACATACACTGCGGTGGGACCTAGCTCTTGAGCAGGCTCTGGTTCACAATCTGGCGGTCACTACACAGATACGTGTCTGCAGTAGGAGGAGGCAGGTTCAGCCAAGCTCCCTGGCACTCAGAGGACTACTAATAAGAGGCATCTGTGAGGTCCAAGTCAGATGACGAACCTCTGGATTCGGCCTTCGAACTCATCCTGGAGAGTAAGCACAAGGCATGGGAACATCACACAGAGCTGTTGGAAGCCCTCAACAGAGTGGCACATGAGTTGGAGGAATGCGCCTGCCTGCTCTCTGATGAAGTGATGCCCACATGTGTGTGTATGGAAGTCTCCATGGGAAAGATGATGGATGCCATGGAGACACTGGTCCTGCAGAACATGGAGGTGCGTGCAGACCTGCACCCCATCATGGTAGCCATAGGTGAGTTCCTGCAGTGGCAATGCGATATCTCTCCAGGTGTTCTTTCCCTTCCAGGAGTCAGGCTGGGGCCCTTGGGCAGCTGGACACTCCCGGGTCACCCACTGAGGAATGTCAGAGTCTGTTCTCTTCCTCTCAGTCCCCTTTGCCTGTGACTCCCTCAACTTTGTCCTCTGTCAGCTCAGAGGGAGCAGCTGGCCCATACAAGGACAGCCAAAGCAAGCCAAGGCCCTCAAGGCCTCTGGTCTCCAGAGAGCCCATGCCAAAGTCATCAGAGGCAACAGGGGCAACCACTGTACAGACTGTTTCCATCCCTGCGTGGATGTCAGGGCAGCACCTAGAAGAAGTGATAGGCCTAGCAAAATTAAGCGATCACAAGTGGTTGCACGGTGAAGACATTTTGTCACTTTATAATCTGAAAGTATATTCACTGTCAATGAATAGTGTGTAACGTTGTCTTTCAATTTCATTTATAGGCCGAGCGAGTCCTCCCCCTGCATCCTCCCCTGCCACTAGCAGTTCAGCTGCACACAAGAGCAGAAGAGATTCTGGAGTTAGAAGCACGTGTGTGTGTGTGTGTGTGTGTGTGTGTGTGGGTGGGGCAAGGCATTTCAGAGCCTCGTACAAGCATTCACCCACGCTCTCAGAACCTTCCTCCATCACGCTTACCTCAATGTCGTGAGCATTTTCAATCCTGCCTGCTGGAGTCCTCTTTCAGTTATCCATCTGAGCTGACCTCCATCTTCTCAGCTTCCCTGTCCTGGCCCCTCCCCAGTCACCCATGTCCTTTCCCCCATCTTATTAACCCCCCAGCATCACCTCTCCATCATCACCTACCAATCTAAACTCTTTTCTTTCCAGGATGTCCAGGTGAATGTGTATGTTCCTTACCTCCTGAGCATCCCACCACCATCCACATAGGCCTTCTCCTCCTTCCCAACCCCAGGGTCAGTGTCTGTCTCTGAGACCCCAGCAACCACCTTCGCCATCCCTTCTACCACTACCGTTGCACCCTCTGCCTCCCACCCTTCCTGCTCACTCCGAACTCTCTCATTCTCACCATTCCCTTCTACCATGCCTGCCTTCAGTTGTCTCCCCAGGAGGCAGTCATTGACTCCACAGACCCCTCCCTTGCACATTCACCTGGACATCCCCCAACCTCACTCCGTTCTCTGCCCTCACTCCCTCTTCCACCCTCACTCCCTCCTCCACCCTTACTCCCTCCTCTACCCTTGCTCACCCCTTCCCCTGGACTCCTTCCCCCCTCTGAACTCCTTCCCTCTCCCTGGATTCTTTTGTCCCTCTGATCTCCTTCCTCCCCCTGGACTCCTTCCATTCCCCTGAAGCCTTGCCCCTCTCTAAACTCCTTCCCCATCTAAAATCCTTCCCTTGCGCCTTCCTCCTCCCTTACACCTCAGTTGCTGCATTCTCCACCGTTACACCCTCCTCCCCCATTCTCCGTTCGCCCCTCCCAACCTCACAACCCCTGGCATTTTCATTCCTCCCCCTCCCAACCTCACTCTTTCCCCACCCAGGTACACATTCTTCTCCCAGTCAAACCTAGACCTTCCTCTTCCACTCCCCTGGTACACATTCCTCTCCCACTCACAAATAAACCTGCCTCCCCCCACCCTTTTGACGATCATCCATAGTAGCCCATGGCCAAGACCATGATTTTCTGAAGCAGACATCAACTGAAAGCTCCCACCTTCTGTGAGTTGCTTTGCGGTGGAGCCATATCCATGAGAATCCACCCAGCATGCAATGGATGTGTTCCTCCAGGGTCTGGTAGCTGTCGGGCTCCAGCATCTTCTGTTCCTCAGATGTCCACAATGTGACAAAAGCCCTAATGGTAAGTTTTGACTTCTGCACATCACACTTGTCAAGACATGTTCTACGCCGGCATGTTTTCCCACCAATGTAGGCAGTAAATTTGAGGGATGATTCCAGAAAACAGGCAAAATGATAAGATGCACATGCATTGAAATTAGATTCCCACTTTGGATAGCGGGAAAGGCGGCCCACCATTGATAGGCAGAGCAAATGATTGCAAACTGATTTCACAATGGCGGAAAACTGATTTTTGGCCTTCTCACCAAATTGTCCACTCACGCCTCCCTTGACGCCCGATGCTAACCAGGGCAGAAAATTCCAGCTCTAGTTTCACATCACAGACAGACATAGATTCAGCCATTTTAAAGTCTTTGTCCAGTTTATTTTTTTTAGAAATAGCAATGAGCCTATCTATACATTTTATGAAAATACACAGGGTGAAGTCTTAGTCCCTCAAACCCTGCAGGCTCAGATTGCTGCAACAATAGTTGTGGATACTAGTGTTCTAAGGGGCTTGCAGGGTGTCACAGCAGTCCAGGGATTTGTCCTCTGATACATTGGATACTGCAAGGGAATAGCAATTGCACTGTGGAGCATCCTCTTTTAGGATGACAACATTTATTCCCCTACCACTGTCACTCTGCTAGCAGCCCAGACTACTGCTGTCCATGCTGAGGTGATGCACTCCTTGGTCCAGAGCTGCTCAAGGTGTCCTGCAAGGTCCCTGCCATCTTTTCTATTGAAAGCCAGTAGTCTTCTATCAGCAATGTTGTAGCTACTGTGATAATACTGCATTGGAGCATTAGGAAAGGCAAAGGCACCCTCAAGACAGGCAATAAGAGGTTGCACAAGGATGATAGGTTGATGTTTGCATACAATATGGCATAGCTTGATTTACAAATTTGATTTGTAAAGTTTATTTTGTATTGGCTTTTATTTGTGCTTGTGGTCAAGCAGATGCTGTGATGGTCAGTAACAGAGGGAAGGTGAGGTGTGGGAATTTTGGTGACTGGGGAATTGAGGTTGCAGTTACTGGTAGTGCAGCCAGATGAGTCGATCAACAGCCCAGCCAGAAAGGGGCCTGTGTTAATTGCCTTCTCCTTGCTTCGTCCTCAGCTGGTCATTGTTAAGCTAGTAGCAAGAGCAAGGCTGCCAAAAACTGTAGGGTTCCTCCAGAGTGGTCCAGGCGATGAAAGTGTTATTTAAGCACCCCACTGATCTCCTCGATTACATTTTATGCAGCAGCATTGTTTTCATTATATGTATGCTGCCCACTGGAGTTTGAACCATGTTGTCACAGGATCGTCCTTGTCGCCCAGTTGGCATTCTCTGGTTTGTTGTGGCTCAAATGCAGCTGGCACAGTGGACTGCCACTGAACGAAGGCTTCATGATTGCTGCCAGGATAAGGGGCATTGACTTGCATGATACAGTGTTTGGTCGCATACCAGTTACAGGTTGAGGGAGTGGAATTCCTTTTGGTTGCGATATGTCTCTGAGTTGGAAAATGTGCCACCCACAAAGCAACATGCATGCAGTCAATGGCACCCTGCACCTTGAAGAAATCTGCAAACAGTTTGCAAACCTGCCTGCGCGCTTGACCGGTTTCTCTCTGGCAAGATTCAGAGAGCCTTAGTGACCTTTGTTGTGCAAAGCACAGAAAGTGGTGAGATGCTGCCGATATCACCTACTTGAGCCTGGAAGAAGCCAGATGCATAAAAATTCGTGACTACAGGTAATGCCATCCTCACCCTGCTGTGAGGCTGCAACAAGTGGTAGATTTCAGTGAGGACGTGCTTACTTGTCATTCATTGTTCCTCACTGAGGTTTAGGTCAGAGAATTGCTCCTTATCTGATTAGATTAGACTTCCTGTGACCCTTTGACCTCTCTCCTTCCTCCTTCTTCCAGCAACTTGATTCTGTAACCTCTAATAGTTGTTTGGTAGTACAGGACTTGAGTATTGCTGATAAAAGAGACATGTCTAAGCTTTTCGTCTTGCACTCATTAGAACACTTTGAAAAAGTACCAATATAAGAGGAAAACAACAATTTATGCTGTCTGTGAAGAGACTGCTGATTGGTTGGCAAGTGGCATTGCCATGGTGAATGCACCAATGATGTTGACTGACAATTAACTGTCAAGCATTGTTTGAAATTTAAACCAGGCAGCTTGACCCTGATTGGTCAAGGCATTGTCCTGAGGAATGAGTCAGCGAATGGCAGTCACTTGTCTTGTTTAGCTGAAACAGGCGCAATGAACGTACATATTCTTTCTATCTGCAAAGAACAGGGCTTCCAATACACACAAATGTGCAGGTCCAACTGACAATTTTAAATTGGTTGTCAGCGTAATTCTTAGCACATTGAAGATTATTTAGCAAATGTTGTCCAATCGAGCGATCACACCTAATGTTGGACACTATGTGTTGAGTTTTGTAGGCTGGTTGGGTAGTTTGTACCCTACCTGTTGCGAACAGCTCCTGGGACCTGCTGTTTGATACGATGCACCAGCCCTTGAGGCATACGGCCTTCATACCTAACATCACGCTGGCACTGAAATTCATATACCACATTATTCATTTGTGTGATAGGCAGAATATTTTTTTTGCTTGATGGCAGCATCCTATTAGTGAAGAATATCACTTGTGTTGCCATCTCATAGTAGCAGTGTGAAACAGCTAGCTTCACCTGTTGCTCAAATTTTTGAGATGCCTTACACTTCCAGGATAATCTGAGGTAGACTGGGCACTTTTCAGAGCTGAAAGTGAAGGCCTTAGGCCCATTCATGAGTTTGCGTGATATACAATGTGAAATGATCTGATCAGGGTAGCTATTATCTTGCAGGATGCCTTTGATGTGCCCTATTTCAGCATCAAGCTTGCATGGTGAGCAAATGGCTCAGGCCCTATCTATGAGGTTACCGATAAGACCAATCTTTTAGTACGTGGAACTGTAAGAATCCCAACGGGCATATTGACCAGTGAAGGTAGGCTCGCAGTAGACTGTGGTAGAGAATCCCCTGGCAGATTGCTCAGCTAGTACATCAAGGAAGGGAGTTCATTTGACTGCTCCATTTCAAAGGTGAATTTCAGCACAGGATGGAGCCCATTATGACATGTAAGGAAATTGTTACCTGCAGCTGCCGATTTAAATATAGCTAATGTATTATCCATAGATCGGAAATATGCGAGGGGTAGGAGGTTAGGTGTCATTCCATCAAAGACACATTTCTCATGGAACCCAACAAAGATGTTTGCGAGAGCTGAGCCTATTGGAGATCCCATGGCAACACAATCTATTTGGGCATTCATGATGTCATTAAAACTGAACTCAACTGCACGAGTTGCCGAGTTCATAAGTTCAATGAATATTGATTCACGCAATGGTGGCGGGTCTAGATTGCCATGATATAGTGCTGCAGTGCAATATCTATGGCTTCCTTAAGTGGAACATTGGTGAATAGGTTCTTAATGTCAAATGAGCACACGGACACAGCATTGCTATCGATATACAAGTCCTGTATGGCCTTCGCAAATGTGAAGGAATCCTTCACCCTCTATGTAGAAACCTTGGTCAAAACTGGTCGTAACAATTCATCCAACCATTTGGCCAACTCATGTTGTGTGGAACCAGTAGGTAAGATGGGGCAAAGAGGGACACCTCTTTTGTGCATCTTGGGCAGCCCACACATACATGGACGTAGCAAAACACTTCTACAATTCCAGCAAGAACCAGTTGAAATTCAATACATGCTGGTGATCAAACTTGTGATTTTCCCGACCTGTAGGCTCAGTACCAAATCAGGAAATACACTGGAGGAGCTGAATAAACTGGAAGTGAATTTGAGCATTTAACGAGCATTGAAGTATATACAATAGCAAATGGGAGAGGGCGACATGCATGTCATTTTTTCAACATTTCGTGCGCATTTTTTCCTGTCCTTAATTTTTTAGTAGCCATTTAGCCTAATAGAATTAGTGAACACTATTATCTGGATGCGGGGATCATTTTATAATGGCTGAATCCTGCAATGTTAAGCCTTTTCTAATCATTTAGTGTGTTCAGAGACACAACTTGTGCCTGGCACAGATCTGGCCTCAAATCTGCTCATGCTAAATAAAACCAGGCACTTGAAAGAAGGTAAGGATGTGAAACAGTCAAAACTGTTTTTATAATATTGCTGGTCCTTCCCAAAACACACAGTGCATTTCATTAATCATGGGCTGTCTACACCATTGCATCCCTGAAATTAATCTAATCTCAGAATTGGTGCCTGAAGCTCAATTTTTAATATAGACAAAGCAAACTGCTGTACCACATGAAAACTGCAGCAACGTGTTAATAGAGTTGCTGACCTTCACAATTCAAGATTTTAAAAACCATTTGAGCATTAGTTTCAAATGTAGCCTGTAATAGATTAGTTCTTGACATAAAATAATGACAAAATGCAAATAATATTATTATTTTGAAAATACGTACATTTTGATATTTTTACAAAGAGACAAGTCCAACTCTTTCATTCTGAGGTTGGCTAAACCTTTGCCTCCAGACATAAGGGATCCCTGCGAAAAACAGCACTGATTGTATTGATTAAGATGTATAATACTAATGCTGGTCTGATGACAGTCTTAATCGAATCATACAGGTATATTTCCCTCCAGTTGCTGAAATGGCTGGAAATGTTGGTGTGAGTGGAAACCAGATTTATTCTCACATTGACATTTTTCACTTGCATTAAGGAAATATACCTTATGATTTGCATTATTCATCTGCACTCAAGGTCAATTTGGTTGCAAAGTGAAATCAAACCCCACTGCTAATATATAATTTGTTTATACATTTATTGCCTGTTTCTAGGGGCCCACTTTTTCCTTATGAAATGATTCATCACCAAAGCATATAAGATGAGAATTCATGAGTGGACCTCAGGCTTTTTGTCTCTAGGTGGTAGTAATGTACTAGGCGAAGGTACCCAGGCAGCAGTCCTTACTCCATCTGCCCATTCCTCATAGCTGAGGTGATATTGTGGTTACTTGGCCACGGGATGCCTCAACAAAACCCACCCCTGTTATCCTCCAATGTTCGCATGTTCTACCTTTCAAGCAGAGTTAATGAATCATGAGTCAGAGGCCTGTTTGTTTTTATAAATCCCATCACTAGGGACACTGAACACACTTGTTGTGTAGTCCTCACCATTTAAATCTGGCAAAGACTGCGAACCAATACCATTTAAGTCAATTGAAAAGGTACGCCTTTAAGAGGTGTGGTTATGTTTCTAATGTACAACAGTGTAAGGGATGTGCTGTAACACCGTTTCTGTATGTTAGCAGTCTGAAGAAGGTACCTGTACATTGAAGACCTGTGTGTACATGCAGAACCATCCTTCAATAAATTATTCAGATTATAGTTATAATAAATTATATAAATTGTGTTACTGATCCTGTCTTGAGCAATCAGTCCTTGTGCATGGTAGCAGAAGCTACCACAGGAGATAAGAAAACACAACACCACTTACAGCATGTCGAGCACACTGGCTACTTTCGACAGAAGCAGGTCACTCAGTCAGTTTGCATCTTATTAACATACAATGTAAAAAGATGCCAGCTGATAACCTTTCTACCCTGCTGCAGTATGATTGTCACTGACGATCCTTACCGCTGGACTTTGCTTAATCACTGATTTTCAACTTTCTGTCTACCCCGAGCTACACTAAATCCACTTCAATTCTTCCTTCTGAGCATCATGGGCTAGATGTTGATTTTGTTGTGTTTGTGTAAAACAGGTGACAGTGAGTTAGCGGCATATTTTACATCTTTCCCCTTCACCAATTTTTATCTCCATTAATTTCAATTACATGAGAGCTGCCCATTACTCAGAACGGCATGCATTCAGGACAAGGCTTATAGCTAAGTGCCTTGTCACAGGTGTGCATTCCAAGGCATCACACTTTAAGTCAACATCCCAGCTACATGATGCACAGCCATTAACACCCAGGTTGGTCTGTAGGACTGGCTGGCACACTCTACTCTTGTAATCTTGCACCAATATAACATTTCTGCATGCACAGCAAGGTGGCCTATAATTCAAGTCAATCTGGTAAAATGCCTCTCTAGTAAGAGACACCTAACTCTGCTGTGCCCAAGTAGCTCTGCTGGGGTTTGCAGAACTGGGTAACGATGAATCTATACAGACTTTCCTCGGCAGCAACTCTTTGTCCTTTTTCATGTTTTGCAAGCTGCAGCTCCCCGACCACATGATGAATTCCCAAATGCCTTGCAGCCTAAGAGATTTCAAAATTTAAACTTCCTCCCAGTGTTGAGATGATAAATCGAAAATAATAGGTTGCTAATACGGGAAGGTAGACACAAAATGAATTTTAAAAAGTAACTTGACATTTGCACTCCCTCGTAAGCAGGTTGAACACTTCTTTCAGGAACTGACTGCTGGACAAGAAATTCATTCCAAACCCACTAAAATAAAAGCAAAATACTGCGAGATGCTGGAAATCTAAACTAAAAGTAGAAAATGCTGGAAAAGCTCAGCAGATCTGGCAGCATCTATGGAGAGAGAAACAGAGTTAACAGGCCGAATTTTCCATGTCATCTTCTCCATGGCACACAACTTTGTGCATTTCGCCCGGGACCGGGACAGCCAGGATACAAGGACCATTGGATTCGCCCTGATCTCGGGATTCCCACAGGTGCAGGTGAGATCGACTGCGTGCTCAGGTCTCCGTCGCTATGCACGGTGAACTACATCAATCACAAGGTCTTCCACTCGCTGAACGTGTAGCTGGTGTGCGACCACTAGAAGCACATCCTGCAGGTGTGTGCATGGTTTCCAGGGACTGTGCATGATGCCTACATCCTCAGTCGCTCACAGACCCCTGGAGTCTTCCAGGGTCCAAAGAGGCTGCAGGGATGGCTCCTCGGGGACAAGGGCTACCCACAGAGGCCGTGGCTGATGACACCTGTGCGGCTCCCTCAGCAGAGCAATGCTATGATGAGGCTTATGCAGCATTTCACACTTTGGTGAAGCAGACTATGGGGATGCTGAAGATGCTTTCTCGGTTAGATACTTGCATGATATGCACAGCGTTTGCAGCCCTTTCATAGCAAGTTCATCCACATGTGTGCTAATTGCAAGTATTGCCCCAGTTTTGGCTAATGGGAGGATGGAAGATTCGGCCCCTTTAGTGAACATTACTATCTTTCTTTCCAGAGCCTGGACCGGTCTGACGGTGCCCTGCAATACAGTCCACAGAGGGTGTCACGCATCATCATCAGCTGCTGCGCCTTTTACAACCTGGCGCTCCAATGAGGAGATGAGCTGGCTGAGGAGAAATTGAGGAGCTGGAGGTCTACTTGGATGAGGAGGACGGCTGTGGGGATGAGGGGGTCCTCGGTGGTGACGATGATGGAGATGAGGCTCTCGCACTGGCTAGACGAGGAAGGCGCACATGGGAGGCCCTCATAACTGTCAGATTTATGGAGGATGATGACGACATGCAAGTGAGGTGTCTCCATAGATCCTCACATCACAGTTGTGAATGTTTGACTCCAGTCTGGCTTGTCATCACGCCAAAAGCTTCTGTGAGAATGCTCCTCATGGAGACGCAGTGGACGCCCTAATAGTTGCTCGTTCGCAGGAGGATGATGACAGCATGCAGTGAGGACACTCCATAAATCTTCACATAGGCTCTGACAATGTCTGACTCCTGTCTGGCTGAGGGCAGCTCGCTTGCGCTCCATGATCAGGGCCATCGCATAGAGACGCAGCCATGAAACTTTAAATGCATCTGATGCTGTGTCCGCCTTCAGCACCTCAGCCCTTCAGGAGCTGGTGCACAGCATCACTAGTTCCAGACACTGGTGCGATGGGGGCCTGCCCCACATTAAATGTCCTGAAGCCAACAGAGAGAATGCGAAAACTATGTGGCACTTGCCCGTGACATTCTGGCAGCAATGACCAGCACCGTCGAGGTGCAGGCATTGGTAATGTGTCCAGGGAATGTGAGGCTGGACCATCAATGTGGTCTGAAGGCTGCACAGAGCACAGGGAAGAGGCCCTGGACTGAGACACCTGCCTTTTATCTTGTGCAGAAAGGTTTCACATCTGAGTGACAAGAACACTGCTCATCAGAACAAGGAGCCACAGGCAGGGAAACATTCTTAGGAGTTTATTGACGATAGCGAACAGCATGTATAAGTGACCAACACCCGTGCCCAGGCTGTGCAACTACTTTTACCTAACTTTCCTAACATTGCCGTTATGTCTTGGTGCTCCTCGGATATCCTCAGCAGAGTTGGAGGCAGCCTGCTGACTGCGATGTCCTGTCTGTGATGACTTTGGCCGGCGTCCTCAGAGGGCCGAGACTTGGAGGGCCCCGGCCTGCTTTCGGGGCCCTGCTGTGTGGCAGTGGCACCCTCCTTGGCCTGTGAAGCAGGAGGTGCAGAGGTCACAGGATGGGAAGTAAGATGGGCTGGACACTCCTGGGGTCACCTGGGTTGATGATCCTGGGGCATGCGCCTGCTGATCCTCCTCCCTATAGGTGCCTGAGGGCCCCGGCTGACTCCATAAGGAGAAGAGGTAGCTGGAGTGAGATTGAGCTGCCTGGCACCCCTCTCACGTACACTGTTGGAGGCCAACAATGGCATAAGCAACAGAGTTCAGCCCGTGCAGCAGTGCAGGAGTGACATCCTGGACCAAGGTTTCCATGGCGGCCACCATCTTGCCAGTGTTGACCTCGGTGCGTTGCAATGCCGGCGCTATCACCTCAGCCTGAAGACGGACAGACTCCTCCATCGTGCCTTGCAATCCGAGGAGTGCTGCAGACACCCCTTCCTGTTGTTCCCTAGCTAGCTTTTGCAGCTCCAGCAATTGTGATATGACCCAGTCGAGAGGCTCATCATCTGACTCAGACTCAGGAGGTTCCTGGCCTCCAGCAGCCCCCCAAATGCCAGGGACCTGGGAAGTCCCTGCCGCTGCCTGCTGTGGATCAGACCGTGCACTGTGCTCACTAGTATGTGTTCCCAGGCCTATTCCAAAGCTAGGTCCCACCGAGGCACTGGTGGAGGGTGTGGGTGAGCGCTGTGACAGAACTTCGAGGAGGGTGCCTTCAGATTCCCCTTGGAGGTTTCTTCGGATTGGAGGCCCTGGGTCATGGGCTCTGTTGGCTGTTTGGCAGAAGTGCCTGCGAAAGCAAAGGGAGATAATTAGTGCATCGCAGTGGCCTGCAAAAGGAGACACATCACTCACGGCATGACTGTCTGATGGATGTTGCACTGCTGGATCTTCACTTGGTAGAGCAGCGCCGACCTCACTGTCAGAACAGGACTGGTCCCGGTCAGCGGCAGCCAGCTGGATGGCTCTGTTTTCAAAGTTGGTGAGGACCTTGATTTCGGGCATTCCAACATCTGTCTGCAAACTCTCCCTGTTGTTGTGTGCCAGCTTGTCCTGCATGAATAGAGATGGAGAAAGTGTAAGCAGGATGCCTGCTAGGCCAGATGATAGATGTGCTTGGCCTGTGTGGGTAGTGAGTGGTCCCATGGATGGGCTGAGGACAATGAAGGTGTGCATGAAAGAATGAATGGTGATGTCTCTTGCACTGGCAGTGAGTGAGGGCCCTGTGGATGTGTGATGGGTTTGTGGGTGTGAGTTGAGAGCAATGAAAAGAATGACTTACCCTGGTGGAACAGAGGTGATCATTCATCCTCTTGTGGCAGTGGGTGGCTGTCCTCCTCTTCAGGGCATTGGTGCTGACCACCACTGCCACTGCCTCCCAAGCTGGGTTGGTCACATTGCTGCCCATCCTGCGGCCAAAGCAGGGGTACAGGACATCCCAGTGGGCCTCCATGGCATCCAGCTGTCGCTTGAGGGTCCTGTCATTAACCCTGGGGGCTGCGGTCTTTTCTCTTTTGCTGGCCATGTCTCCCGGGTAGCGATGGTGAGCTGGTAGTGATGAACGGTGTGCTGGCGGCTGTCTTTTAAACATGGCAGCTGGTGTGATGCAATGGTGGGAGGGCGAATGAGACCTTGCCCACCAAGGAAACGGCGTGTTTCTCGGGAATGCATAAATAATGAGGCGGGTTTGGGACAATATGGCATGAAAACCCGCCATCGCAGCCAACGGGTAAAACATCATTTTACCCGCCCGCTACCCCACTAAGTGCAAATCTGGGAAAGTTCTGCCCAACATCTCGTGTCTGAATGATTCTTCTTCAGAGCTGAAGTGAGGTAGAAATGTGATGAATTTTATACTGTGGAAGAGGTGGCGCAAAACAGAAGGTCAGGGATAGGTGGGAGCTCAGGAGAGATTTGACAAAGATGTCATGGACATCAGGAAAAGGGAGTGTTAACAATGGTGTTTACAGAGTTTAAGCAAGTCAGAGATAGGGAGTAATGGGGAGAGGGTGGAGATGCAGGGAAGTAGAGAAGGAAAGATCTGTGATATGGTGAAAGGCAGGAAAGGTTAAAGGACAAACAGGATGATGGCACACGGCAAAAATAATTGTTGATGTCACAAATAAATAAAAGTTGGGTCTAGTGAAGATTTAAATGGGAAAAGCAGAATTATCACCAACAGCTGCCCTCCAAAAAAAAGTGGGGGCAGCGGTTATGATCCGAAACTGTTGAACTCAGTGTTGAGGCTAGAAGGCTGTAAACTGACTAATTAAAAAGTAGGAGTCTAATCTATGAGTTTACTTTCAGCATCATTGGAACACTGTTAGGAGGCTGAAGACAGAGAGGGTCAGGGTTTTTAAAAAAAATCATTCAGGGGATGTGGGCATCTCTGGCTGGGCCAGCATTTATTGCTCATCCCTAATACCCTTGAGAAGGTGGTGGTGAGCTGCCTTCTTGAACTGTTGCAGTCCATGTGGTGGAGGTACACCCACAGTGCTGTTAGGGTGGGAGTTCCAGGATTCTGACCCAGCGACAGTGAAGGAACAGTGATATATTTCCAAGTCAGGATAGTGAGTGGCTTGGAGGGAACTTCCAATTGGTGGTCTTCCCATCTATCTGCTGCCCTTGTCCTTCTGGATGGTAGCGGTTGTGGGTTTGGAAGGTGGATGTCATGCCAATCAAGTGGGCTCCTTTGTCCTGGGTGGTGTCAAGCTTCTTCAGTGTTGGTGTGGGTCACAGAAGTGGGAGTGGGTCACAGAATTACCAGTGACCAGAAACTCAGGGTCTCACAAAATGAACAGAAGCACTTTGCAAAGTGATCATCCAGCCGGTGTTTGGTCTCCCCATTGTAGAGGAGGCCACATCGTGAGCCATGAATGCAGTATACTGAATTGAAAGAAGTATCAGCAAATTGCTGTTTTGCCTGGAAGAGATGTTGGGGCCTGGACAGTGGGAAAGGGAGGTGGTATAAGGGCAAGTGTGGCTTGGAATAAGGCCAAGGAGAGTGGGGGTGTGGTTGGGTGATTGAGGAGTGGACCAGGGTGTTGAGGTGAGAATGGTTTCTTCAGAAGACAGGATGGGGAGAGGAAGATCTGGTTGGTGGGGGCATCATGCTGGAGGTGGCAGAAATGACAGAGGATGATCCATGGAATGTGGAGGCTGGTAGGGTGAAGGTGAGGATGAAGGAAACTATGTTATGATCCTGGGAGCGAGGGGAAGAAGTGAGAGCAGAAGTGTGGGAAATGGGGTGGACATTGCTGAGGACCCTGTCAACTATGGAGTTGGGGTATTTTCAAATAAGAGAAAAAAAGGCATATTGGAAGCATTATATGGAAGGCTGCATTGTCAGAACAGATGCAATGAAGGTGAAAGTGGGAGGGAGTTTAATCAAGACAGCTGTGTAAGTCAGTCGATTTTTAGCGCATATTGCCTGATACCCTATTCCCAGGAATGGAAACAAAGTCAAGGAAGGGTAGAATGAGGGAACAAACCACGTGAATTTAAAACTAGTGTGGAAATTGGAAAAAAAGTTGTTGAAATTTTCCTGTTTGGGGTGAAAGCAGGAAAGGCACTGATACGGTCACCAATGGACCACAAAAAGAGGTGAGAGAGCAGAATCTGAGTAGTTCTGGAACAAAGCATGTTTCACAAATCCAGCAAAAAGGCAGGTCCAGCTAGAACCTGTACCATTCCCATAGAAACAACTTTTATCTAGAGGAAGTGAGTGGAGTCAAAGGAGAAGTTGTTTTATGTGAGAACAAGTTCAACTAAATAGAGGAGGTGGTTGTGGATGGAGACTGGTAGGTCTTCCATCCAAGGAAGAAACTAAGTGCCCTGGGGTCATCCTGGTCAGGGTTAGAGATGTAGAGGGATTGGACATCAATGGTGAAAAGGAGATAGTTAGGTCCAGAAAACTGGAAAAATGTTTAAGTGGTGCAGGGGATTGGAGGAGTCATGGACATAGGTGGGAAGAGGCTAGACAAGGGGAAGGAAATGGTCAAGATAGGAATAAATCAATTCACAAGGGCAAGAACAGACTGCAATGATAGGACTACCAGGGGAGTCCTGTTTGTGTATTTTGGGAAGGAGGTAGAAGTGCTTTGCTTGGGGTTGGGGGAGTATGGGGTTGAAGGCTGTGAAAGGAAGATCTCCAGCAGCATTGAGGTGAATAACAATCTTGGAAACAATGATGGAGTCATGGTTCCAGGGAGGGAAAAGCAGGCGTAAGAGGTTTGGGTGTTCAACCTCTGCTAGGTAGAGGTCAGTTTGGCAAATAACAACAATGGTACCCTTATCAGCAGGTTCAATGACAATGTTAAGCTTGAACCTGAGAAAATGGATCTGAGAGTACTACAAGTTCAGAGGGAGATAGGTTAGAGTGATCAAGATGAGCAGAGAAACTGAGGCAACCCAGTACCTTACTTTTTTTTCTCTTTTTGTCTCCTCCCCTCCCATTTCTCATATCTGGCTTTCCTTGCGCAACATGATTTGATGCCAAAACAAAAACAGAATTACCTGGAAAAACTCAGCAGGTCTGGCAGCATCAACGGATAAGAAAAGAGTTGACGTTTCGAGTCCTCATGATCCTTCAACAGAACTATGTGAATCCAAGGAGAGGGGTGAAATATAAGCTGGTTTAAGGTGGAGGGGTGGTGGGGGGAGAGAAGTGGAAGGGGGTGGTGTGGTTGTAGGGACAAGCAAGCAGAGATAGGAGCAGATCATCAAAAGATGTCACAGATAAAAGAACAAAAGAACACAGAGGTGTTGAAGTTGGTGATGTTATCTAAACAAATGTGCTAATTAAGAATAGATGGTAGGGCACTCAAGGTATAGCTCTAGTAGGGGTGGGGGGAACATAAAAGATTTAAAAATAATGGAAATAGGTGGGAAAAGAAAAATCTATATAAATTATTGGAAAAAACAAAAGGAAGGGGGAGGAAACAGAAAGTGGGTGGGGATGGAGGAGGGAGTTCAAGACCTAAACTTGTTGAATTCAATATTCAGTCCAGAAGGCTGTAAAGTGCCTAGTCGGAAGATGAGGTGTTGTTCCTCCAGTTTGCGTTGGGCTTCACTGGAACAATGCAGCAAGCCAAGGACAGACATGTGGGCAAGAGAGCAGGGTGGAGTGTTAAAATGGCAAGCGGCAGGGAGGTTTGGGTCATTCTTGCGGACAGACCGCAGGTCTTCTGCAAAGCGGTCGCCCAGTTTACGTTTGGTCTCTCCAATGTAGAGGAGACCACATTGGGAGCAACGAATACAGTAGACTAAGTTGGGAGAAATGCAAGTGAAATGCTTTTCACTTGAAAGGAGTGTTTGGGCCCTTGGACGGTGAGGAGAGAGGCAGTGAAGGAGCAGGTGTTACATCTGTTGCGTGGGCATGGGGAAGTGCCATAGGTGGGTGTTGAGGAGTAGGGGGTGATGGAGGAGTGGACCAGGGTGTCCCGGAGGGAACTATCCCTACGGAATGCAGGGATTGCAGCCAGGGGGGCTGAAGGGAAGATGTGTTTGGTGGTGGCATCATGCTGGATTTGGTGGAAATGGTGGAGGATGATCCTTTGAATGCGGAGGCTGGTGGGGTGATAAGTGAGGACAAGGGGGATCCTATCATGTTTCTGGGAGGGAGGAGAAGGCGTGAGGACGGATGTGCGGGAGATGGGCCGGACACGGTTGAGGGCCCTGTCAACAACCGTAGGTGGAAAACCTCGGTTAAGGAAGAAGGAGGACATGTCAGTGGAACTGTTTTTGAAGGTAGCATCATTGGAACAGATGTGACGGAGGCGAAAGAACTGAGAGAATGGGATGGAGTCCTTACAGGAAGTGGGGTGTGAGGAGCTGTAGTCGAGGTAGCTGTGAGAGTTGGTACGCTTGTAATGGATATTGGTGGACAGTCTATCACCAGAGATTGAGACAGAGAGGTCAAGGAAGGGAAGGGAAGTGTCAGAGATGGACCACGTGAAAATGATGGAGGGGTGGAGATTGGAAGCAAAATTAATAAAATTTTCCAAGTCCCGACAAGAGCATGAAGCAGCACCGAAGTAATCATCGATGTACCGGAGAAAGAGTTGTGGAAGGGGGCCGGAGTAGGACTGGAACAAGGAATGTTCCACATACCCCATAAAGAGACAGGCATAGCTGGGGCCCATGAGGGTACCCATAGCCACACCTTTTATTTGGAGGAAGTGAGAGGAGTTGAAGGAGAAATTGTTCAGCGTGAGAACAAGTTCAGCCAGACGGAGGAGAGTAGTGGTGGATGGGACTTCATCCCATTCTCTCAGTTCCTTCGCCTCTGTCGCATCTGTTCCGATGATGCTACCTCCAAAAACAGTTCCTCTGACATGTCCTCCTTCTTCCTTAACCGAGGTTTTCCACCCACGGTCGTTGACAGGGCCCTCAACCGTGTCCGGCCCATCTCCTGCGCATCCGCCCTCACGCCTTCTCCTCTCTCCCAGAAACATGATAGGGTCCCCCTTGTCCTCACTTATCACCCCACCAGCCTCCGCATTCAAAGGATCATCCTCCACCATTTCTGCCAACTCCAGCATGATGCCACCACCAAAGACATCTTCCCTTCACCCCCCTGGCAGCATTCCGTAGGGATCGTTCCCTCCGGGACACCCTGGTCCATTCCTCCATCACCCCCTACTCCTCAACACCCACCTATGGCACCTCCCCATGCCCACGCAAAAGATGTAACACCTGCTCCTTCACTTCCTCTCTCCCCACCGTCCAAGTGCCCAAACACGCCTTTCAAGTAAAACAGCATTTCACTTGCATTTCTCCCAACTTAGTCTACTGTATTCGTTGCTCCCAATGCGGTCTCCTCCACATTGGAGAGACCAAATGTAAACTGGGCGACCGCTTTGCAGAACACCTGCGGTCTGTCCGCAAGAATGACCCAAACCTCCCTGTCGCTTGCCATTTTAACACTCCACCCTGCTCTCTTGCCCACATGTCTGTCCTTGGCTTGCTGCATTGTTCCAGTGAAGCCCATGCATACTGGAGGAACTGCACCTCAACTTCCAAATAGGCACATTACAGCCTTCTGGACTGAATATTGAATTCAACAAGTTTAGGTCTTGAACTCCCTCCTCCATCCCCACCCCCTTTCTGAGTCTTCCCCCTTCCTTTTGTTTTTTCCAATAATTTATATAGATTTTTCTTTTCCCACCTATTTCCATTATTTTTAAATCTTTTATGCTCCCCCCACCCCCACTAGAGCTATACCTTGAGTGCCCTACCATCCATTCTTAATTAGCTCATTCGTTTAGATAATATCACCAACTTCAACACCTCTGTGTTCTTTTGTTCTTTTGTCTCTGACATCTTTTGATGATCTGCTCCTGTCACTGCTTGCTTGTCCCTACAACCAAACCACCCCCCCTACTTCTCTCCCCCCACCCAATCCCACCCCCCCCACCCCCACACACACTTAAACCAGCTTATATTTCACCCCTCCCCTTGGATTCACATAGTTCTGTTGAAGCGTCCACTCTTTTCTTCTCCGCCGATGTTGCCAGACCTGCTGAGTTTTTCCAGGTAATTCTGTTCTTGTTTTGGATTTACAGCATCTGCAGTTTTTTGTTTTTATCTACGATTTGAAGCCATACTAATTTGGATTATGGATGGGGGGGGGGTCAATTTTTGTGGGGCGTGACTGGAGAGGGGCAGTTTACTTTACTGCACCCCATTTGATGGCATCACCTTGTCAATAACAGGTTCCCCAGTGAGTGAGCAGGTAATTATTCAAGCAATTAAATATCAATGCAGGCTGGTGAATTGGACCACGTTCATGGTACCCTAGATTGTAAATTCCTCTCGAGCTATTTGGCTCCGCCCCCTTAATATCCAGTTGTAAAGGAGTCAGTAAAAATGTCTGATTAAGGTGTGAAGTGTACTCCATCAAACGCACAGCATTCCCCAGATAGTTGCATTTCAGAAAGCCGTCCACAGCATTCTGCAATGACAACATCAACTGCACATAACTCGTATAATTTAAATGGCATCATTTTGATGAATGTTGCTGAGAACTGGCAGGGTTTGACATCTTTCCAACTACAGGCAGATGAGCCACTCTTCAGTGATGGTGTTTTATGGTTTTTGATAGGTCATCTCAAACTCAGACATGAGCCATTTGTAAATGTATTTCAGCACTATAACTGCTTGCGTGAGTGCATTCTGAATTTGCATGTTCATTTAAAAACTGCCCAGGTAGGAATGGGGAAAGTGTGTGAGGGGATGGGGGTAGGGGTTGGGAGGGGGGGGTGGGGGGGCGAACGATGGAAAAAAATCTTGTGATGTAAATTCAAAATGGGTTTAGATTGATGTTGAATCGTTTCCTACCTGGCCCTTCCCCAAATCGCAGTTCCCGTGCACTCAACCAGAGTCCTCGCTATCAATGCTCAGAATATGTAATATTCTTTGAATATCTCATTCTAATGAGGGGTACTGTACCATAGCTGTACCCCATGATGATGTAATGATGAAAGTGCTGGTAATTGCTTATAAAAATTCAAAAATAAAGATGATGAGGCTCCTGGAAAGCACTTTACAGAATTATGTGTTGGAATTTTTAAGTAGGAGCAGGGTTAAAAATGCCTTTAAAACGCATTTCAAAGACCTGCTCAAGATGAGAGCAGCTGGTGGATTATTATCTAACCAACAGAGTTCCTTAAGACCATGAAACACTACTTTAATCCTGATGCCCATATTATGGAATTGGAGAAGATTTGCTGCATCTAGTTTAGAAATTAATTCATTTATATTTATTTTCTGCCATCTTTGCCAAAGCTGCTGGAATTTCATCCCACAAGTGTTGTTTGACCTTTGGTACACCACCACTGACCATTGCTCACATGTAACCTTTGACCCTTGGCATTGGCAAGGAATTTGACCAACGGTGTCATCAAGGTGTTTGACTGTGGCCGGAGGCTGCATCACAGCTGAGTGTCTTCCTGTCTTCACCTCCATGTGCACAAAGCCACTCTTGTCAGCAATGATCACTAGATGCTGAGTGGGAACGCTAGGAGTGATTTCTTTTCTGCTCCTTTAGACTACAGATTTCTGTGGCAATTGTGTGTGCACCCATTGAACCTTCCAGGTTCAACTCAGGCTGGGATTTCTCGGTCCCACCCGCAGCAAGAGGGAGGAGAAAGTATCACAGGAGCGAAAAAGTCCATTTCCCATCGGTGTAGAAACATGTTGTGACCGTCCACTTCTGTCCTTAATGGCGGGGCGTTTTTCCCACCGCACCATGGCAGGAAGGCTATTTGAATACTTTAGAATATCATGAATGCTCGTTGTCAAGATAGCTCACTGGAATCACGTCCCAACGCTGCATTAAAAGGCCACGCCGGTGCGTAATTAGATGGTGTGATTCAGAACCACATATAAGTGTAGTGCACCTGGCAACCTGCACTTCCCTCATGACTTTGAGGTTTGTTCGCTTACCTCGCGACGCAGAGTGCTTGTGGCATCTTGGACTCCATGCCACCTTCGCAGGCAGCACTTCACATACAAATCGGGGTTACAGAGGCAAGGGTCTATATTCTAGACCAGCAGTAAGGTGCGGTTGGGTTGTAATGAGTGCAGGGCAAGGGCTTGACTATGTGAGGTGGGGGTGTGTGGGGGAGACAAGACAGAAGCAAGGGTAGGGACTGGGGTGGGGGGGCAAGGGCTCAACTGGGAGGTGGGGTGGTCAAGACAAGACAGAGGCAAGGGACGTGGCTGGAGGGCAAGGGCTCAACTCAGGGGAGGGGGGGGGTGACTGAGGAAGGTTGCACTCAAACACATGATGGGGGGGTTGGTGGAAGGAAGCTTCCTCTGCATCAGAATTGGAAGAGAATCTCAGGTAGATGGGCATAAATGAGTCAGGGCCAGAGTGGGAGGGTGGTGGAGTGAAGAAGTGCTTTAACTTACATTGCAGAGCTTCCATTGACAGTCCTTGTCCTAGTCCAGGGAGGGGGAAGGCATGTCAATACACTGTCAGTTGTGCCTGGCATAGTGTGCACAGGCTGTAATCATTACCTTACCCATGGCGGTCTGGGGGTTTCTGGCATAGTACTTGTCTGCAGATGGTACAGGCACAGTCAGGGGAGAATCTACAGACTGTAAATCGGGAACAGGTAGTGCAGGGGTGGGCATTCGATGGCCTCATGGGGAGGTATCCCTATATGTGAAGGTAGAGTAGGCCTCAGGATGGGGAAGGGTAAGGTCTACATGGGGCATAGACATATATTTTATTCATTCATGGGTGTAGTGTCGCTGGCCAGTCCAGCATTAATTGCCCACCCCTAATTGCCCTTGAGATGGTGGTGGTGAGCTGCTTTCTTGAACTGCCACAGTCCATGTGGTGTAGATACACCCACAGCGCTGTTAGGATGGGAGTTCCAGAATTTTGCCCCAACCACAGTGAAAGAACGGCGATATATTTCGAAGTCAGGATGGCTTGGAGGGAAACTTCCAGTTGTTGGTGTTCCCATGTATCTGCTGCCCTTATCCTTCTAGACGGTAGTGATCGTGGGTTTGGAAGGTGCTGTCTAAGGAGGCTTGGTGAGTTCCTGCATGGTTCTTGTAGGTGGTACACTCTGCTGCCACTGAACATCATTGGTGGAGGGAGTGAATGTTTGAGGATCTGGTTCCAATCAAGCCGGCTGCTTTGTCCTGAATGGTGTTAAGCTTCTTGTGTGTTGTTGGAGCTGCACTCATCCAGACAAGTGGGGAGTATTCCAACACACTCCTAACTTGTGCCTTGTAGATGATGCACAGGCTTTGGGGAGTCAGGAGGTGAGTTAATTGTCACAGGATTCTTAGCCACAGTATTTATATGGCTAGTCCAGTTCAGTTTCTGGTCAATGGTAACCCCCAGGATGTTGATAGTGGGGGATTCAGTGATGGTAATGTCATTGAATGTCAAGGGACAATGGTTAGGTTCTCTCTTGTTGGAGATGGTCATTGCCTGGCACTTGTGTGGTGTGAATGTTGCTTGCCACTTGTCAGCCCAAGCCTGGATATTGTCCAGATCTTGATGAGTTTGGACATGGACTGCTTCATTATTTGAGGAATTGTGAATGGTGCTGGACATTGCGCAATCATCAGTGAACATCCCCACTTCTGACTTTATGATGGAAGAAAGGCCATTGATGAAGCAGCTGAAGATGATTGGGCCAAGAGGACACAATCCTGAGGAGCTCCTGCAGTGATGTCCTGGAACTGAGACCTCCAACAACCACAACCATCTTGCTTTGCACCACGTACGAGTCCAACCAGTGGAGCGTTTTCCCTGATTCACATTGTTTCCAGTTTTGCTAAGGCTCCTTGATGCCACACTCGGTCAAATGTGGCCTTGATGTCAAGGGCAGTCACTTTCACCTCATCTCTGGAGTTTAACTCTTCTGTCCATGTTTGAACGAAGGCTGTAATGAGGTCAGGAGCTGAGTGATCCTGGTGGAACCCGAACTGAGTATCAGTGAGCAGGTTATTTCTAAACAAATGCTGCTTTATAGCACTGTTGCTGACTCCCTCCATTACTTTACTGATAATTGAGAGTAGACTGATGGGGCTGTAATTGTCCCAGCTGGATTTGTACGAGAATGTATGAGAATATCTTGGTTAGGAGCGCGGCAAGTTCTGGGGCAGACTATCAACATCCTGGGGGTTACTATTGACTAGAAACTGAACTTGACCAGCCATATAAATACTGTGGCTACAAAAGCAGATCAGAGGCTAGGAACTCTGTGGTATGTAACACACCCTCTGACTCCCCAAAGCCTGTCCACCATCTATAAAGCACAAGTCAGGAGTGTGATGGAATACTTTCCACTTGCCTGGATCAGTACAGCTCCCACAACACTCAAGCTTGATACCATCCAGGACAAAGCCAAAGCAGTCTGCTTAATTGGCACTCCATTCACAAACATTCACTCCCTCCACCACCGATGAACGGTGGCAGCAGTGTGTACCACCTACAAGATGTACTGCAGGCTCCTTAGGCAGCACCTTCCAAACCCACAACCACTACCATCTAAAAGGACACGAGACACAGACACATGGGAACACCACCACTTGGAAGTTTCCCTTCAAGCCACTTGCCATGCTGACTTGGAAATATATCACTGTTCCATCACCGTCGCTGGGTCAAAATCCTGGAACTCCCTCCATTATAGCACTGTAGTTGTACCTACACCACAGGGACGGCAGCAGTTCAAGAGGCAGCTCACCGCCACCTTCTCAAGGGCAATTAGGGATGGGCAATAAATGCTGGCCTAGTCAACAATGCCCGCATCCCATAACTGAATAAAATAAAATAAAAATCTTCAGTACTATTACCGGGATATTGTCAGGGCCCATAGCTTTTGCAGTATCCAGTGCCTTCAGTCGTTTCTTGATATCATGTGTAGTGAATTGAATTGGCTGAAGAGTAGCATCTGTGATGCTGGGGACCTCCAGAGGAGGCTGAAATGAATCATCATCTTGGCACATCTGGCTGAAGATTTTTGCAATTGCTTTAGCCTCATGTTTTGCACTGATGTGCTGGACTCCTCTATCATTGAGGATGGGGATATTTGTGGAGCCGCCTCATCCAATGAGTTGTTTAATTGTACGCCACCATTTATGACTGGATGTGGCAGGACTGCAGAACATAGATCTGATCCGTTGGCTGTGGGATCACTTAGCTCTGTCTATTGCAAGCTGCTTATGCTGTTTGGCATGCAAGTAGCCCTGTGTTATAGCTTCACCAACTTGAAACCTCATTTTGAGGTTCTGCTGGTGCTGCTTCCACTTGCTCAATGTGCAGTTGGTCTGCGACCACAAGAAACACATCATGCAAGTTTGTGCAAGATACCCGGGAAGCTGGAATGATGGATAGTAAAGGTTTCCTTATTTAAATAAGAAAAGAGTTAACAAAGTGAGCCTTGGTCCTATAGAGAGTGCATCTGGGGAACTGATATAGGAAAGAAGGGAGATGGCAGATCAATTAAACAGGTATTTTGTTTCTGTCTTCACTGTAGAGGACACAAGTAACATTCCGGAAATAGCTGTAAATCAGGAAATGGAAGGGAGAGAGGAAATCAGGAAAATTATAATCACCGGGGAAGTGGTATTGAGCAAATTTTTGGGGCTGCGGGCTGACAAATCTCTAAATCCAGATGGGCTTCACCCTCAGGTCTTGAAAGAAGTGGCTAGTGAGATAGTTGATGCACTGGTTTTAATTTTCCAAAATTCCCTAGATTCGGGGAAGGTTCTAATAGACTGGCAAATAGCAAGTATAGGTCCTTTACTCAAAAAGGGATGGAGACAGAAAGCAGGAAACTATAGGCCAGTTAGTTTAACATCTATCATAGGGAAAATGTTAGAAGCTATTATTAAAGATGTTATAGCAGGACACTTAGAAAAATTCAAGGCAATCAGGCACAGTCAACATGGTTTTGTAAAAGGGAAATCATGTTTAACCAATTGATTGGGGTTCTTTGAAGGAATCACATGTGCTGTGGATAGAGGAGAACCAGTGGATGTACTGTGTTTAGATTTCCAGAAGGCATTTGATAAAGTGCCACATCAAAGGTTATTGCAGAAAATAAAAGCTCATGGTGTAGGAGGTAACATTTTGGCATGGATAGAAGATTAGCTAGCTAACAGGAAGCAGAGAGTTGGCATAAATGAGTCTTTCTCCAGTTGCCAGGATGTGACAAGTGCTAAGCCACAGGGATCAGTGGTGGGGCCTCAACTTTTTACAATTTATATAAATGACTTGGATGAAGGGACTGAAGGAACGGTTGCTAAATTTGCAGACTACACAAAGATAGGTAGGAAAGTAAATTGTAAAGAGGGCATAAGGAGGCTACAAAGTGACATAGATAGGTTAAGTGAGTGGGCAAAGATCTGGCAAATGGAGTATAACGTGGGCAAATGTGAAATCGTTCATTTTGGCAGGAAGAATAAAAAAGAAAACAAAAACAGAATTACCTGGAAAAACTCAGCAGGTCTGGCAGCATCGGCGGAGAAGAAAAGAGTTGACGTTTCGAGTCCTCATGACCCTTCGACAGAATTTGAGTTCGAGTCCAAGGAAGAGTTGAAATATAAGCTGGTTTAAGGTGTGTGTGGTGGGGGGGGGTGGGGGGGGGTGCGGAGAGAGAGAGAGAGAAGTGGAGGGGGTTGGTGTGGTTGTAGGGACAAACAAGCAGTGATAGAAGCAGATCATCAAAAGATGTCAACAACAATAGAACAAAAGAACACATAGGTGTTAAAGTTGGTGATATTATCTAAACGAACGTGCTAATTAAGAATGGATGGTAGGGCACTCAAGGTATAGCTCTAGTGGGGGTGGGAGAGCATAAAAGATTTAAAAATAATGGAAATAGGTGGGAAAAGAAAAATCTATATAATTTATTGGAAAAAAAAGGAAGGGGGAAACAGAAAGGGGGTGGGGATGGGGGAGGGAGCTCAAGACCTAAAGCTGTTGAATTCAATATTCAGTCCAGAAGGCTGTAAAGTGCCTAGTCGGAAGATAAGGTGTAGTTCCTCCAGTTTGCGTTGGGCTTCACTGGAACAATGCAGCAAGCCAAGGACAGACATGTGGGCAAGAGAGCAGGGTGGAGTGTTAAAATGGCAAGCGACAGGGAGGATTGGGTCATTCTTGCGGACAGGCCGCAGGTGTTCTGCAAAGCGGTCGCCCAGTTTACGTTTGGTCTCTCCAATGTAGAGGAGACCACATTGGGAGCAACGAATGCAGTAGACTAAGTTGGGGGAAATGCAAGTGAAATGCTGCTTCACTTGAAAGGAGTGTTTGGGCCCTTGGACGGTGAGGAGAGAGGAAGTGAAGGGGCAGGTGTTGCATCTTTTGCGTGGGCATGGGGTGGTGCCATAGGAGGGGGTTGAGGAGTAGGGGGTGATGGAGGAGTGGACCAGGATGTCCCAGAGGGAGTGATCCCTACGGAATGCCGATAGGGGGGGTGAAGGGAAGATGTGTTTGGTGGTGGCATCATGCCGAAGTTGGCGGAAATGGCGGAGGATGATCCTTTGAATGCGGAGGCTGGTGGGGTGATAAGTGAGGACAAGGGGGACCCTATCATGTTTCTGGGAGGGAGGAGAAGGCGTGAGGGCGGATGCGCGGGAGATGGGCCAGACACGGTTGAGGGCCCTGTCAACGACCGTGGGTGAAAAACCTCGGTTAAGGAAGAAGGAGGACATGTCAGAGGAACTGTTTTTGAAGGTAGCATCATCGGAACAGATGCGACGGAGGCGAAAGAACTGAGAGAATGGGATGGAGTCCTTACAGGAAGCGGGGTGTGAGGAGCTGTAGTCGAGGTAGCTGTGGGAGTCGGTGGGTTTGTAATGGATATTGGTGGACAGTCAATCACCAGAGATTGAGACAGAGAGGTCAAGGAAGGGAAGGGAAGTGTCAGAGATGGACCACGTGAAAATGATGGAGGGGTGGAGATTGGAAGCAAAATTAATAAATTTTTCCAAGTCTCGACGAGAGCATGAAGCAGCACCGAAGTAATCATCGATGTACCGGAGAAAGAGTTGTGGAAGGGGGCCGGAGTAGGACTGCAACAAGGAATGTTCCACATACCCCATAAAGAGACAGGCATAGCTGGGGCCCATGCGGGTACCCATAGCCACACCTTTTATTTGGAGGAAGTGAGAGGAGTTGAAGGAGAAATTGTTCAGTGTGAGAACAAGTTCAGCCAGATGGGGGAGAGTAGTGGTGGATGGGGATTGTTCGGGCCTCTGTGCGAGGAAGAAGCTAAGGGCCCTCAGACCATCCTGGTGGGGGATGGAGGTGTAGAGGGATTGGACGTCCATGGTGAAGAGGAAGCAGTTGGGGCCAGGGAACTGGAAATTGTTGATGTGATGTAAGGTGTCAGAGGAATCACGGATGTAGGTGGGAAGGGACTGGACAAGGGGAGAGAGAAGGGAGTCAAGATAACGCGAAATGAGTTCTGTGGGGCAGGAGCAAGCTGAGACGATCAGTCTACCGGGGCAGTTCTGTTTGTGTATTTTGGGTAGGAGATAGAAGTGGGCCGTCCGAGTTTGGGCGACTATCAGGTTGGAAGCTGTGGGAGGAAGATCCCCAGAGGAGATGAGGTCAGTGACAGTCCTGGAAACAATGGCTTGATGTTCAGTGGTGGGGTCATGGTCCAGGGGGAGGTAGGAGGAAGTGTCTGCGAGTTGACGCTCAGCCTCCGCGAGGTAGAGGTCAGTGCGCCAGACAACAACAGCACCACCCTTGTCAGCGGGTTTGATGACAATGTCAGGGTTGGACCTGAGAGAACGAAGTGCAGTAAGTGCAGAGAGAGACAGGTTAGAATGGGTGAGAGGAGCAGAGAAATTGAGACGACTAATGTCGCGCCGACAGTTCTCAATGAAAAGATCAAGAGAAGGTAAGAATCCAGAGGGAGGAGTCCAGGTGGAGGGAGAATATTGGAGATGGGTAAAAGGATCCGTTGAACTGGGAGAGGACTCCTGCCCAAAGAAGTGAGCCCGGAGACGAAGACGGCGGAAGAAGAGTTCAGCATCGTGCCGAGCCCGAAATTTATTGAGGTGAGGGCATAAGGGTATGAAACTAAGTCCTTTGCTGAGCACTGAACATTCAGCAACGGAGAGGGGAAGGTCAGGGGGTATAGTGAATACATGGCTGGGGTTGGGATTGGAAGATGGGGTGGGGACAGAGGGACAGGCAGGGGTGGAGGGTCCTAGATGGGTGTTGGTGTCGATGAGTTGTTGGAGCTTGCCTTCCTTAGCACTTGAGAGAAAGAGAAAAAGTTTCTTGTTGAGGTGTCGGATGAGCTGAAGCACAAAATGAAACTGGGGGCACACACAGCTTTGAAAAAGGGTACGGCGGTGCTGCTGGAGGGAGAGGTCGAGTGTGTTCATATGGCAGCGCATGGCGCTGAGTGTGGATTTCAGAATAAAAAAGAAGCTTATTATCTAAATGGTGAGAGATTGAAGAGCTCAGATTCAGAGGGATCTGGGTGCCCTAGTGCCCGAATCACAAAAGGTTAGTATGCAGGTACAGCAGGTAATTAGGAAATCTAATAGAATATTATCATTTATTGTGAGGGGAATTGATTACAAAAGTAGGGAGATTATGCTTCAGTTGTACAGGGCCTTAGTGGGATCACAGCAGGAGCATTGTGTACAGTACTGGTCTCCTTATTTAAAGAAAGATGTAAATCTGTTAGAAGGAGTCCAGAGAAGGTTTACTAGACTAATACCAGGAATGGGCAGGGTGTCTTATGAGGAAAGGCTGGACAGGTTAGCCTTGTGTCTACTGGAATTTTGGAGAGTAAGAGGCAGCTTAATTGAAAGCTTTAAGATCCTGAGGAGTCTTGATAGGATGTGGAGAGGATATTTCCTCTTGTGGGAGAATCTAGCGCTAAGGGCCACTGTTTAAAGGTAAGGGGTCACTCATTTAATACGTAGATGAGGAGAATTTTTTTCTCTCAGAGGGTTGTGAGTCTTTGGAATTCTCTTCCTCAAACGGTGGTGGAAGCAGGGTCTTTGCATATTTTTAAGGCATTGCTAGATAGATTCTTGATTATCAAGGGGATGAAAGGTTATCGGGATAGGCAGGAATGTGGGTTGAGGTTACTTTCAGATCAACCATGATCTCATTGAATGGTGGAGCAGGCTCGAGGGGCCGAGTGGTCTACTTCTGCTCTTAATTCGTATGTACTATTGTTCGTATGACTCCTACATCTTGAGTAGATCACAGATCCTGGACATCTTCAACAGACCACACAATATTCAGGGTTGGCTCCTCGGTGACAAAGGCTACCCACAAAGGACATGGCAGGTGACACCCATCTGATGGCCACAGACTCCAGCCTAGGGAAGATACAACGGTGCTCATTCCATCACACGAACATTGGTGGAGCAAACCTTTGGCACCCTGCCTCGACAGAACTGGCGGAGCACTCCAGTACACTCCCCAGAGGGTCTCATTGATCATCGTGGTTTGCTGTGTGTGGCACAACCTGGCGCTGCAAAGGGGGGAGGACTTGCCAGATGCCAAGATGGAGAAGCTGCTGTCACATCAAGGGGGATGAGGGCAATGAGGCCAGGGAAGCCAAGGCTGCAGGAGAAGAAGCCAAAGCATGGGCCAGACAAGGCGGCAGGTGTGCACGTGAGGTACTCATAGCCACCAGATTCCAGGAGGAAGATGATGGGTAGCAGGGCATATCCTGTCAGACCAGTACCCTACATGATTGGCCCACATTACCACCAGAGTGGCTAACCTTTTCAACCATCCTCTTCATTCTGCGATTGAGTATTTACCCATTTTTCTCACCATGTCCTTGGCCTTTGAAGGATGATGAAGCTCTGGAGCACGTGTCCTTGCTGAGATGAGGTACCAACTGCAGGAGGTCGTTCTGGCATCACATGACAGAACATGCTGCTTCTTCAAGTGCCTCTGCAGCATCCCAGTCACTGAGGCAGCCTACAAGAGGCAGGAGTTGCACTGTGGTCCTCAGTGGATTCATGGCAGTTTACCCTCAGCCTGACAAAGATCCTCAAGAGGATCCATCTCCAGCAATGGAAAAACCCCTCATATGCCACTTCAATGGTGATATTGCTAGGCGAGACTTGGACCAAGGCAGGTGGGGATGCTCAACAGGTGCTAACACTTGTTCAAAGCACTCAGTCCTCAGCGTTACCTTGGACCCTATTACATTGAGACCCTCCACTCTCAGTGAGGGATGTGGGGCTCCAGTTAGCTTGACCTTTCAATGGATATAGATCACCTCACGATGACCATATTCACACATTTGCCTGGCAGACATAAAAAAGCCTCCTTTTCCACACCATTAGTTTCCCATAATGGTCAGCCCTGGCTCTTGTGACCTTGAAAACACAGACACACCATGGAGCCCTCAAGGTTCCACTTCATTGATAATGAAGAGCACGCATCAGCTGCATTACATCCTAGCTCCTAGGCCATTTCTGCCCTGAGCACTGTCTTCCCATCAAAGTAACATATGAGTGTTGAGACCATGCTCAGCCCTTCCATTGATCGCAACACATCTCCATATCTCCATCGTTGAGCCTGGCAAGTGGTTAGAGGAGGGGAGGCTAAGCGGAATGAATGGGCCAGCGCTTTTTGACGATAGCCTTTTGGGCACTATGCAGACAATTCCAAGGTGCAAAATGGCTAAAGCTTTGAGCACCCGGGCAAAATTGTATCTGTGAGGTACAGCGCACCAGCACATTGAGGTGGGAAGGTAAGCACACTTATTGGTCAGCTTAGCAGATGTACACCTGTACAGTCGACAATCTATAGGGCTGGCAGGAGCACAGATGACTTCTGAGTGTGAACTTATGGATTGCAAACCCTCACAGATGGCAGTGTGGAGTTCAAGGAAAGATTACCCTTCTCCATGTGCATCTACGTCTCTCCTTCTACACTACACTTTCACCTTTCCACAATGCAGATGAGTCGGGGGACTACATGAGCCCCCATGAGCCAGGAATGAACATTACTTGAACCTGCCATGGATGGTGACGAGATGCCTTGCACAGGCACACTTTACATTGTAAGGCATCACTGATGTTGGTAATGAACCGCAGGAGGGACACACTGTGATGCGATGGCTGCGCATAACATTGAGCAGAGGCACATGATATGAAATCTGTGATAAGTCAGGGGAGGGAACATGGTATGACATCTGATTGAGCACAACACAGCCCAACATACAGAGGAGGCATACACAGGAGGAGATGCGGAATGGGTGCAATTCTATTTACAGTGGTGGAAAGGGTATACATGTGGTGAACACGACTGTTGTGCTCCTAATATTTCTTGATCTTCCTAACCCTACTGCTACATCTTGGTGCATCCCTGACATCCAGAGTGGACGTGGAGGCAAGCTGCTGACTGCTATGCCCTAAACAAAAACAGAATTACCTGGAAAAACTCAGCAGGTCTGGCAGCATCGGCGGAGAAGAAAAGAGTTGACGTTTCGAGTCCTCATGACCCTTCGACAGAACAGACTGCTATGCCCTGTTGTCTGTGATGACTTTGGTGGGCATCCACTGGAGGGCTGAGACTTGGAGGGTCCCAACCTGCTTTGGTTCTCCTGATTTTGGGCAGGTACACCCTCCTCAGTCTGTGGAGCTGGAAGTGATGGGGGTCACAGGTAACAGGGACTAGCATCAGCTAGACATTCCTGTATGGCCCCTGGGTATCCAACTGCTGGTCCTTGTCCCTATGAGTGCCTGAGGGCTCATGGATAACTCCTTGAAGAGAAGGGGCATGTCGAGTGAGATCTAGGTGCCCTGGCCCCTCTCTTGCATAGCCATTGGCGGATGCCACCAATGCCTACATGGATGGAGTATATCTCCCACAGCAGCACAGGCTCAATGTCCTGGACTAAGGTTTCCATAGTGGCCGCCATCCTACCAATGTTGACCTTGGTGCGCTGGCATGCTGGCACTATTACCTCAGACTGAATGTGGACAGACTCCTCCATTATACTTGCAATCCATGGAATACAGCTGACAATCCTGCCTGATATTCCCGTGTCTGTGGCTGCTGTTCTAACATCTGTGTTAAGACCAGGTCCACAGGCTCGTCATCTGGCTGGGGCTTATTAGAATCCTGGTCTCCAGCTGTCCTCCAAGTGTCGGTGACCTTGGATGTCCCTGCCTCCACTTGCTGTGGACCAGGATCTGTGCTGTGCTCACCAGGTTGTGTCACCAAGTCTGCTCTAGATCTAGGTCCCACCGTGATGTGTATTTCTGGCTGATGGAGGGTGTGGGTGAGAGCTGTGACAGAACTTTCACAAGTGGGTTCTCAAAATCCAAGGTGGCTTCAGGGCTGCAGATGAGGGCTGGCTCCCTATGTCCTTGGGATGCTTGGTTGTGGGGCTTATGACAGAGAGTAGAGATAATTAGTGCATGGCAAGAGGATCTAGTCTATCTCGAGGATCTAGCATCTAGTCCATACTCAAGTAGGAGTAAGTGTAAAATAAAAGCAAGGGTTAAAAATGTCTGGGTTGCTCAGTCCCGTGATTTGCACATCCTGTGCTGTGTGGAAAATCCTAGATGCTCCTGGTGCTCTGGATGACCATGTGTGCAGGAGGTGCCTCTAATTGGACAAACTTGAGCTCCGGGTTTGGGAGCTTGAGCGTCAGTTGGGGACACTACGATGCATTCACAAGCCTGAGAGGTTCATGGATAGCACATTTCAGGATGTGGTCACCCTGCAGCTTAAGGAAACGCAAGCATAGAGGGGATGGGTGACTGCCAGACAGAAGAAGGGGACCACGCAGTTAGTGAGGGAATCCCCCGAGTGCAACTCGCTCGCAAACCATTTTTCGCCTTTGGAAAAAGGTGAGAGTGATGGTTCTTCTGTGGAGACCAACTAGAGCCAAGACCATGGCACTGAGTGGTCCAGCTGCTCAGGGAGGAGAGGAAGAAGTGTGGAAGGGCAAGTGGTAGGGGATTCGTTAGTGAGGGGAATAGTCAGGCTCTTCTGTGGCCATAGACGTGACTCCGGGATAGTATGTTGCCCCCTGGGTGCCAGGGTCAAGGATGGCATGGAACGGCTGCAGGGTACTCTGAAAGGGAAGGTGAACAGCCAGAAGTCGTGGTCTATGTTGGGAACAATGACATAGGAAGAAAGAGAAATGAGGTCCTGCAAGCAGGCTTTAGGGAGTTTGGTAGGAAATTGAAAAGCAGGACTTCAAAGGTAGTAATCTCCAGATTACTCCCGATACCGTGCAGTAGTGAGTATTGGAACAGGAGGGTAGGGCAGATGAATGTGTGGCTGGAGAGATGGTGCAGGAGGGAGGGCTTTAGATTCCTGGGGCATTGGAACCATTTCTGGGGGAGATGGGACCTATACAAGTTGGATGGGTTACATTTGAGCAGGAACGGGACCAACATCCTCACGGGGAGGTTTGCTAATGATGTTGGGGCGGATTTAAACTAAATTGGCAGGGGGGGGTGGGATCCTGAAAAGTAGTTCAGAGGGGAGAGAAGCTGAGATGGAACTAGAAGTTAAAACACTAGTAAGTGAGTTTGGAGGGCAGAGGAAACATAGGCTAGATAAGAAAAAAGTGAGTTTAGCAATGCTAAATAGAATATGTTTTAATGCAAGGAGCCTGAGGAATAAGACAGGCAAGCTGAAGGCACAGTTAGGCATGTGGGATTGTGATATCATAACTCTGACCAAGACTTGGGTAAAAGGAGGGCAGGATTGGCAGCTCAACATTCCTGGTTATAAGGTATTCAGACAAGATAGAGAGGGAGATAGAAGAGGAAACATTAGAAGAGGAAAGAGTTGAAACATTGATCAAGGAATCAATTATAGCAGTGAGGAGGGATGATATCTTGGAAGGATCATTGAATGTGGCCATATGGGTAGAAGTAAAAAACACAAAAGGGGCAAACACAAAGGTGTATTATTGGCCCCCAAACCGTCAGAGGGTGATGGAGGATCAAATATGTAATCAAATTCCAGAGAAGTGCAAGAATAATAAGACAGTAATAGTAGGAGATTTTAACTACCAAATATTAACTGGGATAGTTTGGGTGCAAGGTAGGGAGGGGGCAAAATTCTTAAGTTGCATCCAGGAGAACTTTTTTAGCAAGTATGTAGAAATCCCAACAAGGGAGGGGACAGTTTGGGACCTAAGATTCAGAAATGGGCCCAGGGACAGGTGGAAGGCATATCAGTAGTGAAGCATTTTGGAGATAGTAACCATAACACAGATTTAGGATAGTTATGGAAAAGGATAAGATTGGGCCGGGAATAAAAGTTCTAAACTGGGGAAAGGCTAATTTTACTAAGATAAGATACGATTTGGCCCGAACTGACTGGAAGCAGCTACTTGCACATAAAACTGTGTCAGAGCAGTGGGTGGCATTCAAGGAGGTAATAGCGAGCGTACAGGTCAAATATGTTTCTGTAAACACAAAGGGAGGGACCAAGTCCGGAGATTCCTGGATGTCAAAGGACATAAAGGTTAGGATAGGATTAAAAAAAAAAATAGAAGCTTAGGGCAGATACCAAGGGCTTAAAACGGCAGAGTCTCTAGAGGAATATAAAAAATGCAGAGGGGAACTTAAAAAGGAAATTAGGAAAGCTAAGAGAGTGCATGAGAAAGCATTGGTGGGTAGAATAAAGGAAAACCCAAAGGGGTTTTTTAAGTATATAAAGAGCGAGAGAATAACTGGGAAAGAGTAGGTCTAATTAGGGACCATAGAGGTAACCTGTGTGTGGACTCAGAAGATGTGGCTACAGTCCTTAATGAATGCTTTGCGTCGATCTTCACAATGGAAAAGGATGGCGCAGGTGTAGACATCAGGGTGGGGGACTATGAAATATTAGAGGAAATTAACATAGAGAGAATTGAGATACTAGCAGGTTTAGTGGTCTTAAAAGTGGATAAATCCACAGGCCCAGATGAGATGTATCCTGGGCTTTTGAGGGGGGCAAGGGAAGAGATATCAGGGGCTCTGGCAGTAATTTTTAAATCCTCTCTGGCCACAGGTGATGTGCCAGGGAACTGGAGTATTGCTAACATTGTCCCATTATTAAAAAAGGGAGGGAGGGATAGACCAGGAAATTACAGGCCAGTCAGTCTAACCTCGGTGGTGGGGAAGTTACTAGAAAGAATTCTGAGGGGCAGAATATACCTGCACTTGGAGAGGCACAGATTAATCAGGGATAGTCAGATGGATTTATTAAGGGAATGTCGTGTTTGACAAATTTGATTGAATTTTTTGAATAGGAAACCAGGAGTGTTGATGAGGGTAATGCATTTGATGTGATCTGCATGGGCATTAGCAAGGCTTTTGATAAGGTCCCTCATGGCAGACTGGTCAAGAAAGTAAGAGCCTATGGGATCCAAGACAAAGTTGGTGGTGTACATAAATGATTTGGACTTAAAAGTAGGGGATATGAACAAGAGGTTCGAGGATGACACAAAAATTGATAGGTGGTAGTGAGAAGGATAGCCTGCAGGAAGATATCAATGGACTGGTCAGGTAGGCAGAGCAGTGGCAAATGGACTTCAACCCAGAAAAGTGTGAGATTATGCACTTGGGAAGGCTAACAAGGCAAGGGATTATACCCATCTACCACCGCACTTAGTCTGCAGAGGGGAAAATTCCATCCTTGGTACTATATCAGGCAATGACCTCTGAAAGGATTTCCATTTTCCATTGCCATCTCAAAACTGTGGTTGCATGAGCAGGTCAGAGGTTAGAAACCCTGTGGCATTGTCCACCATCTACAACGTACAAGTCAGAAGTGTGATGGAATTCTCCCCACTTGCCTGGATGAGCGCAGCTCCAACAACACTCAAGAAGCTTGACAGCATCCAGGACAAAGCAGCTCACTTGACTGGCACCTCATCCACAAACATTCACTCACCATCGACGCATAATGGCAGGAGTGTGTACCATCTACAAGATGCACTGCAGGAACTTACCGAGGCTCCTTAGACAGCAGGTTCCACTCCAAGCTACTAATCATCCTGACTTGGAAATATTTCGTCGTTCCTTCACTGTGGCTGGGTCAAAATCCTGGAACTCCCTCCCTAACAGCACTGTGGGTATACCTACACCACATGGACTGCAGCAGTTCAAGAAAGCAGCTCACCACCACCTTCTCAGGGACAATTATGGATGGGCAATAAATGTTGGCCTAGCCAGCCATGCCCACATCCCGTAAATGAATAAGATAGCAAGGTGATTTCTTTCAAAACATTGCTGTTGCCAGAGTTCATCATTTAATCTGGATTCTGATGGTCAAGAAAATCTAATTTTTTGCTCAACAAATTTATCACATTGTTCTATCAAATGGAAATAATGTAAATGGGGTTGTCTTTTTAATCTTATGACTGCAATTCTTACAATTTAAATCTAACGGACATGATTTTGACCTAGTTCAAATATTCAGGCTTCACTTTCACTCTCATAATGCCAGGTAAAATAACAGATCACTTAAGTACTTGTACAATTTGGACGAGAAAGGAATGTGCAAAATAATGTTGCTAATAAAGAAGCGTATGAAAGGGAGCCTGTTAAGAGCGGGCCATCTTTAAATTTAAAGGAAAAATCAGAATGTCAACAGAGTAAGGATTGTTTTCCTCACATAAAAATGAGAGTCATTAATAATGCACTCACTGGAGTCACAGTGGAGAATCACAGCTACAACACTGTCAGGAGAGGAATCATTTACTTGTGACAAATTATAATAAGAATAGTCGGATGGATGGCTTGGCATTCATCCAATTTCCAGCTGGGCTTGAATGTATATTTTTCTGCTTCTTGTAGTTCCTGTTGCTGCAGAATGCTTTGATATCTGAACTTCCTCTTAATTGTATCCACTTGCTAGCCTTGCCACTGAATCATGTCCTTCTCCCAATTAGATCCTCAAACATTCTCTGCAATTTTGCTCGTTTAACGAGATGAAATCTTAAGTATTTTAATTTTTTAAGGGTTTTTTTCCCATGCTTGCTTCCAGTTTGATCAAATTGACTGGTTTTGGACATAAACATCAAACTAACAGTAAATATATATATTGTGGCATGCCAAAACATTCTGTAATCACTGCTTCAGGAATTATTGGATGTATTCATTGCTGCTTGCGGGATCTTGCGATGCATAAATAGACTGCTGTGCTTTTTTTAACATTGAGTGCGCTTTAAAAATGTATTTAATTAGTTATAAAACACTTCAGGATGTCCTGAGGTGGTGAAAGGTGCGATAGAAGTTCAAGTCTTTCTTTTATTTGCTAATCTTCTGGAAAGTTAGGTAAATATTCTGCCAGGTGGTGTTTTAATGAGAATTCTTTTTTAGTCATTCATAGGACGTGGGTGTCGCTGGCTAGGCTAGCATTTATTGCCCATCCCTAATTGCCCTTGAGAAGGTGGTGGTGAGTTGCCTTCCTGAACCGGTGCAGTACCTGTGGTGTAGGGACACCCACAGTGCTGTAAGGAAGGGAGTTCCAGGATTTTGACTGAGCGACAATGAATGAATGATGATATATTTCCAATTCAGGATGGTGAGTGCCTTGGAGGGAAACTTCAGGTGATGGTGTTCCATGTATCTGCTGCCTTTGTCCTTCTCGATGATAGTGGTCATTGGTTTGGAAGGCGCTGTCGAAGGAGGCTTGGTGAGTTGCTGCAGTGCGTCTTGTAGATGGCACACACTCCTGCCACTGTTCTTCGGTGGTGGAGTGAGTGAAAGTTTGTGGATGGGGTGCCAATCAAGTGGGCTGCTTTGTCCTGCATGGTGTCAAACTTCTTGAGTGTTGTTGGAGCTGCACTCCTCCAGGCAAGTGGGGAATATTCCATCACACTTCTGACTTGTTCCTTGTAGATGGTGGAGAGGTTTTGAGGAGTCAGTTAGGTGAGCTACTCACTGCAAGATTCCTAGCCTCTGACATCTATGAGTGCTTTTAAACCATTGCTTTTGATCTTAGCCTAGGTGGTGCTCTAGATACTGCAATTGGCCTTAATGAGTTTTAAAGGAAATTGGATAGGTGTTTGCATGACCACAGGGATAGAATTGGAGAATGGTTCCATAGAAAACCACATTCGAATTGATGGGCCAAATGGTCAGCTGTACTGTGTTAACTCCGATTCTAAAGCCCCAAGGAAGGCAGGTGGCAAACCAACCAGATTTCCTGAGTGCAATTCAACAACTCTGGCTGGAATGTTAACATGCAAGGATATCTGGCAAGATTGGGCTCAGTGATGTTGCTTCATCCCATAACCATCAAATAGCCAGCTGATATTCAACTGCTTGTACTGAAGCATGAGGAAGAGCCATTTGAGTCAGGTTTAGCAAGAACATGCGCTTTCCCTCAAATACTATTGAGCTTCCCTCCATCACCCTCAAGACACATTCGAGAGACCCTTGCCTTGCCATCATAGACATACCATCCACCTATTATCAGCCATGACCATTTACCCAGGACCCTTGAGGTTCTAAACCGTTGATGTTGCCCCACCACCAACTCACTGGTCCCCGAGGAACTAATCTCTGCCTCCTTCCTCTCTCCCTCCATTCCCCTGCCTTGATCAACTTGAGTTGCCCTTCAGCACAGACTTTACTGCAGCACCCAACCTTGCTGGGATCTCGATGTTATGAGATCCACGAGACATGGAGCAAACCTGCTGCTGTATGGGCTGTACCATAGAGAAGAGAACACACGCCTGAGCATGGTTCTCATGAAGGTGGCTCATGATTATTAGGGTGTCTCTTTAGTTGGCCAATTGTGCCCAATTTTAACTCCGCCCACCCAAAAAGACCTTCCTCCAACTTTGAGGATTCACATCTACAGAACCACTGAGTTGTGAAGAAGGGCCTTGTGAAAATGGATTGCTAAACTTTCCAGATGCACTCCACGACATTCTATCTTCCCCCTGTCACCCAACAACCCATCACCCTTGACCCACCCAATATAATCACTCCTCTCCCCTCTGTTACCCTTAAACCTCCCCCTGTTATCCTTGAGCCTATACCCATCACCCTCCATATGGCTTCTCTCCCCTCTGAGCCTACACCCATTGCCATCCCCATGCCTACCCTGACCTCTCTCATTATCTGTGCCACCAGGTTTGTCTGTTTCCCCTCCCTATGAGAACATCCATGACCTGACTGTAATCCTGGACCTGTCACACTTCTACATACCACCACCCCATCTCACTGTGACTGTTCCCTCCGCTGCCCAGTGCCTTTGGTTCAACCCCAGGACCCAACCATAGACAGCAGTGATCATGCCCTTTAGGACTATCTCTCTCCTGCCATCCCTGCCTGGAAACCCTGCCTCCAACCATTCACTGGACCTCCATACCCAACATGCAAGGTCCTTCCTGCCTCCTACATCCCTGCCTTACATCCCTGGCTCTGTCCCTGCTCCAGACTCCCTCCCTCAGCCAGCATCCTTGTCCTGTCCCCGTTAAGACTTCCACTACCTGATCATCGCCTCATTGAACAACGCTCCCCAAAAGACGAAAAAAATAGTGGCTACTCACTCCAACTCCAGCAAGTTGACTACCACCCCTGTTGCACCCCACTGATATGCAGTTGGAAATCTGAAAGCGTGTTTTATTCACTCGCTGCTAACTTATTTGGGAAGGGGAACTTAATTCTGGTGAGCTGGCCTTTTAATGACCATGCACGACATGCAGATGCATGCAAATACGTTTCCCCACGCTTGCCATTGGGAAGCTTGACACACTTCCAAACTACCCTGAATTTAATTGTAAAAGTTCATCCTGCCATCAGGAAGAAGATTTTTGGCCTCCTGCTCAATTAAGCTCCCTCACCTGCGTTGCTTCCCTCTCCCAGGAACAGCATAGGATTCCGCCCTTAGTAGGTACCAACCTGGAGATGCATTGCAGAGGTCTAGAAAGTGTCTGCCTAAAAACTTCTTCCCCAATTTGCCCATAGCTCAAAGAAATTAGGAAACTGGAGAAAAGTGGTATCTTAGCATAAAATTAAAAGAACATTTTTTTCAATGATATGAACAAAGGTTGGGTCATTTTGAAATGACAGGATTTGTCTGACTTTCTTTGCGAGAAAATTGTGTCTATAATTGAATTCAATAGACAAAGCAGTGCTTGAGACTTTCTCCTTCATATTACTGACCTTTCCAATTTCTGCATAATTCAGTTCAGGTGTCTCTCTCTAAAATTGTGTGTATTGGGAAAAATTCCTTCCAGTGCATCAGTTGTAACATAATTGTAAACCCGCTCTTGAGAAACTTGCTAATGATTTTCTTACGTATTGTGCGGAGAGGTCAGCTCCCTAGAGTGCTCCTTAGTTGATGTATAGTTAAATAACTTAACAAAAAAACCCAATCCTCTTCACATAAAGCAAAATAAAATTGAAATAATGAATTATTTTGAAGGTGGCCTTTATGCAATAATACAGGAGATCATTATGAATGGAATGGTGTGCATTTCATGTAACACTTTAGATAATTTTGATCTATTTGCTTTGGAAAATTTAGCTTGCTTTCAAAGTAGTTGCTAATTGTGCCACAGAATTGAATATTCCCATCAAGTACTATTGCATGATCTGCAACAACTTGTATTTACCTGGCATCTTTAACAAAATAAAACATCCCAAGGACAATGTAATCTTGAATTAAAATTGTTACTGATTATGTTCCATCCCCATGTGCAAAAGCTCACACGTCTCTCGAATATCCAGGTTTTGAAGTGTCGGTTATTGAGTATAAAATATTCTCCTTTTTTGCAGAAATAATGTACCTATCATTATATTGAAAGGTGTTAAAAGTATATAAGAATATATGGAAAGCCGGATACAATGTCCTTGGATGACTAGGCTGACAGACTGCAATATTAGGTGTATGCTTGGGCAGTAGCGTTCTAACCTTTTATAAAAGGTTCCCTCCTGGGGAAATGATACATTTATAAAATTCTTCATTAATTTCTTTGCTCTTGGGTCTAAGATAGATGTTGGTCCTTTCCTCAATCCATTGTTTGACTATCATAACATATATCTTAGTATTGCAGACGTATTAAGTTCCTGATAAGTATAAAAACGGATTTTAAAATGTAGGGATGAGTATTTGGAATTTTGAGGAGATTCATAGCCCCTAGGTTATAATGTGGACGTTTGTAAAGTCAAAGGTAATGTAGGTTGTTGTGAGATCCTACATAGGTTACCAATAAGCTTGATACATTGCTTCGCCTTATACCATGAAAGACTGAATATATGCCTAACACTGCCAGAGTGAGGGGGTGGAAGATCAGAGACAGGTGTCAGGGGTTTGAAGGTTGGGTTGGGGAATATTAGGGTGATTAGAGTCTTTGTGGAGCAGGGGTGTTCTTGGCGAGATCAGAAAGGTCAATGAGGTGGTGGGGACGGTGGTGCCTTATCATGCAAGTTTGGAGAGGCAGGTATAGTGCATCCTGCTGGTAATTGGAAAGACAATAACCTATTGAACGACAGCCAGCTCCTTCCTGGAGCTGCTGAGTTCCCTGAGGCCCAGGACACCCAGCCAGCCAGAGTTAAGTTTTGAAATTCTGGATGATTATGATTCTGCTTGCGTCATTATAATATTTAAATTGTCCACCCACCTCCTGGGAGCGGATTTGTTGTCCACCTCCCTGTCCTGACTTGGATAAAACTGGAAGTGGGTGAGTTGCGGTTGGGATACAGATTTTTAACACTTTAACCTCCCACCCAATCCAAGCCTGGCCTTCTTTTGGGGTTGAATTCCATCCCCCTCCCCCATACCCCCAACCCCCCACCCCATACATATCAGAGTGACCAGGAAAAATCTCCATGTTTCAATTTAACCAACAATAACCAACATGTACAAATAGTTTCAAACCATATTTTTATATTTACATGTACAAATAGTTTGTATTTTAACAACTCATCACAAGATCACCAGAAATTAGATGCTCTTGCCTGAACATTTAAGGATTGTGGAAAGCCAAATAGGCAGTCAACAAATTGGGAAAAAAAAAATCAGAAATATATGAAGATTTGGAAAACAAAGTAATTATTCTTGTTGCTTTGGCAATGGCCAGAAGCATCAAATGCTATAAGATGGCCTTGTGAATAAAATATAACATTAGACATATGAAGAAAGGCATTTTGCATTATACTGCAGAAGAGGTGCTTTTTTTCAGAAAAGATGTGTGTCTGAACTCAAAATCTTACTGTGAACCACATTCTGTTCTTTGTCACATTGGATCACAGTTCAGATTGATTCTCATTCTTGAACAAAAAACAACTGTATACAATAGTGTCTCCAAATCAGGAATTAAATACGAGTATTGGAGTGCCCCATATGCTGATCAGATCAGATACTTTTCCATAGTGTTGTAGAGGTGGTGGCACAGTGGTATACAGTCAGGAGGGAGTCACCCTGGAAGTCCTCAACATTTACCCTGGACCCCATGAAGTCTCATGACATCAAGTCAAACCTGGGCAGGGAAACATCCTGCTGGTTACCACATACTGCACCCCTGCCACACCCCACATCCCACCCCCCCCCCCAGCACCCCCCACCCTCAGCTGATGAATCAGTGCTCCTCCGTGTTAAATGCCACTTGGAGGAAGCACTGAGGGTGGCAAGGGTGTAGAATGTACTCTGGGTGGGGGATTTCAATGTCCATCACCAAGAGTGGCTCGGTAGCTCCACTACTGAGTACAGAGCTGACCGAGTCATAGAGGACATAGCTGCTAGGCTGGGTGCACGGCAGATGGTGCAGGAACATCCTCACCAACCTGCCTGCTGCAGATGCATCCGTCCATGAGAGTATCGGCAGGAGTGACCACTGCCCAGTCGTTGTGGAGGCGAAGTCCCTTCTTCACATTGAGGATACCCTCCATCATGTTGTGGGGCATCACCACAGTGGTAAATGGGATTGATTTCGAACAGATCTAGCAACTCAAGACTAGGCAGCCATGAGGCGCTGTGGGCCATCAGCAGCAGCAGAATTGTACTCAAGCACAATCTATAAGCCCATGGCCTGGCATATTCTCTGCTCTACCATTATCATCAGGCCAGGGGATCAACCCTGGTTCAATGAAGAGTGCAAGAGGACATGCCAGGAGCAGCACCAGGCACACCTAAAAATGAGGTGTCAACCTGCTGAAGCTACAACACAGGGCTACTTGTGTACCAAACAAAATATGCAGCAAGTGATAGACAGAGCTAAGCGATCCCACAACCAACGGATCAGATCCAAGCTCTGCAGTCCTGCCAGATCCAGTCGTGAATGGTGGTAGACTATTAGACAACTCACTGGAGGAAAAGACTCCATAAATGTCCCCATCCTCAATGAAAGGGGAGCCCAGCACATCAGTGCAAAAGTGCTGAAGCATTTGCTACAATCTTCAGCCTGAAGTGCAGAGTGGATGATCCATCTTGGCCTCCTCTGGAGGTCCCCAGCATCACAGATGCCAGTCTTCAGCCAATTCAGTTCACTCCACGTGATATCAAGAAACCGCTGAAGGCACTGGATAGTGCAAAGGCTATGGGCCCTGACAATGTTCCGGCTATAGTACTGAAGACTTGTGCTTCAGAACTTGCCACGCCCCTAGCCAAGCTGTTTCAAGTACTGCTACAACACTGACATCTACTTGGCTATGTGGAAAATTGCCCAAGTATGTCCTGTACAAAAATCCATGATAAATCCAACCTGGCAAATTACTGCCCCATCAGTCTACTCTCCATCATCAGCAACATAATGGAAGCGGTCATCAACAGTGCTATCATGCAGCACTTGTTTAGCAATAACCTGCTCACTGACGCCCAGTTTGGGTTCCGCCAGGGCCACCCAGCTCCTGACTTCATTACAGCTAAAGTTCAAACATGGACAAAAGAGCTGAACTCTCAAGTTGAGGTGAGAATGACTGCCCTTGTCTGAGTTTGACATCAAGGAGCCCTAGCAAAATTGGAGTCAATGGGAATCAGGGGGAAAACTCTCCACTGGTTAGAGTCATACCTAGCACAAAGGAAGATAGTTGTGATTGTTGGAGTTCCATCATCTCAGCTCCAGAACATCACTGCAGGAGCTCCTCAGGGTAGTATCCTCAGCCCGACCATCTTCAGCTGCTTCATCAATGACCTTCCATCCATCATAAGGTCAGAAGTGGGAATGTTCTCTGATGAATGCACAATATTCAGCACCATTCGCGACTCCTCAGGTACTGAAGCAGCCCATATCCAAATGCAACAAGACCTGGGCTTGAGCTGACAAGTGGCAAGTAACATTCATGCCACACAAGTGCCAGGCAGTGACCATCTCCAAGAAGAGAGAATCTAACCATCGCCCCTTGACATTCAATGATATTACCATCACTGAATCCCCCACTAACAACATCTGGGGGTTACCATTGACCAGAAACTGAACTGGACTAGCCATATAAATACTGTGGCTACAAGAGCAGGTCAGAGGTTAGGAATCCTGCAGTGAATAATTCACCTCCTGACTCCCCAAAGCCTGTCCATCATCTACAAGGCACAAGTCAGGAGTGTGATAAAATACTTCCCACTTGCCTGGATGTGTGCAGCTCCCACAACACTCAAGAAGCTTGAGACCATCCAGAACAGAGCAGCCTGCTTAATTAATAAACACAAACATTCACCCCCTCCATCACAGACGCACAGTTGTAGCAGTGTGTATCATGTGCAAGATGCACTGCAGGAATTCTCCTTAGATAGCACCTTCCAAACCCATAACCACTACCATCTAGAAGGACAAGGGCAACAGACGGATGGGAACATCATTTGGAAGTTCTGATGGCATAGTGGTATTGTTGCTAGACTAACAATCTAGACACCCATGGTAATGATCTGGGGACCAGGATTTGAATCCTGCCATGGCAGATGGTGGAATTTGAATTCAATAAAAACCTGGAACTAAAAGTCTAATGACAATCATTGTCAATTATTGTAAAAAAAACACTTGGTTCACTAAGGAAATCTGCTGTCCTTTCCTTACCTGGTCTGGCCTACATGTGACTCCTGACCCACAGTAATGTGGTTGACTCTTAGATCCCCTCTGAACAAAGGCAATTAGGGATGGGTAATGAATGCTGGCCTAGCCAATAGAGTTCAACTTGAAATGTTAATTCTATTTCTCTCTCCACAGATGTTGACCTACTGTTTCTAAGTGTTTCCAACGCTTTCTGGTTTTATTTCTGCTAACAATTCAACTCTTCTTTTGTTTTCATTTGTGTGCATACAGGAACTTTTTCTTTCAGTTTAACATTCTGCTATACCATTTCTAACTTGCTGTTTACTTTGAATTTGCTTCCTGCATACTGCTAGAAACCTGCCATTAAAATTCTCAGAGAACGTGGGCCAACCTCTGCATATTGACAGAGATACTCTCGATGGCCACTTGCGCGGTTTCAGTGGTCATTGGAAATACAGTAGGCTGGGCAATTTCAAATTGCTTCAGTGTTCAAACTCTCCATGGTAGTCAGTAGAACATCAATGAAATATAGAAATGTAGAAAATTTACTGCATAGAAGCAGGCCATTCAGTCCATTGAGTTCGTGTTGGACAAAAAGTGGTGTTGCATAGGGCAAAATTCCAATCATTACCCTTAAATTTGTAAAGAACAACCAATGTGATACAGATAAGGATATATAATGCAAATCTTCCATTACAATTGTACAACCTCCCAACTAAAATTAATGTATGAAAAATACACTTGAATGTGTCTAGTTCCCTAATTTATGTATTCCTGGCATGTGCAGGAATACTGAGATGCAAAATCTGCCCCAATTTCATGGACGCAAATTTTCTGAATTTGACAGTGAACCTACTATTCCCCTTATCAAATGCATATTTGGATGTAGGTCTTGCCATCATCTCAATTTTTATACTTTTACTTCCTTCTCTTCCTGTTTTTGATTTACTCAATGTACAACTAACACTATTGCAGTTTCCTATTTCAGATTTCTGTTTCACGTTTTAAGAAAATAGAAAACACACATTCAGAAAGCTGTCATGTGAGGAGTGCTTCCTCTGCTGAATACTTGACTCCTTGATAAGGTAGGGTCACACATCTGCCAGTTTCCCGACTGAAGCTTGCCCATTATTTATGTGCAATCCTTGAAAATGAATGTCAGCAAGCTTTTTAACTGAAGGAACACAGCCAAACACAAATATATTTTCCAAAGCTAAACACCTTCAGACATTTGCTTACATCCAGCCTCCCAAATAGCAACGAGGAGTTGAAACTTTGCCCAGTTTTCTTCTGCTTAACAAACTGTAGTTAAGACCAATTATAATGTCCCTCCCACTGCCAGGACAAGAGATCAGCTAAATCAGCTCAGTGATTAAACCAGGTATTTCCTGAGATATTTTCCTCAGTGAACATGGCTCGATGCCCATTGAATGAAGTCACTGAGTCATTGGGGGACCCAAAGCCTTTTATAAATAAATAGAAAGAAAGAAACTGATTTAGCATTTCAGGTTTGTGGCCTTTGCTGCCATGCCTGCTGAGTATTTCCAGCATTTTCTGTTTTTATTTCAGATTTCCAGCATCCAAAATATGTTGCTACTGTAACTAAAATAAGTTTATTTTGTGTTGTCAGTGCATTCTGTTATAATGCTCATTGGTATTCTAGGACCTGCACAAAGTGAAGAGTTTTTGGAGTTTAACTTGTTCGATTCAGACTTCAAAGTGACCTGTCCCAAGTGAATCCTTTCGAGAAAAGGACTTAATTTCCCCCATGGACACATCGGTAAAGAAAAGATTGTGCACTTAGATATAGTGTTTTATGCTTACAAGAGGTCACAATCAATGACGTTATATAGGGAAATGTGACAGCCAATTTGCACATGGCAAAGTTCCATAAACAACAATCAAAAGCATTATCACTTGATACATTTTGTTAGTGTTGACCAGGACATCGGGAGAGCTCCCTGTTCTTTGAATAGAGAGATCTTTTATGTCCACCTGAAGAGGGGGCCTCAATTTAAGGTCTGATCCAAAAGAGGCCCCTCTCGCACTGCAATGCTCCCTTGGTACTATACTGAAGTGTTGACCCAGACTTTAATATAGTAACTTTTTTAAAAAAACTTTTATTCATTCATGGGATGTGGGTGTCTCTGGGAAGGCCAGCATTCATTGCCCACCCCTCATTACTTTTGAGAAGTTGATGGTGAGCCACCTTCTGGAACTGCTGCAGCCAGTGTGTTGAAGGTCTCCTACGGTTCTGTTACGGAGGGAGTTCAGGATTTTAACAATGAATGAACCATGGGATGGTGTTGGAGGGAAACTTGCAAGTGGTGGTGTTCCTATGCACCTTCTGTTTTACTTCTAGGTAGTAGAGGTTGCGGGTTTGGGAGATACATTCAAAAAAGCCTTGATGAGATGCTGCATTGCATCTTGTAGATGGTACATGTTGCTGTCAATGTGTGCTGACGGTGGATGGCATGCCAATTAAAGAGGCCGCTTTCTCTTCAATGGTACTTGAACGTTGTTGGAGCTGCACCTATCCAGACAAGTGGAGAATGTTTCATAAGGCCCATCTTATAGATGGTGGAAATGCTTAGGGAGATGGGGGTTGAGCCATTTACCAGACAATACCTAGCCTCTGAAGTCTTGTAATCACAATTTTTATGTGGCTGGTCCAGATAGATTTCTGATTAGCAGTGATCCCAGGATATTGATGGTAGAGGGTTCTATAACAGTAAAGCCATTAAGTGTCAGGGGAAGTGGTTACACTGGCTAATGTTGGGGATGGTCATTGGCTGGCATTTATGTGGCATGAATCTTATTTGCCACTTATCAGCCCAAGGCAGGATGTTGTCCAGGACTTGTTGCATATAGGCACAGATTGCTTCAGTATCTGAGGAATAGGGATTGAAACTGAACATTGTGCAATTGTCAGCAAACATCCCACCTTCTGATGTTCTGATGGAGGGAAGGGCATTGAAGCTGAAGATGGTTGGGCCTGGGACATTGCCCTGAGGAACTCCTGCAGTGATGTCCTGGGACTGAGATGATTGAATTCCCAACAACGACAACTATCTTCCTTTGTGCGGCGAGTTTTCCCCCGATTCACACTGACTTCAAATTTCTACCTTGATGGCAGTCAGTTTTACCTCACCTCTGAAATTCAGTTCTTTTGTTCATGTTCGAACCCAAGTCTGTAATGAATACTGGAGTCAATTGGTGGAACTCAAACCAAGCCTTAGTGAACAGATTATTGGTGATAGTGTCACTTGAAAGCATTGTCAACAACCCCTCCCATTGCTTTGCTGATGATTGAGAATAAGCTGAAGGGGCAGTAATTTACTAAATTGGATTCTCCCTGCTTTTTGTTGTTGGGTAGAGTGAGGCTGTGTTGGAACAGCTTAGTGAGGGCCACAGCTTATTCTGGAGCACAAGTCTTTAACATTGCAATCAGGTTGTCGTCCAGACCCCTGGTAGTTTCCATATCTAGTTTATGGGTGACCCTTTCTTTATCACGTGAGGTGATTCAAATTGGCTGAAAATTGGCATCTGTAATGGTGGGGTCTTCAGAAGGCTGAGATAGATCATCCACTCAGAACTTCTGGCTGAAAATGATTGTACGCATGTCAGTGTGCATTCCTGAATAAAAGTGTAATCTTCTGATCAAGGAGTATAAATAAATATACCAACCAAACCAAACTGGGACAAAGACATATGTTTTATGCAGTATATATACAAGAGCTATATATACAAAAAAGAGGCATTGGGATTGTTGTGTATTTGCCAGTTTGTTTTATTTTTTATGTATCTGATTTACCTCAGAATAATGAAGAGATGACAGCAGTTCTAAGTCTACAGCAGGTTTATTTACAGAGCTTTAAATTATCTCTTCAATTACAAGATTTCAGCAAACACATTCACAGATCAGGCTTCCCAGTTCTTCTGGGAGCTTCTGTTTACTTTAGCTCTGAGGTTACCCCCAGACTTATTCAATCAAGCACAGTGAACATAGATGAGTCAACAGACTAACACAGATCAATTAAACCATTGAAAACTACAGCTATTCCATGGTTTGGAAATGCATTCGTTAAAAAAAATGTTGCATCGATGTTGTGACTTTCGAGTCTCAATTGCATGCTTGTTGTGGGGTGACTGAATTGGTACTTTAGATAGGCTAGTTCTGCAAACACTTCTTAGGTAGAACACATACTGTTTATTTACAAGGTATTCAGCAGCTACACATGTGGGTTTCCACACCAAACTCTATCTACATACTTCTGCTACTCACTTGCAGACTACTTAGGCATGTAGAATGTCTCAGCTCTACAACTTCAGATACTTTGTTAGGAACCTCATTTTCTGGAGTTGTTTGAACATCGAGTTCCTCGGTGGGTATCTACAGATCTGTTACCTCAGCCCTTGTAGGTACAACAGGCAATTCAGACATATCTGACACATCTTCAACAGCAAACATTGATCCGGTCATGAACACTAGTGGAATCATTTCTTGATGATTTGTCTCTCTCTTCCTCAAATGATCCACATGTCTCCATATAACCAGCCTTCCACCTTCACTTGGTAAGATAGAGATTCAGTCACTGCATTTATTTCACCCGGTAACCACGCTGGTCCTTCTCCAAAGTTCTTCACATATAACATCTCTCCCATGGTAAATTTCCTCTCACAACTATGCCAGTTGTGTCCAGCTTTCTGACATCCTTAAGTCCTTTCCACCTTCCCCCCCTAAGTTCGGCATTATTAAGCTCAATCTCATCCTGAGACGGCGTTTCATTAATAACTATGCAGGTGTGACACCTGTTGTTGTATGTGGCATGGCCCTATAATGAAAAAGAAAGCGTGTTAGCTTGGTTGCTAAGGAATCTCCAGTTAACTTTTTCATGCCAGACTTGAATGTTTGAGCTGCTCTTCCAGCCAGTCGATTTGAAGAAGGGTGGTACGGTGAAGTTTTCACATGAGTGATACTGCTGAGGCTGATAAACCGTCAAAACTCAGCACTCATAAATGCTGTGCCATTATCAGATATGGCCACTTCTGGTAGACTGTTGATGGCAAAACCTTGTCTAGCTTCTCATTTGTAACAGAAGATGTTGGTGACTTCACCTCATATACGTCCATTCATTTTGAGTGGGCCTCAACAATGAGCAGAAACATTGTTCCCATGAAAGGTCACACATAGTCAATGTATAATCGTACCCATGGCCTTCCTGGCCACTCCCAAGGGTGTAACGTAGCTATTGAAGGTAACTTTTGCAATTTCTGACACTTATTACAATTCTTCACTAAGCTCTCTATTTCTCCATCCATTCCAGACCACCATAGATAGCTGCATGCTATGGTCTTCAATCGGGAAATTCCTGGATGTGCACTGTGTAGTTCAACTAATAATGGCTTTCTTCCACTCATGCTCCCCACAATAAGATACCATCCTAGATGGTTATTTTGTGTCTTCTGTTAAAGTATGCTTTCATTTCATCAAATACAGGCTCTTGTGACCAAACATAAAGTACTTATTTTCGTACTTGAGATAGAACTGGGTCCTTACTTGTCCAGTCTCTGATCTGTCTAGCACATACCAGTGATGAATCTAAGAAATTTAACAATAACACGAGTTCTTGTGGAACTGGGACATTCTCATCATTTTCTTGTAAAGGCAAATGACTCAGTGCATCAGTGTTTACAATTTAATTTTCAGGTCTGTGTAAAAAAGTGTACTTGTCTGCTGCAGGATCAGGGCCCAACATTGTATTCTTGCTGAGGCTTTGTGTGGTATAGCCTTGTCCTTGATGAACAATCCTGGCAATGGCTTGTGGTCAGAAACGATCATAAAATGACTGCTGTGTACATACTGGTGAAATTTCTTGACGTCAAAGATGATTGACAGGCCTTTTTCTATCTGTGAGTACCCTTTTCTCCTGTGGTGAATGCTCTTGACACATATACTATAGGTCATTCTGTGCCATTGTCAATCTGTTGAGAGAGCACTGCTCCCATTCCATAGGGGGATGTGTCACATGTCAACACCAATTCTTTTCTCTGATCCAACCTATTCGTACATTTTGACAAGTATAACAATTGTCTCACCTTAGTGAAAGCTTATTTCTGGGGTGCCTCCCAAGACCAACGTTGATTCTTCTTGAGCAAAGAATGCAGGGGTGCCAGTTTTGTAGACAAATTTGGTAAGAACCGCCCATAATAATTGATCATTCCCAAGAATGATTTGAGTACGGAGGTATTCTTTGGCACAGGTGCCTCTCTTATGGCTCTCACTTTTTCCTCAACTGGGCAGAGGCCCTGTGGATCTACCCGGTGACCAAGATAGATTACCTCCCTGGGTGACTGCTTTGCGGAACACCTTCAGTCTGTCCACAAGCATGACCCAGACCTCTCTGTCGCTCGCCATTTCAACACTCCACCCTGCTCTCATGCCCACATGTCTGTCCTTAGCCTGCTGTAATGTTCCAGTGAAGCTCAACGCAAACTGGAGGAACAGCACCTCATCTTTCGATTAGGTACTTTATAGCCTTCCCGACTGAATACTGAGTTCAACAATTTTAGATCATGAACTCTCTCCTCCATCCCCACCCCCATTCCGATCCCTCTTTTTTCCAATAATTTATATAGATTTTTCTTATTCCACCTACTTCTATTATTTTTAAATGTATTTCCATCCATTGTTTTATCTCTACCTTTTAGCCTATTTCGATCCCTTCTCCCCACCCCACCCCTCACTAAGGCTATCTGTACCTTGCTTGCCCTGCTTTCTACCTTTTAATGTCACCTATTAGCACGTTCCTTAGATAATATCACCACCTTCAACACCTCTTTGTCCTTTTGTCTATGACATCTTTTGGCTATCTCCACCTATCACCGGCCCTCTATCCAGCTCTACTTGTCCCAACGCCGCCCCCCCCCCGCCCCTTAAACCAGCTTATATTTCACCTCTCTTCTATTTTTCCTTAGTTCTGTTGAAGAGTCATATGGACTCGAAACGTTAACTGTATTCCTCTCTGCAGATGCTGCCAGAACTGCTGAGTTTTTCCAGGTATTTTTATTTTTGTTTTAGATTACCTCCCTCGCTTGGAACTTGCACTTTTCCTTTTTTAAAAGCACTTCACCCTGCAAGAAACATTTTAAGACTTCTTCTAAGTTCGTCAAATACTCCTTTTCAGTGAATCCTGTCATGAGAACCTCATCTAAATAAACTACAATGGGGCAGTCACTGCAGTAAACTTCCCATTGTTTTCTGGAAGATGGTGCAGGCTGAGGAGACACCAAAAGGTAGTCAAGTATATTGGTACAACCCCTTGTGGGTATTAATTGTGATAATTAGGGGAGGCAGTGGCATAGTGGTATTGTCACTAGACTTGTACTCCAGAGACCCAGGGTAATGCTCTGAGGACCCAGGTTTGAATCTTACTACAGCAGATGGTGAAATTTGAATTCAATAAAAATCCGAAATTAAAAGTCTGGTGATGACCATGAAACCATTATTGATTGTTGTAAAAGCCCATCTGGTTCACTAATGTCCTTTAGGGAAAGAAATCTGCTGTCCTTACCTGGTCTGGCCTACATGTGACTCCAGACCCTTGACTCTTAAATGCCCTCTGAGCAAGGTAATTGGGGATGGGCAATAAATGCTGGCCTAGGCTGTGATGCCCACATCCAATGAATGAAGGAAAAGAAAATTCTGGGAAGCCTCCTCTAACTCTAATTGCTGGTAAGCATGACTCATATCAAGCTTTGTGTAGGCAGTTCCACTTGGCATACAGGTCTTCGATTTTTGGTATGAGATGTCTGTCCAGCTTAGCCACTTTGTTAACTGTCAACTTGTATTCACAGAATCACACAGTGCAGAAGAGGCCGTTCGGCCCATCAAGTCTGCACCGACACATGAGAAACACCTGACCTACCTACCTAATCCCATTTACCAGCACTTGGCCCATAGCCGAACGTTATGAGGTGCCAAGTGCTCATCCAGTTACTTTTTAAAGGATAAAAGCAAAAAACTGCGGATGCTGGAAATCCAAAATAAAAATAAAAATACTTGGAAAAATTCAGCAGGTCTGGCAGCATCTGTGGAGAGGAACATAGTTAACATTTCGAGCCTATATGACTCTTCAACAGAACTAAGGAAAAGTAGAAAAGAGGTGAAATATAAGCTGGTTTAAGGGTGGGGGGGACAAGTAGAGCTGGACAGAGGGCCAGTGATAGGTGAAGATAGCCAAAAGATGTCATAGACAAAAGGACAAAGAAGTGTTGAAGGTGGTGATATTATCTAAGGAATGTGCTAATTAAGGGTAGAAAGCAGGAGAAGCAAAGTACAGATAGCCCTAGTGGGGGTGGGGTGAAGGAATCGAAATAGGCTAAAAGGTAGAGATAAAACAATGGATGGAAATACATTTAAAAATAATGGAAATAGGTGGGAAAAGAAAAATCTATATAAATTATTGGAAAAAAAACGACGCCTCAACAAGAAACTTTGTCTCTTTCTTTCAGGTGCAAAGGAACGCAAGCTCCAACAACTCATCGACACCAACACCCATCCAGGACCCTCCATCCCTGCCTGTCCCTCTGTCCCCATCCCATCTTCCAATCCCAACCCCGGCCGTGTATTCACCATACCCCCTGACCTTCCCCTCTCCGATGCTGAATGTTCAATGCTCAACAAAGGACTTAGTTTCGTACCCTTACGCCCTCATCTCAATGAATTTCAGGCTCGGCATGATGCTGAACTCTTCTTCTGCCGCCTTCGTCTCCGTGCTCACTTCTTTGGGCAGGAGTCCTCTCCCCGTTCAATGGATCCTTTTACCCACCTCCAATATTATCCCTCCACCTGGACCCCTCCCCCTGGACTCTTACCTTCTCTTGATCTTTTCATTGAGAACTGTCGGCGTGACATTAGTCATCTCAATTTCTCTGCTCCTCTCATCCGCTCTAACCTGTCTCTCTCTGAACTTGCTGCACTCCGTTCTCTCAGGTCCAACCCTGACATTGTCATCAAACCTGCTGACAAGCGTGGTGCTGTTGTTGTCTGGCGCACTGACCTCTACCTCGCAGAGGCTGAGCGTCAACTCGCAGGCACTTCCTCCTACCTCCCCCTGGACCATGACCCCACCACTGAACATCAAGCCATTGTTTCCAGGACAGTTACTGACCACATCTCCTCTGGAGATCTTCCTTCCACAACTTCCAACCTGATAGTCTCCCAACCTCGGATGGCCCACTTCTTACCTTCTACCCAAAACCCACAAACAGGACTGTCCCAGCAGATCAATCATGTCAGCCTGTTCCTGTCCCATGGAACTCATTTCTTGCTATCTTGACTCCATTCTCTCTGCCCTTGTCCAGTCTCTTCCCACCTACATCCGAGATTCCTCTGACACCTGACATCATATCAACAATTTTCAGTTTCCTGGCCCCAACCTCCTCCTCTTCACCATGGACGTCCAATCCCTCTATACCTCCATCCCCCACCAGGATGGTCTGATGGCTGTCCGCTTCTTTCTCGAACAGAGGCCTGAACAATCCCCATCCACCACTACTCTCCTCCGTTTGGCTGAACTTGTTCTCACACTGAACAATTTCTCCTTCAACTCCTCTCACTTCCTCTAAATAAAAGGTGTGGCTATGGGTACCCGCATGGGCTGCAGATATGCCTGTCTCCTTATGGGGCATGTGGAACATTCCTTGTTCCAGTTCTACTCCGGCCCCCATCCACAACTCTTTCTCCGGTACATCAATGATTGCTTCGGTGCTGCTTCATGCTCTCATCTGGACCTGGAAAAATTTATTAATTTTGCTTCCAATTTCCACCCATCCATCATTTTCACATGGCCCATCTCTGACCCTTCCCTTCCCTTCCTTGACCTCTCTGTCTCAATCTCTGGTGATAGACTGTCCACCAATATCCATTACAAGCCTACCGACTTCCACAGTTACCTCGACTACAGCTCCTCACACCCTGCTTCCTGTAATGACTCCATCCCATTCTCTCAGTTTCTTTGCCTCCATCGCACTGTTCTGATGATGCCACTTTCAAAAACAGTTCCTCTGACATGTCTTCCTTCTTCCTTAACCGAGATTTTCCACCCACGGTGGTTGACAGGGCCCTCAACCGTGTCTGGCCATCTCGCGTGCATCCACCCTCACACCTTCCTCTCCCTCCCAGAAACATGATAGGGTCCCCCTTGTCCTCACTTATAGAACAAAGAAAAGTACAGCACAGGAACAGGCCCTTCAGCCCTCCAAGCCTGCGCTGATCATATTGCCTGTCAACTAAAACATTTTGCACTTCCAGGGTCCATATCCCTCTATTCCCATCCTATTCATGTATTTGTCAAGCCACCTCTTAAACACCACTTTTGTACCTGCTTCCATCACCTCCTCTGGCAGCAAATTCCAGACGCTCACTACCCTCTGCGTAAAAAAACTTGCCCTGCACATCTCGTCTATAGTTTTCTCCTCTCACCTTAAATCTATGTCCCCTAGTAATTGACTCTTCCACCCTGGGAAAAAGCTTCTGACTATCTACTCTGTCCATGCCACTCATCATTTTGTAAACTTCTATCAAGTCGCCCCTCAATCTCCGTCGCTCTAGTGAGAACAATCCGAGTTTCTCCAACCTCTCCTCATAGTTAATAACCTCCAGACCAGGCAGCATCCTGGTAAAACTCCTCTGCACCCTCTCCAATGCCTCCATATCCTTCTGGTAATGTGGCGACCAGAATTGCACACAATATTCCAAGTGTGGCCTGACCAAGGTTCTATACATCTGCAGCATGACTTCCCAGCTTTTATACTCATTACCCCTGCCAATGAAGGCAAGCATGCCTTATGCCTTCCTGACTACCTTATCCACCTGTGTTGCCACTTTCAGTGGACCTATACACCCAGATCCCTCTGCCCATCAATACACTTAAGGGTTCTGCCATTTACTGTATAATTCCTGCCTGTATTAGACCTTCCAAAATGCATTACCTCGCATTTGTCCGGATTAAACTCCATCTGCCATTTCTCCGCCCAAGTCTCCAACCGATCTATATCCCATTGTATCCTTTGACAATCCTCTTCACTATCTGCAACTCCTCCAACCTTAGTGTCATCTGCAAACTTACTAATTAGCCCAGTTACATTTCTCTCCAAATCATTTATGTATACTACAAACAGCAAAGGTCCCAGCACTGATCCCTGTGGAACTCCACTAGTCACAGCTCTCTATTCGGAAAAGCACCCTTCCACTGCTACTCTGTCTTCTATGACCAAGCCAATTCTGTATCCATCTTGCCAGCTCACCTTTGATCCTGTGCGACTTTACCTTCTGTACCAGTCTGCCATGAGGGACCTTGTCAAAGGCCTTACTGAAATCCATGTAGGTAACATCCACTGCCCTTCCATTGTCGCTCATCTTTGTCACTTCCTTGAAAGACTTGATCAAGTTAGTGAGACACGACCCCCCCTTCACAAAACCATGCTGCCTCTCACTAATATGCCCATTTGCTTCCAAATGGTAGTAAATCCTGTCACGAAGAATCTTCTCCAATAATTTCCCTACCACTGACGTAAGGCTCACTGGCCTGTAATTGCCTGGATTATCCCTGCTACCCTTCTTAAACAATGAAAGAACATTGGCCATTCTCCAGTCCTCTGGGACCTCACCCGTAGCCAGTGAGGATATAAAGATTTCTGTCAAGGCCCCAGCAATCTCTTCCCTTGCCTCCGTCAGTACTCTGGAGTAGATCCCATCTGGCCCTCGGGACTTATCCACCTTAATGTTCTTCAAGACGCCTAACACCTCCTCTTTTTTGATCTCAACATGATCCAGGCGATCTACACACTCTTCCCTAGACAAATCGACCACTGAGTCCTTCTTTTTGGTGAATACTGATGAGAAGTACTCATTTAGTATCTCTCCCATTTCTTCTGGTTCCACACACAGATTCCCACCTCTGTCCCTGAGTGGGCCTTCCCTTTCCCTGGCTACCCTCTTGCTTTTTACATATGTATAAAAGGCCTGGGATTTTCCTTAATCCTGGTTGCCAGTGACTTTTCATGACCCCTTTTAGCCCTCCTGACTCCTTGCTTAAGTTTCTTCCTACTTTCTTTATATTCTCCATGGGCTTCATCTGTTCCCAGCCTTCTAGCCCTTACAAAAGCTTCCCTTTTCTTTTTGACTAATCTCACAATATCCTTCATTATCCAAGGTTCCTGAAACTTGCCATGCTTATCCTTCATCCTAGCAGGAACATGCCGGTCCTGAATTCTTATCAATTGACGTTTGAAAGCCCCCCACATGTCAGTTGTTGATTTGCCCTCAAACATCCGCCTCCAGTCCAGATTCCTCAGTTCCTGCCCAATATTGTTATAATTAGCCTTCCCCCAATTAAGCACCTTAACCCGAGGACTCCTGATATGCTTATCCACCAGTACCTTGAAACTTACTGAATTATTGTCACTTTTCCCGAAATGCTCCCCTACTGAAACTTCGACTACCTGGCTGGGTTCATTCCCTAATACCAGGTCCAGTATTGCCCCTTCCCTCGTTGGACTATCTACATACTGTCTCAGGAAGTCCTCCTGGATGCACCTTACAAATTCTGCACCATCCAAACCCCTAGCACAAAGTGATTCCCAGTCAATGTAGGGAAAGTTAAAATCACCCACCACGACAACCCTATTGCTTTTACATCTTTGCAAAATCTGCCTACATAACTGTTCCTCAATCTCCCGCCGGCAGTTGGGAGGCCTATAGTAAACCCCCAACATTGTGACTGCACCCTTCCTATTCTGGAGCTCTACCCATATTGCCCTGCTGTATGAGCCCACCGAGGTATCCTCCTGTTATACAGCTGTGATATTCCCTTTAACCAGCAGTGCAACTCCCCCACCTCTTCTACAACCCTCTCTATTCTGCCTGAAACATCTAAATCCTGGAACGTTTATCTGCCAATCCTCTCCATCCTTCAACCAAGTCTCTGTAATAGCAATAACATCATAGTCCCAAGTACTAATCCAAGCTCTAAGCTCATCTGCCTTGCCTGTTATACTTCTCACATTGAAACAAATGCATTTCAGACCCCCAGTCCCACTGTGTTCAGTAATTTCTCCCTGCCTGCCCTTCCTCTTAGTCCTACTGGCCATATTCACTGGTTCCCAGTCATTTATTTCACCTGCTGATCTATTCCTCTCATTCCCACCCCCCTGCCATACTAGTTTAAACCTTCCCCAGTGACACTAGCAAACCTTGCAGCCAGGTTTAGATGCAACCCGTCCTTCTTGTACAGGTCCTGCCTGCCCCGGAAGAGATCCCACTGATCCAGATATCGGAAACCCTCCCTCCTACACAATCTGTTCAGCTGCACTATCTTCCTATTTCTAGCCTCACTGGCATGTGGCACAGGGAGTAATCCTGAGATTACAACCCTAGAGGATCTGTTTTTTAACTTTCTGCCTAACTCGCTGAACTCCTGCTGCAGGACCTCGTCACTCTTCCTGCCTATGTCGTTAGTACCAATGTTTACCACGACCTCTGGCTATTCTCCCTCCGGCTATTCTCCCTCCAACTTCAGAATGTCCCGTACCCGATCAGAGACATCCTGGACCCTGGCACCAGGGAGGCAACATACCATCCTGGTGTCTCTTTCATGACCACAGAAGCGCCTATCTGAGCCCCTGACTATAGAGTCCCCTACGACAATTGCTCTTCTGTGCTTTGACCCCCCAGTTGAACAACAGAGACAGCCGTAGTGCCACTGGTCTGGCTACTGCTGTTGTTTTCCCCTGATAGGCCATCCCCTCAACAGTATCCAAAACGGGATACCTGTTAGAGAGGGGGACAGCCACAGGGGATTTCTGTACTGACTGCCTGCCCCTTCTAGCGGTCACCCATCTATCTGTCTGTACCTTGGGTGTGACCACATCTCCAAAACTCCTGTCAATGATGCTTTCCGCCACCTGAATGCTCCTAAATGCATCCAACTGCTGCTCCAACTGATCCATGCGGTCTGTGAGGAGCTGCAATTGGGTACACTTCCTGCAGATGTAGTTGTCTGGGGCACTTGAAGCGTCACAGATTTCCCACATCCCACAGGTGAAGCACTTCACCCCAGCACCTGCCATTTCTAGAACTATTTCATAAATTAATTTAAATCTAATAATTGCTTATTGACTCCTTATTAACTATATGTTCCCTAGGGCTAGATTTCTACTATAAATGCTAAATTCTAAGAACAGTAATCCCCTGATTCTGGTCTAGATACCCTCTACTTATTAATTAAATGATTAATTTATTTGGTTTAATTAGTTTAACAATGTTTTAGTTTCAAATTCAGTGTAGATTCTCTACCAGCAAATCAGGTCACAGATTTACCGTGACGCCACTTTTAATTTTTTTGTAAGACCCGAGGTCTGCGAATCCCCAAGGTCAGGTTTTTATACTCACCGCTCTGGGACTCAGCCCTCCGACTCTGCTCCCTGGAACTCTCCTCATGTTCTTTTATCCCATGTCTCCGCTGCTCTCCTCCCGCTCTTTTATCCTGTGTCTCCTCCACTCTCCTCGCGCTCTTTTACCCTGTGTCTCCTCCGTTCTCCTCGCTCTTTTATCCTGTGTCTCCGCTGCTCCCCTTGCGCTCTTTTACCACCCCACCAGCCTCTGCATTCAAAGGATCATCCTCCACCATTTCTGCCAACTCCAGCATGATGCCATCACCAAACACATCTTCCCTTCAACCCCACCGGTGGCATTCCGCAGGGATCGTTCCCTCTGGCACACCCTGGTCCACTCCTCCATCGCCCCCTACACCTCAACCCCCTCCCATGACACCTTCCCATGCAACCGCAGAAGGTGCAACACCTGCCCCTTTACTTCCCCTCTCCTCACTGTCCAAGGGCCCAAACACTCCTTTCTAGTGAAGCAGCATTTCACTTGCACTTCCCTCGATTTAGTCTACTACATTCATTGCTCCCATTGCGGTTTCCTCTACATTGGAGAGACCAAACGCAGACTGGATGACTGCTTTGCAAAACACCTTCGGTCTGTCCGCAAGCATGACCCAGACCTCCCTGTCGCTTGCCATTTTAACATTCCACCCTGCTCTCATGCCCACATGTCTGTCCTTGGCCTGCTGCATTTCTTCAGTGAAGCTCAACGCAAACTGGAGGAACAGCACCTCATCTTCCGACTAGGCACTTTACAGCCTTCTGGACTGAATATTGAGTTCAACAATTTTAGATCATGAACTGTCTCCTCCATTCCCACCCCCTTTCCGATCCCCCCCCTTTTTTCCCAATAATTTATATAGATTTTTCGTTTCCCACCTATTTCCATGATTTTTAAATGTATTTCCATCCATTGTTTTATCTCTACCTTTTAGCCTATTTCAATTCCTTCACCCCACCCTCACTAGGGCTATCTGTACCTTGCTTGTCCTGCTTTCTACCCTTAATTAGCACATTCCTTAGACAATATCACCACCTTCAACACCTTTTTGTCCTTTTGTCTATGACATCTTTTGGCTATCTCCACATATCACTGGCCCTCTATCCAGCTCTACTTGTCCCACCCCCACCCCCCCCCCCCCCTTAAGCTAGCTTATATTTCACCTCTCTTCTATTTTTCCTTAGTTCTGTTGAAGCGTCATACGGACTCGAAATGTTAACTGTGTTCCTCTCCGCAGATGCTGTCAGACCTGCTGAGTTTTTCCAGGTATTTTTATTTTTACTTTTTAAAGGATGTGAGGCAACCTGCCTCCACCACCCTCCCAGGCAGTGCATTCCAGACCGTCACCACCCTCTGAGTGAAAAGATTTTTCCTCACATCCCCCCTAAACCTCCTGCCCCTCACCTTGAACTTATGTCCCCTTTTGATTGACCCTTCAACTAAGGCCAACATTCACTTTCACTTCTACATAAATTGGTTCTGTTTTCCCTACTTTCAAATTAAATAATGAATAAATATCTGAATTTGTTGCTTCAGGCTCTTCTACACTGTAAATCTCATGGGGTTTTCTCTTTTGCTTGAAAGTCTGTCTGATTCTTTCCTTGCACTGTCTCATTATGTGCCCATTTCGATGACAATAAAAACATTCGATTTTTTTAAACTGCCAATCGTTACTACCCTGTTTATTTCCATCTCTGTACCATTATTCCTTATTCTCGCTGCTGAGTCAATACTTTTCATTTTTCTGCTAGCAGCGGCTGTTTCCCACTTCTTAGCAGGGTCTTGCAATTTTTGCGACCTTTTTGGCTGGGGCTCCCCACCCAATGTGGAGGACGGCACCATTTTGCGTTCCCTGTATGGCTTTCGAAACCCTTACCACACTTTCCATGGCCAGTGCTACCTCTAGCACCTTCTTAAAATCCAAACTTGTTTTGGACAGCAACCTCTTCTGAACCATATCCTCATTCACACCGCACACCAAACGATCTCTAAACATATCGTTTAAAGATGTACAAAACTCGCAACATTCTGCCAACTGTTTCAAACTTGCCACATAATCAGCAAATGTCTGCCCTGGGGCTCTATTCCTTGAATTAAACTTGAATCATTGCCTCGTTACCGAGAGCTTTGGCTGATAATGACCCATCATGAGGTCCACCAATTCATCAAAATTTTTTGAATCTGGGGCACTGGGTATCATCAAAATTCGAATTAAGCCATAGGCATTATTCCCACATGTAGATAAGAGGATCACTGGCCTCTTCTCTCTCTCTCTCTCTCTCTCTTAAATTAAGTAAAGCCCTATCTCTACAGTCTAAAAATGTAATGATATTCGCTTGGAAATAGAACGCGAGGCATTCAATTTAAAGAGACCAATTGTCCGTGGCTGGATCGAAAGAATCAATTCTTCCAAATTGCGGCATTCTGTGTTGGGATTACTTCAATGATTTGCAAATTCTACTCACAATTACTGTGCGAGGTACAGCCCCATTAAATTTCTTTTGATGCTGGTTCGTTGTATCTTTCTTCTATCCTCCTCTTTCCTTGCTACTGGTTTGTTGCGTCCTCATCGCAAGTTTGTTGGGTCTCCACTTTATCCTCATCTTATCCTTGTTTCAACTTCGTCACCAGTTTGTTATGACTTGTGAGTCACATTTGCACGCTTGTTGTCGGGTGAATGAGTTGGTACTTTAGATAGAGTAGTTCTGCAGACACTTCTTAGGTGGAACATATTCTGTTTATTTACAAGGTACTCAGCAGCTACACATATGTGTTTCTACACAAAACTCTATCTACTTCTGCTGCTCACTTGCAGACTACTGACTTCTAACTAAAAACTACGAACTAAGTACAGTTATCACGTGCTACTTCACTATTGGTTACACAAGATCATGTGATCTTCCTTTATAACATTCTTCTTAAAGGTATACTACACATTAGATAAAACCATAGTTACCACAATCACTCTGAACCACCTTCTGCTTTGGGTAAGATGCCACACCCCCCTATACCCTGTTGTTATGAAGTCACTGCTCATTATTTTTTGAAAAATGATTTTTAAAAAAAACTTCAACTGAAATTCTGGAATTTGAAATGAGACAGAACAAATTGCTTCAAAATGCAAGGCTACCTTCCAATGTGAAGGTGAGGAAAATAAACTAGGCCCCACCAACCCCTCAAGAAAATGTGAAGAGAGAGAGAGAGAAACATTTCAGGTAACCTACAGGCATCGAAACCCAATAATAAGGAAGATATTAAAAATGAAAGTGCTGGACTTTAATACTTTTAAGACAATGGGAAACTGCTAGCCATCCAGGATATACAACCAACAGACACTCGACCCCCCCCTGTGAAGAACTCCATCTTCTGTTTGTTTCCACTATTTTGAAATGTGTCAAAGGTTTCTGAGATGAAATGTCAAAATGTGACTACTTGTTCTACAACAATGACTACAGCAGACCTGGTAATATTATTCCTTTTGAATATACATCTACAGCAGGGCTTTAAGAATTGGTTTTGCCAAGCAAAAGCAGAGGAATTTGGAGAGGCTGCTCATGGAGCAGGAAGAAATCTCTCTCCTCTCTCTCTCTCTCTTAAATTAAGTAAAGCCCTATCTCTACAGTCTAAAAATCGAGTCCAAGAGAGAGTGAATGTCCATTGGAAAGAACCTCAGGAAAAATTCATCAATTTCTGGAAAACAGTTATGGATTGAAAAAAGGAAATTGTCTCCAGCGAATGCAGTTGTATGGACTTCAATTCAACTCTGGGATTTCAAAAGAACCAACTTAAAATGGCCACAACATTCAGCAATCTATGCCTAAAGGGCAAGGAAAAGGCTTAACCGTTTATTCTTTTAACTTCTTAGTTGGTCTCTAACTTTCCTTACTTCTGAGACCTGTGAATATGTAACATCGCATGTTTTATTATTTTTTTCCTTTGGGTTTAGTAACTAATAAACTTGTTCTTTCTTTGACTCCACAGGGGAAAGGAAATTTAAAACTTTTGTTGTGGCCAACCAAGAAGGCTGAAGTCCTCCACATCTGGCCGTAACTCTGTGCAGACCAGATAAACATGTTGCCTAATTAGTAATGAGCTCTGTGTAAGAAAACCATGAACCCATTGATGAAGAACACATTTAGGATTTGATCTTCTTGGCCTTCAGAGGGCACTGAATTGGACAGCCCCCTAAAACGAGCGCAAGGACTGTGATGCTTGATTAACCCTGTTTTTCCGATGCAAGTAGCGTATCAACTTTGCACTGCCTGCTAATTTCCATGATTGCTGAGTGCAGCCAATGCTAAATGAGTGACTGCACACTTCAGCAGGGGGCCCAAGTGTGTATGGGGCTAACTCGCCTGCACTTCTTATAGTCAGTCTAAAAGGAAGGTGCATTCTTGCTGGAGCCGATGCTGGAACTGTTTGTGGAGGAGTGTGTGAGCAGAAAAAAGAGTTGTATTAATGTGCAACAGGGAAGGGTGTATGCTCTAAGGTTATATTACGCTGCGCTGGTTGCCTTGGTTGAGAGGAAAAGTGACAAGATCTCTGCACATGGTACCAGGAGACACCCCCACCCCCACCCCGGATAAACTTTCCAAAGGTAGTTGGATCAGATAACTGTGGTGTTCAGTGACAGGAATCTAGACCTGAGGACGTGAATGCAGTGTGTCAATAGTTCAAGAATCTTAAATGAGATGTTCAGGTCAGTGAATGCACTTTCAAATTTCATGACCCACCAACTATAATGCTGTTTTCACACGTTGCTCAATGAAGCACTCCCAATCACTCACCTACCAAAAATCTCCATCAGTTGCAACTCATACCTAACATTCATCGCTTCATTTCATCCTCAGTCTCTTATCATTGCTGCAGAGTCACATGGTTACATCCACATCCCACAATTTGCACACACTCTTAGCTATTCAACCATGGCAGACACATCACCCAAACAAGTTGCACGACACTGACACACTTCCCTCTCTCTTTCAGGACAACTTGGCCCATAACCAGCAGGAAACAGGTGAGCCTGCATATCATTACCCCAGTGGAAGAGTTGCTGTTTGGCATCATTGGAGTGGCCATGACTGAGGACATGGTAGCGGAGGGGATGTTAGTATCCTTATACCTATTTCTCTATCTCACAGCCCGTGGAGCTGTCTTTTGTGCTCCCACCATTGCTACTCCATCAATGGCCTTGCTGTTTCCTCTAAGCCAGCCTGTCTAGAATGCTACCATCCTTGCCAACATGGTGCAGTATGAAGCCGGGCCTTCTAGTACCAGAGCTGCTAAAGGTTGTCCAGCAAGGCCATCTGCAGCCTCCTTCACTGAAAGTCAGCAGACTTTCACCAGCCATGTTGCAACCAGAGAGGTATCACTGCTTAGGAGCACTAGGATGGACAAAGGCCCATGGAAGACAGGGCATAAGGGAATGCACAAGGGTGATTAGTTGCTGTTTGTATGCAAGAGGAATGGTTTGATTTACAATTTTGGTTTGGAATATTTATTCTAAGATGATTTATATCTTTGCATTGTGGCTAAGTGAATACTCTGGCCACTGGCAGAGGGAAGATAAAATGTCAATCTTTTGGTGAATGACAAATTGGGGTTACATTTACTGATAATGTAGTCAGATGAGGCAATCACAGAATGATTCACTGATGATTGCACAATGTTCAGCACCATTCGCGACTCCTCAGATATGAAAGCAGTCTGTGCCCACATACAGCTCTTGTGTCCAATAGGTGGACAACATTCAGGTTTGGGCTGATAAGTGACAAGTAACATTCACACCACACAAATGCCAGGCAATGATCATCTCCAACCGGAGAGAATTCAACCATGTCCCCTTGACATTCAATGCATTACCATCGTTTTATCACCCACTATCACCATCCTGGGGGTTACTACTGACCAGAAGTTGAACTGGACCAGCTGTATAAATACTGTGGCTGCAAGAGCAGATCAGAGGCTGGGAATTTTGCAGCAAATAACTAATTTCCTGACTCCCCATGCCTGTTTATCATCTACAAGGCACAAAGTCAGGATGGAATACTCTCCACCTGCTGGGATGAGTGCAGCTCCAATAACACTCAAGAAGTTCAACACTATCCAGAACAAAGCAGCCCACTTGATTGGCAACCCATCCATGAACTTCAGCATTCAGCCCCTCCTCCACTGATGCACAGTGTCAGCTGTGTGTACCATCTACAAGATGCACTGCATACATCTGGTCACTTCATCCAGCTTTCATTCCTGTAGAACTTATTTCTAGCAATGATTTTTTTCTCCTTCAACAGCACCTCCCAAACCCGCAAGCTCTACCACCTCGAAGGACAAGGGCAACTGACACATGGAAACACCACCACCTACAAGTTCCCCCCCAAGCCACACACCATCCTGACTTGGAAATATATCTCCGTTCCTTCACTGCTGCTGGGTCAACATCCTGGAACTCCCTTTCCAACAGCACCGTGTGTGTACCCACACCTCATGGACTGCAGCGGTTCAAGAAGGCAGTTCAGCATCACCTTCTCAATGGCAGTTAGGGTTGGGTAATAGACCTCGCCAGCAATGCCTATACACCGTCAGGCATATGTCCTCAGGGTGGCAAGATTGTGCAGCAGCAACGGATCATCACGAGTCTTAACAGAGACTCTGCTGAGTACAGCAGGATTGCTCGTGAGTGGTCCAGGGAGCGGAAGCATTGTTAAAGCACCACAATGGTCTGCTCTGTTCCATTTTCCATGGCAGCATGGCTTTTATTATATTCAAGGTGCCCTCAAATAGGTGGATTGTGCACCTGAGCCGTGAATCTTTGTCACCCAGTAGCAACTCTCCAGTCGTGGTGGCTCAAGTGTAGATATTCAGCTGCTACAGAGAAAAAGGCTGCCAGGGTACCAAGTGTTTCTGTGCATATTGTCACGAACCAGCTGGATGTCGAGGGGGTTGAATCCCTTTTGGTTGCAGTACATCTCAGAGTTGATGTGCGGTGCCTGCAAAATGACATGCGCGCTGTCAACGGCACACTGCACCTTGGGAAAGTCTACAATCTTCCCAAAGCCACCTGCTCACTCCACCTGCTTCTCTCTCTGGTAGAAATTTACTTAGGTCTCTTGGAATAAGGGAGACTTAATGACCTCTGCAGTGCAACAATGGGCAGCAAAGTGGGAGAAGGTGCAAAAATGATTAGCTCCAACCTGAAAGGAGCTAGACACCTAAACATTCACAATCTCAATCACCTTCACAGGTATTGGCAGCGCTCTCCTCGCCCTGCTTTGAGGCTGCGGTTGTGACTGTAGCAGATGGCAGATTTCAGTGAGGACATCCTCACGGAAGTGCAGATGCCTGTCATATTCTTCTTCACTGAGGAACAATTTCACCCTGAACACCCTGGGTCAATATGGCCTCTTGCTGAGAGTCCTTTTCCCCTCTTTCTTTTCCTCCCTCTTCCAGCAGCTTATCCTGCTCTGTGTCACCTCTGTTCATTCTCCCTGTCATGCTGCAGGTCAACAGGGATGCATACCTCTGCACCTTTTTCTGGGAGCACAAAGTTTGTGCCAAATCTTTGGAGTCAGGGCAAAGACCCTTAACATGTGCCACCACTCCCTGCAGATAGACTTTAGCAACCTTAAAGAACCCTAGAAACCGGCCAAGTATTTCTACAATAGCAGCAAAAGGCAGTAGAAATCAATCAACAGCTAACCTGAAAGTAAACTTAAGGTGCCTTTGATGATTTTGATGATCCCTTTAAATAGCACTGGCTGGGGGAGGGAGGTCAACCCTACTGATGATGCATGTTTAAGCTGGATATCTTTTAAAAAAGGGTATGAGCTGGAAGTTTGAGCTCCAAAATGGCAGCAGTGGCCTCAAATCAGCGTTACACACTGCCTGGCTTCACAACCTGTACAAGCGGATGCTTCCTGTGTGTGTGTGCGAATGGCTCACCAAAACGGTGGCCAGTATAGTTTTTATCAGAAGTGTGTTTGTGAGCTGCAGATGTCATTTTGGAGTAAAAGCAACACTCCTTACACTGAGAAACCAAGCACTTCGGAGTCGAATTTAGTAGTCAGGCAATCTTTACCCACGGTGATTGTAAATTTTTCTGCCAACTCTTCACTACACAACAAGGGTTAACTATCATGACTATTATTGTAAAACATACAAAAGTATTATGAATAGCCTCATTATTATAAAATATCGTCCACGTTCAAGCGTGCCAGTTCAGAAATATGCAAATAGTAAATTATACAGAGCAAAGAGAAAGGGGAGGTTTTGCTTGCAACTGGCTGCCAGACCTCCCAAATAGGGCCAAGTCTGGAACATCGTCAGAAAGTGACAACAGATAAGGATCAGCTCATCAAGACAGGATTCTGTTGGAGCAATTCCATGAAATTGTACACATTTTTGCTTTCATTTTCAAACAGATTTAATTATTAATTCCTCTTAAATTTATTTCTGGTGCCAAACATTCTCTGTTTACAGTCGATCTACTTTAAGCGCAAGTGCTCCGGCGAGTTTAAAATGTCCATTAGAACCCTGGCTCTAACTATTGAAGTATTTTCCGTTGATTCAATGTGTCGTTACAGATAGTTAAATAGTTGATGGATGAAAGAGGATATCTGTTTCACTGCCTGGAGAATAAATTTCAGGTAATAACAATAGAAAATTAAATAAGTTGGGGAGAGTTTGGGGTATATTTCACATGGTCGTTTGAAGTAATAAGCTCTATGAGCCAATTACCTTTCCTAATGCTTGCTAAGTTAAATTGGTATTGAATTAGAAGGTTATGTCTTCAAACCCAATCCTGGATCTCAGGTGATCCTCCGGTGTAGTATTGATTGAGTATATTGTCCTTCAAAAGAAACAATGATCTGAGGATCCATCCTCCTTTTCTGCTGGTTCAACATCATCAGCTTGTGATCATAGAACATATTTAACATAATAAAATGCCCCGAGGTGCTTCACAAAGGTATTATAAAACAAAAGAAGACAGTGAACTGGAATGGGACCAACATCCTTGCAGGGAGGTTTGCTAGTGTTGTTGGGGAGGGTTTAAACTAACATGGCAGGGGGATGGGATCCTGACAAGAGGTTCAGCAGGGGGAGATGCACAGCCAAAATTAGAAGAGAGAGCAAGTGAGTCTGGAAGTCATTGAAATTATTGGCAAGTTAAGGCATAAGGGAGTTTGGCAATGTTGGATGGTATTTATTTTAATGCAAGGAGTCTGATGAATAAGGTAGATGAGTTAAGGGCACAAATTAACGCATAGAAGTATGATGTCAATGCTGTCACAGAGGCATGGTTGAGAGAGGGGCAGGATTGGCAGCTCAATATTCCAGGATATAGGGTCTTCAGACGAGGCAGAGAAGGAGGTAAAAGAGGAGGGGGTATCACAATATTGATCAAGGAATCAATTACAGCAATAAGGAGGGATGACACCTTAGAAGGCTCCTTAAATGAAGCCATATGGGTAGAACTGAAAGCCAAAAAAGGAGCAATCACATTTCTGGAAGTGCCCCCAAATAGTCAGAGAGAAATAGAAGAGCAGATATGTTGGCAAATTTCAGAAAAGTGTAAAAATAATAGGGGAGTAATAGTGGGGGATTTCAACTTCCCCAACATTAACTGGGTTAGTCATAGTGTGAAAGGTTTAGAGGGAGTGGACTTCTTAAAATGCATCCAGGAGAGCTTTTTAAGCCAGTAGGTAGAAGGTCCTACAAGAGAGGGAGCGGTCCTGGACTTAATTTTAGGGAATGAATCCAGGCAAATGGTAGAGGTATCAGTGGGGGAGCATTTTGGAGATAGTGATCATAACTCCATTAGATTCAAGGTTGTTATGGAAAAGGACAAGGATGGGCCAGAAATCGGAGTTCTAAATTGGGGGAAGGCCGATTTTAATAATATCACATATGATTTGGCCAGAGTGGACTGGGAGCAGCTACTTTTAGGTAAATCTGCGTCAGAGCAGTGGGACTCATTCAAGAAGGAAATAGGGAGAATACAGGGCCAACATATTCCAGTAAAGACAAAGGGTGGGACCAACAAATCCAGGGAACCCTGGATGTCGAGGGATATACAGGATCGGATAACGAGAAAAAGAGGGGGCTTATGGCAGATACCGAGGGCTCAAAACAGCGGAAGCCCTAGAGGAGTATAGAATGTGTAGGGGGGGATCTTAAAAAGGAAATTAGGAGAGCAAAAAGGGGGCATGAAAAAACATTGGCAGTTAAAATAAAGGAAAATCCAAAGTTATTTTACAAGTACATTAAGGGTAAGAGGATAATTAGGGAAAGAGTAGGGCTCATTAAGGACCATAGCGGTAATTTGTGTGTAGAGCCAGAAGACGTAGGTAGGGTTCTAAATGAATACTTTGTGTCAGTGTTCACAAGTGAAAGGGACAACACAGGTATGGAAATCAGGCAGAAGGACTGTAATATAATGAAATAAATTAGTTTTGAAAGGATTCTAAGTGGTCTGGCACTTAGTAGATAAATCTCCAGGCCTGGATGAACTATATCCCAGGCTGTTGAGTGAGGCAAGGGGTGAGATAGCAGGGCCGCTGGCAATAATTTTCAATACCTCTCTGGCCACAGGAGAGGTGCCAGAGGACTGGAGGACAGCCAATGTGGTATCATTATTAGAGAAGGGAGGAAGGGATAAACCAGGGAACTACAGGCCAGTCAGTCTAACCTCAGTGGTGGGGAAACAATTGGAAGCAATTCTGAGGGACAGAATTAATCTACACTTGGTGAGGCAAGGATTACTCAAGGACAATCAGCGTGGTTTTGTTAAGGGGAGGTCATGTCTGCCCAATTTGATTGAATTTTTCGAAGAGGTGACCAGGTGTGTGGATGATGATGAAATGCATTTGACATAGTCAACTTGCACTTCAGCAAGGCTTTTGATAAGGTCCCGCATGGGAGACTGATAATGAAGGCAAGAGCCCATGGGATCCAAGGCAATTTGGCAAATTGGATCCAGAATTGGCTGAGTGGCAGGAAGCAGAGGGTGATGGTCAAGGGGTGTTTTTGTGACTGGATGCTTATGTCCAGTGGGGTTCAACAGGGATTGGTGATGGGTCCCTTGCTGTTTGTCGTATACATAAACGATTTAGACTTGAATGTAGGAGGGCTGATCACTAAGTTCGCGGATGACACGAAAATTGGTAGGGTGGTAAATAGTGAGGAGGATAGTCTTAGATTACAGGAGGATATAGTTGGGCTGGTCAGATGGGCTGATCAATAGCAAATGGAGTTTAATCCGGATAAGTGTGAGGTGATGCTCTTGGGCAGGACAAACTAGGCACGGGAATATACAATGAACCCTGGGAAGTACCGAGGAACAGGGGGACCTTGGTGTGCATGTCCACTGGTCCCTTAAGGCAGTGGGACAGATAGATAAGGTGGTTAAGAAAGCCTTTATTAGCCGAGGCATAGAATATAAGAGCAGGGAGGTTACACTGGAAGTGTATAAAACACTGGTTAGGCCACAGCTAGAGTATTGCATGCAGTTCTGAAATCCGCATTATGGGAAGAATGTGATTGCACTAGAGAGAGTGCAGAGGAAATTTACCAGGATGTTGCCTGGCTGGAGAGTTTTAGTTATGAGGAGAGATTGGATAGACTGGGGTTATTTTCCCTGCAGCAGAGGAGATTGAGGGGAGACATGATTGAGGTGTATAAAATTATGAGGGGCATAGATAGGGTAGACAGGAAGGAACTTTTCCCCTTGGTGGAGGGATCAATAACCAGGGGGCATAGATTTAAGGCAAGGGGCAGGAGGTTTAGAGGGAATGTGAGGAAGAATGTTTTCACCCAGAGGGTGGTGGGAATCTGGAACTCACTGCCTGAAAGAGTGGTAGAGGCAGAAACCCCCATAACATTTAAAAAGTATTTGGATGTGCACTTGCGATGCCATGGCATACAAGGCTTTGGGCCTAGTGCTGGAAAATGGGATTAGAATAGTTAGGTACTTGTTTGACCGGCACAGACTCGATGGGCCAAAGGGCCTTTTTCTGTGCTGTAGAGGTCAAAGAGGTAGGTTTTAAGGAATGTCTTAAAGGAGGCAAGTGAGGTAGAGAGAGAGATGGAGAAGTGTAGGGTGTGTATTCCAGAGCTTCAGACCCAGGTAGCTGATAGCAAGAGAGCAATAGTGCAGTGATTTAAAATCAGGGATGCTCATGAAGCTGAGATTGGAGGAATGCAGAGACCTCAGAGTGGATGGATTGGTAGAAGATTACAGAAATAGGGAGGTGCCAGGCCATGGGTGGGATTTGAAAACAAAGATGAGAGTTATAAAGTTGAGGTCAGTGTAGGCCAGGAAGCACAGAGGTGGTAAATGAACAGGATGAGATGCCGGGCAACTGAGCTTTGTATGAGCTCAAGTTTACAGGGGGTGGAATGTGAGAGAGTGCTCAGGAATGCATTAGAACAGTGAAGGCTAAAGGTAACAAAGGCATTGATGACGGTTTCTGCAGAAGATGAGCTGAGGCATGGGTCAACTCGGGCAATGTTAGGGATGTTGAAATAAACAGTCTTAGTGATGGCCCATGCATGTGGTTGAAAGCTCATCTTGGGGTCAAATTGGCACCAAGGTTACGAAGTCTGGTTCAGCCTTAGACAATTGTTAGGTTTTGAGATGGAATCAATGGTTAGGGAGCAGAGATTGTGCCGGGCAGTGTAAATGATGGCTTCAGTCTTCCCAATATTTAATTGTATGAAATTTTTGCTCTTACGGTTCTGGATGTTAGACAAGCAGTGTGGAGGACGGTGGAGGAGTCGACAAAGGTGGTCGTGAAGTTGAGCTGGGTGTCCTTGGTATACATGTGGAAACTGATGTTGTGTTTCCATAGAACCTTAGAAAAGTTACAGCACAGAAGAAGGCCATTTGGCCCATCTTGTCCATGCCAGCCCAAGGACACCCAGGTGCCTTTTCTAATCCCACCTCCCATAGCCCTGCAGTTTACAGCACTTAAGGTGCAGATCCAGGTACCTTTTAAAAGAATTTAAAGTTTCTGCCTTTACCACCAACTTGGGCAGCGAATTCCAGACACCCACTACCCTCTGCGTAAAAAAGTTCTTCCTCATGTTCCCCCTACACCTTCTGCCACTTATCTTGAATCTATGTCCTCTTGTTCTAGAATTTTCCACCAAGGGAAACAATTTTATCCTGTCCACTCTATCTATTCCCCTCATAATTTTATACAGCTCAATCAAGTCACCTCTCAGCCTTCTTTGTTCCGAGGAAAATAACCCCAACCTATCCAATCTTTCCTCGTGGCTGCACTTTTCTAACCCTGGCAACGTTTTTGTAAACCTCCTCTGCACTCTCTCAGACGCTATTACGTCCTTCCTGTAATGTGGTGACCAGAACTGCGCACAATACTCCATTTGTGGCCTCACCAGTGTTTTATACAATTCCAACATTATATCCTTATTTTTATATTCTATACCTCTGCCAATGAAGGAGAGCATTCCATATGCCTTCTTTACAACCTTGTCTACTTGAACTGCTGCCTTCAGGGACCTGTGTACTTGTACGCCAAGATCTCTCACTTCATCTACCCCTCTTAGTATATTCCCATTTATTTTGTAATCTCTGTAGCTGTTTGACCTCCCTAAATATATGACCTCACACTTCTCTATGTTAAAATCCATTGAATTATGTTGCAGGATATGGGTGAGAAATAGGAGGGCTCAAGATAAGATTCTGGAGGACACCAGAGATAATTGTGTGGGAATGGGAAGAGAAGTCATTGATGGTGATTCTCTGGCTACAATTAAACAGAAGAATGGAACCTGACGGGTGCAGCCCAACCCAGCTGGACAGCGGAGATACTTGGAGGAGGGTATTGTCATCGACTATGTCAAAGGCTGCAGATAGGTTGAGAAAGACGAAGAGGGATAGTTTGCCTTTATTGCACTAACATAGGATATTACTTGTAACTTGGATAAGATCTGTCTCGGTACTGTGGCAGGGATGGAAACCTTTCAGAGGCAGTTAAAAATCAACCACATTGCTGAGAGTCTGGAATCACAGTGGGCCAGACCAGGTAAGAATGGCAGATTTCCCTCCCTAAAGGACTTTAGTGAACCAGATGGGTTTTTATAACAATTAATGACAGTTTCATGGTCACCATTACTCAGACTAGCTTTCAATTCCAGATTTTATTAATTGAACTTAAATTCTACAATCTGCTATGGAGGGATTTGAACCCATGTCACCTGGGCCTCTAGGTTACTAGTCCAGTGACATTATTACTACACCACTATTTCCAAACCTGACTGGAAGCATTTAAACATGGGGTGAAATTTTACAGGCCTGTCACAGCAGGTGTGGGCTCTAAAATGTGGTGAGCCATTCAAAAATCCATTGACTACGGTGGGACCATAAAATCCCACTGGCCGGAGGGGCCATAAAATTCCACCCATGAAGTCCTGGGAAAGATTGGAAAAGATTTGGGAGGCTGCAACACAGTCAAAGATTTTGGAGAGGAAAGGGAGGCTGGGGATGAATTGATATTTCGAAGGACGGAGCAGTCAAGGGCTGTTTTTTTTTTTAGGAGAGGGATGGTGACAGCACATTTGAAGATGAGGGAAACAGAACCTGAGGAGACAGAAGCATTAACAATGCCAGGTAACATGGAAGTCAGGACTGGAAGTCAATTCATCAGCAGTTTAGTGGGAATAGGATCAAGGGAGCGGGTGGCAGGCCTCATAGAGAAGATGAACTCAGAAAGGGCAGGAGGGGAGATAATGGAGAAACTAGAAAAATATGCAAGTTCAGGGCTAGGGCAGGGGAGAGCATTATAGTAATTTTGGCCGGGTGGGCTGGTGGAAGGGAGGGATGTGGCTGAAGCAGCTGATCTTACAAAAATAAATCCATGAGCCCCTCACACTTGTTGTTGGAGGTGAGGGGGAAGAGGGGTTTAAGCAGACGATTTGCAGTGTAGATAAGAAGCCGGGGGTTACCTTTGCATTCCAAGATTGCTTCTGGTACAGTGAGCAGCTTTTACAGGAGGACCTGATAGTCCTTTATGTCATCCAGCCAGATCTGATAGTGAATGGCTAAACCATTGTCTGCTATATCTATCCAAGTCCACATCCTTGGAGTTAAGGGAGGGGAGCTGAGGGGCATACCATGGGAATGGCCAGGGTGAGAGATAGTACTAATGGTTTTACTGGGAATGTGGGATTCAAAGGTGGAGGTGAGGGTGTGTTTGAGCAGATTGGTAGCTGCAGAAATGTGGTGAACGGAGGATCAAAGGTGAGACATTGGGATTTGAGAGTGCATGTTCCAGTGAACATTAAAGGTTCCATGATACAATAAGAGCAGGGGCTACCCTGAAGTCTGAATCAAAATTTACCCCTTAACCATCAGAGATGAAACACTGCTTTGGGATCTTGTTGTGTACAAAATGGTTGTCACATTAGTTGATTTAAGTACAGTCATTGGACTTCAATTCAACTGTGAGCTAATTTGAAATGCCCCTGAGATGTAATTAGATGTTTTATCAATGCCAGTTTTTATTTCTTCTTGTGCTCTAATCTGACAAGAACAAAGCTAGTGACACAGTGGTTAAGATGCTCATCTTACATTGTTGTGGTTAAGACTGAGGCTCTATTACGCAACAATATAGCAGTCACTTTCACTGATATTCACTCCTACCCAGATTGGGTTCGGCAACAGTACATCTAAATTGAATGATTTATTCAAATTGGAATTTGGGGCTGATCTCTTCAAAAATAGAAACACATTTATACTGCGCCATTCCCATGTGGGATGTAAACAATTGTATCAATGGAGGCGATCACAAAGAAATTGAAGTATAGTGTTCATGCTGGGTGTTTTGTACCGGCTTTTTATTTAGTGCCATTGGTAGGTGTGTATGCGCTGTGGTGGGAGTCAGGTGCGTAGAGGGAACAAACATCAATTCCAAAGTTGAGGGTGTTCTTGGCTTGGCTGGTGTTGTGTTCAATCAAGCAGCCTAATGAACTGTGTGTATCCAATTTTTGGTTTAGTAATGGATACTGGATTTGTGTTTGATATTTTGGTCATTTTATATGGGTTAAGTGCCTGATCTATGGTCCAATAAGTGCTGGCTATATTGCACATCACCGACAAGCCTAGGAATTTGTTCTGGAAGATCAAGCAAAGGCTTTTGCCTGACAACCTAGTCAACACTTCGGATTCACATTCTTATTTGCAAGATGGAGGCTGTGCGGTATAATTCTGAACTTATATAAATACCCATCCCTATCTGGTGGTATGTAACAATGAAGTTGACATGTTATGGCTTTTCTTTCTGGCTGGAGATTTATTCGATCGTTGACACCTCTTTCTCCCTTCTCTCTTTCTTCCCATCCTCACCTGCGGAAAAAAACCCACCAGGGCTGACCTTAAATATAGCACTCAGACTGGAAGCTTTCTTACAAATGAAGCTCCTGAATATTTGCTCTAGCAGTTCAGCTATAAATCAGTTGCAGAGTCAAAACAGATGCGAGTCTTTCAGATGAGATCTGGATGTAAAACACATGGATACTATCTTTTTAGTTTGATTATGTAGATGCATTTTCCCCTGCACTTTCTCTCTTGCTTCCTCCCTCCCCTGAAGGTGGTGGTCCCTTCTGTGGTTGTCATGGTTGCCAGTAGCCCATTAGTAGCATATTAGGGGAGATAATGGTGTAGTGGTAATGTCACTGGACTAGTATTTTAGAGACCCAGGCTAATGTCCTAGGGATAAGGGTTCAAATCCCATCCATGGCAGCTGGTGGAATTTAAATTCAATTAATAATCTGGAATTGAAAAGCTAGTCTCAATGAAACCATTGTAAAAACACATCTGGTTCACTAATGTCCTTCAGGGAAGGAAATTGGCCATCCTTACCTGGTCTGGCCTACATGGGACTCCAGACCCACAGCAATGTGCTTGACTCTGAAATGGCCAAGCAAGCCACTCAGTTCAAGGGAAATTAGTGATAGGCAGCAAACATTGGCCTTGCCAGTGATGCCTACATCCCATGAAAGAATAACTAAAAGAAAAGTACCTTTTCCTGTAACTATTCTTCACAGCTATGCCCAGACTCTAAGTGTCAGCACGTATTTGACCATGGAGCTGGAGCTATGGGGAAGGATTCAAGCTCATCCCAATCCCATCTTTTCCAAATATCCATACAAATGTTATTGGAAGTGGGAATTTTTGCCAATTTCTCTTCCCCCTCCCAGCACTCTCTACCCAACCACAATTGACAAAAACTCCATATATTGGGAACTGTACCTGGATCATTCCTGCTCTGTATGACTTGTACCAGATAACATAATGCAATTCCCCATGGAATCATCAGCGGATAATTGAAATATTTTTTAAATACTCAGGACTGTCCCATTTTTGCATTGTTTTTACATAAGCAACATAATTTTTTTTAGCTTTCTTTTGTTCTCACATTTAGTATATTCCACCTGCCCCTGCCACACCACCCACCCCCAACCCCTTCCTTCTCATAGTGCCCTGACCTGTCAGGTACTGAAGAGACACACGGTAATATTGTGTTCCTATGTCATTTTTTTTTGTTAACATTGGCATGTCACAAACGTACTTCATTTTACAAGGCTCTATTTCCAGTTCAGGAATTCAGCCAATCATATTAAAGATCATACTGCCCTTGTATCATAAATTTTGTTATCGCATTTTTAAAGTGAAGTTTTATCTCTCCTCAAAGCATGTATGAATATCGAAGATCAAAATGAAATTGGTTCCTTACGATCATAAACAATATCAAAGAATCTTTACTGAACTTTTTTTTAAACTGTTCATAGCTTTTTCAAGGCTTATATAACACACATGTCCGTTACAGTGGGCCTTAGGGAGGACGTGGTTTGTGGTTGGAATTCCAAGTATGTTGTCAGCTTTACAGGATACATTATCTATTCACAATACCTCAAAAACATTGAGCAACATGTTCTGTTTAAAGAGAACTGTCTTTGTATCTGTGGAGGGAGCATGGCTGAATGAACACTTTCCACTTTTATCGTCATCACAAACTGCAGTACAATGTTACTGCATTATGGAAAACATCGTTTGATGCAAATTGATTCTTTATTTTGGGAAAAATTTGAATTAAGTCAAATAATTGACAAACAATTTACAATAATGTGCTTTGTAATCTTTTTTATATGTTGAAATGAGAACTGGATAATTCTCTAAGACTTTAATGAATGGAAGAGCAAAACCTTGTTGTGTTTGATTTCTAACATGGCTTCCACACAACTGTGGAACAGGGGACCATAATAGTGACTATCAGTAAAGCAAAGTTTGGATTGGCTCAGAATCACGACACAAAACCCAAAAGTAAGAATTTTTGTTCAGTGCTTCAAAGTAAGTGGCTGTGGGAGAAGTTGTGATAATGCAAACTGATGCAAACATAGGATGAGCATAAGACCGTTGATATTCCAAGTGATTAGTTTCTCCAAATATCCACACGGGAAGACATGAGCAACAAACACACAATTGATGACTTCTGTACAATAAAATTGAAATCTCAAATGGTTCAAAATAGAAGACTAAAATCCACAGACCACTAAAGGAGACAAGGGAGGAGATTTTTAAGATTGACACTCAATATGAGGGAGTCAAGATATACTAAAGAGGTACTACTAGATTGGAGACCACTGGTGTGGTGCCCATTTTCAATAGAGGTGACAAAAATGCACAGACAAGTAAAGACCCAGTCTTTCTTCAATGCCATGTAAAATAACTATCAAGAAGTAAAGTTGATGATTATCTGTACAATAATAAATGACTGTCAACTTGAATTCAGAAGGGGAAGATTCTGTCTGACCATCCTATCAGGAAGTGATCTGTAAATGTAAGGTCTACAACTTCTTTTGTTGAGATTTCTAAAAGGCATTTGATGCACTTTCATAAGTCTATTCAGTTCAGCTCAAGGTGGTGGGGATTATATTTTGGGAAAGAATAAGGATAGACAGTTTGAGGTGTTATGCCAGGATGAGGAAAGTCCTGACTGAGATCTTCCAGGGATCAATATTGGGACAACTACTATTTCCAATTTATATCAATGTCTTGAGTTCAGAAACTGAATGGAAATTGATGAAGTTTACAGATCATACCAAATTAGGAAGGCAATTGATTCTGATGATTCAGTTCCAAAAATACAAAATGAATTGAACAAAATATGGGAGTACAACTGTCTGGACAATTGCAGATAAAATTGAATGTAAATATAAAATAAAAAACATAGGAAGAAAAAAATGGTGTGCAACGTACTCCTTGAACGGTGTTGAAATAATTCCAGGTTAAATTTAAAGCTCCTCAAGGTTCTTGGTAAACTCAATGCTCATCATGTCTAGAGAATGCAAAGGCAAGAGAATTACCCAACCAAAATCGTAGAGTGCAAATCAGGTGCAAATTTGTTCAAACTGTATTGTACTTTGGTAAAAGTTATTTTGGTAACTTTAATCTAGTAAAAGCTAAACTTAGAACTGATATTAAGAAATTCTGAAAACAGCATTTTCTGAATTTCTGAAAATGGACTTTCAGTAGAGGCCAAACCCCAAGGATTATTTATGAAACAATTTACCTTTATGAATGGATGAGTTGCAATGGACAAATTAGTTTCCTTCATCAATGTTGCTCGCATGATGTTGCTCTTGTTCCTATCAACTCAGTTGCTGTCACCTATGTCCTTGTGGCCAGTTATAGAACATAATTAACTGAAGCCCGGCAAAGGCTGATTGCCCTTTTAGCAAAACTGTGGTGTATGGCATAGGCCAACGCAAGATGAAGAGAAAACATTCTTTTGGTAGTTTTTGGGCATAATTAATCAGCATTTTGAATCTTTCTGAACTTGAGTGATGGGACAATTACCACTAGTCGCTAATAAGCAATTAAACCGGTAATTAAGGACAGGAGGCTGAAAAAAAAACACCCATTAGCATCTTGCAAACACAAAACTGTTTTATTTATTGGTAGTTTTGACCTTGAGTCTGTCTAGACCTATTCTGCATTCAAGTATATTACATTCATGGAGCTTCACCTGATCAGCGCAAGGCTAAGCTATACTCAGCAGAGCCCAGTGTATTCATCTGTTTGTAGAGATACTCCATGATTGGGAAAAAGTGCTATTTCTGTTCATATCTGAGGGAAAAATTATATACGTGGCCCTATTCATTTCAATGGCATGCTATGTTTTTCACTGAGTCACAGTGCTGGTAATACTTTGACCTTCATAGGCAGAATACTTGGTTCTAATTCACAGGAAATGCCTTAGAAGTTTTAGTTGATGAGTACTCCAGAAATAAATATTTTTTAAGCTTAATGTGCATGAACATATCATAGTCATTTCTCATATTCCTCAGTGCCATTTGTATCCAGGACTCCCTGATGGTATGTGTGCTGATCAAAAATTTTCAATGCCCCATTTGTACTGAGCTGGCTGAGCTCAGCCAACATATAATAGGTGCACTATAATTGACCTCAGTCTTCTTGGGTTACAGGGCAAATAAAAATCACTCTCCACTTCCAGTTGCCACCCTATGATTTCTGTTGGAAACTACACATATGGATGGCCAGGTTCAGTTGTGGTGTAGGCATGGATAAATAACCTGCTAAATCTCAGTGTGGGTCAGGCATGAGGAATGACTACTTGTGGTGAGGTGCTAAAGGGCCCTTCTGTGACAAGTAAAGCTTGCACTTGTAACGTTGGCACGAATATTTGTTTTGCAATGTGATCCAAGTGGCTGGGGTGGATGCATTTTTTTGTTTTGTGTATCTAAGAGTGATTATAATTAAAACAAGAACATCAGAGAAAGGGATGGAAATCCAGAAGTCCAACACAATTGTTCACAAAATCACTACACACGAGGAAGAGTTATTTGTTGTCCATCTCAATTCAGCCACCCAGAAAGTCCCTGCAATGTTTCATTGTAGCATTCAATTGTTTCTTAACTGATTTCAGGTTTTCACAATGAACGTCTTTCCAAATAAGTGAATGTGGAACCGCTGGATGCCGAATACCAGGTTTTGCCTTCTGTATTTGAATAATTAGCCTGGGCAGTGGACAAGCTCTTGGTGGCAAAAGCAGTAGCCTTTTCTTCCTGGAGAAGGCATACTCCAAGTGCTTTTTGGGATGCATCAACCTCAAGTATAGTCACCTCGGTTGGGTCATAAAACTGAAGGTTTGATGGTTTGTCAGTTAATGACTTTTTCATGGCATTTTGATTTAATGACCTTTTAATTGTCATTAACAACTTGTTGGTGATCCCCCTGTGTGGTAAAGTGGAGTACCATGTACCTTTAAGAGAATGCAAGTGGACTAAACATGTGACAGTACTGACCGATCAATGTACAGCGTGGGCTACTGGTTAACTGTAAGCCTAGAGCTGGAGGTGGTTGTGGGAGCATGCAAGGATTTAGTGCTCTTCTGTTGCAATAAACTATCACAGTTTGTTCTTATGTCGGTCTCTCTCTGTTATTGATAGCGAGCATCAGCTAACAAGTGTATATGAAGGCATGCAATTTGAGTTTACTCGACTAGCCTATGAGCTCATAGGGCAGAAAATTCTGCCTGCCAGGTGGGCGGGCCTGACACAATCATCGTCGGGTGGGGAGCCGATCCTCGCTGGAGAAGCAGGCTGCACTGCCATTTTAGGTGGGCGGGCCAATTAAGGCCCACCCAGCGTGATGTCCGGTGGGAAGCACTATGCAGGGGGCATTCCCCAAAAGGGAGAGTGCGCTCTTTTGCGCATGCGCACGAAAGAGCGCACATCTCCCTGAGGCTAAGTGCTGCCTCAGGGAGATCACTTCCACTTCTAAAAATATGAAAATTAGAGAAAAAAAAATCCTTAACATGACCCCCTCATGTGCTAATGTCACATGAGATGGGACATGTTCATAATTTACATTTTAAGTTTATTAAACTTTTTAAATCCCTACATGAAACCTCATCCCGCTGGAGGAGGGCAGGTCCTTTAATTGTTTCAATGATCCTGTCAATGGCCTCAATTGGCCACTGACAGGTCGGCGGGTGCACAGCTGATTTGGTTGTGCCCCCGCCTTCCTGAAAATTTAAATGGGGCGGGATGACATCGGGGCTTCCTCTTGACATCATCCCGCGACATTTTACATGTCGGCAAGCGGATGGCAAAATTCTGCCCATAGACTCAAGGCATAAAACCCTACCAAACAAAAGGTACTTGTTTCTTCAGAAGTTCACAAAGAGATGAGGCTTTGTGGGCAAAGTTTGGTATATTGGGTGAAAGGAAATTAAATAAATGGAGGCAATGTTGCAGATCATTTTTGTCTTGAGGAGTGGGAATTGTACTAATGTCTTCTAGTTGGCTAGGTCAGAACAGATACCTGTGTCAGAATGGATGGATCTGAAAAGGTTGATCTGGTTGCATTGATGTTGCATTTCTAACCATTAAACACAAGAGCTTCCCGGTGTGCAGCTTTCAGCTGGTTTTAAATGTGCTCCTGTTTTGTGCCAATAATGGCAATGATGTCTGCTATACAAATGCATCCTTGGATCACGCATGTGATCCTGCCCATATCCTCAGTGCATTGCCCTCAGAGGATTGTGTCCACAGTGCATGGATGTTCTCAACCTTGTTTTTATATTTATGAAAATAACAAATTAACCTGGTTACGAAATGCCCAAACAGTAGCCTTTTGAAAACCATATCTCCTAAAAGGTGTAAGGAATGTCGTTAGCTCCTGGGATTTATTCTCAGATGCACCGACCAGTAGCCATTTTTAGCATTGAATTTCAAGGAGAATTTGGTGTTCGCAAACTTGGGGTTCAGCTCCTCAAGTGTGGGAATTTTGTGAAGATATTGTTCTCGGACTATGCCATCTTTCTCCACCCTATCCAGTTTGGCTTCCATCTTTTTCTGGATGTGTATGCTACACTAATGCGGTGCATTGATGGATGGAGTAGTATCTGCACAATGCAACTGCATCATCTTTGAAATGTTCACTGTTATTGAACCTGTCCAGGTATAGGAATGTTAGGTTGGCTACTGAGATGATTGGCATGTCCTTGTGTTTTGCTGCCTTTGTCATTGAGTTGTGGATGCTATGGATGGTAACCAGGGTTAGACCCCTGCATGCTGGTAGGCCTGCCAACACTGGACCTGTGGTGTCCACAACATAAAATATCAGGGGTGACAAGGGTGAATTTTTGTAGCAACACTTGAACATAATGGATCCCAGGGATGGAATTTTTGACCCATTGTATGCAGAGAGTTTGGCTGAATCATCACTTACGATATCTGTCCTACAGTGATTTAGGCAGGGAAATGGCTGCAGGGCTTCAAAAATGAAAACAATCTGTAGAAACAAGGCATTTTTCCAGGCTTCTTCTGGTTTTTAGGAGCTGGTATATGATAGATTATTTTTTCCAGCCCAGCCTGTGGTATTTACCTTCCCAAGACCTCCTATAGGGAAAGTAAACTGCGGTAATGAATTCTCCTGTCTGTGGGTGCAAAGTGGAAGGATGTTTGTACTTGTGTTGGCATTGAGTTTTGCATAGGGGTTATGCTGACCCTCCATCTGTGGGTATATAATATGGATAGTTGCAAAGGCTTCTGCTGGTACCAACACTGTGCCAATATCTAATTTGATGTTAATCATGCTGAATGTCAGCTCACTTTGTATATCAATAGTCTGGTCACTTTCATTATCTGAGCATGTAGTTTGACAAAACATTTCATGAATTTTGTCTTGAGGATGTTTGGTACACACTCTTGGTTTCCTGGAATTCCGTAACTTTTTGTTGTGGCTTCTCATAACATTGAACTACTGGTTCCGGCCTTTGCTTTCTGCACTGGTGCTTCCAATGTCCCCTGATGCCACATGCCTCGCATACAGGTTAAAAGCTGGGCATTGTCTGGCTGCATGTATGAGGCAGCACTGCCCGCATTACTTATTGGGCTATTGTGCCAATGGTGGATGAATTACACATTGCCCATTGACTCTGTCTATCCATTAGCATAACTTTGTACTTGCATCTTCTTTCTAGTAGTGTTTCCACTTTGTAACCTTTGGGTTGGTCCAAGAGATCTTTTTGTAGTGCTTCCATTGAGGTAGATGTTATCAAAAACTCAATTATCCTGCCGGCGAGCTCTGCTGCTACATAGTCACAATGATGTCCCTTGTCCCTGCATCTACTTATGAATTGATCAATGGTCTCTGTCAGTTGTTGTCTGAAAGATATGAATTCCAGATGATGTATTCTGAAGTTGAGCTTCACTCGTAATTGACCTTCGAGTGTTGACCATATTTTTCTGGATTTTTCAGATGGCCATTGGATAGACCTGACAGGTTCAGTCTGTCGAGGCCTTCATTGATAATGCAACTTCAATTTTAGTGGCTTGTTTATCTGATTTAGCAATATAAAGGTCGAGAAAACACAGCTTGTTGTGTTATAGGAACAAAGTAAATTCAGATAGCAGGTCTGTTGCCTTCCAATTGAATTTGGAAATTTAGCTTTTTGCAGGATTCCTAATGCTATCTGGAACTTCTGACAGCTGTGCAAGTTTGCTCCTGTTCTTAGTTAATTTAGCTCTGAGTTGCATTACCCTTAGTGGCCACTGCCTTAGATGATCATAGGTTGCTGCTTGGCTGTAATGGTGGTGCTATTGAGTTCTTTCTGATTTTTTTTCCCCGGGTTGACTCTGAGCTCCACCACAAAGCAGTGATTTAAAGTGGGTAAATGTGGAGTTCTGCTTAAAGGGAAATGACTTGGGTGTCTGCTGTTTAATTTCAATTGCAGCAGGCACACTTAAACTATTTAAGCTCCCCCAGATTTGAACAGTCCGACTGGGACCTGATGCCTGCTGGCTGAAGCAAGGTGCGATCCCAGAATGGAGGGACGGTGTGCAGAATTCCTACAGAACTGCAGAATCACTTATACAGGGTGAGTTTTGATAGCTGTTTTACTTTCATACCAGTTCTTCTCTTCTGCTGAATATGCAAGGATTGAGACTTGTATTCAGTTCAGTCAAATCTTCAGAAACATATTGCCACCCTGCCACCATATTACATTCTTCTCTATCTGATGCAAGCATACCAATCATACTCAAGGATTGGCAGGTTCTTTATTGGAAGATAAGACTAGATACAGATCATATTTGCTGGGAGGTTAAGTATAGTACATCTAATCTCTACTGTTGCTGCTTGTAGACTGACTACAAATTTTGGGACTAATACATCACATCCTGTTGCAGTGAGTAACAATTGACAGTAGTTTAAGAAATGGTCCCTTCAAGGTGCACGTCATCAAATCATAACACCTGACATTTGTCCTGAATATACATTTAATTATTTTAAAACTGTCCTTCTGTCTTGTGCTCTTAATTGGTATTCCATATTTATTTTTTCCAGCTACGTTTTATATCTCCATCAGGCAGCCTCATGGACACCTCCTTTCCTATTGGGTAATCCCAAGTTTCACCAGCATTTCCTTATAACTCAGATCATTGATGCTAGAAATTGGAATATTTCCTCATAGCCTGGAAAACATTCACCTAGCAACACCTAAAAAGGATTAGCTTTGTCTTTTATCTCCTTGCACTGTGTGGAATTTTGCCCTGTGTAAACTGGGATTGCATTTGCCTGTGTAGCAAGTAACTGCACTTCAAAAATAATTCATTGGCTGTGAAGCAATTTGGTACATCAGGAGAATAAGAAAGCTGCTATGTAAGTGCAAATGTGTTTGTTTTTTAAACTGTGTCAATAATTGAAACAATAACTTGGTTAAAACAGTGAGATACAACCTGCTCACGGGCTTTTGTTTATATAATATAGATCAGGTAAATTTCTGCGATTTGCTTTCCTGTAAAGTCTGTTTGCTAGAATGTTGGCTCATTCATTACTGTAGCTGGCGTGTTTCTCTGGCTTTGCTGAAGCTCCATTTGTGCTGATTTAAACAACATTTAAATCACCTCAGGCTGATTTTGAAGCCTAATTATGACAGAGATGTGTGCCTGTATGGGTTAGGTTATGAACAGAGCTGTAGGAATACACAAACACATACACACACACACAATATCCATGTGGAAATGGCCAACTTTATACTGGAAATATAGGTATCGGTATCACTTCTCTCCTGTGACACCCGAAACCTGCCGAACTGTAACTCAGAGAAAAAAAAACAGTGCCTTCAGGACAAGGAATAACATTTTCACAACTGTCATTAACACTGCCAAAACACAATCTTGTAACTAATTAAGGAGCAGGGACTCCCAACATATTAACAGGCATATAATCATTAGGATGAAGACCCATAATAAAATGTGATGTTGTTTGTGCCGCAGCTCCAATGCAAGCAAAAATATACATGCAAATATTTAACAGCCTGATGTGTTACTTCAAAATGGCGAAAATGTTAAGTCCCAAAAGATGGTTATATGAATAATAAACAAATGATTTTGAAATACAATTCAGGGAAACATCATTTGCCAAAACAATCTTTAGCAAAGAAATATTAGAAGAAAAAGAATTGTAGACAAATTGGTTTTAGCCTCTACTACGTGGAAGTGAAGATTGGTACTCGGAACATTTACAGTGACAGAGTCAGTGTCGCACATTGCCATAGTAGTACTGCAGTCTGCACATGAACCCCGGTCATTCATAAACCTGATTTCTTAGGGTCAGTCCAATAGGCTATTTGCCTGAGTTGCCAGGAGAACCACAGCTGATAGTGGGCAAGATGTAACAATGGAATAGCCAAGGAGCAGAGGGGTCAGCATGGTATCTGACCCGGCTAGGATGTGTGCTGCAGTGTGATCTGAGCATCCCTTATCTACTACTGCTTCTGCAAATCTGAGAGCATTAATGTGACAAACATTTACCAGCATGCTTAATCAGTTCCCCATCTCTGCTATTGGTCGCAAAACCAAGGAATGTCACTTTACTGTGTGGTTTCTCTTTCATTTATTTGTGGCCCATCCAGAAATATAATATCATTTATTTGTGTTTATTATCTATTTTGTATTCATGGTCCTCTGCCAACCTAAATGTGTAACTTCAATCTTCATAATTCAACTTGTAAGCCATGTACTTCAAATGTCTTTAAAGAAACATGCAGCATTGTTTCAATTTTCATTGAGCAATTAAACATTCTCGTTTTTATAACATATAGCTTGTATGGTGATACCTTTCAGATTTCTAAGCTCAATAAGCCTGATCTGTCCTCTCATCCACTGATACCCAGTATACTATCCATCTCATTAAGATTACAGAAATAAAGAACAGGGGAATCAGGTCAGTTCCATGTCTCTGCCTTTCCGAGCAGAGTCTTCAGCAGATTTTCCCGTCATTTTATTCAGAACCATTTTGGAGATGAAAGCAACAATGTCCTCAGGACACGAGTAAAGAGAAGGGCAAAAGTACAAAGTCACACAAAAATTCTGTCTCAAAACCAGATGTTGCAAAAAGCCGGGTCGACTCTGATTGCGACTCGTCATTCTCCGACTGCAATGCCTTACTCGTATCAATCTACGTGAGCTATTAATTAGAAAGAACATTCTTGTCCTCATTTATGATAAATGGGCAGTTTATCGAGTTTCGGACTTATTCTGAGTATAGTCAGCTGTTAACTTGGCATTCTGCAAGCACAGTGCCAGCGAATGAATCTGGAGGTCCATTGCACGTGGTAGGTAACTTCCCTGTGCTTTCTTTTTGTGCTTGCCCCAGATGTCCTTGAGCTCGATGAAAAAGTGTCGATGCCTGTGGCACAGAATGTCTGCAGTTTCTGAAGAATTGGAGGCTTTAGACGTTTGTAAAGGAGACTGAGCTCATGTCTATAGTGCCAGATTGACTGGAGATAAGACTTAAATGGAAAGGGCATACAGCTCCTTGTATTGTGGCAATATTGTAAAATTCTTAAGGATACTTAATGTCTCTGAATGCTCCCAGTATTTAGATAGGGTCCCTTAGGTGGGCAGTAAATGGTAGGAATGGTAAAAGTCGGCACAATTTGCAACTCGATCACCAGGGAAGATGAAAAAAGGCAAATAAGAGGTAAAATTGCATTATTAGCATACAATTTTAACACATTCCAATGATTTTTTAAATTATGACATCCCCATTCCTGTTTATAATAAAAGGGGGCTATAGTGATACACGATTGCTGGTCAACACATACAAGGCACCAATGTTGTTGCTCAGACTAACTATTTTATATGCAGTCTGTTTAAAAACTTCTCTATTTTAGATTAATGAAGCAAAGTTTTAGTCAAAGGAATATGAGCAATTGTGAGTTGCTAATGCTAATGTCTGACATGGTGTGGTGGTGGTGGGGGAGAAGAAGTGGAGGCGGGAGGAGAAGAAGTGGGGGCAATGTTGATAGGGAGGAAATATACACAAAGGTTACCTGAAACAAACGTAATGTTGAAAAATTATTAACTGTTATACATTCTTGATCTTCAGCAACAGAGAGAGAGATGGATGGATGAAACAAAATCAAGCTGGGAGGCATAGATGGGTATTATTTTGGGGAAGATAAAATAGTTTTAAAATGATTTTAATGAACTTAAGAAATTAAAATAAACAGATAGAAGCATTTTACCATAGGTCTTCAGTATAAAATAGCACTTTGTCTTTGGATAAATATTTAAGGAGAAAAACATTATAAGGTTATAGAAAAAGAACATTCAGTGGGTTTAATTGGACAGCTCTACCAAAAGAGCCAAGACAGGCACAGTGGGCTGAATGACCTCTTTCTGGATCACTAAATGAATCTACCAGGTGGACAAATGTATGACAGACAATCCATGTCACCCTTAGCATTGAAAACGCCTGTCACAGTCCTGTCTTTTGCATAACTGGCTGGACAGGTGAAAGGAACAAACCTCTATTTATAGATCACTTTTTGCAAACTCAGGACAATCCAAACCACTTCATAGCCAACGAAATATATTTTTAAATGTAGTCACTGCGGTAATGTAAAGAAATGTGACAGCCGTGTTGCACACAACAAGGTTCCACAAATTGCAATGAGACAGTGTGATAATCACTTGAATTATGCTGGTTGAGTGATAAATATTTTCTAGGACAATAGAACTCAATGCTCTTCAAATAGTGTGGCAGGATCTTTTACACCCACCCAAGAGGGTAGATGGAGCTCAGATTTGAAATCTCCTCCAAAAGACAGCACGTCATATAATACAGCGCTAAAATACAGCACAAACATGGTGGCCTGGATTATATGGTCAAGTCCTGGAGTGGGTCTTGAACCCATGACTTTCTGATTCAGATGAAGTGTTGGCACTGAACTGTGGCTGACACAAGCAGTATAATGGGTTTTCCTCATGGGAATATAATTCCCTTGAATATTTTTGATGAACCATGTGTCTCTCTCTCTCTCTCACACACTTGCATGCACACATGCACACAACCACATGCATACACGTGCAAACATGCACAACCACACAAACACACACACACACCACACGCACATGCGCACCATCATACAATTTAGCAGAATAGATTACTGTATTATTTACATCATTACATGTAAACAAAGCACAAACATTACACCTGCAAACAGAGTTTTCTTCTGGCTCTGCAGGAATAGTATTTTTGTCCCCTCCTTGAAGACAGCGATAGCAGGGTCTTCAAACTTGTGCTGTCAAAGGAGAGAGAGAGAGATCCATTCACATAATGGATTTAGCTTACACTTTGAGAAAGGGTCCCATGGGAGTTTTATGGATATCCAGGTGCTCACCATTATTAAATTCTTGTTTGACATCAGCTCAAAATAAAATATATGGGGTAGTGGGGGGTGTTGGTAGAGAGGAGGGGGGCTGGAGGTGTGGAAATAATTGTTGATAATGTCCACAGAGAGAGAATCTTTTACTTTCTAGCAAAAATGCAACATGGTTGTGTTGCATTGGCACTGAAGAGGTCAACCTGGTCATCAGGTCCCTCTTCTCAGGATTCGGATCAATAACGTTTCTCACTCAGGGTTAGACTGCGCGCATATGATATGCTGGAAAACTGTGGGTGGAATCTTCCGGTCCCACCAGGGATGGGGAGCTTGGCGGGTGGGAGAACTTAATTTAGTGGGAGGACAAAAATCAGTTTCCCGACAGTGGGATAAACTTTAGCAATTAAATTCTCAGGAATTTAAAGATGAGTTAAGGGCAAACAATGTCGGGAAGCCCTTTTGCATGCATTAGGAAGTGTTACACGCTCATTAAAAGGGCACCTCCCTGGAATTAAGCTCCTCCAAATTACGTTCCTTGCCAGCGAGAAATTAGAATGTTCACATTCACAACCGCATGTAAGTGGCACACGGTCTACCTGGTGAGGGAGACTTCTTCCATGATTAATGGTGAGTTGCTGCTGCATTGTCCTCTCTGGGAAGTGTCAGTAAATTCCAGCTTATGCTTGAGATTGGGTGGTGGCAATGCAATTTGCATGGAGATGACCAAGGATGGGAAGGAGAGTTAGCGGGCAAAGGTGGGAGGTATGGATGAGGCTGTCCAGGTGCCCTAAAAAATGCGCCTGGACCTTCAACCCCATGAGGTAACAGTGGGGAAGGTGATTTCTTGCCTGTCCCCACCGCGAGAATTGGCAAGCTCCTCGTGGATGCATATCTAATGACCTGAGCAGCACGTGGTCAGCCATTTCACCCCATCACCCCCCACGAAGCAGAAATCACTCCCACTTCTGTGCTCTGCACCAAACTTTGACTCCAGAATGGAGGATTCTGGACTGTTCCTTGGATCTATTGGGGAGAAGTGGATTCACCTTAAGGTTATTTAAATGTATTTTAGTATTACATTTATAACAAAATAAATGTGGAACTTCTCACCTTTCCAGATTTTAAAAAATACGTATTGCTTTAAAAAGATAGCAACATTACAAACCTGTGACTAAAATGCAAATCCATGTCTCCAGTCTGGCAGTGTTAAGGGATTTCTTCACAAAGGAGAATGTTTATGAGCTTAGGTCTATTGACTGAAAAAGACTGATGCAACAGCTTTGGAAAGATTGCGTCTCCATTCCAGTTACTGGAAGATGGTCTGATATCTGAAGAGCTATATCTCCTGAAAGAATGAATTCTGCCTATGAGCTAAGGTGTTTTTCTAAGATTTGACCTTTTTGTAAAATATATTCAGCACGTTGGGACACTAGCGAACAAAGAGGCAGCAGGTATCTCAGCTGGAAAGGAGGCTCCAATAAAACCACGTCATTAGGAACCAGAAGGCAGGCCACTTCAGGAATGTAAATGTTTCACCTATGCAGTTCTGGCTAATTTTAAAATCTTGCTTGTTATTTTAAAGTCATGACCACAAAAATGAGACATTCATTGACTTGAGGTTTAACAGGGAGGGGGTGGTCCTCTTTCCCCCTGTCCCAAGCTTTAAATTTGATAAATATATCCATATTTGCCATATACGTGGTTGTTAGGTGCATGTGCCAGAAGTATGCAAAGTAGGTGTATTGTGATGTCAGTCAGCGTCTCTTGTTGATTTGACATCCGATCTACCATTTTTGATTCTGTTAATATACATGCACAGTTGAAATGCATTCAGTAGTATGAGGGATTCCCTGACCAATGCTATGTAAATCTTATTCATCTAACTTGCAGGCTAGTTGCCTATTACTTTCATTGGCTCTTGTGGAAGTGTAGGCCATTTGAATGAGTTCAGAAAAGTTGGTAAAGGCTTCAGCAAGTAGTACTGGACCTTGGGAAGGCTTCTACTGCAAGGCTTCTGACTGCACCATTTGCCCCCTGTAATGGGGGTTATAACTGTAGTTTCACCTTGGGCTGCAAGATCAAAGGGAGATGGAGTCGATGCAGCAAAGAAGACAAACTGCTCTCAGAGGGAGCAGGAGGAGGAGATGGGATCTCAGGAGGAGGCCTTACCCATCTGGTGTCTTCAGACAGCACTTCTCCGATCACCTGGGCCAGGAGCAGTGTGTTTGGTGACTGCAATCCATCAGGAAGGTGATCACAGAACTGTGCCATCTCCTGGATCCAGGCTTGCAACCCAAGAATAGCACTGACACTGGCCATCAAGCTGACTGTGGCCCTGAATTCCTCACCAGTGCATCTTTCCGGGTTAGAACAGGCAACATAGAAAACGCCCTACAGCTCGATGTCCATCACTACACCCGGGAAGTCATAGAGATCTATACACCAGGAGAGGGGACTTCATTATCTTTCTAAACAGGGAGAAGAAGGATAAGAGCACATGTGGCTTTTCCAAGATAGTAGGCTTCTAAACACACACATACATGTCTCTGCAGGTAGTGCAGCTCAATGCTGAGATGTACCCAAACTCTAAAGAGTACTATTCGATCAATGTGCAGCTGGTGTACAACCATGCCAGCGAATCATGCACCAGGGATCATGCTATTTTGGATCTGGTAATGTGTAATGAGGCAGGTTTAATAAATGATCTCAAGGTAAAAGATCCCCTAGGAAAATGTGACCATAACATGGTAGAATTCAGCATTCAGTTTGAGAGTGAGAAACTTGGATTGGAAACAACTATGCTAAACTTAAATAAGGGTGATTACAAAGGAATGAGGACAGAATTGGCTGGAGTGGACTGGGATGGGAGTTTAGCAGAAAAGACAATTGATGAACAATGGCAGACATTGAAGAAAATAGTTCATGGGCAGAATTTTACCCTATTGGGGGAGAAGTTTAGGAGCAAGCATGTGGAGGTGCACCTCCGATCGGCGCCTCCAATTGGGGCGCGCTGCCATTTTACATGGGCAGGCCAATTAAGGCCCGCCCAGCGTGACATCAGCAAGGAAGCACTATGTGGTCCCTGTGCGGGTGGGGCGAGATTCCATGAGCCGAGAGTGCACTATTTTGCGCGTGTGCGCGAAAGAGCGCACTCATCTCCCTGAGGCTAAGTCCTGCCTCAAGGAGATCGGCTTCTGTCCGGAAAAATTTTAAAAACATAACAGATAAATTTACCTGACATGTCCCCTCGTGTGACATGAGTTGGGACATGTCCATCACTTTCATTGAAAAGTTTAAAACCTACATGAAACCTCATCCCGCCCGTGGATGAGGTTTCATGCTTTTTCTTAAGCCTGTCAGGGCTCCCAGCCTGCCCGCCAACCTTAAGGTTGGGTGGGCAGGTCCATTAATTACTTTAACGACTTTGTCAATGGCCTCAATTGGCCATTGACAGGTTGGCGTGCACACAGCTGATTCTGCTGAGTCCCCGCTGACCTGAAAATTGAAATGAGGTGGGATGACGTCAGGAGTTCCACCCGACATCATCCCGTATCATTTTACGTGTCAGCAAGCGGGCCCTGCCCCCTGCTTGCCGATCAGGAAATCCTGGCCCATAACTCACAACAAAGATGTATCCCAATGAAGCAGAAGGATTGTAGGAAGGGGATAAACCAACCATAGTTAACCATGGAAGTTAAGGATAGCATCAGATTGAAAGAAAAAACATACTATGTGGCAAAGATTATTGGTAAACCAGAGGATTAGGAAAGTTTTAAAAACCAATAGAAGATGACCAAAAAATAATAAAGAGGGAGAAAATAAACTTTGAGGGTAAACTAGCAAGTAAAATAAAATTTGACAGTAAGAGAATCTTTAAATTTTTAAAAAGAAAGAGAGAGGCCAAAGTCAATATAGACCCCTTAGAGAATGAGGCTGGGAAAGTAATGATGGAGAGCCAGGAAATGGCAGAAGAGTTGAATGAATTCTTTGCATCGGTCTTCATGGTAGAAAATACTGATAGCATACCAAAAATATTAAATAATCAAGGAGCAAAAGTGGGGGAGGAAATAGATGCAATAACTGTCACTAGAGAAAAAGTACTAGGGAAACTAATGGGGCTAAAGGCCGATAAGTCACCTGGACCTGATGGGTTGCATCTTAGGATATTAAAGGAAATAGCTGCAGAGCTACTGGGTACACTGGCAGTAATCTTCCAAGAATCCTTAGATTCTGGAAAAGTCTCAGAGGATTGGAAAACTGTCAATGTAACACCCTTATTCAAAAAAGGAGGAAGACAAAAAATAGGTAACTATAGGCCAATTAGCTTAACATCCCTCACTGAGAAAATGTTAGGGTCTAATATAGAGGGTGTCATAGCAGAGCATTTAGAAGTGCATAATCTAATCAAGCAGAGTTAGCATGGTTTCGTGAAGGGGAAATCATGCCTGACAAATTTATTAGAATTTTTTGAGGAGGTAACAAGCAGGATAGATAAAGTGGAACCAGTAGACGTAAAATATTTGGATTTCCAAAGGGTGTTCGATAAGGTACCACACCTAAGGCTACTTAATAAGATAAGAGCCCATAGTATTGGGAGTAATATTTTAGCATGGATAGAAGTTTGGCTAACTAATAGAAGACAGAGAGTTGGGATACAGGAGGCATTTTCAGGATGGCAACCTATGGACTGCCACAGGGATCAGTGCTGGGTCACAATTATTTACAATATATATTAATGACTTGAATGAGGGAAATGAATGTACTATTGTCAATTTTGCAAAAGACACAAAAATAGGTGGAAGACAAGTGGTGAGGATAACATGCAGAGGGATATAGACTGGGCAAAAACTTGGCAGATGGAATATAATGTGAGAAAATGTAAGGTTATGCATTTTGGCAGGAAGAACAGAGAAGCTGAATATTACTTAAATGGAGAAAGACTGCAGAAGGCTACAGCACAGAGGGATTTGGGGGTCCTCGCGCATGAATCCCAAAAAGCTAGCACAAAGTTCAGCAGGTAATAGGAAAGGCAGTTGGAATGTTGGCCTTTATTTAAAAGGGAATGGAGTATAAAAATAGGGAAGTCTTGCTAAAACTATACAAGGCACCAGTTAGACTACACCTAGAATACTGTGAACAGTTTTGGTCCCCTTTGGTCCTCTGAGGAAAGATATACTGGCATTGGAGGCAGTCCAGAGAAGGTTCACTAGGTTGATGCCGGGTAAGGAGGGATTTTCTTATGAGGAGAGGTTGAGTACGTTGGGCTTGTACTCATTGAAGTTTAGAAGAATGAGAGATGACCTTATTGAAACACATAAGATTCTTAGAGGGCTTGACAGGATAGAGGTTGTTTCTCCTTGTGGGAGAGTCTAAGGCCAGAGGGCATAATCTCAGAGTAAGGGGTCACCCATTTAAGACACAGATGAGGAGAATCTCTTCTCTCAGAGGGCTGTTAATTTGTGGAATTCTTTACCACACAGGGCTGTAGAGACCGGGTTGTTAAACGTACTCAAGGCTGAGATAGACAGGTTTTTAATCAGTAAAGGAATCAAGGGTTATGGGGAAAAGTCAGGAAGGTAGAGTTGAGGATTATCAGATCAGCCATGATCTCATTGATTGGCGGAGCAGACTCGATGGGCCGAATGGGCTACTTCTGCTCCCATGTCTTATGGTCTTATGGGATGCCGGCTATCCTGGCAGCAGTCATGATTTGTTCATCCTGTGCCAGTCCGCTATTCTGGCAATCGCCCAGCCACCACATCTCACCAGAGGGCGGCTGCTTGGTGATGAGGGCCATCAGTTCTGCTCTTGGCTGCTGGTTCCCCATGCAACCTAATCACATGTAGCCGCTATTCATACAACGAGAGCCATGTTGCCACATGGAAGATCATTGAACAGATGAGCGTGGTGCTGAGGCGATAGTTTCATTGCCTCAATTACTCTGGAGGAGCTCTGCAGTACTCCCCAGTGTTGTTGCCTCAATTCATGATGGTTTGGTGCATCCTCCAGAATTTGGCCATCATGAAGGTACTGACATTCCCACCATGGATTTGGCAACCACTTCAGGAAAAGGAGGAGGAGTGGAGGCAGCTAGCATATCGAAAATCCAGGTGCACTGTCCATGAGAGCATCGTCAGAATTTGATTCCTCCGAAAGAAACGCCAAGGGTTGGATTTTCCCATTGGAGACGGGAAACAGGAGAATTTCTGTTTTTGTGTCAGCCTGGTAAAAGTTTCAGATTTTGCAGGGGTCAGTCCTCAGTTTGGATGGAGTGGGGTTTCCTGTCCAATTAGAGCTAGCTGGAAAGGTAGGAATGAAGACAGGTTTCACACGCCCAAGGCAGCCATCACTGAGGCTTCAGCTTGTCCTCAGGGAGAGACTTTATGGCAAAGCCTGCCACAGCACCACAGGCCTGGACCGGAGATACTACGGGGGAGTGGGAGGCCTGGCACCAATGGGAAAGGAGGGTGGTCCACTTCTCAGAAAGAGGCAGGAGGTAACAGAGACACCTCCCTTGAGCATCATCTCCCTCTGCCTGAGGATATTGCTGAGCATCACCTGACCAGTTCTGGCACCCAGTGCCCTCTGGGCCTGCGATGTCCCATCAATGTGATACTGATATATTGTCCAGCATTGGTAAAGAGGGCACTCATCACTTGGGTGATGTACTGGTGTGCAGCTCCCTGTGAAATGCCACTGATGTCCACAGTTGACGAGGGCACAGATGTCTGTAACCATTTGCCTAAAGAGTCGCAATCTCCTTCACCACTGGTTATCAGTCATCAACAGGTCTCCACAACTGTGCCTGTAGATCTTGTCCTCCTTAGCGACCTTCATCCCTCTCCTTGTGCTTGGTACTCTGCCCTTCCTATGCAGGCTGTTACTTCTCAACTCCAATGACCTTGATTTCTGAAGGTGCAACATCCATTTCCACCTGCAGCCTTCCTGGTGCTCAGGTGGAGCCCAAATAGCTATGCCCACTGATCTAATGCCCACATGATACCAGGTGAGGGCCCCACTCAATTGACAAAGGGGTTAATTCTGGCTCCTCCCTGAACCTAGAATGGAACTTTAACAACAAAAGGGTAAGCCCTTTAAACTTAAAAAAAGTACTTACCTTTTAAAACTCTTTCTGCCTCTCTGTCATGTCCTCAACTCCATGGCTGAACAACTGGTCTGATGACATGCTGCAGTCCGTCCACCTTGTTGAAAATTCTGAAAATTTCTAGAAAAGTTTCCTTAATGTGCCCAAAATGATGTACATTAGATCCTTAATAGGAGTGGGCCTGTTTTGGGGCCTGCTGTCTCCCAACTCTCTGGAAAATAAGGGCAGGCAGAAACAGAGGCGGTCTTCTGGCTACGCTGCTCGGCAGCCATTTTTTTATTGTCTCCCTCCATATCTGACCAGGGCCAGGAAATTCCAGGCCCAGGTCGCTGTTGTTCACAGTCCTACACCTTGCCAACCCTCTGGTGCAGACCAACACAGCATTCTCTTGGCCACAATCCTGAATTCAAAGTCACCCCAAAACAACCATTCCATGCCAATTTTAACCAACAACACATCTGCTACTCCATACAATACTTAACTAATCACCCCTGTGCATTCCCTTCCTGTCCCTCTCTTCTATGTGCCTTTGCCTGACCTATGCGGTGCTAGCCCAGTGCCAGCAACATGGCTGGTAAAAGGCTACTGGCTTGAAGTGGAGGAGACTGTACATGACCTTGCAGGAAGCCCTCGAGTTCGGGAACACTTCACCTTGCCGTTAAGAGGTGCATGCTGGCTTTAATTGCTGCTAGCCTTGCACGAAGCTGGGCCCCCTGCTGAGATGCGCAGGCACTCAGCTGAGTGTTCAGTGCTGGGCTGGATATCACCACCATTCAAATAATCAGGCAGCATGATGTTTGTAAGAAGGGCCACGGGGTAATCATGCAAAGTGATCCCTGTGCATAACACCAGGAGCTACCTAATTTTGCCCCCAGAATTATGCAATTCAAAAAACACTAAAATTATACCTGCTCTATTAAGTTCTACTCGAAAGTTACAGTATGAAAAACATTTCAATGAGCCTGCTCATGTTTTTTAATTCTAGTTCTTATTCAGCATTACAATTTTCCAGGATATTTATGATGGAAAACATATGTTTCAGAGCTATAAAGGAAATTAGCTGTAGGAATCCATTTACTCTACTGGTCTCCCATTTTCTTTTGTATTATTAATGTAACCTGGAATTTTACAGCCTACTTGAATAGTTTTCAGAGGTCCTTTTTAAAGGGTTAGTCTTCACGATCAAGTACCTTTCAGAATATTTTGCCAGAGCGTGGCATACGAACATACAATCTTACGAACATACCAGTTAGGAGCAGGAGTAGGCCACTCGGCCCCTCAAGTCTGCTCCATAATTCAATAAGATCATGGCTGATCTGATTGTAACCTCAACTGCACATTCCCACCTGCCTCCGATAACCTTTCAGCCTCTTTTTTTTATCAAGAATCTACCTACCTCTGCCCTAAAAATGTTCAAAGACTCTGCTTCCACCGCCTTTTGAGGAACAGGGTCCCAAAGACTCACAACCCTCAGAAGGGAAAAAATTCTCCTCATCTTTGTATTAAATGAGCAACACCTTATTTTTAAATAGTCACCCCAGTTCTGGATTCTTCCAGAAGAGGAAACATCTTCTCCACATCCACCCTGCTAAGTCCCCTCAGGATCTTGTATGTTTCAATCAAGTCATCTCTTACTCCGGCAGGATAGATGACTCTGTAATCATTCCACTCAGGTTTTGAAATATCCATTATGATTTTAAATGATGACAAATGTGTTAAACCACATAGTAAGATTGCATGGCAAGAGTATTTCTGTAGTGCAAATTGGCGTTCAGGTCACACTGGAGTGTTGCAATAGTGTTTCCCACGGGCTATGGTTTGAAGAGAACTGTTCTGAAAAAGCTTCTTGCAAATTGGCACTGCTCCTTTAAGTGTGAAAGACACATGCTTTGCTTGTGATTAAGATCCTGATTGCCCTGAGGCTTCAATGAGCAGAGAGTGCAGCAGGAGTGACTAGTAGTGTGAGTATTGTTCACTCTGAGCATAAAAAACACCCTGCAGTGCCCTGGGAGGAAAAGCCAAAGTCATCTGTTACCTCGGAACAGTAACTTTTAATCAAGAAAAGAAATGGCTTTAAAAGAAGATACTTCCTTTCAGTGAATGAAAGAAGTAAGAAGCTAGCCAGAATCTTTATATCTTTCTAAGTTTAAACAGGTGGTTTTAGTTTCTTCCCCACACCAGGCAGTTACCCTCATTGTAATCAAGGGAACCCACTATTTCCAGATGCAGAAATATGATGTAATAGTTGGAGAGCAGGAGGAGAAGGAGAGACAGAGTGGAAACCAAGCAGTGAACTAACAGGAAAGGAAGTATAAAGAAAGAGAAAATGCATTCACTGTAATCTGGGTCAGAGCTAAGAACCCAAAGGTGAAGCAAGGGCTGACGTAGCAAAGGCAAACAGCAATGATTTGAATTGAGTTTGACCTATAACCTCTTGGCTACTTTCATTCAGAAAATAATTAATTAATTAATTTTGAAAAAACAATAAAGATGGCTGGACAGGTGATGTGTTGTAGCTGTAGTAAGTGGGATGCCAGTGTGATCCAAGGCAACCACATCTGCACTAAGTGTTTGCAACTTGAGGAACTTAGGCTCAATGTCATTACAAATGAAGCTCTGTAAATAAACCTACTATAGACTTAGACTTAAAATACTATCATCCCTGCTTTACTCTGAAGTAAATCAGATATATAAAAAATATAACTAATTGGATGTAATGGCACAGCTGATGGTAAATGCTGAGCTGCTCAAATCCCAAAGGGAAACTTGAAACAATTGCCACAACTGTTTTACAATTTGTATAAATTTTGCGATGTGGGCTTTGAATTCAGTAGTAAGAAGGCCACCAAGTCTTATGGGTTTCTTACAAAACTAAATTAAACATTTATTAATAGAAGAAATGATATTAAATACATAAATAGATCTACAAATTACTACTATGATAACTTCTAAATCCCTTGATTAATCTGACTCCCAGTTACATTTTCATTGAGGCAACAGTAAGACACACAGATTTTAAAAGACCCAGGCAAAGAAACATGATACCTTGAACAATTCAATTCAAAGTGAGTTTTATTAACTTCAGTTTGCCGTAGACAGCAGCTTGAGGTGTTGATGCTGGAGGCTTTTCATACTTGTTAGATCTTGGACTGCCTACCCTTACACACAGCCTTCGCTCCTTTATACATATTTTCCCCTTTGAATGCAAGTTCCCATTGTTTCACTATGTCCCTGGACTTTACCCTTCTAATAATAAAAAATCTCTCATAGTATCAAGTTCACCAGTAATCTTTGGGGAAAATAAACATGCTGTTTCTTAACATCTCCTTGGCTAGGTGTAATATTTCACTCCCTCCCTTTGAATCCAAGCCAGTCTGGTTTATTTAAAATGCAAACTTTACCTGTCACATTCTACAACTTTCCTCATGTTTACATACTTAACATTTCAAACCCAACTTAACTTCTGATACATCAAAGCCTTCAGACCAGCTGCCTTGAATTCAATTAAATCACACACAGATATACACACAGACATAGACCCATGGACACAGAATCCACTTTTACTCTACCTTACAACAAATTCCAATAAATTTATAAGAATTATTATAACTTCTTGACACTGGCAAATACACAACAATACTAACAGTTATGCACAACTTCAAATCTTGCCTTGTTTCTGGTTTCTGGTTGTCTGATTTAGTCAAAGGTCAGGGACAGGAAAGTGTGACTGCAAGTGAGGCAGGTAAGGGGATCCAAAAGGTAGAAGCAGAGGAGCATCAGCCTTTGTAATAGTTAAACAGGTTCAGGTTTTTGTTGCTTATATGGATGAGAGTGAGGATTGCAGGTGGATGAATGAACTGGTGGCACCATGGTACAGGAAGCCATTCAAAGTGAGGGGGCCTGGGTTGGGGGGGACAGGAATAAATAAGAATGTGAGCAGTCATTTGGTACTACAGAATCCTTGGTGCATTCTCCATGGCAACACTTCTACCACTCAGAGTTCACTTTCCAACCAATCAGCACCCTCTTCTCATGCAGTATATACTGTTATTCCCCTTTGAGATTTGGTATTCTTGTGAATCTGTCCCGATGAGTTCAAGATGAAAAGCTTCAATAGCATGTCTCCTTTTTCAGCAATACTCAAGTAGGAATGTAGCGGTAGTAGGGGACAGTATTGTCAAAGTGATAGACACAGTTCTCTGTAACCAGGAGCGAGAGTCCAGAAGGCTGTATGCCTACCTGGTGCCAGGGTTTAGGACATCTGCTTGAGTTAAAGGGGAACTTGCAGTGCAGGGGGAGGTGGGGTTGAGGTTTCCATTGTCATGGACCACATGGGTAACAATATGATGGATAGGACTAGGAAAGAGGTTATGCATAGGTAGTATGAGCAGCTAGGGGCTGAATTAAAAAGCAGAATCTCTGGATAATTATCTGAGCCACAACAAATTGGGTGTAGGGTAAGTAAGGTTATAGTATTGAATGCATGACTCAAAGATTGGTGTGGGAGAAATGGGTTTCAATTCATGGGGCACTGGCATCAATGACGGAGAAAGTGGGGGCTCTACATTTAGAACAGCCTTCACCTGAATCGTGCTGGGACCAGAGTTCTGCGAGTTGTATATGTAAGGTGGTAGAGAGGACTTTAAACTACATCAGGGCGGATGGGGTGGTGGGGGAGGTGGTGGCGGGGGGGGGGCAAATCACGTGAGGGAAGATGTGGTAAATCAAAGGAAAAGGACAAGGCAAGAGAGAAAGGTAGCTAATAAGGGTAATAATAATGTGTATGGCAGGAAGGGACAGAATGGATAAACTTAAGAATGTGACAGGAGCTAAGGCCAGAGTTTGCAAAAATAATAGAAAGACAGAACTGAAGCCTTTGTATCTGAATGCCTGTAGCAATCATAACAAAATAGATGAATTGTCAAATCAAATAGAATTAAATATGTATGACCTGATAGCCATTACAGAGACATAGCTGAAACGTGACCAATGCTGGGACTTGAATATTTAAGGGTACTTGACATTTTAGAGGACATGAAGTGAGGGAAAGATGGGGAGGTTGCTCTGTAAATTAAGAAGTACATTAGTACAATAGTGAGAGATGACCTTAGTTCTAAAGATCAAGATGTAGAATCAGTTGGGGTAGAGCTAAGAAATAGCAAATGGAAAATGTCAATTGTAGGGGCAGTTTATAGTAACAGTAACAAAGCTGTAGGATGGGGTATACAGGAAGAAATAATGAGGGCTTCTAAGAAAAGCACTGCAATTATCATGGGTAATTTTAACCTATACATTGGAAGATGAGTTCATAGAGTGTTTCTGAGATAATTTCTTAGACCAGCAAATTTTAGAGCATTCTAGCAAGCAGGCTATTCTAATCCTGATAGTGTGCAAATGGCAGGATTAATTTATGACCTCATAGTAAAGCAGCCTCTAGGTAGCAGTAATCATCAAGTGATTGAATTTCGCATTCAGTTTGAGGGAGAGAAGAGTGGACCTAAGACTAATGTTTTGAACATAAAGAAAGACAATTACAAGAGAATGAAAACAGAAGTCACTAATGTGAACTGGGAAAATAGGTTAAGAAATAGATACAAACATATGAACTGGGAGCAGGAGTAGGCCGCTTGGCCCTTCAAGCCTGCTCCACCATTCAATAAGATCACAGATGTTTTGATTGTAACCTCCAGCCTACCCTGATACCCTTTCACCCCCTTGTTAATCAAGAATCTATCTAGCTCTGCCTCAAAAATATTCAAAGACCCTGCTTCCACTGCCTTTTGAGAGAGTGTGTTCCAAAGACTCATAACCCTCTGGGAGGAGATATTTCGCCTCATCTCTGTCTTAAATGAGCAACCCCTTATTTTTAAACCATGACCCCTAGTTCTAGACTCTACCACAAGAGGAAGCATCCTCTCCACATCCACTCTGTCAAGAGACCACAGGGTCTTAAAGGTTTCGATCAAGTCACCTCTTACTCTTCTAAACTCCTGTGGATACAAGCCTAAACTGTCCAAACTTTCCTCATAAGACAACCCCCCCATTCCTGTATTAGCCTAGTAAACCTTCTCCGAACTGCTTCTCATGCATTTACATCTTTCCTTAAACAAGGAGACCAATACTGTACACAGTACTCCAGATGTGGTCTCACCAGTGCCCTGTACAACTGAAGTATAACCTCCCAACTTTTGTATTCAATTCCCATTGCAATAGACAATAAAATTCTATTAGCATTCCTAATTATTTGCTGCATCTGCAATTAGCCTTTTATGATTCATGAGACTCGGGCACCCAGAACACTCCGAATCTCAGAGCTCTGCAATCTCTCACCATTTAGATAATATGCTTCTTTTTTATTCTTCCTGTCAAAATGAGAGATTTCACATTTGCTGACATTATGCTACATTTTCCATGTCTTTGCCCACTCACTTAACCTATCTATGTCACTTTGTAGCCACCTTATGTCCTCTTCACAACTTCCTTTCCTACCTATATTTGTGTAGTCAGCAAATTTAGCACCCATACCATCTGTGCCTTTATCCAAGTCATTTATATAAATCGTAAAAAGTTGAGGCCCCAGCACTGATCCCTGTGGCACACCACTCATTTCATCCCATCAACCAGAAAATGACCCATTTAAGGCTAACCCCTGTTTCCTGTTAGCTAATCAATCTTCTATGCATGCCATTATGTTACCCCCAACACCATGAGCTTTTATTTTCCACAATAACCTTTGATGTAGCATCTTATCAAATGCCTTCTGGAAATCTAAGTACAGTACATTCACTGGTTCCCCTTTATCCACAGCACATGTGACTCCTTCAAAGAACTGCAATAAATTGGTTCAACATGATTTTCCTCTCACAAAACCATGTTGATTCTATCTGATTGCCTTAAACTTTTTTAAGTGCCCTACTGATAAGTTGGTAGAAATGCAGTGGCAAGCATTTAAGCAGATGTTTCATAACATTCTGCAAAGATATATTCCATAAAGTAAGAAAGACGCTAGGAGATAAATGCAACATCTGTGGCTAACAAAGGAAGTTAAAGATTATATTAAATTGAAAGAAAAAGTGTTCAAATCTGTGAAGGTTAGTGGTAGGTCAGAAGATTGAACAGAATTTAAAAGCCAGCAAAGAATGACTAAAGAAGTAATAAGTAGGGAGAAATTAGAGTATGACAGAAAGTTAACTAGAAATATATAACACAAGGTAAGCGTTGCTACAAATATTTTAAAAAGAAAAGAGTAACTAACTCAGCATGGATCCTCTGAGTCTGGAGAATTAATAATGGGAAATAATGAAATGGTGGAAATGTTGATCAGATATTTTTTGTCTGTCTTCACTTTAGAAGACAGAAATAACATCCCAGAATGCGTGTAAATCAAGGAGTGAAAGGGAGGGAGAAACTTAAAACAATTACAATCGCCAGGGAAGGGGTACTGAGAAAACCATTAGAAGTAAAGGCTGACAGGTCACCAGGACCAGATGGACTTCATCTCCACTTGCCTAGATGAGTGCAGCTCCAGCAACACTCAAGAAACTTGACACCATCCAGGACAAAGCAGCCCACTTGATTGGCACCCCATCCTCCACCTTAAACATTCATTCTCTCCACTGTCAACGCACAGTGGCAGCTCTGTGTATCATCTGCAAGATGTATTGCAGCAACTCACCTAGGCGCCTTTGACAGCCCCTTCCAAACCATGACCTCTACCACCAAGAAGGACAAGGACAACAGAGCTACGGGAACATTACCACCTGCAAGTTCTCCTCCAAGCACAGACCATCCTGATTTGAAATTATATCGCTGTTCCTTATCTGTTGTTAGGTTAAAATCCTGGAACTCCCTTCCTAATAGCACTGTGGGTGTTCTAAAAACACATGGACTGCAGAGGTTCAAGAAGGCAGCTCACCACCACCTTCTCAAAGGCAATTAAAATCAGACAATAAATGCTTGTCTAGCCGGCAACACCCACGTCCCATAAATGAATACATTTTTAAAAATCCTAGGTTCCTTAAAAAAATGGCTCCAGCCATAATAGATATATTGGTTTTAATTTTCCATAATTCCCTTGATTGGAAAGATCCCATCGGATTGGAAAATAGGAAATCTAACTCCTCTATTCAAGAAAGGAGGGAGACAGAAAGCAGATAGCTACAGGCCAGTTATCCTAACACCTGTAGATGTGGTGTACTCGGATTTCAAAAACACATTTGATAAAGGTTACAACATAAAACAAGGGCTCATGGTATAGATGGTAACATTATCATTAATAGAGGATTGGCTTGTGAACAGGAAGTAGAGAATGCGTCATTTTAATGGAATATAAAAGTAAGGATGTTTTGCTACAGTTGTACAAGGCACTAGTGAGACCACATCCAGAGTACTGTGTATAGTTTTGGTCTCCTTAGTTAGGATATAAATGCCTTAGAAGCCATTCAGAGAAAGTTCACCGACTGATTCCTGGGATGAAGTGAGCAAAGGTTGGACATGTATCCATTGGAGTTTAGAAGAATGAGAGGTGATCTTATTGAAACATTTCAGACTCTGAGGGGTCTTGCCGGAGTGAATGCTGAGAGGATGTTTTCCCTTGTGAGAGAGACTAGAATGAGGAGAGACAGTTTAAATATATTTAAGTCAGAGATGAGGAGAATTATTTTCTCTCAGAGGGTCATTAGTCTGTAGAGCTCTCTTCCCCAGAGAGCAGTGAAGGCAGTGTCATCGAATATTTTTCAGGCTGAGTTAGGTAGATTTTTGATTGACAAACAGTCAAAAGTTATAGTGGGTAGTCAGGAAAGTAGATTTCATGCTACAATCAGATCAGCCATGATCTTATTGAATGACAGAGCAGGCTCGAAGGGTCGAATGGCCTACTTCTGCTCCTAGTTCAAAAGCCCATTGTTCCCATAGCCCCTATGAACTTTGGCACTACTGATATGGGTGTAATTAAGATATTGCTTCTGTTCATGGAAATATAACGTTGCTTAAATATTTTGATCATCAAATAGGTTCAGGGGTTCTGCTCCTCCAGGCTAATGCAGACTTTTTTAAACCTTCAGGACTCCACATAACTGTCCCCCCTCAACTCAGTTTGTTCCTAAAATGTTAGAATTATATTGTTAGCAACATCACATACAATGAAAATTTTGAGAACTACAGATAGAAAATGGAATGAAAGTTAAGGAAACAAGATGGCCCGAATCTCCTGGTCAGCAGCAATACTGCACTCATTGCTGCATCCCGCAGAGATTTTCTTTAGCTGACACTGCTGTGCATTTCTTCCGGATCTTCCGATCCCAGCTGAAAAAGAAATGTGCAGCACAGCGTCTCCTGGGGGGCTCTATTGGATTGCAGTAGAGTTGGGGGAAAATGTACACGCCATCTTTTTACAGTGCTAGCTGCCGTATTCTGGTAAGTGTTTAAAGGTCCGGGATGCTGGCCTACACTCCAACATCTCATCCAGCCGGCCAGGTTCTTTCTATGTGCACCTAAGACAGCAGCCAGTTTAAGATTGCATTAGGTCCATTGCCTCTTGAATATGCAGGCCCCTGTGCACCCAACAACAATACTAAAGTGAGCATTCCAAGTTTGTTGAGGTTCAGAAAACCCATTTCCTGTTTCCCGCCTGCTTTTCCTTACTCCGTAGAATGATTACTCAGGTCAGGTCAAGAAAACCTCTGCGGGACGCAGCAACGCACGCAGTATTGCTGCTGACCAGGAGATTCGGGCCATCTTGTTTTCTTAACTTTCACTCCATTTTCTAACATTACATTTCCATGAACAGAAGCAAGATCTTAATTACACCTGGTTTTCCTTGCTCCTGGTTTTCCTTGTCACTGGGCAACCATTAGGAGTGGAAATCCTTCTAATTTTCCCTCAGTCTTGTTTTTGAATTGAACTTCCCTTGTTGCCTGGGCAGCAGTCTTTGGGTAGCAATTAAAAGCAGGAATTCAGCGCAGGCCAGGAATCAAACCTTATTCTGTGTCTCACAATTACCCACTGCAGGAGCAGAGGAAAACGTTATGAATACACTTGGAGTCCAGTTACTTGAACTAGTGGTTGAGGTCATTTACTTGGGTATGCTCTGTGTCCTGGCCAAAAGTTGCTCACGGCAATATGTTATTCAGTGGGGCCTATCATTTTATCTTAAAACAGTACAGATAAAAATGTGATGAATCAACTTATATGTTATCACTGGTTGTTAGTCACTGCTCCTGTACATTTTTATGAGTATCAGTATTTGCATTATAACAATTTGGTTCATTATTTTCACTATTTTTCAGAGTAATTGTTCTCAATTATCATACGTATGCATTTTGCATTCCATTTTGCTGACAATAGTGGACTTTTCACCCTGCAGCCAAATAATTAAGAGTCTTTAGCTAGAAACAAATGTTCACAAATATCTAGTCCAAGTTAGAATCACAGATGGCGCTAGAATTATTTTGCATCATTGAGGCACTTACTGTTTATCTTCATGTTCCTCTTGTAACTTTGAGCCAAAGCTTCTTCCTGACTTTATAAATTGCACATACCTCATAATTACCCCAAATCAAAACAGTCTGACCGCAATTCCTTCACCATGTAGGACAAACATTCAATGAATGAGCAATATTACCAGGAACATGAAACTGGATGAGATAGTGAGTAAAATACTTATGACTCTCTTTCCAGATGCAAATTTTGAAGAGAATGGTGTAGAACTACAAAGTGTGTCTGAGGTCGTGTCACTCTCCCTGTTCAATTGTGTTTGAAGGAGATAAATATTAGGGGTCCTGATGTGGGCTGCAGGAAACTGGAATCTCCCTTGCCAACCTTCAGGAGAGACCGGTCGTCAGAATGGACTGGCCCTGTAAACCAAAGCCTGCACCTTATGCTGGTTCCCCATGCAACTGAGCCCTATTTAATCAAGGAAGGGCCATAGCCCTATAAACTTTCAATATGTAGTGAATGAAATATGCAGCATCTGTAAGAGGCTTAGGGCGGAATTGTCCTAGATTTGCACAAAGTGTGGTAGTGGGTGGGAAAAGGACATTTTACCTGCTGGCCACAATGGCGGGTTTTTGGTGCATCCTGCCTCATTAGTAATGCATTCCCGGGTAACGTGCTGGATCACTGGTGGGCGGCCTCTGATTCGCCTGCTGTCACCACAGGCCGTCAGTAATCCAGGTGCCGTATTTAAAGGGTGTACTTGCACTGGGCTAGCATTCTCTAAAGGATTGGAAGTTGCTGCAAAGTCATGGCTGCCAAAGAGAGGAAACATGCTGCCCTCAAATTTAGTGACACCTCCCTCAAGTGCCTCCTGGACGCAGTGGAGGCCCCCCGTGAAGTCCTCTACCCCCGCTCTGGCAAAAACCAGCAAGCTAGGTCACTAATTCAGCAAGGGACATGGTGGCATTGGTGGTCAGCAACAACACCCTGCAAAAGAGGACAACCACTCAGTGCCAAAAGAGAATGAATAATCTCCTCCGTTCCACCAGGGTAATTCACTATTCTCATCATTCTCAACTCACACACTCACAACACATCCACAGGGATGTCAGTCACCACCAGTTCAAGGGACATCACTGTTCACTACCTCACACACATCTTCATCTGCCCTGCAGATCGTGTCCTCATCCTATCCAGGGCACCAGTCACCACCCACACATACCGGGCATCCTTATCATCTGGCCTGGCAGGCATCCTGCTTACACTCTCTTCATCTGTCTTCATGCAGGACAAGCTGGCACAACACAAAAGGGAGAGGTCTCAGGCTGGTGGAGGTACACCTGACATCAAGGTCCCCACGAACTTTGAAAATGGAATCATCTAGCTGGCTGGCGATGATCTGGAGCATTCTTGTGCTGACAGTGAGGTCAGCGGTGCTCAACCAAGTGAGGATCCAGCAGTGCAACATACATCAGACAACCATGCAGTGAGTGAGTCCCCCTGTTCTGTAGTCCCATGCCATGCACTCCTTGCTTTCACAGGCACACTTGGGAAGCAGACTTGGGGGTCCACAAACCAGGTCCTTGACTCAAGCCCTGAAGACACCTTAGAAAAGTCTGATGACACCCTAAATCAAGATCTGTCACAGCGCTCATCCACATGCTCCACCTGTGTAGAGACACACACCTTTTTGGGACCTAGTTCAAGAGTTGCCTCGGGGTCACAACCTGGTGAGCATGTCACACTGTCTGATCCACAGCAGGCAGAGGCAGGGACTTCCCAGGTTTCCAGCACTCAGAGGACTGCTGGAGGCCAGAAATCTGCTGAGTCCGATTTAGATGTTGAGCCTCTGCATTTGGTCACACCTCAGTTGTTAGAGCTGCAAAGGCAAACTCAAGAACAGCAGGAAGGGATGTCTGCTGTACTCCTCATATTTCAAGGCACAATGGAGGAATCCATCTGCCTTCAGGCTGAGGTGACAGTGCCAGCATGCAAACACATTGAGGTCAACATTTGTAGGATGGTGGCCAGCATTGGGACCTTGGCCCAGGACAATGGTCCAGCACTGCTGGGCGAGCTGAACTCCATCAATGACACCACAGTTGGCCTCCAACACTGTTAATGCAAGCCGGGTACAGGCAGGTCAATCTCACTCCAGCTTCCCCTTCTCCTCAAGGAGTTAGCCAACAGCCCTCAGGCACCCACAGGGATGAGGGTCAGCAGGTAACACCCCGTATTTTGTGTATCTAGGAAATTACAGATGCCATCTTCACGAAGGCACAGTACTTTGTGCATTTTGCCCAAGATCAGGAAATTCCACACAGGTCACCTGTGGAACCCTGGAAGGAACCACTGGCATAAAAATTGAGCATCATGGGCACTTTCATGTCCACCACCAGTGGATCCCCTCCTTGTCCCTGTGGCGCCAAATTCTGTAGCAGGTGGCATATGTGACCGACCAGTTCCCTTGACATGCACAGTCTTCAGCAACAATGGTTATTAGTTGTCTGCAGGAATGACAGGTGCTGTCTATAGACACTGGGTCCAGTGAAGCACCTACGGGAGACAGCTCACAGTGGATCTTCAGCTGCGTGCACAGCAGACCCTGCCGCCCCTTCATCTTGAGGGAGGTGCTGCTTCCTTTGCCAAGCCAAGTGCCTCCGCCTCTTTCTTCTTCTTCTTCTCTGGTCTCTGTAAGCCATGAGGCATACTGCTAAATCACCAGGTCCCATAACCTGATGTTTGTCTACTGCAGGATCAAAGAGAGTGATGCACGGGTTAGCATATGTGTCCTAACAATCTCTCTTGGTTAAACCTGAAAGCCCCTTCATGCATGCAGGAGAGCGCTGGCCACCACTTGGGTGGCCGATGTGTAGTGTGCTCATTGGCTGTCCGAAACCTCACTACCTCCGCCCCACTCCACTTGACTGGTTGGCAGCAGAATCGGCCATTGAGCTTCATGCTGTGCTTTCAGTTCAGGCTCAGGCATTCTCCTAATCCGCACTGCAAGGCCACCCTGTTAGCTTGAACCATAATGGATACTGGTCCAAACATTAATAAAGATATTGCAAGGGGCTGTGAACACTTTCACCAGTGACTACACCATGGCCACCTTTCACAAGGGGATTCTACAACTTGTCTAGTCAGCCACTTGCTTTGCTGTCCCTCAAATGCATAGTAATTTGCAGCCTTTGCCAGAGGGTTGAAAAGTTCTGAAGCATTTGATGACACTTTCATGCTGTTGTGTTGCTTGAGTGGGCAGAAAAGCTTCAGAGGCCCGACTCCAAACATGTCAATTGAGCTTCTGCTGACCGGTCTCAGTTGCGGATGAATGCTCACTTATGAAAAGCTTTTCCGAGTGCCTGGCCACTTCCCTCCCCCCCTCCTCCTCCCACCCTCTTGTCATGTGCTTGAGTTTTTCCTTCAGATTGTGCTGCCTTTCCCCCCAACCTCCCTCCGGCCTGACCCACACTGGAGCCCTTGCCCTGTTTCTGCACTGAAAGCCAGCCAGGGAAAAGTGCCTTGCCTGTGTCCCTCTATACGGCATCTCTTCCTTGAAATCCTATGTATTATGGCACAACTGATGGTAAAGGCTGATGGTAAATCCCAGAGGGAAAATTGAAACAACTGTCATAACCCATTTTTTGCAATTTGTATGTTTCAAGATGCAGGCTTTGAATTCAGTAGTAATAAGACCACTGAGTCTCAAGAGGTTTTTTTATAAAACTAAATTATTTGCTTATTAATACAAGAAAAATTGTAAACACATACATATGTTCACAAAATTACTACTATAATAACTACAAAAATCCCCTAATGAACCTGACTCTCAGTTGCACCCTGTTAAGGCAACAGTAAATCTCATAGATTTAAACAGACACCTGGCACAGCACACCCTGGGCAGCCACATTCAAAATGAATTTCTTTCAGCTGTGGATCCTTGCAGACAGCAGCTTGAGGCTTACAGGCTGGAGGCTTCTCACACTTGTTGGATTTTAAAATGCTTCTCCTTACACACGATCTCCTTTCTCCTTTATACATATATTTCTCTTTGAATGCAAATTTCCCATTGTATCACTAGGCTTTTAATTTAACCTCTTCTAACAATAACGTCCTTTCATCCCACCAATTTTATTATTAAGCTGAAAAAAGATAAACACATTGCTTGGTGTCTTCTAGCTAGGTGCAAGATTTCACCCTTGAACGGTTTCTTTTATCAAATGCATATCTACACTTTACCTAATGGGGCCAGAAATTTCCTGCCTTAGTGTATGCATCTGCAAGCATCATGCAAAGTAAACTGGATTTCATCCTCTGCAAACTTAGCTGAAATAAAACACATTTTAAAAATGTTTTTAAAAAAAATCCTTCAAGGTCTCTTGCAAGCAATTTACAAAATGAATTTCATTTTGAATATGATAAAATGACCAGCCAACAATAACAGTAATCATGTTGGGCAACAGGTTTGCCTGGTTTGAAACATCAACAGAACTAGAAAAATTTGCTTGACAAACAAGACCACCAGGGAATAAAAGTGACAGGCAAACAAATGTCACTTGTTCAGTTATTTTAAGATACAGGGGCCAGGCAATTTTGTGTTACACAATTAGTTTGTTTGGAACAGTGCATTTGGGCCACAGCAGTAAATATTAATACTGTAGCTCATTTAGTTTTACAAAGAAACATGGACTTGCATCTTTCTAAGCAGCTTAGAGTTGCCATGATTTCAGGAGTACATTTACATTGGGGCTAGCGGGATTTGGGGTTGGGTGAGCCAACCAGCTCTCCCTACCCTTCTCACCTGCACAACACAGATTCACATCCCAAAACCCATCTGAAGCACAGGGAAGAGCTTACAAGATCCGAAAGAAAGAGCTTGCATTTATTAAGTGCCTTACCTCAGGACCTCCAAAAACGCTTCACCACCAATGAAGTAATTTTGAAGTGTTTGCACTATCATAGCGTAAATTAAGTGCTGAAATGGTTGTTTGCAGGCTTATAATGAGTTTTTCTAAGGAATATTTTTGAAACAAGTTAAAAATAGAGAGGGTCTGTCAATTCAAGACTTCCAAAGAAAAAGACTAATTTTCAGATTTAAAAACAAACTTGTGAGATTGTAAGTACAGAGGAAGTTCTGCAAGTCTTACACAAAAAAAAAACAATAAGCCCACTATTCAGTGAAACTTGACATATCTGCAGGCTTGACTTCTTCTGGAGCCACTCAAAGACATGCTAGAGTTAGACATGCCCTGTGTCTGGCAGTGTATTTATGCAGTTGTTACTGCTGTTATTTGAGAAGTTGCACAATGTGCCAGGAGAATTTTTTAAATCAAAACTGCCTGTCACATGAATTTTTCTTTTGAAAAAAAATGTAATAACCCTGAGAACAAAGGAAATCTTCAGCACTGTTGTGCACATGGTAATTGTAAACAGTTTCCTTTTAACTAACTATTTATAATGCAGGCAAATTCAGCAGAAGTGAACTTTTGAGTAGGCAGTTACTCTTTTGCCTGGCAGTGCTTGTGCATCAAACCTCCCTACTGCTTAGCCATAAGGGAATGTGGATGCTTTCTCCTGCCCCTAACCCCCACCCCGTCGCCAGCACCCCAGATATCATTCAAGTATATTTATTCCCCCACTATCAGGATTGTAGATGACTCCTCTTCTCCCCATGGACTGATAAATCCATTAGCACTATTGGGTGATAAAGGATGAATCTTCATCTCCAACCCTTAGCCCAACCTTATGCTCTAGCCAGAGAAACTACTTTTAGTACTACTGCTAGACTGAAAGGAGTTGTAGCCTTCTACTGCCCTCCCCATCACAGACCGTAAGCTCCAGTTATTAACTGGAATGGGGATTAGATGGATGTCACAGCCTCTCAGTAAAGTTGCGAGGAGAGGATTTCGAGGGGGTTTTGCAGGAGGGAATGGGATACCTGGGGAAGCCTGAAACCTTTCCTGTGGTGCCCAGAGGAGCATCCATTTTCTTCTTGGCCTCCAGGAGCAAAATCTTTTTAAAAGTATTACTTAAATGGCCTCTTCTGGCTGTAGGTCCTTTTTGTGCAGTCTTCGACTGGTACAAAAGTCACAACTGCTCAGGTCAGAGCTAAACTGCAGTTGGACTCAACTACGTCCTTGAACACTTCAGGAAACACCACATAGCGTTTAGCCAGATCCCTTTGCCATGTGCCCAAAGGAACAGTTTAAAATTAAAGGTGGTGGGATCCAAATGGGATATCAGAAGATGAATCACTTGGCTGATTTTGAACTTGGAAATATATCACTGTTCCTTCACTGTCGCTGGGTCAAACTCCTGGAGCTCCCTCCCTAACAGCCCTTTGGGTGTACCTACACCACATGGACTGCAGCGGTTCAAGAAGGCAACTCATCACCGCCTTCTCAAGGGCAACTAGGGATGGGCAATAAATGCTGGCCCAGCCAGCGAAGCCCACAATGGACAAAAACAACTGCCCTACCACCACAGCCCATATCCACTGGTGGTTGGGTTCAAAGTCTTCCCTCCAGTTTTACTTTTCCGCACCAATTTTCTCATTAACTAACAACAAGCAACAAGAAAACCACTAAATGCTAATCTACCAAGGGAGGGGAACTTTTGTTTGTGGCTGCGACTGTGTTTCATTATTGAACTTGTGTTTATACAGCTCTTTTCACATTCTAAGGACATCTTAAAGGAGTCAATGCCATTGATATATATTTTAAAAATCTATATCAATAATTCCATTTTTGTTTGTCATTTGATTTTCTTTGTATTTCTAAAGCCTTTGTTGAACTGTGCATCACCTCCTGATTTTCAGAGAGGATAGGCTTGGGAATTGCTCAGAGATCTTTGTGTGGTTGGATCTAATTTTAACAATATTCATTAGAGTCAGTCTCAGGTCAGCGGTAACACATTTGCTTCTAAGTCGGAATGTTGTGGATTCAAGTCCCACCTTAAGGCTTTGATCAAATAGTCTGTAGTATGGAATGTCAGTGCTGCACTGCCTAAAGCACTGTCTTTTGGACGAGATGTAAACCAAGACATCTTCCTTCTCGGCTGGATTTAAAAGATCCCACTGCACTATATGAAGAAGAGCAGGCGAGTTCTCCTGATGTCCTGAACAACAATTATCCCTCAACCAACAGATTCTCAGGTCATTTATTGCATTCCTGCTGTGGGACCTTGCTCTGTAGAAATTGGCTGTCATGTTTCCTACTTTACATCAGTGAAGGTACCTACAGTGCTTTGGATGTCCTGTGGTCATGAAAAGCATAGTGTAAATGAAAATCTATTTATATTTTATGAATGCTTGATGCGTGTTTGTTGCATCTACTTTGGCTCTGGTAATGTTATGATCCAATTGCAAAGAGAATGGTGACCATTAGGCCACCCCATGTTGAAGCACCATGCCTTCTAATACAGAAAGTTTGTGATGTGTGGGTTAACAGATGGCAGTGCCAAGCAATGATATTTCTTGCGATGGAAAAATATAGTGGGGATGACCTTAAGTTGTCTCTCAATCACTTTTAAACTGCTGATTAGGTAGCCCTAAGGGACTGAATGGGTATAAGTCAGGGAAGGACATCTTGAGAAGGCAGAACTTAAAAAGGGAGGAAAATGATCACGGGGGCAATCTGCCGAAGCAATGGATTGCACCTCACTATTTACTTTAATATCCTTCATTACCAGCTCAATTGAAACTCTGGCCTCTGATACCAGATCTTTATAAATAAATTTTCCCTCAAGAATTTCTCAAATGGTTTATTGCTCAACATGTTTACCTCAGACGTTCTTCCAATCCATCAATCAGCACAGCAAACACTACAGAGCTCACAGAAAAGGGCAAATTGTAATGCATGTGACATTCTTTGGTTAATACGGCCACTTAAATAAACTACAGAAAAATTCAGAACATTTTGGATTTGCTTCAGAAATGGTAATGGAGGCTGCAGGGAGTCATGTAGCTCTTCATACCTAAATCTGTGCTTATAAAATAAATATTAGAAAACAATACTGTACTTTTTTATTTTCCTCATTTGATTGCAGATAGATTTAAGAAATAAACAAATTCCACTGAGGATGTCTGGTGTGTTTGTGGCCAGTACACAATGTTTTTTACTTAGTATGGTGAAAACATATTTCCAAGTGTTTCCTATGTGCAGTTAGGAGAGATGCTGGAGCTTTAAGCTAAACAAAGCCAGGAAATTAAATGAACACATTCAAGTGATGTATAAGCAGTCAAAAATAATAAATATTTCTGGCAATTGGTGATGAGGCCTAATTCACACCAAGGAACCGAGAGGATCAAAACTGAAAGTTTTTTTCTGCAGTTGTTTACAACTATGGACGCAACTCATGGGAGGGTCGGGGGGTCTTAGCACATAGAACATACAAGGGACTCAGTCATTAGAATGAGAGACCTTTTTGTTAATATGATTTATTAGTCTAATTAATTGATAAGGGAAGATTGATCTGAGTATTGGCTGGGTTAACGCAAAGCTAATGTGATAATGGTTGAGGCTCCAATACCAGATGTGTATTGCCAACGTGAAAGAGAGAAAAACACACGTACTTGCACATTTAAACACAATCTGAAACACACATTCTCACACACACATACACACAAGCCAAAGAAAATATTAACCAAAGAGGGCATGCAGCTTCAAAAACAAATATGTCCAGCAAAAGAGAATGTTAAACACAGCCAACTGTGTGGAAGTTTTGTGATGCACTCTCCTGAAAAGAAAACTGACCATGAGATTTCTGGGGAAATTTTAATTATTGTAAAGCAACACATTATTTTAAAAAGCCATTTGCATTGCTATTAATTCTTGTTGCTCTGGTATGACTAGAATGATTTGAGAAATGCAAATTCCACATCATGACAAAAGCATCCACATCATTTTCCAATCTACCAGCATGAGGCAGAGATTCTGGGAGAGGACAGATTTGCTGCTTGGCTTAAGATTGCAGTATTTCTTTTTGTTGGCTGGTGCAGGGTGATTATTTTTCTCTATTGAAAACATTGCAAAACAAGAGCTGAAACCAGTTCTCTGCTATCTTCAGGCTTTCTTTACAAAATCAAAACACCCCTCAATTGTCTTTTCACTCTCTTTCCCAAACTTTGTGATGACAGTTCCCTGCTGACCACCTCCTCCCTCCACTTGATTTGATGCAATTCTCTGAAACAGGATACCTGAGGGAATGTGGGAAGTTATCCAGGATACTACAAGATCTGGATGGAAGATGTGAATCAGCTTCCAACCGCCTGCATATAATATTTGAAAGGTTACGAAAAGTTGAAACTTTATTCCTTTTACAAACCTTTTATGCCAATTTCCTTGCATATTGTCCTATTATTAGAAAATATATACAGTTTTATGATATCCCCCCCCCCAACACACTTCTTATTTCTCACATGTTGCCATATGAAGCACATAACTACACAAAGGGCAGAATTTAATGCCGCCCTGCCCCACTAGTGGGCTGAGAAATGGGATGGCAGGGCCAGCTAAATTGGGCAATGAGGCATGGGATGGAGAGCCCATCACCTTTTCAATGCCTCCTGCCTAAGCAGGCAGGGAAAGTCAAGGTTAGCCTTCATGCCCTTGGGCCACTTTTTTTTTATTTGTTCATGGGATGTGGGCATCGCTGGCTAGGCCAACATTTATTGTCCATCCCTAATTGCCCTTGAGGAGGTGTTGGTGATCTGCCTTCTTGAACCGCTGCAGTCCACGTGTTGCAGGAACACCCACAGTGCTGTTAGGAAGGGAGTTCCAGGATTTTGGCTCAGTGACAGTGAAGGAACAGCGACATATTTCCAAGTCAAAATGGTGTGTGACTTGGAGGGGAACATTTAGGTGGTGGTGTTCCTATCTACTTGCTGCCCTTGTCCTACTAGGTTGTAGTGGTCACGGGTTTGGAAGAGCCTTGTACATCGACCCTGGCAGCCTCCTGCGACTGAAGTGGCCCTCCTGATTGGGCACCTTGTGCCAGTTGGAGAGCCCCGCTGAGAGTCACCTCCATGTAATGAACTCCCTCCCCCACCTTACCCTACACACTGACTCCATGACCCCTCACCTGGACCTGTCTGACCCCAGCGAGTCCCCCACTTGCATCATGTCTGGAGTCTCCAGGACTGATCCTCTACTTGTGGCCACTGCCGCTGATTGGCAGGCAGCTCTTGGAGGTATTATCGTCATCGTGAAGGGCCTGGGCATTTTGGTGCCAGTCAGGTAAGTGCCTGATTAGGATTTAATTCCACCAGTGCTGCTGGGAATGACTCCGGGAGGGTTGCCTGCCTAAGGCCAGTGGACAGGCCACTATTATGGCCAGTAAATTCAGCTCAGAGTGCACAAAGCTATTATCAAAGGTTTATTCTTCACTGCGGTGTATTCTATATCGTGATCTGTTATTCCACTAAAACAATACCAGCCCAATTGTCAAATAATAAGGACTTTTTCTTGAAGTTGATGGGCCCATACTGAGCACCATCACCCCTTCACATTCCCTTTTCCATAAAGTAGGACATCAAAGGAAAGAAAGTTAGTCAAGAACAACCCTAATCAACAGGACTATTTTCTCCTACTTCTGTCAACCTCTTCCCCATTCTCTAATTCCAAACAAATCCCAGGCATCATGCTTAAACAAATTGCTTTAACTCTTACAACACGTTAACCCAACATTTGAACAGTCATGCCCATAAACTGACTGTGCTAATGTGCTTCCTCCTCAAACAGCTCTTAAAGAAACCTCATAAAGCCTTCAGAAGTATGTACAGTATCTTCATACGAAATCTAATTTTTAAAAAATGATGCTGATCTATTTCTTGGCTTTTCAAGCAGCTCAATTGAAAGGTTCTCAGTTTCTGGGTCATTTGTGAAAAAGGGTTTAAATGAATTAGATTCTAAAGATGAATGCATTTTCGATGATTAAGTCATCACAAAAATCAAATTAATGTACTAAAAAATGCTGCAAATTAATTAAAATCATAGAGGTAATAACGTGTGAATTAAGTAAATTATTCAAACCCCTTTAAAGTGCAGTTGACTTGGTCCAAGCAAAAAAGAGATGTTGATTCATGTTTTGTCCAGCATGAATTCTTGAAAAGCGGCATCACAGTTACCCAAAGAGGTAGCATTGAAAAGAATTCACTTTCACATCTGTTGACATCCTTTCTCCAAACAAATGCTTCTGTTAGTAATTTCCTCTTTATATCAGCTATGGATGCTAATTTAAGCCACAGTAAACCTGCACGCAGTTAAAAGGTGGGAGGCACGTGGTGGGTAAACGGTTTTGTACATCCTCAACAAAGCAATCCATAAATAAAGCTGGCCTACAAACTGAAGAGAATATTGTTCACATGTTGAAGATATTTAACACAGGCATGGCCACTGAGGAAAGTATGAGTTTGAAGGTATGAGATATTAAAAGCTTCAGCCCGCCAAGATTTGTCTTGACATGAGGAGCAAAGCATCTGAAGTTGTATTGCAAAGACCTAAGCATTGGCAAAAATATCTCCTATATCCAAAGATTTTCCATTATGCTTAAATTTTGGTTTAAAGTCTAATTTCTACATGGATGTTCATTGATTTGCTTTATTTTAATAGCTGTACCGTCTACACAGTTTAAAAATAGAGAGAAATCAAGTACTAGTATATTCAGTTTCTTTCTTTGGCAGGGAGTTAAAGATATAAACTGTATTTCTTACCTATATTTAAATCAGATATCTGTTATCCTAACACTGTAAGGTTCCTATACTTATGACAATAGATGAGCATAGTTGGAAAGACCTCAAAATTCATAAACCTGCCAGAAACAAGAGAAATTAAGGATGATTAATGTGCCTTTATATCATGATTTTCATTTGCAAAGGAAGATTAGCAATATTGACGTAATAACTTTCTGTCCTTCTGGTGCCATAATTCCTGTGTCAGCTCTGGTCATGTTTTTTCATTGCCTCAACTGAAAAGAACAATGGGGGGGAAATTGGTCTATGCCAGTGGAGTGGAATGGGCTAGAAGTGAATCTGCAAATGATTTTTCACTGTACCAGTTTTTATTTTCCATTGACTTGGATTTTTAAAAAATTCATTCATGGGGTGTGGGTGTTGCTGGCTAGGCCAGCATTTATTGCCCATCCCTAATTGCCCTTGAGAAGGTGGTGGTGAGCTGCCTTCTTGAACCGCTACAATCCATGTGGGCACTCACAGTGCTCTTAGGGAGGGAGTTCCAGGACTTTGACCCATTGACAGTGAAGGAACGACAATATATCTCCAAGTCAGGATGGCTTGTAGCTTGAAAGGGAACTTCCAGGTAGTGGTGTTCTCATCTGTCTGCTGCCCTTGTCCTTCTAGATGGTAGTAGTCATGGGTTTAGAAGGTGCTGTCTAAAGATGCTTGGTGTGTTCCTGCAGTGCATCTTGTAGATGGTATACACTGCTGCCACTCTACATCGGTGATGGAGGGAGTGAATGTTTGTGGATGTGGTGCCAGTCAAGTGGGCTGCTTTGTCCTGGATGGTGTCAAGCTTCTTGAATGTTGTTGGGGCTACACTCATCCAGACAAGTGGAGAGCATTCCATCACACTCCTGACTTGTGCCCTGTAGATGGTGGACAGACTTTGGCGAGTCAGGAGATGAGTTACTTGCTGCAGGATTTCTAGCCAATGACTTGCTCTTGTAGCCACAGTATTTATATGGCTAATCCAGTTGAGTTTCTGGTCAATGGTAACCCCCAGGATGTTGATAGTGCGATATTCAGCGATGGTAATGCAATTGAATGTCAAGGGTGATGGTTAGATTCCCTCTTGTTGGAGATAGTCATTGCCTGGCACTTGTGTGGCGTGAATGTTACTTACCACTTGTCAGCCCAAGCCTGGATATGGACCCATGGACTGCTTCAGTATCTGAATGGTGCTGAACATTGTGCAGTCATCAACAAACAGCATTTTAAATTTAATTCCAGAGTTAGGGCCCCAGGAGAGTCCATCGCAGCCAATGTAGTGAACCTTAAGCAGTTGACAGAATACTGCGACTTCAGGGACACATTAAGTGAGATGCTGTGGGACTGATCAGGTTGTGGAGTTCAGGACTTCGCCATTCAGCGCTGCTAACTCGCCAAGGTCGACATCGACTTTAAGCACGCCCCAGAAACCTCCTTCACCACGGAAAGTGCTGTGAAAGACTCACAGGATTTGCAATGTGGGGTGAGAACCTATCGCCAAGCGTGGTGCGAAAACCAGAGACACAGCATCGAAGCGAGATGCAATGTCCACTGTTAGAAACATGAAAAGGCCCAGTAGAAACACTTCAGCAGCGATTCCATGATCAAATTGTTATAGATGTGTAGGTGACTACGGACTGGACAACTGTAAATTCCAGGAGACAGGATGCCATTACTGCCATAAGAACGGTCACGTTGTAAGGCAATGCAGGGCAAAGCCAAAACAGCCCATAAAGCAGCAAATCAACATGATTGAATTTAAAAATACAGCAGAGCTTGAAGCTGCCGACACTGACATCTATTCCCTGTATAATGTAACCACTGTAAAAACCGAACCTATCACTGTCACAATCCAAGTTAATGAGAAGCCACTAATGCTGGAGGTGGATATTGGAACCTCAATTACAGTGGTGGGAAAGCATACTTTCAAATACCTTAACGAAGGTAGACAGCCAATAAACCTAGAGCGGACAACTGCTAAGTTAAAGACATACACTGGAGAATCTACTCAGGTAAAGGGCATCTCCACAGCACCAGTGCCTTATAGGCAACTGACAGCCCAACTGCCTGTGATAATAGTGAAAGGAGAAGGACCCAGTCTTTTAGGGTGAGACTGGTTACAGAAGATCAAGCTTGGCTGGTCTGAGATATTTCAGCTGAAAACAGGACAAGTTCTTGAACTGCTAAGGAAATATGACAGGGTATTTCAAGATGAAACAGGGAAGTGAAAGGCGTGCAGGCCAAGATATATGTAGATCCTCAGGTGACACCAAGTTTCTTTAAGGCCAGACCTGTGTCTTATACATTGAAGGAGAAGGCGGATCAGAACTGTGCCGGTTAGAAAAACTGGGCATCATCCAACGTGTCCAATTCTCGGAATGAGCAGCACCCATAGTTCCAGTGGTTAAGCCTGACCAAACCAGACACATTTGTCGGGACTATAAATTGACCGTGATAAGGCAGCAAAACCAGACAAGGACCCCATTCCAAAGATAGATGACTTATTTGCAAAGCTGGCTGGAGCCAAGTCCTATACAAAATTGGATATGAGCCACACCTACCAACAATTAGAACTGAATAGCATGCTGAAAGAATACGTGACTATAAACACACACAAGGATCTTTATCAGTACACTCACCTACCCTTTGGAGTATGGTCTGCATGCGCTATCTTCCAGAGAACAATGGAAAGTCTTTTGCAAGGCCTTCCCCAAGTGTTAGCATACCTAGATGATATGGCTATGGTGCACATGTAGGCATATCAAAGATGAAAGTGCATGTGCAAAGCTATTTCTGGTGGCCAGGCTTTGACAGTGACATTGAAAGAATGCTCAAGTACTGAATTATTGATGAAACACTGCCTAGGTACACGGTTAAGTCTAATTTAGAGGAGAAGGTACAGCAGAATCAGGGTAATTAAAAATTGACCCACGATATACACAGTAAAGCTCACACATTCAGTGTAGGTGACACTGTATTTGTGCAAAATCTTGAAAGTGGACCTTGTTGGATTCCTGGAACCATTGTCTCAGTGACTGGTCCATTATCTTTCCGAGAACAAGTGGAAGATGGAATTGTTCATAAGCACATCGATTGTATTCGTGTTAGAGAGACATTCCAACAGCCAACTATTCCGTCTGTGATTATCACCGAATCCTCAATTCCTGAGGTGACAGATCGACCTAGAATAGACATGTCCGATGTCTCTGTAGAGTTGCCAAACCCTGAACTGCCACTTTTTAATGATGTGTCGCATGCTGCAGTTCTAGATCCCATTGATCCTGTTGAGGAACCTCAAGTGGTAGAGCTACCACTCTAGCTGTATAAGGAGAGCGCCTCAGAGACTTGATCTTTAATTGCCTGAAATTGTATATGTGTATCTGTTGCTGGATATTCAAATGTTTCCCTGTAAATAGAAATTGTAAAAAAACTGAAGGGGGAGGAAATGTAGTTACTGAAGGTATAGCCTCTCCTGCTGTCTATCAGGGGTCACATGATGTTCTAGGATGCTCTGACCAATGAGCCCTAAGCGTGGGCAATCAGGTGCAATCCTGATGAGAGTCCTGATTGAGCATGTAACACCTGAAAAGCTTTCTGTAATAAAGTTTATCCGTCTCTTGTTGAAAGCTGTCTGCTCCGTTGAGCCATTACAATAAACATAAAGGAAAACAAAAAAAGCTTGCATTAATCTAGCACATTTCAAAACCTCAGGATGTCCCAAAGCATTTTACAAGAGTGACTAAAAGCACCTTTAGCTTATTTCATGTCTATTGAGAGTTTCAAGAAGAAAATGTTACAGGTGTGCAGCTACTTATTTATGCAGCAGAAGTGGTTAAAGGAAATATTAATTTATTTTTCACAGCTTAGTCATATTGCGTCTGGGCAATGAAGCCTTAAACATTTCTTCCAAAACTCTTTCACTGGGCTTCTGCACCACTTCCATATCCTAATAGCAACCCCCTCCCATCACTTGCCTCCATCTTACAACAGTGTAACATTAACCCCTCCATATTAAGGAATATGTAGCAAAGTCAAGTAAATAGAGTACAGGTACAGATCAGTCACGATTCGTTAGGATGGTTGTACAGACTCAATTTTTCCGGTCAGGGGGCAGGGCCCACTCACCGACGTGTAAAATGATGCGCACATCTTGACATCACCGCGCGTCATTTAGATTTCCAGTTCGGTGGGCACACAGCCCACTGCCAAACTGTCAAAGGCCTATTAAGGTCTGTTAAAAACTAATTAAAATAGTTAAATGAGCTTGCAGTCCAACCTTAAGGCTGACGGGCAGGCGAAGACCCCAGGCGGCCTTCGCATTTTTCATGAAACCTCATCCACGAGCGGGGTGAGATTTCATGAAGTGTTTTAAAATTCAATAAAGATTATTTTAAAAATTCATTGACATGTCCCAGCTCATGTGACACTGTCACATAAAGGGACATATTTTAAAAGTTTTTTTCTCCCTTTATTAAAATTTTCGAATATCAAACTGATCTGCCTGAGAGTCCCCCATTTGAACTGTGGGCCAGTTTCCAGTGCGTGAGTAACAAGCTGAGCTACCTCACCCACATCTATCATTGATGAAAGTGTCTGTGACAGGTAGGATGATACAAATGAGTTCAGGTAGGTTACTTCCTAATATTGGTACTCTCACTACTGGATACAGGCTCAGTCTGCCAACTATGTTTAGGATTTGGCCAGCTTTGTCACTGATTGTATGACCTAATCAGTTTTGGTGATGGACGTTGAAGTTCTCTTGCCAGAGTACATTCTATCCCCTTGCTTCCCTCAATGTTCCTTCAAATTATGTTTAACATGCGGTGATACTAATTCAGCTGAGGGGGTGTAGTAGTTGGTGATCAGCAGGAGGCTTCCATGATTTATTTTGACCTGATGCCATAGGACTTCCTAGCATCATTGTTGAGGACTCCCTGGTCTACTCCCATATATCACAGAATCCCAGAATCTCACAGTGCAGACGAGCCCCTTCCACCCATTGAGTCTGCATCGACATGTGAGAAACACATATCATTGTGCCCCTATCTCTAGTGGGTCTATTCTGTAAGTGGGACAGGAATTACCTCTTCTTATCTCATTCCTGGTTATTAATTGCCCCATGTAGATAATACGGTACCATCAATAACTACACAGTGTGTTGATCAATGCCAGCTTTTGTCATTGTTGCACATAAAAAATGGAAATATGAAATGCCGTTAAAAACTTGCTGAGGTTCCACATGCTCCTGAACATTTAAGCCTCTGCCATATGTAAGTGACACTAAAGGATTCAAAGTGGGGGAAAACATTGTGGTATGTTCTGTGGTTGGAAGCACAGCAACACCATTGATATATTTTGGCAGTGTGCAGCCATTACTATTTTGTCACATTCTGTGTGTAGGGCTGTTCTTTTAAAAGCAATATATCTGAGCTCTCCAGCACTTAAAATGTAATTATATATTTAGTTTATGTTATTTTAACTTAAATTGGTAGTGCAAGTTTTTGGAGATTTTATAGAGTATGTCATCAAATAGTATAATGTCCCCATGATTTCTACCTTCATTCCCTACCCTCCAGCTTCCCATCTCATCTGCACAGCTGTAAAGGGCTATTGGGCAGACTGGGGGAGAGGAAGAGATCCCCTTGTGGAGTCAGGGGGAAGCTCCCTCTTGAGGATTAGGTGATGGAAGAAGAAATTATTCATGATGTGGGGTATCTCCTGTGCAACTTCAATTGGTGCATATCAGAAGGGAACTGGCCTGACAGGTTACCCCTCTGCTCTTCCATACATGCATAGTAGTCGAAGAAACAAAAACTGAGAAAAGAGAATAAAATACCTTCAGAGAAGAGAGAATTTCCTCTTTGGATAAGTGACTATTTACTTAGCGATAATAAATAATATCCAAAAACCAGTAATAGTGCAACACACAATACAAGCACTTATGTAAGTCTTACACTTTCAAAAAGCCTCAGCAAAGATACATTTTTGAAGGGCAGTAGCTGTCGGTATATATTGATATTCAAACAGGAAGATAAATTGGCCAGCTGCAGCGAGGGTTTCAGTTCTGTTTGAAGACTGGAGTAATCTGAAAAGTTTCCTCTTGAGTCCCAGGCAGTTTTTTTGTTTTAATTTAACGTGCTGGATCCAAACCAGATCTAACATCTGAAAAGCTGATTGCACAAAAAAGGTGATTTTAAAATGCCTTGTTCACGTGATTGCATAGAGATTAATGGGACGTTGTCAGTGAGTTATTATAATAATTGAATATTCATCACTTGCATCTCAGATTTGAATTATTGCCTTAAATCACTAATGGCCATCCAACATTATTTAGATTATATTTGGGGGATAATGACTTTTTGATATGTTTAATGAAGAAGTCGCTTTTTTTGTTGCCAACATGTACATTTAAAGTAACTCAGGAGCTCTGTACACAAGTCTCATTCTGTGGCATTTCAGAGGAAATACCAGGCTAAAAATAACAGAGAAATTAATTATCCTTTACAGATAATTGTTTTTTTCTATCCATTGTTTGCCTTGTTTTTTTTTAAATGTTACTGCCTTCTATTTCCCATCTCTCTGTATATGTAAACTACACCCGTAAAAGTTCACTTGTGAACAGTAATACCCAGGAAATATTCTTAATCAAGCATTGTTGCAATTTTGGACAAGAGGGGGAGGTTATTTTAACAACTTTTGGGGATTTGTACATCTGATCTGCACTTTGTAGCCTTGGTGCTATCAGATCAGTGTGGGTGCTGCTTATGCCATGTTACTTTGGACCTGAGATTAGGACTGAGATGACCAGCACCAGCAGAAGCAGTAACAATCTATTCCTCACAGACTTGCAGATCCAGAAGGGAGAAGGGATCAGCAGAGAGATGCAGCTCTCACTGGGCCAGGGTGTATAGCAGGGGACAAGCTTCCTCGACAAGTCAGAAAACCAGGTGGAATGAAACCTGCTGCCAACTGACTGGATGGGGGTGGGGGGGTCACACTTCAACAGTGGCTGTCAAAATCATTTTCACCATCGACTTCTTTGGTTTCGGCTCCTTCCAGGGCTCTGCCAAAGACATTTTCAACATCTCACAGTTGGTGGCCTACAAATGCATAACATAGGTGACTGCTGTGTTTGCCAGGGTAAGCAATGCTGTCAAGTTTGCCTGTGATGATGCCAGTCAGAATGAATGGATGTTCAGGGTTGCGTCCCTGGTTAGCTTCCCACAGGAGCAGGGCATCATTAACTGCACAGATTTGGTAATTAAAGCACCCCAGATCACCCAGGGAGTGTTCATCAACCACAAGGGCTTCCACTCCATTCAATGTGCAGCTGGTGTGTAACCACATCAAAATCTTTATACAGGGATGTGCAAGATTCTTGGGAAGTTGCCACGCTGCTTTCGTTCTGCGGCAGTCCACCTTCCTGATCTCTTCACACCTCAAAGAAGAGTTACTGGTTTGCTGCTCGGAGAAGAGTGGTGTTCACTTAAAACATGGCAGATATCTCTCATGAGTGGCTGAACAAAAGATGCTCAGGGCCATTACTTTGGGGGACATATGACAACCAGATGTATGACTGAGCAAGCCAACAGCAAGCTGAATACCTGAACAGATCTGGAGGCGCCTTTCAGTACTCACCAGCCAGGCTCTCTAGAATGGCCGTGGTGCAGTGTGGTCGGTGCAACACTGCGGTGAGGTCTGGACCTGCAGGAGGAACAGGTGCAAAACACAAAGGCTCTTCAGGCAATTCTGAGGAGGAGGAGACGAAACATAATGTGGCCAATGCATGAGCAGCGATGCCCTCACTATTGTGAGGCTCAATTAGACTCCACCAGTCCACCCATTGGACAAACACAAGCAAAAACCAGTTCCTGCCACACATCCCCAATTCCTCAACACTAAGACGTTCTTTCAGCAACATCCTTTTACAGCTACCCCCATTATTCGACATCAGTTTTCACCTTGTCATTCACAACAAGGCCATAGCCAGACAGCAACTAAAAGTAGGCTATGTTTCAAATGTTAATGGTATGTTAATGATATTGTTAGGATACACATCTGAACATACAAATTAGGAACAGGAGTAGGCCACTTGGCCCCTTGAGCCTGCTCTGCCATTCAATAAGATCATGGCTGATCTGATTTCTCCACATTGCTGTCTATCCCTACAACCTTTCACCCCCTTACTTATCAAGAATCTATCTACCTCTGCCTTAAAAATATCCAAAAGCTCCGCTACCACTGTCTTTTGAGGAAGAAAGTTCCAAAGACTCATAGCCCTCTGTGAAAAAAATTCTCCTCATTTCTGTCTTAATTGGGCAACTCTTTATTTCTAAACAGTGACTCCTGGTTGTAGATTCTCCCACAAGAGGAAACATCCTTTCTACATCCACCTTGTCAAGACCCCTCAGGATCTCACATGTTTCAATCAAGTCACATCTTTCTAAACTCCAGTGGATACAAGCCTAAGCTGCCTAATCTTCCCTCGTAAGACAGCCCGCCTATTTCATGTATTAGTCTAGTAAACCTTCTCTGAACTGCTTCCAATACATTTGCATCCTTCCTTAAAGAAGGAGACCAATACTGTACACAGTACTCCAGATGTGGTCTCATCAATGCCCCCTGTACAACTGAAGCATAACCTCCCTACCATTGTATTAAATTCCCCTTGCAATAAACAATAATGTTCTACGAGCCTTCTTACAGGTTAAGGGCATTGTTTAATTAAGTACTTTGAGCACGTATAAACAGGGACAGCTGGGACACTGGATATGTCTGGTGAGCTATAGACTGAACAAAGTCAATAAACTCTCTCAGTAAAGAAGAGCTCAGCGTCTTGGTTTTGACTTCACCAACCAGCTTGGATTCCATTAACAGCAAAATGATGGAAAGAAATAATATTTATGTGGCTCAAAAGTGACACAGAAATTTAACATTGTATAATGCACCCAAGTGCATGCCGTTGTGCAACTACAAATTATTACCCTTCCTCTTCCTAACACTTCTAAATGGTGCAACCCCTGCAGCTTCAGGAAAGACTGATGCAGGTTGTTCAGATCCCTGCTCCGATTGTTGCCACGCTCTTGGCCAATATCCTCTGGGTGTTAGCGCATGTGAGACTGTCTGAGCCGGAGCTTGAAGGCCCTGTGGAGATTAAAGACATGAATTTGTATTGTCAAGGTAAAAATATATTAAGTGATCATCATCATATTCACTCACTACTGACATCAAACCAACACAAGTGAGTGTTGTACCTGTATGCCATGTAGTCTGATATTTCATTCTGTCACCAGGAAGCTGGAAGATCTCCATCTCCTATGGCCAAGCAGGTGAGATGCTGCTCAAGTCCTGCGCCACCTCATCGGTCACTCTTATGGATGGAGGGCCACCTCTAGCTCTCTGCCTTTACCTCATTTCCTGTGCTCTACTCTCCCACAAGAACCTTGGTGAGGCCACAGCTGGCGTACTGTGTGCAGTTCTGGTCACCACATTATAGGAAGGATGTGATTGCACTGGAGGGGTTGCAGAGGAGATTCACCAGGATGTTGCATGGGATGAAACATTTAAGTTATAAAGAGAGGTTGGATAGACTTGGGTTGTTTTCGTTGGAGCAAAGAAGACTGAGGGGCGACCTGATCAAAGTGTATAAGATTATGAGGGGCATGGACAAGGTGGATATGGAGCAGCTGCTCCCCTTAGTTGAAGGGTCAGTCATGAGGGGACATAAGTTCAAGATGAGGGGCAGGAAGTGTAGGGGGGATGTGAGGAAAATCTTTTTTACCCAGAGAGTGGTGACGGTCTGGAATGCACTGCCTGGAAGGGTTGCCTCACATCCTTTAAAGTACCTGGATGAGCACTTGGCACGTCATAACATTCAAGGCTAGGGGCCAAGTGCTGGTAAATGGGATTAGGGAGGTAGGTCAGGTGTTTCTTAAATGTCGGTGCAGACTTGATGGGCTGAAGGGCCTCTTCTGCACTGAGATCCTGTGATTCTGTGATTCTGTGAAGGAAAGAAGAGACCAACGAGTGAAATATAATGGCCTGTGTTGATGGATGGATGGAGAGAGTTTGTTGAGGGTGACCAAGAGGGAGTGGCATGACATTGCATCAAGATGAGAGTGAGTGTCAGTGCTAAATCGATTGATGGGTATGTGAGGAAGCACTAGTTAGTGAGGGATGGGTTCACCTGCAAGCTGTGAGGAGTGATGTGCTGGAAAGTGGGCAAGTTGATTGAGGGAGCTGGAGTAATACACACAACAGGATGGAAGAGAATCTTCCACTGTGCTCACCTTGCCTGCCCTGCTTAGGTTACTAAACCTCTTTCACCACCGAATCAGTGTGCATGCACCACACTCCAGGTGCTGACCTCTTGATCAATCTCCAGCCATACCTTCTTTATTTCATTGGCTTCTTCCACCCATCAGTAAGAAATAGTATTTCTCCCGAGGGCCCTTACAGCCCCCAGCATCACATCCAGGGAGGCATCACTAAAACTAGATAGATTCTTTGAACCTCTGGTCTTCATTCTAGTAATTTCTTCTGTTGTGTTCCGAACTCCATCAGACTTCAAGTTTGGAGTGTTCCCTTTAAATACTGGCATTGAAATCAACTCTTGCAGAAAATCATCATGCCCACTAAGCTAATTGATCAGGAAACCCTGAAATTATATGGTAATACAGCAGTTGGGTTAAAAACTAATACCAGGCTCATTGCTTCTGGGTTTGCCATGTGTTACTGGATCCCTCCCACCCCTAGCATGACGGGAACATAGAACCCAGCAATGGTGTCTTTAATGTAGAATAATTGCAAAGTGCTTCAAAGACATTAGGAAAATCTGCAAGCTGGTGACCAAAAGCTTGTTTACATGGGTAGTGGTTAAAGCATTTTTTGAAGGAGGTGAGAGATATGGATGGGCTTTTAGAAGAAATTCCGCAGCATGGCACCATGATGGCTGAAAGCACAACTACCAATGTTAGGCCAAAGTGCGATGATGGCCTGGATGTGAGTGCACATGGAGTTTTGTATAGGCTATCAGGGGTAGGCAGGTATTAGAGTTGAGGTTACAATCAGATCAGCCATAATCTTTTTGAATGGTGGAGCAGGCTCGAGGGGCCAAGTGGCTTACTCCTGCTCCTAATTCGTGTGTTCATATGTTTGTTTTGTCAGAGGCCATGGTCAGATTTGTAGGGCTGGAGGAGGTTAGAGATAAGAAGGGACAAGACCATGAAGCAATTCAAGGACTAGGCTGAGAATTTGAAATTTGACTTGTTGGAGGAACTGGGACTAATAAAGGTCAGGGTAATGCATGAGCAGGACTTTCTGTAGGACAGGCCAGGAGAACATTGGAATTGTCAAGTTTCAGGTGTTGTTTGTAATGGAGAAGATATAGGGATGGAAAGTCAGGATTGAAATATGTTGCCATGTTGCAAACATCCTGGTTCAGCTTGAATGTTGAACAGTAAGCGGTTTCCCAATTCTATTGTTGCTATTTAATGCTACGGTAGGTTACACACTATAAAGTAGAGTACATTACAATTGCAAATGTTTGATCCCTGAGGTATTAGTCTTTATGGCAACATGCATTTGACAGAATGGAGTTAAATTATATTTTTTGACTGGCAAAGTTCAGATGAAATAATGATTAATCTCACTGGATTCATTATGCTGAGAACTTTATGATGCAACACGACAAACTTTAAGGTATACAAGCGCATTCCATTTGATGTACCATATTTAAGCATCACTTCCACTTTGTACTATGGGTGATGGAGACTCAAAGGGTGAGCAGTATTTACATTCTAGTTCACAGTGGGAACTTGGATTTATTCAAGGGCAGTGATGCTAATTGTCCAAATAACTTAAACACAATTAACCCAGGAAGGGATCGACAAAGTTTTAAGCGTGCCCAATTACTATTTTACAGCTGTTTTTATTTCTAAAAGTGAGGCAACCTTGACCTCTCCCCCTTCCCATGCCAACATAACCTCAGGAGCGACCCCCTCCCCCCCCACCGCTGCCACCCGCCCCCACCTTTCCGTGAGATAGGCACTAAATGCCTACGAGGTGGGAGGAAGTAAAAGCTTTCAACAGCTCAGGCAGAATCTCGTCATTCCCCAAATTGGGTGTTGGGTGAGAAAGATGGTGAAGTAATAAATTTGGTAGGGATGAAAGAATCTATTCATGCAAGCAGAGGATATGAGAAATTCAGTGACCTCATCAGGAGAGGCAAGATCGGGGACCATAATGTCATCTCCATGAAGCACAAGGTTGTGGAGAATATGGAATTAGATGATAACCTGAGTGACCTGCCAGGGAATTGGGAACACTGCTCCAGGATACCAATGATGTGCACACTAATGGATCTGGTGGAGATTTGTTCTTCATATGAGGTGTAGGAATACTGCAGTGGAGTCATAATCTAAAGCATCAGTGAGTACTCTTGTGCTCCCAGCATCTAACCCATGACATTCACATCTGCAAATAATAGTGGCCTGATAAAACGTGCTTGGTAGGAAGTAGAACATTGTGACTTGAAAAAAAAAGGGTTAATAAATGGCAGCCAGCATGGGTTTGGTAAAGTTATATATTGTTTGACAAATTTGATTGAGTTCTTAGATGAATTAAGAGCTGGTTGATGAAGGTAAGCTAGTTGATGTGTACATGAACTTTTCAAAAAGTGTTTGATAAAGGGCCACATGACAGACTCGCTAGCGCATGGGATTAAAGGAACACTGCAATGGGTGCAAAGGAAATTTACTGGAATGATACATAGAATGAAAGATTTCAGTCACAAAGAGACACGAGAGAAAATTGCGTCGCTCTCCTTAGATTCGAGAAAGTTAAGGGGAGAGGTGTTCAAAATCATGAAGGAGTTTGCTAAAGCAATTTACATAAATATGTTTCCAGTGCCAGAAGAATTGCAAGCAAAGTAAGGATTTTTTTTCAACACATAATAATAATAACTTTAAAAACAGAATTAGACATATGCTTGAGGGGGAAAGATGCAGGGCTATGGGGAAAGGGCAGGGGAAGGGATTAATTGGATAGCTCTTTCCAAGTGTTGGCATAGGCACAATGAACTGAATGCTCCCCTTCTGAGCTATATCATTGTATGAATGTATAATTTAATGGTGGAAAAATGAATACCTCATGACTGCTGCTGGGGAATCTGGCATTTAACTGCACTATCTGATGCAGATGGTTCATGCATGTGACCTGAACATTCATATCATTCCTGTATTGAAAACTGTGTGTGGGAGCACATGGAACTATTCTGGTGTCATCCAATGACCCCCTAGAGGTTTGGGAATCATGCCATTCAGAAGAAAACTAGGGCATTGTTGTATTGCATGCTGTTGTCTGTGAAGAACGTTCATTGCTCTGGTAAGCAGTGCATCATTCAAACAGACTGACTGTGACTGATATCCTTATTGGCCCCAGGAAAAGACATAAAGAAACTAAAACATAAATTGATTCACTGAGTAACTGTATCATCGCTATCCTTGATGCAATGGAGGCGCTGAAGGCTTTATTCCTCTTGAGGTCCATTTAATTCCTTTGAGGCCTCTTTACTTGGTTGACAATGGGATGGATCCCTCCTCCTGTGATTATGTTGCACTTCCCTAGCATTTATATGTTCCACTTTGTCCCCTTTCTCGAACTAGCACTGAAGGGACAAATATTGTGCTAAGAAAGATGATATAACTCTTTAGCACTCATAAAATGCTCCTATATACAGTGTAATCCTCGTCCAACAAAAGCTGCTGCATCTTTGTTTCATAACAGCCCAAAAGTCACTGAAGCTCCTAGTTCCTTCCTGTGTGTTTAAAGTACTGGGGGTTGCAGATGCAGCCTAGCAACTGAGAACATTCAGTTTAAATGGGCAGTATGAGCAGAAGATCTACAATCAACATTGTGGGAGATTATGAATGTAGAGGCCATTTTGATGTCACTTCAACTAGAAATAACATTGGAATCTCTGCCTGTTTCATGTGTAATTTAGCTGCTGCATTTGACCCATGAATGCACATCAAGTGCAAGCAGGGCAAAGATTGGGTGCAATGAGTCTCTGTCCCATTATCTCTGGGTGCAATGGGTCTCTGCCGCTTTACCTCTCACCTGGTCCAGCAAATAGTGCATGCGGGGTGCTGGGTGGAGAGAAATCAGTCCCTAATTTGATTAAAGTTGATTAAAGTCTATTTGAAGTTGGCTTTAAAGCCTTCCATTCATCAAAATGTGCACAGAGGAAAGAGAGTCAGTTGGAACACTGTGTTAGTAGTTAGGAGGCAGAGTTCTATAATGCTGCAGCCTGTGGATAAACCAACTAACAAAGAAAAGCTGTCTTGTTTTGTACTTCACCATCTGACTTGGATCCATTTTACATGGTAGCATAGAATGGTTGCCTAAAGGTGAAGATTGGAAACTAAGAAGAGTATTTTTTTTCAGCTAAAAGACTGTAATTGGAGTTACTTTTGAGAAGAATGGCTGAAGCCAAATATGAAGTGTCAGGGTTTGATTTGCCACCAATGTTTTCTGAATCTGAACCCTATGACCAATGGAAAAATGAAGGAGATATATAGACACGGGTTGCGTCCTTACTGAAGAGAAAACAAGGTTAGCTTTGACACTGTTGCTTCCTAACAAAAGCAAAATCAGGTGCAAGGAGATTGTGGCTCACCAGTTGGATACTGAGGGAGGCTTGGATAATCTATTAAGCTTTATGAATAAAATTTATAACAAAGATAATCTATTAAATGTATACAAGGCATGGTCAGCCTTTGGGAAATTTATAAAGATGGATGGTTATTTTATTGAAGAATATATCATTGAATTTAACAGACTATCTACAAGATTGCAGAAAATCCTTGTTCAGTGATTGCTTCCAAATTGTTGGATTGTGCTAAAGTGTTGCACGTGGACTGAAATGGGGTTAAATTCTCCAAAAGAATGTTTTTGGATCAGATGCCTGAGGCTTTAAAAAATTCCTGAGAAAGCAGTCATTTCCAGCAGCCTTCATGGCACAAATGGGACAATAGGTGGTGTCACAAAAGATGGAGTAGTAAATTCTCACAGCATTTCGAGACCATTCAGATATGGGGTGCAGGCATCAATAAAGCAGAGGAATCACAGACAAAAAGAAATGAGGATGGCAACCTTTTTGGCAGATCTGGCAGATGACAGGAATGGAGTAATAATAACAGAAGAGTGAACCCCAGGAGTTGCCAGGGAATTATTAACAGGTATTTCAGGTGTGATTTGAAAAATCATTGTGTGGTAAATTGTCCAAAATGGAACAACAGGGTTTTTGAAGTGACGCATGATATGGGAGATTTGGAAGTAGAAGATGATGATATTGATCATTCTGAAGGAATTGTACTGGTCACAAAGGTAAGCCCAGTAATGAGTGTGCTGGTCTTGGATTCATTTAATTGTGCCATGTTGGACAGAGGTTGCACAGTCACTGTATGTGGAACAGATTGCTTGAAATATTATTTGGATTCACTCAGTAGTAAGGATTGAAGTAAGGTCAGGAAGTATGAAAGTTCTACTTGCTTCAGGTTTGGAGATAACAACACGTTGAAGTCACTGAAAAGAGTGGTGATTCCACATAAAATAGCTGGAGTAAGCCATTTAATTAGTATAGATTTAGTATCAAGTGAGCTACACTTGCTGTTGAGCAAGCCATCCATGAAGCAGGCACAAATGGAATTGGGCATGGAACATGATTAAGCAATTGTCTTTGGAAAGCCAGTAGATTTGAAATTTACCCAATTAGGACATTATCCTGTCCCTTTACCAAAACTCTAATCAGAATGTTTAAAAAAAGTGTTGATGACATTAGGTGATAGGAATTTGAGTGAAGGAAAGCAATTTTTTTTTAAGTTACATTGGCAATTTGCTCATCCTTCTTGTCACAGGTTAAAAATTCTACCGAAGGATGCAGTGGTAGTTGATGAGTACACAAGGCTTGTTGAAGAGGTTAATGAAAAATGTGACATATGCAAGAAGTATCAAAGGACACCATCATGGCTTATTGTAGGTCCCCCATTAGCATGAGACTTTAATGAAGTAGTAGCTATGGATTTTAAGATGTGGGACAAGGATAGAAACATTTTTATTTTACATTTCAAAGGCAAGGCAACAAGATTCAATCAAGTCAAAAGGGTGATTGTGGATAAAATCATGGAAAAATGAATAGGGACCAGATTGGGGGCAACGGTTAAATTCCTAACTGACAATGCGGGGTGGGGAATTTGCCAATGGCAAATTTAAAGACATGTGTAAAAATATGAACATTATAGTGATGGACACTGCAGCTGAATGTCCCTTTAGTAATGGGCATTGTGAAAGAAATCATGCAGTGATTGAGAAGATGCTTCATAAGATCTTAGCTAACCAATCAAATTATAAGCTAAAATGCCCTGGCATGGGCAGTCCATGCAAAGAATTCCCTTCAAATGGTTGGGGGCTATAGCACCTATCAGTTTGTCAAAAATACCTTGGATAATGTGTGATCATTCCCTGGCCTTCGAAGGGACTACAATTATTTCTGTGCCCTTCAATGCAGGGAGTGGGGCATTCACCAAGGCAGAAGTCTCAGAAAATTTGACGAGCCTTACACTATCTTGTAAAGCCTTCAGATAAACTTTTATCCTGGGGATTTAGTATATTATAAAAGAGAGGGTCAGAATGAGTGGAAAGGTCCAGGTAAAATGATAGGGTGTGATGGGAAGATGGTGATTCTCCAACATTCATTCATCTGGGTTAATCCGGACTGATTATAAACTTGCAGAATCTGAGCAATTAGTAGAAGGTGCTGAGGCATCCTGAACCTCACATACTCATATGTTTGACAGTTATGAGGAGCAGAAAATGGTTGATAAAGCGCTGGATGACAATAGACAAAGTAACACCGATGCACAAGACAGGGGTGTCTTTCCCAAAGGACAACTACTGAAAGTTGGCACTAGGGTTACATACATACCGGAAGGGTCCATTGAATGGGGGGAAGCAACCATTGGAAGGAGAGCAAGGAAAGCCACTGGCAAATTCAAACATTGGCTAAATGCCCAAGACCATGGACAAGATGTAAGATGTATGGATTGACAAAATAAGGTGAAAACACCAAGTGGGTTCCCATAGCAGACGTGGGAGTGGCACCTGGTCCTAGGAAAAGATCACGTACTGGCAACAGAACCTCTGATTGGAGGAGGGAAAGGTCATGTAGCAGTAGTCCAGGATGAGATTGGTGGGTAAGTAGAGGGCATAGATTGACTAGAACAAGGACCAATAAACAAATTAGGAATGTCACTCGAAGTAGAAGTCCTTATGATTGGGAAGTTTTGGTGGCTACAAATTAGAAGATAAATTGATAAGTGATGCAAAATGAAGAGTTGAATACTTAGAAACTATGAAACTCCAGATAGGCGACAGCCAGCCTAATCAAATAGGTGGATATGTATCGAAAAATTACTTCTTGGTGGGACATATAATGCTAAAGTAAGACTATGGCTTGGGGTTTAAAATAAAGACTTGGTGATCAAGATGTTAGAATGGACTACCCCACTGCAAGAAAAGTGATCTTAAAGATTTTCTTGGTCACGTATTCTTGGGAATGTAAGTCCATCGATATATATGCCCCATTTTTGTAGGGTGAAAAATTTCAAAGAAATGTTTTTGAAATCGCCTAAAGTGATGCAGAAAGGAAGCTGTGGAAATTAAACAAATGTGTTTATGGATTAAATGTTGCATTGTGGATATGGTATTTCTCAGATAGGTCTCTCTTGCCGAAAGCAGGTTATTTTCAGTTGAAAGCAGACCCAGCAATGTTCTAGTGGTATGTAGGACCAGAGTCCCCTTCAACAGGGAAATTTACAGAATATAAAATCCAAACCCACAGGCATGTTTTGACCTCGTGTTTGGAATTATAAAAATACAAAAGCCAAGCTGCAGGCAACAGCGCAGGGCTGGGGAGCAAGGGCTAGCAAAACAGTGATTCATCAAAAGAGTTTGGATATTGATTGACTGCTGTCAAGGAGCAATGGTGCCAGGGGAATGCCATTACCTACCATTGACTGATGCAATCAAGAAGTCTGATTATCCAATACAATGGTACAGATATCATCAATACAATATACTCAAGGAATTATGCAGTGAAAGTCTGCACCACACAATAGTACTGGAATAAGGTCATTCAAACCCTCATTAATCTTGGAGCCAGGTGCTGTTACTGGGCCACCTCAAACAACAGGAGAATTTCTCATACATTGGGAACTGATAATATTCGTCTGGATACATCTTCCATGGAAAACCCTATATTGTTCAACCAGCAGCAGCCGACTACATTTGTCTGGACTTTGTGTGGAATCAACCAACTGGTCATGGGATCAACAGGAAATATTTTTGACATGTCTGAGTTAAATTAATATAAAAGAAGAGCACATCAGATTATCTGGGCTGCAGGTGGAAGAAGGTTCAGGGCTAGTCACCTTAATTCAGGACCTACAATCAACAGTGCACAGACCAGCCACGTTGGGGATTGTAAGTGGCTTCAGCCAAATCATAATGAAATTGGTCTGAGGGTTTTTCGTAAAGTTTCAGGACAAGATGTGATGTTTTACCTATGGTTTTGGAAGTTTAAACCGAGTCGGTGACTTTGTGTTTGTACCGGGGATGGGTTGTTCTAATTCTGTGGTGTCCTGTATTATTTTAATTAATCACAAGTATCTCTGGTGGGGTTCAACCTCTTATGGAACAGGGTTCCGGGAATTGTAACTGTATTTCGTGATTACTCAAAGCAGACCTTCTCTGAGGGCCGTAGGTGATTCAATAAAGTGATTGCGTATTATCAGAAGAAACTTGCTGGTCAATTTGTTCAAGACATACACTTGTGAATCTGGTGTCATGACCTTGAGTATGGGGAGGATCTCCAAGAGAAAAGGAGGCACCCCCACAGGTATCACAAAGAAAAAATTGCAGTCTTCTTTGTGATGTACATCAATGATTTTCTATGGGGGGCTTCTGTGGAATTTGAGTAATTTGTTACAGATGAGATAAAAGGAGAATTTAAAATTGGAAGTCAGGCTTCTGGGTATATAGGGTTAGACATTAATCAGGCTAAGTCAGGAATAACGTTGAATCAACTATTGTATTGAGAACGTATTACTTGTAAGCCAATAAATTGGGCCAGGTCTTTACAGAAAGATGATCTTGAATCCAAGGAAAAAACGGACCAGTTTTTGGAATGCTGCAATTAATTTAGCAGCATTCTTGTTGCGCAGTGGTTAGCGACCTCTGAACCACAAGTTCAAGGTTCGAGCCCCACCCCAGGGCTTGATGGCCACAGAAGGCATGTTTGTGGCATGGCCAAGCAGTTTGATTGTCAACCTATAAATCCTTTTGATGTGCCTATGGCAAGCGGCAAGAGTGGGAGAGCTTTCTGGTCAGCCACAGCCATGTGATAACTGCAGCACAACAGCCTCCCCACATTAAAAAATCCACGTGCAAGCTCTTGCTGTGAGCTCAGTGGCAAGCGTCCTCCTTGCTTTGAGGGACTGCTAGAGAGAGAATTAATTTAGCATTGATCACCACTTGTGGTAATTCACTTGTGGCACAAAAGTCTTTGCATAAAGAAGCTTCTTCTAATCTCCCTTTTTATGTACCTAGGGCTTATTTTAAGAGCTTGGCTTTGTCTACCATGTACTTGCCAGTAGAAATAATCTATTCCTATTCTCATTCTAAGCAAAAACAAAAGTGCACGGAGTATACTTTATTCTGGCCATTAACAAAGTTGAAATAATTGTTGTCGATATAAATTGGAAATAAAACAAAATTAGATATATTTCTATGATCCTTTGCACCCACAAGAGAGCCCTGAATAGAGAGAGAGCTACAACATTGTAGCTCACTCTGACCCATGCTCCCAATTAAGCTAGCTTCTGGCACAAGATTACAAAATCATCAACATAGCCTTACTTTGTTTCTGGAGCTACTTTCTGAGACTGTTTTATGACCTAAGAAAATTGGGATTTTTAAGGTCTTTCTTTCCGATTTGAACAAAATTGATTCCATCCTAAAATATATTCTTCAATCTCCATGAAGGAACATGGATCAGTACTTTTTTTTTCCTTAGTTCTGTTGAAGAGGCATATGGACTCGAAACGTTTACTGTGTTCCTCTCCGCAGATGCTGTCAGACCCGCTGAGTTTTTCTAGGTATTTTTATTTTTGTTATGGATCAGTATTTGATGGGAGCGAGTTGATGAATGTCAAATAACATGATTGAGTTATGTGCAAATTAGGCTGCATTCTACATACTTTGAAAGAGAACATCCAAAGTTAAAAGCCGGGCTGCATATGTCAGATGGTCCCCAATACTGATCATAGTGCACAACCACAGTGTTGCAGACAGGGGTGAGATGGAAGGATCGTTCCCCCTTTTTTGACCCCTCGACTGACTGGAGACAGGTAAGTTTAAAAGAGAAAAAAGTGCTTTAACAGCTTGAGTGCTGTAACTCTCAAGAACAGACAAAAGACAGGTTTTCTCTTTTTTTAAAAAAGTGAATAAAGGTTTATTTACTCAACACCCAAAACTATTCAAAACAGCACCCACTCACACGTGCACACGGACACACACGCACAAGTAAAGGCAATTACAAAAGAGACACTTGGGTCTTAAGAGTCCAAAATATCACTGTCTCCCTTGATTCTTTCATGATGCAGTCTTGAAAGACTGCAGGCCTGTGATTTCCTCTTGGTTCACTGAAGAAGTGGAAGTTGGAAGTTTCTGATGCGAAATTTGCAGTGACTTCCTGCTTGCAGTAACTGGTTTCAGGCAGTAGAAGTGCAGTCGAACTCTTGCAGTGAACGTGGGCCCGAATTTTACCCTTGGCGCGCGGGCGTGACTGGTGGATCTGCGGCTGGTCGGGAAACGGGCCACCGCCCACGATAGCGCCTCCCCCCCCCCACCGTGATTTCACGTTGGCCAATTAAAGCCCGCACAGTGTGAAATGTGTCCCCCAATTGTTGGGAAGGGGTGGGTATTTTGTCAAAGCAGAATGCCTATTTTCCATTTGTTTTAAAAGTAAAGTGATCATTTTCCATTAATCCATGAATGTAACCATGTAGGTGGCAACAGTTGAAAGTCCAAAATTGTGAACATGACAGATGTCTGTGTTAGTTGATAACATATAGAGTCGAAGCGCTGAGAATTGACTTCTTCAGCATGTGGAAGACTTGTTCCTTTCTATATGCAACAAGAAGAGGGTGATTGTAACTCTACCCTGACCACAGAAATCTGGTATGTGAGCAGTTAAAATTGCCCAGGTTACTTACCCAGCGGAAACCAACAACCGCAACCTGCATATAGATAATGTATTCAATGTCTTAAGGTGCTTAAAACTGCTGGGAACCCACTGTTCGAAATGCAAACCTGCTTTACTGAGCAGATAGCAAGGAGACCCATCCAAAATTAGATAGTTCCTTCTTTACGTATGTATGCCCAGTCCTGATGACATCATTGAGATCTGATTTCATTTTTCACTGGTTTCCTGAGCTGGGAAGCTGCTGTACCAGGCAGAGGCAACGGTAAAGAGGAGCTTTGGCCAGAGAGATGCAAGAAGGAGATGTTGTTTTACTTTCCTTGTGAGGTCATATTTTTCCAAGGCTTTCAAACAGAAAGTTTAGCTTTCCACCTCCTCTAACCCTTTCATCACCCCACCTCCGCCTTAACCTCTCCACTTTGGGGTCATGCAATATTACACTAGTTACACTTCAAATTGAAGTTGAAAGAACCTGGGTTTCATTCCTGAAGCAGTAGGTGATTTTCCAAGTAGCCGCGCCATTCATTCATCCAAAACCTGCTTGTCACCAAAATCAGGGCCTATGTTTCAGTACACTTGTTCCACTTCACTCCTGATCTCAAGCTGTGTTGTAGACACCTCTTTTCTCCTGCAGCTTGTTTAAGTTAGTGAATTAGCTCCCCAGAATCCTTAGGTTGTTGAATTGTTGAATTTTTACTTATGCATCAGTCCATCATGTTGGCTTGTTGCATTTGGTGTCCATCATTGGTTTCATTCCTTCAGTAAATTCCTTCATTAAAGTGGCAAATGCTTCACTCTTAATATTTTCTTAATCACCAGAAGTGATATTTTAAGTCAAACGACTAACTCCCAATTGTAGAGCTGAACGATTTAATGAACTCATTTCATCTTTAATTGGGTGACCTGATTTAACAGCAGGGGTATTGCCCCACTCAAAAGGACTCAATTATGTGTTACTGTAATATTTGCAGTAAAAGATCAATAAAATCAAAACTTCATGGCTTTTTTCACTTGCATACCGGGCAATCCTGCTCTAGGGTCTTTATTTTTAAATTCTGCTCAGAAAAGGGAGGGAAGTTAATGGTGGGGAATGGAACTTCAGGCCTGATCTTCAGTTATAATCTAGGATGACACATCTTGCAGTACTGAGGGGGTGTTGCATGGTTGGAGTTGCTGTCTTTATGATGAGATGCAAAATGAAGGGCCCATCTGCCTCTTCGGATAGATGTAAAAAATCCCTGCAAGACTGTTCAGTTAACCCTTCAACAATACTCAGTAAAGACAAATTAGCTGGGCGTTTATTTCATTGCTTTTTATTGCACAGATTGGGTGCTGTGTTTACCTGCTTAACAACAGTGATGCCTTCAGAAGATAATTAATTGGCTGTGAAGTACTTTGAGACATTCTGCGAATTGTAACCGTGCGATTCTTTTTTTCTTATTTCAGTCACCCAGTCTCTGCATCTGGCACTTGCGGGTCATGTTAACAAGGTGAATTGTATGTAATATTTCCACAGCGTGTCTCCATCTTCACCTCAGAAAAGCACTCCATAGTGCACCAACAACCAGCAGGCCGATGAAGCATTAGTTCTATCAAACTGGCTTGGATTTAAAGTTACACCTCAAAGTTAAAAAGCCAGTGTCTAACCCCTCACAGTATCCACTCACCCCAATTAGCTTTTCTAAATTATAGAATTTCTGCACATCACAAAATTTTGAAATAAATGAGGGATTCAATGTAAGTGCATATTTTTAAGTTCTGTCTTTCGATCTGATTAAATGTTCCACTTTCTGAAGCCTCTTAAAGATTGCAAGCGATTTGGGTTCTAGCAGTTATAAACTGGTTCCCAGGAAGTACAAGTTCAGCACAAAAGTTTCCCTAAAGTATCAGTAATTGGCATTATTTCAGTTTCAGCAATTTTTATTTTAGCAGACAAGAGGATGTAGAGGATAAGGAGTGGAGATGTCGGCCTGTTGTGACTGTTGTCTCTTCTGAGGTGGGTTATAAGGCTTTCTTTGAAGACAATGTATATTCTCATACATTTATAAATTTTATCCTTAGCCTTTAATGGGACATGAATTGACAATGATTCCTCTCCACATGCTGCAGAATTGAACAGGCAGCATCATCTCATGCTTTAGAGATCACAGCTTATCTGCTGTTCTATGCCCATTCTGTCCTTGGCCTTCCTCCCTCACACCTTGCCTTGAAAATTCTTTCGTATGGGTTGTATTGTCCTACTCTTATCGCATTTAAAGTCATTTAAACATGAGAAGGAAGAAAGAGCAGGGTTATTGTAAAGCGAAGAAGCTGGCTGGATTCCACCCAACAGCGCAACATTTTGTGATAGAAAGACATTTCAAACTACAAGAATCACCCAGTTAGTCAGTTAGTTAGGCATCCGTCCTTCTCAGGGGGAAATGTACTGTGCCCAGGGTGTTCCTTATCTGTTGTGTCTGTACAGGTTGATTCGTGAGTGGCAGTACTTCTGCAGCTGGCACAGATGAGTGGTGTTGGCCAGAGGTTGACTGATGTTTGTTCCTTCCAGCGGGCTCTCCTTTCCACCATCTGGTCATTTTTTTTTTTATCGTCTGGTTTTTCCATGCCCTCCCCAACTGCTTGTCTCCAGCCACTCCGGTCAGCAGTGAGGACTTCCCATGCATCAACTTCGATCCCAGTCAATTTGAGGTCTAGCTTGCAGACATCTTTGTATTGCAAATGTGGGTGACTTGTTGGTCTTGTGCCGATCGCACCTGACATAGAGCATATCTTTGGGGATGCGGTCATCACCCATTTGGCCCACATGATCCAGCAATGGAGTCACCACTAACTCGAGGGCAAACATGCTGTGGATCCTTGCACACTGGTGTACTTCCATAATCGGCAATCTGTCTTTCCAAGAAATGCCCAATATTCACCTGAGGCAGTGAAAGTGGAAGCTGTTCGGCCACTTTCCTTGACTTATATAAGTTTTCCATGCCTTGTTACTGTAAAGGAGAGTTCTGAGAGCACAAACCCAGTACACACAGAGCTTTGTATTTTCAGTTCGTTTCCTGTTAGTTCACACTCGATTTCTCAACTTTGACATTATAGCTGCAGCTTTGGAAAACCTGGTGCTGATTTAGGCATCAAAGGACAGATTGCTGGTAAATGTTAATCCGAGCAATGTGAAACTGACGACGACCGCCAGAGTGAAGTTGTCAATGTTGAAGGAAGTTGGAGTCTCTATGTCCTGGCGCATAACTTTGGTCTTCCTGACATTCCAAACTCCTTGCAGGCCCTGCAGAACTGAGTTACAAGCTTCTGCAAGTGAACTTCAGTATGGGATGCCAGCATGGCATCATCAGCAAACAGCAACTCACACATGAGGACATTATGCATTTTGGTCTTGACACACAGTCTGGCTAAGTTGAGCAGCTTGCTCAAGGTAAATGAGATAGACACCCTCATTTGAGTCGCTGAATAACATGGAGAAAAACATCCAAAGAAAGTTGGTGCCAGAGCACAACCCTGCATTACCACACTGCTGATCTTGAAAGCCTCTGATGACACTCCATTGTAACTGACGAAATTGTGCATGTTCTCAAGGAAAGAAGAAGTGATGCCCAGGAGTCCAGGCGAGCAGCCTATTTCCTGTAGCATTTTAAACAGTCCGGCTCTGCTGACAAGGCTGAAGGCCTTGGTGAGGTCTATGAAAGCAATGTAGAGTGGTTGTGCTGTTTACGGCACTCCTCCTGTAACTGCCAAAGTGAAAAAGCCATGTCAACTGTTGACCTGCCAGCTCTGAAGCCTCACTGAGACTCAGGGTTGAGGCGTGATATCAGGGTCAATCTGGTCAAAGACCTTCCCCACGTTACTTAACAAGGAGATGCCTCGGTAATTGTTACAGTCGCTGCGATCCCCTTTGTTTTTGTGACTATTTTTGCATCATGCATGTCTTGAGGCACAAATCTTCCCTTCCAGCAGAGGCACAAAAATTCATGGAGATGCTGCAGCAGTGCTGGTTTTCCACTTTTGATGATTCCAGGTGGAATTCCATTTCCTGGAGCTTTACCATTGGCAAGATGGCCAATGGCCTGACTGGACTCTATCCAGCTCCTCCATGACAGGAAGTCTGGAATGGCAAAGAGAGCTTCTTCAGTGACAACATTCTCCATTGCGTAGACTTTGAGATCGTGCTCCACCCACCTTCCCAACTGCTTGCGAGGCTCAGTGATGATCATCTCTGTCTTTGTTGTCAAGGGGGCTGATTTGGTTCCTGTTGCCCTTGTTGCTTTCTTTATTCCTTCATACATCCCTCTAGCATCTCAGGATTCAACAGCAGATTGTATGCGCTCGCAGAACTTCAATCGGTTTTGATTGGTGCAGTGCCGAGCAGTCTGCTGAGACTTGATTCTGGCAGCTCTGAGAGCATCTAGGTTTTGTTTGTCGGGGACTGGCTTGTAGTTCATGAGGGCCCTCCTCTTGGTTGCAGTAACTGGCTTCATTTCAGTCCAATAAGCCTCAAACCAGTCAGTATTCCTCTCTCTTTACCCACATGCAGAGTTATAGATGGTGTTGCACAGATGATCCCATGTCGACACTGCAATTTGGTCATTATTGTCTGAAAGAGCCTGATCAAGGGTGTTGAGGAACTCCTGGGTCCTTTCAGGGCCAAAGGTATGGCAGGTGTAGATCCAAGGATGACCTTTTTTCTTGGAGTGGTATAGTTTCCTTGGCTGAACCCTGATCTTGCTGCACACCAGAGAGTGGTCAGTGCCACAGTCAGTGCTGTGATAGCTACAAGTGATAAGGACCCTATTGAGGGTGGTACATCTGGTGATGATGACATCTAGCCAGTGCCAGTGGCGAGATCTCGATGTCTCCAGGACACCTTGTGGCTGGGTCTGGAAGTAGCTAATAATAGCTCCAGGACCATGGTAACAGCTCCAGCAACCTCTGTCCATTTTTGTTCACCTTGCCGATTCCCTGGTGCCCTATACACTTTAGTCAAGCTGTAGAGTCAGTGCCCACTCTTGTGTTGAAGTCCCCTAGAAGGTGCTTGGAACTCTGCTAATGGTAACGTAAGGTACCTCATAGAATTGATCCTTGACATCTGTGGTGGAGGTGCGTGTTGGAGCATAGGTGCACATGCTGTTAACTGGGCCTGTGCTGTGGACAAGTGAAAGTGTCTCTGAGCCTTCTGTGGGGGTTCTAATCATTGTAAGTAGAGTGGTTTTTACTGCAAAACCCGCTCTATACTCCTGTGTTTTCACTTGAGATTTTCCCTGTCAAAAGAACATGTAGGGCAGAATTTTTCGCTCGGCATGTGGGCGCGCACCCGACACACTCGAGCGTAAAATAACGCACGATGACATCGTGTTAGCGCCCCGATGTCATCGCGCACTTGAGCGATATTTCTCTCAGTGGGCGTGCGCGAGTGCCGGAGCCGTGCCTGCCATTAATAGGCCAGTTAAGGCAATTAAAAAGTCAATTTTTTGCTCGTCGCACGGGCAAAATGGACAGGCGGCCAGCCGACAATTTCAAAAACCTCATCCATGGGCAAGATAAAACATTTGCTGCTAGTGACTTATTGATGTATGGCAGCTTCATCTCAGTTTGGGGCTTCATTGTTAGCATTTCCAGGCTTCATTTTTGGACTCCTTGGTGTCTCCAAGGACCCTGGAGAATTCAGACCCTGTGGACCCTTCCAGGTATCAGACAGCCTTCTGTTACCCTGGTAATGGGGCTTGTGGTCTCTACTGGTGGCACCTCCTCTGAGAAGGAAGAGTAGGGCAGAAGGCAGAGGAAGCCAGGAGTCCCAGTGCAGCTTCCAGGGGATGGGCCTGTAGGAGGAGAGGCGCAGGCAGAGGGGGGCAGGGACACCAGGGACGCCTTGATCCAACTCTCTTTCAGCTAGGCCTCATGCCAGGGTTGCCTCCTCCATCATGGATGACTGAAATGACCCTTTACTTTAACCCCAAAAATCCACCCAGTGCCTGTGCAATAAAGTTTCAAGCCATCTGCTTACATCATTACATGCTGGTATACCCTGCATCACATTAAATAAAAAAGGTAAAGCACACTCAGGCCAAAAGACAGTCAAAACAAATTAACAGAATCTTCTCTGATCTTCAACCCCAGACTAGTTAAAATAAACAAAACATTGCACAACAGAGGATCACCATGACCAGTCACTCTGGTGCTCATGGTGCCTTAAACTTACATTTGCAGGTGCTACATTTTGGTGCTCCCCCCACTCTGGCACTGGCATTGGAGACAGCCTGCTCACTCTGCTGTCTTATTGGCCTTGATGACCTTGGTGGTTGTCCTCTGGCCAGTGGAGCCTGTGCTGGCCCTGCCTGGGAGGGAGCAGTCAGTTCCACGGCTGGCATTTTCCCAGTTGGCGCAGACTCATCAGATGCCCCAGTTACTGGCAGAGGGGCGGAGGAGCTGATGCCATCATCCAGAGCACCCAGAGAGGAGACCACAGGGATGACAGGCAGCTCGTGCCTCAACATGAGGTTGCTTCAGACTTCCCTGTACACCATTGATGGACAGGCACCTAGCTGGGATACTGGGTGCCTCATCCACCTCCCACATGGACACTGACCACCTGAGGTCAGTGCCTGTGTGAGGCTTGCAGGTCTGAGCGCAACCCCAAGAACGCCTGATTCTGCCCCCGGAGCTGCCTCTCCATGAGTGCCATCACTCTCTCAATGGAGGAGGCAGTGTGCTCGGCCATGATGATCAACACAGTGCTGATGCTCTACATGGACTCCTCCATCATAGACACCATGGCACGCATACCCCCATGGATCTCTGCCAGATCCTCCCGCACATCTTGCTGGACATCCAACATCTGCCACCTAATGGATGACTCCAAGGCCCATCATCAGCCTTTGACTGAGCATTGTCCTGGTCTCCAGCAGTCCTTGGACTACCAGCGCCATGGGCACTCTCTGCCTCCACCTGCATCTCAAGTGAGTGTGAAGTGTCCTCACCGTTGTGCACTGACATTCTAGCCGAAGATCTAATGCCCATCTGCGCTGGTGAGAGCGGTTGTGAAGCAGGTGCAGCTGAAGCCCGGCAGGCCTATGGCTTCAGGGTTGGGTCTTCAGTGTTCTGCGACTGGGTGCGTGTTGGCAAACCTAAGGGAGAACAACAACATGTCATTAGTTTAAGTCATCACACTGTCACTGTGCATGCCAGGCACTCTGGTGGGACAATGGAGAGCTGCATCATGGTGCCATCACCTTTCAATGATCAATGGGGAATCCAATTTTGAGGCTCCCATCATTGATGAGGCTACACAAGAATGTTTGCACCAACTGAAACTCTCACCTCTGTGCCCCTGCACTCTTACCTTCGTCTGACACCCCTGCCTCTCCGCAGTCGGTTGACCGAGGTGCACCCCTCCCCAGCTCCAAGGCTTCCTGCTTATATCTGGTTAGGATTAGGAGGTTAGTGGGGCCTCTGCCTGTCTGTGACCTTTCAATGTTGTTATGGATTGTCTTCTCCTGAAAGGACAGAGGAGCATTAATTAGTCCACTCTCTACCTGCAGCGTCATTACAGCCTGGCCAACCCTACCTGAGGAGCACCTTGCAGGGCACATCCAATTCGCAGCCCTCGAACCGAAAGGCACTCAGCCCAAGCAGCCAGGGCTCACCCCCTTGGCCAACTCCAGTGTCATTGACAATTGGCACTCAGACTCTAACACCCCTGAGCTCCACAGGGGATGGCCCAACTTTAACACTGCAACACACTAATCTATGCCAACGCCCTTCCTGAGCACAGCAGGTCGTTACACCTCATGGCACTGGATCCAGGTGCGCCGCACAATATCATGGCTGCTGACCAGCACTGCCACCTTCTCTCAAGCTTTTTTTGTTAGGTGTGGTGGCTTCTTTCTTCCACCCCTGGGGACAAGGGTGTCCCTCCTGGCAGCCACCTCCTCCAGGAGGACCGTGAGGCACTCGTCAGGAAACCCGGGTCTGAGTGCCCACCAGACCTGGCATCTGCAGCCACACTGGAACCCATAATTTTTAATCTCCTGCTGACAACACCAAAGATATCTTCCTTGCCAACAGCCTTCGAGGGCCTGACTGTGCCGGTTTTAAACCGGCCGCCTGGTTGCCATTGGACTCAGTGACTGACAGGCTCAGGCCCCCGTCTACCCCTTCCCCACCATTGGGGAGCCATTGTTCACATTCGGCAGGCCTTAATCGGCCAGCCAGCCTGAAAGCACAGTCGAGGGCTAATCATGGATGGGGGGCCGTTTTCAGCCAGCCCCCAGGCCCGCCGACTGCACCCGCCCGCTGAACTCAAAATTCTGGCCTTAGTGTTTCTCTTTAAGAGATCTACTTTGCGTGAGCCTAGTTTCTTGTAGTGCAGCAATGTCTATGTTGAACCTTGTCCTTGTTGATCACAGCTGTCTTGCCTGTGTCATCAACATGCAGAAGGTCGCGGGTAAGGCCAGGATGCATGGTCCTTACATTCCAGCTTGCGACACGAAAGATTGGTCTAGTCTTTGTTGAGTTTGTCTTGCCTGGTGCCAAGATTCGCAACCCACCTGTCAAGAGATGACTCTCTAAGCTCCAGGCACCCATTGAAGCAAGTGTGGCGGAACACCACCGAACTGACTGAGAACTGCCCAGCTTGATGCAGGAGGTAGCTATCCAATGATGTGATGATTCCTCCCACCACTGGAAGTTACCCCTGCTGCATGTGCTCTACGCCAGCCAAGTGAGAGCTTATAACTGATATATGTTTCTTCCTGTGTTTTGCCAATATAAACCATGAAACTGGAGAGGCCTCTTCAGGGCACAGGCCTGGGCAAATGTTATGGAGATCCTGAGTTGCCCAAGCATCAAGGTCCTTGTCTCAGCATTACTAGTATTGTCCAAAGGAAAGGCTGATACCAGTACATTTTGGTATAACTCTGCTGCAGGAGTTGCGGGAAAGCTGCCTGCTCAATGACAGATTACCGCCCACAGGGCTCCAGTCCAGATTTTCTGTCAGGGATTTACTCTCATAGCCTTCTTCTTTTCCAAGACACCCACAAGACTATGGGTTAATTACCCATAGCTGGGGTAATGGTTCCTGGGCACCAGGGTGAAAGCACATGCCGATGGGCCTGTATGCCACCCATTTGGGAATTAGGCCTCCTCCGAGTCCCCTACAGTTTAGCCTGGGACCCAGTTTATGCATGCCGCCACAGGGAGGCACTACATAGGGCTTGCTGATGAAGAGGCTATATACTGGCGGAACAGGCTTATGCACTCAGCTGTCTTATCGCATCAGCTATGTTGCTGGCCAGTGGTGAGAGATGAAAGCAGGAGGTGACAAGCAGACTGGCCATTGCACATCACCCACTATACTAACAGTTAACAGCTGTGCATTGGGTGAGTTTGCCAGTTCTTAAAAGTACATTCTCTCCCTGAATGAAGCATAAAACTTGCTTGAACAATGCCCTTGCCTAGTTCAATTAGCACTTTCTCTGGACTCCACATCATTTCTTAAATAATCTGCAAGGAATCATTAATGTGTTTAATTATGAAGTTCCATGAATCAGTACCAGCACTGGATAGTAATAGTCAACATAGTGTGCCACTAAATCTTAAAGCAGTTTTAATGTTCAACCCACATTGAATTCATTAACTACTACACTGCACATTGTCACCATTTATGTTGCAAAATGGCTACAAAGCATTACAATACTTAAGTGGTCTTTGCAATAAAATGGTATTTACTTAACTCATGCAAATAATTCTGGGTATTGTGAGCGAGTGGCAGAATTGCCATGCAGTGTTGTGCTTATGCTACTGGACCAGTTACTTAAAGGCCTGAACTAAAATTCCAGAGAACGTGAGCTTGAATCCAAACAAGGCAGTTTGAGAATTTGAATCCAGTTAAAATAAACTTGGACGTAAATCGCTGGTATCAGTGAAGAGACGATTCAGCTGCCAGATTTTCATAAAAAACTCATTTGTTCAGTCGTGCTCTTTAGGAAAGAAACAGTTATCAGTTCTCTAAACTCCATCATCATGATGCATTCTTTTAAATATAACTTCTAATGGAGATTGAATATTTTATTTTGCCATAATGATTACTACATTGGAAACGTGTTTTTTTCACTCTCATTACTCACCAAGCTTTTGTTTCTGGACACAGTTGCTGTTTAGCAAAATATCTAGGAAGTATTTCAATGTGTGCTAAAAAACATCAAGTTGTTGATTCTAGATTTTGCCTAAACCAGGTAGTTCCTTGAACATTCAGTTTGAATGAATGATTACGGAGCCATATTCTTGGAAAGATAGTGTGGGAAACCAGCTAGTCCAAAATTTTTGATCAAGCCAATTTTAAATATTTAACGCTTGAAGAGAACATTGACATTTTTTAAATTGACACAAGTCTGATGTGTTTACATCTAAAGTTCGGGATACAGCACCCGCTTCATGAAATGTAGCATGATGTGATGTTGGTGATATTATCTAATCGAATGTGCTAATTAAGAATGGATGGTAGGGCATTCAAGGTACAGGTCTAGTGGGGGTGGGGGGGCATAAAAGTTTTAAAAATAATGGAAATAGGTGGGAAAAGAAAAATCTATATGAATTATTGGAAAAAACAAAAGGAAGGGGGAAGAAACAGAAAGGGGGTGGGGATGGAAGAGGAAGTTCAAGATCTAAAGTTGTTGAATTCAATATTCAGTCCGGAAGGCTGTAAAGTGCCTAGTCGGAAGATGAGGTCCAACTTCAACACCTCTGTGTTCTTTTGTTCTTTGTCTGTGACATCTTTTGATTATCTGCTCCTATCACTGCTTGCTTGTCCCTACAACCACACGACCCCCCTCCACTTCTCTCCCCCAACCCAACCCCTCCCCCCCCCAACCTTAAACCAGCTTATATTTCACCCCTCTCCTTGGATTCACCCAGTTCTGTTGAAGGGTCATGAGGACTCGAAATGTCAACTCTTTTCTTCTCTGTCGATGCTGCCAGATCTGCTGAGTTTTTCCAGGTAATTCTGTTTTTGTTTTGGATTTCCAGCATCTGCAGTTTTTTGTTTTTATCTCTTTGTTTAATTGACTGCCACTCCTCTTCAAGAAATGCCTACCTTGAAGAAGTTTTGTTCCTCGCTGTGACAAGATTTCCGTATCTTTCTTTTGCCTTGTTCACCTTCGTTGCTTTCCATTTCTCTCCTGGTGTTTGACAAGGTGTTTATTAAAACCCGCTTTCACAGCCATATCTCCTTTCTCAGTGGTTGTCTCCGTCTCCGACTTACCCCATGTGGATTTCAACTGAAATTCCATCCCTCTTGTTTCGAACCCACCCAGGATTATAGGTATCTCCAGGACATAAAACGTTTCTCGGACTGCTGTTCCTGTCACATTCTGAGATCCACACTCAGTGCCATGCGCCGCCATATGAACACACTCGACCTCTCCCTCCAGCAGCACCACTGTACCCTTTTTCAAAGCTGCGCGTGCCCCCAGTTTCATTTTATTCCTCATCTCATCCGACGCCTCAACAAGAAACTTTTTCTCTTTCTCTCAAGTGCTAAGGAACACAAGCTGCAACAACTCATTGACACCAACACCCATCTAGGACCCTCCACCCCTGCCTGTCCCTCTGTCCCCACCCCATCTTCCAATCCCAGCCCCGGCCGTGTATTCACTATACCCCCTGACCTTCCCCTCTCCAATGCTGAACGTTCAGTGCCCAGCAAAGGACTTAGTTTCATACTCTTACGCCATCATCTCATTGAATTTCGGGCTTGGCATGATGCTGAACTCTTCTTCCACCGTCTTCGTCTCCGGGCTCACTTCTTTGGGCAGGAATCCTCTCTCCGTTCAACGGATCCCTTTACCCACCTCCAATATTCTCCCTCCACCTGGACCCCTCTCTCTGGATTCTTACCTTCTCTTGATCTTTTCATTGAGAACTGTTGGCGCGACATTAGTCGTCTCAATTTCTCTGCTCCTCTCACCCGTTCTAATCTATCTCTCTCTGAACTTACTGCACTCTGTTCTCTCAGGTCCAACCCCAATATTGTCATCAAACCACTGACAAGGGTGGTGCTGTTGTTGTCTGGCGCACTGACCTCTACCTCGCGGAGGCTGAGCGTCAACTCGCAGACACTTCCTCCTACCTCTCCCTGGACCATGACCCTGTCACTGAACATCAAGCCATTGTTTCCAGGACTGTCACTGATCTCATCTCCTGTGGAGATCTTCCTCCCACGGCTTCCAACCTGATAGTCGCCCAACCTCGGTTGGCCCGCCTATACCTCCTACCCAAAATCCACAAACAGAACTGTCCCAGTAGACCGATCGTGTCAGCTTGCTCCTGCCCCACGGAACTCATTTCTCATTATCTTGACTCCCTTCTCTCTCCCCTTGTCCAGTCCCTTCCCACCTACATCCGTGATTCCTCTGATACCTTACGTCACATCAACAATTTCCAGTTCCCTGGCTTCAACCGCTTCCTCTTCACCATGGACGTCCAATCCCTCTACACCTCCATCCCCCACCAGGATGGTCTGAGGGTCCTTAGCTTCTTCTTCGAACAGAGGCCCGAACAAACCCCATCCACCACTACTCTCCTCCGTCTGGCTGAACTTGTTCTCACACTGAACAATTTCTCCTTCAACTCCTCTCACTTCCTCCAAATAAAAGGTGTGGCTATGGGTACCCGCATGGGCCCCAGCTATGCCTGTCTCTTTATGGGGTATGTGGAACATTCCTTGTTCCAGTCCTACTCCGGCCCCCTTCCACAACTCTTTCTCCGGTACATCGATGATTACTTCGGTGCTGCTTCATGCTCTCGTCGGGACTTGGAAAATTTTATTAATTTTGCTTCCAATCTCCACCCCTCCATCATTTTCACGTGGTCCATCTCTGACACTTCCCTTCCCTTCCTTGACCTCTCTGTCTCAATGTCTGGTGATAGACTGTCCACCAATATCCATTACAAGCCTACCGACTCCCACAGCTACCTTGACTACAGCTCCTCACACCCCACTTCCTGTAAGGACTCCATCCCATTCTCTCAGTTCCTTCACCTCCGTCGCATCTGTTCTGATGATGCTACCTTCAAAAACAGTTCCTCTGATATGTCCTCCTTCCTTAACCGAGGTTTTCCACCCACAGTCGTTGACAGGGCCCTCAACCGTGTCCGGCCCATCTCCCGCACATCCGCCCTCACGCCTTCTCCTCCCTCCCAGAAACATGATAGGATCCCCCTTGTCCTCACTTATCACCCCACCAGCCTCCGCATTCAAAGGATCATCCTCCGCCATTTCTGCCAATTCCAGCATGATGCCACCACCAAACACATCTTCCCTTCACTCCCCCGGCGGCATTCCGTAGGGATCGTTCCCTCCGGGATACCCTGGTCCACTCCTCCATCACCCCCTACTCCTCAACCCCCACCTATGGCACCTCCCCATGCCCACGCAAAACATGCAACACCTGCCCCTTCACTTCCTCTCTCCTCACCGTCCAAGGGCCCAAACATTCCTTTCAAGTGAAGCAGCATTTCACTTGCATTTCCCCCAGCTTAGTCTACTGCATTCGTTGCTCCCAATGCGGTCTCCTCTACATTGGAGAGACCAAACGTAAACTGGGCAACCGACTTGCAGTATACCTGCGGTCTGTCCCCGAGAATGACCCAAACCTCCCTGTCGCTTGTCATTTTAACAGTCCACCCTGCTTTCTTGCCCACATGTCTGTCCTTGGCTTGCTGCATTGTTCCAGTGAAGCCCAGTGCAAACTGGAGGAACAGCACCTCATCTTCCGACTAGGCACTTTACAGCCTTCCGGACTAAATATTGAATTCAACAACTTTAGATCTTGAACTCCCTCCTCCATCCCCACCCCCTTTCTGTTTCTTCCCCCTTCCTTTTGATTTTTCCAATAATTTATATAGATTTTTCTTTTCCCAACTATTTCCATTATTTTTAAATCTTTTGTGCCCCCCCCACCCCCACTAGAGCTGTACCTTGAGTGCTCTATCATCCATTCTTAATTAGCACATTCATTTAGATAATATAACCAACTTCAACACCTCTGTGTTCTTTTGTTCTTTTGTCTGTGACATCTTTTGATTATCTGCTCCTATCACTGCTTGCTTGTCCCTACAACCACACCACCCGCCCCCACTTCTCTCCCCCTACCCAACCACCCACCCCACCCACCGCCCCCCCCCCCCCCCCACCCCCCCACCCCACACACACACACACACACACACACCTTAAACCAGCTTATATTTCACCCCTCTCCTTTGATTCACCCAGTTCTGTTGAAGGGTCATGAGGACTCGAAATGTCAACTCTTTTCTTCTCCGCCGATGCTGCCAGACCTGCTGAGTTTTTCCAGGTAATTCTGTTTTTGTTTTGGATTTCCAGCATCTGCAGTTTTTTGTTTTTATCTCTTTGGGAAATATGAATACTGTTCCAAACTGCTTTTTCCTCCTGGCTTGTGCAATCTTTCTCCTTTTGTTCCTCCTATGTTATCTGACATTCTCTTCCCCTTCCCTGCATTCTCATTGTGTTGAAAATGATATCTCTCCTACTAGCTCTTGCTTCGACACCATTTTTTTTGCCAGGACAGCAATACTGGAGCATTTCACCTCCCTCAATCTTTCCTTCGTCTCTCAATCTACCAAAACCAAGCTTAGCATTGTTACTTTCTGGTTTACCTCATAAGGTCTCATAAGATCATAAGGAATAGGAGCAAGAATAGGCCATTCAGCCCATCGAGACTGCTCTGCCATTCAATAAGATCATGGTTGATCTAATTGTGACCTTAACACCACTTTCCTGCCTGACCCCATAACCCTTTACTCCCTTATCAGTTAAAAATCTGAGTAATTCAACCTTGAATAAATTCCTTGTCTTTTCAATTTTGTTGATGTCCTATACTAAATCTCTGAATATTAGTGAAGAAATGATACAGCAGTATGCTTTAATTCTTTATCCTGATCAGTGACTTCCCCATCTGTCTGAGTGCATTACTTCTTGAACCTTGTTCAGTTTAATATGATGTATTTTACTAGAATATTTTTTCTGTAATTCATTGCAATCATTTAAATTTATTGGTTTACTATATTACAGTCTTTTGATGAAGTAGTAATGGTGTCACAGATGAGTATAACACTCTGTTGTGAAGATCATTCATCAATGTGCAGGCCTTGGAGCTCTCTCAAAAACAACAGCAAACTCTGGAATTATCCCAAAAACTGCAAATTATAACTGCAAAAATCCCATAACTTTACCAATTGTATCCTGTAATCTGTTAATTTAATCACCAGGCAAGATGATGTTTTTAAAACTCCTGAACCTTTGCTCTGTGAATTCTGATATCATTGGTATCCTTTTAGTAAAGTTGAATTCATTCTCAGGTGTTATTTATTCTATATTCAATATATATAGAGACTATGATATCTCTGTAGCATAAAGTGAAATACATCCTGTTTATACTATGGTTCCAATCGAGTGGCACTTCAGTTCAAATTCTATAGTTTGACCATGAAAATCTGCTATCTGCCAGTGGGCATCTGTTGTAAGAAACTTTGTTGGAAAGAGATTAGAACCTACAAGCCCAATCTGCCTCGAAATATTATAATGAATAAAGTAGACTGAATTATGTGTCAGAGCGTCAGCTGGGGCTCAGCTGGTAGCATTGTCACCTCAGCGCAATTTCGGGGCAGAGTTATACTGGCCTCTGCTAGTGGGCTTGAAGCTGCCACCTACCTGCTCACCCTGTCCTGTCTCCCATCTTACTGGGGGGTGGTGGAAGCATCAGGCCCTTGGCCATCAGGCCAATTAATGGCCACTTAAGTTCCTCAACCCGCTCCTGTCGCTATTTTATCCACAGGAGGGAGGGCCCAGGCTAAGCGGGTAGCCCGGCAGCTTTTACTGGACCAGCTGGTGTCAGGAAAAGGGTGAGAGGGTGGCCTCCTTTTGAGGGGGGCGGGGTTGGTGTGCCCAGTACACTGCGTAGGCACCCTTATCCACACAAAGTCACACCACCTCCCCTTTAACCCTCCCACCCAGCCTCTCAAAGCTGACCTCTAGCCCCCTCACACTCCTTGTTGGGGCCTGCCAGCCAGGCTCTGCCGATACTCTGGACTTACCTGAAGTCCAGCCTCCATGTTTGTTCCTCTTCTTCAGGGACTGCCTGTAGTCCCCACTCAAACCTGATGCTGCTGGGACGACAGAGCTGCAGGCCAAACGGATTGGCCGGTAGCTCTCTAAGGCGGGACTTCCTCCCCTCCTACATGGGGGTGGAAGTCTTGGTCCTAGCCAATTAACACCCCACCAAACATTAAATAGCCATGGGGTAGCTGGGATCAGCAGGGATGCATTCCCTGTCAACTCTTCATCCAAAAAGTCCTGTCCTAGGGCTTGAGTACAAAAATCAAAGCTGACTCTCCAGTGCAATACTAAAAGGGTACTTCAATGTCAGATGTGTCATGATGAGACATTAAATGTTAAAATAAAGGCTACACTTCAAAAGAGCACTTAATTGGTTATATAATCTTGCCTTTATTTTCTTTTTACAACATTAACAATAACTTTCATTTATATAGTGCCTTTAATGTAGAAAAACATCCCAAAGCATTTGACAGAGCAAAACAAAAATCACAGAATTGTTACAGCACAGAAGGAAACCATTCAGCCCATCATATCTGCATCAGCTTTTCTAATGAGCCTTTCAGCTAGTGCCATTCTCCTGCCTTCTCCCCTTAACCCTGCACATTCTTCCTTTTCAAATAACAGTCTAATTCCCTTTTGAAAGCATCGATTGATCCTGCCTTCACCACACTCTCATTGCTTTCCAGGCCTTAACCACCTGGAGTGTGAGAAAGTTCTTTCTCATATTGCTTTTGCTTCTTTTGCCAATTACCTTAAATCTGTGCCCTCTCAATCTCGATCCTTTCATGAGTGGGAACAGTTTCCCCTATCTACTCTGTCCAGACCCCTCACGATTTTGATCACCTCCATCACATCTCTTCTTGGCCTTTTCTTCTACAAAGGGGGCAGTCCCAACCTTTCCAATCTATCTTCATACCTGCAGTTCCTCATCCCAAGAGCCATTCTCATGAATCTTTCCTGCATCCTCTTCAATACCTTCACATCCGTCCAAAGGTGCAGCTCCCAAAAATGGATGCAATGCTGAGGCCCGAGTAGCGTCCTATACAAATTCAACATAATCTCCTTACTCTTGTACTCTATGCCCCTATTAATAATGCCTAGGATACCTAATGCTTTATAAATCACTCTCTCCCCCGTCCTGCCACCTTTAGTGACTTATGCAGATATAAACCCAAGTCCCTCTACTCCTGCATCCCCTTTAGAATTGTACCCTTTATCTTATATTATCTCTCCATGTTCTTCCTACTAAAGTGAATTGCTTCACATTTCTCTGCATTGAACTTCATTTATTATCTGTCCGCCTATTCCACCAACTTGCCTATATCCTTTTGAAGTTGTACAATATCCTCCTCACAGTTCACAATGTCTCCAAGTTTCGTATCGTCTGCAAATTTTGAAATTGGCCCCTGAACACCAAGATCTAGATCATTAACATATATCAGGAAAAGCAAGGGACCCAACACGGACCCCTGGGAAACTCTACGACAAACCTTCCTCCAGACCGAAAAACATCCATTAACCACTCCTCTGTCTTTCCTGTCACTCAGCCAATTTTGTATCCATGTTGCTACTGTCCATTTTATTCCATGATGGCTTTGCTGTTATCAAGGAGTTAGATTTTAAGGAGCAGCAGAAAGTGGCGAGGCGGAGGGGTTTAGCCTGACAGCTGAAGGCATGATTGCCAATGGCAAACAGTCCAGCTCCACCTCAATTTGAAAGGGTTGGTGGCAGCCACAGGTAGGCTGCAACCACATCTGGAAAAGCTGAGTGGAGTTGACTGTGTTCATGTATTTCTTTACTCCCCCATTCTTTGAACCAAATTAACTGATTAAGTATTCTGATGATAGCTCATGGACCTGAAATGTTAGCTCTGCTTCTCTCTCCACAAATGCTGCCACACCTGCTGAGTATTTCTAACATTTTCTCTCTTTATTTTAGCATCTGAGTGAATTTACCGGGAGGCAAAAAAATTTGTTTTCCAACAGCGGGGTAAACTGTTTGAATTTCATTCTCCCAACTTTCAAGTCAGATTAAAGGCAAGTCGAGCTTCCCGACGAATAATGTTGGGACCCCCATTTGCATGCATTAGGACCTCATGCATGCTTATTAAAAGACCACCCCTCCAAATTAGATTTGCCATCAGTGAGAATTTAGAATGTTCACTTTTTACGACTATATAAGTGAACCTGGTGAGCTTCACCTCTTCCATGACGTTGAGGAATGAATCACAGAATTGTTACTGTGTAGAAGGAGGCCATTTGGCCCATCGTGTCTGCACCGGCTCTCTGAGCATTTTAGCTTAGTACCAAACTCCTGCCTTTTTCCCATAACCCTGCACATTGTTTCTATTTAGATAATCATCCAATGCCCTCCTGAATGCCACAGCTGAACCTACCTCCGCCCACAATTCCAGGCAGTGCATTCCAGACCCGAACCACTCACCACGTGAAAAAGTTTTTCCACACCTCACTTTTGCTTCTTTGGTAAAACAGCTTAAAACTCTGCCCTCTGGTTCTCGATCTGTTTACATGCGGGAACAGTTTCACCCTATCTACTCTGTCCAGACCCCTCATGATTTTGAAAACTTCTATCAAGTCTCCTCTTAGCCTTCTCCTCTCCAAAGAAAACGGTCCCAACTTCTCCAATCTTTCCTCATAACTGAAGTGTCTCAGACCTGGAACCATTCTCGTAAACCTCTTCTGCACTCTCTCCAATGCGTTCACACCTATCCTATAGTGGCGCCCAGAACTGTACACAATACTCCAGCTGAGGTCTAACCAGTGTCTTATATAAGTTCATCATAACCTCCCTGATCTTGCAGTCTATGTCCCGATGAATGAAGCCTAGAATACTGTATGCTTTAGGAAAAGCTCTCTCTACCTGTCTTGCCATCTTTAACGACTTATGAACATGTCACCAGGTCTCTCTGTCCCTGCACACCCTTGAGAATGGTATACATTATTTCATACTGTCTATCCATGTTCTTTGTACCATAGTGCATCACCTCACACTTCTCCACATTGAACTTCATCTATCCGCCTACTCCACCAATGTGTCAATGTTCTTTTGAAATTGTACACTATCATTCTCAAAGTTTACAATTCTCCCAAGGTTTGTATCATCTGAAAACTTTGAAATTGTCCCCCGCACACCAAGACCTAGCACTTGTATCGAGTGCTAGTTGCAAACACTGCATCAAGGCTGGACACAGGAGGCAAGATAAGTGGTGAAGGTGGGGAGAGTGCTGAGGAAAGGCGTGGGGGAGAGTGTCTGGGGAAGCTGTGGGGGGAAGAGTATCCAGGGAGTTGGGGGAGAGAGAGTGTCTTAGAGGCCAGGGTCAGTGGTGTTGACGGTGGAGTCTTGGGTGGGTGAAATCAGAGTTCTGGTGATAGGACAGGACAGCCACAGTCAGAGGGGTGAGTGGGAAGCAGCAGGGTAGCAAGTCCAGGATGAGAGTTTGGTAGGTGATGGTCTCATTGAGTGGGTCACAGAGGGGAGCATAGGTGGCTCGGATAGCGGGAGGGGGCAGGGTCAGGGTGGACATGGGGACAGTAATGGGTGTTGGCTTTGAGGGGAGGAACGGTGTGTGGAGGTGGATGGATATAGGGTCCAGGGTAATGGGTGGAGGTTCAAGGGTGATGGGGGAGAGGAATGGTGATATTAGGTGGGTCTGGAGTGATGGGGGAAGTTGGTGGCTGACAGGGAGAGGCTAGAGGGTGGTGGACTGAGTCTGGAAAGTCACCCACACCATTTTTCAAATCTGTCCTTGACCAGGCAATTAGTCAGTAATTGAGATCCCTTTAAGTGAGAGGATGGTCTTTTCAGGTGGGTGGAGTTCAAGGTCAGCACAAGTGGCCAACTAAAGGGATACGCTAATAATGAGGAGGCAACTAGACGTCAAAGTTGTGTTCTCCTCTCTATGGTGAAGCCCACACAGCAGCAGGTTTGTTCCTGACTCATGGCAGTCATAACAACGAGTTCCCAGTGTGGTATGGAGCTGCCCTTCATTCTGTGTCCTGTGGTTGAGGTGAGTTGCAGGGGGGCAAGGGCTGCACTGCGGTAGGTGTTAGTGCACAAGCGCGTGCGGGGTGGGGGAGGGTGGGAGGGTAGCGGCCATGCTTTAGGGGAACATTGTATAAAGTGACCATTCCTTTGCAGCTGAGACAGTTCAGGTGCAGCAACATTGACGTGCTTAGAGTCAGACCCCAGCTTATCTGTCCACTCAAGCAACACAGAGGCCTGAAAGTGCCACCGAGTGTTCCAGGGCCTTTCACCCCTCAGGCACAGACTCCAAATTACTGAGTCTTTTATTGAACTGCAGGACAGTTGGACAACTGGGCATGTTGTACAATCTTCTTGCTAAAGCTGGCCACAGAGCAGTCACTGTTGGAGGCGCTCATAGCCCTTTATATCCACAGAGGGTGTCACACATTGTCGTCATCTGCTGTGCCCTTTACATCATCATTCAGGTTTGGACCAGTCTCCCTGCATGGTTCAAGCTAACAGTTCAGCTTTGCAGTGTGGGTTAGGAGAATGCCTGTGCCTGAGCTGAGAGCACAGCATGCAGTCCAATGGGCAAAGCTGCCTCCAATTGGTCAGATGGAGTGGGGCAGAGGTGGGTGGGGTTTCAAGCAGCCATGCAACATACTAAACTCTGGCCATCCAAGTGGTTGCCAGCACTCTCCAGGATGCATTAAAGGGCCATCAGGCTTAGCAAGAGAGGTTCTTAGAACACCCATGTTAACCCACGCATGAGTACATCAGGACCATGGAGCCTGGTGGCCTAGCTGTATGCCTCATGGCTTACAGAGAGCGAAGACGATGGAGAAGAGATTGACTGAGGTGCCTGACTGGGCAGAGGGAGGAGCAGCACCCTCTGGAAGAAAAGGCGGCTGGGGCACCTGCACACGCCACTGAAGAGCCACAGCGAGCTGTCGCTGGTTGGTGCCTAGCTAGACCCAGGGTCTATAGACACTGCTTTCATCTCTGCAGATGACCAAGAACCAGTATCTTCGAAGACTATGTATGTCCAGGGAACTGGTTGGTCACATCTGCCAGCTACTGCAAGATTTGGCACCACGGGGGCATGGAGGGCATCCATTGCCAGTGGCTGTGAAGATAACCACGGCACTAAATTTTTATGCCAGTGGCTTCTTTCAGGGCTCCACAGATGACCTCTGCGGGATATCGCATTCCTTCATGCACAAACACATCCATGAGGTCATGGATGCCATCTTCACAAAGGCATACAACTTTGTGCATTTCACAAGGGATCAGGAAAGCCAGGATGCAAGAGTTATTGGATTGGCCCAGATCTCGGGTTTTCCACAGGTGCAGGGTGCCCTTGACTGCACTCATATGGTGCTCAGATCCCCATGGCAACAAACGGTTAACTATGTCAACCACAAGGGCTTCCGTTCACCGAATGTGCAGCTGGTGTGCGACCACCACAAATGTATCCTGCAGGTCTGCGCATGGTTTCCAGGGAGTATTCATGAATCATACATTCTCAGTCGCTCTCAGATCCCCGGCATCTTCCAGGGTCCAGAGAAGCTTCAGGGATGTCTCCTTGTGGACAGGGGCTACCCGCAGAGGACATGGCTGATGATACCTGTGTGGCGGCCTCAGACTGCAGCAGATAGAAGGTACAATGAGGCTCATGCTGCAACTCGCACCTTGGTGAAGCAAACCATTGGGATACTGAAAATGAGGTTCCGGTGCCTGGACCAGGCTAGTGGAGCCCTGCAGTACAGTCCACAGAAGGTGTCATGCATTGTCGTCATCTGCTGTGCCCTTCACAACCTGGTGCTGCAATGAGGAGAGGAGCTAGCTTAGGAGGAGATGGGGGAACTGGTCATCTCCTCCAATGAGGAGGGCGTAGATGGGGATGAGGGTGAGGAGGTCCTCAAAAGTGAGGATACTGGCGATGAGGCCCTCACAATGGCCAGACGAGGCGGATGCGCTCGGGAGGCCCTCATAGTTGCTAGCTTCATGGATGTTGATGACAACATGCAGTGAGGAGACACCATAGATCCTTACATTACACCTGTGAACATTTGACTCTAGTGTGGCTGATGGCAGCTCACATACCCTCTGTGAGAATGCTCTGGTTATGGAGACAAAGCGGAGGCCTTAATAGTCTCTTGATTCCAGAAGGATGATGATGACATGTAGTGAGGACGCTCCATAGATTTTCACACAGCCTCTATGAATACCTGACTCCTGTCTGGCCAAGGGCAGCTCTTTTGTGCTCTGTGATCAGGGTCATATCATAGAGACACAGCCATGAAACTTTAAATGCACCTGATCCTTTGTCACAGCCTTCAGCACCTGAGCCCTTCAGGAGCACAGGGTCACTGGTCACAGATGCTGACAAGATGGGGGGACCAGCCCCATCTTAAAGCTGCTGAGAGCACAGACAGAATGACAGAACTCAGTGACACCTGCCCACGACATTCTGGCAGCAATGACAAGGACCATCAAGATGTAGGCATCACTAATGTGTCCAGTGAGTGTGAAGCCGGACCATCACTTTGGTCTTAAGGTTACACACTGCACCGGGAAGAGGCCCTGGATTGAGACACTCGCTTTTATCTTGTGCAGGGACCAAGGTTTCACACCTGAGTGACTTGAACACTGCTCATGAGAACAAGGAGCCATAGGCAAGGAGACATTTTGGGAGTTTATTTGCAATAGTGAACATCATGTACATGTGATTAGCACTTGTGTCCAGGCTATGCAACCACATCTTCTTAACCTTCCTAACCCTGCCATTATGTCTTGGTGCTCCCTGGGCATCCACAATGAAGGAAGAGGCAGCCTGCTGATTGCTATGCCATCTGTGAATACCTTGACGGGTGTCCTCTGGAGGGCCGAGACCTGGAGCGCCCCAGCCTGATTTCGGGGCCCTGCTGTATGGCAGCGGCATCCTCCTCGGCTTGTGGAGCTGGAGCTGCTGGGGCCACTGGAAGGTGGGATTTGGATGGGCCAGACACTCCTGAAGTCACCTGGGTGGATGGCCCTGGGATTTGCAACTGCTGATCCTCCTCCCTATCGGTGCCCGAGGGCCCTTGGCTGACTCCTTAAGGAGAAGGGGAAGCTGGAGTGAGATCAAGCTGCCCTGCACCCCTCTTGTATTGACACAGCTGGAGGCCAACTATGGCATAAGCAATGGAGTTCAGCTTGCACAGCAGCGCAGGACTGATGTCCTGTACAAAGGTCTCCATGGCAGCTGCCATCCCCTACTAGTGTTGACCTTGGTGCATTGACATGTTCACACTATCATCTCAAACTGAAGGTGGATGGCCTGCTCCATCGTGCCTTGCAATCTGAGGAGTGCAGCGGACATCCCTTCCTGGTGTTCCCGGGCTTGCCTTTGCAGCTCCAGCAACTGTGACATGACCAAGTCCAGAGGCTCCTCATCTGACTCGGACTCAGCATATTTCTGACCTCCAGCAGTCCTCTAAGTGATGGAAACCTGGGAAGTCCCTGCTGTCACCTGCTGTGGATCAGAAGTATGGTGTGCTGAACAGATTGTGATTCCGGGGCTACTCTAGAACTAGGTCCCACTGGGGTGTGTGGCTCTGCACTGGTGGAGGGTGTGGGTGAGCGCTGTGACAGGTTTTCAATTGGTTGTTTCCCAGATGTGCCTGCAAAAGCAAAGAGAGATAATTAGTGCGTTACAGTAGCCTGTCAAACAGAACACATCACTCACAGCATGGTTGCCTGATGGACCTTGCATTGATCCTTACTTGCTAGAGCACTGCCGACCTCACCTTCAGCACAGGAATGGTCTAGGTCATCGCCAGCCAGCTGGATGACTCTATTTTCAAAGTACGCGAGGACCTTGATGTCAGGCTGTGATCTCTCCCTTTTGTTGTGTGCCAGCTTGTCCTGCATGAAGACAGATGGAGAGAGTGTAAGCAGGATCCTGCCAGGCCAGGTGAGAAGGATGCCTGGCATGTGTGGGTGGTGAATGTTACCTTGGATGGGATGAAGACAATGAAGATCTATGTGAGACAATGAATGAGGGTATCCCTTGTGTGATGGGTTTGTGAATGTGTGAGTTGAGAGTGATGAGAAGAGTGATTTACCCTGGCGAAATGAAGATGACCATTCATCCCCTTTTGGCACTGGGTGGCTGTCCTCTTCCGCAGGGTATTGGCACTGACCGCCACTGCTACTGCCTTCAAAGCCAGACTGGTGATCTTGTTGTCCCTCCTGCGGCCAGATCGGGGGTAAAGGACATCATGGCAGGCCTCCACAGAGTCGGAAAGGCACTCCAAGGCCGTGGCTCTGAATCGGGGAGCTACAACCTTCTTGCCTTTCGGGGTCATGTCTTCTGTGCAATTGTCCTGGGCAGGAAGCATTGAGAGGTATGCATGTGGCTGCACTTTAAATAGGGCGCCTGGCGTGAAAATGCAGCAAGGTGACACCGTGGCGGGTGAATGAGAGCTCACCCGCCATCGAAACCATGTGTTTCCCGAGAATGCATAATTAGTGAGGTGGGGTCGGAACAATACAATGTGATAAGCTACCATTGTGGCTGGTGGATAAAATGTTCTTTTTCCAGCTCGTTAGCACACTTGGTGCAAACCTGGAATGAATCTGCCCCCTGTGTGTTCAGTAATTCTGCCACCCAGCAGGAATCATGCCGACTTTCTCACCCGCCGCAGGATTTAGACTCCAGAATGGAAGGTTCCACCCACTGAATATTGTGAGAGTGTGTGATGATATCGGGACGCTCACTCAACATCATCGTGCACTATTTTACTCCCGTTTGGGTCGGGCATGCGCCCGCCTGAAGAGGGAAATAATTCTGCCCCTCATAGTTTCAGTGTAATCTCCAAAATAAAAAACATTCCCTCCAGTCCCATCTCCTGATCATTGATGTATTTAATGATCCAAAGCCTTCCCAGAACATTGTGGGGCAAATAGTAACAACTTCCAACCACTCTGAGAGACTGAACTTAACTCCCACTTTCTACTCCCTCCATTTTAACCAGCCTTTTATCCATTTGTTGCCACCGCACCATCACCACCCAATTACTTTAATCTTCTCTAGTAATCCCCTCTAGTAATCCCCCATGTGATAGCTTGTCAAAGACTTCCACAAAAGTCTATCTATCCCACACCCACTGCATCTCCCTCATTACCCATGTATGTGATCTCCTTAAAGATTTGGTGAACATGATCTTCTTTTCTGAAATCCTTAATGGTTGCTTCCAAATATTCATCTTATCTAGATCGTTAATAATTTCATCTTTAATCAAAGTTTTCAAAAAGTTCCTATCATAGATGATAAGCAAACTGGCCTCTACTTAACTGCTTAGTTCTACCTACTTTTGTAAAAATGAGTATTATATTGACCAGGTCTCTCACCTACTTTCATAGAACACTGAAGCATAATCATTATTTTCTCCAAGTTCTCCTTGGCATTCTTGGATGTATCTCATTCTCACTTTGTCCTCCTTTAGGTCAACTAACTTCTCTGACACCTGCCTTTCATTTATTATAATAGCTCCCTCCTCATGTTTAACCAGCTTAGGTTTTACATCCTGCCCAATATTCTCCTCTTTTTGTAAACATGAAAGCTCTTATTAAGTATTCCTGCCAATATCTGTGTGTTTTCTTCTCTCTGACTGAACTCTTCTCTTGCTGCTTCCGTCTTGCATTTGACCATTTTGATCTTATCGATATAATTGTGTTTCTTTCATCTTTTTTGAGATTTTCTCCTCATTTCTCTCTCCGTGCTTTCTTTATTCCTCTCTTAACACCTTTCTTCTGTTGCCCAACTCACTGATTTCTGAACTGCTTCCTTTGATTCCACCTCCAGTGTGTATCATCAGCAAACTCAATCACTTGTGATGTGAGCTTTAGTCGATTGTATACTGAGATCTGTCTGCTTGGACGCAGATGTAGAACAGGGAGGTCACATGGTCTTCAGTCCAACATTCATCCACAACCAGCTCCAGAAAAATCAGATTATTCACTAGCAGTTTACCTGCTGTTTGTCATGCAAAATAGCTTCTGTGCTTGTCCACACAAAAACAATGCCTGCGCTTCAAAACAGTGAGAAATTTATTTCGATGACCTGAGAACAATGATAAGCTACCATATAAATGCAAGTTTCTTTTTTCTTTTCTCTTGGCTTGTTTTTAGTGCCCCATGTGCATGCTTTGTTAAAACAAAGTTAAAATATTTTAGATAAAATGAAAAATGTTTAATTATATTACTCTGACAGCAAGACTGGGCTATTTCAAAAGCATTAAATATTTGTCAGTTGCTGTCTTCCCCTCATGTTATTGTTAAAATAATGCTTTTTACTGTAAATTTTCATTGACTCAATTTGGCACACATTCAGTTCTGTGTACTACAAAATAAAATTACCTGGAACAAATGCACATGGTTGTCACATTGTCAGATTCAGCTTATAATCAACTGTCAGTTAAGAACAATTTTGCACCAGAATCTACATGGTTTTAAGAGTGTTTTACAAGAAGCTGTTTTTTTTTCCAAAACTGTTTAGTCTTTAATTATGAATTTGTGTTAGCTTTCTGTTACAATGCATTGTGTTAAACTCCCACGGAGACCGGTGAATGTCTCAGCCATCTTGTTTCCACACACTGATTAACTGACAGCTTATTACTTGGATGTTTCTGTGCCTTTAGAAGAAATTGTGTCATCTCATGACAGAAGATGTTCCACCTCACAGGTGTGATTAACTGCATGTTTTATTTCATTGCTTTTCCCCACTGTATATACTTACTGTTTACATTTAAGGAATGATACAATTGCTTCGAAAGATAATTCTCTATTAGATATCCAGGTATTGAAGTACAATTAGGGAGTCTCCTGGTTTCCCAGGAAAATGTTGGCAGCTTCTTGCAACTTTAGCATTTTTTTCCTTTCTTATTTACTTTTCTTCCAAATTTCCCCTGTTCTGAAGGCATTGCCTTGTGCAAATGCCAGGAACCCTTCTACACCTCGCTCAGGGCCATTCTTCAAGCATGAGTACTGATGAAAAGAATTGGCACACTATTCACAGTAGGGAACACACACTGACAAACTTGATCCCCTGCCTCCCTTCAATTCTGGCCACTTTTTTTTATCCCAGATTTTCATCGCTCCAGTATTTGTGGTCTATTCTTCAGTTGTCTAGACTCTAGGCTCTGGAATTTCCTACCAATGTCCCCTCTTTTAAGGCACCCCTTAAAATTTACCTCTTCAATCAAGTATTTGGTCACCTTTCCTAACAGCTCAGTGTGTGGTACAGTGTCACATGTTGACAGATCATGTTTCTATGAAGTGCCTTGGGACATTTTACTATGTTAAAAGCTTTATATAAATGCAGGTTATTGCTTCCTTCACTTGTTCATGCAGGCCACTGGATACTGATCAGGAGCATTGGCTTTTTTATTTTCCGAGTACATGAGCCCAGGATATCCCAGCCAAAATCAACTCAGCACAAACCAAGGAACAAGTTAGAAATGTCCATGATCTGTATGTTTATTATTACAGTAGGCTTTTGTGTTCACTCACCATTGCACTTTTTTAAAAAAACTACTGTTAATTTTCATTAAAAATAAAAGTGTTTTCCTCCACTTTTAAATGATCTCTGCATCTTCTAACTTCCTCCTTGCACACATAATTTGCCAGCTAAGATAACTCGCTAACTTAGAACATTTGCTCCCTGTGCCCTACCAGTTCTCACCCTCTATTTGTTCACCGGTAGGTGCATATGAATAGCCTAAGTTCCTGTGAAGGGTTATTTTGACTTCACCCAACACCTTCTCTGACAATCTGAATGGGATTGGAGACTGTCCATGAGCCTTATACTTCTGCACCTTTTGGCTGAAACTGCCTGCCTGGAAGTATTCATTTTGTTACAGCTTTTCTGTATGACGTGGGGAAATGTAAACTTGTCCACTTTGGAAGGAAGAATAGAAAAGAAGTATATTACTTTATTGGAGAGAGATTGCAGAACTCTGTGGTAGAGAGGGACCTGCATGCCCTGATACATGAATCACAATAAGTTAGTCTGCAGATACAGCAAGATGATTAGGAAGGCAAGTGGAATGTTGTTGTTTATTGCAAGGGGAATGGAATATAAAAACATGGAAGTTTTGCTACAATTGTACAGGACGTTGGTGAGATCCCACCGTCCCCCCACCCCATCTGGAGTGCTGTGTACAATTTTGGTCCCCTTACTTGAGAAAGGATATAATTACATTAGAAGCAGTTCAGAGAAAGTTCACTCGATTGATTCCTGGAATGAAGAGGTTATCTAATGAAGAAAGATTGGGTCTGCATTCATTGGAGTTTAGAAATTTGAGATGTGATCTTATTGAAACATATAAGATCTTGAGGGGATTTAATAGGGTGGATTTTGAGAGGATGTTTCACTTATGAAAGAGACTAGGACTAGGGTACACAGTTTAAAAATAAGGGGTCTCTCATCTAAGGCAGAGATGGGGAGAATTTTTTTCTCTCAGAGAGCGGTTAGCCTGTGGAATTCTCTTCTCCAGAGAGCAGTGAAGGCAGGGTCATTGAATATTTTTAAGGCTGAGTTAGATAGACTTTTGACTGACAAGTGAGTCAAAGGGTATCGGGGGTAGACAGGAAAGTAGCTGAGGCCACAATCAGATCACTCACGATCTTACCAAATGGCAGAGCAGGCTCGAGGGGCCGAATGGCCTACCCCCACTCCGAATTCATATGTTTGTATTTTATCTATTTCTGCTGTGAAATCAAGTTTTCTTTGAGCATTTCAGCCATGGCTTAGTTGTTCGTACTCCAGCCTCAGAGTCAGAAGTTCCACTTTAGAGACCTGAGGGAAAAATCTAGGCTGACAACTCAATGGAGTACTGACCAAATGCTGCACTGCTAGAGCTGCTGTTCTTCAGGTGAGGAAGGAACTGAGATCCCATCTGCCTCCTCACAGGGATGCAAAGGATTCCCTGGCACCATTTTGAAGGAGAGCAGGGCAGTTCTCTCTGATGTCCTGGACGATATTTACCCCTCAGCCAACATCATTGAAATAGATTATCAGGTCATTATCGTATTATAGTTTGTGGGAACTTGTTTTGCCCAAATTTACTGCTGTGATTCCCCACATTATAACAATGGCTACACTTGCAAAGTACTTCATTGACAGAAAAGTACTCTGGGACATCCTGAGGTCATGAAAGGCGCTATACAAATGCCAGTCTTTCTTTCCACCCAGCTGTCAATGATTTGAAACTTAGCGCAATGTGGCACTTATGATACCCTCATTAATTCATTTTAGCAGGCAAGATAAAACTCCACAAAGAAGAGTTCAAAGGGCAATTGACCACGGAAAATCAAACCTGTGGCTTTCTTTATTTAAAAAAAAAGAGTATCTATCACAAATTCTCTTTTAAACTACTTGGAATTGTGTGATTTAAATAAGTATTTGAAACATAAATCTGAAAGCTGCTTTGTGCGATACCAGAAACAGCCCTGGGATTCTGTCTTTAGTAAGGTTTTTAACTTAGTATAGAGGTGGTGTAATGAGAGGGGTGGTGTAAGGAGAGGGGTGGTGTAAGGAGAGAGGTGGTGTAAGGAGTGGGCTGGTGTAAGCAGAGGGGTGGTGTAAGGTGAGGGGTGGTGTAAGGTGAGGGGTGGTGTAAGGAGAGGGGTGGTGTAAGGAGAGGGGTGGTGTAAGGAGAGGGGTGGTGTAAGGAGAGGGGTGGTGTAAGGAGTGGGGTGGTGTAAGCAGAGGGGTGGTGTAAGGTAAGGGGTGGTGTAAGGTGAGGGCTGGGGTAAGCAGAGGGGTGGTGTAAGGAGAGGGGTGGGGTAAGGAGAGGGGTGCTGCTCTCCTTAATCTTTACATTATCGAGAAAAGACTTTGTGTACCTTTGTTGCAGTTGCTCACACAGAGAGCTGCTACTTAATCTTTCCACTTTGACAATAAATTAGCGCTAACTGAAAAACACTTGCACGCGCAACTCAAACCAGCTACAATAATGTAATTAAGGTGATTCATCGATTAACATTATTACAAAACATTTAAAAGGATTTATTGCATTAAAACTGCCGCAGTGGCACAACACAGTCTAGGCCTTGCCCCACACTCTAACAGTTTTATCTAATATAACTAGGCTGACTGTTCAGGAATGAACATCTGCAATCTTTCTCTTCCTTTTATGCGTGCCACTCAAACGTGCACCACGATTCGAAGGAACGGCGGGGGGGTTGGGTGGGGGGGAGGGGTGCGGTGGATGAATTAACATTTCCTAATTTATCACTGTAATCAGAAAGAATGGATTCAGACTTGATTCAAGCAGCTGCTTTCCACTAAAACCATGACTTAATTGATTATATTTCTTAACTGCAGCAGGCGTCACTGCCTCAGTGACCTGTGTCTTACAGACCTCTTAAATACTGAATGAACATTTTTACAGCGGAATGAGAATGGACACATTAAGCATTAACCTTTTGATCGCTCGATGTTAACCAGTTCTGCAGTGAAGTTTATTCATTTCAAATATAGAAAGCTGGAATAAAATGCAGCATCCTCTCGCATTAGTGCAGGATTCACACGAGTAATTGAACTATGCCCTGAAGGCCTTATAAGATTATCCTACAATCAGCAATGCTGATATGATGGGGATTACTCTGCCTGCCTAAGTGCTCAATAATATATAGGGATATATTTTATAATTCACCGTTACCGTGTTTTGATTTGTTCTTTGACATGCAATTATGAAATTATCCAAATATTAACCTCCTTTCACCATTTAATCATTATGCTGCTTCTTCAGTATATTTTGGTGCATTGGCTAAATATAGCTCCCAACAGGAAGTGCTTTGCATAAGGCCATTAAGGAAATGACAGCTGAGCTGCTTATAATGACATTCTGCACCAGAATTCAACAAATTGTTCTTATACTTAAGTGCTACAGGGCAACCAACAATTTAATACAGAAAACTACGAGTGACTGAATTCTGTCACTGGATGGTGGATGAGGATACTCGGGCTCAGGTTAACCTGATAAAGTGACACCAAGTAGCAAGGGAATCCTCCCCACTCCCATTCGAAAACAAGATTTTTAGCCCTGGTAATGTGTGTGCAAAAATGCAGTTTTTCAGTCTTGTTTCTTAATTAAATGAGAGAAAATATCTATCACCCATTTACAGTGCAATGTATTTACCCTGTACCACACAAGTGTTCCATTTCCATCAGGACATCCTTCAGTCATTCAGCAGTGACCCTTGTGAAGCAGCAGAGGATTCTTGTGCTGCAAAATCAACTGATTTGCTGATTCTGTGGGAAATGGGGATTCCATCCCAAGCACAGATAGGAAATTCCACTCAAAGGTGCTGTTTGAGCTGGATGCAAGTCGTTCTCATTGTGATGGATGTCTTAGGCAATTGATGTTAACCCTTTTTGGATGACCAGCCAATACATGTCGCACACTATTAGCCAATCAAATGATACACTTTGGGTCACGTGGCCATATTGTAGTGTCAATAACCAAAAATGCTAATTCCTTGGCTAAAATCAGGGCCTGAATTCTACCCTCAGGATGTGCCCATAGTCAGCATGGCCAGAGGCAAATGTAAAACCCAATCCGGACTGAGTTTGCATTGCGAGCGCGATCTTATGCTGGGTGGCTAGTTAAGGCCCACCCAGTGTCAAACGCGACTGCTGGTTGTTTTTTTTCTGTGCGTGGGGGTAGGAACTTGTCGGGAGCCAGGTCCAATGGGGATCTGGTGGGGTCTTCAAAAATGGAAGAGGCAGCTCCCTGAAGGCTGCCAGGAGTTGTGGGGGTGGCTGACGGAGCTGTTTTGAAGCAATCCAAGAAGTGACCTGGTGTGCAGTCATGGTCTGAGCACCTGGTGGTCATAGAAGGCAGAAGGACAAGTCGGGCAGGCACTCTGCCCCCACCCTCCCTTTCTCAGACGAGCGCCTGGGAGTGCAGGTTGAGGAGGTCAGTGCCAGGCAGCATATCTTAATGCCCAGGGATGGCAAGAGAAGGCCGGCCCACCTGACCAAGAAGGTCAGGGTAGAGGTCAGCGCCCAAGCCAGTGGGCATGATGTGATGCGCCACATGTGGCTTCAGTGCCACAAAAGGTTCAATGAACTTCTGCAATCAGCAAGGGTAGGTGCAGAAATGGCGTGGACCTGCGCGGAGAACTTTAGTCGAGTGCCTGATGCTCGGAATGTTCAGGTGTCTAAGGGTATGTCTGCCAATTGGCACTGAAGCCTGCCTGCCAAGGCTGGGATGTCAGCACGACTGGCCTCAGTGCATTGCAGGGTGAGATGTGCCACAGTGACTCAGCCTGCCTAATGCCCGGGTGGGAACCAGGAAAGGATCTTCAGGGAGACGGAGCAATAATGAAGCTATTTTTCCCTGTCATGAGAAGAACAGTCATAACGCTGCAGAGTGCTGCAGAACAGGTGGAGGAGTGCCAAATCTGTGCATCCTCATGAAGCATGGGAGCGATGTACTGGAGCTGGAATGCCACCGGCCAGCTTATTCCTCCGGCTGCAGTGAGGCAGGGGTCTCGGATGAAGGTAAGGGTGCAGGTGATAGATGCTTGTGTGGATGGTACTGGAAACATAACGGGCTCCTCTCATCAGAAACTAAGCACATTGAAGCTCCAATGCAGATGGCACCATGCAGCAGGTCTCCACTGCCTCCTCAGCCCACCTAGCATGCATAGTAACCTTAATGATTGAATGTACTGATCATTTGCCTCCCTCCCGCAGATGCACCATCCACAGGAACAGCCGGTGACCCTGAGGACCCCCCCATTGAGCTCAGAGGAAGACATCACACCTGCACCAGCATCACACTGTCTCTCTGAACCAGGCACCAGCGCAGATATTCACACATCGGTGGGCATTAATTCTTCGGCTCTGTGGGTAATGCACAGTGGTGAGGGCACATCACACTCACAAGAGGAGCTGGCAGAGGCAGAGAGGTCCCAGGGGGCTGACAGTGGGAGCATAGCTGGAGATCAGGACCATGCTGCATCTGAGGCAGATGATGAACCTCTCGCGTCATCCATCAGGTGGCAGATGCTGGATGTCCAGCGCTTTGCATGGGGAGAACTGGCGGATATCCATGGGGTCTGCATGCCATGGTCTCAGTCATGGAGGAGTCCATGTGCGGCATGAGTTCTGCATTGATTCTTAACACCGAGCGCACAGCCTTGTCCATAGACAGAGTGGACACGCTCATGGAGAGGCAACTTCAGGAGAAGATTCAGGGGTTCCTAGGGTTGCACTCAGATCTGCAAACCCTCACTCAGGCAATGACCTCAGGAGGTCACTGCCAATGTGAGAGATGGATAAGGCAACTAGTCACTCTGCTGATTGCCTGTCCATCAATGGTGAGCAGGGAAGTGCAAACGCACCTCACACAGACGGACGAGCTGCCTGTTGTCTGTGTGCACTCCTCTCAAGGTATTCCAGATGAGGCACCACCTACTCCACAATGACTGAAGAGTGCCCAGTCATGGGGCTGGATGCACCCTCCCAGACGGAACCTGCTCAGGCACCGGAGGCCAGAGGATGACCTCCAAGGTCATCAGGGCCACCAAGCCAGCAGAGTCAGCAGGCTGCCCCCAATGCCAGTGACAGTGAGGGGGGGGGGGGGCACCAAGGCACAGCACCCACAGACATAAGCTGAAGGCACCTTGAGCACAACAGGGGTGTGTCACTGGTGGCATTATTTGTATTGATCACTTTGACTGTAGTGTTAGGCATGGACACTGTTTGTTCTTTGTTTGTTCATGTGAAATAAAATAAACATTTATTTGACTTAAATGAGCTGAGTTGGCTGGATGGTTTAAATAGATGCCAGATGCAGCACAGGCTTGTAAAAGTATGGTGCTGTGTGGTGTTGGCAGACTGGGGTGGGTTCTCATTTATTGATTGTTAGCAAAGGAGACAGCAGGCTCACCTGCTGGCACCTTGATGGCCACATGAGTGCATCTATTACACCCTGGACCTTGGGGAACCCAGCCACTACGGCAAAGCCTCGTGCTCTCTCTGCCTGGCTCACTTCGTCTGCCTGAAAGTGGATGAACATGCGGATGTGTCTAAAGAAAGCATCAGACATGAGCTTGACACAACTGTGTGCCTGATTGAGAAATGCCGTACAGATTCCCCACTGAGCCCTGTAAAGAACCGGAGGCAGAGAAGTTGAGGGCCACTACAACCTTCAAAGCCACTGGCATGGAGAGTCCACCCACGTATTTGGAGGTGATTTCCAGACCTATCATGTGACATATTGCTGCCACTGTATCCCTGTAGAGGTAGAGCCTCCTGCGTCACTGGACCTCAGAGATCTGGAGGTAGTTGGTGCGCTGCCTGAACACTCCAATCACTGGGTAGTGGCATCTTCAGCATGCCCTCCCTCTTCGGAGGAGGTTCCACCAGCAGAATACACTATCCCCATTAGAGAGGAGGCAGGGGACCAGTGCTTTGAAAATGAAGGAGTGCTGAGCTGCTAAACTCAGGGGATCCTTCCAGGGAAGATGAAGACCTGAGGTGCTGAATCAAACAATCAAACGAGATGCAAAGAAACCCTGGGACAAATCTGTACCCACACAGCGAAGGACTGGCAATGACAGGTGCTGCTGCTCTGGGGGCCTTTTATCCTGCCCGTGGATGAGGAACTGATAAAAACGTGAATTCCACCCACCCATTTTGCCTGTGTGACGAGATAAAATCCGCATGGGCAATGTAAAATCGCGGTCAATCAGCTTTTTAATGACCTTAATTGGCCCTTTAATTGTTGGTGGGTGCGACTCTGACTTCCGCATGCACCCAATACTGCATGTGTGTGCAACAATGTCGGGACACATGCCCAACATCATTTTGTGCAATTTTACATGTGTTCGGATCAGGTTGCACCTGACTTCAGAACCCAAACTTCAGGCTGAGTCAAAAATCCCTGATGAGAAGAAACCATATCAGCTGAGAAAGGCAACTACTTTAAAGACAAGAAAAGATTAGCTGATCAATAAGTTGGGCTATTTGGCTACATTGTGTCTCACAATTGGCTACTTTATCGACCAATAACTGTTGCCTATTTGATAATTGCCAATATATCCGGCTCCTTCAAAATCAGGAAGGAAAAAAGTACATCTAACCTAACATCTAATTTGAAAATAATAGGATGGTTTTTCTGTTATGCACTATATAGGGAGCACAACTTGAAACAATTTTGTACTTTTCAGGACATTGCCAAGACATTGCTTATACAGTGATTGCATATATACAGCCATGACTATAAATGGCTCATTTTTCTCTGGTTTGTTTATACTTTTGCTTGAAGTTGCAGTATTCTAAAATCTAACAGGAACAGTTTCCCTTTCTGTTCTGTTATCTCACAATAAACAAATGTCATCTTTCTACGTAGATATAAAGCAGTTACAGGCAACTCTCATTGTGAAAAGCTCATCGGAAATAACAAAGTACTGGAGTTCTCTTTTTTAATTGAGGGCTGATCTTATCTGGTATTGTGTTCCTATGCTGACTAAAATAGAAATTCCAAAAAGTCGTGGTTTAGCGGATGAGATGTTTATATTCAGGAGCTCCTGTTGTGTTTGGAATTTTGTTACATAAGGTAGATCATTACCAGCTCCAGTCAAAATTGAAAGAGAGTGATTGATAATTGGGATATTTCTGACATAGAAACAGCATGCTTGGTTGATTTTGGGTCTGGCATTCTCAGGTAAGTTCAAAAATATTAAAGAATTCCAAGTTCAGTAGGTCTATAATTCAAACCCAAACGCAAAAGGCGAAGTACTATTTCCAAAACATTCCCCCCATTGGGGGGGAAGTGTGGGGGCGGGCGTGGGCGGGCAGTCCTCCAATCGGCATGCCCGTTTGGTGGGGGGTGGGGACGGGGGCGCCGCCATATTTAGTGGGTGGGTCATTTAAGGCCCGCCCAGTGTGTCGTCTACTGGGAAGCCCTATGCGCTTCCTGTGCAGGGGGGTGGGATTTCTAAAATCAGAAGTGCGCTCCAATCTCCCTGAGACTAAATGCTGCCTCGGGGAGATCGGTTCCCAAAGTAAAAAAGTTACCGCAGTGAAAATTTCATTCACCATCTATGTCCCCTCAGGTTACAGTGTCAAATGAGTTGGAAATGGACATAATGTTAATGAAAAGTGTCCGCCCGTGGATGAGGTTTCATACTTTATCAGGTGGCCGCCAGCACTTCCGACCAACCCGCCAACCTTAAGGTTGGACAAGCAGGTCCACTAATGAGCTTAATTGATTTTTGAATGGCTTCAATAGGCTGTTGACAGGTCGGCAGGCGCACAACTGACTCGGCCATGCCCCCGCCGACCTGAAAATGGAAAGACACGGGATGACATTGGGAGTTCTGCCCCACGTCATTATGCATCATTTTACACGTCAGTGATGGGAAATCTCTTACCTATGTATGTTAGGAACCTGAAATATAAACGGAAAATGCTGAAAATACTCCATGGGGCTGAATTCTCCCCCCATTGTGGGGGGAAATTGATGGGCGGGCATGTACGGGCACGCTTCCGATCGGCACTGCGCTATTTTACATGGGCGGGCCACTTAAGGCCTGCCTCGCGTGCCGTCCACTGGGAAGCGCTATGCTCACGAATGAGCACACTCATCTCCCTGAGGCTAAGTGCAGCCTCAGGGAGATCGGCTGTACATGTAAAAGAGATAAAAATAGAAAAATAAAATTTCACTTACATGTCCCCTCATGTGACAATATCCATAGTTTTTACACAATCTTGATTAAAAATTTTTAAAGTCTACATGAAACCTCATCCCGCACATGGATGAGGTTTCATGATTTATCTAATTCTCGCCAGGGCTCCTGGCCTGCCCACCAACCTTAAGGTTGGACAGGCAGGTCCTTTAATTGTTTAATTGACCCTGTCAATGGCCTCAATTAGCCATTGACAGGCTGGCGGGCACACAGCTGATTTTGCTGCGCGCCCACCTTCCTGAAAACTTAAATTGGGCGAGGTGACGTCGGGAGCTCCCCCCGACATCACCGCGCGGCATCTCACGCATCGGCGAGTGGGCCCCACCCCCGCTCACCGACTTGTAAAATTCGGCCCATAATTAATATTTCAAGCCTGTGACAAGGCTCTGTTTCTCTCTCCACAGAGTATTTCCAGCCTTTTCTGTTGGCATTCATGATTTAAACCTTATTAGTTTGTAGCTGGCCATCTCCACTCTTGCTTCCTTTGAGGAAAAAACTTGTCATTTTTTTCCTCTCCTTGATTAAGGTGTTGAGTGCAATTGTAGGACTCTCACTTGGGCAGAGTGCACAGAGGAACATTGCGGGGGATGAATGAGCTCTTTTAAGGGATTTCATTTGAATTCCCTTCACACACTGTGCTCAGGCACTCCCATACATTAGTAACAAGAATATTTACAGGTTTCAATATAAATTTGCCTTACCAATACTTATTAAAATATAGCACAGTTGCAATTACAATAATCGACAATTTTTCAGGGCATCTGTATCAACAAGCAATTCCCATGCTTTAAATAAGCACCTCAGTCTGTCACCTTCGCATTTAATCAGTATGGGAGTTTCTGATTGGCTTGTACACTGTAGACTAATGGACATTCTCACTTAATTACAGCTGACCAGAACTTGAACTATTCATTTTAATTTCTGAATCTGTGTATCATGTTTTTTTTTTGCCAACCCAGTACATCTTAAAATCGCAATGCTGTAGGGCAATGCTGACAAACTGAACTTCAGCCAAGCAGAACTTTAACCAAGCAAAATCTATCTTGTCAGTCACGAAAGAAGCACTGCAAAAATCTGTGGCTGTGTTAGCAAATGTGTATGAGTGCTGAAGTAACCAGTTCACCAAATCCTGTTAACCTGGGAGGCTGAAAGTTAACCTCCCTACCAAAGTTTGATGCTGCAGTGTACAGTGGTATTATCCTAAACAAAAACAGAATTACCTGGAAAAACTCAGCAGGTCTGGCAGCATCGGCGGAGAAGAAAAGAGTTGACGTTGGGACTCGAAACGTCAACTCTTTTCTTCTCCGCCGATGCTGCCAGACCTGCTGAGTTTTTCCAGGTAATTCTGTTTTTGTTTTGGATTTCCAGCATCCGCAGTTTTTTTGTTTTTATCTCAGTGGTATTATCCTTGTGACTGACTAGGCTTGACACAATTATTTCTGATCAGACAAGATTAGCTGTTCATTCTACTTTCATCAAGAACTACAATTAAATTACTTTGCCCATTTCACCAATGAGCCATATAGTCCCTGATCCAGAAGCCACATTTTGCAGGAGCTGTAGCTGTAGCAGAGGATGAGGTCGAGCCAGGCTGTTCAATTGCACCGTTTGGATCTGAGATGACCGTGAAATCTGTCTACACCACAGTAGTGTTGGAGGGGGTGGGGGGAGGTTTGTGGTTGGGGAGGCACCTCCAGAGGATATTACACTGATGACATCACAGGGAAGCCTCTGCCGTAACAGTTGACTCTTCAGATGCCTCGTCAGTCAGAGGGGCCATGGAGGCAGATAATGATGGAGCCTCCAGAGGATTGACCCCTTCAATATCTTTTCTCGATGCCTCAGCCCTTTCTGATGGCGTGAAATCACCAGCTGAGATTGCAAATAGCATCCAGTCCATGCCCTGTGCCATTTGCACCACTGACTGATCTGTGCTGCTCAGCAGACTCTCTGCATGTCTGTGCACTGTTCTGACATCCACCCAGTTGGCTCTGCTCTCCACCTTGTGGAGCGGGGCTGCACCTGTCTGCCATCCTCAAAGGGGGATTGGCCACAACCAGCTTTGCCTCCCCCGAATCCTCCAGCTCTGAGGTGACATGCATCACACCCGTGCCACCATCTCCACTGAAGCATGTGGATCCACCAAGGTGTGAGCATCTGTGCTGGCGCAGTGTGCCTGGTATGATGTGACAGTGCAGCCTCTGAGGCTTCCTCTTCCTTGGATTCCTCAGGAATTTGTTGTCCATGCAGCAACTTCTCGCTCTCCGTGGGGGGCTGCTCTTTGGGAGACATAATGAGGAGAGCTCAGTACGCTCAATGATGCTTCTTCTGCTGCAAATATTGAGATGAATTCAATGTCAAAGCAGCTCCAGAAAGAGAAATAAAGGGCAGGAAAGAAAGGTGGCATTAAGAGAGAGAAATAAAGAGACGTAGAAAAAGTTTATATTAAAAAAAAATCTAAAACAATAATGAAAACTTGAAGGAATGAAACTCTATTAGTCAATTAGAGTCAATAGTCAATATACTTGTCATAGTCCATTTTTAGTGCCAAACAGATTGTTTGACAGCAATTAACACATAACACACCATTTAAATGGGTTCTTAGACTGCAAAGGACAAGTGCTCACTTTTTTGTGCCTTGTGTACTTTGAATCTACCATGCAAGCACAGGAATTTCAGATCCCTCAGTGCATTTGAATGGGGAACCAAACAGTAAGCACCTCATTCGCAAAGTTAATGGCATCTTGGACAGCAATTTTCAGATCTTTCAGATCAATTCACTACGACGTGATGAGAAAATAGCACAATGAGTTTTAGCAGCACAATGATAACACAAATGATATTGCCTCCATTGATGATATCATGTAAAACACACAAGATAATCTAACCGCAGAATTGCAATACTCTTTTCAGAAGTGTTGGCATGTACTTGAAGATTCAGTTGGAGTTCTTCGGTGCTTTGTTTAGGTTTATCGTGGATTTGGCACAGGGCATGAGACAATTTATAAGCAGGATTGGATTTACGGTGGGTGAGGCCCCGTGCTCACCAGCTAATTTGGGGTTCCCTTTAAGAGATAATGTTTTTTATGGACATTCAGCTGCAGCTTTCCTTCTGCATGTTTGAACACAGTGCTGTGTGCAAGTCTCAGTGATTGCCAGCTGTTACCTTTTGTTCCCTCTGGTCCCAGCTGTACAAAGATACGGTTTTGTGCCTCACTGCAGCCTCAAAATATCCGACTGAAATTATCTCCTTGCCACTTGCATAAGCTGGCATAAAAGGGGCAACTTAAAGCAAGTAGCAAAATGACCTTTTAAAAAAAAGGCCACAAAAATTCTGCTCCTGTTCCAGCATTCACCCTTCACAGCTTCAGCAGCTGTACACTGGAGCTGTTGGAACCTAAACCAGGTGTCAACCTAACCTAGCAACAGGCTTTCTGGGATTGACTTGATGGAGCAGAGGTTTAACCTATCCCTTGTATGACTATAGTTTTAATGGGACAGTGCCAGGAATTCCTGCACTCCAGACAATTAGAGGAACCCAAGGCATAGAGTCAGTGTTGGTACACCTAGTCAATGGGTGCCACTTTAAATATTGTATTTATAAAAAAAACTACCTATATTTTAAGAGAATGCAATGGATGGCAGTAGCAAATACAGCAGACATTAAGGTTGTATCTCATTCAATCAGGGGCATCCATGTGTTGAGTTTCAATACTACTTGAGCATTGCTTGGTATCCAGTTAACTTGAATTAGGTCTGGCCTCTTGAGTATCCCAAGTTTTATAGCTTATAGCCTTGGCAGTTGGTGAAGCAGTGGAATTCCCACTCTCAACCTATTTGCTTCTTTACTTTCCTTCCTTTCTTTAAGGCACTCCCTATCCCTGTTGATCATCTATCTTTTATCTCCTTATGTGGATCAGTGTCAAATTTTATTCACTAATGCTCTTATGAAGGGCCTTTCTACATTATGACCACAATTGCAGTTATGTAACACCTTTGACATAGCAAAACCTCCCAAAGTACTTAAAAAGAGCATAATTAATTTTAAAAATGCACCGAGCCACAGAAGGAGACATCCTTTGGTCAAAGAGGTATGGTTTAAGGAGCACCTTAAAAAAGGAGAGAAAGGTAGATAGATAGAGAAGTTTAGAGAGCGACTTCTAAGGCTTAGGTTCAAGACAACTGATTGCACAACTGCCAGTTGTGGGCCAATTAAAATTGGAGATGCGCCAGAGGCCAGTATTAGAGGAGCAGAGAGGTCTTGAAGGCTTGTAGGGATGGAAGAGGTTGTAGACATAGGGAGGGGTGAGGCTATGGAGGGATTTGAAAACAAGAATGAGAATTTTAAAATTGAGACATTATCAGACTGGGAGCCAGTGTAGCAAGCACAAGCGTAGTGGGTGAATGAGACTGGATGAGATTTAGGACAGGAGCAGCAGAGTTTTGGAAGCTCAAGTTTACGGAGGATGGGAAATAGGAGGCTGGCCAAAAGATCATTGGGATAGTCAAGTCCAGATATACAAAAGGTAGATGAGCTGAGCCAGGAGTTGAGACGGCAAGAGTGGTAGGGTTGATGCTATCTGATATTTGATGTCACCCTTTTGAGTTTGCTGGTCCTCCTCTACAAAGTCCAGTATGTGTGTGGTAAATTGAATCCAACTGTGATGCCAAACACTTGATCTTTCTATTAAAACACGGGGCAACTCACCTCCAAGTAATAGAACACAGCCTCTCAGTAAAACCACAAGGGCCAGTAACATATCACCTTGGGAATATGGAGGCCTCCAAGTGTGAGAGAACTCTACCCCCAGCACCAGCTGTTGTAGGGTGTTAGATACAGTTCAGTAGGTCTGAAAAAGTCTTTGTACTCATACGTAGGTTAGCTGTAAGTCTTTACTGACCCTTAGAACTATTTACAAATATACAGTAAAGGCTGGAGGCTGTAGCCATGCTTGCTTGTACACATAGCTCTGTCCAACACTTGACTGACCCTCATTGTGGGCCATGTGCTCTCTTACATCACTCCGTGGGTGGTACTGTACTCATACGAACATAGAAGCATATGAAATAGGAGCAGAACTAGGCCATTTGGCCTATTGAACCTGCTCCTCCATTCAATAAGATCATGGCTGATTTGTTTTTGTTTCAAATTCTACATTCCCATCTACCTCCGATAATCTTTGATTCCCTTGTCTAACAAGAATCTAGCTACCTCCGCCTTAAAAATATTCAATGACCTTGCCTCCACCACCTTCAGAGGCAGGGAGTTCCAAAGTTGCATAACCCCCTGAGAGAAAAAAATTCTCCTCGTCTCTGTCCCACATTAACCTCATATGTGCCAGACCCTTATACTACACCTCCCCCAAGTCTTTATTCAATGCATTTTAAATGATTATAGTTTACTTTATGTCTTACATTGTTATTACTATCATACATTTACATTGTCATTACTACATCATCCCAACCCATCTCCCCACTTCAACCTCCTGAATTCAAAGGTTCAGGCAGTCTGGAGGCCTTATAACCCTTCCATATCTCGGTCGCACTACTGTCAGAGGAGTGGTAGGCTCTGTCACTGCTGGTTCTTCCTATAGGTTTTGAGGTTGTTCTGGCATCTGGATATGTTTTCGTTCTTTTCTTCCATTCTTTTATGTTGAACCACTCTTGGTCAGTTCGGCTATTGCGCTGGTTGGTGGTTGCTATCTTAACTCATTTCTTGCAGGGTGAACAAACATTGTGCCCTAGTCCTTGTCATTTCTTTCACTTCTTCCGTCATCATGTGAGTTGTCGTGATGTTCTCTGTGGTGGAGGATGAACATTCCCGTGAATAGAATGAGGTTCAGTGATACGCTCACCTCTGCATTTGTTGTTGGCATAACAGCCAGAACCCACCAAAACCGCCAAGCACAGGTAAACCCTTTGTCTTCAAACGAATGGTAGCACCATTCTCAGGACTTGCAGTATTCTGGAATTTAAAAGTTTTAACTCACTCCTGCTAAGCCCTTTGACTCTGCAATCCATAAGTATCCAAACTTGACCTCCTCCTGACCTTGTGGAGTCCTCAGCTGCACAGTGGAGTTTTCTCTTCTGCACTCTACTTCCAATTCTGCTATGGGGAACCTATCAGGTGATCTCCCTCTTTGTCTTTGCTTCAAGTGCTTTCAGTCAGATCAGAATGCTTCTTAGAATTTTCCTTAGACTTGCAGGATTTCAGTTTTTATCTGCATTTTTGTGAGGTTTTGGGTTTTTCCGCAAGCTGTCGCCATGTTGTAGGGTGTTGGATACAGTTCAGTAGGTCTGAAGAAGTCCTCGTAGTCATACGTACAATAACTGTAAGTCTTTATTGACTATTAGGGTGGAATTTTACGTCAACAGGATTTTATGGTCCCGCCGAAGTAAATGGACTTTTGAACGACTCGCTGCATTTTATGTACCCCCCCCACCCCCAATACAACAGGGCCATAAAATTACGTCCTTAGATCTATTTACAAATGTACAGTAAATGGTACACACCAGGAGCCATCTCGGTGTTAGCTAGCTCTGTCCAACACTCAACTGGCCCTGGGTGTGGGTCATGTGCTCTTGTCCATCACTGTGTGGGCGGTACAGTACTCAGCCCACATTAACCCCATATGTGCAAAAGCCCGAATACGATACCAGCAACATTAATTACCTTTACAGAAGTCTTAAACACTCCAGAACCAGACTGCAGACATAATCATTTCCTTTGGGCCCAAAAAAAGGCAGGAAACGCGTGTTAATCAGAAGTCCTAATAATATCAACATTAATCTCATACCATTAATGCCAGCATTAGGCTCAATATTGGCAGTAATTTCTACAATAATAACAATAACAATGACTTATATTTGTATAGTGCCAAAATGCCCATGGCACTTCACAGGGGCATTACAATACAAATTATGACACCAAGCCACATAAGGAGATATTGGTAATCTAACTACATGACCAAAACTACTTGGAGATTGGATTAAATTTACCATACAACACAGAGGAGGACCAGCCAATTCAGAAGTTCAATATGAAATATCAGATCCTAGCAAAATGGCAGTCTCTCCTCACCTCAGCTAATCAACACTAAAGGTGCCATGCAAATGCAAGTTGTTGTTGTTGGCTAATCCTTGGAATTTTGATGGAAGACAACTGCGATCTGTGCTGGAGAGGAAAATATTTGACTTGTGCAGCTGATTGACTGAAATGTTCACTGGCGGAATGGGCCTTCCCCACAAGACCTGTAGGACTTTATGCATTTGAAATGTCCTTAGGCACTTTCCACAGAGCCTTCAAACTGCTGTTCAGTCTGTGCAGCATTTTTAATTGGCTTACTCATTCTTGCTACTAAAATTAGCTTTGAAATGAACTTAGAATAACTTAAGCATGAATGCAGTTTTTAACTGCTTTAAAAATCTTTCAAATTCATTAAAGGAGAGATGATGCTTTAAAAGCTACCTCTTTGACCAAGCTTTTGGTCATATAGTTAGATTACCAATATCTCCTTATGTGGCTCAGTGTCATAATCTGTTTTATAGTGCTCCTGTGAGGTGCCATGGGGGATTTGATTATAGGGACACACAAAATAGGGCAGCCTGCTCTGCCGTTCAATAAGATCATGGCTGATCTGTTTGTGTTCCGAGTTCTACATTCCCATCTACCCTTGATAACCTTTCGTTCCCTTGCCTAACAAGAATCTACCTACCTCTGCCTTAAAAATATTCAATGACCCCGCCTCCACTGCCTTCTGAGGCATAGAATTCCAAAGTTATACAACCCTCTGAGTGAAAAAAAACTCTCCTCATCTCTGTCCTATAAGGGCGACCCCTAACTTTAAAACAATGCCCCCTGGTTCAGGACTCATCCACAAGAGGAAACATCCTTTCTACATCCACCTTGCCAAAACCATTCAGGATCTTATATACTTCAGTCAGGTCACCTGTCACTCTTCTCAACTCCAGTGGAAACAAACCCAACCTATCCCCAAAAGACAGCCTGCTCATTCCAGGTAGCAATCTTGTAAACCTCCTCTGAGCTGCCTCTAATGTGTTTGCATCCTTCCTTAAATAAGGAGACCAAAACTACACACAGTGGGCAGGATTTTACTGTCGGCAAGCAGGGGTGGGACCCACTCGCCAGCATGTAAAATGACGTGCAGCGACATTGGGCGGAACTCCCGACATCACCGTTCCCCATTTAAATTTTCAGGAAGGTGGGGGCGCTGTGCACCTGCCGACCTGTCAATGGCCAATTGAGGCCATTGACAGATCAATTAAAGTCATAAGTGGACCGGCCCGTTCAACCTTAATGTTGGCAGGCAGGCCAGGAGCCACAACGGCAACTAGAAAAAACATGAAATCTCATCCACAGGCGGGATGAGGTTTCATGTAGGGTTTTAAAAATTTTAATAAAGTTTTCTTGGAAATTATGAATATGTCCCAACTCATATGACATTGTCACATGAGGGGACATGTAAGGGATTTTTTTTCTGGTATTAATATTTTTAAAAGTAGAGGTGATCTCTCTGAGGCTGCATTTAGCCTCAGGGAGATGAGTGCGCTCTTTTGTACGCATGCGCAAAAGAGTGCACTCTCGATTTTGAGATTCCTCCACCTGCACAGGGAGCGCATAGTTCTTCCCTGCGGACGTCACGTTGGGCGGGACTTAATTGGCCCACCCACGTAAAATGGCGCCATGCCTCCGATCGGGGGCGCCATGCCTCCGATCTGGGGCAACAATCGGAAGTGCACCTGCATGCCCATCAACTTCCCCCCACAATGGGGGGACAATTCTGCCCAGTATTTGAGATGTGGTCTCATAAATGCCCTGTATAACTGAAGCATAACATCCTCCCTTTACGTTTAATTCCTGTTAACGCGTAATACAAATATAAGTTGTCGTTATTGGTGTTGTGGAAATTACTACCAATGTTGAGCCTAATACTGGCATTAATGATATGAGGCAAAGGTTGATATTTTCAGGACTTCCGATTAACGTATATTTCCCGCCTGTTTTTTTTGTGCCGAAGGAAATTCTCATGTCTGCAGACTTGCTCTGTTATGTTTGAGACTTCTGTAAAAGTAATTAAAGTCACTATTGCTGGGAGCAGAATTCTTTCACACTTGGAGGCGCTCCATATTTTAAAGGTGACAGGTTACTGGTCCTTGTGGTTTTACTGAGAGGCTGTGTTCTGTTACTTGGAGGTGAGCTGCCCCATGTTTTAATAGAAACGTCAAGTGTTTGGCATCCCATGGGGATTGGATTCAATTTACCACACAACAATGGGCTTTGCAGAGGAGGACCAGCAAACTCAAAAGGGTGACATGAAATATCAAAAATCCCATCACTCTACCCGTCTCCATCCCTGGCTCAACTTATCTGCCTTTTCGTATCTCTGGACTTGACTATCCCAAAGGTCTCCTGGCTGGCCTCCTATAACCCATCCTTCATAAATTTGAACTCGTCCAAAATGCTGCTGCTTAATCATACCACTACCCTGTGCTAGCTGACCTGGACAATGCCTCGATTTTATAATTCTCATTCTTTCCTCTGTAGCCTCACCTCTCCCTATGTTTATAACTTCTTCCAGCCCGACAAGCCTTCAAAACCTCTCTGCTCCTCCGATTCTGGTCTCTTGAACATGCCCAGATTTAATTGGCCCAGTCTTGGCAGTCGTGCTTTCAGTGACCTTGAAACTGAGCCAACGAATTCCCTCCTAAACCTTTCTAACTCTCTATTCTTCTTTAAGATGCTCTTTAAACCACATCTCTTTGACCAATCTTTTTGACATCTGTCCTGATATCGCTTTCTGTAATTTGGTGTCTTTTAAAAAATAACTATGCTCTTCTCAAGCGCTTTGGAAGGTTTTGTTATGTTTAAGGCGTTACATAAATGTAAATCATTGTTGCTATGCTGTGGGTATGCTGAATCAAGCACAGCTACCTTATCTCTGGTAAGATACCAGAGAGTTACCCAAAAGGCAAATGTTTAACAGGAACCCAGTGACAACACCCTGCCATTTTCTTTCGGAAGACCACAAGACAATATGCATGTGCCGCTACATTTGGCCATCAAAGTCAGTGTGGTTCCCAATTTTTATAAGTCAGGCTCGTTCTAGGCTACCAGCTGGGCACATCTGTCAATAGGTTTACTGTCTACAAGTGTATCAAGCAATTCACAGGACCAATGTTTTTATTGTCTTAGCCACTAGCAAGCCTCATGTTGGGGCAATACAATTCTGAGGTCTGCTGGCTTGCTGAGGTTCCCAGGAGTTTCGTCCATGTTGCATTCAAGCTCTTTTGCACAATGCTGTGCCTTAGATGAACTGAAATACGGATATGGTATGCGAGGAGCAGTGGAGGAAGATGCTATCTACTTTCAAATTTCTCCTCCCATAGCTGGTGCTACAGGTGCCTTTCATTGACTGCTGGCAGTAATCTGTGCAGCACCTGGCCTGTAAAACTGACTTTCCTCACTTTGCATTGCCCAATTCTGTAACAGTTTTGCTCGATAAACATTTACATTTGCTTTTCTGGTGTTATTTCAGGTGTTGAACGACCTCATAATTGTAGTTTGCAGTTGTTCACAGGGATTTTTGCTTCTTGTTTATCAGTGGCTGGTTTTTGGGAAATAAAACCCATGTTTTGGCCCACAGACTTACAATGGCAAAAACATGTGTAGCAGGTTAACTCCTGTAAACACTTAATAATCTACAGTTAACCCCTGATCAGGACACATACAGCAATTTGTCGGCTTGTTTATTTAATGGACGCTTTACAATATGATAAATGTTTGAAACTCTGAATGGAAATGCCACATGAGTGAGGAGATAGAAGACATATTTTAAAAAGGAAAAGTATTTGTGCTCCAAAGCTTCAGGACTTCTTGCTAACAAAATTAAATGCACCCATTCATTAGTATAGGAGATAGGTCCATTCTCAACTGCAGGCTGACAAAAGAGTTAAGCTCCCTTGTGAAGAAGGGACTAAGAGATGCAGTTCAAATCTGTAGCCACAGGCGGCTCCATGCTCTCGGATATTAAAATAACATCACGTGATCGTCTTCATGCACAATGTTATTGGTAACTGAAGGGATCCCATATTATACCTTTTAACACAGAAACCATTCAGAGGGTACACACATCATAATTCAGACAGTGGCATTGCTCCAAGGATTGTGGTTTACCACTGTAATTGACTCTCATGGCGTGCATTGCCTGAATGTCTCTGGATTTTATCAGAAATACAGTAGATTCTCAGAAGCCCATCCTTAATGTTTCCATGAGCTGCAGCAGTGCTAGTATTTGCATTAGCTGCAGCAATCATTTATATAAAAAGTGCACAGTTGGTATAAATGATTTTATCTCACTGGGTCCGTGAGATGAGGTGGGTAGGGGAGCAATGGAAACACTTACCTATCTCACAAATCTCACAATTGATAATGCATTTTATTGTTTTATTATTTGTGAAGATAATTTACGAAACTGAATAACATGCTTTTAGTGCCTGTAATAAGAATCATAACAAACAAAGAGCCATCATCTTACCACATGTGCTAATACCTCAAATTCACAAGGATCTGGTGCCAAATAACACTTCTGCAGAACCTAATATGAATGCAATTGTGTGAGTTTGCCTGGGTGGTAGCTCTCACTGCTGAGGCAAGTCACGGGGTCAAACTTCATTGCAGGACTGAACACAAGATCGAGACTAGCACATCAGTTCTGTATTGATGGAGCGCTGCACTGTCGGAGGTGCTGTCCTTCAACTGAAATGTTAAACTGATGTCCTGCCGGTCTGTTTAGGTAAATGTATAAGGTCCTATGGTACTATTCTAAGAAGAACGAGGAGTACTCTTGATGTTCTAGCCAAAATTTAATCCCCCTGCCAACAGCACAGAAGTGATTAACTGGCCATTTACCTTTTGTTGTTTTGTTGGGCCTTCCTGCTTATAAATTGTTTGCCATGTTTGCCTACATTACATAACAACAGTGATTACACTTTAAAAGTAATTCATTGGCTGCAATGCTCTTTGGGACATGCTGAGAATGTGAAAATATGAAAGCAAATTATTCGTTTAAATCAGTATAAAGATGGTACATCATATACATTAAATATATTGCTGTATAAATATTGCTTCAATTGCTGTATGATGTTTTCAGTAGAATGCTCCATATCTAGTGTTGTAGTAAAGTCAGATGCCAAAGATATTTGAAAGACCCTATCACCACCTTGGAGAGGAAGAGATATGTGACATTTTAGTTATGATGGCTTCACATATAAATAATTAACTTTATAGGGTGCAAAGGTGTTTTCTGATTTATAAGGTTTATATTTGCATTGCTTGTAAAGAAATGCTGTTTAAAACTGTGCTAATAACTTTTTCAGCGCATGACTGTTTCTTGATTAGCCGGTGCTGAATTTCTCAAATTTGCAAGTGGTTTGTCGGGAAGACAAACTTCTGCTTAATAGTGGAAATTGCTTTTCCAGTCTTGTGTCTAGTTTTTAAGCCTTAACTTTTCTTGATAAAGTTATCTTTAAGTTACTGAATCTGGATTAGCTTTGTGAATTAGTTGCACTGAGTGGGAGTGAATTGCTTAAGATGCAGTCTCATGCCAAATGATTTTGCCTTCTCAGCTAATTTATGTGCCTTGTGGCTGCTTAATTGTTTTAAAGTGTGTCCTATCCTGCAATACAAAATTATTTCAAGGCATTTGGACCTTTGCCTTGCTTATCTACTTACATCTTTTGTTGTTTACATAGTTTCAATTATTTCTCTTTCACTGTTCAAGAAAATAATTCTGTTCCCGTAGATTGCCGTCTTTGTAGAGCTTTGTTCTTCCCTGCACACTTTCTGCTGTCTCCAATAATCTTTGGATGTATAGAGGCCAATTCTGAATGGAATGTTGTTGGTGGTGTCTTACTACTATGCAATCTAACATTTCATTTCTCTTGTTTTCTGGTATCTCTCACAGTCAAGATATTTTTAAACATTGGTCTATATTTTTCCCACATGTACCCCTTTAGTTATCATTTGATGGATGTATTAGTAACAGGGTGCAAAGGCAGATTCTGACCATACGATTAGTGATTAGGACATGATGCAATGACCCAAATTTTGCGGTCAGCAACGAAGTGGCCGTGCTCACCATGGATCTCGAAGGCAGTTCCCACTCTGTGGCATGGGTTTCCCTGTTCATAGCTGATGTGCTGTTGCAAGAAGTAGGAGGAACAAAGGATTTACGTTTTGGCACATCAGGGCACCCTTTCCATGAGTGACTGGTTTCAAGCGCCCATGATACAAAATTACGATGTTTTCAGACCTAAAAAAGTATTTTGTGGTAAAGCTATCCACCAGTAATTAAAATAAGTAGGTGATCAAAGTACTCAGGTCCCAAAATGCTTCCTCACACCATGTTGCACGTTGATTGATCCCCGTGCAAAACACTTAGAAAAATTTCCAGTTCTTTAAATGATCATTCCACATGCCCATACTGCAACAGTGCGCAAATTCCAGTTGCAACTTACCTTTGAAACTCTTGGCACGATTCAATTTGTATATCTTAAACTCAACACAACAAATTCTTGCTGCATGATTCATGTTCATGTGTTCACCATCATGATGAGATATAGGAATGCCACTTTATGGCAGTTCCAATAACTCAACACTACCTCAGCCCATCTGGTACTGAGTCACCTCCTAACTTAATTATTCCAGTACAATCCTGGCTGCCTCTATTCTTCTTTGTAAACTTCAGCTCATACAAATCTCTGCTGCCTACATCCTATCCCACACCAAGACACACTTGTCGATCACTTCTGTGCTGTTATGACCATTGCAGTTGGTAAAGCAGAGTTATTTTAAAATCCCAGAGGGAAACTTTAAACAACTGTCATAACCTATAATTTTAAGTGTTATGTTTGAGATGCGACTCTAAATTCAGGAATCAGACCGTCAGTTCTCAAGGCTTTACATTAAACTAAATGAAACATTTTATTACCTTACACAGGTTAAAATATATATACACAAGGCTTCAAATTACTACTATCATAACTTTTAACAAATTCCCAAACTAATCACAATAAAGGCAACAGCAAACCATAGACTTAACCAGGCACGAGGGCAAAGCATTTTTACCTTACAAATTTAAAATAAGGTTCTTTTCGCTTTGGGTCCTTGCAGACACAATGGTAGGCTTACAGACTTTGGTCTTACATTGCCTCTGCTCTGCACACCTGAAAACTACTAAAGTTATACCTACCACCCCCATTGAATGTTAATTCTCATTGTATCAACTACCTCTGAATTAAATCTTTCTAACAATAAAACCCCTTTCATAGTACCAATTTTATTAGTAATATAAACATATGTCTTGGTACCTGCTAGAAAGGCATCAAGTTTTCACCCAACTTCTTGAATGCTCTATTCAAAAATGGCAATTGCACACTAAACTCTCTTACATATCAAAATTAGTACACATCAAAGCACCCAGGTTAGCTGGCTTTAATCCAATTAAGACACACCCACAGACTAAACCTCAATTTTAAAAAAGTATTTTCCAAAATATTATATACATTAATAGCTTCATGGCATGTGATTACTAACCTATATGGTCCTCCAGTCCCTTGATGCCTCAAGTTTAAAGATCTTACACTTGTGTTTAAATCCATAGCCTTCCCTGTCTTTGTGATCTTCTCCAGCCCTACAATCCCTTCAACTTTCCATTCCTCAGACTCAGGCCTCATAGCCCCATTGGGTTAACAGATTAAAATGTAGCACTAGATGTGACATGCGGGGCTATTAATTAAGTTCCTTGCGCTATTCTGAATTCTTTGCTCATTGTACGCCCATTTTGTACTAGGATATCCAAGCTGCTGACTGGAAAATCTACCCTGATATTTAATGGTGAATCTTTCTGGATCCTCCACTTGCCACCTTGTGTTTCTATTAGTGTATAAGTGTTGGTTTGCAGGCCTCAGATGTCTCTTTGCTCCTCTTCCCTTCAGTTTGCATAAACCAGTGACCCACACTGGGTAATTAAGCTTCAAAATTACTGTTGGCGATACAAGTGACTGAATGCTTAATGGCTCAGATGATATTACTTTGTTCATTTTTAGCAGTAGAATTAATCCATTTGTAAATAAATAGATTAATGTGACTGTTAAAATGAAACATAGAAGAAAATTACACAAATGTATTAGGCATTTGACTGTTAACATTGGCACCAGTACTGTATTGTCCAGCCTTTCAATTCAATATATATTTAAGGCTGCCTCTTCTATCTATCCCTTAGTTTTCCCCTTTCTGCTATATGTTGATCTATCTGGGTTTTGAGATTCTCTTAGTCCACCAACTCCTTGCTGTCTGCACTGCTTTCGTCTGGCTCTGTTTGACCTCTCCAGTTGAGCTTCTCTTTGGTGGAACTGCTTCACTCTATCTCTTATTAGAGAGTTCTTTGATCATGATCCAACATTTCTAACATTCTCACTATTCTTCTGACACAGAGTACTGAATTGCAGTGTACATAACAATCAGTGAGCCTTAATGTTTCTTAGAGTTCCAACATTCCACACAATTTTTACCCAAAGTCACCCACCATAAAACTGATGAGACCAGTTGCAAGGCTGGTTTTACATTCCAGCTGATTTTACTCTCCTTTGGAATCAACTGAGTTGAATATTTGGCAGTGTGTAAAACTAGAGTTCTGCCTCAATACATGGGCTTCCCTATAGCCAGTTAGGCTAAAATTACCTTAATTAAATCCAACCATTTTGCCTCCACTAAGAATTTTATAGCATCCTTCTGTTCATTGTGCTTAGCCTTAAGATGGGTTTTAACTCAAGTATCAGCTGTGAGATTCTTGAGTCACTTAATAGCGAAGTGTAGCTAAGGTTTTTTTTATGGACGTCCTCATAGTTTTTATCTTCAGAGTACCTTCTCCTTGGTAGCTGCAACCAATTCTAAAGAGATCTACCTAACCTTTAGGATTTGGGTAGTGCATGGTCACCTGCATCTCTTTGACGAACATTGATGGATACAAATCCAGTACTTAAAACCAATTCTCCACTTATCACTCATCAGGGCATGCAGGAGTGTGTGCCCTGAACCAATACATTTGATTCCGAGCCAGTCATATGGCCACTGGGCGGCTGGTCGCTCTGCCTGGATGCAAGTGCCCAATAGGATGCCAAACCAATATTTATGGACCATATTCTTCTCTTGACTCACCAGGGCTGCCTGGAGTGAGGCTGAACCCAACTCTTCAGGCTCTGAGGCAGCAATACCACCAACTGGCCAGTGGTCACCTCAGTTTTAAAGAAGCATAGCTTTAAATTGCAAAATAACCTATCTTCTTTCTTGCAAATAGGTATTCCAATATTGGCAGGATACAGGAAGCAATAAATTATACCCAGTGTCTCTAAGATTTTTTTAAAGAATTCATTGCTTCCCTTTAGCTCTATTTATTCACCAGATCACAAACACTGGTGATAGCTATTGAGGATTAATGTTTGGCCTACGGCACAACAGAAAGATTACGTTGATATTAATCTGAGATCACCATCTTGAGAAATACAGTACATCCCATTGAGTATTATATTCATTCCACATTGCCACAACAGCAAAATATTAAAGGAAAAGGAATAAGCTGCGCTGTAACAGTAGTAGTTCCAAAACAATTATTGCAGTACAGTATGCTTTGTGAACCAAGCTTAGGCTTTGAATGGCATCAGGCTCTTAACTTTTGGTTAACCACTCTCACAAGAAGTGCTAATAAAATTTTGACCTATGACTCACTGAGGAGATGAGGCTGTATCCTGCTGGCTGTGACTGCTTATTTTTACCTCCTTGAAGTGTACAGACCCTTACAATTTTATTACCACTTCTCCCATCCTCTCTAATTTCCTGAAGACCAGTGGCTCTTGCTGAACTACAGTTCTGTAGCTCTCCAGTACCTTGGTCAATTGCCACTTTTTCACATGCGACATGGAATATGTGTGCAGGCTCATTATTCAACTTATAAGATGGCATCACAACTGAATTTATTGATCTCCTTACCTGATGTCCACATGTAAACTGCCTAGCAAGGGTCACTGCATTATAATCAGAAGCAAGAATCCTGAATGTTTCCCACCATCCCCCCACCCCCTCCCCACCCCCGCCCTGGCCTCTCCAAATAGGGCAAAGAAATTGAAACCAATTGCGTGTTCAGTACTATACTATGTGGTGCATTTACCTACTTAATCATCAGGGAAGCATTAAGGATAGTAATTTATCACCAGAGGCATTGACTGCTGGTGCCTTGTCTCACTTATATCATTAACAAAGTCACCTCCTGTACACGAGAGAGTTACACATGAAAGAGGGACAAATTTGGAAAGTCTGCATGTCAGTTATAACTCTGAACATTTTAGTTTACATAAACTGGGAACATGTTTTTTTACTCCACAAAGATAGTAAATTCTCGCAGTTGTAAGACCTTTTAGAAATAATGCCAAAAAGTACGTGACTGCATAACATATTGGCACGATAGCCTTAAGTCTTGGAGAATGCTGCAGGTGGTATAATCTACTAAGAAATACTTGGTGATTGGGTAACATGCATAATTTCACTTCAGCAGCAGAAGATAAAACATTTTAAAAGGGAAGATTAGAGCCTGAATATACAAAATGGTGTCTACATTGGGAATTCTAGATGCTTATAATAAACTTGAAATAAATAAGGTGGAAAAATATGCTTAATTGACTTTTTACTGTACAAAATAAATCATTTTACAAGGGGAGGAAAATTTGACAGGAAATGTGGAGTCACTAGGGAACGAGGATTGGTATGTAAAAGGTCAAATTGATGACTAGAGATTGTTACTTGTTAAAGCTCCTATGCTTAGTTTTAGCAAAAATCTCAAATGCTCCTCATCTTATTGGTTACCTGACAGGAGCTCAAAATGAGTTATGATCTACATAAGAAGGATTATGTCTCTTTACAAATGACTTTCTAAGCATTGAAATATTCCTTATGCTCTTCATAGAAATCCTTCTCTTGCAGAGAATAATAGTGTCAGTTTTTTTTAGCTCCTGCTTTTGTTTCAGAATTTTCATTTAAATAAGAACTAATCAAATGATTTTTCTTCCTAGATTATTCCAAAGGGTAAGTAATTTTTGATTTTCATTTCTTAATAAGGTTAGAAAGCTGATTATGATTTAATGTTATTAAATGGTATAATTAATTTTTCCCCTCATGCCTGTAGTCAGCAAATGTCATAAACACTGTCTTGCTTGCCCTTCCCTGAATAATGAGCCCAAATCAAACTGTGTCACAAGCCACAGGAAGTAACTGGCAGTTGGTAGGAAAACCGCAACAGGATTTAAACTCTGATAAAAACCAAACACCTTGCAGAGAGGAAAGATAGATAGAAAAAAATATTGTCAATCAACTCACAGAAGTTGAAGCTCATTTTCAACCAAATTAGAGTGCTGGGTCAATAAATGTCAATTAATTCCAACAAAGAAATTTTGTTTATCCCTCTCCATGAAATGTGCATTTCTTAATTAAAATGTTCTCCTGTCAATTATTCTCGTGTTTTACCTGCGTGGAACTGTGTGTATCTTTAAGCCAGAAATGTGAGTGAACTGCAAATGTAAAATACAACTGTTGTGGCTGACAATGATGCTCCATGATTAGCTGACAAGCAGCAGCAGCAGCAGATATCCTTTCATCTTAATTTCTGCAAACACCTTCAATAAAACTGTGACACTGAGCAATTGGAAATGTTCCATGCAGGCACATTTAAACATTGGCCATGTTTATTCAGTGCAATTGTTTATCTATTCATGCATCCCTGAATTTATTCAGCTATTATTACGTAAATGTATGATAGTATTCACTCTAGAATGACTCCCCATGTGCAACTTTATGCCTACATTCAGTTCTAATTGCCATCAGGGCTGTCACAATCGTTACGTACCAGTTAATTAGAGCAGCACAGGCAAATATAATGCAATGTGTGTCCCACTGACCACACATGTAATCTAGTTTGCCCAAATAATAAATAAAGTAGTTGCTCTATTATGCATGCTGCTGCCTTCCACATGTCATTATACCTTGGAAGATGTCAGATTATAAACAAGTAGATGTGTGATAATCTTATGATCAAAAACCCCAGGTAATCATACTTTCTCTCATGGTAACCAGTATTTATAACCTTTGAGACCCAGGCTTGAGTTTAGACCAATCTAATAAAATGAAAGTCTTTAACCTGTCTTTGTTGGTTGATTGTATTGGTAACAAGCAAAATTATTCTGTGGAGATTAGTGTCACCCAGGCTCAGTGCACAACACAAAACTGCCCATACCTTGACACTGATTTGGAGTACTACTAGAGAGTTCAACTAAAGATTGTGGCTTGCATTTGATATTACACTAATCCATTAAGTGTACTGTTCTAAAATTGAACACATTTAAAACTCATTTGTGAGGCAGTAGAGAGGGAGTTTTATATAAAACATGCTTAGTGCTACCTGGGAGTATTTGACTGGATGTGAAAATGGAAATTATTTACTGCTCAGCACTGACATTCATCAAATCGATAAGCAAAAAAAAACAAAAGAAAAAAATGACCCATTTTCCAGCACAGTAGTGTATACAACTGTGTTTATCTTGTACAAAGTCCAAATATTGCATTTTTATAACAATGGTTGTATAATGTACATGCACCCACATACAATGCATGTTTGTGAATGTTAATTACAAGAGTACGGAAGTTGTTAAGACCAATCTGTGCATCTCTTGTGTAAATGGTTATTGCCACAGTAAGATTTAGTGTAACAAATAAAAATGAAACTGCAGAACCCATTAACAATAAGTGATCAAAAACAGACTTAGTCCAGCTTTTAATAATGTCTATTGCTGTTCTTGTTACGGGGAAACAAGATCACAAACTGTGCTTGCATTGTGTATGGCAATTTGCGGTATGGCTCATAAAAAAAAGTTTCCAATTATTTGAATTGCTTGCTGTTATGCGTATTGTTTATGAAAAGTTCAGTTATGATAACATCTGTGAATTCACAGACCTTGCACACAGGAAGTCTGCTTCGTTTTGCCACATATCCGTCTTAATGTACACAACAGTGTTTTAAGTGTGAATGCTGGTACAGAAGCCATTGACATTTTCAGCCTTTTTATTACAACAGATGTTATCTATCTATTATATATTAACTTTGGTATGTGGGGCACACGTTTCATTGAACACTCATTTTAAGTACTTACAGTACCTGTCACTTCCAGAGGTGTCACTGTGGTAGGCATTTTAAATCCTGATGGTCTCATCCTGTAGCACACAATAGCTGTTGTTTTAAAGTGAGAGTGTATCACCTTCTGATTATGCAATCTAGGTACCAGGTTCCTACAAATTGCTCAAAACATTTTCTAGTCTTTATTTTAAATCATTTTTTGTATTTGAATTTCAAGTTAGTCCAAACGAAGTATTTAAACAAAATATTTTAAAATTCTGACATTTTTCACACATAGAAACTAGGAGCAGGAGTAGGCCATTTGGCCCTTCGAGCCTACTCCACCATTCATTATGATCATGGCTGATCATCCAACTCAATAGCCTGCTCCTGCTTTCTCCCCATACCCTTTGATCCCTTTTGCCCCAAGAGCTATATCTAACTCCTTCTTGAAAACATACAATATTTTGGCCTCAGCTACTTTCTGTGGTAGCTCACCACTCTCTGGGTGAAGAAACTTCTCCTCAGCTCAGTCCTAAATGGTCTGCCCTCATATCCTCAGACTGTGACCCCTATTAACATGATTGAATTTATCCAATAATTTGTCTCCGTGTCATTTAATATTTTCATGAAAGTTTTTATTTGGAGGTCTCAGCCTGTTTCAGAAGTTGAAGCTTGGACTTGATATTTTTGCCAAGAACTTGTGTCTCTGTTCACTGAATATGGACTGTGCGGGCTGAGCATGTGCAGTATACCTCATTCCCAGGGTGTAGGAGTATTATTCAGTCAGTTCTATTGGTGGGATAGTATTCTTAACTTCAAGAACTTTCAACCCAGTAGCTTTTCGTCAAATTATTTTAAAGTATAAAAAGGAAAAATTTCAAGTTTTATTGAAGTAAAATTCACTTTGATTTTCTTGGAAAATGCAGAGGCTGCAGATGTGCGTGAGAGTGAATTGCAGTGTTCTGATGCAAAACTAGCTTTATGAACTTTAAAAAGTGTATTGTGGAGGGGGAGGATGAAGTCAGAGAGGCAGAAGCTGGAATCTTCCAGCCCCGCCAGCAGCGGGAAGATTGGTGGGTGCAGGGATTAATTTGGCAGGAAGCCAAAAGTAAGTTTCCTGACGGCAGGATGAACTTTAGCAACTAAGTTCTTGGGACTTTAAAAACGGGACAAGCTTCCTGATGACCAGTCTCAGGAAGCTCTTTTGCATGTACTTGCTTGTCATGCATGCTTATTAAAAAGCCAGCTCACCATAATTAAGTGCCGTCTCCAAATTAAGTTCTCCACCAGTGAGAAATTCAATCGTTCACTTTTATGACTGCATGTAAGTGGTGCACATCCAGCGAGCTAGACTTCTTCCATGATTGCCATTGAGTTGCCAGTGCATTGCCGTTTTTGGGGAACATCTGTAAATGCCAGCCGATGCTTGAGAACGGGTGGTGGCGGATCAGGTTGTGTGGAAGGTGACCAAGGGAGGGAGGAAGTGAGTCAGGCTTTGTGGGGAAGAGTAGAGCTGTGACTGGTGAAAAGTGGAAAAGTTAATGAGGAAAGGTGGAGAAGTGGATGGGCAAGGAAGGCAGGGCTAGTGTAGGATGTCTGGCGAGGGATAGTGCAGGCTGTCTGGGGAGGGATAGTGCAGGCTATCTGGGGAGGGATACTGCAAGCTGTTTGGGGATGGATAATCCAGGGTGTCCGGGGAGGGATAGTGAGGGCTGTCCTGGAAGGGAGAGTGCAGGGTGTCTGGAAGGGGACAGAGCAGGGTGTCCATGGAGGGAGAGTGCGGGGTGTTCGGGGTGGAATAGTGCAGTCTATCCGGGGACGGATAGTGCAGGGCGCTCGGGGAGGGAGTGTGCAGGGTGTCCGAGAGGGGAGAGTGAAAGGTGTCCGTGGAGGGAGAGTGCAGGCTGTCCGGGGAGGGATAGTGCAGGGTGTCCTGGGACGGAGAGTGCGGGGTGTCCGGGGAGGGAAAGTGCGGGGTGTCCGGGAGGGGAGAGTGCGGGGTGTCCGGGAGGGGAGAGTGCGGGGTTCCGGGAGGGGAGAATGCAGGGGGTCCAGGGCGGGATACTGCGGGCTGTCCAGAGAGGGAGAGTGCAGGGTGCCCGGGGAAGGAGAGTGCAGGGTGTCCGGCGAGGGTGATTGCAGGGTGTCCGGGGAGGGAGAGTGCAGGCTGACCAGGGAGGGAGAGTGCAGGGTGTCCGGGGAGGGATAGTGCAGGGTATCCGGGCGGGGAGAGTGCAGAGTGTCCGGGGAGGGAGAATGCGGGGTGTCCGGGAGTGAGAGTGCAGGGTGTCTGCGGAGGGATAGTGCAGGGTGTCCGGGAGGGAGAGTGCGAGGTGTCCAGAAGGGGAGAGTGCAGCGTGCCTGGGGAGGGAGAGTGCAGGGTGTCCTGGGAGGGAGAGAGCAGTCTGTCTGGGGAGGGAGAGTGCAGGATGTCCGGGGAGGGAGAGTGCAGGGTGCCCGGGGAGGGAGGGTGCAGGATGCCCGGGGAGGGAGACTGCAGGATGTCCGGGGAGGGAGAGTGCAGGGTGTCCGGGGAAGGATAGTGCAGGGTGTCTGTGGAGGGATAGTGCAGGGTGTCCGGAGAGGGAGAGTGCAGGGTGCCCGGGAGGGGAGAGTGCAGGGTGTCCAGGAGGGGAGAGTGCAGGGTGTCCAGGGAGGGATAGTGCGGGCTGTCAAGAGAGGGAGAGTGCAGGGTGCCCCGGGAAGGAGAGTGCAGTCTGTCTGGGGAGGGATAGTGCAGGGTGTCCGGGAGGGATAGTGCAGGGTGTCCGGGAGGGATAGTGCAGGGTGTCCGGGGAGGGATAGTGCAGGGTGTCCGGGGAGGGATAGTGCAGGTTGTCCGGGCAGGGAGAGTGCAGAGTTTTTATGGAGGGATATCGCAGGGTGTCTGCGGAGGGTTAGTGCAGGGTGTCCAGGGAGGGAGAGTGCGAGCTGTCCAGAGAGGGAGAGTGCAGGGTGTCCGGGGAGGGAGAGTGCAGGGTGTCCAGGAGGGGAGAGTGCAGGGTGTCTGTGGAGGGATAGCGCGGGCTGTCAAGAGAGGGAGAGTGCAGGGTGTCCAGGGAGGGAGAGTGCAGTCTGTCTGGGGAGGGAGAGTGCAGGGTGCCCGGGGAGGGATAGTGCAGGGTGTCCGGGGAGGGACAGTGCAGGGTGTCCGGGGAGGGATAGTGCAGGTTGTCCGGGCAGGGAGAGTGCAGAGTTTTTATGGAGGGATATCGCAGGGTGTCTGCGGAGGGTTAGTGCAGGGTGTCCAGGGAGGGATAGTGCAGGGTGTCCGGGGAGGGATAGTGCAGGGTGTCCGGGGAGGGATAGTGCAGGTTGTCCGGGCAGGGAGAGTGCAGAGTTTTTATGGAGGGATATCGCAGGGTGTCTGCGGAGGGTTAGTGCAGGGTGTCCAGGGAGGGAGAGTGCGAGCTGTCCAGAGAGGGAGAGTGCAGGGTGTCCGGGGAGGGAGAGTGCAGGGTGTCCAGGAGGGGAGAGTGCAGGGTGTCTGTGGAGGGATAGCGCGGGCTGTCAAGAGAGGGAGAGTGCAGGGTGTCCAGGGAGGGAGAGTGCAGTCTGTCTGGGGAGGGAGATTGCAGGGTGCCCGGGGAGGGATAGTGCAGGGTGTCCGGGGAGGGATAGTGCAGGGTGTCCGGGGAGGGATAGTGCAGGTTGTCCGGGCAGGGAGAGTGCAGAGTTTTTATGGAGGGATATCGCAGGGTGTCTGCGGAGGGTTAGTGCAGGGTGTCCAGGGAGGGATAGTGCAGGGTGTCCGGGGAGGGATAGTGCAGGGTGTCCGGGGAGGGATAGTGCAGGTTGTCCGGGCAGGGAGAGTGCAGAGTTTTTATGGAGGGATATCGCAGGGTGTCTGCGGAGGGTTAGTGCAGGGTGTCCAGGGAGGGAGAGTGCGAGCTGTCCAGAGAGGGAGAGTGCAGGGTGCCCGGGGAGGGAGAGTGCAGGGTGCCCGGGGAGGGAGAGTGCAGTCTGTCTGGGGATGGAGGGTGCAGGGTGTCCGGGATGGGAGACTACACGGTGTCCAGGGAGGGATAGTGAGGGCTGTCCAGAGAGTGAGAATGCAGGGTGCCTGGGAAAGGAGAGTGCAGTTTGTCTGGGGATGGAGAGTGCAGGCTGCCCAGGGAGGGAGAGTGCAAGGTGTCTGGGGAGGGATAGTGCAGGGTGTCCGGGGAGGAACAGTGCAGGCTGTCTGGGGATGGATAGTGCAGAATGTCTGGGGAGGGAGAGTGCAGTCTGTCCGGGGAGGGAGAGCGCAGGCTGTCCGGGGAGGGAGTGTGCAGGTTCTCCGGGGAGGGATAGTGCAGGGTGTCTGCAGAAGGATAGTGCAGGGTGTCCGGGGAGGAAGAGAGCAGGATGTATGGGGAGGGATAGTGCAGGGTGTCCGGGAGGGAACAGAGCAGGGTGTCCATGGAGGGAGAGTACAGGGTGTTAGGGGTGGAATAGTGCAGTCTGTCCGGGGAGAGATAGTGCAAGGTGCCCAGGGAGGGATAGTGCAGGGTGCCCGGGGAGGAAGAGTGCAGGGTGTCTGGGGAGGTAGAGTGCAGGATGTCCGGGAGGGATAGTGCGGGGTGTCCGGCGAGGGAGAGTGCAGCGTGCCTGGGGAGGGAGAGTGCAAGGTGTCCAGGGAGGGAGAGAGCAGTCTGTCTGGGGAGGGAGAATGCAGGGTGTCTGGGGAGGGATAATGCAGTCTGTCCGGTGAGGGAGAGTGCAGGGTGTACGGGGAGGCAGAGAACAGGGTGTACGGGGAGGGATAGTGCAGGCTGCGCGGGGAGGGAGAGTGAGGGCTGTCCGGGAAGGGAGAGTGCAGGATGTCCAGGCGGGGACAGAGCAGGGTGTCCATGGAGGGAGAGTACAGGGGGTTCGGAGTGGAATAGTGCTGTCTGTCCGGGGTGGGATAGTGCAGGGAGCCCGGGGAGGGATAGTGCAGGGAGCCCGGGGAGGGATAGTGCAGGGTGTCCGGGGAGGGATAGTGCAGGGAGCCTGGGGAGGGAGACTGCAGGATGTCCGAGAGTGGGAGAGTGCAGGGTGTCCGGGGAGGGATAGTGTAGTCTGTCTAGGGAGTAATAGTGCAGGCTGTCTGGGGAGGGAGAGTGCAGGGTGTCCAGGGAGGGAGAGTGCGGGGGGTCTGGGGAGGAATAGTGCCGGATGCCCTGGCAGGGAGAGTGCAGGGTGTCCAGGGAGGGAGAGTGTGGGGGGTCTGGGGAGGAATAGTGCCGGATGCCCTGGCAGGGAGAGTGCAGGGTGTCTGGGGAGGGATAGTGCAGGGTGTCTGCGGAGGGATAGTGCAGTCTGTCCGGGGTGGAAGAGTGAGGGCTGTCCGGAAAGGGAGAGTGCAGGATGTCCGGGTGGGGACAGAGCAGAGTGTCCATGGAGGGAGAGTACAGGGTGTTCGGGGTGGAATAGTGCAGTCTGTCCAGGGGTGGGATAGTGTAGGGTGCCCAGGGAGGGATAGTGCAGGATGTCCGAGAGGAGAGAGTGCAGTCTGTCAGGGGAGGGGAGTGCAGTCTGTCAAGGGACGGAGAGTGCAGGGTGTCCGGGGAGGGATAGTGCAGTCTGTCAGGGGAAGGATCGTGCAGGGTGTCCGGGGAGGGAGAGTGCAGGGTGTCCGGGGAGGGAGAGAGCGGGGAGTCTGGGGAGGGATAGTGCAGGCTTCACCGGGAGGGAGAATGAGGGCTTTCTGGGAGGGAGAGTGCAGGCTGTCTGGGGAGGGATACTGCAGGCTGTCTGGGGAGGGATAGTGCAGGGTGTCCAGGGTGTGACAGTGCAGGGTGTCCGGGGAGGGAGTGTGCGGGGTGTCCGGGGAGGGATAGTGCAGGCTGTCTGGGGAGAGAGAGCGCGGGGTGTCCGGGGAGGGGGAGTGCGGGGTGTCCGGGAGGGGTGATTGCAGGGTGTCCGGGAGGGAGAGTGCATGGTGTCCGGGGAGGGAGAGTGGAGGGTGTCCAGGGAGGGAGAGTGCAGGGTGTCCGGGGAGGGAGAATGCAGTCTGTCTAATGAGGGAAAGTGCAGGGTACCCAGGGAAGGAGAGTGCAGGGTGTCCGGGGAGGGATAGTGCAGGGTGCCCGGGGCGTTAGAGTGCAGGGTGTCTGAGGAGGGATAGTGCAGGGTGCCCGGGGCGTTAGAGTGCAGGGTGTCTGAGGAGGGATAGTGCAGGGTGTCCGGGACGTTAGAGTGCAGGGTGTCTGAGGAGGGATAGTGCAGGGTGTCCGGGACGTTAGAGTGCAGAGTGTCTGAGGAGGGATAGTGCAGGGTGTCCGGGACGTTAGAGTGCAGAGTGTCTGAGGAGGGATAGTGCAGGGTGTCTGGGGAGGGAGAGTGCAGGGTGTCTGGGGAGGGAGAGTGCAGTCTGTCTGGGAAGGGATAGTGCAGGGTGCCCGGGACGTTAGAGTGCAGGGTGTCTGGGGAGGGTCAGTGCAGCGTGTCTGGGTAGGGTGAGTGCAGGGTGTCCGGGAGGGGAGAGTGTAGGGTTTCCGAGGAGGGAGACTGCAGGGTGTTTGGGAGGGGGGAGTGCGGGGTGTCCGGGCAGGGATATTGCGGGCTGACCGGGGAGGAAGAGTGCAGGGTGTCCAGGAGGGGAGAGTGCGGGGTGTCCAGAGAGGGAGAGTGCAGGTTGCTCGGGGAAGGAGAGTGCAGGGTGTCTGGGGTGGGATAGTGCAGAGTGTCCGGGAGGGATTGTGCAGGGTGTCTGCGGAAGGATAGTGCAGGGTGTCGGAGGAGGGAGAGTGCAGTGTGTCCGGGGAGGGAGAGAGCAGGGTGTCCGGGGAGGGAGAATGCTGGGTGTCCATGGAGGGAGAGTGCCGGGTGTCCAGGGAGGGAGATAGCAGGGTGTCCGGGGAGGGATAGTGCAGGGTGTCTGGAGAGGGAGAGTACAGTCTGTCAGGGGAAGGATCGTGCAGGGTGTCCGGGGAGGGAGAATGCCGGGTGTCCAGGGAGGGAGAGTGCAGTCTGTCAGGGGAAGGATCGTGCAGGGTGTCCAGGTCGGGAGAGTGCAGAGTGTCCAGGGAGGGATAGTGCAGAGTGTCCAGGGAGGGATAGTGCAGGGTGTCCAGGGAGGGATAGTGCAGGGTGTCCAGGGAGGGATAGTGCAGGGTGTCCAGGGAGGGATAGTGCAGGGTGTCCAGGGAGGGATAGTGCAGGGTGTCTGCGGAGGGATAGTGCAGGGTGTCCAGGGAGGGAGAGAGCAGTCTGTTTGGGGAAGGAGAGTGCAAGGTGTCTGGGGAGGGCTAATGCAGGCTGTCCGGTGAGGGAGAGTGCAGAGTGTCTGGGGAGGCAGAGAACAGGGTGTACGGGGAGGGATAGTGCAGGCTGCGCGGGGAGGGAGAGTGAGGGCTGTCCGGGAAGGGAGAGTGCAGGATGTCCGGGAGGGGACAGAGCAGGGTGTCCATGGAGGGAGAGTACAGGGGGTTCGGAGTGGAATAGTGCTGTCTGTCCGGGGTGGGATAGTGCAGGGAGCCCGGGGAGGGATAGTGCAGGGAGCCTGGGGAGGGATAGTGCAGGGAGCCTGGGGAGGGAGACTGCAGGATGTCCGAGAGTGGGAGAGTGCAGGGTGTCCCGGGAGGGATAGTGCAGGGTGTCCGGGGAGGGATAGTGCGGGGTGTCCAGGGAGGGAGAGTACAGGGTGCCCAGGCCAGGGAGAGTGCAGGGTATCCAGGGAGGGAGAGAGCAAGGTGTCCGGGGAGGGAGAGCACAGGGTGTCCGGGGAGGGAGAGTGCAGGGTGTCCGGGGAGGGAGAGTGCAGGGTGTCCGGTGAGGGAGAGAGCAGGGTGTACGGGGAGGGAGAGAGCAGGTTGTACAGAGAGGGATAGTGCAGGCTGCCCGGGGAGGGAGAGTGAGGGCTGTCTGGGAAGGGAGAGTGCAGGATGTCCCGGAGGGGACAGAGCAGGGTGTGCATGGAGGGAGGGTACAGGGTGCTCAGAGTGGAATAGTGCAGCATGTCCGGGGAGGGATAGTGCAGGTGTCCGGGCAGGGAGACTGCAGGCTGTCCGGACAGGGAGAGTGCAGGGTGTCCGGGGAGGGAGAGTACAGGGTATCTAGGCCAGGGAAAGTGCAGGGTGTCCGGGGAGGGAGAGAGCAAGGTGTCTGGGGAGGGAGAGCACAGGGTGTCCGAGCAGGGAGAGTGCAGGGTGTCCAGGGAGGGATAGTGCGGGCTGTCCAGAGAGGGAGAGTGCAGGGTGCTCGGGGAGGGTCAGTGCAGTGTGTCTGGGTAGGGTGGGTGCAGGGTGTCCGGCAGGGGAGAGTGTACGCTTTCCAAGGAGGGAGAGTGCGGGGTGTTTGGGAGGGGGGAGTGCGGGGTGTCCGGGCAGGGATATTGCGGGCTGACCTGGGAAGAAGAGTGCAGGGTGTCCAGGAGGGGAGAGTGCGGGGTGTCCAGGGAGGGATAGTGCGGGCTGTCCAGAGAGGGAGCGTGCAGGGTGCTCGGGGAAGGAGAGTGCAGGGTGTCTGGGGTGGGATAGTGCAGAGTGTCCGGGGAGGGATATTACAGGCTGCCTGGGGAGGGAGAGTGCAGGGTGTCTGAGGAGGGATAGTGCAGGGTGTCTGTGGAGGGATAGTGCAGGGTTTGCGGGAAGGATTGTGCAGGGTGTCTGGGGAAGGAGAGTCTGGGTTGTCCGGGGAGGGATAGTGCAGTCTGTCTGGGGAGGAATAGTGCAGGGTGTCCAGGGAGGAAGAGTGCAGGGTGTCCGGGGAGGGAGAGTGCAGGCTTCCCTGGGAGGGAGGGTGAGGGCTGTCTGGGGAGGGATACTGCAGACTGTCTGGGTAGGGATAGTGCAGGCTGCCCAGGGAGGGAGATTAAGGGCTGTCTGGGGAGGGATAGTGCATGGTGTCCAGGGAGGGATATTACAGGCTGCCTGGGGAGGGATAGTGCAGGGTGTCTGTGGAGGGATTTTGCATACTGCCTAGTGAGGGAGAGTACGGGCTGTCTGGGGAAGGAGAGTGTAGTCTGTCTGGGAAGGGAGAGTGCAGGGTGCCCGGGAGGGGAGACTGCAGGGTGTCCAGGGAGGGATAGTGAAGGCTGTCCAGAGAGGGAGAGTGCAGGGTGCCCAGGGAAGGAGAGTCCGGGGTGTCTGGGGAGGGATAGTGCAGGGTGTCCGGGGAAGGAGAGTCCGGGGTGTCCGGGGAGGGATAGTGCAGTCTGTCTGGGGAAGGAGAGTCCGGGGTGTCCGGGGAGGGATAGTGCAGTCTGTATGGGGAGGAACAGTGCAGGCTGTCTGGGGATGGATAGCGCAGAATGTCTGGGGAGGGATAGTGCAGGGTGTCCACGAAGGGAGAATGCAGTCTGTCCGGGGAGGGAGAGTGCGGGGTGTCCAGGGAGGGAGACTGCAGTCTGCCCAGGGAGGGAGAGTGCCTGGTGTCCCGGAGGGAGAGTGCGGTGTGTCCGGGGGGGTATAGTGCAGGGTGTCCCGGGGGGGAGAGTGTGAGGTGTCCGGGAGAGTATAGTGCAGGGTGTCCGGGGGGGCTAGTGCATGGTGTCCGGGGAGGAAGATCGCAGGGTATCCGGGGGGGGGATACTGCAGGGTGTTCGGTGGGGGGATAGTGCAGGGTGTCCGGGGAGGGAGAGTGCAGGTTTCCGTGGAGGTTTAGTGCATGGTGTCCGGGGAGGGATATTGCAGTCGGTCCGGGGGCTTTGGTGCATGGTGTCCGGGGAGGGAGACTGCTGGGTGTCTGGGAGGGATAGTGCAGGGTCTCCAGGAGGGATAGTGCAAGGACTCCAGGTGGGATGGTGCAGGCTGCCCGGGGAGGGAGAGTGAGGGCTTTCTGGGGAGGGATACTGCCGACTGTCTGGGGAGGGATAGCGCTGGCTGCCCAAGGAGGGTGAGTAAGGGCTGTCTGGGGAGGGATAGTGCAGGGTGTCCGGGGAGGGATAGTGCAGGCTGCCTGGGGAGTGATAGTGAGGGCTGCCCAGGGAGGGATAGTGAAGGCTGCCCGGGGAGGGATAGTGCAGGGTGTCCGGGGAGGGATAGTGCAGGCTGCCCGGGGAGGGATAGTGAAGGCTGCCCGGGGAGGGAGAGTGCAGGGTGTCTGGGGAGGGAGAGTGCAGGCTGTCTTGGGGGGGATAGTGCAGGGTGTCTGTGGAGGGATTTTGCATACTGTCTAGTGAGGGAGAGTGCGGGCTGTCTGGGGAGGGAGAGTGCAGTCTGTCCGGGGGGGGAGAGTTCAGGGTGTCCGGGGAGGGAAAGTGCTGGGTGTCTGGGGAGGGAGAGTTCAGGGTGTCCGGGGAGGGAGAGTGCGGGGTGTCCGGGGATGGAGACTGCAGGCTGCCCGGGGAGGGAGAGTGCAGTGTGTCCGGGGAGGGATAGTGCAATCTGTCCGGGGGGGATAGTGCAGGGTGTCCTGGGAGGGAGAGTGCAGGGTATCCGGGGGAGGTTAGTGCATGTTGTCCGGGGAGGGAGAGTGCTGGGTATCCGGGGGGGATAGTGCAGTGTGTCGGGGGGACGATAGTGCAGGTTGTCCGGGGAGGAAGAGTGCAGGGTTCCGTGGAGGGTTAGTGCATGTTGTCCGGGGAGGGATATTGCAGTCTGTCCAAGAGCCTTAGTGCATGGTGTCCGGGGAGGGAGCTTGCCGGGTGTCTGGGAGGGATAGTGCAGGGTCTCCGGGAGGGATAGTGCAAGGACTCCGGGAGGGATGGTGCAGGCTGCCTGGGAGGGAGAGTGCAGGGTCTTCGTCAGGAATAGTGCATAGTCTCCAGGAGGGATAGTGCAGGATCTCCGGGGAGGGAGAATGCAGGCTGTCTGGGGAGGGTTAGCAACAGCGTAACATAGGAAATAGGAGCAGGAGGAGGCTGTTCATCCCCTCAAGCCTGCTTCACTAATCAACTAGATCATGGATGAACATCTACCTCAACACTTTCCCACACTGTCTCCATATCCCTTGCTGTCATTAATATCTGGAAACCTATTGATCTCTGTCTTGAACATGCTCAATGACTGAATCTTTACAGCTTTCTGGGGTAGAGAATTCCAAAGATTCACCAACCTCTGAGTGAAGAAGTTCCTCCTCATCTCAGTCCTAAACGGCCTACCTCTTATTCTGAGACTGTGTTCCCTGCTTCCATAACCACAGCCAAGGGAAACATCCTTTCTGCATCTATCCGATCTAGCCTTTAAGAAATTTGTATGTTTCAATGAGATCACCTCTCATTCTTCTAATGTATGGAGGATACAGGCCCACTGTCCTCAACCTCTCCTCATAGGATAGTCCCACCATCCCAGGAATTAGTCTGGTGCCTCTGCTGCACTCCCTCTATGGCAAGGATATTCTTCCTTAGGTGAGGAGACCAAAATGCACACAATATCCTGGTGGGGTCAAACCAAGGTTCTATATAATTAAAGCAAGACATCCTTACTCCTGTACTCAAATCCTCTTGTGATAAAGGCCAACATGCTATTTCTTAATTGCTTGCTGCACATGCATGTTAGCTTTCAGTGACTTATGAACAAGGACACCTGGGTCCCTTTGGACACCAACATGTCCCAATCTCTGATCATTTAAGAAATACGCTTCAGCTCTGTCCCTCCTACCAAAGTGGACTTCACATTTATCCACATCACATTCCACCTGTTATGTTCTTGCCCACTCACTAAGTCTGTCCAAATCCCCTTGAAGTCTCTTTGCATACTCCACACAACACATTCCCACCTAGTTTGTTTTATCTGCAAACTTGGAAATATCACATTTAGTCCCCACATCCAAATCATTGACACAGATTATGGATAGATGGAGCACAAGTACTGATCCCTGCAGTACCCGACTAGTCACAACCTGCCACCCTGAGAATTGCCCATTTTTTCCTACTCTTTGTTTTCTGTCTGGTAACCAATCCTCAATCCGTGTCAGAATATTACCCCCTATGCCATGTTCTCCAATTTTGTTTACTAACCTCCTGTGTGGGACCTTACTGAAAGCCTTTTGAAGATCCAAATACACCACATCCACTGGTTCCCCCTTATCCATAATGCGAATAACACCCTCAAAAAACTTCAACAAATTTGTCAATTATGGTTCATGCAGGCTGTCAGGGGAGGGATAGGGCAGGCTGTCTGCGGCCAATAGAGGCAGGCTAATCCACTCAAGCAGGCTTTGGTCATGCTTTTGGTTGGGGGAGGGGCTTTCTGTTTAGTCATGGTGGCAGAGGTAAATGTCTAAACGATGGGGCCATGGATGTCGAAGTATGGGTCCTGAGGATTAAGATTATTGTACTGGGAAGCAGAGGATATGGTAACAGTGACTGCGGGGAGTTGGATCCTGCAGGGTGGAAGTGACAGGTCATGGTTGGGTGCTGTAGGGTTTCATGGGGGCAGTCGTGGTGGCCTTGAGGATGGGAGGGCTCATGATCAGAATGGGCATCAGCACTTGGACAGTTAAGGTCTCAGCGGGGAGAGAGCAGAGATAAAGACAAAGTATTATAGGGTCAGGAGTAAAAGGGGGAGGTGCAAGACAAACAGCAGGGAGATGAAGGATAATGTGGTGCTGGTGAAGGAAGTTAGGGGGTGCTTGGTTGGTGACAGGGGAGGGTAGATGGTGCTGCTTCTTTGTCACTATGAGATGCGCACCATTGTTTTATTTACAATGCTGCAACACAGGCCCACAGTAAGAGCCAGAACCTGAAGTGGGAGGAGGGTCGTCAGCAGTGAGTTGAGTTGCTGGTGTGCTTAGTGGTCCAGCTAAAGGAACATCCTAATAATCATTAGTCAACTGGATGGTGAATCATGCCCAGGTGCATTCTCATCTCAATGGTCAAATCTTCAAGACAGTTGCGTTCCTCCATAACTCATGGGTCTCATTGCAGTGTCATTCCAGCAAGGTCTGGAGCAGCAGTGAAGCTTGAGCTGAAGGCCATCTCCTCTTGATTGATTGCCAGATTGGGTGAGGGAAGTGGAGCTCCATGGGGCCTAGGTGGGGATGGCCCTAATGTGCCAGTTTTGGAACCTTAAGGTATCCACATAGATATTAATGACAGATAAGGGAGTGGGTGTTAAGTCTATGATGGCTAGGACAGGGTTTACTGAATGTGTCTCGAGGGTTTTGTAGGGAAGCTCAGTAGTGTCTGAGGGAGGGTGCACTGATATGACTTTCATGACCCTGGTCCAGGCAGCATGTATCCATGCACATGGATGTCTGACTGAGAGGAACACCCATCTGTGATCCTCCAGTATGGGCTTCACCAGGCTTGGTATGGTGGGCGGGGGGTGGGGGTGTTGGTGCCTGGGGTAGTTTGATGTTAGATACAGGCCTTCTCATTGGCTGAATTGATCAGGGATGGAGGGAAAGTTTCAAACAATGTGATGACTACATGGGCCACTGTATTGTGTTCACAGAGCACCTCAAGCACCCTGGATGATGCTTAAGGCAACCTTGCCATTTTGCTATCCATGGTGTGACTGAGGATGAACTGGTACAGGGTGGCCCATCACCAGGAACAGCAATGTCAAGGGCATCAAGACGCAGTGGCTGCAGAGGCCGCTCAAAAAGCATCCTCGATGATGGGGGGGGATCCTAACTGAATGGCCAGTGCCTTCTGGGTGGCTAAATTTGTACCAAAGGCCTCAACTCCAACAGTGATGCCAATCGATGTCTCCTTCCCAGGTCAGGATCCTTATACTTTCCACAATGGATGGTGTGAAACAATAAATAGTGATTGCGTAGACCTACATCATCCATGGGTGCTCGGGAATTAAGTGCGACTCCCATCAATGCACACACAACCATTTCAGCAGCTAGCACCATAATGCACATACAAGAAGCATAAACATTGTGCAAAGGAGAAGGATTGATCCAATTGCCTGCAACAGATGCTATACCTTCACCTGCACCCATTGTGGGAGAATCTACCAGTCACGGATAGGCTTGACTAGCCACCAGTGGGTCTGCAACCGATGAGTACACCCTTCCTAAAAATCTTTGTCTGCAAAGAAATGCCAAGAAAGAGGTGCAATTATACAATTATTTACAATTGTGATTGATGTTTACAGTGTTAATACACCCTTTGTGCCCTTAATGTTTCTTTACCTTTCTTTTTCTAAAACCACGCCTAGGTGCAACCCCAACATCCACAACAGAGGTGACTGTTATTCCCTGTTGACTGTGAGAACTTTGGCGGGTGCCTTCTGGTGGCCCGAGGGCTAGAGGGCCCCAGCCTGCCAAGATGCAGGTGCAGCCTCCTCAGCCTGACCAGCTGGAAGTGATAGGGTCACTGTTAGAGGGGAAGTTGGGTGGCAGGGCGCCCTTGGAGTGTCCTAGGATGAAGCCCCTGGGGTGTCTTTCTGGTGCTCCTCCTCTTGCCAGTGTGCAATGGCATCGCCCTAACCCCTTGAGCTGAAGGGGCATCTTGAGGGAGGTCAAGTTGCTCCATCCCTGTCTCGCTTAACCACTGCTGCACTGCACCCATGGTTAGGGTAATGGAGTGCAGATGCAAGCACATGTCCAGCAGCCACTCCATGTTCTGCTGGACCTGGAACCCCAAGGCAACCACCACCCTTACCATGAAGGCAGCCAAATGCTCACATGCCGGAGCCATGACAGCAGACAGAACGTGGTCAGCCTCCTCCAGCCTTCGGTCCAGTCTGCACATGGTCTCTGGCAACTCTGCCTGATGTCCCCCTGCCTGTCACTGCATCTCCATCAGGCCTCTTATGGCTGAGTCCAGAGGATCATCATCCGCATGGGTATCAGCCAGAATCAGGTCTCCAGCAGTTGTGCATGTGTCAGTGACCTTAGCTGTCACTTCCTCCACAAGCTGTGGACCCATTTCAATGACGTGCTCACCATATTGTGACCCTGAGCCTACTCCAGAATATGGACCCACTGAGGTGAATGTCTCTTTACTAGTCCTCCCCGGCTAGTTCAGTGCAAAGGTGATGAGCATTCTGAGATCTGGTGAGCCGCTGCTGGTCTTGGCCCACTCCCTCCTGCTGTGTGTTCTTGTCCTACACACAGACAGAAGCATTAAGTGCCATCCCAATGGGTGCATGAGCAGTTTAGGAGCATGCATGCTTATGCCAGCTCCTGATTCCTCTTGAGAAAGTGATGAACAAGCAGGATGTCCTGCAACTGATAGAACATTGACAGGATGAAGTGGCTGGCACACTTTCAGTGCACATGTCCCACCTGCTTCTGAGTTCTGCAACCCAAACTCTTGTCTGACATTCCTGTGAACTCATACACTTACTCCACCTGGTGCCCTTAGGGATGTCACTTTGAACTGTGTAGATGGGGTCACTTACCCTGGCTGAGCGCAGCAGATCATTCATCCTTTTCTTGCACTGCTGGGCGGTTCTTTTGTGGGCCCCATGGGCACTAACCTATGCTACGACCTCCATCCAGGCCACCGTGGTCAGGTGGGAGGACTTCCTGCTGCCAACTCTGGGGAAACAGCACCTCCTGCCTTTCCTGGGTTGCCTGGAGGAGAATCTGAAGGGAGATGTCGCTAATCTGTGGGGCCAGACGCTGTCTCCTCTGGGACATTTTGGATCAATAATCTAGAGCCTCTGGCTTGCAGTGAGGGAATGGCTATTGTGGTGCCCTTTAAATAAGACAGCTGGACATTTGACTCCCTGAAGTAAGGATGGGGACGGCGACTTCCTGCCCGCCCCTGCTCGAGATTCACTGAGCTCTTCGCGGGTGCATATGTAGTGAGCTGAACAGTGTGAGATAACGCGTGAGCAGCTATCCTACCCCCGAGCAGACGTCACTCTCATTTTCTGCTCCTGCAACCCAACTTATGCTTCAGAACAGATGATACCACCCAGGGATACTGAGTTAGGGTGTGCCAGAGAGCGGTTCTTTTCATTTAATGTTGCTTCAATTATCCAAAAGTAAATGAAATATTGAAGACAACTAATTATCTTCACCTGTGTTATGTTGACAGAAAGGTCGCTGCGAATGTTGTACAGCTGAGATAGGAGGTCAAATTTTCATTCCTGAGTCGGGTATGCAGAGTTGGGAAAATTCCCGACTCCACAAACCCAACTTTGGAGAAGCTGCCCTGAATCACTGAATATTGGGCAGGTAGGTACTAACTGGAGTTGAGAGCCCGGAAACAGTGTGGAGGCAGCCACAGGGGCTGTCAAGTACCGAGGCAGGCTGTTTAAAAGGCCTGCCTCAGTGGTCTGGGACTTCATTCCAGTTGTAATACAAAGAGTAAAACAAAAAACAGCCCTCTGGCCTCACTACTTACAACCTCTCACCCCCAGCATACTCCCCATGCCCCATCCATGCCACCTCATGCCCGTCACCAACCCCATATGGCTCTGTATACCCTCCATATCAACCTATGCCCCTCTACCCCCCCCCCCCATGGCCCTTTATAACCCCTATATCAACCTAGTGCCAACCCATGTCCCTTACCCACCAGCCATTGCCCTTACACCCTCCATGCCAACTCACTCAATATTCAACATGGGCAGACCTCAGGACTCATGCTGAGATTAAATAAAATAAAGTTCTAAGTATCGATTACAGACTTTACTACATTAAAAAACACTCTCATTGATAATACATTTAAATCCCTTCAACTAATTAATCCCTTAGAAAAATAAACTTTGCACTCATAGTCCTACATGAAAGATAGCTTTATAACCCCCTGAAGCAGTCAATCAAACAGTGAATTTCAGCCCCCCCCCCGCCCCCCACCCCTCCACTGTGATAACAATAAGTGGTGAAAGCGGTCAATCAGCTCTAATTCCATAAAGATACCCCTCAGGCTTATGTCAACAAACTGCTAGTGAAAGTGAAAGGACCTATTTTTTTCAACAGCAGGCTGTTTATTTTCCAAAAAATTAAAGAGCAGGGGATTTAAATGACTTGATGGCTTGACAGTTCCACAGGTCTTATCCACTTTATATGCATATTTACCTGACCTCTCCCAGAGAGGTATCTGACTTCTTCCGAAGGGGTACCTAACCTCTCCAAAAGGGCACCTTACCTCTCCAAAGAACTCTGTCAAATGTCTAAAGCCCACAAATTGTGTTTCAGAATCCTGGCTGACCAAGAGGGGAATCATCCCAGGTCTGCAATAAGTGCAGTAGCGGGCAGGTAAACTGTTGTTTCACCCGTTGGCCGCAATGGCCGCTTGTTGCACCATATCATCCCAAATTTACCACATTAATTGTGCATTCCCAGGAAACATGCTGTTCCCATGGCGGGCAGGCTCTTATTTGGCTGCCACATGATCACTTAGCTGCTTCATCACGCCAGGTTCCCTATTTAAAATCCAACCACACACATACCTCTCAGTGTTTCCAGCCCACGACTACTGCAAAGAAGACATAGCCCTGAAAAGCGAAAAGACTGCAGCCCCCAGGTTCAAAGACACAGCCCTCCAGCACCTTTTGGACACAGTGGAGGCTTGCTGTAATTTACTCTATCCCAGCTCTGGCCGCCAGATGGGCAGCAACCTCACTAATCTGACTTGGGAGATGGTGGCAGCAGTGGTCAGTGCCAATGCCCTGCAAAAGGGGACAGCTGCCCAGTGCCGCTACAGGATGGATGGTCTTATCCACTCCGCCAGGTAATTTACTCTTCCGCTCACTCTCAACTCATACTCACAAATCCATTGCACTTCCATGGGGATCTCACAACTCAAGGGACAACACCACTAACTCTCATACACACCCTCACATCTCCATCAGGCTCATATCCTCTGGAGCTCACACCCTAATCTTGTCCATGGCTCCGCTCACCACACAAACATCCCAAGCAGTGCCATGTGTCCTGCTCACATTCTCTCCATCTGTTTTCATTCAGGAGAAGCCTACCCACATCAGCAGGGAGAGGTCGCAGACTGGGGGTGGAGTGGCCCACTCATTTTGAGGCGTGTGCCATTGCACTGACTGGTGAGGATATGAACCGTGCCTACGGGGATGGTGAGGTCAGCGGCGAACACCCTTGTAAGAATCCTGCACCACATCATCCCTCCCTCAACACAAATGTGAGTGCTCCCTCTCCTGCTTTTGACTCTGCTGCCATGCACTACTTTTCTCCACTTCATTTCACAGGGAGCTCTACCAATCGACACCCTCAATCAGCCAGTCCCTCAGTTCCATCTACATCCCCGCCTCCAGCCAAGAGGACACCTCCTCCATTGAAGAGCTGGAAATAAACAATCTGAAAGACCTGTCACAGCACTTACCCACATCCTCCACCAGTGTAGGGACACACACCTCGATGGAACCTAGATCTAGAGCAGGCTCGGGTTCACAACCTGGTGGTCACCGCACAGAAACATGTCTGCAGCAGGAGGAAGCAGGCTCAGCTGTGCTCCTTGGCACTCAGGGGACTGCTGGGGATCAGGTATCTGTGAGATGTGAGTCAGATGACGAGCCTCTGGATTTGGCCTTCCAACTCATCATGGAGAGTCAGCAGAAGATGTGGGAACAACATGCAGAGCTGTTGGAAGCCCTCAGCAGAGTCAGAGGAGTGCATCTGCCTGCTCTCTGATCAGCTGGTGCCCACATGTCCGTGTATGGAGGCCTCCATGGGGAGGGTGGTGGATGCCATGGAGACCCTGGTCCAGCAGAACACGGAGATGTGTGCGGACCTGCACTCCATCACAGGAGCCATGGGTGAGTTCCTGAATGGTAACGCGAGAGGGAAACATCCTTCCCAGTGCTCCTTCCCTAGGCATCTGAAGGGAGGAGGAGCAGCAGCTGGACACCCCTGGGTCATTCACTCAGGAATCTCAGAGGCTGTCCTCTCCCTCCAAGTCCCCTTTGCCTGTGAGCCCCTCAACCTCGTCCTCTGTCACCACAGAGGGGGCAGCTGGCCAATGAGTGATTCTGAAGGGAGAAGTGTGTTTGTGTGGCAGGGCCGTTCGGAGACTCGTGCAAGCACTCTCCCACACACATGGATCCTTTACGTTTCACACTCACCTCAATGTCCTGAGCATTTTGAATGCTGCCTGCTGGGGTTCACTTTCCGTTGTCCATCTGAGCTGACCAATGCAGTACCCGATCTCACCCACCACGACTGTTGTTTCACTTTCAATTTGGACAGCATGGCCTGGATTCAGTTTCTCATGTGCTCCCCTGTCTTTTCCCCTCCCCCAGTCACCCATTTCCTTTCCCCCATCACAGTTGACCGCCCCCCCCCCCCCCCCCCCCCCCCCCACCCCCACACCGGCATCACCTTCCACTTCGCCTCCGGGACCTACTAGCCACAACCCTTTTCCCTCGGGGATGTCCAGGTGAACATGCACATTCCCTTCCTTGCCGAAAATTCCATCCTCATCCACATTCATCTCTGTGACCTCCTTATTCCCACCCCCAGGGTCTGCCTTTGAGTCCCCCAACCAACCACACTCGCCATCCCTTCTTCTGCCATTGCCAAACTGTCACCCTCCCATCTCACTCTGCCCTCAGTCATTCTCACAATTCCCTCATACCATGCCCACAGTTCGCTCCTCAGGAAGCAGTCATGGACCATCAGGCCCGTCCCTTGCATGTTCACCTGGGCATCCGCCCCTCCTGGCTCCTCCCCACCTTGGAACCCCCTCCCCCCTCTGGAATCCTTCCCCCAAGGAACCGCTTCCAACCCACTTAATCCTTCCACCCCCCTGGACTCCCCAACCCCCTCGCTTAGTCCCTCTCCCTTCCTGACTCCCTCAGATACCTTTATTTCTTCCGCCACCCTTAGTCCTTCCCCGCTCCCAACTCCTTTCTCAAGCCTTACCTCTTCCTCTGGCCTCACTTCTTCCTCCAGCCTTACTCCTTCCCCCTTCCCGACTCCTTCCTCCTTCCTGACTCCCTCAGGCACCCTCACTTCTTCCTCCAGCTTTACTCCTTCCCCCTTCCCCACTCCTTCCTCCACCCTTACTTCTTCCTCCACCCTTCCTCACTTCTCTGCACTCCTTCTTCACTCTGGGCTTCCTCCCCTCTCTGCATCCTTACTTGCCCCTGGACTCCCTCCCCGCTCCATGCTCCTTCCTTGCCCTGCACTCCTTCCGACCTCAGAGCTCCTTGGTTTATATCTTCCACCCCACCTTACACCTACCTCCCCAGTTGCCATCTTCTCCCCATTACCCTCTCCTCCCCCCTGTACTTCCTCCCCCCCTCCCAACCTCACCCCCCAACACCTTCATTCCCTCCCTACCAACCTCATGCCCTGTTGACACCTTCATTCCCCCCCCCTCACCTGTACCCCCGACACCTTCATTCCCCCGTCCCAACCTCACCCCCACCAACACCTCTTCCTCTCCTAGTCAATCCTAGACCTTTCTGTCCCACTCCCTTGATCATCATCCATTATGAGCATCAATGGTGACTTTCCAAATTCCGTGAGCTACTTTGCAGCAGAGCCATGTCCATGAGAATCCACCCAGCATGTCATGGATGTTCCTCCAGTGTAACGTAGCTGTTGGGCTCCAGCATCTTCTGCCCCTCAGATGTCCATGATCTGAGCAAGGCCCTGATGATAAATCCCAACTTCTGCACGTCACAGTTGTCCAGACGTTTTCTGCACTGGTTTGTTTTCCCATTATCATGGGCAGATGATCCAACGGTGCAGGGGGATGAGTCCAGTGAGTTGGCCTTATAATGATATGCTGATGTGTTACAATAAGGTTCCCAATGTCTGATGGCAGGGAACGCAGACCGCCATCGCCAGGCTGAGCGGGCAATCGCATGCTGGTTCATGACATCGTGAAACCAATTTTTGGCCTTCTCGCCATTTTCCGCTCATGCCACCAAACACGCCTGATGCCAGTGGGCACAGAGATTCTTAGCCCAAAATTTCTTCCGAGTGAAGGCAGCTGTACTTATAAATGTGCAGCTGCTTCAATGAACCGAGAATGGGCAAAATAATTCTGCTTCCTGTTCCCCCCACCTGCACCCCACCACACCAGCAGGGAAAATGTTGGTGCCAGGTTCAGGGTGGGACTTCCAGGATTGGGGCTCCTGCGCCATCTTGGATAAGGCACGGAGCCCTTCCAACTTGGGAAAAATTCAGGTCAGAGATTCTAATTTGCAATACCAGAATGTGGGCAGGTTGTGGGAGGGTCTATGGGGAAGTGAGGGGGGCGGGGACAGAGATAGATGAAAGACAGCTTATTTCCTCAAAATTAAAAAGTTGAATTTTGAATGCGAATTCACTTCTGAGAGAAACCTTAGCCAAGTAAGTTGGATGAGGAGAGGAGGCAAACTGGTTGAGGGTAAAGCAATCTCTGCCCTCTTGGAACTCATCCTTGGCAAGATTGAGTTAAAGTGCAGCAGAAGGGAATGAATGAAGAGTTAAGTGTAAGATGAGTGACAGCAATGCAAGGAGGGGGGAAAGCACAGTAATTTAAAAGTTTAAAGGGGAATAGTGGTGATGGAACCTAGAGGTTAGTGGGAAGGCAAATAGTTCATGGGAATGTGAAGTTTAAGGATGCAGTTGGAACAAGTGGCCGAGGGAGTATGACTGTTTACGAATAGGAAGAATAGTGAATAGTGAATAGTGTGGCTGGGGGCCACACTCTCCCTTCAACTTAGATCTAAATGCAGCCCATAGCTGTTGCAGACTTCTATCACCACTGCACCGTGCCAGAGAGAGACTAGAACAGGCAAGGCAGAGAAACAGGCACACCAAGATAGCAAAGACAGGTTAGGGAATGATCATAATCTTTGTCACACCAAAGAAAATTGATTAGTAGCAAAAATGATATAAGTAATTAGCAATATTCCACAAAGACCATAGGCATCTCCCTCCATTAGAGAGAGAGAATTGGTTATATAGCTTGAAGCACTCTGTAAATGTGGGGCAACATGAGGAGGCAGGCCTCCATGAGCTACCACACCCGGTATGGAAATTGAATATGTGCCATTGGCATCATTCTCCATCATGCTGTAGTCATCTAGCTAACTGAGCTAACCAGCCCCTGAAGCAATGATATATATGGCTTTATTTAATGGTTAATTCCAAGACAATGCCAAAGTAGTGTTTGCAATATGGCCTTAGTCTGCAAGGTGCTGTAGACTGACTGAATGACATTTTCTGATTCATACCATATTATGTGATGTTCCCAAAGGCTTAAAAAAATGTGTGACTCAAGTATAATTTTCACAAATAATAGTGCTTCACATTATATACCTTTTGTGTACTTTGATGAAAACATGTCAATGCTTGTCACTATGCATCAGAATATTAAAATACTGAAGTAAAACTTTGACTCCAAGATGCCCCAAGCCATCTTTAAGCAATTATAAATGACAAGGTTTGTGGCTTTTTAACATGTCAGGATTTGCTTTGGAACCTATTGCTTGAATCTATTGTGTTGGCCTACATAGGCCTGATTCAAAAGCAATTAATAACAGCCATGTCCCAATAGCAGAGGTAAAAGAAATATAGGCTACCCATTTTTATACCTTACTTTGAAGTAGTTATTTTGCAAGAAATCCTATTGAATCCTGTGAAATAAATAGCCAATCCTTCTTGATTATTTTCTGCTGCTGTAGGATCATTTTGAAATCCAATAGAAGCTTATTTGGAGGTGGGGGAGGGGGAAGAAATGATCACAGTATGTACTGATGTCATTATGTTACAAGCGTAAATTGATGAGACTCAATTTTCTATTAATTTCCACGGGAAGCAGAGTTGATTAAAAAATATTCTCACAGGCGTTTAGAACTGCTGGACTTATTTGCATAAATTCCAGAGAGTCTATATAGCAATTACCAATTTGAAAAGATTTGTAAAAACCCATGACTCCATTCTGGTGAACATGTGGAGTCTCACCAATTACAGAATGGTGGTGGCATGATGATGTCAATGCGGATATGGGCCAAGATAGTGAATTGTGAAGAGTTTCATTTCTAGAATGGGTCCCTTGGAGTGTGATTCATGCAATGCCTGATCCTTTCTGGAGAAGTTTACTTTCTTTTTTCTGGGAGAGAAGGGAGACCATTTCTTCATAAGGTCCCAGGGACATTAATGAAAAAAAAAATCTGTAGTATTTCAGTTGCATTTAAAATCAGTTTCTTTTTAACCCTTTCAAATACCAGATAGTATTAATCTCCATTCAGACAGGCACATCTGCATCACCTAAAGCCCCTGGAGGAGATGTTACTCCGCATTATTGGGCGGGCTGTCTCTGAAGCTGTTGTATCTGGTATGAGGTGCAAGCTGCAGTTGATGTGATCTTGCTTTCCACCCAACTGCCACTTTCCTCACCCTAACCCTCCTCTTCTGCATTTATGTTGCCAGCAACTGAAATGTCACAATGAAGGGCAAGGGCTATCCCTGACCTCTGATGAAGAACTTGATCTGACGGCCATAGCCACCAGTTCAGATACGGGCATTGGGCAAACTTCAGAGAGTAGTATAGAGTTGGGATCTGCTCATGATGTATCATTGGGCATGTGCGAGCTCCAGCTAGGTCAGGGGTACAGGATTGAATGCATGCCAGTTCACCAACGGATGAAGTCACAGGCAAGTTCTGCTTCAGCTTCTGGTGAAGTACAGCAGAACATTGATGGCCATCCACTCTAAAATGCTTGGTGCATTGGCTGGCCCGTCACAAGGACTGTTGTCACTGTCAAAGAGCATGGAGGATCTGACTCCAACTTTTCACAAGGCTTCAAACAGAGCTTGGGTACCATCCTTTCCAGTGTGGAAGTGGTGGCCAACTCCATAAAAGCACTTGCGAATCCAGCTGTGACACAGCGATGGTGACTGGTGTCTCATTTTCCACTGAAGCACAAGCCACCAAATGTATCAATGCTGCAGTGGAAACTGAGACTGAGATCATGAAATTGATGTTTCTTACCATGTAAACCCACTTGTTGCCATTATGACTGCAAATAGCAGTGTTCAAAAGGATATGTACAGTCTCACAGGAGCCCAGCAATTTGTACTCCAACAGATTACTAGGTCTTGTCACCTAGCAGCCAGTCTTTGGTTCTTCATGGTGATCTGAAGATGAAGGCTGACTGCCTCAGGATCAATGCATCATCGGTGCTGCCATGATAATGGGCATTCACCAAAAGGATCTTCTGGTCACGATCACACACCACCTCGATATTTATAGAGTGGTAGCCCTTGTAATTATGCAGCATCTTCCTATTATCATACTGGGGTGGAGAGCCACGTACATGTAGTCAATCGCACCCTACACCAGGCAAATCCATGTGCTCTCTCCTTCTGCTTCTGCCTAGCCAATGAGAAGATGATACAGGGCCTCTGTCACTTCCCTGGTGCAGCAATGGACAACCATCTCTGAGATGTTGACAATGCCACTTGTTTGCACCTGGAAGGATCTGTTAACAGGGAAATTCAGGGTGACTGTGACCTTGACAGCCACTGGCAGCGCAGTCCATGCCCTGCTGTGGGGCTACAGGTCAGGGTTGTAGGAGTTGGCACAGCTCAGTGACCAACTCCATGATGAAACTCAGGCAGCTCATACCCTAATTTTGGCTGAGGTGGAGGTAGAAGTGCTCCCTAAAAACCCTTGGTGGATATTTTAATGAATATTCTATTAAGAGCCCACCTCCTCCTCCCTCTGTACAACCCTAATATTAAAGGGATGGCATAAAAACAGTTATAAGGATGTATTGTGGCTCAGAAAACCAGGAGGTAGAATCAGAATGTGTGGAGTAAGAAATAGCAAGAGCAGAAAACACTTATGGTGGTAGATCCTAGTCCTCTATCAGTAGGTATATTGTTGGTCAGAGTATTAATTGAGAAATATAAGGAACTTGTAACAAAGGTAAAGTAAAAGTTGTGGGGGGGCTTTAATCTTCATATGGACCAGAGAAATCAAATTGGCAAAACTAGTTTGGACAATGAGTTCATGGTGTGCACATTACATCGTGGAATTAACCACAGAAGAGGCTATTTTAGGTCTTGTCTTGTGTAATGAGACAGAGTTAATTAGTAATCCCATTTATAGGAATCCAGTATGGAAGAATAATCATAATGAGGTAAAGCTTCACATTGAGTTCAAAGGTGACGTACATCAGCCTTGAACTTAAATAAAGGCAACTACAATGATATGAGGGGCATTTTGAGTAAAATCGGGAAATCAGATTAAAAGTTATGGCAGTGAAAAAGCAATAGTAAGCATTTAAAGAAATATTTAATCATTCTTAATTAATATACATTCCATTGAGAAATAATGTGTCTAACTAAAGGAGGTAAGGTTAGATTAAATGAAGAAGCTTATAATGTGGCCAAGAAGAGTAGTAAGCCTGAGGATTATGAGAGTTTCAGAAATCAGCAATGGATGAACAAGAACTTGACGGAGGGAGAAATATAGAATGAGAGTAAACTAGCAAGAGATTTAAAACAGATTGTAAGAGCGTCCAAAAGGGTGTACAAAGGAAGAAAGTAGCAAAAGTAAATATAGGTTCCTCAGGGGCTGAGACAGGAGAAATTATAATGGGGAATAAGTAAGAGCCATTAAACAAATATTTTGTATCTATCTTCAAGTAGAAGACACAAAAACCATACCAGGAATCGAGGGGTCTAATGCGGATGAGGAACTTAAAGTAATAAAGTATTAGTAAGGAAAAAATACTGAAGAAATTAATGGGATTAAAAGACAATTCTCTTGGACCTGATGGCACATTGTAGAGTTCTAAAAATCTGGCTGCAGAGACAATGGATGCATTGGTTGTGATCCTTCACCATTTCCCTGGATTCTGAAACAGTCCCAGTGGACTAGTAGATGCTATTCAAGAAAGGAAGGAAAATGCTGGAGTCCATTATTAAAGAAATGTTAACAGGGCATTTAGAAAATCATAACATGAATAGTCACAGTTTTATGAAAAAATTGTCAAACGTGATTTTCCTGTTAGAGTTTTTTGAGGATATAATTAGTAGGGTAGATAAAGGAACCAGTAGTATATTTGAATTTTCAAAAGGCATTCAATCAGGTGCCACACAAAAGGTTGTTTCACAAGATAAAGGTGCATGGGGTTGGTGGTAATACCTTAGCATGGATAAAGAATGGTTAAGTACAAAAAAAACAGGGAGTAGGAATAGACAGGTCATTTTCAGATTAGGAGGATATTACTCCTGGAGTGTCACAAGGAACAGTGCTGAAGCATCAGCTATTTACAATCTTATTAGTGACTTAGGCGAAAGGACTGAACATAATGTATTCAAGTTTGCTGAAGGCAGAGAGGTAGGTGTGAATGTAAGCTGTGAAGAGAACACAGGGAACATACAAAGGGATATAATGAAGTTAAACATGTAAGAAAGTCTTGTTGCAACCGTACATGGCTTTAGTGAGACCACAACTGGTGTACTGTACACAGTTTTGGGACCTTACTTAAGAAAGGACATTCTTGCCTTAAGGTGGTGCAACGTAGGTTCAACATAGATTGATTCCTTGATGGGAGTGTTGTCCAATGAGTTGAGATTGAGTAGAATGAGTCTTTACTGTCAGGAGTTGAGAAGAATGAAAGGTGATCTCATTGAACCAAGTACTCGATGGAGTAGATACGGCGAATATTTCCCCTATCTGGACTATCTAAAGTTATGGTGCATGGTCTAAGGAATAGGCATCAACCATTTACAATTGAAATGCGAGGAAATTTATTTGCTTAAAGAGCACTGAACCTTCAGAATTCTCTATATCAGAGGGTTGTGGATGCTCAGTTATTGAATAGAGTAAAGCAGAGATTGATAGATTTTTGGGCTTGAAAGGAATCAAGGGAAATAGGGATTGGACAGGAAGGTGGGCATGAAGCTGAAGGTCAGCCATGATTTTATTGAATGTCAGAGCAGGTTCGAGGGCTGCATGGCTCTTATTTCTTATGTGCATCTCATTGAATATGATGTCCTCTGCGGCTACGCCATGTCCTGATTGCATAGGGATCTCTGGCATAGGGAGAGTCCGCTCCTTCCTCTGACCTCTTGGTCTCATTTACCTTACAAGGTGCAGATGGAGGTTCTGCATCTTAAAGGCCAAATCAGAAACTCCCAAGAACTATGGGCACGTGGCGCAGACAACATGCCATCATTTCCAGGAGGTTCCACCAATCTCCAATAGAATTAAGTACAAGGGGAGGTCAGAAATCTCCAACAACTTGGGTGCCACAGCCTCCATGACATGCACAGCAGACATATATATTACTAACATGATTGAAACTTGGTAACTCAAGTACAGGGAGAATGTTTGCATGGGGAATTGGTACTGACATCGACCTGTCTCCACTTATGACACTCAAAAAAAGTTGTCCTAATTTGGCATGAAATTCCTTCCTCCACTTAGAATTACATAAGGCTGAATTTTTTGCCTGTCGGGCTGGTGGGCCCAACCCAATCTCTGGCGGGCGGGGAGCCGATCCCCGCCCGAGAAGCAGGCCCTGCCACCGTTTTAAGTGGGCGGGCTAATTAAGGCCCGCCCAGTGTGACATCCACCAGGAAGCGTTATGCGCTCCCTGTGCGCAGCAGGGGCTGGGGGGGGTAGGGGGGTGGGATTCCCCAAATGTGAGAGTGTGCTCTTTCGCGCATGCGCATGAAAGAGCGCACATCTCCCTGAGGCTATGTGCTGCCTCAGGGAGATCACTGAAAGGTTTTCAAACTTTAAAAATAGAAAAATTAAAAAATCATTAACATGTCCCCCTCATGTGACAATGTCACACGTGATGGGACATGTTAATAAATTGCACAAAAACTTCAATAAACTTTTTAAAAACGGACATGAAACCTCATCCCACCAGTGGATGAGATTTCATGTTTTTTCAGAAGCCCGCCGAGGCTCCTGGCCTGCCCACCAGCCTTAAGGTTGGATGGGCAGGTCCTTTAATTGTTTTAATTATCCTGTCAATGGCCTCAGTTGGCCATTGACAGGTCAGCAGGTGAACAGCTGATCTCACTGTGCCCCCACCTTCCTGAAGATTTAAATGGAGCAGGATGACGTCGGGGGTTCCCCCCAACGTCATCCTGCGTCATTTTCCCATCAGCAAGCAGGCCCCGCCCCCTTCACGCCAACGGAAAAGTTCAGCCCATAGAATTACACAGAATATGCAGCCGAGAAATAGGTCATTTGAGTCCAACTGATCTATGCCAGTGCTAATGCACCATACAAATCTCCTGTCATCCTATCTAACACTTTTAAAATACACTTCTATTCCTTTCTCCTTCATGTACTCATCTAGTTTCCCCTGAAGTGCATCTAGGCCACTTGCCTCAACTGTTCCTTGTTGTAGCAAATTCCACATTCTAACTATTCTCTGTGTAAAGAAATTTCCCTTGAATTCCTGATTGGCTTTATTGGAGACTATCTTACGTTATGATCTCTAGTTTTGTACTCCCCAACAAATGGAAGCATCTTTTCCATAGCTACCTGATCAAATCCCTTCATAATATTAAATGCATCTATTAAGTCACTTTTCTATCTGATAAGTTGTCAGGTTCCATAACCTATGAATTAGAATGTCCATGTCCCTGGATTTCTAACCAATCACCATCAGGCTTTTAAAAAAATGTTTCATTTAGTAGACAGATGCCATTCTTAATAAATTCAATAACTCATGAAATTTTTGTTTTATGGAAAATCTGAGCACATGATTTGGTAGTGCAGCTACAATAAAAAAAATAGGGATCAAAGCTATCTAAACTCAGCTTTGCGCGCATAAGTTATTTTTGTTCAATGTGATCGAGATTAAATGATAATGATTATAGGACTCAACATTATTTACACATTGGTGTAGCTTCTGTTTGCAAAGATTCAAATTATTTTCAGTTCAGTCTTCGGTATTGCTACTACAAGACATGGTATTTTCAATTTTTTGGATAATGTGGAACAGCTTTTGTGTAATTAGTCAGTGAAATATGTGTCAGTTTAGTGATACCTTGAATTTTGGCATCCCTTTGTCAGTTCTTTCATTGTCAGTGTTGCACAAGATTGAAAGATTTTCTAGCTAGATTGTTGTTTTCAGCTCATCAGTCAGTATTTCATGATAGCAAGTTGCCAATATTCAATGGATTTCCTGTTTTAGAATTCAGGTTCTCTCTCAACATTTTATTACTCGTACTTGTAACAAACAGGCGGTTTTTGTGATCAACACCACTTTTGCTCTGGATTGAAAGTTGCACTGTTACAATTGATTTGAATTACAAGACTCAAAAATGCCATTGGCATACATGTGGAACCTGATGTGTTTTCGGATGTTCTTACTGAGTGGCAGCATATAGGTGAGAAATAGAGGAGGACCAATGATTGATTATTGGGGTCTCAAGAGTTAGCAGTGAAGGAGTGGAAAGAGAAACCATTGCAGGTGATTCTCTGGTTACAATTCAGTAGATATGAATGAGATCAGGCAAGATTAATGCATTAAGTATGTTAAATTTGTTTAACTCTTGTGTCTTAGAAAATGTGCAGATTAGAAACCCTTTCCTGCATCTTGTGGACACTTTGGCACTAAGCACTGGTTTTCTACCTTGGCATGGAAAAGCAGCTGCCACCTTAAATTTAATCACTACTGCACAGAAGGAGCCCATTTGATGCATTGTACCTGTGCCAGCTCTTTGAACAAGCTATATAATTAGCCCTACTCACCTACTCTTTTCGAACAGTCCTGCAATGTTTTCCTCTTCAAAGTAGTTACCAATTTTTTTTTAAAAGTTACTATGGAGTCGGCTTCTCTCATCTTCAGGTTTCTGCCAATCTTCTCTTGAAATTATGGTTGGTGTTTGGGGGAAGTCTCATAGAAATCCCAGATGTATAATACCTATGTGAGATCAGTTAGGAACACAAAACTGTTTCTGTTTGAGGCAAGATGGAGCTCTTTGTCTCCCATTCCCTGCTTAATTGCGACAAGGCAATTCCCATTCATTTCCATTTGTTTCTAAATGGCTCCTGTCTCTATCAGTTTTGACAGCAGATGCCAACTAGGCCCAATGAAGCTATGTACAGCAGTGGATGTTATGACAGATAACACCAGAAATAAAAGCCTGCTCTGCTAAAACACATCAAAATGACACTTTGCAGCAGGGGTCACTGGGCAGTAATCAGAAGTGAAAAGTCTGGCCAGTTCTCCATATTTCCTACGCCAGGGAATGTTGCAGCCACATACAACATCTCCCCAATAAGCCAGCTGTGAATGACCAGGGTTTGAACCTGAGGCCATCTAGTTTTGCGCAGCTCATTACCACATAACATGCTGAAGTTGCACACTGAGCCAAACTCTCAAAATAGAGTCATATGACTGGAACAGGGGAATTTGCTGGGAAATTCACAAGAAAATAGCATGAAACATACAAGGTGAAATAACTACCCTATTTATGTTACAGAATTGCACTTTCAATGTTGTTATACTGGTCATGGGTCTTTCCCATGGGGCTCTCTCATTATCAGGGGAAGCTCCACATAAGGCAGCAATATCAAAACCACCTCTCTGCTCTCAGAAGCCTGCCTGCTTAGGACCAAAATGAGATGATCGAATTCCCGACAACAGCCCAGGAGGTAGGGAATTAAATGTCCTCACAAAGTAGCGTCCCTTCCTCCGGAGGTGTGCACAGCCCCTCAATTATAATCACAGCACAGCCTCTGAGGTACCAGCCTTATCAACTGCAACTTAATTTCCATAATAAGAACTTAAGACCGAATGTAAGTCTTGTAGTAACAGATCCCTTACTAGCGAGTAAAGGTTTAGGGTTAAATGCAAGCATGCTCGATTTATTGCAATCTCAACCTCTCTCTTCATGGGGGAAAATTCTGGTTTTATTGAGATGAAATTTGACATGTAACTTTTGTGACGCTTCCACCTTCATGGAGAATCTGGTGTGGAGATCAGCATTCCAGATTCACAGTGCTCCTGCTTTTCCGGTGATTGACATTAATGAACGGAAGATTAAAAACATCACAAGGGGAGGAGCGTGTTGATCACCCCTCCAGGTTTGCTCTCCCGTGGAGCTAGGATCTACACCAGGCGCTTCACCTTGAGAAAATGTAGCATCGAATGTAGGGAGCTGTTTATCTTAATATGGCTTACGAATCAAAAGAAAAATTCAAATTTCATCTTTTATTTAGATCTTCCATCTTCTGCCTTGTGTAATGTTTCTATCTAAAATTGTGATTGTCGCTGAAATACATGTCATTTACAGCCTTTGGAATGAGTTTCTCAGGTTTGTTCATTGATATGCAGAGAATAATAGGCACTCAGCAGTGATTTCAAGGCAATAATCTCGTCAGTGTTTGAGCTGATAATCATAAACCACAAGAACAAAGGTCAAATAGTTTATAACCATCATTGGGACAGCAAGATAAGATTATTACCTTGTGAACAATCCTATACATCTACGATATTTTTAATGTCATCTATATGTGGAGGTGGTTTTATTCTATTTTTTGACCTTTGCTTTTTACTTAATGACACTTTTACTGCAGTACTGAGGTGTGCAATTCAGCTCTTTGCCTTTTAAAACCATCTTTAAAACCCACCCACCAAGATTTTGGTCAAAATTCCTGGACACATTTTTGATTCTGTGCCTGCTTTCCTTTATGCCTTTGTGAAGGGCCTGGGCTGCTTTACTGTATTGAAGCATAAAGTTGTTGTTATATAAACATAAGGGATGCAAAATTCACGCCCTGATTTTCTTGGGTGCGGGGTCTGTGATTTATGACATTCCCATGTCTTTCAAATGAAGATAGTTAAGGCACAAAATCCCTCTACACACCTCATCTGAATGTTTGTGGCACAAGTACCTCCACCTCCAGAGTTGGTCTCCTGTTCTGACTGCTATCAGCAAGCTCTGCAGGTTGCAGGAGGCACCTGCACTGTTACAACAGATCATGTGGTACAGAAAAAGCAAGATGGAAAATAAAATTTCTGCAATGGAAATGTGACACTGCAGGAATTGGTGATGCAAGTGGGCAGGAGGAGAGATCTATGTCCCTTGGAGGTCCAAGAGGCACTTAAGGATCACCCTCAGAAGGCATTGGGAACAGATACCGAGGAAGGTCAATTCCTGGGTTCTGGACCTGGCAGCAGTCCCACAAGAGATCTAATGACTTCATGGGGGTGGTCAATGTCATGGAATGTGTCTTCATATGACCACCTCCACACCACCAGCTTCTCACACTGCTCATTGCACCATACCCCCATCACTCACCCAGCAGTGCTCCCTTGCACTCAGGACTCACCCTTGACATCCAAATAATCCATTTTATTCTCACATACTTACCAATGCTGCCAGCCACAGACACAGCTTTCATTGTCTCAACATGCCACCAGCTACTCAGCTATCACTCAGACACTGTGCAACACAATAACTGGCATTTCTCTCTCTCTCTTGCCAGTCAAAGTGGCACACAATAGGAAGAAGAAGAGCAGAATCTCAGGGTTCTTAGTGATCCTGTAGCTCCTGAGCCCTATGGAACACATGGCTCTCAGCATCATGGTGCCAGTTTCAAATGGCCCCATAGTATATAACATTTCTGAAATCATTGAAAACGATGGCATGTTGTTGCCTAATGCCCCTGCTCAATTCCCAACATACCCTCATCCTACTATCTGGTATGATGAGCAAGTTGCAGATAGTGTGGACATTGAACTCTTGCATCCCATCTCACCCAACCTTCCACTTCTGGGATCTTGTTTTCAAATGCCCATTAACTGCTGCCTACCCAGTCACTGCAGCCCCAAGGAGGAAGAGGGACAGCAGCAGCATGGAAGAGACCCCATCACTTGATCTGACACTTGCAGCCACCAGCTCCAATACTGGCAGTGCACCTACTTTAGAGGTTGTCATAGAGTTGGGACCAGCATGTATTGAGTTATCTGGACATGAGTGAGTTGCAGCCAGGCCCAGGAGTAAAGATTAGTTTGTTTGCCAGGTCACCGAAGGGTAAGATGGCCGACGAGTTCTGCTGCAGAGGACTCAGACGATGGCATACAGGGCAGCACCAAATAGACATGTGCACCAAGATACTGGGTGCATTTGCTGACCTACCAGGTAGCCTCCTGACACTGTCAAGGAGCATGGAGGAGTCCAGCTCCAAGTTGACAAGAGGGTATCACACAGAACTTTCCCTCTCTGCAGCCTCTGCCCTATCTCCCTGTGGTGCTACAGGCCCAGAGGTCCTGCCACTGCTGCCTCCATACCTTTTGCAGCCTTTGTTTCACCTATGCTTCAGCCACCCCATGAAGATGTGACAACAGTCTCCAGCATATACACCAAATACTTCCAAAAACACACCGGAGTATTTTCAGGCACATTCCGAGTGGAAGAAGTTCAGTCAGGTTTGCTTTCTTGCAATAAGTTGCCTTTCCCATTAAATAACACCGACTGCAGGTACCACCTTGCTTCCTCACGCTTCTGATTTTGAAAGAGTGGAGAACTCAGGCATTGCCAGGACCTGCATTGTCAAATTTTGGCATTCCGGCATTCCATCAACTGGTTGGGCTGTGTGACATCAGGATAGCACTGTTCGGGCACACTTAGGAGACGCAACTGCAGCCTGCGGTGCTGCCTGCCCCTGAAGGTGGAGGCAAGTCTGCATGGTGCACTGGAAATGGCTCTGAGGTTGAATTTCTCAGCCCAGGTCTTTCTTCTTAAATAACATTAATGATATAGCTTCAAGTTTTATTTAAATGCAGTTGATTTACAAATGGTGAATGCATGTAGATGGAACTCACACACAAACAGTATTACATTTGCTTGTGATGCCTGCATAGTAGAACATCCCACTCACAATAACTATTCAGAATGACAAATGAAGATTGGCCAGTTGAGTGATGTATGGGAGGATAGCTGGTACCTGTGGATCTATATTCCAACAAGAATCATTTCCTGCACGTGACAAAGAGAGAAAATAAGGGTAGATAAAGCTTGCCAATGATTATAAATATGGATCCATTTTCTATTTCTAATGTTTGTTTATGTATTATTTCTCCTTTCCTCCACCTGCCAAAGTCATGGGATCCTCTGTGCCCTTACAATGTCTTCTACTTTGTGATCGTGAATGGTCAACTTCTATATTGTTAACTGCCCTATGACAACAGACACCCAGTTAGGTCAGGTGAGTGTGAACATCAGTCAAGGCTGGCATTTCAACTTGTAACCCTTGGATTGAAAATGTAATATTTAGCTGCCACAGCTAACCACACAGCTAGCTATAACCTTTTGAAATCAGTAATTTGAATTATTGACTTCTTGGTTCATGGTTCATAAAATTAGAACAAGAATAGATGTGACTGATCAATGAAGACATGTTCATCCTTCCTTCACATTTAATAACCTTTCCAAAGCAGCATCATTTACAATCCTGCAACAGACATGAAGGAATAGAACACACTACCCTTTCATAACTTACAATTATCCGAGATGTAATTTGTGTGTATAATTGTCATTTGTCTTGTGTTTCCTCCTGTAAGCATACCAGCAACATCCTCTCTCTGTGGCAAAATGTGACCTTTTGACAGTGAAACTTATCGAGTGTTGTTTGGGGTTATTTATCTTTGACACTCCATAGACTTTTCAGCCAATTTGGATTTGAACTGGTCGCACCTTAACACCTCCTGGATGGCAATTGAATTTAAGGTAAATGGCAAAAGAGCCAGAGGAGAGTTATTATGATCTGGAATGCACTGCCTGAAAGGGTAGTGCAAGTAGATTCAACAGTAACTTTTAAAAATGAATTGGATAAATGTTTGAAGGGGAGAAAATTTCAGATGCAAGGGAAAAGATCAGGAAGTGGGACTAATTAAATAGCTTCTTCAAAGGGCCATCACAAACACGATGGTTGATTGCTCTCGTTCAGCGCTGTGCAATTCTGTGACTCTATGAGGGAGTTTTAACATGGGTGAGGCTGAGTGGCTGGTTAAACCCAGAAAAATGTAAGCATTTCAGGAAGCTGGCCGCCAGATTCCCCATTTAACTCCAGTGCATTAGGCTCCGTGTGCACAAACCCATTGGGAAAGGAGACACTCAACTAGAGCAATTTTGACATGTCTTTTGGAATTTAATTGTGGGTGCACAGTTTCCCGGGCTTCCTGAAATTCATCAGTGAAAGCAAGGTGGCAACTGAGGGGGCGGACAGGGCAACAGGTACTATAACCTCACAGCTGCTTTCTTGCTCATTTCCGTGAAAGGCTTTGTCTGCACTTCTTATACCGAGATTACTTTTACAACTTTGGAGGTACCATCTACAACTTGGAGGTTTGCACCTGTGATCCGTACTGATCTGTCAGGTCAGCATGGGTGCCACTTATGCTGTGCTACTTTGGATCTCAGGTGTGGAGCAACATGAGGAGAGGCAACCACAGCACCAGCAGGAGCACGAGCAGCCTGCTTCTCACAGACCAGCAGCTGTACAGGAGGCAAACGATCAGCAAAAAAAATGGAGCTTGCAGGAAGACATACCCAGCACACAGGGAGTACAGTCAGAGGATAGACTTCTTCAACATGTCAGAACATCAGTGTTTCAGTGTTGGATCCTGGTCTTTAGTTTAGTTGGACTAATGGATTGGTGTTGAACGCTTGTTTCAAGATAACCGAGTTGGTACCATAGACAGAGTAGATCAGCAGACAGTTCTTATGTGGAACAAAGACTATTTATTAACAAAGGAACTCAGCAGTCACACTTGTGTGCTTATAACTCAAACCTTGTCTCTACCTTACAAACTCTAACTCTAGACTTCACCTTCTGACTACTGACTACGAAGGTAGCCCACGCTACTCTGCTATTAGATACTCAGATCATGTGATCTTCCATTATACATTCTTCTTAAAGGTATATTACACATCAGATTACCACACTCAGGAAGCTCAGGGTGTTGTGTCATGTGGTGGCAGACATTTTGTAGCCTGTTAGAACAAGACCTGCTTATAAGTGAACCAGCTGGTTATGCTTTACCTATGGCTGTCAAATTCACTACCACCCTGAATTTCACAGTCTGGATCCTTCCAGAGCTCTGCTGGAGACCTTTGCAGGATCCCACTAACAGACAGGTGACTGATCTTTCCTCTGCTAGGGTCAGCAATTATGTCAACTTTCCCTGTGATGATGCCAGTCAGAATGAGTGGACACTTGGGTTTTCAGCTCTGATTGGCTTCCCACAGATGCAGGGCATCATTGACTGGCAATAAAGGCACTCCCAGATTACCCAGGAGTATTCATCAACTGCAAGGGATTCCACTCCATCAATTTGCAGCTGGTATGCAATCACAAAAAGATGTTTATGCAGGAATGCAAGGTTCCTGGTCAGTTGCAAGATGCATTTACCCTGTGCTAGCTCGCCCTCCTTGATCTCTTCTCACCTCAAGACAAACCTACCAGTTGACTGCTCGGAGACCAGGGAAACTCACTTAAAATGCGGCTGACGACCATGAGGAGCCTATAACTAATGAGGCACAGCAGCACTACAATGAAAGCCATATGATAATCAGATATGTAATTGAACCAGCATTATGCTGACAATGTGCTTCAGGTGCCTGGACAGATTGGGAGGTACCTTTCAGTGCGCTGGAGCAAGGGTCTCCAGAATGGTGGTGGTGTGCTGCACATTGCACAACATTGTGCAGTGGCAAGGCTTGGACTAGCAGGTGGAACAAGACAGAGCCTATTCAGATGACTCAGTGGAAGAGGAGGAGGAGAAGGAGGTGCAGGAGGTGAAAAGCAATGTGGCCAATTCAGCAGCAACTCTGCCCATTACTGTCTGTGATGCCCTCATTAGTGTGAGGTTCAATTAGGTTCCACCCATCCATTTGATAAACACATGCATAAGCCACTTTTTACCACAACCATTCACCGATCCCCATATGACACCAAGACAAAGCAGTCCTGCAAACAACCATTCGCCAAAAGTGGAAAGGCCACTTGCCAGGCAGCAAGCAAAAATGGACAACACAGAAAGTGATGGAAAGAAAGGATGTTTATGTGACCCAAAAAAGAAACAACAAAAACTGAACAACCTAACATTGTGTAACACACCCATGTGCACACCCTTGTTTAACTACAAATCTTTAATCTTCGTCTTCCTAGCACTTCTAAATGGTGCAGCCCCTCTGGCTTCAGGAGAGAGAGAGAGAGAGAGAGAGAGAGAGGGACAGGCTGCTTAGAACTCTGCTCTGATTGCTGAGATGGTCTTGACCAATGTCCTTTGGGTGTTGAAAGCCATGAAAGCCTCAGCAAAGAATGTTCCCGTGCAGGGCAGACTCAGCCATTGGGACAGGAGGCAGCATGTCGGGTACAGACTGAAGGGGTAAGATGGGGCAATGGGTGGGAAACGGTATTCCCTTTAAGCTGTGCACGTACACAGCCATGCTACAGTACAGCAAGCGCTGCACGCTTATTTAACCATCAGGATGTGCGCGGCTGTATTAATTGAGGTTTACTGCCACTCTAGCCTATGAGCAAGGAGCTGGTAGACTCCTCCATGACAGGAAATTAATGGACAAAAGCCAAACCTGACATGATTAATCAGGTGGAATTAACAGCCAAAATTCACTGGTATCAGCTCCTGGAAACTGAAGCTTTGTCAGCATTTGTTTTTCATGCTGTCTGTTTGTCAACCCTTCACTCACCACTTCCCTCTCGCTCACCACTTCCATTTCAATCGCTGCTTCGGGAAAGCGAAGCGGCAAGTGGGAGGCAGTGCGCGAGAGAGAAGCAGCAGGCAGGGGCAGTGAGTGGGAAGGAGGCAGTGGGCAGGTGGGATGGGGTGGGAGGGAGATGGGGCAGTGGGCAGTGAGTGGGAAGAAGGCAGCGGGCAGGTGGGAGGTGGTGGGCAAGAGGTGTTGAGTTAGGCGGGAGCCAGTGAGTTGTGTGGGAGCTGGCAGATGGGATAGAGGTGGCGAGAGGAGGGAGGCAGTGAGCAGGAGGGAAGCAAGAGGGAGGATTGGAGAGGGAAGCAGCAAGACAGAGAGGGGTGAGAGGGAGGGAGGTGGCAAGAATGAGAGGTGGCAAGTGGTAGGATTGGGGAGGGGACAATCAAGAGGGAGAGGTGGCGAGAGGGAGGGTTGAGAAGGGTTGGTAACTGGGATAGAGGTGATAAGCAATGGAGACAGCAAACAAAAAAAATTAGGTGGGTGGGTCTGTTTGTATGTTTTCTATTAATTGGACAACACTACACATACATCTGTTGCAGCAATTACATTTATTTCTTGCAGAATGGAGGCAGGTTTATTACCATCATCAAAATAGGCCTGTGCCAAATCAGAACAAATTATAATTTGATCAAACGCATTTTACCAGGGTCCCAGTTTATTAAGAATTAAAAGGGAAGACAAAATAAGAACTGAGAGTGCTGAAAATCTAAAATAAAAATAAATGCAGATTAGGTCAGTCGTGATCTGGGTAGGGCTTTATTTCAGAAAGCAAGGCCTGAATTTTATTGACGCCTTTTGATAAAGTCACACAGAAGAGGTTAGTGTGCAAAATTAAAGCACATAGGATTTGGGGTAATATATTGGCATGGATTGAGAATTGGCTAGCAGACAGGAAACAGAGAGTAGGAATAAATGGGTCTTTTTCGGAGTGGCAGGCAGTGACTAGTGAGGTACTGCAGGGATCAGTTCTTGGGCCCCAGCTATTCATAATATATATCAATGATTTGGATGAGGGAGCCAAGTGTAATATTTCCAAGTTTGCTGACAACATGAAACTTGGCGGGGATGTGAGTGCTGAGGAGGATGTTGAGGTTTCAAGGCAGTTTAGGCAAGTTGAATGAATGGGCAAATACATAACGTGGATAAGTGTGAAGCTATCCACTTTTGTAGGAAAAACAGAATGGCAGAGTATTATTTAAATGGTGACAGATTGGGAAATGTTGATGTATAAAGGGATCTAGGTGTCCTTGAACAATAATCACTGAAAGCAAGCATGCAGGTACGGCAAGCACTTAAGAAGGCTAATGGTATTTTCAGAATCACACAATCACACAGTGCAGAAGAGGCCCTTCGGCCCGTCGAGTCTGCACCGACATGTGAGAAACACATATTGGCCTTCATGCGAGAGGACTTGAATACAGGAGAAAGGATGTCTTACTGCAGCTATACAGGGCCTTGGTGAGATCACACCTGGAGCAATGTGTGTATTTTTGGCCTCCTTACCTAAGAAAGGAAAACTTGCCATAGAAGGAGTGCAGCGAAGGTTCACCAGACTGATTCCTGGGATGGCAGGATTGTTGTATGAGGAGAGATTAAGTCAACTAGGCATGTATTCACTGGAGTTTAGGAGAATGAGAGGGGATCTCATTGAAACATATAAAATTCTGACAGAAACAAAAATAGCTGGAAAAACTCAGCAGGTCTGACAGCATCTGTGGAGAGGAAGACAGTCAATGTTTTGAATCGGTATGACTCTTCTTCAGAATTCTGACAGGGCTCACAGATTGGATGCAGGGATGATGTTTCATCTGGCTGGTGAGGTGAGGGGTCTAGAACAAGGGTTTACAATCTCAGGATACGGGGTAGGCCATTTAGGACTGAGATGAGGAGAAACTTCTTCCCTCAGAGGGTGATGAACCTCTGGAATTCCCTACCACAGGGGGCTGTGGAGGCCAAGTCACTGAATATGTTTAAGAAGGAAATAGATAGATTTCTAGACTTTAAAGGTATCAAAGGGCATGGGGAGAGAGCAAGAGTATGGTGTTGAGATAGAGGATCAGCCATGATCATATAGAATGATGGAGCAGGCTCGAAGGGCCGAATGACCTACTCCTGCTCCTATTTCCTATGTTTCTATGGTGAGGAACCTTGTTGCGTGCAAATTGTTGCTACATTTCCAACATTACAAAGTTGTTAAAAGTATTTCACATTGTCTATAAAGCGCTGTGGTTGTGAAAGGTGGTATAGAAATGCAAGATTTTCTTTAACCAGCAACACATAAAGCATGAACTCGGTGTTATTTTACGTGAAGGCTGAGGAGGGAGTGGTGGGGCAGGGGGTCAGTAGGGGGAGATGATAGGACAATGTATTTCTGCTTATGATGTGTTAGACTGAACCACAAAGCCAATAGTCAGCTCGTGTACATTAAGACCTGGCTGAAAATGAGCAAGTTGCGTATGTATAGCTGACACAGAGCAAATTATAAAAATCTAGCCATACATCTGAATCATGTCCATGCTGTACAAAATACACTAATTTGGATCACTTGTAAAAAAAAAAATTACCATGAGAAATGTGTGTTTGGGGGATTTAAAAAGGTTGAATTATTTGCTTATTATGGATGGTTCATTCAAATCTAGATGCCAATTATTAAGCCTTGTAGACAATAAGATTTAATACCCATTATCACCCTCTTCAAATAATGTTATCTTATTAAATGAGGCAAATAGGCGAGTGAGCAGTTGTACTCACTTTGTTGTCAACCATCTTCTCAGCATTCAAACAAACAAGTGCATTTCAGTGTAGAATCAATTTGCCTTGTTGCTGCTTTGGCCAGTGACAGTGGAGATACAGCCCCCCAAGCATGTGGCACAGCATTTGCAGGAGACACCCTGCACTCTATACACTGCCTCTATCTGCTTGAGTGCCTCTTTCCGCTTTTAAATGGTTTGCAGCTAATAACAATTACAATAGAGCAGACTGTTGAGAGAGGAAAAGCCCACTGCGGCTGAGAGAAAGCAGGTTTTAGCAAACCACTAGGGACTCTGGCAGAGAGAAACAATTCAAATCAAGTTGACAACAGCAAGGCTTTGACTGAAGCCTGCGCTGATAGGTGGAGGTCACGGGAGGCGATATTGTCATTTACAAACTGATTTCTGATGAGATTTTTGCAGACAATATCCATCTTGCCAGACCGCATAATTTGCACAGAAACACTCTTATTAAATAATATTTGAAATACTAATCCCCTCAAGCATTGCTTAAGCAAAGGAATTACGTTCAGTGAAAAATCACAGAACAGATGTGAAGCTGTTAACAGACTTGTGAAAGATGTTTTTAAACAATTGGCTTGTGGAGTGGTTTTCTGTTATTGTCACTTCCAGTTTACCAGCCAAGTGTAAAGTTACAATAACGGGGTTTCACTCCTGTGTGATGTAGTTTTCCCTCAGAGAAACATTCAACACAAGCCATTTTTTAACTCAATCCCAATTAAAGAAGTCAGCCACTTTTTTGCTGGCTGCAGTTTAGGAGAAATTCTGAACGTATCCTGTCCTCTTGGGAAAGCTGTCGATATTTGCATTTTGCTGGTGCATCTTTGGTTGTGAAGTGTACGTACATGCCAAGGATAAGCAAGAGTTACTGGTATCAGAATGCCATCAGGTAAAGTACAGCAGGATCATGCTGCTTTCCCTGCTGACAGCCATTTATGGCATTTCTTCCTCTCTCCCGGTTTTCTCTCTTAATCTTGCCTTTCACTGATGTATGGTCCCTCAGGTAAAGGTAGTCTTCTTGTCCAGGCAGTTATTCTTTACCCAGGAACCTGTACACACAAATCTCAGTGGACTATTTGACCATGGAGAGCAGCCTAATCCTGTCCATGTGCTTGACATTTCCAGCTGGGGTTGCTGGGGTCAGTCTGGAACAGGAACCCTGGCTCAGACCATGACTACAGCTCAGATGATGTGAGGATGTTGAACCTTTATCTTTTCTGGTCCTCAGGGCTTAGTGCCTAGACCAGCAGTGAAATTACCTATCGGGAGTCATTTATGGTAATGCAGTGCTAAGTGAAAATTTGTTTTAGAGTTAATTTAATTTGAATATACAAATTGGGACTGATCTCCAAACAATGTACAACATTTCATATTCAGCAGAAACAACACATCCTCAAATTTCCTACAGGCTGTGGTTTCTGAGGTATGATTTTTTCAGTTGCACTTGTAAATTAGATTTATTAATTAAGTGATAATTAGTTATAGGGGTAGAAATTTGTTGACCTAAATGCAACAATGGCATTGCAGAGCAGGCTCAAACCAGCAGGACTGATGCCAGCCTGAAATTGGACAGTGGTGCCTCATCAAAATAATTCCGACTATTTGCTGGCACCTGTGGTGCCTCCACAACCAGCTTCCCTTTGGCAGAAAACAAAGCGCCAAGCAACAGCTCTCAGGTAAGCACCTGGTGAAGGGTGCGTGTAAATGGTATGTTAATTATATGGTTAAGATACATAGATAAAAGGCATTTCTTAATTAAGTACCTGGAGTACTTATAAAGAGAGACAGCTAGGACATGGGGTAGCAGGTAGGAAGCAGTAATGCTGCATTCTGTAAATAAATCTATTATCAATAAAAGTATTAGTGTCTAATTTCATATTTTGCCAACTGCACTGAGATCAATTTCATGGTGGCGTGTGGGGAAGGGATGGGAGGGCAGCAAAAGGGGTGTAGATTGTGGCTGACAGGAGCAATGTGGAGCATGGAGGAGACACAAAATTTTTAAAAAATTCCAGATATTTCCACTAGGAAATGCTGAACAGAGTAGGTCCAGCACCTGTTTCACTCAGGAGACCCCATTTTCTCAGAGGGCTGCTAGAGCCAGCATTAGTCACATCACTAACATGTACAATAGGCCTTGCACCTGTTTTAGGCCACCTCAGACACCTGAAAATCAACCAATGCCAATGTAGTATCAGGTATTTACAGGTAACCTTGGGCACAGGATATAACCCTACAAATTGGATCACTTTGACCCTACTTTTCATGGAAATGATTACCAATTTTTACCCCATTTGGCAGAAAAAGCCTTCCTCACAAGTCTTTACCTGACAAATTGACAGTATTTTCTTTCCTTGCTCTTCAAGGGAATGAAAGCATAACTTTCATCATTAAAATCTATTGAGTTAAGAGAGCCAAAATATTGGATGCAGCACAGTCTTTAGCATGCTACAAAAACCATAATAGGTGGTGGGGGTGATGTTGCATCTTAAATTATAAGGACAAAGTTTGCTAATGTTGCTTCAACCTCAAATTATTTTATTGACTTGAATATACAGTACCCTATGTGGAAATCTGCATTATGTAACGCAACATTGGCCTGAATTTAACCTTTGGTGGGCACGTGCGATTGGCAGGCCTGGGAGCAGCCGGGTAACAGACCGCAGGCCGCGATTGGCCCCTGACCGTGATTTCACGCTGGCTGGCCAATTAACGGCCAACCAGAGTGAAGCGCACGCTGAGAAGCTCAGTGCTGCCAGGGTGGGGTGTGAAGAGGGTGGGCGACAATGACACTATGGGCCAGTTGAGTACTTCCACTGAACTCCCTCAAGGCAGGCAGCTGCCTCAGGGAGCTGCAGACTTTCAAATGATGGAATAAAGGTTTAAAAAGCTGCAAGAAAAATGTCCGCGCATCACAATCAAGCACCTGGAAATATACCTCATAAAAGTGCTGTCTACAGATATTTATTTCATAATGGAGATTTTGTCCCGCCGTTGGATGAAGTTTGATGAAAAATGTAAAGGCCACCTGGTCAATTCGCCCTACCACCAACCATAAGGTTGACGAGCCACAGAAAATCGGAGACAATTGCGCCGTTAATGGGCTTAATTGCCCTCTTAATTGTCGACAGGCGTGCTTCCGACTTCTGCGCGCGCCTGCTGAGCGAAATATCGCGTGAGTGAGCGATGACATCAGAACGCTCGCCAGACATCATCTCGTGCGATTTTACACCCGATTGGGTTGGGCACGCACCCGCCTGCAGGATGTAAAATTCTGCCCATAAGTGATCTTTTACTGGCTTCCATTGTATCTTTTTGGACATCATGATGGAACTGTAGAATTTAACAGAGTGATGTACCGATCTAAACTATCCATTGTGCAGAGACGCAATAAGGAAACAAAACTCTGTATCCTGAAGTAACTTGAAGCCTAGTCATTCCAGGCTACTGTCACACTTGGCGGATTTTTGGAAGCTGTTTAACTATTCAGTCAGGGCTGATTTTTTAATTTATTCATTTATAGGATGTGGGCATTGCAAGTTATGCCAACATTTATTGTCCATTACTAATTGCCCTTGAGAAGGTGGTGGTGAGCCGCCTTCTTGAACCGCTGCAGTCCATGTGGTGTGGATACACCCACAATACTATTGCGCAGGAAGTTCCAGGATTTTGACCCAGCGAAAGGGAAGGTAAGGCAATATATTTCCAAATCAAGATGATGTGTGACTTGGAGGGGAACTTGCAGGTGGTGTTGTTCTCATGCGACTGCTGCTCTTGTCCTTCTAGGTGGTAGAGGTTGGGGGTTTAGAAGGTACTGTCTGAGGAGCCTTGGTGATTTGCTGCAGTGCATCTTGTAGATGGTACACATACTGCTGCTACTGTGCATCAGTGGTAGAAGGAGTGAATGTTTAAGGTGGTGGATGGAATGCCAATTAAGTGAGCTGCTTTGTCCTGGTGGGGTCAAGCTTCTTGAGTATTGTGGGAGCTGCGCTCATCCAGGCAAGTGCAAAGTGCTTCATCACATTCTTGACTTGTGCCTTGACTTGTTGATGGACAGGTTTTGGGGAGTCAGGAGGTGAGTTACTCGCCGCAGATTTCCCAGTCTCTGACCTGCACTTGTAAGACACAGTTCAGTTTCTGGCCAATGATAATCCCTAGGATATTGATAATGGAGGATTCAGCCATGGTAATACCATTGAATATCAAGGGGAGATGGTTGGATTCTCTCTTGTTGGAGATGGTCATTCCTGACACTTGTGTGGCATGAATGTTTCTTGCCACTTATCAGCCCAAACCCGAATGTTCTCCAGGTCTTGCTACATATAAGTATGGACCATTTCAGTATCTGAGGAGTCATGAATGGTGATGTGCATTGCGCAATCATCAGCGAACCTCCCCACTTCTGACCTTGTGATGGAAGAAAAGTCATTGATGAAGCAATTGAAGATGGTTGTGCCTAGGACACCACCCTGATGAACTCCTGCAGTGATTTCCTGGAATTGAGCTGACTGACCTCCAACAACCACAACCTTTGTGCTAGGCATGACTTCAACCAGTGGAGAGTTTTCCCACTGATTCCCATTGACTCCCGCTTTGCTAGGCCTCCTTGATGTTACACTCAGGCAAATGCCACCTGGATGTCAAGGGCAGTCACTTGCTTTTATTTTACTCTCAACTCACCTCTGGAGTTCAGTTCTTTCATCCATGTTTGGGCTAAGGCTGGAATAAGGTCAGCAGCTGAGTGGCCCTGGGTGGTGAAACCCAAACTAAACACCAGTGAGTAGGTTATTGCTAAGCAAGTGCTGCTTGATAGCAATGTCCTTCACTTTGTTGATAATCAAGAGTAGACTGATGGGGTGCTAATTGGCTGGGTTTGATTAGACCTTCTTTTTGTGGACAGGACATACCTGGGCAAATTCCCACATTGCCAGGTAGATGCCACTTTTGTAGCTGTACTGGAACAGCTTGGCTAGGGGCACGGCTAGTTTTGGAGCACAAGTTATCAGTACTATTGCTGGAATGTTGTCAAGGCCCACAGTCTTTGCAGTATTGAGTGCCTTCAGCTGTTTCTTGATATCACATGGACTGAATCGAATGGTCTGAAGATTGGCATCTGTTATGCTGGGGACCCCCGGAGGAGGCCGAAATAGAACATCCACTCGGCTCTTCTGGCTAAAGGTGGTTGCAAATGCTTCAAGCCTTGTCTTTTGCACTGATGTGCGAGGCTACCCCATCATTGAGGATTGGGATATTTGTGAAGCCATCTCTGCCAGTGACTTGTTTAACTATTCACCACCGTTCACAACTGGATGTGGCAGGACTGCAGAGCTTAATGGTCATCTGTTGCTTGTAGGGTTGCTTAGCGCTCTCCATCGCATGCTGCTTCCACTGTTTAGCCTGCAAGTAGTCCTGCACTGTAGCTTCACCAGGTTGACACCTCTTTTTTAGGTATGCCTCGTGATGCAGAGGCAATGTGTGATCCAAGAAAGAGCATTGGAGAATATACGCTAATGACTAAAGGAAAGGAGTATTCTCTAAAAGATTTAAAAATCATTGCATCTAACCATATTGATGGTCTCTTGTTTCAGGATAGTTAACAGTTACATTTTGTCAAATCTTTACTTCTCTGTGATGTCCCTCTACACCTTGTATGATGTTACTGCTTTAGAACTACTCCCAGGTATCAATTAGTGTAATGTATATTGTATATTATCTATTGAGTATGTTCTATACATTGGAGGTCTTTTGGTACAGTGGTAGCATCTCCACCTCTGGGCCAGAAGCTCCACATTAATGACCTGATGGCCATGGAAGGTGCATTCATAACATGGCCAAACAGGTTGATTATCAGCCTCTAGTCTGCCTTATGGCAGGCTGTAAGGGCGGAAGAGTTTCCTGGTCAGCTATACTGCAGAGGGGAACGGCAAACCACTGCTGTACTTTGCCAAGCATAATCATGGATCAATCCAATGGAAGCCCTTAGTTGCCAATAGGCTTTTAGGGCGTGGTACCTGAAGGAGGAGGGGGATGTCCTATACAGGCTGCAGCCAGTTTTGAATTATAAGAGAAAAGAGGAGCATTTTTACACTGCATCGGGAGATTAATTTTCACAAGTAGGGGCCTGTAGTGCATAGTGATATTCCACATTGGTTACACAGTACTCTCCAATGTGTATTTTGGTTCAGCCATTTCAGTCACTTCATTATGGTGTGGGGCATAAGAACCTATAGCTCACAGGGTACAGCTGTAGTGACAACATGGAGAGGACACCCATGTTGTTACTTGTTTCGGAAGAGCTACAATAGATTTCAAGAAATGCTTCAGGAATTCTCACAAACTGTTACACTTGCTTGTAGAAAATATTTCGTATTTTTAAATCTCCAATGATGTGCTCAATTCGACAGTGGATAAAATAACTATGTGATGTGGTACAAGCAAATCAGACCAAGAAGATTCCAACCTCTATACTGAGTTAGCTGAACTGATTCAGGCTGATAGTTGAGGTGTGTCGTGTTATTATAATGATATAATACCTTGGGCTTATTTACTGTACAAGACACAAGGCACCAATTGCTCAGAAGGGATTTGGTAAACACATTGTGGGTTCATTTATTAAGATGAGGCACATGAGAACAGTTATACGTAGTTATAAAGCTTAAAGGCATCAGAGTTGTGTGTCTGTGCTTTGCTCAAAGCTTAAGCAAAAAAAGACTGGATCACATGACACATTTTCCTTCCAATGATATCACGCTGACCTTCCTTAAAGGCACATTATAACATCTCCCTTTCTTTTTAAAGGTACTTCCCCCCACACCTTCCAAAAAAGTAGTACTATTTACAATATATGTTTATCAAGAGACATTGCGATCTCGGCAGCGCACTGGTCAATTGTTTTCACCAAATCATCTCCAATAGCTTGTGGTCGATCTCTATAAAAAATCTTTTGCCAAAGAAGTAGGTGTGAAAATGCAGGATACTATTACATAACTGCATTAAGCTGATGAATCTATGACTCCCTAAAGTGTAAAGGTAATCTGCTGGTATGCCCAGATCTTGTGATGGTAACCTTGTCTGGAGGTTTCTTTAATTGTTCACAGAGATCTGTGGGATTCTTATTCTTGGATGTTCCTTGTTGCATTTGTGATCTTGTCTTAGATGCAATAGGACTGTACGATGGTTGAGGAGCTGGGATAGATCTGAGTTATCTTGTGTTACACCTCACCATTGTGCATTTGTGTTTAATGACTTCAGTTGACCTTTGTTCTGAACAAATCCTTTTCACCTTGGTTTGTTGTCACGTACCTTCTGTGAGATCTTGGATGCAAATTTATTATCCCAACTCTGAACTTGGCAATTCTGTGCCTGCATTTTTATTGCGCACGTTGTTCATCTTCTCTTGTAGTCCTAAACGATGCTCTCTAGTTTCTGAGAGAGTAAAATTGGCAAAGGTAGATAACTTTGGATGCACTCATCTTTCGAACATGAGCTCTGCCGGTGATGGAATAGTTTAAGTGACGCTTAAAGGTGTCACTCTCAGATGTAACATTGCAATGTGTAGATCTTGCTTTGTCTGTCCACATTTGAGATTTTGGGATTTTATTGTGTGAATCATTTGTTCAGCTAGGCAGTTAATTCTAGGATAATCAAGAGAACAAGTAATCTGATCGATGTTCCACTTCTCACACATATCCTGAAATGGCTTACCAATAAATTGCAGACTGTTATCTGTAATGATCTCTCTAGGCACGCCAGGTAAACTGAAAATATCACATAGAGTGTGTTCAGCAGTTGTGCTTGATGAATTGTGCAATTGTTGAATAATTGCGTACTTTGTAAAGTAGTCGACGATGACGATGAAATCAGTGCCATGGACCTGAAAATGGTTGGATTCAATTTTGAACCAAGAATGGGTAGGAACTTCATGTGGTATCAATGGTGCGCTGTGCTGACTTGGCATATGCTCTTGATATGCCTCCCACTTCTTGACAATGACTTCAATGTCATTATTCACGCCCAACCAACAGACGAACTCCCTGTGAGCCTTCTCACCCGATCTATGTCCATGTGTGAGTGATGAATTTATTGAAGAATATCAGGTCACAAAGATTCCGATATGATGACCTGCCTGCCTTTAAAAATGACTCCCCGGGAGATGCCTTGCTTGTCCTGATAAGGCCAAAAATGATGTCACCTTTTCATAGACATGCTGAATTGAATCAGGCCATCCTTCGATGATGACTTTCCACAGTTTCTGCAATGTAGAATCTTTTGCTGTTTCTTCTTGTAGCTGCTGGCATTTGCAGTGTGTAAAATGTATCAGATTGATTTGGAGAACATCTTCAAGTTTGATGTCAATAAAATCAACCTCTACATCTAAGGATATATCTTCAGTTTTCACTGGGTTAGGCAATCTGCTAAGTGTATCCAATGTGACTATCAAGTTACCTGGCTTGTATCTAATCTCACAGTTGTAACCTTCAATCTTTATCAAAAAGACTTTGCAATCTTGGCAGTGCACTGGTCAATGGTTTTCGCTGAGTCATCTCCAGTAGCTTGTGATCAGTCTCTACCACAAATCTTTTGCCAAAGATATAGGTATGAAAACACATGATTCCAAACATTAAAGCTAATGTTTCCCATTCAATGTTGGAGTAGGTGGATTGAATTATGGACAGAGATTTTGAAGCAAATGCAATCAGTTTGCCTTTGTGTAATATGCATGCTCCCAGGCCTTTCTGTGAAGCACCTATCTTCAGGGTAGTTGTCTCACTAGGATTGTAAAATTGCAATGTCATTGCTTCTGATAATGACTGTTTCAGTGCTTTGAAGAGGGATTGGTGGTCTTTGTGCCACAAGAAAGGCACATCCTTTCTCAAAAATTCTCTTAACGATGAAGATTTTGAAGTGAAATTGGGAATGTATGGAGGCAAGAAATTAAAGAGACACAGACGTCTTTGAAGATCATCCTTATCTTGAGGAGTTGGCATGGCTTTAGAATCCCCTATTTTACTTGGTTTGGGACGTATGCCAGCACTGGAATAAATAGAACCAAAGAAATTGATCTGCTGCATATTGATGTCGTATTTCAGACTGTTGAACATCAGTCCTTCGTTACATGCCAATAGAATCAATAAGTGCAGATTATGGTCATGTTCTTGCTTTATTCCACCAACAACAAATATGTCATCTACGATACAGATGCATCCTGGCACAATATGTATATTGCTGTCCATGTGAGCTTGAAAGAGAACCTGGCTAATAGATAGCTCGAGAAGAATTAATTGAAAATAGTAATATCTGAATGGTGTATGAAATATAGTTAGCGCTTAGGACTTCTCTGTGAGATGTATTGACCATTAGCTACACTTAGAATCAAGCTTTGAGAAGTATTTTTCATCTGCAAACCACGGATTTAACCCTTCTAATGTGGGTATTTTGCATGGACAATGTTTCAAAGCTGCACTTAAACATCATGGATTGAGGCATATTCTCAAAGACCCATCCTTCTTTATGCCACATGTGCTGGAGTTGCACCAACCTTGTACTCTTTTAATGATGCTGTCGTTCTCCATTTTGTCTAGTTTGACCTCCAATTTGCCTTGTGTGTGTGGACGCTGCATTTAATTGGTGGATCAATTGGTGAACATGCATTCTCGTGCAAGTATAATGTTGCAGTTCCCTTGAAACTGGCAATTTTGTTGAAACTTTCTAGATATTTTGATGTTAGATCATGGGCTGAGGTATTAGGAGTAGTTTTTGAGGTTGACCTGCCTTTTGATGTCTGACTGATTCCTTATGTTAGATCATGACATGCCAGTGGACCTCAGTCACTGGGCCTTTAGTTTCCACAATATAGAACATCTGTGATACTCCGGAGGATTGGTTATACTTGCATCCTGGACTATGGATCCTGCACGTGGAAATAGTGAACTTTTGTATGCTGAAAACTTCACAGCAGTAGGTTTCTCATGGCCTTCCACATCGGCGGATACACATCTTATGGAATTTGCAGAGGTAGTATGTTGGCATTTGTTCCTGTCAATCTTGGCCAATAATGAATTGTTACCAACTTTTTGAGGGCACATAATGGGCTGAACCTTCCCATCAGTGTGTGGGGGCGGGCCTGACATGCTGACATGTAAAATGAAGTGCGATAACGTTGGGCATGCATCCCGACGCCATTGCACATCATTTCGATATTTAGTTCGGCGAGCGCACTCCAGAGGTGGCTATGTGCCCGCCGAAATATCAACGGCCTACTAAGGCCATTAAAAAAGTAATTAACCTAGTTAAGGATGCTGCCCATCCAACCTTAAGGTTGGTAGGCAGGCGAAGAGCCCAAGTGGCCTTTGTGTTTTTCAGGAAACCTCATCCACGGGCGGGATGAGGTTTCCTGAAGCTTTTATAAAATAATTAAATAAATTTTCCAAACTTCACAGACATGTCCATTGTGCACAGTCTGTTTGGATCAGTGCATGGCACTTTGGAGCTGTATCAGTCTTTTCTCTGGTGCACTGCAGCTGCCAATGGCCATTTCTGTCACATGCCATGCAAAATCGATGAAAAGCTGGGCATTGCCTTGGTGCATGCAGAAAGTATTCCACATGTCTTGCTAGGTTTGGGTGTTCTAGTAAGTGCATCAATAATTTGGGTTGTACTTAGGATCTGTAAGCTTTGTCAACCTGTGAGGATCACTTTGCACTTACATCCAATTACATCCAAGTAGCTCTTTGATGCTATATATTTTAGGCTTGTCTAGCAGATCTTTCTGGAACACTTCCATGGGAGTGGATGCAATCACCAATGCAACAATTCTGTTTGCTAGCTCTGCATCTGAAAAATCACAGTACATACAATTTTCTCGGCATCTGCTGATGAAGTGGTCTATGGATTCTGTAAGCTGTTCTCAAAATGACATGGACTCTAGTAGATGGATATGGAAGTTTAGCCTGATTCTGAACCAGTCTTCCAATGTAGTCCATATCTTTTGGGGATCCTTTAGCTCTTCCTCTTTTAAACCTGATGTGTTCAGCCTTCATTCCCAATTAAGTGGTGAATTTTTATGGCTTGTTTGTCTAGTTCAGACACACCTGAATCAAGAAACCATAGCTCTATGTGCTATTTAAACAATTTGAATTCAGATAGTAGGTCAGCTGCATCCCAATTCAAACTGGGGAATTATATGGACATTGCGACATACCCCTTTGACATTCCTTCTTCTGTAATATCTGGGATGAGCATCGCTGTAGCTGCCTTCACACGGTTGAATCTCCACTCACAAAGCCAGGTTGTGATGGTAATGCACCATGGAGTAATGGTGTCTTTGCTTTTTATTCAATCAGCAGCTCCTGAAACCGCCCGTTATAATCGCAACCTTCTCTAGCCCGACTGTCATGGCGGCTTTTCTGGTTTTCACTTGACTCTCCCTTGCTCACTATTGATCCAGTCCACAACCTGGTCACTTGCCTTTCCCGACTGAGCCAACCCCATACTGGTCCTCTCGACGCCCTCTCCCACTCACTGAACTGACAGGCCATTCTCTGTGATCACCACAAGGGATCCATCTGCTTACCAGCTCTTTATTTGAGCACCAGCTCAGCGCTGTATCTCCAAAGCTTTTCTTCGTAGGCACCATGCTGTATTTTAAACACTCTCCATCGCTATAACTTTGTTGCGGTCTGACCAAAACTTCAATGTCATCTCTTACCATGTAGCACAATCGAAGGCTGTTCACCATGTCGTACCTGTAGTTAATCTTGCTGCCACCTGTCTGACCACTGCTGATCACCATGTCATATTATTATAAAGATATAATATCTTGGGCTTATTTACTGTAAGTGACTCAAGGCACCAATCACTCATAAGGGGTTGGGTAAGCATGTTGCAGGTTCATTTATTCAGACTAGACACTGGAGAACAGTTATACAAAGGTATAAATCTTGAAGACATCAGAGCTGTGTGTGTGCGATCTGCTCAAAGCAAAAGTGGAACTAAGATTGGATCGCATGACACATTTCCTTCTACGGATGTCATGCCTTTAAAGGCATATTACAGGGTGCCACAATTAGTCTCTGCACCTTGAACTGCATAAAGTCCATCACCATTTCTATTCCTGACCCTTATCTAGAGGCTCCAGTTGGAAAGAGTGCATAGTTATTCACTGTAGACAAGGACAGGATCAGAATTAGCTCAAATGTACCTTTTATTTTTCATCACTGCACCCCTACCCCCCCTCCTTAGTAAGATACCTGAGAACTGGTGCCACTTATGGAACATTATCCCAACATAAATCACCACCTTCAGGAAAGGCAAATGAAAAGGAAAAAAAAAGGCTTACATTTATAGAGAGCCATTCATGACCAGAGGATACCCCAAAACCGTTTACAGCCAATGGAGTACTTTTGATGTGTAGTCACTGTAGGAAACATGCGCACAATTTGCATATGGCAAGCTGCCACAAACAGCAATATGATAATGAGCAGATAATCTGTTTTTTTGAGATGTTGATTGGGGCATAAATATTAGCCAGGAACCTAGAGACAACTCCCCAGCTCATGCTTGAAATAGTCCCATTTTTTACATCCACTTTTGAATGTAGACAGAGTCTTCCTTTAATATCACATCCAAAAGATAATATGACCGACTGCACAGCACTCCCCCAATACTGCACCGGAGTGTCAGCCTTGATTTTTGTGCTCAAGTTCTGAAGCGGGACTTGAACCCACAACCTTCTGACTTATGTGAGCACATTACCCACCGAGCCATGGCTGACTTGAAAGAGAGAGAATTAAACAGAAAATGAATAAATGTGGTAATCAAAGCGTCATATGTTCATTTTTGGAGTGCTGCACTGCTAGAAGCATAATGTGAGGAATGGTGTCTCTAATCTCAATGTTAAACCAAGGGTCCTGTTGACCATTAACCCTCTCAATTGTCAACCCTCTCACCCATTAGCCCTTTTATTCTTTTCGCCCTGAGCAACAGAAATTTTTTTTCGTGAAAGAGTTCTATTGCCACAGAGAGAAGAAAAATTATACTGGAGGCAACATTCTGCAAAGGCCTGAACTGGCTCCAGACAGCCTCGTTTTCAGTCAGATCCTTGGTTCTATTGGCATCAGGTTAATCATTGAGACCTAAACACCGCCTGATCTACAGCATTAGCTTCCTGCCATTGACAGAAGGATGAGGGGCTCGTCTTAATGGCAGTGTGAAAAGAATCATTGCAAACCACGAGCTAGCCAGGAAATCATCTCGCCCAATATGTTTACTTGTATATTTTTGAAAACATTAGGATTGAAATTGGTTTCTACTTCATTGAGCAAAGTTAATGTTCTAGCACATTAAACCTCTTTTCCATTATCTTCATAGGGGCTTCAACTTCACAGGGACAGATAGATCCACCTCTTTCATCCTGTGTAAATGGGACAGAATCTCATCTGGAGTTAATTAGCATTATTAATTTCTTGGCGGGGCTTTGTATAATACTGTTGTTATGATTTTGGATTGAAACTTTTAAAGACGAACAAATCCGGGAGCTTTAAGGCACACTCAGTTAATTCAAATAGGTAGGAACACTGTGCTGTAGAAAGTAATCCAAACCATTGGTTAATTTGCACCAAAGTGAGCAGTTTATACCTGCCACAATATTTAAATTGAGCATTTAACATTAAAAAAACATTCAAAGTCCTTGGCAGGAGCATAATCAAACAGAAATTGGTGTCCAGCCAAAAAGCAGACATTAGGGCTCAGATTTTTGTAATGATAGAAGGGCTCCATGCCTTAGGCAAAATGGCGCTAGAGCCCCGATTCTACAAATCCCACTCCGAACCTGGCATCGACCATTTTTGCCGGAGGAAGGGGTGGGGGCGGGATGGGGTGGTGGGGGGAAATGGGTGCAGGTTGTAGTTTGCACATCCAGGTTGGCAGAAGTGCAGCTGCTTTCAAGAAATGCAATTTTCATTGGGGGATGCTCAAAACATGACTCATTTAAACATTTGAGCAATAGGACTAAAGCTGCATAGTTATTTGAAGAGGTAGGGTACCCTTTTGAAGAGCTAAGGTGCCCTTTGCGAGTGATCAGGTGCACATTGGGATTGTTAAAATTAGACAGTAATGTGCATAAATAATAGATAAATTCAGTGGAACTGTCAAATTATCAAGGCATTTAAATATCCAAGCACTTTAAATTTTTGAATGAAAGCCTGCCATTCAAAGAAATGAGTACTTGCAGTTTCACTAGCTGCCTACTGAGATAAGCGTGAGGCATATTATTGTAGGATTAGTGTTGCATGGCAAACGTTTGTTTTCATATGAGATTAAGTTCTTGAAGGAAATGGTTATTTTTAAAACGCATTAAGTACTTGAAGAAATTGTAAAGTATTGAATGAGAGTTTTGTTTTAATCAGGAAGCCATTAATAGATACTAAGAACTTTATTTTATTTCATCCCACCATGGCTTCTGAGGTCTGCCCATGGTTGATAGGAAGGGTGCAGTCACAATGTTGGGGGTTTACTATAGGCCTCCCAATTGCTGGCGGGAGATTGAGGAACAGTTATGTAGGCAGATTTTGCAAAGATGTAAAAGCAATAGGGTTGTTGTGGTGGGTGATTTTAACTTTCCCTATATTTACTGGGATTTACTGATATTTACTTAGTTCTAGGGGTTTGGATGTGCAGAATCTGTAAGCTGCATCCAGGAGGGCTTCCTGAGACAATATGTAGATAGTCCAAATTGGAAAGGGGCAATACTGGACCTGGTATTAGGGAATGAACCCGGCCAGGTGGTCGAAGTTTCAGTAGGGGAGCATTTCGGGAAAAGTGACAATAATTCAGTAAGTTTCAAGGTACTGGTGGATAAGGATAACAGGAGTCCTTGGGTTAAGATGCTTAATTGGGGGAAGGCTAATTATAACAATATTAGGCAGGAACTGAGGAATCTAGACTGGAGGCGGATGTTTGAGGGCAAATCAACAACTGACGTGGGGGGCTTTCAAATGTCAGTTGATAAGAACTCAGGACCAGCATGTTTCTGCTAGGATGAAGGATAAGTATGGCAAGTTTCAGGAACCTTGGATAATGAAGGATATTGTGAGATTAGTCAAAAAGAAAAGGGAAGCATTCGTAAGGGCTAGAAGGCTGGGAACAGATAAAGCCCCTGGAGAATATAAAGAAAGTAGGAAGAAACTTAATCAAGGAGTCAGGAGGGCTAAAAGGGGTCATGAAAAGTCACTGGCAACTAGGATTAAGGAAAATCCCATATATAAAAGGTAAGAGGGTAGCCAGGGAAAGGGTAGGCCTACTCAGGGACAGAGGTAGGAATCTGTGTGTGGAGCCAGAAGAAATGGGAGAGATACTAAATGAGTACTTCTCATCAGTATTCACCAAAAAGAAGGACTTAGGGTCGATTTGTCTAGGGAAGAGTGTGTAGATAGCCTGAATCATGTTGAGATCAAAAAAAGAGGAGGTGCTAGGCATCTTGAAGAATATTAAGGTGGATAAGTCTCCAGGGCCATATGGGATCTACCCCAGAGTACTGAGGGAGGCAAGGGAGGAGATTGCTGGGGCCTTGACAGAAATCTTTGTATCCTCACTGGCTACGGGTAAGCTCCCAGAGGACTGGAGAATGGCCAATGTTCTTTCATTGTTTAAGAAGGGTAGCAGAGATAATCAGGAAATTACAGGCTGGTGAGCCTTATGTCAGTGGTAGCAAAATAATTGGAGAAGATTCTTCGTGACAGGATTTACTACCATTTAGAAGCAAATGGGCATATTAGTGAGAGGCAGCATGGTTTTATGAAGGGGAGGTCATGTCTCACTAACTTGATCGAGTTTCTCGAGGAAGTGACAAAGATAATCGATGATGGAAGGGTAGTAGATGTTACCTACAAGGATTTCAGTAAGGCCTTTGACAAGGTCCCTCATGGCAGACTGGTACAGAAGGTAAAGTCGCACAGGATCAGAGGTGAGCTGGCAAGATGGATACAGAATTGGCTTGGTCATAGAAGACGGGGTTAGCAGTGGAAGGGTGATTTTCTGAATGGAGAGCTGTTCCACAGGGATCAGTGTTGGGACCTTTGCTGTTTGTAGTACACATAAATGATTTGGAGGTAAATGTAACTGGGCTAATTATTAAGTTTTCAGACAACACTAAGGTTGGAGGAGTTGCAGATAGTGAAGAGGATTGTCAAAGGATACAATGGAATATAGATCGATTGGAGACTTGGGTGGCGAAATGGCAGATAGAGTTTAATCCGGACAAATGCGAGATAATGCATTTTGGAAAGTAGGAATTATACAGTAAAAGTGCATCGATGGGCAGAGGGATCTGGGTGTACAGGTCCACAGGTCACTGAAAGTGGCAACGCAGGTGGATAAGGTAGTCAGGAAGGCATATGACATTCTTGCCTTCATTGGCAGAGGTATTGAGTATGAAAACTGGGAAGTCATGCTGCAGCTGTATAGAACCTTGGTTAGGTCACACTTGGAATATTGTGTGCAAATCTGGATGCCACATTACCAGAAGGATATGGAGGCGTTGGAGAGGGTGCAGAGGAGGTTTACCAGGATGCTGCCTGGTCTGGAGGTTATTAGCTATGAGGAGAGGTTGGAAAAACTCGGATTGTTCTCACTAAAGTGACGGAGATTGAGGGGCGACTTGATAGAAGTTTACAAAATTATGAGTGGCATGGACAGAATAGATAGTCAGAAGCTTTTTCCCAGGGTGGAAGAGTCAATTACTAGGGGACATACGTTTAAGGTGAGAGGAGAAAACTTTAGAGGAAATGTGCGGGGCAAGTTTTTTACACAGGGGATAGTGAGTGTCTGGAATTCGCTGCCAGTGGAGGTGGTGGAAGCAGGCACGATAGTGGTGTTTAAGAGGCAGCTTGACATATACATGAATAGGCTGGCAATAGAGGGATACAGACCCTGGAAGTGCAAAATGTTTTAGTTTGACAAGCAATATGATTGGCGCAGGCTTAGAGGGCCGACGGGCCTGTTCCTGTGCTGTACTTTTCTTTGTTTGTTCTTTGTTGATACTAGGTGAGTTGGCATGAAAGGTGTAAGGATGGCGGGTGGAGGAGTATGAGTTGGCATGAGTTGACATTAAGTTAGCATAGTGGTTACAAAGAGCCATGGGGGTGAGTGGGGGGCATGGGTTGGAATGATTTGACACTAAGTTGCCATAGAAGCTATAAAAGACCATGGGGATGGGTAGAGGAGCATAGGTTGGCATTGATGAGGGGCCTTGGGGGTGGTGGGGCAATGAGCTAGCATGAGTTAGCATGGATGGGGCATGGGGAGTGTGTGGGGGTGAGGGGTTATCAGGGGTGAAGTCTAGAAGGCTGTTTTTGGTTTTATTGCAATGTTTTCAGCTAGGATGTAGTCCCAGAACTCTGAGGCGGGCCTTTTTCAACAGACTGCCTCCAGACCTGGCAGGCCCTGTGGCTGCCTCCACATTGTTTCTAGGGGTGTGGCAGGCCTGACTCCAGTTAACACTCACCCTGCAGAATGAGAACCTGAACATCTGGGACACTTTCTCCCGAGACAGATTGGTGGAGTTGGGAATTTTCCTGACTCTGTGCTCCCGACTTGGGAGCAAAATTTTGGCCCTAGCTCACGTGCCCAAAAGTTTTCTCAACAGTTTTAAGGAGCATCTCAAAGGAGGATAGAGAGGCAGGGAGGTTTAGGGAGCAAGTTGCAGAGTTTAGGGCCAAGGCAGGTGAAGCAATGATGCCAATGGGGGTGGTGAAAGAAGCTGGACATGCACAATAGATTGGAATTGAAGGAACACAGAGTTCTCAGGGGGTTTTAGACTGGAGGAGGTTACAGAGGTAGGGAGTTAAGGAGTTTGAACATAAGTATAAGAATTTTAAATTCAACGTGTTAATAGACCAGGAGTCAATATAGTTCAGTGAACGCAGGAGTGATGGATGAGTGGGACTTGGTGCGAGTTGTGATATAATGCAGAGTTTTACTTTCCAGTTTTCAGATTTTAGCTGATTCCTGATTAAAACTGAACTGAAAGTAGCGCCAGGTGGGATTGACAGTGCAATGGCTTGTTGGCACTTCATTGCTGATCATGTCACTATACTTCTGTTTGTGTTTCAAAAAGCTAAACTGTGCTTGCAAAGCCCGTCACCATAATAAGATTGCCTCTTTAATTGAGGATTATTGCATTGATTCTAAGATAATTAGTATATAAAATTCTTCACTTCATTATTGAAAAATGTTTTAATTCTAAAATAAAGAGAGTCAATGCACAGTAGGTGGCTTGGCATCAGAAAGAAAAACATGGATTAATTATCCAGATGGCATGGTATTTAATTGTGTTTAGTTCTATATTTTAACATTTGTTAAATTAATTTTATTTTTTTTATGGGGATTCCTTTATTTTAGTTTCCTTTCAAATCTTAAGATGGGTCCATCTTTCAGCAGGTAGCTTCTTTGGTTTACCTTTAGTTTCCTCTCCCTCATTCAAAGAGATTATTGGTCATTCCTCTCACCATTCATCCATGTATCTGGAAACAGTAGGAGAGGCTACATAGAGAGTGCTGGTGCCTAGAGGCTTCAGTCCAACATTGGGCAACTGCCCAGCAGCCCTAGAAAAACATGGGACCCAGTCCAACATGGGCCCGCTGCTCAGACAGCCCAGTCCCAACATGGGGCTGTTGCCAAGGAAACTCAATCCGATATGGGGCCGGTGCCCAGGGGCCCCAGCCAGATGTAGAATTTCATCCCAGTATTGAGATGCAGCACTCATAAAGCCCTGCATGTGCAGTTGATAGCACCCTGCACCATGGCAAAGCCCAAGTGTCTGCTCTTCTTGCTTCTACCTGTTTATGGAGAACAGTAAACTCCCCTCTCCTGACAGCAACAGCCTTTATCACTAACCTACCCCACCCAAACCCCCACCCCCCGGATGCAATAATGGATGACAAACTGCGAGACATTGGCATATTTCCTGAAAGGTATGATCGTGAAAATGTACATGGCCATGGTCACCTTGATGGTCGTTGGCAGTACCATCACTGCTCTGCTCTGAGCCAGAAAGTCTGATTCCAGGAGATGGCACGGTTCTGCGCTCATGTCCTTGATGAATCCCAGCTGCTGACACAATGCTTCTGGCCTAGGTGCAGTTAGAAGTGCTCCCTAAAGACCCATGGTAGGTAAGTCCTCCTGCTAAGAGACCTTCTCCTCCTCCCTCTGTGAGGAGCTTGTCTCCTTTGCTGCCTCTGCTCTATCTCCCCCTGATGCTGCAGCCCAAGGGCAAATACAGCCTTCATAACTGGAGCAAGTGGTGCACTCAGAGACCTTTCTGTAACAACTAATGCTTCGCCAAGCCCCAATGCCCAACACCAGTCAATGTAGACTTTACCAACTTCTCTGAATTCTTCCAACAACACATTATTTCCACAAATTCCACAGAGCCAGTAGGTAGGAAGAAGCAACTAACCTGCAAGTTGAATGGATTCCTTTCAATAATCTTGGTGGAGGATCCCTCATGCAGCTGAACATGAGATCAAAAATGGCAGGTCAGTCATCAAATCACTGCTAGATGCTGACTGCCACCATGAGCTACTTCCTCTGCATACTTCCAGAGCAACGTGGACACCATTTTCTACTAAACCGATACCCAAAGCGCCAAAAATACTAGTGCTAAAGAGCTCAATGCTGCAGCCCTAATCCCTTGGCCCTGGTTACTCGCCCATTATCCTATTTCTGTTTTTCTTTCTCATTTAGCTCTGTGTTTGAAATTGTCTCATCTCTCCTTTCACTCTACCTCTTCCTCACTTTTATCCTGCCTCTTCCTCCCTCTCTTTCCCCCTGTCACCGCACCCCCCAATATGAGGAATGAAATCATACCACATGAAGCAGATGCAAGTAAATAATTTTTAATAATACATTTAGCAAGGAATTCCAGGAATTGGCTTGATGATGAGGAGTATGGACTACAGATCAAGCATGCTGGTTACATTTAGCAGCATGTTAAACTGCTGTTATTGAGGATGGTCTTTTGGCATTGCAAGACTTTTTATTTCCCACCCTACTTCTTACAATCTAATTTGCTCCCAGCATCTAAAATAGCTGGAATGGGAATTCTTTTGGAGGTTTCAGTAGCACTGCTATGTTTGGAGGAAGTGCTTAAGTAAGAAAGACAGATGCAACTGCACACACCAATCTTTAACCCAAGATCTGCATTCATAAGAGGTCTGATTTTGTAGCTTCCACTTCTTAAGTGTCTGCCAACTATTTCTGCCATCTTTTGAGGGCCAGGCTACAGACAACCTGTATTACAAGCAAGGCTGTTCCAGTGTAACTTTTACAACCAGACCTTTTGAAGCAGATTGCTACCACTAACACAGATCAAATCTGTTCGTCAGCTGTCTGCAATTGCATCAAACCACTGATGGAGGAAAAATTGGGCAGTTGCTTCAATGTGGGAACCAGGCAGCAAGCCAGTCATGGTATAGAGTGATTAAATTGTTAGAACATGATTAGAGACTTTTCCCACTGCTGTAAACTAAGGTTACTGGATGGCAATCAGGAATGGGAACCTGGGCTGCTTTAATTTGCATCCTTCACGTAGAAACAAGAACAGGGGTCAGCCTCTCAAAGTTGTTTCGCAAACACTCTATGGCCCTTGTAGGGTTCGATCTCTCAACCTTGGTGTTATCAGCACCAGGGATGCTGTGGCCAATTGTAGAACCTTCATTGTTACCCTTGCGGAGGATCACCCAACTCGGCTAAATCTGGGACCTTCCACATGGATTAGCGACTTGCTGGATAACTTCACCAAGTCATTGCTAAGCCCTTTAGGCAGAAGTTATGTGGTAGACCAGATTTTAGAGATTGAATGATGAGAAAGTAATAAAAATTATGGAGAAGCTGTACCTCTTTTTAAAAGCAAAGAGCTGACAGGTTTTGATTAAAACCAAACACCAGTCTCCACTTTATCATAAGGTTTTCCTTCACAGTGAATTTGCCAGTTTGTAGAACTCTAATGGTATTAAATGACATATAACAATTTTCTATGAAAATGGGTCAGTGTGAGAATACGTAACTAGAACACATCAACGGAAATCAGAGAATTGAACCTCAAGTATTTCAAAGATATTTATTAAATTAAGAGATTCCTCCTTAATGACTCTGAGGAAGTAAGCTGCAGCACATAATGAGTCTAGCATTACCATGCAATATATTATCCTGCTGCTAAGGGGGTGGCCTATTCCTTTAAGGCAAGAAAGTCTAACTGCTGCAAATACTGATCTTCATTAAAAGCTAACTGTTAAAGGTCTACCTTCTCAGGTGAACATAAAAGAGCATATTACGCTATTTGAAGAGCAGGGGAGCTCATCCCAGTGTACTTGCCAATGTTTATACAGAGAACCACATCAATTAAAAAATGATCTAATCATGATCACATTGATATTTGTGGGAGCTTGCTGTTTGCAAATTTGCCACCCAATTTCCTACATTGCAACGGTGACTGCCCTTCAAAATTACTTCATTGGCTGAGCTGTGCTATACAAATGCTTTATAAAAGTCCTTTTTTTAACTGGCATGACCCCAAGATATGCAAAGACAACAGGACCATCCCTTTTAAGATAATTTTTCTTAAAGATCATTTTACATCAGTCACAAAGTGTGACAGGCTCAAAACTTTTGTATTTATTTATAAGCGTATGCATAAAATGAGTGAAACATTGATTATGCACAGCCACTTCAAACGTTTCACTGGTTTGTTTTGATGGCTTTTTGAGAGGGTTCCAAGTATCTTTAGATCAAGGCCATATTGATTTTTGGTGTTAACTGAAGTGCCTTAGAAAGACTTTGGTCAGTTCTGTCAGCAAGGGGTCAACAGAAGTTCAAACCATCCATTCTTAATTCAGCAATTAAGGTGAATTGATCTTTTGGAAGATTTAGGAGCTTTTTTTAGGCAAAGTGTATTTGAATTTTAAACTGCACAATTTTAGGGGGATATTTTTTTCACCATTTCTCTCCACTCACCTGCCCCAAATGCACTGGGCCAAATATTGCTGGGAAGTTGCTCCATTAGAAAAACACATTAACATCACATGCCATTATTCATTTATGAAGATCCAGAAGTTTGTGAAGCAAAAGGGATATGCCATGAGAAATTATAAAGTTGTTTTTTTTAATTGTTAGTAACCTGTAGTAATTATGGTTTTATTTAGTGTGTAATGTAACTTTAAGAATAATACATGTTAAGGAAGATCACATGATCTGTAGTAACCAATAGGAGAGTAGCACGGGCTGCCTCAGTAGTCAATGTAGAGATAGAGTTGAAGTTGAAAGCACACGTGTAGTTGCTGCTGAGTACATTGTAAATAAACTTAGGGCAGAATTTTTCGCTCATCGGGCGGGCATGTGCCCGACCCAAATGAGCATAAAATGACTTGCGATGACGTCAGGCAAGCATCACGACGTCTTCGCACACTCGTGTGCTATTTCAGTTGGCGGGCACGTGCAGGAGCTGGCAGCACGCCTGCCGACAATTAAAAGACTTGTTAAGGCTATTAACAATCTAATTGATTTAAATTTTTTGCTGCCCGTCCAACCTTACGGTTGGCGGGCAGGAGAAAAGGCCAAGCGGCCTTTGCATTTTTTGCGAAACCTCATCCACAAGCAGGATGAGGTTTCAATCCATCATTAAAAAAAACATTTTCATACTAATTTCTAACATGTCCCTGCTCGTGTGACTCATGTTTTTTAACATCTTAAAATGCTTTATTTTTAGTTATTTGTATCTTCATCTCCCTAAGGCAGCATCATTGATCTTAGCAAGCAGAGTAAGCAGCCAATCATGTTGAAGGATTCTCACAGACAGCAAACCAGGAAGTCAAAGCACTGAGCTCCATTACTTCTAATTTAAAATTTCAAATAGTGAAATAAATTATTATTAGGTTAATATAGAAGCTAAAATAAAAATGAGGTTTGCAAATTTAAAAAAAAGGATTTTTTTATCATAATAAGGAAATGTGAAATTTCACAAATATAAAAAATATCTTTACAGGGCTAGTGAGGTCTTTAACAGTAATTCTGTAGTTCATACACTGTTAAAAATGCAGTTACACTTCATTCAACAAGGTGTAACCTTTGAAAGTATTTTTATAGCAAGACCAATAGCAAAAGCCTAGAAATTCTTGTCACTTCAGAATCCCCAATGATTGCGGTCGGTGGGGGAGGGGGGGCAGGCGTCAACAGTGCACCCTCTGGAAAAGTGTATAAGGAGAGCAAGCTTGCGATTGTGCATAACGAACTCCAAAATTTAGTGTCAGTATCAGTGAAGTAATGACAGCTAACGCCAACAGTTTCATTACAATCACAAAATCTGGACAAATGCAAATGATCAGCATAAAAAGTCTAACTAATGTTGTTCGCCACAAAATCTGCTATTGATGTGATTCCTGGCCCATTGACTTCATGCCAGAATGGCATCTGCAGCAGGGACAGCCTTCCCATACCTCACTTAAATAGTCAGTTTTCATTTTGATGACAGTAGCTGCTGGTGGGCTATATAAACACGCACATATCAGAGATAACGCCATCCTATCCTTCCCAATGTGCACTTTTATTTTCAGCTGGGATTATTGGGTAGAGGTCAGGAAATGGGAGGCCTGACTGATGATATTTTTATTTATCCTTCTCTAGCCCAGGAGTCTTAGGGCCAATTATAGTGACCCAATGATACGCTGCTAAGATCAGATAATTCAGTGCAGACTAGGGATTCAACCTTGGGCCTCTTTGTTCTTTAATGCTCAGTGTCACGCTGGATTGGACTTACTAACAGAGCTGCTGGCAGAGTCCAGAATGAAAGGTGCAATGTATTAACTACAGCAATCTGGCTGTTATGCTGATCCAAGTTGGAAAAATATTGATTTGAACGTTAAAGCTTCTAACTTTTCAGTGACATTTATCTGTGAGCATGAGTTTCCTATTTGGATCTTTGTTACCAGAATAGAGATTTCCAACATTGGGAAAGTAATTTAGCAGCTTCATTTGCTGTGTGTTAAAAAACACTTTTTGTGTGTTTGGCAATGTTTCCTAGCAACCTGATAATGATAATGATACCAAGGGATATGGGGATAGCATGGGAACATGGTTGCGATAGAAGATCAGCCATGATCTAATTGAATGGTGGAGCAGCTTCGAGGGGCTGAATGGCCTACTCCTGCTCCTATTTTCCATTTTCCTATGTTCCTATGTCCAACACCCTTTCAAAATTATTTATGGAATTAGCTTTCATCGCCCTTTCAGGTAGCGTTCCAGCCAACTTCCTGAGTGAAACAAAATGTCTCCTCATCTCCCCTCTGCTCTAACTCCAGGAGACAGCTCTGTGCAACCCTGGAGAAAAATCACGGGGGCTTTAAAACAGATTTTTTTTTGTCATTTTCTTTGAAAAATTCCCTTTACCAGATGTAAAAATTTTGAAAATGTCAGGGGGAAAGGCTGTTGGCTGTCAGTCAAGTGTCATCCAATTGGGTAATGAGACTTTTTGCTTTCCAATTGGCGTAGGAAGGCTGTGCATCACAAGGAGGGATGTGTTGGCTGGAGCATGGGGGAAAGCCATGTGATCAAACCTTAAGGAATACATTTAATCACAGTTAGCAACCCTACTTTCTCTGGCAGGAGAATCAAGAACAACGGGACATAGTTAGGAGTGAATTCAGGAAACATTTCTTTGCACAATGGGTAATGGAAATCTGAAACTCTCTCCCCAAAAAGGCTGAGGATGCTGGATCAATTAAACTTTCAAGATCATTTTCTGACCTCATCAAGGGATATGGAGAAGAAAGGTAGTTAGATGAAGTTGAAGTAGGGATCGTCCATGATCTAATTTTATGGCAGATCAGGCTGAATGGTCTACTCCTGTTCCTAATCCGTACCTTAAGCCAATACTGATTTTATAGCTTAAAAGTCTGCAGTGAGAGGCTAACAGAGCATCGAGCAGAGTTTCAGTTTTGATTCACTGAGCTATTTAATATTTCAACAGATGGCAGATTTACATAAAAGTTTGGCTAGATAATGCCCATTTGTTTCTATAATTGACCCAAAATTCTTAGATTTTGCCTCCCTCCAAATTCACCTCAGTGCTTGGTTTTGGCTCAGTGGAGAAAGAAAGTACAAGTATGATATAGTCCTATGCTCCTGAGTTTCCGAAGGTATTTACATGTGGAGACTTACTTACAAACATTTCCATTTCCATTTCCAACCCTGTTGTGACAATGTTTTCCTAGTTGCCACTTAATGCTCGAGTTAACCTAAAACAACATTGATCCTTAATAAGACTGAATCCCTGATTGGGAGAACTGCACCATTTCCATGAGTTTGAAATGCTGATGAAAATTTGACCATAACTATGAAGCAGCAACATAGTGCCTTCCACATAGTGCCCAAGGCACTTCAGAGGTGCTTTATCAAATAAAATTTTAACATTGAGCAGTGTGAGGAGTTAAGCAGGTGACCAAAAGCTTGGTCAAATAAAGAGACTGTCAGGAGCATCTTAAAAGAAAAGACTGCATTAGACAGGCAGGGCAAGATTTAGGCAGCAAATTCCAGAGGTCCTAGGCAGGTGACATGGTCACCAATGGTAGAGCAATTATAATTGAGGATGTGCAAAAGGCCGGAATTGGAAGAGTGTCAAGATCTCCGAGGGCAGTATGGCTGGAGGAGATTACAAAAATGGGGAGCAACAAGACCATGGAGGGAATTGAAAACATGGATGAGAATTTTAAAATCAATGCTTGGGCATAGTTATCAATTATGTTCATTTCCCCTTCCCCATGCTGTGTAAAATCTTTGATTGCAATGTGCCCCCACTCCACCCCCATTGTGTTGGTCCTGATACATGCTGTGGTAAGTTTCACAATTAACAGCAAACCTCTTCATGCTCACCCAAGCAACTACTCATCATTGACTCTTAAAGGTAACAGCTTTCAGGCTATTCAATCATGGTGGGGGAGGGATGGATCATGTTGAAGCTGAACACAATTCTGATGTCCACACAGGCACACTATCCAGCGGGGGTCACTGGATAGCAATCAGGATTCTCAAATGAATGTCCCCTACCCAGCCCTAAGGAACTGTGAGCAATGGTGGCACTGCAGGGGACACTAACCAACTCCAACACAGAACTCAAGACCTACTGATCTGTATAACTCAGTAGCACACCAGGTGGTGCACTTAGCCACTAAGCCATCAGGGGCGTGTATCATTGCCAATTTGAAGCAGTAGAGCCTTTTATTATTAGCCAGCCTCCTGCTGAACATACAGCACAAAGTGACCTTTATTAAAGGAAATCGAGATGAACGAGGAACCGAATGTTTTTAAAAGAGAAAATGAAAATTGAACAATTGAGCCCGGTAAAAAGACAAGATGCTGAGCAGAAAGGGGTGAAAGGCAAGGGAGAGTAAATGTGTTAGTGCAGAACAACGTGTGAATCATGTTTACATTTGTGCTGGCCAAAGAGCATATCAAAACATTAACTCATAGGTCAAGGAATTCCAAGCTTGACTGCGAGAAAATGTTATTCTACTTCAGCTGTGGATTTGTCGAGGTCTGTGACCAGCCGTAACAAAAAAATTAGAAATGATTTATATTAAGACATGAAATTAGCCAGAGTGTACTGTTACACACATTTAGCAATCTGCATTTCAGAGTGTTTCCAATTCTGATAACCTTTTATTCACAGTTTAAAGCTTTTAGGGAACAAGGTAATTTGTATAATTTTGCACATCCCTTACAGCGTAAAGACTTTGAGTTAAATCCCATGTTACGGTATACTTATGGTTGTCTTCTTACAAACAACCTTCTTCAGAAATGATTATTTGTGTCTATAGTTATGTTTAATAGGCAACACCCTGATATAAAGTTTGGCAATCAGAGTTCCCTGTTGGGAATTGTAGGAGACTTAATATTTATTGAGGGAGGATCTCAGACTAACATTCCTTCAGGGGAAGACAATTTGATTCTGCAGCTTAACTATAAAGCTGTTGGAATGGAAGCTGATGAAATATGAGCTTATTTGTTTGATTGTGTTGACTCTGTATCTTCTTTGAGTGTCAACTCACAGGGCTGTGATGATAAAACTTTATTGAATGCTTTAGTGCTGTGTTTAATTTTTCCCATGTAATTTCTTTTACTTTCCTTCTGTATTCTGAATGCTGATGTTTTTTTCCTGACCAAAAAAGAGACGGGCAGATGATGATCTTCCTGCCCTCAGTCAACTCTTCCCTGAAAGCAGATGCACAAGTACTGTGCAGGTTGACTGTGCTCATAGCTTTCCCCTCTGAGGTTCTGCTAGATTGACCCCTTCTCCTGCCTTCATGACCTGCCTGTGAACAGGAACTGCAGCCAGTGTAAAAGGATTTTCACATTTCCTGCAGCTTCATTAAGTACATTGGTGCAAGTGGGTTTCATTGTGCAGACAGAAATCACTCAAAAGTTTATTCCTCGCAAACAGCCTGAGCTTACATTGACATTCTTTAAAAGTCTTCACTGTCACTATTTGAAATTTTAATTTATGGCGCTCGCGACAATACATGAAGCGTAATTAGTTGTCTCACCTTGCAATATCATATCAAAGCATCCAAAAGCCCAAGTTTGGTTAAACAGTGGACACTAAATTGTGAAATGGTAATAACTTATCATGCTGCTTTTTCAAATGATAAAGATTGATTGTGAGCATGCCAGTCCAGATCATTAAAATAAATGATGTGTGACGGTCAGAACAGAGGCAACCAGAACTGAAAGTATGTGCAGTTGAAAAAAACAGCACTGGGCACAAGCGAGACAAGTGGTTAGAGTGAGAACCAGTGAATTCTTGAATGTAACTTAAAAAGGTTGTGTGTGTTTTTTTGTATGCGTGTATGTGTATGGTGGAACAAATGAGAAGCAGCTGACCATGGGGAAAGGTCATCGAATTGAAATCCTGTCCTCAGTTCATCTTGTGACAAGTAGCTGGCAACACAACTAAACCAAGCAAAGCTGCTTTCAAACACTTGCATTAATGTAGCGCCTTCCACCTCAGAATATCCCAATGAAGTACTTTTGAACAATAGTCCCTGATTTAATGCAGAAAATGTGGCAACCAATTTTCACATAGCCATATGTGAGGTTGGGGGGGATTAAAACATGCATCATTGAAGATTAAAAAGAATCAGAGCATTTGTGTTTTGATGTCCCGCAAGTACAAAAGGATAGGACTCAGCCTCACGCCTGTGATCACTTGGAGGTTCCCAGTTTTCAACTACCTCATTGCAGCTGTGTGCTCAGCTGCCTAGGTCCTAAGTGCTGGAATTTCCTCCTTAAATCTCTCCACCTCTCTACAGTGAAGTCCCACAAGCAGCAATGTGATAAATGAGCATATAACCTGTTCTTACTGAAGTTGGTTAAGGGCTAAACATTGGTCAGAACATACGATGAGGCTTTGGTTTAATGACTCATATGAAAGACAGGACGTCCAACAGTGCAGCATTCCCTTGGTACTGCATGAGAGTGTCAGCCGACATTCCATTCTGCAGCCTCTGAAGTGAGAAATTAACCCACAATCTTCTGATCCAGAAACAAGAGTGTTCCCAATGAGCCACGGCTTCCCCTTAAGCAAGGATGAAGGAATGTTCTGGCACACATATACAATCCTCATTTGATGCCATGGCTCTGGAGAGATGCAACGTATCTACTTTTTAAAGTTCAGTTGCTTATTCAGACAGCTTGCCAGTGATGGCTTCTCAAAATTTGTAACTGAGTTACCAAGTGGCACAACCTCTCATGAAGGAAGCTGTCTCCTAATTCAGTGCATTCTCACCAGGCTTGTTCTGGCCAACATGTTTGGTAATTAATTTCCTGACCATTGTTGAAATGATTAATCAAAAAAGATTTAATCCCTCATAAAAATGACATAGCCTCCTGGTTCATACGCAGTCAGTCTTTTACTCACAAACGTGTTGAAAAGCTTATTCAATTTGCAATTTGCTTCAGATGGTACATATCCCCAGTGTCCAGCTAACAAACTAAATACAAATACATTTCAGGGTCTCTTTTGTTGCCTCAGCTATGTCAATAGTCTTCTGTTGAGCAAGAAGCAAGCAACCAGATAAAATGTGCCTCCTGTGGCACAGTGCCAAGTCTGACCTGTCTCCGTTGAAGACACGTCGAGTAGATGATTGTTTAATTTTCTGTCAATAGCAGATTCCATTAATTTATTGATTGCACTTTTGATGAATTGTTACTGCTCCAATTTTCATACATCTCCAGACAGCAGCCGGCTTGCCTGCTACTTAGACCAGATGATCAGCCACCATATGTGGGGGTGGGGTAGATTAAATAAGCAACACTGAAGATTAAAAAGTATTACTGGGTAATATTTGAATCAGAGCATTTGTGTTTTGGTGTAACCTCGTGTACTAAAGGGTAGAACTCACCCTTATTCCTGTGATTTCCTGATGGTTCCTAATTTTCAACGCTCCATTATTGCAGCTGTGAGTTCAGCTGCCTAGGGCCTATGCCCTGGAATTTCCCCCTTAAACGTCTCTGCCTCTTCCCTCTCTTTCTTTAAGACACTCCTTAAAACCTACCTCTTCGCCCAAACTTTTGGTCACCTGTCCTCATATTTCCTAATGCGACTCGGTATCAAATTCTTTTTCATTACACTCCTGTTAAGCAGCTTGGGGCATTTTACTTCATTAAAGGTGGTATGTAAGTGCAAGTTGATGATGTTGAAGTCTGGTCCCACACAGTCTTAAAAGCAATTGTGGGCTGTAAGTCACCTGGGGGCCACTCTTGCTGGTCAGATGAAGAGCAGCATTATCAGAGATTGAGATCATAGCATCATTATGAGGAGCATGAACATGGTGGATAGGGAGCAGCTGTTCCCCTTAGTTGAAGGGTCAGTCACAAGGGGACATAAGTTCAAGGTGAGGGGCAGGAGGTTTAGGGGGGACGTGAGGAAAGCTTTTTTACCCAGAGGGTGGTGACGGTCTGGAATGCACTGCCTTGAGGGTGGTGGAGGCATGTTGCCTCACATCCTTTAAGAAGCATCTGGATGAGCACTTGGCACGTCATAACATTCAAGGCTATGGGCCAAGTGCTGGTAAATGGGATTAGGTAAGTAGGTCAGGTGTTTCTCACATGTCGGTGCAGACTCGATGGGCCGAAGGGCCTCTTCTGCACTGTGTGATTCTGTGATTCTGTGATCATTGTGCTCGCTCTTGGGCAAAATAAGTAAGATATATTTTAAAATTCTTAAATCTAAAACATTCCAAATATGATTGTGAAATATTGGCCCCGTATTCACTGCAATTATGATAACAGTATCAGAAACTAACAGGTTGGACTGTTGGGTTCCCCAATCCTCTGTTGGTGAATTTTCAGTACAGTTTGCTGGGAAAATAATTGGAATGTAGCACAGTGAGCACAGCGACGGATTGGATGGACAGCAGCCAATGGCAAAAAGGAAAACAAAAACAGAATTACCTGGAAAAACTCAGCAGGTCTGGCAGCATCGGCGGAGAAGAAAAGAGTTGATGTTTCGAGTCCTCATGACCCTTCGACAGAACTTGAGTTCGAGTCCAAGAAAGAGTTGAAATATAAGCTGGTTTAAGGTGTGTGTGTGGGGGGTGGAGAGATAGAGAGAGAGAGAGGTGAAGGTGGGGGGTGTGGTTGTAGGGACAAACAAGCAGTGATATTCAACTCTTTCTTGGACTCGAATGCAAGTTCTGTCGAAGGGTCATGAGGACTCGAAACGTCAACTCTTTTCTTCTCCGCCGATGCTGCCAGACCTGCTGAGTTTTTCCAGGTAATTCTGTTTTTGTTTTGGATTTCCAGCATCCGCAGTTTTTTGTTTTTATCAGGCAAAAAGGAAAAGCCCATCACAATGTGATGCCACTCAAGCTATTTAGAGTAGGTGTTTGAAGGTTGAACTGAAGGACTGAAATGAGCACAAATTCAAATAATGGAGCAAAAGCAAAACAGTATGAATGTAAGAAATCTGAAAGAGAGATAGAAAATGCTGAAAAGCACGCAGCAGTTCAGGTAGCATCAAAGAGAGATAACATTTCAGCAAGTGTGCTCGAACACTTTCTGTTCTCATTTCAAATTATAGAGAGCTGATTTACCTTCTAGGTTCTTTTTAAAACTGCCCAGTTCGTTCATTCAATGGAGCAGAGAGACCTCCCCATTTTATTGAGGTTGTACGAACAAAATGGAAAATAGAAGCTTTAGGTCTTCAGTTGCTCAAACAGTCTGTAATCCGAGAACTAGTTTGGATTTAATACTTGGATTTTCATAAGGTGTTATTGGCATGGCTTCAGTTTAATGTCTCATATGAAAGGCAGCAGCTCTGACAGTGCTGGACACCCTCAGAACTGCACTGGGTTGCCAGCCTAGGTTTTTGTCGGAAGTGAATCCGAGATGAGAGTGCCACATTTAGAGAAATGTTGGCCAAGACACACGGAGAAACTCTCCAGTTCTTGCCTGAAAGAGTGCTGAAAACATTGGTGTCCAGCGATTAGTCAAAAGCACTTTTTGCCCTCGTGCCTCCATCTCCATGGGTGTCCTTACTCAAGGCATTCAGAGCTCAAGGGCGGAATCATCCCAGATTTGTACGAAGTGCGGTAGCTGGTGTGAGAAAGGACATTTTACTTGTTGGCTGCAATGGCGGATTGTTGCGCAGTATTGTCCCCTTCCTGCCTGTAAATTATGTGGTCACGGGAAACATGCCAAATCAGTGGTGGCCGGCCTCCAATTTGCCTGCCATGCCATTAGTTCACCGCGTCCTCACTCCGGGAGCTGTACTTAAACTGTAGCCGTGCACACAGTTCTCAATGCTTGAAGCCCAGAACTATCCCAGTGAAGACATGGCCCCAAAAGCCAAGAAGAGTGCAGCCCTGCCTCGATTCAGTAGCACACCACTGGGAAGCCTTTTGGATGCTGTGAAGGCTCGCTGTGATGTCCAGTACACCCGGTCTGGCCGCAGGAGGCCCATCAGTCTCACCACTCTGGCTTGGTAGGCAATGGCAGCAGTGGTCAGTGCCAATGCTGCACACAAGAGGTCGGCCATCCAGCGCAGAAAAACGATAAATGATCTCACCTGAGCCGCCAGGGTGAGTCAACCATCTCATCACTGTCAACTCACACACTTACAAGCCCATCACACATTCACCTTTCCATCTCAATCTGGCCTCATCTCCTCTAGAGATTGTCTCCTCATCCTGTCCATGGCTCCACTCAGCATGTGCACACAGGCCTGGCACCCTCCTCATTTGGCCTGACATGCAGCTTGCTCAAGCTGTTTCCATCTGTCTTTATGCAGAACAAGATCAGGCACAATCAATGGGAGAGGTCTCAGAGCCAGGTGGAATGCCAGACATCCATTCCAGAGTCATGCATTGGAGCTAGCAGGGGAGGAGGGGGAACCATTCCTGTGGTAATGATGAGGTCAGTGGCAAGCGTCCATGTGAGGATCCTGTACCAGATCATCCCTCTGTTCTGGGTGTAACGTGGCTGCCAAGCACTAATAATCTCAAATTCCTCTCCTTGGCACATCTGGCACATCACCCTCAGGCAGCCTTGATCCCAACTCCAGTGCCGAGAGCACCTCAGATGAGGATCCTGAAGGCAGCACTGTTGAAGACCCATAACAGCGCTCACCCACACCCTTCTCCAACGCAGCGACACACACTTCGGTGGGATCTAGATGTAGAGCAGCCTCGGGATCACAGTCTAGTGAGCACAGCACACAATCTGTCCCTCAGCAGGCAGAGGCAGGGACATGCGAGGTCGCCAGGACTCACAGAACTGCAGAAGGCAAGGAATCTGCTGAGTCTGAAGCAGATGATGAGCCTCTGGATTCAGTCCTCAGTCAGTTGTTAGAGCTGCAAAGCCAATCATGGGAACATCAGGAAGGGGTGTCTGGTGCACTCCTCAGATTGCAAGGGACAATGGAGGAGCCCAACTGCCTTCACTCTGAGGTGCTAGCGCTGGCACACTGGCGCATCGACATCAACACTGGCAGGATGGTGGCCGCTGTGGAGACCATGGTCCAGGACGTCGCTCCTGTGCTGCTGCGCGGGCTGAACTCCATCGCTGAGGCCACAGTTGGCCTCCAACAGTGTCAAATTGAGAGGGGTGTGGGACAACTCGATCTCACTCCAGCTTCCCCTCCTCCCTAAGGAGTCAGCCAGGGGCCATCAGGCACCCATAGGGAGGAGGACAGCCCAGGGCCATGCACCCAGGTGACTCCCGGAATGTCCAGCCGATCCAAATACCCTCTTCCTGTGACCCCATCATCTCCAGCTCCACAAGCTGAGAAGGATGCACTCAGCCTACTTCAGGATACCCAAAGCAGGCCGTGGCCCTCCAGGTCTCGGCCCTCCAGATGATGCCTGCCAAGGTCATCACAGACAACAGGGAATAGCAGTCAGCAGGCTGCCTCCAACTCCAATATGGATGTCGGGGCAGTACCAAGACGTTGCGGCAGGGTTAGGAAGGTTAAGAAGATGGAGTTGCACAGCCTGGGCATGGGTGTTAATCACTTGTACATAACGTTCACTATTGTCAATAAACTCTGAACAATGTCTCCCTGCCTATAGCTCCTTGTTCTGATGAGCAGTGTTCGTGTCACTTAGATGTGAAACCTTTCTGCACAAGGTAAAGGCAGGTGTCTCAGTCTAGGGCCTCTTCCCTGTGCTTTGTGCAGCCTTCAGACCAAAGTGATGGTCCCGCCTCACATTCCCTGGACACATTACTGATGCCTGCGCCTCAATGATGCTTGTCATTGCTGCCAGAATGTCGTGGGCAGGCGTCAGAGTGCCATCATTCTCCCTGTGTGTTTTCAGAACCTATGAACTGGGGCTGGCCCCCTCCATCTCTTCAGCATCTGTGACCGGTGATGCTGTGCTCCTGAAGGGGTCAGGTGCTGAGACTGACGAAGGATCAAGTGCACTTAAAGTTTCACGGCTGCATCTCCGTGATATGTCCCTGATCACAGAGCACAAGTGAACTGTCCTTAGCCAGACAGGAGTCAGATATTCACAGAGGCAGTGTGAAGATCTGTGGAGTGTCTCACTGCATGTCGTCATCACCTTCTTGGAAACTTATCACGATTAGGGCCTCCACTGCGTCTCCAATGACATGAGCCTGAGCACTGAGGGTATGTGTGCTGCCATCAGGCACACAGGAGTCAAACATTCACAGATGCAAGGTGAGAATGTTAGGACTGTTCTCACTGCATCTTGTCATCATCTTCCCAAGAACGCCTGTTTCGTCTGGTTAGTGTGATGGCCTCCTTGCCGGTATCCATGCCTTTGAAGACCTCATCACCTCATCAGAGGATACATGCAGCTCCTCAATCTCCTCCTCAGCCAGGTTCTCCCTCTGTTGCAGCGTCAGTTTGTGGAGTGCGAAGCAAGCGACGATGATGTGCGACACCCTCTGGGGATTGTATTGCAGTTCTCCACCAGACCTGCCGAGGCACCGGAACATCATTTTCAAGATCCTATTGTTTGTTCCACCAAAGTCCAGGTTGCAGCGTGGACCTGGTTGTACCATCATTCTGCTGCAGTCTCAGGTCGTCGCTCAGGTGTCATCAGCCACGGCCTCTGTTGGTAGCCCTTGTCCCTGAGGAGCCAACCCTGCCACCTCTCTGGACCCTGGAAGATATCAGGGATCTGAGACCTGCTAAGGATATAGGAGTCATGCACGCGCTCTGGGAACCGCGCGCTAACCTGTAGGATGCATTTGTGGTGGTCGCACACCAGCTGAACATTCAATGACTGGGAGTCCTTGTGGTTGACATAGTTGAACACTTGTTGCCATGGAGATCTAAGCACCACATGAGTGCAGCCGATGGCACCCTGTACCTGTGGGAAAACCAGAGATCGCCGCAAATCCCAGCACTCTTGCTTCCTGGCTTTCCTGATCCCGGTCGAAATGCACAAAGTTGTGTGCCTTCGTGAAGATGGCATCTGTGACCACCTGGATGCATTTGTGGGTGGAGGCTTGCGAGGTCCCACAGAGGTCACCTGTGGAGCTCTGGAAGGAGCCACCAGCATAAAAATTGAGTGCCGTGGTCATTTTCACGGCCACTGGCAGTGGATGCCCCCCGCGTCCCCATGGTGCCAAAACCTGCAGCAGATGGCTTAAGTGACCGACCAGTTCCCTAAACATGGGCTGTCTTCAGCAACACTGGTTCTCAGTCATCTGTGGGAATGACAAGCACTGTGTATAGACCCTGGGTCTAGCGAGATGCCTATGAGTGACGATTTGCTGTGGATCTTCAGCTGCGTATGCAGCAGGCCCTGCCACACATTCATCTTGAGGGAGGTGCTCCTCCCATTGGCGAGCCAGGTGCCTCCTCTGCTCTCTTCTTCTCTGCTCCCTGTAAGCCACGAGGCATACCGCTAAATCACCAGGCTCCATGATCCTGATGTTCTCCTCCTGCAGGATCAAAGGGAGAGATGTGTGAGTTAGCATAGGTGTACTAAGAACCTCCCTCAGTTAAGTCTGAAGACCCTTTCATGCATTCCAGAGAGTGCTGGCCACCACTTGGATGGCGAATGTGTAGTCCGCTTCATGGCTGTCCAAAACCCCACCCACTTCAGCTCCGCTCCACTTGACTGATTGGCGGCCGAAACACAAGTGCAGGCATTCTCCTAACCCCCACTGCGAGGCTGCGCTGTTAGCTTGAACCATGATGGATACTAGTCCAAACCTTAATAAAGACATTGCAAGGGGCTGTGAGCACCTCCACCAGTGAGTACACCATGGCCGCCTTTCACAAGGGATTCTACAACTTGTCCAGTTGGCCAATTGTTCTGCTGCCCCTAAAACGCACATTAATTTGCAGTCTGTGCCCGAGGGATGTAAAGTCCTGGAGCATTTGGTGGTATATTCATACATTTGCATTGCTCAAGTGGGCAGAAAAGCTTCAGAGGCCCAACTCCAAGCCTGTCAATGAAGCTGCTACTGAACGGCCTCAGCTGCGGAAAAAATGCTCACTTTTGACAACCTTTTCCAAGTGCCTGGCCGCTTCCCTCACTCTCTACCCCCATCCCATTACCACCCCCACCCACCCACCTCCAGCATGTGCTTGTGTACTTCCTTTAGTTTGTGCTGCCTTGCCACCCCCACCAGCCCCACTGAACAGGAGCCTGTGCCCCAGCACTGCACTGAAAGCCAGCCGGTAAAAAGCGACTTGCTTGTGCCCCCCCGCGAATGCGCGGCGCCTCTTCCCTGATGTCCTACAAGCGATGCTCTCGAGTGCTGCGTAAGGTTGTGTGCACTCGCCTCTGAGCTCCCCTCGAAGGTCAGCTCGCCAGCTGCATGCCTTTTAAAGGCAGTCTTGAAGTAAGCTGTTCTGAAGTCACGCCAGCATGGGAGGTAAATTTGATGTAGGGGAATGATTCTGATGTGCAGCCACAATGATGAGATGCAAATGCATTAAAATTAAATTTTCCATGTTGGATGGCGGGAAACGGAGCCCACCATTGGCAGGTGAAGCGGACAATCACAAACTGGTTTCACGACAGCAATTTTTAGCCTTCTCGCCATCTTGTCTGCTCACGCCCGCCACCAACAGGAGCAGAACATTCCGGCCCACCTCTTTTACCTTTGATATGTAGCAGAACACTTGCTTGTCACACGCATTATAAGCCAAACAATGGGAGGTACAGCAATATTCACTTGGCACTTTATGTTCCAGACTGTACAGATAGTTCTTATACTTTCCCAATTAAACTGCTGCACATTAATTGTTTTAAGGCCATTAGTAAAGATTAATGCAGTTAATTGCCCTTGATTAAATTAGTTCAAATAATTTAACACTTCACACATAAGTCTATATTCATACATTTAACAAGTAAAACTTCAATTTTTAAAAAAATATATAGTACTCAAGATAATTGGGGACTTTCTTAAACGTTGGTGACTCCAGCTACCATTCTTTTAGGATCAATGAAAAAATGATGGTGCTGTACATTTAATGTTGCATTATTAATTTTTCTTCACACGGTTAGATATTCAATTGCAGAGCTGAGCAGTTTTGATTGTTGAGCTGTAAAAAGACAATCTATGAGAACCACTTGAAAAATATTGGTATCTGTGACCTCCCATCTCCCAGTTAAACATTTTTATTCTTTGTTCAAAAATTCATGCTTTAATATTTTATAGTTATTGCTCAATGTTTATGTCGCAGACTGAACACATAAATTGTCAATATTTCATGTCAAATATCTTGTTAATTCAATGAGTGGCACTGTTTCTTTTTCTGGTAGAGACATAACGCAGGCCTAAATTTTCACAGGGGTGGAAAGGGTCTCTAACTTGTATGAAAGCAAAATACCATTGATGCTGGAAGAGTGAAATAAAAACAGAAAATGCTGGAAAAACTCTGCAGGTCTGACAGCATCTGTGGAGAGAGAAACAGAGTTAAGGTCTGCATGACTGTTCTTCAGAGCTGAGGAGAGGTAGAAATGTGGATGGCTTTTATGCTGTTGAAGAAGGGAGGTGGAGCAGGTGGAGCAAAATGGAAGGTCAGGGATAAGTCGGACCTCGGGAGAGATTTGACAAAGATGTTATGGACACAAGACACAGGAAGTGGTCATAACAGTGTTAAAGACTAAGGCAGGTGCTAATAGTGGCATAAAGATCAGATAGCAGAATGTGTTAATAGCAGAACAAGGGTTAGCATTCTCTGAAAGCAAAACATGAGAACAGGTTACAGACTGGCCCTGTGGGAGAAGAGGGTTGGGAAAGAAAATATATATCAAAATGGAGGACAGAGTTCATGGTCTGAAGTTATTGAACTCAACGTTAAGTCCAGAAGGCTGTAAAGTGCCTAACTGGAAGATGAAGTGCAGTTCCTTCAGTTTGTGTTGAGTTTCACTGGAACATTATAGCAGGCCAAGGACAGAAATTTAGGCATGAAAGCAAATTCGTGAATTGAAATGGCAAATGACAGGAAGGCCGGGGTCATGCTTGCGGACTGAGCGAAAATGTTCCGCAAAGCAGTCCCCCAGTCTGCGCTTAACTTCCCCAAAGTACAGGAGACTGCATTGGGCGTAGCGAATGCAGTAGATTAAATTGAAAGAAGTGCAAGGAAGTCGCTGCTTCACCTGGAAGGAGTGTTTAGGGCCTTGGACGGTGAGGAGGGAGGAAGTAAGGGGGCAAGTGTTACACCTCATGTGATTGCATGGGAAGGATCATACGGACTCGAAATGTTAACTCTGTTTCTCTCTACACAGATGCTGTCAAACCTGCTGAGTTTTCCAGCATTTTCTCCTTCTATTTAAGATTTCTAGCATCTGCAGTATCTTGCTTTTATCTAAGGGAAGGAAGTGTTTGGAGATGGATTGTGTGAAGGTGAGAAAGGGGTGGAAATTGGAAGCAAAACTGATAAATGCCTCCAGGTCCAGGCAAGAGCATGAAGTGGCATCAATACAGTCATCAATGTGCCAGCAAAAGAGCTGTGAGGGGGGCCTCCAAAGCTGGATTGGATTGGAATATGGGTCTCCAGCTTAGCCAAAATGGAACTGGACCCCCAATTCTGGAAGGCTTGCCCTGAACCTGGCACCCACCAGTTTCACCAGGGTCATGAGGGGCCGGGGTGGAAGGAGAGGGAGGGAATGGGAACAGGTTGTTATTTGCACATTGAAAAGTGCAGCTGCCTTTCAACAGATCCAATTTGCATTAGTGGGATGTCCAAAACATCTCTTGTAGCTATAGACATTTGAGGAAAAAGTCTAAAGCTGCCAGGGTTATTTGGAGAGGTGGGGCACCCTTTTGGATAGCTCCAGAGACTCCTTTGGGAAAGGTAAGATGCCCATTTGGATGGTTAAAGTGCCCTTTGTGAGAGGTAAGGTGTCTTTTGGGAATGATAAGACATGAATGTGCGTAAAAAGTGGATAAGCTCTGTGGAACTGGCAAGCTTTCGGGCCATTTAAACCTCCTGCCCTTGAAATTTAAAATAATAATCTGCAGTTTAAAAAAAAACCTACGCTTGCATTTTCACTCTGCCTGATAGTCTGACAGTTGTCATTATAGAATTTGTGCTGCAAGACTGATTCCATAACCTATCATTATCACAGTGGGGTGCCTACAAGTCTGGCATGGTTGACAGCTCCAAGTGGCTATAAAGTCTTTGATGTGGGCCTATGAATATAAATGTGTGTGTTAGTAAGTTATTAAGTACTTGAATGAAATGTTTGCTTTTATAAGGGCTTATGTAGTTGAAGGAATTTAAATGTATTGAATGGGTTTTATAAATGCGGGCATTTAAAAAAAAGCCTATAACAGACACTTAGTACTGTATTTTATTTCATTTTGCCATGTCTCCTGGTCTCTGCCCATGGTAGGTACTGGGTGAGTAGGCATGGAAGGTGTAAGGGCAAAAGGTGGTGGGTAGGGGGATGGATTGGCGTGAGTTGGCACTAAGTTGACATGGGAGTATAAAGGGCCATGGGGATGGATAGAAGGATATAGGTTGGCATTGAAGGGCATAAGGTGCCATGGGGGTTGAGTGGGGGGCATGAGGTGGCATGAATTTGTATGGATGGGGCATAGGGAGACCAGGATGAGAGAGTGTGAGGGGTGAGAGCTAGATGGCTGTTCTTAGTTTTATTCTATTTCTTACAAGTCCTGGAGCACCAAGGCAGGCCTTTCACACAGGGACAGCCCCCTTGTGGCTGCTCCAAACTCTTTCCAGCGGCGGGCTGGATTCTCGCTAACACCTGCGTCCCCCCCCCCCCCCCCCCCCCCAACCCGGAATGCAAATTAGAACATCAGCGTCACTTTATCCCGAGTCGGGTTTGCAGAGTCAGGAATTTTCCCAACTCTGCGCTCCTGACTCAGGAGCAAAACTTCGGCCCTCGGTGATTTTGTTTAGTAGATATAATTTTTAAAGCTACATTTTAAAAAGCAAGGCGGACGTGTTTATTCAGTGGTAGTTTATAAATAATATATTGTCACTTTGATCCTATTTTGAAGAATTGTTTAAAAGGCGTCCGGACAGCTGCCTACCAGCTACCAGAGCATAGCAGCATGGATTTAGCGAACAGGCAAGTGGCTCAGAACAAATGGTTAATACAAATCTTAGTACTTGATCCGAGGTAAATATCATTACAAAAACCTTACTTTAGCAGCCTTGGTAATTCAGGCATTTCATGGATTGGAGCAAGCAGCCATGATTGAACACACATCTTCAACAAAAGAAGAACTCATTATCAAAACAATAAAAGAAAGCGGTACTTTAAAAAAGTATATATTATTATTAATCAGGTCTGAATAGGATTTAGTCCATCCTTATGTGACCACTGAACCATACAGGGAATGTGTCGCACTGAGGAGCAGGCAATGAACTGGAAAGAACAAGCTCCTGAAACGCAAGGTTCACAGCGTTGGATAATTTGACAGTTTTTGGAATATTTTAGAATAACATCTGACTTTATAAAATGGAAGAAAGCGAGCTGAAAGAACACACCTCAAAAATGTAAATGGAAAGATCAGCAGGCAGTGCTAATGAAAGTGCTCGGTTACCAAAACAAATAAATAGTCTGAGAAAATGAGCTATCTCACTCTGCGTATCTGTGTTTGCCATGAAATTAAAGACAGCATGTTTAAAGTCTGCTGCTTCTGATGAATGTGTTGATTAACACTGAGAGATGGTAACATGTGCAGTGCTGGTAGCTGTTACCAGTTACTACCACCTCTAAGCAGCTGATGATTGTTTTTGCAGTGGGCAAAATTAGATGCTGAATGCGTCTGACCTGCAACTAGCACGGCAAACTCACATGACCTATCACATCGTTTTTCATTTGACTGGACAGGATCCAGACATAACAGACTTGAATAGGACAGCCTGCAGGAACTCCCTGATTGGCTGCAACGTAGTCTGTGAAAGATTGCATTAACGTTACCTTTCTGCAACTCTGAACCTATAAACTTCTCAGCGAGGATAAATGGTAATGAGAAGAATTGTCAGTCAGAAACTGTTGGCCATGAAAAGACATCTTCCTTCCTGTAGCTAATCCATGTCTGATATTATATATATATATATATAATTTATATATGTTTTATAAATATAGAATATATATATATAAACCCTGTAAGAAATAATGCTGAGGAATCAGTGGAAGACAGGGCATTATTGTCAGAATTTTAAACAGAAGTCCCAAAATAGCACAAGAACAAATTGTGTTATATTTCTGGGAAATTAAATACGCAGAAGCTTTTAAATAATTGCACAATGTTCAAGGATAAATTCACGGCTTATTCAGTATTCTGCTTTCCACAAATCAAGGAATCTCTTCTGGATTTATTTAAAGCCATGGTCATGCACATTCTAGAAATTTCTATTGCCAGTAATAGTGGATAAATGTTTAATGCTTAACATTGTTTTAATGGCAGCATTATTGTTAATATGTCCATTAAGCTAACTAGTGGAATTTCATATGGATTAACAATTATTGGCAAGTGACCTCTAGCCTATAGTATATTTCAAATATTACTGCGTTGCTCCAAAACTTAATACACCTGCATCCAAAATTCAGTTTGATTATTGGATTTATGAAGATTTTTGGATTCTCCTGTGAATTCTTGCCGAATTGTAATAATCTCTATTTATAAAATAGGTCCTGCTCTTGAAATATTATGTAAACAAAATTAGTGGGATAGTGCTCAAACAGAAATCTAAGAAACTGTCTTCTGTGAGCAGCTCATTTAATTCTAACTGGAGGTTTGTGTCAGTAAAAGGGTGAAAGGCCAGAGACAAATATTTTCTTTCACAAAATCAAATTACACTGTTTTTCACTGAATACTTTAACCCAATTAACCAAAGCATTCCCCTGTGCCTTTAGTCAATGTGAAATTACACAGATCCAGTTATTAAAAAAAAGATGTGCAGTTTATTTCCTTTGATGAAAGAAACACTTAGTCTGAAAATGAAGATATGGATCACAGAGATTAGAAAACCACAAATTTAGGCATGCGACTTGTCACCGTGTGGCTTGCACGTGTTCTCTATCAATGGAAATATATTGCACGTTTCCTGCATAACACATTAGCCACCAAAAGCCAACAATGTCTCACTAAATGGGATTAAAAATACATGAAAATAGTATAATTTATGTTAGCAAAGAAAGTTACTGTCCACTAAGGAATTGACTTAAAAACAACAATATCACTGATAACAGCCTTCACTTATTGTGCCTTTATTAACATTGCATCTTAAATTTAATTTGTTTTCCTTCCCTTCGCTTAGTGCACTTGTGCTGCTCATTATTTCCCAGTAATGGGGGTTGGATGAATGGGAGTTTACATGGTCTGCTCCCAGACATCTGTCAATGAAATTCTGTAACCAGTGCTATAAGACACACAGCAACGACAGTGCTCCTTGATTTAGGGAGTGAGTAGATGGGTTTGGCGGTTTAGAGATTCAATGCAAGGGATAGTAAGGTCTACAAAAACAATTCAAAGATGCTGGAAAACTGGGCCAGTTCTACCTGTGAAGAGATTAGCATTTATAAAACAAATATGTTTCTTATTAACACACCTGGGAATCAAGTAATTTGAAATGATTTTAGGAATCTATGACCTGAGGTACAGATGTGAACATTTACATCAGATGATTCTCTCCATATAAACAGGCTTTACATTCATAAACTCATTTATACCTTTCTCGCACTCAAAGCAGTGCTTCCTGCAATTTACTACATACTGCACAGGGGATATCAGACACCATCAAGCCTTCATGATTTATTTCTGGCCATGGAACAAATTTGACAACAGAATTAAAAAAAGAAATCAGAATCTATCTTCATTTTCATCAGGCCACTATCTCTTAAAGTGGAACTCAAGGGATGCAAAGCATTTACTGAAGCTCAACAAACACATTTCATAGTTACGGCTGGAATATTAAAAATGCACCCAACATTTTTCATCCGCCTCTGATCTTTGTTCTTTCTCACAAGCAGCCCTCTGCTCCACGATGCAAGCAGCCATTTTGTAATTAATTAGTTTTCAATTTAATTAGTGATGACATCACATCATCAAGGCAAATAAGAGTCTGTACCTTCCCCTCTCGCGTCCCTCCACACATATCATACAAGTAGCAAATCAGTCACATCACCAAATTGTTCATTGAATAATTGTACTTTTTTAAAATCCCTGCTCACAGCCATCACAATAGAGATATGTTGGTTAATGAGTAGTGATCAGATAACTGGACTTGATAACGTTAATTGGTCCTGGGCGTTGGGGGCTGTTTTATCAATTAGTGAAATACAATAGATCTGAATCCAGTCTGAAATTCAATGTCATATAGTTTGTTAAATATCCACAAGTTTTTTTTTGTGTTGGATTTGAAGTTATTCATCTATATAAAGAAATCTTGGGGAGGTTGGGGGGGGGGAAGGGGGTTGCAGATGGGGGTGGGTAACACACATTTTGCAGCATGCTACTTGCATGGCCGTGACAGTGAGGGGCTGAGAGGATGCCGTTAACCACAAGAGCAAAATTTGAATAGTTTATCAATGTCATCTCACCCCTGAAATGTGCTGCTTGTTTGGAACATATGCCAAAGTGTATATACAATTCATGATTTATCTTTTTCCATTTACTACCTTACCTGTTTCTTTCTCTGCAAGTTGGGGTTGGAATTATGACCGAATCACAAGAGTCAACAAGAATTCACTGCCTGGTTTGAAATGTAATGAAAGTGGGATTTGGTTACTCCAAATGATCCTGGAGAATGCACATGTATTCTATGGGCGCTTTATAAAAAAAATCATTTGATTTATGCTCATCAATGTATCTTTTAGAGCATTAAAAGGAGGGCAAAAATTACTAACTTTAAAGGTAAACATTCAATCAAAGTTCCCATTGTCTCTGTGCTACTAAGTGCGACCCTTGACTTTTTACAAGGAAACAATGGGTCATTTTGTTTTTTATGAGAAAATAAAGATGGAGACTGCTTTCTGTCAAAGGTTCTTTAATACCTCCTGGGCTGTGCAGTACTTCAAAACTGAGCAGAAACCTGCTCCGTCTGGGAAGATGAGTGGTGAGAGCTAACTGCCCATTTTAATGGAATTTGATTCAGTTTTGTTCAATAAGCATCACTAACCAATACCGTTAAATGAAAATGTGTAACTTATATATCAAGACTTCAATATTGAGAAATCTGATTTTAACACTTGATTAGGTTTTTAAAGGATCTGCACGTGAAGTGAAAAATCTCTCACGTTATTAGGCAAGAGAGAAAGCTTTTCTTTCTCCCCTGTCAGGCATGCTGTTCCCCAAATATCAGCTATAAATTCTGTCTTCAAAGGATTCTGGTACTTTTTTTTACACACCATATTGAAAAAATGCTGCTGCTTTGCATAAGGATCAGGCAAATTGCTAGAAATTTTCTCGCATAGCAACACAGTCTCTTGGCAGGTTGCCGGGAACACTTGCACAAAACACTTACTGTGGTTCCCTTGAGTCAAAATATGTTAATTTCTAGCAACAGCATTTTAACTTAAGTTGTGGTCCAGGCCCTCAACAAATTGAAATAAACATCTTACCCTTTAAAAAGAAATGACATGTTTTTACATGAACTTTTCATCTTTAATGCGTTTCAATAAATATAATCCTTACTTTGTTGGCAATACGTTATTTGGACTTTTTTTTACAGATTCATAAAGCCACGGGGCAGGGAGCAAATTCTTCAGAGAACATTGCACATTCATATGTGAATCGCTGAGGTGTTTTTGATCATGCACAAAAGTGCATTTTATTCTGATCTTTAAATAGAAAATGTATTGATTCCCTTGAGGAAAGTATCCAAGTAGATACCTTTTTGGTCCTTTGATGTTCAAGGCCCATTTGTCAGCATGCAATAAAGACTTGTATGTTGTACTGTGAGGGATGGTTGTTCAAAATCACTGATAAGATGAATTGGCAGCATCTATCTATTATAAAACAACCATAAGACCCCACCATAGAAAACTGTCCCCAATTTGATAATCTTGGCTCCTGCTCTGACCTGCATCAGGACAATGCCTGGAGCATCTAGCATTGTTGCTAGTCCACATGATACCTTCCATGAGCCTGCTGTATTCTTTACAGTTGCCAGTGCTGGTAATAATGAATAAGAAATAATAAGCCAGTGGTTTTGTTCATAGCCGCTTCTCCTAAAAATTGTCACTTTGACGCCAAAACACCTCTCTTTGCGAGTGAAAGTTGTCAAATTGCTGTGTTTTAAAAAAAATACTTTGTTTCCTGCTTATTGCCGAGTAGCAGAGCTGGGAAGCTGAAAACCTTTGATTAAAAATTACTTCCACTTATGACATATCTGCAGTTAGCCACTGACTTGCATCCAAATAAATAATTAATAATTTTCTTTACTTCTGAACAGTAACCTGATGCTATCTTATGTTAGAAATGAAACATAAAAAAAGCATAAGTACTCTCTTCATTGCGTTTTAGAATTGAATGTATATTTGTATGTGTATAGACATGTGTGTGAAGCTGTATGAATGTGACCAAATGAACCTTCATATACGATTGTGTCGATGTGTATGTGAATACACCAACACATATAAATGTGTGCATTTTTAAATACCTTTAATAACACCACAGCTGCACAACAATGCTGTCACTGACGGCTCTCACTTGATTAGAAAGCTACTTGACCTTGGCTCCCCACTTTCGACATTGCATTGTATGGTCTGTTGTGAAACATTCATTGTATCACAGGCCAATCCATAATATCCTAAACGCTTGGTTTCCCAACGACTGTGCTTTAATAAGGATGGAGTGCATTGTACTTACATCATTTTATTTTTATTTCGAAGAACAGTTTTCGCAGCTATATGTTTGCCAGTTACCTCACCTCTAAATTAGTCAGATATACAGAGATTGCTGGTCACTTTTCTATTGGATTCATCCAACCTCAGTCAGATAAATCAATCCACGGAAGCTATTGAGATTTATTTTAATCCTCCTCTGAATGCATTGGAAGAAAATGGGTGAGCAGCTATGGCAAATTATGACTACTTTCTTCCATTTACTACACCGAATAGTTTGAGTGAACTGCAGAGAAGATTTTTAACACTGACATAAGCTTGTCTTTTTTTAATTTTGAAATCTGTGCCACAAATTGTACCTCACCAAAATAAAGAAGTGATTTTTTTTCACTAAAATTCTCACTACAATGCTGACGTAATGTGTGGTTATTTATGAAGCATTTCAGACTAAACTGAATTAGGAGAAGATTGCCAACTGAAAAACAGATGTTGTAATGGTTGCGAATGAATGTTCGCAAATGGAAAAAAGTGCATTTGGAATAAAGTTAAATCCTGTAAATGATGAGGCAAGATGCAAAAAAAAAATGTGATTATCTTTAGAAATATTACAGTATATTTTAAGAAAGCAACAAATGAATTGCCCAAGGTAAGAATGGAAAATGCTAGATACAGGTAGCAGTCAAGTCAAAGTGTAAAAGATAGATCCAGGTCAGTGTTTCAAATGAGACCTTTCAGGTAACAGTATTTCTTGATTTTATTGCAGAATTCAAGGCTTTTAACCTGGTATCACTTAAATTGAATGCCTGTGTCTGTTTTTTTTAAATAAATAGCAGTTAAAAGAGGATTGTATTGTATTTGCAATTCTGATACATTGTCGCCATGCATCTTGGTCATGGACTAGGAGGAACAGCAGACAATGTCAAAGGTCACATAACAAATATCATCTGCCACAAAGCTTTCTGCCATTGACTGGGCAGAACAGACCAGCTGTGCGTTGAATGCCTGTTTCACAGAGCAGCACCAATCACCCAGTAACAGCCTGGGGAGACCAGGTCATAGTCTGTTGGGTTTACTTTTATGTATGAATGGTAGTTATCACACAAAATACATTCTTTATTCTGTGTACAGCTTTGACACCCAGCGCCACTTACCACCACACTCCTGAGAGCAATTAAAGCATAAGGATCCATACCAGAATTCTTTGGTTATCTTAATGAAATTTTTCTGGCTTGTGTTGACACGCAGATTCCACTAATTCTATAACTGCATCGAGTGAACAGCACCAGCCATAACAATTGGCCCAATCCAGCTCCATCTAATTAGATTAAGACCTCTGCAGCTTACTGACTAAATCAGTGCACACTAGTTATTGTTCATGAAGTAAATTTGAGAGCATACAACAGATGATATAGTTTACATGGATTACAGATAAACCTCTCAATACTATTTGCAAAGGAAATCTGTTGAGATAAAATCTTAAGTTAATAATCTATCTTTTTTTTTGAGGAGATGCAGGAATATAGTTATAAGTAATTGGAACATTTCCACCACTCATTATGATGCTTATTTTATACATGTAAGGCTAGATATCTGCCTAGGTTTATACATGATAAATATTTCTCCTTGCAGTTTGTTAAATCTTAATTTTATAATAATTATGAAGAAACACTTGCATTTAAACAGTGCCTTTCATGTCCTCAGGATGTCCCAAAGTGCTTTGCACTCAATTAAGTACTTCAGAAGTATTAGGCTGAATCTTACAGTGGAGAGTGGGGAGAGGGGAGGGAGGAGAAGGGAGGGAGGAGGGGGTGGGAGAGGGGAAGGAGGGGGAGAGGGTAAGGGGAGAGGGGATAAGGGGAGAGGAGGGAGGAGGAGGAAGGAGGAGGGGGGTGGGGAGAGGAGGGAAGAGGAGGGGGAGGGGAGGGTGGAGGGGAGAGGAGGGAGGGGAGGGGAGGGGAGGGTGGAGGGGAGAGGAGGGGGGAGGGGAAGGGAGGGGAGGAGGGGAGGGTAAGTGAGGGGGAGGGTGGACGGGAGAGGAGGTGGAGGGTGGAGGGGGAGGAGGAGGGGAAAGGAGAGGGGGAGGGAGGGGGAGAGGGGAGGGGGATGAGGGGAGGTGGAGACGGTGTAGGAGGGGGAGGGGAGGGGGAGGAGGGGAAGGGGAGAGGGGGTAGGAGGGGGAGGTGGAGGGGGAGAGCGGGGAAGGTGGCTACACCACCTTCAACAACCAACCCCCAACGCCCCGCACCCAAGCACCCCTGGAAGGAAAGACACTGCCACACTGAGCAATGTTCAGCAAGGCCACCCCAAAGCAATAAAACAGTGCAGGTGGCCTTAAGCAAGTGAAGGTCAGATTGCCCACCTTCAGTGGACAGAAGCCCCCTCACCCCGTCCCTGGCCAATCTGATTAGCTACAGCTCTAGCAGTCCCAGCAGTGCCCACAACTGAGCTCTGGCACTGCTGGGATTGCAACTAGCCCCTGGGATGAAGAGGGCATGGCCACCAGAGTGAGGTAAGTCTGAGGTTCTGGATGGGGAAGCACTGGGGAGCCTAGGAAGGGGGAAGGGGAGAAGAGGGTGGGGACATGGGATTTTAAGGCCAGTGAAAGAGGAATGAAAGGGGGGATAGCATCTTGGGGGGTGGGGGGGGGGTGGTGCGATGGGGGTGTGTCCCCAATGCACACAGGGCAATATCATCAGGTGCACTACCACTTCCTTCCCACCTTTTCTACAAAGTTATTTTTAAAATGGCCAAAAGTTTTATGGCATGGACTGCTTATTAATTGGGTCCGTTGGCTTGTTAACAAGCTGAATTGCCTGTTAATTGTTTATTCAAAAATAGCAGGCGGGCTGCCACTTTTGACGCCCATACACCTACCATATTATGGGACCAGGTCGGGGTTGGGTGGGAAGGCAGCGGGCTAGCTACCTGTCATATTTTTAACCCCCCCTCCCACAATGAAAACACACCTGCCTGGGGGGGAGGGGGATGTAAAATCCATCCCATTGACACTATTTTGCTGTGGGAAATGCAGTGCTCCATTTGTGAACAGCAAGGTAATGAGAGTATGTTCAGTTATTTTGTTTTTATGGCCAGGATTTTCCATTCACAGACCTAAGTCCCGTGGTGGGGGTGGGAACTGGGAATGCTACCCTCCACGGAGCTCGGTGGGAATTCGCGTGATGCTGGGCTCATTAATTATGCAGTCGGGGGTTTCCTGAAGTATTGCACAGCGGGGCAGGCTGGATGACGCACACTCTGCCATCATATCCGGGCACCACTTTTAAAAGGCTGGACATAAACTTTGCCGTGAATCCACCATGGAAGGGAAGAGATGGCCCGGCCATCCCAGGGGCCTCCGGCCCCCAGATTCAGCAACACTTCCCTTGAAGTGCTGCTCAATGCAGCGGAGGTTGGGAGGAGTGCTCTGTACCCCAAGGATGGAAGGAGGAGGCTGAGCTGTGTGGGAGGAAGTCACCAGGGTGGTCAGTGCCCACGGCCTCCACTGGAGGACTGCCCTGCAGTGCTGGAAACGGATGAATGACCTCATCCGCACCTTCAAGGTAGGTGAACCATCAACTGCTCACACTCACCTCACTGAATGATAGAGGGGACATGGACCTCAGTGACAAGGGCTGCTCAATGTTATAAGGTGGTGCCTCATAGCCCCACTGCAGTCCATTTAGTCTGCAGGTGGAAAGACCATTGCAGGTCACTGAACCTGTGACACAGAGAGCTCAGGTCCTGTCTGGGGTGGTGGGCTGAATGGGTGGGAGGGAATGGGGTTAGGCTCCCCTAATGACCTGCCTCTGTAAGCATAATCCTTCTATGTGCATGGGCTTACCACTCTGGGGGGTGCTCCCCCACAACCCTTGTGGACAACGTGCACAATCACTTGGCACACAATCCAGTTGGTTATTTGTAAGACTGGAAGCATGAAAAAGATACATGAAACCCAATTGCTCTCGACCCCATCTTCTCTCTTTGCGCAGGTAAAGTCAAGGCACAACAGGAGAGAGAGGGAAGACAGAAGTTATCCCGCCTGAACTGAGGAACTTCACAGAGTTTGAGGAGCAGGTAGCTGAGCTGCTAGGGGAGGAACTGGACTGAGGCTGTGCTGATGGAGACATTGGCAGGCAAGCTCAACCCAGTAAGGATCCATGCGTAAAGTAGTCACATAGAAACCTAAGGGTCATGAGTACCTCCATGTTGGAGGCAACTCATGCAGTCACTCTGTCTTTCCTCTCTCGCTTACAGGTGCCAGCAGGAAGAGAGGGAGGCCAGGAGAAGAAACCCTAATCAGCAGTACCTCCAGCCCACAGAGGACCGAGGACATTGGACAAGAGGAAGAGGAAGTGCACCTGTGGAGCCATCACAGCAGTCACCTGCACTGTACACCAACACAGAGACACACACCTCGGTAGGCACTAGATGTAGTTCAGGCAAGATCTCACATTCTGGTGGTCGCCGCATGGATACTTGTCCACAGCAGGAAGAGGCAGAGTCAGCCGAGCTCACCGGCACTCGGAGGAAAGACAGAGTGACTGCATGAGTTGCTTCCAACATGGAGGTACTCATGACCCTTAGGTTTCTATGTGACTATATTACGCATGGATCCTTACTGGGTTGAGCTTGCCTGCCAATGTCTCTATCAGCACAGCCTCATCAGTCCAGTTCCTCCCCTAGCAGCTCAGCTACCTGCTCTTCAAACTCTGTGAAGTTCCATGATTTTACATATGGGTGCACAGGTGAACTATAATTGTTAATAGTCTTACACTTTTGTAAATAGACTGCACTTGCACTTTAATGAGGTTGGGGCTATGTCCCCTGGATCAGGCATGTGCAGGGAGGTAAAGATCTTTACCAGGGCCCTTGCGAGCCATGTGCAAGAAGCCTCCTGCACATACTGAGCCTTTGCCCTTCACATACTCATCTGTTGAAACACCTTAGCATTGTCAGTGCTACGTGCTGGGCTCCCCCTTCAGTTGTCCAGTTGAGCTGACCTGCCGCTCTGCTCACCCCCGCTGACCCAACTTCCACGCAGCATCTCGAGATCGCCACCTCGAGGCTCTGGATAGTTGTGAGCAGCCATGGTGTGTGTGACTTTTCAGGTAGAGTCCAACCCCTTCCAGCCTCCCCGCCCCATGATCCACACACTCCCCCATGGTGTGACCTTTGACCTCCTTACAATCACCCTACAACTTTCTCCTATCACCCTCCAGATGAATAACCACATTCCCTACCTTCCCAAGGAACCCACCCCCGTGAAACTAGACATGCCCCATGCAACCCCTCCCCCCTCATTCTGCTGGCCCCCAGAATCCAGTTTTACTTCAGTGTCCCCTCCAACCCTCAGCATCCCTTCACCTGGACCTTCACCCTCCCATCCTACCAGCTCCCACTGCCCCCTTTAACCTTCACCATCCTTCTGATCAACAATTCCCTCAGTATGCCTCCCCCAGGATCTATCAGTTGATACCACAGACCCCTCGCTCTGAACCCCTTTCCCCTCTTTACCCCCATGGCTCTTCACACATGCACAAGCCCCCATGCCCATTCACACCTGCACACCTCCCATGCCCATTCACACCTGCACACACGCCCATGTCCATTCACACCTGCACATCCCCCATGCCCATTCACACCTGCACACCTCCCATGCCCATTCACACCTGCACACACGCCCATGTCCATTCACACCTGCACATCCCCCATGCCCATTCACACCTGCACATCCCCCATGCCCATTCACACCTGCACACCTCCCATGCCCATTCACACCTGCACACACGCCCATGTCCATTCACACCTGCACATCCCCCATGCCCATTCACACCTGCACACCTCCCATGCCCATTCACACCTGCACACACCCACATGCCCATTCACACCTGCACACATGCCCATGTCCATTCACACCTGCACATCCCCCATGCCCATTCACACCTGCACATACCCACATGCCCATTCACACCTGCACACACGCCCATGTCCATTCACACCTGCACATCCCCCATGCCCATTCAGACTTGCTCACCCCCATGCCCATTCACACCTGCACATCCCCCATGCCCATTCACACCTGCACAACCCCCATGCCCATTCACACCTGCACACCTCCCATGCCCATTCACACCTGCACACATGCCCATGTCCATTCACACCTGCACACCTCCCATGCCCATTCACACCTGCACACACCCACATGCCCATTCACACTTGCACACCCCCATGCCCATTCACACCTGCACATCCCCCATGCCCATTCACACCTGCACAACCCCCATGTCCATTCACACCTGCACACCCCCCATGCCCATTCACATTTGCACATCCCCCATGCCCATTCACACCTGCACAATCCCCATGCCCGTTCACACCTGCACACCCCCCATGCCCATTCACACCTGTAAACCCCCACATGCCCATTCACACCTGCACACCCCCCCCATGCCCATTCACACCTGTACACCCCACATGCCCATTCACACCTGCACACCCCCCCCATGCCCATTCACACCTGCACAATCCCCATGCCCGTTCACACCTGCACACCCCCCATGCCCATTCACACCTGTAAACCCCCACATGCCCATTCACACCTGCACACCCCCCCCCATGCCCATTCACACCTGTACACCCCACCATGCCCATTCACACCTGCACACCCCCATGCCCATTCACACCTATACACCCTCATGCCCATTCACACCTGCACATCCCCATGCCCATTCACACCTGTACACCCCCATGCCCGTTCACACCTGCACACCCCCCATACACATTCACACCTGCACACCCCCCATGCCCATTCACACCTGCACAACCCCCATGCACATTCACACCTGCACACCCCCATGCCCATTCACACCTGCACAATCCCCATGCACATTCACACCTGCACACCCTCATGCCCATTCAAACTTGCATACCCGACCCTCCCACCCGCACTCCAGCACGACCCTTCCTGCCCTCTCACTCCATCAACCACCTCACCCATTCCATTTCCCCCCACCCCAGCATCGCTCTCTTTCCCCTATCACCCCCAAACCCCATCTAGACCTCCACACCTGCCCCACCTCTTCATTCTTCTCTTCCCCGTCTAATCCCCAGCCCAGCAAAGGCCATCATCGCCCGACAGTCCCTCGTGCAGCCAACCACCTGCAGTACGAAGCTCCTCATCCTGGAAGCTCCTGCTGCATTTCTTTTATCATTATTCATTCACGGGATGTGGGCTTCGCTGGCTGGGCCAGTATTTATTGCCCATCCCTAGTTACCCTTGGGAAGGTGGTGGTGAGCTGACTTCTTGAACTGCTGCAGTTCCTGTGGTGTGGGTACACCCACAGTGCTGTTAGGGACGGAGTTGCAGGATTTTGATCCAGTGACAGTGAAGGAATGGCAATATATTTCCAACTCAAGATGGTGAGTTGGAGGGGAACTTGCAGGTGGTGGTGTTCCCATCTATCTGCTGCCCTTGTCATTCTAGATGGTAGCGGTCGTGGGTTTGGAAGGTGCTGTTGAAGGAGCCTTGGTGAATTTCTGCAGTGCACCTTGTAGATAGTACACACTGCTGCTACTGTGTGTCGGTGGTGGAGGGAGTGAATGTTTGTAGAAGTGGGTACCAATTCAAATGGGCTGCTTTGTCCTGGGTGGTGTCTAGCATCTTGAGTGTTGTGGGAGCTGCACTCGTCCAGGCAAGTGGAGAGTATTCCATCACACTCCTGACCTGTGCCTTGTAGATGGTGAACAGGCTTTGAGGAATCAGGAGGCGAGTTACTCACCACAGGCTTCCTAGCCTCTGACCTGCTCTTGTAGCCACAGTATTTATATGGCCAATCCAGTTCAGTTTCTGGTCAATGGTAACCTCCAGGATGTTGATAGTGGGGGATTCAGCGATGGTAATGCCATTGAATGTCAGGGGGCAATGGTTAGATTCTCTCTTGTTGGAGATGATCATTGCCTGACACTTGTGTGGCACAAATATTACTTGCCACCTGTCAACCCAAGTCTGGATGTTGTCCAGGTCTTGCTGCATTTGGACATGGACTACCTCCTGCCCTTCACCCACCTCAGCTTATCTGCTCCTGTAACCATCATCAATGGTTTTGTCACTCACCTCAAGAGTCGACTATTCCAGTGTTCTCCTGTCTGACTTCACATCCTTCCTAAACTTCATCTCAACCAAAACTCAGTGCCTTGCATTATACTCCACACCAAATAATGATCATCCATCATCTTTATGCTTCCTGGTCTTTATTGGCTTCTTGTGTCCTAACGCCTCAACCAGGATTTTGTGGGGCCGACAGGGATCTTGCCCACCAGTCAGAGAACCAACTAGGCCCAGTGGAATTCAATGACCTTCAGGCACTTAAGTGGCCACCATCAGCCCTCCCCTGTGATTGAGGTCCCTGGAGATGGAAGTTCCGCCTGCCAGGAAATGTCAGCCAATCAAGACCAATGGCTCCTCATGCTGCCAGCGCCAGCGGCAACTGCGGTAGCCAGCGGCAATGCACCCACGGGAATCCCAGAAGTGCCATGGGAGCCCAAACCAAAGGTGAGTGAAGGCAGGATGGGAGTCACAGGGGAGCTCAGAGGCCAAGGCAGAGGGATGGCTTTCAGCAGCACTACCCCACACAATGCCAGGTCCCTCAATTGGGCACGGAGTGCTTGACCACGAGGGAACCACCCCCACCCCAACTGCCTTCCCAGGAAGCTGCTGACAAACCCGACAGACATATTTGCTGGGTGGCTTCCGAGGGCACAGGAGACCTGTGCAGCCTCTATTAAATCCTTGAGCCACCACTAAACTGCATTGGGATCAGGGATAATGGGTATCCATTGGCTCATTAATGCGCCTAATTGAAACCCCACTGGCAACGGCTGAGTCAGCCTCTTCTGCCCTCTGACTTAATCGAGGGAGGTGAACTGCCTCCGGGAGACTGAGTAGGCCTCTCCCACAATTAAGTGGGCCTGGTCACCATGTGTTGCATTAAATCCAGTCCCTTAAGTGTAAAACTCTCATCACCGTGTTTAAATCATTCCATATCGTCATCTGATCCCTATCTTTGTAACCCTCCCTGGTGTACAAAGTGTGGCAAACCTCTTGAATCTGGCTCTTAATGTATCCCTTTCGTTTGTCCACTTTCAGCAATCATGTTAGTTTAGCTGCTTGAAGATTTCCTTCTTCAAACCCTTCCCCCTTTCCACCTTTTAATACCCATGTTAAAATCCATCCCTTTGGCCAAGGTTTTGGTTGCTTCACCACCCCACCCCACCCCCACAACCACTTCCCCCCATCGCCCCCGGCCTCCTAATATTTCCTCCTTTGACTTGGCACCCATTTTGTTTTTAATTACACTTCTTTGATGTGCCATGGCATATTTCTCTCCATTAGAGTCACCTTATATAGGTGTGTTTTTTATGAACAGTTATATACTTAGCTTGGCTTGTGACTTCTACCTTAGTTCCATTCCTCTCCTGCTGTCTTCTTTGGATTAGATCCTTCATTGATGCAATAGCTCACCTTTTAAGTGTTACAATTGCTACAGCAACTGTAATGGCCCATTTCTGAATACCACACAAAAGCTTTGCCACTTTACTGGGCTTTGCTTCTTAAAACACCTAACCTATTAAGTAAAGGGCCAACAGCTTTCAGGGTCTTATATATATATATATATATATATATAAAGATATATTAACAGCTGAGCTGGTATTTTGCAGGTTGTGCAATTTTATATTAAAAGATCATGCCAGATAATATTTTAAAGTCTAATGCTTAAGTGGGCATGACAAAACAAGCTTCTTACAATGTAAATAAATAGCATCACTGGCATTTGACATAAGCTGAGCATTGATTCACATTTTACACCCGGGCCAGGGAATAGGATTATTTCTTTGCTTTTTAATTTAAACCAGTACATTTTTGTTGTATTTACACAATTGAGCAATTGCACATTCAAGTAGATTTTTCTCCCCTCAAAAGACAGACCTGCCACATTAGCTCGAATCATTAGTGGTGGAGAGGTCCCACAAACACTTAAAACACCCAAGCTGCTTTTGCATCTATAATCTAAACATTCTAACTAACACGGATAACCTGTTTCAAGAAGCAGGGTGGGGGGTTTGGTTTGGGGGGTTTGAGGGGTGGCGGGGGGGGGGGGAATATTTAAATCCCAAAATCTTGACTTTTATCACTTAATAAATGTTCTCACTCCTCTTAGCTTTTCTCCCACCAATATGTAGCCCTTAGCTCTGTTGATTTATATCATATTCACAGCATAAATTGAGCTATTTTAGGATTAGATTAGTTTTGTCAGGCACACTGAGAATTGCAAAGATTGCATCACTGTCATCAACAAATGAATACATGGAGGCCGTCACTGGTCATTACGAAACACAGCCTGGAAATCTTGGCGGGGTCAACAGGAACTGGAAGGAGACTGCTAGAACATCAAATAGGAAGGGTTGACCATTTTTCTCTTAATTATTTAGTCACCATTCAACTGAGCTATGAAAGATTCATAATCCCATTTCCATCACCCTACTAACTGCCTTGCTAGAGTATTTAAATTAAAATTGTAAATAAAATGTCTTTGAACTTTTTTAATGTCTCTATTAAAATTTATTTAAATATCACTTTATGGCTCTATAGAAACATGCTCTGGGAGGCTTCTTAGTTAAACAGAACAAATTTTATTTACAGTAGAGCTTCCATGGCTGCTTGTATATAGCCAACCGCTCTTTTCCTACGAAGCCCCTCCCTAGAATTTATTACCCCCAGGCGAGCCACCCGTTGGTTGAACAAATCACATGACCCCCTACTCAGTTGAACTGATCTTAAAGTGACAGTCATTACAGGCCCCATGGGTAATGAAAACAGTCAGTAATATGTCTTAATACTGGCTTCCATTCAGGGCACACAACCAGGCCCTCCCCTGATGCACTGAATTTAAATCCAGTGGCTAGCTAAGCCATCCAGGGCAGGGAGGATCCCAGGCTCGGGTGCCTGGTTAATGTTGGTTTGAGTTGGGTACGCTTCTGAGTCCGAAAGGAAACAAGCCACCAAGGTTCCTGCTCCTGGCTGTTATGCAGTGACTCCTGTGGAAAGTAGATGTCAGGCGAATGTCAGCTGTGATGCCCACATGCTTGAATAGCCTATCAATGGTTAGTTGGGTAAGATATCAGAGGGCAATTTCCACCTGAGGAAACAAGGATTCTTCCTCAGAGCAGAGATGGAAGGGAAAAGGAAAATGTTGCAGCCAATTTTAAACTGAATTAAATTGGATTCTGTTGCAATCTTGCCATTTTTTTCCCTTCCCATCTTTGGTCTGCAGTTATTACAAAATGATTTTTCTTTTCTCCACCTCCACTCTGGATTTTAACTTATCCTTTCCTGGGTACGTCAGGCAAGATTTTAACTCATTCAAAACCCACCCAGTTACACAGGCTTAAAATCAGGCCCAGTGACTCCTGCTGTGGTATAATTCCACCAGTCTTAACATAGGAACCCAGACAACGGATATTAGACCGTTAGCATCACTAACTGTCCAAAAAAAGGTGCACTTTCCAACAGGAGTCACTTGGCAGGACTGCGAACTCTGGCTACCAGCACTCCTCCATTGCATGGGGTACCTGAGGCCAACTGAGGCTTACCCCACATCGCCACCTGAACTCAGCATGCACTTGTGACCTTGTGGCGGGCATGGTGAGGGGCATCTCCACTTGCTGATGTTGTTCTCTAATATTGGTGAATCTGTTGTTTGGAGGTTTAATTGCATGGTGTGTGGTATGTTTTATGCCTCATATTTCATCCTTTAAATGAGCTACTTGCTTTTTGCCTCAGTCAACCATTATTGGCCTTTCCATGGACCTCTTTACTGCACTTTGGTTGGCGCTTTCCTCCCTTAGCCATTACCTGTTGCTGAGCAGGTCACCCAAGCCCAACAATAAAAGTTACCCTTGCAGGCCATCTTGGTATTTTGCCCTGTAATTAACGATACTTCAAGCATTGACCTAGGTATTTGTGCACTGCATTAAACTAAGAGAAGGAACACAGCTGTAATTTGCAAAGATTTATGAGTAAGAAGCACATGCAATGATTTCACCACATTCAAATGAATTTTGTTCCCTGGCCTGTTGAACAGTTAAATCAAGATGTTTTCTCCCTCTCACTGATATTCATTCTTGTAATGCAGCATAACCTAGGCTACGCAGGAGGACAAAAGCACTCCAGAAATAGCTGCATAATTCAACATTAACATTTTAGAATTTGAACATATACAAAGGAGATGTTCGAAATTTATTACTCATTATCAATTTGCCAATCATTTGACGACCTCTCTCTCACAGCAACCTATAGTCATTAAATCTATCCTTTGCTCCAATGGGAGGCTCAGGCCACAAACAGAAGTGTTCTTATATCACAGACAGACCCATGTCACTGGAGAGGTTCTTAACTAGAACTGGCCTGGGGTGGTTTTGCAAAGAATCTATAACACTTAAGCAACCAACGATAATGAGTTTAGTGAGGATTAGGCATTTTAACTGGAACTATCACTGTAAAATTCCAGTCTAAGTCATCAGAAGTGTTACAAATGTTTGAACATTAGAAGATACAGTCCCAGTGTTGTAATGCATGGCACAAATTGGCGCTTGGCGTAAAATGGTCAACTCTGCGTAAGTTAGCATTTAGGGTTTTTTTATACATACCATGAAGACCCCAAAGGAGAAATTCCCCTTAATAAATAGAAGAATGGCTGTATTTCACAACTCAAAATCATCTTCTCAGAAATTACATTTTAAAGCAATTCCTTGCTATGGTTTCATTAGCGTGTCATTAATTACATAGAAAATTATGTCTTCTCCTGTTCTTCATTGAAATAAAAATTCACACTCCTCCAAGAGAGAAAAAATATGCTGTTGTTCTTTCTTATTCCAAATATGAACTTCTGAGTTACCTGAATAGGACAGATTTTTTTATTTGCTAGTTATATGTAATGCCTTGCGTTGGCATTAAGGTGATATTAAATGCTGCTGCACTAAACACCACTTTCAAAACTCTTAAATGAGTTGCCTTTTCTTGAATTGAAAATGTCATTGTACACCTGTCTTGAGAATATAAAGACTTGAAATTGGTGTTCACCAGCTAATGTCCCTTGTCCCAGTGCAACAAAGCATTATGTAATGACTCAATTGATGTCATACAATATTATCAATTTCAGAACTAGTGATTGATTATGTACACAAAAAATTTACATCATGATGTGAAATCAGTTGGCTATTGATATGGCATCAGCAACACTATACCAAGGAGCCTGGAGCAAAACACTAGTGTAAATGGAAGCTATATGAATGACATGTGAAGTGAATTAAATTGAGAAAGATATCTTTTGACCACTTGTATCTATATGCAGCCTTTCTGATAACTAAGAAAAAAGGTCACTAAGTGAAGTGCTCTCTAGGTTCAATCTTGAAGAAATTCATAACACAAAAGTACTCTCTAAATTTGACACTAATTGGTGCTCATTTAGCAGTCAGACTTTGGGACTACAAGATAAGGGATAGAAGAAACCATCACAGAATGTAGTGAGGGGGCAGGTGGAAGAGAGAGATTATCAAAGATTTTCAGTCAGACGTGTGCTGCTGGGACAGTGCAGTCTGTTCAGGGAAGGAACTTCCACTAATTGCTGACATAGAAAAATAGCACCAGTTCCCAGCATCATTTTCCCTCAGCTTGAGTGTGGGTGTACTGTAAATTAGCATGATATTTAGAATGGTAATACATCTAGGATCAGATTGATAAAAAGATTTAGCAATCCCATTTATTTTCAACCTGAGATATCCATTGTCAATCTTTATTGGTTGTAAATACAGCCAATCAAAATAATATTGCACTAAACATCAGGGGAATGTTAATCTATTTCTCACCAAAAATTGAAGGAGTGTTTACATATTTATGGAAGAAAGAATCATAGAGGAAGAAGAGACTGATGATGAAGAAACAGCGTCACTTACTCTGTCTCTCAAATCGTCCAGCTCAGATAATGACGTTGCACATACTTCAGAGGGTATCTTTGAGGCCTGCTGTGCATGTGGTGAGACACAGGGCATGAGTGCTCTGCAGCCAGGGCAAGGGGAAAGGGCCAAACAGGTGCAGCTGACCTGAGGGTGAGGTTGCACAGGAGTTCTGCTGCAGACGACACAGATGGGGACTTTGATGGAATGGCGTACAGGTAAAGGCTGTTGGGAATGTGCACACTATTGCATGGTGCATTGACAGACTTGTCAGAAAGTCAGCAGTCCCCGCCAAGGAGTATGGTAAATTCCAGCATCAACTTCACACAGAGCTTGGCGCTCACCCTTTCCAGCATGGAGGTGCTGGCCAGCTTCATGAGAATACTTGCAGGCCTAACCATCATGCAGCATCTGATGGCCAATGTCTCAGCTTCCATTGCAGTGCAAGCAGAGGTCATGCAATGCCCATGTCTGGAAGCTCAGACTGAAGTTAATAAAACTCAGCTTGTTGTCATGCAGGCTCAGGCTGCTGCCATCATGGATATGGATGCCGGTGCTCCAAGGGGCTGTCAGGGCCTCACAGCAATGCAGCAACCTGGGCTGTGGCAGGTCATTAGGATTGCTGAGGCACTGCCTCAGAGGGATTGGCAGTGGCTCCGTGGAGCATGAACATGCTGCCCTCTCTCAGGCTGTTAGCATTCATCCTCCCACATGTCATTCCACCAGTGCCCCTGTTGTTGCTGCCAGCTAATCAGTTCAGACGGCTGCCGCCCATGCCAAAGTGGAGCAGTCCAAAGCCAGCCTTCTCAGCCCAGAGCTGCCTGAGGGAATCCAGCAAAGACATCTGCAAATCCCAACATCTCTGCTACAGCCACTGGATAGGAACACGAGATCAGGCAAAGGCACATGGAAGACAGGCACTTAGGGGTTGCATAAGGCTGACTGGTTGATTTTTTAAATGGAATTTTAGGTGATTGTAGTGATAAAGTTATTCTGGAGTGTTTGTTTTGTGCTGGCTTCAGCATTGTGGTCAAGAGAATACAGTGATGCTCAGTAACAGAGGGAAGGCAAGGAGTAGGACTGTTGTTGAATGGTAAATTGAGGTTGCGTTCATTCATATCACAACCAGTTGGGTTGATCGCAGACAGCTCAATGTCAAAAAAGGATTGTTGTGGTTGCTTCCTCCCTTCCTCCTTTTTGCCCTTCTCCTCCTGGTCAACTTCCTTTTCCTCCTATTCCTTCTCCTCTTGCTTCTCCTCCTACTCCTCAGCTGCTTGCCGTTTACATAGTGGCAAGAGGAAGGCTGTCATGATGATGAGATTGTACAGAACGCAGCAGATAACAATGAATTGTGGCACATGTTCTGGGGAATACTGCAGGGCTCCTTTATAAAGAGTTGCTTTATGCCTCCTTTATATGCATGTTGCCCACATGTGCCATCTGGGAAGATGGAGGTGTAGTGGTAATGCCACTGGACTGGTAATCCAGAGGCCCAGGATAATGTTGTGAGGACATAGGTTCAAATCCCACCATGACAGCTGTTCAAATTTGAATTAAATTAATAACTGAAATTGCCTCAGTACAGTAATCTGACCACAATTGTCACTGATTGTCATTAAAAACCCATCTAGTTCACTAATTCCCTCGAGGGAAGCAAATCAGCTGTCCTTACCTGATCTGGCCTACATGTGACTCCAGACCCACAGCAATGTCATTGACTCTGAATTTCTCTCTGCTGTAACCTAGCAAGCCACTCAGGTCAAGGGCAATTAGGGATGGACAACAAATGCTGGCCTCGCCAGTGATGTCCACATCCCATGAAAAAAAAGCCCTTGTCACCCAGTAGCCATCCTTTAGTCGCTTGTGGTGGTTCAAATACTGATGGTACAGCATACTGGTGCAGACATCAAACTGTTGCCAGGCTACCTGGCATTGACCTGCATGATGTGCCTGGTTGCCTGCCGGCAGTACATTCAGGGAGTGGAATTCTTTGCAATTGCAGCACACCTAAATTTGATGTGGCATCTGCTAATCCCTGGGCAGAATTTAATCCAGGAGATGCAGGTGGACCCAAAAGTTGGTGAGATTTCCATGTGGTTGGGAAGGGGCCAGCTGACCATAGTCAATGGTGGCTGGTTAATTAGGGGAAATAATGCACGGGGCCTGACCAATTATATGGCTGGGAAGGGCCTTGTGGCTGCTGTCACTTAAAGTGGTGCATATGGTGCCTGCAGATATCCCTAGGCTGCTCCTCCACCATTCATCTGTCCAACAGTAGGATTCCTAATCTCCTGGGCCTGATTTTAGCCCTTTCACAGGCTACTGACCCTGGATTTAAAGTGCAAATTTATGCCACTCAGACTGTTCCGTCAGGCCCACCCCCTCTGATCTATGCCCCTCAACCCACAACTTTGTGAACTTCTGTCCTCCTTTGGAAGGGAGCTGCCAAATGGCTGGCCTTCCATTTTGGAGAGCCACCTTGTTTTCAACATTGTGAGCTTACACTGGTCAGGAATCTGATGCCCGCGATTCCTGCTTGCCACTCGCTTCATCCCAAATGGTGCACTTTATAGTGTTCAGCAGCACCAAATGTCTCTTAACTGGCTCCTTAGACATCCTAATGAGATTTCGGCTGCAGGTTCGGCACCTTGCTGCCTCCCTGCCAGCTGCTTCATTTGCCCACCAGTTTCCACCATCAGGATTCCTACTCACCCGCTCCTGCATGTTTCGATGGCTCCTCCTGCCTTTCAACCCATTTTGGTGGGTTGCATTAAATTCCATCCTGCACCATCCTGCTTTCCTGGCAGAGCCATGTGCACATTCCGACTGCTCTTCTCTGGAAAGGACAAATGAAATAGAATGAGTCAGTCATTTAGCTTATACAACAGTGGAAAGCAAACTCGGAGATGTTGGACATGTCCCCAACTCTAGCCTGGAAGGAGATTAATGCAAAGAAGTTCATGGTCACCTTCACGGCCACTGGTAGCGCCATCCTGCCCTGCTGTGAAATCGACTGCTTTTGCAGGTGCACTTGCAGCCTTAGTGAGCACCTCCTTAATGACATCTGACACACTGCTCCACACTGAGGTTGAGGTAAGAAAAATGCTCCCTGAAAACCCTGGGTGGATATGATGCCCCTCTTCCTTCTCCTCCTCTTCAAGCAGCATGTCCTGTTCTATGCCACCTCTGCACATTCTCCCTGTCATGCCACAGGCTAAGAAGGATAGAAACTACAGTACTGATGACTGGGTGCAACTAATCTGAACAGAGCTCTTGAAGTCAAAACCAAAGCCTTCACCGCATGCAAAAGCGCTCACTGTAAATTTCACCAGCTTTAACTGACAGTACAAACCACCAAACGCTTCTGCTAACTCAACAGCAGCCATATAAATCAATCAGTAACTATTCTGAAAGTGGTTGACAATCCCTTTAAAGTGGTGGGGGGTTCTTTATGCTGCTGAACGCATTTTCAACTTTGCAAGATTAAGAGAGGGTGTTAGCTGGAGTCCTGGTGTCGAAAAATGGCAGCACTAAAGTTAAATCAGAGTTACACACTCACTGACATCACAATCTGTCTATCCTGCATACTTTTAGTGCACACTCCCAGCACCAGCACTATTGACCTCACCAAAATAGTATCCGGTGCAACCCACACCATAATGTGCACTCCAGGATAGGACACCATTTTGGGCAAATATCAGCAGCCAAAGCATCAAAAATACAGAGTCCAATTCTTCAGTACAGTTATGTTTAGGGACTTGGAAGTGTGTGGAGCTTTTCGCAGTAACTAAGGGTTGCTGCAATTTTTTTAGTATCCACTTTGGGCAGTAAGACCTTGATATAAATTTTTAATTTTGCTGCCAGCAGTATTCTGGCAATTTATACCTGAAGTTCTGAATACTGGCTGAATATAAATACTGGGCTATCCAGCCAAATGATAAAATGTGGACCAGAAGCAGTTTTGACAAAAAAAAAGTCCACTGCAGGTTACTATGGTTTCACATGGTGGCTGGACTCCTGCCTGCTGGGGACCAGACTCCAGAGTTTAACAGGGAGGTGATTTTCTTCTTGAAACATTCAGTCTGGAGTGGCGGTGGGGGAAATCAGGGTGAATGGCACTTCACTGTCAATCAGCCCTGATTAACATGTTTTCACTCACAGGAGCAGAAGGTGAATCTTGGCACAAAGTAAAAAATGGCATTCTGAGCAGAAGCCTGGTGCAGCCACCTGAAGATATACTCTGTTAAAGTTGCCCTACTGTTTTAATGGTGTCATATTCATCTGAATGGCTGCACAAGATTTTTTTTTATGAAGAGCACTGGAAAATTCATTCCCTTTTCTGGGTTATGCTAGTATATGCAAACACAGTTAGGTAAGTCAAAAAAGTAAGTGGTTAGAATAAGTGGGTTTGAAGTATCTCTTTTTATTAGCTTGCAATGAATTGTCCATTAATTTGTATTGAAAATGTTTACAGCTATTAAAATGAGAAGAGATGACCAGTGCAGAGAGGATGCCAGATTGTTAATTGTGCTATCAAAGTGTAATGGTACTTTGACCAGCAGCTGTTTTTATATCATTTTAAATTTACGGAGCCCTTGTGCCTACTCCAGTGTTAGACTTATTACACAAATGTTTATGTGACATCCAGCAACTGAGATTAGTGAAGATAGGTGCCTCTAGATTGCCAAAAAGCACTCTCACTAATTTAAGTGTCCAAACACCAGAAAGAAAAATGGTGCATTCCAGATCACTCCCACATTTCAACATGAACATTGCTCAGTGCAGGTAAGGACACTGAAAATGCAAAAATCTTTTATATGTACTCAATTCTCTGCACTAAAAGGCATTTAAAGTAGAACTACAATGGGCAATACTCACTTTGCTAATGGTCTTATAAAATGCTCAATAATGATTACTGTTCCCTGTGGGATTGCTGCTTGGCAATATGGATTGTGGAAAAAAAACAAGCAAGGATTAGGATTGCATTGGTTGTGGCAAATCTCCAGAAAGCGCTGATGTAATTTGCTTCTGCAATGTGCAGTATAACAACAGACACCGCAGTCACTGGGGCAGTGCCTTTACATTCCACTTAGGTACTGAGTGTAGTACACAACTGTTTCAAATCAAAGCTACAGGATGTGGCGTTTAAATCATCACAGTCTTCACTGAGCTGTTACTTCTTTCAAAAATGAGTTTCTACAAGGGCTTTACTTCATAGGCAAGAGGAGCTTTTTAATCCATCAATCTGATCTGGATTTCAACACAGCTCCCACAGGGAGAAGGCGAGTGTTCAGTACTCTGAACTTCCTTCTCTATATCCTTTGAATACTACAGCTTTTGTGGTCAAAGGGAATTTTTAAATTTTTAATTTTCTCCCTCTGTCAGTTTCATGCATTAAGCAGAACCTACCTCATTGTTCACCTACACAGTTTTGTTCAGAGAATAGGCATAAAGGGACAACAAGGTGGTGATTGCTTGAGATCACCCATAATGTGTAACATGGTACGCATATAGAATGATAAGATGAAAAATCTAGTTCAGTAGTTCCTCACAAGGTAAGTTTCCGATCTCAACTTTAACATTGCATAGCAAGGATGAGGCTCCTCTGCAAAGTGAGGTCATGGTGAACTTGTTAACCTTATTCAGGGATGAAGAATTACGTTATGTGTATGGACAGGAGAGACTGGGACAAAAGCAAAATATCATGGGCCCCAGAAATCTGAAATTAAAAACAGAAAATGCTGAAAACATTCAGCAGGTCAGGCACCATGTGTGTAGTAAGAAAACAGTTAACTGGCCCGATTTTCGTGAAGGAGATGGATATTGGGAGTCAGGAAAATTTCCAACTCCACAAATGTGCCTCCATTAAGGAGGCCCCCGCCCACTTCCAGGGAAGTAGGGGTTGGATGGAGTCAAGACTTCCACCTTTTGATGCAGGCGTGAGGTGGGTGGATGGCAAGGCTGGCAGGTTGGAATGCCCACCTCCATTTGTTGGGACATCAGCCCAGTTGTAATGATGAATGTCAGGCTCTCAAACACTAACCACCCATCTCATAACTCCCATGCCCCCATGCTCCTCCATAGGCCCTCATCTTCCCCATTCCCTCTCCAAACCCCCTCATATCCCTCATGCCCTTCTGTGCCCCCTCATCTTCCTTATGCCCCCTTCATGCTTCCTTATATCCCCCACGCCCTTCCATACCCTGTCATCTTCCCACTTGTATCCCTCATGCCCCTTCATTTTCCTCAAGCATCTCCATAGCCCCTTATAATCTCCAGACTCTCACATAACCCCCATGCCCTCTCATATCCTCCATGCTCCCCATACATAGTATTCCCTGTCCTTGCCCCCATGAGCTTCAGGACCCCCACATGGGACCAAATGGGAACCCCAAGCCTGTACTTCCCAGGAGCCAGAGAAGTTATTTTCCTGGAAGTGGCCTCCTAATTTGATCCTCTGAGCTCGCCATCCAATTAAGGATGATGGCGGGGCTCCCAATGCTGCCAGCCCAATCAGAGAGACACAGCTTGGAAACCTTGGCAGCCCCAGTGGGAGAGATGGACGCTGCTAAAGCTGGCTGAGATCAAGACAGTGCCTGAACATGGAAGCACCCTTGAAGAGGTAAGTTAAAATGAGCATTCAGAGGGACCAAGCAGGCAGGCCACTCGGCTGGGAGGGGAAACCCCTCCGAATGGCAGTTTGGGGCACAGGGGTTGTCTTTCCTGCCCGTGGATTCCTCTTTGGGATATCTGGCTTCAATGGTCTCTGGACTGCCACAGAGAGGCCACCTCCATGGAGATGGTGGCCTCTGCACATGGCCGGCACCCACTCCGCTACCATCAAAATGCAAAAGATCCCCATGTAGAATATTCTCATACAAAAAAATCAAATAAACACTATACCACATAGCTTTGGCAATATACAGTAGCAGAATATATACAATTCAGTAACAAACTTGTCATTGTGCAAAATATAGCTTCTAAACCTCTACACACTGGTCATGTGAGCACTCAATCTTCATCATCACATGACGGATAACCTTCAGTTGCTGATACGACCTGTCATGGAAAGCATGACGGTAATGCATTCATACCAATGACTAAGCTGTGGGCTCCCTAAATGGCCCATATTTGGGGTCTTAAATATGCAGATGGACTGCCTGCCTCTGTTCAACAGCCAGCCAAACCATCCTTCTGCCTGCCACTGGGAAACCAGTGGTGGGAATGCATCAGGAGCCATCCCAATGTGTCTGCCTAATATTATTATGCCCTTCTCTCCCACCCCGCCTCCCAGTGTGCCACCCCGAGATTGGGAATATCCAGCCTGTTAACTCTGTTCTGCTCTCCACAAATGCTGTTTGACTTGCTGAGTTCTTCCAGCATTTTCTGTTTTTATTATTGGAGAAGCTGTGATTCTTTATTTTAAGGTAGAGAGGTCTAAAAAGAAATTTGATAGAGGTCTTTAGGATCATGAAAGGTTTAGATAGTGTAAAGAGAGACTGTTTTCGGTGGTTGAAGGGTCTGTAGCTAGAGGACACAGATTTAAGATGATTGGCAAAAAACAGAGGTGGCATGAAGAAAAGATTTTTTTATGCAATGAGTGGTTAGGATTTGGAATTCTCTTCTTGATAGAGGTAATGCATTCAGATTCAACAGTAGCTTTCACAAGGGAATTGAAGGAGAAAAAAACAGTGATATTGGGAAAGAACAGGGAGTGTGGGACTAAATGTATGCTCTTCAAAACAGCTAGCACAGACTCGATGGGCCAAATGGCCTCCATCTTTCCTGTACTATCCTATGACTCTATCATTTTTAGTTCAGGGTTTGTCAGGAAGGATCCAATCACGTTGCATGGTATGCAGAAGCATGAAAGAAAATTATGTATTGTCCAATTTTATAGGAACATAAAATAGGGTACAATAAAAAGTCATACAAGCTCATCCTACCAAAACTCTACCCCCTTCATCACAGCATTGAAATGTATTTAGAATAACCCTGATTTTTTTTTACCTCTAGTACCTGTCTGGAAAATTGTTCTCGAACGTTTATCAATCTTTGAGTAAAGAAAGTATTTTTAGGGCAGAATTTTCTGCCTGTCAGGTGGGCCATGTGGGAGTAGGCACAGGTGGGTGCGGACCCGATCGCCGCCCGTGACCGGGTCCGTGCCGCCATTTTACACGGGCGGGCCTAAAGCAGGGCTCCCAAGGAGAGCAGGAGTGGGTGTCCAATGGCAGGACTGCTATGACTGCTGGATCCAGTGGTGACCAGGCAGCCTGTTTAAAACTCCTCCTGCAGCCTTGCAAAGGCTGTCAAATATGGCCAGCAGAAGGGCTCCCCAGAGCGCTGTTGGGGAGCAGGCCAGGCAGAAGGGTAGGGCAGGGGGGCACTGTGCCCCTCGTTTCTCAGACAATTACTTTGCTGCCCTCCTCAAGGAGGTGGCAGCACGGTGGGAGGTCCTCGTTCCGAGGGACGGGAGGAGGAGGCCCACCCACCTGACCAAACGTGCCTGGGAGGAGATGGTGGAGGCGGTGAGCTCCTGCAACGTGGTGTGGAGCACCTGGATCTAGTGCCGTAAGCACTTTAACGACCTTTTGCGCTCGGGAAGGGTGAGAACCATGTTGCCATTGATCAGTGATCCCAGCAGGTAGGCTATCCCCCTGGCTACACCCCCCCAACTCAGAGTGCAGTTACCGCATCGAATCATTGACTGCATGTGTCCTTCGTTGGGTGGGCCAGCAGATAGTGCCCATGCCGAGGTCACCCTGAGAGGGTGTTGATGAGATGGGTTCAGCACCCTCAGCATGTGGTACAGTGACACCCACATTACTGTTTTGGAGTTTTGGAGTCAACCCAGAGGATCTACACCTGGGCGCAATGCTGGAACTGCAAAACATGTCAGAGTCAGGGTGCTGACATGCTGGGAGGGGAGCTTCCAAGTGGCATTGCACCCATCCATCTGCTTCCCCTTGCGTTTCACATGCTTGCGCCTCCTTGCTCTGCAAGGTTGGACCTTGTGGTGCCAAATGTGATGTAGGCTGCATTTGGCCAGGGGAGTGGGGGAGCAAGGGACAGGCCGGTGTGCAGCAGCTGTGGGGTGAGGAGGCACTGGAGCCCTGCAGTCTCCCACTCTGGTGAGGTGGGACGGCAGCGAAGGGATTCCATATACAAGTTGCACTAATCAATGCTCTTCTCTCCTTTTCAGAAGAAGAATGCAAATAATGCCACTGAGTGGGTGAGGACTGATGGAGGGCCGGCCCAGTTGGCCATCATTACCAGGTTCGAGCAGGAGGCCCTCAATCTGGAGTTGCGCCATGCGCCCAGGTCCACCGGTGTCGGTGAGGCTGGGGTGCCACGGGCAGGTATGTTTCCCCAGCACTGAGGTCACCATCAGTGTCCCAGCAGCCATGGCACTGCTGAACGTTCAGTGATTGACGTTTACAGCATGGCTTGACCATTGCTTATGGAAGGATGAGCACATAATGATCCGGAGCACAGGGATGCACATTGACATTGTCTTCGCGTTAACTAATCAAATGTCCTTGTTCTTCCTTTCAGCATCAGCGGAGCAGGGCCAGGGGGAGGAGGCACAGGGGACCCCACTCACACCTGAAGTCTCTGACCCACCAGCATCACACCATCTCTGCCAGGCAGGCACCAGTGTAGATACTGGCACTTCAGTGGGAATCAGATAATCGGCTAGTGTCCCAGGGACAGCAGTGAGGGCACTTCACAGTCACTGGAGGAGCTGGCAGAGGCAGAGAGTGCCCATGGCACCAGCAGTCAGAGGACTGCAGGGTCCAGGCACATGCTCAGTAAGTGGCTGATGATGTGCCTCTGGAGTCATCCATGAGGCAGCAAAGGCTGGAAGTCCAGCAGGGTGTGCGGGAAGATCTGGGGGAGATACATGAGGCTACGCTTGGCTTGGTCTCCGTGGTGAAGGAGTTTACGCGGACCCTTGCCAATACAATGAGCCTCATGGCCAAGCACCATGCTTCCTCCATGGAGAGAGTGGCAACTCTCATGGAGAGGCTCCTCCAGGAGACCAATCAGGGCTTCCTGGGGATGAGTGCAGACCAGCAAGCCCTCACATCGGCATTGACTTCAGCTGGTCAGTGCCAGTGTGAGAGATGGTCTGGGCACCATGTTTCCCAGCCCTTTGCACATCCATCCACGATAAGCAGGGAGATCCGAAGCGACCTCACATTGGCGCAGCAGCTGCCTGTCATCTCTGCGGGCACCTCTCGGGGCACTCTGGATGAGGGCAGCAGCTCCTCCACCCCTCTGCCAGTGAATGTTGCATCCGATGAGGCTGCGATGACTGGGGAGATGCCAGCTGTGGAACTGGCAGCTCCCTCCCAGGCGGGGCCAACACAGGCTCGACGGGTTGGAGGACACCTGCCGAGGTCATCGAGGCCAACAGGATGGCACAGTGAGCAGGCTGTCTCAGATGCCAGTGCCAGGGAGGGGGGAGCATCGAGATGTAGCACCCAAAAGCGTAAATTTAAGGCACCTTAGGCACATCACAGGTTTCCCACTGGTGCTTTTGTGTTGCCCCTCAGTGAGGTCATGCTTAGTTGGTGTGTCTTCAACACCTTTGTCATTTTGTTTACTTACGATCATTTTGTTATATAATTACATTTATACATGCGACCATGGCTGAGGGTCTTTCTTTCCCACCGCAGGTGGATGGTTACCCATGATGTTATGAGTGGGTAGAGTTACATTTTCGCTCTTAGTTAATGTTCCTAACCAGGCAGATTTAGCACACAGGTATCAAGCATGGAGTCTGCAGCACTGGTTTTTGCTGGAGGTAGATCTGTGGTGTTTGAACTGAAGGCTCGTTGGATTAAAGCCTCCCGGTGTCCCTACCTCCCTGGAGTATGACTGGGTTAGCATCTACCCCTTCAGCATTTCCCTGTGCATGCTCATCCTCAGATTCACTGCTGGACTCATCATGCGCAGCCGCAGCCACTGCGACAACGTCTTCATCTTCCACTGCTTCCCCCATTTCCAGTGCAAGATTGTGGAGAGCGCAGCGTGCAACCACTATTACCAAGACACAATCTAGGGGGTACTAGAGTGCACCCCCTGAATGGTCCAGGCATCAGAAGCGCATCTTGAGAAGACCTATGGCTCTCCCCACCACAGCCCTTGTGGAGGCATGGCTCCTATTGTACCGCTGCTCAGCTTCTGTTCTTGGATGGTGGAGAGGCGTCATGAGCCACCTCCTGAGGGGTTAGCCCTTGTCACCCAGCAGCCACCCATCCAGCCAAGCTGGAGCACTGAAGAGCCCCGGCACCTGGGAGTGTCTGAGGATGTAGGTGTCGTGGGAGCTGCCTGGGTGCCTTGCACAGACTTGTAGAATCTGCATCCTGTGATCACACACTATCTGCACGTTCATGAAATGGAAGCCCTTCCTGTTGACAAACAGATTGGGCTCACCTGCTGGTGCCTTGATGGCCACATGTGTAGTATATTCCACCCTGGACGCGGGGGAAGCCAGCAATGGCCGTGAAGCCTCTGTCTGGCTGGCCTGGTCCCAGCAGTAGTGGATGAAGATCAAAGCATGCCTGAACAGAGCGTCTGTGACCTGCTTGACACAAGTGTGGACAACTGATTGGGAGATGCCACAAAGATCACCCACCGAGCCCTGGAAGGAGCCAGAGACATAGAAGTTGAGGGCAGCTGTGACCTTTAGAGCCACTGGCATGGGATGCCCACCTACACAGTTAATGGAGATCTCAGGGCCTATCATCTGGCAGTTATAGTTGACTGTCTCCCTTGAGAGATGGAGCCTCCTTTGGCACTGCACACAGACATATTGAGGTAGCTGCTTCACTGCCTGTATAACCTGGCAGCGGGATAGTGGCATCTTCTGTGGCCCCTTCCACCTTGGACTTCCTGTTGGCCCAGCGCCCCTTGTGCCTGCGCCTCTCCTCCCAAAAGTGGCTCCCCGGAGGCTGAATGTGCACTCTCGGCCTCCCCTTCCTGGCCCTCTCTTCCTCCTCAGAGGAGGTGTCTCCAGTGGAGAGCACAACTCCCATTCCCAGGCTAAGGGAAGGCTTCCTGAAACTTGCAGGCCCCAAAAAGGATCCTCACTGTAGAGTGCTGACCTGAAGGTTGTGAGTCCTGTCCAAGCAGCTGGTATGAGTTTTGAAGTATTTCTGCTCACACAGGCAAGTATCATTAACTTTCCAAATTAAATATCTGACTGACCACATTTGCGACCCTATTGACACCTCTTATTGCGCCTATGGATGAGGTTTATACAAATGTGTCCAACCTGCCTGCCCGTTGTGCCTGTGCGACGACCTGAAAGTCGCACAGGCCCCGAAAAATCGCCATCAGTTGGTGCTTCAAGAGCCTTAAGCGGCCCGTTAATTAATGGCGAGCACGCATCGGATATCATCGCGCGCCCACCCACCAAAATATTTCAATGGTGCGCAGTGATGTTGGGATGCTTGCCCGACGTCACTGCACACCACTTTATGCGTTGGTGTGCAGGGCCCACCTCCGCACATCAACAGGAAAATTCTGGCCTTAATGTCTTTCTGAAATTTACTTCTCTGTATTGTAATTATAAACATTGTCTATCCCACTTTCTTCACTGGCATTGATATAATAATTGAGATTATCTTATCTACACTACTTCATATTTGTAGACTTTGAGGCTGCCCTCTTACCAGCCTTCGTTGTTGCAAAACGCAAACTTTTCTTCATAGCTCTTTCTATATTTGGATCACGCTTGTTCTCCGATGCAGTCTTTCTAATGCAGGTATGTCTCTTTTTGTGGCATGGGGCCACAACTGACCATGGTACTCTGAGTGGTCTGGCCAGTTATTGTAACATTTTAGCATAACCCCTCAAGCATATCCCAGCATTCTGAAAGCTTTTTAAATTGTTGCTCTACATTGTCTAGTCAGTGAAAGCAATTAATCTTTCTTTTATTCCTGGATTCCTTTCTACAACACTGCTCTCTAATTTTGTTCCACTGATTACAAACACATGAGTCACAATTTTAATAGCAAACATGCAATTCTTTACTTTTGTTAGTGTTCTATTTCATTTGCTATTTGCCTGCCCAATTGCAGAACCAATTTGAATCATTTTACAACTCTCTTCATTACATTCTGTGCCTCATTCAACAACAATTTTAATGGTGTCACTAATTTGACAATTTTACAGTTAATTTTGATCATTTTGGTTGTTTAGATCAGCTCAAAATTAACCATGAATACAAAGCTGAGAATCCAAGAAAGCTACATCACACCAATTTTGACACAGGGAAGCGAGTGTTGGATGATCAGTGCAGCAATGCAGAGAAGAATTGAGGCTACAGAGTAGTGGGCCTGAATTTTCCCAAAGGCGATTTGGGAGCAGGGCCCACTCGCCAACAGGAAAATGAGGCGGGATGATGTTGGGAGGAACCCCCGATGTCATCCTGGTCCCTTTAAATTTTCAGGAAGGCAGGCGGACAGTGAAATCAGCTGTCCGCCCACCGACCTGTCAATGGCCAATTAAGGCCACTGACAGGCTATTTAAGATAATTAAAGACCCTGCCCGTCCAACCTTAAGGCTGGTGGGCAGGCCAGGAGCCCCAGCGGGCTCCTGATAACACATGAAACCTCACCCACTAGTGGGATGAGGTTTCATGTCCGTTTTTAAAAAGTCTAATAAAGTTTATGTCATTTTTATTAACATGTCCCATCTCGTGTGACATTGTCACATGAGGGGGACAAGTTAATAATTTTTAAATTTTTCTATTTTTTGACTCTTCTTCGCTGTCAGTAATCCCCCTGAGTCAGCACTTTGCCACAGGGAGCATCTTGACAGATGGGAAATCCCTCCACCCCCCACCCCCACAAGAAGCGCATAGTGCTTCCTGTCGGGCAGGCTGCTGGGCGGGCCTTAATTGGCCCACCCACTCAAAATGGTGGCGGGCCCCGTTTCGGTGGCAGGGGTTGACTGTCCATCCAACGCCGAGCCAGTGGGGCCTGCCCGCCATCTGAGGGCAAAATTCTGGCTGTGGTATTTGAGGCGAATAATGAAGATATCTTGGACAAGTCACACTACTGATGAAGAGGTGTGAGTAAAATTTGAGACCAAAAGAACTTTGCTGACCAAGATCAGGAAGAGACAGTTGGAATTTCTTGGGCATGTCATAAGAAAGAATGATTTATAACATCTGAAACTGATGGGAAAGATCGATGGTAAAAGAGATCAAGGTAGACAAAGAACAATCTTTCTAAAGAGCCTCACAAACTAGATGAATATATCACCAATAAAAATGATCCATACCTCCAGAGCAGGATTAATATGGAGGACCCTGGTCACTAACGTCCTCTTGAAGAATGGTATCTGAAGAGGAAGAGATGTTGCCTAGAAACAATAGGGGCCCTTACAGTAAAGCATTCTCCGCCCATCCCTGGATGCCTCCATTCACCATTGTCAATAGTCTGAAATTACACAGTATAACTGGGACACAGTTTAAAAATAAGGGGTCTCCGTTTAAGACGAAGATGAGGAGAAATTTTTTCTCTCAGTGGGTCGTGAGTCTGGGGAACTCTCTTCCCCAGGGACCGATGGAGACAGTGTCATTGAATATTTTTAAGGCCAATTTAGATTTAGTCAAAGGGGATTGGAGATAGGAAGGAACGTGGAGTTAAGGTCACAATCAGATCAAACAAATGTTATTGAATGGTAGAGCAGATTTAAGGGGCTGAATGGTCTACCCCTGCTCCTGATTCATATGTTTGTATGTTCATCTGTTTATACACTCTACTTTATAACTAGCTTCTTATCCTGTCCTATGTACAAGTCAGCATTCCTGTGAACATTTCACGTGGAATTTTATTAAAACCATCTTGAAAGTCTAAGTTACCTATACCATAGAGAATGCCACTGTCTACTCTTTCTTAACATCCTCTGACAAATCTTTTTGTTGAGTTTCCTTTTCCCAATGCATTTTTAAAAAAAATATTCATTCATGGGATAAAAGCAAAAAACTGCGGATGCTGGAAATCCAAAACAAAAACAAGAGTACCTGGAAAAACTCAGCAGGTCTGACAGCATCTGCGGAGAGGAATACAGTTAACGTTTCGAGTCCAAATGACTCCATCAGAATTAAGGAAAAATAGAAAAGAGGTGAAATATAAGCTGGTTTAAGGTAGGGGGGGGTGGTGGTGGTGGGACAGGTAGAGCTGGATAGAGGGCCAGTGATAGGTGGAGATTGCCAAAAGATGTCATAGAAAAAGAGGTGTTGACAGTGGTGATATTAGCTAAGAAATGTGCTAATCATGACATTAAGGTTAGAAAGCAGGACGAGCAAGGTACAGATAGCCCTAGTGGTGGTGGAGTGGGGGGAAGGGATCAAAATAGGATATGGGTTTGCCCTTGTTCAAAGAACATTTAAGAGTCAACCACATTGCTTTGGGCCTGGAGTCACATATAGGCCAGGCCAGATAAGGATGACAGGTTTCCTTCGCTAAAGCACATTAGTGAACCAAATGGGTTTATACAACAATCAGCAATGGTCATCATCAGACTTTTAATTCCAGATTTTTATTGAATTCAAATTTCACCATCTACCATGAGCATTACTGGAATACTCACCCAGTGATAATACCACTATGCCACCACCTCTCCATAGCAGTTAAAATGCCAGATCATGAAACCAAGCACATTTCCCTTGTGTTTGGGTGAATTGAAGTTTATTGAGGGTGCATGATAAGTCAGCACTGGACCTCAATGACCAAGGTCAAATGTCCACAAAAGGTATCTGAAACACTTGGAAGGCATTCCAAAAGCTAACCAATTAAACTGTACTGAATTTGGAAAATGTTCTTTTAATTAAAGAATAACAGATGGTCTGTTCTTTCACACTGTATGATGCTTTACTAAGGGCTGAATGTTTGCTCCCAATTTGGGAGTGCAGAGTTGGGAAATTCTCAGCTCTACAAACCAGACTCAGAGAAAGTGCCCAAGATCTTCTGAATATTGTTTGGAGGTTGGCAGGGGGTGGTGGTGGGGTGGGAGGTGCAGGTGTTAATGGAAGTCAGGCCTGCTGTCATCAGAAACAGTGTGGAGGCAGCCACAGGGACTGCAAGGTACCGAGGTGGACTAGTTAAGAGGCCTGCCTCACTGCTCTGGGACTTCATTTCAGTTACCATGAAAACAAGAAAATAAAAAACAGCCCTCTAACCCTCACCCCTCACACCCATAAACCCCCACGTACTTTCAATGGCCTGCACTTGACATCTGTGAACTTACAGGCCCCCACTGTGATATTGATAGGTTGAGGAATCAATCAAGCAGCAGTAATCCCATAATGACATCCCTCAGGTTTATGTCAACAGACAGCTAGTGAAATTGTAAGCAGCCATATCAGGTTGGGTTTTTTCAAAAATTTAAAGGGCTTGGGTATTTAAATGACTTGACAGCTCAACAATTCCACTGAGCTTATTGACTTTTTATGCACATTTGTGTCTACACTTAACAATCCCAAAGGGCACCTTACCTCCTCAAAAGGGATACCTGGACCTCTCCAAAAGGAAACCCTAGCTCTCCAAATAACTCCAGCAGCCTCAGACTTTTTTCCTCAAGTGTCTATACCCAATGAATTGTGTTTTGGACATACATGTTCTGAGAATTGCATCTGTTTGAAGGCATGTGCAGCTGCTTCCATGAAACATGACTGTGAAGACTACAACTTGCCCCATTTCTCCCCACCTCACCTCCCCCACCGCCAGTGGGTTTGGGGGAAGAACTTCTGGAATGTGGGCTCCGGCACCATTTTGGCGAAGGAACCCTTATGGCTTTACAAAAATCTTGGCCTAAATTTCCCTTAAGTTTGACAAAGTGCCAAGTCAGTTGTATCAGTAAAAAATGGTATTTCATTATGTTTGGCTTTACATCTCATTTCTCTTGCCTTATGAGGTTGATTATGAACCTACAGAGAAAACACATTTATACAAGTGAACCACTATTCAGCTTTTAAATCTCACTAATCTCCAAGTAGGGATATTATTGAAGTTAACAATGCAGCTGTATACAGGACACATGAGTCTCTATCGGCCAAACAAGCTGAAATATGCATTTTTTAAAATTGATACTTTTTGTTCTTGGAAAAAGAACCTGGCTGTTGATAAATAATCCTACACTGGGAAATATAAGATTCATCTTTTATCTGACATCTGGGGCTGACTTATTAGTTCGTTAGAAATCCATGTCATCAGTGAGTTATGATGTAATTCCCAGATATTAGATTCAAAGGCTGGAAAATTCCACTTGCCAACTAGCCCAGGGTGAGTAATTCCTCACCTTTGCCTCGCCAGCTTGGAAATAATATCAGAATGTATTTCCCCTGCATTTCCATCATTGTTTTTTTTCTCCCTGCCACATCTGGTCCTTTGTGGCCTGCTGTTGTCTTCCCTGTCTCCCTGGATACCTTGTACCAATGATGGATTTCATTCAGTGCTTGAATTCATTTCACCTAGTTTAAGTTCAAGTTCCCGTTTCCAGCAAGTGAAAAGACAACACAAGGTTGTGAGGGAGGAAGAAAAAGTGCTACTTGTTAAACAGTGAATCTTTGTAAAACATGTTTCCTGTTTCGGGTTTAAGTTTCACTCAGCCACTCTATACATACAGCACTTCCATATTATTTCAAACATGTTCCATATTCTACATACATTTATTACGCTGTGACTTAGACTCCGCAGTCAGACTCAATTGGAAATCTAAATTACATACAAGTAGAATAAGAGCAAAATGTAATGGAAACGTGAGCTGAATAGGAGCAGCGCAGCTACATTTCCAATGCAATGCATTTTTCCACAGCAGAAATGCAACAACTTTTATCAATATTTAAAGAAAATGAAGAATCACTGACTTCTGTGCTTGATGACCAGCTTTTTCGCTGGGAGGAAATTGTGTGAATATATTCAGGGTCAGCAAAATTTACTGACTTGCTATCAACTGCCCAGTTTGCATTATTTGAGTTCAGATTGTTGAATTGTTTTACCACCACCTTGCCATGAGAATTGGTGGATCACTCATGAAAGCTGGTGTTTCATTCCTATCTGAATGGACTTTGGAGGATAGCGTATGAATGGAATTGTCAATGTGTGCTGAAAGTGAAATGTGAATGGAGTAATGAGCCAATGCAAGTGGAGTGACATGGGAAATGCATCAGACTTAATTGTTAAAATCTGACAGTCTCCACGCTGTAAGGAAACAGAATATAATTTTTGTAATTGAGTTAACACCGCCCCCTATTCACAATGCTGTCTTTGAAAACTGTAGAATAGGTATGCTGTGAAAGGGGATGTTTAAAATGGTTCTGTGTTAGATAAGGAGCCGCAGCAACTGTTTTATAATTGGTCATGGTATATCGGGAAGGCTTAGGAGGAGTTTATCATTCATGATACAAATTTAACACTCCAGTTTTCCGCTTGCTATCAGAATTTGACTTTACTCCTGCTAAGGAAAAAATGCACCAGCTGAATGTTTCCCTCTCAAAGTGATTTTGTAAACAAAAGTTCAGTTATATATTTATGTGTTCCTGAATAGGAACTCCATACAGTTAGTACACTGTCCTGAGTCTGACACACATATATTAGACAAAATGTTGATGAGCAGTAGGTGTGGTTTCTCCCCGTGCATTAATGTTAATACAAAATGACTTCATTGGCTCACAAGTAAATGCACTTCACTTGTATATATTTACTTCACAAACATCTGCCATAAATCACTGACCAAGAATGTGAAGCACTCAAACAATCAAACACATGCACGCTCTGCTTTTTGCCTTTCAGGGTTACCAACAAACACACAAAAAGATTTAAAGTAAATATGCATAAACTGTGCAAATATGAGTGTTGAGATCACATCATCAACCACAGTGCCTTATTCTCATTTTTTATTTACTAATCAGAAGTACAATTAGCCACACCTGTAGCCCCAATTTGGTTTGTGGCTCATTTTATCATTATACTGGGTGCATATATATATACAAAAAATTAAAAATCTACTTGTACATGTGTGATGCTTATTTCTGAAGATGCACTTAAAGGAAATCATTTGAGGCAAATATCAACTCAGACTAATATATAACAGATGCTTAAACATATTTAAAGAAAAATTTGCATATTATTGACTCATTATTCAAGCCTGTGGTGCCCAGGTAAATATGGACGGTTATGGACAATGACTTGTGAAATGTGTTATTTATCATTGCGCATTGAAGCATGTTAATGTTCAATGCCATATTTTGCAATGGTGATGGAAGTAAAGTGTCAGTGGCTCTGAATCTTGCTGTTAAATAACACTAATAATATGAGCAGACTTATTAAAATATGATGTTATTTCAAATTGCAGCCAAAGATTCTGAATAGCTGTCATGCTGAGCTGAATGTCATGTTCCATTAGCAGAAATTGATAAATCATCTTCACCAAGTATTTGCTATATTCTGTTGTGAGATATATAACAATGGGACAATGAAGCTGGCTTACATATTTTACATGTATTGTATTCTCGAAACTGTGCCTCCTTCATTCAACCCTAAAGCAGAATGGAAAGAAGCCAAGTCCCTATTGTGTGGCGTAATTCAAAATTGTTATCATTGGCACTGTCTGAACAAGAGTTAATCAATTAGTATATTAAAATCAATAGCAGCTCTTTAGGAAGCATCCTCCTGACAAAAAAAAATATTCTACAGTGACAGTAATTAGAATAACCTAAGCTAAAGCTAAATTAGGCTTAATAAAGTGCATAGACTAACGAGATAAATACAAAATGTCCAAAAGCTCCCATAGATTTATTATTAAAATGGCTGTTTTCCCATGATAGTCTGAGATCTGGAACATGTGTTCAGTTGCCAACCTCATCTTTCGCTTTAAAGCCACTGGCCATGTATTCCCTTCAGAGAAGTGTTCTAAATAGGGATATCATGAAGTCAATTAGAGACTCATTGATCTTGCTGTTGGGAGCTTTTTTTCAAAATTGCCACCTCTCAACGGGGAGAAGTAAAGTTATCTGATGATCAGGAAAAACAGAAGGATTATTCAATTCTGATCTGTTAATGTTTTTTTACAAAATGTGATACCTCAAGTGTGACTAATGTGCCAGCTGTACATACAAAAACTTTGGGTGGCACTTAATGGAGGTGATGGGGGTTGTGAACATCAGCTGGAGACCCAGCCAGTGAGAGCCCCAGCCCCCCACTGTCATCTGCTTTAGGTAAGGCCTGCTGAATTAACCACCACCATCACCAGACAGCAGCGTGCCTTCCCCAGGTTCAAGGCGTGCCTTCCCCACTCACCATGAACTGCCGGTGAATCAAATGCCAACAGCCTTGTTGGACAGCAGTGCCACCGGACAGGTGTTGGCTGCTGCCAGTTCAACGCCCACCTGAGGCCTGGGATTGTTGTTGGATCCCAGCCACAGGTGAGTTTTGACAGGAGGGGGATCACGGGTGGGGGTGAGAGGAGGCGGGATGGTAAGAGGCTCAGCAGCGAGGTCAGGCGGGGAGCTGGCTCTCGGCGGGCACACCCGCCTTTCCCAAAGCTAGGTCCCTTGATCAGGCCCTAAGTGCCATTGAAGGAACAGCCCCCACTCCCCACCACCCCCCACCCAAAGCTTGGAAGCAACCCTTCATTGTTTGCATGTCATAGTCCCAGCATTGCGTATCCCTTGCCCATCACTGGGCTAATACCACCAGCGGCAGGATGAGGCCCCTAAGTGGGCATTAATTGCCCACCGAACGGCCTCAGTTGGTGGCAGGGTGGGAAGGCTGTCCATGCACCTTTCTGCCATGGACTTAATCAGGGTGAAGACCAGGATCCCACCTTCCACCTTCTCACCCCATTAAACGCTCCCCTGCCACCAAATTTGCAATGGGGGAGGGCATTAAATTCTGCCCTTCATGTCTACGTGCACTTTCCTGTCTACAAAACCTTACATCTTGTTGTCACATTTTTGTCATAATTCTGTGTCATCTTTTTCCATCACCAATTTTTATTATAAATTCTTATGTCCGCATTTATCATAGAAGTAAACTCATTATTTTGCCTCTACACCCTCCCACCAATGTTGACACTCAAACATCTCACTTGTGGTTCTGCCATCTCATCAACCTCTACCACAGAGAAACATTTATTCATCAACCACATAGATGCTCCTCATCCCAAATTGCTGCAAATGTTGCTATTGAAGCATAAATAACAAAGAAGTGAAAAGTGTATTGTGAAAAAGGAGAAAATATATGACTTTATGCCTTGGCAAATTGTTCCTTTGCCTGGATGTCACTTTTTAAGAGTTTTTTTTTTGCAATTTCAAGCATCTCTTCATTGGTCTTATGGCCTGTATATGGAATTTTAAGCGTATGTCAAAGGCCTTGAATTTTTTTCCACAGATCTTTACTTATTGTCCAGGTTTCTGAAGCGAACAGGAAAGTGGATTGAATGTAGCATCTTATGAATCTTTTTCCCTTGTTCCAAGCTTGAATGTTCTTGTTGTTCACACACCCTTCATCATCACAAAATTACTTTTGGCTATCTCTATCCTTCTAATTTCAGCATCGCATCTACCAACTTCGATTATCATTTGTCCTAAGTAGACAAACTTATTTACTTGTCCCTGTGTGACACCATCCATTTCAATATTCACTCTAGTTTCTTCTAATGCATTTTTTCTAATTACCATCATGTTTGTCTTTTTGGTGTTCAAATTCAATCCACATTCTAAATTTCTGGATTTTACTTGATCTATGATATTTTGTAGAGCCTCTTCTGATTCGGCAAGTAGCACTGTGCCATCAGTGTACTGCAACTTTGTTATATCCTTGCCTGCAATTTCTACCCCGGAAGTACATCTAATTCTCTGAATACTTGTTCTGTGTACAGATTAAATCATTTGGCTACAGTACTCAGCTCTCATCATCTGAAATATGTCTGAGTGTACATCTTCTAGCCCGATGCTCACTATTTGGTCCCAATATAGGTTCTGGATAAATTTCATATCATTACTGTCAATGTCACATTTCAGCAACACGCCTACAAGTTGAGTATCATTTATGTGAGACCACTGGGTCTGATTGCATTTCGGTATTCTGATTTTTTTCGGTTTTTGGATGTGATATACCCTACTGTATTAGATATAGTTAAGATGAATAAGGAGCGATGTGTGGAGACCTAGCTAGCATTGTGGAGTTGGGGAAAAGGTTTTGTGTCCCTCAGTGGTACGCTGAACAATTTGTGAAGCAAGGGAAAGCAGCCTCTGGTAGACCAGACTTGGCACTCATACTTCCAAAGACTTGCTGATTCCATTTAGATCAGATATTGTTATATGTCCAAGTGGCACCATTTTCATGATTGAACTTAGTTGCCATGATAGGGTTTGGGTCAGAAGCAAAAACTCTCACAGCACCTGGCCACAAGGTAAGGCAAACAATTAGACTTGCTGCGCTGAAGGTCAGGTCTAGTCAGCAAGGTTCGTGTCGGCTCGGGTCACAGACTTACCACGCAAAAGATGTACGATTTTTTGACGCATGGATAAAGGATATTAGACCTGTATTAGCTTTTGGTGATAAACATGATCAAACACTCTTTCATAGGTCAGAATTATACAGTTGGTGCGCCGGCTCGGTAGTTGCTCTCGTAATGCAGGAAACCCATCGGCCAATTTGGTGCACAGCAAACTCCTAGACCAGGATTTTATGGCCCTACCATGGCGTGTCGCCCCCCCAAACCCCCCCCCCCCCCCCCCACCGGGCAGATGCAGCGAGCCACTTAAATCTCCATTCAGCTCAGCGGGACCGTAATATCCCACCGGGCAGGAAGGGCCATAAAATTCTGGCCCTAGAAACACGAATGTGATAATGACCAGATATTCTATTAGTGCAATGTTGATTGAAAGGTTAATATTGACCAGATAGTGTGGTTAACTCCCCTGCTCTTCTTTGAAATAATGCAATGGGAGCTTTTACATCCACAAGAGCAGGCAGACGGGGCCTTGGTTTAATGTACCATCTGAAAATAGTGCCTCTGACAGTGCAGCACACCTCTGTTCTTCACTGGAGCATCAGCCTTGATATTTTTGCTCAAGTCCTGGAGTGTGATTCAGTGGCGAGAGTGCTACCACCTGAGTCGCAGCTGACACACATTTATATCTATGATGCATTAAAAAAGAATCTTACAACTGCATGCAATTCCTGTTTATAATACTTTTATACTCTTGTCATGCTGTTATATTAACTTTTCCATTCCAAAAATATACATTCATATTTATAATGGAAACCGTAGACATACTGTAATCATATCCTCCAACCAGTGGAGGTGCTGTTGCACACCAAAATCCTCAAACTGTACACCAATACACTCCTGGGCCTGAATTTTTAGCTTGGCGGGCGGGTGCGATTGGCGGGCCCAGGATCGACCGGGAAATGAACCGCCGACCAAAATCGGCCCCCGACTGTGATTTCATGCTGGCTGGTCAATTTATGGCCAGCCAGCGTGAAAAGCGCACTGAAAGGCTCAGCACTGATGGGGTGGGAGGGCAGGGGGAGGGTGGCCGATGGTATCGATGACATCGAGCGTCGAGAGAAAGCTCCCTGAAAGCAGAGAGCTGCCTCAGGGAGCTGCAGACCCAAAAGTGTTTCAATTAAGTTGTAAAAAGCAGAAAAGAACTGCCCGAGCATCACAATCAGGCACCTGAAAATACAGAAGATAAAATTGCTGCCCACAGCTTTTTATTTTTATTTTATTTCATTATGGAAACCTTATCCTGCTGTTGGATGAGGTTTCATGAAAAATGTAAAATAGCAGACAATTGCGCTGTTAATGGGCTTAATTGCCCTCTTTATTGTTGGCGAGCACACTTTCAACTTTTGCGCATGCCCACCAAGCAAAATATTGCTAGATTAGTTTTAAGTTTTAACAATTCAATAAAGTGTTGAAAAAATCTTTATGACATGCCCCCTCATGCGAAACTGTCACATGAGTTGGGACATGTGCATTAATATCAATGAAAATTTTCAAGAAAATTTAAAATCGTTCATGAAACCTCATCCTGCCCGTGGATGAGGTTCTATGAAAAATGCGAAGGCTGCCTAGGCTTTTTACCTGCCCGCCAACCTTAAGATTGGACGGGCAGCTCTGTTAATTATTTTAATTGTTAGCCAAATGGCCTTAATAGGCCTTTGACAGTTCATCAGGCACACAGACTCCGAACTGAAAATCTAAATGACTCGCGGTGATGTCGGGACACCCCACATCACCCCGCGCCATTTATGCCTTGGCGAGCAGGCCCCTTAGACTTCCCATCCAGAGGACAATACATTCTTTAGTTAACTTGCACCGAAGTTGGATGTTTAGATTTATGCAATAGGCTGCATGACAACATTCTTTTCTGGGACTTAATGGATAGAAGTGGAGCAAACAAAATCAGTGCATGTGAAATTAAAACTCATTTTGAAAAATGAACATTTAGTAATATCACCTCTGTTTGACTGATGCAAGTTACAAATATAGAAGTAAGTATTTTTCTAATCTGCATGTACACCTGTCACCAGCACTACAGGAGTCCAAATTATCTTTCTTTATCTTCCTGCACACTAAAAAAAAATCAAGACATGTTTATGTCTGGCCTCTGCTCGACATTTGCTCTGTTCTTCAAAGTCTTACCATCTTCCAAACACCAACTGTAATTTGCCCCCCAAGCAAAGTAAATAAATGTTCTCTCTAGTCAGTCAGTGTAGTTGTATATTTTGAAAATGCTAACTTGCACTGACAAAGTTAATGTAGTGTTCTCATGACCCAGTGCAGTCTAGGTTGTATTTGTTTGCAATATATTTGTGCCAAATTTGTGTCAAATGAGGTGAAAGCTCTTCTGTCACATTTTCAATGCAGCATTTCTACAGAGCTCAGTGCAATTTTGTCATTTGTACTTTAAAATGATGGATTTTTAAGAGTAGATTTTCATTTTTGGCTTGATGGAAACCAGGTGGTAGCAAATCTTCCACCCATCCCATACCCTGCCCAATTACCTTTCCCTTTAAAGTCAACGAAGAGGAAAATCAGACAGGATGTAAAACAGGCTGCAGAAATTTAATTTTCCACCAATGCTGCAAGTGAAAATCAGCTCTAAAGTGGCTTTGTAGTATTAGAATGCAATTTATGTTTCTTTATTTGGTGGTGTATTTTTTCTTTCATCTCCCTATCCAGCCCTTACATTGGCTGTACCTTCCTTTATTAGCAAGCAGAAATGATCCAGTTGACATTGTAAATTCCACTTCCTGGACAATGCAGATGAAATCCAACTGAAGTGGAGTAGGAAGGTATCTATCCAATCAGTTTAATCATAGGATCCCAGGTGACCTTGATGAGCTTACCCGAAAGGGACGACCAAGAACAAATGCAATAGTTTTGTATCATGAGCACATGATAAAGAGGTGCCTTATGGCAAAAGTGGATAAAGGACAGGGATTTGGGTGATGTTGAAAGATGTCAGTTAATTATGGATCTCCAAGTGAAATTTAAAATGTTCTAGCATTATACAGAACCTCTCATGGTTATTTCTTATATTTTTTCTTTATTTTGGCTTTTCCAGCCTAGACAGAACACTCTAGAAGCAGCCTAGCTGCACACAGAAGGTAGGCTACTTCTAGAGTGTTCTCTCTAGACTGTTCTATCAGTCTATTACCATGTGACTCTATACATCATACCGCGGGGGGTTGGGGGGGCTGCTATTCTCCAGGGCCACATTAACCCTTGTTCTGCTGAGCATCATTACATTACGATGGTATGCTGCTGCACACAGCATCATACAACATCCCCCTTTCTTCTCTAAAGGAAACCTTCCTCCCTTCCAACGGAGTATAACTGTCTCCAACACAATCTTTACTTGCTATCCCTTCTTCCCCACCTCAAGACTCTGACTTTATAAATTCAGATGGTCTTGAGGCTTGACAGTTCTTCCACATCTTGTTCTGTCACATTTGGAGGCATGGCAGTTGTACTCTGTATTTCTGGTACTTGGTTACCACCATTTGATTCACTTTTTGCGCTCCTTTGAGTTGCATTTCTCCTTATTAACAGCTCGTCTCCTTTTTTTGGATACTATGGGTTTGTCCCGTTCCTTCCGCAGGTAATATGCACTCCGCTCATTCCTAATGTGGACTTGGATTTTCTTTTTGCATGGTGTCAGCCATATTCTTGCTGGACGTATATGTTTCACAAATGGAGCTTTCATTTCCACTTGTTTCACAATTTCAGCCAAACATTTGCTGTTTTATTTTCAAATCATTTTGCAAGCTTATGAATCTTTTCATTCAGCTCAGCTGGGTCTCCTTCTAGTTCGTTGTGCTTCAATATCGGATTCACATTTTCCGATCTCATTTCTGTCTTTTCCTTCTTTGTCTGCAACAGAACGTTGTCCTTCATTTTGGATTCACTGTTGGCCAGGTCTGTCTCCAGCGAAGTCTGAGCTTGTTTCAGTTCTGTAATTGTGCTAATCATGGCTCCTTTCAATGCCTCCTCTTTTTCATTCAACTGCTTCTTCAGCCTGTTTCTTGTAGATTTTGGCTTCCTCCTGGAATATTGAACATTGCTGAGTCTTCTCTGCCAACAGGTTCTTCAGTTTGTTCAGAGTGACGTTAAATTCATTTTCCTTGTCTTTGTAATTTTCCAGGAGAAAAAACCTGTGTACAGTACTGGTTTCTTAATTTTTTTCTTTATTCTTTCATGGGATGTGGGCAATGCCAGCATTTGTTGCCCATCCCTCATTGCCCTTGAATGCTTGGTCATTTCAAAGGGCAGTTAAGAGTCAACCACATTGATGTGAGGTCTGGAGTCACATGTAGGCCAGACCACCTCCCCAGAAGGCAATTAGTGAACCAGATGGATTTTTACAGCAATCAATGATAGTTTCATGGTCCCCATCACTGCATATTCCAGAGTTATTAATTGAATTGGAATTCATCAGGAGTTCAAATTCCACCAGCTGGCATGGTGGGATTTGAACCCATGTCCCCAGAGCATTAGCCTGGGTGTCTGGATTACTAGTCCAGTGACTTTACCACTTTGCCACTGTCTCCCCATAAGAAAGAAAGATGTAAATGCTTTAGAAGCAGTTCAGAGAAGGTTAACACCAGGAATGGGCACGTTGTCTTTTGAGGAAAGGCTGGACAGGTTACGTTTGTGTCCACTGGAGTTTAGAAGAGTAAGAAGTGACCTAATTGAAACCTTTAAGATCCTGAGGGGTCTTGACATGGTGGATGTGGAGAGGATGTTTCGTCTTGTGGGGGAATCTAGAACTTGGGGCAGAATCTTCTGTTCGGCGAGCAGGGGGTGGGGCCCACTTACCGACACGTAAAATGATGTGGGGTGATGTCGGGCATCTTGACGTCACCCCGCATCATTTAGGTTTTCAGTTTGGCGGGCGCGCAGCCGATTCGGCTGCACGCTTGCTGAACTGTCAAAGGCTTATTAAGGCCATTAAAAAAGTAATTAACATGATTAATGGACCTGCCCGTCCAACCTTAAGGTTGGCAGGCAGGCTGGGAGCCCAGGCAAGCTTCTGAAAAAACATGAAACCTCACCCACAGGTGGGAGGAGGTTTCATGAGGGTATTAAAATTTTTATCAAATGTTTAAATAAAAGAAATTGACATGTCCCAGCTCATATGACACAGGCACATGAGTGGACATGTTGGTAATTTTTTTCCCCTTCTTTATTGAAATTTTCAAACCTGGGCCGATCTCCCTGAGGCAGCTCTTAGCCTCAGGGAGATCTGCGTGCTCTTGCGTGAAACCCATGCGTGAAAGAGCGCACTCCCGGTTCAGGGAGTTCCTCCCCCCCCACCACCCGCTAAGGGAGCGCATAGCTCAGTGCTACCTGTGTGGGTGGGGAGAGGAGGGAGAGTCAAGGCCAGTGCTCTTTCGCTGCCTCAGGGAGATTGAATCGATATTAAAATAATTAAATAAAGGATTTAAAAAGATATTTAAACATCTCACCTCATGTGACTGTGTCACATGAGATGGGACATGTTTTTATATTTCGGGACAAAATTTTATTTATTTAATGACAGCTTTAGGAAACCTCATCCTGCTCGCGGATGGTTTTTCCTAAAAAACACAAAGTCTGCTTGGCCTTTCTGTCTGTCCACCAACCTTAAGGTTGGACGGGCAGCGTTACTAGTGACATGAATTACTTTCTTAATGACCTTAATAGGCCATTTACATATCGGCTGAAGCGCATCTGGCTTTGGCTCAAATCCCTTTTGGATTTGATCTTGAAGGACAATCAATTGTTCTTTCAACTGTTTATGTTCTTGTTGACGTCTTGCCAACTGACTCTCGGCTTCAGTGCATTGTTTAATTGCTATTGATAATTCCAACACAGTTTTTCCTGAAGTAATATTCCATGTCCTTTTTTGCTCCTAATGTTTTCCATATATTCCACACATTGATTCTTCAAGGAGCCTTTCAGGGTTGCAAATCCTTTGCATGCCATTTATGCCTGCTCTTTTGCCTGGCTGTACATCTGGTTGAGTTTTCCTAACTCCTGCTTTGATTTGCCAATGTGGAATTGAGGGTTGTTATTAACCCCTGATACTTTTGTGTCATCTCTGAAATTTGTTTGTTCAGATCTTGAACAGCTTGGTTTGTTGAAGATTGCAGTTTATCATATGTTTTCAGCTTGAACCTTGCACTTCAAACCTTCCAGTTCAGCTCTGATGTGAACATTTTCCTGTAGAACAACTTCATTTAATTGATGCATGTTTTGTCTATTTTGAGTTTGTCAGATAGCTTTCCTTCATTCACAGCCACCGTAAGGTTGGACAGGCAGTGAAAATTTATTTCAATTATAACTTTAATGGCCTTACTAGGCCTTTTAATTGTCAGTGGGCATGCTGCCTGCTCCTGCGCGTGCCCACTGACTGAAATATCGCGCAAGTGTGCGATGAAGTTGGGATGCTCACCCGACATCATCGCATGTCATTTTACGCTTGGTCGGGTTGGTCATGCGCCCAAGTTTCCTCTGAGTTTCCTCAGTTGGTTGACCACATGGATGCTAATTTTTAAAACCTGACTAGCAGTCAGGAGGAACCTTTAGATTCAGAAAGCTAGCTAAATGCTCCTAGCTCCTATCACTCTAGTGGGGGAGTTACAAACAGGAGAGAGGCAAACTGAACTTTTTTATCCTCTCACCATCTGTCTGTAAGCAGAGGTATTTTTGAATTATTTAAAACATAGGCTGTGGTGTGTTTCCCCAATCTCTCAGTTTGTGTGATCTGATTTTTGAAGCAACATACAGCAATCTCTCTTTATCATTAACTCAGGTTAGCTTATTTTACATTCAAACACAGGGTGTTGCGAGGCTGCCGGGGGAGTGCTGTTTGCAACCTCACACACACACACATTTACAGTAATGGGGATAGAAAAGAGGGAGCTTTTACAACTATAGATAACAACAGTAAAAGAAACACAGAAATGAATATTAGTTCATGTGATTTCCAGAGTCCAGAAAGCCAAAGCCCAGAGGGTGTTTCCTTCATGGTGAAGTTCAGTTCAGATGAGACAGCAACATGAAAATACTTGAAAGCAAATGAGGATGCTTTTAAAATAAAACAGACTTCAAGGAGTTGAGAGATGGTGGCTAGCTGATTGGTCAGTTGGGAGGCCTGCTGTTGTTATTTTCAGGTTGAAGCAGACTGCTTGTCCCTTAGCTCTCAAATTAATATAGAAATTTAGTCATATGACCTCCTTTCTCCACAATGATTTCAAAAGGGGCATTTATCTGGTATCTGTGTCTGATCTTTGTTTTTTCATTGAAAATGTGCCAGTAATTAGCTTCTGAAAGAGTTACCATTCATGTTGAGGATCTTGTTTTGGGGCAGGATTGTCTGGGCAGACCTCTGACTCTGCTAGAGGGGTAAGCTTATAAAGATACAAATGACCTTCCATTTTCCCTCAACGGTCCTCTTTTTGAAATGGACCTTGGCTGTTCCAAGTGTGAGATGGGTCTGTTAGCACCTCTGTATGAATATTGAGTTTCAATATCTGCAAGTCTCCTGGTTTCATGATTATAATATCCTTACATTTGCGTGTGAGATTACACAAGGATGAGAGGGGGATTCTTATGCTCTTGTAACTCCTGTTGGAAGCTTTCAGAACAAATGGCCAATCCTGGGAGTCATGTGACCTGTAGCAGTCATCTTTTGGTTCAGCAAAAGTCTATTTTAAAATAGAAAACAGAATAAAGTTTTGATGTACACAGTTTTGATTTCTTTTCATGTCTTATTGGCATGTCCAGTGTAATATTTGATATAGATTTCCCCAGTGAATCAAGAAGCCAGTGTGAGGTAATGGAGCTTTTCCAATTTCTTTGATATAATTGCAGGAACTCTTGGAACATAGATCCCTCTCTAACCTATGGAGGATCTTGCACATGCAGATGATTAGACTGAGGGCCATCCAGCAAGATGGCCCTTAGTCTAGATGCAGTCAGCATCAGTTAGAAGAGTGGCAGAAAGAAGGATCCAGAGGTGGTCAGCATCAATGAAAAGAGCTGTCCAGTCTATGTCCTGCAGAGCAGCCATCTTCTGAGAGAAATCAAAGTGCAACATCACAGGAAAGCAGATAAGTGGTTGATAGGTGGAAATTTTGCTTGTTTATCTTTGTAACTCATCCTTTGACTCATCTTTGGGGAGCAGAGAATGCCAGATTTGCAGGAGACACCTCCACTCAGGAGCAGATAAAAGAGAGGGCAAGGCTTGGGGCCTTTGCTTACCTTTGGGGAGCAGAGAAAGCCAGACCAGATCTAGTCAGGAGCTGGCTGAGTTTCAAAAAAACATCAGAGTGACGTCACAAGAAAACCATAAATTCATTAGTTGGTGAGACACTGCTGTTAGGGAGTGTTTTTAAATAGCTGAAAATTAGAAAAATGTATTATTTTTATGAAGTAGCTACTTAGATTTAAGTAAAGTTAAGACAAGGCCAAGTAAAATAAAATAATAAGCAAAACAAACTAAAATAAAGTTAACATGAGTGAGGTAAAGTTTAAGCATGGCAGGGCAGCTTGTTCATGTGGAATGTGCATCCTGTAGTATGTGGGATGTTGCTGACATTACCAGTGACCTAAATGACCACAAGTACAGGAAGTGTCACCAGCTGCAGAAACTTGAGCTTCAGGTTTCAGAGCTCGAGCGACAGCTGGGGTCACTACAGTGTATCCACAAGGCTGTGAGTTATGTGGATAGCATATTCAGAGAGGTGGTCACATCGCACCTTAGGAGCATGGAGGAAGAAAGGTAATGGGTGACCGCCAGGCAGCCCAAGAGAACCATGCAGGTAATGCATGTCCCATGTGCTAATGATCATAGAAATAGGAGAATTGAGTGATTGATCATATGACTAGAAAGCTGGTGTAGGAGGGAGGCTATTAGATTTCTGAGGTGTTTGGGACTGATTCTGGGGAAGGTGGCATCTGTACAAGCAGGCAGTCTACACCTGAACAGGACCAGGATGAATATCCTTGTAGGGAGGTTTGCTAGTGCTGTAGTGGAGGGTTTGGTAGGGGGATGAGATCTGAGGGCAGATTCAGATAAATTCAGGGCAGGGAATAGGAGACAGAATTAGCAAGTGACTCTGAAAAACAGAAAAAGCAAATGTTTAAAAAGTGTACAGCACAGGAATTTGGCAATTCTAAAAGGTATATATGTAAATACAAGGAGTATAGCAAATAAACCAATGAGCTGAAGGCACAGGTAGACATGTGGCAACATGGTACCATTGCTATAATGGAAACTTGGCTTAAAGAGGGGAAAAAATGGCAGCTTAACATCCCTGGATATAGACTTTTCAAGAAGGCTATAAGGAGGGGGATAAAAAACGGTGGAGGTAGTATTATTGGTTAAAGAATCAATTACAGCTATGAGGAGGGATGATATGTGAAATGAATTATCAAATGAAACCATATGGGTTGATCTCAGAAATAAAAAAGGGGCAGCCACACTGCTAGGAGCATACAATAGATCTCCAAATAGTGAGAGGGAGATGGCAGAGCAAATATGTAGACAATTTAGGACTTCAACTACCCTAATATCAACTGGGATATGAACTGTGTGAAAGGCACAGAGGGCGCAAAATCCTTGAACTGCATTCAAGAGAACTTTTTTAGCCAGCAAGTAACAAAGCCCAATGAGAGAGGGCACAATTCTAGATTTAGTATTAGGAAATGAAGCTGGGCAAGTGGATGAAGTAGCAGTGGGTGGCCATGTTGGAGATAGTGACCATAGTGCAGTTAAATTTAGCATAAGTATGGAAAAGGATGAGGATAGAGCAGGAGTAAAAGTGTTAAATTGGGTTAGGCAAATTTTACAAAGCTGAGAGGTGAGCTGGTGAGAGTGGACTGGACGCAGCTGTTAGAAAGTAAAACGGTGTCAAATCAGTGGGAGGCATTCAAAGGCAAAATTCGACGGGCACAGTGTATACATGTCCCCACAAAGATAAAGGGTGGTACTGCCAAATCTAGAGCCCCCTGGTTATCCAGAAGCATATAGGCCAAGGTAAAGCAGAAAAAGAAAGCTTATGACAGTCACAAAAGACTTAATACTGTAGAAAGCCTAGAGGAATATAGAAAGTACAGGGCTGAAATAAAAATAGAAGTTAAGAAAGCAAAGACAGGATACAAAAAAATATTGGCAGGTAAAATCAAAGCAACTCCTAAGATGCTTTACCAGTACATTAAGAGCAAGAGAATAACTAAGGAAAAGGGTGGGCCTATCAGAGATGTACATGGTAATCTGGGGGTTGATGCAGAAGATGTGGGCAGGGTTCTTAATGAGCTCTTTGTCTCTGTCTTCACAAAGGAGAGAGATGATGCAGACATCCTAGTTAAAGAAGAGGATTGTATATATTAGATATAATAAGCATAATGAGAGAGGAAGTACTGGAAGGACTGTCACCCTTGAAGGTGGGTAAATCAACAGGGCTGGATGGCAGGCTATCTCAGGCTGTTAAAGGAAGCCAGGGAGGAAATAATGGATGCCCTGAAGATCATTTTCTTATCCTCAGTAGATACAGGTGAGGTCCCAGTGGTTTGGAGGTCTGCGAACCTTGTACCATTGTCTGAAAAGCATGGATAAGGTGGAAAAGAAAGCATATGGAGTGCCTTCCATTATTGGGTGAGATGCAGAATACAAAAGCAGGGATTTAATGCTGGAACAGTATAAAACGCTGATTAGGCCACAGCTGGAATTTTGCGTACAGTTCTGGTCACCACATTACAGGAAGGACATAATTGCTCTGGAGAGAGTACAGAGGAGATTTGAAAGAATGTTGCCAGGGTTTGAAAATTGTAATTGAAAAGATTGGACAGGCTAGGACTGTTTTCCTTAGAACAGAGGAGGCTAAGGGGTGACTTAATTGAGGTGGACAGGATTATGAGGGTCCGAGATAGAATAGACAGGATAGACCCGTTTCACTTAATGGAGAGGTCAGTTACTTGGGGCACAGATTTAAGATGATTGGTAGAAGAATTAGAGAGAGCATGAGAAAAATCTCCTCCACCCAGAGGGTGGTGGGTGTTTGGAATTCACTGCCTGATTTGGTGATGGAGGCAGAAACCCTCAGCTCATTTAAAAGGTACCTGGCTCTGAAGTGCTGTAACCAGCAAGGCTACAGGCCGGGTGCTGGAAAGTGGGATTAGAAGGGTGGCTAGTTTTTATTTATTTTTTTGGCTGGTGCAGACACGATGGGCTGAATGGCCTCTTTCTGTGCCATAACTTTTCTATGGTTCTATATCCTAAAGTTGGATAACACCTTACTCACCATATCAAAAAGTGAATGTACCCTTAAAATGCAAATCAAAGCACAACATTGTTTTATGCCACAGTTGTATTTGATATTTTAAACGTAATTCCCTGTGCCCGGATTTTCTATGGCATGTGTTCAAGATTCATTGCTGTAAACCAACAGTCAGCAAATTGATATATGCATGATGTACTTATGCTGGCTTAGGTATCATCCTTGCTGTTGCATATACTTCATTTGAAATGATGGACAAATGAACCAAATCACCTTCAGTTGTGGTGAAGATGAAAAATACACTGTTGTATATCACAAAGGAGATGAAGAATTGTGTCAGAACAGACCTGCCCTGGTGGAGCCTGATTAAAATGACAAACAGAGCAGGGATAATATAAGCCTTGCCAATGAATTACATATTCACAGGAAGAAAACCCTTTTTACTAGTTGAAATAGATTAGGATAGGGGCAGGTGTAGGCCCATTAGTCCCTCAAGCCTATTCCACTAGTTAATGAGATTGTGAGTGATCTTAACTCCATATACCTACCTTTGCCCCATATCCTTTAATACCTTTAACTAATAAAATCTATCGATCCCAGTTTTAAAATTAACAATTGATCTAGCTTCAATTGCCTTTGAAAAGAGAATTCCAAACTTCTAGGAAGTTGCATACATTTCAACATGTACAAAGCTGGTACCCATTCCTTGTTTGTAACATTTTGTTTTCTCTTTAAGAGCAAAACCTGGCAGCAAGTCACACCTCAGCTATAACCCCTGTGCTATCAATCCACTGTGGCCTACTTTGCTCAGAAGCAGAAAGAGCTGCCCAGTTGCAATGTTAACAATTTTTTTATAACAGTTTCAGATGGTATAGAATTTACCAGAAGACCATGATTGTTCTAGATTTATAAATAGGCTTGAATTTCCCCTTTATGTTGCTGACCAGCTGCATCCAACATATAAAACATGACTTAATTGTAGAACTCATTCGAAACTAGAAGGTTACATAAAAATTAAATGGATTGAAACATAAGCAGGTGATTTTCTTTTACTAATATCAATAGTATGTACATTTAAAATTAGAATTGACTTTTATGGGTGTCAGCAGATTACAATAATGTCCTTTCATGTCTGGCAACTGCAAACAGTCTTGGCCTGATTGTATGAAAATTGTTCTCTGACTATAAGGATCCAAAATGAAACTGGCTGGGGAAAATATCAATCCTGTTCTCAATGAACATTGAATCCACTGAGCAACATGGTCCATAATTCAGGACTAACTGACCCTAAATCAACAATTTCACTCCAGAGATCTGCAGATAATGGCTGCTCTAGGACATGGAAATGACACACTGGTACAATCATCTGAGTTTGGGGTTAAGGACTGTTATTTTAAGAGTAATTTCAGATCTATTGATCAGGGAGTTCTGGATGCTGAGCTTGGGTACAAGAACTGAGAAACGTCTTTCATTCCTTGGTATAAACTTTCTGCTTCATAGACACAAAATTTGCCTAAACATATTAGAGAAAATTGAGTTTTATTCTGCACAAAAAAATAGATTATTCAAGATGATATTTTTTCACCTGGGCTATTATTGTCCCGCTATTGCGTAAATACAGGAAATGATTTTGTAGAACCACGTTGAGGAGAACAAGTTGCATAACTCTCTCTCAAGGATACTTCTATTTGTGCCTTTCCTTTACTCCATTTTATTGCTCTCTCTCTCATCTTTCTCTCCTCTCCATGCTTACCTGTCCCGGTTTTCACAACATTTTACATTGAGTTTTCATATTCACTTCCTCATTAAATTATTTTCCAAATTCCTCTCCCCATTACAACTCTCTGCATTGATATTGATCTACCTGTTTCACTGCTTTGTATTCAGTTCTCTCTCACCCATTTCTTCCCCTCATGCTGGCCTCCAGCGAATGGTCTTGGAATTAAATCACTGTATTTTTCTGCACCATATTCCATATGTCTCTTTTATAATAACCACATTGCCCCTTTCTCATCTGTGCCCTTGTTCTGCCTCCTTCCTCCCCACCTCCCCCCCACCCCTCCACCATGCCTTTCTTTCATATAAACATATAATCTCCTAACCCACATTCTCTGGCCATTGTACATTTTTTTTGCAGTATTCTGTAATGTCCATAACTCTGTTCAAGTCTCATGTTCACAAGCACACCTCTGTTCCAACCAACAGTCACAGATGCAAACATTAATCTGTGAAAACAAGAAGACTGATGCCCAGAACTCCCAGGGGTTTGGACAGATTGACTTGCATAATCTTGGTGTGCTATGGTTTTGACAACAATCAGCAAAACCATGTGCTATGCACAAAAGAACATTTAATTCAAAATGTCTTTATTCAGTACAAAATACATTGAAAAATAAATGTGTGTGGTACAAATAAGATTCACAATAGAAGCTGTGGTCTTCTTCAAATAAATCACAGTGGCATCAGATTACATGACCCGTTTGCCCTTGAGACTCATGATGAATTATGTGGTTCAATGCCACTTGATTATATACATTTCAGTGAACTACCACTCCCCATCATGCATCCTGGATGCTCCATTTAAGAGCAAGTCACATAAGATCTGGTCCTGTTTAAAAGCAAGTTTGATCCATGTATTGATTCGCTCATACCTTGCCACGGCACTGTATTCTTGACCAATGCAATTTCTTTCACTTAGGGAACATTTTTTTTCCTGGGCAGCAGTGCAGCATACATACTAAATACTAAGGTGACCTTGGTATTTTTCTGTCCTAGTTAATCATGCATTAATCACCAAGAAAATGGCTCAGAACGGGTTAACAGTCCAAAACCTAAGCCGATGCTAACTTTGGTGCCAACTCGTTAGTGTTCTGATTATGTTTTTGCTGTGGTGGGTGCTGAGGTGTCACCTTTGGCTTAGTGGTTGCTGTGTTAGCTCTGAGTCAGAGGGATATGAGTACAAGCCCCACTCTGGACCTGTGTACATTATCTAATGCAGTATTGAGGGAGTACTGCACTGTTGGAGGTGTTGCTGCTGATATGAGATGTTAAACCTAATTCCTGTATGCTTTTTCAGTTGTTGGCACTGTTTGAGGAAGTGCAGGGAAATATTCCTGGTGTCCTGGATTTATTCATCAACCACAATTATTCAAACAGACTATCTGCTAAATTAAAACAGAATTACCTGGAAAAACTCAGCAGGTCTGGCAGCATCGGCGGAGAAGAAAAGAGTTGACGTTTCGAGTCCTCATGACCCTTCGACAGAACTTGAGTTCGAGTCCAAGAAAGAGTTGAAATATAAGCTGGTTTAAGGTGTGTGGGGGGGCGGAGAGAGAGAGAGAGAGAGAAGTGGAGGGGGGGGTGTGGTTGTAGGGACAAACAAGCAGTGATACCATCACTGCTATCACTGCTTGTTTGTCCCTACAACCACCCCCCCCCACTTCTCTCTCTCTCTCTCCCCCCCCCCACTTCTCTCTCTCTCTCTCTCTGCCCCCCCCCCCCCCCCCCCGCCCCCCCCCCACCACACACACCTTAAACCAGCTTATATTTCAACTCTTTCTTGGACTCGAACTCAAGTTCTGTCGAAGGGTCATGAGGACTCGAAACGTCAACCCTTTTCTTCTCCGCCGATGCTGCCAGACCTGCTGAGTTTTTCCAGGTAATTCTGTTTTTGTTTTGGATTTCCAGCATCCGCAGTTTTTTTTTGGTTTTTATATCTGCTAAATTATCTCATTGATGTTTTGGTACCTTGCTGTGTTGAATTTGACTTCTGTGTTTCCTTCCATTACAACAAGGAAACATTTCAAAACTATTTGATTAGCTGTGAAGTGCTGGAGGACCTCATGAGGTCATGAAAGGTGATAAATAAATGCAAGTTATTTAAGATATAACTAAACCTTTGGTATTGATGGCCATCCAGTCAGCACACGCACACTAAAAACTCAAGTGAATTAAATGTTAATGATACTCGAGCATTAGTTTCATAACCCAATGCTCCTTATGCCAATGGGTAAAATACAAATTGTGAGTGGGACTCAGTAGTTTACCAATGTGAAACACGGAAATGATAGCTGGCCACCAACACAGATGTTGGCAGGCATGCACCCACATATAAATCTGTACAATTTATCCCATATTACGATCATAAGAACAAACAAATTAGGAGCAGGAGTGGGCCACTCAATGCATTGAACCTGCCTCACCATTCAATAAGATCATGGCTGATCTAATTTGGAACCTCAACTCCACATCCTGCCTACCCCCGTAACATTTCACCCCCTTGCTGATCAAGAATATATCTACTTCTTTCCTGCCTTAAAAATGTTCAAAGACACTTTGTCAACTATCCTTTAAGGAAGTGAATTCCAAAGTCTCACAACCCTCTGAGAAAATTTAATTTCCTCATCTCTGTCTTAAATGAGCGACCCCTTACTAAACAGTGGCCCCTAGTTCTAGATTCTCCCACAGTAGGAAACATCCTTTCCACATCCACCTTGTCAAGTCCCCTCAGGATCATACATGCTTCGATCAAATTGCCTCTGACTTATTTAAACTCCAGTGAATACAAGCCTAACCTGTCCAGCCTTTCCTCTTAGGACAACCTGCCCATTCTAGGGTATTGATCTAGTAAACCTTCTCTGAACCACTTCTAATGCATTTACGTGTTTCCTTAAATAAGGAGACTAGTACTGTACACAGTACTCCAGATGTGGTCTCACCAATGCCCTGTATAAGTGAAGCAGATTTAATTCCTCTTGCAACAAACAAAAACATTCTATTACCTTTACTAATTATTTGCAGCACCTGCATACTAACCTTTTGCGATTCATGCACTAGGACACCCATGTCCCTCTGCATCTCAGAGCTCTGCAATCATTCACCATTTAGATAATATGTTTCTTTTTTATTTGTCCGGCCAAAATGGACAACCTCATTATACTCCATTTGCCAGGCCTTTGCTCACTCACCTAACCTATCCATATCCTTTTTTTAGCCTCCTTATGTCCTCTTCACAATTTAATTTCCTTCCTATCTTTGTGTCATCAGCAAATTTAGCAACCATACCATCGGTCCCTTCATCCAAATAATGTATATAAATTGTAAAGAGTTGAGGCCCCAGCACTGATCCCTGAGGCACGCCACTTGTCACACCCTGCCAACCAGAAAATGACTCATTTATGTTTACTCTGTTTCCTGTTAATAGCCAATCTTCTATCCATGTCAATATATTAACCCTTACACCATGAGCTTTTATTTTCTTCAATAACCTTTGATGAGGTACCTTATCAAATGCCTTCTGAAAATCTAAGTACAGTACATCCACCAGTTCTCCTTTATCCACAGCAGCTCTTACTTCTTCAAAGAAGTTCAATTAATTGGTTAAACATGATTTCCCTTTCACAAAACACGTTGACTCTGGCTGATTAACTTGAATTTATCAAAGTGCTCTATTATAACATCTTTAATAATAGCATCTAACATTTTCCTATGGCAGATGTTAAGCTAACTGACCTATAGGGCAGAATTTTCCCCCTGTTAGAGGGGAAGTTCAGGAGCGGGTGCGTGCAGGCGCGCCTTTGAACGGCGCCCCCAATTAGGGGCGCATGCCATTTTACATAGGCAGGCCAATTAAGGCCCGCCCAGTGTGACATCCGCCAGGAAGCACTTCACACTCCCTGTGTGGGCAGGGGGGGGTGGATTCCCTAAGCTGAGAGTGTGCTCTTTCATGCATGCGCACAAAAGAGCACACTCGTCTCCCTGAGGCTAAGTGCTGCCTCAGGGAGATTGGCGCCGAATTCAAAAATGTTAAAAATGGAAAAATAAAATTTCCCTGACATGTCCCCTCATGAGACACTGTCACATGCGTTGGGACATGTCCGTTACTTTTAATTAAACTTAGATTAAATTTTTTAAAACCCACATGAAACCTCATCCCGCCCGTGGATGAGGTTCCATGCTTTATCTGAAGCCCGCCAGAGCTCCTGGCCTGCCCAGTCCTTTAACTAGTACAATTACTTTTTAAATTGGCCACTGATAGGTCGCGGATGCACAGCTGATTCGGCTATGCCCACACCGACCTAAAAATTGAAATGACGCGGGGTGACATCGGGAGTTCCGCCCAACATCATTCCACATCAATTTACGTGTCGGTGTGCGGGTCCCTGGGGACTTGACATCCTGCAGTTCCATCATTTTGCTAAGTACCACTTCCCTGGTGATTATAATTTTTTTGAGTTCTTCCCACCCTTCCATTTCCTGACTTAAAGCCAGTTCTGGGAGTTACTTGCATCCCCTATGGAGAAGGCCAATGCAAAATACCCCTTCAATTCATCTGCCATCTCCTTATTTTCTATTATTAACTCACCAGACTCACTTTCTATAGGAACAACGCTCACTTTGGTAAAACTATTTAAAAAAAAATATCTGTACAAACTCTTACTATCTGACTTTATATTTCTAGCTAGCTTTCTCTTGTACTCTATTTTCCCCACCTTATCAATCTTTTAGTCATTCTTTGCTGTTCTTTATATTCTGTCCAATCTTTTCACCTGCTACCCATCTTTGTGCAATATATTTTTTTCTTTAAGTTTGATACTATCTTTTACTTTTTTAGTATGGATGGTGAGTCCTCCCCTTGGGACTTTTCTTTCTGGTTGGAATGTATCTATTCTGTGTATTCTAAAATACCGCTTAAATGTCTGTCACTGCATCTCTATTGGCCTATCCCTTAACCTAAATTGCCATTCCCTTTCACTAGCTCTGCTTTCATTCCCTCATAATTTCCGTTATTTAAGTTTAAATTACTAATTTTAGACCCACTCTTCTCTCCCTCAAACTGAATATAAAATTCAATCATATTATGATCATTGCTACCTAGGGACACCTTCGCTATAAGGTTATTAATTAGTCTTATCTCATTGCACTATATTAGGTCTGGTATAGCCTTCCTCCTGGTTGGCTCCAGAATGTGTAGATCTAAGAAATTATCCAAAAACATTCTATGAATTCATCATCTATGCTACCTTTTCGTATCTGGTTATTCCCGTCTATATGTAACTTAAAATCCTCCATGATAATCACTGTACCTTACTGACAAGCTCCCATTATTTTTTCTTTGATATCCCATCCTACCATGTGATTACTGTTAGGGAGCCTGTACATCACTCCCACAAGCGACTTCTTGCCTTTATCATTTCTCATCTCAACCCAAACTGCTTATATATGTACTGATTTCCTGAACTCTATCGTCTTAATGTCATCTTTAATTAACAGAGCCACCCCTCCACCCTTTCCCAACTTCCTATCCTTCGTAAAGGTCACATACCATTCAATATTCAGGTCTGAATCTATGGCTATCCTGCAGCCATGTCTCTGCTATTAGATGGCTATTAGATTGTACTTATTAATCTCTATTTGCACTATCATTTTTCTGTTTTGTTTTGAATACTACATGCATTCAGATACAGAGCTTTAAATTTTGTCCTTTTATTATTTTTGTAACCTCTAGCCTTATAAGTTGATTTACTCTTAGACTTGTCCTCTGTCCCTTCCTTTCACAGTCTGTTTATCATTTTCCATATTAATACCCTCCTCTCTTCATTTGTCTCTACTCTTTGATATACCACATCTGCCCACATTTGATCATTTGCACCCACTATTTAGCTTAAAACCCTCTCTACTTCCCTAGTTATGCAATTTGCAAGAACACTGGTCTCAGCATGATTCAGGTATAGACTGTCCCAATGGTACAGCCCCCCGCTTTCCTCACTACTGGTCCCAGTGCCCCACAAACTGGAACCCACTTCTCCCACACAAGTCATTGAGCCACGCATCCATCTCCCTAATTTTATGTACCCTATGCCAACTTTCACATGGCTCAAGTAATAATCCAGAGATTATAGTCTTTGAGGTTCTTTTTAATTTAGTGCCTAGCTCCTCATACTCTTTATGCAGAACCTCTTTCCTAGTTCTACCTATGTCATTGGTATCTACATGGACCACAACAATTGGATCCTTTCCCTCCCACAGCAAGCTCCTCTCCAGCACTGAGCAGATGTCCTGAACCCTGGTACTGGGCAGGCAGCGCAGCCGTCTGGACTCTCGCTCTTTGCTGCAAAGAACAGTGTCAAACCCCTTCACTATACTGTCCGCTACTATCACTACATTCCTTTTTGCTCCCCCCACAGTTCCTGTACCACATTGCCATGGTCAGTTTGCTCTTCCCCACTTGAAGCCCCACTCTCATCCAAACAAGCTGAGAGAGCCTCAAACTTATTGGATAATTGCAGAGATTGACATTCCTGCCCTCTGGGTCGCCTTACCTGCCTCACTCACAGTCACACACTCCTGTCCCTGATCACTTAACAAATAAGAAGACCCTATCCTAAGCGGTGTGATTACCTCCTGGTACAAAGCATCTAGGTAACCTCCCTCCCTGATGTGTTGCAGTGTCTGCAGCTCAGCCTCCAGCTCATTGACTCTGAGCTGAAGCTCCTTGAGCCGCAAATGCTTACTGCAGACACGTTTGCCCTGGATCAAACCAGCATCCAGGTGTCCCCACATGCTGCAGCCTTGACACATCACCTGTCCTGCCATCCTTAATGTGTTTTAATTAATTACTTAATTATATTATTTACTTATTTACTTGGCTTTTTAAATATATTTTAAATATAGTTTGTCTACTATTTTAAACATTAGGACTGGAGCATTCCTTAACCACTTACTAGATACTCATGAAACAGCTAGCTCCTTTCCCTGTAGTAGAGTAAGAACCAATTCCTACGGGATAAGGTTGAAAAAAAGAGAAGGAAACAAATACTTCTTTCCCCCTCCTCAACAAACTCCACAACTCACCAAACTCTCAGGTATGCACTTGTTTCCCCAGCTGCACTTGTTTGCCCTAAGGTGTCAGATCAATAGTTTTCAAATGCTTCCATGGCTTTGCCGTTCTCTATCTCTGTAACATTACAACCGATGTTCTTTCTAACTTCTGTTTGCTATACCCAGCTGACATGCGCACAAAAGAGCGCAGAAATCTCCCTGAGGCATGGAGCTGCCTCAGAGTGATTCATTTCATCATGAAAAATTGAATAAAAGGATTTTAAAAATTATTCAGACCTGTCCCCTCATGTGACAATGTCACATGAGCTGGGACATGTTTATGAATTTTAATTTAAAAATTTATTTAAGTTATAAACCCTTCATGAAACCTTATCCTGCCGGTGGATGAGGTTCCATGAAAATTGTAAAGGCCGCCTGAGCTCCTCACCTGCCTGCCAACCTTAAGATTGGATGGGCAGCCCTGACAACTACTTTAATTAGATTATTAATGGCCTTAACAGGTCTTTGAGTTGATGTTTCGAGTCCTCATGACACTTCGACAGAACTTGAGTTCGAGTCCAAGAAAGAGTTGAAATATAAGCTGGTTTAAGGTGTGTGTGTGGGGGGCGGAGAGACAGAGAGAGAGAGAGGTGGGGGGGGGGTGTGGTTGTAGGGACAAACAAGCAGTGATAGAAGCAGATCATCAAAAGATGTCAATGACAATAGTACAATAGAACACATAGGTGTTAAAGTTAAAGTTGGTGATATTATCTAAACGAATGTGCTAATTAAGAATGGATGGTAGGGCACTCAAGGTATAGCTCTAGTGGGTTTTTTTTTAAATAATGGAAATAGGTGGGAAAAGGAAAATCAAAAACAGTTCCTCTGACATGTCCTCCTTCTTCCTTAACCGAGGTTTTCCACCCACAGTCGTTGACAGGGCCCTCAACCGTGTCCGGCCCATCTCCCGCGCATCTGCCCTCACGCCTTCTCCTCCCTCCCAGAAACATGATAGGGTCCCCCTTGTCCTCACTTATCACCCCACCAGCCTCCGCATTCAAAGGATCATCCTCCGCCATTTCCGCCAACTCCAGCATGATGCCACCACCAAACACATCTTCCCTTCACCCCCCTTATCGGCATTCCGTAGGGATCGCTCCCTCCAGGACACCCTGGTCCACTCCTCCATCACCCCCTACTCCTCAACCCCCTCCTATGGCACCACCCCATGCCCACGCAAAAGATGCAACACCTGCCCCTTCACTTCCTCTCTCCTCACCGTCCAAGGACCCAAACACTCCTTTCAAGTGAAGCAGCATTTCACTTGCATTTCCCCCAACTTAGTCTACTGCATTCGTTGCTCCCAATGTGGTCTCCTCTACATTGGAGAGACCAAACTTAAACTGGGCGACCGCTTTGCAGAACACCTGCGGTCTGTCCGCAAGAATGACCCAAACCTCCCTGTCGCTTGCCATTTTAACACTCCACCCTGCTGTCTTGCCCACATGTCTGTCCTTGGCTTGCTGCATTGTTCCAGTGAAGCCCAACGCAAACTGGAGGAACAACACCTCATCTTCCGACTAGGCACTTTACAGCCATCCGGACTGAATATTGAATTCAACAACTTTAGGTCTTGAGCTCCCTCCCCCATCCCCACCCCCTTTCTGTTTCCCCCTTCCTTTTTTTTTCCAATAAATTATAAAGATTTTCCTTTTCCCACCTATTTCCATTATTTAAAAAAAAACCCCACTAGAGCTATACCTTGAGTGCCCTACCATCCATTCTTAATTAGCACATTCGTTTAGATAATATCACCAACTTTAACTTTAACACCTATGTGTTCTATTGTACTATTGTCTTTGACATCTTTTGATGATCTGCTTCTATCACTGCTTGTTTGTCCCTACAACCACACCCCCCACCTTCACCTCTCTCTTTCTCTATCTCTCCGCCCCCCACACACACACCTTAAACCAGCTTATATTTCAACTCTTTCTTGGACTCGAACTCAAGTTCTGTCGAAGGGTCATGAGGACACGAAACATCAACTCTTTTCTTCTCCGCCGATGCTGCCAGACCTGCTGAGTTTTTCCAGGTAATTCTGTTTTAGTTTTGGATTTCCAGCATCCACAGTTTTTTTGTTTTTAACAGGTCTTTGACAGTTCGGCAGGCATGCAGCCGACTCCGGTGTGTGCCCGCCGAACGGAAGATCAGAATGACTCGCAGTGACATCGGGACACACGCCCGAAGTCACCGCACATCATTTTATGTGGGCCCTGCATGCTGACCAGAAGATTCTGGCCATGAGCAGGGACATTTTTTTAATTCAACAATAACATTTTTATTTGATGTTTATTCACTTTAGGAAACCTCATCCTGCCCATGGATGTGGGTTTTCTAAAAAATGTAAAGATCGCTTGGCCTTTCTGCCTGCCCGCCAACCATGAGGTTGGACGGGCAGTGTAAATTTGAACTTAATTAGCTTCTTAATGGCCTTAATAGGCCCTTTAATGGCTGGTGGGCGCACAGCCAACTCCGGCGCGTACCCGCCAAACAAAATATTGCGAGACAACATCAGGACACTCGCCTGACGACATCAAGTGTCATTTTACACTTGAGCATGTCAGGCACACGGCAGCATAATATTCTGCTCACTGTGTTAGACAGATTTTTGATCTATAGAGGAGTCAAGGGTTACGTGGGGGAGCAGGCAGGAAATTGGAGTTAAGGCCACAATCAGATCAGCCATGATCTTATTGAATGGCGGAGCAGGTACGAGAGGCTGAATGGCCTACTCCTGCTCCTATTTCTAATGATATGATGGTAAACCAGGGAGGCAACATACCAGGCTGTAACCTCCAAGCTCCCCAGAATCAGATTGGGGGGGGTACCCCAAAGATGCGCTGGGGAATCCCTCTTGGAACTTCACAGGTAAGGGTTTGCATGGCAATTGCCCAAAAGTGCAAAGTTCCTCTGGGAATTTGCGCTGCGCTGGGAACCATCTGAAAATGTGATTTAAATTGCAAACATCGGATGGTTCCAACAGTGTTTCACCAATAGTTACCCAGAAAAAGTTAGAAGAATTAAAACCTCTTCTAACTTCTGTAAAGACCCAGACCCACCACCCTATGGGACTCCCCGACAGCCCCGGCCCCCTTGGCCCCCCCCATTGGGACTCCCCCGCCAAAATCCCCCCCTTCCCTCCCCATTGGAGACTTCCTCCCCGCACAACTAACCACCACCCACCTGGTACTCCCCACCTCCCCAGACCCCCTATGGGACAACCCCCACCCCACCCACCCTCCACCCCCATCTGCACAGGACTCCCAACCCTCAACCTCCTGTGGGTCCGACTCTAACTCCCACACCCATACGAGGCCAGCCCCTCCACCCCAACCTGACCCAACCCAACCCCGAGCACCTCCATACCTGATTCAAGGGAGCATGTCCTTCTTCACTTTGACAGAGCTGGGCTTTGACGCTGAGCCTTGAGGACAAGCTGCGCTTCCTGGATCTCACCAGGCCTGAGTCAGAATGTCCAGTGAGATAGGCTCGGAAGAAAATTCCTGCAAGCAATTTGGTGCGGAGTGGCAATCCAGCACTGATTGCCACTCCGAGGAAGTTACGGTTCATATCTGCAGTCTCAGAAATGCAAACCTGTTCCCCTAAATATAGAATCCCCTATCACTATTACTTTTCCCAGTCTTCCTCCTGTATGGCTGAGCCAGCCATGATGCTGTGGACTTGGCTCTGGCTGGAACCTTCACTCCCACCATTTTCTGTACTGGTTGGAGACTGAAATGCACTTCAGGGACTTCTGCACTGCCTGGTGGCCACCCATGCCCTTTGTGCCTGCACATCCTTAAGCTCCAGGATGACCACATCCAGAAAGTGCTATCCACATAACTGTCAGTCTCCCAGATGCACCACAGTGATGCCAACTGCTACTCAAGCTCCTTCTGCTGATGACACTCCCTGCACATGTGATTGTCCAGGACACAAGAAATTTCCTGGAGATCCCACATGGAACAGGGTGTGCACCAAACAGAACTGAGATGCCCTGCTATGTCTCTATGTGTTAGATTATTAACTGACTTTACAGAAATAAACATAAGACTTAAATAAATAAACACTCACAGGCTACTTACCAATCAGCTGCTTCACTGTGCTGAAGTAACTTTATTTTATAGGGAAGTTAATTTAAATAAAGCATAAGGTTTACTTGGATTTAAGCCACCTTAAAAGTATTAAACTTTAAATTTACCAAATTTAAAAACCTATTAGGTTATTAATTTAATTTCTTCATTTAATCCTCAGAGAAATAAAGACAATAGTAGTACTCAACAGACAATCATTCACCTGTTGCACTGTGAGATGGCTCCTTGATTCTCTTTTCACTAAGTATATGCTGTCATCACTCCTCCTGCTCAGCTTCATGTTCTGTGTACTCGGGGCCTTGTCTCCTGCTCTAGTTATTGCTGCTTCTTCTCCTGCTGCCGCTGCTTAGCTCCTCGCTCTGCACTTTGGTGCAGTGTTGAGGGAGTGCAGCACTGTTCACATTCTTTCAGGGGAGCTTATCCCATGAACCATCCAGAATTATATGCACCAATGGGGATAACATTTAGAAGGCTGCAATTCTAAATCTGCTGTTCACCCCTTAGCAGCTAAATTGCCTGTTCATTTCACATTGTTTCTAACTTAGCAAGAAAAGTAATATTGAACACAAAGAAAGGCCCATCTGTGAACCTGTAATGCCTTTTTCTCTCACATGAACAGTTTTCCATCTCTAAATGTGCTCCGCTGCTCTGGACAAATAGTGGGTGGTAATTGGTATATATTAATTATACCATTATTAAAAAGGAACTTTAATTGTTTGCTTCCATTTCTTTGATCATCCAGAGGAAGAACCTTGTTGAGTGAGTTATGGACATATATCTAAGGTTCTGGAGTTACATGGAGTGGGTTGATCATTTGATCCCAAAAGGTCAAGTACTGGGTCCATATGCAAGTCTCCAGTCCACTGTGTGACCAAGTCCATGGTTGTCCAGAGATGAACCCGCTCCTGTTCACCCACCACTTTTCTCAAATTCAGGTGTTCAATCAACATTGGATTTTGGATAGTCTGAATCTGAATTTATTCAAATACGCATCTCAAATACACAAATTGGTGTAAAATATCAAAAAGCTTGTGTTCTGTATTGAATGTCTTTTGAGTGTCTTATTGAGCTTGTTGTACTTGGCAGCCGGGCATTGTGGGATCACAGAGTCCATGTTTGTTTTGGTTAGTTCAGTTACTGCAGTCAATAAATGAAGCACCTTGTTCAACCACCTCTGCATGCATGTGAGTACTCATCAATCTCTAAAAGGTTATCGGCAGTACCAATAGTTAAACATAACATCTTGTTATTGTACTATCTCATTTCTAGATCACATGCTCATTCTGCCTCTACTTTTACTGTGATTTTGTCCTACCCAAGGGTATTAGGGCAATTATAGGCAAGAAGAAGCCATCCATTCTGCTTTGGAAATAGCCTCACTGTGTGGGGAGTGCCACCAACTCATCACCTTCGGACTAGTCCACAGAACAATGTCAAATTACTGAGTGAAGATGGAATTGATTTTCAAGATTCAGTACCCCATAACTAAAAAAATTGTAAGTCTACTCCCAACCCTTACTAAAGAAAGGTTATGAGAGGAACATGTTGCAATATATTGAATTAAATGAAAATAGTTTGCATCACATGACAGTACTTGTCATGATTCAAATGTAACATTATATCATTATGGATTTTTATAATACTCATTTAGTCATAGAATAGGTTGGAAGTCAAATATCAAGAATATTATCAGCATCTAGTTTAATTCAGTCAAAAAACATCAATTATTGACTGATATCAACAGCTATGCTGACTTCCATAAAGTCTTCCGCCCTTCTGTCTCAAGACTGAATTATATGCAATCTTAACTATCCTAAAGAATCAGGTGTTAGTTTTTCTCACTTGCATTTCAAATATTTATAGGGAAAAGAGAGAGCCCTGAAGTAAGACTATTCTTTGTTACATTGGATTGCAATATACTTTTTAAAATTAAAAAAATGGCTGTGAAACTGCCTGGCTGTGTAAATGAGGCAGCTCCATTCAATCTACTTGCGAAAGGATACAGTTGCTGGTGTCTGACTATAGCTTCAAATCTCAGCATAAGCAAGGTATAATGCAGCTACTAGGTATTTTAAAAAAGATGAATTTTAGCTTTATTAGCGTGAGGAGCCAGGGATTGGTTTTTTTGGAAAATTAAGCAAAACAAAAGTTAAGGTACCAGCTATTGCCATATCAAAAGGAGAATCTACAAAGAGAAACTTTGATCAAAGTGAGTCCACATAAGAAGTAACTACAAAGTAAAATTGTGACAGTGAGAAGATTATAAACGAGAATGTTCAGATATGTCAGACATCCCCACAACAAGGGCATGTCACCACAGATAGATTGATACTTACACCTCTCTGTCAAGGGTTTCACTCACACTTCATACAAATGCAGCTACATAATAAGAAACACATAAGGACTAAGGTTGTCATTTTGAATTTTCCTAGAGCTGGAGAAGAATCAACATCCTAAATTAATCCCAACTCAAGATAAAAACACATTAAAGTGCATGTATTCACAGTCATTAACAAACGTGATTGTATTAATTATACATCATTTCTGCAGTTCTCAGTACTCAATTCACGCAGGTAAAAATTGACAATTACAATGCATATACATGAAAAAAACACTCAGTCCCAGCCACATACTGCGATTGATCTGAAATGAAAGAAGGACCATTCATTTAATAGCTATAGACCAGGTGCTTAAACATAATTATCATTCAAACCACTTGTGTGAATAAAATTATGTTCAACACAAACATTTAATATAGATGAGACATTTACTTTTTAAATAAATAAACGCCAAAAATTATTCATTTTAATATTCTTTTCATTTTCCTGCATTGATGACAGAGCGCAGCCAATTGACTAAGCTCAATGCTATAAAGTAGTAATAACTAGTTAAAGTTATATTAACGCTGAATATTCTTTCACTCAATCTGTAAACAATTAATTTTGCTCCCAGAATGCAGCCAGTTAATTTGCTCCTGAGCCCCATAAGAATGGCATTCTGAAATCAGCCACTGGAACACACAACAGAGCAGTTAGCAAGAACTCTACCCGGCCTCTTGCCCCCAAATTTCTCTGCTTCCCTTGTCGCGACATGCCAGCAGAGCTTACTATACTTGGGAGCTTGCCACGAGGAGAACTATTGGCAAAAAAAAGAAAGAGCTTGGGTTTATATAATGTCTGCCATGACCTCAAGACACCACAAAGTGTTTAACAACCAATGAAGCACTTTTCAAAGTGTAGAGTAAAAATGCGGTAGCCAATTTGCACACAGCAAGGTTTCACAAACCTCAAAGTGATAGTGACTAGATAATCTGCTTGATAATCTACCCTCAGTTTAACATCTCTTCCAAAAGATGGCACCTTTGACAGTATTACAGTCCCTCAGTCCTGCAATGGGGTGTCCGCCTAGATTTGGTACTAACTTTCTGGACTGTAACAATGCCAAAATCGCGTCACCAGATGGTGGCCAATATGTAATAGAATCATTGGGCAGGATATTCCCTCGTCGGGCAGGCATGGCAGATGGGCCCGGGAGCGGCTGCTAAACAGACTGTTGCCCATGATCAGGCCCAAACCATGATTTCACGCTGGCTGGTTAATTAACAGCCAGCCAGGGTGAAAGGCACACTGAAATGCTCAGCTCTGCAGGGGTGGGGATGGGAAGAGCACAAGCGTTGAAGCCTGCGCATGCGTGGGGTGCACTCACTGAAAGGTCCCTGAAGGCTCAAGGCTGCCTCAGGGAACTGAAAGATTTTAAGTACAAAAATACAAATTTTACAAATGATATAAACATGACCTCACATGTGACTCAGTCACGTGAAAAGGGACATGTGAAAAATTATGTTCAAAAATTTTTATTATTTTTTTAGTAGCCGTTGGAAACCTCATCCCGCCCATGGATGAGACTTTGTAAAAAATGCAAAGGCTGCTTGGCCTATTTGCCCGCCTGTTAACCAAACAGTTGAGCGGGTGGCAAAAAACACAAATTAGTTAATTGCTTAAGGACCTTAATAGGCCTCTTAACTGTTGGCAGGTGTGCTGCCGCCTTTCACGCGTGCCCGACGACCGAAATATCACCAGAGCAGGCAATGACGTCGGGATGCTTGTCCAACGTCATCGCGCATTATTTCACTCTCAATTGGGTCTGGCGCGCGGCCCCCCACGGGGTGAAAAATTCTGCCCATAGAAGCTTAATGTTCAGAAGGAGGTCATTAATTCCAACCTGTATATGCCAGCTATTTGTTAAAACAATCCAAAACTACTCCATTCCCCTGCTCCCTCCTCTCCGTACTGTACCTTCCTCTGTTTCAACTGTTTATTTACTTTTTGCTTTAGAAGTTGAACTGGTCTCGGTCTCAACTATTCCCAGCGACAAAACATTCAGCACTGTAAAAACTCTTTGTATAGCCTGAAATGAAATATGTCCAGGCTATACAAAGTATTTGATATTTCAAGGAAGTATTGGTGTTGACAATACTACCTTAAAACCTTACTGATGAGAAAAACTGTTAGAAATAATAACGGGTGAATTCTTAACATGGTTGCATTCCTGCAATAACTAATTTAATTGAGGTATTTTAAATCATGTTATCTGCTAATAACCACAATAATCTCTAGTTTCTGGCATTTTGATTTTTGTTCACATCCTACACTAATGAAATCTTTGACTGCAATATTGATCTAGTAGAAGGACACACTAGGTTTTTGTCACTTATAAAAAAAGCCTTATCGTTCAGGTGAGTCCGTCTTTGTAACTTTCATACTCAGTAGATCTAGGGATAAGAACATATGAACTAGATGCAGGAGTAGGCCACTGGGCCCTTCGATCCTGCTCCGCCATTCAATAAGATCATGGATGATCTGACTGTAACCCCCACTTTCAGTTATGTATCAGTTACATTTACAAGGTTTGTAAAACTGGATCATTTTAAGGCTTCAGTGGACAAATTGGGAGCTAGCAGGCAGCTGCATGGACAAGAAAGGTTTCCTGTTTAATTTGCAGCCTGTACTAAATTAACAAAACTTTAGACAGTGCACAAGCCTTTGGGTTCCAGGGGCAGGCTCCCAATTAATATCCAGCCAACTATCTTGAAAGTGCTGTGTGTCAAGCTCAGTTGTGGATAGGAGCTGATTCAATTCTGACAACCCTCAGAGTTGAATTGCACACTTGCGTTTGCTAAGAAAGCTCATCCACAAAGAATGGCAGCTTTGGGATGGCCTCAGAGAATTCTATTGAAAGATCATTGACCTGTTTTAAAAACTGGGCCCATTAACTCTGTTTCTCTCTCCACAAATGCTGTTTGACCTGTTGAGTATTTCCAGCAGTTTCTGTTTTTTTCTCACAGAGTCACTGTGGGCTATAGAATCAAAGCCCATATACCCTTTAAACTTTAGGAAATAAGTGGTGAAGAGGAAACAGTTGGAAGGAAAAGAAGTCCCAAGTATCCCAAAACACTTCACAACCAATTAATTACATCTGAAGTGTAGTCACTGTTATTAGGTATGCATCAATGGTATCCAATTTGTGCACACGAAAGTCCCAATAAACATTACGTTAAATCAGTGACCAGATAACCTGTTTTTCTGACCAGATAACCTTGTTCGATGGATAAATATTAGATAGAACTTGCTTTTCTGCAAATAGCAGATACTTAACCCATCTCCATTTACTTTCTAATCTGAATGATGGTGTTTCCAACAATGTGGGATTCCCTCAGTATTGCATTGAAATGTTAGCCTAGATTATATTCTCAAATATCTGCAATGGGGTTTGAACCTGAAATTTTCTGCTTCAGAGATGAGAGATGAGACTCTTGAGTAATAAAAAATTGCATTCATACTATTTTACTAAGGATAAATATTAGGTCTATCACTTTGAATGCTGAAAACCAACATGCTTCATTCAGGTCTCTGCTTTGGTTAGAGATTCTTAAGGCTGCCAAATCTTTAATTCTGTAGCAAAGTACAACAAATATATAACAGATTGATCATTAGTACACCACAAATCAAGACTATGATGTTCTTACAGATAAAATGGCAAAGGGAGATTGAATAATGTATTAAGAGAATAATATCCCTGACAGCAAGATTAGAAACATTAAAAAAAAACCAAATGCGCTTTCGAAGATAAATTAAACAATATAGCGTCAATTAAATTCAGCTTTAATGGAATGAGAAGTATTTCTCATTTATGTAATTCTCTTTTTCTAACAATGGATGTCACTATTATTCATAAGATGAACTAGTGACATCTAGCTGTGGCAAAACAAAACTACACATAAAAATAATTTATTAAAAGCTGCTTCATTAGTTATTTTTGTTAACATTAGAGTAGATTTACTTTGTCCTGTTTAACCAACACAATTCCTGAGAAGAACATTGAGGAATAATGTATGTGTATTAATATTTACAATCTGCTGGGTGTTTCCTTTATTTTAAAACTATCAAGAAACCACCATGAATGTCTGTATTGTTTGATGGAAGGACATAGTTAAGCAGAATTTAAAGTAATCTTATTTTAATGTATTATTATGAGGCAAACCGATGAAATAAGCAAAGGTGCCATTTTGGAAGTTACAGTACAATATTGAACTTTTAGTGACTTTATCATGGTAAAATGTCCCAAGGCGTAAACAGCGTAAACAAACAAAATTTGACTTTGTCACATTAGGAGATATTAGGGCAGATGAACAAAAGCTTGGTCAAAGAGGTAGGTTTTAAGAAGAGTCATAAAGCAGGAATGAGAGATTGAGAAATGGAGAGGAATTCCAGAGCTTGTGGCCTAGACAACTGAAAGCACAACCACCAATGGTGGAGCAATTAAAATTGGGGATGCTTAAGAAGCCAGAGAGGAATGCAGATATTTCAGACCATTGTAGGGTTGGAGGGGATTGCAGAGGTAGGGAGCAGAAAGGCCTTGGATGGATTTGAAGCAAGGATGAGAATTTTAAAATCGAGGCATTGCTTAACTGGGAGTCATTGTAGGTCAGTGAGCACAGGGTGACGGTTGAACACAGCTTGGTGTGAGTAAGGACATGGGCAACTGAGTTTTCGATGAACTCAAGTTCACAGAGGGTAGAATGTGCGAGGCCAGCTGGAATGAGTTGGAATAAATAAGTCGAGAGGTAACAAAGGCACGGAAGATCAATTCAGCAATAAATGAGCTGAGCAAGGGGTGGAGTCCGGAAATGTTATGGAAGTGGAAATAGGCAATCTTAGTGATAGCATGGATACATGGTGAGAAGCCCATTTTGGGGTCGAATATGACATCAAGATTGAGAATAGCCTTGTTTAGCCTGAGAAAGTTGCCAAGAATAGGAATGTAGTTTGTGGGGGGGTGGGACGGGGCAACATTGACCTTCCCAATATTTAGCACAATAAGGAATTATGAAGTGCCGAGGAAAATCCGACTTTGGCACTGCCCATAGTTTAAAAAACTGTTGCTGCTCAATTTTGCACCGCAGATGAATTTCAGTTTTATGTACATGTATTTTATATTGTTTGTTTCTCATGTCAGCCTGATTACAGCTGTGTAACTCAATGCTCCATAATCTTGAAATCTAGCCATGAATTAATTTAGCTGCCAGTGTAAAATGATGTTTCAAGGTACTCAATTCTCAGAATTGCAAGAGATGAAAGAAGGCTGATGTGATAGGTTAAGAAGCCCAAAAGCTTCCTGCACACTTCAATTGTGCTCATTATCCGATATAACACAAAAAAGAAAGTAGCTAACTTGACATTGTATATGAGTAATTCATATGAGAAGCCGAGGCCAAGAGACAGATGTATCTGTACTTGTGCTGTAAACAGACTCCTCACTGAGGAACCGTGAAATACAAAACGTATTCCACCCCCACACACTTAGACTTTTATGTATTTGTATTTTATAAAAGGTAACAGCACAAAACTTAGAAAGGACCACATATCAAATACAAATCACAATCTTAAATTGGTGTTGGTCTACCGCAATTATAAATGAACTGATAATATATAGACCAAGTAATGTTACTGGTTTGTAATATAGGCTGGTTTATTTTCGTAATGAAAAGATATGTAACATTTTCCTTTTTGATGAGCTCATCCTTTGTGAACTATGGCATTTTGCCACATTCACCAAGCAGAAGAACAAATGATGGATTCTTTCATAGGGCAGTCCTGAGGTTTGTCTCGTTATTCTTAGACTTTTTCATGTGGAATACCTTGCAAGCGATTGTCTTGGTATCTTTTGCAAAAGATGACTTTTGCCAAAGTCAACTCAATAGGAAAACAATTCATTACTCCTCCTATCATGATATCCATTGTGCAGTTCAGTGGTTTTTGTAAACTTATTAGTCAACACCCATTCGTGATCTTGCTATCTCCATCTGACTCAGCCTTTGAGCGTATCAGTAACAAAATAACGTGCAGCTTTATCAAATTGTGCAGAATTCTTTTACAACATTCTGTCATACTTTTTTAAACATGAAATTGCACTGACAGGTGGCACTCAATTAGTTTGCAGTTGGACGAATAAACGAGTAAAAAAAAACGAAGTACAAAAACAAGATCACGACCTTTACAGAAAATACAATACGAGCCATTGGTTTGCAGTTGTTGGACTGGCTGATAAATAAACTGCTGCTAGGATAACCACAGTCTTCTACACTCTGATTATGCGCACTGGCTTTGTGCCATATGACATTGTCCCTCAGCTCTGTGTTGTTTTATTTTGAACAGGCCAAAGTACACAAAAGGGGGATGGAGTGCTTTGATAACTTTTTGCAGAGCCACATGTCTGCCCAAGGCCTGTTGCACAGGAGAAATGACATGCTTCAGGAAACAGGAAGGAGAGGCAGGCTGCTTGTCTTCATCTTGTATCAGAATGCTTCACTGAGTTGAATTGGCAGGCTCCTGGAGAGCTTGTCATGCATTCTGTGTATGACTAGTACATGACATCAGTCAGCTAGTGAAGCTGAATTCCATATGCTACCTTGTTCCTTCACACAAGTTGTCACTGGAGACTCCATATTTTCTGTTACATTTACTCAGTTTAAATACACAAAGAAGATTTTACTCAAATACTGTTAAATAATTTACATACCTTTCCTCATCAACTTAAGCAGATCAGCTCAAGTGTGTGTTGCATAATTTTGCATCCCGCAACACTTACAAGCAAATTGATGTACCTTCCTTAAGAATAAGTATTTTTTTCAATTATCAGATTCCTCCCGGTGGTCAGTCAGGACTATATTTCTACATTTTTGAGAATTTTACAAAATTACCTCAGGTTCAAAGTTCCACTTGGTACAAAAGCACAATAGTTATTTGTGTGTTTTTTTCATCAAAGTCTTTGGAACCGATGAATTTTCACAATTATTGGCAGAATGCCAAATTGTCCTACTCACCAAAATTCGGGCGAATGCATTCAATGGTGTTCAACATTACCGAAGTGCAACTATACATACGTTTGGGTAGGTGTTCTTTCAATGACCTAAAAGGGATATCTCTCCACAGAATTGTAGGTCCTGTTACCGGATTATTAAACTGAGGCCTGACTAATGATCCAGAGACATGAGTTCAAACAATGGCAGCTGGGGAATTTCTATTCAGTCAATTGAATAAACCTGGAATTAAAAAATGTTATATCAGTAACGGTAGCCTTGAAACTCCCGAATTGGCATAAAATTCTATCTGTTTCACTAATGTCCTTCACGGAAGGAAATCTGCCATCCTTACCTAGTCTGACTTACAGTGACTCTAGACCTACGTCAACACAGATGACCCTTAACGCCCTAAAATAGCCTAGCAAGTCAGCTAGTTGTACGAAAATGCTACAGCTTTGATCCAGGCATCAGATTCAGTTACGACATAGGTACACCCAACCCAATTGACCCTGCAAAGTCCTCCTCACTAACATCCATTTACTTCTGCCAAAATTGGGACAGCTGTCCCACAAACTAGGCCAGCAAGAGCCATAGTCATACTCATAGAATCATACCTTTCTGCAAATGCCCCAGACTCTTCCAGCACTATCCCTCGGTATTCCATGTCCCATTGGCATACAGAGCCATCAGAGGTGACAGCACAGTAGTACATAGTCGGAGAGAGCGGCCCTGAGATGCTGCAACATTGACACTTCCCTGGAAGTCTCATGGTATCAGATCAAAAATTGGCAAGGAAACCTCCTGCTGATTACTACCTACTGCCCTTCCTCAGCTGCTGAATCAGTACTCCTCCATGTTGAGTATTTGGAAGAAACAATGTGGCCACAAGGGCAAAGAATATACTGTGTGTAGGGGGCTTCAATGTCCATCATCAAGAATGGCCGAGTTGCCAGACTAGGCAAGCAGCAGATGGTGAGAGAGCTAACATGAGGGATAAAACTACTTGACCTTGTCCTCACTAATCTTTCTGTCTCAGACTCATTTGTCGAGGTCAGTACACCAAAGAGTCCTTAAAAAGACAAAATCCCGTCTTCACACTAAGGACAGCTCCATCAGGTTGTGTGGCACTACCAGTGTATTAAATGAGATAGATTCAGAACAGATCCAGCAGCTCAAAACTGGACATCTATCAGGCACCGCCAGCTGTCAGCAGCAGCAGAATTGTATTCCGGCAAAAGCCAAAAGAAATTTTAAAAAGGCTTACATTTGTTAAGTGCCTTTCATAAGCTCATGACATCAAAGTGCTTTACAGCCAATTAAGTGCCTTTTGAATTGTAATCACTGTGGCAATATAGGAAACATGGCAGCCAGTTTGTACACAGTAAGCTCCCACATACAGCGGTGTGATAATGACCAAATTTTCTGTTTTGTGATGTTGAGTTAGGGATAAATATTGACAAGGACACCTGGCATAACTCCCCTGCTCTACTTCGAAATAGTGCCATAGGAACTTTAACAGCAATCTTAGAAAGCAGGTGGGGCTTCAGTTCACTATTTCAACCAAAAGATGGCATGACCAACAATGCAGCATTCCCTCAGTACTGCACTGGAGTGTCATCCTACGTTTTGTGCTCAAATCGCTGTGACTGAGAGGTGACAGTGTTACCAGCTGAGATTTATCTGATACTAAACTCATGACCTGCATATCTCTCAGTCTACCATCACCATCAGGGGACCAAAAATGGTTCTATGAGGTGTGTGGAAGGGCATGCCAGGAGCAGTGCCAGGCATACCTAAAAATGATGTGCCAAACTGATGATGCTACACTGCAAGACTACCTGAACGCTGAACAGAGGAAACGCTGTGTAATAGACCAGGCTCGTCCAAATCTTTTCGTGTAGAGGGCCAGATATCAAACTTTCTCTCACTCAAAGGGCTGATGAGCAAATTTCACCAAGATAAAGTCTGGCACAACATTAAAGGTGGATTTGAAAAAAAAACCTGAGGTATGAGAAAAACAACTTGCTGAGCAAACAAAAAAAACAATGAGTAATAAATAAAGATGAGTATTAGACTGTAAGAGGGTGAGAGTGTGTGTCTGGCTCACTCCCAGTCTCAGGATGATCACTCCTTCACCCCCACCCACTGTGAGAGTGAATGAGAGTGCATGTTGGTGTGTGAGGGTGACAGGGAATGAGAATCCTGATAGTGGAAGTGAGCCAGATTTTTGTACACCCTCTGCCCCAGCACACACAACTGTCTCACAATCCCTCTCTCCCTTTCACTCCCTCCTCTCACTCTCTACCCCCTCACTCCCCCTCACTCTCTCTCTTCCTCTCACTACCCCCCCACATTCTCTCCCTCTCACTACCCTCTCACACTCTCTCCCTCTCTCCCCTCTCACTCCCTTCCTCTCTCTCACTCCTGACTCTCTCCCTCCCTCTCCATTCTGACACTCTGCCCTCTTCAATCTCTCTCTCACAGATCCCCTCACTCTCTCTCCCCCTCACACACTCTCTCTCCCACTTTCCTCCCTCTCTTCCCCTCACCCCCTCTCTCCCCCTCACCCATTGTCTCCGCCTCACCCTCTCTCTCTCACCTCACCCTCTCTCTCTCTCTCTCTCCACCACAATCTCTCCATCCCCCCCAACAATCTCTGCCTCCCACAATCCCTCCCCCCACTCCCCCCTCACACCCTGGTCAGAATTTTCCGTGCCCGCTGGCGGTGGGCATGATAGGTGACATGAGCAAACAATACGGCGTGATCGGTCCCCCCCGCCCCCCCCCCCCCCCCCCCCCCCCACCCCGCTCTCCCCCACTGCCAGCAAAGGCTGCAAGTTCACGAGCATTTTCCTGGTCTGCAGAGCAGTTGGACTGCACATGTTGTGCAATCTCCTCACTAAAGCTAGCCACAGAGCAGTCACTGCTGGAGGCGCTCACAGCTCCTTGCATCCCAGTTTGGACCAGACTCCCGCATGGTTCAAGCTAACAGGGCAGCCATGCAGCGCACTAATCTCTGGCCATCCAAGTGGTGGCCAACACACTCCAGGAAGCGTTAAGGGGCCGTCACACTTAAGCAGGACAGGTTCACAGTACCCATGCTAACCACGTGTCTCTTTCATTCTGCTGGAGGACTGCATCAGAATCATGGAGCCTAATGAACTAGCTTTATACCTGAAGGCCTACAGAGTGCAAAGAAGACAGAAGAGGGAGGGACTGAGACTCCTGGCTGTGCAAAGGCAGGAGCAGCAACCTCAGGAAGAAGGGGCAGCTGGGCCCCCCACACACAATGCCCAAGAGCCACAGTGAGCCATCGCAGGCCGGCGCCTAATGACACCCAGGGTCTATAGACGCTGCCTTTCATTCCTGCATATGACCAAGAACCAGTGTCGCTGAATACTGTGAATATCGAGGGAACTGGTCGCTCCCATCTGCCATTTACTGCAGGATTTGGCACCACAGGAACATGGAGAATATCTAGTGGCTGTGAAAGTGACCATGGCGCTCAATTTCTATGCCAGTGGCTCCTTTCAGGGCTCCACAGGTGACCTTTGTGGGATCCCTCAAGCCTCCACCCACAAATGCATCCATAAGGTCATGGATGCCATCTTTGTGAGAGCACACGTCTTTGTACATTTCACCCAGGACCAGGACAGCCAGGAATCGCCCTGATCTTGTGTCCCCCACAGAAGCAGGGTGCAATCGACTGTCCTCATGTGGCACTAAGATCTCTTTTGCAACAGGTGGTGAACAACATCAACCACAAGGGCTTCCATTCACTGAATGTGCAGCTGGTATGTGACCACCAGAAATGCATACTGCATGTGTGCTTACGGTTTCCAGAGAGTGTGCACGATGCCTACATCCTGAGTCTTGCAGGGACCACAGAAACTGCAGGGTTGGTTCCTCGGGGACAAGGGCTACCCACAGAGGCCGTGGCTGATGATGCCCATGTGGCTGCCTCAGACTGCAGCAGAGCAACGCTATAATGAGGCTCAATCTGCAGCTTACAACTTGGTGGAGCAGACCATCGAGACGCTGAAGATGAGCTTCCGGTGCCTGGACCAGCCTGATGGAGCCCTGCAATACAGTCCACAGAGGGTGTCACGCATTGTTGTTGTCTGCTACGCCCTTTACAACCTGGCAGTCCAGCGGGGAGTCGAGCTGGCTGAGGAGGGGATGACTGCACATCTCCTTCAATGAGGAGAATGCCGACAGTGAAGAGGTCTTCGGAGACGACAATGACGGGGATGAGGCTCTCACACTGGCTGGACAAGGCAGGCGCGCTCAGGAGATTCTCATAGCTGCCTGATTTGTGGAGGATGACATACAGTGAGGTGACCCTATAGTTCTCCAAATCGCATTTGTGAATGTATTGACTCCATTCTGGTTTATGGCAGTGCGAGTCCCCTCTGTGAGAATGCTCCTGTCATGGAGAGGCAGTGGAAGCCCTAATAGTTGCTCAGTTGCAGGAGGATGATGACGACATGCAGTGAGGACACTCCATAAATCTTCACACAGCCTCTGAGAATGGCTGACTCCTATCAAGGATCAAGGTCAGCTCGCTTATGCTCCGTGATCAGGGTCATATCATAGAGACACAGTCATGAAACTTTAGAAGCACCTGATGCTGTGTCCATCTTCAGCACCTGAGCCCTTCAGGAGTTGGAGCACAGCATCACTGGTCGCACATGCTGAGGAGACGGGGGCCAGCCCCTCCTTAAAGGTGCTGAAAGCACATCGAGAGAATAAGAGAACTCTGTGACGCCTGCCCACTACATTCTGGCAGCAATGACCAACACCACCGAGGTGCTGGCAACAGTAATGTTTCCAGGGAGTGTGAGACCGGACCATCATTTTGGTCCAGAGGCTGCACAGAGCACAGGGAAGAGGCCCTGGACTGAGACATCTGCCTTCATCTTGTGCTGAAAGGTTGCACATCCGAGTGACAAGAACACTGCTCATCAGAACAAGGAGACATTCTTCGGATTTTATTGACAATAGTGAACGATATGCACAAGTGGTTAACACCCATGCCCAGGCTGTGCAACTAATCCTCCTTAATTTTCCTAACCCTGTCTTGGTGCTCCCCGGACATCCACAGTGGAGGTGGAGGCAGCCTGCTGTCTGTGATGACTTTGGCAGGCGTTCTCTGAAGGGCCGAGACTTGCAGGGTCCCTGACTGCTTTTAGGGTCCTGCTGTGTGGCAGTGGCACCCTCATCAGTCTGTGGAGTTAGAGCGGCTGAGGTCACAGAAAGAGGGGAGTTGGATGGGCTGGACACTCGCGGAGTCACTGGAATGGATGGGCCTGGATTTTGCACCTGCAGATCCTCCTGCCTCTGGGTGCATGTGTGCCCCTGGCTGACTCCTTGAAAAGCAGGGGAAGCTGGAGTGAGATCGAGCTGCCCGGCACCCCTCTCATGTACACACTGTTGGAGACCAACTATGGCATCAGCGACGGAGTTGAGCCTGCGCAGCAGTGCAGGAGCAAAGTCCTGGACCAAGGTCTCCATGGCAGCTGCCATCCTACCTTTGTTGACCTCAATGCATTGACATGCCGGTGCTATCACCTCAGACTGAAGGTGGACGGACTCCTCCATTGTGCCTTGCAATCTGAGGAATGCAGCGGACATCCCTTCCTGATGTTCCCAAGCTTGGCTTCGCAACTCCAGCAACTGTGATATGATCGAGTCCAAAGGCTCGTTATCTGACTCAGACTCAGCAATGTTTTGGCCTCCAGCAGTCCTTCGAATGCCGGGGACCTGGGAAGTCCCTGCCACTGCCTGTAGTGGATTAGGCAGTGCGATGTGCTCACCAGATTGTGATCCCGAGGTTACTCTAAAGCTGGGCCCCACCGAGGTGTGTGTCTCTGCACTGGTGGAGGGTGTGGGTGGGAGCTGTGACGGGACTTCAGGGAGGGTGCCTCCAGATTCCTCCTCAGAGGTTTCTTCGGGGCTTGGTTGGAGGCCCTGGGTCATGGACTCTGTCGGCTGTTTGGCAGATGTGCCTGTGAAAGCAAGGGGAGATAATTAGTGCTTGGCAGTGGCCTGTGAAAGAGGACACATCACTCACGGCATGGTTGTCTGATGGATGTTACACTGCTGGATCCTCACTTGGTAGAGCAGCGCCGACCTCACTGTCAGGACCGGTCCAGATCTTCTCCGGCCAGCTGGATGGCTCTGTTTTCAAAATCCATGAATGTTTTTGAGCATTCCGCCACTGGTCTGCGACCTCTCTGTCTTGTGTGCCAGCTTGTCCTGCATGGACAGAGATGGAGAAAGTGTAAGCAGGACACCTGGTGGGCCAGATGATAAGTATGCCTGGCCTGTGTGGGTGATGAGTGATCCCATGGACGGGCTGAGGACAATAACAGTCTGTGTGAGAGTGTGAATGGCGATGTCCATTGAACCAGCAGTGAGTGAGGGCCCTGTGGATGTGTGATGGGTTTGTGTGTGAGTTGAGAGCAATGAGAAGAGTGACTTATCCTGGCAGAATGGTGGAGATCATTCATCCTCTTGCGGCACTGGGTGGCTGTTCACTTCTGAAGGGCATTGGTGCTGACCACCACTGCCACCACCTCCCAAGCTAGATTGGTCACATTGCTGCCCATCCTGCAGCCAGAGCGGGAATACAGGACATCCCAGCAGGCCTCCACAGCATCCAGAAGCTGCTCAAGGGACCTGTCATTAAACCGCAGGTGGGGTGGTTGCAGTCTTCTTGCCTTTGAGGACCATGTCTCCCGGGCAGCAGTGGTGAGCTGGAAGCAATGAGCGCTGTGTTTGCCGCTGGCCTTTAAACATGGCCCAGCATGATGCAATGGCAGGGTGATGGCGGGCGGGCGAATGTGGAGCTTGCCCGCCATGGAAACGGCGTGTTTCCCAGGAGTGCACAAATAATGAAGCGGGCTTGGGTTAACACGGCATGAAAACACACCATCGCCGTCAGTGGGCAGCACGCCATTTTAACTGCCCGCTACTGCACTTAGTGCAAATTTGGGGAAATTTCACCATCTGTCTCTCACTCAGTCTCCGGTCACTCACTTGCTCAGATGCTGGTGGGCCCCACACCGGCTGCCTCGCACCCTGCTCTGAGCTGCCTTTGCCTCGTTCTGAGCTGCCTCACGCTCCTCCCTGGCTCGCCTGGGCCCTCCTCAGTCTCATCTGAGCCCCAGCGGGCTGCCTCGTGCTCCGTTTTGCATCGCCTGGGCCCCACCGCTCTGGCTGCCTTGCACTCTGGGCCCTGGGACTTACTTCCCCACCCTTTGCTGCTTGTCCAATCACAGGCCGGTTTCTCGCTGCATTTGCTGCTAATGTGGGCCTATTAACAGCAAACGCAAAGACAGACCAGCCTGTGATTGGTTGAGCAACTTTACAGTATTCTTCAAACATAAACCAGTTGAATGTGCAACAAGTTTAGGGAACTGAATTCAGAGGCCTTGGGGGCCACAACCCGGCCAGTGAGCCATAAGCTGGACGAGCCTGTAATAGAAAGAGCTAAGCAAACCTACAACTAATGGATCAAATCAAAACTCTGCTGTCCAACCACATCCAGTTATGAAAGCTGGTGGACAACTGAACAACTAAGAGGAGGAGGAGAGTCCTTGAGCATCCCTACCCTCAATGATAGCAGAGCCCAGCAAGTCAGTGCGATGGGCAAGGCTGAAGCATTTCCAACCATAATCAGCTAGAAATGCAGAATGGATGATCCATCTCGGCCTCCTCCTGACGTCCCCTTTATCACAGATGCCAGTCATCAGCCAATTTGATCGAATACACACGAAATCAATAAATGGTTGAATCACTGGATACAGCAATGGCTGTAGGATTGGGGTCTGACAACATCCCTGCCCTAGTGCTGAAGATTAGTGCTTCAGAAAGAGCTATGACCACAGCTAAGCTGTTCCAGTACAGCTACAACGCTGGCATTTACTTGACTAAGTGGAAAATTGCCCAAATATGTCCTGTTTACAAAAAGCAGGTCAAATCCAATCTGGTCAATTACTCACAGTCAAAACGATGGAAGATGTCAGTGGCAGTGCTACCATGCAGCACTTACACACCAATAACCTGACCACAGTGCTCGCTTTGCATGCCACCAGAGCCACTCTGCTCCAGGCCTAATTAAAGCCTTGTTCCAAAGAGCTTTGGACAAAAGAGCTAAATTCCAAAGATGAAGCAAGAGTGGCTACCCTTGATATCAAAACAGCATTTGACGTTTCCAACTGTATAATGTACATAGTAACATGGTCTCTTCTTTTCTCAAAGACCCACAAGGGTTGAAAACAGCCAAATATAAAACTGTTCCATTTGTAGAGAGAGCCTTGCTTGTTTCCTCCCACACAAATTCTGGGTGTGTTCGGAACTTCCAAACAGGTTAAAACCCACATCACTGCAATTAGCTTTTTCTTTACCCTTTGCTTCTTAGCTGTTCATCCCCATGGTAACTGTTAATATGGCAATCATCTTGTTAAAACCAATTGGTAGTTAACCAGGTGCTGGGCATTAATTATCTCAACTGAATAGAATAAAAAAGTACAGCTGGAACACTTTGGGTGGAAGCTACTAGGAGTTTACCAGCACTGAGGAGTTGTCTTGGAAATAAACCAGCTTTAACCAAGAGGCCTGCTTGGATTAATTCTGCCACCACAACTTCTTATTGTGAGTAACATGGTAGCAGAGGATGAACTTTAAGCTTTACTGATTGATTGTATATGAAGCTTTCTGTCTCAGCCCTCTGAGGGAAAAGAAGTGTACTGTTGCTAACAATTTAAGTTAAGGAATGGTGGAAGGATGGTGCAAAGTCACAAGCTTTGACTATCCACCAATTTTTTCAGACTCTGAACCTTATCAGCAATGGAAGGCTGAAGTTGAAATGTGGACCCGAGTTACTGCTATACCCCGGAAGAAGCAAGGTATGGCTTTGGCGTTATCTGTACCAGCCAAAAGTAAGATAAGGAGTAAAGTATTTTCAGACTGCAAAGTGGATGATTTAGATCATGAAGAGGGATTAAACCATCTGATACAATTTTTGGATAAGTTCTACAAAAAAGATGAGTTATTGGAAGCGAATAAGCTTGGATGATCTTTGATAGGCTTAGGAACTATCAGGCTGTTTTACAAAATAGTACCTACTCTAAAAAAATTATTAAATGTGTTGGAAGAGGCGTGTCATATAATGATGTAATGAAAAAATTGTTTGTTTTATAATTGTGTGTGTTATGTGGTAAAAAAAATTTGGGAATAATAGACGTGGAAATACATAACTTTATTTCCTTCTGTTTTTTTTAAAAAAAGCTGGAACACTTTGGGTGGAAGCTACTAGGAAGTTCGTAGCACGGAGGAGTTGTCTTGGAAATAAACCAGCTTTAACCAAGAGACCTGCCTGGATTAATTCTTCCACCACAACCTCTTATTGTGAGTAACAGTAACCTCAGGTCACATGGGCATTTCATAGAACGTAATGCTGTCATAATCAGGAAACCAATTAACCCTCTTTCAGAATACTCCCCAGTTTGCCTTGGTCTTAAAGGTGACATTGTAAAAAAAGAAAATACAGGCTTTTCCCAAATCACATTAGTTATCACACAGACAAGGACCATTTCTACCAAGAGAAGACTTAACCATTTCCTTGACATTCAGCAGCATTACCATTGTCAAATTCCCCACCATCAATATCCTAGTGGTTACCATTGACTAGAAATTTAAGTGGACCAGCCATGTTTTCTTTCCTTTATTCATTCATGGGGTGTGGGTATCACTGGCTAGGCCAGCATTTATTGCCCATCCCTAATTGCCCTTGTTCAGAGAGCATTTTTAAGAGCCAACCCCATTGCTGTGGGTCTGGACTCACATGTAGGCCAGACCAGGTAAGGATGGCAGGTTTCCTTCCCTAAAGGACATTAGTGAACCAGATGGGTTTTTATGACAAGTCCACCATCTGCCATGGCAGGATTCAAACCCAGAGCATTCCCCTGGGTCTCTGGATTACTAGTCCAGCGACAATGGTTACATGAGCAGGTGAGTGCTAGATATTCTGTGATAAATAAGTTACCTTCTGACTTCTCAAACCCTTTTTACCATCTACAAGTCACAATTCAGGAGTCTGATGCAATACTCCCCACTTCGTTGGATGAGCGCAACTCCAACAACACTCGAGAAATTCAAGACTTTCCAGAATTAAAGCAACATACATGATTGACACCATACCGACTGCCTAAAGCCTTCACTTCCTCTATCATCAGTGCACAGTGGCTGCAGTGTGTACCTTATACAAGATGCATTGCTGCAACTCAGCAAGCCTTCTTTGACAGCACCTCCCAAATCCATGATCTTTACCACCTAGAAGGGCAAGGGCAGCAGGCACATGGAAACACCATCCCTGGACATTCCCTTCCAAGTTATACACTGACCTGACTTTGAACTGTATCACCATTCTTCATATCTGCTGGTTCAAAATCCTGCAACTCCCTCCCTAACAGTACTGTGGGTGCACCTTTACCACTAGGACTGCACTGGATTAAGAAGGCAACTCACCACCACCAAGGGTAATTAGTAATGGACAATAAATGCTGATCTTGCCAGCAATGCTCACATCCCATAAATGAATAAAAAGAAATCCCTGGCATTAATAAAAATCTAGTTTCACTTGGTCTTAATACATCCATACCGTACATGGCAAGTAATTGAGAACTCATAACTGATTCCTAGGAATGGCTGAGCAATGCATTTTTATGCATGTCAAGTAACAGCTGCTACCAGTGACAGAAGTTGAGTTGTTTTTGGAAGGATGAACCTGCTATTGGAATCCTGTTGTCTTACTCTATCCTGTCGGTTACACTGTCCAATTTTCTGCATGTTCCAGAAATACAACTCTAATACAAAACAAATCCCAAACATGAGGTAATGCCTGTCCAGGGATCCTTGTTGGATAGCGTTTGCTTCATCATCCCATCTGTTGGACACAGAAATTGAAAAAACTAAACTAAGGGCCAAGGAAGCCAAAAGCTTAAGAGAAGGTAAGAGAAATGAGGAGGTGATATAATAGGGCCAAATACAGCTTACTTCCCACATATATCAAATTTATCAGCTAATTTGCATTCTAATTTCTGAACTAATCTCCTCCTTTGTAGGGATATATACATTAAAAATAAAAGTACTCCCCAGATAGTTCCAGCTACTATGCCTATTAGGACATTATATATCCCTTTCTCAGTAAGGACATGATTTGATTATTGCTGGACCTTTATTACTGGGCTACATAACCAGGCATACTAGTGAACTCCAAGGATTCAATTTTCAATTTGCAGTTGGGAACTTGATGCCCAGATAACCTTGCATCACACCTGCGCCACTCAGGCAATGCGATCATCAAAAGTAAATGCACTAACTGGGCCGGAGGCAAGTTCAACTGTCCAATTAGTGATGTTGAGTGTTACCAGGAGGTGGGAGCTCCCTGCAGAGCATGAGTGGCAAAAGCAGCCAGCAGCCATGATGGGGCCTGCCTTGCAGAAGAAAGGCAGCAGCGCCTCGAAGGACCAGCAGCCTCACAGAACACAAGTGGCCAAATGGCCAACTGAAAGGTATTGCACACGATCAGGAGAAAAGATTCCCTAGTTCCCAAACTTTTCTATCAGTAAAAGTATCTGTTAATTTCTGCCTGCATTGAACTTGAGAACTGTACACTAACATGCAGCATACTATTCAGGTTTGGCAATTTACAAATTGAAAACCACATTCTCTGGCCTGTTAACAGCATACTGAAGGAGTTTAGCAAGTTGTTAATTGGAGCAGAATAGGATACCCCCTTCCCCATCCCAGCCCTCACTTTGAAAATAGCAATGCATCCCGAAGAGGTTGGAGCCATGATATGTCATCCAGGAGAGCTTCTGTTCCTGCCCCCAATGGCAATTGAAAATGCCAACCCAAAACTCTGAAGAACATAATTGGTTCAAGCTGTATGCTCTCTGGTTCTCTCCCATTTTTCAACTAATATTGGGAACTCACAGATAACACAATAAAGCATATCCTGAAAGTATTCACCATCAAATCCTAGGAATATTTATTTCCAAGTCAGCTTTTGGCCTTTTCCTTCTTTGAATACCTCAGCCAAATTGTTCACTCCTTTGTTATCCTAACCCTTGTCGTAAACTGTGTTTGCCAAACAACACACCAAAGCTCCTTTAACCAAGATATCCTCCTTCAGCTTCTGCAGTAAATAACTCCTTTTCCTAAGGAACTGCAACCTACACCTAAACCACCCTATCCATCTGTCTTCTCATTTTCTTCCTGCCTTTCTTTACTCAGTCTCCTCCTATCTTCAATCCATCTTGCTAATAACAAAACACCCAAACCCATGGCCACCCCATCAACCTTGCTACCCCTCATGGTTCCTCTGGCCCTGAGACCTGGAACATTGAGGCAATCTCTGAATACTCCCTTCCTCTCTTACCACCCACACACACCCTATTATCCCCAATCATTCAGCTTCCACCTGTAGAATTAAGCCTTCCCTATCCACCTCATGAAATTCATCCTCAAACTCACATCTCTCTCTGTTGGCTCCCCATTGGTTCTGATACATCTTCATGGGCCAGTAGACCTATTCCCTTTAAATTTGTCTTTGTTTTCATTAAATCATTGTGTTCCTCTGGTGAAGTGCCCCTCTTTGTATCCTCAGGCAGTGGGCATCAAATTTAAGGGCATGTGCCACATATCTAATCTGTTGCCGGATTTGACTGAACAATATAAAAAATGACTACAGCCCCATGAAACACATTCTAAGTTGCAACACAAACATTAACATTGTACCCACTGGGCCTTTTGTTCTAAAAAAAGCTAGCTCATAATTCAAATGTTTTGGAATATATCTTTTAGTTTTAGGAAGTGCCAGGCAATGACCACTTCCAACAAGAGAGAATCTAACCACTGCGCCTTGACGTTCAATGACATTACCATCGCTGAATCCCCAACATCAATATCCTGGAGGTTAACATTGATCAGAAACTGAAATGAACCATCCATATAAATACTGTGACTGCAAGAGCAGGTCAGAGGCTAGGAATCCTGACTCCCAAAGCCTGCACACCATCTACAAGGCACAAGTCAGGAGTGTCATGGAATACTCTCTATTTGCCTGGATGAGTGCAGCTCCAACAATACACAAGAAGCTCAACACCACCCAGGACAGAGCAATCTACTTGATTGGCACCCCATCCACAAACATTCCCTCCTTCCACCATTGATGCACAGTGGCAGCAGTGTGCACCAGCTAAAAGATGCACTGCTGGAATTCACCAAGACTCATTAGACAACACCTTCCAAACCCACGACCACTACCATCTAGAAGGACAAGGGTAGCAGATAGATGGGAACACCACCATCTGCAAGTTCCCCTCCAAGCCACTCACCATCCTGACTTGGGAATACATCACTGTTCCTTCACTGCCGCTGGGTCAAAATCCTGGAACTCCCTCTCCCCCCTAACAGCACTGTGGGTGTATTTACACTACATGGACTACAGCGGTTCAAAAAGACAGCTCACCCCACCTTCTCAAAGGCAATTAGGGATGGATAGTAAATGCTGGCCTAGCCAGTGATGCCCACATCCCATGAATTAATTAAAAATAATTAAAGGCCAGAATTTTTTGTGATCTGTGTGGGTGCCCGGCTCAGCACTAAATGAAACGGGATGATGTCGGGAGAGGTTCCCGACATCATCGCGCCACCTCACAAGATTATGGTTGGCGGGCGCACGCGAATATCAGAAGCACACCCAATGTGAATTAAAGGGCCTATTTCGGCCATTAAAGGTCCAATTATCCTGAATTTTGAGAGGCTAGTGTGCTTTTACACTTGGCACACAGGCCAAACGGGAAACTGGGATTCATGTTTTTTCAACTTTCTGGATCAAGGGCGGGATGTAAGAGGCAGAAGGAATAGAGAGGTGAGGACGTAGGTGCTTCAAATTGAGGCATGAGTCTGCACATTTCTGGTTATTTGGTGAAGCATCCTGTTCATGGACATTACTTAGCACTACCCCACAGCCGCTGACTAGAGATGCCACCACTGATCAAGCCTTCTTTGTTAGGTTTGGAGGCCTCCTCTTGCTGTCTGGTGGCAGCAATATCTCCCATTGATCACTGACAACCTCCAATAGAACCTGCAGGCAGTCATCTGAGAAGTAGGGAAGCTGATTGGCTTCAGCCATTTCCATTCTCTTTGGCATGGCTTCTGGGTCCTAAAGACATTGCTACATCCTGAGCACACTTTCCTGCTCAATTTCTGATCTCAGTTATCACTGTCTCTTTAAAGCTGACAAGAGCTCTCTCCCTCTGCCCCTCCACGCATGCAAGCTTTCATGCAGCTACTTTTAAACCACCCTGCATGCAGCTGCATACATTCAGGCGCATGCCCTCTTCCCACTCCTATCCCCCACCCTTTGACAGCGCTGGGCCTCTCAGCACGAGTTTCGTGCTTGCCGACTGTTAATTGGCCAGCACATGGGTAATTGCTCTTGGGTGTCGATCACGGGCAGAAGCAGAGTTCACATCCACGTCCACTCCAACCGATAATGCTCGCCTGACAAGCTGAAAATTTAGGCCAAAGTTTTACCTGTAGATAAATGGGAAAATCTGGTTTAGCAACAGATGAACAACCCTAATATAAAGGCAAATCAAACAAGACGAGGCTTAATTAACCTGTGTTTATCTAACAAGGTCAGAGTTGAGAGTGATAAAGCTTGAACAGCAAATGATCCATCTCTAAGCTTGTAATGGAGCCAGGAGACCTGGAAAAAGGGTCGTAAAACTCCACTAGCAATATAAATTATTTATATGGGCTACAGAATCAAAGAGTAGCAGGGAAGGTAAAATCATTTGTTTATATTTCTCTTTGAGAACATCCCAAAGCATGTCACATTGTTATGGAGACAGGATGTGGGGATAGAGGATCTTTTGTTTAATTAATCTGTGCATATTTGCTGACAGAAGCAAGCAGTTCAGTTTGGGGAATAGACAGAGGCAATTGCAACTTTGCTTTGGTGAAGGCTGCAGCTCACCAGATTGAGAAAGCCAACAAGAGATGGTAGTCTGTTAGGCCTGCACTTCAAGCAGAGAAAATACCAACTTCATCATTCACTGTGAGGAATGTGGGTGGGGCTCTATCTCAGTTTAAATTTTGTGATAGAAAAGCAGGTGGAATATTTGCTCTAGCTTGTAGCTTATGGAAGAAATCCACAGTTGTCCTCCTCAAGCCTTGTGACAGAGAGCAGTCAGCAGTGTTAGCTTTGAAAGCTGTGCAAGGGAGTTGGGTATCTGCTGGCAACCTGAGCAAGGAGCTGAGGAATTCACAGTCATAAGGTCTGAAAAGAAAGGGTGGAGGGTAGCATAGCCAAAAAAGCTAATGGAAGGAACCCTTAGAATGTTACCTTGGAGGATAGCTGGAACACTGAGGAGAATTAAAATGAATTCCAGAAGGCTGTGGCATACTTTTGGGTTGGACAGGAAAAGTGAATGAACCTTCAAGATATTGTAAGATAAGGGAACTCTTGTGGGGAAGTAAAAAGCAGAACTGAATTGATAGCATAAGTCTTCGTCAGCTATAGTGTTAAGTTAGTGATATTTGCTTTGCTTTATCCCTCTTTATATACAGTAAGGTTTGTTTTTGTTTCTGGCATCGTTCTGTTGGTTAATTGCTGGGCATTCGGATTTCCTCTTTAAATGTTATGGTCCCTAATAGGATCTGTCCAAACCTGGACAGTGGATTTTAGTTTAATTTAACTATTTATATTCATCGTAGTAAGATAGCAAGCTCAATATGCCATTTTGTACTAACATTGGGCCAAAGGAGCCATTTTGTATTCTGTACTTTATAGTCATTGACTAATTAATTACTGCATGATAGTGACTGGTCAGCAACTGATGATCGAATAAGTAGTGAGCCTCAATTTATAATTGAAGGAAAAGTAATTAATCAAGTAGTTTTAAAGGCCAATGTTTGAAATTTAAAGTATTAATTTGCTGCTGTAAGCACTATCTGTGGGAACAGAAAGCACTCAGCGCTACTGTCCTTGACTGTCTGAAGCAGGTACAAGAGAATGAATGAAGACTTGTCCAAACTCAGATGAAACAAAGATCATAAAATGTTTAATTGTTCTTCTTAATGGAACAATGTGCGTAAATGACCAAATCCAATAAAATTAACCCTGTAACAACAATGACCAAATGGGTAATTACATCCATTCAAGAAGAGCTAATGCTAATTCAAGGGTTAAAAGTGGGTTTCGAGAACCATCTTGTTGCTTGCAGATTCAATTATAGTCGTGAAGGTACTGAATGTTCCCTGGATAGGATTTGTGAGAAATCGTTGTTAGCAAGGGAACCAGAGAAACATTTACACTTCTACCTGGGGTGATCGCCCAAACCAAAGGTGCAAAAGACATCCATATATTGAGAAGTATGCCTTTTCTATTCCTTTGAAATAAACTTTGATAGTATTTGCTATTTCAGAGTCTTGTCTTTGCCTGATGGTTGAGTCTCTTTTGAACTAAAACAGTTTAAAGGGTTAACTTGGAACTGGGTAAGTAGGCCGTGCACAACTAAATTAAACTGGATCTAAATTCGAATCAAATATATCTTTAAAACTGACAGATCATAACACATTGTTTAATTATATTACATGCAATGCAGATCACCCTCATGGAACGGATCTTGAGTTACAGTCCTGAATGAAGATGAATGCTAAGAGGTCTGAACGTCACATCACACAATCTCCATTTGCAGCACACTGCTACTGTGTATTCATAGAGCAGGCTCCAGGTGATACAATTTGATATGTTATGCTTTCTAGACCTGCTCATTAATGAGTGAATTCCAGAAAATGGTACAAGCTATAACTTTTGAGCATCATCCTGTCCATATAATCTGCTGCACTGATTTGTAAGAATCCTGCAGGATCCTTTCAAGAATAAATGAACAAACACAATGGCTGGGATTTTCCATGCCCACCAGTATCTGGCGTGTTCGGTAGCCTGAGCGGACAACATGGCGCGATCGGTTTCACGACGGTGTGAAACCAATTTGTGACCGTCCGCTCAGCCTGCCAATGGCAGGCCACATTCTCCGCCATTAGACGTCAGGAACCTCATTGTAATGCACCACATATTACTTTTGGGCCTGTCCGGCGGAATTGCCCCCCACCTGCCCCCGCTGAATCATCCGCCCACGCTGGCAGGAAAACACACTGACGTAGAACACGCCTTGACAACTGTGACGTGCAGAAGTTGGGACTTACAGCCAGGGCCTTGTTCATATCATGGACATCCGAAGAGCAGAGGATGCTGGAGCCCAACATCAACGGGACACTGGAGGAATGTCCATGACATGCTGGGTGGATTCTTATGGACATGGCTCTGCTGCAAAGCAGCTCAAAGAAGTTGGAAAGTCATCATTGAGGATCTGCTCACAATGGATGAATGGTCGAGGGGGTGGGAGAGGAACAGCTAGGATCAGCTGGGAGAGAAAGAGGTGTCGGGGGGGTGGATGGTGACGTTGCTTGGGGGCAATGAAGGTGTCGGGATGGGGTGAGGTTGCAAGGGGGAATGAAGATGTTGGGGGGTGTTTGGGAGGGGGGGAGAATGGGGTGAGGAGGGGGTAATGGGGGAGAAGACAGCAACTGGGGAGGTAGGTGTAAGGGGGGGTGGAATGTGCAAGGGAAGGAGTGCAGAGAGGGGAGGGTGTCCAGGGAGAGGAAGGAGTTGGGAGAGGGGAAGGAGTAAGAGTGGAGGAAGAAGTAAGAGTGGAAGAAGGAGTTAGGAAAGGGGTAGGAGTAAGGCTGGAGGAAGAAGTGAGGCTGGCGAAAGAGGTAAGGCTGGAGGAAGGAGTTGGGAGGGGGGAGTGACTAAGGGTTGGAAAGAGGTAAGGGTTGAGCAAGGAGTCAGGACAGGGGAGGGACTAAGTGGGGGTGAGTCCGGAGTGGGGTGGGGAGGGGGAAGTAGGAGGTCTGGTGGGGGGGAAGGGGTTCCAGCTGGAGGGGGGGGAAGGGGTTCGGAGGGGTTAGGGGTGTGGAGAGGGTGATGTACAGGTGAACGTGCACAGGAGGGGTTGGATAGGGTCATGTCTGCCTCCTGGGGAGCGAACTGAGGGTGGGCATGGTATAGAGGAATGGTGAGAATGAGAGAGTCCAGAGTGAAGTGGTAGGGTGGGAGGGTGAGGGTTCGCTGGTAGCACTGGAAGGGATGGCGAGTGTGGCTGGTGCTGACTCAAAGGCAGACACGGGCCCTGAGTGGTGGGGGGAAGGAGGAGGCTGGGGAGGTCAGTGTGGATGGAGGTGGGATTTTGAGGAAAGAAGGGAGCCTGCATGTTCACCTGGGCATTTCTGAAAGAAAAGGGTTGGGCAGGTCGGTCACAGACTGGAGGTGGAATTTGATGCCGGGGGTGCTGGTCAACTGTGATGGGAGAAAGGAAATGGGTGACTGGGGGAGGGTAAAGGATGGGTGAACGGAAGTAAACCCGAATTAGCACCATGCTGTCCAAATTGAAAGTGGAACGAGAGCCGTGGTGGGCGAGATCAGGCGCTGCATGGGAGTATGCTCAGGACACTGAGGTGAGTGTGAAATGTGAAGGGTCCGTGTCTGTGGGAGAGTGCTTGCATGAGTGCTTGCCCTGCCACACACACCTTTCCCTCCAGAATCACTGGTGGGCCGGTTCCTCCCTCTGCGGTGATGGATCTTCCAAGCTGCTTATTTCCAACTCTTCACTGGAGGAGGTGTCCTCTCAGCTGCAGATGAGGACATGGATGGAGCTGAGGGACTGGCTGGTTGAGGGTGTCGTTCACTTGGCAGAGCCTCCCTGTGAACCAAATTAGAGATAATTAGTGCTTGGCAGCAGTGTCAAAAGTAGGAGAGAGAGCACTCACAGTTGCTTTGAGAGAGGGATGATGCAGTACAGCATCCTCTGGTGAGTGTTCTCCACCAATCTCTCCATCACCGCAGGCACAGTCCACATCCTCACCAGTCAGCACAATGGCACACTCCTCAAATAAGTGAGGGGCCGAATGTGGTCCACTCCATCCCTAGTCTGGGACCTCTCCCTGCTGATGTGGGTGGGCTTCTCCTGCATGGGACCTGATGGAGACAGTGTAAGCAGAACACATGGCACTCTGTGGAATGTTTGTGTGGTGAGCGGAGCCATGGACGGGATGACGATGTGAGCTCGAGAGGATATGAGCCTGATGGAGATGTGAGGGTGTGTGTGAGAGTTAGTGGTGTTTTCCCTTGTGGTGTGAGATCCCTGTGGATGTGTGGTGGGTTCGTGAGTGTATGAGTTGAGAGTGATGAGAAGAGTGACTTACCCTGGCAGAACGGATGAGACCATTCATCCTGTAGCAGCACTGGGTGGCTGTCCTCTTTTGCAGGGCATTGGCACTGACCACCTCTGTCACTGCCTCCCAAGCCCAGTTGGTCATGCCTCTGCCCATCCTGCGGCCAAAGTGGGGGTAGAGGACATACTGGTGGGTCTCCGCGGCATCCAAAAGGCATTCCAGTGATGCATCGCTAAACTTGGGGGGCTAGAGTCTTCCTGCCTTTCATGGACATCTTCTCTGCAGTAGTCGTGGGCTGGAAGCACTGAGATGTGATGCGCGTGGCTGGACTTTAAATATGGCGCCCAGCATGATGAAACAGTGAGGTGATGGCGGGCAGGTGAATGAGAGCCCATCCCAGAAACAGCATGTTTCCCAGGAATGCATGATTAATGTGGTGGGTTTGGGACATGGCGTGAAAACCCACCAATGCAGCCAGCGGGTAAAATTTTGTTTTTCCCACCCACTATTACACTTAGTGCAGATCTGGGACGATTCCGCCCAATACTCTTTGTACTGTGAAAATGTAGAGCATTTCTTTAGCTTAAAAAGGAACTACCTTCACAGAGCACCCAGCTCAAAATATATCGTGTGAAAATGTCACAATGAAAAGTCTCACTTTCACATTCTGACTACAACAAGGCCTATTATAAATGCAGAGATTCTTGATTGACTACCTGCACACCAAAGCAATCAGAACCATTACAAATGGACAGACAAAGGCAGCAGTGTGAGATGGAGCAGAAATAAAATGAATGTATGAACTAATGATCAACCTGCCTGACTTAGGATAGGCTCTGACTTTGTCTCTTGCAAATGGATAATACTGATAAACATAAGGTTAAAAAAAGACAACACTAATTACAACAATAGCACATACCCCTCAATAGAGTGGAAGCTATATTTGTAGCTGTACTAAATTTGAACGAGCTGTACGAGGCTAGTACAAAATATAAATATAAATCTATGCTAATCACTCCAGATGTAATTTAATATAAACTTGTGTTATGTGCAAAACTCCTTCAAAGGAAAATATTTTAATATAATTCAATCAATAACTTTGGCTTAATTGGATTTTGGGAATCTGTTCATTTGGATGCTGTTCACCTTGTCAAGTTTCACTAGAGATTTAAAATGTTGAGTTTTGCCATCTGTCTTTGCCTATAGGGTATTTGAAAATATTTGCCATTTCTAGCTCAGTTGGAATGTGTTGCTTTGTATTGACTCACACAGGACAGAAAAATAAAACTAAAGCCCTTTAGTTGTATTTGTCCTTTTCCCACCTACAATATTTTCCTCATGCAGTTTAATTTTTGTTTGACTGCATTCACACTGTTGCAAGATCTCAAAGCTTCAGCTCTGTCCTGTGCTTGGTTGCCAAGCTTGGATGTGGTCATGTGCACCAGTTTAAATACAAAATTGGTGCCATTCTTGGACTAGCAGCTTTGCCATAAGAGGCAGCTGCAGAATAGCTCCAGACTTTTCAGTAGTTGCCTGATTCCCATAGAGCCATAATGTCATAACGGCACAGAAGGAGGCCATGCAACCTATTGAGTCCATGCTGGCTCTCTGTAGAGCAATTCAGCCCCATAAAGCCAATGTCCTCAGGCAAAGATTGGCAGACAATACTGATGATGGTGATGGCATGTGTTTCTGTTTGTAATTCAGTCTGGTCTCCTGCTTAGCTAATCCCAGCAATGCTGAATGGAGTGATTCCTCACTTGAATACTTTCAGTTCCAGTCTGGATGGAGCCTTGCAAAAGATGGATATATTTTGTTTAATCAGATTATGGATTTTTGACTGCACATCCATATTTCTAAATTGCAGTCAAACATTTGGCCATAATTGTATGTTTCAGGGGTATAAATGGCTTACAATTAATTACCACCAACCTGCTCTTATTTTAGGCCCTTAGATCCCAACTTGTCTCCTTCCACACTGTCTGTACTAATTATTTATACTGTTCCTTCTTCTGGCAACATGAGTTGTCTGTGGAGCACTTAATATTATTTAGTTTTCTTTGAATTAGAGAAGGACATCAGTAAAAGCTGCTCTTTGTCGTATTTTTATAATGATACAAAAGCACCAATCACTCATAAGGGATTGGGTAAACACATTGTAGGTTCATTTATTAAGTCTAGGCACATGTGAACAGTTATATATGGATATAAAGCTTAAAGATATCAGAGCTGCAGAGCTGTGTGTCTGTGGTCTGCTGAAAGCAAAAGCAAAACTAAAACTGGACCGCATGAAACCTTTTCTAGTGTTATCATGCTGCAATCTCTTAAAGGCTTATTACAACACACTCAATCTCACTGGGTTTGAAAATTAATTGAATTATTTCCTTAGCAATTCGGCCTAAGTTTTTTATTTCTTTCTGTGAGCCTGAGAGATGGCTAGCAACCCTTGACTTAGAAAGGACTGCCTCAATGAATAAATCAGTAGCTGAATATTCAAAGCTTGCTGTCATGGTAAGATTCTATCATCCTGCAAACTTTCTGTTGGCACAGAGTGTCAGAGCACAAAAATTAGGCCAGTACGTCAGCCTCTTGCATGTGTGCACTTCATTAAAGAGCTGTATGTGTGTATTGATTAGCTCATGTAAAGTACTGCTAGCACAAATAACAATTTTACAGCAGAGCAGAAACTCACTTGCACCACTTACTGTGTCCAAATTACTGCTCGAGCGAGAGGCAAATCAGACTCTGAATATGTGTTTGTATATCTTATTAAGAGCTTGAATCACTTTGTAGACCATACCTTGATGATTTACTCATAATAAGCTTTCTTAACATGATTTGTTCTAATGTCGATCACATTTTTATGTGCAGCTTAATTAGCATTATTTTTTAAAAGAGAGTATTCCACTTTGGTTTCTAATAGTTTCTACATACGGTTCCCTTCTGCTTGATTAAATACTACACTTGTGCTCTGTACTGCTTATGTTGCTTGCTTTTTCTTTGTGAATATATTGCAACAGTGTCAGCAGAGCCTCCCTGACATGTTGAAGTCAGTGTCCCTGCTGTGCAGCTGCTATGATTAACAGAGCAAATAGTTGTGCTGTCTTTGGTCAAGCTTGTGATGAATTGTTTGAAAGCAAGGGATGTGCTGCTCCTGCTATGTCCTCTAGATTGTTTTGTGCCTTTTTTTTATATATCCTGATACGCCATGAGCTATTAAACAGGAGAATAATCTGTCAAATTTTACAGCGGCTTCTTGGGTCATTTCACACTGTAACCTTATGGCACGTTATTTATCATATTGCATGGTTGGTTCACAAGCCTGATAGGGCAGCCTGATCAAAAAAAATTTCAAGTGAGTAAATCATAACCGATGCATATGAAATGCAATTCATTTCTAAATGGATAATAATCACCTGCAAATGCTGGAACTTAATGACAGTATACCTCTTAATCTGTGCTTCATGGTTTAGAGTGACGGTACAAAGACTGAAATAAATAATGCAAAAGCCAAATTTGTCAGGAAGGCCAAGTAATATTGTTGTACATAAAAAGGCACATGGAAAAAATGCAAGCTTCGATAATCAGGCTGCAGCAAAACAAAGGCATTTGGAAAATTATATTCCATTTTAGCATTAGTTTGCAACAAGACTGAAAATTTCCTCTGGGACAACATGTATTATAAAACTGTAATTGATTGGTTGTATTATAATAAACAGCCAATGACAGCAGCTCATCCATCATACTATATGTAATGTTCTAATAAAGGGAAAAAGCAGCTTCCCCTTAGCTTGTGCAGTGTTCACCCATGAATCCTTTACATAATTTTATTGAACATTAGCATTTCTTTTTCTTTTTTAGTTACATTTAAGAAAGAATTAAGGCTGCAAAACCTTTGTCTTTCCCAGTAGTTGCCGAGAATCCCCACTCACTGTGATTATTTTACATGATGAGTTTGTCAGTTCTTGAATGCTTATGAGGGACACCAAGGAATGGCTGCTTGAGGAACATGAAGCCCGTTCATCCATGCTCATCTTGCTAGTTATGTGTTCTCTCTACTGACAAAAACTGCGGACTGAATTCTTGATGTGGCACAGGGAGCCTCCTGCAGTTTGCTAACTGCACTCCCGAGTGATTTGTTGTCTCATTGGACACAAAATGATCAGGCTTGCTTCTGGTATATCAAACTTTGAAGTGCACTCACAAGAGTCTCTCGTTGCATTATCTGAATTAAATTTAATATACAGAAGGCTTAATATATATGAGGCTTAGACTTATTTCAAATTGTTATTATTATTGTTAATAATCCTTAAGGTTTCAGTGTTAAATGTGGTTAGCCAGATGGTAGTCATCTACTGAAAAGCTGTTTCATTAGTGTCTGCTAATTCATTTCCAGGGAGGAACGAAACATATTGCCAGAAATGAAACTCCTGCCTCTAGATGCTCATAACAGCCTGCAGGCAATCAGGTTCCCACAGGTGAGCAGGATGAGCAGCTTATTTTTGTAGCCTCCAGCCTCTCAGTCTTCCCCTTAGAATATGGTTAATATTGCAAAGATAGCGAGAAAGAAAATGCAGAGTTTTATGATGCCTGACCCACTGGACTGTGGCAGGGTTACTTTACAAATAGGCAAATGACTGCTGAAAAAAATGAATAAAGTGGGTGACGGGACTGTGGTCATGTTTTGCTTGTAATGTCATATCTGGAAGTTATGCGAGCTTTATTCAATTTTCTTTTTTTTTGGCAATGTCCCCTCCCCCCAACTGCGCCACCGCCCCCCCCCCCCCACCCCACCCACCAGCTCCCCTCACCCAAGCAACCATTCTTTACATGTGAGCTAATGGGCTGTTCAACTCTGTTAGGCATCAATTCTGAGCTCCATACTGTCTTCTGCCAACATCTGCCTACAATAGGGACTATCAGGGAGTCACCAGAAATGGGAATACTGGCCAGATTACAGCTAGCACCGCCCCCCCCCCCCCCCCCCCCCCCACCCAAACTACCCCCACCTCCTTCCCTGGGGACACTGAAATCAATTCTAGTGCTTTCATTGCCATCCAATATGATGAACTAACTCAACTTGGAATGCAGATCAAATCAGAATCCTTTCTGGGCTTTATGCCCACTGCTCCATCTGATTTGCAAATCCTACCTTAGAACATTCACAGTTGTATTTTCGAGCCCTGGAGTGGCACAAGTAACAATGTGAAATCAGACTCTGGCAGCATCCTTCATTGTAATATAATATAAAATAGAACTGGAAATTATCACATTAAGGGTACGGGTTTGTTTGTAGTAAACTCTCCCCGTCCTATAATGAAGCAGACTCCCCAGAAACTGTGATAATACAAAGTCAAAGTAGTGATGGACGGCTCCAACCTCACTGTATATAGGTTTGGAGGGGCGTGCTCATTCACTTTGTTTCATAGTTAACTTTGGAGCACTTGGTAGCTTAAAACATGAGTTAGTGGTATTTTGAAAACCACTGATGGCACTGATGGGTGGCTGAGTTAGCATCAGTGTCATTGAATATTTTTAAGGCAGAGGTAGCTACATTCTTACATACGAAAAGATGGATAAACGAATTAAGAGCAGGAATAGACCTTTCAGCCCCTCGAACCTGTTCTGCCATTCAATGAGATCATGACTGATCTAATTGCAGCCTCAACTCCAGCATTCCACCTACCCCTTGGCTAACTTGACTACCATCTTGACTAACAAGGGAGTCAAAGCTTTTCCGGGATAGGCAGGATGGTGGTGCTGAGGCCACAATCAGATCAACCATAATCTTATTGAACAGCGGAGCAGGCTCGAGGGGCCAAATAACCTACCCTTGCTCCTAATTCATATGTTTGTATTGATATAGTCTCCTCTTCTTATGAGCCCCTGCCCAATAGACTACTTCTATGCCTTGCTGAAAGATGGGGGTGAGAGGAAATCATTATACAAACTAACTTGGGATACCTCAATAGGCAGATGCTATCATAGTTTTGTAAGCTCTAAAAATCACTCCGTCAAACCCTACTCTACTTGATCCAAGGAAAGATTTTTAACTGTTGCCCTCATTAGGTTAATCAACCTTGAGGGGTGCTGTAGAAACTCTAAGCTCACTCTCCTGGGATTTTACCACACTGGTGCTTTTGTGTGGTGAGGCATTCAAATAGCAAAGAGTGGGTGTTGAGAAAACACAGCTCCAGATGTGCTGGATTCAATTTATGCTTCAGCCAATGAGGCAGATCTTGTCTCTAGCTGGAATGTTTGTCAAAGTATTTTTCACAGCTGGAAGAGCCTGTGTACAACATTAAATTAGATGATAGGGAGAATGCTCAACTCAATGTAGTCACTCTCGGTGCATAACCTTCTGATTACAGGCGAAAGAAAATCAATTTTTTAAATTCTGGAATAGCTTCCTGGATGAGGTCGAGAAAAGACTTCCTTCAGTTACATGCAATATCTACAGAGGTCATGTTCGCAATGATGAGGGCAAAGGGCACTTATCAAAGGAGGCATGTTCTTGTTGTCTCATGTTAAAAAAGACTATATTGACTTTTTCCTGGATAGAGCTTATTTATTAAACAGTCCCTAGACATACAATTATGTTTTCTACTTGAGTTACTGTTTTCATGATCTGAATTGTTTGCTTGATTTCTTCTTTCCTATGTATTAGCCTGAATATGCAAAAATGTGGTGCAATTCTCAAATTCTGGTCTTTAAAACATGATACTGGGCATGTGTACTGATCACTGATAGACTTCTGCTGGCTCCACACCCCATATCAACCTTCTCTCCCCTCACACTAGAAGGCTTTGGAGCCATTCCTTTCCACTCCCTATGTTAAAACAACAGTGTGGAGCTGTCATTGTACTGCTATTGGCTCAGTTGACACTCGTCTTGCAGAGAGTACAAGTAAACGTTAGATTTATGCCCTACCTAAGAACATGAGGCAGAATCTAACCTGGCATTTTGGTGCATTGGGTGAGATTTTAAGCCAGGGTTCCCTCAACCTGTTGGGGTGGATCTGTAATATTTCATTGAATTTGGACTAAGAAGATATGCGCATCCTTCTCCCCTCACCAGCAACAATTTTACTGCGTATTCATTGCATTGTGAATAGTGGGATCTTGTTCTACACAAAATGACTGTCGTATTTGCTCACTTAACAACAGTAGGGTACCTCCAAGTAAGTAATTATATATGAAGCAGTTTGCAACATCTCTAAGATATAATGTATAATATAAATGCAAGTTTTTAATTTCTCTTTTTGGAGCAACAGTTAAATATTGCTTCCTTAAGCAACTTGCACTGTTTGTATTCACCAATGTCTCAAAAACATGAAAGAGATCAAAACCTTTAAATCAGACCTTACTTTTTTACTTAGTTAAAAAGTTAAGTTTGCTGACCATAAGATGGTACAGGTCACATGATTCACAAGTTGGCTACAGTTTCTGGACATTTCTGACAACAGTTACAGGACAAAAGCTCTACCCTCATCCTTGTGGAATCTCAGACCTCTCATTACAATCAATGAAACCAGGGAGCAGCAGACAACTTGACTCCCCAGCCTGGTCCTATAACAAAGGGAGAACCATCAAAACTCATTATACCTGCAGAGGCACTAATAACCACCATCTATCTTCTAAAATGAACAATGGATTTTGACCAGAGGCATAGAAACTGCTTGTTCTATGCCTCTGGTCAAAATCTTTGAAAACTGTTTCTCTATAAAATTCCTGCCATCGCTTGTTGACCAGATCAAGTCTCTGTATACCAACCTCAACTCGTTGCATCACCATCAACTTTAAAGGAATTCTGCAACTCCAGCTTCAGCTAGCTGAACCAGCTTGAATTGTAAGTCCATGAAGTAATCCTCACTGGACTCTCACTTTCTGGACTCTGGTAATCACGTGAACTGATATCCGTATCTGTGGTTCTTTTTCTTTTAAGTTATTCATAGTTGTAAAAACTCCTTTTGCCTAGCTTCTTATTGTATGCTTGTGTGAAGTTGCAGCCATCCCCAGGTTTGAATGTATTAATAAATTATACTTCTTATTTAACCCTAAAGAGATTTGCTGTGAGTCACTTTAAAAATTAACGTCACAACCAGGATTTGGGGATACACATCACAGCCTATTTCAAAAATTATAATACCCCTCCTCACGAAGAGATGGTGAGAAAATAAACAAGTTCAGGTTTTCTGCTCTCCCCTGTCCAGAATAGTTGTCTTTCAGCCAACTCTGCCTTAAGCTGAATCATTTCCTACACTCCATACTTGGGTTGAGTTCAATGTTTATATCCCCAACTTTTTAAACCCCTCAACCTTCAGTGAAGAGGCTCCTGGCCCTTCTAACCCATAAAAGAATGATTACTACCAGAGGAATCTTGCTAATGGTCTCTCAGGCATTTAGACACACATGACAGATGATATCTTTGCATTTGTGAACAAGCATCTCTGCCCCAAAAATCTGTCATTGACAGATCATTTCTCATTCCTGTTGGGCCTTCCTCATCCCATGCTTTCTGATACTCATATGTTTCCATGAACTTTGCACAGGTTTGCTCCAGTGTCTTTCACATGTCAGTCAAGAACAACTATGGAAGTGGTTAACTTTCACTCAGCATTTTTTATTGGTAGTAACCTATGCCTTCCATGCAAAACTAAATTTATACATCACAAGTATTTAAATGTTAACCCCAAGGCCAGCCTTTTATTCAGCTTAAGCTTGAGATGAACACCAGGTATATATTGAGATCCCTCTCAACACTATTCATATTTTAATATTAGTGCTGTTTGTTGTAAAAAAAAATGTAATTATGAGCAGGACCTGTAATTTATTTTCTATTACTTTCTGAAGTGCACAGATCTGAACTAAACAAAAATATTTGTCATTCCATTGTAATTAATGTAATGTCTTTGTATAATAAAGAAGATTGCTTCTATTAATATGGCTAAAAATCTTTTTAAAATATCTGCTCCTTCTTGTTGGCTTACAAAAGATTCAATTAAGATACTAAAAATTCATCTTTTTGCTAAATTGAGCATGTCAAGAATTAAGACCGTGAAAAATGCATAATAGCTACATTTATTTGGTGGCTATACTGAAAATATAGGAAAGAACCAAATTGCATTTATATAGCACTTTATCACATCCTCAGGCTATCCAAAAGCACTTCACAAGCAAGTGATTATTGTTTTGTAGGCAAACATGGCAGGCAATTTGCACAAAGCAAGGTCCCACAAACAGTAAATGAGAATAAGCAGTTAAATTGGCTTCTTTAATAGTGTTGGAGATGAAGGAGGAATGTTAGCCATGTCCAGGGCAACAGGGGAACTCTGTGCTCTTTACTGATTAGTGCCATGGTTTCAAAACATCTGTTATCTAGGCCTAGACAACTAAGGAATGTTTTTTTTTCTGTATGCACGCCACTCTGAAGGTTTGCTGCACCTTTCAGTGGATGAGCACATGCGACTTCATAGCCCCAGGCTGCTTCAATGGACTGGGAACATTCCTACTCACCAGCTGGGCCTTGCACTTCAATATCAAAGAGAGAACAGGGATGCCCCACCGGCTCATTAGACCTGTAGTTGGGATTCTTCCACCGATATCCAAGACTTCTGGCTGCTGTTGAACATCAGCAACCTAAAGAAGTCAAGACTCAAAGAAAATCCAAAGAATACCAACTTCTACTTCCAATCTTTGGCCTGACTTGGGACCCCCAGAGATTGTGTCATCTGCAAAAGTTCCAAGGCAGGCTCTGGTCCTTAGCTGCTCCTCTACTGGAATAGCCAACATTTCTAGGCAGAAGAAAGTGCACCAGCTCCAGGCACAAGCCCAGTTCCACTGTGGAAATCGTAGTGTAGATTCTCAGTCAGGAAAGATGGGTTTTGCCAACGTTAGAACCACAATGGAAACCATTCCACTCACAAGTCAAAATAATCCATATATTGCCCCAATCTCTGAGGATATCCTCAAGCAGGAGTGCCAAAAGGGTAAACTGGAATCAACAACAGGAGCACTGTTTGGTTACTTCAGTTTAAACACTGTCAGAGTTCACAACCTTCTTTAGGAACGGTTCTGCCAGGTTCACACCAGAATCAGAAACATGAAGAATGTCCTGGGAGGTGGCCAGTTTGTCACACATGAAGATAGCAAACATCTGAAGTTTTATACAAAGCCACAACAGCCACTTTCCAGCTGGAATAGGCACAAGTGGTGGGTCAGGCACTACCATCACTCAACAAGCTGTAGGTTGATGCAGCTCTCGCAATCAATCCCGACAACACTGTCATCGCAAACCATCCACCCCAAGCAAAAATGCAACCACTCCAATCATCTGTTCAACACCACTGACTTTCCACATTTTCACATTCCCATGGTAATTAAGAAAAATGACTCTTTCTCTAACACAGCATTAGGATCTAACATTATAGAATTTCCTTCTTGACATTGTTACGACCGGTGAGGATACGTGTCAGGATTTAGCCTTTCCTTCCCACTCCTCCATTAATCGTAACAGGGTCGTTTTGTAATTTATAGAATGAAGGCATTAATTCAAGGCCTGTACTTAACCATTTACGTGCTGATTGCAAAGAACTCAATCTGACAGGCTTTCTTTAGTTTAAGCGTATAGGCCAGAATTTCACACTTTCCCGTCAGCGGACTATTAGGCGGTGGAGGGGAGTGTGAAATTGAAGGAATGTGATTCCCTCCGGGATCTTGCCTGCCCCAACCACGCAGCGCTTTTACGCTGGGGCAGGCAAGACCTCAGACGGGAAGCTCGCCTTTGCCCCAGTTGAAGCCATTAAGTGGCCAATGATTGGCCATTTAAGGGCTTTTCCTGCCCAGTCTCAATTTTTTAGCCTAGCGGGAGGATTGACTTTGTATGGGGGGAACCCAAAAATCAATGGACTGAGATCTCAGGTGGGACGTGGGGGTGCTTCCATCAGAAACCCCCTTCTGAAATTGGATGCCCCACCCACTCTCCAGTAGCCTCTGAAACTCTCTAGCACCCCCTTGCCCCTTCCCCAAGACCCCGAACACCCCCTTCGCACCCAACCCCCGCACCCCCCCCAATCCCCCCTCACCACCCCCACCCCTCCCTAGTCCTCCCCTCCCTTTCTGGACCTCTTGAACTTACTTTGGCCTCTGGTGACCAGATTTAGTCTCAGTCATTCTCATACACTTCCTCTTCAGTCCACTGCAGCTCTTGTCGCTTCAGGGACTAGAGAGCTGCCAGCCAATCAGATTGGCTAGCTGCTTTCGAAGGCAGGACTTTCTCCAGAGGGGAGGAAGCCCCAACTGCAGCCAATTAATGCTCATCCGAGTATGAAATGGCTGTGGGGCACTTGGAGTCAGCAGGGATGTGTTCCCTGCTGACTCTTCAGATGGTGGGAAGCAAGACCCCGCCATCCAAAAACTTCAAGCCAAAGGGGTTAGTTTTTATTGTATTAAAAACCCACCAGGTAAAGATATAAAGATATTTAAAAAGGTAAACTCATGTCCCAGCCTTTGTAACACACACACACACACACACACACACATTAACAAGCATACAAAATTATAAGTTATCCAGTAGAAAGTTATTTTTCAGTCAAATTAAAAGTTAATGATAAAAAAAAGAGAGTTCACTGTTTAAGAGCCTTTCGCTGGTGTTCAAGGCTGAGGCAGGTTTTTTCCATGGTGGTCTTAAAATTCCAGTGGAGTTAAGGACATTGTTAACTGCAACTTCTGGAAACTGTCTCTTTCTTAAAACATAATCCGTCTTTCCCAAAAGTTGATGTGATTGTCCCTAAGGTTCCTTTTGACTGAAATTCTCTATTTCTGTGATGGGTTCCAAAATGTATCAGAGATAGGGTCTTGAACTTGAGAGATAAGGGAGAGAGGGAGATGGCGTTGCTCCATTGGCAGATTTCTTCTTAACTGTCTTTAAGCAGCTTGGGTGTTATGATAAAAGACATTTCAAAATGCCATTGTGGTCACATGATCTCTCCCCATAGTGAGTTGGGTATTTCACAGAAGGTAGTTGATAAGCTCATGTCTGGACAGCTGTTGGCTATTGTTTATGGCCAAGGTAATTAGTTTCTTTGCTGTCCCAGCCATCACTCCTGAATGGACCATTCTTCCCTGTGATGAGCTAGGAGGAACACCTATATAACTATTGTCCCTATAGACTTTCTGGACAGAATTTTCCCATTCTACCTACGGCAGGTTTCATGGCAAGCAGGAGTTGAGTCCAGCAGCAAGGAAAAAGCCGCAAATCCGCCGGCATTGAAACAGCTTGCAATTCTCTCGATGATAGGTTTATGGCTGGTCGGTTATCCTGTCAACAAGTGGCATGAATTCCATTTGCATTCATTAACATGTCATGAATGCTCATTAAAACAGCTGCTCACCGGAATCTTGTCAGGCCTTCCAATCTTGCGTCACACCAGCAGGAAATTACGCCGGCCTCAAATCCGTTTGAAATGTGGTGGTGTGCACAAATCGGACCTCAATTTGTTGGTAACTTCAAGGTGAGTGGAACACGCATAGCCTATCTGCTGTGGCACTGCACCGGTCTTCTTGCTGGGGCTGTAGGGTTGGTCTGCTCCTGCTTCTTATCTACATAAGAAGAAACACCACTGTGCTGTCGTACTCATACAGGCCTCCACTTTCAGAGACTAGAACTTCAACTGGGGGTGAGCTGTGAGGCAAGGGTGGGACTGATGAACACGAGGGAGGGCAACAGTGAGCTAAGGCTGTGGAATTGCAGTGAGGGGGAAGGGCGAAGATGAGGGGTCAGTGGGAAGGGAAGGCTGTGGAATGGCAGTGAGCAGGAAGGGCAAACACAAAGGGGGCCTTCTGGGGTCACCCTCTAACCTCTTGTTGCCACAGGAGTCTGCTTAGAAAGGAAGGAGGAAGACCTCCTTGTGATGAAAGCCAATGACTTCATTTGCATCGTTAAAGGGCTACTCAGAACTCAGTGGTTTCACATCACAAGCATCTCAAGAGTAACACGGGAATGTAGAATTTAGAAACACAGGCAATAACGAAGGAGGCACAACTGTATTATATATGGCATTCCATCAATGAAGGCCTGTCACATGTTTATCAGATTTGACACTCCTAACAGGTCAAAGTGCATCCACTCATTGACCATGAGCAACTGAATGGTCATTAAGATGCTACATCAGAGGTTGGAGCACTGAGCTAGGGTCACTCATCTCACTGAAACTTTAGCATCTCACACAGGGTTCAAGATGTTACATATTTGCGATGCCATCTTAGTCACCTCGATGTGTGTGCTAGTGTCTCAGGAACAAGGCACCATTAGCCACCATGCAAGTAGGTCAGTGTCAAGAAGATATAATAATGTCTATAATGTTATTGGAATTATTTTAAAATAGAGTTTAGTGGTGTCTGTGTCTATGTGTGTATTTGTGTGTGTGTGTCTTAACTGGATTAAAGCTATGTGGTTTAGAGGCTTTGATGTGTAGAGGAGAAATAGGTTTGAAATGTTAATTAGGTAAAAATGGGGGCAATTTGCATTTTTTCTTTAAACAAACTAGTGTAGCTTGGATTCGAAGAGAAGGAATGAAATATTACACCTAACCAGGTGAAGATCAGGAACAGTGTGCTTGTTTATTTTTCCTAATGATTACTAATAAAGTGGGTATTATGAAAGGGTCTTATTATTAGAAGAGCTAAAGTTCAAAAGATATTGTGATACAATGAAAATTTGCATCCAAAGAGGAAAATATGTATAAAGGGAGAGAAGGCTGTTGGTATAAAGGAGAGAGATTCTAAGATCTAAAGCCTCCAGCCTGCAAGCCTCAAGCCACCATCTGCAATGACCCAGAGCGGAAATAAACTAATAAACTAATTCGACTGTCCAGGGGCCTGTTTAAATCTATGTGTTTTACTATGGCCTTAACAGAGGTGTAACAGAGTCAGATTAATTAGAGGAATTTTTAGAAGTTATTATTGTAGTAATTTGTAGACATATGTATGTGCCAACAATCTTTTAATTAATAAATGTTTAATTTAGTTTTATAAAAACCTCTTGAGACTCGGTGGTCATATTATAACAGAATTCAAAGCCTGCATGTCAAAACATACAAAGTGCAAAAATTGGTTATGACAGTTGTTTCAAGTTTCCTTCTGGGATTTGAACAACTCAGCATTTACCATCAGCTGTGTCATAATAGTCAGGGAAAACTATGGACCCTTACAGTTTCAAAACGTGTCATCTTCTGAGCTTCACGTTCTTGCCCCTTGAATCATGAATGCCATCAATGTTTCCTTTCAGAAAGAAGGCAAAAGCAGATATGGATCCAGATATGGGCTCAATGCTGCCTTTGTCAGGGTCCTAATGCAATGGAGGTGGTGAAGGAGGGAGAGGCGACTCCATGTTCAGCTCCAACAGGAGGGATATGGTCAAGCAGAGCCAGAGCATGAACAGAAGTGTCAGGAGGAGAGACCTAGACAATGGGGGCAACTCGCCAGACCTAGGGTTTATCATCCAAAAGCCTCCTATTTACAAATGAGCAAGAGGCAATGCCGTACATGTCTGCACTTGTCCTGAGCTCTGGTACATCACATATGCCACATTCTTCATGAAGACCAGACACCAAGTGGAGTTTGAGGATATCCCCTGCCAGTGGCTTTGAAGGTGACCACAGCACTCAATTTCTTGGCTTCTGGTCTTTCCAAGGATCAACAGGGGATCTTTGTAGCCTCTTTCAGTCCGCAATACATTGATGCATAAAGGAGGTCACAGATACCCTTTTCAGGAAAGCCCATCATTATGTTAGGTTTGCTCTGGACGAAGATAGCCAGGCTGCGAGTTTCACCAGCTTTGTCGCCACCTCAGGCTTCCCAACAGTGCAGGGTGCAATAGACTGCTCCCATGTCGCTATATGGGCTCCATGGAGCAGGCCCTAATGTTTATAAATCGCAAAGGCTATTATTTCACTAACGTGCAACTGGTATGTGATCACCAGAAGCACATACTGCACATTTGTGGACGGTACCCTGGGAGTTGCCATGACTCCTACATCCTGAGTCTCTCCCAGATACCTGAAATTTTCGAGGGGCCATTGCAACTGAGGATAAGGGGCACCAACTGAAACACTGGCTGATGACTCCGGTGCGTCGCCCTCAGAGTCGTTCAAGAGAGGTACAACGCTGCTCACAGCTCCACACACTCCCTTATAGAGCAGACCATTAGGCTTCTGAAGATGTGTTTCAGATGATTGGACCGCTCAGGTGGCTAACTCCAATACACCCCCAACAGGGTTTCCTGCGTCATCTCGGTGTGTGGCACCCTTCACAATCTGGCTATGTAAAGAGGTGACCCCCTTCCAATGGATGACATGGAGGAGGATGAGAGCTCATCGGAGGATGAAAGCTCATCGGAGGAAGGAGATCTGGAGGCCCAGGAAACGTAACAAGGCTGCTGAGGGTCAGTATGAGCTCAATCATGCCATGGAGCAAGGAAGACATGGGAGACATGCCCATGATAAGTTAATTGTTGACAGGTTCCAAGAAGAGTAAAGTTAAGTGAGGGAATATGGCCACATCTCTACTGGCCCTCAAAACCATTTTCTTTCAACTCAGGGGCTATCCAGCCATTTGCAGAGAGAATGAGTCCCACATTCACACTTGCGCATTCTGGCCTCATGAATCACCAGGCCATGATCTTTGCTTTGGTCCATGAGGCCCTGTGAGTGAGTCCACTTATGAACACAAGCGGTGTAAGAGAAAACGTGAAGCCTTCACTGCCATCTAATGATGCAAACACTGCTGCGACTGAGATGTGGACATGCCTAGGGATCCCCTCCTCCCATTCATGGCTTGTCTTCTGTCATTATCACTGAAGAGATGCAAATGTTGCTAGAATATCAATGCTGATGAGTCACACAATGGTGTTCCTCAAGAAAGAAGGGTTATAAGTGCTTACAACATACATTCCCAATAAAGTTTTAAACACATCTCCCTGACATCACACAAGGGTGTGGAGACTAGGTCAACTGAGGTTGACGTCACAGGAATGTTAATCTCACAGTGGGACACTATCACTGAGTGGGAGGAAGGCTAAATCTCAAAATAAGAGGATTCCAAAGCACAAAATCACGCCTTCAGTTGACAAGAGCATTCACATAACCATCAAATGTATTAACAAATGTGTAATTTATTTACATGTCTAACACACCCATGACCCAAAAGTGACATCAATTTTTTTTAACTTTCCTAACTCTACCACTACAGCTGGGTGCAGCCCCGACATCTGCAGCAGAGGTGGGGGCAGCCTGCTGACTGCTATGTCCTGATGTCTGTGATGACCTTGGCGGACGTCCTCTGGTGGCCCAAGGCTTGCAGGGCTCAGGCCTAATAAGGGTCACCTGCTTAGGGGTGGAAGCTCCCTCATTGGCCTGAGAAGCTGGAGTGGATGGGGTCACAGGCAGAGGGGGCTGTGAGCAGCTGCACAGGTTTGGAGTGTCCTTAGAGAAGGCCCCCGGGGTGTCTGGCTGACGCTCATCCTCCCTGTGGGTGCCCGAGGGCCCAGCCCTAACTCCTGCAGGAGATGGTGCACTGGAGGGAGGTCAAGATGCCTCGCCCCCAAGTCGCCCAACATCTCAATGGTGCCCACTAGGGTGTATGGCCATGAGGTGCAGGGCTGACCATGAATCCAGCAAGACCTGCTGATCCAAGGTCTCCATGGTTATCCCGAGCCTTCCCATGGAGACCTCAAGGTGCAGACATGTCGGAGCCACGACATCAGGCAGAATGCGGATGGACTCCTCCATCATTCGCTGTAGTCTGCTGAATGATTGTTGAATCTCTGCCTGATGATCAACTGCCTGTTGTTTCATCTCCAGCATTGATTTGACGGCCGGCTACAGAGGCTCATCATCTGGCTCAGACTGAGCGGGTGGCTGGTGTCCAGCAGCCCTCTGAGTGCCAGAGACCTGGGCTGTCCCTGCCTCCGACTGCTGCAGGGACATTTCAGTGAGGGGTTCTCCAGAAAGTGAGCCCAAGCCTAATCTACATCTGTGCCTCACCGACGTGTGTGTCTCTGAGCTGGTTGAGGGTGCGTGTGATTGCTGTGACATTTCTCCCAGAGTTTCATCTTCAGATGAAGTCTGGGAGCTTGCATTGGTGCTGGTCTGGCTTGGGGGCCTCAATCTGCTGATGCCTAGAAAACAGAAAATAGAGTTTCAGTTAATGAGCATTAGCTAAATGAGACTGCATGTGACTCACTGTGAATGTCAGGATTTGATGAGGTGTTGGAGCTGTGATCCGTACTGGGTTGCTGGGAGAGGCCAATCTCCCCTTCCCCACAGGAGCAATCCCTGTCCTCCCCAGACAGCTCAGCTGCAGCCTCCTCAAATTCAGTGAGGGCAATGGCATCGGCTGTCCCTCCCATGGTCTGTGATCTTTTGCATCTGTTGTGCGCCAGCTTGGCCTGTATGAAGGAGAAAGAAAGGCATGTGATGAGAAGGGAAGGAGCAGAGGTTGGGTGAGGTGCGTGTTCCTTGTGTGTGGTGAGCCCTCCCCAGAAGGGAAAAAGGATGGAGTGTGAGCAGCATGATAGATGGGACGATGGTGATGTGAAAGCTTTTGTGAGTGTTAATATGTGTCCCCCACTAATGGTTGTGTGAGACCCCTGAAGAGAGTAGCCTTTTGGTTGTACGATGCCATGATAAGAGTTTGATATTGGAAGGTGTTGAAGGATGAATTACCCTGGTGAAGTGGCTGTGATAATTCATCCTCTTCCTGCACTGGGTGGCATTGCAGGAGTGGTTGCCAGCAGCGCTGACCTGCTCTGTGATGGCCTCCCAGGCCGGAGAGGTGAGGCTGCTACGCTTCCTGCAGCCATCCCTGGGATAGAGCAATGTTCTGTGAGCCTGCACCCCTCTGATCAAGTACTGCAGGGCCTGGTGCATAAAGTGGGGTGCTGCCTTCTCCTTCAGGCTCTTGGCCTTCCTCTTCTGGCTGCCAGACATCTCTGGTGGGCTGAAGAGCATGAGATTGTGTGTTGGACTGGCCTTTAAATATGGCGCCTTGAAGTTGGAACCTGCCAACTGATTGTAGGCAGACAAATCAGTCCTGAACCACCAGGTGGTTCGGACCAATACGTGCCTTTGCATAATTAATGACCCTCCAAGCGCAAAATCAGGAGTGCGTGCCCGCCATTCCAGACAGCGGGATGGGTGCTGCCGAAACCACCTACCACTGCACTTAGTTTCATGAAGGGAAAATTCCACCTTCTATCCCTGTCTGGAAGAGTAGCTTTAAAGGAATGCAAATGGTGAGAGCCAGTACAGTTTCATATCATCTTTCGAGTAATTCTTGACATCAGCAGATGTGAAATTGTATAGGAGGTTTCCCTTGGCATGTCCTAATTGTAATCCAGATTGGAAACTTCTAGGAGCTGACCAACTTGTAAAATCAGATGTTGTCAGGTGACCTGTGGCCGCCATCTTAAGTCATTGTCTTTGCTTGCTTTTTAAAAGTACTTTTAAAGCAGTCCGTATACATTTGACCAGCTGATGAAATTAAAGATTAATATCACTTGCACACATCACATCCTCATGACAACAGTACAATCAGGTTTAAAAATATCAAAATGTGTCGTAACTTACTTCCAAGTTTTGTCAAGAGGTGGTGTAAACGTATGAAGTGTTGTAAAATAACTCAGAGGGTCTCAAAGGAATGGCTAATCTTTGATCCATGCTACCAGAATCTGTTTGGAGAAGTTTTGAATCTACATCCAAACCTTTGCATTCAGGTGACCAGGTAGAAAGTAAAATGAGACGTTCTTATTCAAACATTAACAAAAAGCATGCAATTGTAAAAGGCTTCCATTTCCAGAGACCAGCTCCACTGGAAATCCCTATCAGACAAACACAGACCTCATTTGGCATCATCACTTCTACTGATGACATTGGGACCACTAATAACCATTTAGAATAAGAACCCAAAATAAATCAAAATTTCTGCATCTTTAGCAATATATGATGTGGGTAAGCAGGACAAAATATTCTCCACTGCAATTTAATTTTGATGGTTTAAATCTGGTATCATATTGAGAAGCTGACAATTGAATAGCTTTGTCTTAAAATTTTCATCAAAGCTAAAAAAAGCATGACTCAATTCTCTGAAAATATGAAAGCAAAAACGTTGTGATTGGGATTTAGAGGGGAACAAAAACGAAAGAGTACGTGTGAAATTTCTTTACCCCAAGTATGATTTCAAGGATTTCAATTTTAATCTGTCAATAATTGGGCTCAGAGGAAGTTCGGCTACTGGGATTGGGGGAGGCGAGTGTGGAATGGGCAAGTAATGTGCATGGCTCGCATGACACACAGGCAGCCTACCCCTCTGAAAGGGGAGGAGCTGGCTCTACTGTGTCACAAAGACTTTAAGGCAAGGAAGAAGATTTTCAATGAAGCAACAGTCTGGAAGAGGCTTCCCAGGTTCAATGATGCAGTATTGCAATCTCCATCCAGGTGGTTGACAAGAGGACAAATTACAGAGAGCCACAAACATTATAGAATAGTTATAATGGGAGACTTTAATTACCTGAATGTGGACTGGGACAGTGGTAGTGTGAAGGGCAGAGAGGGGCAAAAGTTCCTAGATTGTGTTCAGGAGAATTTTCTACAGCAGCCTGTGTACAATCCAACAAGAAATGACGTGCTATCGGACCTGGTTCTTGGAAATGAGGCAGGCCAAGTAGATCAAGTGTCAGTGGGGGAATAATTAAGAGACAGTGATCATTGTATTGTGCATTTTAGGATGATTGAAAAGGGCGATAGGCAACCCAGAGTAAAAATAATTAACTGGACAAGAGCCAAATTTGATGAGGCAAGAATGGAGCTGGACCAGATGGACCGAAACGAAAGATTGGCGGGAAAAACTGTAGCTGAATGGACTACCTTCAAAAAAGAATTGGCTTGGGCACAGTCAAGGTATATTCCATCGAAAGGGAAAGTGAGGGCAAACAAATCCAGAGCTCCCTGGATGAAAAAGGAGATTGAAATTAAGGTAAAGAAGAAAAGGTGCGCTTATGACAGGTGTCAGGTAGAAAATACAAATGAGAATCAAGAGGAATACAGAAGATTCAGAAGGGAGGTGAGAAAGCATATTAGAGAATTGAAGCGGGATTATGAGAAAAGACCAGCAGCTAACATAAAAGGGAATCCCAAAGTCTTCTATAGGCACATAAATAGTAAAAGAAGTAGGACCAATTAAGGACCTAAAAGGGAATTTACACATGGACGAAGGGGCCATAGCTGAGGTACTAAATGAATGTTTATATCTGTCTTTACCAAGGAGGTAGATGCTACCCAGGCCATGGTGACAGATGAGGAAACTCTGTCACTCGAAGGGTTCAAAATTGATCAGGAGGAAGTGTTGAATAGACTGTTGATACTTAAAGTTGACAAGGCACTGGGACCAAATGAGATGCATTCAAGGATATTGAAGGAAGTTAGAGTAGAAATTGCAGGGGCACTGGCCATAATTTTTCAGTCTTCCCTAGACTCAGAGATGATGCCAGAGGACTGGAGAATTGTAAACATTGCACCCTTATTCAAAAAAGGTTGTAAGGATAAGCCCAGCAATTACAGACCAGTCAGTTTAACTTCAGCAGTGAGCAAGATTCTAGAAACAATTATTTGGGATAGAATTAGTAGTCACATGGAAAATTATGGGTTGATAAGGCAAAGCCAACATGGATTTCTAAAGGGGAAATCGTGTTTAACTAACTTGCTGGAGTTTTTTGAAGAGGTTACAGAAAAGGTCGATGAGGGTAATGCTATTGATGTGGTGTACATGGACTTTGAAAAGGCATTTGATACAGTGCCACACAGCCAACTTGTGAGAAAAGTTATTGCTCATGGAATAAAAGGGACAGTAGCAATGTGGATACAAAATTGGCTGAAAGATACGAAGCAGAGAGGCTGGAGGAAGGTTTATAGTGGAGTTCCCCAGAGTTGGTATTGGGACCCATACTTTTCCTGATATGTATTAATGATCTATATCTTGGTGCACAGGGGACAATTTCAAAGTTTGCAGATGATACGAAGCTTGGGAGCATTGTGAACTGTGAGGAGGACGGTGTGGAACTTCAAGAGGACAAAGACAAGTTAGTGGAGTGGGCAGATAGGCGGCAGATGAAGTTCAATGCAGAGAAGTGAGGGGTGATGCATTTTGGTAGGAAGAACAAGGACATACAATACAAAATAAGGGGTGAAATTTTGAAGGGGTTGCAGGAGCAGAAAGACCTGGGTGCATATGTGCATTGATCATTGAAGATGGCAGTTGGAGAGAGCAATTAATAAAGTATATTGTATCCTGGGCTTTATTAAAAGGGGCATAGAGTACAAGAGCATGGAGATTATGCTGAATTTATATAAGACACTTGTTAGGCCTCAGCTGGGATGTTGTGTATAGTTCCGGGCACTATATGATAGGAGAGATATGAACACATTGGAGAGAGTGCAGAAAAGGTTTACAAGAATGGCTCCAGTATGAGAAACTTCAGCTATGAGGAGGGATTGGAGAGGTTGGGACTGTTCTCCTTGGAGAGAAGAAGGCTGAGAGGAGATTTGATAGAGATATTCAAAATTATGAAGGGGCTTGACAGAGTAGAAAGGGATCAAGAGCAAGAAGGCACAGGTTTAAAGTGATTTGCAAAAGAAACAAGTGTGACGTGAGAAAAATCTTTTTCACACAACGAGTGGTTCAGTTCTGGTATGCACGGCCTTGAAGTATGGTGGAGGCAGGTTCAATCGAGGCTTTCAGGAGGATGATTATTTGGATAGAAACAACGTGCAAGGGTACAGGGAAAAGGCAGGGCAATGGCACTAGTCATAATGCTCATTTGGAGAGCCCATACAAACATGTTGGGTCGAATGGCCTCCTTCTGTGTCCCTAAGATTCTGGGGAGTCTGTGATTGCACAGGCTGTCTCCACCCCTGCTGTGGATGTCAGGGCAGCATCCAGAAGTTGCAGACCTAGAAAATTTAAGAATTTCTGATCACGCGTAGTTGTGTGGGTGAACACATTTTGTCATTTTATTATCTGAAAATATATTCATTTTCACTGAATAATATGTAATGGTGTCTTTCAGCTTTGTTTACAGGGTTTGCAAGTCCTTCCCTTGCATCCCACCCACACTAATAGTTCAGCTGCTCGCAGCTGGCTCACAAGTGATTCTGGAGGGAGATGTGTCTGTGTGTGTGACATAGCCTTTCGGAGCCTCGTGCAAGCACTCTCCCACGCACGCGAATCCTTCCTCCATCACACTCACCTCAATGTCCTGAACATTTTCAATGTTCGCTTTCAGTTGTCCATCTGCGCTGACCTGCATCCCCGCCCACCCACTGATCACATTCCCACACAGAACCTGTTCCCGCCTCAATATGAGGCTCCTTTCAATTTCGAATTTACAAGCATGATAATGGTGAAGTATGTTTTCAGCTCCCCCGTCCTTTCTTCTCCCCAGTCACCCATGTTCTTTCTCCCATTACCGTCAACCCCTCTGGTATCACCTCCCTTTCCTTTCCGAGATTTCCAGGTGAACATGCACACTCCCTAATGTCCCAAGAATCCCACCTTGATCCACATTGATCTTCCTGACCTCCTCCTTCCCACCCGCATGGTCCATGTATTCCTCCAAGTGCCCACCAACCACCCCACCTCCGGACTCCTTTCTCCCCCCAAAGTCCTGTCCCCCAAGCTCCTCCCTCCATTAGAAGTTCTTCCCCCTCCAAACGCCTTCCCTTACACCTTCCTTCCCCTTTATTCCTATCTCCCCAATTGCTGCATTTTCCCCGTTACACATTCCTCCCTCTATACTCCTTTCCCCTCCCAACCTCAACCCCCCCAACAGCATCGCTCCCTCTTCCAACCGCAGCCCCCTGACACCATCGTTCCTCCCCTCCCACCCTCACTCCGACCCTGAGAGCATTGATTCCCCCCTCCCTCCCAGCCACCTCGGTACCCTTCCTTCAAACCTAGACCTTCCTCTCCCACCCAACCCGGTACACCTTCCTGCCCCACATACAGCTGGACCTTCCTCTCCACCTCCTTGACAATCATCCATAGCAGACCATGGCCAAGATGCTGATGTCCGGAAGCAGACCCTCAACAATGACCTTCCACCTTCCATGAGCTGCTTCACAGCAGACCCACGTCCACGAGAATTCACCCAGGAGTCGATGAACATGTTCCTCCAGGGTCCGGTGGCTGTCGGGCTTCAGCATCTTCTGCTCCTCAGATGTCCACGACGTGAGCAAGGCCCTGATGGTGAGTCCTGACTTCTGCACATTTGTCAAGACATGCTCTGCACCAACGTGTTTTCCCACTGACGTGGGTGTAAACTTGATGTGGGGGGATGATTCCAGCGAGCAGGGTTATAATGATATGCAGACGTATGAAAATGAAGTTCTCAATGTACGGTGGCAAGAAACGCAGTCCGCCATTGCCGGGCAGAGTGAATGATTGCAAACTGGTTTCACAACGGCGTGAAACCAATTTTTGGCCTTCTCACCATATTTTCTGCTATGACCGGCATGACATCCGATGACATGGAAAATTTCACCCTGCTCGGGAGCATTGGGCCAGGCACAGGCACCTGCAAGTCAGCCAGGAAGGAAATATACAAGGGTGATTATTTTAGTTTTGTATGTATTATTGATCAATTAAGTTATGGAATTTTTTTTGCTGTGATTCTTTTTTCAGAATTTTGGCTGAGCGGATATTGTAATGGCCCATAGCAAAGGAATAGAAAGGTGGGAATTATGAAGTAGCAGTGGGGTTGAGACTTTAGGGAATCCAGAGTTCCAGTGGCCAGTCTCAGTCAGCCCATCCAGAGCAAAGAGATCCCAGATGCTTCTTCCCTTCCTCATCCACCTCCTCTTCCTGCTCCTGAAGCACCCTCTGAAGGCCTGGTGCTTTGGGCTGTGAGGTTATGGAAGATATAGCATTCCATCATAAATTTGGAGAACGGCCGGACTGTCTCTCCATGAATGGCCCAGGCAGAAAAACCTTTGTTCCAGGGTGCTGATGGTTTGGCCTAAGCCATTCCCGGTGGCATTATGGCGCTCACAGTAGGTGTGCTATCCCTGTGTGGTCAGGTGACAGAGGGGAGTCATAATCCAGATGCACATTGGGAAGCCCATGTCACCAACAGCCAGTCCCTGGTTCATCGTGGCGACTCAAAGATGATGGGTGCAGCTGAATGGCACAAGATGAAAGTGTTGTGGCTTCTGCCAGGATAAAATTCACCAACATCATGCCTTGTGCTTGGTCGCACACCAACTGCAAGCTCAGGGAATGATAAACCCTGCGATTGCAGCATATTTCCCTGTTTATCTGGGGGCCTGTAGAGCCATGTGAGTGCAGTCAAGGGTTCCCTGCACCATTAGGAATGCCAGTAGCCTGGCAAAGCTACATGCCAATTCCTCCTGATTCACTCTGTAAGGGAGAAGATGATGAAATCCTCTCTTCTGGCATACAGGGCCTCTCTCATCTCCGAGATGCAACGTTGCAAGGCAAACTTCAATACATTGGCAATGTCTCCAGCTTCTGCCTGGAAGGATCAGCTGACATAGAAATTAAGGGGAATGGTGATCATCACGACCATTGGCCGTGCCATCCTCACCCTGCTCTTTTGCTGAATGGCCAGTTGGAGGAGGTGGCGCAGTTCAGTGGCAACCTTCTTAGTGAAATGTAGCTGCCTCAGATACTGTTCCTGGCTGAGGTGGAGGTAAGAGAAGTACTCTCTGAATACCCTAGGTGGGTACAGCTTTCCATTGAGAGTCCTCCTCTTCCTCCCTCTGTGCACCGCTTCCCCTCTCTGCTGCCTGTGCTCCTTGTCACTGTCGTGCTGCAGCACAACCAGAACTACAAATATTGCCTCCATTATTCAAAGCAGGCTTTCTGCTTGCAAGCCTTTGAACTCCCCTCACCTCCTAGTCAAGTTCAGTCCTACTATTTTCTGAATCCAAAAATCCTTCCAATCTCCTCGAATAACATTGAGCAAAGCACTTCCACTCATTCTGCAAGCCCAAAATGATTCCTTTAAGTAGTGCTATTGGGGAGGCCCTGATGCAACTGAATGCACTTTCAGCTGAGGGTGATTGAGAGAGAATGTTTACAGGACCTGCAAGGGCCAAAACTGCAGGTTTCATGCACCATGTTCCTCTAAGCTGCTTTCGTGCATGGCTGTGTAGCCACTCAGAAGTTATTGTAAAGGCGAACACAAGCCACCACTCTGAAGAAAATGCATGTGTGTGCTTTTGTTGAGCAAAAGAATTGAAAGGCACATAAATGACTTGGTGTCCCAATCTGCCCACTCTGCATTCATGCCTGCATTAGTACCTTTATAATCAAGGCATGCCATGTAACCCACACTGGAAGTGGCCTTGCTGCCGTTTTAGGAATTCCAGGCTTTCATAGCACTGGCACTTGCTGCATTACGGGGCTGAATTTTGCAGCCGTAATATTCCAATAATGGTAGACTTACTGTTGAAGCCTTCAGCTGTTGAAACCTTGACAGACTTTCGGTCACATCCACTTCACATAATTTATTTATGTAATTTAATCATCTGAGTTCCAGGAGTTCCTCAGGGTAGTGCCATAGGCCCACTCATCTTCAGCTACTTCATCAATACTTTGCCTCCATCATCAGGTCAGAAGTAGGGATGTTCACTGAGGATTGCATGATGTCCAATATCATTCGTGACTCCTCAGATACTGAAGCAGTCCATGTCCCAATGCAGCAAGACCTGGGCAATATCCAGGCTTGGGCTGACAGGTGACAAGTGACATTCATGCCACACAAATGCCAATCAATGACCATCCCCAACAAGAGGGAACCTAACATCTCCCCTTGACATTCAATGGCATTACCATTGCTGAACTATTCCCACTATTAACATCCTGGGGCTTAATATTGACCAGAAACTGAACTGGACCAGCCATATATTATTGTGGCTACCAGAGCAGGTCAGAGGCTGGGAATTCTGTGGCAAGTAATTCACCTCCTGAGGCCCCCAAAGCGTTTACAAGGCATAAGTCAGGAGTGTGATGGAATGTGCTCCACTTGCCTGGATGAGTAAATGTGATGTGAGGAAAATTTTTTCACCCAGAGGGTGGTTGGAGTCTGGAAGGATGGTGGAGGGAGGTTCGATTGAAATATTCAAAAGGGAATTGGATTGCTATCTGAATAGATATAATGCACAAGGTTACGGGGATAAGGGAGGGGAGTGGGATTAGGTGAAGTGCTCTTTCAGAGAGCCAGTGCAGACTCGATGGGCCAAATGGCCTCCTTCTTCACTGTAAAGATACTGTGACTCTGAGTGCAGTTCCTAAAACAATCAAGAAGCTGAACACCATTCCGGACAAAGCATCCCGCTTGATTGGCACCCCATTCACCACTTTAAACATTCACACCATCGACCACCAATGCACAGTGGCAGCAGTGTATACCAACTACAAGATGTACTGCAGCAACTCACCAAGGCTCCTTTGACAGCACCTTCCAAACTAGCAACCTCTACAACCTAGGAGAACAAGGGCAGCAGATGCGTGGGTGCAACTCTGAAATGACTTGATGGAGTGGACAGGTTTCAACAAGAGGCAGATAATCTTAATATAGAGAGCTTTTCAGGTGCTACATGCTCAATCAAGACTCTCGTCAGGAAGCCCACGCTCATTGGTCAGAGCTTCCCAGAATATCACATGACCCCTGATGGACAGCAAGAGAGGCTATACCCACAGCTACTACATCCTCCAAGCCACATGCCATCCTGACTTGGAACTACACCGCTGTTCCTTCACTGTCGCTGGGTTAAAACCCTGGGACTCCCTCCCTAACAGCACTGTGGGTGTACCTACACCACAGGGACTGCAGCGGTCAAGAAGGCAGCTCACCGCCATGTTCTCAATTAGAGATGGGCAACAAATGCTGGCCTAGCCAGTGACGCCCACATCCTGTAAAAAAATAAAAATAATTAAAAAGGAGTCTCCTCAGCGAGCATGCAATCGTCAACATGTTTGGACCAAAGTTCTGGTTAATAATTGACTGGAGCCAGAAATGACTGCAATTCTTTTAATTCATTGGAATAACTATCATTGGCGAGCTACCATCTTTGATGGTTGAGTACCAAACTTGTTAACAATGAAGGAAAAATACTCTATGGAATCTTGTAAAAAGTGCTATTTGAACTCCTTTAATCAGAGATTATATTTGAGTAGACAATTAAAAACTGCCTTGAGATTTTGCAGATGTTATTCCAGTAACCAGGACCAGAATTTTTAGCTCATCGGGTGGGTGCGCACTGGACCTGAATGAGCTTGGGTGAGCGTCCCGACGTCATTGTGCACTCGCACAATATTTCGTGGGCACGGACAGGAGTCGGCAACACGCCGACAATTAAAAGGCCTATTAAGGCCATTAAAAATGTAATTGAATTAAATTTTTCACTGCCCGTCCAAACTTACAGTTGGCGGGCAGGCAAAAAGGCCAAGCGGCCTTTGCATTTTTTGCGAAACCTCATCCACGGGCGGTTTGAGGTTTCAAACCATCATTGAAAAAATTTAAGAATTTCATCCTAATTTCTAACATGTCCCTGCTCATGTGACAGTCACATGGTTTTGTCCTGGTCGGACAGGCTCAGCGGCTGCAGGCGGGGGCGATCGGGAAGCTGCCCGCTGCCTGCGATTGGGGCCAGACCGCAATTTCACGCTGGTGGGCTAGTTAAGGCCCACCCAGTGTGAAATGTGTGCTGCAGCGCTCAGCGCTGCCTGTGTGGGGGGGACGAGGGTGAGCATGCATGTTCGCGCATGCAGGAAAATCTCCCTGAGGCACAGGGAAGATTGAAAAGATATAAAAAAATGTAGAATTTTAAGGTGTTAAAAAACATGTCCCCTCATGTGTCACATGAGGGGGCATGTTTTTTAACACCTTAACATTCTTTATTTTTACTTTTTTATAATTGGCCCGCCTTAATTTGCCTGCCAGTGTGAAATCGGGGTCCAGCCCCGATCGCGGGTAGCAGGCAGCTTCCTGACTGCTCCTGCCCACCACTGCCCAGCCCGCCCGATGAGGGCAAAACTCTGCCCCAGGTGCATCGACTTCCTTGGCGACCAGCTAAGATGGTCTCCGTGGTTTTCTGAAATATGTCTGGGGCAATAGCTGTAACAAATGTAGCAGATTGAAAGGTATACCACCCACGTTCTTAATGAGTCTCTGAGCTGCCACATCCTGAAAACAAATTGAAATGTAATTTAACTTCTAATGGTTTAATGAGAGTTACAGGATGTTTTATACTGGAATTGGTATAGATAACAGGTTTTGTAGCATTAGTCTCTGCACATTGATCATGATTTTATTTTAACTATAGTGCATTTTGCTTGCATGTTAATTATAACCTTTCATATCTATTAGTTGCAATCCAAATGGGCCACATGAGAGAAGAAAGTACTCTCTTGCTGACTCTTTATCACACGATCCTACTTTATTCACTTTGACCATGCAAACTCTTCACTCATTGATTATAAACCGGCTGAGTGTCTCCTTCACACTTCCTCCTTGACATTTCATTATTCTATTACTGTTTTCTTTCCCTTACACACACATGCTGTCTTTGTCACTGGTGCAGTCAATTATTTTATCCTAGGATTAAGTAACTTACTTGAACCAGCGCCTGCATGAAGAGAGGCATGTTTTAGGATACAGCATCATCAACAACTGAAACCTATTTCTAAAGCATTTGTTATGAAGACAGATGCGAAATAGAAATTGGAGATTTGCATTTAATCCAATATTTCCTTTCTATTTTGAAGACCACCAAGTCATGCAATATAGTCACACGTAAACTTTTGACATGAGCCTGGGTTTTTAGGATGCCTGGGTTTCCCTTCCTGCCATCTGAAGGGCCGGCAGAGAACGCATCCCCACTGATACACGCTGCCCTTCGGCCTTTTAACACCCCAACGGGTGTTAAATTACTGGAGATGGGACTACCACCCCTCACTCAGAAGGAAGTCCCACCTCAGAGAGCTGCCAGCTAACCTCATTGGCTGGTAGCTCTCTAGTCCCAGCAGCACCAGAAGCCACAGTGGACAGGACTGGGACTACAACCAGCCTCCAGGGTCTAAGTGTCAGGGGTCCAGGACCCCTAAATATGGAGGTTTCAGGGCAGAGACGGGAGGTGAGACCCGGGAGGTATGGGAAGAGTTGGGTGGGGGTGTTGGTGCAGAGGCCAGGGGTGGGCGGGTGGAGGGAGCACCCGTGGGGGGCAGGGTGAGGGGCAGACCTTGTGGCGAGGCAGGGGGTACCCGATGCTGAAAGGAGGCTATTGATGAAGGTGCCCCCCCCATTTGCTGCACAAAGCCTGAGCAGGGTCACTTTCTGGCCTTCCCCCCTACCCCTGATATCCTCCCACCAGCCTGAAAGTTGAGACTGGGTGGGAAACAGCCGCTAAATGGTCATTAATTGGTCACTAAAGGGCCTCATTTGGGGCAAGGACTGCAGACCAGCCTAGGCCTCACCCAACTGACCATAAAAGTGCAGTGGTGTTGGCGGGTGGGAACCTGGTGGGAAGGTGATCTGGGGAATTATGCGCCTCCTTCCCGCTACCTGCAAACCTGCCAGCAGGGGAACATAAAATTCTGCTCATGAAGTGATACAGTATAGTCACACATAAGCAGTTATTGATACTCAAGCGAACTAATTCTTAGTTCTAATAGTACAGGGAAGAATGTAAAACATGTAGAAATATCAGCAAATATATAGTAGAAAATTAAATGGGATAGAAATTACAAAGAGCTCTAAGGCAAAGAATCATGAGTAACTTGTATACTTCTTGATCCCGTCACAATTTGGACAAATTATACTTTTATTGTTAGAACAAAAATAAATAAAACTGGTTCCAGGTTTGGTCCCCAAATTGGAATATAATGTGGACAAAGAGTTCCAGATAAAGTCTAGGGTTGTTTTTGGACTAAATGTTTGTCAAAATTGGGCTATTCTTTAAATATGGTGAAACAATTCAACATGGACTTCTTTGAATTGGCACTTTATTGAATATTTTGAGTTAATAACCAATAACAGTGCCACATGAGTAGGATTGGTCTGTAAATATTTCAGCTTGCTTCGATCCAAGTCCCAGCAAGTGCCTCATTGTTATTGTAAGCCTTTGTTTGCTCTGGATATAAAACTTGTGAAAGGAAAATTACTTTTCATATTTTGACCTCACAAAAACAAAATTAAAACAGAAACAAAAATAAAAATGTCAAAGGTACAAGAACTTAAGTGCCTCCTTGCTTTTTTATCCTCCAAAGACAAAAGGCAGGATTTTCCCCTCAATGCATTAAATGTGACAGCAGGCGTGTAAAATGCATTTTATCTGCTGGCCGTAGTGGCAGGCTTTTGTGCCCTATTGTCCACTTCCCGCCGCATTAACTATGCATGCATGGCAAACACGCCGGATCATGGGCAGGCGGCCTCTGATTCGCCCGCCCTGCCGTGAGCTTGCTGTTTCCTCACTGTGGTTGCCATGTTTAAACAGTAGCCGTGCCCAGCACTGCTCCACATGGTCCCAAAAGTCAAGGAGACAGCAGCCCCCAAGTATAGTAACGCCTCACTGGAATGCCTGCTGGACGCCATGGAGGCCTGTTGTGATGTCCTGTGATGGGCCGCAGGAGGCCCATCAGCGTCACCACTCTGGCTGAGGAGGCAGTGGCAGTGTTGGTCAGTGCCATTACTCCACAGAAGAGGTCAGCCATCCAGTGCAGAAAAAGGATGAATGATCTCACTCATTCCGCCAGGGTAAGTCAACCATCTCATCACTCTCAATACACACACTCACAAGCTCATCACACATTCACTGGCATCTCACTCATGGCCAGCTCAAGGGACATCACCACTCACTCTTTCACACACACCTTCACATCTCCATCTGGCATCATCTGCTCTGGAGGATGCACCCTCATCCTGCCCATGGCTCCACTCACCACCCACACATGCCAGGCATCCTTATCATCTGCCCTGGCATGCGTCCTGCTCACACCCTCCATCTGTATTTATGCAGAACAAGATCATACACAATCACAGGTCCCAGACCTGGGGTCGAATGTCAGAACTCAAGGTCCTCATTGGCTTCGAGAACAGAGCCATTGAGCTGGCCGGAGAGGAGGTGGACCATGCCTGTGGCAATGGTGATGTCAGTGGCAAACACCCAGGTGAAGATCTTGCACCAGCTCACCTCTCAGACAACCATACTGTGAGTGCATTGTCCTGTTTTACAGCTGTCTGCCATGCACTTGGGCATTGCTGGCTAAGCCAGCATTTATTGCCAATCCCTAATTGCCCTTGAGAAGGTGGTGATAAGCTGCCTTCTTGAACCACTGCAGTCTCTGTGGCATAGGTACACCCACAGTGCTGTTAGGGAGGGAGTTCCAGGATTTTGATCCAGCGACAGTGAACGAACGGTGATATATTTCCAAGTCAGGATGGTAAGTGGCTTGGAGGGGAACTTCCAGCTGGTGGCATTCCCAGGTGTCTGCTGCCCTTGTCCTTCTAGATGGTAGCAGTTGTGGGTTTGGAAGGTTCTGCCTAAGGAGCCTTGGTGAGTGTCTGCTGTGAATCTTGTAGATGGTACACACTGCTGCCACTATTTGTCGGTGTCAACATCCATCAGTGTGAACACGATGGGGGTGGTGGGGCAGCTATATCTCACTCCAGCTGCCTCTTCTGCTCAAGGAGTCAACCAGGGGCCCTTGGGCGCCCATAAGGAGGAGGGGCAGCAGCTGGTCACCCCGGGGCCATCCACCCAGGTGATTCTGCGATTGTCCAGCCAATCTCAAAACCTAATTCCTGTGACCCCATCACCTCAAGCACCACAGGCCGAGAAGGGTGCACCTGACCCACAGCAGGTCACCCAAATCTGGCTGGGGCCCTCCAAGGCTCAGCCTTGCAGAGAATGCCTGCCAAGATCATCACAGACAACAGGGCATTGCAGTCAGCAGGCTGCCTCCACCTCCACTGTGGATGTCAGGAAAGCATGAAAACATAGAGGTAGGGTTTGGAAAGCTAAAATGGTTTAAGAGCAAAACGGTAGCAAGGGTGTTCACAGCATGTGTCATGAAGCTATTAATGCATATGATATTATTGGAAAATATTTTCCTTCCAAAATAGAGGTTTAATCTATGGGTGTGTCTTAATTGGATTAAAGCCAGCTAGTCTGGGTGCTTTGATGTGTACTAGTTATGATATGTAAAAGAGGTAGAATGCATTTGCATTTTTTGAATACAGCATTCAAGAAGTGGGGTGAATTCTGGCATCCAGCAAGCAGAGACCAAGCAATATGTTTATATTGCTAATAAAGTTGGTACTATGCAAGGGGTTTTATTGTTAGAAGCAGCTGGTGATACAATGAGAATTTACATTCAATGCTGTGCTAGGTATAACAAGACAACAATTTTGTGTGTGTAGAGCAGAGGCAATGTGAGATCAAAAGCAGCTGTAAGCCTTCAACTGTCTCCACAGGAACCAAAGTGAAAAGAACCTCATTTTGAGTTTGTAAGGTGAAAATGCTTTGCCTGGTGTCTGCTTAAAGTCTATGGTTTGCTGTTGCCTTAATGGAGATTAGTTTGGGAATTTGTTAAAAGTTATGATTGTAGTAACTTGTAGCCATGTGTATATATTTAACTTGTGTAAATTAATAAAATGTTTCATTTAGCTTAATATAAAACCTCTCAAGAACTGGTAGTCTGACTCCTGAATTTATAGTTACATCTCAAACATAACACTTAAAATTATAGGTTATGACAGTTGTTTAAAGTTTCCCTCTGGGATTTTTAAATAATAGCTTTACCAACTGTATTGGTCATAACAACATGTATAAAATGTTCACAAATGTGAATAGAAGCACACTCATTTCACATCTCCTCTTGTGTATGCCTCATTTTTATGATGAGCTGCATTGCTGTCAATCAGGTGTGATGCCATGGTTCCTCCCCACCATTTATCACAGATGTCATTCTCATCTATGTAGTGTGCGTCCACATCACCATGGTGTGTGCCTCTTTTCAGGATCATTCTCAACATCAGTGATTCCTCAACCTTAATGTTAAGTGTGCTTGTGGCAGGAACCTCGTTCACATGCTTTGCAGGGTCATGTTTATTCTTGGCTGTGTAAGATTGAGGTAGAGGTCTTCTCCAATCTCCTCTGTATTCTTGAAAGATGAAGGTGGAGTGTACAAGGAGATGTGTTTACGCATGGAGAAGGCTCATATATCATGGAACTCCATGTGCTCTCTGTCTCTCAGCAGGGTGTTCATGCTATGAATCCATACTCAGAGCTCGTGTGCGCTGCTGTCTGCCAACCGCGTTTCTGACTTTCCGAGTTTACATCTGCTAAGCTTGCCAATATGTGGGAGCAATTTGCCATCTCAAGGTGCCGAAGCTCTGCCCCTCTCAGCCACATTATTGCCCTGGCACTCGAACCTACAACCTTGAGTGTTTCTCAACCGGTAATTGTCTGGATTGCTGTCACAAGGCTCTCGTCACAATGTTGGGATGAAGCACTGTGCATCACATCACCTAAACACTCGCCGAGGCGAGTAATGCTAATTGCAAATGGTGATACTCGATGGTCAATAGAACCTTTGAGCTCCGGAAGTGCACATCATAGCTTTAGACAATGTTGAGGGGAGCAATGGGATAGGAGCGAGGATGTACTGAAGCTGAAATCTGCTCTTTATTAGCAATGATTCGTGCCCTTGATGGCTTCATGGTGTGTGAAAAGTTTGGAATTTGCAAAGGTCAGGACTGGTCATGAGAGCACAACATGTTTTGTTAAGAGGAGGCATTTTATTGTTTGCACACAAGTGGTTGAACATCGTCATCTTGAGGTGGTCCACATGCACAGTAAGGTGAGGATAAAAGCAGGCCAGCATCCCTAACAGAGTGCTGGATGTTAATGTGATAGACAAGAAGGTGACACAGAGGGTTGAGTCATCTCTGATTAGATGCATCCTACTAAATATCCTCATCTGCCATGGCCCAAGTGTCACCTATCAGGTTCACTTTCAAAGTTACACAGAATGCATTGTCCCATTCCTGGAGTTGGATCTTCTTGAGGAGCTTGTGTCACATTAAGGCATACAGCTACGAGCTCACTGAGGATAATGGAATAGCTCTTGGATCTTGTAGGCTGCCATTGCGACTGGGATGCTGGAGATATGCTTGAAGAGGAAGCACCTTCTAACGTCTGATGACATGACTCCCTCCTCCAGTTAGCACCTCATCTCAAAAAAGGATGCATGGTCCTGATCTTCAAAGGATCAGGACAATGTGAGCCTGATGTGTAACTATTTACTCTCATATTGAAGTGCAAGGTTGAAAGAAGAGAAACAGCAACGCTGGTGTTAATGTGGGCCCATGATGGAGGGCACTTGTCCAAGGGGGTACTCACTGCAACTTGTCATCCTTCTCGTGAAATCTGGTGGCTATCAGGGCCTCACACGTATACCTGCCTCATCTGGCCTGTGCTATGGCCTCTTCCCCTGCAGCCTCGGTTTCCTCCAACTCAACATCCCCTTCAATGTCCTTCTCATCGGAGCTCCTCTATGTCAGTATCTGGTAAGTCTACCAGTTGCGCAGCACACAGCAAGCCACAAGGATCTGTGAGACCCTCTGGAGAGTGTACTGGAGTGCTCCGCCAGATCCAGACAAGCTTCGGAATCATATTTTAGGATCCCCATGGTGTGCTCCATTAACGTTCGGGGAGCGGCATAAGCCTCGTTGTGCCTTCTCTCTGCGGGAGTCTGAGGATGCTGCACGGGAATATCAACCATGTCCTTTGCAGGTACCCTTTGTCACTTTGGAGCCAGCCCTGGATCCTGTCCCATCGAAGATGTCTGGAATCTGCGATCTACTGAAGATATGAGTCGTGAACGCTTCCTGGTACAAACCTGCATGATAATTTTCTTATGGTTGCAGACCAACTGTACATTGAGTGAGTGGTAGTCTTTCCTGTTTCTGTACTGCAGTGCCTGTCACCAGGGAGCTTTTATAGCCACATGAGCGCAGTCGAGAGCACCCTGCACCTGTGAAAACCCAGAAATCTCAGCAAAGTGCAGTGCTCTGGTGCCCTGGCTTGCTTGATCTCTATCAAAGTTGATGTAATTGTGGGCCTTGGCAAAAGAGGCGTCTATGACCTGATGTATGTATTAGCGCGTGGATGCTTGAGAGATCCCACAAAGGTCCCCAGTGGAGCCCTGGAAGGAGCCACTGGCGTAGAAATTCAGAGTGGCCTTTACTTTCAGAGCCACTGGCAATGGATGCCCTCCCAGTCCCTGTGGCGCCAATTCCTGGAGAATGTGGCGAATGTGAGTTACCAGATCCCTGGGCGCCAATTCCTGGAGAATGTGGCAAATGTGAGTTATCAGATCCCTGGGCATGCAGAGGCTTCAGCGACACTGTTTCTCGCTCACTGCAGGTAAGACTTGTGAGCCGCCTATGCACAAAATTTCCGGGAGCCTCATTCTCTGTGTCCGGAGGCAGCCCTGCTGCCCCTTGGAGTTGAGGGTTTTGCTCCTCTCTTTGGCGAGCCAGGTGCCTCTGTCACAATCTTCTCCTTCTTCTCTCCTGCCTCTATGCGATTATGCGCAATAGGCAACAATAAATCCAGGCTCCATTTTCCTGATGGTTTCCCCTCTGCAGTATCAAAGAAAAACAAACAGGGGTCAGCATTAGGCTCCAAAGGTCTGCTTTCTGTCAATGACTCGTCAGACTTTGTTTCCATGTCGGCAACTATTCGCCCTCAAATGATGGCCAGTGCAGGGTGGGTATCAAGGTGCTTCTTCCAACACCTCCCCGCATCCTTCCCCATCCCTTTATATGACTGACCGCTGTGAGATTGCTTTGTCCAAGCACTTGGATGTGCTGCTTTCAGCCCAGGCACTGGGAGCCTCATTCACAGCACTCTGATACTACACTCTTTGGAATAAACATGAGGGAAAATGTTTCGTTAGGAAATTAGATTATTAAGGGGGGGCCTGGGGCTTCTCTTCTGTGAACCATCCAGTGCCACAATTCTAACATGTTTCTGAAGCTCGTCCAGTTGCCCAGTTGCTCTGGAGTTTGTTATCACTCTGGGGAATCTCTATGTTGCGAACAAGGAGATTAATACAAGGAGATCGATTAGTGCCACTTGGCAGGATTAGTGACGCATGAATGCGCACCACTGTTTCATCTTCCCGATTCCCTGTATTGTCATTGAAAGGTTCCTAACATGTCTCAGCTGTGCCTCTCTTCTCATTTGGGAATGCACAGTTCAGTTGGGTGCCCCTTTAATCGCCACTTTCTCCCCAATCCCCAGCGAATGCAGCTGCCTCCAATCTGTCAGCAGAGCTTCTCCTCATTTTCATTTTGTACTGCCCCATCGCTGCAGGTCGGAAGATGGTGGTGCTGAGCTCTCACAGCCAAATGAGCTTGGACCCTCCCTGTGTGAGTATGGAAACCCCTACCCTGGGGAAGCTTAATGTTCAGGTTTCCCTCCCTCACAGAGCTCTCCAACCTCCCCCTGGATTCCTTGATCCCAATGTGTTTCTGGTGGTTTGTTAGATCCTGAACAACTTGAGGTAGATGTGCCTCTGCCCTGTGTGGGCCTCACCCCTCCCCACCTTGAGGCTACTTGCACAGTTAAACATATACCACCCCACGCACCCTCGGAAACACCTACAATGCCTTTTCCCCATCTGTAGGCTGCAGATGCCTCCCCTGACTGGGTTGCCATCTGCGGCCCAATATGATGCCAGAAACCCCACAGACTGAGGTGCAAGATGTTATGAGCATGCCCTATGCACAAAATGCTGTGCACAACTGAGACTGGACTGACATTTTCTCCCCCTCCCTGGACTGGGATAAGGCCAATCTTTGCAAGCTCAGCAATGTAAACGAAAGTGCTTCTTCACTCAGCGCTCCTCCTATTCTGGCCCCAAGTGGTTTATGTCATTCTGTGACACACTCTTTCCCCACCCTGGTGCTGAGGATGCTCAGCCCCTGCGCCTACCCCCCAGACATGTGTCTTAGTGCAATCTTCCCCACTTGTGCCCCCCAAGTGCAGCCCTAGCCCTGCGGCCCCTTCCCATGGCTGAGGCCAGTTTCCCCCTTCCCCAGTGGAGCCCTCATCCTGCAGCCCATTAAAGCCACCCCCGCATTACCACTAGTCTGGTACATGGAGACTTGCCTGTGACACCCCACTGAAAGCGAGGTGGTGCTGCCTGCGAAGCCTGGCACTGATTACTGCAAGCGCTAAGTGATGAGTGAAGGGCAGGTCACCAGGTGTACGTCACTTATATACTGTTGTGAAACACGTTGTTCTAATTGCACGCCAACATTCCCTGTTGATCTAGCATGGGGAAGGGAAATTCCGGCGAGGAGTCCTTATTATGAGATGTAAGTATATTGAATGATGTTTCTGATGGCAGGAAATGCAGCCAGCCATCGACAGCCAGAGCACACTATCGCAAATTGGTTTTACGACTACATTAAACCAATTTTTGGCCTTCTCGCGATATTTTCTGCTCTCACCTGCCATGACGCCAGCCACAAATAGGACCGGAAAACCCTGGCCATGATCTCCATCTGATAGCAATTATCCAACAAAGCAAGCAAAATTTCAGGAATCAGATTCTGTGATTTGTAAAAGAAATCTTGAGGTGCACATGCCTAAGGATCTTATCACAGAAAAATGTCCATACCCTTTCCATCATCTTGTGCCTAATCTCACCTCCTTGGCTACAGTTAGTAAGTCACCCTCCATGCAACAAAGTTTTCCAGCAATTTGAAACAAGACTGTCATCACCCAAAGGACTGAGGTGTTCAAATCAATTGCATTGACCGGGATGAATTAAAAAGAAAGACAAGGAAAAAAGATGAGAAGGAAGTTGTACAGTGAATCAGATTCCAGTGCAAATGCACAGATTTACTTCTTCAATGAGCTGCAGAACACTGGGAGTCAGTATGCCTTATGAATAGGTTAGTTAAATAATGCACACCCTTACACGTGTAATAATATAATACTTGCGTCTCATAGAACCTTATCACGTAAAAAGACTTGAAGTGCTTCATGCAATTAATTATTTCTGAAGTGCAGTGATTGCCATTATGTAGACTCATGACTTTTGAGCATTCAAACTGTTGGATAGAATTAAAATGTGTTGCTTTTTGTGGTAATCTTATTCCGCTGTGACAATCTAATACTTTATTTGACAGTCTTATACTTTCTGGTAGGCACTGTATAACAATTATGAATTCACTAGTGACTGACAATTTGGGAACACTCACTCTCTGTTGTCCTAATTCTGTCATAAAATTTGCATATTTTTAGCCTGATCTGTTTTGCCAAAAGCTAGGGTTTGTACAAAGACAATATATACAATTGCTTTTAGAGCAAACAGACAATATTACAGTTTCTCTCTGAATTACAATTATGATGCAATAAGCGGAACGTTAATTAAGTGCTGGTTGTTAAAAACATAGCACTGCTGCATTAAAATATCTGTGAAGCAGAGATGTTTTTGAAAGTATTTGCAGCTTGGACACTATCAGGCATTCCTGGGTCAGGTATACCAAAGAATTGCACCAATGTGACATTCCTATGCCAACCTCAGGGCCTTTCTGTGCAAGAATGCCAGATCAGGTAATGTCTGCCAGGAACTGGGATGAGACTACTTAAAGCAAACTCTCATGCCATAGTTTCAGGCTGCATTTGAACCCAGATAAAGGGACAATGTTTTGAATTATTGATTATCTTTTTTTTGTGCTTGTCAAAATGAGAAAAGAGGACACTTTTCTACTTTGGGAACACAGTGTCCATATAAAGCATTTGAGTATGGTCCCCATGCAGCCAGATGGGGACCAATGCTACCTCTATTCTTCTCAACAATGGAATAAGAATTTCATTCATTGCCATGTGTGGAAACATCATAAATGCTATTGGTATTTCTCATGTTATCATTGCCACATGCTTTTAGAGTTGTCAGTCAGGTGTAACTGGGTGACAGGGTGGTGCAGTGTTTAGTGCTGATTCCTCACTAACTGTAGGGACCTCAGTTCATTCCTGACCTTGGTGTCTGTGTGGAGTTTGCCTGTTGTCTCTGTGTGTTTTGAAAGAAGAATGCATATCAGCTGGGACGATTGTATTAGGTTAAGGAGGGACCTGAGTAACAGAGATAACCAGAAAAAAAAATCAACACTTCATTCTGTGCTCTGATGCATATGGTTTTGTTGTCAAACTAAGGAAACATCATTGGTATGACATCTCTTACAAAGGAAGGCTTTTTTTACTATTACTTTCATTGTATCTTCATGGTCTAAAGTGTTTACATGTATTTTTTAAATGATTTAATGACATGCATTTTTTGTGGTAATTTAATGTTACCATCTGTTTTGTCTGACTCGTGGTAGGATTACATCTATTTCTCCTGGTAGATCTTGGTGATGAGAATGTGTCTGGCTCTCAGGCATTCAAAGAGCCTGGAGGTCTCACTGAGTCATGCAGTGGTATTTTTAAGTTCAGCCTTTAGGCTTGGGTTGAAAAGATCCAAATGTTTAAATCTCTACATCCAAAACCAACATCCTAAATTTGAATTTATCTGAATGTTTATCTTTAATAAACGTATTGTTTAATGCTCATTCTTAACACAACATAACATTGTCATTAACATGCCTTTGATTGTGTTGCATATCTATTGAATCCTGGGCCATTCACCACATGCAATTATTGCAGTGATTAAGCTGAATTGGATTAAACTCTGCATACTAAATAGCTTTAGTAATTTAAACTCCGTTCATTTATCGTAGGGCCACAACTACAGACAACAGGGTAATGATTAGCATCTCAAGGGTTTGGAGGATGATAAATGCTTTTGCTGTACAGTACATTTTAGCACTAGATGAATATTAGTAATAAAATAAATGAACTTAAATGTTGGAATCTCTTTTGTGGCTGTATCTGAAAAGTTTGAAACCAGGGGGCGAATGTATATTTTCTGCTTGTACTGCAGATAACACTCAAAACTATTGAACAGTTTCTTTGGTCACTTTGATAAAGTGTAGCATAATTTGCATTCAAGGAAGAATCCATTTATGCAACTCCACTGCCTTTCAAACGAAAAGAAACGTGGGCTATGATATGATGTATTTTTATGTTAGAGGGTTGGTATAACTGCTAATGTGCTGTGCTTGCTTTTCAGGCCTGTAAAATACACTACATAGTTCAGTAGTATGTTGGCCTTTTGCTGACTTCTTCCCAATATGCTATGTACCAATTTACAAAACAATGTAATCTGATAATTAGCAGGGCGACCTCCATTATTTGCACTCCGATTATCCACCAACACAATTAGCTGCCTGGATTTTCACAGGACAAAAACACAAGTGAGGCAAAGTCTCATGGCACAGTTTTTTTGTGTTATTTGCATTTCATCACCTCTACCTAACAGATGAAACTAAATAATGTTTACTTTTTTGTGTGTTGTACTTTTCTTCATTCCCTTAATTGCAACAGGTTTAGCTGCATCAAATAAATAAAGGAATTTTAAGAACCTTGGGATGTTTTTGCCACAGTAAAGGTGATATATAAATGCAAACAGTTGTTGCTGTAAATAAAAATCAGTGACTCTCTTTCCATTAGAGAAGGGGCAGTCAAGGGTAGGGAGGTGAGGAGAGCTGCATGATGATGGATAATGTACTTTAAACATGCTTTCTGCATTATTTTAAAATAGCATGTGTAAAACATAATTTCTTGTATAATACACATGACTTTTGGTTTGTAATATTCCCTCATCACCTATTTGTTGGGATCCACAGAGAGAAGTTTGAACCTCATGATTATAGCAATGCAACCTGAGATCTTTCCCCAGTTTAATTTTAGCAAAAGCAACCTACACTTTTTATTTGCTTTGAAAATAAATTGAATTTGGATCAGAGTGCTGCATCAGCCACACGAAGAAAATTATTATTTTGTGGAACATTTGTCATGTTTGAGAAAGAAGCAAACTGTCAGGTCTGTTTTCAAAGTCAGCCTCTATATTTTTGTTTATCTGTTTGGGAACAGAGGCTTTTATGCAGTCATGGATTTCAATGCAAGTCATTTTGTTCATATGATCACATGCATTTCATCTCAATGTAGAAAGAAAGACTTGCATTTATACAGTGTCTAGCATGACCTCTGGATGTTCCAAATTGCTATATAACCAGTTAAATAATTTTTATATGTCATCATGGTTGTAATGTAGAAATCATGGCAGTCAACTTGTGCATAACAATCTACCACAAACAGCAAAATGAGAATAGCTGAATAATCTATTTTTATATGTTGCTTACGTAAATATTGGCTATACCTCCTCTGTTCTTCTTCGAAATAGTGTGGTGGAATTTTTAAGTGCACCTGAAAGGGAAGATGGGGCCTCAGTTTATCATCTCTTCCAAAGGATGGTACTCCAACAGTGTAGCAATCCCTCAGTACAGGAGTGTACTCAAGAGTAGGCCTTGAGCCCAGAACCTCCTGGCTCAGAGGTGACAGCACTACTTCCGAACCACGGCTGATATAAACTGTATGATGTTACTCCCATGAAATATCATGCGTATTTCATGGAGGTACTGTCATGAGGTAAAAGTGATTCTCAGTGACAAATCCAGGTGGCAATCCAGATACCAATACAGCTCATGGTTAAAATTAATTCTTCATCTCTTGGGGTCAATTTTATCCTGTCCTTTTCCCATATAGATGTTGCTTCTGCTGCTGTGTGTTTTTATGCTCTGCTATCTTACCCAAATGTCCATTCTTCTTTTTGAAGCACAGATAGTGTATGCCTATATAAACTGTATGATGTTACTTCCATGAAATATCATGCGTATTTCAACTGTTAGGGCATCACAGCCAAGGCCATTCTATCCTCAATAAGGGGGGTTGTTGGGTAGCAACTAAGCACATGAGCTCTCCTCCCTGACCAGACAACCTAGGCTAAATGTGTATATAGCAATCATTAGCATTTCAAGTTGAAACCATTGTATCAGTGTACATGAATGATGTTACTGTCTTCTGCTCGGATCTACGGTCAGTGCGCACACTGATGAACATCTACAACCAGTTCAAAGTGGCCTTGGGAGCCAAGGTAAATCTCAGCAAGAGTGAGGCCATGTCCTTTGGGATCTGGGCCAACCAATCCTTTGTTCCCCTTCACCATCAGGTCAACTATCTGAAGATGCCAAGGTGAGGCAGAAACTGGGCAAGTGGGAACAACAGTCCCTCTCCATTGTGGTTAAGAGCTTGGTTATGAGGTGTGAGGTGCTCCTGGCATTGCTGTACGTGGGGCAAGTCTAGCCCATATTGTGATCCTGCGCTGCAGGGGTCAGCCGAGCCATCTTTCATTTTTTCTTGGGATCAAAGATGGATTGTGTCTGCAGGGATACCATGTACCATGCTCTGGATAGAGGAAAGAAATACGTACCCAAAGCCGCTCTCATCCTGATGGCCACCTTTGTGTGCAGCTTCATCAAACTATGCATGGCACCAAGGGCTGAATTTTCCCCCCATCGAGGGGGAAGTTGTTGGGCAAGCGGGTGCGGGCGCGCTTCGGATCGGCGCCTCTGGTCAGAGGTGCGACAATTAAGGCCCGCCCAGCGTGACATCCGCTGGGAAGTGCTATGCACTCCCTGTGTGGGTTGGGGGAATGCCTAAAATCGAGTGTGCGCTCGTTAGCACATGCGCTAAGTGCAGCCTCAGGGAGATCGCCTCTACTTTCAAAAATATTAAAAATAGAAAAAAAAATTCCTTTACATGTCCCCTCATGTGACAATGTCACATGAATCGGGACATGTTCATAATTTCCAAAAAAACTTTATTAAAATATTTAAAACCCTACATGAAACTTCATCCCGCCTGTGGAAGAGGTTTCATGTTTTTTTCTCATTCCCGCCGGGGCTCCTGGCCTGTCCGCCAACCTTAAGGTTGGACGGGCAGGTCCACTAATTACTTTAATTGATCTGTCAATGGCCTCAATTGGCCAATGACAGGTCAGTGGGCATGCAGCTGACTTTGCTGCGCCCCTGCCTTCCTGAAAATTTAAATGGAATTCTGTCCCACATCACCATGCATCATTTTATACGTTGGTGAGCGGGCCTCACCCCCCCACCCGCTGATGGTAAAATCCAGCCCCAAGTATCACTTGGTGTCACCAGATGGGTCTGGCCATGTTGCCGTGGAATGCTCCAAGCAGTTGAACTATGCCGCATCACCTATCCTTCATGGAAAAGCTTGTGCAGGGAAACACCTTTGATCACAAGTCCATCAGACAATGGTCCCTACATAACGTCCTCAAGGCTCTGCAGGAAAAGGAGAAGGTGGATCCTGTCAGATGGTTTCCTGAGCAGACTGTAAACGTCATTTGGCAGAATGCCTCATAACCAGCACTTTCAAACAAGAACTAAGGCATATATTAACAGATGATGAGAAGGGCACTCATGGTCAGGCCCTTCCTGCACACAGAGGTCCCAGTGCAACCACACATTGCCCTTGAAATGGCTGCAGTGTGAAAGAGACCATCACCCACCTCCCTATGGAATGTGCCTTTGCAAAGAAGGTATGGAAAGCGATGTGGTGGTTTTTGTTGACTTTCATCCCAAGCAGCGCCGTGACGCAAGACTCTGTGCCCTATGGGCTGTTTCCAGGGATGCACAAACCTCTTGTTTCTGGAGACATTGCTCAAGGCACCCCTTTGCTATCTCAAGACTTCCCTATTCCAACACACTCTTGGCTGGCTTCCCACATTCTTCCCTCCTTAAACCATAAACTTGAGGAGGTCCAAAATGTCGCTGCTCACGTCCTTACTCACACCAAGTCCCATTCACACATCACCCCTGTACTCGCTGATCTACACTGGCTCACAGCTAATCAAAGCCCCAATTTTAAAATTCTCAACTTTGTTTTCTAAGCCCTTCATGGTCTGGCCCTTCACTACCTCAGTAATCTCTTTCAGCCCCACAACCCTCCAAGACATCTGTGCTAGTCTAATTCTGCCTTCTTAAGTATCCCAATTTTAATTGCTTCACCATTGGCAACAGTACCTTCAACTATCTAAGCTTTGGAATTCCCTCCATAAACCTCTCCAGCTCTCTAACTCTCTTTGTTCCTTTAAGACGCCCCTTAAAATCTACCTCTCTTACCAAGCTTTTGACCACCTGCATCAATATCGCCTTACATGTCTTCTGTAGAGATGTTTTATTACATTAGAGGCATTATCAAATGACAAGTTGCTATTATCTGAAAAAAGTGCTGCACAATTCTAGGATAGCTTTGTACCTTATTGCTGAAGCTTCTATGTGTTTGCTGATTGCTGCTCTGCTGCGATTAAATACATTGAGGATCACCTGAATGACAATAACATAACAACTTTTAGCCAACATGACTTCTGAAAATGAAAGCATCTTAAGGAAATGACATCCCACATGGACAGTGGGAAGCTCTGTCATGAGGTGTTCCTTGACTTCCAAAAAGTCTAAAGGTCTCTTTCAGCTTCATTCTCAGTTCTTTCATAGACATTTGTGATGTTCTTTATTTCTTTCATCCCATGTGCAGCACTGTATTAAATTCCATCTGCCATTGTATATTTGGCCTAATGCTTAGTAGCTCTAAAGCTAACTCCACAGTTTTGGCTGTCTCTACTCAGTTGGGTGTCAATGCATATTTGACCAATTTGCATTGATCTTCTTAATCCATGTCATTAATATAAATTAGAAACAGTGGGGACCCTGACACTGATCCCTGAGGCATCCCACTCAGCACTTCCCACTACTCTGACTAAAGTTCTCTGAATACCTGCTGCTTCCCACCTTTCAGTTGATTTCTAATCCATTCCCAGGTATTATCCTGAAAGCCCATTGGTTTAAGTTTAAATAATAGTCTATCATGAAGAAAAGTCAAAGTACACCATGATGTAGAACTTCCCAAATTTATTTGGGATGATATTTCCTCAAAATAGTTGGTCATTTTGTCAGAATCTTTCTCTCCTAAACTTATATTAGCTGCTGTTTATGAGCAGTCATAGATAATCCTCAAGGTTATTTCTAAAGAATGATTCAATTTTTGAACACTATTAATATAAAATTAATGCATCTCTTGTCTGCATCCCTTAGTCCTCATTATTCAAAACAGATGCCATATTAAGCTGTCTCTAATCCAACAAGATTTCGCAAACATTCATCATCCACCACATAATGACCAACATTTTCTTGTAAATATCAATCCTTATCTCAGTATTAATCCTCCCAAAGCACAGCGACATGTGAGTAGCTCTCAAGATGCCATTAGCGCTCTGACAGGAGCTGCCTCTTTTCAGTTGACAAGAGAAGCATCCCAAAGTATATATATTCAGAATGGAACAGCACAAGGTACACTTGGCTTAAAACAGGAGTGTCAGAGCCTGCAGTACCTAAAGGCCAATGGAATCACAAGCAATCTTACCTCTCAGATGCCTCAGCTCCAGTTTCTACCAGAGCACTATATAAGAACATGGCATACTCATGCACAAAGTGCAATGGGACCACACAGTAGCACGTCTGATCAATGCACTGTCACATTGAGGAAAGCAAATGTTAAACTTTTTAATGTGCTATTAAAGCAAGGAATTATATATGGATGATGGAAAACGTAGAAGTACTCTATCCTTTGGACCAGAATAGGTAACTGATAAAGATCTACCTTCTACCTTTCGGTTTGCAATAAGGATTATGTCCTCACCTAAAGGGAGATAAAATCAATGAATGCTGTTATACAGAGGTTGTTTTGGTCACTAGCCCGTGTGCTCCATATCACTTATTATACACTTCCTCCCCTTCCTAAGGTATGCCTTGCCTTTCCATCTCTTTGACAAGCATGCCTCTTTCAATGATAATGTTGTGCAGTATCTAACATGGTATAATTATTTTGCCCACTCATACAAGGTGGCAGCAGAACAATTCAACCACCAGAAATTGGTTGACAAGGCCAGCGAAGTGTTCTCAATTTTATTCTGCCTGGTGAGAGTGTGCTCGTCCAGATCCTTCCTCGGGAGCCTGGATGTTCCATATTTTGTAGATGGGAACCAACCTTGCATTTCTACTTAAACCTTTGATTTCCTTAAGATGTACATGTAGGATACAAATAGATAAAAAGGAGGTACTAAATAGGTTGGTGCCAATCAAAGTTAACAAGTCACCTAGTCCTTATGGGATGTATCCTAGATTGCTGAGGAAGCTGGGGTGCAGGATGTAATCTTTCAATCTTCCTTGGGTATAGGAATGATGCTGGAAGGCTGGAGGATCACAAATACCACAGCTCCATTCAAAAGGTGTGAGAGGCATAAATTTGGTACAACAGACCAATCAGCCTGGTGTCGGTGGTGAGAAAACTACTAGAAGCTATTGTCAAAGACAAAATTAATATGCACTGGGAGAAATATGGAATAACTACCACTCCACAGTGATTAACTAAGTTGATGATCACCTCTTTTGAGGATTAAAATAAATAGAGGGGAAATCAAGAGAAACGTTTTTACAGAAAGTTGTTAAGACCTGGAACATGCTACCTGAAAGGGGATGGCTGCAGATTCCATAGGAAATTCTGAAGGGCAGTTGAATATGTACATGGCTAATTTGCAGGATTGTGGGGAAGAAATTAGCGTGTGGGGTTAAATTAGACAGCTCTTTCAAAGAGCTGGCACAGGCACAACGGGCTGAATGGCTTCCTTCTGTGCTGTAAGATTCTATGGCCAGGATATTACTGACTACAAGGAGGCAGGCTAGGAGGTGCAGTAAAATCATGAGGAGCCAGTTGGATTGCCTTCCCAACATGATCCCGCCATCGGAGCATGGGGTGGGGGGAATCAGAAGAGGAGAGGCTGCCTGCTCCAAGGAGAGATGTGGCCTTTTTACATAATTGAAGGCCCAATTAGGTGTCATTTTATGTTGCTGTCAGCATTTTGCCAATGGCAGGGCAATCCCTCACCATGTGGGGAAGCCGCCAGCCAAATGGAGGTGGCCTCCCTGCCACAGTCTGGGGGTGAAGGCTCCATGGACAAAGAAGGGAAAGGGACTAGCGGATGGGGCTATGGAGCGGAAAGGTAGTAACTTCAGCACTCTGGAGGTGTTTGCCCTCTGACTCACAGCCCCATGAGTTTATAATTTTATTTTAACTTACCTCTCCGAGGCACCAAGTCTCCTTCATATTTCAGCAGTGATCACCTCTCAATGGCATTCACCTCTCCTGATGGCACTGCTGAGGCTTCAAAGCTGCTGGCTCTGTGAATAGTTCAGCAGCACCAGGATCCTGCCCTCCATCCTTAACTGGACAGCAGGCCCACTGGCGGCCAATTAGAGGCCGCCAGTGGTAAAACTGCTGGGCATGTCCCACTGCCGGCAAGTGCGGGCTCAGGAGCTGCTCTTGACCCTGATGTCAGGGTCCTGATGCTCCTCATAAAATTCAGCCTTATGAGACTGATACCAGTCCCTGAAAACCAACTTGCAAAGTTTTTCATCTGTGGTCACAAGTTGCCTGAATATTCATGGAGCAGCAACTCTTTCTGATGCTATAAGGGAGAGAACTCCTTGCTGATGCATGAAGGAATGTGTGAATGCAATCAATGGTGCTTTATACTTGGGGAAATGTCACACGATCAGTAAAATCTGATTACCTCTCCAGCTGGTGCTGCATTCCGTTTTTGAGGTTGATGTATGCTGACATGTCGTGGAACTCACTGTCTTTTGCCTCCTTGATGTAACAGTGTCTGATCCAAATCATAACTCATGTTGTGGCTGGAAGCATTCAGTTTAATCCAGTGGTCACTTCCACCATCTGGATTTTGTTTTTCTGATTCCAGATCTAGTCCACAAAGCTGATGGGTTGTGTTCTAGTTGACATAGACTTCTTGCACATTGTCCCAGATGGATAATAGATCAGCGGTGCATAAGATATTAAATACAGAAAATCTACTTCTTATAAGTTCAAACATCTCGGACATTGGCTTCCTGCTGTTATTTGATCCCTACCTTTGTAACATTTGGCTTTGAGAGACTTGATGCGACACTTAGTAAATTTCCTTAGTAAATCCTTCTTTAGTGAGTTTACTCACTCGCTATTAATTACTCCTTAGCAAGCAAGATAAATTGAGATGTGCAGAGAAAGATTTATTTTTAACAGTCATTTTTGGAATATGTACAATAGTTAATGTCCATTCGTCATCATTATCATCTTTCAGAAACACTACCCAATAGTATACTGGTGTGTGGCAATGTGCTCGGGCAAATGAAAGCCTTTATTATTTAGGGAGGGAAGTAAGTAAAACCTGCCAAACAATGTGTCATACCTATTGTAATCATGCCAAATGTTAGGTTTATGACCATATTTTTCAGTGTTATCACACCATGTGATTGTAACCAACAAAATAAAGTTTGCCACATTTTCACTGAGACCTTCCCCTTTAAGAATGCAATTTCTCCCATAGTTATCAATATTTAATCTTCATATGTTTGTTGGAAAAATGTGAGCATGATATGTGTATAACTAATTTCAAAAAGAAAATGATTTTGTGTTGATCATATTTTGGTTTAATACACATTCCAGGCTCATGTACAAGTTGGCCTGGCAATCGTTTTTAAATTTGAAAATACTGGGTTGTTGCTTTGACCCTCTTCAACAAGCTCTGGTAGAGCTGCAAAAATCTGATTGTGCACAAATTATTTCTTGCTGAGTGTTGGATGGTGTGTCTACTTCACAAATATTTTTGAGAAAACCATCCCCAGTAGAGGCAATTAAATTGGCTGAAAAGAGCAATAATTCAGTTGTGGACTGCGTGAGGGAGATTTGTCAAAGAATAGAGCAAGATATGAGAAGGGATAGTCAGTATGAAGGACATTGAAGATAATATGAGAGGCTACTAAATATTTTGCAGAGGGCATTAGGTTGGCAGACTGCAGCAAGAAAGTTAAGTTGATACATTAAAGTAGCTTGTATCTTCCAGTCATATGTCAATATTCATCTTAAGGGGGATCTTGTTGGTCCAAGAAATCCCAATCAGACATCCCAGAGCTTAAAATGGAGGGAGAGGATTTCTGGAGAGCCCTGTAAATGGAATGCTTAGAAGAACATTGTTTTGTGTGAGAAGGTGAGTTATTTATTTTTGCAGGTACATAAACCTGTAATTGTCAGTTTATTACAAAGTGCTTTTTCATTTCTAATGCAATTTTCTGTGTGGTTGAACCTCTATTTGTTACAATACTCATACTTCTAATTCTTCCTAAATAGATTAATACATTTCGACTTACTTCCAACTCCTGTAAATTGTCAAAGCTCTTCAAAAAAACATGTGTGTATAGGTAGCATTTGCTCCTTCAGGAGCTGGTGGCAAAAGGATTCTGCATTCTGTTACCCATCAGTCTTGCTTGCTGCAGTGCACCACATGCAAGCGTTTGAGCATTGTGCCCAATCATTTTATGAAAATGTGATTACAGATAATGATAAAGTGAATGTTCCTTGCAGCTGCACAGTCGTCTTATATCACATCAGCTTGATGGTCCAGCTGCATCACCCATCTGTCCTCCACAGGGCCAGCAGCCAATTCATACAAAGTTGCCATGTTGTGCTGGTTGCAAAAGGCAGGGCTGTTTTTAAGCCAAAATAAAAACAGAAAAGACTTCAAATACATGCCAGGCCAGGCAGCATCTGTAAACAAAAAAGACAGGTTAAGGTTTTGGGTGGGGACGTTTTGATTTCCTGTGAAATTAAAACTGCAGAGCCATTTTTAATTTGCCAAATGTGTGCTCTGTAATTATCCAATTGGTGGCTGGTGTCCCATTATACTCATTTGTGGAGCTTTTATACTGGGAATCATGAGCCACGGTTTAAAACTACAAGCTTAGTCATTCAAAGAGAAAATGTCACAATATTAAAGATCTCACATGAGAAACCTAGACACTGTCATGCAGAGGTCACTTCTCCTACCTGAGAGCCGGCTGATTGAACATTTTGCCTAGTTTTAAACTAGTTAAGATTTGGTCAATCTTAATTAGTCATAGACACTCTCAAGATACATTACTCATAAGATCTTGTTGCTGTCATCATATGCCACTTATTTTTTGTATTCGTGAAACCTAGTAGAAGGTTCAACGCTCACAGTGCAGAGCATGACAATATCGAAAACACAAATAGAGAAGTTGTGATTAGATAATAAAAAGATAAAGTTGAGTGTTTGTAAGAACATGGCAGAGGGTGAAGGAAAGAGGAGACAGTAAAACTACTTTCACACTGGTCTAGGATCGTGTGAATGCTGACTGGTCCCATTACATATACCTTGCACAGTCAGCAGCAACTTCAAAGTGAACTTACCAGATTTGCTAAGAGAAGATCTAGGACCCAAGAAATGGTGGCTTTTACCAGCTCCAAGCTTGGCAAATTTGGTGAGGTTACTTTGGTGTTTTATGCCGTCTATTCAAGACTCAGGAGGTAGGCTGGCATTAATGGCAACTTATTTTGCCATTAGCAAAAGCAGCTTTAAAGAAAGATTCAGCAAGCCTCTCAAGGACACAGAAACATCCAAGTAAGAGTTTGGAGTATTCCTATTCCCTTTTCTGTTTCCAAGTCATTTTCCTTTTGGAGTTTCTCCCCTCTTGGATACCAGCATAGGTTTGCTCCACCAAAACTGTACCCCAACCCTTCAGTGTTGTTTCAGTTTCCTACTCTTCAGCAGCCATCCAAAGCTTGACTCCCTCATGAATGAGAACTTCCCTTTGTGCCTCCATTGGCATTTTGTAAAGGATCCAGCAAGTCCACCCAGTCTGCAACCAGGTTACAGAAAATAGATTTGACAATACTCACAAATGGCATCCAAATTCAAAGAATGGTGTAAAGACACTTAAGATAGATGACAGCGTTGTCACATCTAATCCAAAAAGCTCCACCACTTATTAATTATGCAGCAAAAGCAAAGAATGCTCACTTGGTTTCCTGCTGCAGAGATATGGAGAGACCGATTGAGTGAGGTATCCTCCTGAAGAGAGCTAGCAGGTTTCTGAAATGGTTGAACATTGTTGACTAATTGATGCTCATGGTTGCTTTGACAATGTTCTCAAAATTTGCTGATAGCACAGACATTGAGCACAATAGTTACCTTCTCTAGTACCACAACTGCACCATTGTGGGCCTTTCATGTTCAACATCCTCATAATTCATTGACCAAGTTACAAAGACTATTCTAGGAAATCTAAATCTTCCAACACAAAGCATTCATCACAAATGTATAAAATTAATGTGACATTGACAAACCCTTCCTCAATGTGATCATACTTAGACCAGCTAGAGTATTATTGGGCTATTGGCAAACAGCTGACAAATACCAGATAGTCTGAGGCCGGATGTTTCTGACCCCTTTGGCATAGGTGTCATGGCAGGCCCAGGGGGCACAATATGACGAGAAGGCAAAAAATCGGTTTCACACCATCATGAAACCAGTTTGTGATCATCCCCTCCACCCATCAAAGGCGGGCCGTGCTTCCCACTGCCGCTCGTCAGAAACATCATTTTAATATACTTAATTATAACTGCATCTAATTATAAGCCCTGCTTGTGGGAATCATCCCCCCATGTCAAATATACATCCCACATCAGCATGACTTCAGAACAGCTTCACGACTGCCTTTAAAAGGTATGCACCTGGTGACCTGAACTTTGAGGGGAACTTGGAGGTGAGTGCACACAGCCTTGTGCAGCAAGGATGAGGCACTGCACATTCACAGGGGCGCAGGCAAGTCACTTTGTCTCAGCTAGCTTGTAGTGCGCAGCTGGGGCAAAGGCACCAGTTGGGTCAGACCAGGGTGGTGTGGTTGGGGGGGATGGGAGTGGGGGGGGCGGGGGGGGGGGGGGGGTGCAAGGCAGCACAGACAGACTGAAGGAAATACTCAAGCACATGCCAGGGTGGTGGGGGGGAGGGCAGGGATGTGGAGAGGGAAATGGCCACAAACTTGGAAAAGCTTGTCATAAGTGAACATTCTTCCACAGCTGAGACCGGTCAGCTGCAGCTCCATTGACAGGCTTGGAGTTGGGCCTCTGAAGCTTTTCTGCCCACTCAAGCAACGCAACAAAAGTGCCACCAAATGCTGCAGCACCTTTTCACTCCTCAGGTGCAGACTGCAAATTAATGTGCGGTTTGAGGGCAGCAGAACAATCGGGCAACTGGGCAAGTTGTACAATCCCCTTGCGAAAGGTGGCCATGGAGCAGTCACCGGTGCAATGTCTTTATTAAGTTTTGGACCAGTATCCATCATGGTTCAAGATAACAGTGCAGCCTATAACTGCTTTAATTGCAAATCATTTTTCTGTAACTCTACTAATCTCCTTGAGTTAAACGCTTCAGCTGACTTCCTGTAATCTTTCCTTCTGAACAATATTAGGAGAATGCCTGCACCTGAGCTGAGAGCACAACATGCAGTCCAGTGGCTGAAGCTGCTGCCAATCGGTCAAGTGGAGTGGGGCAGAGGTGGGTGGGGTTCCAGACAGCCAATGAGCACACTACACACTGGCCATCTAAGCAGTGGCCAGCACTCTCCCGCATGTGAGAAGGGCCTTCGGGCTTAACCAGGAAAGGTTCTTAGGACATATATGCTAATCCATGTGTCTTTTCTCTCTTTGCTCCTGCAGGAGAAGAACATCAGGATCATGGAGCCTGGTGATTTAGCGGTATTCCTCATGGCTTACCGAAAAGAAAAAGAAGAAAGCAGCGGAAGCGTCTGGCTTGGCAAAGGGAGGAGCACCTCCTTCAAGAAGAAGGGGTAGCAGGGCCTGCTGTGCACGCAGCTGAAGATCCACAGAGAGCCATTGTTCGTAGGTGCTTCACAAGACCCAGGGTCTATCGATGGCACATGTCATTCATGCAGAAGACCGAGAACCAGTGTCGCTAAAGACTGCACATGCCTAGGGAACTGTTGGTCACATATGCCACCTGCTACAGGATTTGGTGCCACAGGGACATGGAGGGCATCCACTGCCAGCGTCCATTAAAGTGACCACTGCGCTCAATTTTGACAGCAGTGGCTCCTTCCAGGGCTCCACAGGTGACCTGTGTGGGATTTTGCAAGCATCAAACACAAGTGTATCCAAAACGTCATGGAAGCCACCTTCGCGAAAGCACAGAACTTTGTACATTTCACCCAGGATCAGGAAAGCCAGGAAGCTACAGCACTGGGATTTGTGCAGATCTCAGGTTTTCCACAGGTGCAGGGTTTCATTGACTGCACTCATGCAGTGCTTATTTCTCCATAGCAACAAGCAGTCAACTACGGCAACTGCAGGGGCTCCCACTCGCTGAATGTTCAGCTGGTGTGCGACCACCGCAAAAATATCCTATAGGTCTGCGCATGATTCCCAGGGAGCATCCACAACTCCTTCATCCTTTGTAGGTCTCAAATCCCTGACATCTTCGAGGGTCCAGAGAAGCTGCAGGGTTGGCTTCTTGGGAACAAGGGCTACCCACAGAGGACGTGATTCATGATGCCATACAGCAGCCTCAGAGCGCAGCAGAGCAACAGTACAGCAAGGTTCATGCTGTGACCCAGACTTTGGTGCAACAAATAATGGGCATCTTGAAAATGAGGTTCCAGTGCCTCGACAGGTCCAGTGGAGAACTGCAATACAGTCCCCAGAGGGTGTCATGCATCATTGTCATTTGCTGCGTGATCCACAACCTGGTGCTGCAAAGCGGGGAGGACCTGGCTGAGGAGGAGATGGAGGAGCTGCTCGTATCCTCCGATGAGGAGGACATCGAAGGGGATGATGGTGATGAGGTCCTCGAAGGCAAGATGCCGGCAAGGAGGCCATCATGCTAGCCAGATGAGGCAGGTGCACTCGGGAAGCCCTCATAGCCGCAAGATTCGTGGAGGATGATGAAGAGATGCAGTGAGTACAGTCCTGATATCCTCACCTTGCATCTGTGAATGTTTAATCTTGTGTGGCTGATGGCAGCGCACATGCCCTCTGTGCTCAGGCTCATGTCATGGAGTTGCAGTGGAGGCCCTAATAGTTGCTCACTTTTAGGAGGATGATGATGACATGCAGTGAGGATATTCCATCGATCTTCATATTGCCCCTTTGAATGTCTGACTCCTGTCTGGCTGAGGGCAGCACGCTTGCGCTCTGTGATCAGGGTCAGATCATGGAGATGCAGCCGTGAAACGTTAACTGCACCTGATCCTTTGTCAGCCTTCAGCACCTGACCCTTTCAGGAGCACGGCCTCACTGGTCACAGATGCTGAAGAGATGGGGGGACAGCCCCACCTCAAAGGTGCTGAGAGCACACATGGAGAATGAGACAACTCTGTAACTCCTGCCCACAACTTTCTGGCAGCAATAAGATCATAACAAGGAGCTATAAGCAAGGAGATATTCATGGGGGTTTGTGAAGCTGGAGCTGCTGGGTTCACAGGAAGAGGAGATTTGGATGGGCTGGGTACTCCTGGAATCAGTTGGCCCCAGGGTGTGTACCTGCTGACCCTCTCCCTATGGGCACCCAAAGGCACCTGGCTGACTCTTGGAGGAGAAGGGGAAGCCTGAGTAAGATCGAGCTGCCCCACACCCCTCTCGTGTTGACACCGTTGGAGGCCAACTATGGCACAAGTCATGGAGTTCAGCCCACGCAGGACCGATGTCCTGGACCAAGTTCAACATGGCAGCCGCCATCCTACCAGTGCAGTACTTGGTGCATGGCATTCTGATGCTATCACCCCAGCCTGAAAGCAGATGGGCTCCTCCATCGTGCCTTGCAATCTGAGGCAGCAGACATCTCTTCCTGATGTTCCCGAGCTTGCCTTTGCAGCTCCAGCAACTGAGGCATGACCAAGTTCAGAGGCTCATCATCAGACTCGGACTCAGCAGATTTCTGGCCTCCAGCAGTCCTCCGAGTGCCAGAAGCCTGGGAAGTCCCTGCTGCCACCTACTGTGGTTCAATCAGTGTGATGTTCTCAACAGATTGTGACCCCGAAGCTACTCTAGAACTAAGTCCCACTAAGCTGTGTGCCTAGTGGAGGGTGTGGGAGAGTGCTGTGAGAGGGTGTCATCAGATTCTTCTTCCGAGCAGTCTTCGGGGCTTGAGTTGAGGACCTGGGTCATGGACCCCCTCGGCTGCATCCCAGATGTGCCTGTGAAAGCAAGGAGAGATAATTAATGCATGGCAGGGGACTGCGGAACAGGGGGACTCACTCACAGCATGGTTGTCTGATGGGTGTTGCAGTGCTGGATCCTCACTTGGTAAAGCACCATCGACCTCATTGTCAGCACAGGAATGGTCCAGATCTTCGCCAGCCAGCTGGATGACTCTATTTTCAAAGTCTGTGGAGATCTTGACGTCAGGCATTCCTCCACCAGACTGCAATCTCTCCCTTTTGTTGTGTGCCAGCTTGTCCTACATGAATACAGATGGAATGAGTGTAAGCAGGACATCTGCCAGGCCAGATGATAAGTGTGCTTGGCATGTTTGGATGGTGAGTGATGCCATAGACAAGATGAGGGCATGACCCGCAGGACAGATGCAGGTGTGTGTGAGAAAGTGAATTGTGATGTCCCTTGAGCTGACAGTGAGTGAGATCCCTGTGGAATGTATGATGGGCTTGTGAATGTGTGAGTTGAGAGTGATGAGAAGAGTGATTTGCTCTGTCGGAACGGAGGGGATCATTCATCCTCTTTAGGCACTAGGTCGCTGTCCTCTTTTGCAGGGCATTGGCGCTGACCACCATTGCCACCTCCTCCCATGTAGGATTGGTGACATGGCTTGCCAGTCTTTGCCCAGAGCAGGTGTTGAGGACTTCACGGCAGGCCTCCATAACATCCAGTTAGCGCCCGAGGGAGGCGTCACTAATACTTGGGGGCAGCATGTATCCTCCCTTTGGCAGCCATGACTTTCCAGCAGCTTCTAATGCCTTAGAGAGAGCTAGCTCTGTGCAGGGGCGCCCTTTAAATATGGCACCTAGGTTACCTGAGGTGACGGCAGGGCGGGCAGATCAGAGGCCACCCCACCAGTGAACCGGCCTTTGGGTCATGACCCCTCCCTCGGGTGCTAACTGGATGCTATGGCGACCTGCCGCGAAGTCTTTGACACCTGCTCTGGGCAAAGACCAGCAAGCCATGTCACCAATCTTACATGGGAGGCAGTGGCAGCGGTGGTCAGCGCCAACACCCTGCAAAAGAGGACAGCCACCCATGCCAAAAGAGGATGAATGACCTCCTCCATTCCAGGAAAGCATTATTAATGAGACAGGACATGCTGGGAATGGGACAATATGGCGTGAACTGCCATTGCGGCCAGTGGTAAAACGTCCTCTCTACCGCCACCACACCCCTGCCCACCCCATAACCCCCACCCCAGCTACAGCACTTTGTGCAAATCCGGGATGATTCCGCCCTGAGGTATCATAAGTGCTATTCAGCGTCATGTAACACTAACACTTTAAACATCATCTGTTTAGAGGAAAGTAATTGGAGACCTGAAGTGACTAACTTATATAGACATAAAATGTTCATGTGAATAAAAATGTGTAATGCACAAAGGTGGGAGTTTTCTACATTCACGCTACCACTAAAAGTCTTGTCTCCAGTCACATGTATCAGTGGGCATGCCACAACTTTTCATGCGTTAAAATTAATAGAGGGAATACCATTGGCCATGGGCCCACAGCATGTCCTGTTATGTACTGTTGGAGTATGTGATTTTCTTGCTGTGTGAAGTCATAAAAACAAGAACAAGATATCAGTTTAAATAAGACACTTGTAAATCTGTTTTTTTCCCCTTTATTTTTGGCTTTGTTTTAGTTCAGGTTATGGGAGACTGGTTTCTGTGAGTATACTGGTAAATCTGGCTTCCTTCACTGGGGCAGACTCACAGACACAGTGATTTGCATCAGTGCACATTTCTCTGTCACAAAATAAAATCTTTGTTAATGACAGTGATAATTAGCTGTGGTTTGGAAGCTGGTTGTAGTTTTATAAACAAAAACAAAAATAGCTGGAAAAGCTCAACAGGTCTGACAGCATCTGTGGAGTGGAAGACAGACTTAACGTTTCGAGTCCATATGACTCTTCAACAGAACGTTTTTTAAAGTTTTGTGCTTAGAAGATTAGATGTGAATGTTGCTCCCAACGTATAAGCTTTCTGTTAATAGCAATGTTTTAACATTACAATTGCTTGCTTGTAGACCAGGAATTTAAGCTGGACCTGTTCACTCACTCAGAAAACTGCATATTGAATTAGTGTTTGCGTTTTTTTAAAACAACCTAGTTATCCCCAATCAACAAGTCTAACTCCTGCACATTAACAGTCATGCCTTTAATCTTAACAATTTCATGCAAATTATGAATTTAACACTAAAAGCAGATGAAATTCACCTTGCTAATTGTAGTCTGAATGGATAGTGATGAGTAAATCTCTTTGCTGATGGGAAATATGAAATAAGTGTCAATCTCAGTTATGTGGAGCCCCTTGCACTGAGAAATAAAATTCTTGGCTCCTGTGTTATTAGTGAGAACAGAAACTTCATAGAATAAGGTCAATCAAAGGATAAAACTTTACTTTGGTCCCCAGAGACATTTTTTATTTTCTGGCCAGTGTTAGGTCTCCAGGGGAAGGCAGTAACCTGCTACTGATCTTCCCTCCACCCCATGCTATACCACACTGCGACCCACGAATGAATAATGCAAATCCGCTGTCTCTTCTTATGTTAGTTTTCCAAAATTTGCTAGATTCTGGAAAGGTTCCAAGAGACTGTAAAGTAGCAAAAATAACCCCTCTATTCAAGAAGGGAGGGAGGCAAAAAAACAGGAAACTATAGGCCAGTTAGCTTGACATCTGTCATGGGGAAGGTGTTAGAGTCAATCATTAAAGAAGTTATAGCTGGGCACTTAGAAAATCTCAAGGTAATCAGGAAGAGTCAGTGTGGTTTTGTGAAAGGGAAATCATGTTTAACCAATTTATTGAAGTTTTTTGAAGGAGTAACATGTGGGGTGGATAGAGGCAGCCTGTAGATGTGCTGTACTTGGATTCCCAGAAAGCAATTGAAAAGGTGTCGCATCAAAGGTCTTTGGGGAAAATTGAAGCTCATAGTGTAGAAGGTAACATATTAGCCTGGGTAGAAGATTGGCTGGCTGTAAGAAGACAGAGCAAACATAAATGGGTCTTTTCCTGATTGGTAGGATTGGCAGGATGTGATGAGTGGAGTCCCGCAAGGCTCTGTGCTTGGGCCTCAGCTTTTTACAATTTACTTCAATGTCATAGTTAAGGGGAGCAAAGGCACGGTAGCTAAATTTGCAGGTGACACAAAGATAGGTAGGGAAGTGTGTTGTGAAGAAGACATAAAGACCGGGATTTTCCGTGCCCGCTGGTGTCGGGCGTGTTCAGTGGTGTGAGCGGACAATATGGCAAGAAGTTCAAAAATCGGTTTCACAATGTGCGAAACCAGTTTACGATCGTCTGCTCTACCTGCCACTGGCGAGTCGTGATTCCTGCCATCGTACATCAGGACCCTCATAATACGTCTGCATATCATTATAAGCCCAGCCCACCAGAATCATCCCCTGCCACTGGATCATCCGCCCACACCAAAGTGTTTCACAACAGCATTCAAAAGGCTTGCACTTTGCGGGCTGCACTTTGAGGAGAACTCAGCGGTGAGTACAAAGTTACATTACAGAGTGCTTGACTGGGTCACCTGTTGGACCTTTAGGTTGAGGCGCGCTTTGGACGAGGGTTGGGGGGCAAGGGCTGCCCTGCAGTTGAGGCACATTGAGGGTGGGTGCAAGGGCTGCCCTGCAATTGAGGCACATTGAGGGTGGGGGCAAGAGCTGCTCTGTGGTTGAGGCAACTTGGGGGTGCACTGTAGTTGAGGTGGCTTGGGTGGGGGGGAGCAAGGGCTGCTCAGTGATTGAAGGTAGAGCATAAGCACGTGCTGGTTGTGGGGGGTGGGCAAGGGAAGTGGCCACACATTAAGGACACTTTGTATATAGTGACCATTCCTCTGCAGCTGAGATAGTTCAGGCACGGCCACATTGATATAATTGGAGTTGGGCCTCTAGCTTATCTGTCCACTGAAGCAACAGAGAGACATCAAAGTGCCATCAGGTTCTCCAGAGCTTTTCACAGCTCAGGCACAGAGTACAAACTAACGAGTGTTTTAGTGGACTGCAGAACAGTTGGGCAGCTGCACACGTTGTACCATCCCCTTGCTAAAGCTGGCAATGGAGCAGTTACTGGTGGAGGTGTTCACAGCCTTATGCAATGTCATCATCCCGGTTTGGACTGGTCTGCTCCATGGTTCAAGCTAGAATTGCAGCCTTGCAGTGTGGGTTAGGAGAATGCCTGCACCAGAGCTGAGAGTACAGCATGCAGTCCAGTGGGCAAAGCTGTCGCCAATCAGTCGGGAGGAGTGGGGCAGAGGAAGGTGAGTTTTCAGGCAGCCATGCAGCACACTAAACTCTGACCATCCAAGTGGTAGCCAACACTCTCAGGGATGGGTTAAGGGGCCTTTAGGTTTAACCAAGATAGGTTCTTAGTACACCCATGATAACTCTCTTTCACTCTGCAGGAGGAGTACATCAGGATGATGGAGTCTAGTGACCCAGCTGTATGCCTCATGCTTACAGGGAACGAAGACAAGGGAGAAGAAAGCGACTGAGGTATCTGGCTGCACAGAGAGAGGAGCAGCATCCACTGGGAGAAGGGGTGGCTGGGTCTCTCGCACAAACCGCCGAAGAGCGACAGTGAGCTGTAGCTGGTCGGCACCTAGCTAGACCCAGGGTCTATAGACACTGCCTTTCATTCCTGCAGATGACCAAGAACTAGTGTCGCTGTAGACTGTGCATGTCTAGGGAACTGGTTGGTCACATCTAACAGCTACTGCAAGATTTGGTGCCACAGGGACATGGAGGGCATCCACTGCCAGTGGCCGTGAAAGTGACAACAGTGCTCAATTTCTACACCAGTGGCTCCTTTCAAGGCTCCGCAGGTGACCTCTCTGGGATATCAGAAGCCTCCACCCACAAATGCATCCATGAGGTCATGGATGCCGTCTTCACGAGAGCATACAACTTTGTTCGTTTCACCTGGGACCAGGAGAGCCAGGATTCAAGAGCGATTGGATTTGCCCAGATTCCACAGGTGCAGGGTGTCATCAACTGCACTCACATGGCGCTCAGATCTCCATCACAAGACATAGTCAACTATGTCAACCGCAAGATATTCCATTTGCTAAATGTGCAGCTGGTGTGTGATCAGCACAAACACATCCTGCAGGTCTGAGCATGGTTTCCAGGGAGTGTGCACGGCTTCTACATTCTGTCAGTTACAGCTCCCTGAAGTCTTCCAGGGCCCACAGAAGCTGCAGGGATGATTCCTCAGGGACAGAGGCCGTGGCTGATGACACCCATGCAGCGGCCTCAGGCCTCAGGCTGCAGCAGAGTGACGCTATAATGAGGCTCAAGCTGCAACTTGCAACTTGGTGGAGCAGACCATCAGGATGCTGAAAAGGAGGTTCCAGTGCCTGGACCGGTCTGGTGGAGCCCCGTAATACACTCCAAAGAGGGTGTCATGCATCATCGTCGTCTGCTGTGCCCTTTACAACCTGGTACTGCAGCAAGGAGTGGAGCTGGCTGAGGAGGAGATAGAGGAACTGGAGGTATCCTCCCATGAGGAGGAGAACGATGGGGATGAGGGTGAGGAGGTCCTCGAAGGCGATGATGATGGGGATGAGACCCTCGCACTGGCTAGATGAGGCAGGTGTGCTCGGGGGACCCTCATAGCTGCCTGATTTATAGAGGATGATGACGACATGCAGTGAGGAGACACCATAAGATCCTCACATTACACCTATAAACATTTGACTCCAGTCTGGCTTATGGCAGTGCACATATCCTCTGTGAGAATGCTCCTGTCATGGAGATGCAGTGGAGGCCCTAATAGTTGTTTGATTGCAGGAGGATGATGACGACATGCAGTGAGGACACTCCATAGATCTTCACACAGCCTCTGAGAATATCTGACTCCTGTCTGGCCAAGGGCGGCTCGCTTGCGCTCTGTGATCAGGGTTATATCATAGAGACGTAGCCATGAAACTTTAAAAGCATCTAATCCTTTGTCTGCCTTCAGTACCTGAGCCCTTCAGGAGCAGAACGTCACTGGTCACAGATGCTGTAGAGATGGGGGCCAGTCCTAGCTTAAAGCTGCTGGGAAAGCACAGACAGAATGAGAGGACTCTGTGACACCTGCCCACAACATTCTGGCAGCAATGACAAGCACCATCGAGGTGCAGGCATCAGTAATGTGTCCAGGGAGCGTGAGGCCGGACCATCACTTTGGTCTGAAGGCTGCACAAGCACAGGGAAGAGAACCTGGACTGAGGCACTGCCTTTTTTTATTCATTCATGGGATGTGGGCATCGCTGGCTGGGCCAGCATTTATTGCCCATCCCTAATTTCCCTTGAGAAGGTGGTGGTGAACTGCTTTCTTGAACCGCTGCAGTCCATGTGCTGTTGGTACACGCACAGTGCTGTTAGGAAGGGAGTTCCAGGATCTTGACCCAGCAACAATGAAGGAATGGCAATATATGTCCATCCTAGGATGATGTGTGACTTGGAGGGGAGCTTCCAGGCAGCGGTATTCCCATGTATCTGCTGCCCTTGTCATTCTAGATGGTAGTGGTCGTTGGTTTGGAAGATGCTGTCGAAGGAGTCTTGGAGAGTTCCTGCAGTGCACCTTGTAGATGACACACACTGCTGCTACTGTGCGTCAGTGGTGGAGGGAGTGAATGTTTGTAGATGTGGTGCCAATCAAGAAGACTGCTTTGTCCTAGATGGTGTCAAGCTTCTTGAGTGTTGTGGGAGCTGCACTCATTCAGGCAAGTGGGGAGTATTCCATCAAACTCCTGACTTGTGCCTTGTAGATGGAGGACAGGATTTGGAGAGTCAGGGGGTGAATTACTCGTCACAGGATTCCTAGCCTCTGACCTGCTCTTGTAGCCACAGTATTTATATGGCTAGTCCAGTTCAGTTTCTGGTCAGTGGTAACCCCCAGGTTATTGATAGAGGGCGATTCAGTGATGGTAATGCTATTGAATGTCAAGGGGCAATGGTTAGATTCTCTCTTGTTGGAGATGTCATTGCCTGGCAATTGTGTGGTGCGAATGTTACTGGCCACTTGTTAGCCCAAGCCTGGATATTGTCCAGGTCTTGTTGCATTTGTACAAGGACTGCTTCAGTATCTGAGGAGTCACAAATGGTGCTGATCATTCTTCAATCATCAGCGATCATCCCCACTCCTGACCTTATGATGGAAGGAAGGTCATTGATGAAGCAGCTGAAGATGGTTGGGCTGAGGACACTACCCTGAGGAACTCCTGCAGTGATGTCCTGGAGCTGAGGTGACTGACCTCCAACAACCACAACCATCTTCCTTTGTGCTGGTTTGACTCTAACCAGCGGAGAGTTTTTCCCCGATTCCCATTGACTCCAGTTTTGCTCAGGTTCCTTGATGCCATATTCGGTCAAATGCTGCTTTGATGTCAAGGGCAGTCACTCTCACCTCACCTTGAAAGTTCAGCTCTTTTGTCTTTGTTTGAACCAAGGCTGTAATGAGGTCAGGATCTGAGTGGCCCTGGCAGAACCCAAACTGGGCGACAGTGAGCAGGGTATTGCTAAACATGTGCCACTTGATAGCACTGTTGATGACCCCTTTTTAACTGCTCAACCCCTGCTGCTGCGTCCTGTTGCTTCGCAGACATCCACAGCCTGCTGACTGTGATGCCCTGTCTGTGATGACCTTGATGGGTGTCCTCTGGAGGGCTGAGACCTGAGGGCCCCGGCCTGCTTTTGGGGACCTGCTGTGTGACAGTGGCACCTCCTTGGTATGTGGAGCTGGAGCTGCTGGGGTCACAGGAAAAAGGGATTTGGATAGGCCAGACACTCCCAGAGTCACCTGGGTGGATGGCCCAGGGGGGTGCATCTGCTGATCCTCCTCCCTGCGGGTGCCGAAGAGCACCTGGCTGACACCTTGAGGAGAAGGGGTAGCCGGAGTTGATCGAGTTGTCCTGCACCCCTCTCGCATACACACTGTTGGAGGCCAACTGTGGTGTCAGCAATGAAGTTGAGCCCATGGTGCTGTGCAGGAGTGACACCCTGGACCAAGGTCTCCATGGCAGCCTCCATCCATAGAACCATAGAACCATAGAAAAGTTACAGCACGGAAGGAGGCCATTCAGCCCACCTTGTCCATGCCAGCCAAGGACTAATATAATCTCACCTTCCTACACCCGGCCCATAGCCCTGCATCTTACTGCACTTTAGGTGCAGAACCAGGTACTTTTTAAAAGAGTTTAAAGTTTCTGCTTCTACCACCAACTTGGGCAGCGAATTCCAGATACCCACTACCCTCTGCGTAAAAAAGTTCTTCCTCATGTCCCCCCTACACCTTCTGCTACTTATCTTGAATCTATGTTCACTGGTTCTAGAATTCTCCATCAAGGGACACAATTTTATCCTGTCCACTCTATCTATTCCCCTCAAAATTTTGTACACATCCTACCAGGGTTGACCTCAGTGTGTTGGCATGCTGGCACTATCACTTCAGCCTGAAGGCGGACGGACTCCTCCATTGTGCCTTGCAATCTGAGGAGTGCAGTGGACATCCCTTCCTGGTGTTCCCTAGCTTGTCTTCAAAGGTTTCTTCGTTGCTTGATTCGAGGCTCTGGGTCATGGGCTCTGTCAGTTGTTTCCCAGATGTTCCTGCAAAAGCAAGAGCAGATAATTAGTGCATGACAGTGGCCTGTGAAACACCACACATCATCATAACATGGTTGTCTGATGGATGTTGCACTGCTGGACCCTCATTATTTTTTATTCGTTCATGGGATGTGGGCATCTAGCCAGTATTTATTGCCCATCCCTAATTGCGCTTGTTCAGAGGGCATTTAAGAGTCAACCACATTGCTGTGGGTCTGGAGTCATATGTAGACCAGACCAGGTGAGGACAGCAGATTTCCTTCCCTATAGGACATTAGTGAACCAGATGGGTTTTTATGACAATCAGCATTGGCTTCATGGTCATCGTCAGACTTTTAATTCCAGATTTTAATTTAATTCAAATCTCATCATCTGCTGTGGTGGGATTTGAACCCAGGTCTGTAGAGCATTACCCTGAGTCTCTAGAATATTAGTCCTGTGGCAAAACCACTATGCCACCACCTGCTTGGTGGCAGAGCACCGCTGACCTCACAGTCAGCACAGAACCAGTCCAGGTCCTTGCCGGCCAGTTGGATGACTCTGTTTTCAAAGTCCATGAGGACATTGATTTCATGCACTCCACCACCACCGCTCTGTGACCTCTCCCTTTTGCTGTGTGCCAGCTTATCCTCCCTGAATAGAGATGGAGAGAGTGTAAGCAGGACGCCTGCCAGGCCAGATGATAAGCATGCCTGGCAAGCGTGGGTGGTGAGTGGTCACATGGACGGGATGAGGGCGGGAGAATGACTGCAGAATTCCTAGGTGCAGAGGGATCTAGATGTTCTTCTGCATGAATCACAAAAAGTTAGTTTACAGCTACAGTGAGTAATTAAGAAGGCTAATGGAATGTTATCCTTTATTACGAAAGGACTTGAACATAAAAGGAAGGATGTTATGCTTCAGTTATATAGAACATTAGTGAGACAGGATCTCTAATACTGTGTGCAATTTTGCTCTCCTTAGTTAAAGAAGGACGTAAATGCATTTGAGGTGGTTCAGAGGAGGTTTACTAGCTTGATTCCTGGAATGAGCGGGTTGATTTATGAGGATAGGTTGGACAGGCTGGGCTTGTCTCTACTGGACTTCGGAAGAATAAAGGGTGACATGACTGAAGTATATCAGATCCTGGATGGTCTTGACAAAGTGAATGTGAAAAGGATGTTTCTTCTTGTGGGTGAGTTCAGAGGTAGGGGGTGCTGTTTTAAAATTAGCGGTCACCCTTATAGGACAGAGATGAGAATATTTTTCTCTCAGAGGCTTGTGCGACTTTGGAACTCTCTGCCTCAGAAGACAGGGGAGATGGGGGTCACTGAATATTTTTAAGGCACAAGGAGATAGATTCTTGTTAGGCAAGGGAACCAATGATTATTAGGGGTAGAAAGGAATGAAGAACTCGGAACACAAAGGGATCAGCCACGATCTTATTGAATGGCGGAGCAGGCTCAAGAGTGGAATGGATTACTTTTGCTCCTATTTCATATGTTCATATGTTTCTTCCCACCGTCAGGATAAAGAAGCTGCCTGCACTCTCATCCTCCTCAGTCATTTCCAGCTGAGTCCAGGAAGTCAGATCTGAAACTATCTGAAGTGTCCTATTGCTCCGAGCTGTAATGGGTGGAACAGCTCTCTTTCCGTTATTTATAGCTAAAATAATTGAACAAAAAGCAACACCTAGAAGTAAAGTTTGTCCAACTTTGGGCTTTCAGGCCAGCAGTCTCGTATGCTTGGCAGTACATATCGGCATCTCAAGTGTGGGTAGGGCGTGGATTTGTAATGAATGGTTTGGAAATCATCAGCCCAAATTTTTGATGCACGCTCCAAATGATGAGGCTTCCTGGTGGATTAACTCCATCAGGAAATGCCATGGAGGAGGATTTTCCCCTCAGCGGGTGGGCATGGCGGGCAGGCCCAGGAGTGACCAAGCAATGGTCCTCCACCCGCGATCGGGCTCCGACCACGACTTCACACTGGCTGGGCAATTAATGGCCAGTCAGTGTGAATCACGTGCTGAAACGCTCAGCGCTGTCGGGGTGATGGGGGGAGGAGGGTGATCACAGAAGTCAGCACATACGTGCAGGTGTGCTCACAGAAAGCTCCCCGAAGGCACAAGAGCTGCCTCAGGGAAGCCGAAGATTTTCTACATTAAAAATAAAGTTTTAAAAAATAAGGAAAACATGTCCCTGTTCGTGTGACTCATGAGCAGGGACATGTTGCAAATGAGTTCTGAAAAAACTCAGCCGATGAGGTATTGAAGACTTATTGAAAAAATGGAGGAATCCAGCATTTCAAACCAGAAGCAGCTTTTATCCAATTTTTAACCCTGCAGTAGTCTCACATCGTGCCATTGTAAAACCTGCATACTTGCTGGCAACCCAGAAATCAGATAGATTGGTTCCTTCTTATACCATCTGGAGTGCATTGTCAATGAAAGGAACTGATGCTATTTGTAATTTTCACATCTAATTTCCCAGGGAAATTTAAGGAAAAGTGAAGATTCTGATTATTTCTCGGGGTCTCTGTGAAAACAAAATGCACATAAAAATATAGACGTCTAGCTGAAGATAATCACATAGTTTTGTTTTTTGTAATGACTGTGCTGTATACGGAGACTTTGGACATCTGGAGCCAATGTGTCATCCCCCAGATGTGAGCACTGGGCTTTATCACTATTCTGTGCAAGCACCATCAGGGTTTATGGTTACCCACATTGAAGACAGATGTCTCAACAGTTGTTCTATTTATTCCTGTACATTGTACAGTCCTGTATCTGAAGTTAACAGTTTACACAAATAATGCTAATTTGCATCAAACCGCAAAACATATGATAGGCTGTGAAGATGTTGCAGCCTCTTGGTTGCACAATAGGCTTCCAGCATTATTGAAACTGCTGAATCCTGTTCAATCCCCCTATCTGTACAGAGTTTTGCTGACCTCAGCTAGGTTATTATCAACTTCAGGACCACTGACTTGGGGGCAGGGGAGTTTGGTGAGGATGGAAAGAATCCACTTCCAATCAGTGACCTTTGTTGAAACGTTGCATTTGAGCGTGTAGGGGCATCAGAATTAGGCTCATTTGTAATGTTCTCCATAGACAAATGGTCTGCCAACATTCACTAAATGATGTATGGATGGCACTGCCATCAGAAGAAGAGGGAAAAACTGCAGCAAAGCAGTAATAAAAAATTAGAATCTTTACACCATGTGGAGATGACCACTAACTTTTGATTGATTCTACCATGGTAAATTGTCTGAATTGCTGGTGATAGGGCATATTAGGGATTTTCCACCAGTTTTGAGGGGAAAGAAAAAGGTCCGACTAACATTTGCTACCATCACGAAACATAAACTGGAGGAAAGGTTTCTGCGATACAGCATAAAAAAGGACACCAATTAAAATTCAGCAGCAATAATTGACAGTTGCTGCCTTGATACCAGCCCAGAGTAATCTGATCTATGCAAATGAATTTTTTTCCACTTTGCACAGATGGTGTGCCAGGAAATTGCACCTACATATGGTGAACTCTATATTCACTTCTTTGATTGTGAAACAGTGCACACATTTATAGCAAGCATTCCACTGCACCAAGCCATAAATAACCACTATTGAGAGCCATCAGCACAGTTGGAACATTATTGGAATAAAACAGTGGAAGTAGTTCAAGAACCCTGTGTTTTGTCTATATTTATGATATGGCACTTGTCAAAAAATACACTTAATAAAAAAGGCTGTAATCAGACACATTTGCCAAAGACAATAACATTATGTAGACAGAGAGAAAAGTTGACAGTATTTGACATGATGGCAAATAAGCAAAGATCCTGGGAAAAATTACCCAGAACTGTATTTACTAATTATGCACTGACTCAGATTGGGGCATTCCCCTTTCAATAGCTCTTGTGTGGCTATGAAGTATGATGCAGATTTACTAAAACCATCAACCAGTTTGGTAGCAAATCTGAGGAGAATGGTTCGGACATTATCATCAATTTGAGAAGCACAAATAAAAGGTGCAATTTTGTCAGTGGCAGCGGTAGAACCGGAGTGCCCATTGCCTCCACTCGCTTGCTTTTTCTCCATTTCCTACATGATTACAAGTAAAATTTAAAGTGCCAGTGATGTACACGTGAAACACGTGATTCCACAGCAGGGAAAGCTTTTCAGGGGTGAATTCCATCGTCAGCTGACAATGCTGCAGCTACAGGCAGCCTACAAACGAATCAAACAGGGAGGCTCTCTATCACGGCCCAACTCCGTTGCCATTAATATAAGGCTTATTGACAAAGGTATCATGGGTATTTTTTGTTCAAATTTGAATTTCACTTGTAAATAATTCACATTAGATTGGTTTCAATTTATTTGCATGTGCATCATCGTTATTTGTTGAAACTAGCTTAGTCAGAGATCTAAAATGCACTGGCACACCTCATGGTTTGCATGCATTGATGGTTACAGGGGAGCTAGGGGTGTTTCCTTTATTGTTAGCAAAACAACATTGTGTTTCTAGTTCACTCTTTACTTAATGTTCATAATAGTATCCAATGTTGTACTCTCCACTCTGTGGGACAGGGTTGAGCTTGCAGGCTCAGCTGGCCCTCCTCTTCTATGCATTGTAAAGGACATTCTTGGAGATCATGCTCAGCGGGGATAATTGAAATGTTGTAGGTGAACTCAAACCCCTGTAAGGTCTTTGCCAACCAACACCCTGAGATGGACACACATTTGGGCAGTACTGGCACTGCTCTTTAGGCCCCCCATTTTCTTTACTTGACTGACTGTCCCCACTAGCCCACACCACTACACCCAGGATGTCAGACCCTTCCCACTTTGCTCTCCTTTGGATCCCTCTTCCACTCCTCCATGCCCCTGACCCCCACTCCACACCACCACTCCCCACACCACTGACTCACCTGAGCTTCTGTGCAGGCTGCCATTCTCCTCTCCCTTGCTGCCCTCAGACACAACAGCACAAAGCCGACTGGTGCACGCCACCTTTAAACAAATATGAACTGGGAGCAATGAGATTCTTGTGTGCCGCTGATTTCATTTTTAAATGTAGGACTTTATTAAAAGATGGTTTTGTACGCATGAATATTCATAGTGTGCAAATGTATCACAAGTATGAACAGGGCAGCATGAAGCCCGACACACCACAAGCTTGACTTTATCTATGCACTTCAACCTGCCATCAGGTAATGGAAATTTCGCATCCCACCTAATTCAGTCACTCTGCACGCCACGTTTCCCATGCAGGCAGGCTCCATAAAATCCCGCCCAGTGTCTCAAAATGTTTATCATTTGGGATCTTCTTGTCCCTTATTCCACATAAAATTAGACAATAAGAGTTAGTTTTTCAAAGACATTGGGCCTAAATCCAACAGTCGCCTATTTTATGGGCATAAAGTGGGCATGATGATATTAAGCTCACACCCAATTTGCATAAGTGGCCATGCCACAGCTAAACCTGAAAGGGTTATTTTTTAAAGCGGCTCTCTGAAATGAGTGCTGGCCTCATTTCAATGTTTGAATGAGACTCCTGCATCCATTCCAGACTGGTTTGTGACATTGGTTAAAAGTTGATGGATCTTACATTGTCACAAGCTGCAACTAGTTTTTCAGCCTCTACACTAACCTTAAAGGAATTGCACATGTCTGTAGAAGATGTCTGCAGGACTTTTTAAATGCGTTAATATGGAGCCAGGAGAAGCTCCAGCTTCCCCACATTAAAGCACAGCTGGCCCACATTCCTCCCTTCCCAGTTACCTCCAACCCCAAACCCTGGACTCAACTGGGGGACTCAGCCAGAATCCCAACCACCCAGAGTTACAGACCTGTCTCTATTAACATTGTTGCAACAAATGGACCCAAGTACATGAATGTTTGGTTCATACACACATTACTTCCTCAAAATTACAAGCTGCCAGCAGCTGCTGAAACACCGAGGCTCTTTTGTTGGAACAGAGGAGAGAGGGGGACAACAAGAGAGGAGGAGGGGGAAAGGGGAGAGCAGGTAATATAGAGCGCAGAGGGTCAGCTGTTCTAGTACTCTAATAGATGTCTGGGCTCTCAGCCAAGCATACAAAATGAGGTTTGGCTAAGAGCCCAGACATCTATTGAGTTTGTTGAACCACCTGCATCCCAGAGAATACATTGCTTGATTGACAGCTCAGGACCTCTGATCTCTGCTGTCAATTTCACAATATTTGTTTACACAAGTTAAGTGCTTTCAAGGCTTTTTGGTTTTTGTTATTGACACTTTTACTAGCTTGTAGCAAAATGACTTTTTTAACATAGGAGAAAGTTGTGAATTAATTACTTTTTTATACATACCATAATTCAATGTTGGGTTCATTGGTTATATACAGTGTAATAGTGGGTCAATGGGCAAGAAAGTGCCATTGCTTGGTGTACAGGGCATGAGGAGCCATAAGGATTGGTGGAAGGGCAGAGGTTAGCTTTGGAGGCATGAGAGACCATGGGGGTCGGTAGGGTGAGGCATGAGGTGACATGTATTGGGAATGGAAAGTGTTTGGATAGTGAGGGGATGTGAGGGGTGAGGGCTGGGGGGCCTTTGTGTTGTTATTTTAACTGGGGCAAAATGCGATGGCTCCAAGGGGGGCCTGTTAAGCAGCCCACCTCTGCACCCGGAAGATTCTGTGGCATCCTCCAAACTTCTTCCAGCTTTGGCTGCCCCAATTCCAGCCAGCACCTGCCCCCTGGCAATGAAGATCCCAATTTTGCAGGCACTTTCTCCCAAACGAGTGAGCTAAGCCAGGAATTTTCCTGACTCCCACTATTGGCCTTGAGGAAGAAAGTTCAGGCCCTTTTCTGTAAATTGACTGCCATGTTTAAATGCATAACAACAGTGACTAAACTTTTGTTAACAAGATTGTATGTGAAGTCCTGAGGATGTGATAAGGTGGCATATCAATGCAATTGCTTTCTAATTAAAGAATTGGGAGCAGTTTCTTCTGCTCAACACCTTAATGAAAGACAAAGTGGGGGAATTAAGATCTACAATTAGGTTGGTGAACAGAGTCTGGATTCAGCTAGTAAAAACTTGTCCAAATCCTGTCTTCAGCACGTTCTTGAAAAAGAAATTCCTTTCAATCCTGTCAGGTCTATTATGCCTTAGAGGAGAGTAACAAGAAAATAGCCAAATTCTGTTGAACAAGGACGAATAACATTAAAGAAAACTTGCAAGTTATTATATTCAGAATAATTGACCATCTGGAATGGGTTAAATTGACTGAGACAATGTGTTAACACTAATCAAAATGTGTTGACATGTTGCAATGGCCATTTTACAAATAATGTGGATCTTTGTGAATATCACCCTTCACCTCCAAGAAAAGAACTGCTAATCATGATATGCAGATGTGAAACATCTAAGCAGATTTTTGGAATTTTGATAGAGGTTCCCAGAATTAGGGAAGTAGTCTATTATTTGTATGTTGGGGATATTTTAAACTTTCATTTATTTTTTTTCCATCACACCCACCACTGCATTAACACCAACGGTTTAAATTAACCACAGTGCACTGGAAATTAAAGCAATACACAGGTTAACATTGGGTGGCTGTGGTTGTTTTCTGTTCTCACTCTCTGAAGCTTTCTCCAATTAACGTCTCTACCATTTGGGCTTAATCTTAGCAGCGTTGTCTCTTCAAACAATTTAGCAATGCTGCCAGTAACTTAGATCTGGTGAAAAAGGGACCCAATTCTGACAAGTATTTTCCCTGAAAGTACCAGGGCAAGTCATCAGAACTTTGATCCTTGCCAGGCTGCATAGACTTTATAGCCAGTTTCTCTTTGGTGGGATAAAAGCAAAATACTACAGATGCTGGAAATCTGAAACAAAAACAAAAATAGCTGGAAAAACTCAGCAGGTCTGACAGTATCTGCGGAGAGGAATACAGTTAACGTTTCGAGTCCATATGATGAAGAGTCATACAGACTCGAAACGTTAACTGTGTTCCCCTCCGCAGATGCTGCCAGACCTGCTGAGTTTTTCCAACTATTTTTGTTTTTGTTTCTCTTTGGTGGGAATTAGTTTCCCAACTGAACTTAACCTGTCTTTAAAATGGGTAAATCAGAATATAAATCTGAATCTTTCCTGTAATATGTTTAGCTCGATTTTTCCTGATTGATTTGGGACAAGGGAGGTTACCGTAAAGTGTTTCAATAATGGAAATGGCCTTGCCCGATAAAGCCATCCTGCAGCCTCAAGGCCCCAAGTCCTGGCAAGTTGATCTGCAAAGATCAGGCAAGACAGTGCCACTTGAGGTTCTCATCCTTATTTTCTGGTTTATCCTGTTTGAATCTCACAGATCTGGAGATTTGGAATGGGCTGTGTTCAGTGCTATTGCCCAATTAGTGTTTTAATTTAAGATTTATCCATGTCAATAGTATGTGCCACATGCAACTTAGTGGGAAGGTAGATTTAAACTTTTATGTCCTTCAAAGGCCTTGCTTATGTGAACTGTGAAGCATTTTGCAGTTTTCTATGTCAAAGGTGTTGTATAAATGCAAATTTTTGTACTTGGTTAGAAGAGAAAAAGCAAGACACCATTGGCCTAGCTGTTCAAATGCTCTCTAATGGGGGAAGTAATGATTTGAATCAAAGCCCAATTGTATTGACTCATGTCAATTCATAGTTTCATAAAGCTTTTTGGTATCCAGTTTTGTTACTTTAACTGAAGTCCTGATGTAAAGATGCCCTGGTGTATACAGGGCTTGGCTGATTTTCTGGATGTTGATGCTGAACAGTGTTGTTGGTTTTTCCTATAATTATCCCAGTTTTGATGCCATTGACTTCACACCAAAGAGTTGAAAGCAATTGAAAATTCCTAACCAAAAATGAATTGCGAAATCTCAACAAAGGGTAGTTGAAAAATGCAATTATCTTGGAGGAGTCAAACATTTTTTGAAGCTAAAATTCAAATTTTCTTTTTCGGAGATACTGTTAGTCATAATCTACCTTCAGATCTGACTATATTTCTTTCATACTCAACAACATTGAGATAAGAGCCTTCTCTTGTGATTTATGTTCTTAGTGGGAGGGTGAGGTAAAACAGAAATTCGACCTCTCTGTACTAAGTCACACTGATAATGATCACAACTAGTTGTGTGTGGAAAAAGCAAAGCTTCAGAAAGGGTGAAAAATAAAATGTAAGAAAATATACATCCATCATCCTGAAGATATCCATTAAAACTATTTTATAAAATGAAAATATACTTAATGAAAGATCATGGGGAGAATTTTCCCCATATCAGGCGGGTGGTGTGGGAGTGGGCACTGGCAATTGGGGCTGTGCCACCATTTTGCGTGGGCAGGCCAATTAAGGCCCTTCCAGCATGTTTGGCGACTCCTGGGGACAGCAGGAGTGGGTGGGTGCAGGCAGAACGGCAATCACTGCCAGGCCCAATGGCGACCCGGCAGCCTGTTTAAAGGCCAAGCTGCAGCCGCACCAAAGCTGCTGTACATGCCCAGAGGTTGGGGCCAAGGCATATCCAGGCTGGCCATGCAGGAGGGTAGGGTGGGTGGTCACTGTGTGCCAGGTTTTCCAATGAGTGCCTTGTTGCCCTCCTCGAGGAGGTGGCAGCACGGCAGAAGTGCTTGTCCCCGAGGATGGGAAGAGGAGACCACCCCACTTGACGAAGCGTGCATGGGAGGAAGTTGCGGAGATCGTGAGCTCCCACGATGTGGTGTGATGCTCATGGACAGAGTGCCACAAGCGCTTCAACGACCTGCTGCGCATGGGAAGGGTGAGTAGCAAGTTGGCATCATTCACTGCACCCATCATGTAAGCTTCTCCCCCGCTGGCGGACCACCTATGTCTGACTGGCCTGAATGCAACGAATCAGTGATGGCGTGTGTCCTTAGCTGGACGGGCCAGCAGATATTCCCTATCTGTTGGTCAACCTGAGAGGGTGGTGATGAGAGGGGCTCTGCACCCGCAGCATGTGATGGACAGACACCCACACGACTGTGATGAGGTTAACCTGGAGGATCTGCACCCGGGCATAGTGCTTGAACTCCACGACATATGGAAGTCAGGGTGATGACATGGTGGGAGGAGATCTTCAAGGTCCTGTGGCACAGATGAATGTGCTACTCTCTGTGCTCCACTTCATTGTGCTTCCTTGCAATGGCAGGTATAACTGTGTGCTCCCAACTGTGATGAAGGCAGCATGTGGCCAAGGGGTGTGGGGGTGGTGGTTGGCAGTAAGACACACCAGGCATATTTGTGTGAGTGCTGGCCAGCAGCAGGGGAAGGATGCACTGCATCCCTGCAATGGCCAACTGGGCTTGGGGTGGGCCGGCCGCCAGGAGATTGACGGTTCATGTATCACTTATCAATGCTATTTTTTCATTTGCAGGAGAAGAATTCTCATAACAACGCCGAACAGCTGAGGACTGGCGGTGGGCCAGCCCAGATATTGATGCTCAGCCGCTTTGAGCAGGAGGCACTGGACCTGAAGAGGCGGCACACTCCCAGGTCCACTGGAGCCAAAGATGCTGGGGTTCCATGGGCAGGCACGTGTGGCCAGCACTCACGTCACCAGTAGTCTCCCAACATCCATGCCAATGCTGATTATTCAGTGAGTGACATTACCAACATGGCTTGCATGTGGAATGATAAGTGCTTGATGAGCCGGGGGACAGGCAAGTACATTGACATTGCCCCCAGGCTAACTGATCAAATTTCCTTACTCTTCCTTTCAACATGGCTGGGAGCAGGAGCAGCAGAAACCCCCTCTGACACCTGAGGGGCATGAAGTTGCACCTTGAGAACTGTCACACCATCTTTGCCAGGCAGGCATCAGCGCAGATACTGGCACCTCATAGGGCATCATATCTTCAGCTAGTGTCCCGGGTCACAGCGGTGAGGGCACTTCACAGTCGCTGGAGGAGCTGGCGGAGACAGAGAGTGCTGATGGCGCCAGCAGATGGAGGACTGAAGGGGCCCAGGCACATGCTCAGTCTGTGGCAGATAATGAGCCTCTGGAGTCGTGGGCAATGCAGCCAAGTGCTGACATGCGGCCAGGAGTGCAGGACCATCTGCTGGAGATACATGAGGCTGTGCTTGGCTTGGTGTCAGTGGTGGAGGAGTCTACGCGGACCATAGCCAATGCATTGAGCCTCATGAGCCAAGATTCCTCCATGGAGACAGTGGTGACTCTCGTGGAGAGGCAGCTCCAGGGACAGTCTCAAGGGTTCCTGGGGTTGGGCTCGGACTTGCACGCCATCATAGGGGCATTGAACTCATCTGGTCAGTGCTCATGTGGGTGGTGGTTTGGCCATCAGGTATCGCACCTCATTGCCCATTCATCTACGTGAGCACGGAGGGCCAAATGGACCTCATGTCGGTGGAGCAGCTGCCTGTCATCACTGCTGGTGCCTCTCAGGATGCTGCAGATGAAGGCAGCAGCTCCTCCGCCCCTCTGCCAGTGACTGCGGCACCAAATGAGGTTACGACGACTGGGGAGATGCCAGCTGCAGAGCTCGCAGCACCATCCCAGGCGGTGCCAGGACAGGCTGAACTGGCCAGAGGACATCCGCCAAGGTAATCAAGGCGATGAGGACATTAGAGAGAGCAGGCTGTCTCAGATGCCAGTGCTAGCGATGGGGCACCAGAAAAGCATAGCGCCCACAAACAAAAGATGAAGGCACCTTAGGCACACCCCGGGTTCATCACTGGTGCTTTTCTGTTGCCCCCACCCCCCAAGAGATGTTTCGAGCTTTGTGTGAAGTCCAACACAATTTTATTTCTGTTATGTGAAGAGACTTTGGTTACAATATTAAATTTATGTTGTCTAAAATGGCTGTGGGTGCCTCTTTTTTTGGGAAGGTGCATGGATTCCTGAGATTTGATGACTGATTTGTGTGTCTTTTAGATTTACTCATGGCGCCCATCGCCAATCCTCCTATCCTGACAGATGAGGTCTTCAGGATGGAGGCTACAGGCCAGGCTTGTGTTGGAGATCCATATGTGCTGTGCTAGCTGAAGGTTCCTTGAATTAGAGCGTCCCTGGTGTCCCTGCCTCCCTGGAGTATGCCCGGGTCAGCATCTATCCCCTCAGCATTTCCCTGCGCGTACTCATCCTCGGACTCACTGCTGGGCTCATCGTGTTCAGCCACAGCCGCTCCATCTACATCTTCTTCATCCACAGAGTCCCCCCTTTGCAGCGCGAGATTGTGGAGAGTGCAGCATGCAACCACTATCAGCAACACTCAAACTGGGGGGTACTGGAGTGCACCCCTGGAACGGTCCAGGCATCTGAAGCTCATCTTGAGAAGGCTGATGGTTCTCTCCGCCACAGCCTTTGTGGAGGCGTGACTCCTATTGTACCGTTGCTCAGCTTCTGTTCTTGGATGGTGGAGGGGCGTCATGAGCCACCTTCTGAGAGGATAGCCCTTTTCTCCCAGCAGCCATCTATCCAGCCGGGCTGGGGCACTGAAGAGCCCTGGAACCTGCGAGTGTCTGAGGATGTAGGCATCGTGGGAGCTGCCTGGGTACCTTGCGCAGACTTGCAGGATCTGCATTCTGTGACCACACGCTATCTGCACGTTCATGGAGTGGAAGCCCGTCCTGTTGATGAAGGCACCGGGCTCACCTGCTGGCGCCATGATGGCCACATGTGTACAGTCAATTGCACCCTGGACGCAGGGGAAGCTAGCAATGGCCGCAAAGCCTCTGGCTCGCTGTGTCGGGCTGGCCTCATCCCAGCGGTAGTGGATGAAAGTCAGTGCACACCTGAACAGAGTGTTTGTTACCTGCTTGACACAAGTGTGGACAGCTGATTGCGAGACACCACAAAGATCACCCACCGACCCCTGGAAAGAGACGGAGGCATAGAAGTTGAAGGCAGCTGTGAGCATTAGAGACATGGGCATGGGATGTCCATCCACACAATTAGCTGCGATCTCTGGGCCAATCATCTGACAGAGACTGTTGACTGTCTCCCTTGACACTCGGAGCCTCCTTCGGCACTGCACCTCAGACATATTGAGATAGCTGCTTCGCCGCCTGTATACCCTGGCAGCAGGATAGTGGCACCTTCTGCAGCCCCTTGCACCTTGGACTACCTCTTGGCCCTGCACCCCTTGTGCCTGCGCCTGTCCTCCCAATGGTGCCTCCCCTGGAGGCTGAATGTGCACTCCTGGCCTCCTCCCCTTTCTAGCCCTCCCTTCCTCCTCAGATGAGGTGCCTCCAGTGGAGAGATCACCTCCCATTCCCAGGCTCAGGGAGGCTTGCTGAAACCTACAAGCCCCAAAACAAATCCTCACTGAAAAGTGCTGACCTGAATGTTATGAGTGCAGTCCAAGCAGCTGCTATGAATTTGAGGCTTCTCCACCTCATACACGGAACTTTCAATACCTTCTGAGCACTAACTGTGAAAGATCTGGATTCGCAAAAACAATGATCCCTCTTTCCTGCCCGTGGATGAGGATCATTAAAGTTTCGGATAGGCACAAGCCCGTTGTGCCTGTACGACGAGCTGAATATCACACGGGCGCCTTAAAATTTACAACAATTGGAGCCTCAACTACCTTCTTGGCCTGTTAATTACTGGCGGGCACGCAACAGACATCGTCATGCGCGCCCAGTGAAATATCACAATGGCGTGCGGTGATGTCGGGAAGCATGCCTGACGTCACCGCGCATCATTTTACACATCAGCATGTGGGTCCCACCTCCTGCACACCACTAGAAAAATTCTGCCCCGTGTGTGAACCATAAATACAATAAAACAATGGGCTCAATTTTGCTGTAAGAATAACGGTGAGGCTAACTGTAGCTTCCAGCAGCCACACATGCAATTAAATAGATAAGTCAGGAAGTTGCTGTGCAAATGGACCTAGTCCTTCAGAAGCTGTGAAATTAAGATATCTCACAAAGAGAATGACCACTGAAATATATGAAACAGTGTGAAATTACTGTATTTACCTAATACATATCCATTGAATCCAGAAAATGTTCGGGTTTGTCCATTCTAGTGTAAGTACCCTTTAATAGTGTGACCAGTTTAATTATTACCAAACAGCCCCTCTAGCACTGAAAATTAACTTTAATATGTGTAGAGTCTCATTCCTACAGTTTTTAATTATTGTTGGAGAGTTTTAAAAATATATATATTTTTTAAAGAATCTCTTCTTTATGTCTCTTTTATCTCTCTCTCTTAATCCAAACTTTTTTTCCTTCTCCTTATTTTGCTTTGTTTGACATTTAACTGATACTTCCTAGTTCAGATGCTGTGCTGCTCATTAACAATACCTCAATCTGATTGGTTAAGGAGATGTACTGTTTGCCCTATTCACACAGGTTCTAGACATCCTATGCTTCTTGGATAATTGGCTGACAGGACCTTCTGGTACAAAATATTCACTGTTGATTGCAAAATATGGCCTAACATGTTATTAATGTACCCCATAAATGATTCCAAAGCAAGCAATTCATAATTTTTGATGCAATAACACCACAGAAACGATTTAAGCTCCAAGCTCCTCAGAATGCAAATATCAATTTATATTTTCCAATTAAAGAAAATAAAAACAGAATGCTGGCTGATGGGGTAAAGAGTGACAAGGGGAACCCTATCATGGTTCTGGGAGGTCCCAAAACCAGTCGCCATCCACCATCACCCTTCTCTAGCTGGCTGAATTTGTTCTTACATTGTACAACTTAAGTCCACTTGCTTCCTCCAATGCAAAAGTGTTGTTGTGGGAACCCATATGGATCCTAGCTGCGTCTGCCTCTTCTTTGGGTATATGGAACATCCTTTGTTCCAATCCTACTCAGGTTCCCTCCCTCACCATTTTTCTGATAGATTGATAACTATACTGATCCAGTTCCTGCTCTTGACTGGAACTGGAAAACTTAATCAACTCTGCTTCCAAGTTCCATCATTCCCTCACCATCACTAACTCTTACTTTCCCTTCCTCGGCTTCACTCTCCCTATTTCTGGGGATTGGGTATCAACAAATATTCACTGTAAGCCTCCTGATTCCCATGGCTAGCTTGATTACATTTCCTCACACTCCACTTCCTGTAGGGGTACTATCAAAAGCTCTTAGTTTTTCCTTTGTATCGGTTCTAGCAATGCAACCTTCCATTCCACCCCACCATGGTCGACAGGGTCTTCAACCATGTCTGTTCCATTTCCCACATTTCTGGTCCCCAGCATCACCTGCACCCTCTCTCCCCCACACCTCGCCCCCAGATCATGACAGGATTCCCCTTGTCTTCGCCTTTAACCCCACTAGCGTCCACATTCAACAGATCATCCTCCACCATTTCTATCACTTCCAGTGTGAAGCCACTTCCAAACACACCTTCCCCTCCCCCCTCAGCATTCCAAAGAGACAAATCTCTCTGCGATCCCCAGTCCGCTCTTCAACCACCCCCAACACCCCACTGCCCTTTCAACACCATGGGATTCACAACATCTGCCCTTTTACCTCCTCCCTTCTCACTGTCCAAAGGTCCAAACACTTTCTAGGTTAGAGGGGATGTACTGGTATTTCCTTCAATGTAGTATACTGTATTCACCTGATCACAATGTGGTCTCCTCTGTAAAACCCTTCCATTCAGTCCACAAACATGACCCTGAGCTTTCTATCACCTGTCATTTTAATTCTCTGCCCCAGTTCCCCTCTGACCTTTTTGTCATGAGCTTCCTACACTGTCCTAATGAAGCTCGATGTAAGCTCGAGGAACTGTATCTCATCCTTCGACCAGGAACTTTACCACCTTCAAGACTCAATATTGAGTCCAGCAATTTCGGATCATAACACCTGTCCCCATTTCTTCTTTTTTTGTGTTCTTCTTGTTATGGTAGCAGTTGTTGATGATTCTGCTTTGCCATTTACACCTCCTTTGGATATATATCTTGTTTCTTTACTTGTCCCTTTATCATCTCCTTTTGCCATGAACCATCATCCCTTATCTCTCCTGCCTTCCATCCTATTACAGGGCTTCACTTTTATTCTTACGTCCCTCCAACCTCTTTCTCTGCATTGATTATGACTTGTTCTATTTCTAAACACACCCAGTGTTGGCAAAGTATCATTGGCCTGAATTTTTGGGGTGAACTTTAACGGGGTGGGGGAGTCACATATTGCTCACACCCCCTCCCCCAGTAGAAAAGTCGGTCAGCAGCTTGTCGGCTTTAAAAAGGGCTGCCCTGCAGCAATAATAAACTGGGGGCAGACTCAGCAAGGTGAGATGGGGACTGCCGGAGTGAGACAGGAAGTCCTGCCCTCAAGAGCTGCCAGCCAATCTGGTTGGCCAGCTGCTGAGTAGTCCCAGTGGCGCCAGACCAAAGTAGTGGTTGCTACTGGGACTACAAGGGAGGCCTGAGAAGAAAATCATGGACACAGCCTTTAAGGTAAGTCTGGGGATTTTGGCTGGGGAGGGATCACGGGCTCTAGCGAGGGTGGGGGAGGATGGGGGAGGGGGGCTGGGGAGTCTGATTTGAGGGGCTGTGGGGAGGCACAAAGTGGGGATCCCATCTTTGGGGAGGGGTTGTACCCCCATTAGGTACAGGGAACCTTCCAAAGGACATACCTCCTTTCATTCCCACTATTTACCCCTGAGTTGGGAAAGTAGAAAGCTGGCCAGTTTCCTTCTGCCTTCTCCTGCACACTGTATTATGGCAGCAGAGGTGGAAAGAGGCCATTAATTGACAACTTAAGGGCCTCAATAGGCCTATAGGCAGCCAGACTAGCTGACGCCTTACCTGCCCACCGTAATATCGGGGGGCAACTCGGGACTGAGCAGGAACGCGGTGGGCTAGCCGCTTGTTTTATTCTATGTGCCCCCCTGCCTTCATAGACTCCATAAAAATTCCCCTCATTAACTCTGTTCTCTCTACAGATGGTGCCAGCCTTGCTGGGGATTTCCAATGTTCTGCTTTTATTTTAGATTTCCAATATTTGTAGAATTCTGCTCTTACAATATTTGAGTATCTATATTAACATTTTATTTGTATTACATTGATAAATACAGCACACACAGATTCTTATCACTTGATAATATCACATTAGGAATTAATACCTTAAATTACCAGAAAAATCAATAATTGTTCAATGAATACTGGCAGCTACAAATATTTTAAAAATAGATTGCTTTAATAGCAGAGTATTTTTCAATAATTTACATTGGTGACTTATACATCAGCAACTGTTGGTGTTTTAAATTGTTCCGCTTAATTTATTGATTGATCACCAACCAATTCAAAACTACACTTAATACCAAACATATTAGGAGCAGAATTCATTAGTGCAACTGTTATACTGTGGAGACATATTCTGATGGTTCTTCTGCCATTTCCGCCAACTCCAGCATGGTGCCACCACCAAACACATCTTCCCATCACCCCTTCTCTTGTCAACATTCCGTAGGGATCGTTCCCTCCGGGACACCCTGGTCCACTCCTCCATTACCCCCTAAACCTCAATTTCCTCCCATGGCACCTTCCCATGCAATCGCAGAAGGTGCAACATCTGCCCCTTTACTTCCCCCCTCCTCTTCATCCAAGAGCCCAAACACTCCTTTCAAGTGAAGCAGCGCTTCACTTGCACTTCCCTCAATTTGGTCTACTGCATTCGCTGCTCCCAATGAGGTCTCCTCTACATTGGAGAGACCAAATGCAGACTGGGTGACCACTCTGCGGAACACCTTCAGTCAGTCTGCAAGCATGACCCAGGCCTTCTTGTCGCTTGCCATTTCAACACGTCATCCTGCTCTCATGCCCACATGTCCGTCCTTGGTCTGCTGCATTGTTCCAGTGAAGCCCAACGCAAACTGGAGGAACAGCACCTCATCTTCCGATTAGGCACTCTACAGCCTTCTAGACTTAACGTTGAGTTCAACTTCAGATCATGAACTCTCTCTTCTATCTTCACCCCTTTTAGATCCGCCTTTTTATCAAATTTATTTTTAATTTTTTAATATATTTTTCCACCTATTTCTATTATAATTTTTAAAATGTATTTCCATTCATTGTTTTATCCCCACCTTTTAGCCTATTTTGATTTTTTTTCCCCATACCATCCCCTCCCCCTACCACACCCCCACTAAGGGCATCTTTCACTTGCTCATCCTGCTTTCTACTCTTAATGTCACCATTAGCATTTCCTTTAGCCAGTATCACCACAATCAACACCCCTTCGACCAATTGTTTATGACACATTTTGCAATCTCTCCTTTGCCTCCATCTATCACTAGCCTTCTATCCAGCTTCACCTGTCCCACTCCCTTTAACAGTATATATTTCACCATATTTCTACTTGTCTTTAGTTCTGAAGAAGAGTCATACGAAGTCAAAATGTTTACTCTGTCCTTCTCTCCACAGATGCTGTTTTTGTTTTTGTTTTGGATTTCCAGCATGCACAGCGTTTTGCTTTTAACTATTCTGATGGTAATTGCTCCTTTTGAGACAAATTTACATTAGAAAGAATCCCAGTATCTCTAGCAGTGGAGCACTTTATTGTCAATCTGCTTTGGCTGACTTCTTTGGATGACTTTCATCAGCTCCTACAATTGGCTGGTAGGTAGCAGTGCTGCAAGATTGTGGGAAAGAATTCACGCCTCAGGGAAGAGAAAGGGCTGCTGATCCAGCCACACTCTGCCCAGTAATACCATGCTTTCAGTAAATGACCAACCAGTGCTGAGAAACCTGTAGTTCAAAGTCTGTCATTCACATCAAGGAGAAGGTGCAATGATGGTGAGCCAGCAATGATGGAACAATGCAAAGAGAGGAAGCATAAACTAAACAAAGTGCAAAGATTAAGTTATAATAGAAATGGCCCAGATTTCAAAGTCAGCGGGAAACTGGCGGCACTCACTGCTGACATCAAACAAAGCTGTCCTCAAAGACCTTGTGGTCTATGTAGCCTGGATTTCACCTTTCCCCATATAAGTTTGAACTGACATCAGGTCAAGGGGACCTCCAGGTGTCCAGCATCAATGGTGCCATCAATCAAGGTAAGCAATCGTTTGCATTGATGAATTGTCACTGACCACAAACCAGCAAGGTAAAAGCACTGAGTATCCTTCGCCTTTGTTATTGTTTTATAGAGAGTGAATAAAGATTGAAACATAGACATGGGTTAAGGAAAAAGCAGAAATATAAGAAATCTTTAAAAAATATTAATTTTTTAAAATGTGGATTTTTTTTATTATAATGGAGAAATTTGACATTTCAAAAATATAAAATTAGTTTTTCAGGGCCAGAGGGGTTGTTCAGCAATTCAGTAATTATGAACATGATACATCATTAAAAACCCAGTTACACCTCATTCAACAAGGCTTAACATTTTCAAGGGTTTTCACTATGGGATTAGGAGCATAGAAGTGGAAGCTCTCATCAATTCAACGATTTCTAATTGATTGAAGTCTGCAAGGCCCTCAACAGTGGCACTCCTTGGAGAAGCATAGAATCATTGACAGCACACCTAGATTTCTTTATATATATAAATTCAAATATGCAGATTGTTTTTCCAAGACTTTATCCACACAATACAATTGTTGTTCTTCAGTGTCAACAACTCATCCAATCACCTCAGCCAAACATAGCTGTGACAATTTTTCATGAAGGAAATAGAAATAAAATATAGCAGCTCAATATACATGAACAAGCAGTCAGAGGATAAATCGTAGACATACATGGCAGCTTGGCTGGTTTTTCTGGCTTCCCCACTCATGCGCACCCAGGGCCAAAACCAATGCAGAACCACATATGCCTCCTTAGTTCAACCTGACCATGTATTATTCTATATATAATTTAAATTCTCTGCTGCAAAACATTCATGCCAAGAAACCTTATGGTATTAATGTACTCCTTCTGCAAGCACTATGTAATCGAAGTGTACAGTCGTTTCATAAAATACACATGTATGTAAAGTCAACAAACTACAGGGAAAAGCCTTGTCAAAAATTAGGCAACTAAATGCATAATCTACTTGGAGTATTACTGGAATAATACTAAAATTTTAAAAAACTAAATTAAAATTAAATTTAAAAAAAAAGAAAATAACATTTAATATAGGGTTTCTATTAAAATATAACCCCGGCTTTGCCTCTCGAATTAAAAATCTCAATACTGTTAAGGATCTTTCATCTGATGGTTCCTACTTTTGTTAAGGTATTTTCTTGCATCTGTACATGCCCCCGAGGGAAGATGGACAATGTACTCCTTAGATTCTGCTAGGTGACACCCTAAAAGTTTTTACTAGGAGGTGGCAAATGTACTCTCAGTTCTGTCAGGCTGTTCGTTCCCTCCGCTGTGTGACAGCAAGCTTCTGTTCAATTATCTGCAGAGGCACAGCTGGAGGTCAGAAAATCAACACATGGAGGATCATAGGTGAGAAGCTGTATCTTGTCACTTTGTAAAAAAGAAAGACTTGCATTTATTTAGTGCCTTTCTTGACCTCAGGATATCCTAAAGTGCTTTATGGAGAATGACGTACTCTTGAAGCATAGCCACTGTTGTAGAAAACGGGTCAACCGACTTGCTCACAGCAAGCTCCCACCAATTGCAATGGAACAATGGTCAGTTAATCTTTTTTTCCAGTGTTGTTGATCAGGACTAAATTTTAGCCCGGACACTGTGGGGGAATTCTCCTACACCACTTCAAAATGGCGCCAAGAGATTGTTTTGCATTCACCCAAGATGGCAGAGATTAATATTAAGATCTCACCCGAAAGATGGCACCTCCAACAGTACAAAATTCCCTCAGAAATGAACTGGAGTGTCAGCCTAGATTTTTCTGCTCAAGTCTTTTGCACTCTGACTTGGACTCATAACTTTTTGACTCAAGACGTGAGAGTGCTACCAACTGACCCACAGCTTATGCTAGCTGAAAGGAACTCCACTTCCAGAAGAAGTGGCTTATGTTGAGACACAGTTCCACAAACTTTTAATTGGCCATTCTTCATGCCTGAGCCCAGACTGTGAATGATTTGATCATTGCGGGAGGAGGGACGTCCAATCCATTCCAGACCTTGCTCAGTACTCCGGCACATGCTCACTGAATCATGGCTAGAACTCGAAACTCTGGCTGATTTTTTCCCTGACTCAAACACACAAAGGACAAATGTAGTGTTTCCATTATATTGTCAGCTGAGAACAGCTGACTCAGCACACACCAGGATCGAACATGAAGCCCTCCTAGTCTAAATAGTTCAGTAATACAAACAGTGGATTAATTACCTGTTGAACTAGTGAGAAGAATCAGTAAAAAGTTATTTTATTGATACTCACATCTTAAGACCAATTACAGCTGTGTTTTCAAATCCACTGAAATCAATTAAATATATTAGGGGTGATTACAGCTCAAAGCATTTGGCATCAAGCTTATGGATGTATCTAATATCTGTTCATTGTACTGACTGAGTTGGTCAAGAATGAGATACCTCTCTGACATGTGTGAGGCAACAATAATCACCCAACCTGCTGACCACACTGAGTGCACCTGTAACTGCTTAAGAGCCAGTTAAACCAGTTCCCAGGATACAAGGGGAAAGCAATCAAACTCACTCCATCAATAGTGAATGCACCTCGCACTATCTGATCATCAAGCAGTAAGAGTTTTTCGGAATTAAGTACATCAGGGGTCTAAACAGTGAATAGCTCCAGTGAAAAATGAGTGCTGAGAGAAGAGATTTTTTCATTGTAAAGAAACACCTTTGGAGTGTGACCCTAGCATTATAATAGATTAAAAACAGAAAATGCTGAAAATACCCAGCAGGACAGGCATCTTCTGTGGAGAGAGCAGCAGAGTTAATGTTTCAGGTCAATGACTTTTCCTCTCAGTCCCTAGGTCCTGATGAACCTAACATTCTACTTTTTGAGTTTCAGCACAAATGAATGTAACAAGAATTGGATGAAGTGAAATAAAAGCAAAGTACTGCAGATGCTGGAAACCTGAAATAAAAACAGAAAATGCTGGAAAAACTCAGCAGGTCTGACAACATCTGTGGAGAGAGAAACAGAGTTAATGGGCAGAATTTTGCCCTTGATGGGCAGGCAGGCCCCATCGGCTCGGCAGTGGGCAGACAGCCAATTGCCGCCGCCGCCATTTTAAGTGGGCGGGCAACCCGACGGGAAGTGCTTTCCTGTGCGGGGGTGGGGGGGCGGAGGGATTCCCCAACTGTCAGAGTGCACTGTATCGCGCATGCGCGCAAAAGAGCACACATCTCCCTGAGGCAAAGTGCTGCCTCAGGGAGATCGCTGAAAGGCTGGCAAATATAATAAATAGAACAATAAAAAATTCATTAACACGTCCTCCTCATGTGAAAATGTCACTCGAGATGGGACACGTTAATGAAATAAACAAAAACTTTATTAAACGTTTTTAAAACTGCTATCAAACCTCATCCCACCACTGGATGAGGTTTGTAAAAAAATCACCTACCCGCCTGCCCGTTGGGCCCGTGCACCGAGCCAAAGTTTGCACAGGCCCCTCAAAATCGTCAACGGTTGTCAAGTAAATGGCGGGTGCGCATCCAACTGCATAGTGCACTCACCGACCGAAATATCGCAATGCTGCGTGCTGACGTTGGGACGCTCGCGTAACATTTTAAGCGCTGGCATGCGGGCTCCGCCAGCCAGAAGATTCAGCCCAATGTTTCAAGTCTGCATGACCCTTCTTCAGAGCTAGATGAAGTGAAATATAGTTACTGAATTGTTCTGTAATCGACATGTTCCAAAGGGCTTCAGTTTTATTACTGTCTTTTCATCAGCCCTGGTTACCCCGTTTTATGCTTTAGACCTATTGCTTTAAAGCATAGATTTGTACAGAGTTTTCTATTCACCTGGCACTGTGAATTAGTGTTTTAGATTGTGAGGGGAATATATAACCTGAATCTGAAGGAATTGACCTAATTGTCATGGGTAATGTCAAGAACCAGAGTGAGACGAAGTAAGGATTTTAAAGTTTTGTTTTATATAGTTTTGAAACAATTGGAAATAAAATAGAGATGGATTCCCCTTGTGGAATTTCAAAATTGGGTTTGGGGGATGTATTTTCTACGGGGACAAACTGGGTTGACTAATGTGGAAATTAGACAGAATTAAGGGCTTTATCCTGAATGCTATTTGAATTGTACCTGATGGTGGAGTTACCAAATACTTGGAAACCAGGTGACTTGTGAGAGCCTATTAATTATCATTCCATGCAATAATTCTTATGGTTATACTTCAATCATAAATGGCTGACAGTTCTGACTTCAGAAGCTTTTAGGCTGAATAAGTAGTGGGGGTGCCCCCCATGAACTACAACTCTGGCAGGAGATCTGAACTTTATGAATGAAGTGAAATTTACATCATCCATGTTGTATAGCATCGACAGGTCTATCTGACTGCTTCAACCAGAAATCACCTTGCTCTGTAAGAAATACAATTTTTAGCCTGCATTTGAATTATGTATTGATTCTACTTTTGTTGTTTTGAAGTATTATATTTTCCATATAATTTGACTTCTAGGCATTAATTAGTTTAGAAGTAAACCTCATGGGCAGGATTTTCGGTTCATCATGCGGGCGTGGTGGGTAGGCCCAGGAGAGGCCGGGAAACGGCCCGCGATTGGCCCCAATTGGCTCAGCGCTGCCGGGATGGTGGCGGGAGGAGGGATTCACTCACCTTAACATGTAGATTTGAAAAATCCTGCCCAGACATTTTTATTTTTTTCAATTTAAGTACGGAAACCTCATCCCGCCCAGGGATGAGGTTTCCTCAAAAATCCAAAGACCGCCTGGCCAATTAGCCCACCCGCCAACCATAACGTTGGACAGGCAGCAAAAAATCCAGGTAAATTAATTGATCAATGGCCTTGATAGGCCTCTTAATTGTCAGCGGGTGCACTGCTGATTCTCACGCATGCCCGCTCGCCCAATGTTATCATGTGCTACTTCATGCTCAGGCATGTTGGGCGTGCACCCGCACGCCGAGCAGAAAATCCTGCCCTATGTTTTTATCTTGTGCACATTGGTCTGACTGTATACTATTCTCCATCTTTTGCATGCAACTGCAGCCAACAATGTACTGTAATTAGCAGCAGATTGTTAAACCAGACTATGTTAATTTATACAGGATCTTAAAAAGCTAGGTCTAAAATTCAATGTTGTTAGGGGTACAGAATGGGCAGTAGTGGATGGCCCAACTTTCCTTTCCAGTGGCCTATCTGCTACTGCCCACTTTCAACTGTAGGATTTTATCCTCTCTATCTGCCTAGAGGTGTGAATGGAAGATTACGGGGTCAGGAGCAACTTTAAATTGCTTCAGGACAAATATGACTTGGCTCTAGAGGATGGTATGGCGCATCTGAAAGAATGTGAGGGAATTAGATTGCAGAGTGTTGCTAAATTAACGCACCATTATGTCATCATTGGCATCTGTGATTAATGGGATAGCAGTTCCCCTCTCTCCTTGCAAACTTTAATGGTCTTGCATGAAATGACTTTTAGACATGTCAACTCACTGCCTAGTGAACACAATTCCACAACACAATGGGGGGTTATTTTGGCCTTGAGTGATTGTTTAAAACAGGTTATATGCTTTACATCTCTCCCAAATTTTTATTTCCATTTGGAGAAATGCAAAATGGGTTTTTGATTCACTGACCAGAATTTTTCCCTCGTCGGGCGGGCTCAGCGGGGGCGGGGGGAGGAAGGAGAGCTGGGCCTAGTGTGCAGTTCACGCATGCGCGTGCAAGGGCACTTCAATCTCCCTGAGGCACAGAGCTGCCTCAGGGAGATTGAAGCACTTCTTAAAAAAATTAATAAAGGCAGTTAAAATTTAAAAAATATGCCCCCCTCATGCGACTCTGTCAAATGAGCTGGGACATGTTTTTAATTCAAAAATAAAGTTTTTATTTGATGTTTATTTGCTTTAGGAAGCCTCATCCCACTCGTGGATGAGGTTTCCTAAAAAGCGTAAAGGCCGCTTGGTCTTTCCGCCTGCCCACCAACCATTAGGTTGGACGGCAGCGTAAATTTGATTTTAATTAGCTTGTTAATCGCTTTAATAGGCCTTTCAATTATCAGCGGGCGTGCAGCCGACTCTAGTGTGTGCCCTTCGAACGAAATATCGCTCAAGTGCACGATGACGTCGGAATGCACACCTGACATCATCGCACGTCATTCTACACTCGGGCACGTGCCCACATGCCAGGTGTAAAATTCTTTCCACTGTGACACAAGGTCAAAACTAACCATGCTTCAGCAGGGCTTGACAGAAAATGCCAATCTCACTCCAAAGGTTATAATTGTGGATCCTGTGAGAAATAGAGAAATGCCTTATGATATAGAAATAGGAACAGAACCACAGAGAAGTTAATGCACAGAAAGTGGCCATTCAGTCTATCGTTTCTGCTCCGGCCAAAAAATAAAAATAAGCTAGCTGCCCATTCTAATCCCATCTTCCAGCACCTGGTCCATAGCCTTGCAGGTTACAAAATTCCAGCTGTGGCCTAAGCAGCATTTTGTACAGGTATTCTATGCTTCATCCAATAAAGAAAAGCATCCCATATGCTTTCTTTACCACCTTTTCCATCAGTCCTGCCACCTTCAGGGACCTGTGGACTCCATGGACACTCCAAGGTCTCTCACTTCTTCCGCCACTTTCAATATCCTCCTGTTTATTGTGTATTCCCCTACTTTGTTTGCCCTCTCCAAATGCATTACCTCATACTGGCTGGAGTGAATTCCATTTGCCTCCTTTCTGTCCACTCAGCCAAACCATTGATAAGCATTAGCCTGGGCTTCTGGCTACTAGCCCAGTGATATTACCACTACGCCACCATTTCCCTTTCGAAATGGCATTTAAACCAGATGGATTTTTTTTTACAACAATCACGGTAGTTTTGTGGTCATCTTCACTGAGATTAGCTTTCAATTCCACATTTGATTCCATCATAGTGGAATTTGAACCCATGTCCCCAGTGCTTTAGCCTGGGTGTCTGGATTACTAGTCCAGTGATATTGCCACTATTCCACTGTCTCCCCTGTTCTAAATCTTCTTTTCCTGACCAGGAATCGAACCCAGTCCACAGCGGTGAAAGCACTGAATCCTAGCCACCAGACCACCAGAGAGTAGAAGGGCTTTCACTCTGCATCTTACCTATGCCGTACCTGACTCTGATGGTTTCATACCTCATTCTTCAATAGCTCTTCATTGCCTTTGCTGTGTTAGATGTTATATTTATTATATTTGTAACAAAATAATGGTTGATATTGAACAATTAGGGAGGCAGTGCTGATGTTGCAATTGTCCCAGGCACCTAAATCACCTGATTGCTATCCATTGATCTACTCTATGCAGGAGTGGCCATTGATATGAGGACAGGGCTGAGCTGTGATGCTGACATTTACTGTCTCCTCTAGCTCATGACTAATGGTTGTATCATTAAGGTCTTGAAAGGTATCACCTGGCTGTGGAACTGCATCCCACTGGGTATTTATACCAACAGAACAATAGAACGATAGAAATGTTACAATGCAGAAAGTGGCCATTCAGCCCATAATGTCTGCGCCGGCCAAAAAAGAAAAAAAGAAACTAGCCGTTCATTTTAATCCCACTTTCCAGCTCACAGTCCATAGCCTTTGCAGGTTACAGCACATCAGATGCAGATCCAGGTACCTTTTAAATGAGCCTCAACCAACAACTTAGGCAGTGAATTCCAGATGCCCACCACCCTCTGAGTGAAAAAGTTTTACCTCATGTCCCGTCTAATCATTCTACCAATCACCTTAAGTCTATGCCCCTTGGTAATTGACCCCTCAGCTAGGGGAAACAAATCTTTCCTGTCTATCCTATCTAGGCCCCTCATAATTTTGTACACCTCAGTTAGGTCACCTTAGCCTTCTCTGTTCTAAGGCAAAAACCCTAGTCTATCCAATCTCTCCTCTTGGCTGCAACTTTCAAGCCCTGGCAACATTCTTGTAAATCTCCTCTGCACTCTCTCCAGAGCAATTATGTCCTTCTGTAATGTGGTTACCAGAATTGTACACAAAATTCCAGCTGTGACCTAACCAGTGTTTTATACAGTTCCAGCATTACATCACTGCCTTTGTATTCAATACCTCGCCCAACAAAGGAAAGCATTCCATATACTTTCTTGACCACCTTGTCCACCTGTCCTGCCATCTTCAAGGACCTGTGGACACATAATCCAAGGTCTCTCACTTCCTCAACTCCTCAATAACTTCCCATTTATTGAGTGCTCCCTTGCTTCGTTTGCACACCACACCCACCCCCCACCCCCCCAGCCCATCCCAGTATGCATTACCTCACATTTTTTTCCAGATTGAATTCCATTTGCCACTTCTCTGCCCACTTCACCAAACCATTGATATCATTCTGGGGTCAGCAGCTATCCTATTCACTATCAACTACACGGTCAATTTTTGTGTCACCTGCAAATTTCCCAATCATGCCTCTCACATTTAAGTCTAAATCATTAATATATGCAACAAACAGCAAGGGCCCCAAAACTGAGCCCTGGGAACGCTACTGGAAACCGTTTTCCATTTGCAAATCATCCATTGACCATTACCCTTTGTTTCCTGTCACTGAGCCAATTTTGGATCCAGCCTGGCACCTTCCGCTGTATCCCATGAGATCTCACTTTCCTGACCAATCTGCCATGTGGGACCTTGTCAAATGCCTTACTGAAATCCATATAGACAATATCACCTGCACTACCCTCATTAATCCTCCTTGTTAATTCCTCAAAAAATTCTATTATGTTAGTAAGACAGGATCTTCCCCGAACAAAACCATGCTGAGTATCCCTAATCAATCAGTGCTTTTCTAAGTGACAGTTTACCCTGTCTCTCAGAATTGCTTCCAATAATTTGCCCACCACCGAAGTTAGACCAACTGGCCTACAGTTTTCTGGCCTATCTCTTACACCCGTTTTAAATAATGGTACAGCCTTTACAGACCTCCAATCCTCTGGGACCTCGCCTATATTTAGTTGGGTTTGGAAAATGATCCTCAGACCATCCACGATTTCCTCCCTGGCTTCCTTCAACATCCTGGGACACAATCCATTGGCTCTGGTGAATTATCTACCTTCAAGGATGCCAGTCTCCCCATACTTCCTCTCTCACTACGCTTATTGATCTAATATTTCCCACTCCTCCTCCTTAACTAGATTGCATCATCCCTCTTCTTAGTGAAGAAAGAGACAAAGTATTCACTGATAACCTTGCCCACATCTTCTGCATCAACCCCCAGATTACCATGTGCACCTCTGATAGGCATTCCCTTTTTCTTAGTTATTCTCTTGCTCTTAATGTACTGCTAAAACATCTTAGGATTTGCTATGATTTTACTTGCCAATATTTTTTCATATCCTCTCTTTGCTTTCCTAATTTCCATTTTTACTTCACCCCTGTACTTTCTATACTCCTCTAGACTTGCTACAGTATTAAGTCTTTTGTGACTGTCATAAGCTTTGTTTTGCTGCTTGATCTTGGCCTGTATGCTTCTGGATAACCAGGGGGCCTCTAGATTTGGCAGTACCATCCTTTATCTTTGTGGGGACATGTATACACTGTGCCTGTAGAATCTCGCCTTTGAATGCCTTCCACTGATTTGACACAATTTTTCCTTCTACTAGCTGTATCCAGTCCACTCTCACCAGCTCACCTCTCAGCTTCGCAGAATTTGTCTTGCCCCCAATTTAGAACTTTTACTCCTGTTCTATCTTTGTCCTTTTCTATAATGATGCTAAATCTAACTATATTATGGTCAGTATCTGCAAAATGGTCCCCCACTGCTACTTCATTCACTTGCCCAGCTTCATTTCCTAAGATTAAATCTAGAAATGTGCCCCCTCTCATTGGGCTTGTTAAATGCTGACTAAAAAAGTTCTCTTGAGTGCAGTTCAAGAATTTTGCGCACTCTGTGCCCTTCACACTGTTCATATCCCAAATGATATTAGGGAAGTTGAAGTCTCCAAAGATTACTGCCCTATTGTTTTTGCAGTTAGAAATCTGTCTACGTATTTACTCTTCTAACTCCCTTCCACTGTCTTGGGGGTCTAAAGTACACTCCTCGCAGTGTGACTGCCACTTTTTTATTTCTGAGCTCAACTTTATGCTTCACTCAGTACATCCTCCCTTCTCACAACTGTAATTGCTTCTTTAGCCAATAATGCTACAACCCCCACCTTTCTCATCCCCCTCTCTATCCAGCCTGAAAACTCTATATCCAGGGATGTTGAGCGCCGTTTTTGTCCCTCCTTACGCCAAGTTTCCATTTTATAGCAATGATATCATACTGCCATGTGTCTATCGGGAAGTCAGAGGCGCATGCAATAAAGGAACATCTGTAATTATGGGCTACTTTAATCTGCATATAGATTGGACAAATCAAATCAGTAACAATACCGTGGAGGAGGAATTTCTGGAGTGTATACGGTATGGTTTTCTGGACCAATACATTGAGGAACCAACTAGAGAACAGGCCATCCTAGACTGTTTATTGTGTAATGAGAAAGGAATAATTGACAATCTAGTTGTACGAGGCCCCATAGGGATGAGTGACCATAATACGATAGAATTCTTCATCAAGATGGAGAGTGACGTAGTTGATTCTGAGACTAGGGTCCTGAATCTTAACAAAGGAAGCTACGATAGTATGACATGCGAGTTGGCCATGATGGATTGGGAAATGTTAATTAAAGGGATAACGGTGGATAAGCAATGGGAAACATTCAAAGAGTGTATGGGTGAACTGCAACAATTGTTTATTCCCGTCTGGCGCAAAAGTAAAATAGGAAAAGTGGCCAAACCATGGCTTACAAGGGAAATTAGAGATGATATTAGATCCAAGGAAGAGGCACACAAAATTGGCCAGGAGAAACAACAGACCTGAGTAGTTTAGAATTCAGCAAAGAAGGACCAAGGGATTTGTTAAGAAGGGGAAAATAGAGTACGAGAGTAAGCTTGCGAGGTACATAAAAACTGACTGTAGAAGTTTCTATAGGTATGTGAAGAGAAAAAGATTGGTGAAGACAAATTTAGGTCCCTTACAGTCAGAAACAGGGGAATTTATAATGGGGAACAAAGAAATGGCTGACCAACTAAATACATACTTTGGTTCTGTCTTCACAAAGGAGGACACAAATAACATGCCTGAAATGTTAGGGAAGACAGGGTTTAGTGAGAGGGAGGAATGGGAAGAAATCAGTACTAGTAGGGAAATGGTGTTGGAGAAATTGACAGGATTGAAGGCCGATAAATCCCTGGGGTTTGATAATCTACATCCCAGAGTACTTAAGGAAGTGGCCCTAGAAATAGTGGATACATTGGTGGTCATCTTCTGAGATTCTATAGACTCTGGAACAGTTCCAACAGATTGGAGGGTAGCTAATGTAACCCCACTATTTAAAAAGGGTGGTAGAGAGAAAACAGTCAGACCAGTCAGCCTGACGTCGGTAGTGGGGAAAATTCTAGATTCCATTATAAAAGATTTAATAGCTGAGCACTTGGAAAACAGTGGCAGGATCGGACAGAGTCAGCATAGATTTAAAAAAGGGAAATCATGCTTGACAAATCTACTGGAATTTTTCGAGGATGTAACTAGCAGAGTTGATGAGGGAGAGCCAGTGGATGTGGTTTATTTGGACTTTCAGAAGGCTTTCAACAAAATCCCACATAAGAGATTAGCTTGTAAAATTAAAGCACATGGGATTGGTGGTAATGTATTGAGATGGATAGAAAACTGGCTGGCAGACAGGAAACAAAGAGTAGGAATCAATGGGTCTTTTTCCAAATGGCAGGCAGTGACTAGTGGGGTACCCCAGGGATCGGTGCTGGGACCCCAGCTATTCACAATATATGTTAATGATTTAAATGAGAGAACTAAATGTGATATCTCCAAATTTGCCACAAAGATGACACAAAGTTGGGTGGGAGGTAAGCTGTGAGGAAGATGCAGAAATGCTTGTGTGATTTGGACAAGCTGAGTGAGTGGGCAAATGCATGGCAGATGCAGTATAATGTAGATAAATGTGAGGTTATCCACTTTGGTAGCAAAAACAGGAAGGCAGGTTATTATCTGAATGGCTATAAATTGAGAAAGGGGAATGTACAAGACCTGGATGTCCTCGTACACCAGTCACTGAAGGTAAGCATGCAGGTGCAGCAGGCAGTAAAGAAGGCAAATGGTATGTTGGCCTTCATAGCGAGAGGATTCGAGTACAGGAGCAGGGATGTCTTGCTGCAGCTATACAGGGCCTTGGTGAGACCACATCTGGAATATTGTGTGCAGTTTTGGTCTCCTTAGCTGAGGAAGGATGTTCTTGCTATAGAGGGAGTGTAGCGAAGGTTTACCAGACTGATTCCTGGGATGGTGGGACTGATATACGAGGAGAGATTGAGTTGTCTAGGATTATATTCACTGGAGTTCAAAAGAAACCTATAAAATTCGAACACGACTGGACAGGTTATATGCAGAAAGGATGTTCCCGATGGTGGGGGAGTCCAGATCCAGGGGTCACAGTCTGAGGATATGGGGTAGACCATTTAAGACTGAGCTGAGGAGAAATCTCTTCACCCAGAGAGTGGTGAGCCTGTGGAATTCGCTACCACAGAAACTAGTTGAGGCCAAAACATTTTATGTTTTCAAGGAGACATTAGACATAGCTCTTGGGGCGTAAGGGATCAAAGAATATGGGGAGAAAGCGGGAGCAGACTATTGAGTTGGATGATCAGCCATGATAATAATGAATGGCGGAGCAGGCTTGAAGGGCCAAATGGCCTACTCCTGCTCCTATTTTCTATGTTTCTATGTTTCTATCTGTGCCCTCAGCTAATTAGATTTACTCACTATGCTCCTTGCATTCACATATGGAAACATAGAAAATAGGAGCAGGAGTAGGTCATTCAGCCTTTCGAGCCTGCTCTGGCATTCAATATGATCATGGTTGATCTTCTCTCCCCATGCTGTACTCCTGCACTCTCCCCATACCTCTTGATGCCTTTATAGTCCAGAAATCTATCTACTTTCTTCTTAAATAAATTCAATGGCTTGGCCTCCACAGCCACCTGTGGTAGAGAATTCCATAGGTTTACCATCCTCTGAGTGAAGAAGTCTCTCCTCATCTCAGTCTTAAATGGTCTAGCCCCATCCTGAGACTGTGTCCCCTTGTTCTAGGCCCCCCAGCCAGAGGAAACATCATCCCTGCATCCAGTCTGTCCATCCCGGTCAGAATTTTATATGTTTCAATGTGACCCCCTCTCATTCTTCTAAACTCCAGTGGACACAGGCCTTATCGGCCCAATCTTTTTCATACAACAATCTTGCCATCTCAGGAATCAGTCTGGAGAATCTTTGCTGCAATCCCTCTATGGGAGTTATAACACTGCCAAATTCCTGTGCGTACACTTTTTAACCTGTGCTGCTTCTGTCTTTCAGATTCATTCACTAATTCTCCATCTCCCGGTTCATTGCTCTGAATTTGCCCTCAGGTTCCCACCCCCCTGCCAATCTAGTTTAATCCACACCCGCTGCCTGCCCTCAAAAGCACTAGCAAATCTCCCTGTGAGGATATTCATCCCAGTCCTGTTCAGATGTAGATTGTCCAGTTTGTACAGGTCCCACCTTCCCCAGAGCTGGTTTCTATACTCACTTGCATGTGGGACTGGGAGTAATCCTGAGATTACTGATTTAGAGGTTCTACTTTTCAATTTCCTTCCTAGGTCTCTGAATACTGCTTTCAGGACCTCATCCCCTTTCCTACCTAAGTCATTGGTACAAACGTGGATCATGACCTCTGGCTGATCACCCTCCCCCAGAAGAATGTCCTGCAGCCGTTCCTTGACATTCTTGAACATACCATCCTGGAGTCACATCTATGGCCACAGAAACACCTGTCTGTTCCTCTAACTAATGAAACCCCTATCACTGTTGTTCTTCCCCTCTTCTTTCTCCTCTCCTGTACAGCAGAGCTGTTGTGGTGCCACAAACTTGGCTCTGACTGCACTCCTCCAAGGAACCAATGCCCTCGCCGGTATCCAAAACGGAAAACTGCTTGGTGTCTGGACACCAGGGAACTCCTGCACAATCTGCCTAATTTTCTTGGACTGCCTGGCGGCCACCCATTCTCTATCTACCTCTAGGCTCCTAAGCTATAGTATGACCACCTCTCTGAACGTGCTATCCACGTATATCTCATCCTCACAGATGCATCACATTGACTAAAGCCGTCGCTCGAGCTCTGAAACCCAGAGCTCAAGGTTTTGCAGCTGGTGACACTTCCTGCATAATGTGGTCATCTAGGACACTGGTAGGACAACTGCCCACATGTTATAGGACATGCATTCCACACAACAGAGCTATCCTGCCATTGAATTAACTTTATTTCCCTATTGCTTGTGTTTCTTATTTAAATGTAAGTAGCCCCTTCTTTTAAAACAAATGTGTTTTTCTAATTCTCAGCTCCTTGTTGACATTCCCTAACTTTCTCAAAACCAATGAACTTAGGTTTCTTCTGTGATGTTAGGTGCTAGGTGCTGCTGACTGCCTGATTCAGGGTCCTCCTCTCACACTCTCCTCTAGGTGCTTATGATTACCTGAAGAGGGGACATTAGTAAATTCCCCAAACACCCTTGACATCTCCGTGTTCAGTGAATTATGCTGGGTTTCTGCTGGAGGAAAGAAATGCAGCAATATGTGGCACCAACCTGCTAAACCATGTTTTCCCAATAACCCCACACTCATCTCTAGGCCTGAGAAGTTTGGTGCGGGGGAAGGTTAAAGAAATAGATTAAAATACACAACAAATATCCCATTTCCAGTTGAGTGAAACTTTAATCAGCTTTATGTTTCCAAGTTTACACAATCCAATATTATTTTCCAGACCCATAAACAAAAGCAAATTTCCAGCATTTCTTTTACTGCTGCCTTTATTCCTTCCAGTTGCTCCATGTTTGAAGTATATTAAAAGACAGTGTAGAAGGTAAGATTATGAACTCTTCTTTTCAGGAATTTTAGAAATTGCTTGTTAGTCATGTAAGAATGATGTTAGCACTGTACTGTTATATTGTATATACTGTAGTACATGGGAAAAAGTCAAGCTGTCATGTACACACAACCTAAAACAATTACTATTCCACTTGCACTGCTACCTGCTTCTTTCACCACTGATGAAAATCGGATTCAGTCACATTCAACTGGATGACATTGCATGACATTATTAGTGCAGTGAGGCCTGACAGTGCTTAAGTGTATTCCTTGGAGAGAAGAAATGAGATCACATTGCTAATAAAATATTTGCGACTGGATCTTTTTCTTAATAATCCTGTAATCCTTGTTGCTATTTGTTGAAATAAAATGTTGAAATTATATCTATAATTCATAATACTTGCATTTCTGTGATGTCTTTTACCTTAAATGATGTCCCAAGGTACTTTAGGCAATAAAATACTCCTTGAAGCACAATGTATGAAGATTCAGTAAGCTGCAGCCCTGGTACAGTAACATTTGATCATACTTATCTTCAAACTTCTCTGTGTAGGGACCGCAAACCCTTCTCCCGCTAACATACCAACTTCTGAAAGACCATGATCGTCACCAAAGGAACATAGGAAATAAGAGCTGGAGTAGGCCATTCAACCCTTCGAACCTGCTCCCCCATTCAATAAGGTCCTGGCTGATCTTCTCCCTGAGCTACACCTTCCTGCACCATCCCCATATCCTCGATTTCATTGCCCGCCAAAAATTTATTGATTTTTGACTTGAATATACTCAATGATTGAGCATCCACAGCCCCCGGGGTAGAGATTTCCAAAGATTTATAATCTTTTGAGTAAAGAAATTTCCCCTCGTTTCAGCCCTAAGTGGCCAGCCCCTTATTCTGAGACTCTGTGCCCTAGTCGTAGACTCCCCAGCGCTCCAAGCATTTACCCTGTCAAGTCACTTCTGAATTCTATATGTTTCAGTGAGATCATATCTCACTCTTCTAAGCATTAGGGAATATAGGTCTGACACATTCAATGTCTCCTCAGAGGACAATCCCCTTATCCCAGGAATTGGTCTACTAAAGTTACATTGAATTCCCTCTGAGGCAAGTATGTCCTTCCTTAGTTGAGGAGACCAAATGTGGGACAGTGCTCTAGGTTGGGGACAGTGCTCTAGGTTGATAAATGCAAGCCACTATAAAACTGAAGTAAGACGTCTTTAATCCTGGACTTCAATTCCTTTCTAATAAAGGTTAGCATAGCATTTGCTTTCCTAATTGTTTGTTGTACTTGCATGTTAACTCGTTGTGATTCAAACGCAAGGGCACCCAAATCGTTCCAAATACCAACCTTTCTCAGTCACTCTCAACACCTAAAGAATATGCTGCTTTTTATTTTTTTACCCAAGTGGATAACTTCACATTTCTCCATATTATATCCCACATTCTTGCTCACTCACTTAACCTGTATATATCATTTTGCTGCCTCTTTGCATCCTCCTCACAGGTTACTTTCCCACCTACTGTCAGCAAAATTGGATACATTTCATTCACTCCCCTCATCTAAGTCATTGATACTGTAAATGGCCAAGGCCCAAGCATTGATCCTTGCAGTTCCACACTAGTTACAGCCAACCAACCTGAAAATGACCCGTCCATCCCTACTCTGTTTTCTCCCTATTAATCAATCCTCGATTCAGGCTAAGCTATCACTCCCAATAATATAAGCCCTTTTTTTTATCATAATATTTTGTGCAGCATTTTCTTGAATGTTTTTATAAAATCCAGATAAGCTACATCCACTGGTTCCTCCTTACACACCCTCAACCTTAAAAAATGCTAACTTTATCAAACACAATTTTTCTTTCAATAATCTGCACTGAAAGTTGGTACTTGCATTTATATATACTTTTAGAATATCCCAAAGTGCTTGACAGCCTATGAAGTATTTTTGAAATGTAATCAACATAATAATTATACTAAACACAGCAAGATCCCATAAACAGCAACATGACATTGACCAGATGATCTGAGTTAGTGACATTAGTTGAGGGATAAATGTTGACCATGACACCAGGAAGAGTTCTCTTGCTCTTTAACAATGCAGTTCTTCCTCAGTCAGCCCAGATTTTGTGCTCAAGAGCAGAATCCTCCCAGGTTTGCACTGAGTGTGGTAGTCGGCAGGTGAAACGTTTTTGCTCCGACCGCAAAGGCGGGTTTTCACGTCACATCATCCCAAACCCGCCACATTCCTGGGAAACACGCCGTTTCGACGGCAGCTGGGCTCTCATTCATCCACCCGCCAGTACCTGGCTGCTTCATCAAGCTGGGCACCAATTTTAAAGTCCAGCCGCGTGCACACATCTCAGTGCTTCCAGCCCACAGCTACTGCAGGGAAGATGTCCATGAAAGGCAAAACGACTGCAATTCTAGCAGGCAGGCCTAATAATGATATGCTGATGTATTACAATGAGGTTCCTGACGTCCAATGGTGGAGAGCGCAGCCCGCCATTGGCAGGATAAGCAGGCGATCATGAACTGGTTTCATGCCATTGAGAAACCGATCACGCCATATTATCCGCTCGCGCCACTGAACACGCCTGATGCTGGCAGGCACAGAAAATCCCGGCCTCAGTCTCTGGAGTAGGACTTCAGCTCACAATCTGTTAACTAAGAGCTGAGAATGCGAGCACTGAGTTATATCTGACACCATTCTGGCAGAATCTAGACCCTAACAAACCTACCTTCAGGTAGACTGCTCCTGAACTGAGGATCTGTAACCAGTTTCTCGCATTCAGTTTTCCATTCACTTGAAGTGCCGGTGTAATGGCATCATTACAGGGCCATTTATATGTTGCTGTAGTAAGACTCGCCCGTTCATGAAAACTTGGTGAGGGGGAGGGATCAGAATTGTTACAAACCAGTCAGCTAAATCATCTCAAATGATGCAACCATTTGAAACCAATCCAAGATGATGCATCTGAAACAGTTCCAGATCATTGCTTTGCACTCCCTGTATAAAGGGGGGTGTTAGCGATGGCATGACCTATTTGAGTTCTTAGAATATAATTATTGCAGCAATGCGTCCTTAACCCCAGCCTCTGAAACTGCCAGAAGGCTTTTCACCAGTGATCTTTCACTACTATTGGTGAGGTGACAATCCTTTAAATTCTCAGTCCCAAAGATGGATTTGAACTTGGCTCTGGGAGTAATGCCTCAGAACCTTTTTCATTATTTACGATACAGTTATAAATGTTCATGTTGATTTATGGTAACCTTGCAAGTATAAGCAGTGTGTAGTTATTTACACGGTCCTTAATTCTAAATAAAAGCTTCATGCATTTTGAAGTCAAGGACTCTGTTGGTCTGTTTAACTTGCAAACATAAGTTGGATTCACCCCAGTAGCAGTCCAAACCTGTTCTCTCTTTTCCATCATAAATCATCCAAATCGTACATCTCAAATTAGTAACCAAACTAACCAAAGGGTAGATCTCATTCCAGTGCCCAATTTGATACTTGCTACTTTAAACTGACAGCAGACGTGTCAGCAAAGCTCTGTCCTCCACGCTGGAGGGCACAAAAAAAAACTGTCTTTGAGTTGACATATTGCCCCCTATGTCACCTGAATTATCCAATCTGCGCTGTTCACCATCTCTTGCCATTGCAGTCTTGCTATTCATTCCCAAAATTAGTTTTTTAATGTTAAAAATTAGCAAACAATTTTTAACTTCATTCTCAGGATGTTGCCATTGCTGCCAAGGCTCATTGTCCTGAAGTGAATGCATTCATTCATTACATACCCAGGGAGTATGTTTTACACACTATGCATATGTGTACAAAGCAGCACTGGTCAAAATAATTTAACACACCTTGCTACTGCCGTGTTGAAGCAATGAGGTAATCCCATTGAATCTTTCCATGTGGATTTAGTTGCTGAGTGCCGATTATGACACCAAGGTTCAGCACAAGCAAGGCAAATGTGATTCAGTTCAGGCGGGGAGCAAACAATCTGATTTAAATCTCTCAGTCACTTTCCACCCAGAGGAAAACCACAGCACATGCGCCGGGCAGTAATTTGATTCGCTCTGACACATGAACTGACTCATGGCAGAGGTGAGCGTAAACACTCCAAGATCACATTCAGTTCAGATCAACATAATCCTAAATAAATGTGATATTCTAGTGTATCAGTCTAGTGTCACCCCTCAAACCAAACACACCTCAAAGGGCCATCTTATGCAATTGTAACTCAGAAATTATAGGAATAATTTCCTGAAACACTGTTAGATTAAGAGATATTTGTATGGTTTATTATTTGCATCTTTAGGAAATTTGACAAACTAGAGACACATTTTTATCAGAGAGGCTTGGAGAACTGAATATAAACTGCTTTTAATCAGACATAGCCCCATTGCCAAAAGACTTTTACAACCAGGTATTTTATTGTTCATTTTTAAACTGAGGAAATGCAAGGGTGATTCCCTGAAACAAAAACAAAAAATGGTGAAACACTCAGCAAGTGTGGAGAGAGCAGATTAGTTTCAGTTCCAATGTGTCCTTCATTATAAATCTACACCTGGGCTTATACCTGAAATGTAAATTCCTCTGTTATACTAACAAATGCTGACTGATGTGCTGAGCTTTTCCATCACTCTAGGGTAAGAATTCGTCTCGGACATTAGGGTTGGGGTGGGGTTATCAGATCAGCCATCTGCTGAAATGTCCACTTGATATTCATTATGTTGAAATTGGTGGAGCTAAATATCGGGCGGGTTGTATAACAGATATGAGATATGATATTGTCCACTTGGTGTCCCCACCTGTGTCCAATCTTACCATGGGGTTTTTGTTAGACTTCCAGCATCCGCATTGTTATTGCTCTTGATTTCCCTAATTGTTTACTGCTGCCGAGAGGAAATGTTTTGCGCTGTGGGATCGCAATTTCCTGACCAGCACTGCTTGTCAGTGACGTCCAGCCCAGTCAAGTGGCAGAATTTAATGCCCTCCCTGCGAGGCAAGTTTAGAGGTGGGGCTGCATTTAACTGGGTGGGAGAGTGCCAGGTGGGGACCCCGCCACCTTCCCACCGCTTCCCCAATTAAGACTAGGGTGGGAAGGCTGGTGGATGACCTTTCCACTCTGCCACCAATTAATGCCCAATTAAGGGCCTCATCCAACAGCCACTGGTATTAACCAAGCAATAGTGGGGAACTCATCAACTGAGAAGCCCGAAAAGCAAATCCTGTTGGGGTTTCTTGGGGGCTTCCGGAGGTGGCGGGGAGGGGTTGGGCTACCCACATTCAAAGGCACCCAATGCCTGATTGAAGGAGTGGCATTGGAAAGAGAAATTGAAAAGGTGAGTGCATTTGTTTACTAAAGAGGGCAACACACTCACTGGCCAGATCTAACCAAAGGTGACTTAGTGTGACTATGGACAGTGCCAATGTGGATATACTTTTTCTAATGCTGCTTTTATGCAGTTAGGTTGAACTGCCATGACCTAGTTCACAACGTTTCCATTACCAAATTCATCTCCCTTATCCTGAAGTTGGAATAATGGAACCAGGCTTTAATGGGGCTGAATATAAGAGTGCAAGCACTGGGAGGTAACTCTTGGAAACTGGGTTTCATAATTTTGAGCTCAAAAAGCTCCATGATAAGATCAGGTAATGAACAATCAATCAATAAACTCTTGGAAAGTCAAAAGCATTATGTTTGTCCCCTCAAGTGGTGGGGGATATTGAGGATTTGGAAAAGATATGCAAGTTGAATTCCAGTTTAAAGCATTTTAGTAATCCGGATTACCTTAAATAGCTGGACCTCTACTGTCATGATCAGTAAAGATATGTCATATTAATAACTTTACATATGGACTGAGCTCATATGAAATTTTCTGGAGTAGTCTTTTACTTTTTTTAAATGGACACTGATGAACTGTTAAGATGGCTGCTGAGCCATGTGACCTTTGGTTATTCAAGACAGACTATCAAGCTTCCAGGAATTTCCAACTTGAATAACAATAGGTGGGGGCCTACCCCTGGAATGGACATACCAAAGAAAATGTTATCTGTGGAATTTGCTAAAAAGGGCCATTGTTTGAATCTTACTCCGAACACAGAGTCAATGGAGTCTTAGACACTATGGGCAGAAGTTTCTACCTGCCAAGCGGGCAGAACCAACCCAATCTCTGGTGGGCGGGGAGCTGATCCCCACCGGAGAAGCGGGCCCTGCCGCCATTTTAAGTGGGCGGGCCAATTAAGGCCCGCCCAGCGTGATGCCCAGCGGGAAGTGTTATGCGCTTCCTGTGTGGGCTGAGAGTGGGTGCTCCCCAAATGCAAGAGTGCGCTGTTTTGCGCATGCGCACAAAAGAGTGCACATCTCCCTGAGGCTAAGTGCTGCCTCAGGGAGATCACTGAAAGTTGTACAAAGATTAAAAATAGAAAAATAAAAAATCCTTAACATGTTCTCCTCATGTGACAATGTCACATGAGATGGGACATGTTAATAAATTTCACTAAAACTTAATTAAAGTTTTTTAAACCCTACATGAAAGCTCATCCCGCTGGTGGATGAGGTTTCATGTTTTTTCAGAAGCCCGCCGGGGCTCCTGGCCTGCCCACCAGCCTTAAGGTTGGACGGGCAGGTCCTTTAATTGTTTTAATTATCCTGTCAATGGCCTCAATTGGCCATTGACAGGTTGGCGGGCGCACAGCTGATTTCGCTGTGCCCCTGCCTTTCTGAAGATTAAAATGGGGTGGGATAACGTTGGGGGAATGATTTAACTGCAATCTGTAAAATTTGCAATATCTGTCTGCATCCAACCTTTATGTGTGTGTGTGTGTGTATGTGTGTGTGTGTAAGCATGCGTGAGGCAGTGTGTTCATTAATTCAGGATAAGCGTGTGAGGATAAATAACTTTTTTTATTTTAAACTCACAAAAAATTACTATTGAATAATTTAATTAGAACACATACTCCAAGGGTAAGAAAATACATACCCCTTTCCATACAAAACATACTAATTATGGGCAGTAAGAGAGCAAATACATTTTGTCCATGACAGTACACTTTCAAGAAATGTAGCCTCAGGAGATTCAATTACAGTTTATAGAATAATGAAGAAACTAGATTGTGTTTATCTAGAACAGTTATTTCAACTAGAGATGTTAGGGAGAATCAGGGTTCATAGTTACAAATTAAGTAAAAACAGAACTAGTTTGGGTGTTGGACGGTTCTTCTTTTCCCAGAAAAAAGTGGGCCAGTGGAACAGATTCTCAGCTCAGGCAGCAAACACTGATTCGTTGTACAAAAGGGGTTCCTGTTTCTAGTTAGGATAAAGAGGTAGCTATCCTGTAATTTATGTCAGTGTCAATGTGACCTCATCTAATAGTTTTGATCACCTGGTGCAGTCAGAGAAGAAATTTCCGGATTTTTACTTCCGTTATAGATTTGGGGTTACTATCCTTTCTTCATTGTCTGTCCCAGGAGATAATATGGCTCCAGGGAGTGCCTGTCCAATAATGAATTAAACATCAAAACTGTAACAGTCAGGCTAGATGGACCAGCTGGCCTTTTCTCATCTGACATTTTTGTACATTTGTGAGCCCCATAGCAAATATGATTTTGCTTGTGACTGTTTTTCTTTTTGCTTTTAAGACAAATGGACATTTTAAAAATAAATAAGCTCCAAATTGTTTAAAGGTTGACATCTGTTTTATTTTTTAACTGGTTATTTGTTTAATTTGCTGTTTGTGAGGCCTTGTGTACAAAATAACTACCACGTTTGCTTACGTTGTGTCTGCTGTGGTTCAGCTGATAGACACTTGCCTCTGTGCCAGAAAATTCTGTGTTCAAGTCCCAATACAGATCACTGAGTGTAAAAAATTGAGCTGGAGAGAAGTTGAGTTTTATTGGACTCTCTGTAATATTCAACTTGAAATGTTTTTGTAAGGTACTTTTGCATTTTTTTATGAATATTTTGGAGGAAAAAAAATCAAGGCTGACCCTGCAGTGAACTACAGCAGGAGTGCTACGTTGCCATCTCTCAGAGGAGACATTAAACAAGAGGCCTTCATCTACTCTCTTAGGTGAACAAGAAAGATCCCAAAGCATTAATTTGAAGAGCAGCCATGGTGTCGTGTCCAACATTTTTCTCTTAATCAAAGTCACTAAAACAGATTATCTATGTCATTATCACATTGCTGTGTGCAAATTGACTTCCATGTTTCCTACAACATTACGTTGCAACATCATATTACAACATCCTCCTAGATTGCAATAGTGACAGTTTCATACATTCAAAAAGTAACTCATTGGCTGTAAGGTGCTTTGGGACATCTTGACTTCTCATAAGCACTAATGTCAATCTTTCTTTATGTAATAACAGTGACTGCACATCAGTAGCATTTCATTGGCCGTGAATTGCTTTGGGATGTCCTGAGGCAGTGGATGGTGCCTTCAAAACTGTGACTGTCCCATTTTCAATGAAAGGAACAGAAAAAGGCTGAACCTTTTGAAAAATAAACCTATTATTCTGAAATTATTTATTATGTTTATTAATAATAATAAATGGTTAGATACGGTACATTGTCACAGCTGTACATGCATTTAGCGTGATAGGATTGTGGTAATGTCACTGGGCTAGTAATTCAGAAAACCAAACTAATGCTCTGGAGAAATGAGTTCAAATCCCACCATGGCAACTGAGGGAATTTAAATTCAATTAATTAATCTCAATAATAATGCTCATGAAACTACCAGATTGATATTAAAAATACACCTGGCTCAGGAACGCCCTTTCAAGGAAAGAAATCTATCCAGCCTGGCCTATATGTGACTCCACCTCCACAGCAATGTGGTTGACTCTGAAATGGACTACTTGGTTCTATCAAACTATTGCAGAAAAGCCAAATAGGAATAAAACCAGACAGACTACCTAGCATTAACCTTGTCACCAGAAATGACAAAGACACACCCTGCCCAGTCAACCCTGCAAATTTCTCTTCAACAATACCATGTGCCAATACCTGGAAAGGTGGTCAAGCAATATCCTGACATAGTCATACTCACCATATCATACCTTACAGCCAATGTCCTTGGCTCCTCCATCACCATTGCTGAGTATGTCGTGTCCCACCAGGGATGGTGGCACAGTGGTATAAGTGGGGAGAGAGTGGCTCTGAGAGTCCTTAATATTGGCTCAGGATTCCATGAAGTCTCATGGCATCAGCTCAGATATGGACAATTAAACCTCCTGCTATGATTACTACCTACCTGCCTCTCTCAGCTGATGAATCGCTGCTCCTCTATGTTGGACACCCTCCTCCATTTTGGAAGAAGCACCAAGAATATACTCTGGATGTGGACTTCAATATCCATCACGTCTAGTGGTTCACCACTACTGACCAAGCTGGCCGAGAACTAAAGAACCTTTCAGTCATACTGGGTATGCAGCAGGAGGTGGGAGAATCAACCAGAGGGAGAAACTTGCTTAACCTAATCCTCACTGACCTACCTGTCACTGATGCATCTGTCCATGATGTTATTAGCTGGAGTGTCCACCACACAATCCTTGTGAAGACTAAGTCCCAACCTCAAATTAAGGACAATCCCCATCATGTTGTGTGGCACCAGCATTGTGCTATATGGAATCGATCCAGAACAAATCTAACAATTCAAAACAAAACATCCATGGACCAGAGGAGGTGGCCACAAGCACCCCCATATTCAATGGTGGGGGAGTCCAACACTTCAGTGAAAAAAACAAAGCTGAAGCATTTTCAACCACCTTAAGCCATAGTGCTGAGTAGATGATCCATCTTGGCCTCATTCTAAGCTCCCCAACATCACAGATGTCTGTCTGCAGCCAATTCAATTCACTCGACATGGTATCAAGAAACAGCTGAAGGCCTTGACAACATCCCTACAATATAAACTGAAGAATTGTGTTCCAAAACTAGCTGCACCACTGACCAAGCTGTTGCAATACAGCTACAACATTGAACATCTACTCATAATGTGGAAAATTGCACAGATATATCCTGTCCACAAAAAGGACAATCCAATCTTCTCAATTACTGCCACAACAGCCTACTCTTGATCATCAGCAAAGCGACAGAAAATGTCATTGATAGTGCTAGCGAGCGGCACTTACTCAGCAATAACCTGCTCATTGATGCTCAGTTTGGGTTCCACCAGGGCTAATCAGCTCCTGACCTCATTACAACCTTGGTCCAAACATGGACAAGAGCTGAACATCAGAGGTGAGGTGAGAGTGACTGCCCTTGACATCAAGGCAGCATTTGACTGAGTCTGGAATCAAGGAGCCCTAGCAAAGCTAAAGTCAATGGGAATCAGGGTGGAAACTCTCCATTGGTGCAAGTCAGGAGTGTGATGGAATATTCTCCACTTGCCTGGGTGAGTGCAGCTCTAACAACACTGAAGAAGCTCAAAACGATCCAGCACAAAAAAACCCATTTGATTGGCAACCCATCCACCAGCTTAAAAATGCACTCCCTCCATCAATGGCAGCACAGTGGCAGCATTGTACACCTTCTACAAGTTCCACTACAGCAACTCACCAAGGATCCTTCAACAGTACCTTCCAAACCCGCAACCTCTACCACCTAGAAGAACAAGGGCAGCAGATGTATAGGAACATCACCACCAACAAGTTCCTCTCCAAATCACACAACATTCTGACTTGAACTATGGCCTGGATTTTCACCCAGTCAGGGTGACTTGGGAGCCCTTTAAAAACGAAGGATGGGTCCCAATTTGGGATTCCTGACCCCATTCTTGGAATGTCTAATTTTTGGGACTGCCTTTAAAGGGTGCAGGTTGGTTCCTGTCAAAAGTCCAATCCAGAACTGCTGAACTGGCCAGCTCCATTGTGGAGATAGGCATGTCCAACTCCTCCACAATCTTCATGGAGTCAGGCCAGGTTTTAAAAGAGTTGTGATTCATGATTCTCAGAGGAGACACGAAACCTGGTCTACATGAGGGGACCTTTTAAAAGGTAAGTTTAAAAGGTCCCCCTCATGCCCCCTATGCCAAGCTCTGCCCTTCCACCAACCCCTATGGCCTCACATGCCCTCACATCAAGCTATAGCACTTCCATGCCCATTGACCCACTATACACTGACTAGAACCAAACAATGTTTTCTCTGGAGTGCAAGGGGTTTCATCAGAGTAATGGGTGTCTGGGCTCTCAGCCAAACATACATAATGAGGCTTAGCTAAGAGCCCAGCCAATCATCACGCTTGTGAAACAGCTGCACTCCAGAGAAAACATTGCTTAATTAACAGCTCAGGCTTTCTGATCTCTACTTTCAGCTTCATAATGTTTGTATACACAACGTTAAATGGTTTCAAGGGTTTGTAGTTTTTGTTATTAATACTTAAAAGGGTCTGGATGATTGACACTTCTATTAACTTGTAGTGAAATGGCTTTTTTCAACATAGGAGAAAGTTATGAATGAATTACTTTTTTTAAAGCTTTTTTTACACTGTACACTATTGGGTTCATTGGTTCTACACAGTGCATAGTGGGTCAATGGACATGGAAGTGCCATAGCTTGGCATGGGGGGCATGAGGGGACATAATGGGACATAATGGGTGAATGGAAGGGCAGAGCTTGGCATAGGAGGAATGGGGACCAAGATGGGTGGAAGGACAGAGCTTGGCATAAGGGATATGACGAACTATAGGGGGTGGGTGAAATTGCAGAGCATGGCATAAGGGGCATGGGGGCCTTGGGTGTTGGTGGAAGGGATGAGCATTGTGTAGGGGCATGAGAAGCCATGGGGTGTTGGTGGAGGGGCAGAGCTTGAAATAGGGTGCATGAGGGGCTATAGGGGGTGGTGGAAGGGCAGAGCTTGGCCCTTCATTATGATGGGCCATAGGGAGTGGATGGCATGGATGGGGCATGGCGAGTGTTTTGAGGATGAGGGGTGGAAAGGATGAGGGCTTGAGGGTCTTTGTGCTTTTATTTTAACCAGGAAAAAATCCAACAGCACTGAGGGGGGCCTTTTAAACAGCCCACCTCCACACCCAGCAGCCCTTGTTGTTGCCCCCAAACCTTTTCCTGGGTCAGCTGGCCCAACGCTAGCCCACACCCTCCCCCCCAACAATGAAGATCCCACAACTGCGAGCACTTACTCCTGAGGCAGCAGGGCTGAGTCAGGAATCTACCTTAAGGATGAAAATCCAGGCCAAATCTCTATTCCTTTATTGTTGCTGTGTTAAAATCCTGGAACCCCTTCCCTAAGAGCACTGAGGGTGTTTCTACACCATGCAGACTGCAGCAGTTCAAGGATGTGGTTCACTGTCATCTTCTCTAGGGCAATTGGATGGGCAACAAATGCTAGTGACTCTCACATCTCATGAATGAATACATAAAATACCAATATAACAATATTAGTATAAATAAGATTTACATGCAGTTTGTCCTAGTCAAAATTTATGTCAAATTTGCTTTGTAATAAGACGGGTACAATGGGTATCTTTATACAAAGTTGTTCCTGGGTTCTGTCTAATTTATCAGATATGCAGTTTCACCACCCAAATGTGAATATGTACCCACGTTGAAAAATGTTTTTCCTTTACAAAGCCATGCTATTTACAATTGCAGAATCTTAAAGAGAAAGCAAAATAAAGAGGTTACCAGTGTTTATTTTTATTTTACAAAAAGTATTCCATGCATGACCTTTTCATGCTTATCATTCACATGCAGTAAAGTAATTTTTTAAGCATTCAAAGATTGAAACTTTCTTTGTATTGATCTGCTGGCATTGTTGGAAGTCATTCAATGCAGCAACATGTCAAGAGGGTTATCGCATAGGACAGCATTTTTCCATTAGTCTACGTGTAGCATGATATTCGGTATCAGTTCCTAATCTTAGCAGCTATTATGTTTCACCAACCCATTTTGGACGAGACCTTCTCAGGTCTCCACCAATCAGTTAAAAGAATAGATCCTCATAAAAGCTCAGACTTTCTCTCATTTTCAGCTTCAACATTTGTAATTGCCTGTGACAGTAAAATAAAGCTGCATATTTGAGAATAAATGGAGATGGATTATTATCTACATAGAGGTAAAACAATCCTTATGGTATTTGTCTCACTTGGCAGAAATATTACCGATTGGAAGAAAAGAGAGCTGAAATAAACAAATACATTGTGACTTGCATCCTTGTTGATTATTATTAAAGGTATTGCTGGCAGCCAAGCCTATTGATGCCTTTGAAGAACAGTCATACAGGCTCGAAGCATTAGCTGTTTGTCTCTCCACAGATGCTGCCGGACCTGCTGAGCTTTTCCAGCATTTTCTGTTTTCATTTTATGTTATATTGTTGGATTTCTTATTTAATCATAAAAAAGGCTACCAAAGATATCAGTATTTGATCTGGTCTGCTTTTTGAGAACTAAATTGTTCTCCTCTTAGTTTACAGAGAGTAAATGAATATTTCTGGGAGAAGCATGAGAGCCTTGCTTTGTAGAAATGATCTGCAGAAAAAATATGTTGACACTTCCATCTTTCTTGAAAAGATGGGGAGAGATGTTGGCGTTGTCTTCTCACCCTTTCCTGACCTAAGTGGAATTGACTGCATTCCGCATTCCATTGTACAAACTGTAAATGGTGATAAGGAATGCTATGTGCTTGTCATTCCGTTAAAGATGTCCTAAGTTGATATGAATCTTTGGTTTTATTTTTTATAATTGTTGTCTGCTATTGATCAATTCATGGAAATTCATTACCTATGAACATTTTAGTTGGCAGAAACATAAAGCATAACTGTTGTATTTGTTGTTATTCCATTTTATTCCTGCCTTTTATTCATTCATGCATTCAGAAAAGTTGATTCCTTCAAACGTCAAAGGATACAAATCATTTCTCATTTCCTGATACAAATTAAAGCAAAGTTGAAATAAGCAGTTCCTTTTTCAGTGGCGGTGAGCGGTTGGGGGCAGGGTGAAGGTGAGGCAAGGCAACAGAAGACTGAAAACAGATGAAATGAAATTGCTATGCTAACTCCAGTGAGTGAGCGCTGCCAGTGCTAATCCTGTCCACGTCCATTAATTTGCTATCAATAATGTATGAATTGAAATCCCATATCCCCCAGTGAAACACTGAACACTGAGCATCCTGCAAAATGGATAAAACAGTGTCCAGCAGCAAGCAAGGCACACAGGAGACCGTAGTCAAAAGAACAATGACCCAGTTTCACGCTGGAATTTATTAAGCATGTGAGAGAGTGTTCATTTCTTCTCAATCACACGGTTTGAAAAGACCTCAGTTACTATCTGATGCATGCTGAGCTTAAATATGTGTGCGCATACAGTTGAATTTGTTGAAAGTATCACAGTTTTTTTGGCAATGTAACCTTTTTCTAAAGCTTTGACTAACTGATGTGTGTGCTAAAAGGTTATTAAAGCAAAAGAGGCACACAGTATAGCATCAGTAACATTGATGATGCTTCATCTTTCTTGGAGGCAAGATTATGCTGATTAAATCTTGCAAATGTTTAATGTTTGGTATGCTGGTTAACTTATGATCTAAGTGTGTGCTAAGAATCTCCCATCCATGAAGAATATTATAAGTTAGATTGCCAGCAACATGAAGGGCATAGGTAGTTACCATCCTACCATTACTAATAGTGAGATATTGTGATGCAAATGGATCAGATGAAATGACTGAATACAGGGGCACTGTTAAAGACACAGGAGTTGAATTACCCCCTCGGAGCACTGATACGAACATTATTGCTGGCACAAAACATGCTTTTATCAGTCATGCAGAAATCAGTGTTGGGCAATAAGTTTAAGTGGTTTATTATCCATAAACACCAGTCCCTGATGTATTCTCTATTTATATAACATTCGTTCTTCAAAAAAGTCTGAGTATTTTTGTTTTTCTTTCAATTTTAAATTCACCAGACCACGATTAGAGTAAGGCCTCAGAGTGACACATATGTTGATATCTTTTGAAGAAACTCAAAATCCTCAAGAAATAAAATGAAGCATTTTTTTTTAGAGAAAGGAATAAAAATGTTAAATACACTTGTTGAGAGTGAATTCCCCTATACCCCTCCAGGATTTCTTTTGAAGGGACTGAGTTCTGCTGAAGCATGTTTCTGCCAGTGCCTCTCTACTCCTGGTACTTCATCTAAATGGCCATTTGGCTAATGTAAACCTGGACAGCAAGTATCTGTAGACTGTTCAACTGTGCATTCTTGCCTTGCCTGAAAGTTTTCAGCGGTGGCCACTGGCTGATATTCCCCCCAGCACAGGAATGCAGTGGCAAATGTAGCACCACCCCAACACCCCATTCCCCCATTGTCATTCCAGCCCAGATCTACTAGCACAGTGCATGCTGAGAATTCAACCTAGAACTGTAAAGCTCAGATCTACTCCAAGCAGTACATTTACAACTGAACCATTGAAGGAGTCGCCTGTGTGTGTGTGTGTGTGTGTGTGTGCGTGTGCCTGTGTCACAGGTAGGGAGAGGGTTGGTACTAAAGGAATTAATCCACTTTTCCCCTAACATGATACTTTTGCTAGTAGTTTGATGGAGGCATAAACAACAAGTTGTAAACTACCATTCTATTCCTGACATGTTCATTTTGATAGCGCATGCTTCATTGTGTAAGGACACTTACAATGACCTCTCTGACATTTTGTAAAATACAACATGAGCCAAGATCATGTACATTTGAAGAAAATCGCTGCTACAATCAGTTCCCGCTTTGAGGCAAGTTTTACTTTCCAAATCAGTCAATTTTGTATTCCTTGTAAGAAGTTCAGAAGTACAAGTTACATAAAAATAGAGTAATCAAGCAGCAAATAAAACTGCAGAAAGCGAACTGTTACAGTATAGATTTTTTTTAAATTGCTATTTTTGAGATATAACAGGGGAGAGGGAGATCAATAAATAGTAGTCTGAACTCTCAGAACTGCAATGTGACCTTTCAGGGCAAGGCAAAGGAACATATGCATAACATTAGCAATGTGTTCAAAGTCAAGAAAAATGCCCATAATTTATGGAAACCCACAGAGGAGAACTCTATTTTTGTACTTGGAAAGCTTGGCAATTCTCTGGCTTTTTGCCTTGTTCTGTACTTTCTCAAGGCTTTAAGTTCTTATAAATGAATTATCTTGAAATGAAAATCTTCAACATTAAGTGTTTTTAAATGTAATTTCCTACCTGTTATTTAAACCAAATTCGACATTTTTAATAAATGTCTCTGATGAGCAAGGTCTCGTTATAGAGTTTTAACTAAAGTTAATCTCAACTGCTTTGATAATTTGTTTAACATGGAGTTTCTCTGGTCCTATTCTTGCTTTGCTGGATATCTTAATCTGTAGGTCAGTAACCTCTGACATCGCTGTAGTTGCATGCTTTCTGCCCCCAACCAAGGGAATTCTTGCAGACCTTGGTTCATATACATTAAAATTGCATGTGCACGCTTTGTTTCCCTTGTTTGTGCCTGAAGTGTGCCTATGCACAATCTGGCGTTGATCAAAACATGCACACAAAAACTGCACTGTTAACAAGCTTTATACACAATCAGCATCCGCTCATTACTTTATTATTTTATGCCACATTTAATTTAAATTGATTTCTTTGTTCTTTAAGCTTTGTATTATAAAAACTTTTATTGAAGCCAGTATGTTTAATAATCCAATGTAAATTGTCATAGGTTCATTATTGCAATTGCTTCTGTATCTGATTGCACTATTAACAGAAATTAAGGGCGTTCTATTTATTTTCTTTGGCCAATTATGACATTCTACCTACTTTATAATAAATACTTTTTGACAACTGATCATTTTGATAGTCATCAATAGAAATTAGAGTTTTTAAATAACAATTTTCAAAACAAAGAAATATGAGAATGCAGCTCTACAACTGATGTATTAACTGTAAACTCTATTGACAGTGTTGGATGAAGAGAGGTGAATATGGGCTCATGTAAAACATAACCTGCATAGACCAGTTGGATTGAATAGCTTCTTTGTATGCTGTAAATTTAATGTAATTCTTATTGAATAAAGGGTTTTTTGCTGCTGAGTTGAGTACTTATTTAGCAGCTTTCTTCAATTTTGCTAATTAGTCCCAAGGGTTTTTTAAATTTGTACTGTCATCTCCTCAAAACCAAAATCCACCTACTACCTCAGCCTCTTTACCCAGACTTTTTTCTTACTTTTTTTCTGCTTTTTCTGCTCATCAGTTTAGAGATGTTCAGAATAGGAGTGGAACTCTTCCCATTTCAGGTACTTAAGGTCTGCGGGAAAAATTCTCAGCTAAGATATTACATGGTCAATTCCAGAGCAAAGTTCCCCTCCACCACATTGAGGGTAGTGCTTAACATGAGCCTCCACTCACCCCTTTCTCACCTAATTCTATCAACTTACCCTTCTTTTCCTTTCTCCCTCATGCGCTTATCCAGCTTCCCCTTAAATTCATTCTTGTTACTGTCTTCAATTGTTCCATTCAATATTTTGGATGAGATGTTAAATTGAGGCCCCTGTCTGCCCTCTCAGGTGGATGTAAAAGGCCCTATGGCACTTTTTCAAAGTGGATCAGGAGGCTTATCTATTCCTGGACAATATTTATCCTTCAATCAATATCATAAAAGCAAATTGTCCGGTCATTATCACCTTGCTGTTTGTGGGAGCTTGCTGTGTGCAAATTGGCTGCACATTTCCTAGATTACACCAGTGACTACACTTCTCAAGTACCTCATTGACTGCAAAGTGCTTTAAGACATACTGAGGTCATAAAAAGTGCTATATAAATGCAAGTCTTACTTTTCTCCCTTTTTTTCTTGCTATTCTGGTCCTGCAATATACTTGAATGCACAAAAGCAATTTCTACCCCACCAGAGAGGCATGCTTTTCTATTTCCCACACAACCAATTCATGACCTGTCTGAATGCGACTATCAATTAGCGCTGTCTTAGGGACAGTTCCGTGTGTCACCTCAAGTCCACGAAACTGGATTGAGGCTGTCCAAACTCATTTCACACAGGACCTTACAACTAACAGGAGAGACTTTCATCCCACTAGTCAGGACTGAATTTGAACTCTGGCATCAAAATTAAAAGCCAAAGTTGAATCTAGTGCACCACATGGTTCCAGAGGCTAGGGCATTTCAGAAATTGCTGTCCAGAGGGGTAGTTCTAACCTAAACTCATGCCCTGGCAAGATACTGATGCAATCAGATCAGATATCTGTTTATTTTTATGGGATGTGAGCATCGCTGGCAAGGCCAGCATTAGTTGCCCATCCCTAATTATCCTCGAGCTGAATAGCTTGGTAGTTAAGAGTCAACCGCATTACTATGGATCTGGAGTCACGTGCAGGCCAGACCAGGTAAGGATGACAGGTTTCCTTCTCTAAAAGGACATTAGTGAACCAGATGGGTTTTTATGAAAATTGTTGTTAGCTTCACGGGGCAGAGTTTTACGACCCCTCCCACTGGCAGGATTTTCTGGTCCACCGATGTCAGTGGATTTTTGGACGGCCACATTTTCCGGCCATGCCCCTGCCATGAAGGGGCTGTAAAATTCTGCTCATGGTCACCATTACCGCGACTAACTTTCAGTTCCAGATTTCATTAATCGAGCAAACGGCAGACACCAGAATTTTCCATCCCCGTTGGCGTCAGGCGCCATGGCGGGCATGAGTAGACAATATGGCGGGAAGCCCAAAAATGGGTTTCACAATGTCGTGAAACCAGTTTACAATCGCCCACTCTGCCCATCAATGGGGGTCCACATTTCCTGCCGCTGCACATGAGGAATGTCATTTTAATATTTCTGCATCTCATTATAAGCCCTGCTCGCTGGAATCATTCCCCCCGCCACCACCCCCACGCTGGATCATCTGCCCACGTCAGCGTGATTGCACACCAACATCTTTCATACCAGCATTTATAAGGCGTGCACCTGACGAGCTGCACTTCAAGGGGAACTCGGAGGTGAGTGCACAGTAACATTGCGCAGTGCTCACGAGGGTCGCCTGTTCTACTTCATTGAAGAGGCTCTGCGCATTCAGGCGAAGACACAGGCAAGTTGCTTTCACCCGGCTGGCTGACAGTGCAGTGCAGGGGCAAGGGCTGCGCTGTGGTTGTGGGGAGGGGATGGCAAGGCACCATGTCCTGATGGTAGTGCACAAGCACATGCCTTGGGTGCAGTGGGGAGGAAAGTGGCCACGCATTAGGGAAATTTTGCATAAAATGACCATTCCTCCGCAACTGAGATAGTTTAGTCACAGCCACATTGACATGCTTGGAGCCGGACCTCTAGCTTAGCTGCCCAGTCAATCAATGCAGAGGCATGAAAGTACAACCAAATGCTCCTGAACTTTTCACCTCTTGGGCACAGACTGCAAACTACTGAGTATTTTGGTGGACTGCAGAACAGTTGGATGATGGGTACGTTGTACAACCTCCTTGAGAAATCTGGCCATGGAGCAGTTACTGGTGGAAACATCCACAGCCCCTTGCAATGTCATCATTCAGGTTTGAACCAGTCTCCCCTATGGTTCAAGCTAACAGTGCAGCCTTGCAGTGCAGGTTAGGAGAATGCACCTGAGTTGAGAGCACAGCAAGCAGTCCAGAGGGCGAAGCTGCCGCCAATCAGTCAAGTGGAGTGGGGTGGAGATGGGTGAGGTTTCAGGCAGCCATGCAGCACACAGTACTGACCATCTAAGTGGTGGCCAGCACTCTCTGCTATGCATTAAGGGGCCTTCAGACTTAACCAAGAGAGGTTCTTCGAACACCCATACTGACCCACATGTCTCTCTTTCATCCTGCAGGAGCAGTACATCAGGAACATGGAGCCTGGTGACCTAGCTGTATGCCTCACGGCTTAAAGAGAGCAGAGACAAAGGAGAAGAAGAAGAGAGCAACAGAGGCACCTGGCTGAGCAGAGGGACGAGCAGCCTCAAGAACAAGGGGTGACTGGGACTCCTGCACACAGCGCTGAAGAGCCACAGCAAGCTGTCACTGGTCAGTGCCTAGCCAAACACAAGGTCGACAGAGGGCGCTTATCACTCATGCAGGTGACTGAGAACCAGTGTCGCTGAAGACTGTGCATGTCTAAGGAACTGGTCAGTCACATCTGCCACCTGCTGCGGGATTTGGTGCCATGGCGACATGGGGGGCATCTACTGCCATTGGCCATGAAAGTGACCGTGGTGCTCAATTTTTACACCAGTGCTGCTTTCAGGGCTTCACAGGTGACCTCTCCGGGATCTCACAAGCGTCCACACACAAATGCATCCAGGAGGTCATGGACGCCATATTCACGAAGGCACATAACTTTGTGCATTTTGCCTGTGATCAGGAAAGTCAGGAAGCAAGAGCTCTGGGATTTGTGCAGATCTCAGGCACTGAGATCTCCATGGCACCAAGTGGTCAACTACGTCAACTGCAAGGACTTCCATTCACTGAAGGTTCAGCTGGTGTGTGACCACCAAAAATACATTCTATAGGTCTGCGCACGATTCCCAAGGAGTGTCCGTGACTCCTATATTTGCAGTAGGTCTCAGATCCCTGTCATCTTCTTAGGTCCAGAGAAGCTGCAGGGTTGGCTCCTCGGGGACAAGGGCTACCCGCAGAGGATGTGGCTGATGATGCCCATGTGGCAGCCTCGGACTGCAGCGGAGAAAAGGAACGATGAGGCTCATACTGCAACTCGCACCTTGGTGGAGCAAATCATCAGGATGTTGAAAATGAGGTTCCAGTGCCTGGACATGTCTGTTGGAGCCCTGCAGTACAGTCCACAGAGGGTGCCACGCATTGTTGTCACCTGCTGCGCCCTTCACAACCTGGCTCTGCAATGGGGGGGGAGGAACTGGCTGAGGAGGAGATGGAGAAGCTGCACGTCTCCTCCAATGAGGAGGATGTCAATGGGGATGAGGGTGAGGAGGTCCTTGAAGGCGAGGATGACAGCGATGAGACCATCGCACTGGCCAGACGAGGCAGGCACACTCGGGAGGCCCTCACAGCTGCTAGGTTTGTGGAGGATGATGACAACATGCAGTGAGGAGACACTATAAATCCTCACATTGCATCTGTGAACTTTTGACTCCTGTCTGGCTGATGGCAGCATACATACCCTCTGTGATAAGGCTCCTGTCATGGAGACGCAGTGGATGCCCATAGTCCCCACTTTCCAGGAGAATGATGACATCATGCAGTGGGGACACTCCATACATCCTCACACAGCTTATGTGAATGTCTGACTCCTGTCTGGCTGATGGCACCTCGCTTGGTCTCTGTGAACAGGGTCATATCATGGAGATGCAGTGGGGCAACTTTAACTTCTCCTGATCCTATGGCATCCTTCATGAGCTGAACCTTTCAGGACCACACTGTCACCGGACACAGATGCTGGTGAAATGAGGGGCCAGCCACATCTCAAAGGCACTTGGAGCACACAGAAAGAATGCCTGAACTCTGTGCCGCCAGCCCAGGACATTCTGGCAGCAATGATAAGCCCCATCGAGGTGCAGGCATGACTGATGTGACCAGTGACTATGAAGACACACCATCAGTGTGCTGGGAAGGTTGCACAGAGCACAAGGAAGAGGTCCTGGACTGAGACACCTGCCTTTATCTTGTGCAGGAACCAAGGTTTCACATCTGAGTGACACAGACACTATTCATCAGAACAAAGAGCTGTAGGTAAGGAATCATTCTTGGGAGTTTATTTACAGTAGTGAACATTATGTACATGTGATTAACACCCATGCCCAGGCTGTGCAACTCCATCTTCTTAACCTTCCTAACCCTACAGCTACATCTTGGTGCTCTCCCAACATCCACAGCGGAGGTGGAGGCAGCCTGCTGACTGCTATACCCCGCCTGTGATGACCTTGGCGGGCGTTCTCTGGAGGGCTGAGAAATGGAGGGGCCCCAACCTGTTTTCGGGGTCTTGCTGTGTGGCAGTGGTACCCTCCTCGGCCTGTGAAGCTGGAGCTGCTGGGGTCACAGGGAGAAGGGATTCTGATGCACCGGGCACTCCTGGAGTCACTTGGATGGATGCCTCTTGCGGTGTGCACCTGCAGATCCTCCTCCCCATGGGTGCCCGTGGGCCCCAGGCTGACTCCTTGAGGAGAGGGGAAGCTGGATTGAGATCGATCTGTCCCACACCCCTATCGCATTGACACCATTGGAGGCTAACTCTGATATCAGCGATGGAGTTCAGCCTGCACAGCAGTGCAGGACTGATGTCCTGGATCAAGGTCTCCATGGCAGCCACCACCCTGCCATTGTTGACCTCGGTGCATTGACTTGCTGACGCTATCATCTCAGACTGAATGTGGATGGACTCCTCCATCGTGTCTTGCAATATGAGGAGTGAAGCGGACATCCCTTCCTGATGTTCCCAAGCTTGCCTTTAGATGGGTTGAGGACACGATCTGCAGGGCAGATGAAGTGAGAAAGTGAATAGTAATGTCCCTTGAACTGGCAGTGAATGAAATTCCTGTGGATGTGTGATGAGTTTGAGTGTGTGTGAGTTGAGAGTGATGAGAAAAGTGGCTTACCCTAGTGGAACGGAGGAGGTCATTCATCCTTTTTGGGTGGCTGTCCTCTTTTGCAGAGTGTTGATGCTGACCACCACCTCCCATGCTGGATTGGTGACCTTGCTTGCTGGTCTTTGCCCAGAGTGGTGGTTGAGGATTTCACGGTGGGCCTCCATTACATCCATTAGGCACTCAAGGGAGGTGTCACTAAATTTGGGGGCAGCATGTTTCATCCCATTGGCAGCCATCAGTTCCCAGCAGTTTCCTATCCCTTGAAGAGCACTAGCACTATGTAGGGGCAGCCTTTAAATATGGTGCCCAGATCAGTGAAGGCCTGATGTGATGGCGGGGTGGGTGAATCAGATATGCCCCACCAGCAACCCGGCATGATTCCCGGGAATGAATTATTAATGAAGTGGGACACGCTAGACATGGGACGATACAGCTTGAAAAGCTGCCATTGTGGCTCATGTGTCAAGCAGCTTTTTTCCCACCTGCTACCGCACTTAGTGAAAATCTGGGATGAGCAACCCATGGGAATACCCTCCAAGTTCCCCTCCAAGCCACTCACCACTTTCACTAGGAAATATTCCTTCATTATAGCTGAGTCAAAATCCTGGAACTCCCTCCCTAACAGCACTGTGCATATACCTGTACCCCATGAACTGCAGCAGTTCAAGAAAGCAGCTCACCACCGCCTTCTTAATTAGGGATGGGCAATAAATGCTGACTGAGCCAGTGATGCCCACCTCCCATGGATGAATAAAAAAAATTAAACTCCCCCAGGTAATTTGAGTCCTTGTCCCCAGAGCATTAGCCTGGGCCTATAGGATTACTAGTCTAGCAATATTACCACTATGCCACCATCTCCCCCATCCAAAGATAACATTGAACAGGGTGTACATCAGGCAAGTGGTCCAAATCCACTGGTTTCCTGCTAGGCAGATTTGGTCAAATTGACTCCCAATATGTCTGGACATTGCTCTACTTTTTAAAGGCTTTGAAAGGAAAGAGCCAGAGAAAGCGTGCTGGTCATGTACATTGACAGCAATATGCTTAGTTAAAATTGCCTTTGTGCTGATGCCTGTTGTACAATGTCAGACCTTTATAACCGGGCAGATAGGAGGCCGCCATTTTTACAACTACATTGGAAAAAAGAGGGAGAGGTCAGAGGCAATGTGGACACCATGAAAACTGTTAATGGGGCAGAATTTTACAGATCCTCCCGTTGGGGGAATTTTCTAGTCTGTTGAAGTCAATTGGCTGAATTATTTCTTTGCATTTATAGTAGAAGAAGAGGTTAACGTTCCAGACATCCCAAGAAAAAAATCTTGAATCAGGGGCAGGGGCTAAGCAAATTATTGTAAGCAAAATAACAGCAATGAAGAAAATAATGGCACTAAAGCGTGCCAAAACCTCAGGGCCAGATGGCTTCCAGTCCAGCAGTTTAAAGGAAACAGGCGAGAAACAACGCAGATGCAGCAAAGTTTGGGAGCTCGATTTGGGAACTATTCCTGTAGATTGGAAGATTCTGAATGTCGACAGGAAATTATACACCAGTTAGCCTAACATCTATTGTCAGGAAATTACTAAAGTCTATAATTAAGCATAGAGCTTACATGAGAGTCAGCATAGATTTTTAAAGGGCAGATCATGCTTGACAAACTTAGCTGAATTTTTTGAATAGGTGATTAAAGTAGTAGATAGGAGAATGTCAATGGATGTTATTTACATTTCCGGAAGGTATTTGATAAGGTTCGTCAGAAGAAACTGTTAGGTAAAGTTGAAGCTCATGGAATTGAAATCAAATTATTGAGCAGTTAGGAGATTGGCTGAGTGGCAGGAGACACAGACCAGGGATAAGGGCAGGCACTCGAAATGGCAGGATGTGATTAGTGATGTTCTAGAAGGATCTGTAGTAGGACCTCCACTATTCACTGTATTTATTAATGACTTAGATGACGGGATAGAGAGCCACATATTCAAGAAAATGACACATAGATAAATGTAAGCAGTGTAGAAGGAAGCAGAAAATGACAAAATTACATTGATTGTGTTACAAGTCATGTTTTATATCAACAATGACTTTATGTATCTACTGGCTGCAAAAGCACTGATTGAGTTTTAAAAAGACTAAAACAGCAGCTGCTCAGATGGCTGCCCAGAGTAAGGTGGCCTCAGATCTTTGGAAAGTTCTTAATTAAATGACCATGGGTGAGGTGTCGTCCCTGGAATGGACATGCTGAGATGAAACCACTTGTGAAATTTACACCTCCTACTCTCTGTGTGCTTACTCAAAATCCATGGACTGCTCAATTCACTGTCTCCAGGCTGAATGCTTTACAAATAGAGCTCCAGAGAAAAGCAGGTCTGAACAGCCACCATGCATTCCCCATTGTGTAGCAATGGCTTCTAATTTTGAATCATTTATGTGGAAAATGGAGGAATTGATCGTGTAGTCACATGATCAAAACTGACTTCAGATAACAGATCTTGTCACTCCAAGAACCAGGGGGAAACAAGCCAATGCAAAAACCAACAGCACAGAAGAGCCAGAGGACAGAAGGTCCCTGAGTGGGCACCCTCTCTCTCTCTCTCTCCACCCATCTTACAAGCTTGAATACTGTCTGTTGCCTGACATTCCATGAGCCACAGGCAGAGTTTTTAAAAATTAACCCAACGCCTGCTGTCTCCGGAAGAAAAGATAAATTGATCATCAACATCTTTAAACCGCCTCGACATCGAATCCTGAGGGACTTCTGAATTTGTCCGGAACTATCCAAGACATCAAGCTACAAGACCTATATATCTTTAACTGTTAGCATACTCTGAAAAGCCTGTTTAATCTGTCCTCCCTCTCTGTAACTTATTTGCTCTGTATGTGTGTGAACTTCAACTGTGTGTGTACATGAAAGTTGGAGTGTTTTTATTATTCTTACTTAGGCCAGGTTTACTACAATAAATACTATCCTGTTTAAAAAAAGCTCAAGGAAACCTGACTGTGTGTGTCTTTTATAGTCACAGCACATAAACAGCTCAACACTCACTGAATTGGCAAGCATACTTTTAAAAAAAAAACCTATTGCAGTCAAACGAGAAGTGGGAAAAGAGACGAGCCATTCTAACCCTCCTCACCTGATCGCAAGAATCGATTAAGTGAATGGGCAAAACTGTGGCAAATAGATTTCAATGTAGGAAAATATGAGGTCATCCACTTTGGACCTAAAAGAGTTAAATAATGAAAAGCTAGAAACAGTGGCAGTCCAAAGAGACTTGGAGTACTTCGTGTACAAAACTCATTAAATTATCATGAATAGGTACAGAAAGTGATCACAAAGGCTGATGGAAAGGTGGTCTTTATAAGTACAGGAAAGATTACAAGGAGGTAGAATTTATGATATACAGCTAAGGAAAGCCTTGCTTAGACCACACCTGAGGCAGAATCTTGCCCTTATCGGGTGGGGTGGGCAGGGATGGTCGGGAAGCCGACTGCCACCCGCGATTGAGGCCGGAAGGCAATTTCATGCAATTAAGGCCCACCCAGCATGAAACGAGAGCAGCAGCGCTCAGTGTTGCCTATGCGGGCAGGGGGAGGACGGCAAGCGGGGCGAGCGTGAACTGCGTGCATGCGCGCAAGTGCACGCTTCAGAATCTCCCTGAGGCACAGAGCTTCCTCAGGGAGATGGAGAGTTTTTCAAAAAAAATGATTAAAAAAATTAAAGATGTTATAAAACATGTCCCCTCATGTGACTCTATGATTAGTAATTAAATTTTAAAATTTTTATTTTATTTTTATTTGCTCCAGGAAACCTCATCCCGCCTGTGGACGAGGTTTCCTAAAAAATGCAAAGGCCACCAACCATAATATCGGATGGGCAGCGAAAAGTGTCAGTCAACTGATACTTTAATGGCCTTAACAGGACTTTTAATTGTTGGTGGGCACGCTGCCAATTCCCATACACGCCCACTGACCAAAATATTGCGCGTCATTTTACACTCAAGTAGATCGGGCATGCACCCGCCCGCCAAGCTAAAAATTCTGCCCCTGGGGTACTGTGCGCCGTTCTGGGCACCATATACTGGCCATGGAGGGAGTGCAGCATACTAGATTTACCAGGAAAATACATGGACTCCAAGAGTCAAATTACGAAGAGAGATTGCACAAATTAAGTTTGCATCCTTGAAATTTAGTAAGTTAATAGTGATTTGATCAAAATTTTCCAGTGTATTAAAGGAAACATATAGTTTAGTTAGAGATAAGTTATTTCTGCTGATTGGAGATTCTCGGACCAGGAGGTGTAGTCTCAAATGTTCAAGCCAGACCTTTCGGGGGTGGCAATAAAAAATATTTCCTCACACAAAAGGTGATAGAAGTTTGGAACTACCTTGCAAAAACAGCAATTGATGCTAGATAATTGTTAATTTTAAATCTGAGATTGATAGATTTTTGTTAACCAAAGATATTAAGGAACATAGGACAAAGGCAGGTCTGTGGAGGTTGGTTGGAGATCAGCCATGACCCTATTGACTGGTGGAACAGGCTCAAGGTTATAAGTGACCTACTTCTATTTCTATGTTCCATCTGAAGACAGCGACAACAATTCAAATCCCAGGAAGCTGCTCCTGAACCGGACACGGTCCTGCAGACCATTTTCAGGTTGGAGATCACTCTTTCAGTAGCTGTCAAGGTAACTGCTACCTTGAACTTTGACTCCATGAGAGTTCTTCCAAACCACATTCATTATAAGCAAAATCTCCCAACCTACATGCCGCAGTTGAATTACTTTCATGAACTGCTGAGTTCTTCTATCTCCCCACGGGAAATATGCAGCCACACAAATTTCACTCGACAATGGAGACTTGCCATGGAGCAGCAGGAAAAGCTGAGCCACATTAATTATTGCCAGAATACAACTTTGACTAAAAGCTAAAAGATACGTCTACCCAACCAACCCTGCCACTTAGCTGAAGTATAAGGGTAGGCTACAAGAGATAACATATTCACTTATATACCCAAAACATCCAATGCAAACAATCTTTTCCACATGTGCCCATTCTCTACCCAAGTAAACTATTGTGGCTATTTTTCTATTTCGCCAAATCAGTCACCGCGCATAACAAACCCAGAATCTATTTTTCCTCATCTTAAATGAAGTCTCAGGGCTGATTACAGCTCCAGTTATCCCAAATGTTATTGATCCTAACAATGTGTAGTTCAGGTGTGTATTTTACTTTGGGGCTTCATCTTTATGATAGTGAAGGGTCTGAGTTTTCTTCCAAATGTCTGCTTTTGCTGAGCAGCTTTGGCATGAGGAAAAAGATGGCTGCTGCATTTTAGTACATAGTCTGAGAATGGAAGGAATTCTAGTGTCTCCTCGAGCTGGGGCAGGGGATGGTTCTGCAACTCCAGGTGTTATGAATTTTGAGGCAGTGGATACCTGGGCCCGCAAGTTCTCAAACACCTTTATTGTCATTTGATCAGGGCGGGTGGCTTGTAGCATCACCCTGACAGATACCTCCTTCATCTGTGGTGACTCTTTCCATTCTCTTGGAGTAGCCACAGTTTTTGTGGTGGTCTACAGTCAGACAGTCATGCAACATTGCTCAGATGACCCTAGCTGCATTTGGTTACTTGGCTCCATGAAGCCTTGATGCCTAAGCAAGAGTTACGAGATCTGAATCTCTGAAATCAGCAATTGATCAACTCTGTGCATTAATTGCCTGTAGTAATGGTGTCTTCAACTGGACTGGGATTGTTCACTTCTCATGTGCAACCTTCTCCTGCAAGCAGATATAAAAGGCACACAGCTTAGAAATAGGAATATGAGAGAAGATGTGTGGCATTGAAACACCCAGGATACTAACCTCCTTTATGTGAGTGTGTGAGCCTGTAGCATTAGAGTCAGATGCTGGCATTGCACTTGATGCTTGTTACTTGTCACTTGTCACATAGCATGGCCAGAACTGTGATATAATAACATTACACATCGCCAGGGAAGAACATGAGCAAGCCTACTCATTTAGAAAGATGAACAGTTGGCAAAGTGCGCCACATTCTCCCTGTGTGATTACATAACACATAATTACAGCAGAGAACCAGGCCATTCAGCCTAACAGGTCCATGCTGGTGTTTATGGTCCACATAAGCCTCTTCCCTCCCTTCTGTTGGTGTACTAATCTTCAAAGATGATGCTTTGCAAAGCAACATACTAACATGTAGCCATGTGTTCACACTCTAAGAAAACTTGAACATAACAGAATACGTCTTCCTTACCTGCTTCCAGTTTTTAGGCCACAGATGAGACTGTATTTGTTTATTCTACGATATCTTTAATGCAGGGCAGCCATCTCCACCAAAGGGAGCCTAGCTGCTGCATATCTTTGTACAGCTGGATTTCTAAAGCGTTATCACTGACTGAGCTGTTCAGCCACCAGCCATTTAAATATCACCTATTGCAGGCTGGCTTTAAGGACAGACAGCAGCTTTTTAAAAGCCAATATGCCTTAATATCTGGGTGCTCCAATCATATCAGTGCTAAGAGCCAGCCTCACATCTGTGTGTGTGTCTGTGTGTGTGTGTGTGTAGTGCCCAAAGAACAGTGGTACAGGCACTGTTCTGCTCTGAATGCATTATCATCCCCCATTTCCTCCCCTCTTAAACATGAACCCACTTTTACTTAATTGTTTGCAAAAGTTTTGCTGACCTGGAAGTCTATTCCATAGATAAAAGCAAAATACTGCGGATGCTGGAAATCTGAAACAAAAACAAAAATAGCTGGAAAAACTCAGCAGGTCTGACATCATCTGCGGAGAGGAACACAGTTAACGTTTCAAGTTCATATGACTCTTCATCAGAACTGCATTTGTGTGAACTCTTCACCCACACTTAGATCACTATTTACGTGAACAATTTCCTGCCATCGTGTTACTAGCCCTCCTGGATTGTCCTGGGTTTCCAGAAATTAAAGATTAACGTCCTGGACACTGCAACCATGGTGTTTTGTTTTACATTTTCTTTCATTATAATAATATTGGAAAAGGGGAAGGAAGACTTTATGACAAATAATCAAGAAGTATCCATTTTGTTTGGTTTCCATGTTGTGTGGGAAGACAGTGTGCCATGAAGATGGAAGTATTGGCTAAGCAATGGCAGGGATATAAAGCAGGAAGGTAGGAGGCAAAAAAATGTCCTGGAATACATCCAGGCAAAGTTGATGATTCTTTCCTGACGTTAGTTCTAAATTTGCTGTGTGTTTGTTTAAAGCCAAATCACCTTGTCCTGCCGTCATGATTTATTTTGAGACGACATTGCAGATTTATCTTTCCTGTACTGTCCACTGCTGATTTACTGTTTTGGTTCCAATGTCCAAGGCACCCTCATGTTTGAGCAAATGTGTTCCATAAGTTGATTTTGGCATTAATGAAAATGAAGATTAATGAGGGGCTGACAATATGCTAATGAGTGAAATGATTTAAGAATCCGGTTGCACTGCATAAGAGGCAAACAAAGTGCGTGGCGAGAGGAATTGGATAACACTGCCGACAGTATGTTAGAGATGCAGAAGTGTATCCTACCACTGAGAGTGCAGTGTTATATCCTTTGACCCCCAAAGGTAGCCAGCAAGGAAAAAAGATAAAAAGCCTGGCATGCAATAACCATCAAAATTTTCACTCTCCCAAGTGAAGAAGATTGAAAACTACTGTATGAAAGCATTTAATGAAGTCTGCATACAGAATAAAGAGAAGCCAGTCATCATTTAAGAAGTCTATCAAAGTCTCTGGGAAAGGACCGACCGCTCCATGATGTCTTACCCCACCGCCCCCCCCCCCCCCCCCCCCCCCCCCCCCCCCCCCCCCCCCCCCCCCATACTGTGATTTCATCAAAATCTATCTCAGGGCTGGATGGAATGCACATTTGCCTCCAGTACAGAGCCAGTCAGGTGACCAGGAAGGACATAAGGGTAATGGATCTACTGGGAGAAACAATAGTGGCAGAGCCTTCAAACACAGTGATACATGCTGCAATCAACACAACAACTTCAGGAGCCTGTGTAGCTTTATGCTTCGTCATAAAAGAACGACAGCAGAGGCCCACCAGAGCATGTTGGGAAAAATAATTCAATAAACAGTTGCAGTGTGTAATGTGAAACTTTTACCTATATGTTGTCCATTTTGATGTAATCGCCCCATCCACATTATATGGTATTCCATAGAATAAATATCCTTAAAATATATATTGTCCTTTAAAAGGCATAGCTGTTAAAATTTTACATGGTTTCCAACTGTTCTTTTGTATTACAGTACTACAGCTATTTTAGAGTCCTAATGGCCTTTGAATGCAATTGCTGTTCTATTACCGCACATTATTCTAATGTTGCACAGGAACTGTGGTCAACCAATGGCAGTGCATATTAAAATATTCAAATGATTTACGACTAAGTCCATGCTGGGGTGTGTCATTGGATGAAGGTGCAACCTGCAGAGCACAACACCAGTGGAAATGAATTTTCAGGGGCTTGAATGCCCAAATAAAATTTTGCCTCCGTGCCTCGTTTTTGTGCCCAACAGCAAAACAGAAAATTCATCCACTATGATCAAAATAGCTTTGAAAAATATCTGATACCTTGATCAAGCTATACCTAGAATGAAAATAAAATTGGTGCACATTCATACCTTACAGATGACACAGACATACCAGACAGCTGACACAGGCACAATAGGTCAAATAGCTTCGTTCTGTGCTATATTAGTCTATGATTCTTTGATGATAGTCCTTTTGGGTTTAATTGACTTCTAACCAACCAATTGGTTCTTGGTGTTGGTGAAAATTTGGTTCAGTGAGATCCGAGACATCAAGCACCATGGGGAAGTCAGGTGTCTCCTCTACCCCCTTATTGTGTCAAAGTCTTTGAGATATGTCTAAGAGATACTGGGAATAAAAATCCTCAGATACAAAAGCAAAAAACTGTGAAAATACTGTGGATGCTGGAAACCTGGAATAAAAACAGAAACTGGTCTGACCTGCTGAGTATTTGCAGCATTTTCTATTTTTATTATAATGGTCTTCCGAATATTTTCTCTTCACAGATGACAATATCTGCCAGTGGTACTCAAAGAAGACCATCATACCGAGCTACAGTTGATTTAAACACCACTATCCAATTTATTATACATTAAACAGAGAGTCTACACAGGTTTGAGGAAGATTATAGGTGGCATGGATTCGTTGCACATAATTTCGGTTTTCTGAGACGGAATTGAACATTGAGGTGTCAGGATTGAGGGAGTATCTCACCACTCAAATAAATGTCACTGACTGAGTTGATGATATTCTGAACTTCAGCTTCATCTTTTTCTGTCAATGTGGGCTCCCAGTTCTTTCCAGCTATTCTTCAGAATGTCCACCGTGGGAGGACTGAATCACCATAGTTGCTAAAGTAGTTATATTGCATCTATAAGCTGTCATTTTCTCTAAAGGCTCCACTAACACTGCTTCTTCTGCTAAGTTCACAATTACAACTCTCAGTTGTTCAGGAACTGCAGCCAAATGGTGGGTCTGGGCATTCAGCCAAGACAGGAATACTTCTGTTGTTGTAAATGCAAAAGATATGTAGCTAGTGGTATGGTTGAGATGTGTAGATAATAAATAATGCTACTGATTTATCATCATTGGGATATCCATATGTTTACTTTATAAACATTTCACCTATAAATTTCATGACAATAATAAACACCAATGTAATCCTAATAAAGTCTGAGGGCAATGAACTCCCATTTGCTCCACAAGATAATCTAGTGAGTAACTGAATGATACAGACCATGAAGGTTGGATGTTCAATCCCCAGCTTCCACTGAGTTAGATGACCTCATCTATGTGGTGATAACAAATGTCACAATTGACCAGAAACTGACCTGGACCAGCCATTTAATTACCGTGGCCACAACAGCAGGTCAGAGGCTGGGAATTATGCATTGAGTAATCCATCCCTGACTCCCCAAAACATGTCCACCATCTAAAAGGCACAGAATGCTCCCCATTCGCCTGAATGAGTGCAGCTCCAACAATATTCAAGAAGCTCAACACCACCCAGAACAAAGCAGCACATTCATCCAGCCTCTTAAATATTCACTTTCTCCACTACCGACACACAACAGCAGCAGTGTGTACAATATATAAAATGCACTGCAGCAATTTGCCAAGGCTTGTTCAATAGCATCTTATAAACCCACGACCTCTACTACCTAGAAGGACAAGGGCAGCAGGCACATTATTCCATTTGAGTTCCAAGGATATGATTAACACCAAAAAGGTGCACATCTGCAGAGGCTCCTTCACTTGGCTCATAACAGACAATATGGCATAGATTTCCCAGAGTCAGCTTCACCAACCATTCAGTAATACCCCGTTACACATCATGGTTGGTTCTAGTAATAAATATCCAGCTCCTCAGCATGGCTGGAGCAGCTTTTCAAGTTTCAGTCTTTTCAGCTGGTTCCCACATACTGCTTCACAGCCACTTTCCAATTCTGACAACAAACTGAAATCTGATTTCCTATCCTTGTGTATTCTTTCCAATTAGCTTCCGCTTCCCTAGCAACATGCCAGAGGCTGATTTTGCAGAATTGTGATGTCATAGCCAGAAAATGTAATTTACAAGCCTTTCCTAGAAACCAACTTAATTTCTGTTTCAGTTAGGGACTGTTTCAAAAAACATTGGCTTTGAAACTCCAGTCAATGCAGACAACAGTTTGCAAATGCCGGATTTCATCACATGAAATAACTTGTTGCATTATCAAGCCTCACACAATAATAACGGCCAGGTGAATAAGGAGTAATTACTGTTTCAGCAAGATACTGGAGAGCACAAGGTGACTGTGGAACCAAACCCCATCAAGAGGTCTGTGCCTTTAAAAGAGAAATAAATTGGTGAGTAAATGAAAAGGATAGGAAAAAATAACATCAAAGAACAGACACAATGATTTTACTGAAAGTCGCTGAAATCTGTGACACTTACAATTGATTTTTGTTACGCTGATTTTCAATTACCATCAAGCAACAATATGGGGATCTATTTGTCCAATCTGTCAGAATATAACTCTGCTTCTGCATATTATAAGAAAATATCATCATTGACACTTAAGATGATGCGGGCTTACTTTTACTATTTCATGTTTGCTGCTTTTGTGCTAATTTGAAAAACTGGTTTCTGTTATATTATCTGAATATGTTTGTCTAGATTAGAAAAGCACAGAAATGCTTTCAATAATTTTATTGATTTGCATGGGTTTTGCTGGTGAGAATTGAATATACAGAACATATTAGTGATTAACTGGATCTCAATGAGACATGGTTATGATTGTTTACAATGGTGCAAATTATACAGACTGAAGAGAGGTTCAGTGCGAGCAAAGTTAGAAGCATAAACACAAACTCCAAGAGAAGTATTCACAAATGTACATGATAGCAATGCTGGAAAATTCCACATAAATGGCGCAGGACCATTATGTACAATAAAAGAAGGCCTTAATTACAAGAGCTACATGCATGGTGAATCGGTAAACTGACATTCTGATGTGCTACAATCCCAAGTGGCAAGACATGAGTTCACAAATGCAATTCATCATTGGGCGGCGATGAGGTGAGACTTGATCTCACAGGGAACAGGGAAATCAGAGAGAAGCGGGTTCCAGATGGTACCTACACTGACCTTGGAGCAGATCATCTGTTCCTACCTCTGTCAGGGAATGGTGTATTCATTCCCATGGGTACATAGAAAGTGGTCCAAAAAATGAAAATGGATTTACTTTTATGAGTTTGTAATATGTTGTGATTTTTGTAACTAATCCTTGCATCTTTCAATAACCCAAACTTTGTAAAATACTTCCTCTTTCTGTCTCTCCAGAACTGAAAATCTCATATAGGATATAAATCTTCTACTTCCTTGTTTCTGTGTTATAAAAAGTTTGCAAAACTACCTAAATATATAAATATTTGACAAAATGTTGCTTAAGTTATGACAACTACAACAACAGAAATTTGATTTATATAATAATAAACCATCCCCATGGTATTTCAGAAGGCCTGAGGAGGGTGGGGTTGAGTGGGACAGGGTATTATATGGAAGGCAGAAGACTTAGGGGAAGAAGACTGAAAGCAGGGTCAACAAGATGAGTTCAGTGGAAGAGGTGTAATGGGTTTAATTACAAAGCATGAGAATGTCATAGCTAAATGCTCTGCCATCAGTGGTGGAGTGGAAAGAATGCTGAGAACAGAGTGGGCTAGAACCAAAAGAATGGTGAACAGAAACTGTGATTTTGGACAGGAGGAGGTTGGATGCAGTTAAGCCATGGCGCAATTTATAAACAATGATTATGATTTAGAAATGAGTATGTTGGCATGTGGGAGCCAGTGGAGGTCATGAAGGACAATGGTATTAAGCGACTGGGACTTAGAGTGGGGTATGATGAACCAGTAGAGTTACATAAGGGTATGTTTAGTAGTGCATTGTATGTCGCCCTTGACTGTGCTCAAAAAGGCAAATTTGGCCTGAAATGCTCTTGTAATACAGGCCAAAAACCTAGTTGGTTGTGAGCATCTTCTTCTCTGAATGTAGATCAGTTCCATGAATGAAACAAACGGAGCATGTTAATCAGAAGACATTATGTGGAATTACACATTCTCAATGGTCAGGATTAATTGACATGGATCCTGAAGTTATTTTCTATGTATATTTTGGACTAGTATTTTATGGGCCAAGAGAGAATTGTATTTATTTAAGTGAGAAACCTAGGTGAAGACACAAGGTGTGGGGCACTGTTAAACTTGAAAAAAGTACAAAAGATATAATGGTTAGCTAATGCCAAGTTTTGGTTCTAAAAGTTTGATGAGTGAGGAAGGGAAGTTTTGAGATCCTGGGAAAGTTCGATTTTGGCGACTCTGCAAATTTCAGCACAATTCTGAGCTAAGCGAGAGGAAGAGTATATAGGATGGTGTTTTTGGGAGTTCAGAGGCAATAAAAGAGGCAAGTTCAGAGGAGTTCTGAACACAGAAAATAGAAGAAAGATTGTGTAAAAGAGTAGTTAGAGTCTAGAGTTGAGTAGGGGGATTGAGTGTAGTAAAACTTCTATCAGACAATATGCTGTTCTTGTAATCTGCCCTAGTAAGAAATGCTAAAAGAGTCTTCCCAAATGTAATAGCAGTGTTAAAGTCTTGGACAGAATGGAGGTTTATACAGAGAATTGAATGAAGTGAAGCACAGAAGAGCTACTTTGGCCTGAAAGAGTAAACAAAGCTTGTTGGAGGCAGCAATAGTAATTGAGGAGGTGTTTCACTTGAGGTCAGAGGTGATTACTAGGCTGGGAATGTTGACAAATGAAGAGCAAGTAATGCTGTCTAATTAAAACATTCAAAATGGCTCGGAATTTGCAGTAGTAATTCTGGCAAGGCTGTCAGCACTCACCATTATTACTGTGCAAATCTGACAACAACTTCTGGCACTCACACATATGCAGTTTGATGCAGAAATCCAGAAATTGCTGTCAGTGATACCCTACTCTTACTTAGGCTGTGCTGTTGCAGTCCACACCGATACAATCAACATAGACATTACTGATAAGTCATGAACTTGAATTAATTACTCTATTTTTGCTGTAAAGGATGATGAGATACTTAAGCCTTATTTAATCTAGAGTAACTGAGTTTATAATGGTGTACTAAGTCAAAATTACTTATGATCAACCTCTCTGGCCCTGAAAAATTAATTTCACAGGATTGGAGTCTCATTCCCTCAGAAGAAAACTAAAAATGTTTCAATTTTAAGGAAAATATGTTTTAAACTTTGCAATTTATGTATCTCTCTTAACCCCATCTGCTTATCTCAAACTTCATTCTTTCTGTGCATTTTGTTATGATCTTCGACCAAGCCCCTAAGTTCTTGGTATGATCCAGTTGAGGACCAGTAACTTTTTGTTTAAAGTAGACAAAGTTTGAGATTCAAAACACTTTCTAAGAGAATAAAGCTACAAGATTCAATGGATCCACAGTCAATAATAAACCTTACTATACAAGGTCAGAAAGATAAAACAATTTACAATATCTATCTTGTAATCTAACATTCAAGGCTAATAAGAATTCCATGTGTACTAATAGGCAAATAGTAGTCACGACAACACAATGCCCAATAAATGGTAGATGCAACCAAGACAGATTCCATAGATTTCTCAACAACCTGCCCAGACGTCAGCAAACACTGAGTCAACCAATGTCACTGGAACTTTGTCTCTCTTCGAAGATCTCTCCTTGGAATTCTCTCCAAAAGTCACTCCAACTCGAATGGCCTCAATAACAGCCCACTTCACAGGGCTTCAATCTCGTCTCCTGAGACTCCATTCCCCTGGATTCCTGAGTCTGCACTCCAGCACCAATTCACAAGCATAGCTTCAGCTCTACGGCAGCGCCAGGCAGAATACTACAGCTCCAAAGGGATACCTTTGCTCCAACAGCCTGTAGTATGAAGTCCCAAACATTCTGCTGCTTTCTTCGATATCCAGGGGCTGAGTTTTGCCCTCAATGGATGGGCTCAGCAGGGGCGGTCAGGAAGCCAACAGTCACCCGCGATCAGTGCTGGACCATGATTTCACACTAGCGGGCCAATTAAGGTTTGCCCAGTGTGAAATGCATGCAGCAGCGCTCAGTGCTGCCTGCGTGGGCGGTGGGGGGAGGAGGGCGAGTGCACAACTTCACACATGTGCGCGGGTGCAGCTGGAAAAGCTGCCTCAGGGAGCTGAAGATATAAAGAATTATAAAATGGTTAAGTAAAAACATGAGCAGGGACATGTTCTTAATGAAATGTTAAAAATTTTTATTTTGCTTTTATTTGCTGTTGGAAACCTCATCCTGCCTGTGGATGAGATTGCCTAAAAAGTGCAAAGGCCGCTTGGCCTTCTCCCCTGCCTGCCAACTGTAAGACGGGCAGTGAAAAATAACATTTAATTGGGACTCTGATTGCCTTAATAGGCCTTTCAATTGTCGGCGGGTGTGCTGCCGACTCCCGCACGCGCCCGCCGAGCAAAATATCACGCGAGTGCGCAATGATGGCGGGACACTCACCTGATGTCATCACGTGCCATTTTACGCTCGTTTGGGTTGGGCGTGCGCCCACCCGACAAGCATAATATCCTGGCCCAGGGGCTTCGCCCAAGACCCCATTACTGAAGGTCTTCCAACCTCAACTCTTTTTCTGCTTGGAGCCTCTTTCTCCATTCCTCTCTCTTCCTTCTCAACAGGGACCTCTCCTGTCCCCTATCCCTTTCCCCTGTCTGGGATTCCCTTTGGGCCCTCTCACCATTCCCTCTTCTCATCCCTTGTCTGGGACTCTTGTTTATGGTGCTCAACTCCCAGGTCACATGATCCAGTTTTCACTCCATTTTCTTTTTAACGAAGGTATATTGGGCCCGTTCTTGACACGAAGAACTGCAAGACGCCAGATTGTGCATGCACCACCCCCTCCCGATTCATGCATGTACAAAACTCTTGAGGCCTCTCAGAACATGGAGCTCCCAAGCTCCCACTCAACAGGATCTGGCAACTGTAACAAATTATTCAAATGCAATTTATATTCCTGGCTTTTTATTTCTGCTTTGTCACTTGTGAAAATTCTTCAATCTGATTGACTGATCAGACTCCATGCTGCCTGCCCTGTTTTTCTGGATGCCACAGATCCCCTGTAGAAAGCATCAAATTCAAACTGACTTTGGAAAAGAGGGTGTACACACTCTATAGTCTGCTAAAACTTTGTGGGAAGTTTTCTTTGAGATCAACGGCAAGCACTGTCCCTTTGCCACTGATTGCAAAGTTCAGGCCAATCTGTTTGAACACAACGGCAACGAGAGAGAATTTTGGATATTCAACCATTTATGTATTTATTGGATTGGAGTAAAAAAAAGAATGAGGATGTAAGAAAATGAGAGGTAGGTCTCTACCCTGTTGGCATCTCCAGTAGGTTTTATAATTAAAGTACATCTAAAATGAGTGCTGTACATTAAATGTAATAGAATGCTACGTGATAACCAGTCATTTTGGGAACAGATACAACTTCAGTATTCTTTAATCAGGTTAATTCAAATATAAATGCAGGCATAAGTTTTTTAGTCATTAAACTACATTTATGTTCTTGATAATCAGGCAGTTACTGTGCAATGAAGTATTGACAATACACAGGAAGCTGTGCCCCAGCTTTTAAGCATGTTATATAAATCACACAGCTGTACATTTACACAACTATGTAAGTCATTTTGTTGTACTTAAAGGCTTTATGACACGCATTATAGGCTTAATTATTTAAAATTAGTATTCATGTTTTTCCAAACCTTGTTCTCAGAGATGCTACTTGTCCTTCTGCAGTCTGAAGAGTGGGATTGTCTGGCCCACATGTCACTAAGTGCTCTCTATACAAGGTGCCCTTGTCATGAAACAAGTTGACTTTTCCTGTTGCAGCTCTCCTCAACAGAAGTCTCAAAATGTTCAAGACTGACCATTAATTTTCAAGCAAGTCCTCCAATGTGATTTTGTTCTGACTGAATTCCCCATGATGCAAAATACATCACTTACATTTTGAAATTTTAACTGGAAGCAGAAATGGGACCCAAAGTAGCCACCAAAATCACTGCAACCTTTTAACTCCCAGGCCCCCAGCTAGTTTTCCACTGAAAGCCAGTGGGAAGTGGCAGCTGGCATGTGGCGGGTGGGTTTGCAATGTTGGAAAAAAGGAGGCCAGCACCAGAGGCTAAAGGGACAGTCCCCAGCACTAAGGTATGTTGTGGGGGAGAGGTTTGGAAAGGCTTTGCAATCTCATCTTCTTCCTATTCCTACAGGTGTACTGAGCTAAGGGACTTGGGACTTCACTGAGGTTTCTCAATTAAAGTTTAAAAGTCATAGGGCAGCATCTTCCAGTCAGCGAGCGGGGGCGGGGCCTGTTCACCGACATGTAAAATGACACAGGGATACATCGGGCATGTATCCTGACGTCACACTGCATCATTTAGATTTTCAGTTCGCTGGGCGCGCAGCTGAATTGGCTGCGCACCCGCCAAACTGTGAACAGCTTATTAAGGCCATTAAAAAGCTAATTAAGAAGATTAATGGACCTGCCCGTCCAACTTTACGGTTGATGGGCAGGCCAGGAGCCCAGGTTGACTTCAGAAAAAACATGAAACCTCATCCACGGGCGGGATAAGGTTTCATGAGGGTATTTAAATCTTTATGAAATGTTTCAATAAAAGTTATGGACATGTCCCAACTCATGTGACAGTGTCACATGAGGGAACATGGCAGGGAATTTTTTTTATCACCTATATTTAAACTTTTCAATCAGAGCCGATCTCCCTGAGGCAGCACTTTGCCTCAGGGCGATCTGTGCGCTCTTTTACACGCATGCGAGAAAGAGTGCACTCTCGGCTCAGGGAACCACACCCCCCCCCCCCCCCCCCCCCCCCCCCCCCCCCAACCACCATGCCTGCACAGGGAGCACATAGCGTTTCCTGGTGGACGTCACCCTCGGAAGGCCTTAACTGGCCCGCCCACGTAAAATGGCGGCGCTCCCCCTGACCAGGGGCACCGATCGGAAGGCTGCCTGCTGCGCCCGCTCCCACACTCCCCCCCCCCCCACAACAGGGGGAAAATGTTGCCCATAAAGAAGTTTAGAATTAATATCAAGAAACTTAGTTTGTGACTATAGAACTGTGAAATAAAAGCAAAATACTGCGGATGCTGGAAATCTAAAATAAAAATGAAAATAGCTGGAAGAACTCAGCAGGTCTGACAGCATCTGTGGAGAGGAAGACATAGTTAAACGTTTCGGGTCCGTATGACTCTTCATCAGAACTGAGGAAATATAGAAATGAGGTGAAATACAAGCTGTTTGAGGGGAGTGGGACAGGTGGAGCTGTCAGAATCCAGCTCCACCTGTCCCACTCCCCTCAAACAGCTTATATTTCACCTCATTTCTATTTTTCTTTAGTTCTGATGAAGAGCCATACGGACCCGAAACATTAACTCTGTCTTCCTCTCCACAGATGTTGTCAGACCTGCTGAGCTTTTCCAGCTATTTTTGTATTTATTATAGAATTGTGAGCTTTGACTGTTTTTGAAATAAAGGCCACATTTCAGTGGGTCTCATTTATTCTGAAGAGACTAACTCTAAATTTCCAAGAAGTATAACATCCAAATCGCAAATGTGTAGGAGATAAAGTGTATACCCCATCAAGCTGCTTACACTCTGGCCTCCTCCAAAGGACTTACCCTGTCTGACAGTTTAAATGAATCGTCCATTGGTATGTACCAGATCTAAAGGCTGGGTTCAAGTAGAAATGGGCAAAGCCCCTAGAAAAGAACAGGCCTGTTCCCAACTGGTGGCAGACACAATTTCTCACTGTGCCGTCAAAAGATTTTCCTCAAGTTGGGAAACAACCCATTTAATAAATTGAATGGTTTCACCATTGGCAGCTAAAGCTTCCGAATGTTTGTGACTGCATTCCAACTACGGAGCCTAACTCTGTTTAGTCATGGAAGATTGAAACTATGTTTGCAGCTGGCAGAAATTATCCATTCGTGCTTTCAATTAAAAAGAGTGAATGGTCAAATCTCCATTCGCTGGCTGTACCCTATGTAAACTGGTCCCTGCTTAGGTAGCTGATGGTGTCTCAATTCTAGAGATGCATTGTCAGATTAAGGAAACCAGTTTGAAGAAAGTAAATATGGGAACTAGTTCTTTGTGATTCTAGAGTAATTGAGTCTTTTAACTGGTAGCGGAGCTCATCTTGTCTGACATGAATGCAAAAGTGAAAGAGACTGAGCCATGTTTGAAGTTCAGTCTTTGCTGACAGGAACAACAAAAGTAGGCAATATCAAAGCACCATTTTAAGAAAGGGAAACCTTTTTTCTTTCAGCTACACTTCTTCAACCAATACTACCAAAAATAACAGACTGACTGGCTATCGCACTGATCACTTTATTCTTTGTGAAGTCTTGCTGTGTACAACATAGCTGCCACATAAGAACATTCACTGGCGAATTATGCGAAATTCTTCAAGATGTTTCTGAAAGATGTGAAAGACTATATCACAGCTATGCCAATGCCATGTCCTTCATTTTCTAGCTGTACTTTTGCTACATTGGATCCTGGAATTTTTATTGCTATTTTCAGAATTCCATTCTGCAATTACATCTGGATGTTCCCATTTCTGTCAGATTGGGTTTCTGTAACACCTTGAGACGGTTTCCAATATTAAAGGCACACCAGAACTGAAAGTTGTTCTCCTTGTGGTTTGTAATTGGGGTTGTGACGGAAAAGTCAAAATTCTGTTGTTACCAGATTTTTTTTCCCCCAGGACTTTTCCCTTGTATTTGGGGGGGTCACGCTCGAGTGTTTTGTCCACCTTGGGATAGCTGAAAGTCTACAATAAGAGATATTGCGTAGCATATATTTATTCTTTCAAATACAGGTTTGTGCTTACTTCAGCGGAACACGTGCTAAAACTTGAAGCAATATGATACACAAATTCACGATGCATTACAGATTTTATCAGAGCACTAACATACAGAACTCAAGGGTTATCAGGAAGTCTGGAACTCTATTCTGTCAACCCATATGGTGCAGGTACTCAATTGTAAACAATAGAAACAGCTCCGGGGGTCAGATTGGGAGCACAAACTGATAAACCTTCCCAAAACTTACTCATAAAGACCAGTGACCCTATCCTGTAGGTAGGCAGGATCCTCCCCCAAGAATTCATCACATTTATCCTGATTTTGTGTAGTTCCTAACAGGTTCACAATCAGACCTCAATGTGCCAATGGCTTTACAAAATATATATATGTATTCTTCTCACTTAAAAGAAAATAAATAATGCTTTTTTTAAAAAACGGCTTCAGGCATAAGTGAGTTTTTGAAAGACTTGTTTTTAATTTGGGTTCTTGCAAATACTATTTGCTTTCCACTGTGTGTTCTTTCAAGCCAGTGTTGTACAAAGAAACAATTTATTTTGAGGACGTTAGCCTCACATCATATGGTGTTACAAATCTAACCTATCATATTTAAATGAAGCTTCAACATTACACCCTTAGAGATATCATTTACCAGCTTTGGGATTTATTAAAAAAATATTTTGAGTCTCATGCATAAAACTGGATTAATATTTAAAAATTCCTTCAAGAGCAAGTAGAATTTTTCAACAAAATATTACCCTTAACTGAAATCACTCTTACCAGGAGCATACATCCCCTCATTAATAATTGATTTAATCGTGGTATGCGGGCAAATTGCTGTTAAACCAGATTTTCAGCATTTGCAGTTTCTTCTTTTTATCTTTGCTGTTAAGTCAGCTGCTTTTAACTGGAGCAATACTGTAAAGTGCAGAGCATTGAATCTAAAAGAAAAGCAGGGGTGAATTTTATTTGACATCTAATAGTTGGATGCCTCAGTGGGAAAATCCCCGGGTCGCTGAAGTAAGAGAACAGACACATCCATTTGCTCTCACCCTGTAAGAATAACCTATTAACATATTCTGAAGCTTTTGTTACATGACTGGTTAGTGGGTAATTAATGGTGTGTGTACCCTGCAGGACAAAAAGATGTAGGGTCATTTTAGATCATTAGGGTACATTGGAGCTGAAAAAAATTGCCAGCTTTATATTTACTTGTCTCAGCCTGTTCGCCACCTTCCCCATTTCGTATGTTATTTTTGTTTTGTATTACCACACACCATTCTCTAACTGACAGGACAGAGGGAAAACCTTTTCCCAAGCCTATCTGGTAATGCAAAGTGTTTCGAGGTGAAAGAACTCACTCTCAGGCAATAATGCCAGCAGGATCATTGAAATGAATAGAGGTAAAATAAGCACATAGGCCAAACTTGCTTTGAAATGGAAATTTCTCTCACTTGTTTGTTTTACCCTGAATAGCCTGTCAATAGTTAGAAGCAGCAAACGGAAGAGCAAAAACAAAAACAAAAACAGAATTACCTGGAAAAACTCAACAGGTCTGGCAGCATCGGCGGAGAAGAAAAGAGTTGACGTTTAATTCTCTGTTTTTAACTTTTGTTTTTAAATCTGGAAGAGCAAATTGCTTAATTTTTTGAACTTATATTGCAATTTTAAAAATAAATGCTGGAAGGATGTTAGTGTTGCAACGCAAACTTTCTTTTTGGCCAACTTGATGGCATTTCAGCAGTTTTGCTCATGATTTTTCTTGAGATTGATTTTGCATCAAAACAGCATCAAATAAGAATGTCCCTTCAAATAGCTTGTGCTTGTGACATGATCAGGAGAAAGTGCAGGAACTGCTTAAGCAATGTGGGGTATAGTGTTCAATTGCTCTGTGTTTGATTATGTGAGTCTGTTTTCTATTGATGCTTACCATGGTTGATTGTCTAAGCCTGTGTGTGGACTCAGAGAAAATTAAACAAACTGTAGAAGTTGCTGGAAGCTAGAACTGGTAGCATGGAGCAGATATTTTAAAGCATTGTAGAATAAAAACTGTTGCACACTTAGGGCTGGATTTTACATTCCTAAATTGGGCACACTGGACCCTGCGCTAATGAAAAATTCGACATGATACCATCAGTCAATCTGACACCAGCATGCCAGTTTCCAATAATACAGAAGGTGCACAAGTGCCAAAATTGGCATCCTACCTGCCATTTTGAAATAATTAATTAATTAGTTATTAAGCAACCCAATCATCTGCAATTTTTCATTGCCCATTGCATTTTCTGGGTGTCAGAAGTGAAAAAAAGGTTTGAGAATCTTTTATACCAGCTAAAACAAGGCGGTGCAAGGGCAGTAGAAAAGGCCACTAGGACTAAGGTTGAATATGCCAGCAGATTTTGCTGGTGAAGGTTGCAGCATCTGTATAATTTTTTGTGACATTTTTATCTTTTTTGCTCCTTGGGTGAATAATTCATACTGATTCTGAGAGCAGAAGGCCTTTACAATTCTAGCCATGACTGTGGCATATCCCAAATGCCACATGATATCCTGGCATACAGAGTCAATTCTCAGGACCCACAAGTTATGTACTCACACCAAGGTGTGATTCATATTCCACTGTGAATGCAACTGCAACAAAAAATCATCACTATATTATTTTTTACATTAACTCAAAGTCACAAGAGCTGACTATATTGTGGCATCTAAAAATGGGCATTAGAAACAGGCCCTGATAACTGCAAAGTTGGAAGGGAGTAAAGGAAAGGGTTTGTGATCAGGAAGCAAGCTTCCTATGTACCTATAATTGTCCTGCTTTCCACTGGATGGCCACCATTTGTACATCGGACATTTGATTGGATGCACAGTGAGGTCTGAGGCTCGAGTGAGCAGAGCCTTTAGTTTCCATTTCACGTCCCTCACTCCACCGAGAAACGTGAAATCCAGCCGATAGAAACTAGTATCATCTCTGCATAGTTCCGAGATGTAAAAACCTACAACGTGAGGCAGTTTAGGCAGACAGAAAGAAAATCAATTAGGACAAGCACTCCACATGTCTTTTTTAAAAACAGTTAAGTATAATGTTACAACCAGGTGAGGAGGGGTCGAATGGCTCCCTTCTTTTCCCTCTCCTTATTTGACCGCACAGATGGTTCATTTTAGAAAAGGATATATTGCCTATTTAGTGAGTACTTTACTGTTTAGAGGCTATGATCATAAAAGAACCAATCAGACATGTTTTATTGAGTTTAACAAAGAAAGATGTTAGCTTTACTATATTTAAGCTGATCTAAGTAAAATAATAAAATATGCTCCAACCTTCCGCGCGCGTGCGCGCACACACACACGCACATACACACGCATGCACACACACACATGCACACACACACATGCAAGCACACACACACACATGCACACACACACGTGCACACACATACATGCACGCACACACAGACATGCACGCGCACACACACACGCACACACACACGCACACGCACACGCATGCACGCACGCATGGACGCACGCGCACACACACGTGCGCACACACACATGCACGCACACATGCACACACAGACATGCACGCACACACACGCGCACACACACACATGCACAAACACACGCATGCACACACACACATGCACACACACATGCACGCACGCACACACACATGCACACACACACGTGCACACACACACATGCACGCACACACATGCACACACAGACATGCACGCACACACACACGCGCACACACACACACACACACACGCACACACACACAATCACGCACACACACACACACACATGCACACACACACATGCACGCACGCACACATGCACGCACGCACACACACACGTGCACACACACACATGCACGCACACACGCATGCACACACAGACATGCACGCACACACACACGCACACACACACACGCACGCACACACACACAATCACGCACACAGACACACACACATGCACACAAACACACACACACACGCACGCACACGCACACACACACACGCACACATACACACGCGCACACATTACAGAGTGGGGAAGGATAAGGTGGTCACAGTCAGCAAATAGGGCTCAACGTTTTCCAGGTGGGCGGGAGAGAGAGAAAGAGGCAGGAGGGGCCCCACTTGGGGATTCTCTCTCATTTTCTCAGCTGCTTGTCCTCAGTTCCGCAGCCTTAAATGTTCAAGAAATGAGCAATTAAAACAAAATTAATGTTGGTGCAAATAAAAGAAAACCTTTATCATGATAATTATACCATCATAATGATGCATTGCACGCAAGAATGAAACCAAATGTACCCTCTTTTTCATGTCCTTTTGGCTTAATGTGAATAATACAGTTTGTCATCCCTCCTTACAATGGCATCAAAGTTCAGTATTGCTCTTTTTCTTTCTCCAGGGAGACTGCCTGTCCTGCTGAGTACATCCAGTGCTTTCTGTTTCTCTTTCAGGTTTCCAGCATTCGCAGTATTTTGCTTTTGCTTGCCGATATAAATGCTGCTTTATTGTAATCTCCAATATGGTGTTGCAAAAATAAAGGCAAAAGCAGTAAAGAAAATGTAGAGAGATCAAAGGGCATCACAGAGGCAGCCACATCTTGTGGAGAGTACAGTGATCTGTATGAAGAGTCATATGGACATAAAATTTTAACTCTGTTTCTCACTCCACAGATGCTGCCAGACCTGCTGAGCTTTTCTAGCATTTCCTGTTTTTATCACAGTGATCTGTATCCTCTCTCTAAATCTCATTGCTAGAGCTGGGATTTCATAACCTCACAGCACCTTTTAAAAGAGATGCTACCAAGTGCATTTGTAATCTGTTCCAGGCCTGTCAGGAAATTTTCAATTTTCTCAGAACAAAAAACCTTAAATCACATACCCTTTTCCTCTCTACTACATTCATCGTCCTTCTTCTAAAAATCTAAACCTTAGCTGTACCTCTGATGGGAACAGAAGGTGTCTTCCCAGCTCTTATTTTCGGAATTGCATAAATAACTAATCACTGAGATACCCATCTGAAAATGTTAAATTGAGATTGCTTGTGGTGATCTTCAGTCTTACATATCCTGGGACTTGCTGCAGGTAGCCACATTTATGCTTCAATATGTAATTTTCTTGTCGACCAGCAGAATTGTAGATCAAGTTTTTTGCTGGGTCTAGAAATCTGCTACCCTCTGGTTCTTTTGTTAATTAATTTAAATCTGAGTCCTTTGGTTACCAATCCTTCTGCCACCAGAAACAATTTCTCCTTATTTACTTAATCAGTATCATTCATGATTTTGAACGTCTCCAACAAACTTACCCTTAACTTTAGAGATAAAAACAAAAAAACTGCGGATGCTGGAAATCCAAAACAAAAACAGAATTACCTGGAAAAACTCAGCAGGTCTGGCAGCATCGGCGGAGAAGAAAAGAGTTGACGTTTCGAGTCCTCATGACCCTTCGACAGAACTGTCGAAGGGTCATGTGGACTCGAAACGTCAACTCTTTTCTTCTCCGCCGATGCTGCCAGACCTGCTGAGTTTTTCCAGGTAATTCTGTTTTTGTTTTACCCTTAACTTTCTCTGTTATAAGGAGAACCAGTCCAGCTTTGCTCATCTCCTCATTTAACTGAAGTTCTACATCCTTGCCATTATTGGTGGTATAGCGGTAAAGTTGCTGGACTAGTGATCCAAAGACCCAGGCTAATGCTCTGGGGCCGTGGATTCAAAACCCACCATAGTAACTGGTGGAATTTGAATTCAGTTAATAAATCTGGAGTATAAAGCTAGTCTCAGTGATGATGACCATGAACTATCATCGACTGTCAAAAAAACACATCTGGTTCACGAATGTCCTTTAGGGAAGGAAATCTGCCATTTTTACCTGATCTGGTTTACATGTGACTCCAGACCAACAGCAATGTGGTTGACTCTTAACTGCCCTCTGAAATGACCTAGCAACGTCAGTTCAAGGGCAATTAGGGATGGCTAACAAATGCTGGCTTTGCTAGCATTGCCCAGATCCCTTGAAAGAATAAAATAATAAATGTAGCCATAGGAATCTATAACATTAAAGGTTGACACATTATCCACATAGGTGCAAGACTTTTCAATAGCTTAGCAAATATAACCATTCAACGGGTTGAGGGTACTCTTCAGTGTATTATCATGCTAGTGTAGACTGGAATATCTCAGGTTCAAGTCCTGGACTGCCAGCACTCATGGCACCACGCCTCAGCATGAATCAGTGCCATCAGTGAAGGAATGAGAAAAATGGGGAAACAAAACTATATAAGAGTTGACTTGGCTTTTCATAAAGAGTATGAAAACATTAGTGGAAAATAAATAAAAGTTTTGAAATTACAATTGTCATGATGATGTAATTTGTACATGAGTGATATTAATCTGTAATTTTAATCTGGCTGACCAAACATAAACTGAACTATTTAAAAAGGACTTTTAAAGACAAGAAAGATCACTGACTAAAGATGGCTGCCACAAGTCACCTGACATTTGTTAATGTAAGTTGACCAGCTTCCAGAAGGTTCCACTGTGAATTGCAATTCAGACATGCCCCGACGCCATCATGGAGTTTCATAGCTGGGGATGTCAAGACTTAAGACTCTAGAATGATCATCGATGAGGTGCTATGGGCCATCAGCAACATCAGAATTGTACTTGAATACAAACTGTAACCTCATAGTCTGGAATATCCCCCATTCTACCATTACCATCAAGCCTGGTTCAATGAAGAGTGCAGGAGGGCATGCCAGGCATATCTAAAATGAGGTGACAATCTGGTGAAGCTGTTACACAGGACTATTTGCATGCCTAATAGCATAAGCAGAGAGTGATAGAGCTAAGCGATCCCACAACCAATGGATCAGATCTAACTCTGCAGTATTGCCACATCCAGTCATGAATGGTGGTGGACAATTAAACAACTCAATAGAGAAGGAGGCTCCACAAATATCCCCATCCTCAGTAATGGAGGAGCCCAGCACATCAGTGCAAAAGATAAGGCTGAAGCATTTGCTACAATCTTCAGCCAAAAGTGCTGAGTGGATGGTCTATCGTAGCCTCCACTGGAGATCCCCAGTATCATAGATGCCAGTTTTCAACCAATACAATTCACTCCACGTGATATCGAGAAATGTCTGAAGGCACTGGATAGTGCAAAGGCTATGGGCCCTAACAATACTTCGGCAATAGTACTGAAGACATGTTCCAAAACTTGCCATGCCCCTAGTCAAGCTGTTCCAGTAGAGCTACAACATTGGCATCTACCCGGCTATGTGGAAAATTGCTCAGATGTGGCCTGTACATAAAAAGCAGGACAAATCCAACCCGGCCAATTACCGCCCCATCTACTCTTGATCATCAGTAAATTAATGGAAGAGGTCATCAACAGTGCTATCAAGTGGCACTTGATTAGCAATAGCCTGACACTGGCACCCAGTTTGGGTTCCACCAGAGCCACTCAGCTCCTGACTTCATCACAGCCTTAGTTAAACATGGACAAAAGAGCTGAACTCCCGAGGTGAGGTGAGAGTGACTGCCATTGACATCAAGGCCACATTTGACTGAGTGTGGCATCAAGGTGCCCTAGTAAAACTAGAGTCAATGGGAATCAGAGTGAAAACTCTCCGCTGGTTGGAGTCATACCTAACACAAAGGAAGATGGCTGTGGTTGCTGGAGGTCAGTCATCTCAGCTCCACTGAGGAGTTCTTCAGAATAGTGTCCTTGGCCCAACCATCTTCAGCTGCTTCATCAAAAACCTTTGTTCCATCATAAGGTCAGAAGTGGGGATGTTTGCTGATGAATGCACAATGTTCAGCACCATTCTTGACTCTTCAGATGCTGAAGGAGTTCATATCCAAATGCAGCAGGACCTGGACAATATCTAGGCTTGGGCTGACAAGTGCCAAGTAACATTCGTGCCACATAAGTGTCAGGCAATGACCATCTCCAACAAGAGAGAATCCAACCACCATCCCTTGAAGCTCAATGGCATTATCATCACTGAATCCCCCACTGTCAACATCCTGGGGATTACCATTGACCAGAAACTGAACTGGACTAGTCATATAAATATTCTGGTTACAAGTGCAGGTCAGAGGCTAGGAATCGTGCAATGTGTAACTCACCTCCTGACTCCCCAAAGCCTATCCACCGTCTACAGGGCACAAGTCAGGAGTGTGATGGAATACTCCCCACTTGCCTGGATGAGTGCAGCTCCCACAGCACTCAAGAAGATTGACACTGTCCAGGAAAACGCAGCCCATTTGATTGGCACCAGATCTACAAACATTCACTCTCTCCACCATTGACGCAGCATTGTGTACCATCTACAAGATGAACGGCAGGAATTCACCAAGGCTCCTTCGAAAGCATCTTCCAAACCCACGAGCACTACCATCTAGAAGGAGAAGGGCAGCAAATAGATGGTAACACCACCACCTGGAAGTTCCTCTCCAAGTCACTCACCATCCTGACTTGGAAATATATTGCCGTTCCTTCACTGTCGCTGAGTCAAAAACCTGGAACTCCCTTCCTAATAGCACTGTGGGTGTACCTACATCATATGGACTGCAGCGGTTCAAGAAGGCAGCTCACTACCATCTTCTCAAGGGCAACTAGGCAATAAATGGTGGCCCAGCCAGCGAAGCCCGCATCCCATGAATGAATTAAAAAAAACTACTTGTAAAGGATTTACTGAAAATGTACAGGAACCACATTTATATTTCTATAAGACTAGCTTTCCAGCAGAGACAGAAAGTCTGCTAAACAATGGTTATATGAAAGATATTTTCCCATCTCATCAAGATGGATAATGGCTCATTCAGGGACATGGCTGGGACAGAATCTAGTCGCTTCCCTCAATTACCAACCCCCAACTCCCCCCAACCTTGCAACCCCAGCCATGGAACAAAAGACTCTTCAGTTCAGATATCAGATAAACAAATACCTTCCGAAATCATTATGGGCAAAGAGAGGTCATATGACTGAAGTAACCATTTTCAACTCTCTTTAATACAATATGAAAGCCACAGAAACAGAGAGTAGTCTGGAAAAGCAGCCAATGAAGCAGTAAGGAGCTTCCTTCTCTCCTCTTCGAAGTTAAGATTTTATCTGTTAAAGTTTAAAAATCTAGCACAGAGATAGCGAATTTTCCATCGACCGAAATTCAGATGCAAAAATTCTGGAAAAAATTTCTGGAAAAGACAGATTACGGATTAAAAAGAAATTATCTCTAGCAATTACAATTACATGGGCTTCTTACATGGGCATCAGCTCAACTCCTGGAATCTAAAGGAACTTGGAAAAATGTCTGCTATGGCCCAGTGACCAGCCAAGGCCTCATAAACCGTGAACTCTCAAGTTTTTATCTTTCAGCATTGAACTGTAATTTGGCTAAGCAAGTAACTACCTACAGTGTAACTTGTAAGTTTGCATGCTTGTGCGTGTATGTGTGTGAATGCGGGTCACAAAATCTCAAGAAGCACGGGTTTACCCTTTTAAATATTTTTGATATCTTTACTTGGGTATGGTTTTAATACAATGGGCAGAAAATTATGCTTGGCGTGCGGACGCACACCCGACATGCCCGTGAAATAAAGCGCATTGACGTCGGCCAAGAGTGCTGACATCAATGCTCACTCTTGCGATAGTTAGACCATTAAGTAAACAATTGTCCTGAATTTTTCACTGCCCATTCAACCTAATGGTTGACAGGCAGGCTAAATGACCAATTGGCCTTTGCATTTTTTAGGAAACTTCACCCATGGGTGGGATGAGGTTTCCTAAAGCAAATAAAAATAAAATAAAAATTTAACACTTGAATTAAAAACATATTCCTGCTCATATGATAGGGTCACATGAGGGGACATGTTTTATGACATTTTAATTTTCTTTATTTTTCTTAAAATGGCGCTTCATCTCCCTGAGATTGAAGCGCTCTTTCACGCGCATGCGTGAAATTCATGCTAGGCCCACTCATCCTCCTCCCTGCGCCCACCCAGGCAGCGCTGAGCACTGCTGCTCACGTTCCATGCTGGGCAGGCCAATTAAGACCCGCCGGCATCAAATCGCAGTGCAATGCTGATCACAGGCAGTAGTCGGCTTCCAACTGTCCCCGCCCGCCCTTCCGAGCACCCCCGCCAAGGGCAAAATTCTGCCCAATAAAATCTAACCCCATTTTGTTCTAAACCTTAAGACTGTCAAACATTTTTCTTTGCAATCAGCATGTAAATGGTTAAACACAGACACTGAGTAAAATTCTTAGAAATTCTACAAAAAAACCTGTTACTGTCAGGCTTGGAGTGGTAGGACAGGGGAGTCATCATTACCCCTTTTCACATGGCCTTAACACTGTATATACTTGCAGAAGCAAAATTTAAATCAAAACTGCAGTAATCTAATAAGTAATCTTAAATGTACACTTACCTTGTGCTGCTCTCATAATGCTCCACTTGTGCTTGCCTCTTTGATATGGTGGCCGCACCACCCAAGAAAAGCTCACTCCCAGCCTCTGATCATTAGCCAACTCCAATAAGTACCTCTGCTGGCTTTGAAATATTTCCCTTAAAGCTCTCCGTAGATCAAATCTGCATTTTACTTTCTTAACTCCTGACTGAGTGGCCAGGCGCCAGGAACAGTTGCTCGTGGGCACTCGGTGGACACTCTGTTTGTGGGCGTATCTTGCTTGCTTTCTAGCTGCACCCACAGGCCAGATGTGGCCCATGAGCCATAGTTTGTTCCATGTCTGCTCTAACGCGATCAAAACAAGTTCAGAAGATCACAATGACCATCAGCCCAATACCCCACTTAATTTCTAAAGTTGCTAAACCAGCACAGTCTGGATCTTGTCCATTTTTGAACACATGTAGAGAATCTGCAATCACTGCATGAGCTGGCAACTTGTTCCAAAGTTGAATGACCAGTAAAATCTCCTCGACATTTCACCTCATTCTGCACTTACATGACTTATGTGCATATCCTCTGATTCTCCCTAACCCACCTACATGAATATATATGTTGTCTCTTCATTACGTTAAAGACCTCAATCAAAACTTCTGAAAGCCTTTGCTATTATAGAATGCAAAGACCCTGCTCTTTAAGCTGCTCACAGTAACTAAAAGTCTAAAATTAAGTATTAATCTAGTGACACCCCTCTGAACCTTTCCCAAGTCCTTTATATCACCCAACATACAAGGAGACCAAAACTTGATGCAATAATCAAGAACAAGAGGGCACAGGTTTAAAGTAAATAGTAAAAGATGCAAAAGTGTTATGAGGAAAAACTTATTTATGCAGAAAGTGGTTAGAGTTTGGAATGCACTGCCTGAGAGTATGATGAAGGTAGGTTCAACTGAAGCACTCAAAAGGGAACTAGACTATTATCTGAAAAGGATGAATGTGCAGGGTTATGGGGAGAAGGCAGGAAAATGGCACGAGGTGGGTTGCTCATTCAGAGAGCCGATGCAGACATGATGGGCCAAATGACCTCCTCTGCACCGTAACAATTCTGTGATTCAGTGATTCTGTGATCATTTAGAAAAGGCATAGCCAAGATTTTATATAAGGACACAATAGTTCTTTTAGTTTTCATTGGATTTTCCTAGCAATACATTGTAATACTCTACTTCTGCTATAGCTTCACAGCACTAGACATGAATACATGGGAATTCATATGCAATGACACCTAGATTCTTGTCTTGCTTAAAAAAATTTCAGGTTATAAATCTACATTTGAATAGTGCTACATTAATCCATATTAAATGTCACGTGTGTTCTGCCTGAAGGCAGATCCTTGCACCTATGCTGCTGGTGTTTCATCCTTAGCCATTTGATTTTGTCAGTGGTGGTTTGCCATTGCCTTCAACTCTCAAAGGCAGGGCAAGGAGGCAGGTCACAAGTCTACCTCAGTCGGAACAGGAAGCGAGCCTGTTCCGAGGTATTATTCTGAAACACACACTAGCCATCTAGCCACCTGAGCTAACTTGCCTGATACATGTTATGTCATCTGCCAAACAGGGGCTGTTCTCTATGACATATAAATCTGATTGTTGTCATTTTTTCCCAGCAAAATTCTTAACAGTTGCACCAATCTTTTATGACACTATCAGTTTATTAGGCTTGTTGTATAAAAATATTTTAACAGTGCATAATACAATACCTGACTGAAACTTCTGAATATGCAAGACTCTTAAATGTCTTATTATTGTGCCCTTACTCTCATTCCTGTCATAATATTATGGTGTCATTATTTTGTTAATCTTCTTTCCGCACAAATGTCACAATAAAAGAAAATATGTCTGTGATCGGCTTAAATGGCTCACTTAAACTTCTGTCTTAAGCTCAGTCGCTTTGAACTTTGGATGCCCCATTTTAGCTACAAAATTACAAAGGGAGGGGAGCTCAGCTGTTTAACACGTAGAAGCCCTGCCTGCACACTGTTTTCCCATTTTGTTTGTGTATTTGTGAGTCCTATTCAACACATAACTTGGATGAAATGACCTGGGTTCACTTTTTGTCTTGCGAATGCCCCATTTACATCTAAATACGGGGCAATCGTGGAACATTGGCATGTCGATTTACTGTTCATTGTCAACCCTTTCCAATTTTTGGGTGGGCCTGGATTTCAGTGGCCAGAGCTCCCAAATGAAACTGGCAGCAACCACATTAATATATGTAAATCAGAAATGAATGCAGCAGTTAAGTTCCCAATACCATTTTTGTCTGAACTTGCATTGTTACTGTCAATTCCTTATCCTCCCTTCCAACAAATCATGATCTCTACAAGGTGGGAAGCAGCCATTTGTTGGGAGGGTGTTGGTTACAGAATTGTATGTCTTAAAAATCTCTATAGTCTTCTGTAGGTTAACTGTAAGTCTTTATGAACTCCTAGAACTATTTACACATTTACGGTAAAGGGTACAAGCTCGAAACTGTCTCCATGCTTAGGTCTATAGATGTCTCTGCTCAACACCACATTGACCCTGGGCCTGGGTCATGTGCCTTCTTACATCACTGTGTGGGCAGTATTGTACTCAGCCTCACATTTACCCTATATATGCCAGACCCTTATACGACACCTCTCCCCAAGTTTTGCTAGTTTACTTCATGTCTTACATTGTTGTCAGTCCCATTCAGTTATCTAGTTGTTACTACATTATTACTATTACTGGCTTAGCACAATTACTACATTATCACCACCCCATCTCTCCCTTCAAGTCATTGAATGTGAAGGTTCAGGCATTCTGGAGGCCTTATAACTCTTTCCATATCTTGTTCGCAGACCTGTCGGAGGAGTGGTAGGCTGTCGTTTCTGGTTCTTCCTGTTGGTCTGGAGGTTGAACAGGCATCTGGGTATGCTTTCTTTCTTTTCTTCCATTCCTTCGTGTTGAACCACACTTGGTTGGCCCAGCTGTTGCACTGATCAGCACCCTAACTCATCTCTTGTGGGATGGACAAAGATTGTGTTCATCTCCTTGTTGCTTCTTTCATTTTTTCCATCATCACGTGGGCCATCTCGATGTCCGCTGTGGCTGAGGAAGACCGTTCCTGTGATGAGAAGAAGGTTTAGCGATATGCTTGCCTCTGCTTTTTGTGTCGGCCATGGACGGCTGCCACCAAGTTCCAGCATCTCTTGTGGCTTTGGCATGCCAGCTGGGACTTGCAGCATGTGCACAATGGTTGCAGCATTGACTTGATGTTCATTGTCAGGGCTGGAGGTAGAGGCTCGTTGGACTGCTGATCACTTTCTTTCACCTCTTCCCCCAGAGGCGTCGTGGTTCCCTCCTGGGTTGTTGGCTGGTCTGACCATTGAGGATTTTCTAGGATCTGTAACAAGAATGGAAAAAGTTGCTCCACAAAGAGAGAAGACAGTTCAGAGCTTAAGTCCCAGTCAGGATATTCCTTTTTGTTTGAGTACTAGGGAACATGCTGTTCTGTTTGGTTAACCACAGTGGTTGTCTTAACATCATCTGCTGTTTTAAGAAGATCCAAGACTATACAGACATCCCTGCTCAGGAGAGAGAAAGGCTGGTTACAGATGACATACATGAGCTTGAAGTTCTGTTTGATGCCATACCTCAGTGATTCCAGGATCATACCAATGACTGGAAGCCAGATTCCTTCAGGCTGGTAAAGTGGTGTGTCCGTGGTTGAAATCCAGAAGTCTTTCAGTCACGGTTCTTTGTCCAACAGGACTGTCACGTTGACTCCTGTATCTAATTTAAAATTTGTTAGATGGCCATTGACAGAAATGCCCGCATTTCAAAATGAGAAAGCAAGATCTTTAACCTTACCCAAGAAGCTAGCAGTAGGTCTTCGGGGTTTGCAGTCTCGACCTCGTGGATCATCCTTCTGTGCATTTCAGAGTTCTTGCCTTGCCCAGTTTGCCATAGTGTCCAGTCCGGTTGCATTGGAAGCACTAGGCCTCGTTTGCAGGACATTGCTCTTGACTATGAGGGCACTTATCTCCACAGCGGTGGAATGGATGCTCTGTTGGCTGGTTTAGGAATTGTGTCTTTGTGGCCTGACAGGCTGGACTGTGGGTTGGCTTCTGCACCATGTTTTACTCTCTCCCCTTGCCCTGTGCTACTCACCGAGTTCTGACTGTCTAACTGTCTGAATTGCCTTTTCCAGGGTTAGATCTTCCTTTTCTTGTAGGGGTCAGAGAGCACATCACCTGTTAATCCTCCCACTATTCTGTCTCTGATGAGTTGAGACTTTAAATTCCCATATTCACAAACTTCTGCCATCCTGTACAGATCATTGATAAATGAATTGACTGCTTCTCCTGGCAGTTGAACTCTCTTATGGAATTTAGCTCTTTCGAGTATTTTATTGCTTCTTAGATTGGAATAAATGTCAAATGATTTTAGCACGTCTTTAAATTTTGCAGATGATTCATTAATTCTCTGTCTTATAATGATGTTATCTGCATTTGGGCCTATTGAGTAAAGCAGTATGCTTAACTGCTCATCTTCTGACTTTTTGTTTATACCTGAAGTGATGCAGTATCTTAAGAATTTTCTCCTCCAAAGACCCCAATTTTATGATTGGTCTGGGCCTTGAATTAGTCTGAACTGACCTGGAAGTGCGGAATTGTGTATGTGAAGCTTTAAGAGCTTTCTGAATGTCAAAATGGCATCACTGTTCACCCAAAGAAAAAGCAATTTCCTGCACTTGCCAAGTTTGGTGGGCTCCCCAAAGTGGTGATGGTGTGCTTCTTGACTTTTTTTTTAACAATGTCTGCCTGGATCAGCTGCCTGCCAACATCTTTTGTTCAGTAGCGCACTTTTTAAAATGCCCAGATTGGTTGAATTGAGGTTTCTGCTTGTTTTTTTTTTACTGAGCAGGACAGTAGCAATGTTCCCAAGATATTTAATTAATTTATTCTTTTTTTTCAGACGAGTTGGATGTGTTCAGGCTCCAACTCTGGGATCTGGTTTTAGCAATGGGTTTCTTTCAAATGGCACTTCTGACACTGAATAAGTCCTAGGACTTAGAACCATAGAACTATAGAAAAGTTACAGCACAGAAGGAGGCCATTCTGCCCATCTTGTCCATGCCAGCCCAAGGACACCCAGGTGCCCTTTCTAATCACACCTTCCTGCACCCGGCCCATAGCCCTGCAGCTTACAGCACTTTAGATGCAGATCCAGGTACTTTTTAATAGAACAATCCAGGTACTTTTTAATAGATTTAATAGATACTTGCTGCAGCCTGGAATTTTAAAAGATTTAGCTCACTTTTGCAGGTCCTGGCAACTCTGCACTCTGAAGCTAGACTTCCAAAGAAGATTCAATGGAGTCTTCTGCTGTAGCAAGGGATTATACTCTCTCCCCTTGCCCTGTGCTACTCACCGAGTTCTGACTGTCTAACTCTGAATTGCCTTTTCCAGGGTTAGATCTTCCTTTTCTTGTAGGGGTCAAAGAGCTGTCTTCAGCTTCCAGGCCTTTCTCTGGAGCATTTTCTCGCAATCTTTCCTCTGCGCTTCTGCTTCTTCAGGAGCTTCTTTCAGGTCAGAATGCTTTGTGGAATTCTTCTCAGTCTTCCAGCATTTCGGTATGTCTCTGTATTGTAGTGAGGTTCTGGATTTTTATCCCCTTGCTACCACCATGTTGGGAGGGTGTTGGTTGCAGAACGGTATGTCTTAAAGAAGTCTCCAAAGTCTTCTGTAGGTTAACTGTAAGTCTTTATTAACTCCTAGAACTATTTACATACATACAGTAAAGGGTACAAGCTAGGATCTGTCTCCCTGCTTAGGTCTATGCACGTCTCTGCTCAACACTACAATGTCCCTGGATCTGATTCAAATGCCATTTTACATCACTATGTGGGCGGTACTGTACTCGGTCCCATATTAACCCTATATGTGTCAGAACCTTACACAACACCACTGACAGCAGTATTTAAAGATATCCTTAACTGCAGTAAGGCGAAACTGAAAGCAATTATGACATTCATTTTGACTGCAGTCGCTTGTATATTTTTGAACTTTAAACGTTTCCGGTATCTGATCCCCTCGCTGTTCTAGGTGCTGCAAAAATTCCATGACCATTGTAAACCACTACTCCCATTTTCTCCTGACACTTGCATGCCTCCCTTAAAGGTTCTGGTGCAGGTCCATCAAGATTTCCAGCCAATTTTTCATGCCCATTGGCATTGGGGAACATGGCAGGTGTGAGTGGACAATATGGCGGGAAGGCCAAAAATCGGTTTCACACCGTCGTGAAACCAGCTTGTGATTGCCTGCTCTGCCAGTCAATGGCAGGTTGCCTTTGCTGCCGCCAGATGTCGGGAACTTCATTTTAATACATCCGCATAAACCCTGCTCACTAGAATCATCCCCCCCACACTGGATCATCCAAGTACGTCAGCATGATTGCATGCCTACATGTTTCACTGCAGCAATTATAAGGCATGGGCCAGGTGAGCTGCACTTTGAGGGGAACACGGAGGTGAGCAATCTCTAGGCTATTTTAAGGGGCTTTCAGACTTAACCAAGAGAGGTTCTTAGTACACCCATGCTAACCCACTCTCCAATCTCTCTCCTTCATCCTGCAGGAGGAGTACATCAGCTGGAAGCACTGAGAGGTGTGCACGCGGCTGCACTTTAAGTATGCCGCCCAATGAGAGGAAGCAGCAAGTTAACAGCATGACGGGCGAATCGGAAGCCGCCCGTCAGCGAAACGGCTTGTTCCCAGGGAATACATGATTAATGGGGCGGGATTGGGATGATACTGTGTGAAAACTCATTGCGGTCAGCGGGTAAAACGTTCTTTTTCCTGCCCGCTACCTCAGTTATTGCAAATCTGGGACTATTCCGCCCATTGTCTCTGACTGACTGCAGTGGGCAGGTGAATAATCCAGCTTGGCACTGATGCACAGCCGAAATGAAAATTGCCCTCTCTGTTCACTAATTGTGCAACTGATAGTGAGTACAGAATGATCCATCATTAGTGAAAACTATCGATGCTTGCAATTATAGAAAACTGGCATGATAATGTTTTGGTAATCCAGATTTCATGGGTTTTTTTCTTTGTGGTAATTTTATATTATGGACTGTTTTCCACAGTTATTTTAGGCAACACAAATAGCATCAGGCATTGTAATTTTGTGAACCCCGTGGCCTATAAAGGCAAAAGTTCAAAGTATTGTTGCATGAATATAAACTGAAAAATCAAGTTACTGCTGGCCATGATGTGCTCTAATTTTTACTGGTCAATAACCATCTTAAAAGGAAATATAGTGCACTAAGTTGTTCTATAATTTGATCGCTTCTACGGGGATGTCTTAATACTTCCTAGTAAATCTCCATCACTTCCTGTTTTATATTTGACAGCAGTCTGGGACCAGGTTCGCTCCATTTCCTGCATTCTTCTCCTCACCCTTCCCCTCCCTCCCAGAACCACAAAATTCTTTCACCCCAACAGCCTCCACATTCACTGGATTATCCTCTGCCACTTGAGAGACCTCCAGCTTGCTGCCACCATCAATGACATCTTCCCCTCCCCTTTCATCATTCTGAAGGTTCCATTCACTTCATGACTCCATTCCTCAACCACCCCCAACACCTTCTTCCCTTCCCGCGAAAGCACAGGCAATGCAACATCTCTCCTTCCCTTCCTAGGGTCCAGGAGTCCAAGCATTCCTTCTAGGTGAAACAGCAATTCACTTCTGCCGCTTTCAATTTATTATTCTGTACTCTCTGCTCATAATTTGATGCTCTTTTCATTGGAAAGATGAAATGCAGATTGGGTGAGCACTTTGCAAAACACCTCCATTCAGTCCCCAGGCATGACTGTGAGCTTTCAGTCGCCTATTATTTTAATTCTCCACCCCACTCCCACTCCCTGATGAAGCTCCAAGCAAATTCCAGGGACAGCACCTCATCTTTCAAGTCAACAGTGAGTTCAACAATTTCAGATTTCAAACTTCAAACTCTGCTCCTATTTTATCCCAGACTGTAGTTGTTGGTAATGAATCTGCTATTTCCATTTACACCTCGTCTAGACCCATTTTTGTTACGTTACTTGTCCCATTGCCATCTGATTTTGCCCTGTACCATCATCCTTTTGTCATTTAATCTCTCCTTCCATTTTGTCCTTCTCATCCCCTCCCCCCTTTATCTTGCCTCTGTACTAGTTTAAAACCCATTACATCTCTATTTTTTCTAGTCATGGTGAAAGGTCAATGAAGGGACACAATAACACTGCTTCTTTCTCTTCTGATCCTGCCTGACCTACTGAGTGTCTTCTGCATTTTTGTTTTTATTTCAGATTTCCAGCATCTGCAGTATTTTGCTTTTGTGCCTAAAATTTGGAGTTAGACCAAGAAAATCTTAATGAATCTTACCTTACTGAGCCTCCATATCAAAATAAGAAAGGAGCATTGGGAGCATAGGCAACATGTCAGGGACCTCCCTGATTCAAAGAGCAGGCCAAGCAGAGTTGCCAACTCTGGTTGCGTGTATTCTGGAGATGACCTCAGATGACCTACCACCACAAACCACAAACCACCCCTGGCCCCACACATTGGTCCATCCTCCAGGTGCACTGCCTTCCGTCACCATTTGAAAAGGGAACAGACTGTTTGCTACCCAGTTGGATTCATCCTGACTGTCAGTGAAACAGCTTTTTTTCCTCCATCACCAATATTTTGATAACTAAAAAAAGAAAGTATTCAAAAAAAATGAAACAAAAAAGACAAGTTTGCTTAATGTTCCTTTGATTCTTTTCCTGAGTTGCTCGCGGCAGTGTCCTGGAGATTAATTTTCCATTCTTGTAGCCTCCAGGAAAATTCCTGGAGGGTTGGCAATCCTAAAGCCAAGATACACATTAACAACTTCCATCAGTTCGACGTTGGATTGGTGAAGTTAAGTGCAGAGATGGAATTAGGAATATGCAAACATTATCCATGCCCTAGTATGAATCCAGGATTAATTATGTGCCACAGTTTACAAGGATATCGGCCTGTCACTGAAAGTATTAAGGGAATTCACGCAGAAAAATTACAGTTCTGATTACATTTGGATGTTGGGTACTGCATTTTATTGTTACTGATGCAGAGCTGAATTTAGAGAGGAATTCTGTTTAAAACTGACAGCAAAATGGTGTTTTTAATGCATCTCAGAAGTAATTGCTGGGTTTGTACTGATAGTTTATATTGATAAGCCAAGCTAAATGTCAGATCTTGGATTGGTGCCAGACACCTAAATAATACAACAAAAATTGATTAGCTTACCCAAGTAATATTCCTGCTTTAGTTTCCTGCAGTTAAAAGGTTCTTTAAAAAACAGAAAGAGTTTTCTGACAAGCATACACTTAATTAAAGTATCAATCATTTATTCTGTGCTGTGAAAACCTGTCAACCAGCAACACAATGTACAGGAGCCCCAATTGGGCAACAGATTAGATGCAATTATATTTCTGAAATCAAAAACAAACTCCTCCCATGCAATAAGTATATGAACAATACACAGGGGAAGAAAATTTAACTCTTTATCCAAGTTATGGATATTTTTAATGAGCTGTGTTAATACTTAATTAAAATTAGTTTGTCTTTGAAATGCGAAAGCTCTCAGTTGGGGTGTTTTTGTGTGTGGGTGGTAATCAGGAATGTGGTGCAAGTCTTAAGTTCCTTGATGTGCTCATCATTGTGTCTATGTTCACTTCAAACTGGTCAGACTTGATATTTAGTTCAATGTTGGCATTAAAACATTTTTGACATCCCTTTCAGTTGAATGACAGCTTATCCAAACTAATTAGGACCGGGGATGTTTGGATAATTGATTAGTTTAGATAATCAAACACCAATTAGGAAAACATATACGTGAGACATTAGCCTTCACTGTTTTATGCAACAGTGCAGATTATAACTGATTCATTTCACTGGGGAGCTGATTTTGTAGTTTTTATGGGTTTTTTTCTAAATTCCACAATGGATATTATCAGCTGATGTGGCATGATTTCTTCTAACCATTGCAGAAGGAAGTAGAGCCACTCCCTTCCAAATAAATGAATTCCAAGGAAATAAGGTGTCCCTAACACAAAAATGCATTAATCTCATTGAAACAAAGACAAAAATTGTTGGAAAAACTCAGCAAGTCTGACAGCATCTGTGGAGAGGAAGACAAAGATAGCATTTTGAGTCCGTATGACTCTTCATCAGAACGGTTTGACAAGGTGTTAATCTCATTGAATTCAGTTCAGGTTATCAATATTCCACGAATTGACATCCCACTGTATATTGTCATACACATAACACTTCTGATTGGGTACTTTATAGCCTTCCTCACTCACCGTTGAGTTGGGAATAATTGCAGGTCATAACCATTGCCACTGTTTTTTCAGACTGCAGCTATCGGTAATGATTTTGCTAACCCTTTTATACCTCCTCTAGACACATCTTTTGTCTCTTTACATCTCTAACTTTTTCCAGCTACAACACAAGATCATCGACCTAAAGAGCCAAGTCTATTTTTCTCTCTCTGTGGATGGTGCCTGACCTGCTGAGTATTTCTAACATTTTCTGTTTTCATTTTGTTTCTTCTCCCATTACCATCCTATTTTTGCCTTGTACCACGATCCATTTTATCATTTAATCTCTCCTGCCTTACACCCTATCACAGACCTTCCCTTTTGTTTTTTCCCCTGCATTCCCCTCTCTCTTTCCCTGCCCCTGTTTTGCTTAAAACCTGCTAACATCCCTAATCTTTTCCAAAACAAAAACAGAATTACCTGGAAAAACTCAGCAGGTCTGGCAGCATCGGCGGAGAAGAAAAGAGTTGACGTTTCGAGTCCTCATGACCCTTCGACAGAACTTGAGTTCGAGTCCAAGAAAGAGTTGAAATATAAGCTGGTTTAAGGTGTGTGGGGGGGGGAGAGAGAGAGAGAGAGAAGTGGGGGGGGGGGGTTGGTGTGGTTGTAGGGACAAGCAGTTTTTTTGTTTTTATCCCTAATCCTTTCCAGTTCTGTTCAAAAATCATCAACCTGAAACAATTGTTTTCTCTCTCTCAAGAGGTGCTGCCTGACCTGCTGAGTATTTCCAGCATTTTCTGTTTTTATACCAAATGTTATACTAAAATTAGTATTGAGTAGGTGTTGTTAATTTCACTTTTGAGTAGAATGATAATTGTCTGCATTGAAAATTGCACCAATAACTCACTATAGTACACCAGCTGTGATATTTCCTTTCAATTGGTGGTATTGTGTTTAGTGCCAGCTGTGCAGATGCATGGTCTGTTACCAAAAATAATTGCAGGCATGACTTTCCACTTACATTGGAAATGTGTGTGTGTGTGTGTGTGCACATGTGTGTGTGTGTACTCACCCAGTGGCCTTTACTATAGGAGGACATCCTTCTTACCCATACAAGAAAAATTAGCTCTCGGCCCCAGAGACAACATCAGTGGAACTTTCCCAACTGGGAAAGAAAATTATCGCGTTTCTATTGTGCCCTAAGACATCTCACAGTCCTTAACACCCATTGAATTACTTTTATTGTATTTATAGGTAGTATTTATTTCCAGGTATAATTTATTCATAGCAAGATCCCCAATGTACCATTGGATAACTCACTTGTTTTGGCATTATTGGCCGAAGAAAGAACATGCATTTATATAGTGCCTTTCATGTTCTCAGGGTGCCTCAAAGCACTTAACAGTCAATGAATTACGTTTTTAAGTGTAATAGCTGCTGTTATGTAAGAAAACACAGCATCCAACTTTCACACAACAATGCCTCTCAAGCAACAATGAGATGAATAATAGTTCATCTGTTTTAGTGGTGTTTGTTGGGGGATGAATGTTGGTTGGGACACTGGATAAACTTCCCGCTGTTCCTCAGAGAAGTGCTAAGGGATCTGTTACATCCAACTGAACAAGCAGATGGGCTTCAGTTTAACACCTCATCTGAAATATGACACCAACAATGCAGAACTCTCTCAGTCCTGCATAATATGATCAAATCCCAGAGAGTGCCTTTAACCCACAACCTTCTGGCTCAGAGTCAAGAATGCTACTTCTGATCCAAGTTGGAAGGTATTTACCTTAATTCTCAAATGAAGGATGATTTGAAGATAAGTCACCTATGCCACATTTCCAGGGACTGTTTCTAAAGCAGCATCAGCAGTAACCTGGCATCAGATAACCTGGTTACCATCCTAAAAGGAGCATGTCATTGAAGGGGATTGGAAGACAATGAGCAAAAATACATTTAAAAAGGAGCCAAAATATACAGCACTTAACTCTAGCTGCCAAGTATAACTGCCACATGTAAAGTCACACCTCATTCACTGGCATAAGTCTCAATTCAACTGCAATTAAAATGCTTAAATCTGCAGCATCTGGCTATCTTTCTGCCAGTGGAAAACATTTTTCCTTATTTACTCCTCCTTGTTTACTTCGTGTTCTAGCGCTAAGGTTTTGTCAGCAGGTCCTTTTGGCTGTTCCAAAGCTAAGCCTGCCCGAGAACTCACTGATCTGATAACAATGTTTCCTCTAAGTGTGAAACATTGGAATTTGTTGAAAAACATATTTCGAAATGAGATTGATCCAAATTGATGTCATGTTGGATACATGGAGGTGATCGAATGACATTCATTCGATGAGCTCATCATCATGTGACATACAATAAGAGGCAAACACTTTGAAATCATTAGTTAAACTCTCCTGGCTGGATTGGATTTCTGTACTTTGATGGGATATGAATGCTGTGAAGAACATCTGGCTTGCAAACCAGAAACCCCTAATAAGAATTATTACAGGAAAGAAAATTTAAACCATGCATGCACTACATAGCCATACACCCCTGTAATAGAATTTCAATACTGATAACAAAGCTAGGCTGAGACACAGGTGAAAATGAAAGTAAGAAGTGGAAAATTTGAAAGCAAAAACCTGAAACAGATACTATACTTAAAAACATTGTTAAGTGAAAACAAGATGGATCAATGCCCATTCCATGGCAAGGAGATATTTGACATGTTTCATATTGTCTCTGTCTCTCACAATCTCTTCTCTGTAACTCCATATAACCACAGATCCTGTGCACTCATATTCCTGCACATGACTTCAATAACATCTCATACAGCTTGCTGCCAAAAATGTACCATCCAGCTTATACACAATCTGATCAATACCACACATGTGTGCCTCTTTTAACCACACTGTCGCTGTTGTGGCAGCAGCTGCTGATTCCCTCAATGCTATTTTATATACAATTCAAACTTTGCTTATTTTAACTATACTTAGAATGACTAAGAGCTGCCAAAATAAATATCAGACTTCTGTTTTGCATTCCTTACAATGAGGTAAGTTTTTAAGCTAATTCCTTACTAAATGGACAAATTATTTAAAGCAATTGTAGGCACAATGATAGGCAGCTCTGCAATGAGTCCTGTTAGGGCTCACTGAAATCATATATATGGGGAACTTCACTTTTGGTCTGATACTGAATTTAGTTGCATCTTGTTTTAAACATACAGTGAACATAATTGATATGCAATGCAAAGGAAAATTAGTATTGCAATTCTTGTTACACTTCAATTGAGAAAAGATAGCTCTAGTCTCTAAAGAACTGTATTATTTATTCATCCAAGTGTTCCAACACATTAAATGTCCTTTTACTACAACTAGACCGTGAGGAAAGTATATATTGCAAATTATTACTGCACTCCTGCCAAGAGTGCTGGTCTCAGGCCAGTAGAACAAACCATTTGGGAATCCTGAATCCAACAGGAAATTCCAAGCATTTGCCTTACCATTTGCTCTGTTTCCACTCCTGGAACAAGTTTAACAGTGGTTGTGAACTCTGCATGTATAAATATTTAGAAGGTACTGAGAATAGTAATAAATATGTAAACTCCATTTTTAATACCACTTGTAACACTTTCAGATAATCAACAATAAGGCAAGTGACAGTCTAATATTAGCATCACTGATATGTGATACTTTTTTGCTACCAATATAAGTAACTTAGATTAAGCACAGCTTTTACTCAGTGACATAACACTGTATAGCAGCCACTCAGATGTTTCACAGAATGGACTTTTATCAACCAATTTGTTGGCAAATAAGGGAACAAAGAGTTGAATTCTTGTCTGGCTGAGGAGGTGGGACAGGTGGTGGGCAGGGCTGCAATTTTGTGTACCCAAGCGGTGTGCTGGCTTTTTGACATGGTTCTACCCTCCAGCAATTTTGGAAGTTGCAGTGGGTCCTGTCATATTTAGCCTCTTAAGGACTTAATTAAAGGCACTCTCCTGACCCTGACCAGATTTTCAATCCAGCATATGGTGTACTAGTTGCGTCAGGAGGCCGAATTTGAAACCGTGGCAGCCTTCCAACAGTAGGGTGGGTAGATATCGGAACAGGTGGGTCAAATCTATTTGGAAGGCATTGCTCTGAAAATCGGCTGAAGTCCTTGCAATGCCTGTTACTGTGGGGAGCTGTGGGGAGGGGTTTCTTCACCTTATGTCTGAAGGCCCTAAACCTCTTAGCCTTCTTACTTACCTAATTTGTGGCCAGTAACTGGGAATGAAAGTGCTATCACTATATACTTCAGCTGCACCCATCTCTGACGGTGAGGCTGCCAATCTATTGGCCCTCCAGACTCCAGAGCCCACCTGCCATCTTTAATTGGACAGGGTTCTAGGAGGCAGCCATTTAATCAGTTGCCTCCTCCAAAATTATCCCCTGTGGGTTCCTGTTCAGCATTTTATCTTGATATTGGAATTGGGAGCAGAGAAAGAAAAATTCAGCCCAAAGTGTGTGGTTGTACAATTGCATGGACTTTTGTTGAATTAAGTAATGAATATATAAATTGTTAACAAATTTAGTTTGAAATGCTTTGTGGAATGTTTGCCTAATCTGATTGAGATGTTGGGAATCTAAGTTTGGATCTTGCTTGGTGTCATTTTCATTATTGAGCTAAATGTAATTTGACACTTTGGCACTTAAGTTTGCTGCTTTATTTCAGACACTAAATAAACTCATTTGTTTAAATTCATTTGGAGAGTGAGAATTCTTTTAGAAGGCTGGTTAAAATTTTTAATTCTCTTGCTGAAATCCTTTGCCTCAAAACTAATACTTAAGAGTGGAAAGCTATATTATTGCAAGAGACAAGACTAAACATGAATTCAGCAGCAGAAGAAGGCACTTGCTCCAGGGGAAAAGGCACAATTAACTTTCTGGGGACTGGGGCGTGCCTTAAACCTATAGCAAACAGTAAGTAGTGAGGCAGGGCAAACTGCCCACATTGACTATGCCCATCTGTGCATCTATAGCTGCAGGATGTAAAAAAAAAACATTTTTGAACAACGGCTGTTGCATGTTACACAGTGCTTTCCTCATCAGGAGTGGTTTAGCAGCTGGAAAGCAGCCAAACATCAGTAAAGAAGAATTAATGTAGAATTCAAAACTGTCCTCTCATTTGATAATTATATTTCTTTTGGCACATGCATAACATCGTTATAGCTAACTCACATTTCTACAATGCTCTAACTTTAATTGGTACAATAAATTGGACAGTGTTTTTGAAAAGTTTCTGCCTATATGTATGTGCAAAGATTTGCTGTGTACAGAATGTGTACTGAAATCATGAACATATTCTCCATAAACAGTTTATGGTTTTGCTATACCTATCCTACTGTGCAGAGGCAATCTTCCCAAAGGTCAACAGAAATTTGTCCTCTTGTCCAAGGAGAGCTGGAACTTGAGCTATGGGCATAGTGAGACTTTGTTAAATAATTGGCTTCTCCACAAAACAGAACAATCGCCCTTTCTTTGATTGAAGATTAGTGAAATAAAACTCGAGATAAAATTTCACCAGAGATTTGGTAACACCTGTCAAAGAATTGCTTGCAGCCACAATGCACTTGATATACCATTGCCCAAAGATAGGTTTTCTTTTGATTGCTTTTTTTTAAAAAAAATGTCTTAATTATGTTTGATGAAAAAAAAATCAATGCCACTTCCAAAACTATAAATGCAAATAACATGTGTCCATTTTATCTCACAAAGCACCATGCACATAACAACGTTTTGCATGGCATGCTTTTGAAAGATATTTCTGTTTTATAATCGGAAGCAAAATAGACAATGGAGAACATATCAGCTATCTGAATCCTCAGATAGTAGGGGAAAAAAAGCCTTATTTTGAAATTGACAGCTTGGTTGTAAACATGGGATCAACCTGCACAACATTCCAGAATAGCAATAACATGTGCCCTGCTTTAAAGGCTCTTGTTTGCGGGAGATACCAAGTCACATGTTGTTATTAATCACAGTCATGAAGCTGACCTTGTTAATCATGCAGCAGTTGGAGGGATTGTGTTTGCTGTGTTTAAAGAATAAACCTTAAAACAGTCAAATGTTTTATCCTATAAGATCCATGTTATCTTTCTGTGCTTCTTTGATTCTAATCAGTTGCAGGATCATCCTTGTGATATCACTTTCACCAACACATTTGGTAAAAATACAGGCACAAAAATTTGATCATGTCATACTTGTTTAACAGCCATAAAGCAGGTTCTTAGGGTCCAATATAACAGGTGGCATGCCCGCATTCATTTTGCGCTGGAAATGCACAGCCTGCAATACTGGTAAAGGTTTCTAAGTAGATGTCCAGAATGCACACCTGAAACAGTGTTTGACCCTCTGCACATGCAAATAGAAGGTTTAACTCTGTGAGGCTCCCTTTGCAAAATTCTTTTGCAACTGACCATAACCTGTCCATGCATACGATGGTGGTATTGTCAGGAGCTTGGCAGGCACACCAAAGGTCCTGAAAGGGACCAAAAGGTAAGTTTTATTTTGGTGGAGCTCCTAGCTCCACGTTAAATTAACAGACTGCTGCCAGCGACTGCTCAACCCTCTTTTGATTGCTTACACCTCTGGATGTTAGGCTTCCTATTTGCATATGCAAAGGATCTAGTGCTGATACAGGCATGTACGCAGGATATATATGTAGGTGCCTTTACCATTATTGTGTGCTCTGCACTTGCAGTGCAGAATGCAAGCACGCACACCCCCTACCGTGATGGACTCTTGGCCTCTCCTTATCACCTCAGCTAATAGCTGAATCAGCCAGTCTTCATGCTTCCTAGGATGGGCAAGCTGATTCTGGGACCATGACTAACACTGGCTCCTGTTTGCTTGTTTGGTATCTTCACACACGCTTGTTTCTCTTTGGGGAATAGTGAGGAAGTATTGAAAGGATGATTATCAACCTGCTGAACTGCATCATGAAAACTTCTTCCGTAGCCAACAATTCATGGAGGGGCACATAAACCTGGAGCTTCTGGCTCACCTAGTGGCTTCTAGGCTCCTTCTGGCTCACCTGGCTAACTACCTTCTGCAGCTCCTGGTAACCAACATTGAGGCGGGTAGACCAATTTCCTGTGCTCCTGTCATTGGCATCTTTAGGTACATACAGTGTGAGCAGCACCAGGATCACGCCCTAATTTAAGCATGCTCCAACCTCTAGGCCACAATATTTCATGCAAAATAGCCACAGATAGTCCCACAAGTTATTTTTTCATCATGGATGAGAGGCAGACGCCTATGTACATTTCCAACAAATAGCAATATATCTCTTGTCAAAATCCACATATTTTAAATCACTGTGCATCCTGTTGAATTCAAATATACATATTTTAGGTTCATTTAATTCAAATTTATGATTATTTTCCCAGTGACTGTATTTCATGAGGAAGAATGCCACCTTTAAAAAAATTGAGTCAGAAGAAAACTGAAAGTCAAAGTAATTATTTTGATTATAGTACAGCTGTACCATGTTTGACCAATGCTGGGAGACTTTGCTCCTATATATGTCATTGTTTCACAGCATCCAACTATGTTAGTAAAATGCTGAACATGTGCAGCAACAGCTTTATATTTTATGTTGATCTGCCCAAAACCGTATGCTTGAAAAATATACCATAATTCAAAACTGCAGCACTGAATCAATCAAGTGTCATATTTAATCACAATAGAAAACATATGCAGGACAGCCTTGTTGTTATCCCTCCAAATGTGCGTAATGGTACAACAGGGTGGTGAGTGGATTCTACAAGCAAAGGAATATTGTGGGGGAGGGGGAGGTTGTAACCATATTCACAATCATTCATGATCCAGAAGGCTAAACTGTATCGGAAGAAACTGGTAGATAATTAAGAGAGGATTGAGCAGTAGCTGGCAGCTGAAACTGCTCTTGCTAAGCACCATTTTAGTCATTTTTGGCACTGACATCCCTGTCTTATGTGATGTTACTGAATCATTCTTTGTACTTGACTCATATTTGGAGAGCAAGGTAGCTAGGTGGAGTCGGTTGGGGATAAGAGGATTTTTAAATGCTATGAGTAGCAACATTGTAAATACTTTTTTGGGCATTTCCTCTGTTCAATAGCTTCTATGGGTGGAATCATCCCAGATTTTTATTAAGTGCGGAGCAAGCGTGAAAAAAGATGTTTTACCTGTTGGCCGCATAGTGGGATTTTGCCTCATATTGTCCCCTTCCCACCTCATTAATTATGCAGCCACAGGAAACACACCATCTGGCTGGCGGGCAGCCTCCAATTTATCCGCCATGCCATTACCTCACTGCTTCCTCACATTGGGCATCATAATTAAACAGCCTCACTCACTGCCAGTTCAAGGGACATCACTGTTCACTTTCTCACACACACCTTCATTGTCCTCATCCTGTCCATGGGACCACTCACCACCCACACAGGCCAGGCATACTTATCACCTGGTCTGGCAGGTATCCTGATACACTCTCCCCATCTCTATCCATGCAGGACAAACTGACACACCACAGGAGGGAAATGTCGCAGATAGGTGGAGGGATGCCAGAGATCAAAGTTCTGACAGAATTCAAAATCAGAACCATCCACCTGGCTGACGATGACCGGGACCAGTCCTGTGCTGACGGTGAGGTCGGCGCTGCTCTACCAAGTGAGGTAACAGCACTGCAACATCCATCAGACAACCATGCCGTGAGTGATGTGCCCTCTTTCACAGGTCACTGCCATGCACTAATTATCTCGCCTTGCTTTCGCAGGCACATCTGCCAAACAGCCGACAGAATCCATGGCCCAGGGCCTCCAATCAAGCCCCGAAGAAACCTCTGAAGTGGAATCTGTAGGCACCCTCCTTGAAGACCCAGCAAAGCACTCACCCACACCCTCCACACACCTCGGTGGGACCTAGCTTTAGAGTAGCCTCGGGATCACAATCTGGTGAGCACATCGCACTTTTTGATCCACAGCAGGTGGTGGCAGGGGTTTCCCAGGTGTCCAGCACTCGGAGGTCTGCCGGAGGCCAGAACGTTGCTGAGTCCGAGTCAGATGATGAGCCTCTGGACTCGATCATGTCACAGTTGCTGGAGATCCAAAGACAAGCTCAGGAACATCAGGAAGGGATGTCCGCTGCACTCCTCAGATTGCAAGGCACAGTGGAGGAGTCCGTCCACCTTCAGGCTGAGATGATAGCACCGGCATGCCAATGCACTGACGCCAACACTGGCAGGATGGTTGTCGCCATGGAGGCATTGGCCCAAGACATCGGTCCTGCATTGCTGTGCAGGCTGAGCTCCATCGCTGATGTCATAGTTGGCCTCCAAAACTGCCAACATGAGGGGTGCAGGGCAGCTTGATCTCACAACAGCTACCCCTTCTCCTCAAGGAGTCAGGGGCTCTTGGGCACCAATTGGGATTCGGCCCATCCGAATCCCCCCTTCCTGTGACTCCACAGTTCCAGCTCCACAAGCTGAGGAGGTGCCACTGCCACACAGCAGGACCCCGAAAGCAGGCCAGAGCCCTCCAGGTCTTGGCCCTCCAGAAGACGCCCACCAAGGTCATCACAGAAGGGCGTCACAGTCAGCAGGCTGCCTTCACCTCCTCTGTGGATGTCCAGGGTGGAGAAAGACCTAGCAGCAGGGTTAGGAAGGTTAAGAAGATGTAGTTGCACAGCCTGGGCTAATGTTCAAGTGCTAGTCACATGTACATAATGTTCACTATTGTAACTTCCAAGAATGTCTCTCTACCTCTGGCTCCTTGTTCTGATGAGCAGTGTTCGTGTCACTCAGATGTGAAACCTTTCTGCACAAGATAAATCTCAGTTCCAGGTCCTCTTCCCTGTGCTTTGTGCAGCCTTCAGACCAAAGCGATGGTCCGGCCTCACACTCCCTGGACACATTACTGATGCCTGCACCTCAGCGGTGCTTGACATTGCTGCCAGAATGTCATGGGCAGTTGTCAGAGTTCCATTGTTCTTTCTGTGTACTCTCAGCACCTTTAAGGTGAGACTGGCCCTCATCTCCAGCCTCTGTGACCAGTGACGCTGTGCTCCTGAAGGGGTCAGGTGGACAAAGGACCCGTGCTTTTAAAGTTTCATGGCTGTGTCTCCATGATATGTCCCTGATCACAAAGCATAAGTGAGCTACCCTCGGCCAGACAGAAGTCAGACTTTCTCAGAGGCTGTGTGAGGATTTATAGAGTGTCCTCACTGCATGTCATCATCATCCTCCTGCAACTGAGCGACTATTAGGGCCACCACTGCATCTCCATGACAGGAGCATTCTCACAGAGGGTATGTGCACTGCCATAAGCCAGACAGGAGTCAAGATGCAATGTGAGGATCTATGGTGTATCCACACTGCATATCATCGTCATCCTCCATGAAGTCAGCAGCTATGAGAGCATCCCAAGCGCGCCTGCCTCATCTGGCCAGTGCGAGGGCCTCATATTGCCTTCGAGGACCACCTCACCCTGTCAATGTCCTCCTCATCAGAGGAGACTACCAGCTCCTCCAACTCCTCCTCAGTCAGCCCCTCTCCCCTTTGCAGCACCAGGTTGTGAAGGGCGCAGCAGGCAATGACAATTCGTGATACGCTCTGTGGACTATATTGCAGGGTCTCCACCAGACTGCTCCAGGCATCAATACCTCATTTTCAGCATCCCGATGGTTTGCTCCACCAAGTTGCGAGTAGCAGCATGGACCTCATTATAGCGTCGCTCTGCTGCAGTCTGAGGCCGCTGCACGGGTGTCATCAGCCACTTCCTCTGCAGATAGCCTTTGTCCCTGAGGATCCATTCCTGCAGCCTCCGTGGACCCCGGAAGACATCAGGGATCTATGACCAACTGAGAATGTAGGAGTCGTGGACACTCCCTGGAAACCGAGTGCAGATCTGTTTCTGGTGGTCACACACCAGCTGAACATTCAGCAAGTGGGAGGCCTTGCGTCTGACATAATTGATCCCCTATTGCGTTGGAGATCTGAGCGCCACGTGAGTGTACTCGATGGCATCCTGCGCCTGTGGGAAACCCGAAGTCTGGGCAAATTCCAGCACTCTTGCATCCTGGCTTCCCTGGTCTGGGCAAATGCACAAGGTTGTGTGCCCTTGCGAAGATGGCATCCGTGACCTCATGGATGAATTTGTGGGTGGAGGCTTGTGAGAGCCCAAAGAGGTCACCTGTGGAGCCCTGAAAGGATCCCCTGTGTAAAAATTGAACATCATGGTCATTTTCACAGCCACAGGCAGTGGATGCCCTCCATGTCCCCTTGGCGTCAAATCCTGCAGCAGCTGGCAGATGTGATGGCCAGTTCCCTAGACATGCACAGACTTAGGCAACGGTGGTTTTCAGTCATCTGCAGGAATGAAAGGTGGTGCCTATAGACCCTGGGTTTAGCAAGGCACCAACCAGTTATATCTCGCTGTGGATTTTCAGCGGAGTGTGTGAGAGCCCCATCCGCCCCTTCTTCCTGAGATTGCTGCTCGTCCCTCTGTATAGCCAGGTGCCTCCGTTGCTCTTTTCTATGTTGTGTTTGCTCTCCGGACTGCATGCTATGCTCTCAGCTCAGGCACCGGCATTCTCCTAACCTGCACTGCAAGGCTGCACCGTTAGCTTGAACCATGAGGGAGACTGGTTCAGACCGGATGATGACTTTTCAAGAGGCTGTGAGCGCCACCACCAGTGACTGCTCCATGGCCAGCTTTAGCAAGGAGATTGTACAACATGCCCAGTCGTCCAACAGTTCTGCAGTCCACTAAAACACTCATTAGTTTTCAGTCTGTGGTCAAAGGGTGAAAAGCTCTGGAACAGTTGATGGCAATTTCATGTCTCTGCATTGTTTGAATGGGCAGATAAGCTAGAGGCCCAACTCCAAGCATGTCAATGTGGCGGCTTCTGAACTGTCTCAGCTGCAGAGGAATGGTCACTTTATACAAGGTTTCCCTAATGCGTGGCTGCTTCCCTCCCCGCAACCTCACATGTGCTTGTGCACTACCTTCAACCACAGGGGAGCCCTTGCACCCCACCCCCCACCCATCACTCCCAAGTCACTTCAACTTCGAATTCCAACAGGCAACCCTCACAACTGCTGCACAACATTACTGTGCACTCAGCTCTGAGTTCCCCTCAAAGTGCAACCTGTCAAGTGCATGCCTTATATATGTTGTGAAGCACGTTGGCATGCAATCATGCTGACATGAGCGAACTATCCAGTATGGGGGGATGATTCCAGCGGGCTGGCCTTTTAATGATATGCAGATTTATAACAAATAGGTTCCCAATGGCGGGAAATGTGGCCCGCCATCGATGGGCTGAGCAGACGATTGCAAACTGGTTTTGCAACGTCGCAAAACCGATTTTTGGCCTTCTCACCATATTGTCCGCTCATGCCGCCGAACACGCTCGATGCCAGCGGGCCCGGAAAATGTTGCCCATCGTTTTATACCATCCATCCTTTACAGCTTTAATGGGCTCCTAAAACCCATACAATTGTGGGGAAGAAAGTTCCCATCAGATGTGCGTACCCCACTGGATGTCAACCCAGCATTCAGAGCCAGAACTCGCTTGGATGGTTCAAAACCTGCATCCTTGGACTCAGAGGTGGGAATACTGCCGCTTAGCCAAAGGCTCGCTTCCACTGTTCAGTATTCCAGGTGAAATGGGAAGCTAGCTTTAACAGAAAGACCTTAGAGAAGAAATCTTCACAAACACAATTACCAAATTTTTGCCAATCACAGCCAGAGAAATCATCCCCCCCATGATAGTTACTGTGGCTACAAACAGTAAACCAGAAGTAACTTCGAAGAATGTTCACTCTTTAATTCAATAAGATATTTTTGAATTTGAAGCCACCATTTTGAAACTTTTTTTTGTCTTCGATCCTCCATTCCATATTTTTAACTAAATTTTTATCTTGAAATCTTTTTGTAACCATAATGTCTAATTGGTGGAAATGCCATAATCAATTTTAAAAGAGAAACAGGGTATAAACAGTATGTAGTTTTCCAACATTCTGCTCACATTTTTTGCATTTTGATTAAAGCACAAAATGTTGAAAGTGGCAAAGACATATTTGTGTCACGTAGAAGGAGTTGAAACAAAAGAGTTGCTCAGCAATACCAGTTATACAACTTGAACTATAAACTTTAAGAAAGCAGGCTTTTAAAGTTATTGGTGTTATCCTAGGCAACCTGTATTACTAATGTAGAAATAACGGATATTTTCTTTCCCCCAATTTTTGAAACATGGACATTAAAGTATAAATTTCCCACTCTTTGGGTATTGAATTTGAAGGACTATTCAAATACACGTTCACACATTCAACTGAAGGTGATTTCAAAGCAGTTTCTCTGTTTTGATATCAACTCATGTTTTGGTGCTTTATATTTAAATATAATCTCCGTCAACGGTACATTATTTTCATCCTGCAAATGATTTGTAGTCACTGTGCAGGCAGTGAGTCATTCCAGCTATTGTTATAGGTCTAATTTGAATATGTCACCAATAGGTTTGCTATTTATCTGATGTTTTACTGCAGAATACAATGATGTTTTAAACTGGTACTTAAACTGCAGTAGTTCCTCATGCCATTTTTCTCCTAATGAACGGTCCTAAATGATCCAAGAAACATGGTCTAACGAAAGATGCCACATTTCTTATTAGTTCCAATTCTATCCTCTGAATGGCAGAAATCACAGATGCAAATCTACCATGTTGATGTAATTTAATTACCACAAAGGACAGGCCATTTCAGACATCAGGAAATGAAGTCCCATTTCTCAATTAAAATTAGACGAGTCAAGGTTCATATTTGGTCTACACCCTAGAAGGGCAATAATGAGATATTCTGACAAATTATTTTTGCTGATTGTTTTTCTCAAACAAGAGTTTGTGCTAGTTCCACATAGTGTTCCTTCTGCAATGCTTTCTTGAAGTGAACAGTTAAATCCCAGAAGGACTTTGCCTGCTATTTTGTTTCACAAAGAAATATGGCTTTCGAGTTATCATGCCTCCCAGGTGGACAAATGCAAATCTACATGACTTGTTCACACTGATTTCACATAATTTTTATATAAATACACATAATCCACTTTGTTGAATCCAAGCTATCAAGCGAAGTGAAAATGTATTATACATTTAACTGTGATTGCTCAGGATGGTATTACTTGAGGGGCTCAGGTGATATCAGGTGTTAGGTAGTTTACAGATATTATCTGCATCCAGAGACTAAATTTAATCCTTTAGGCTTACCTCCTTGCAGTCTATTATTTTTATATATAATATTGCTTTATAATCTCAATAAAATAGAAAAAAACACTAATGAGAATTTAGGAAATGCTAGAATTGGATTGAATAAAGTCCATGAGAAGCTATATGATGACATCACTACAGAATAATATGATTTGCCTTACAGGAGGGTATAATAAAGGAATTAGGGATGGTTAGGAGTAAGTAATAAGGCTATAATTTAACTGAAAGAGTCAGGTGACATCATAAACCACACAGCTTGGGTTGTTTATGGGGATTATCTGAACCAAGAGATTTTAGTTGCAATCTACTGCCTGTTTGTTTATAAGCAGACATGGAAGCCTTTTATTCTGAGAATTTGTGAGCGATAAAATATGGGGAGTTGGTTGATTGAATTTAACTGACTGACAGTTTGGAGCAATAAAGAAAGCATTAAGTTCAAGTTCAGGTGCAAAAGGAACACTCAGCCCGACCTGAAATTGCTGCAGTTCTCCACATTGATTCAAAGCCTCAAATTCAAAAATGGTGTTGCATTCATTGTTTCTTCAGGTTGTGGGGCCTGTAGGCTTGACCTGAATCTGACTGCATGCTTTGCAGAAAGGACTGGGATCTTGAGACTGACTGTTTCCTGTAGCTGAACTCAGATGAATGTTTTGAAAGTGCAATTAAGAGAAACAGTCTGTGTGCTGACAGGGATTAAGTGCTCTGTGACTGGAGGCACTGGTTTGCATTGATCTGCGAGGCACATTCCAACGCTCTTATGTCTGAACAATGAAAGAATTGATGAGCATTCACTTTTTCACTATAAGCAGATACTAATTTCACTATAAGAAGAGCACTGTTCTATTCAGTTTCATTGTAAATGATTTGGCAAATCAGAAATATTTCACTAATGGTATTTCACTACATTCAATTTCACCATTTTCAGATACAATGAAACTGGCATTTGCAGTTAATTGATTCAGTTGCTTCAATTAAGTGATAATTTATCTGTCCAGGCTTTGTCATTTCAGTAACCATGGTGACATTCTTTGATATACCCATAAACTAAAAAAAATTCAATGCTACTGTCTGTGTCCAAAAGTGAAGCCGGTAAAGCATTATTGCTATATAACATAGTACACTTCTTCTATAGGTTTTAAAGGGAGCTTTACACAAGCTTATTATTTGGGCATTTGACTGCATATGTAATACACCTGATGTGGCTTCAACTTTATATTAAGGCATTTTATTAAGATTTGGAATTTTACCTGTAATTTATACCAAAACTTCTTAGCTTTGTACATGAACTAGGCCAGAATTTGGCAAGGGATCTGGATTGTAGTAAGTTCAGGGGACATACTGCTAGGTCATAAACACGGACTTTAGGATGACCTTGTACCTTTGAACACAAGTAGAAAGGTCAAAGCTTCAAAGATCCAGACCTCTATCACACTCCAAAATGGGCTAATAGATTTGAATACACATTTATTATGACTTGACTGAAGGAAATTAATCAGCGAACAAAGACAAAAACACTTTAATTCGAAGATCATAGAATCCAATTTCAGTAGTGATTAATAATGTATTTTAAAATATTTGCAAGACCTGTCTTTAAACAGAAGATTGAAATTATTCCCATTGTGGAAATATGCAGGATTGTATAATCCACTTACTTGGTTATTATAGCAACAAACTATTCTCTTATAAAAATCGATTCTTTTAATTTCATATCACCACATCGAAATACAAAAGTAAGTCAGAATTTGAGACAGCTATAGAACAAGATTAAACCTAGATCTTTAGCAAGTCTTCAGAATGAAGATCAAACTATACAGGATTTTCAATAACCTAGATGGTATCTGCTTTGAGGTAAATCTATACTGTCATTTGTGAGCAGTGTGAGACTCTGAAAAAGAAAAATATCTCGTGTCCTATCCTGCACTTATGACACAGTTCATTTTAACACGGCAGATTAAGACAAACTTACCCATTTTTTGTAGTGGCCCGGAAGGTGCAGTGTTAAAAAAGTCACAGTGCAAAACTCTCCCGAATAACTCCACAACCTGGTGCAGTACTGAGCCATATAGCTGAAGTAAGTTTCAGCATTGAATCCTGGCTTATGCTAAGTTAAATGATGTTAGCTTGGTGATAGTTGAGGGGAAGGGGTTAAGGGGAGAGGCAGGTGGAGGAAAATGGCCACAATGGAAATTGCTCAGGTCTAAACTTATGGTTGTAGTTATTATACTACAGATCGGAGAGTGCTAGGTCCAGAATGCAAAGGACAGCCAGCAGGAGATTGCACAGACTACTCTTTCACGTTTTAACCTGACTTCACACTGGACAGGAAGTATATAGCAAAATTAAGATATCCAAGTGGTGCATGGCAGTATCATGGAGGAAGCTTCACTCTGGTTGACTTTAGTTTAATAAAAACAGAAAATGCTGAAAATACTCAGCAGGTCTGTGGAGAGATAAATAGAGTTAATGCTTTGGGTCTGTGAGCTTTCATCAGGCATCAACAGTTCTAATGAAAGGTCATTGACCTGAAACATGACAGAATTTAGTTTCGGAGACGGGAGCCCCACCCACCAGTTGGAGAACCGGTGGGAGCCCCACCTTCCCTTTGCACTGGAGGCCTAATGTTATTTCAGTGCAAGTCAGGCACCTACCTGGACGGTGTCGGGCCTTCTGAAGATTAAGTCTCTAGTAGGGCGGAAATCCAAATCCACCCCTAAGAGATGCTTGCCAATCAGAGGCTGGCAACTCTCTAGTGCTGGCAGCGCCATTAGGAGTGGTGGTCCCTGCCAGTAATGCACTGAGGCCTTCACTAGGGATCATCACTGGATTCCTGGAGAGTGGCAAATGGGGTGGGATGACGGTCAGGGATTGCCAGTAAGTGGTTGCGGGTGGGATCAGATGCAAGATAAGGGACTACCTCTCAGCAGGTCCCTCCCCTTCCCAATGCTGGGTCCCTTGATTGGGCATTGAGTGCCTGTGAACAAGGCGCCCCCAGATAGGTCGCTGGCAAACCTGACAGTGTTTTCTGGAAGGCTCTCTGGAAGCAAAGTGAGCCCAGTTGAATCCCTGAGCCACCATTAAATCCCAGGGGGCTCAGGGCGAATTGATTTCAAGTTCAAGCTCGTTAACAAACCTAATTTCCTACTCTCCTTCAGTGGGCGGGTTTCCCATGCCTGATCCTTCCCGCCACACACTAAATATGGGACTGCTTGCTTGCCACAGGCATTTGGATGCATAGCATCGTGCACGATATTCCGGGCCCACCTGGCATCTTGCCTCAAATTAGTGACCAAGGGGTTTATACCATCACTGTAATTGGTAAATGGACAAATGGTGTAGCAGGCTCAATTAAATTCCACCCATTAACTCTGCTTCTCTCTCCATTGGTGCTGCCTATCCTGCTGACTTTTTTTTTAGCATTTTCTGTTTTTATTTCAGATATCCAGCATTCCCAGTATTTTGCTTTTGACATGTCTGTGTTTAGCAGTCAGATTGGGAGTTGATTCCCAAGTTGTATGTCACGTCTATGTCATGGTTAAATGGCTTCTAGTGCTCAATGTTGCAAAAATAGCAGTATAACTGCAACCAATCACAATCTACATGGTTCAGTAACATAGCTATGACTCCGAATAAATACTAATCCACAAATAAATAGCTGGAAACATTTAGGCTGATTGGAGAGCATCTGGGCTGGATTTATGCTTTGAAGCAGTATTAATTTAAAGCAGAAAGTAGCTTGCAACCAGTGAGTAATCCCAGTATGCACTGACTGAGGTCTATTGCCATTGCAGTTTTTAATGTATGCAGGTTTGTTTGTCTGATTTATATATGTTAAAAAAGTTTCATTGAAATATTGGGTGGTATCTCTATTTACAACCAACAGAGTAACACATCAAGATTGCAAAAGCCTCTGTTCCAGTTTCATTCAGTCTGCCTAGGTCAGCACAGTCCAAAGACAGGTTAATGTGCACACTTAAAACATATAATGCATTAGAAGTTTGCAGAGCAAAGCTCTCATACACTGATTAATACTGTAATAAGTATGGATCGACAAAAGGTGCACATTCGTTTTCATGAGGATAATGCAACATGTGCACAAGTCAATAAATCAAACTATTTTATACATGAAAGTGGGTGCAATAGTTCTATTCTGATAGGTTAGTTTTATATTTTGCCATTTAAAATGTATTATCTTTTTTCCCAATTTATGCTGTTAGCTGTTAACTCATCAGTAATTAGCCTCAAATGTATGCAACCCACATTCAACATTGATGAAGTGCAGTCTATTTTCATTCTGTTTATGTTTTGGCTCAGAAATTCTCAGTTGAGATTTCCACTGAAATCCACGTATGGTCCAACTTAGTTTCCTTTTATTAACAAACCTCTTTGTTTGCAAATTCAGAATGCACTTTAAAATCCTGCTTCAAAATGAATTGCATCAGGTCTTAAATTACCTTGTCTCTGCTACAATACCTTACAAGCAATTAAGGAGATATTCTTGTTTTGAACTTTTTTGTAATGTAGGAGAAGAAAAGATGATAGCTGCAGATGCTGATTTCTAGTCTGTAGAGCTGTTTAATATGTCTGCACACCCATAGATTAAATGTTTAGGTCAGGTGACTCCTCAATAGATTACCACTAGCGCATTAGGCTCTGCACATCAATTTTGCCATGAAACCCTTTATCCGACAACTGAAAATGTATATTAGTGTTGCATCAAACATATGAATTTGCAGTAGACGGGGACTAGGTTATAATGTATAAACATTACAGAGTTATTTTCTTTTTTCTTAGTTTAGAGAAAGTTAATAAATGTGCTGTTCTGAGCAATAGGATATACTTATAATTGTGAGCCTCAGTAGTGTTCAATGTTTTAAAATAACTACATTTGTTTAGGATGTGATGTAAATAAAATAACTAAATTACAAATGCAGCATACTGACAATTTATTCACCCCCTAATACTCACAGCATTGAAATCAAACTACCCTATGATGTTGCATCTCATTTTGTGATATCTTGATTCTTAACATCATTAATTCCAGTATTCCCACCTAGATGCCACCAAGGCTGTAAAACTGGGGATTTCCATTTGACAGGCATAAACACCTAATGCAAATCTCCAGCCATTTAGCTGTTGGAAAGGAAAACTCAGCACCTGTAATAAGCAGGTATGTTAAGATGCATAGTCTGGGCAATTTTAAATCTAAACTCGTGCACGGTTAGATCTTCCTGATTTAAACAAAGACAGCTGGACTCCATAGGGGTTATGGTATAATATGGTATGTTCAATAGTTTCACCTTTTTATTAGCTCACCATATAATAATTAAGGTGGATATTACCTACCTAGGGACTTAATTCAATGGAAATTGCATTTATTATAGCATAAATATTTACTGAAACGAAGAAAGGAGTTTGTACTTTAACCATTTATACTTCTCCCACTGACACAGTCTATCAACATGTTCCCTCCTTCAGCAGGCAGCAGACAGGCTGAGTTGTTGAGTTTGTTGGGACACCATCAATATTGCTTTGTGATTTTCTAACAGCATTTCTGCATCTACAGCATATTCAGCAATTTTGGAATGTGTCGCACCTTGCAGTGGGGTCAGGTGAGTTTAAGCATTGGTCAAAAATAGAATTTGACTTTGTATTCTTTCTGGTTGGTGGGTTGGGTCTAGTGGGTGGATTTTAAGGATATTTGAGTGGAATTTGTGTGTCCAGTACTTATCCATAGTTAGGTGAAAGTCCCCCTCCTTCCTTCTCTCAATGCATTACTCTCCAACTTGGTTTCATGGCTACAGTTTTTTTTTTACAATGAATAGGACTTTTAAGCTTTAATGCCCCAAAATATTTCCAGTCTTGACCGAGAAGTGCCACCCAGAGCTATTTACAACCTTTCACAACTAGTAATAAAGTGAACTGCATGTGACAAGCAGCTGTTAAAGCACCCATCCTTTTTGGTTAGAGTTTTTGATGAACACTGACTGGTTTTCTTTGGAATTTTTATGTATTTTGGGAGCTTTTGAATGAGAACATAGACCATACGTCGGAACAAGTTGCTTGACTAAAAGCTAAATCATTGTTTGCAATATTTCAGATAAAACCAACTGGAAGTGAAGTGTTTCCAAGACTTCACCCCACTTCACCCCATGGTGGGTTTCGTGGTGGGCGGGAGCAGAGAATCCAATGGCAGGTGTCACGACTCACTGGGGATAGTGCGCTGTAATGCCAAGCCCCACTGTTCCCCGAGCCCTTATAAATATGAAAAGTTTGACCAAACCACCAGATTGCCCCAATTCTACCTAACTGTTTAGTTTAGGTTAACAGAATATGGGCACCAGGTTTGTAAACTTAATAAGTAAATAACTGTTTATTGAACAAATTGTCTTTAACTAGTGGCAAAAGAAAGAAACATGTACTGTTAACTTCTAACACTATAACTTAAACTCTATCCCCTTATACAATCTCTACACACACATACACACAAGACACATAAGACACACACATCATGGATTTTAAAGGTGGGATAAAACAGATCAATAGCACCAATTCCAGAGCACAGGGTTCGATGGGTTGATTTTGATCAATGTCTTCCAAATTCCTTTCAGTTCTTGTTGATGACACTAGGTAGTCTTCCAGCACTTTCAATGTTTAGCTCACTGGTTGAGCACTTGCCTTTCAATGTCTCCAACAATGATTTTCCCCCTTGTCTCTTGACAGAGATATTCAGAGAGAGCAGTTTATAGAGATATGAGGGAAAAAACCCAGCTAGCTTTTATTGTGGAATTACTGGAACCTTCCACACACAGGAGAAAGAGATTTTAGGTCTTGCTCCTTTCAGGCTAGGAGTTATTCAGCTGCCCTGCTCTTCACACAAACTCTGGTCACCTGGTCAGGAGTCAATTAAAATGCTGTTGTCAGGCAGCTCCCTTGGTCCAGGACTTCTTTCCAGCACCATCCTATCTTTCATGGTGCACTCTGCCCCAGGATTGCAACATTGTATATATCTCTCATCCTGTCCCAGTGGACATGTCTTTCAACCTGCAGCCATTGTGATTCTAATCCGCAGTCCAACAGAAAATAAAAGATATGATCTTTACAAAATTCCAAAAGAAATAAAAATATAATAGCAAAATACTGTGGATGCTGGAAATCTAGAACAAAAACAAAAATACCTGGAAAAACTCAGCTGGTCTGACAGCATCTGTGGAGAGGAATACAGTTATCGTTTCGAGCCCGAATGGCTCTTCATCAGAACTAAGGAAAAATAGAAAAGAGGTGAAATATAAGCTGGTTTAAGGGGGACTGGGACAGGTAGAGCTGGATAGAGGGCCAATGATAGGTGGAGATAGCCAAAAGATGTCATAGATAAAAGGACAAAGAGGTGTTGACGGTGGTGATATTAGTTAAGAAATGTGCTAATGGGGACATTAAGGGCAGAAAGCAGGATAAGTAAGGGGCAGATTGCCCTAGTGGGACTGGGGTGGGGGGGGATCGAAATAGGCTAAAAGGTAGAGATAAAACAATGGATGGAAATACATTTAAAAATAATGGAAATAGGTGGGAAAATAAAAATATATATAAATTATTGGAAAAAGGAGGATCGGAAAGGGGATAGGGATGGAGGAGAGAGTTCATGATCTAAAGTTGTTGAACTCAATATTAAGTCTGGAAAGCTGTAAAGTACCTAGTCAGAAGAGGAGGTGCTGTTCCTCCAGTTTGCGTTGAGCTTCACCGGAACATTGCAGCAGGCAAGGAAGGACATGTGGGCATGAGTTCATGTGTGTTGTGTGAGAAGTTTGTTGAAATGGCAAGTGAGAGGGAGGTCTGGGTCATGCTTGCGGATAGACCGAAGGTGTTCCGCAAAGTGGTCACCCAGACTGTGTTTAGTCTCTCCAATGCAGAGGAAGCCACATTGGGACCAGCGAATGCAGTAGACTAAATTGAGGGAAGTGCAAGTGAAATGCTGCTTCACTTGAAAGGAATGTTTGGGGCCTTGGATGGTGAGGACGGGGGAAATAAAGGGGCAGGTGTTGCACCTTCTGCGGTTGCATGGGAAGGTGCCGTGGGAGGGGGTTGAGGTGTAAGGGGTGATGGAGGAGTGGACCAGGGTGTCCTGGAGGGAATGATCCCTGCAGAATGCCGTCAGTGGTTGGGGGGGGGGGGGGGGGGGGGGGGGGGGGGGGGGGTGGTGGTGGTGAAGGGAAGATGTGCTTGGTGGTGGCATCAAGCTGGAGCTGGCAGAAATGGCGGAGGATGATCCTTTGAATGCGGAGGCTGATGGGGTGATAAATGAGGACAAATGGAACCCTATCATGGTTCTGGCAGGGAGAGGAAGGTGTGAGGGCGGATGCACGGGAGGTGGGCCGGACACGGTTGAGGGCCCTGTCAACCACTGTGGGTGGAAAAGCTCGGTCAAAGAAGAAGGAAAACATGTCAGAGGAACTATTTTTGAAAGTGGCTTCATCAGAACAGATGCAATGGAGGTGAAGGAACTGAGAGAATGGGATGGAGTCCTTACAGGAAGTGGGGTGTGAGGAGCTGTAGTCAAGGTAGCTGTAGAAATAAAAATATGTTCCTCACACAGGCAAAAAGTCAGAAATCCACTGGCGTAAGTAGTTAGCAATTCTCCCGATGGTGGGTTAATGGCGGGTCGGTGATCCTGCTGACTAGTGGTGTAAATCTGGCCTGGCACAGGCTCAGTTACTTGAGAAGGGAGCTGGATGGAGTTCAAAATTGTCTTAACTTTGGAGGTAATAGCTGACTCTAACCATTGCCTCTTCAGCTATGCTTTCTGATCTCAGAATCGCAGAATCACAGAATCGGCCCATCGAGTCTGCACCGACACATGAGAAACACCTGACCTACCTAACTAATCCCATTTACCAGCACTTGGCCCATAGCCTTGAATGTGCTCATCCAGGTACTTTTTAAAGGATGTGAGGCAACCCGCCTCACACCACATTCCCAGGCAACGCATTCCAGACCATCACTACCCTCTGGGTAAAAAAGTTTTTTCTCACATCCCCCCTAAACCTCCTGCACCTCATATTGAACCTATGTCCCCTCGTGACTGACCTTTCAACTAAGGGGAACAGCTGCTCCCTATCCACCCCGTCCATACCCCTCATAATCTTGTAAACCTCGATCAGGTCGCCCCTCAGTCTTCTATGGTCCAACGAAAACAACCCTAGTCTATCCAATCTCTCTTCATAACTTAAATGTTTCATCCCAGGCATCATCCTGGTGAATCTCCTCTGCACCCCTCCAGTGCAATCACATCCTTCCTTTAATGTGGCGACCAGAACTGCATATAATGCTCCAGCTGTGGCCTCGCCAAGGTTCTATTCGACTCCAACATGACCTCCCTACTTTTGTAATCTATGCCTCGATTGATAAAGGCAAGTGTCCCATATGCCTTCTTCACCACCCCTCTGCCTTCAGAGATCTATGGACACAAACACCAAGGTTCCTTTGTTCCTCAGAACTTCCAAGTGCTGTGCCATTCATTGAATACATCCTTGTCAAATTACTCCTTCCAAAGTGTATCACCTCACACTTTTCAGGGTTAAATTCCATCTGCCACTTATCTGCCCATTTGACCATCCCGTCTATATCTTCCTGTAGCTCAAGACACCCAACCTCACTGTTAAACACCCGGTCAATCTTTGTGTCATCTGCAAACTTACTAATCCTACCCCCCACATAGTCATCGATGTCATTTATATAAATGACAAATAATAGGGGATCGAGCACAGATCCTTGTGGTACACCACTAGACACTGGCTTCCAGTCACTAAAGCATCTTTCTGTCATCACCCTCTGCCTCCTACAACAAAGCCAATTTTGAATCCACCTTATCATATTAACCTTTGCCTTTGCCTTCTTTATAAGTCTCCCATGTGGGACCTTGTCAAAGGCTTTGCTGAAATCTATATAAACTACATCAACTGCACTACCCTCATCTACACACCTGGTCACCTCCTCAAAAAATTCAATCAAATTTGTTAGGCATGATTTTTCTCTGACAAAGCCATGCTTACTATCCCTGATCAAGTCTTGCCTCTCCAAGTGGAGATGGATACTCTCCTTCAGAACTTTCTCCAATAGTTTCCCTGATTTGAATTGCTTAATGGCAGCTCTGTCTAATCACCCTGATGGATCGACCACAGAACTTACTGTGGATTGGAACTAAAGGCTTCTATAGCATAATGTGAGCAACAAGGAAAGACAATCGAAATGCTTTAGCACTTGTATCACTGGGTGCTCCATTGACGATGTCATGAAGTTATAACATACTCCTTTTTGAACTGTAATTCTATTAAGTGGTTATGTAAAATTATACAAATGTTAATTGGGAACATCCTTTCAGGGTGCTTTATACATAGTTAAATGATTGCATAAGATCTTGGTACTCAGAGAACAGCATTCCTTATGATTTACAAATCATTGGGTTTCACAGCTGAGTAAAGACCTGAGTTGGTTTTCTGGCTAGCAGATAGTCCTTGCCCGTTGTCATCACACCTATACCTGCTTACGCATATTCTGCAGATAATTTTGTTCATTCCATCCGCCTGTTCCATCAGGTGCTGCACCGGGATTTTCAGATTTGAAGGGATGAATCCTTTTTAAAATTTCTCCAGAAATATCAGATATTAATTGAGCCTTTGTTCATGGACAGAGCCACCAGACCATTAGAAAAAAAACTGGTAGTACTGACAGCACTAATATAACTTTTTCTTTTTCAATAGATTTTGTAAATTACAGATGTGAGGACTATGACCCCAACCACCAGTCTCCTACAGAGGGGATTCAGATTGTGAAACTAATGAATTTCTTAAAATTGTTCTTTTTCTTTACTGGATAGCAATGCTAGAAATGTTAATTTCTTGTGAATTTGAGATTGATGAAATGGAAATAGTGCTGAGGTTCTTTTACCGTCAGAATTGCAAGGAAAAAAAGCATTAAAAATTGTTAGATCACAGCAATTTGAAGAGAAATCCAATCAGACCCTACTTTGCATTGGGAATATAGGGGAGAGCTGACTGAAGATAGGAAACAGAATCTGAATAAAACATAAAGGGGACAATTTTATATAGTCAGTATAACATATAATAAATCTTTTGAGTGCCTGTACAACAAAAATATTTCATATAACAGGGTGCATATCTTGAACAGGTTAATAACACTGGGCAGTGGGAATTTTAATAACACTGGGAATTTTACAGTCCCTCACGCTGGTGGGATTTTCCGGTCTTGCTGAAGCCAATGGATTTTTGAACAGTTGTGCCGAATTTTCTGGCCCCTCCCCCACTGCAACGGGGCCAGAAAATTCCACCCACTATGATCGGTATTAACATAAATGTGCTTAGTGATGTTCAGACATTATTTATATTCTGTTGCACTGGGGCCTGAGATGGCACTGCATGAAATTTTAACACTGTGTTTATTATAAAAAATACTTATCTGCTTACAAAGAATACATGCTTGTAAGTTAAAACAGATTGATTTGTTAATGACAATGGGAAGAATGGTTCCTAACTTTCCTGCCATTCATTTCCACACGCATGGTCAAGATACCACTTAAGCCTATAGCTGGAATTAGCTATTTGAATTATAAGGAACGGCAAGAGAATCTGGAAAGTATTTATATTGGATTAGAGAAGTATCAAGAATGATCTTGTTGAAGATTTCAAGATCCTAAAAGGTATAGATAAGTTTGGCATCAATATATTTGATGTGATCATAGGGTTGAATTTTTCTTTCTGGAAATGGGGTGTTTTCATCCCGCAGTGACATAATATCCAGCATGATAACATTTGGCCGCATTCCCAACCTCATCACGCTGTAAGGCAATAATATGGTGGGCGGGATGGCCTCGAAATCAGGAGCCCACCTGCCATTTTGAAACTGATCATTAACAGACAATTAACCTCATTAACAGTCTATTCAACTGCAATAATACATTCTGGCTGCAATAATTTGTTCCCAATGTGCGTAAAACGCTAGGTGGGAAACTCGTTTGTTTTTATGGTTATTTGTCAGGGTGAATATAAAACCTGGAGTTGGGTCTGCTTGTGACTTCAGCAGAAGAGACTGCTGAGAGGTTTTAGACTTGGTATTCTTGGAAGGTGCAGACTCCCTGGCCATTATCAGAGTTTCTAACCATTCATTTGCCTGCAAGCTTGTGGACTTAGTGATGTATCTACACTGCAGCATTGCTGCTCTGAGGAATATGGGGTAGTGGCCTCTATGGGAGGTGAAGAGGAGAGGAGGAGGAGGATGAGAATGAGAAAGGCAGGGAGGAGGCCAGATGTTCAGGGGCAGGAGGCACGAGAAATGCATGAGGGAACACCACCTGCAGAGAAACAAGGGGTGGCTGAGGGCAAGCTGCAGCAGCAAGAGGCGCGGGCAGAGGTCTTACCTACCCAATGGTGTCTATAGGGTAAGGGTGACCTATCTGATGATGAAAGAGACACAGCGGCTGAGGAAACTCTGGCTTTTGAGAGCGACTGTGACCTCTCTTTGTGAGATGCTAGCTGAGGACATTACATCTAACTCTGTGGGGGAGCATCTAAGGCCAATCACCCTGAAAGTCCCTGTGGCCCTGATTGTTTTTTTTTGCCCCAGGCTCATTTCAGGCTGTGTGTGGGGACCTCAGAGGCATTACACAGCCTGCAGGCCACCACTGCATAAAGGTCATTACAGATGTGATGCTTAGACATGCAGAACAATATGTCTCCTTCACCATTGACCACAATAGTCAGAATGAAAGAGCCAAAGGATTTGCAACCATTGCAGGTTACCCCAGGGTGCAAAGAATGACTGACTGCACCCATGTCACCATAAAGGCACCAGAAGGCCAGTCAAAGGCATTTGTTAGTAGAAAGGGCTACCACTCACTGAACATGCAGTTAGTGTCCTGCAGGTCTGTGCTTGGTACCCGGGGCTGGGGGGCACGGGGCAGCCATGACTCCTATATATTCAGGGGTTCCCAGGTGCCAGCCATGTTCTCGATGCTTTGGAAGGATGGCTGCTGGGTGACAAAGGCTACCCATTAAAGAAGTGGTTACCTACACCAGTTCAAGGTTCTAGGACGGATGCTGAGCATCAGTATAATGAGAGCCATGGCATAACCAGGGCCATCATCAAGCAAACGATTGTTCTCGTTAACATGCCTAGGCAGTTCAGGAGGACCTCTCCAATATATGCCATTCAGGGTGTCCCTGATGGTGAATGGGTACTGTGCTCTCCACAAACTTGCATTCCAGAGAGGGGATTCCTATTGGAGGAGGAGCCAGGACAGAGCATTTATTCCTATGGTGAGAAGATAGAGGAGGAGGTGGGGGCACCAGTGCCGGCAGATGTGCACAGGCTGGTCAGAGAGCGACTGGATGGTCAGGAGACATGGGAGGCAATAATCCTCCAAAGGAATCAGTAGCGCCAACAATCAAAGCTTTTTCTCATCTTATACACTGTTTCCTTTTTCTTCCTCCAATCTCTCCAGGAAATCAGTTTCTCAAGTCATGCAAACACAAACACAACAACCATCCAACTCCCCTCGTTGCAACTTGACACACAGTTGGAGAAGACCATCCATGGAATCCATCTACATCATTATTTCACACAGGAAATAAACCAGTGCTCCTCTCCAGAATATTCAAGAAATATATCATTTAATTACACATGACCTAATGGTCCCTTATGCTCCCTTGTCACTTTGGCGGCCGTGGCTGTGAGGATGCCGGTATGGTGGTAATCTCCTGCACAGTGGCTGAAGACCTCTCTATCGCCAAAGCACTTGAGGCTATGTGTGCCAATGGCAGAGGGATAGAGGAGAGGCTCCACCCATCAGAAGTGCCCTAGGAGGTGTCCCCAGATAGCATCAGCTGCTGCCATGAGGTCCTTTTGGCGCTCCCTGCTTTCCTGAGAGACCAGTAGTTGGATGTCAATCCAGGCTCCTCATCCCCTCCAACGCCCTGGCTCTGGGCCTCTGAGCACAGAGATAGGGCAAAGGGAAAGCAGGTCAGAACGTATACCTATGATTGCTCTGCAATCTGCTGGGTTTGCCCCTCCAAGGCAGTCATCCGTCCAGCAATGGAAAAAGCTGTACTTTCTGTTGCGTGGATGCTTGTAGTGCTCATGGCCTGGATGGACACCTCTAAAGTTGTGCCAGAACATTCAACCCCTCTGGTCTCTCCACCATATCTCCATGCACCTCACACTGGATGCAAGCATCTGCCACCTTACAGACGACTCCAGGGGCTCATCATCTGACTGGGACTCAGCATTTGGCTCTCTTCCAGAACTCCTCTGACTACCAGGAGCCTGGAACATCTCAGTCTCCGGCAGCTGAACTGTGATATGTGCCCTCACCATTTTGTACTTAGTTCCAAGCCGCGATTCCCAACCAAGGTGTTAATATCTGCACTGGTGCTGGGTGCAGAGCAAGGATGTGATGCTGCACCCTCTGAGGCTTGTTAGTGGCGGACCCTGGGGACTTCCAGTGCCAGTGTTTGATGGTGGAGGAGACAAGAAAAGGGGAAATTCCTGCCTTCTTCAACCTTTCAAGAGGATGCACAAAGACATACTTCCGCATTGGAAACACTGAAAGCATTGTGAAATGTTACTGTTATATCACATTTCACAACTACTAACATTATTCAGTCACTCCTCTTCGAAGCATGAGGGTGTTATCGAGTGGGTAGCATCAATGCCTCTTTAATAGCAATATACATGACAACATGTACCCTTCCCTTAGCCCTGTTATCATATATCTCTCTCAAATTCCACATAATGCCCCTTGCAATCTCACCACCTTGGCACCTTCCTCCTATCCTGCCTCCCCCAGTGAACCAACTGCACCTCATGGATGCAAGCTCCAAGACATCCTCCTCTAAGGCTGTCAGAATGGCCACGCTGGGCACACTGCCTCCCATCGTCAATCTTTCACAGGTATTCAAGGCTCTCCTCCTGCAAATGGAGTGTGACACTGCAGTGGTTTGTAATCTACTGCACAATCATTCCTTCACATGTCTGACCTCTGAGAGCTCCACAGGCTGAAGAATCTGCAGTGCCAATCTTCCAACCATCCCCTTTCCCTCCACCCCCACAGCAACCCCTTGATAGACCCTGGAGCAGTATACAGAGGCATTAGTGCATCATTCCACCTTGCACTTTTGGTCAGCGCACAAGATAATACCCTCATTGAGCCTTTCTACATCTCTCCATGCAAGTACATCTCCACAATGGAGCCTCACTCACCCTGGCAGATAGTGAAAGGTCATTGAGGCACTTTCAGCATTAGATCCAAGCCTGTCTGACAATCCCCAAGGCTATTGACTGCCACTGCAACCTCTGTCCACACTGCTTTGGTCAGGTTGGGAGGTCTCCTCTTAGCATCAGCTGGTATGAGGACCTCCTGCCTGGCATTTACAACCTGGAGGAGGGCTCACAGGGAGTCTTCATCGAACCTCGGGGCATCCTTGACCTTCTTTCTGTCCTGGTCAGCAGTTCACTCCTTTCTCTCATCCATCTATGAAGAGACAATGAGAGTTGACAGCCTGATGCTCAAGAACTCCCTGCAATCATCAGGGTTATGCTTGAAATGCGCTCAACTTTCTCATCCCTTAAAATACATACGAACATCTAGCTTAGGAGCAGGAGTAGGCCACTCAGCCCCTCGAGCCTGCTCCATTAATTAATAGGATCATGACTGATCTGACTTGAACAATCTCATCAATCTTCCCATTGTTAAATTAATGCAGAAACACATCTAAATTGGCACTCACTGGTATCAATGATTCAAGGTATTCCGCAGCACCACGAAATTCTCCTTGCCTCACGATTACTCTCAGCCGGGGTTCACTGGAAACAGTTCTGTGACAGGGTCCCCTTTAAATGATCAGCCTTGGCCTCCTTCTGGGTCAATACCTGTCAGCATAGTGCCCGGACATCACACCCCTCCTTTACCCATTGGGCTAACAGTGCACCCTCAGCACACACCATTGCTCGAGAACCTACTTGGCTGCCGTTAATTGGCTGATTTGCGCATTATAATGTGAGCCTCAAAAGCGGGGGTGGGAGTCGACACATTTCTGGATCGGAGTTCCACCCGCCGCAACAGAACAAAAAATTCAGCTCATTGATTCAACGCACAGGTGCAATAACAGACTGGGTAACAGTTTAAATAGTGAAATGTATTTGCACCACAAAGAAGCCCCGTAAAGTGTCACATATACTCTAGCACTAGTGATGGCCCAAAATGTGCTTACAAATTGCACGCTTATTTTCCTAACCATCAACTTGAGTTTTGAAGTATAGTTCTGCTTGCTGCATTCAGTCTGGACAGATAAAAATCAATTGAATCATACATAAAAAAGCATTTGTGACTTCATGCAACATTAAGCATATGCTCTGTAATTAGTTAGCTTAATGAAGAATAATAAGCTGTGGAAACATTGAACAAGTGATATTCTATAAGACATGATGCAGGAGAGGGATATGGTGAGATGGGTGGATAGATCTCTGTGGCCATTAGCATAGTATGTGTTTGCAGTGAATAAAGCAAACGGACGTTGATCTGTATAGCAAGAGGGATAGTGCAGAAATCTCACGACATGATTCCGAATTTGTACGAGGCACTGCTCCTAACTGACTTGAAGACCAATGTACAATTCTCATCATCATATTATAAGAAAAACATCCAGGCATCAGAAAAAGTGCAGCAAAGGACACCTAAATGGGTTGCTGGCATTAGCTACCTGAGTTATGAGGAGCAGTAGAAGCGGGGAATATTTACACTGGAGTAGAGAAGTATCAAGGGTGATCTTGTTGAAGTATCCAAGATCCTAATGAGCATAGAGATAAGATTAACATTCATATCACCTTCCACAAGAGGGAATAGTCTTAAATTTAAATGATGGAAAGTGCACACTAAGTTTAGATGTAACTACTTTTCGCAGAAGGTGTAAAGGACTACTTTGGAGGCAGTGATTGTCACAGAAAATTCAAGATAGTTGGGAAAAAAACTTTGCTGGAGGGGCAGGCGGTGGCATAGTCGTGTTGTCACTTGACTGGTATTCCAGAAACACAGCGTATCCGACCACAGCAAATGGTGAAATTTGAATTCAATGAAAATCTGGAATTGCAAGTCTGATGATGACCACAAAGCCATTGCTGATTGTTGTAAAAGCCCAACTGGTTCAATTATGCCCTTTAGGGAAGGAAATCTGCTGTCCTTACCTGGTCCAGCCTACATGTGACTCCAGACCCACAGCAATATGGTTAGCTCTTAAATACTCTCTGAGCAAGGGCAATTAGGGATGGGCAATAAATGCTGGCCTAGCACATGAAGCCCACATCCCATGAACGAATAAACAAAAAATGAGAGATATCATAGGATAGATTTCCCAGAGGAGGACGACAATGGTCTTTTTACACCTGGTTGGTGTATTACTGTGCCCTTATACTAAAACCTAAAAACATAAATGGGGCAGTTTTAACTTAACCCACTAAGTGGAAACTGACAGGATAAGTTTTACACCTTGCCAGGTTTTCTTTCTCGCAAGTCTTTGGATATTAACATTGGACGAGCGGTGAAACATGATCTGACCTGCTAATTTCCTACCGAGTGGGTCAGGTTAAAATTATCCTCAAAGAGATTGGTAAGAAGGTGCTCTCAGTGGGCAAAATCTAGTCAGGATGGCAACATTTGTATGTAGGAGAAAATCAATCAAGGTGGTGTATGCATTAATAATGACAAAGCAGCATCACAGCTTCAGAGATCAAAAGTAGATAAAACCGGGGAGGGGGGGGGGTGCAGGATTTTGCTCTCATCGGGCGGGCACGGCAGGCAGGCCTGGGAGCGGTGATGAAGCCGACTGCCGCCCGCGATCGGGCTGCGACATGGATTTCACGCTGGCTGGCCAATTAACGGCCAGTGAGCTTGAAACCCGCGCTGCCGGGGTGGGGGCGGGAGGAGCGCGAGCTCGAAAGTGTGCGCATGCGTTGGAGTGCATGCTGTCAAAGCTCCCTGAGGCACAGAGCTGACTCAGGGAGCTGAAGAATTTTATCAAAATAAATGAAGAATTCTAATATAATGAAAACATGCCCCCTCGTGTGACTCTGTCATATGAGCAGGGGCATGTGAAATATGAGTGCAGGAAGTTTTTTTTAATCACTGGATGAAACCTCATCCCGACCGTGGATGAGGTTTTGCCAAAAATGCAAAGGCCTCTTGGCCCTTTTGCCCACCTGCCAACCAAATGGTTAGACAAGCAGTGAAAAATTCCAAACAATTAGTTGATTAAGGACTTTAATTGTCAGCGGGTGCGCTGCCGACTGCCGCGTGCGCCAGCTGACCGAAATATCGCACGAGTGCGCAATGACATCGCGACGCTTGCCCAACGTCATCGTCTCTCATTTTACACTCATTTGGATCAGGCACACAGCCCGTCTGACGAGCGCAATATTCTGCCCAGGGAATTGAGCTGGGGTACATTCTTGGGGGAAGAAAGGACCAGGCAACATAAGGTGACACAGTTTGTCCTGAGGGGTAATGCAAAATAGGCGATTGTGAATAGGCAGCCCATTTGGTCCTTTTACGATCTCGCCCCTTGCTGGGGTGTCCAGTTTCCTTGGGCAGCAGCACAGCCTGGATGTTGGGCAGGATCCCACCCTGGGCTATGGTGACCCCTCCCAGCAGCTTGTTGAGCTCCTCGTCGTTGCGGATGGCAAGCTGCAGGTGGTGGGGGGATGATGCGGGTCTTCTTATTGTGCCGAGTCGCATTGCTGGTCAGCTCGAGGATTTTGGCCATCAGGTACTTGAGGACGGTAGCCAGGTAGATGGGGACTCAGGACCTAATCTGCTTGGCATAGTGACCCTTGCGCAACAGTTGGTGGATGCGGCCGACTGGGAACTGGAGCCTGGCTCTGAAGGAGCGAGCCTTGGCCTTGGTGCACCCTTTGCCTCTGGTTTTACCGCAACCAGACATTCTGTTCTCACCCCTGATAAATGTCTTCACTAATGTTGGACTGCACCTGATTTTTTGTGAGTGGGAGGGATGCAAAGGCAGCTGCTGATTTGTTATCGCCCATTTTGGGCTACAGCCTTAATCAAATTTAAGTGTATTAGAACGCTGTCCTTTAAAAACAAGTTAAAGTTCAACTCAGAAAAATAGAGCATAGTGTCCTATGGTTGTACCGTCCTCAAATTTGGGTATCAATCCCATTTGATTCCACAGAACAAAACTGGCCATTATCAGCCAATAATTGACCCTGTTGTCTGATCCAAAGAGGCCACATGGATAGCTGATGTGGCAATTGGAAAATTCCACATTGGTGCATTAACATTTTTCTGAACTTGATAGTGGCATAGTGATAATGTTACTGAACTCGTAAGCTAGCGGCCCAGGCTAATGCTCCAGGAACATGGATTTGAATCCCAATATGCCAGGTGCTGGAATTAAAATTCAATTAATAAATCTGGGCAGCCCCACCTCATTCTGAAATTTTGTTTGCCGGGCACAGACCAGAGTTGGCTGTGCACCCGTCAAACTGTCAAACGCCTGTTATGGCCATTAATAAACCAATTAAACAAACTGACAGGACTGCCCATCCAGCCTCAAGGTTGGTGGGCAGGCGAATAGCCCAAGCAGCCTTTGTGTTTTGCATGAAAATTCATCCATGGGCGGGATGAGGTTTCATGAAGGTTTTATTGAATAAATAAAACATTTTCAAACATTTCATGAACCTGTCCCAGCTCAATTGGCACTGTCACATGAAAGGATATGTATAAATGATTTTTAATTTCACTATTTAAAACTTTCAATCTGAACATAATCTCCCTGAGGCAGTTTTGTGCCTCAGGGTGATTTCTGCACTCTTTCGCGCGCATGTACGAAAGCGTGCAGGCCCCGACTCTCCTTCCTCCCTCAGCTCGTGCAGGTAGCGTTGAGCCCGCCCACATAAATTGGTGGCGTGCAGCTGACCGCAGGCAGCGATCGGCTCTGAGCCCACCCATACCCGCTCCCGACAGATAGAAGACTCGTCCCCGGATTATGAAATCAGTCTTAGTAATGGTAAGCATAAAACTACCAACAATTGTCATTAAAAACCTATCTGGTTCACCAATGATCTTTATGGAAGAAAACATCAACTGCATCCCCCATTTCCAGCACAAAATTGTACAGAGCGCAGCATGCTACCGCTATCAGAGAGACGCGATCTGGGGGGTACTGGAGTGTGCCCCCTGAGTGCTCCAGGCAACGGAAGTGCATCCTGAGAAGACCGATGGCTCTCTCCACCACAGCCCTTGTGGTGCCCTGGCTCCTATTGTACCGCTGCTCACCTTCTGTTCTTGGATGGTGGAGAGGCGTCATGAGCCACCTACTGAGGAGAGAGCCCTTGTCACCCAGCAGCCAACCATCCAGCCAAGCCAGAGCACTGAAGAACCCCGGCATCTGGGAGTGTCTGAGGATGTAGGCGTCGTGGGAGCTGCCCGGGTACCTTGCACAGACTTGTAGAATCAGCATCCTGTGATCACACACTATCTGCATGTTCATGGAGTGGAAGCCCTTCCTGTTGATGAAGGCACCAGGCTCACCTGCTGGTGCCTTGATGGCCACATGTGTACAGTCTATTACACCCTGGACGCGGGGGAAGCCAGCAATCGCGTGAAGCCTCTGGCTCGCTGTATCTGACTTGCCCGGTCGCAGTGGAAGTGGATGAAGGTCAATACCCGTCTGAACAGAGTGTCTGTAACCTGCTTGACCCAAGTGTGGACAGGTGATTGGAAGAGACCGCAAAGATTACCCACCGAGCCCTGGAAGGAGCCAGAGGCATGGAAGTGGAGGGAAACTGTGAGCTTCAGAGCCGCTGGCATGGGGATGTCCACCCACACAGTTAGGAGATATCTCAGGGCCAATCATCTAACAGATATAAGTGACTGTCTCCCTTGAGAGTTGGAGCCTCCTTCGGCACTGCACCTCAGTCATACTGAGGTAGCTGCTTCGCCGCCAGTATACCCTGGCAGCAGGATAGTGGTGTCTTCTGCGGCCCCTTGCACCTTGGACAACCTCTTGGTCCTGCGACCCTTGTGCCTGTGCCTGTCCTCCCAAAGGTGGCTCCCCTGGAGGCTGATTGTCCAGTCCTGGCCTCCTCCTTATTCTATCCCTCCCTTCCTCCTCAGAGGAGCTGCCTCCAGTGGAGATGTCAGAACCCATACCCCCAGGCTAAATGGAGGCCTCCAGAAAGCTGCAGGCCCAAGAAAGATTATTGTCTGCAGACTGGTTTCAAAGTGCACAAAAAGCTCTTGGAAATCGATGTGAACTGCTAACAATTAAACAGGCAATTTTAAAACACTTTCTGCAATTAAAACTTTGTGGAAAACATGTACAACCACTCTGAGTCCATGTATCCCACCAGTGCATGAGTTTTAATAAAAAAGTCACCTACCCACCAGCCCTTTGGGCCCGTGCGCCGACCCGAAGTTTGCACAGGCCCCTCAAAATCCTGGACAATTGGCAAGTTAAGGGCCTTAACAAGGCCTTTAATTAATGGCGGGCGCGCGTCCCACTGTTGTGCGTGCCCGCTGACTGAAATATCGCGATGCCGCGCGCTAACGTCATGACGCTCACACGATGTCAGTGTGCGACATTTTAAGCGCTGACGTGTAGGCTCCATCACCTGCACATCAGCCAGAAAATTCTGCCCAATGTTTTTTTTACAACAAACCGGCAGTTTCCATGCTCATCTTTTAAAGCTTTAACTAAATTCAATTTTGTAATTTGCTGTCGTGAAATGAGAACTCACAGTCTCTGGATTAGTACCATAACTACTCAGCTGTTGTACCTCAGTTGCAAGTGTAAAATTGCCCAGCGTAAAGTCATAGGTGTGATTTTTACATGAGGGCTAATACGCTGAATTTTATAGCAGTTAAACCACGTATAAATTTTTACTTTGGCCAGAAATACATGGAAAGAGGAAACTGGAGCTCTAAATTTTATGCCTAGTGTAAAAAGATGCTGATTTTATTTTAGGTTTCAGTGACTTTACGTGAATATGGTCATAACTGTCAATCTGTATGCTCACTTCACAGTGAAATAAAGCAGTATATTGATTTGTACTGGATCTTTCCTCTCCCAATGTTTTCTTGGTCTGCTTTCAGAGAGATGGAAGGAAGATTTGTGAAAAAGAAACAGATATTTGGTCCAGATCATGAGAAGATGCTGTAAATTTCCCTGGGTTGCACTATTGTGTAAGGACCTATTGAACAGCACAAGTCAACTTCCATAAAGTTACGACACTCAAGACTTGGGAGCTTTGGGAGTGACTGTTGCCTGAACATCTGCAGCAGATGAAAATTTGGAACAGTACCATTGCAAAGTATGTTCTACGCTTGTGCTAAATTTATCTTGTGCAAATGCAGAATTAAGGTTTGATTAGAATCAAAACGCAGTGAGGCGCCCTGCCTCAGATTGAGGCTTCATTAAGCTTATGGTTGCAAACTTCCATAAATTTTTCCAGAACTCTAGCCATACCTTTGATTGAAGATCAACTTTGCGCCAAAGTTACAACATGAAATTTCCACATAAATTCCAGGTCCATTACTTTAGCATCAACACAACCGAAATTGATGTTATAATTTTAGTGTAAATGCATCCTGAAGCATAACCAGCAAAACCTTTTCCATTCCATTTTCTGAGCTCATCTAAGTCTTAACAAAAAAAATCCTAGCAGTGGGACCATGTTGCAGTAAATGAAGATAAGTTACTTAATAATGGCAATTAAAATCTAACCATTAAAATGTCATCTTTTGCAATGTTCAATTGGAAACTCTTCTTGTAGACTGAGATCATATCAATTAATACAGTTGATAGAGGTCTATATAGTACACAAGAGTTGAAATAATCCTGTAAATAGAAAAGGTTAATAAACTACCCTGTCTTTACCTCAGTTGTCATGAATATTTACCATGACCGCCATTTATTTGACCCAATGTCTCAGCTTTCATTCCTAATAGCATTTGGACATATTACATAGAAAATATCCAAAAAAGACAGGAAGAGAAAATCAGCTAATCCATTGAATCTCTCCCTTTCAGTCATGCTGCAACTAAGCAACTTGACTCTCAAAGCTCTCCATCTACCAGCAGGCATGTGATTTCCCAGAAGAAAAAAATACCGGTTTAAAAAATCCCTAAGCTAATTAAAAAAAAATATATACGCATATATAATAATATAATTCACTATCTTCCTAATATGATCAAAAACGAGTTCCAAGTGGCCATGGAATATATTGCCTAACATCTCACCTACGATTTGTATTCAGCATCATCAGCCTCCTGCAGGAGCTCGACAAGCTCTCTCTTGAACATTTGCAGCGAGTTTGCACTCATTGCATGAGCTGGCAAAGATCGATGATCCTCTGTGAAAAGAGAAAATCTTGACATCTAACCTAGTTCTACACTTCCATAACGTAAACATAAATATTGTAATTACATAAACTATCGTTTGTATTAAATGTCTGTGCAAGAGATCTGAATTCTATCAAATCGAGGTGCACAAGCAACAGAGACTATAATAAAACTCATCTAATTCAAAAATCTGATCATCAGTGAGTGATAGATTGATGGGTATAATCCTAACAGTAACAACTAAACTTCTTTCCGAAACATAAAACTGTAAGAAAAGTCAGGGATAAGAAAAGAATATTCAATTCATCAAAGCTCATCCCTCTAGTACATTAAATCCATCATGACAGTATCTAATTGTAGTTTGAATAACATCAATAATTATATTTCTTATACCTTGCTTGGTAGATTAATTCAAACACTCTTTAAGTGAAGATAACAGGATAATTTTTATATACTGTGCTGCCAGCAGGGCGCCACATCCTTGGGGAAAACAGGTTGGAGAATGCAAACTTTTGGTGAATTAGGGTGGAAGTCAGTTGTCTCAGTATATATAGTTTCAAAAAGGTTCTAGCCATAGAGTTGCAAGGGGTCACAAATCTGTTTTGATCAGAAGGCAGAAAATACTTTCATACATGTTCTGCACAATCCTGACTTGGAAACATATCAGCAATAGTACTGAAGACATGTGCTCCAGAACTTGCCGTGTCCCTAGCCAAGCTGTTCCAATAGAGCGACAATACTGGCATCTACCCAGCTACGTGGAAGATTGTCCAGGTGTGTCCTGTACACAAAAAGCAGGACAAATCCAACCCAGCCAATTACCGCCCCATCAGTCTACTCTCGATCATCAGTAAAGGAATGGAAGGGGTCATCAACAGTACTATCAAGAGGCACTTGCTTAGCAATAGCCTGCTCACTGACGCTTAATTTGGGTTCCACCAGGGCCACTCAACTCCTGACCTCATTACAGCCTTGGTTCAAACATGGACAAAAGAGCTGAACTCCCAAGGTGAGGTGAGAGTGACAGCCCTTGACATCAAGGCCACATTTGACTGAATGTGCCATCAAGGAGCCCTAGCAAAACTGGAGTCAATGTGAATCAGGGGGTAAACTCTCCGCTGGTTGGAGTCATACCTAGCACAGAGGCAGATGGTTGTGGTTGTTGGAGGTCAGTCATCTCAGCTCCAGGGCATCACTGCAGGCGTTCCTCAGTGTCCTCGGCCCAACCATCTTCAGCTGCTTCATCAATGACCTTCCTTCCATCATAAGGTCAGAAGTGGGGATGTTCATTAATGATTGCACAATGATCAGCACCATTTGCGAATCCTCAGATATTGAAGCAGTCTATGTCCAAATGCAGCAAGACCTGAACAATATCCAGACTTAGGCTGACAAGTGGCAAGTAACATTTGCACCACATAAGTCTCTGACAATGACCATCACCAACAAGAGAGAACCCAGTCATTGCCCCTGATGTTCAATGGCATTACCATCACCGAATCCCCTACTATCAACATGCTGGGGGTTACCATGGACCAGAAACGGAACTGGACTAGCCATATAAATACTGTGGCTACAAGAGCAAGTCAGAGGCTAGGAATCGTGCGATGAGTAACTCATCTCCTGACTCCCCAAATCCTGACCACCATCTACAAGCACAAGTCAGGAGTATGATGGAATACTCCTCACTTGCCTGGGTGAGTGCAGCTCCCACAACACTCAAGAAGCTTGACACCATCCAGGACAAAGCAGCCCACTTGATTGGCACCACATCCACAAACATTCACTCCCTCCACCACTGACACACAGTAGCAGCGGTATGTATCATCTACAGGATGCACTGCAGGAATTCATCGTGGCTCCTTCGACAGCACCTTCCAAACCCACGACCACTATAATCCAGAAGTATGAGGGCAGCAGATAGATGGAAACACTGCCATCTGGAAGTTCCAGTTCAAGTCACTCACCATACTGACTTGGAGATATATCACCGTTCCTTCACTTTCGCTGGGCCAAAATCCTGGAACTCCTTTCCTAACACCATTGTGGGTGTACCTGCACCACATGGACTGCAGTGGTTCAAGAAGGCAGCTCACATCACCATCTCAAGGGCAACTAGGGATGGGCAATAAATGCTGGCCTAGCCAGTGAGGCCCGCATCCCGTGAATGAATTTTTTAAAAAATCCTTCAAATTTGCTGACTTAAAATGCTGAAGCTCCCTACCAAACAGCACTGTGGCAATACTTTCTTCACATGGACTGCTACATTTCAAGAAGGTGGTTCACCATCAGCTTCACAGGGGCAATGAGAAATGGGCAATAAATGCTGACTTTGTCAACAACACCCATGTACAGTGAATGAATAAAAGCCACAACAATTATCTGGGCCAGTCTATCTTAACTCAGGAAAATTACAGTCACCAGGGAAGTGGTACTTAGCAAATTGTTGGAGCCGCGGGCTGACAAATCTCCTGGTGCTGGTGGACTTCATCCTAGGGCCTTAAAAGAAGTGGCTAGTGAAATAGTTGATGTGTTGGATTAATTTTCCAAAATTCTCTGGAATCAGGGAAGGTTCCATTACATTGGAAAATAGCAAATATAACTCCTTTATTCAAAAAAGGAAGGAGGCAGAAAGCAGGAAACTACAGGCTAGTTAGCATAACACTTGTCTTCGGAAAAATGTTGGAAGCTATTGTCAAAGATGTTATGGCAGGGCACTTGGAAAAATTCAAGGCAATCAGGAAGAGTCAACATGATTTTTGTTTAACCGATTTATTGGAGTTCTTTGAAGGAGTCACATGTGCTATGGATAAAGGGGAACTGGTGGATGTACTGTACTTAGATTTCCAGAAGGCATTTGATAAGTTGCCACATCAAAGGTAATTACAGAAAATAAAAGTTCATGGTGTAGCGCGTAACATATTGGCATGGATAGAAGATTGGCTAGCTAACAAGAAACAGAGGGTAGCCATAAATGGGTCTTTTTCTGGTTAGCAGGTGGTGTGCCACAGGAATCAACTTTTTACAATTTAAATAAATGAGTTGGTTGAAGGGACCGAAGGGATGGTTGTTAAATTTGCTGATTATACAAAGATGGGTAGAAAATTAAGCTGTGAATAGGACATAAGGAGGCTACAAGGGGACATAGATAGGCTAAGCAATTGGGCAAAGTTCTGGAAAATGAAGTATGATGTGGGAAAATTTGAAATTGCCCATTTTGGTAGAAAGAATAAAAAAGAAGTATATTTTCTAAATGTTGAGAGATTGCAGAGCTCTGAGCTGCAGAGGGATCTGGATGTCCTAGTGCATAAATCACAAAAGGCTAATATGCAGGTACAGCAAGTAATTAGGAAAGCCAATATAATGTTATTGTTCACTGTGAGGGGAACTGATTACAAAAGTAGGGAGGTTATGCTTTAGTTGTACAGGACATTGTATTCCTCTTGTATCAATGGATTACATGTGATACATTCTCATGTTATTTACTACTTCAAAAGCCGGATTACAAGTTGTGATACATTCTCATGCTATTTATTACTTCAAAACCCCACCGTCTTTACACATTCGTAGTGTCAAACTGTTTACAAATGAACTCTGGTATCCACAGGGAGATTTTATACATTTTGTGAGAAAGTTACAACACTGTTACTCATATATCATTCAATGTACCTTAATTATCATTTTGTTCTTTTAAATCAGATGCAAAATATATCCTCTATTGACTCATAAAAAGCCTATGCTTGTAACACATGTTTTCAGGAGAACTCAAAGTTCTAGAAACTGCAATAACACCTGTGTCAAAGTAAAATACAACAGAGTTCACTGAAAATAATTCTGTCTTACTTCTGTCCCAGCTGAGAAAAACATTTTTTTGTTGTTATTTTCATCATCTTCTTTAGGTATTTTAATCTTATGAAATGATTGCAGATATTTTTGTTTAATGTTCTGAAGAGCCAAGAATCTATTTGCTTGTATTTAGCTAAATTTTAACCGCCAGATTGTGTCATTTTGAAAGGAAGAATATTAGGCAGCAGATTCTGGATGTCCAGCGGGATGTGCAGGAGGATCTAGCGGAGATCCATGAGGGTGTGCGTCCCATGGTCTCTGTTGTAGTGGAGTCCATGTGGAGCATGAGCACTGCCTTGACCTTCAAGGCTGAGCGCACTGCCTCCTCCATTGACAGTGGCAACTCTCATGGAGCCAGGAACAGAATCAGGGGTTCCTGGAGTTGCACTCAGACCTGCAAGCGCTTACACAGGTAATGACCTCAGATGGTCAGTGTCCATGTGGAAGATGGATGAGGCACCCAGTATCACAGCTAGGTGCCCATCCATCAATGGTGTGCAGGGAGGTCCAGAGCGACCTCACGTAGGCACACAAGCTGCTTGTCATCTCTGTGGGCTTCTCACAGGGCGCTCTGGATGATAGCAGCAGCTCCTCTGCCCCTCTGCCAGTGACCATGGCATCTGATAAGGCTGCAATGACTGAGGAGATGCCAGCCGTGACACTGGCCGCTCCCTCCCAGGCAGGGCCAGCACAGGCTCCACTGGCAAGAGGATGACCACCAAATTCATCAAGGCCAACAATACCAAAGTGAGCAGGCTGCCTCCAATGCCACTGCGAGTGAGGGTGGGGGAAAGATGATGCACTTGCAAACATAAGTTTAAGGCAACATGAGCACAAGAGGGACTGTTCATGGGTGATCTACTGTTATGTAATATTTTGTTTATGTTTTCTGGTCTGGGAATTAAGACTAGAGTATATTATGTTAATTTTTTTGGATTGTCAAACTGAGACAAATTTTGTTTTTATTCTAATGGCCTGAGTATGTTTCACCTTTTTATTTTTTTGGTGCTGGATACGCCAGTATGTAATGCTGGATGTGAGTGGCTCTAAACTTTTTTGCACAGTCACTGAGTGGACTTTGGATCCAAATGAAAAGGTTATTTCAGACATCTGGGATGGAGGCAGCAGCCCTGTCATGAGGTGGAAGCAGGTCTTTGGCAGCCGAGCTGAAGGAGCGTTGGGTCAATGTGTCCCTGGTGACCCTGCCTCCCTGAAGGTTACAGAGGTCTGCCTCCATGCCCTCAGCATTCTCCTCGTTGTGCTTCTCTTCTGACTCACTACTGGATTCATCCTCTGTGGTCTGTGGAACTACACCAAAATCCTCTTCCTCCAGTGGGTCCCCCATTGCCAGTGCCAGATTGTGGAGAGCACAGCATGCAACCACTATCTGTGACACCCGCTTTGGGGGGTATTGTAGTGCTCCCCGCTGAATGGTCCAGGCATCAAAGTGCATCCTCCGAAGACCTAAGGTCCTCTCTATCACTACGCTTGTGGAGGTATGAGTCCTATTATAACACTGCTGTGCCTCTCTTCTTGGGTGGTGGAGAGGCATCATAAGCTACTTTTCAAGGGATAGCCCTTGTCACCCAGCAGTCACTGCAAAGCCTCTGGGTTGCTCAGCCTGGCTGGCATCGTCCATACGGAAATGAATAAGTGTTATTACCCACCTGAATAGAGCTTCTGTCACCAGCTTGATGCAACTGTGGACAGCTGATTGGGACACTCCACAAAGATCCCCCACTGACCCCGGAAAGAGCTGGAGGCATAGAAGTTGAGGGCCACTGTGACCTTCAGAGCGTCACTGGCATGGGGTGTCCACCCACACAGTCGGAGGCGATCTCAAGCCCGATCATCTGACAAATGGAAGTCACGGTCTCCTTGGAGAGGCGGAGCCTCCTTCGGCATTGCACATATTGAGATAGCTACATTGCTGCATGTAAACCCTGGCAGCAGGATAGTGGTGTCATCTGCTCCTTCTTCCTTGGATTACCTGTTGGCCCAGCGCCCCTTGTGCCTGTGCCTCTCCTCCCACAGGTCCCTCCCCTGGAAGCCGCATTGGGCCACCTGGCCTCCTCTCCCTTCCGCCCCTCTCTTCCTCCTCAGAGGAGGATTCACCAGCAGAGACTGCAATCCCCATTTCCAGGGTAACAGAAGGCCGTCTGATACCTGGAAGGGTCCACATGGTCCAAATCCCCCAGGGTCCTTGGAGACACCAATGAGTCCTGAAATGAAGACTAGAAATGCTAAGAATGAAGCTCAGAACTGAGATGAAGCTGTCAAGTTCAAATGAGCAACCAGCAGTAAACTATCTCCTAAACTCTTCACTACTTATAATGGCAATGCTGCTGAACTTCTTTTTCCCGCCCTTGGATGAGGTTTTTCAAAATGAGGGCTGCCTGCCTGTCTGTTTTGCCCGTGCGATGAGTGTGAAATCACACGGGCAACATAAAATCGGGTTCAATTGGGTTTATGGCCTTAAGTGGCCTCTTAATTAATGGTGGGTGCAGCTCCGTTTCCCACGAACGCCCGTGTGTTGGATGACGTCGGGACGCTTGCCTGAAATCTTCTTGTGCTAATTTACGCTCGAGTGTGTTGGGCGCACACCTGTCCACGAGGAGTAAAATTCTGCCCATTGATTTGGTGAATTGGACTTGACTTTGTGTATAATTGATGGGAGAAGGTTTTGATGTAGGTTCATTAAATTTTCTAGGTACCAGATTTAGAAATGCTTACATCTACTGCACTATTAACAGATAATTAAATCAAACCAAAGTTAATTTTGCTAACTTTTACATTGACCACAAAACTGCATTTTGAAATTCAAAATTTCTATAATAGTGCAATAAAGGTGGATTTATTTTGTGGTGTTTTCATACTCAGGTATTATTCAAAGAAATGGAGGGACTTCTCCTAAAGTTATGGCCAACATTCCTCCCTATTTGATCATTCATTTGTTATTTCATTTACATCTCATTCATAACATGTCCCTGCTCAAGTGACAGGGTCACATGAGGGGATATGTTTTTTAACATTTTTAAAAGCTTTATTTTGAAAAACGTTCATCTCCCTGACGCAGCTCCGTGCCTCAAGGAGCTTTTCTAGCACAGCCCCACAAGCATGTGCAAAGTTCCCTGCTTGCCCACCTCCCCCCGACCCTGGCAGCGCTGCAGCATGTGTTTCAAGGCCCGCCAGAGTGAAATCACAGTCTGGCCTGATTGTTGGTCTTCCAGTGCAATGAGTTGTCCCCGACCGAGTGTTGCAGACTGGTACATTCCAAGGTCCAGGACTACATGCTGAGGGACGCATTAAAGCTTGGAGCAGTCGCTGCAAAGGCGCAATGGAGAAAGGTCACTGTCTAAGACCTTTCTGCCACAGTGCACCGAAGGACTGGGAACTGTTGAGAGCTCCTTGGGCTGTACAACTCAAAATGAATGTATGCAGTGAATACTACGTGTATTATGAATGTATTGACGCGCCCCAGAGTGCAACATGATGTATGTTGATAACTCCAACACCATTGTCTGATTGTCCGCATTGACTATATTGAAATGATTGTAATATTCATTGATTGTATTGATGCGCCTTGTGATACATGTGTAAAAGTTGAATCTGATTGTACTTATGTGATGGTGATTTTGAAATGGTTTGGAATGTTCTTCCAGATATTTTATGAATAAAGTATGTTTCTCAAAAAAAACAGTCTGGCCTGACTGCACAAGGGTGAAACTCTGCCTCAGAAATTACATCACCTGCTATGGTGGAATTTGAACCCATATCCTATAGAGCACCAATGTGGGACCTCAGGGTTACTAAATCCAGTGATATTACCACTATGCCACCATCTCACCATAGTTGTTACACAAGCATTATATACAGGTATTATTTAATTATCTTTTACAGATGGCTGACATTGACCAAGAAACCTAGGGCCTGATTTTAACACCGTGTACATAGGTGGGTTTTGAATTAGTTAAAATCTCGCCCCCATTATCACCTGAAATCTGCTGGTGCAGCTATTGGCCACCTGATATCGCATGAATGTGGGATAACATCTACTCAGGGTGTCCGGCTTTTTGGTATCCCTCTTGTCAGTGACCCCTTCAGCTTCATTCTCTTTGACCGCCGAGGGACCAACTGCCCCACAGCAAGACAGCCAAAGTTGGGGCCCTCCAGGCTTTGGGTCTCCAGAGAACAGCTGCCAAGACAACAGTTGTGGATTCCTGTTGTGGATCCCTGCTGCGGATATCAGGGGAGCACTTAGTAGGGAACACAAGATTAAGGAGTTTTGATTTCACATGTGGTTGCACAGGTGCACTATGATTGTTAATTTTATGACACCTACGTGAATAGACCTTTAATTAAGTCTGATGTGGTTTATTTGCATTTCATAGTCCTTAAGCCTGTGCACAACCCCAGCACTCCACTGCCTCCTCCCCCCACCAGCTTCAGGAGGGACATCCCAAGCAGGGTCTGTGTCCCCCGGAATCATGCATGTGCTCTTGTGCTCACCATTGTGAGCAATGTGCAACAAACCTCGCGTGCACACTGAGCCTTTGCCCTTCACGCTTTCATCTGTTCCAACACCCGAGCATTGTAAGTACTATACACTGGGATTCTCCTTCAGTTGTCCAGTTGAGCTGATCTACATCTCCGCCCACCCCCAATGACCCAACTCCCATGCAGCATCTCAAGATCTCCACTGTAGCAAGTGGTTGCGTCCAATACCTTTACCCCTCTCCTCATCACCCATGCCCTATTCCCTATAACCACTGACCCCCAGGTTACCGTTCAACCCGCTCCTATTACCCTCTGTCCACGTCCCCTACCTTCCCGAGGAGCCCACCCCCTTTCCAATAGACAGGCCCCCCCATCATCCCGCTGGCCCCCAGAATCAGTTTCTACTTCTGTATCACCTCAGCAACCCTCAACGCCCCTTCACCTATCACCACAGGACCCTCACCCACCCCCCCCCATCCTACAGGCTCCCACTGCCCCTAGTAACTCTCACCATCCCTATCACCAATTCTCTCAGTATGCCCCCCAGGACTCATCTGTTGACACCAGGACCCCTCCCCCAAACCCATTTCTCCTCTTTCCCTCATGCCTGTTCATATCTGCATGCCCTGCACCCCCCACCATCCTCCCCACCCCACCCCCCGCCCCGGCCTGCACTCCACCATGGCCCTTCCCACCTTCCCATTCCATACCAGTTCCATGATCCCTACAGCATCTCTCGCTTTCCCCTACAACCCCCAACCTCCCCTGCCATCCTCTCAGCCTCTACACCTCAATTCTGGTTGGGCCTTCATCTGCATTTCATTAATGGGAGACAAAACAGTTTCACAATCTACCTCTGGTGGGAATGGCAACCTGCCGTGATGGGTGGGAGTGCACATTTCACACAGGCAGGAAACAGATTTTTCAGCTCTCACTGCATTGACCACCAGCCGCACCCCTCCACCCCCTGCTGCCCGCCATTACACTCACCACGGGGCCTGGGACCGGAAAATTCCACTCATTTAGTAATGAAATAGTGGTCAGCTATAACGAACTTCTGCAAATACCTGTCTACGTATCTTGTGTGTTACTGTAAAGTGAAATTAAACAAATTTATAGAGTTATGTAACACCATCCAGTTGAAAAAATTAAACTATTATATTGTATTTTGACCATGGTGCAAAAATATTACTGTTGTTCTTGGGGGTTAAAGGGGGTATCTATATCAAAAGCACTCAGCACAACTTTGTAAACTCTGCCAGCTAACTTAAAAGCATGTTTGGTGAAGTTTCATACTGTTAAAGAAAAATTGGAGGTAGTGGAGGACACTTTATGAACTAGTAATGTCAGTGTTCACAAATAAATATGCTTACTCAGGAAGCTGTTTCCCCTTCCCCGAAACATGATTCTGGAGTTACTGAGTGCTTTTTTTTAAAAGTTACTAAAATATGTGCTTTCCAATTCAGTCATGATTCACATGGCAGACTTTTTGGAATCTGCAAACATTTTCAGCGGTTGCTGAACTGATAAATCTGACTTGAGCTATGTTTACACATGACTCCACTTGGCTTTGTTTCATTTTGAGAAGAACCATGCAACAGGGAACCCCTATTATAATAGTTTAAAATATTAATGGAGAAGCAGTACACTTATTATGCATATTTATTTTCAATAAATATTTACAATTAATAACAAAGCCTGTATTTACAAAGCATATGATTGTTAATACAAACAATTTGAAAGCAAACAGAGGATGTATCATAATCTTGAGTATAGTCTCTTGCAATTTTCATGACATACATAACATTTGCTTTCTAGAATGTGGCATTTGCAAACTTGTTTGATGAATTTTGTATCCTAAATATTATAAAGCAGTATTAAGTAGATCATAGAGATTTTCTTTTCCTTAAATTTCCATCCTGAAAAAAACAATGAACATCTCAAATTATTAAATTGCCACCATTTTCATCCTATGACAGTGATAAAGTATTGGGTATCAATATTGCCAGCATTTTCAAAATTAATCTAAAGAACTTTGTGACAAGGCCATTAGTAGGAATGCAGAACAGAAATAACACAGCAGTCTTAAATACTATGCATATGAAGAGTGTAAAATAGGCATTTTTAAAAGTAATTTAAAAAGTAGATTTTGGCAGTTAGATATATGTTATGCAAAAAGAGTCTGTTTTGTACATTACAGATTAATTATTCACTAATGGTTATAAGGTTATATTTTATTTATTGAAATTAATCAACAGCCTTTACTATCACTGCTTGATGGATGATGAACCCCAGTGGTTTCATAGCTAAAATAAAATTCTATATTATGTGGAGTGAAAATCACCAAAAACTAATGTAATCTGAATGCAACTGGAAAAAAAACAGGAATGAAAGTATATTTTATTTAGAAGTTGATTTAAAAACATTTAACATGCATTACTACATAAGGAAAGAAAAGGCTAAAAAAAATCTAGTTTTAATATTGTGTATTTATTGTCAGGTGACACATCTTTTAGATTAATCATCAAATAGCAACAGCATCAGTAACAATTGAAACATTAAGCCATGACTGATTACTTGTTTTATTATAGCTGTAGTTGAAAATATTTCTGGATGAGTAATCACAAATCTATTTTGAGAGATCTAAAGTATGTTGTTACATATGTTTTTTATTTAGACTTATCAATATGTGTCACTCTAGAAAACATTGTTACAGCATCATGCTTCTGTTTAAAATAGCACCTGTAGGAAAGTGCACAATCTAAAAATTGGCTTGATGATATTTTCCTGGAATAAACTCTAATAAGTTGGCAGATTTGAGTTTGTCAACAAAATATGATACTAAGATCCAGTTAAGTCTTTACTATGAAATTGTGTTCTTAGATATTCATTTTTAAACTGTAAGAATAATAATATTGGGTAGCTTTTATAAGACATGTTTTTTTTAATATACTGAAATGTGAATGAGTGGTGAAATAATATTCTCTGATATTAATATGCTTGTAGGTGTGTGATGGACTCAATGTAGAAATGGAAAGTTAATTTTTCATCAAGAAGCTGCTTGAAAACTGAAATATCACCAGTCAGTGTGAATGGTTAAGTATTTTAAATGTTAGCTTCTGTTATGGTTCAAATGCATGATCATTGAGGTGTTCAACCCACAACTATTCCTGCAAGTAATTATTTGAAACATGGTTGATATTTTTTATTTATACAAGGTGCAAAGATATCTCAGTTTATTGACATATCTAAATAAATGCACTCAATAGAAACAGGCAAGTAGCTGACTGATGTAATAGATACAAGCTGCAGAATTTCAAATATATCAACATTAATAGATGCAGAAAAAATGTATCATGGGAAAATAAGAATGAAGCATATGACAGGGCACTGATATATGGTTCATCATGACTATCATCTTCTATTTTTTGACTATCCCATATTCATGGAATTTGTTCCAAGTTTAAACATAGATGCATCAATAAATGCATTCAAATTGAAAGCTTTCTTGCAAAATATGCTCAATTCTCTCCAGCACCTCCCAAGCACAAAAATATACCTTTGTGGTCTCTGTATTGCCTTCATTGTTCAGGAAACGTTTCAGGGTAAAAAATTCCAAATTTACTTTCAGGTGTGAATGTGGTTATAAATGTTTTTGTAATGTTAGCATCTATGTTAGCTCAGCGATTGGCAGTAACCCAGGGGCAAAGAATATAGGTCAGCAGCATAAGTACACAAACTGTATCTTTCTGACATTAATCTCCACTGTGAAACTTGAATATTATCATAACTTATGAGAATTCTTTAAAATTTGTAAAAATAAAGTAATAATTTTCTATTTCTTTTTAAGTTCACCTTTCTTTTATGCCTTTGCCCATGCTTTGCATTATTCCCTGCTGAGAAATCTGGCAGCCTATCTTCTCCCAGGGAACTGCTACTGCCACTGTGTAACTGCCTGATCAGGGGTGCAATATAGTAACTTGGAATGATTTGCTCTTTGATGTTGTTTTCCTCTTTGAGGGGAACTGCCTAACTTGTGTTTCTGAATTCACTTATAGCCCAACCAAGCATTGTGCACTTGCCATGCAGAAGATGCACTAAAAAGGGAAAGTGCATAGATTCTGTTAGGTTTAAAAATAGTTTGAAGTAAATATGTGCATTTTAAAAGTTCTAATTTTAAACCACAACCATTTTGTGTCCGAAATAAATGATACGAATTATTGCATGAAACATTACCTGGATTGCTAATCACTCATTTTAGGAATTAAATAGTTGGTAATAGCATGGTTTGAAAGAAAATATTAAAAATAAACCAGATGCTACCTCTGTAAAAGATACTATCTATAAAGGTCTGGGAAGTTTAAGCCTATTACTTTCAGCCAATTCAATTTTATTATTGGGTTAAAATTGATTGGAATAAATGTAAAGGGCAGTACTTAGATAGTTCTTCCCTAGAGTCATCAAACATCAGGGAGTTTCCTCACGAATATTTTGAATCCGAGATATTTCTCCCCCCACTTCCACTGCCAAAAATTGACCTGTACAGATATTTCTGGCTCTGTTCCAAGTTATAAAGTTAGGCTTTTTATTCAATTAATTCCCACACTATTATCGGTGATTCTGAATAGCATTAGTTACATTTCAACTCCACAAATTGGGAATCATATTCCCAATCAGATCCAGAAAATACTCTGACGACCAGGGTTTGAATCCCACCATGGCAGATGATGACATTTGAAGTAAATAAAAAAGTATGGAATTAAAAGTCTGATGATGACCATGAAATCATTGTAAAAACCCAACTGGGAAGGAAATTTAGTCTGGCCTACATGTGACTCCAGACCCACAGCAATGTGGTTGACTCTGAAATGGCTTAGCAAACCACTCAGTTCACAAGGACAATGAACGAATGAAAAAAGTAATAAGATGTAAAATTCCAGAACATCTCTCAGCAATCTTTTTGAATTGTTTTTACAATTTATTGTTTTAATGGATAACAACAGTAATAGTGCAAACAAATAATATATTTTGTGCTTTAAGTAAAATTTGAAGGAGGCTGTATAAAGATCATTTTAATGAAATTATCTGATTATGGCTGTGCATAGATTTAAACTGGTTAACAAAGTTACTTTTAGAAAGTGTGAGGTGTTAACCTGCTGACATAATGGAGCAAGTGCATAGCCTCCATCAGCAGCACAGGTCTGGCGATCTCTTCCATTGGCTAAGGCGCTGATGAGCGCCACCACCGGGTCGGCAACGCCATAGCAACCGGATTCCATCCCCCCCAGCCCCCGATCCCATCCCCGCCCCGCCCCGCCGCGCCGCCGACCGCGGCACCGTCCGTCCGCCCGCCCACCCGCGCAAGCGCGCTAACCGGCAAAGCCAGCCCGAGCTCTCTTCTTTTGGGGGCTCCGCGTCCGGCGGCTCGTGCCCGACGCCAGGCCACGCCCCCTTCGCCGGAGTGAGGGAGAGGAGGGGCCGGTGAGATGCGCGTCCACCCATGTGACGCCGGCGCAGCCAATCCTTGGCGGGGAAATGCCGCCCGCCTCAGCGCTGTCGCCATTACGCTGGCTGCCTGTGTCTGTCTATCTGTCTGTATGTGTGTGTGTTATGTATGTGTGTGAGTGAGAGAGAGAGAGAGAGAGAGGGGAGGGAGGGCGAGCCAGAGAGAGAGAGAGAGAGGAGCCTTCAGCGGATAACTGGCGGCGGTAGCAGCAGCGACTGATTTTTCGTTTAACTTGGGAGCTGGACGACGACGAAGGACAACACCACCACCACAAAAAAATATAACCATCAAAAACTGGGGGAGCCTCCTGAATTAAAGCGGCGGACATCACTCCTTCCATCGCTCTGGAGAGATTTTAGTTATAATTTTTAAAATAGATATTTATTCGTTATTTTTCTCGTGGCGGTGGGCGGAGGAGGTTTTTTTGTGAGTGTGCGTGTCTGGTTGGTGGTGGTGGTGGTGGTGGCGGCGGGGGGGGGGGTGACTGTTTCATCCCTCCCGGTTCTGCCAACATATTATTTTCGATTTTTTTTTGCAAAAAAAAGCAAGACGGAATCTTTAATTCGACCTCCGGAGAGAAAGTCATGCACGGAGCATGACTGCAGCAAACTGGGTGGCCAACGGTGCTAGCTTGGAGGACTGCCATTCGAATTTATTCTCTCTGGTGAGTGAATGAGAGAGACTGGGGAGAGAGGGAGAGAGAAAAGAGAGGGGCCTTAGGCTGTGTGGGAGCAGCCATTTTCTACTAATGGTTTAGCATAACCGTTTACATGGCCTTATTTTCCTGTCTGGAGTTTATTCCCTAGCCCCCCTCCCCCGCCCCCAACTATTTTTGATGTTTACGCCCCTCCTCCTCCTCCTCTTTCTCTCTCCCCCCTCTCCACCACCGCCCCCCCTCTCCTAAAAGCCTCCACTACGTATTGCATATTATTATTTTCCCTTAACAGAGCTGGAAGCTTTTAATCCACCATCTTGAACTGGAAAAATGTCTGCATATTTCAAGCCGAATTAAAAGCGTGTCCTTTTTCTCGGGAGGGGGTGGGGGGGAAGTTTAAACGTAATCTCTACATGGCAACTGATACTGTTTGTCGTTTACATGGCATTCATTTGATATTTTGTCTTATTGCTGCAGTACCACCACCACCGTCTTTAGATTTTCCGGTGCACGTTTTTTTTAATATTCCCAGCTGTAGTAATAAATCATGTCCCCTGTCTGAAGTTTTAATGTTAAGTACTTTTTCTGCATTGGTCTTATAGCTTTGAAATTTGTTTCCTCCACCCTAATCTGTTTTGATTCAGTGCATCGTTTAATCCAGTTTTTTTTACAATCATGTCATTTTAATGTTCAAACCATTTTAAATGTTCACGGTGCATTCTAGTTAACGCATGCACGCAATTTAAATTTCCTTATTGCGTGCTTTGTGAAAAACAATATTGTGGATTGCATTTTTTAAAAATCGTTTGAGGCTGTTGAGCGTTTCATTCATATGAAAGTACCCCTTTAAAACTAATTTTAAAAATCTGGTTGTTAATACATTGACATTTTTGCTGTGGAGTTTTTTTAATACCATATATTCAGTTTTTAAATATCAATGCTTGATCGATCAAAATATATTAAAGTAGTAGCTGTCAGGAGTTGGTTGACAATGGTAATGATTACATTTTTGCCCTCATTTATATATTGCAATTGATTACAATTGCAATCATATTTTGACTTGCACTTGATATGACAATGAGATATTAAGCATTTCTCCCAAAGTTCAAAATATCCTCAACACATTTAGCTTTCAATGGAGATCTTTTAAATATTTCGTGGGACTTTTTTTTGACATGTTTCTCAACCAACAGGCTGAACTAACTGGCATCAAATGGCGTAGGTACAGTTTCCAGGGTCTAGGGGGCTGTGGTCCCATCATCTCAGCACCAGCTCAGGATGATCCTATTCTGCAGACGTTTATTAGATGTCTACAGGCCAATCTGCTATGTGTATGGCGACGAGATGTGAGACCCGAAGCCAAGGAATTGTGGATTTACTGGTGGGGAGAGGAGCCGAATTTAGTTGATATAATTCATCATGAATTACGAGGTGAGTTCCATCTTTCTTATTCAATAAAATGGCTGTACTGTTGGAGGAGTTTCCATGATTGATTACTGCTTTTGCATACACTGTCTAAAATTTTGAAGAGGCATGTGCAGTTGGTCACATCTTTAAGTGGAATTTTCGCTTGCAAAGTCATCTCAAGTGCTTATTTGATTATTAAAGGTTGTCTTTAAAAATGTTTTTATGACTGTTAATTCCAGACAGGCCCCTTTGCATATACATATGGAATGTGTTCAATAATTTAAATGAAGAATTCCTCATAGGATTTTCGCCACAATTTATCAGAGCTGGCAAGGACTTTGAATACAATACCGTCTCTAGAGCTGTTAACTATGAAATGTGAAATAGACTTTGTTGTGCTGTTTGTTAACAGTCTTGTGTAGCTGTGAATAAAAAGGATTAGAGAATGTAATGAAAGTATTTGTAGAAATCTGGTCCATTCACATGTAAACTTGTGTTTCTTTCTAGTGCTGTAGATATTTTGGGTGCTTGGAGTTCAGATAGTGATGCATTGTTTTAACAGTAGCAGAGGCTGGTGGTTTACAGCTTTTGGTCTCTGGAAAGCTCCAGAGAGGCCTACTGCAAGGTAATTTGACTCTGTCAGCAGGATAGTTGTATACTATTTACTGAGAAAATTCTTAGAATTCCTAGCTATTAACTCTCATTTTCCTTCAGGTTTAAAATGTTATAATTTACTTGTTACACTTGCATAATTGTCTATTGCTGCAATAAATGATTTTGTAGTGTTCATGAACCAAATGTAGCTGATGTTTTACTTCATTTCTGTGAAAGAGTGATTGCTTATTTGCATATTTTAAAAATGGCAGCAGATAGAATAGGAACTTGGTCTGCTTTGTGAAGATTTTCTGGATAGCAAGTTTAGCAACCTGGAAACGCATTTCAGCTGTTGGGGAGCCCCCTTACTCTGAGATCAAACAAGAAACTTGTGTAGATGATGTGGTAGGCAGCAGCTGTGAATTTTTGTTGTGTAGTGTGGCATGTTATGGTTGTGGTACTTAAGTCTGTTGTTTCTACACTTGGGCGAAAAATAGTGGAAGTAATGCAAAGTAACAATATAATGTGGTTGATGAATGTCTTTGAATACTGTACAATGAGCCAATAAAACTTTTCTACCTATCACAACTTTTTAAATAGGATAATCTAATTCCTTGTCGACACTTGGGTAGTAGTTGTGGAAAAGTTAGCCAACAATCTTTTGTGAATTAAGACTTCACACGTTATCTATATAATCTGGTTGGAAGTGGTTCTGGTCACTTTTTAGTTTCGTTTTGACCTTTGGGTTCTGTTGTCTTGAATCTTTGTGGACTTTGTACTTTTATTCTTTGCATACAGTATGCTTACGTGAGTGTTGACCATGATTGAAAGAGCGTTTCACATGTGTGCAAAAAATAAATACGGTGTCTTGTACCCTTTTTAAACTTTGTGTATTTTCCACTGATAGCACCATTTGTAATTAGTTTTCTTTTGATATCTGTATAGGAATCTAGATACTGGTGATCTAATGTGTACAGCAAGACCTTAAGGTCTTGAAAGAAGTGGCTAGTGGGATAGTTGATGCACTGGTTTTAATTTTCCAAAATTCCCTGGATTTGGGGAAGGTTGCATTAAATTGGAAAAGAGCAAAGGGTTACCCTTTATTTGAAAAGGGATGGAGACAGAAAGCACAAAACTATAGGCCAGTTAGCCTAACATCTATCATAGGGAAAATGTTAGAAGCTATTATTAAAAATGTATTAGCAGGACACTTAGAAAAATTCAGGCAGAGTCAACATGATTTTTGTAAAAAGGAAATCATGTTTAACCAATTTATTGGAGTTCTTTGAAGGAGCCACATGTGCTCTGGATAAAGGGGAGCTGGCAGATGTACTGTACTTAGATTTCCAGAAGGCATTTGATAAAGTGCCACATCAAAGGTTTTTGTAGAAAATAAAAGCTCATGGTGTAGGAGGTAACATTTTGGCATGGGTAGAAGATTGGCTAGCTAACAGGAAGCAGAGAGTTGGCATAAATGGGTCTTTTTCTAGTTGGCAGGATGTGACGAATGGTGTGCTACAGGGATCAGTGGTGGGGCCTCAACTTTTTTACAATTTATATAAATGACTTGGATGAAGGGACTGAAGGAATGGTTGCTAAATTTGCTGATGACATAAAGGTAGGTAGAAAAGTAAATTGTGGAGAGGATGTAAGGAGGCTACAAAGTGACATAGGTTGTGAGTGGGTGAAGATCTAGTAAATGGAATATAATGTGATCAAATGTGAAATTGTTAATTTTGGCAGGAAAAATAAAAAATAAACTTATCTAAATGGTGAGAGATTGCAGAGCTCTGAGGTCCAGAGGAATCTGGGTGTCCTAGTGCATGAATCACAAAAGGTTAGTATGCAGGTACAGCAAATAATTAGGAAATAGAATGTTATCGTTTATTGTGAGGGGAATTGATTGCAAAAATAGGGAGGTTATGCTTCAGTTGTACAGGGCATTGGTGAGACTACATCTGGAGTATTGTGTACAATACTGGTCTCTTTATTTAAAGAAAAATCTAAATGCATTCGAAGCAGTTCAGAGGAGGTTTACTAGACTAATACCAGGAATGGGCGGATTGTCTTGTGAGGAAAGGCTGGACAGGTTAGAATTGAATTTAGAAGAGTAATAGGTGACTTAATTGAAACCTTTAACATCCTGAGGGGTCTTGACAGGGTGGATGTGAACAGGATGTTTCCTGTTCTGGGAGAATCTAGAACTTGGGGCCACTGTTTAAAAATAAGGGGTTGCTCATTATAAGGCAGGAGATTAGGACAAATCTTTTCCTCCAAAAGGTGGTAGAAACAGTGTCTTTGAATATTTTTAAGGCAGAGCTAGATAGATTCTTGATTAACAAGGGGCTGAAAGGTTACTGGGGGTAGACAGGAATGTTGGGTTGAGGTCACATGCAGATCAGCCATGACTATCTTGAATGGCAGAGCAGATTTGAGGGACTGAATGTCCTACTCCTCCTAATTCTTATGTTCGTATGTTGACGAGGAAATTCTGAAAAATTAACTACTTGGTATCTGTTGTAAAATTACTGTAATAAACCTTATGAAAGTATAAAATGTTTTGAGAATTAAAGATTAAACTCTCAAGAATGGTAATAGTTGTAGCATTCTATTGTGGGATTTAACGATAAATACTAAAACCACAATAAAACTGTTCTGGTAAATACCATCTTTGCCATTAGAGTGACACTGACGTAAGCATTTTGTGGTTGAGGAAATATGACTTTACTCTTTTCCTATTGTAGCTGAGCTAGTTAGATTGGTCTAGGTATTTTGAAAATATGAAGGCACTGCTTTTTAACACCGTTGTGCATCTCTTGTGTCATTTCTCTACTTTCTCCATATTGAGCATGGTTATTTGCTATTTGTACTGGTTATGGGCTGGTGGTGGGGAAAGACTTGTGAACCTTTTTCAAGCTTTCACTTGTAAGCTTTGTAAATGACCAGTTATGACTTGTTTTGGATGTGACTACATAATTTTTGATCCCTGAACCTGAAAGTTACAACTGCATTATGTATCCTCCTATCTGTCTTCAGCCCTGTAGTGTGTATGTAAATAAGTTTGAGAGATTAAATCTGACTTCATTGGAGTTTAGTGGAATGTTCATGGTCACAAATGTACATGTAATGTTGTTACCTTTCTAAAGAAAACAAATTGTTGGTGCCCTGTGATAAATTGGGTTATATATGGTATGTTAAAATAAGATTTTGTAAATTTACTGGTTGCTTAAACATATAGCACTAAGCATTTTGAAAAGCTCTTTATTAGTTTATGGTCTGAATATTTTTGAAACATCAGGCTGTGATGCTTGTATTTTCAGGGTGGCTCCCTCTGATCGTTCATTGCTTTCAAGTAGCAATGAAAAGTGTTTAATATTTTCCTGAAGGCTCATTAGAGACTAGTAGTTAACTACATCAAAGTATTATGCACAGCAAAATTGCAATTCTGAAAGAACTTGATGGCTTGCTACAATAAGGTGTTATGGTAAAGCTTGTAGCTCTGATTTCTGGCTGTTTATCAGCATAAAACTTCCCACATTGGTGAGGTACAGAGTTGGTTGTAATATAGTGTACAAAATTACATTATTAATATGCCTGAACTTTGAGCCCTTTTGGAGTTGCTTGAAGGAACTGAGTTTAAACGCTGGGCCATGGTGAGATGCTGTTGTGGTTGCTCACAATGTGGGTGGAGCTTTAAGCATGCAGAACTGTATGTGTATTGTTTGAATGTGCAGTCTTATTGTTTCATCTCCATTTACACCAAAAGCCATTTCAGGGATCACTTGACTATTTCTGAATTTGGAACAGTTACAGGTGTTACCACCAAGAAATTTTATTATGTTAAGTTATATCATTTATAGGTACACATACAAAATGAATTAATGAATCTTTTAATTTCAAGTTTTAAAATGTGTGTAGCTTTTTCTTTGGAATTTTATTAAAAGTCAAACAACTTGATGAATCCATATGAGTCTTTACATTTGAACATAATTGTATATTTTGAGATTAGCTTTTCAGGCTTGGGCTTGGTTTCTGAAGAAAAGAGAAAAGAAAAATTTGCCATTATATTGCATACAGCAAGTTAACAAATTTTCAGACTCCCCTCTGTCCTCCCTCTTGCATCCTTTCTCTTCGCTTCTTTTGGATGATTTTGTTTCATGGGATGTGGGTGTCGCTGGCCACATTTATTGCCAGGCCAGCATATATTGCCCACCCCTAATTGCCCATTTAAGAGTCAACCACATTGCTGTGGATCTGGAGTCACATGTAGGCCTGACCAGGTGAGGACGGCAGATTTCCTGACGGCAAATTAATGAACCAGATGGGTTTTTACAACAATCGACAATGGTTTCAATTTGATTTTTATTGAATTCAGATTCCACCATCTGCCTTGGGATTCGAACCTGGGTCCCCAAAGCATTTCCCTGGGCTTCTGGATTACTAATCCAGCTACCATACCACTATGCCACCACCTCTCTTCTGGGAAAATCAGCTATTAATAACTGCAGGTGCCCTGCCCCCTCTAACTTGTGCTTCCCTTTCAACTTCTCTTGTTTCCTATCATTTCCCCTTCCTATCATTCCTTCCTTACTTTTACCCCTCCCACTTTGAACCATCTATCCAACATTAGTATCCTTTTCCCCCTTGGTGCACTTTCACTGACCCCACACTTTTAACCCCATGCACTCTCCAAGAGCGGGTGTAACAGATTTTAATATCTAATTACTACTGCATAGTCTGAAACTTGTATCCATTCACCCTTTTGAGTTTCACCCTAGTCACTGACTGACAAACTGCTTTGGTGCATGCAAGCTTATTCTGTGGGAAAGGCAGTTTCTGTGATGGAACACATGATTGTTGCTTATTTCCAGATTTCTCTGCAGAGCTGACAGTTTTTTTTGTTGGTTAAAATGCTTGTTGAATCGATTTCAATAAGGGATGTCATGAATTGCAGAGATGTTACAATCTTTCAGTCCAATTATTGAGAGAACTTTTCTTCCCACCCACTCCTCAAAAACCCATATCTAGCCCATATCAGTGTGTGTATCAATGTTGTTTTTCAAAACTCAGCAAATATTGAGATTGTTGGCTCAGATACTCTTTCACACATGGCAAGTTACATATAAACAATTCAATGTATCTTTTTCTAGGGGAGGGTGTAATGTTTTTTGTTGAAAAAGGCACTAAGTTTTCAGTTAGTGTATAAGTGATTGACTCTGACTGTGGCTTTGATTTCAGATCTGAGCGAGTGTTTTGTCAATGCAGTTTTTGCATCAAATGTTATCTGCAGTGGTTTAAGTGAGATCCAGGTGCTCCATTCTGCAATTGAAATGGGGCCTATGATTTTCCTGCTAGCTAAACAATAAAGACTGAATGTGTAACTTCAGTAATAGTGTTTCTTATAAAAGTTCCAAGAATGTTTTTGTATTGTTGTGGCAGAGCATTAACAAAATGACCTAATTAGTAGCTAGTCAATGCATTCTTTTTCATATGAACCTTCATTGCAAATGCTCTGAATTATAGTACATCATGGACTAAAATTAGGGAATGCAGTAATGCATCATTTAGATAAAACACGTTTTTTTCTTGACAAAAAACAAGTTAAAATAATTAATCTTTGGTTTTGGCATTTTTATTCCAGGACCTAGGTGGTTATCCTATCCCTCTTTTTAGCCTATATATTTAGAAAGTTTCCCCTGGCTGCAGAGTTAATAGTGTGCAAACATAATTTTACCCTCCTTTTTTGTGAATGGTACCATTTAATGTATTTTTAAAATTCTGCTGGATCCCTAAGTTTTGTATGCACATTCTTGACTGCATCCTTAACATGCACAGGAAATGGCGCTAGATCTGTTTGAAGACTTATAAATTTATTTTATATTTGCATAATGTGAAACTTTTAGTGCTGGATTGTAAGTAACTGGTTAAATTTTCAAAAAAGGTGGAGCAGGCGTGTGGAGTGAGGGAAAGCGAGTGGAATCGGGCCATTTATTTTAGAAGTGGTACAGATATTGAAATGTTGGCACATTAATACTGTTTTGTGTTCCTGTCAGCAGTTTGTGGCATTAATACCCTTTTTGCGTGACCTCGTGAATCAAGGACATAATCTATTCTGTCAACAGTCACTTGTGAAAATACTCATTTATAAATAGTGTATATTTCATTAAGTATGAAATGTAGTTGTAATCTGTTCATGAGGTTTAGATGATCATTACCTCCAAAACCTTTTTGTTTGAAACCTCCTCTTTACTGATTACTAGAAACTCACACCCAGATTTCTTTGTTCAGAATGTAATTAGTGTGCATTTTGAGGAAAATGGCATATCGGGTTGTCTTCTGTAAACTGAATTTTTATATCCTACATCATCAGCCCTTCCACGCCAATTATGCATTGGTTCTTGGGTTGCAGTTTCAGTGTGCAGAGATTGGGTAAAGCTGCAGATTTTGTAAAAGTCCCGAGGGATTGCATTTTATCTTTTCCTTAAAATTTATATATTTGTTCACTTTAATGGTAAAATTGATTTCTCCACAGTTCTTCATATTGTTTATGCCTACAATTTGGCTGCAGTAAGCTATTTCCTAGTTTGTGGATCCAATGAACAGTACAAAGTCCAAATCTTTGAACTGATGGCCTGGAGTCTTAGTTGGTTAAAGCAGCTAAAAAGATTGAATTTCAGACACAAATTGGGTTTGTGATTTTCTTTTTCTGTCCAACATTGTGCTGGAAGTTGGCTTTGCTTCCAAAACTGGCCATGCCCTTGATCAAATTAATTACCATGAAAAGCTTCCACTAATAGTACCTGTTTGCTGGTCTTTGAAGAGGCTCTTAAAATTGAGCTTATTTGGTACATGAGCACTTTCAAATATTTCAATTTAATCAGCTATTTATTGTGCACTAGTATAACTAGAATAGGAACAGGAGAAGGCCATTCAGCCTGTTGTGCCTGCTCCGCCATTCAATACAATCATGGCTGATCGAACACTTCAATGCCTTTATGCCACCATATCCCCACAACTCTGTGCGTTGTTGTTAAACAGAAATCTATCAACCTCTACCTTAAATATACTCGACGACTGAGCTTCAACGGCCCTCTGGAGTAGAGAATTCCAAAGATTCCCTCTGAGCAAAGAAATTTCTCCTCCTCTCAGTCCTATCTGGTTTCCCTCTTATTTTGAAATTGTGTCCCCTAGTTTCAGACTCCGCAACCAGAGGAAACATCTTACCTGCATCTACCTTGTCTATTCCTTTATGTATTTTGTAGGTTTCAATGAGATCACTCCTCACCCTTCAAAACTCTAGAGAGTACAGGCCCAGTTTCCCTAATCACCCTTCATAAGGCAGTCCTGCCACCCTCCCAGAACAAGTCTGGTGAACCTTCGTTGCACGCCCTCTATGGCAATAATATCCTTTCTGAGGGAAGGGGACCAAAACAGTGCACAGTACTCCAGGTGCAGTCTAACCAAGCTTCTATACAACTGAAGCAAAACTTCACTAGTCCTGTACTCGAATTCTCTTGTGATAAAGGCCAACATTCCATTAGCCTTCCTGATAGCTTGCAGCGCCTGCATGTTAGCTTTCAGTGACTTATGGACAAGGACACCCAAGTCCCTTTGTAGATCTACATTTTCTAATCTCTTACCATTTAGGAAATGCTCTGCACATCTGTTCCTTCTACCAAAGTGGATAACCTCACATTTTCCACACTATATTCCATCTGCCATGTTCTTGCACACTCAGTAAGTCTTTCCAAATCCTCCTGTAGCAGCTTTACATCTTTCTCACAACACACATTCCCACCTAGCTTTGTATCATCCGTGAACTTGGAATTATTACATTTGGCCCCCACATCCAAATATATATTTATATTGTGAACAGCTGGGGCCCAAGTACTGAACCTTGTGGTACCCCACTAGTCTGAATCTGTAGTTTTTAAAATGCATTTAAGTTACTTAAAATCTGCTTACTCACAGGAGATGGACCAGACATTTTAATTAAAATTGCATATTTATAATAAACCCTTTTTCCAGCTGTATTAATAAATCTGCACCAGGTTGTCACTCATAAATATTTCAGGGAATATTCTTTAAACATGGAATTTTAAAAAAATGCTCTAAAACATTGCCCCATGGCACTGGTTCACAGCAGATTTTACAGTCAGCAATATACAAGTGAGTTTGTCGAAATTTGAGCAAAAAATATCACTTGTGAAAACTGGCTCGGTTTGCACCTGGATCACTGTGCCCAAATCAGAACATAAACATGCAGCTGTTGATAGTTTGGCAGCATACTTTTAAATCAGTGACTTAGTGTTTTGCTTGAAGTAGCAGTTTCAAAAAGTACACGTTGGTCTCTCTTACTACCTGTTTGTCTTTCTGCCTGTCTGTGTGCTTATTTGGGTGTATCACTGTGTGTCTGTCTCTTTCTGACATACTGTCTGCATCTCTCTCCTTATTATCACTGTTCTGTTTCACTCACTGTCTCTGCCTGCATGCCTTGCTTCTCTCACTCTTGACTTTATGCTCTGTGCCTGTTCACTTTTTCTGTGTCATGCTTGCAACTTTGGAGTAGCTACACATGCAGGAAACTTGTACTTTTGTTGTTATGTTCTGCTGTTGCCTCTGGTCCACTGTAAATGGTGCAGACTTGCAGGAGAGGAACTTGATTATAATGTAGACCTGCTATCAATAGAATATAGTGTAAATGAGAAATGTTAGGTGTTATTGTAGATGCAATTGCAAATTTGTGGTTCTGGTCCTTACACCATGTGTGTCAATAAAAATGGGGCTTTTCATCAGAGCACAACACATTGCAATACCATAGGCTGGCAGAGATTGAAAATCAATGTTGGTTTTGCCCTGCATTGAAATATATTTTTGGTATGTTAAAACACCAATGTAATTTTGCATGTTGATGAAACACTTGTCAATTCTACTGTTAATTTGTGTATTTAAGTTGACTATTTATTACTCTCATGTGCTTTAATCAGTTTTTGGGTTGTCATTTGAGGAAAGGTCAAAAAAGATTAACTTAATATTAAACAATGTTCAAACCATTATCTGAATCAACTCAATCTTGCAAGATTTTAAAGGTTCAGATGAATAAATATCTGGTCATTGAAGGTTTGAATTTACAGGAGGGAAGGGAACAGTACTGTCACTAGAATTTCAGTAAGATGAGATGGTGGACACAAAGTTTGTATTAACTTCACTTGAATGGCACAACAGCAAAAAGGGAAAGTCCCAACTATTTACAGATGATAATGCTTTGAATGAAGGGATTGAGTGTATGGTTTTAATTGCATCAGTTGAAGTTAAGTACACAGGTGGAGGTTATTGAATGGATGGTTACTTGAGCACATAAAAAGAAACATCTACTGACACGAGAGCCAGGAGAGATATACCTGTAATATTTCACTCTGAATAAATCTATTCTGAGTAGAGACTAGTTCTGGTTTCTTCCTTCACCAACTGGATATCAGGAATATAAGATGATGTAACCAAATTTGCTGACAGTACAATGGTAGGCAAGTGAGTTGTGAGGAGGACACAGTCTGAAAAAGGATATGCGTAGGTTAAGTGAGTGAGCAGAAATTTGGCAGATGGAGTATAATGTGAGAAAATGTGGGGTTGTTCACTTTGGCTGGAAGAATAGAAAAGCAAAATATCAATGGGAGAGAGACTGCAGAGTGCTGTGGTACAGAGGAATCTGGGTGTCCTTGCACATGAAGACAAACTTAGTATGCAGGTACAGCAAATAAGTAAGAATGTTGGCCTTTATTGCAAGGGGATGGAGTATAAAGGTAAGGATGTCTTGTTACAATTGTATAGGGCACTGGTGAAAATTGTGTACAGTATTGGTCTCCTTAAGAAAGAATATAATTGTGTTAGAAGCAGTTTAGAGAAGGTTCACTAGTCTGATTCCTGGAATGAAGTGGTTGTCTCATGAGGAAAGATTGAGCAGGTTGAGTTTAAACTCACTGGAGTTTAGAAGAATGAGAGGTGATCTTATTGAAATATGTAAGATCCTGGGGGGACTTGACAGACTAGATGCTAGTGATTTGGATGTATCAGCCAAATATAAAAAAAATCAAATTTATAGCACAGTATATCATTCAGCCCATTGTATCCATGCCTGCTGACAAATATCCACCCAGCTTGATTCCCTAGTTCTAGATTTCCCAAAGATGAGAAACAGCTGCTGTTTTCCATTGTTGGGAAACCTGGAACTGGGGCTATCATTTAAAAGCAAGTAAGGAGGGAAAGTAGATTAGAGTGCATACCTTTGCCACGTTGTTAGCTCAATGTTATTACATAACACTTCCTGAGGCTTTTCCCTGCCTGATGCTGTATAACCACAAAGCTGAAAAAAGAAGTCCTTTTAAGAGCTTCTATCTCATTTCAGGCCTATCCACATTTAAGAACCAGCTCTGAAAACTCTGCTCATATTTTGACAACTGTGACAAATGGCACCACAACACTTAAGATGGTCAACAATGTTCTAAATAAAACAACCTGCAATATTCTTTTTAAAAAAAAAGTCAGTTTGCCCTTTCTCCAAATCTTAATGGATCCTTTAAAAAAAAACATCTAGATCTCCATCTTCACCAAAATCTACTCAGTTCTTCCTTAGGCTGTACCCTATTTATACCAAGTTTCACTGAAATTTGTTTGTTAGGTTTTGAGATGTATTGTTTACAAACAGACCAACAAACAGGGGCGAAAGCATTATAATCTCACAACTTCAGTGATGGAGGTAATAATGGTGTCTCATTTAAAACAGATGAGAAGGAATTTTTTCTGAGCGTCATTAATCTTTGGAATTCTCTACCCTGAGAGCACTGGCGGGTGAGTCATTGAATAGATTCAAGGCTGACTTTGACTCCCGAGTAGATCAGGAATCTTAAGGTTATGAGGGACAGGCAGAAAGCAGAGTTAAGGCCATAATCAGATCGACACACAGGAAATGTATCATCACACTTTGAAGCATAATGGCTTGGGTTTTTAAAAATCATTATTCTAGATAAGCGCAGTTGCAGCATTGATGAACATTGTTTAGAGGGGATTCTAGGGGAAATCTTTTTGCCCAGAGGGTGGTGACAATCTGGAACTCGCTGCCTGAAAGAATGGTAGAGGCAGAAACCCTAATGACATTTAAAATTGAAATTCCATAAACTACAAGGCTACAAACTAAGGGTGGGGAAAGTGGGATCAAGCTGGTGGATATTTGTCAGCTGGCAAGGACGCAGTGGGCTGAATGGTCTCCTGTGCTGTAAATTTATGATTTTTTTTTGTTATTTAGCTAATACATTGAAATCACTGTTAGAATTGTTACAGCGCAGTAGGAAGCCATTTGGCCCCTCATACCTGCACAAGCTCTCTGAATATGGCCAGTGTCCCTGCAGTTTCCACTTTCACTTCTCTCAGTATCCTTGGATGCGTCTCATTCTATCCTGGTGCTTTATCTATTTTAATTATAGGCTGCCTATCTAATACCTTCTTATTAATTTTAAAACCTTCTAGTGTATTAATTACCTTCTCTCACAGTGGCCTGGGTAGCAGCATCTTCCCTTTAAAGATAGATGCAAAGTATTAATTTAATACCTCAGCTTTTATCCCTGCCTCCATGCGTAAATCCCCTAGTTGGTCCTTAATTGGCCCTGCTCCTACCATCTTTTTACTATTTATATGCCTTTGGGATTCCCTTTTATGTTAGCTGCCATTCTCTCTTCACACTCCCTCTTTGCTATTTCTTTCTTTCCTTCTGAACTTTCTATATTTGGCCTGGCTCTCCATTGCATTATTCACCTGACGTCTGTCATAAGCATAACTGTCTTAATTTCCAACAGTTGTCACCCAGGGAGCTTATGATTTGTTTACCATACCTTTCCCTTTTGAGGGAATTATCTTGACTCTGCCTGAACCATCTCCTCTTTGATGGTTGCCCATTGTGCTTATAATAGACGTCAGGTGGATAATACAATGGAGATCTAGGCCAAATGCAGAAAGTTCAGAAGGGAAGTAAAAGAGCAAATAAGAATAGCAAAGAAGGAGTTTGAAAAGGGAATGGCAGCTAACATAAAAGGGAACCTCAAAGGCATATAAATAGTAAAAAGATGGCAGGAGGAGCAGGGCTAATTAAGAACCAAAAAGGGGATTTATGCATGGAGGCAGGGGGAAAAGCTGAGGTATTAAATGAATACTTTGCATTTATCTTAAAAGGGAAGAAGATGCTACCCAGCCACGGTGAGATGAGGTAATTAATACACTAGAAGGTTTTAAAATTGATAAGGTGAAGGTATTAGATAGGCTGTCTCTAACTGTTTTTCCTGCCAGCCTTTCATTCTGATTTATTCAGCCCTGATATATTCTTACCCCATTGAAGTTGACTTCCCGCAGTTAATTATTCTTAGTTAGGTTGTTCTTGTCCTTTTCCATAGTCAGCCTAAACCAGTGATCACTGACCCCTAAATGTTCTCCTGGTGACACTTGATCCACTTGGCCCACCCCATTCCCAAGAACCAGGTCTAGCAATGCCTACTTTATCATTGGACTGGAAACATAGAAAATTTTTGTGAACACTTGGAGCTCTTGCCCCTCACTGCCCTTTTTAGACTACTACTATTCTGGTCTATATTTGGATAAAGTTCCCCATTACAACCACTCTAATATTTGTCCTTCCACAGACTTGCCACTAGTTGGTGGCCTCTAGACTACACCAAGCAATGTAATTGCACCTTTTGTGTTCCTTAGTTCTAGTCAAGTAGATCTGCTTCTGACTCCTCTGGGATATCCCCTCTCCCCGGCATTGCAATGCTCTCTTTAATTAATACTGCCATTCCTCTTGCTTTTCTTCCTTTCCTATCTTTCCTGAACACCTTGTATTCAGGAATATTTAACACGGAGTCCTGCCCTTTTCTGAACAGGTCTCTGTTATAGTCACAACATCATATTTCCACATGTCAAAATGTGCCTGTATCTCACCAATCCTATTAACCTCATTCTGAAGACACCCCCACACACTCCCTTCAGGGTGCTGTGGAGCCATTTAGTGAATTCCTGCACAAGGGAAGTGTCCTGGAGTCCCCACGCAACACAGGATGTGCACTCCAGAGGTTGCTGCAGCCCAGCCATTCCTCAATTTGATAGCTAATAACCTTGCTACTGTTAATAACCCTTATCAATGCTGGTAAACCCTAATAATACTTGATACACCTTACTAGTGTTAGTAAACCTTACTTTAAGAGAAAAAAAAACTCACCAGTTTATTCCCTCGTTAGATAAGATAAATAGGAAATTACTCACCAGCCAATTATGCCACATTTTAATGTTTCTTTCCAAACATGGGTTCTGACCCCACAGACTGGCTCCTGGTGGTGGCAGATAGCCCTGCTCTTGCTGCCATTCACCAAGTCGAACTTTAGAGAAAGGAAAAGCAGCAGCAGTACTCGCCAGCCAATGAACTCATGGTTTTATAGTGATGTCACAGTTTGATTATTTTTTTTTCATTTTTCTCTCTCACTTCAATGATGCTGACCTGCTTCACACTGCTCCCGGTTGTCTTCACAGTGATGCTGACCTTCACACTGCTCCCAAGTATTTGTACCAAGGCAATGTTCTATTGCATCTGTAATTATATTACTTTTCTTTGCAATAACTTGAGAGTTGTCTTATAGAATTTGCAGGCACTTGTAGAGAATCTGTAACACACCACTTGTGCTTGCCATTACATTCAGTACACTGGAGCCCTATTAGGAACTTGGTAATGGCAGGAGACTCCCAGGAGATGGCAGAAACCTTTGTGGATGTCTTCAAACCACCCCTGAAAAAGCCAAACATCCTTACCAAATTATGGGGAATCCCTGACTTGTGCCCGACCAAAATAGAAAAGATGGGAAGACGCCAAACATATGGAGAGTCTTTGTTGGAAACATACAGAAGTGAAGTAGAGGTATTGGAGAGCGCACAAACCACCCAACAACTGATCTACCCAACCATCCAGGCACCGCCTACCCTGTATTTGCAGAGCATACAGATTGTGCATTTGACTTATTGGCTATCTTGTAGTCCGTTGAAATGGAGAAGAAGCAAGTCATCCTTGATCCAGAGAGATTGCCTAAGAAGACGACAACATCCAGCATAACTGAGGAAAACTCAAAGTGGAGTTTAAAAAGTGCTCAGTGTTCTGTTTCACATGCTGGATCTTCTGTAAAATAAAGCGTTTTGGAAAGGTGAGCGCATTGCTGCCTGGATGCTCAATTTGCCTGTTGCTCTCTTCTGGTCTCTGCTGCAATTTTAATTCTACCCAGCCATTATAAATCCAGTGTCCCTGACTTAAAATTGATTTTGCGTTCTTAAGATGGTAGGATTGCTGAACACGTCTTGGTATACCCTATTTTTATTTAGTTTTTTCGTTCTCTCACATCCCTGTTCCCTTTTTATTCCTGTATAACCTTTCGTCCCCCTACATAACGAATGTATGTCAGGTGAAGGCATGATGGCAACACCTTATTAGCTGCCTGCTAATTGGTTAACTGCGTTGGTCAATAGTCGGAATCTATGAAGATTTTTGGGTGCCTAAATGGATTGATGGATTTATTTTACTTCTATAAAACCTACCCTTATTTTAACCTGACCAATTGATGTACTGGCTGGTGTAGGTGTTTAATTTTCTTCAATGCTTCAAAGTTGAAGCGCACTGGAAATGAACAGAATTGATGCTCCTACAAGGTTGTTGAATGATACACGTGGAACAGTGCAAGATATTTGGCATCTAATTAGTCAAACTTGTTTCTAGTAAAGCTGTATTTAAATTCAGGTGTCTGTTTTTATTAACTTTTTTTTATCAAGTTGGGAAAAATCAGTAAGGCTTTCTCCTTCTTAGGCAGTCCCTTGGGATGGAGGATGACTTGCTTCCACTTTGATTTGAAATATTCTGAAATGGCTGATTTACGTGATCTGAGGTCTCCTCTACATGCGGGGCAGATGGTATTTGAAGGTTGGGTAGATGGGTTGCTTGGAGGTTTGTGTGCTCTCTCTAGCGCCTCTGCACATTCCTGACAAAGTCTCTAGATGTGTTTGGTGCCTCCTGAATGAGCCTTCGTTTTGGTCAGTCACAAGCCAGGGTCTGTCATGAGTTGGTTGGTATGTTTGACCCCTTCTGTGATGCTTTGAAGACATTCCAAAAGTATTTCCCTGTCTTTCTAAGAGTCTCCTGCTGACATGAGTTCTGAGTAGAACATTTGCTTTGGGAGTCTGGGTCAGGTATGAACTACATGTCCCACAGAGCGGAGTTGGCTTTGAGTGATTTGCATTTCGATGCTGGACAAGTTAGCTTGGGAGAGGACCCTGCTGATGGGCTGCCTTTCTTGCCACCAGATTCTGAGGCTCTTGTGAAGGGTTTCGCTGGTGGTACTTCTCCAGTGCTTTGAGGTCCCTGCTGAGTCAAAACCTTTGAAGCATATAGGAGCACAGGAATCACTGCTGTCCGGTAAACCATGACCATAACCTCTGTTTTGAGATCCTGGACCTCAAATACTCTGACTAAAAGAGTAAGGTAGCAAAAGTACCTTTGGTACTATAGTTGATTCTAAGTTGATGTGTAGTCGGTTTAAAAAGGAATATATTTGGAACAGAATTTTTGTAGAAGGCTAAATTGAAAAATAAAATTTAAATTGACTGGGATGGGAATCACACTCGTTGCGAATTACTTAGTGATATTAGTTTATGAGCATTTGAGACATTATCTAACCCTTCTCTCCTACTTAAACTATTTTAACTTATCAGTAAGTTTCATGATGTAATTTCTTGCAACAAAAATGATAAAAGGTGCTGGGGCTGACCGTATAATGAGCAGTAAAAACTACAACTTTTAAAATGCTTTTCATGGCGCAAGGAATTCTAAGGCAATTTCTTTTGGTGAGAATAGAGGGAGAAAGTTCAGTATTAGGGTAGAAGTGCTAAAGAATGACAAGAAGTGACCAAAGATGTGGTAGAAAGATTTCCAGGATGTTTTTGAAGGCAGAGGCAAATGCAATGAAACTGATGATTTAGGAAGCAATTCTGAAAGTGCTCAACTTGACCTGCTTTTGGCTTTGTTGCCAATTGTGGGGTGGTTGGGAATGAGCAAATGACCATATTCTAGAGAGAGAAAAGCTAGTTGCAGAAATGTGAAGTGACGCCATGGACCATTAAGGAATGAAGATGTTTTGAGGTCATTGGAAGCCAGTGGAAGTTGGTGGCAGGGATGATGGTAAACAGAGGTTAGTACGTTTAGGTCTAATGTTTGAATTGGGAATCTATATTTTAACTTCTGTACATCAGAGTAGGCATTAATGAAAGTGATTATGAACATCTATATCAATATTCCTTTGATAAGTTCTGTGTTTATCTGAAGTCAGTTGTACCATATTCTATATAAGTTTGCATCATTTTAAATTTCTGTGGGCATTGATCACTATAATGTTCGAATAACCCCTGTAAGCGGTGAATGTAAATTTGACAGCAATATTAAATTGTTCTGTTGATCTTTGAAACAAGCAAGCTGAGATTTAAGATGTAAAGTTCTGAAGGCAAATCTTGCCTGCATTTCTGTTCAGAGAAATTACTTTGTCCAAGACAAACGTAATGAGGAACATAGCACTGCATATAAACAGTGGTAAGCCAAATTATTTTTTCCATTTGTGAACTATCTGCCCAATTTTTTTCACATGAATCACAATTGTCTTCAGTAGTTTGCCGTGATATTTTTGTGCAGCATGGCATAACTATTCTGGCCAATAGTTTGATCTAATTAATAGTGATTACCCTTCAACTTAATTATGTTAAGTGAAAGAAAATAGGATAGTGACTGTTGGCAATTCTATAAAACTGAGTTGAAGTAGTTAGCTTTTTTTGAGATAATATTTTGATATTTTTTTTCCTGTGTCTTCTAGCATGGCCTTCTAGCATTTGCAAAAATTATAGCTGAGTAAATGCATGATCCTTCTGGCTAATCTTAGCATCTGCTAAGAGATGATTGCAAGCAACCTGTGTTGACCACACCAGACTAACAGCAAACATGTCCAAAATCAAAATTGTAACTTATTCCAAAGTGTGTTTATAATTCCCCTTTTGATTTGCTAGGATTTTTTTGGGGACAAACATGTATACGTATACATTGTGCTTGTGGCTTGAATGCATGGCCCCACTGCTCTATTCCTGTATCCTTTGTATTAGAAGCTTTATTAAAATCCAACAAAATTCATCAAGGTAAGTTTGCATAGTTTTTTTAAAGAAAGGCATACATACAAACATACGAATTAGAGCAGGAGTAGGCCATTCGGCCCCTTGAGTCTCCTCTGCCATTAAATAAGGAAGTGGCTGATCTGATTGTGGCCTCAACTCTACTTTCCTGTCTGCCCCTGTACTCTTTGACTCTTTTGCCAATCAAGAATGTACCTAGCTCAGCCTTAAAAATATTCAGTGACCCTGCCCTCCGCTGCTCTCTGTGGAAAAGAATTCCACAGCCCAACAATCCTCAGAAAAAATTTCTCCTCATCTCCATCTTAATTGGGAGACATTTTATTTTTAAAGTGCCCTCTTGTTTTAGTCTCTCCCACAAGGGGAAACACCATTTTCTCGGCACCCACCCTGTCAATTCCCCTCATGATCTTTATATGTTTAAATAAGATCACCGCTCATTATTCTAAACTCCAGTGGATGCAAGTCTAACCTTGCCTCATAAGATCACCCTTCATTCCAGGAATCAGTTGAATGAACCTTGTCTGAACTACTTCTAATGCTATTATATTGTTTGTCAAGCAGGAAGACCAAAACTGTACACAGTACTCCAGATGTGGTCTCGCTAACACTGTATACAATGGACAGGACACCCAGATCCCTCTGTACTGGAGAGTTTTGCAGTCTTTCTCCATTTAAATAATATACTGCTTTTCTATTCTTCCTTTCAAAGTGGACGAGTTCACATGTTCCCACGTTACGCTCCATCTGCCGATATTTTTGCCCATTCACTTAGCCTATCTAAATACCTTTACAGACATTTTATGTCGTCCTCATAATTTACTTTCCTACCTATCTTTGTTCTTCAGCAAATTTAGCAACCATCCGTTCGGTCCCTTCCTCCAAGCCATTGATATAGATTGTAAATAGTTGAGGCCCCAGGACTAATCCTTGTGCCACTCAACTAGTTACAGCTTGCCAACCTGAAAATGACACATTTATCCCTACTGTCCGCTTATTCTTAGCCAATCTTCTACCCATGATAATATGTAAAACCACCCCCCCTCACCCCAGCCCACCTACACCACGTGCTCTTATTTTGCATGGTAACCTTTGGTGTGACACCTTATCAAATGCCATTTGGAAATCCAAGTACACTACACCTACAGGTTCCCCTTTATCCATGTTACTTGTTACTTCGAAGGACTCCAAAATAAATTAGTCAAACATTATTTCCCTTTCACAAAACTATGTTGACTGTGGATCACAAAAACATGTTGACTGTGCTAATTGTATTAAAGTTTCCTAAGTGTTCTGATAAAGCCTTTTTAATAAACTCTAACATTTTCTCTATAACAGATGTTAGGCTAACTGGCCTGTAGCTACCTGTTTCCTTTCTCGAATAGAGTTGCATTTGCTAATTTCCAATCTGATGGAACCTTTCCAGAATAAAGGAAACTTTGGAAAATTAAAACCAGTGTACCTTCTGTCTTCACAGTCACTACTTTTGGGACTCTGGTTGCAGGCCATCAGGTGCTGGTGACTTGTCAGCCTTTAGTCCCAATAGTTTTCACAGTACTCTTTCCTTGGTAATTGTAATTATTTTAAGCTCCTCCCTCCCTTTCACCTCTTGATTTACAAGTATTTCTGGGATGTTATGTTTTCTACAATGAAGATCGCCACAAATATCTGTTCGACACTTCTGCCGTTTCCTTATTTCCCATTATTAATTCAAAAGACTCAGAGGACTCACACTCACGTTAGTTGCTCTTTTCCTTTTTAAATACTTGTTGAAACACACACTATCTTTTTATGTTTCTAGCTAACTTTCTCTCATACTCTTAATTTCTCCCCTTTTTTTTAGTTATTCTTTGCTGGTTTTTAAATTCTGTCTGATCTTCTGACCTCCCACCATTCTTCACAGAATAGTACATTTTTTCTTTCAATTTGATACTATATTTAACTTCCATCATTAGCCATGACTGGCTCCTAGAATATTTCTCACTGGAATACATATTTGCTGAATGTTATGAAATATCTCCTTAAATGTCTACCACTGCATTTCTACTAACCTACCCCTTAACCTTCATGTTGACCAGCTCGGTCTTCACACCCTTGTCACTGTCATTTTTAGGTTTAAACCAAGAGTCTTAGACCCACACTTCTCTCCCTCAAACTGATAAATTCAATTATGTTATAACTGCTACCTAGAGGCATCTTTACTATGCAGCCATTAATTAATCCTGCCTTAATGCACACTGCTAGAGTCCAGAATAGCCTGCTCTCTGCTTAGCTCTAGAATTTGCTGCTCTAAGAAATTGTTCTGAAAATACTCGGAATTTATCTTCCAGGCTACCCTTGCCAATCCTGAATTGTCCAATCTATCTCTAGATTAAAATCACCCATGATAATTCCAATGCCTTTTGTAGAAGCCCTCGTTATTTCTTCCTGTAAAGCCCGTCCTACAGCATTATTACTGTTAGGCCTATAATACTCTTGAATATTCAGATCCCAGCATTGGTCACCTTGCAACCATGTCTCTGTAACGGCTATAAAGGTTATACATATTTATTTCTATTTCAGCTGACAGTTCATCAGTTTTGTTACAAATGCTATGGGCATTTAGATACAAAGCCATGTTCTGTCTTTTTGCAAATACTGGCCTTATCTGCTGTCACACTCGTAAGTTTGTGCACTCTGTCCGTTCCTGCCATGCTCTGATTGTCATTACCATTATTGCTACCTCGTTCTCTTGCCATGTCTTTTCCCTTTAATTTGACGCATCTTCCCCTGTGATCCCTTGCCCCTTCTGTTTAGTTTAAACCTTCACTACTGCCCTAGATATACGACTTGCCAGAACACTGATTCCAGTATGATTCAGGTGAAGACTGTCCCAATGGTACAGCTCCCAATCTTCCCTTCTGTTGCCAGTGTCCCATGAATCAAAACCTATTTCTCCCACTGTAACTTTTGAGCCATGCATTCAACTCTGTAATCTTATTTACTCTGTGCCAATTTGCTTGTAGCTCAGGTAATAATGATGATTATTAACTTTTGAGATTCTGTGTTTTAATTTAGCCCATCATACAACCTATACAGAACCTTTTTCCTAATTTTATTGATGTCGCTGGTACCCATGTGGACCATGGCACTGGATACCCCCCCCCCCCCCCAAATTCCTCTCCAGCCCCGAGTAAATGTCATGAACCCAAAAACAGGTAAAACACCTGTCCAGGCTTGCTTTCGGCTGCAGAGAACAGTCTATCCATCTGATTATATTGACCCCAGTGCTTTTTACATAGGGCCTTTCAGAACTTCCAGATGCCACAAAGCACTTAACAACCAACTAAATATGTCGGTGAAGTGTAGTGCAGGCAACATGGCAGCAAATTTGCACTCAGCAAGGTCCCACAAACATCAGTGAAATAAATGTCTGGGTTATTTACTTTTAGATTTTGGTTGAGAAATAAATGTTGGCCAAAACATTGGGAAAATTCCCCAACTCTTCTTTGAATTGTGCCCTGGAATCTATCTCACTGATCTGAAACAGGGCCTCAGTTTTAACACCCTCTATGGAAGACAACACCTGCAACAAGATAGCACTCTCTTTCAGTGCTGCCCTGGAATGTCAGCTGAAATTTATGCATTTAAGTCTTGGAGCGGGGCTTGAACCCACAAGCTCTTGGCTGAGGCAAGTGTTTCACTACTGAGCCAAGGCTGACATTCGCTCCAATTATTTTTATACATCAGTTTTTATGCTGCACCTTAATTGATTTTTTTCGACCATGATCCTGACTACATTTCTATTGTTACTGTTTGCTTTAGTTCAAGAAATTTGCTGACATCATAAGGATCTGTGAAACTGTTTGAAGTATTCCAAACTAAAATTGAGCTCGTCTTGAAAGCAAACCTGCAGCACTGACACTAGTCACATTGTATCTATGCAGTCTAGAGCCAATATTTGTGTGTATGCTGAACCACTTGGTTACAGCTACTTCATTCTCCCCAGGCTTAAAAATTGTTATGCCATCAAAGGAAGAACTCCCAAAGAAAATGAAACACAGCTTCCTGGCTTTCTCATGAAATAGAAATGCTACTCGGCCTTTCTAAATACGTATTCTGTTGTCTGTGTGGTTTCCAAATCTTTCTGATCTTTGAAGTCTTGACTGCTTTTTATAATGATTTTGAAGCAATATAAAACCAGAAGTAAAATGAATGTAATAAGTTTGCCCATCACCCTTTTCCAAAGATGTACACTCACTGATCATCTGTCAACACTTTTTGCCATTGCCTTCTAGCTTCACTGCTGTAACCTTGACAGTACCACAATTTAGGGGTTCATACACAATTCAAATGGCTGATTTGTATTACAGTTTTGTGCAGCAGTACTGACTTTACAATTTCTCTCCTCTTCATCCTCCCCTCTATTTCATTTCCAGATTTGATTGAATAGGATGTCTAACCAACTAGGGGAGGGCATATCCCCGTCCCTTGAAAGATGAGATGGTTGGTTGGCATTCAAAGTGGCATCTGTTTCCTATGGAAACCTGTAGTATACCCTGCTCTGAATGTTGTACCAATGCACATTTGGACAACTTCATTTGAACAAGATTGGCTTGGTAAAAGCAGCTTGTCGTATTGATATAGGAAAGTGGAGTACAGGAGGGTCTACAGTTTGCTTAATATGGTTTTAGTTAAGCTCAGCTGGGAATGCTACACGTGTAGTACAATTGGCCTTGATGCACCTGGGCTATGGAATAAAAAAATCAAGAGCTCCTGATCTCTATCAAGCAACCTTGCTGGAAGTTTGTTTGTGGGTTACACATGAAGATGAAATTATGTTTTGCTCTGAAGCTGCCCTTGGTTGAATAGCCTGCTGATGCTATGTATGTATTTCTATGTAAAAATCAAATTCTCGATGTATGCCAAAGAGCTATGAACTTCCAACATTGGGCAAAATTGGAGTAAGTTTGAGGACTTGGGAGCTTCTTCAAAACTGAGAACAGATGAAGTGTGCAACATCTTTTTGGAGCATTGTGGTTGGTGAAAAGGACTGTTGCAAATGATTTTTATATAAATGCATCAAGATGCCATTTAGTAGCTGAACATGCCTTCCAACGATGGGTAGTTTTTTTTCTGTGCAATTTCAATAAGGAAACTTCCATAGCCTAATTATAATAATTACTACTTGAATGAAAAATGTTAGACTGGTTAGAAATGAAATGTTACGGCTGAATGTGAACTTTTTATGGAACCTTGCCTATATGAAATTAAAGGGGAATTTGTAATGTGGTTGCTAAAATACTTCTACAGGATACTTTCTTGTCTGTGAAGAACTATTCTTGGTAAGCATATTTCTAATGGCATATTGCGCAGCTTGGCATGCATTGTATTTGCTAAGCTTTGTTTGTTTTAACAGAGCTCGCTAACATACGTTGTAAAATGTACTTGCACAATGTGCTGTAGTCACTTTTAATAGTTGATTTAATGAACCAAGCAATAGCGATGCAAGAGTTATGTCAGTGTTTTTTTAAATGATGTGTAACTAGTTATATGCCTGGGAACATAGAAGGAAGAACACAATACAACTCCTATGTTCCACATTGATAAGACTAGAAAAGAACCTGTGAACTACTGAAAGTAGTAGTCAGCATAACCTGGCTGGAGCTGTAAAATGTCTAATGTGGAAATTCTGACCAGTAATGGAACATAAATCTTACAATCTTTGATAGGTTTATAGGTATTTCTGTTTATGCTGATGGAATGCTTACTATTAAAGTTAAGATTTTAAAAATAGTTTTTAAAACCTTTGAAAAATTGCTTTATTTGAATTTGCACAATTGCATTTCAATTTCATTGGGATTGGTACTTTTGCATTTGCAGAATGTGTATCTGGCAACAATATGCAATAAAAACCACATGACGTTCACAGCTGTAGGTGCCATTTCAGAGACTGGAAAACTAATTTACATCACTTTTGTGGAGTCAGCTAGCATGTTACTGTAAAGGAAAATGGGTAAATTGCTCTTCCCTATGGGTTATTGTAACTTTATTGAGCAAATTTGAGTTTTTGATCATTGTAACTTGTTTCAGTTAATTTGGGAAGGCTTGATCTGTATATTTATGTAGAATTTTGAGTACCTCATGGAAGTGAAACTGGATTAGCTTTTATCATTAAATAATTTTGAATAGCTGGCACATTCAGCTTTGAGAGGAAGTGGAAGAAGACACTGGCCAAAGTTAAATTTACTGTGAAATATTCACAGATATTAGGCTCTGGTTTTCAAAACACCTGTTAGTCTTTAAATACTTGGTTGCCTTTAAGACATGTAATTAACAGCTTGATGAAGAATTTTAACTTGCTATTGAATTTTTTTCATGCCACATCGTTGCTTTTGTTGGATGACCTGTCTTAAGATGTGAGGTTTCAAGTGTCTCAAATGTAATCTCATTGTGTCATTTGCAATTAATATGCTCTGTTGTGAACTTTAGAACATACAAGAAATGGGATTTACAGTTTTGAATTTGTCATATTATTACTTTGACTTTGAGTAGAACACAGACCATCCATTGCTTATTCAGATTGAAAGATTATGGGCCATGGATATAAACTTGCATTTATCAGCTTGCCTTAAATGGTCTTTAATAGTTATATTACTGATTTTCTTCAGTGTTAATTTAGTTTGGTCACAGTAAGTTGCATTTTAAGTTTCAAATTTAACTCCCCAGTTATTATGCATTTCTAGTGTGCTTGTTAAAACCATTATTTTGGTAATTAGCAAAATACGCCATGCTATATAAAAGTCATACTTTATCAGGGTAAGTGGATATCAAAAGTAAAATATAGTTGATGCTGGAAATCTGAAATTAAAGCAACAAACGCTGGAAGTCAGGAAGTATCTGTGGAAATTGAAACAGAAGTTGCAGTGTTTTTTATGATGATGAACTGGATCAATCAGGAGTAACAATTCAACGTGAAGTTTATTTTCGTGTTTATTTTCTTCACCACCTGACTGTCCATACACAGGTAAGATATAGTACCTCCTCTGCACTGAGACAGTGTTTGAACCTAGGCGTTCTTGAACCTTGAGATACAGGCACCCACTGAACTCAAATGGTGCAAAATCAGGTGGAAGTTAATTTAAATTCCGTTAATAACCAAAGCATTTGTTTCCTTTGTAACCTTAAATTGAAAGATATGTTGATGCTCGGAAGTGAAAAATTTTCCCACTGAGTTGGTGTGCCTGGCCCCTTTATGTCAAAAGTTCCCACTGCTGCACCGTAGCAGTGTGATTAAATCTTAATCTTGGAAGAGCATTTTCTTGCTGCACTGGTTTAGTATTTCTGTTTCCTACATCAGTCATTATTTTCCATGTTTTGTATCTCCAATTATGTACTAATTTGTGAACAGATCTGTTGTGCTTCTGTGTTGACTGGGGTCTGAGTTGAAACTTTGATGTAGGGAATTTCTTGCTAGATTTGTGGGGGAGCAGGGGGACTTGCATCCTAGGTTTTGGCCTGAATTCAAGAATAGGTTCCTTGGATGCATTAACCTCAACTAAATTGCATTAAAATTAAGCAGGACTATACTTTGAATTTAATGTATATGGTAGAGTATAATGTATAATATAAAATGAGTTTGTATTTAAAAGAAAAACTGAAATTGTGCCAAATTGATTCGTGGCCAAATATATGCTAGTAGAAGTTCAAGGATATGTATTAAAGGTTTTAATTGTTCCGTATATAAAACACTTCAGTTATGCCCTTTAATGCAAATAAATACTGGTAGCAGGCTTTCTTATATTAAGTACAGTTTTTGGAAAACTTGTTTCTTTTAATACATGTTTTTTTTTAAAAAGTGCTGCAACTTTATTAGATGTTGAAAATATATTTTATTTCTTGTTTGGCCATTCTTTTTGTTGCAGCCAACATTGAGAATTTTTCTTTCCTGCCTCTATTTGCAGTCATGTAAACAGGCCCATATGCTTACATTATCTCAGCTACCTGTCTATAGGATGAGTGGACTAGAAATGCAGGTTATGATGCCACTTTTGTGTCTCGACAATGTGACATGATAGGAGTTGGGAGAATTGAGGAAGGAGGCTGTCATTGTTGGTAATTCCAATGCATTGCCAAGTCTAGTTTAAAACTGCTTTATCACATTCTCAATGGGATGTTTGTGTTGCCCTTTTCTTGTGCAGCTGGTGGCAACCCTAGTATAAACCTGCCAGATTTGCTAGAACCAGCATCCAGGAACACCTGTTGTCAACATTGGGTAAAAATGGACCTCTTGGGCACTTTATAAACTGAAGTAAAGCCTGTTTATATGTTGATAAATGTTTGGACACTCCTACCTGTGCTGCTCTCAATCATTTAAAATTTACCAACTGGGAGCAGTGATCTGCAATAGCAAAACAGTAGCATTTTTTGTAAAGACTTTTGAGGCACTCGGCAATAAATTTGAATTAAAGCTGACCGCTGCATTTAAAAAAAAATCTGATGATTACTGTTTGCATTTAAATTGTGGAAAATGGTGGAGAGAGAGGGGATTCGAAGTTGTGTTGTCAAGAGATTCTGATTTGCAGCCAGCCAATATAAACAAGTTGCTGCATGTGGAAACTGTAGCTAATGTTCTGAGATCCATAGCTACAGTATAATGGTAGCTTTACCGTTTGTCTGATTTAATCTTCCTGTAGGTAGAAGTGAAAAATTGTGTAACAAGTTCATTGTTGACATAGCTAGTCTTTATTTAGCATGGTAGCAAGTTCCAATGTACTTTTTTTTTAGAACGAATGCATAACTAAGCAATAGTATGGGTCTAATGCAAACTTTGTGCCTTATGTGTGTGTGAGAGAGAGAGCCTAGTTATGTGACTGAACCAATTGAGTTTTAAAGCCCATATCTGGAACTTTGCACTTATTGCCCATGGCTTTTTTTTTTCGTAAGAAATCACCATAGTAGTAATGTTTCTGTTAAGCTGTGTGTGCGCACAGCTGTGCGTCAATCTAGAACGTGCCACACATTGAATTAAGCAGGCTGCTCTTGCAGTACTGAGCTTGAGTGGGGAACAGGGCTGTTCATTAAACACCAACCACAAAACTGAGTGGCTGGAGAGAAGGCAGGAAAAATGCAACTGTGATCGTAAGGGCAACAAGCAAGGGAGAAAAGGAATCTGTGATTAAAGCAGTAAGCTTAAGTGGAGAATAGGGTCAATGTGTGTATTTGGAAGTGAACAGCATGAGGCGAGAAGGATGGGAGGTGAGAAGCCAGGCAATGCTAGAGAGATTTGACATCTCAAGCTGAGTGTGCTCCGGATTCAAGGGTTGTGAGGCAGCAGGAAGAGCTTCGAGATAATTCCTTGAGAGGCGTGCATTAGGTCACCAATGCTGGATTAGTTCAAGACCCAACGTGCTTCCCATTCAGCAGCTCTCTACAGTCTAGGCCTGAACTTCAAGTTAAATGGTCTAGAAAGGCCCACATTAATTAAACTTCACAAATCAGTAGGCACGACCAGATAAAGCCACAGAGCCGGAATAAAATTGACCAATGAATTTCTCTCAGTAAGCACCTACTGTTATATGATAGGCAGGTTTATGATGTGAATTGGGTTGCTGATCATATATATGTAGCATGGACAATGAACCTTTAGCAGTGACTTAACAACATATATCAGTCTGGTAACAACAGGGCAATTGAAGCTGTTTAGGCTAATGGGTCAGATCAGATTGCCTGTGTTTCATTTCACTGCTTGGCGAGAGGAACAGATTTTTAAGGCTGATTATGATCTAAGCCTGGATTTTCAAGTTGTGTGATCTTTCCCCCACTTTTTGCATTTCATCTATTTTCTCAAAAATGTCAACACATGTACGGAAAGAGAAGCCAATAGTTCAGGTGTGGTATATATGAGAAGGAGAACGCAATCAGTGAGCGAGAGCTAGAATGGGGCATGTATGAGTGGAGGTGAGAATGGGGCTAGTGTTTCCTCTAAGTTGCATGCACATGCAGCAATCTAGAATATACTGTGCGTTGAAATAAATAGACAGCTCACAGCTTTATGAAATCCGTGACTTCTAAAATTTAACCTGGTGATGACATGAAAGTAGTGCTTGGGTGTTTGTAGCCAGCACAATACAAAGAAAATTTAAAACTGAGAGAATCATTTAGTTCCATAGTGGTCTTTGGGACTGCACTGTAGCAAGAGGCAAGCATTACTGTTTTATGCTCACTGCTAGTACTGGGTATTTCTAACCACTATTCCCTTTGCATACTAAGATTGCAGATAGAGTTTGTGCTCACGTTCTTTAATTGTTATGTGCAAAACATCCACTTTAATGTTTTGATGTTTTAAAGGCAAATTGAAATTATTGTCGTTGTAGAGTGCCTTGGGTATTTACAAAAAAACTACTGTTTTGTTTTGGTACCAGATATGAGGGTTACATGGATTTTGTTCTGTTTTTAGGTCAATAAAGTAATGGGAATCGCTTAGCCCTTGTGTAGTAATGCTGCTTTGTCCGTGCTTGATGTACAAACTACTGTGAAAGCATTTAATACAGGTGGATTTTTTGCGATGGAATGGCATGGACAGTATTCTTGCATTTTCAAATGGTTTTTTAATCTCCAATTTTTATGATAAGTACTTTGTTGTACAGATTTTACTGGGATTTTTCTTTTGAAAAGGACTTGTACTTGTTTATTGCTTTTTATGCCTTCATGATGACTTTTGATGTGCAAGAACTGTTCTGTAGGCAAACGTGGAAATTTTATTTAAGCTTGGCATGGTTCCAAACAGCAAATGAATGGATAATTTGTGTTTGGCGGTCATTGTTGGTTGAGGAATAAATATTGCTAAAGACCTTGAGACTACCATGCTCCTCTTCAAATTGTGGATGTATCTTTTACCTCCATCTGATCAGGTAGGTGGGGTTTTGGTTGCTGTCTCATTCAATACCAGTTCTAACATTGTAGTGCATTCTCAGTATTCCACTTAAGCTTCAACATTGATTTGGTGCTCAATTTTACAGTGGGACTTGAACTCTGAATCTTTGGATTCAGATGGGAGACTGCTGTTAGCTGAATTAGAATGATATATCTTTGAGAGTATTTCCTCCTGCTTATGTTCTCTATCAAAATTTTGTCTGAACTTTTACCTTCATTATCCACTAGCAGTTCATAACATTGTTGGACAGGAAAGATTGTTTGATTTTCCTTTTTTATTATTCTTCCATGGGATCTGGGTGTTGCTGGCAAAGCCAGCATTTTGTTGCCTATCCCGAATCGCTCTTGAAGTGAGTGGCTTGCTAGGCCATTTCATTGGGCATTTAAGAGTCGACCACATTGCACTGGGTCTGGAGTCACATGTAGGCCAGACCAGGTAAGGACAGCAGATTTCCTTCCCTGAAGGACAGTAGTGAACCAGTTGGGTTTTTACGACAGTTTCATTGTACCATTACTCGTTTCATGACACCATTACTGAGACTAGCTTTTAATTCCAGATTTTTTTTAAATTAAAAAATTAATTCAAATTCTAGTAGCTCCCATGGTGTAATTCATACCCAAACCCCCAGGGTGTTAGCCTGTGCCTGTGGATTACTTGCCCACTGACACTACTACACCACTGTCTCCCTAGGAGAATCCTGATAAATTATGAATGCTATTTTCTAGGATTACTTGTCTAACCAATTTTGAACTCTACCATAGTAAAATTATTTCTGCATTCTGGTGCAAGACCCAAAATGGATTTTCACTGGTTTGGAAAATGAATCTGAAATTTTGGATGAGGAAATGTTCCTCCATTTGAAATGTTATTTTAATTGGCTATAATGAGAAAAAAGTGTTGACACAATTTGTAATTTGCCCTTAGAATTTCCGCTCTCACTTCCCTCTTTATCATTGGATGCATCTCATTCAGTCCTGGTGCCTCGTCAACTTTAAGCACTGACAGTTTGTCCAGTACCATCACCTTTTCAATTTTGAGCCTTTCTAGTGAGTTTCCTCCTCTGTAACCTGTAGTTAAACAATGGCTGCCTTTAAAGAGGAGACAGCTTATGTACAGTTGAGATATTCCTCAGAGGGAAAGGTAAGCAAAGCCAGAGCTTGTGGATGACGAAAGAGAGAGAAAGTAAAACAAAGCAGAAAGTGTGCTGATGACTGTCAGGTGGATAATACAATTGAGAGTAAGTTCAGAGGGAAAGTGAAACAAGAAATAAAAGCAGTAAAGAGAGTATGAAAAGAGACTGACAGTCAACATAAAAGTGGAATCTAAACAGTAAAAGAGTAATAAAAAGAGTAGGGCTGATTTAGGACCAGAAAGAGTATTTCTGCCTGGAGGTAAAGGACATGGTTGAGGTACTAAATGAGCACTTTGCATCTGTCTTTACCAAGGAGGAAGTTGCTGCCAACATTTCAATGTAATATGAGATAGTTGAGACACTGGATGAGCTAAAAATTGATGATGAAGCGGCATTGGAAAAGCTGGCTGTACTTAATAGGTAGGTCGCCAGGACTGGATCAGATGCATCTCAGCAAACTAAGGGAAATGAGGATGAAAATTGCATAAGCACTGGCCATAATCTTCCAATTCCGTTAATATACAAGGGAGCTGGAGAATTGCAGAAGTTAATTGCATGCTCAAAAAAAGCTGTAAGGATAAACCCAGCAACTGCAGGCCAGTCAGTTTAACCTCTGTGGTGGGAAAGCTTTTAGAATTGATATTCTGGGACACATTTAGCAGTTGTCACATTCATGCTCACGCAAAATGAATTTATGGAGTATTAATTCAAAATGGACACTTTAAAACAAAATGGAGTTGAGAGGTCAGGTGATCTTTACTTTCCTGCCAATGCACATGGAACTACAAGACCCCTGTATGTCTGGATAAGATATCAAAATGCAAACAACATTTTTGGACATATCTAAGAAGTCATTAAAATGCAAAATACCTTTCCTGTGGTTAATGGCTGCCTTTCAAACAATTAAAGAAACTTTGTTTTCACAATATTGCTCGCAGACTTTTTGACTTCAGAGTCAATCCAGAGAATGGGTATGGAAAAATCCCATTCTGTCACAATGGTATGTGAATAGACGAAACTTGGGCTGCATTGTTTGACAATGACCCAGCCATCGGAAACCCTTTGAGGGTGATAGTAAAAAAGATACTCTGGCCACATGACAGAAACTAGGTTTCTGATAAGGAGGTTTAATAAGGCACATTTTTGGAGCAGAGGGAGAAACATCCAGACTAGTGAAGGAACAAGACCCTGCCCACGAACACCATAAGGCAGAGAATTCAGGTTGCCCTTTACCTCGTTAATAGAGGATGAGCCAGCGTATCACTATGGAGATTAAATTGTGCATCGACTGGCGTGGAACAAGAGAAATCTCAATTGTAAGCAATAAATGACAGTAAAACTGTCATCCTAAACATCCAAACTCCTCTTCAGTGGACATTTTGTAAAAAGAATAGGGCAGGTTCAGGACCAGAAAGAGGATTTTTTGCATGGATGTAGAGGACATGGTTGAGACACTAAATGAGTACTCTGCATCTGTCTTTGTCAAGGAAGAAGATGCTGCCAAAGTTGCAGTGAAAGATGAGGTAGTTGCGACACTGTTAGTGGACCAAAAGGGTTTTTAGGCTTGCATCATTTTCAAGTCTTTACCCTGGGGAAAAGCAAGTGTGACCAAAGAACACTCACTTTTAAGATCTAAATGTATCCTATCTTTTGTAACTACAGTCTTTTGTTGTGTGCGCATCTGTCTGCGCTGGTGGGTGTGGTTGCTTATATAACGGGTGTTGAATAATAGATATTTATCTAGTAAAACTTATGAGTGAACCTGTCATTTGTCTTGGGTAGACATTTACAGCGTTCCGGGGGCTGAGAGCTGGAAAAGGTGGATTCACCCCGTTCGAGTTTCCCCGGACCGCAACACAGTCACTTGGGCAAATGCAGATTAATTATAGAAAGCCAGCACTGATTTTTTTAAGGGCAAATTGGATTTAATTTGGTTGAGTTTTTAGATCAAATAACAGGATTGATGTGAGTAATGTGGTTGATGTGGTGTATGTGGACTTCCAAAGTGCACATAAATTAGGCTTACCAGCAGAGTTGAAGGCCCTGGAATAAAAGGGACAGTGGCAGCATGGATTCCAAGTTGATTGAATGACTGGAAACTGACCAGTGGTGAATGCTCGTTTTTCAGACTGGAGGAAGAAATACAATGGCATTCCCTGGGGTCAGTACTAGGACAACTTTTCTTGATCTATATTAATGACCTAGACTTGGGTGTGCAGGGCACAGTTTCAAAATTTGTAGATGGCACAAAACTTGGAAATATTGTGACCTGTGAGGAAGGCACTGATAGACTTTGAGAGGATGGAGACAGGTTGGTGGATTGGGAGGATAAAATTTTAATGCACGAAAGTATGAAGTGGTGCTTTTTGGTAGAAAGAAAGAGGAAATACAGCATAAAATACAAGATACTGTTCTGAAGCAGATGTAGGAACAGTGGAACCTGGGGGCATGTATGCACAGATAGCTGAAGGTGGCAGGATAGGTTGAGAAAGCGGTTCATAAGACTTATGGGATCCTGGGCTTTAGAAGCATAAGCATAGAGTTATGGAGAACCTTAATAAAACAATGGTTCAGCCTCAACTGGAGTATTATGTCCGATTTTGGGCATCAAACTGCAGATGGATCTGAAGGCATTAGAGAGGATGCAGAAAAGATTTACGAGAGTGGTTTCTGGGATGAGAGAATTCAGTAAAGTCGGGTAGATTGGAGAAGCTGGGACTCCTCCTTAGAGAGGAGATGGTTGAGAGGAACTTTGAGTGTTAAAAATCATGGAAGAGTCTGGACAGAGTAGGTAGGGAGAAACAGTTCCCATTGGCGAAAGGGTTAAGAACCAGAGGGCATTGATTTAAAGTGATTAATGAAAGAATCAAAGGCGAGATGAAAAAACTTCTTATGTGACGATTGGTTAGGATTTGGAATGCACTGCCTGAGGGGCAAATTCAATCACTGTTTTCAAAAGGGAATTGGATAATTACCTGGAGAGGAAATTTGCAAGGCCAAGGGGAACAAGCAGGGGAATGGGACTAGCTGAAGAGTTCTTACTGAGACCCAGCACAGATGCAACAAGCCAACTGGTGTCTGCCTGTGCTTGTAACCATTCTATGTTTTATCATTGAGCTGTAGTCTACTCTGAAAGCTGTAGGGGAATGTATGTTAACACCCATATTTGGGTCTTGTGTCTTCAAGGTTAATTATGAAGAAGAGTCCAAAGATGCTAGGTGAAAGCACCCTGCACTTGTTTTCTTCCACTGATCATGATATAGGGCCATTTGACCGTTTTAAGTTAGCACTCATTCTACCATGTTTCATCACCTGCTCAGATCTTGTTGGGCACCCAGATTTCAACAATTTCTAGAGAAACCACAGTTTTGGTTAAATTAATGAAGCTTCACACATTACTGATGAAGTTTTGCCATTGTGTTGTAACTTGCTCTGAAACTATATTGAGCCTGTGAGAATACAAATTGTATTAAAAGTAAACCAATTTAAGCTAGCAAAGAAACCAAGTATAATTAAGTTGATCTGTTAACTGCTGACATGTTTCCTTGTATCTATTCCTATCTTATACTAACAGCACCTTTCACACCTCCACCATCCTGTCTTGCAGTGTTTGGATATTTCTTAGGTTTGCTGGCCAGGCCTAGTTTATCTGAACATCTTTGTGTTTATTATCTCCCTTTTTTGTAGTCATGGTAATGTGATAATGTGATGTGTTATGTGTTCATTTCTGAGAAGTAATGTGCAAGTATGAAAGAACTGATTTTTTTTTAATGCTCTTAATTTTCTTAAATGTCTCCCCATCTCAGTCCTAAATGATCGACCTCTTAATCTGAGTCTGTGACACCGTATTCTAGATTCCCCAGCCAGGGGAAACATTTTTTGAGCATATGCCCTATTGGACCCCTTAAGAATTTTATATATTTCAAGTAGATCAACTCTCATTCTTCTATACTCCATGATATAGAGGCCTAGCCTATGCAATTTCTCCTAGGACAATGCCCTTATCCCAGGGACCAGTCTAGTTGAATCCTTTTTGCACTTCATCTGTGGTAAGGAGACCAAAACTGCACACAATACTTCAGGTGTGGCTTCACCAATCCCCTGTATAATTGTGGTATTTTACTCTTTTATACGCAAACTCTTGCGAAAAGGTGACAAACCATTTGCCTTCCTAATCACTGCTGGACCTGAATGTTATCTTTGTGATTCTATACAAGGACACCCAGGTTACTCTGCCAACATTTCCCAGTCTCTTGCCATTCTTTTTTTTCTCTACAAAAGTGGATAATTTCTCACTTCTCCACAGTATATTTCATCTGCCATATTCTTGTCCACTTATGCAACCTGTTTATTTCCCTCAGCAGTCTCTTCTCACTGTTTAATTTCTCACCCAACTTAGTATTGTCAGCAAAGTTGAATATGTTACACTATGGCCAAGAATATCTGGAGGCCTAGCACAAACAACAGAAGGATCGTACCAAAATCCGAGCATCCCACCCACCCACCTCATCAAACGCAACTTGCCCCACCTGTGGCAGTATGTGCGGATCCAGCATTGGACTTTCTAGTCACATCAGGACCCACAACCACAGAGTGGGAGAAAGTCATCCTCTGTCCTGAGGGACTGCCGAAGAAGTAACTATTCAGAAAAAGTCAATTTGCATAATGCAGTACTGCATCGATTATCACAAAATTATTTTGTATGTTGGAGGTCTGATCTGAGAGCCCACCTGTTTAGTTGCAAGTTGGCATTTAATATGAAAGCCAGTATGTGTACTTGGACTGCTCGTTATGGGCCCCAACTGAAGACATTATTGGGAGTTGGATGAAAGGAAAAGAATATTGCGGTGCACAAGTTGTGTATCAGAACTTGTCTTATATTTCAGGCAAGATTATTTTTTGATCCGCTATTATGTTGAAAGTAATCTTTCTATGTGATGAAAGTTGAAAGCTCAACTAGAATATGCTCTGTACTGGCATTAGGAAGATATTATTCGTTTTTTCAGGTCTTCAGTGAGTTCAACACGTGCGTGCATCTCCCAAAAGAAAGAAAGAAAAAACCAAGCTTATTTTAAGCATACAACAAAGATCCCAAGAACACTGTTCAATGAGGAGGATGTTTATGGTGTCTTTGTCAGCATGCTGCCTCAACCAGCGCTTAAAAATTCACTGATCTTGGATTTGCAATTTCCTGAGGGTAGTGACAAGTGTTCTGCTGTCCAATGTGGAAAATCTACACCAAAAGTTAGCGTAATCAAGAATTTATGCAAAATGGAAGTATGGGCTAAAATCATGGGATTACATAATTCACTTGCATTGTATATGTTGCACATGTCAGTTGTAGATTAAATTTGCAAGGAGTTAAATACATCAGTATTGAGGAACTGTGAATTATTGGGGATTAGAAGATGGGTGTCCAACATTAAAATCGAATACAATAGACATTGATCCAGTGGGAAAATTACTTTAGGCAAATGGGCGAGAAAAGTACCAGAGGTAAAATTGTATATTTGGTCTAAATTCTGCAGTGGTTTCTGTGGACCAGAAGTATGGAATTTTTAAAATAAATTTATTCTCATGCATTGTGGGTGCTGCTGGCAGGGCCAGCATTTGTTGCCCATCCCTAATTGCCCTTGAACTGAGTGGATTACTAGCCATTTCAGAGGGCAGTCAAGAGTCAACCATATTGCTGTGGGGCTCGACTCACATATTGGCCAGACCAGGTAAGGATGGCAGATATCCATCCCTAATGGACATTAGTGAACCAGATGGGTTTTTATGACAGTCGATGCTAGTTTCATGCCATTACTGATTACCATTATTGATTAAATTTAAATTCCACCAGCTTGGTGGCATTTGATCCCATGACCCCACAGCATTAGCTGGAGCCTCTGGATTACTGAGAACTGGTGGCTTTGCATATTTAGAATTTGAATTTATCCAATTGCCTTAATACCCTCAGGGCATCCATAAAAGCCTTATCACCAATGAATTATCTTGAAATGTAGGCACTGTAGTAATGCAGGCAAATGTATATAACCAATTTATGTACAATAAGATCCATGAATTGCAAACACAAGATCAGTTTTCTTTTGGAGTTATTGGTTGAGACGGTGTAGATTCGGATGCCACAAATATCCTCTTTATTGAACAGTATCTTGGGATCTTTGTGTGCTTGAAATAAGCCCTGTTTCTTTCCTTGTTATCTCATAAGAGTATGGGAGCACAGTGTGATGAGGCCAGAGTGCTAAATTGGGAATTTGTTGCATGTGCAGAGGGGAGGATTATGCTGCTTTCATCATTTTTTCAGTCTCCAGAAACTGATTGTTTAAGGCTTTACTTAAGTGAGTAGATTGGTGATGAGTTTTTAAGATTTTATTCCTCTAAACTGGGGAGATGCAAGTATTGCATTAAATTTATAGCCTAACTGCTAAACTGCTTGGTATAGCTACAAATGACAGTTGAGTGATATTTAAACTTGGAACCTAATTAGTTAATAAAACACAAAGATGGCGAGTTATGTAATTTGCTACATCTGTAGCATGTGGGTACTGGTGGAAAACAATGTGATCTATAACAACCACAGCTGTGGTAAGTATCTGCAGCATGAGGAACTTTGGCGGCTGTGATTTTGATGTGCTGGAGTCCAGGCTTTGGATATTGTGATGCAGCAGGGAGGGGGGCAAAGTTACTTTTTCACTTTGTTCTAGGAGGCAGTCACGCCCCTTCACATTTGGTCTGTTGTCAAGAACAGAAAGGTGTGACTATGACTCAGGCAGGTATGGGGATGAAGAAGGCAGTAAAGGTGGATTATCAGTCCTTGCAATTTTGCAACAGGTTGCAACTTGTGTGGATGCGATCAGGGATTGCAGGGCGGATGAGCAAACTGACAACGACACTGTAATGCAGGGAGCCATTCAAATGGGGAGAGTAAAAAGGAATGTAGTAGTCAGGGACAATATTGTTAGGAGGATAGATGATCTCTGCAGCCTGTTGTGAAAATGTCTAATTTCATGATTCATATATTTTAGGAGTATAACCTTAAGTGGGGATTGAAGTTTTTAAATTTAAGATAATGGAAGACCCTTGCTGGGAGGTTGGTAAACAGACCTAAAGTAATTGCTATTCAAAGGCTGTGTTTATTTAATAAGGGTCAAAGTTAGAAGTGGAGAAAACATTAAACAGTGGCCCCTTTCTGAGTCTTAGTAGAGACGAGATGCCTACAGTTATCTTCATAAGGGGTTTAAATTATTCATGTGGGTCCCAGATCAAAAAGTGGTTGGAAAGCAATTGGTATACAACAGAGGGTCTTAAAGTATCCAAAGGACAAGTTTGGGAATTAAAGTAAATTAGTTGAAATCTCTGGTACATCCCAGGGTGTGCCACATTGCTGTGGGGATAGATTTCTGAGAAGTGTTATTTGTCTTGGTTTATCTGTGTGTTTTCTTACAAAAACTGTTAGCCTGCTTGGGAGCAGCTTTGAGGCAGACAGAATGAATGTACAAGAAGCTTTAAATGAGCTATAAAGCAAGAACAGAGGGTATCAGGGGTATTTCTGAGTTGGGGTCTTGGTGTAAGAGTGCTATGAGGCCCATGCAGGAACTGGGATATCCACAATTGTGAAGCCCTTAAGTACAAACTTACAAGTGTATGAATTAGGGGCAAGCGTAGGCATTCGGCCCTTCGAGCCTGCTCTGCTATTTGATAAGATCATGGCTGATCTGATTGTGGGCTCCGCTCTACTTTCCTGTTTACCCCCTTTGACTCCCTTGTTTATCAAGAACCTATTTAACTCAGCCTTAAAAATATTCAATGACCCCGCCTCCACTGCTGTCTGAGGAAGAGAATTGCACAGATGAACGACCCTCTGAGAAAATGTTTCTCCTCATCTCCATCTTAGTGGGAGACCCCTTATTTTTAAAAGGTGTCCCCTAGTTCCAGTATTTCCCACAAGGGGCAACGTCCTTTCGGCATCCTCCCTGTCAAATACTCTCAGGATATTTATATGTTTCAATAAGATCACCTCGCATCCTTCTTAACTCCAGTGGATACAGGCCCAACTTGTTCAGCCTTTCCCCTAAAGGTAACCCCTTCAACTCATGTGAGTTGGAGTGTTGCTTAGCTGGATATTCATGCAAGGACCCCAAGAAATCTCACATTTTGGAAAATAGTGGGAACACTGAGGAGAATCAAAATTAATTCTTGAAAGCTGTGGCTCCACCTTGGTTTGATCGTAGGAGAAGTGAAAGAACCCTCAATTTCCTGTAACATATTGGGGAACTTTTAGGTAGAAATAAGAAGAGAAAAGTGTGTGGCCTGTGAGATTTTTGGGCTTAAAGAAATATGTCTTAAGTTAGTACTTTGTTCAGTTCTTGGACAGTAAAAGGTTTTGTTTAAAACGTGAAACCTTGTGGGCACTACTTGCAGTTAATAAGTGGGAGTTTAAATTTCTTTTTAAAAAGTTAAAGGTCTGTCTTGAGATCTTAAGTTGAGAATGTGAGCCCTGATGGCTACATTGCCTGCCCAGTGTCAGGGTTAAGGACATCTCCTTAGGGCTGTAGAGGAACTTCATGTGGGAGGAGAAGGACCCAGTTGTCGTGGTCCACATGGGTACCAATGACATACCAGAACCTGTTTCTTAGCTCCACCTGAGGAAGTATGAGCAGCTAGGGACTAGATTAAAAAGCAGAGCTGCAAAAGTAGCAATCTCTGGATTGCTACCTGAGTCATGAGCAAATTGGCATAGGGTAAATAAGATTAGAGAGTTTAATGTGTGGCTGAAAGATTGGTGTGGAAAAACGGGTTTCAATTCATGGGCACCAGTACTGGGGAAAGAGGGAGCTGCACCATTGGGGCAGCCTTCACTTGAACTGTGCTGGGGTCCACGTACTGGTGAATTGTATTACTGGGGCTGTAGAGAGGGCTTTAAACTAAATAGTGGGGAATGAGGGTTCACATGAAGGGGGAGATTTGGAAAATTAAAGGACAAGCCAACGAAGGATACTGACATGGGTAATAACCAGAGAGTGACAGGAAGGGATAGAGCATACAACCTTAACGCACAAGCAATTGAGGTCAGAGTAGGGAAAAATGTTAAAAGGATGGAATTAAAGGCTCTTTATCTGAATGCACAATGCACACAGCAGTTAACAAGATAGAGGAATTGATAGCACAAATAGAAACATTATAATATAGCCGTTACAGAGACTGGTTACAAAATTATCACAGTTGGGAATTGGATATTCAAGGTATTTGGCATTTCAGAAGACCAGGAAGAAAGGAAAAGTTAGTGGGGTGGCTTTGTTAATGAAGGGTGAGATCAGCACAGTAGTGAGAAATGACCTTGTTTCAGAGGATCAAAAAGTAGATTCTGTTTGAGTGGAGATAAGAAATAGCAAAGAAGTCACTGGTGGGAGTAGTACAGCTATATGCCCCCTGACTGTAGCTACACTGTATAGCATAAATCAAGAAATATTGAGGGGTTATGAAGAAGGCCTTCAGTAATCGTGGGATATTCTAATCTTCATAGATTGAGTGAGTCAAATTGGCAGAAGTAATCTAGAGGATGAATTCCTAAAGTATATTTGGACAGCTTCTTAGAACAATACATTCTGGAACCAACTGGGGAACAGGCTAATTTAGACCTGGTAATGTGTAGAGACAGGATTAGTTAATGATCTCCTAGGATTCGCTAAGTAAGAGTGAACATTTACAAGGAAAAGCAGCAGCTGAACTGAAAAAAGGAAAGATTTGTAGGAATCCAAAAATTTGCTCGAAGGGGTGAGTTTTAAGTTGAGTCTTAAAAGAGGTGGGAATTGGAAGAGCAAAGAAGCTTAGAAAGTTTTGCAGAATTTGGCTTTCGGAGGCTATAAATATGGCTCCTGATTGTGAGGTTAGGGGATAGAGGATTGGCAAGAACATTGTACAGCTGGAGTTAGTTGGAGGGAGAGTGTGGCAAGATCATGGAGGGATTTAAAGATAAGTTTGAGAATTTTAAAATGCCACATGATGGCTAATATTGGACAGTGGGGGCAGAAGTGAAGACTGGCAATAGTTTTAGATGGGCTGAAATTTTTAGAGAGCAAATGATGCTGGCCAAGAGAGCATTGGAACAATTGAGTACTGAGGCAATGAAGGCATGACTAAGGGTTTCAGAAGTATGTGTTCTGAAGTAGGGGTATGGGTTTGGTCATTGTGATGGCCAGATGATCTCTGCAAAGGAAGGTGATAGAGTTGCTGAATGGAGTTTGTTTTGTGGATTGAAAACAGTGGTTTTGGTGCTCCAAGTATTTAGCTTGAAATTGTGACTTATCCAAAGTTGAACTTTGTACAAACATTCTTGATAGGACAGAACTGCGGAAGGATCATGTGATTTGATTGAGAGGCACCGTCAGCGTACAATGGAAAGCTGCCTGTGGGATCAAAACCAAATATAATGCGGGTGGTTTTTTTGTCAAGGCAGTAAGTAGGGGAGGAAGGGGCCAAAGCTGGACCCTTGATGTAATTATAGAAGTTGCCTCAAGATTCCACGGCAAGGATGCACACCATGTTTTGATGGTTTCTGTGGGAAGTCAGAAACGTTTTAAAACAAAAAGCTGTGGTTGAAGTCCTTAAAACACAACAGCCTGGAAATATTCAGAACAACTCATGTTTGAAGTACCTGAGCTAGGAAAAAAAAAACATGTTTTTAAAATACATTTTGTAGATTGGTGTGCTTCTGCTTGACAGTGCAATATCTGGTTTTCAACTTGGGGCCATGATCAATCTTTGCCTCAAAAATTGCTGTGTATTCAGCTACCTTGGCCTCTAGCTCTGAATTCCCTCGCTGAACCACTTGTCCTCCTGTACCCCATATCTTTTAAGATGCTGCTTAAAATGTCCCTCTTTGAACAAGCTGTTGGCTACCTACCCTAATATCTCCCTCTGCCTTAATATTAAATCTTGACTCGTGATGCTCCTATGAAGTGACTAGTGACATTTTACTATGTTAAAGATGCTTTATAAATGCAAGTTGTTGTTGACTTGAGATGAAATATTCAGTGCAAGTTACTACGTCATTTGGAATATTGACTGAAATGAAGTGTGAAATTTACACAAATATTAATTTTATAAATATGGACCATATATGTCTATTAAATCACATTTGGTATGTTACTTAAATAATTTCACCATTTATTTATTTAAAAATCCTTAATTGGTGGTTGTGCAATTTGAAATTCATAATAGCAAATTGGATGCCTTTTTGTGAAAGTTTTTAGTCTTTAATTTTTAATTTCAAGTGTTGGCACAATTTTTGTTTAGTGGACTTTGTAAATAATGTTTGCTTCTTTGGCTTAGACATTTGTGACTAAAGCTAGTGCACAATCTATCTGCAGGCTATTATTAATACTCCATATCACCAAATGAAGTGAGAAAGGTAGAGAGCAGTAGGTGGAATTCTTGTTTGAAATTTACTTCTCCATCCACTAATTTTTGAATGTCATGGCCTCCATTCAGTTTCTCACTCCTTGGTGCATCCATGATCAAGAACTGAATGGAGCAAGGATTGAACTTGTATTTGCCCTCACTCTGCAGATCTGAGTGTGATCATTCTTTAATTGGAGTGAAGTACAGTTGAGAATGGAGATGTAGAGACTGTAATGAAGACCTTGTGTGGATTGGTGAAATTTAAATTTTCAGTTTTCGAACAATATTAAGCAATACAAATGAGTGCAATATGCAACACAAAATTAATTCACTTTGAGCAAACTTGCTAATTCTGTTTTGATTTTACTGTCATTGCCAGCTGATAAACTGGCTAAAAATGTACTTGTGCTCTTGTGTTTTATTTCAATGATCTCTTCAGTCTTTTGTAAAATGTAACCTTAAGCATGCCTTTCTGTTTGGGCTATTGTATGCCTGGTCATTAAAGAAATTGGTGCAATAATTATTTTTAAATTTGCAGATACGTAGGTTAATTACTGATTCTGCTTGCTAATGTTTTAGTTTTTTCATGGTCGTTATCAATGCTGAGATAAACTTTGACATTTTAATTTTGCGCTTAATACTTAAATTAGTACATGTGCAAAATCACAGAGGGTACTGTTGGATTGCTGAAATGGTATCAGTCTTGTAGATCGCTATTAGCCCTGGCTGGAATGGTAGTGTAGCAATTGATCTTTTAAGCTTTGTTTAAGGTTTTTTTAAACAGCTGAGCAGAAAACTTACAATTTTAAGATGAGAACAATTTTAGAAATGAGTTTGAATTGGTTTGTGGCAGTTCCTTTTTTTTGTTTTTATATAAATTTGCTTCGATATTTGGTCTGTATTGTCTGCAGCAATTTGACAGAGCTAGGCCCCATGATGCATTAATTTGCATATTGCTGGTAATGAGCAAAAGCAACTGCACATTGTGTGTTCGCACTCTCTCAAAGGGAGAGATTAATGCCGTTACAATAACCTGCATGATCAGGACAGCATAGTTTATTTTTAGAAATGACATTTCACCCAGGAATAACAAAGTTCTGAATTTAACTTGGGGATGTTCTTTATAATGTATGCTGTTTCAGAACCAAATAATGCATGTCAATGCTTAGCGTTTTTAACTGGTGTAACTACATTTTTATGCTTAATTGAAACTCTAGTAATTTAGTTCATCCATTGTTTCATAATTGTACTCATCTAATGTTTAAAATGTTTTAGAGGGAAAGTTCCTGTGCTGCAGTTATGAAACAACATTAAGCAAGTATTGCATGTTCATGGAGCAAACTTACTTCAATTATGAGTAACATTCAAAATCTTGGTGTAGTACCCTAGTTTTTAAATGTAGAATTTTAACTAAAACAGTTTCATGTGATTAGCAATTTTATGATGGATTTTAGAAGGAGATTTTATATTTTGAACAATCAGGTTCACGTATCTAGTCATTGGAAGATTGAGTTGCCACTTCCTGACTGTATACCTGTAGTGCCAGATTTCTAAAACACAATGTATTTGCTATGATTGATTCCCAGTTACCTGACATTAAATGCAATGTCAACACTGTTTAATTATCCCTGTTTTCAATTGTCCTTGGAGTAAGATTGCAGAATCCAGTTGGACTCTTTTGGCGATGCTGCTATAACCTGGAATGGAAGAGAGAAAAAAAGCACACCATATTTTTTCAGCCAGTATTCATCTGAACTCATTGTAATTAGCAATTTTTAAAAAAAGTTATTTTAAAAATATTGAATAATATTGCAATATGATTTTTTGGGAGCTTTGAAGAATGACAAAGTAAACTATCTTTGCTATTTTTGTGGTAATGGAATGGCCTAAACTGGGGGTCTTTCATTATTTTTTTTCATCATGGCCACAATTGCAACCAGCATCTTGCTTGAAGGCAACTTATAGGAAAATGCTACACTTTGGGGTGACAGGTTATGGCTTTATGCCTTTGATATTCCCCATGCAGTGAGTCCTAATTTTTACAAGACGTACTACTAAACTGCTGCCAATATAGGCCAAAGCACTTCTGTCCCTCAGCAACATCATCTGAAATCATAGATCAGTTTTCACATGTACCCTGATGACACCCAGCTCTTACTCGTCACCACTCTATACTGTCTCAGATTTGTTACACTGCTTGTCTGACAATCCAGTCCTCAATAAGCAAAAAGTTCTTCCAAGTAAATACTGGGATTGCCGAAGCTAATGTCTTCGGTCTGTCAAACGTTGTTCCCTCATCTTTGACTCCATCCCTCTCCCTGGTCATTGTCTGAGAGTGAACAGCAGCTTGGCACCTTATTTGACCCTGAGATGAGCTTCTGTCCACGCACCCACTCCATTACCAAAACCGTCTACTTGGATGTCTGAACATGACCTGAGTCCATCCCTGCCTCCACCTCATTTATCGAGACCCTTAGCCTTGCATTTGTTACGTCTAGGCATGACTATTACAGATGAACGTATGAACTAGGAGCAGGCGTATGTCAATTGGCCCCTTGATCTTGCTTTGCCATTTGATATGATCATGGCTGACCTGATTGTAACCTCGACTCCACATTCCCGCCTACCCCTGATAACTTTTCACCCCATTGCTTATCAAGAATCTACCTACCTCTGCCTTAAAAATATTTAAAGAGTCCTTCGCCTTTTGAGGTAGAGAGTTCTAAAGACTCATGACCCTCTTGCTCTCGTGGCTGACTTCTCATCTTCCACCCTCAATAAATTTTATTTCATACAAAACTGATATCTAACGGGCATCGAGTACTGTTTACCTATCACTTCTGTACTCGCTGACCTACATTAGCTTCCAGTTCAGGCATGAGTGGATTTTAAAATTCTGACCCTGTTTTCAACCCTACAACTCACAGACATCTGTTTTCCCCCAATCCTGGCCTCTTGCAATTCTCAGTTTTAGTCACTGCACCACTGGCAGTTCTGTCTAGAGCTGCCTAGACCCTGTGCCCTGAAATTCTGTGTCTCAGCCTCTCTGCTGCCTTATTGCCCTCCTTTAAGGCTCTTCTTTCCTTGCTCTTTACCAAGCTTTTGATTCTCTGTCCTAATATTGTCTTATATGGCTCTGTCAAATTTTGTTTGGTAATGCTTCGATGAAGTACCTAGTTGCATTTTACTATTTTAAAGTTATATCGATGCATGCTATTGTGAAGTAAAAGGTGGGATAAATAGCTCAGTCTTAAATGGATTCTTTACTTGCTCTGTGGAAACCACGGTAACCCTGTTTCCTAACATTCCATTGATTTGGTTAAAGAACAAGGATGGGAAGAGGTGGAGCTGTGAATCCCTGCTCTCTCAGCAACCCGCAATGGAGCAGCAAATCTGTACAAGGCCAAAACTGGAAATAATAACCAAAATAGCACCCAGCACATTCTACAAGTTTTGCAGGTCCACATCACATAATATATATTTTATCCCCTTAACGTAACAGCTTCTCTAATACCAGGCATTGTTCAAAGTCAGTGTTTGATGATTTTGTATTCAACTGGCTCTGCTCTCTGTGGACCTGTTGGAGGCTTTGGTGGAAAATTTCCAGACATTTCAAATGTTGTAGTTGCGTAGTACCTTGAGTTGGGATTAGTCGTCATCTTTATTTTGGAATAAACTACAGTAGGTCTCCATCTGGAATCTGGATTTGCACATTTTACGATTATATCGTTGACAGGAGAGCCACTGGTCTGCAGTCAGTGGCAATGCTTTATGACCTTCGGACCTATTAGGAAATGTTATGCTCAATTATTGAGAGGTCTGTGTTTGTGAGTGGAATTGTTCTTGCCTGTTTGGTCTACGATGATCCGAACTAAAAATGCGCCAATGTAAAAACACTTTCATGGGGGTTTGCCTGGTGTGGTACCAGCGGTGATAGAACTCTTTTTGGCTTTAAAAAAAATATTTCTAAGAGATTCTGAACCTTTTTTAAATGGTTATGAAATTCAATTTTATTCAGAGAATACATATGCATTGTGGTTGTAAAAAGGGATTTTCTCTGTTCCTCTTGTCCTGTGCATAAATTTTCTGATCTTTTCAAAAATTTGATTTATTTTGTATTGCTGTCTGGAATCAGGTTAGGGTACCATTTAGCAGCCCATTTTGTTATCATTCACGTGTCAGTGCATAACCACTATTGGTACAATAACATTAGTATTGAAGAGCAAGCAGTGATAATTGTTCATTACTGGGTACTTGCTGGTCTTATGTTCTACTTCGAACACAAGCGTTAAGTACATATGAAAATAGTACTTGAACGGAATTACATAAATGCAGTCCATTTCCAGAATTATAGCTTCTCCTTGATGTGTCTTTTTTACAATCCAATATGCAGCCAGTTTGGGATTCAAATATGCTGAGTATCTTGATTTGGGGCATCTCTGTATCCATGAACTTATTCTCCAGAAGCTGTGGAAAAAAAGTTAAGCATTTCATGATTTGGAGTAAATTTTGGGATGGCTTTTCTTCTGCTAGAGTCCTTCAGCATCTGCAGTTTGTTTTTTTTCAAAAATGTAGATTTTACTTTTGGTGTTCTCTCTTTGTTTTCATGACATGTTATACTGAGTGTTAACCCTTGTTAAAAATCATTCAGGGATTGTAAAAGATCCAGCATAAATGGACGAATATTTTTATTGATCGTGAGACCATTTTGGTATGGTTCGCACCCATTGTCAGGCTTCAGTGACTGGGCTGTACTTATGTCTACAACTGGTCTAATACCTTTCAACAACCTTATAGATACTTTTTACAAGTAACCTTGAGCACCAATAGATTGTTGCCTTTATTTCGTAAGTGAGGTTTGTGATTTATCACATTATTGTGCCTGAACTTCTTCAGAGTGGCAATCAGCATCCATCCTGTCTCGCCCAACCTTCTAACTTGGATGGTAAGTGCCTAAGGTAAGTGGGTAACAAGGTAAACCTTGTTTTTTGGGGGGGACGGGGGGGCGGGGGTGTGTGTGTGTGTGTGTGTGTGTGTGTGTGTGTGGCTTCAGGGCAGGGAGGTGGTGGATCGGGCCTGATGGGGGAAGGGTGAGTCGGGCCTGGCTTTAGGGGCATGGGGGGGAGGGGAAGAGTCCACTGGGGGTTGAGGGGAGTCCCGCGGGGGGTGCGTCAATGTAAGCCTTACAATAGTTAAGAGATTTTAATTCTTCTAGCTTTTCTATGGATATCTATTTATGTTACCTTGTCAAAACCATCTGAAGTTTGTGATTGAAAACACATTTTCGGATGGTGCCCAGGGTAGGGTTGCACTTCCAGGCATTTGGTATGCAAACCTTACCTTTCAACTTCCTGGGAGGTGGTGGGGGATGTTCCCCAGCGCATCTTTGGAGTATCCTGGAGCTCAGAGGTTATGGCCCATTTTTTATCACCTTAGGGGCATACAGCATCAAGCATGATGGTTGATTATTAGTTACCTAATAGTCCAAGGGATTTTATTTTGCTGTTTGACTGTCTTGTATCTGAACTTTAACCAATAACACTTTTATCTATCACTGAAACTAGGTCCTGGGCAGCTATTAAGAAATAAACTTCAAGATTTCATGCTTACCAGTCCTCTGAACCATATGTGCATATGGCTAAGGTGACCCCGTTGGATAGATAATGCACCTATCTGGTATGGTGCCATTTGCCAACCCTTCCCAGTTAGGGTTTTTCCTCTTGATTGTCTCCCAATTAACACATGCACTGTCCTTGAATTCTGTAGAACGTTGATTTTAAGTGTGTTGTATAGAGTGTCTCTCGAGGACAATTAGGGATGGACAACACATGCTGGCCTTGCCAGCAATGCTATTATCCTGTGAAAGAACAAAAAAAAGGCATGTCCTGAACTACTTGTAAATTTTTCTATGTGGAGAAACAGAACCTGTCTACAAATTTTGTTCACAATTTGATCTTTGCAGCATAGATTACTTTTAAAATCAGTGATACCTAGAAGGCATTTTTAAAAAAAAGACATCCTTTAGCTCTTTCCACTGTTGGAATTCAGTATAAGTGGAGCTCACTGCAATGCTAATAATGAAATATGTAGTCAGGTTAAGATATTTTCTTGACTAAGTTCTGCTTTAAGCCTCCATAGTACTATTTGAAGAGGAATAGAGAGAGCTTTTTATCCTGACAAGTTCTAGGCGTAGTCAACGCCATCAAAAACCATTTTTAACTAGTGTTTCATTTTGATACTGTTGTGGTATCTTATACACAACATCATTGCTTTGCTTGTCTCTGTAAGTCACTGTATTTCAGAGAAATTCATGGTTAGTAAAGTCCTTCTGAGAGGTTACTGAGAATTATGACCATGTTCTTTATAAATGAAAGTCTTTGTCATGTTTTTGGTCACCTTGCCTTACCAATTTTAATTATGGTAACACTTCCTTTCTTTTCAGAATAATTATGCCCATGCCTGCAAGAAGTGTTTTGTCACTTAGTTTCTTAGACTAGAGAGACAATCCAACTACAGCTTTTGATGATTCTGTATTTAACTGGCTACTCTCCATGGATCTGTTGGAGGTTGCAGAGAAATATGAATGCATTAAATACATTATGTAATTTAAATTTAAAAAAAAGTAAGTTTTAGTTCTCGAGTTGCGTAATGCTTTCTGTTGTATTTAATTGTGTTGGACAAGATGGGGTGGGATGGACCTAAGTGCATTTGGGCTAGATGATTAATCACCAGGTGGTGTGTTTCTGTAGGACAGACCCAAATGGTTTTTCTCCTCGTGTGTTCTGCAGTTCCTGCCTTATATACAATTTCTTTGCCTGCTGGTGAAATAGTGTTATGTTTTCTTGTTGCTCATCCTCGCCAATGATAATGGTGAAAGTATGCATTTGCAACAATGATGTGTCTCACATCTATCATTTATAGAAACTTGCTTCTGCAATTCTGCACCTAAAGTAATATTCTAGTCTAATGGGCTATATTACCATGAGGGCTATTGTAGTTGTACAAACCTAATAGCTATTTGATCTCTAGGCACATCACAATTGTGACTATTCCTCAAATGTAAGCACTTTCCAGCATATCCTGTTAGTTAGGAACAAGACTTGAAAGTTTTTGGAAATTATTTTCCTCTCCCTATAGCATGCTATAAGAAATAGGAGCAGGAGTAAACTGTACCTTCCCTCAAACCTGCCCACCCCAGTTCAGTAAGATCATGGCAGATCTTCAGCCTCAATTCCACATTCCTGCCTGCTCCCATATCCCTTGATTCCCTGAGGGAACCCTCTGTGTACATTTCCACCAAGCTTTTTATCACCAAACTTGGATCGATTACTGTGTCATCTAAGTCAATAAATTGTAAATAGCTTAGGCCCCAGCACTGATTCTTTCGGCAATCCGTTATTTGCAGCCTGCTAATTCAAAAACTTCCTGTTTATCCCTCTCTGCTTCCTATCTGTAACCAACTCTTTATTCATGCGAATATCTTGCCTGCAACTCCATGAGTTCTTTTGTGGGCACCTTGCCAAATGCTTTTTGAAAATCCAAATATACTACATCTACTGGTTCCCTTTTATCTACCCTGCTAATTGCATCTTCTGTTATGACCAGGTGAGGAGGGGTTAACTGACCTCCCTATTCTTCCACTCCTCATCTGACCGTAACAGTGTTTGTTTTAAATTTTTAGGACTTTAGGGAGGATGTGCTTTGCCAATTCTGGAAATGTCCCACTATTTGTGTTAAGGTTTAGAGAATTACTCAGGCAGATTTTCTTGGGTTAGACAAAGAATGAGCTAAATTTATTGAAACTATTCCCAAGCTAAAGAAAAAAACAACACCATTCATATGGTCTCTCACATTCGTCTGGGCCCACACACACACACAAGTATAGATGGCAGACTAAGAGAATAAGCTTGTAAGGATTTTATAGTCCACAGAAGAAAAAATGGAATATACAGTTAACTGTTCCTTAATTACTCTCAGTGTGGTGATTCAAAGTTGTGGCTATTTAGCTTAGCTGTTCTTCTGGAGGCAGTCATATGGAGCAGATTTCCATGTTTTAAAGGATCGCAGTCCACAGTCGTTTTCTTCTCGGGTGATCACTTTAAAAACTGGGTGCAGTACTTAGAGAGAGAAGGCACCTGACTCCAACAACCTGTTTCGGTAAAGCAATGTCCTTTTCATTTTTTCCCCCTCCTGCTTGATAGGGGTCCCCTTTAATATATAACCAGCAAGGTATGTCCAGACGGGCTAGACTTGTTCATGTCTATTGCAGTTATTGGTTTGGAATAGGCAATTAAATTTTGATGTCTCGCCTTGGAAGCATTTGCAAAGCCTCACTGCAATGTGAATAATCAGAAGGTGGGGTCTTGCACAGTCCTCAGGTTTGATTCTGTCTTCACTCCAACTTTGTGGAATGCAAAATTGTGTTTTGTAGCAGCTTGGCCCACTTGGGCAGTTTCTTTATAAAGCACAGTATATGTCTGTATACATTATCAGTTTAAAATTCAGCCAGTGGTAAAGAATCAGAAATCATACCTTCAAAAAACAGATCCTCATGACACCTTAAAAGAACTCTTAATAAATTTGTCAAACACTATTTCCCTTTCATAAAACTGTGTTGACTCTGATTGTAACACGATTTCAAAGTGCAATGTTAAGACTTCTTTAATGATAGATTCCAGCATTTCCCTGATGACCATTGTCAGGCTAACTGGCCTGTAGTTCTGTTTTCGCCCCCTCTACTTTGTTAAATAGAAGTGTTAGATTTACTAACCTCCAATCTCCTTGGACCATTCTAGAATCCAGGGAATTTTGTAAAAACATAACCAGTGCAGCCACTATCTCTGCGGCTACCTTTTTTTTTGAGCTCTAGGATGTAGGCTGTCAGGTCCTTGTCATTTGGTTTTTAGTCCTCTTTTTATCAACTATTTGATTGCCCTTTGTTAGTTTCTAAAACTCTCCCAGCCCTAAGACTTATAATCTTGCAAGGTTATAAATCTCTTATTTTAATCTAATATTATCCTTAGCTTCCCTGGTAAGCTGCGGATAGATGGTTCTCATTGAGTTTTTGTTTTTCAATGGAATGTATTTTTGTGAATATTTTGATTTGTTCTTTAACTGTTTCCCACGGTTTATTTATCGCCATACCTTTTTGATCTACTTAGTCATTCAACTGTAGTTAGCACTCCTTTCGTAGCTACTTAATTGGCTTTGTTTAAGTGTAATATTTTTGTTTGGGACTGAGGTATGTTGTTTTCAAACTTAATGTGGAATTCGATTTATATTAAGATCACCTTATCCCCAGAGGATAATTTACAATTAAATTACTAATTAACCCTGCCTCATTACATAGTTTTTGATCTAAAATGGCTTTCTTTCTGGTTGGTTCCACAATGTATTGCTCCAGGAAACTGTTGGCAAGAACATTACACAAACTCATCTGTCAGATTACCTTTTTGACTTGTCCAGCCGTATGATGCTATGACGAGACAGAGGATATGTGCCAGGCGGATAAAATCCATGAGGGAAGCTTGACCATGTGGTCACAACTGTTTTGCAATTTGTACTTTTATTTCAAGATGCATGCCCTGAATTCAGAAGTAATAAGATGACCATGACTTCAGAGGGTTTCAGAAAACTAAATTAAACGTTTATTAACAATAGAAAAAATTTCAAGCACATACATGGGTCTACAAAATACTACTATAATAACTCCTGAAACCCCTAACTAATCCGGCTTCCATTTACACCCCTGCCGTTAAGGCAACAGTAAAAAAAAAAACAAATAGATTTAAACAAATCCAGGCAAAGTTACACGATACCCTGGACAGTAGAATTCAATGTGAGTTTTCTTAGCTTCGGTTCTTGTAGATAGCAACTTGATGTGCCGAGGCTGGAGGCTTTTCACACTTGTGTTAGATCTTAGGATGTTTTCCTCTCTTACACACAGCCGCATCTCCCTTTACCTCTTTTTAATGCAAATTCCATTGTTCCTATATGCCTTTTCATGGTACTAATTTTATCAGTAACCTTTTGGAAAAGTAAACACAGTTCAATTTAGCTTCTTCTGGCTTGGTGTAACATCTTACCATCTCTCTGAAATTTAAACTATAAATTTATATAAATGCAAATTTTCCGTACACCTAAAATCCTAAAACTTGAGTCATGTTTACATATTTAGCCATTCAAACCTAGCATTTTGATGACTAAAAGCCTCCAGACCAGCTGTCTCCAATTCAATTAAACCCTTCCCTCCCTACCTCCCCCTGTCCTCTCTGTTTGTCTCTCCGACTCTCTCAATATTGCCCTCTCTCGCGCACCCTCTCTCTCTCTCTCTCTCTCTCTCGCACGCACTCTCTCTAACGCACTGCCGGTGGCCCGTCTCTCACGCCGGCCCCCCTTCCTCATCGCGCTCGGGCCGGCCCCCCTTCCCCGGCCCCCTCTCCCTCTTTCTGGTGCACCCCAGGCTGCCTGTCTCTGGCACGCTCGCGCACGCGCTCTCTCTCTCTCTCGCTTGCGTGCTCTCTCGCTCTCTGGCTCTCTCTCGCTCGCATGCTCTCTCGCTCTCTCTCGCTCTCTCTCGCTCTCTCTCGCTGTCTCGCTCTCTCTCGCTCTCTCTCGCTCTCTCTCGCTCTCTCTCGCTCTCTCTCGCTCTCTCTCGCTCTCTCTCGCTCTCTCTCGCTCTCTCTCGCTCTCTCTCGCTCTCTCTCGCTCTCTCTCGCTCTCTCTCGCTCTCTCTCGCTCTCTCTCGCTCTCCCTCGCTCTCTCTCGCGCGTGCTCTCTCTCTCGCGCGTGCTCTCTCTCTCGCGCGTGCTCTCTCTCTCGCGCGTGCTCTCTCTCTCGCGCGTGCTCTCTCTCTCGCGCGTGCTCTCTCTCTCGCGCGTGCTCTCTCTCTCGCGCGCCCGCTCTCTCTCTCGCGCGCCCGCTCTCTCTCTCGCGCGCCCGCTCTCTCTCTCGCGCGCCCGCTCTCTCTCTCGCGCGCCCGCTCTCTCTCTCGCGCGCCCGCTCTCTCTCTCGCGCGCCCGCTCTCTCTCTCGCGCGCCCGCTCTCTCTCTCGCGCGCCCGCTCTCTCTCTCGCGCGCCCGCTCTCTCTCTCGCGCGCCCGCTCTCTCTCTCGCGCGCCCGCTCTCTCTCTCGCGCGCCCGCTCTCTCTCTCGCGCCCCCGCTCTCTCTCTCGCGCGCGCCCCCGCTCTCTCTCTCGCGCGCGCCCCCGCTCTCTCTCTCGCGCGCGCCCCCGCTCTCTCTCTCGCGCGCGCCCCCGCTCTCTCTCTCGCGCGCGCCCCCGCTCTCTCTCTCGCGCGCGCCCCCGCTCTCTCTCTCGCGCGCGCCCCCGCTCTCTCTCTCGCGCGCGCCCCCCGCTCTCTCTCTCGCGCGCGCCCCCGCTCTCTCTCTCGCGCGCGCCCCCGCTCTCTCTCGCGCGCGCCCCCGCTCTCTCTCGCGCGCGCCCCCGCTCTCTCGCGCGCGCCCCCGCTCTCTCGCGCGCGCCCCCGCTCTCTCGCGCGCGCCCCCGCTCTCGCGCGCGCCCCCGCTCTCTCGCGCGCCCCCGCTCTCTCGCGCGCGCCCGCCCGCTCTCTCTCTCGCGCGCGCCCGCCCGCTCTCTCTCTCGCGCGCGCCCGCCCGCTCTCTCTCGCGCGCGCCCGCCCGCTCTCTCTCGCGCGCGCCCGCCCGCTCTCTCTCGCGCGCGCCCGCCCGCTCTCTCTCTCGCGCCCGCCCGCCCTCTCTCTCGCGCCCGCCCGCCCGCCCTCTCTCTCGCGCCCGCCCGCCCGCCCTCTCTCTCGCGCCCGCCCGCCCGCCCTCTCTCTCGCGCCCGCCCGCCCGCCCTCTCTCTCGCGCCCGCCCGCCCGCCCTCTCTCTCGCGCCCGCCCGCCCGCCCTCTCGCGCGCGCCCGCCCGCCCGCCCTCTCGCGCGCGCCCGCCCGCCCGCTCTCTCGCGCGCGCCCGCCCGCCCGCTCTCTCGCGCGCGCCCGCCCGCCCGCTCTCTCGCGCGCGCCCGCCCGCCCGCTCTCTCGCGCGCGCCCGCCCGCCCGCTCTCTCGCGCCCGCCCGCCCGCCCGCTCTCTCGCGCCCGCCCGCCCGCCCGCTCTCTCGCGCCCGCCCGCCCGCTCTCTCGCGCCCGCCCGCCCGCTCTCTCGCGCCCGCCCGCCCGCTCTCTCGCGCCCGCCCGCCCGCTCTCTCGCGCCCGCCCGCCCGCTCTCTCGCGCCCGCCCGCCCGCTCTCTCGCGCCCGCCCGCCCGCTCTCTCGCGCCCGCCCGCCCGCTCTCTCGCGCCCGCCCGCCCGCTCTCTCGCGCCCGCCCGCCCGCTCTCTCGCGCCCGCCCGCCCCGCTCTCTCGCGCCCGCCCGCCCCGCTCTCTCGCGCCCGCCCGCCCGCTCTCTCGCGCCCGCCCGCCCGCTCTCTCGCGCCCGCCCCGCCCGCTCTCTCGCGCCCGCCCGCCCGCTCTCTCGCGCCCGCCCGCCCGCCCGCTCTCTCGCGCCCGCCCGCCCGCCCGCTCTCTCGCGCCCGCCCGCCCGCCCGCTCTCTCGCGCCCGCCCGCCCGCCCGCTCTCTCGTGCCCGCCCGCCCGCCCGCTCTCTCGTGCCCGCCCGCCCGCTCTCTCGCGCCCGCCCGCCCGCTCTCTCGCGCCCGCCCGCCCGCTCTCTCGCGCCCCGCCCGCCCGCTCTCTCGCGCCCGCCCGCCCGCCCGCTCTCTCGCGCGCGCCCGCCCGCCCGCTCTCTCGCGCGCGCCCGCCCGCCCGCTCTCTCGCGCGCGCCCGCCCGCCCGCTCTCTCGCGCGCGCCCGCCCGCCCGCTCTCTCGCGCGCGCCCGCCCGCCCGCTCTCTCGCGCGCGCCCGCCCGCCCGCTCTCTCGCGCGCGCCCGCCCGCCCGCTCTCTCGCGCGCGCCCGCCCGCCCGCTCTCTCGCGCGCGCCCGCCCGCCCGCTCTCTCGCGCGCGCCCGCCCGCCCGCTCTCTCGCGCGCGCCCGCCCGCCCGCTCTCTCGCGCGCGCCCGCCCGCCCGCTCTCTCGCGCGCGCCCGCCCGCCCGCTCTCTCGCGCGCGCCCGCCCGCCCGCTCTCTCGCGCGCGCCCGCCCGCCCGCTCTCTCGCGCGCGCCCGCCCGCCCGCTCTCTCGCGCGCGCCCGCCCGCCCGCTCTCTCGCGCGCGCCCGCCCGCCCGCTCTCTCGCGCGCGCCCGCCCGCCCGCTCTCTCGCGCGCGCCCGCCCGCCCGCTCTCTCGCGCGCGCCCGCCCGCCCGCTCTCTCGCGCGCGCCCGCCCGCCCGCTCTCTCGCGCGCGCCCGCCCGCCCGCTCTCTCGCGCGCGCCCGCCCGCCCCCGCTCTCTCGCGCGCGCCCGCCCGCCCCGCTCTCTCGCAGCGCGCCCGCCCGCCCCGCTCTCTCCGCGCGCGCCCGCCCGCCCGCTCTCTCGCGCGCGCCCCGCCCGCCCGCTCTCTCGCGCGCGCCCGCCCGCCCGCTCTCTCGCCGGCGCCGCCGCCCCGCTCTCTCGCGCGCGCCCGCCCGCCCAGCTCTCTCGCGCGCGCCCGCCCGCCCCTCTCTCTCGCGCGCGCCCGCCCGCCCCTCTCTCTCTCCGCGCGCGCGCCCGCCCCCCTCTCTCTCTCGCGCGCGCGCCCGCCCCCTCTCTCTCTCGCGCGCGCGCCCGCCCCCTCTCTCTCTCGCGCGCGCGCCCGCCCCCTCTCTCTCTCGCGCGCCGCGCCCGCCCCCTCTCTCTCTCGCGCGCGCGCCCGCCCCCTCTCTCTCTCGCGCGCGCGCCCGCCCCCTCTCTCTCTCGCAGCGCGCGCCCCGCCCCCTCTCTCTCTCGCGCGCGCGCCCGCCCCCTCTCTCTCTCGCGCGCGCGCCCGCCCCCTCTCTCTCTCGCGCGCGCGCCCGCCCCCTCTCTCTCTCGCGCGCGCGCCCGCCCCCTCTCTCTCTCGCGCGCGCGCCCGCCCCCTCTCTCTCTCGCGCGCGCGCCCGCCCCCCTCTCTCTCTCGCGCGCGCGCCCGCCCCCTCTCTCTCGCGCGCGCGCCCGCCCCCCTCTCTCTCGCGCGCGCGCCCGCCCCCTCTCTCTCTCGCGCGCGCGCCCGCCCCCTCTCTCTCTCGCGCGCGCGCCCGCCCCCTCTCTCTCTCGCGCGCGCGCCCGCCCCCTCTCTCTCTCTCGCGCGCGCGCCCGCCCCCCCTCTCTCTCTCGCGCGCGCGCCCGCCCCCCCTCTCTCTCTCGCGCGCGCGCCCGCCCCCCCTCTCTCTCTCGCGCGCGCGCCCGCCCCCTCTCTCTCTCGCGCGCGCGCCCGCCCCCCCTCTCCGGCGCGCGCCCGCCCCCTCCCCCCCTCGCGCGCGCGCCTGCCCTCTTCTCTCTCGCGCGCCCTTTTCTCTATCCAATCCCCACTACTATCTTACCTTTGCAATGAATCACAATATTACGAGAATTATTATATTTTCTTGATAATGAAGATTAAAGTCCCTTTAATGCTGAGACCAGTTGTAGCGCTTTCATTACTATATCAGCATTTCTTATATTTCATTGCGTTTTAAATATTGTAGCCAATAATAAAAGATCAGTTCTCTCACTGCTGGGTTTGTTAACAAAAAATATAGTTATTTCTCTTGGGAGCCACTGATGGGCCTGCTAACTTGAATTTCACCTGGGACCATTCTTCAAGATGTAATTTGTCTTAACATTTCTGTTATGTTAGCTTTGGAAATAGTGTAAAAAATTCATCCAGGAAGCATTTTGTTAGTGAGTTGAAGATATTGTTTTTATCTGGCGATTTTATATTTGGTAATTTTATATTTACAAGTGATGCCTCTTGGCGATAAAAGGGACAAGAACTTGTTTTAAGTTTTTTGTTTTAGGTGTTTAAAAAACACTTATTCTTGAACTCTAGTTGTAGTGCAGTCACTGTTGAATATTGGTAAAATTAGCTGCCATTTTGTGCACAGCCCACAAACAGCAATGGGATGAATCACTAGTTAATCTGCTTTTGGTGTTTGTGGTTAAAGCAGAAATGTTCAGTGGCAGATCTTAATTTGTTTCAGATAATGCTGGAGTATCCATTATTTTCCTTTTTCTTAGTGTCACATTTCAGCTGGTTGCCATAGCAATGTAGGAGACTCTCAGTTGTATGTTCAGGTTTGGAATAGGGTTTGACTTGAGAGAGGGTAATCAACTACAAAATGCTGTTCGTGTTTTGATTATGGTTCTCAAACTAGTAGTAGCAAATGGCAGAAATAACATCTAATACTTAGAATTTGGATCCTTTATTATTAGGACAAACTCCACTTAACCAATTTCTTTAGTTTCCCACTGTTAAGGTAATTGTAGAAAAGGTAAGTGTTATATTCCAGTCATTTGATAGTTGTATTTGATTGATCAAGACAATTACATAGACTTTGAAGCACAGTCTGTGATGGTGCTCAACATGGGCCCGCTCCTACTCTACTTCCCCTAAGCTTAACAATATATCCTTCTATTCCTTTCTCCTTCATGTACCTAACCTTAAATGTATCAATTACACCATGCAGTCGCATGTTACACATCATAGGCAAAGAAGCTTACCCTAAATTGAATTTATTAGTGACCAATTTATATGGGTCGATACTTTACCCACTATTGTTACCTATAGGGCTGGTCAGGCTCTCAGCACAGCTCACTGGGTAAATATGCACCCATACCCAGATCGTCCATTTTTTCCCCCCCTCCACGTAGCTGGCTTCTCACTCAATCTTGAGGGCCGTGATCCATTTAGATGATTTGCCCTGGGACAAATGCAGGCTTTTGCTTGCTCGCGCACATGAGTAAAGGAGGAGCAAAATAAAGGTTGTCTATATAATAAGAAGTGAAGATTTTTTTAATTTGCTAATTACGACTTTTTCAAGCAGAGATTAAAACATGCTTTTACCTAAAGTTCAATCTTAATCTGTTTCATTCAACACCAGCCATCTATAAAATTGACCAATGTGTTACTTAATTAGCTCTTAAAGGAACTGTTTTAGAAAATTAGTTTGCAGCAATACACAACAATTAATAAATGATTCTGATTCGTGATTTAAAATTACTCTAGGCATTAAATTTGGCTTTTGCTGGTTTGGAACTGATGCTGCTGTCTCTCAACTTTCATGGAATAGAACTTGAAGACATTAGCTGAAAATAACCCAGATATGTGTATCCTCTATTCTGACTATTACAGGCACTGTGTCCGCTAATGCCTCTGAATGTCATTTTACAGAAGGTACTGATGTTTTAGAAGTCAACTGTTTTTTTTCACTTTAAAAGCCTTGCTTTTAGTTAGGCTTCAATGATTTGGGATCCAAATCTTGAGCTCTCAAAAGTTACTTGATTAGTTAGGAATGACGTAACTGAATTGTGATCTTTACATTTAAGGAAGGACTTGAAAGTTTGTTGTCTTTAAAAAAAAACCTGGCATTTGGATGGTAACTGAGGGAAGGTGGGCAGTTCTGAACCTTCGTTACTATATTATTAAAAGTTAAACACATTTTACAATGCTTTACAGTTTTGAGAATGTTGTAATAGCAGACATACTAAACTGAATTTGCATTTTCTGTATTGGTTCCTGTTGGGTGAAGGGGTGTCTCCATGTTGATGCTGCACCACCAAATGAATCTTAAATGAAGAAATAACAATATATATGATAAGGTAAATTGATTCCTGGTATTTAAACCATGTATGCTTGTGTTTCTAGATGTTGCGTGGGGTATACCCAATTCTGCTGTTGATACTTGGTATGTTCTTAATGTAATCATCTCAGGCCAATATTGTGCATGTGATCATTCAATTGTTAATACTAGAGGTGGAAATTTTTCATCTGTTGTGCAAGTCATTCAGTTTTATGCTGCACCTTTTTGATGTCGAAGTTTAGTTAGTAATGTCTTTAAATCCTCAATTAACTAGTGCAGCTTATTACTTAGCTTCTTATAACTGATTTTTCACTAAATCAACACAGAGTTGTCATGAACAGTGTGAAATAGGGAGTTTTGTGAGTATGGGTAGATGGTGCAGAAGAGTGACCAATGTGTTACTTAATTAGCTCTTAAAGGAACTGTTTTAGAAAATTAGTTTGCAGCAATACACAACAATTAATAAATGATTCTGACAGAAAGATCATGTACACACATTGCACTTGTTTCAGCTAAATAAAATAAGTGAGAGCCATTTGCTGGTCAAGGTAAATGAGGAAGGAACCAATCAGAGTCAAGCTATCTGGTTTAACATTTCAAACAAATGTGCTGCTTTTTGCCTCCAATACTTGTGGTTTATATAAGCTTGTGGCGGTAAGTATTTAAAATTTTGTCTAATGTTTGTGCTTAGTGCAAATTAGCATTTTTTTGGAAAAAAATTTATAACTAAGCAGTAGATAAAAGTAAAATAAAGCATTACTGAAGAAAAGAAATTTTGTCGAAGCTTTTCGCCTTGCTCTCATCGGGATAATCGCAAGAATACCAATGTTAGGGGAAGCAACTTTATACTGTATGAGAAGAGAGTGCTGATTGGTTGGCAAATGGACTCTGGTAGAGGCGTTGCCATGGAGAGTGCACCAGTTAATGGTGATTGACAGTTGAATGCCAAACATTGTTTGAAATTTTAAATCCTTGACTCTGGTCAAGGCATTGCCCTGAGGAATGAACCAGTGAATGACTATCTCTTATTTTGTTTAGCTGAACATGTTTTTTGTCTGCAAAGTACAGGGCCCTGTGTATTAACATATGTAGCTTTCAGTACATGCAAATGTGCCCACATTGCGAGCTTGACTGACTATCTTAAATTGGTTGTCAGTGTAATTTTTACCAAAAATAATTATGCTGACTAATTTAAGATTGTCAGTCAGGCTTGCAGTATGGTGCATTTACGTGTACTGGAAGGTACATATATTAATACACAGGGCCCTGATCTTTGCAGACAGAAAGATCATGTACACACATTGCACTTGTTTCAGCTAAACAAAATAAGTGAGAGCCATTTGCTGGTCAAGGCAAATGAGGAATGAACCAATCAGAGTCAAGCTATCTGGTTTAACATTTCAAACAAATGTTTGGCAGTTAACTGTCAATTACCATTAACTAGTGTATTCTCTGTGGCAGTGCCTCTACCAGAGTCATCTAGCCAACTATTCAGCACTCTTCAGTATAAAGTTTTTGCTTCCCCTGACATTGGTATTCTTGCGATTGCCCTGATAAGTGCAGGATGAAAAACTTTGACAAAATGCCTTTAGCCAGCAATACTGTGCTACCAAATGACAATAAAATAAAGGAAGTAAAAAGATATCATAGGGTAGGTTGTGTCTGGACTGCAAGATATGGGTATTCATGGATAACACGGCTACCCTGAGTGACCATATCTGCAGTAGATGTCTCATTTCTGAATCTTTCTGGCTTAGAACCATTAAGCTGGTGTACAAATTGGAGGCACTCTGACACACAAGTGCTAAGGGAGGCATACCTGGATAGTTTGTTCCAAATTGCATCACATCTCGGAGAAGTGCAGTGTCAGAATGAAATTTGTGTGACTGATTCACATGCAGAGTAAGTGGAACTCAGGTGTGTTGGAGAATGAGGATTGGCAGTATATGACCTTGTCCAGCAGATGCTATGTACTCACTAACTGAGGTGTCATGAAGAGATTAATGTCTATGAAGTTATTGGAAATTGTTTTTCTAAAATAGTGTTTAGTGGTGCCTGTGTCTATATCTTTGTAGCTCTTTCGAGTACAAACCTGTTTCCATCTGTTTCAGATGAACTTACATTGTTTCATAGTTGGCCATTGTGAGATTTGAACTCTTGATACTCTTTTGAGTAAACCTGTTTCCATCTGTTTCAGATGAAGTTACATTGTTTCATAGTTTGCCATTGTGAGATTTGAACTCTTGATACTCTTTTGAGTAAACCTGTTTCCATCTGTTTCAGATGAAGTTACATTGTTTCATAGTTTGCCATTGTGAGATTTGAACTCTTGATCTTGGGGTTACAAACCCAGTACCATAACCACTTGGCTATTTAGGCCAAGCACCTTAACTTTGTACTAGGTGTAACTCTTTCAAGTACAAACATGTTTCCATCTGTTTCAGATGAAGTTACGTTGTTTCATAGTTTGCCATTGTGAGATTTGAACTCTTGATCTTGGGGTTATAAACCCAGTTCCATAACCACTTGGCTATTTAGGCCAAGCTCTATATCTTTGTATGTGTGTATATGTCTTAATTGGATTAAAGCCAGCTGGTCTAGAGGCTTTGAAGTAGGTTTGAAATGGTAATTAGATAAACATGGGGAAGTTTAGAAACATAGGTGTCAAGAGGGCAATTTGCATTTTTGAATAAAGCTTTCAGAAGAATGGGTGAAATCTTGCACCTAGCTAGAAGTTGCCAAGCAATGTGTTTATTTTTTCAGCTTACTATTAAAATTGGTGGAATCAAAGGATATTGTTGTTAGAAGAGGCAAAATTAAAAATTTAGTAATACAATAGAAAATTCACATTCAACAAGATAGATATGTGTAAAGGAGAAAGGAGATTCTGTGTAAGGCAGAGACATTTTAAGATTCATCAAGTGTGAGAAGCCTCCAGCCTGTAAAACTCAAGTCTGTCTGCAAGGGTCCAGGGCTGAAAGAAACTCATTTTGAATACGATTGCCCAGGGTGTGCTGTGCCAGGTGTCTCTTTAAATCTGAGTTTTACTGTTGCCTTAACAGGGGTGTAACTGAGACTCAGATTAATTAGGGGATTTTTTCAGTTTTTATGGTAGTAATTTTGTAGACATATGTATGTGCTTACAATTTTTGTTGTATTAATAAATGTTTAATTTAGTTTTTTTTTAAAAAAAGCCCCTCAACTCAGTGGTCTTATTACTACTGAATTCAATGTCTGCATCTCGAAACATACAAATTGCAAAAATGGGTTATGACAGTTGTTTCAAGTTTCCCCCTGGGTTTTGAGCAACTCTGCCTTTACCATCGGCTGTGTCATAACAGAGGATAAGGATAAGACTGTCAGAAGGGCAGCCAGATGCTGACCTTGGCACCGTGAAACAGGAGAGGCTGCCCAAAAGGGAAGGGGAGGAGGGCGGAAGAATAATCTGGTAGAAATCCAATAATTAGAGGAGCAGGTGACATACTTTGTGAGAAGGATCAAGAGTGGGAGTTGTGTATAGGCATCTTGGTAATGAAGTGAAGAAATGTATAAATGCAGAGATTAGGCAAGCATTTAACAAAGACAGAATGGTTTAAAGGGCAGATTTTAATTTTCATATAGGTTGGAATAAGCAGATTAGTACCTGTCAGAAAGACAGTGAATTTCTGGAGTGTACCTGGGATAGTTTTTTGCAACAATATGTCCTGGAGCCAACAAAAGGGCATGCCATTTTAGATTTGTAGACCGTAATGGTTAATGAGCCAGCCTAACACTGTGTGAACATTAATCTAATTGTGATCCAATTGAGTCCAACATATTGAAGATCACAAACAGCTACTAATATTTCATATTTGGATAATGCTAACTTAATTGTGATGAGACAATGTCTGGAGTAAACTGGAAAAATCTGTTGATGGGTAAAATGCAGACAATTCACTGGGAGGTATTCAAAGAATTTTTGTTAAGGAACCAGTTTATACCCCTAAGGGGCAAGTAGCTTTACTTGCCAAAAAAAGGCATGCATAACTGAAGAGTCAAGAGTTGATATAATACTAAAATAAAATACATGCAAAAAATACAAAAACAGGATGCAGGTCCTGGCAACTGTTAGAGCAACAAAGAATGAAAGATGATCAAATATAGGAGTTGCGAAAAAGGATGTGAAAAGAAACTTGCAAGGGATATCAAAATCAGCACAAAATTCTTTGAGTTGTATTGGAGGGGAAAAAGAGGGTGGTCAGGAGCAATGCAGGTCCCTTGAAAATCGATAAAGGCAATATTGTTAATGAAAATAAGGAAATGACAGACAACATCAGATAATTACTTTGTACTAGTATTTACGATTGAGGAAGAGGATAGCTTGTTGGGCATCCAAAGGAAATTGATACTTGAATCCAGGATGGGGACAGGGCAAAATGTAGACAAAATAATAGTACTCGAATGACAAATCCCTCAACCAGATGGTTTCCATCACAGACATTTGAAGCAAGTAGGTGAGAACATTGGAAGATTATATAGCATGGGCATCTGCAAAGTTCTCTCAATTAGAGAACTCTTCCTTTAAATTGGAAAATTGTGTATCTCGTTCAGCTATTGAAGAAAGGTAAGAAAGCAAAACCAGGAATTGTAAACCAGTTAACCTAATATCTGTTGGGAAATTACAAGAGTCTAGAATTACAGATACTCCGGTTGAACACCTTGAAAATTTTCAGTACCAGAGAGCCAGCATGGATATTTAATCAGTAGGTTACACCTGACAAATCTGATTTAATTTTTTTTAGAGGTAACTGAAATAGTGGAAAGGGGAATGTCTTTGGATATTTATATGGATTTCCAGATGGATTTGATCAATGGTCTGTTATGAAACATTGTCAGCTAAGGTTGAAGCTCATGGAATTTAGGCAAATTGCTGACCTGGTTAGGAAATTGATTGAGTGGCAGGCAACACGGACAAATGGAAGGTACACAAAATGGCAGAATGTGACTAGTGGTGTTCTGGAAGGACTGTGGTAGATCTTGACTAGTCACTGTATTCATTAACAACTTGGATGATGTGATACAAAGTCACATATTCAAGTCTGCTGATGACACAAAGATGGGCGGATTTGAAACCTGTGTAGATGGAAACATAACATTAGAGTTCTTAATAGATTAAGTGAATGGGAAAGATTGACAAATGGATTTCAACATAGGCAAGTGTGAAGTCATCCATGTAGGACCTAAAAAGCATTGTGCTGAGCACTTCTAAACGGTGAAAAACAAGAAACCAAAACAGTCCAAAGAGATTTGGGGAGGGGGTCATGTGCATCAGTAAAGTGTCATGGACAGGTACAGAAAATAACCAAAAAGACTTATGGTTGCCTTTCTAGCGAGAGGACATTTTGGCTGGAAGAATGAGGAGAGGTAAAATAAAGGAAACAGTTCTTATAAATGCAGGGGCAGAGGGACCTGGAGCATGGATGTGGGCACAGAACATTGAAGGTGGCAGAGGACGTTAAAGAGGTTAATAAGGCACATGGAATCCTGTGTTTTATAAATAGAACAATAGAGTACAAAAGCAAGGAAGTTATGGTGAAAAAACTGGCCTCAATCGGAGTATTTTGCCTAATTTTGGCCATGAAGCTGAGGAAGGATGTAAAGCTATTGGAGAGGGCCAAGATAAGATTTTTGAGTGGTTCTGGGCATGGACTTCAGTTACAAGGATAGATTGAATAAACAGGGATTGTAGTCTTTAGAGAAGATTGAGAAGAGACTTGATAGAAGTGATCAAAATTATGAGGGATCTTGACAGAGTGGTGGTGGTGTTTTACAGATCACTTGGAGTTAGAGTTGCTGTGGCAACATGCACTGGAGCTATGGGTAGTAATGGTAAAGGCTCCAACTTTCTATCACATGGTTGACCAGGAATCTTTCCAGCTCTTACTTGCCATTGGCCTTTGTTGGAAGGATTTGCAGATTGATAATCAACCTGTTTGGCCACATTACAAATGCACTTTCCTTGGCCATTAATTGTCCAGTTGGAACTTGAACCCGGAGCTTCTGGCTCAGGCACGGATGCAACCCGTTGCGCCACAAGACCTCTATTCTAGACAGAGTAGATGGAGAGAAATTGTTCCCTTAGAGTGAGGTTGAGAACCAGAGAACACCAATTTAAGGCGATTGGTAAAAGAACCAAAGATGACATAGGGAAATCTTTTTTATGCAGCGAGTGGTTAAGATCTGGAATGCATTGCCTCAGTATGGTGGAGGCAGATTCAATTATGGCTTTCAAAGAGAATTGAATAATTATCATGATAGATGATTTGCAAACCTGTGGGGGAAAAAGGTGGCAGAGTGAGACTAGATGAGTTACTGTTGCAAAGAACTGACACAACAGGTTGAATGCCCTCCTCCTGTGCTGTAACCATCCTATGATTCTATGAACTAGCTTCAATAGTTTTAGCTCTTAAATTCAGAAGAGCAAACTTCATTTTATAAGCTATTAATGCATTGAATTTGGTGGCTGGTACTTTGGTAAGTTCTTTTGACAAACTACCTTTTATTGTATAGAACAAATAATTTTCCTAATAATTGCTGTTGAAGCAATTTTAACACCTGCAGGAAAATTGTATTTTGATCGCTTTTTAGGCAGCATTTCAACTTGATTCTGTATGCAAAATGTGAATGTTGAGAAGGAATTGCTTTGAGGAGTTACTTAAAGGTCTTTGTGCAGACAGAACTAATATCAATTATGCACTGGGCTTGGATGGAGCTTTATTGTTGCTGCTTAGTTAGCCATGGCAAAGGCTGAAGTTGGAGGCTTCTTGCTGTGTTCAAGAGGTAATTCAATGACTTTTCTGAAAAGGAGGCATTTCAGACTGAAGCTGTTAAGACCTGGAGGATTACCAAGTTTTTTTCAATATGAAGGCTCTTTGGTGCAAATTGTATGTAAAAAGGGATACTTCCATTAGTAAAATGGATTTATGATTAGCAATCATAGTTGATGTTTTTGATAAAATAGATGGTAAATTATGAAGTTCAGCTTGCTTCACACCATAATTGATCTCAATTATTACTGTTCACATCAGAATTCTGAGCTACTCATACGTTTAAAAGTAGTTGGAGAACAAATTAAATACAGCTTCATTGGAATTTTATAATGGCCCGGATCTTCCAAGGAGTAGCAATTATCATTGAATTGCCACTTTGTTCAGATTCCCCTGACTTGACATTGCTCCGCATTTCTTCTGGTACCTCCGGAGCCTTGGAGCACAGTGCCCCTTGGGAAACTTGGTCGAAGTGGAGTAGAATCTGGGGAAGACGGGACATGCCCCTTTTTACGGCACTAGCTGCCAATGGTAAGTTTAAATGTCCAATCTTTAAATGTTAGTGAATGAATGGGTGTGTAGATGTTTGAGGTAGTAAGTGGGTGAGGTACGTGAGTAGGTGGGTAGTCGGATTGGGGGGGGGTGGGGGGGCGTGGGTGAGGTAACTTGGTCAGGAGGGGTAGTTGAGTCAGTTCTGGAATTAGCCAGGAAGTAGACTAGGTTTTAATCTGTCTAACATTTCCTGGATAACTATTCAGGTAAGTACATCAGAACTGTCATAAGTTTCTGACTCTTAATTTATTAGCATTGGAGATATTCGCAGAGGGCCCCAGGAGGCAGGCGAATTGCCCACCGGAAGTTGAAACTTCCTGGGTAATTCCCATGTAGGTCAGAACTTCCACAGGGCCCCGAAGCACATCTTCGGTCATACATCTGGTCCCCGATCCGGAGATGAGAAGATTTAGCCCAATACCATTTGTGTTTGTTTTTCTGACTAACTTGAAAATAACTAAATCAAAAGCTTTAAATCAGGGTTTCCCAAACTGAGAGTCACGCCGGCCAATCAGCTCAGAGGAAGCAATGTGACTGTCGAGTGGAGACTAACTAGGATGTAAATTTTTTTCCCTGCATTGTTCGTCAATGGGACAGCTTTTTATTGTCCTTATTGGCCATTCAGTTCAGCTCTCTGGTTAATGGGGACTTGTTCGGGCACGTTTACAATGGAGGAGATTTGAGGTGGTGAATAGCGGGACAGTTATGGAATTGGCACTGAGTTGTTGCTGTATATGTGTGCACGATCAGAGTCTTCAAAACCACTGTAGACTAAATCATTTTTCCCCCGCTCAGCGCCCACCCCCACTGCACAGCAATTCCAAAACAACAATGTACGCTGCATGGACTGTCAAGATTTACCTGGGTAGGACTGTCTAATTTGTTGTCCAAGGGTTTCCCTTTGTTAGTTTTAACATGAAAATTATAGTTTAATTAAATATCGTGTATTATTGATCTGTTGGTTATATTTTGTTCTTGGCAGGCAATTTTCACTCTTGGTTAGCACAATCATTTTAACAATTTTGGATACCTGGCTTCAAAGTCTCATCTCTCTCTGAAGGGATTGTAATTGGGAAATCTAAGCGCTATAAGTGGGCTCAAGCCCACAAAGCTAATTGACAGCAGACTGTCATGGTTGCTTCTGTCACAAGGACAAATAGTGCAGGAAATTGTAGAATGAATTGTGCTGCTGTAGGGATTGCTGTTCTGTTAGGATTGAAGTATTGTGCTGGAGTATGGTAGAAGCAGTTTTCACTCTACTTGGATGTGTTTTTAATCTAATGGGGGAGAAGACAGTTAGAAGTAGAAAAAGGGAGAGACTGAGCCTAGAGAATTTGTCTTCAGTTTTTCCGTCCATCACCACCTCCATGCCACCCACTATTCCTTGTACATCCTTAGAGTGAATCCTGGCCTCTTCAGAAAATTTATGTATGCAGAGCTAAATTATGTAGCTATGTCTAAATATGGTTAATCAGTCCAGAAATCTGAGTGCTGCTTTTCACTTACAGAATTACCGTAAGCGTTATATTTTGAGCTTTTCATTGACAGTGCGAAGCGGTAAAAGTAGAATGTTTTGACTTGACAAATTCTTCTAACCTGAAGGACCAGCAAGTCATAATGAGATTTACTCATTATGAGATTCACTGAAGGAGCCTTGAAGAAGCCTCCAGCCATTTGTGCATAAGTCTGTCTTTCCAGTAACTAAAGTTGGAGAGAACCATTTGGAATTCCACTGTCAATTGGGTACTCTGTTAACTTGATTTTTTTCTTAAATCTAAAATCTATTTTGGACTGTTGCCTTAAAGGGGGTGTGTAACCGGGAGTCAGGTTAATTAGGAATTTTAGGAGTTGCCATAGTATTAAATAATTGTAGTCTTATGTATGTATTTGAAATCTTTTATTTTGTTAATAAATATTTTAATTTAATTTTTAAAAACTCTACTGGTCTTAGTGGACTCTTCTTCTGAATTCAGTGCACACATCTTCCTCATAATAAATAAAACTTGCAAAACAGTTGTGATAGCATGGCCAAGATTCCTTTGTGGATTTGGTCCACTGGCACACGTCATCTGCCATATTATAACAGGCAACTACAGGCCAGTCAGTTTGATCTCAGTGGTAGGGAAACTTCTGGAAACTATCATATGGGATAAAATCAACATCACTTAGACTAGTGCAGGATAATTAAGGAAAGCCAGCATGAGTTCATCAAGGGAAATTCATCTTTAACTGACTTGCTGGAGTTTTTTCAGGATGTAACAGAAGGTTGATTAAGGAAACATTGTTGGTGGTATATATGGATTTTCAAAAGACATTTCATACAGTGCCACATAACAGACTTGTGACCAAAATTCTAGGTTATGGAATAAAAGGGAAAGTAGGCGCTTGGATAAGAAATTAGCTGTGTGACAGGAAACAGTAGTGATAAATGGTTGTTTTTCAAATTGAAGGAAGGTTTGTAGTGGAGTTCCCCAGGGGTCAGTGTTGGAACCCTTGTTCTTCCTGATATATATTAATGACCTAGACTGTGGTGTGCAGGGTGTGATTTAAAAATTTGCAGATGATATGAAGATTGGAAATGTCAGCTGTGTTGGGGATAGTCCTGAACTTCAAAAAGACATAGACATGTTGGTGGATTGGGCAGGCAAGTGGCAGATGAAGTGTGAGGTGATTCGTTTTGACAGGCAAGATACGGTGCGAGTATAAAATAAAGGGAGAGCCTCTAAAGGAACTGAGGGACCTTGGTGTATCCGTACGTCAGTCATTGAAAATAGCAGGGTATGTTGAGAAAGTAGCTAATAAAGTACATACTATCTTAGGCTTTATTAATAGCGAATTGAGTGCAAGAGTAAGGAGGTCATGCTAAACTTGTATAAGACACTATTTAGGCCTCATCTGGAGTACTGCATCCAGTCCTGAGTGCCATACTTGAGGAAGGATGTGAAGGCATTGGAGCGAACACAGAGGGGATTCACAAGAATGATTCCAGGGATGGAGAACTGTGGATATGAGGCTAGATTGGAGAGATTGAGACTGTTTTCCTTGGAGAAAAGAAGGCTGAGAGGAGACTTGATAGAGCTGTTCAAGAACCTGAGGTGGGGTATGGACAGGGTAAATAGTGAGAAACTGTTCCCACTCAAGAGAACATTAAGAACTAGAGGGCATAGATTCAAAATAATTTGCAAAAGGAGTAAATATGATGAGGAAATTTTTTTTCAATGACGGTGGTTGGAGTCTGGAACAATCTTCCTGAAAGGGTGGTGGAGGCAGGTTTGACTGAGGCATTCAAAAGGGAATTGGGTTGCTACCTGAAAAGAGAGTGTGCAAGGTTATGGGGATAAGGCAGGGGAGTGGGACTAGGTGGAGTGCTCTTTCAGAGAGCCAGTGCAGACTCGATGGGCGGAATGGCCGCCTCCTGCACTGTAAAGATACTGTGGGGGTTGTGTTTGGGGAGGCTGCTGCCTTGGTGAAAGCGTGAAAACAGTTGCTGTGCTCTTAAGACAAACATTTGAAAGTCTGGTTTTAGCATGCAATTTTGATCCTAATTGCTAATTACCATCATACAGATTTCGGGAACCAAATCAGAAGACACAGGTTACTTTCTGTCGTGGTTCTGCTGTTTCTGCTAGAAGAGGCCTGTCCTGTATCTTGAATGGAGCCCACCTCACCCTCCTGATCCTCCCCCCTTCAGTAACCAGTGCTGCTCTGTCTGGTGTCCCCTCCACTTGTAGAGCAGGGAGAGGGTCTCCTTGCAAGATGTCCAGGACCAAGTGCTCCCTTTTCTCCTGGTGACTTATAAAGTGTACTTTGAGGTGGAGTAGCATTTTGTTTTCTTTTTTAGCTGAAGTCCTCAGAGAATTTCACAAATAAATACTGATATTGTGAAGGCTTGATAGTATCCTATAATGTTTCCTGATGTGTTTCAAAAGTTCAAAATAATTTTTTATTGTTAATAATCTCCACTAGCAAGTGAACAATTCAGGGTGATGTACCTTTTAAGTAACAATCAATCCCCCAATGACTTGTTTATTCCCAATCAGCTGGTTGCTTTTAAGGGAGTGTGTTAGGCCAAGTGCCATTCACCAAAATGCTGTGCATCTTCATTAATTGTTAGCAGGCAACACAAGTGGCAGTCAGCCCCTCGCTTATCTTTTAGGTGGCTGTTTCTAGTGCAGTCTTCAACTCAACCTCTAACCTCGCCTCCCCAACAACAGTACTTCCAGCTGCCTGTGTTGTATCCCCCGGAATCTCTTCCTAAAACCATCTACCTCTGTATCCCCTGCATTACATTAATACTACCCTTAATACCCACATCTTTGACCAATCCTTCAGCCATCCTGTTATCTCCTCTTTTGACTACTGCTTCACAAGACAAAAATCAAAAAAAGGCAAAATGTGAAGCTGTTCTAAATTCTTTCTCTTTTAGCTTTCCACATGATACATGGGGTTACCATAATGCTGCTTGGTCATCCTTCATAACAACCGTCAGTTGTTTTTAGATTTGTCAAGTGGCTTTACAGCCAGATGCCCTACCTATTGCTAACCCTCTCCATTTATCCAGGCTGGCAACTGGCATCTATACACACTGGTTTGCCTGCACCAGTGACTGGGTTATGCCTTTCTAAATTAAAGATATATAAATACAAGTGCTATTGCAATGAGAAAACTGTATGCATGACTTTTGCCAGGGGAGGATTTTTTTTGCTATTGACATTTCAGCTAATCAGGAGGAGCCACTGCAGTTCCACTGGTTTCCCAGCATTGTTCTGATTAAAAATAGAACTTCAGTTCTTGCCTTCTCAAACTATAGGACATGGCAAGGCTGAGAACAACTGAGTAATTTTCTTAACTTTGTCCTAGAACCTCTGAATTTTAATTAGTTATTTATTTTTACATTTTCCTTGTCTTTGAATCCAGGATTGTGCATGGACTGCTGCCTCGCAACATGGTAGTAACTATGTTATTGCAGTTCAGAAAAAATAATTTTTATTATCAATTTTTTTTTTAACATTGCATCGAGGAATTTTTTTGGATCACATTTGAAATATATTTCAATGAATTGAACCCACCTATCCTAGTGATCTCTGCCTTCCTTTTGGAATGTATTAAAAATGTTGTGTTCCTAAATATTCATCTGTTCATTTTACTATAGTGGGAAAATAATTGTAATGTTAACAGCACTCATAATAAAAAAAAATTGTTGCAGTCATTCTGATGTAATTGTACAGTGTTTTGTGGGTTTGGTTTTTTTTTGTTCCAATTGAACAAACATTCCAAAATGCATTTTCTCATTGAATGGGATTGGTGGTGTAGTCTGCAGACTTGTTTAGTGAAAATGTGAATGCTGAACAATAAGGATCATTCACATGCACCTTGTGGATCAGAATAAATAGGTTCCTCAGGGCACTCTGTCTTTTTCTGTGCCTGAAAGATTTATAAGAAAGAGCTTTTTTTGAAAACTAAAAATCAAGACAATTTCAGTTCTCTTGGTATAGATTTAAGGAAGGAAACTACTTCTGAGAGGTGTAATGTCAGACCGCTGTACATTGAATCAAAGTGAACAGAATTGGATTTAGAAATAGTCAAGGGCTCATCACCATGTTCAGATCACATGGAAAACCGTTTTTTTTTAAAAAGCTGATTGTTCAGATATGATAGCTAGAGGTGTGGAGTTGAAGCCCAGAGGAATTGTTCTGATTTTACAGTGCACCTGAGAGCATGTTCAGAGTGCTTTCAGTTCTGCTGTAAAGGTATATCGATATAGAAAGTTGGAGAAAACAGTAATAATACCACCCTCAAATGTAGCTGAGCTGGATGTTCAAGATTTACAGGCTCTTAATGTTAGAAGCCCATTGAGCTACACACACTAACTGGTGAAGATAAAACCAGAAAGTGGATGAGAACGCCAAATTAAATCTGGTGAAAATAAATTCAGAAATACAGCATGATGAATTAATTTACTCATTTCTGGAATAATGTATCAAGCAGGATAATAGAGACACAGCTTTTAGAATCAATCAAAATAAGCTGGGTGCCAAGATGGATAGGCATTGGATTAAATTGGAAAAACTCAGCAGGTCTGGCAGCATCGGCGGAGAAGAAAAGAGTTGACGTTTCGAGTCCTCATGACCCTTCGACAGAACTTGAGTTTGAGTCCAAGAAAGAGTTGAAATATAAGCTGGTTTAAGGTGTGTGTGTGGGGGGCGGAGAGATAGAGAGACAGAGAGGTGGAGGGGGGGGTGTGGTTGTAGGGAGCAAGACAACAGAGAGATACGGAAATCTTGTCGCAGAGAGGAACAGAACTTCTTCAAGGAGGTAGCCTGCTGCCAGACCTGCTGAGTTTTTCCAGGTAATTCTGTTTTTGTTTTGGATTTCCAGCATCCGCAGTTTTTTTGTTTTTATCTCTGTGTTTAATTGACTGCCACTGCTGTTCAAGAAATGCCTACCTCCTTGAAGAAGTTCTGTTCCTCTCTGCGACAAGATTTCCGTATCTCTCTGTTGTCTTGCTCCCTACAACCACACCCCCCCCCTCCACCTCTCTGTCTCTCTATCTCTCCGCCCCCCACACACACACCTTAAACCAGCTTATATTTCAACTCTTTCTTGGACTCGAACTCAAGTTCTGTCGAAGGGTCATGAGGACTCGAAACGTCAACTCTTTTCTTCTCCGCCGATGCTGCCAGACCTGAGTTTTTCCAGGTAATTCTGTTTTTGTTTTGGATTTCCAGCATCCGCAGTTTTTTTGTTTTTTTGTTTTTATTGGATTAAATTGCCCTTGAGTGCTCCTGCTGTATTTCTGATTTGTATACAATCGGAGAACAAAAGTCAGAAAGCTCTAGTATGGAGGAAGCTGTGATGAGAGGTTAATTGTCAGTGCTGAGACTTTTTGTCAGTTTAGTTCTACAGGAAATAACACTATGAATCTAATGAACCTATTAGAAGTAAGTTAATTTTATGCAGTAGTACCCTTATTTGCCACAAGAGGGAACTGTAACATTGTAAATTCCCGTGCTTCCTCTAGTGGTGGGAAAGCTAATTCAACATGGCTTGTTTTGAGTGGCAGATGCTGGGCTCTCCTTCCATCAAAAATTTACTTTTCATTATTTATGCTTTGTAAAATATGCACTCAAACAATGGCAAGTAGTATCCAATTTGTTTGTAATTTGGGGGAAATGATCACCCGGAGTCGATCCCTTTAAGAAGATCATGTCATTTGTTTATAAATAGATTTATCCTTCCACTATATAAAAGCTTCTCTGAAAGTTATTCCTCCGCTGCTCTTCAGGCACCAATTGAGATGAATTTTATTTGACTGCAGTTTTAGTCTCCAGGATAATTCATTTTTTCATCTGAATCTTGTCTCCTTTTTCTCTTTTTTTTATTTGTCATGAAGGATTATCCACAAGGCTGTGAAGTTCAGTTTTTATGTTACCCATGCATAGTTTTATCAAGACTTGAACGGATGTCCAGAAATCTGGACTTTAACATAGCTGATGTTTTTTAAAAAAAAAATTCTTTACTCCCTAACTCTTGTGATGAGTCTCAAGATCATTGGATTTCTGCATTTTCCTTTGTTCACTTATCGGCAGTTAATTGCAGGATATATGAACTTTTATTGCAATGATGGAATTGTTTTTCTTTTGGGTAGCTTGAACTGCCTTTTGAAAGATGGTACAGGGGTAGTGTCAATAATTGCAGGGTGTCTTGCACAAGCATAGTTTAGGAAACAGCTACTCAGTATACAAAGTGCATTAATGTAAAATCATCATTCCACAGGACCAATTTAAATTTCATAAGTGTGAAAATTTTAAGTGGTGGCATTGGACACCGTCACCTTGCTAGGACAGTTTGCATCACTCTATATTTCTATTGCTTACAGAACTACAGTGTGATTCTAATAGCATAAGTTCCAGTCCAGAGGCCTCACCACAAAATCTATGCTGACATTCCAGTGCACTATTGAGGAATGGCACATTGCCTGAGATGCCATCTTTTGGATGGAATATTTCCAAGGCCCTGTCTGCTTTCTAAGCTGGCCAAGAAAGAGCCATGTAAGTATTTTGAAGATGAGCAGGTGTGTTATCCCCAGTGTTCTGGTCAATATTTATCCCTCAATTAACATCATAAAAAGCAGATGATCTGTTCATCTTTGCATTGCTGTTTTGGGACCTTGCTATGCACAATACTGACTGCTGTGTATACCACATTACAACAGTGATTAAACTTCAAAAGCACTTAGTTGGCTTAAGGCACTTTGGGAGGTCCTGAGGTTGTGCAAGGTGTAATATAAACGCAAGTCTTTATTTTCACATTTTTAAAATGGTTAAAACCTGAGTTGCTTTAGACTATATAATTTCCATATAATCAAGGCAAAAGAAAATTGAACTGTATTTAATGAAAGAAGATCAGTTAATAGTTCCTGCCACATTGCAGCCAATATATTTAAAAATATGCTGGAGATCTAATTGATAGTGTAAGGTGTTTTGTGAACCTTATCTATTGGTATATTTACCTATTGAATTTTGACTTCACAAATGTGGAATGAAAGGGATGTCAGAACAGTGATAATCCTGGATTTTCTCATTTTGAGCTGAAGTGGGATCAATTTATTTTTGTATCACTGTTGATCACTGCATGAGTCCCTTTTCAGTATCTGGTACAGTTTAAAGATTGCAGCCTCCTATCATGACTTCAATTTTAAACCTAGGCAGTGCAGCAAAACAATTTTGGTGTGTTTGCTGTCACCCTGCTGTAACTGCCAATGTTTTAACGCTTTTGAAAGGAAGGGAATTGCTGGACATTGCAAAATGGTAAATGGACTATATGGTAGTGTAGTATTTAAGATGTCTATCAGATCTTTTGGCAAGAAGCTGTTGTATATTACTGAAATATACATTGAAATCTGAGTGTAAATGCCACAACCTGATCCTTTATTAATGGAGTAGGGTTATGGCAACAATGATTTTGCACGCAATCACTTTATTTGCTTTCTCTTCTCTCAGCTTCTTGAATCTGAATTGGGCACTTTCTCGAAATAAGTTTGTAAATTGCCAACTATTATGTAGGAAAATTTGGTTTTTGATATGGCTCTTCTCCCACTTTCAGCATATTCTGGGGAAAAAAATGTCATTTTAACCATCTCTGTAATTGTACTATAAACTTTTCCAGAGCCTTTTAGCTTCCCGGCAAAGCAGATAACTTTATATGCCAATTTCCCGTAGTTTCTTAGTGTCCAGACACAGCATTAACCATTTACAATGGTGATCATTCTTGAAATATAATCCCTGAAGGAGAAACATTGTGGAAAATTTAGTGTGAAAAGCTGGATTTCTCTTTAGCATATCAGAACACTGAACCTTTGGCAGGGTTTATTGGGGTGAAACAGTTTAAAGAACTTAGAACTATTAATTATCTGAACTAATATTTTCTTTGACTTCTACAATGCTATTATAATACTGGTTTTCAAATGATTGGGGCAAATAATTTGCTGATGTTTATCTGTAAACACTGTTCATAATTTGTACAGTTTTAAGAACAGTGTGACACTGTCTACAGGTATGTTTTGATTGAAAATAAATGAATAGCAATAAGGATATACTTAATAATGGATAAAGCGCTTATTCCCATTTTACACCACATTATGTAATCCCAGGCAAATAAAAAGGGCTGCTATCTATCTCGGTGCATGAGTCCATTTTCAGTATCTGGTACAGTTTACAGATTGCAGCCTCCTATCATGACTTCAATTTTAAACCTAAGCAGCAAAACAATAGCATACATTTTGGTGTATTTGCTGTCACCCTGCTGTAACTGCCAATGTTTTAACGCTTTTGAAAGGAAGGGAATTGCTGGACAATGCAAAAATATTCACTTTATTTTGCCTTTGTAATTATGTATCTGATCATCACCGCTTACAATGAGTATATTGGTATCAAGATCATTTGACCGCTGTACAATGTCAAGCAGTGGAGGCATAAAAGAACTCAAGATTGTCCTGTTCAGCACAAATAGAGGTAATTGAGAAGAAACTACCGTCAACTTTCCTGAGATGAAAGCACTATAAATGTCTGCTCTCTATAGGAGGGCCTGTTAAAGGAGAACTAGAATGTGTCATTTCATTTCTTCATTATTTTTAAGTTGGATTATAACATTGATTTCTTTTTTCCATTGAGATAAGAAATAGCCTAATAGCCATGTCTTTCCAAAGTTTGAAATGGAGCTGAAATGTGTGCTACTCAGCAGACCAGCAAGAAGAATAGGAGCTCTAGAGGCCCCAGGGAAGGGAGTGGGGTTAGAGAAGGACTTAATGATAGGATATCACACTTTAGCTGCTAAAAGTAACCAGCCTGTTCAGCGTGGTTTAAAGGGCACCTTTGTCGTTGCCTGCTGTGGCCAAGACAAATCATTAACATCATTTGCCTGTCTATCCAGCTGACTATCCAGGTTAAGTAGAGTTCATGCAGGTGGTTGGTAATGTGTTTAAAAGGCATTCTTATACACTCATTCATGAGCATCTAGGACCTTAAATTTTCCAGTCAGATTGAAAATGGTGGCATGCAGTTTATTTTTTGCTTCTGACTGAGCCTTGCTGTGCTAGTGTTTTGATAGTTTCTATTTGTGCTTAATTCTTTAAAACTTAGTTGTGATATTAAATGCTCTGACTGGGCTTTAAAGTTGCATTAAGCATACACAGTTGCTTAAGTGGCCCGCATGTTAATTGAAATTTGGGTTATAAGTATGCCCTTGGTCAGTCCCTTTCACACATGAGCCATGTTATTATCCAGCAGATGGTGCTCTTCAGTCCATTTGCAACGAAGTGCTCAGTTAAGCCAGGAAAAGTTCCAGCAAGTGACAGTTTGTGGTGCTCCGAAAAGCAACACAATTGAGTTTATTTCATGTGTTTTGTCAAGTGTTTACATGAGCAGTATATCATTTGAAACTTCTATCCTTACCCCTCCAAATTTGTGCCTTATCTGATGGCACTGGTTGCCAAGAAAAAATTGGAACTGTTCAGTAGTTGAACATGCTTGTGATAATCTGTGCCAAATCCCTTTTTAGTTCTATGTTGCATAATGTGCTCTTGGCATTACTAGTCAAATTAGGAAACAATCCTTTCAGTGTTATCATGTGGATAGTATTCTGAAAGGCACTTTAATCAGTTCTTGGAAAAGCTTAGTTTTATGTTTGGACTAGTGTAAAGATGTCTTTTTATAGCTATCATGTTGGTATTTGGTTCTTCAGTTGGAAAGAACTATACTGAAAATTGAGCCATGATATAGCCTTTGGCTAGTTTAGATCAGTAAGTCAATGTACCTAACAGCAACATCTATAAGCCACAACAAAAATGGTAAGCAAACATTATTTCCCACCTGTGTTAAACTGGTAGGTAGCCAGTTAAGTATTCAATTGTCGCATTTAGACCTGATGTACCTTTGGATTTCAGCATTCATTATTTTTAAAATGCTGTTAAATTCATTATTTTGATTGTGGAGCAAAAGAGACCAGCTTATGTTTTCTGTTCTATGCAATTGTTTCTGAAATTTAAAGCAGTACTATTTCAAGGGTCAAGGATTTTGCACTCTGGCCATTTTGGAAAGAAACTTACTGGTTATAGTTCAGGCTAGTTTTGATAAATAAAAGCAAAAACTGGAATTAGGAGATTCAAATTCCCTACACTGCGCTTCGTCTGAGGTGTGCAAATTTCCCCCATTTTTCGATTTGATCAGTTTGTATGGCTATGTTGATCACATCGTAAACAAAACCTACTGGAACCATGCATGCATTGTAAACTCACTTAAGGATAAGTGGTTTGGCAGTGCGACTAATGACACCGCCAAACAAGTAGTAAATCTCTGACTATTCTCTGTCAGCAAGGAGTTTGTTCTTTGTTCATGTCATCCTCCGCCATTTCCGCCAACTCCAGCATGATGCCACCACCAAACACATCTTCCCTTCACTCCCCCGGCAGCATTCCGTAGGGATCGTTCCCTCCGGGACACCCTGGTCCACTCCTCCATCAACCCCTACTCCTCAACCCCCAGCTATGGCACCTCCCCATGCCCACGCAAAAGATGCAACACCTGCTCCTTCACTTCCTCTATCCTCACCGTCCAAGGGCCCAAACACTCCTTTCAAGTGAAGCAGCATTTCACTTGCATTTCCCCTAACTTAGTCTACTGCATTCGTTGCTCCCAATGCGGTCTCTTCTACATTGGAGAGACCAAACGTAAACTGGGCAACCGCTTTGCAGAACACCTGCAGTCTGTCTGCAGGAAAGACCCAAACCTCCCTGTCACTTGCCATTTTAACACTCCACCCTGCTCTCTTGCCCACATGTCTGTCCTTGGCTTGCTGCATTGTTCCAGTGAAGCCCAACGCAAACTGGGGGAACAGCACCTCATCTTCCGACTAGGCACTTTACAGCCTTCCGGACTGAATATTGAATTCAACAACTTTAGATCTTGAACTCCCTCCTCCATCCCCACCCTCTTTCCGTTTCTTCCCCCTTCCTTTTGTTTTTTCCTATAATTTATATAGATTTTCTTTTTCCCATCTATTTCCATTATTTTTAAATCTATATCTTTTATGCGCTGTTAGCCTTTCCACCCCACCCCCACTAGAGCTGTACCTTGAGTGTCCTGCCATCCATTCTTAATTAGCACATTCATTTAGATAATATCACCACCTTCAGCACCTCTTTGTTCTTCTGTATGTGACATATTTTTGATTATCTGCTCCTATCACTGCTTGCTTGTCCCTACAACCACACCCCACCCCCAACCTTAAACCAGCTTATATTTCACCCCTCTCCTAATATTCACTCAGTTCGAGTTGAAGGGTCATGAGGACTTGAAACGTCAACTCTTTTCTTCTCCGCTGATGTTGCCAGACCTGCTGAGTTTTTCCAGGTAATTCTGTTTTTGTTTTGGATTTCCAGCATCTGCAGTTTTTTGTTTTTAAGTTTGTTCTTGTGCCTGGCTTTGATTTAGGTATGCCTTTGTCCCATGTCAAACAGGAAGAGGTATTTATTGAGTTCGAACTCCTCTATTCCCAGCTATCCCGCCACAAGCTAGTATCCAGTGAAGATGCTGAGTCCTTGAAAGCATGCTTAGGAGATCTAGGGCACACATATTGCAAGATACCCAACTTGGCCACCTTTCATATGCAGCACAAACGTCTGGTAGCATTATGAAGCCTCAAGGCCAATCCAGACAGACATATCTGTAAGCCTGGCAAAGGGACTGGAATAGTCAACCTTAACAAAATTGACTATGTTGACAAAGTGTACACCGTTCTTAATGATGGCTTCAAATTTTTTGCCTGTTGGGCCTGCCGCTAAGCATGACCACAAATTCCTGCTCCAAAACAAGTTACAAAAATGCCTGTTGGACTTGTGTAAAAGTAAGAAGCTGGCTCGTGGCCTATGTGATAGGATTCGTCCTCATGGTTTGCTGTGTCAATGTATGTATGGGCTGCCCAAGACACATACCCTGATTTTCCTTTTATGGCCCATCTTAGCTATGACTGGTTCTGCAAGACATGAACTGGTCAAATGGTTGAGTGAGTTGCTACGGCCAGTTCGGAGGAAGTTTTACACATATGTGGTGAAGGAATCCTTCACCATTGTGAAGACCTTACAGGACTTGCGTATCAATAGCAATGCCATGTCCATGTGCTTTTTCGACATTGCCAGTCTGTTCACTAATGTACCACTCAAGGAAGCCATAGACATTTGCACCATGTCACTATATCATGACAATCTAGATGCGCTGCCATTGTCTGAATCTGTATTCATTGAACTTAATTCAGCAACTCATGCAGTTGAGTTCAGTTTTAACAACACCATATATGCCCAAATAGATGATGTTGTCATGGGATCCCCTCTAGGCCCAGCTCTTGCTAACATCTTCATTTATTCCATGAGAAATGTGTCTTGAATAGAATGATCACCTATCCCTTGCATATTTCCAATACGTAGGTGGTATATTTGCTATATTTGAATCTGCAGTTGCATGTAAGAATTTCCTTGCATGCTTTAATGGGTCCCACCCTATCTTTTGCAAACAGAAAGAACATGTCTGTGCGTTGTCTTTTTCAACCAAATAAAAACTTTGGGGGCAGCCATTCCCTGGTTCATTTCCCATGGCAATACCATGACCAATTGGAGTTAACCTGCCTGATCTGAATTTAAACAATAGCTTGGCAGTGAACTACTCCCTGGTGCATTCTCCATGGCAATGCCTCTACCAATCAGAGTCCACTTGCCAACCAATCAATACCCTCATCATGCAGTACAGATTGTGTCCCCTTTGAGATTCTATCCTGATGAGTGTAAGATGAAAAGCTTTGACAGCCTGTCCCTATTTTCAGCAATACTCAAATTTTAAAAATATAAAACTTCATCAAACAGTGTTCAAACTTAAATGAACTGTAAGGCTTTCCTCAGCTGAGTGTGAGGAAAATAAATCCAGGACTGTTGAATTTGCAGACCCTTGCATTAAAACAAAACCAGTAGTGCAGGTGTCAACTTGGTTAATTTGACATCACTGTAGCCTCTGATTGAGAAGGGTACGGGTTCTTGGACTTGAATACACAGGTGACACCTCTGAAGTGCTGCAGTGTCAGTTATTGTCTATTTTATTGTGCATTAAACCAATGACTGTTCAAATAGTTAAAAACACTTTTTTTTAAAGAAGAGAGAAGGGTGTTCTGTAGTTCAAGTCAGAATTAGTCTGAACCAAAATCTTTTATTTGTCATTGGCTGTTGTGTTGGTGTACATAAACGTTGAACTGCTTTGGGACATTCTGATGATTTGAAAGGTGTCTATAATTGCAAGTTCTTGTGAAAGCAAAATATTGCAGATGCTGGAAATCTGAAATAAAAGCAGAAACTGTTGGAAACACTCAGTAGGGCTGGTGGTGTGGCGAGAGAAACTGTTAACATTTCGGGTTGTGAAACTGAACTAAACGTGAACAGTATTTTGCGCTATCCAGAGAAGACAATGAATAAAAAGTCAATATTTTGCTGTGTAGACATGCATTTCCAACCTCCCTGTGGTAAATGGACCTGTTTGGTTCACTGATCTAGCAGCTAGGCCTGGATTGTGTGGGTAAAACATACATGATGCATTTTGCTTCAGTCCATGTCTTAAGCAGGAGAGATCAGATTGGTGCTTAAGCCTTTGGCACTCAGTTTGTAAATATTTTGCCCATGTGTTTTCATTTGAGCGAAAGGAATGAGATGTTTTACTTTATTGGAGAGATTAATTTTTTTAAGCCCTTAGCATTGGGAGAGGTGATTATAAATTCCAGGTACCAAAACTTAGTGTTGAAGATTGAACAGGTTACTACTTTAATTTGTTCATGCAATGTGTGTTGCTGGCAAAGCCAGCAGTTATTGCCTATCTCTAATTCCCCTGAGGTGGTGGTGCTGAGCTGTCTTCAACTGCTGCTGCAGTCTGAGGTGTAGGTACACCCACAGTGCTATTAGGGAGGGAGTTTCAGACCTCCTGGGTGGTAGAGGTCGTGGGTATAGAAGATGCTGTACGAGGAGGATTGGTGAGTTCCTGCAGTGCATCTTGTGCCACTGTCTCCTTGTGGTGGAGGGAGTGAATGTTTAAAGTGGCAGATGGATGCTGATCAAGTGGGCTGCTTTGTCCTGATGGTGTCCAGCTTCTTGATGAGTGCAGCTCCAGCAACACTCGGGGCAGGTGGGGAGTTTTCTGTCACACTCCTGACTTCCCCCTTGATGTTGGCAGTGAAGGATCCAGTGATAGTAATGCAGTTGAAGGCCAGTGGGAATTGGTTAGATTCTCTTACTGGAGATGGTCATTGCTTAGCACTTTGATGGACATGAATATTACTTGCTGCTTTATTATCCGAAGCTTGAATGTTGTCTAGGGCTTCCTGGATGCAGACACGGACTGCTTCAGCATCCTAGGAGTAGCGAGTGGTACTGAATGCTGCAGTTGCCAGCGAACACCCCACTTCTGATCTTAAAATGGAGGAAAGGTCATTGATGACAACTGAACATGATATGGCCTAGGACACTATCCTGAAGAACTCTTGCAGTGTTGTCCTGGGGTTGAGATTGACCTCTAACACCCACATTTTATTTTACATTAGGTATGACACCAGCCAATGGAGAGTTTAACTTCAATTTTGCTAGGACACCTTGATGCAAAACTCTTGTCAATTGCTGCCCTGATGTCAGGGGCAGTTACTGCCATCCCTCTGGAATTCAGCTCTTTTGTTCATGTTGGGCGAAGACTCTAATGAAGCCTAGAGCAGAGTAGAACTGGTGGAACTGACTGTGTGTAGGTTATTGCTGAGTAAGTGCTGCTAGATAGCACTGTTATGATACCTTGCATTACTTTTTGCTTCTGATTGAGAGTAGACTGACAGGGCGGTAATTGACTGGGTTAGATTTGTCCCATTCTTCCTGGGCGGGACATACCTGGCAATTTTTCACTTTGCTGGGCCAGTTTTTTTTAGCTGCACTGAAACAGTTTGGCTAGGGGTGCAGCTATAAGAGTATAAGTCTTCAGTACCACAGCTGGATGTTGTCAGGGTCCATAGAATTTGCTGTATCCAGTTTGTTCAGTTGTTTCTTGATATCACCTAGTGAATTGTTTGGCTGGAGACTGGCATCTGTGATGCTGTGACCTCAGGAGGAAGCCGAGGTAGATCATCCACTCAGTACTTCGGCTGAAGGTGATGTGCTGGGCTCCCTCATCGTCGAGAATGAGGACATTGTGGAGCCTCCTCCTCTTAGTTGTTTAATTATCCACCACCATTCATGACTGTATGTGGCAGGACTACAGAGCTTTGATCTGATCCATTGGTTGTGGGATCGCCTGCCTCTGTCTATAGCATGTAGCTCACACTATATAGCAGGCAGATGACACTATATAGCATACAAGTAGTCCTGTGTTGTAGTTTACCAGGCTGACACTTCATTTTTAGATGTGCCTGGTGCTGCTCCTGGCATACTCTTCATTGAACTAGGGCTGATCCCCTCGCTTGATGGTAGTGGTAGAATGAGGGACATGCCAGACCATGAGGTTGCAGATTGTGGTTGTATACAATTCTGCTGCTATTGATGACCCACAGAACGTCATAGATGCTCAGTTTTGAGCTGCTAGAACTGTTCTGAATCTATCCCATTCAACTTGGTGATAGTGCCACACAACATGTTGGAGGATATCCTCAGCATGGTGATTGGTTTTGGTCTCTACAAGGACTGTGTGGTGGTCACTTGTTGATGCTGACATGGGCAAGTGCATCTGCAACAGGTAGATTGGTGAGGACAAGGTCTAGCAGATTTTTCCCCCTCGTTTGTTCCCCTGCCGCAGGCCAGCCTGGCATTTACCTCGTTCAGGACTTGGCAGCTCAGTCGGTAGTGGTGTTACCAAGCCATTCTTGTTGATGGATTCCTTGTCCAGAGTATATTTTCTCCTTGCTACTCTGTGCTTCTTTCATGTAATATTTAACATGGTGGAGTACTGATTCATCAGCTATGGAAGGGCAGTAGGTGGTAATCAGCAGGAGGCTTCCTTGCCCTGTTTGACCAAATGTTATGGAGTCCAGAGTCAACACTGAGGATTCTCAGGGCCACTCCCTCCTGACTGCATACCACTGTGCTTTCATCTCTGGTCGTCTGCCAGTAGAATAGGACATGTCCTTCATATAGTAGCCTTCTACTATTTCTTATGTTGTTACCACTATCCCTGGGTGAATCTGGGACATAGTCTGTAAGATGTGATTCGGTAAGCATGACTATGTCACACAATTGTTTGACTAGTCTGTGAGATGGCTCTCTTAATTTTGGCACAATTCCCTAGACTTTGGTGAGGAGCACTTTGTAATGTTGACTTGGGCAGGGTGTGTGCCTTTGTCACTTCTGGGTGAGCCTTGTAGTTTCATTGTTTGATTTTTCCCAATTGGTTTGATACAACTGAGGCTACTTCAGAGGGCACTTAGAAATCATCCATGTTGCTGCAGTTGTCACATGTAAACCAGATGAGGTAAGGATAAAAGCAAAATATTGTGGATGCTGGAAACTTGAAACAAAAACAGAAAATGCTGGAAAAACTCGGCAGGTCTAACAGCATCTGTGGAAAGAAAGACAAGTTAACGTTTCGAGTCCTTATGACTCCTCTTCAGAGGTAAGGTTACCAGTTTTTTTTTTCCCCTGTAGGACATAAGTGAACCACATGGGTTTTTAATAACAATCCAGTAGTTTCATTATCATCATTACTAAGGTTAGCTTTTTATTCCATATTTAATTAATGAATTGAATTTAAATTCTTCTAGCTGCAGTGATGGAATATGAACTCATATCCGTGGTATATTACTCCGGACATCTGCATTACTAGTCCAGTAACATTGCCAATATGCTACCGTTCCTTAATAACACCTAATAGTTTGAGAGAAATTTACACACGCGCAGACAATTGATTCTTAATGACTATTCTGATTGTGGAAAATCTTTAAAGGTGTCTAGGGATAACAGGCAAGTTTCCATTTTTTGTCTTGGAACCAGCCAGTGTTACGGTAGTTAAAGATTGTGTAAACTGGCTTAGTGGCTCTCAAATGGAGAATATTCTATATTAATTTTGAAATTGCCCCTTCAAGCAATGCCTGATGTGTGGATGAAGCATCTGGCTTCATAAACTGTGAAATTGGGCTTTCTGAATTTGGCAGTCATTGGATTAATATTTTAACAAAATTAGTTTAAAATTAACAAGTTATATTTTTGCCCTCCTTTGGAAATATAACTCACTTCAAATTAATGTTGGCATTGCTGCAGTAAGTAATGGTGCTTGCATTCTGATACCACTAATCGTTTAAATATTGCAAAACAAGGCATGTGAGCTGACTACTTTTAATCAGTGCAATTTTCATTTTAATGATAGAAAAGACTATAGGGTGGAAAAAAGTGAATACTGCTGAAAAGAGAGACATGCTACTGAAGCTTTTTGCTTTCACTTGACAGGCATGAGAATATTAATTTCAAAAGAAACAACAACTTATACTGTATGAGAAAAGAGTGCTAATTGCTTGGCCAGTCAGTCTGATTGCTCGAGGTGTTGCCATGGAAAATGCACCTGAGAGCTTGTTCCCCATACATTTGTTTAATTAAAAAGTTGGAATGCCTGGACATACTCTTTCTGCTTGCAGAGGACAGGGCCCTGCATATGAATAGCTTCTGGCAAGCATAAGTGAGCTACTTTGCGAGCTGAAGTTGGTTGTCAGTGTAATTCATAGCACACTAGGGCCTGTTCAGCAAGTGCTGACCAATCGTGGGATCACATCAACTGTTAGACATTATGTTCTGAATTTTGCACGCATGAGCTGGTTGAATACGGTCAGTACTCTGCCTATTGCAAATAACCAGAGGGACGTGCTGTTTGATATGACCTGCCAGTTGTAGGGACATATGGCCTAGGAACCTGACATTGTACTAGCACTAAAATTCATATGCCGCAATACTCATTTGTGTGGTAGACAGAACATCTTTTTGCCTTAATAGCAGCATCCTGTTACTGGAAAATACCAATTGTGATGCTACTGCATAGTAGCAGTGTGAAAAGGCTAGCTTCACCTATTACTCAGATGTTTTGATACTTTATGCTTCCAGGGAAATTTGAGGTAGGCTGGACACTTTTCAGGTCTGAAAATGGCAGCCACCAACAGGATGCTGCCGTCGAGCCAAAAAGATGTTCTGGCTGCCACACAAATGAGTAGTGTATATAAGTTTTAGTGCCAGTGCAATGTCAGATACCTAGGCTGTAAGTCCTGACGACTGGCAGATCATAGCAAACAGTACGTACCTCCAGCTGTTCACAATGAGCAGAGTACTGACCGTACTCAACCATCCCGTGCGTGCAAAATTCAGAACATAATGTCTAACAATAGTTGTAACTCTGTGATTGGGCAGCACTTGCTGAACAGTCCCTAATGTGTTAAGAACTACACTGACAGCAAATTTAAGATTATCAGTTGGACTTGCAATATAGCTCTCTTAAGCTTGCTAGAAGCAACACTTATTCATATACAGGGCCCTGTCTTCAAGCAGAAAGAGCATGTTGTGGCATTGCACTATTTTAATTAAATAAAAGCATGGGGAACAATTGGTCCGCAGTGCACTGTCCACAGCAACACCTCGAGCAATCAGAGCTGACTGGCCAAGCAATCAGCACCCTTTGCTCAGATAGAATAAATTGTTGCTTCCTTTGACATTGCTATTCTTGTGCCTGTCCTGATTGCAAAACAAAAAACTTTGACAGCATGCCTCTCTTTTCAGCAATATTCATAAATATTATTGTTTTGCACCACTTTTGTTTGTCTTTGTTTTTACCCATTTACAGATTTGACTGCTGTTTAGTCATTTTTGTAGCTCAAAACACTAAATCGACTATTTCAAGTTAAACAACTTTAAGAGCACAGTGCATGCTTATTTGCTTAATTTTCCCCCCTATTTAAGCAAATTTTGAGTTGTGGAAAGGCCTTTGAACTTTGAGTTTAACTTACTAGTACTTTTCTGTTAATGTGCTCTGCCCGAGTGGAGCATTATGAAATAAATCAATATATTGCCATTTTAGTACTTTAACTATGCAATTTGAATTGGCCATCAAATTAGTGAATGAAGTTCTTATTTTGATAGTGTGCTCTTTCTGAACTCACATTAAAGGTCATGTACATTGATGTATTTTTTTTAAAGAAAATATTCCCTTCTCTCTGGTTGACTTGGCATGGGTATGAGGGTTTATAATTCTTCATGTATGCATGTTGGTAGATAATGAATAAACATCATTGGTGATCGTATCCTTGCCACATGTGCACTCTTGCTTACAGCAGAAGTTGCAGGATAATTATCAGGAAAAACCAAACAGACTGCTTTTTTTCCCGCAGACCATAGGCATGTGTGTAGGTCAGCTGCGGTATTCACGCTACCCTTTCTAAGGGTTTTCCCCCTCTCCAACCTAGGGGTATGAGGCTAACTCGGGGTTAACTGAACAGAGTGGGACTTGAATCTGGAACTCTCTTGGGCTGTGTGGCTCAGTCGCTCAATTTCAGTCAACCTGTGTAATTTCTGTTTGAGCAGCCTGAAATTTGCATAGAGTTTCTTTGTGAAACTGGAAATAAGATGCAGAAAGGATTTTGCTCATAGTAATCGTTAAAGTACGGTCTTAGCTGTCAGAAATTTATTTTCAGATTTTAAATCAAACAGCTTGGAAATTCAGATTAATTAGTGGTGGCTGACACATTTTCTTGATTGATCAAATTACGTTGCATTTAGAGTGTAGTTCTGCTGTGGAAATAAGTACTATGCTATCCATTGCTAACTTACCAAAAAAAATGAAAGTTGTATTTTGATTTTCGTTTGACTAATCATTTATATTCTAAGATTCAAAAGAAATTGTAATGAGGTAGAAAAGCAAAATACTGCGAATGCTCAAAATTTGAAATAAAAGCAGAAAATGCTAGAAATATTCATAGGTCAGGCAGCATTTGTAGAGAGAAGCACAGTTAATGTTTCAGGTCAGCAGCTGTTCATCAGGACTGGGCCAGTGCTGATGAAAGGTCTGTTTCTTTCTCGGCAGTTGCTGCCTAACCTATGATTATTTGCAGCATTTTCTACTTTGATTTGTAATTAGGCAGATTTTTTTTTTAAATTCACACTGCATGTAAGGTTACTAGTACTAATAATGGTTGAACTTAAAAATGAAGTCTCTAGAAACTATATTTGAAGTATTTTATTCCAGAACCTATTCTCTTGATGTGTCCTTTATTTCCATGCAGTTTTTTTATATTTGTAAAATTCAAGGAAATAGTTGCAGGAAATTTGTTTGAAAACCACAAGTAAATGCCAGTGAATTCCAATTTGAAGCCAGGCAAAATAAATCCTCTTCGCTCAATTAATTGTAATATTTATCCCAAATTTAAGATTTATTTCTAAGTTTCTGAAACTAAATGGTTCAAACTTTGGGAATTATTTTTAAAGTTGAAACATTTGTTCTGAAATTCAGTCAATTGGTGCTGGTAATTTCAGAAGAAAAGTAACCTCTTAATTTGTGGCTACCACATGCCTAGTCCAAGTCAAATCAAATGAGATCACAAGGGCTCAGAAGAAATAAATTGTTTTTTAACGAGAATGCTGAGTGAAGCGGGAAGAGATTTGTGAAGCACTGGCAAGATCATTTGAAAACTGCAAAAGTGAGAGTTAATGTTGTGCCCATGTAACAAAAGGGTGACAAAGTGGACATAGACAATGACAGTCTCGTTATTTTACACGGAATGGAAACCAGACTAATGAAGTGGATTATCAAGAGTGAATTTGAGAATTATCTATACAGTAATCTAAATGGCAGTCAGCATGTCAGAGAAGATATTTTCAAACCAACTTCTTTGAAGAACTTACATCTCAAGTTGACATGAGGATTCCAATGGTCTGAGGTATCCAGTGTCCACTTGGCTCAATGGTAGCATAATGAGTTTGAACATCAGGGGTTGAACAAATTGAGGAACTTGATCACACCACTTCCCTGCATTACTAAGGGAATTCAACATTGTCATTTTAGAAGAGGTATTAAAACCAGTTTCTGATAGGTGTACAAAAAAGATGTGCCATCATTCAAAGAAGGATATAAAAATTTGTGTGCGCCCTGGCTGACATTTATTCCTCATTCAATGCCAATTTAAAAAACTGTCAGCGATGACTCAGTGGCTAACATGCTTGCTTCTGAGCCAAAATATTGTGGTTAAGTCCCACTCCTGTGCTTAAGTATAAAAATCTAGGCTTGACACTTGCAGGGTAGTTCTGAGGGAATTCTGCACTGTTGGAGGTGCTGTCTTTTGGATGAAATGTTAAACTAAAGCCCTGTCTGCTCTTACCAGTTAGCCATAAAAGATCCCGCGGCATTATTTGTAGAAGAGCACAGAAGTTATCCTTCATTATCGTGTTCAGTTTTTATCCATCGATCGACGTAGCTGCAAGATTATATAGTCATTGTCACATTCTTGTTTGTGGGAGTTTACACTGTGCAAATTGCTGTCACATTTTCACTTTACGACAGTAACTACACTTCAAAAGTACTTCATTCGCTTTGACATCCAAGGAAGATGGACAGATAAATAGTCCTCCGTGAATGGGCTACATGAACTTTCCATCTAGATTGTTGTACCCAAATCCTGTATTGGGGTTTGAACCCACAACCTGATGACCCAGTGATGCAAGTGCTCCTATTGAGATTAGATGACAATTGGTACATGGGTAAGAAACTGTGGTGCTTGTGTCTTGGAGAATTCTTTATAACTGAAAGTTTTGGGACGAAAGGGTCTTTCAGAGACATGGCAAGGTTGTATATGAATTTTGCTTCCTGACGTTTGGGTGCCCTATAGAATTTAGATATCCAGTCACAGCTGAAGCCTTGGTGTTCCCCAGGTTTACAGTTCAGAAGCCCCTCAAATTCAGCCTGTCGATCATTTGTGATTAAAGGTGTGCGTCTTGCATATTGTGTTAATGAGCAGGTCTCCCACATGGGCTGGGTTGTGAATAACTGCAAATATTTCACGATGCATAATTAGCACTTAGAATGAAGCACATATTTTCTGACATGCTCAGAACTATCAATGAGATCTGATCTTCTGGCCTTCTGAAATTTAGTAAGAGGAAACAAATGACTTTTCAACTCAAAACTGTTACATTTTTAAAAAAATCTCCTATTTTGCCAGTTGCATTCAGTAAATGTTTGTGTTAAGTAAGCCGGACTGGTACCAATTTTTAATTTTAAAAATAGCCCTATCTAATTTTGCTTATTAAAATTTAAATATAATTTACCATGTCCAGTTATGAACTCCCTGAAGATTTTGAATTTAGTTTAAATCAGCTAATTAACACAGACTGAATTGAACTGGCCTTTTTTATATTTTGTTTAGAGTTTAACATACTGAAACAAAAACTCTGTGCTTCGCCCCTAGGCAACAGAAACATGCTGGATGCGCACAGCACTTCAGCTGACCAACTTGTAGGTTGATGGGTTTTTAAAAGAAATCTCAGCCTGTGCTGTGACAGAAGGAACTCACTTGATTGAAATGTAGTTCCTGCTACTAGCACTGCCACTTGCTTCTGGCTCTACTAAGACCAGGAGCTGCGGTCTAATTCACTGGATTCCTGCCGGCAAAGCCTGTAACATTGGCTGAAGTTATTTGAAAATTCTTACCAATTCATGGGCAAATTAATTGTTTCTATCAAGGGATTTTTTTTTTTTAGAAATCAACAGTTAACTGTGCTTCTGTATAGCGTAAGGCGAGGAGGAAGTGATGGTGTGACTGAAATTCAAGAGAGCAATTTAGGTAGAAATGTATAGTAAGCACAGTGGTTTTACAAGGCTGTACTCTAGGCACACTCTTATCTCCGCCCTAGCTGTGAACCAGTCCAATTTTTTCGTATAGGCATATAGTGAGCCAGCACCAACACCAGCTGGCAGTGTATTCCAAAAGCTCACTACTTTTTTGGGACCCTCAGAGCAACAGCCCTGTCTCTTAAATCAGCCATGGATGGATGCTATCTGACCCAATCAATTTTTATCGTTGCTATTCCATCCAAGATGACATTTCCACCTAGTAATAATGCTATTCAGTGCAGAACCCCTTCAAAAAATAAACCTGGAACATAAATATCAGCCACAGGAGTATAAACAGATGTGAAATAGTCATTTAGCAGCTCTGATATAAGCTGCGAATCAGTTTAAATCTGCCTTACAGTGACCTTTATTGGCCCCATCAGCCCTTAATAGTCTTCTGATGTAGCTGGAAAATCTCTGCTGTTATTGCCATAATTACACAAAATCTTCTTTTCTACAGATGTCTTGGCTACTCTTAATGACTTTCTTGTCTACTCTTAATGACTTTCTTGTCTCCCTTAATTAAATACAATGTTTTCCCCTGTTCTCCTGTGAGACACATACCTTTAGCATCAGAAAGCCCTTCTGTCCGTTCTTTGTCTACCATAATGGTTTTGTTTTGCCTATTTAACCATTGAGACATAGGCTGCTTCATTCTGTTTGAGAATTATTTCAAATAGAGCCCATTTGTCCTCTAAATTTGTCTATCTTGTAGAGTTGCCTAATCAACCTTTAACAAATCTTCAGCAATTTTGGTACAGTCAGCTATATTAAAACTTGGGACCAGCATTCGATTGGCTGCAACCTTAAGTTGGCCAAAAAGGTTAAACCTGATTAGGCTAGCTAAGTGTTCCCCCAAATTGTGATTTGTTGCAGCATTAGGGTCACCACTGAAAACCAGATCTAGAATTTGTAGTTACGGTAATGGAAATTAACATATGTATGGAAACCATCATTGATGATGTTTGCAAAAGTCTTGGCTAATTTTCCTACATTAAGTCACCGTCGAACTTTTCTTACTAGGAAAACTGAAGTCCCCCATAATGCAGATTTTGTTGTATGATGTATGTGCCTGCATGCCGTTGTAATATAAAGATGCTCAGCAGAGCAAGGGTTAATGTGGACTGGAGAATAGCATCGCCCATAGTGTGATGTATAGAGTCACATGGTAATAGACCGATGGAACAATCCGGGACCAGCCTGCATGGAGGTAACAGCACCATGCATGACAGTAACCTGGGATCTGTAAATAATTAAAGATTAACAATAAATGGTTCATGCTTAAATATACCTCTCCAGATCTCATCACTGAGACCTCCAAAGAACATATTTCAACAGATTGGATGCTATAAGCATGCCTGAACAATAGTTTAATAGAGTCAGGTCTAGTTGGTATTTCTGTTGAAGATTGCTTGGGAATACCAGGTACAGTAGGCTTTTTTGTGATAATTCTTGTTTCATGGTCTTGGGGTAGCAATGTTACCCTGCTGGTCTATCACAAAAGCTCATGAGAAATTTGGGTTTAAATTGCAAAAAGGAATAAATTACTAGTTCAAGTTGGCGTATTTAATATTCTAAGCCATCTCAATGCCTCCCACCCCCTCTCCCCACAATTTATTGAATTGAGAATTAAAGTAATCTCAATTATGATTAAATGCATTTTATTCAGATCAATACTTGAAATTTTCTAATTTGATTGCTGAGTAAATCAGCTATCTCATCTGAGCTAACAGGGGATTAATTAATCAAACTTTGAAATAACTGTATTTTAAAAAGTTTATTCGAGAGTGCTACACATCAGTGAGATGATGCTGGGTATCATTAGCTTTAAAACTTGGAACAGAAGTGCCATGTTGATTAATTTCCAGAAATTGCAACATGTTACTCCAAACAACTTCATTAAGCGTGACAGTCTTTTAGTCAAAGAAATTAAGTTGCAAATTGGCAATTGTTAATTGTCCTCTTATCTCTCAAACTGGATTTTATTCATTACGTTGTAGTCAGTTTAAATGTATTAGTTTACTTTGATCAGAACTGATCATAACTGAGTGCTATGTGTGTTCAAGAGGATTAAAAAAAAATCATTTTTAGTCTGTCGCTGGCAAGATTGGAATTTATTGCCCATGTTTCATTGCCCTTAATTGAGTGACTTGACTTGCTAAGCTACTTCAGAAGTCAGTTCAGAGCCAGCAGTGCAGGACCTGAGTCTCACAAAGGCCAGACAGGGTAACACTGGCAGATTTCCTGCCTACTGGGCATTGGTGAATCAGTTGGGTTTTTATGACAACTTGACATTTGCATGTTTTTTTAAACTAATCACCGGTTATTTTCAGTTTATTTTAAGTAAACTGGATTGAAATTCTTACTCCTATGATGAGATTTGAACTGATGCTCTTTTAGCTGTGTTACTGGACTAATAACCCACTACTTTATTGTATTCCCACAACGCTAAGGAGAATTACTAACAAATTTGTGTACACTGAAATGATTATTTAATGTTTAATATCCAGCAATTATTGTCATTTTCTGCAGAGGAATGCAGGCTGCTTTTTACATTTATTTGAATTTAGGTAGATATTCCAGCAAAGCCTCTTTCATAAGTTAAAAGTAATTTCGAGCTGAATGGTGAGCTGGGTGACTGTTGACTGAAGAAAAACATGGCCAGGGGCAAGCACAAAAGGACAACAGACTTCACTTTTAGTTGCACACATCTGAAGCTGATGTGTGATGATATCTGCTGCAAGATCAGCCAGACAGAGTTTGGCTTCAAGTAATTTTTTTAGATTTCCATCATGACATTTCTGGTTGCTTAACATTTATTGTTAACATCTCTCGTTTGTAAGTAAACAGTGCTTTTTTTTCCTTAATGTCTTATTGAAATTCAGTTGCATTTTATGAACTTGTTATCTTGGTTGACATCCTCACTTTCTGGAGTGTATGAATAGGAATTTGGACACTGGTAGCATTTACATAAAATACCTTTGTGTACTTTTCATCCTGTACCAGAATTCTTGTCACTGTGTGTGAGGCAGTTGCTACTTTTTGGAGGTTTTGGCATCCTGTATATGTAAGCTGTATTTAATCCATATTTTCCCCAGTACACAACAGTGCAATAGGCTAGCTTGTGATCCTTTTCAATGTACAAAATATTTTGCAGTTGCTTTACTTCTGTCAGTTATTTCCAAGGTCAGATTTATTATTAATCATACTTATTCAAGGCTTTGTCCCTTAATATAGGTTGCTCATATCTAAGATTATTGTTAGCATATCAGAACTTCTATGCAAAAAGCAAATATTTCACAGGTACACACTAAAGTCTGAATCATTCATCGAGCATTAGCATATTGATATCACCGTCTCAAATTTTAGTGTTTATTAACAAAATCATTTAAATTATAAGAGCCTAGCAGATCAGTAAACTTAGTGGGCATTTTGTGAAATTGCAAGAACAGCAATTTTCAATTTGGCTAAATGTGACGGTCCTTCCTCCCCCATTCCTTCTCATTGAGAAAACATTGCCAAAAATGATCTTGTATCACTGACATAATTCACAGAAAATAACTGAGGGAAAATGAGGCATTCGGAGAGAACTTTGTGTATGATGTAAGAAGACATGCAGTTTGAAGCACGTAGGGATGCTGACTGACCCAGAAAAGTCTCAGCTTTATGGGTGCAAGTGATGCCAAGCTATAGCAGAGTATATGTTGGAAAATCAAGGCTCATTTGTTTAAATTGTATCACAGGTCTTAAGAACTGCTTTACTGCATTCCATTGGCAGTAGCCCAGTGGAGGATTTGCCCTTTCCTATTTGATGGCATCCACCCTTTCTTCCTTTGCTAATCCCTTAGTAAGAAGAAATAGCAGGCAGCATTGAGTTACAAAGAGTTGCAAGGTAGACAGACTTGTAATAGGTGGGGATTCCCAGAGATTTCTATCATGACCAAATGAAGATGTTGATAAGAAAAAGAAGCACATCTTTTTCCTATTGATTAGTTATGGCTCTCCAAAGCAAGAACAAATAGTGAAGCCCATTCTGATAGTTAAGTTTGCCTAATGGCCTTCAAATCTGCAGAGGTAATTTCCAAAATATATGTGCTGCTTGCTTAACAAAGTGTGATGCTGTTCATTTTTTTTTAGAAGTTGTGGACAAGCTGGATTTTTAACTTGTGTGAACTCTGGTGCCATTCACAGAACACCAATTCTTCTGGGAGAATTCAATATTTTGGGTAGTTTATGAATCTTAAAAATACCTGGCTTTAAATTGATATGTTTCAAAGTATGTGACTATACATTTTGTCCAATTGAATTGATCTCAAACTTGATTTCTTGGGACATTTGCCTGATCTGGCTGGAGCCGACAATGCTAAATGTAAAACTAATTTTCAATGATTGTTTGAGATGTGAAGCAAAAAACAATCTAATGTTCTCAGTTAAGAGAATAAATTGTATTGATATAGCAGTTTGATTTTACTGCTACAAACCAATCTACTTTTTTTTAAAATCATGTTTGAATTATTGGAAAACAGCCAAGGAGTAAGTTTGGTGTTCTTTTGTTTTCTACAAAAAGTCGTGTAATTATTTTTGTTGAAATTATTCTACTGAATTTTTTTTATTTAATCAGTAACTTTCAAGATATAATGGCACTTATTCACTCTTATTAATAAGTTTATATAAAATTGTTTTGTAGATGTCCTTGGATTGAACTGACATTTTAAAATTTGTTTCCTATCTCATAATGCCTTTTTTGTAAAATGTTTGAGGATTTTTTTGCTACATCTGTTGTCATTGCAGTTACTTCACTTATAGTGTTCTAAATTTGATTTCTCAAGATATGGAATAGCTCCTGTATTTTCTCTTCCCTCAAATTAAGGGCAGCCAACAAATATTTAAACTTGAACTGTTTAATAAAATTCTTCTCTAATGTCTGTATTTCCCCCTTGGCATTGTCGTGGTTTTGTCACCTATTAGGTCCTATTTTAGGTGGAACTTGGATCATTATACATTTAGTAGAGCAAGACCTATGTGTTTCAATGCATACTTAAACAAAAGCAAATAATCATAGCAATTGCTAAAGCACTCATTTTTGATATATGCGGTTTTGGTTCCAATTTGCTGAAGCAGACCATTGTTAGAATTCAGCAATTTTGCCAAAGTTGAAGTGTGCCGCATGCACTTTGAGTCATGCATAGATTCAGAGTTGTGACTTTTATAAGCTGTTGTTTGAGCATGATTGTTCTAAGCAGGTGATTGGGCAGCACGGGCACAAAATGGTGCGTTTGCAGCTAAAGATTCTCCAGTGGTTTGATGCCCACAATGGGTAAACAATTGATATGGTAGATATGTAGAATTTTATTTGCTTGGTAATGCTAATCATTAGATTTTTAACTAAACAAACATAGAATAAAAATAAATATGGAATTGCTCTTAAGTATGCATATTTTTGGTGTTGTAACATTGGGTTTCCACAGTGAAGTGCATGTTTGCCTGAATGTAAACTGTGGGTTGGATAATTACGAAACCTTAAAATTACTTGTTTTTGCATAAACTAGGATAAATCTGTCTTCATAAGTGTGATTTTAAAATGTTTTTACACTACTTAGCGTTTTAAGTGGAGGGGAGAGGCAAGTTTTTGTTTTAGCTATTTCCAAAGCCCAATGTCAATACTTGTTCAGAGTACCAGATGCCCCTCAAGATCCATGACCTTTCTGCCTCTATTAACAAAAAAGGATCCCATATGTTTATTAATAATCATCTTGATTGAAACATAAGATCCTGAGGGGTCTTGACAGGGTGGATGGGAAAAGGATGTTTCCTCTTGTGGGAGAATCTAGAACTAGGGGTCACTGTTTAAAAATAAGGGCTTGCCCATTTAAGGAAGAGGTGAGGAGAAACTTTTGCTCTGAGGATTGAGAGTCTTTGGAATTCTCTTCCTGAAAAGGTGGTGAAGGCAGAGTCTTTGAATATTTTTAAGGCAGAGGTAGATCGATTCTTGATGAGCAAAGGGGTGAAAGGTTATCGGTGGGCTAGGAGGGAATGCGGACTTGAGGTTACAATCAGATCAGCCATGATGATCGAGCAGGCTAAGGGACCAAGTGGCCGAATCCTCCCAATTCGTATGTTAGTATGATCTCAACTTCTCTTGCCACCTTCAAAGACATGTATACGTAGACCCTGAAGTGTCTCTGTTCCTGCATCCGATTGATTATTGTACCATTTACATTATATTCCCTCTCCACATTCTTTCTACCAAAATGCATCGCTTCACACTTCTCTACAGTAAATGTCATCTGCTGAGTGTCCTATTTCACCTGTCTTTCACTATCCCCTGAAATCTGTTTCTATGCTCCTCATTCCTTAATTTAAATTTTCTGTCATATGAAGACTTTGAAATTATACTGTGTATGCCCTGGACCAGTTATTAATTATATGAAAAAGAGCAGTGTTTCAGCTCATGGAAACACCACTACATGCTTCTCTCCAGCCTGATAAACAACCATTCACTGCTATTCTGTTAGGCCAATTTTGTATCCACGCTGCCACCGTCTGTCTAATCCCTTTGGCTTTAGTTTTGCTAACAAGCCTATCATGTGGTATAAAACTAAAAAACACTGGAAATGCTCAGCAGGTCAGGCAGCATCTGTGGAGAGAAACAGTTTACGTTTCAGGTCAATGACCTTTCATCATAACAGAAAAGGAAAATAGAAATGTTAGAGTTTTTAAGCTAGTAGAAGCAGGGAGGGGGTATGAAGAACAAAGGGGAAGGTCTGTGATGGGGTGGAAGGCAAGAGAGATTAACAAAAGAATTCATGGATGCAAAAGCCAAGGAGCTTGATAATGGGTACAGTACCAGGTCAAAGATTGTGTCCAGATGAGGGGTTAATGGCTACACAGCAACCACCTGAATGCCATCAAACATGAAGGGATAAAGGAAAAAACAAACCAGCAAAATACAAAATAAAATACACAGAGCAAGATAGAGGCAGAGGTTATGATCTAAAATTGTTGAAATCAATATTGAGTCCAGGAAAACAAATATGCTGAGATGAAAAATGAGGTGCTGTTCCTTGAGCTTCTTTGGGACACCAGCACCTCATTGTCAGAAAGGTCAAATGTACAACAGCTGCTGATTTCACGTACCTCAATTGCACAGCAGGCTGTTCCTTCATTCCCTGATGTCATTTGCTGACCATCCTGCCATGCGACTTCTTAAACGGATGAAGTTGTTCCAGAGAAATTCTGGCACTGAACAGTTCAATTGGTTTTTAAAAATGTATTATATGGATTAACATATCACGGTTTATTTAACACAATGAATGCTGTTTTGTGTGTTATTCAGCTGGTACTCTCCTTTTGCACGTGAGAAGTAAGTAAAGTACTGAATTATCACTTATTGGTTCTTAGTTTTGGGATGTAGATGTGACTGGCAAGGCTGGCATTTATTGCTCGTCATATTATTGACAAATAGAAGTGAAAAATGCTGGAAATATGCAATACGTAAGTCAACATCTGTAAAGGAAAAAGATAGGTTATGATTCATCAGACTGAAGGTACACACTTGTAATACCATATCCTTGACATTTATCTTTATAGATCCTCATTGACCTATATTTCCAGTATTCTATTTCTGATTTTCAGCATTTGTAATTTTTCCTCTTTCATTTCATTTAGTATACCAGTTGAGGCTTTAGAAATTATAGGTTATGACTGTTCACTATCTTATTACAATCCTTTGAGAAGTACAGCTATCCCTTGTTTAGCACTCCTAATGTGTTCCTGAAAAATATGTGCCAAATAAAAATTGCTTTTCCATGGGAAACCATGCAATAAGGGTGGTTACATTCTTTACCAGTAAGTTTTAAGATTGAAAACCTATTTTTGTATTACGTTAACACACTTTATACAGGGGACTTAACACTACAGCACAGCCAGATGCACAATTTTCAATTAATGTCAAATAAAATGTTAAGTAAGTGAAAATAAAAAATCAGCAATACACAGTCTTCTATAGAACAAAGTTTCCAACTCACTCCTAGTTCTGTTGAAGGGTCATGAGGACTCGAAATGTCAACTCTTTTCTTCTCCGCCGATGCTGCCAGACCTGCTGAGTTTTTCCAAGTAATTCTGTTTTTGTTTTCAACTCACGTCTTCGCCGAATATAGTATTAGCACATTTCATGACGTGTGCAGTGACGATTTAGCAAGTGCGCTCTTGACCTATGCACAGTAATGACTGACCAATCTAAAGTGAAAATGGAAGTCATGGTTGATGGTGCTATTTGGAGAAAGTTCCCTACTTTTAAAACTGCTGTGAAATGTAAGCGCATTATTAAATTGTGCTCTAAATGGGCAATATCTGTGGTAAGCAAGATATTGGATGAAGGCGCTTCAAGTGTTACTTGGATTTTCAAGCGTCATTTAACTAAGTTCCTCAAGACTGGTTGAGTAGATGATTTTGTCTAGATAAATTGTGTTAGCTTAGCAGTAGAGGACAGCCGTGATGAGAAATGAGAACTTCACTTGAAATAGTAACTGTGGTAGCTAACAACTGGGGCTGCTACTATTTATATTCTTAATGAAAGATCCGTCAGGAATAACATTCAATTTACTGATGACTTGAAGCTATTTGGGCAGATGGTAATGAGATTATCTTCGGACATTTAAATCAATTGTATAAATATTAAGTTATTGGTGATGTTACAGTGCAGAATGGTGAATGATCTCGGTCACTCAAACAAGGAAGTGGCTATGTTAGCAAAGATTTGCGGAAGTGGAATTGATTTTAGGCTTGAATGGGTCAAAGTTAGGGGGAAAAAAAACTAGTTTTCAGAAAAGATGAGTCATGGGAATATAGAATAATGAAAGACTTCACAAAGATTGAAATAAGGAAGATATGCAATTTAAATAATGAGCTAAGGATGTACTTTTAAAAAGTTCAAGAGCATTGAGCATGGTTAGATATTAAAAGTTGCCCCTTCAAAGGATTGTGGACATGTTGGGCAAATATCTAGAAAAACTGGTTGAGATCACTCATGATAGAGTGTTGGATTGGTGTCAGTTGATAAGGGTGATGAGGAAAAGAAGACTTCATTTATATAGCAATTTTCAGGACCTCAGGGCACCTAAAAATGCTTTATAGCCAATTAAATACAATTTAAGTGCAGTTACTGTTGTAATGCAAAAAGTGCAGCATCCAGTTTGAGCCATGACCAGTTCATGTGTTTTTAATGTTAATTGAGGGATAAATGTTGGTCAGGATACCAGGTAGAAAATCTTCCACTCTTGGATATAGTACCCTGACATCTTCTCTTCTTTACCTAAGGGGTAATATACTATAAAGGGCCTCAGTTTAATGCCTCATCTGAAAGGTGGCATCTCTAACAGCATAGCATTCAATTCAGCACTGCACAGGTGTCGGTCTTGAATCTGCGCTCGTCTTTAAAATAGCACTTGAAATCTATGTAGTTCTTAAGAGCTATGAAGATATTAAAATGTGCATTGATTTGGGGGGGTGGGAGGAACTTGGTGCCCTTGAACATAGGGGTTTCAAAGGTGGTATTGAAGTGTGTAATAAGATGAGCAGAATGAGCTTAATGAAGTGTGTGCTCATTTTTACTCCAGTCTTGCTCTTGGTTCTATACTTGAAAAGTTAATATTTTATATATGTTAATCATGAAATGGTTCGTAAGTCATAATACTGAAGTGTCCAGCCATCAGTTTTTTTTAAATTCCTCCTAGGATGTGCAAATCATTGGTAAGGCCATCATTTGTTGCCCATTTTTAATTGCTCTTGAAGGTGGTGGTGATGAGCTGTCTTCTTAAAGCATTGCAGTCCATCTGGTCTAGGTACACCAATGGTGTTCTTTAGAAGGGAGTTCCAGGTTTTTGACCAGCGACAGTGAAGCAACGGTGATTATAGTTCCAAGTCAGGATCATGCGTCGCTTGGAGAGACACTTACAAGTGGTGGCATTCCCATACATCTGCTCTTGTCCTTCTAGGTGGTAGAGATTGTGGGTTTGCAAGGTGCTGTTGAAAGAACCTTGATGTGTTGCTGCAGTGTACCTTGTGCTGGTGATGAAGGGAATGAATGTTCAAGTTGGTGGATGGGGTGCCAATCAAGTGGGCTGCTTTGTGCTGAATTGTGTAGAGCCTCTTGAGTGTTGTTGGAGCTGCAATCATCCAGGCAAGTAGAGAGCATTCCACCACCCTCCTGACTTGTATCTTGTAAATAGTGGACAGGCTTGGGGAGTCAGGTAATGAGTTTCTTGTTGTGGAATTCCCAGCCTTTGTCCTACTTTTGTAATCATTGCATTAATGTGGCAGGTCTAAGAAGTCTCTAGTCAGTTGTGACCCCCAGCATGTTGGATGGTGGGGGATTCGGCGATTGCAATGCTGTTGAACATCAAGTGGTAATGGTTAGATTCTCTCTTTTTGGAGATGGTCATTGCCTTGCACTTGTGTGGCATGAATGTTAGTTGCTCTGCTTATCTGCCCAAGCCTGACTGAAACTAGGTTTTACTGCATGCAGGTAGAGACTGCTTCAGTAGCTGAGGTGTCGTGGAAAGTATTGAACACCGCAATCATCACCAAACATCCCACTTCTGACCTTATGATGGAGAGAAGGTCATTGATGAAGCAGCTGAAGATGGGACACGGCCCTGAGGAATTCCTACTGCAATGTCCTGCGGCTGACATTAGAGCCCAAGAATTATAACCACCTTTCAGTGTATTAGGTATGACTCTAATGGGTGGAGAGATTTCTGCTTGATTTTCATTTATTCCAGTTTTGGTAGGGCTCCTTGATGCTACACTTGGTCAAGTATTGCCTTGATGTCAAAGCCAGTCACACTCACCTCGTGTTCACTTCTTTTGTCCATTTTTAGACTAAGGCTGTAATGAAATCAGTGGCCTTGGAGGACCCAAACTGAGCAATGGTAGGGTCATCAGGAGGAGCTTGTAAGATTTCCAGTGGCAACAATTTAGAACAATATGTTCGTTTAATTTGAGCCCAGGAAATGGATTTTATATTCATTGTGATACAGCAACATGCTTTCTTTTTGTACAAACTTCTATTTTTATTAGCCTATTTAAGGCTTTTAAGGCTGATAAAGATGGTTAGTGTTTTTGTAGGGAATCCCATTGAAGTTTTTAGTTCTTAAATTACTTTCAGGGAATATTAAACTAGTTTGGTAAAAGAAAAACTGCCATCAGCAACTTTACAGAAATGGTATGATAACGCAACAATTAACTGGAAGTGAGAATTCCTGGATACCCACTCACCCTCCCCTCAGGAGACTGCCAAATTCATAATTATTAGTAAACCAGTTCTTGCTGACTTGCAAATGTTGGTTGTTGTAAAATCAGCTTTATAGTTGAGAATGAATTTTCACTTTGTAGCATATTCCCTATCTTGCATGCAAATATAATACAATGGGTATACTGCTATTTAAAAAGCAGACTTTTTTAAAAATCCAAATACACTAATTGTATGTAGCACTGTATATTTGGTAGTAATTACATCTGAGTGAAAAGCTGTGGGTTCAAGCCCCACTCGAGACTTCAACACATTATCTAGCCTAGCCCTTTGGTGAAGTACTGAGGGAATATTGCACTTTTTTGTCCATTTGAGTGATACGTTCAACTAAGACCCCAAACACCCACTCATTATGTAAATGATTCCGTAGAAATTACCTGGGGCGAGTAGAGGAGTTCCACTGGTTGTCTTGACCAACATTTATCCTTGAACCAGTGTGAAAAATAGACAATCTAGTTATTTATTGTGTTGTTACTCATTGGAGCTTCGTGTGTAATTGGCTGCCGCATTTCCTGCATTGCAAAAGTCCCTATGCCTCAACCATATTTTGGATGTCCCAAAATCTTGAAAGGTGCTATATATGTGTGCAAGTCTTTTCTCTTATTTTCCTCAACCTAAGAGTGATGCCTGGGGCTTGGATGTGGTTTTATTGATGCCTGTTTTGACCTGGCATTTGATCCAGTTGGCAGTTGTGAGTCTTGCTACAGTATCAGCAGGCTGTTGGACAATGCAGTCAGTTATGATGTCTTCAGTCTAGTCCACACCAGGCATCTACGCATGTATACTTCACGTGGAGTCATTGAGTAGTGGGAATGTTGCTGCTTTTTTCCCTCCCTCAGATGCAATTGATATCCTAGCAACAGCCCTAGTTACAATCAGTTGGCAACACATTGTTGATGGAATGTAGGACTTTCCTGGTGTGTTTGGCTGAAAATTTTACTGAGCCGGCATGGGAGCACTGTCAATATTTGTACATGGGGTAAAATGTCTTTTTAGGTATTACGTTGCCTACTTCAGCATAGTTCACCATCTTATTGATTCTGAAGAATCAGAAAAAGCAATAAATAAAATAAAATGACTGCTGTCAATTTTGTTCAAGAGTACCATTGCCCATGTATTAGTAATGTGCACATTTGTTGTTGTGTGCCCTCAATCAAGGCAAAAAGGATTTAAAAGCATGTAATGCCAGGATACGCACTGATCCTCACTAAGGCTGTTTTGGCACAAAGTGCAGTTTATTGACTGCACTGTAACAAAATAACCTTCAAAAAAGCAAGATTTAGCAGCTTTCAAAAATTGTGATAACCTCACTAATATTCAAAATCATTTCCTTTTTACAGAAGGAAATAACTTCTCAATTTTTTTTGTTGAAAAACTCAATTTTCCTGTTGGCATGAAGGCTATTGAGTGGAGTCTCTTAACTGCTTCAGTACTATCAATCATGATGAGCTCCCTGGAGTGCTCTACTGGAAACAGGAAGGCGAGTAATTTGAAACCAGCCTGAGGGCTGTTGAGGAGCTGTGGGGCTCTGGGAAACCACAAGTCTGCAGATTTTTGTAAGACACATCATCCCATTCTACTAGCTCCTTCAGTGGGAAATGAGCAAGCAATGGATTCCTGTATTATGTCAGTTTTTCACACACTAGTAAAGGACAAACTTGCATTTATGTAGTGTCATACCTTAACCTCAGGATGTCCCAGAGGGCTTTATAACCAATGGATCAATTTTATAATTCAGTCAGTCTTATATAGGCAAATACAAGTTGCAAATGAATGAATGAATGACCGGATCTGTTTTGGCAGGTGAATATTATCGGGAACTAGGTTGGGGTGGAATTCCTTGTTTGTCTTCAAGTAGGGCTGTGGATTTTATGAAATGACCATCTGAGCTGATGGATCTCAACTGCAAAAACTGTGCTTCCAACAATGCAACACTTGTTCAGTACTAAACTAAAACCTCAGTCTAGATGATGGGCATAATTCTTTGAGTTGGAACTTGAATTCATATCTTTTTGCTTTAGATGCAAGCTCTACAACCCACCAAATAACTTCACAAGGTAATTTTAACCTAACTGTGAGGGGAAACTGACTGGATCGTAAGAACCATTCATTGATACCCCACTTGATCAAAAGGGTGCAAAACAGGTAGTTAGTTTAATCTGGCCAGTTTCCCACTGAGTGGGATTGATTAAAATGACCACCATTATAATAAAAGAAATGTATTAAGTATCCACAATGCTCATTTCTCCTTAAGGGTGTCAATTCTTTCTCCCTGATTCTGCCTGTTGCAGCTTCTACGCTGCCACTGCCAATTGAGTGAATCCATGAGTAATAGTTGCACTACAGGTATTTATTTGTCGGAAAAAGGGCTGCATGTGGCTTGGAAGGCCACTCTGATGTATCACTCGCATCTCACCCTGTCGTGCAACTACAATATGGAACTTGCCACTAAATGAGTGCATGAGAGTGACTTATTAATTTGAGTTAATTCTGTTCACTTTACAAAGTGTGTTTGTTGCCAGCTTTGCTTTCTGCTTTGACTATCGTTGATCCATTTCCCTGTGCAACTGTTTTCCTGATGTTAACTGTTGAGCAGGGACTGGCCTTTGATTTTAAAAGGTATTCCTTGGTCAGTTCCTCTGTAGCTGCTAAAGTATAGATGCAAGTTAAAAATAACTGAAAAATTAACTCGCCAGAGGAGAATGGAATTGGTGAAATGATGGCCCTATTCTCCCTTGGCTTAGTGAAAATTGGATGTGCTGTAAATAATTTGGACTGAGATTTTTAGAAGATTCAAAAGCACGTTTGCTTATTCTACTGCAGAGCACGCTTATACATTGATAGCTGTGAAATCACAAATACTTTGAAAATAACTACAACACAGCAGTGACTACTTTCAAAATAACTTATTGGCCCTAAAGTGAACTTACATTTATATAGCCTCCTTCAAGTTCTTTGTTTTAAAAATGCAATAGCTTGTCTATTTTGCTTTGCAATTTGTCTATATGCTACATGTTAATGAGGGCTCTCACACTGTCCTGTAACTTAACCAGCATTTTAGTGATGTGTAATGGGTTTAAGAAATGTTCACACAGCTGTGCTTTTAGATTATTTTCACTTGAAATTCAGCAAAGCAGAATAGGTATGTGAAATGTTCATGCTGAGTTCATTTTTGAACTGTTGAGTAATCCACCTCCTGACTGCCCAAAGCCTATCTACTGCCTACAAGGCACAAGTCAAGAGTGTGATGGAACACTCTCCACTTGCTTGGATGAGTGTAGCTCTAACAACGCACAAGAAGCTGAACACCATCCAGGATAAAGCAGCCTTCTTGATTGACACCCCATCCACCAACTTCAACATGAATGCGTAGCGCACACTGCTGCCACTGATGCGTATTGGCAGCAGTATGTGCCATCTACAAGATGCATTGCAGCATCTCACCAAGGCTTCTTCAGGAACACCTTCCAAACTCGTGACCTCTGCCACCTTGAAGGACAAGGGCAACAGATGCATGGGAACACCAGGAACCATAAGTTCCCCTCCAAGCCACACACCATCCTGACTTGAAACTATATTGCTGCTCGTTCACCGTCGCTGGGTTAAAATTCTGGAACTCCCTCCCTAACAGTACTGTGGGTGTACCTACACCGCATGGGCTGCAGCGGTTCAAGAAGGCAGCTCATCACAACTTTCTCAAAGTAGGGGCGGGTAATAAAAATGCTGGCCAAGTCAGTGAGACCCACATCCCATGAAAGAATTTTTAAAAAATGCGGTATGATAGGTTTTGATCTTTTAAATGTGAGTTTTGTCTGGAGAGAGCATTTTGAGAGATTTGGAAATCTGGTGGTTTTTAGTCCGTTATGGATTACCAGTAGCATTGGGAGCAATTTGAGGTAACAAACACAGGTGACATTATACTCATTGTTTGTACTACCCACTCCCCCACCCCCAGCAAGTAAATAAGCATATTGGCAACGCTGTTGCACGTGATTGTCCTACATTGTTTCCTTTCTTGCTGTAGCCTTCCTTATCTGTGATGCATCTTATTTAAAGTGAAATGACCATTGTAGTTTATGAACTGTTGTGAGATCAGGAAATGAGTTGTTCTTTCTGTATCTATATCTAATTTAAAAATAATCAGACAAGGTTTTGCACAATAAAAACAGAAAATGCTGGAAAAGCTCCAGCTTGACAGCATCTGTGGAGAGAGAAACAGAGTTAACGTTTTGAGTCTGTAGCTCAAGAGAAGTAGAAATGTGATGCAATTTATACTGTTTAAACACGGTGAAGCAGGGTAGAAGGTTAGCGATAAGTGGGGGCTAAGGCGAGGTTGACAAAGATGTCATGGACACAAAAAGAAAGTATTAATGGTAGTGGTGAAAACTAAAGAAAAATGCTGATAGTAGCATAAAAGTAAGGGAGAATATGAGAGTAGCAGAACAAGGGTCAGCATTCTGTTAAAGAACAGCATAGAACAAGTGACAGGTGGACCTTTTGTGGGGGGGGTGGCTGGGGAAAAAGGATAAAGGGGACAAAAAAAGAGATAGAGCAATGAATAAATTAATAAAAATGAAAATAAATAAATAAATAAATTTTAGAAAGGGGTTTAAAAAGGGGTGAAGATAGAAGGGAGTGTTCGTGGCCTGTTGAACTCAATGTTAAGTCTGAAAGGCTGTAAAGTGCCTAATTGGAAGATGAGGTGCTGTTCCTCCAGTTTGCGTTAGGCTTCACTGGACCATTGCAGCAGGCTGAGGACAGACATGTGGGCTTGACAGCAGGATGGTGTGTTGAAATGGCAAGCAACAGGAAGATCTGGATCACACTTGCGGGACAGACTGAAGGTATTCCACAAAGCGGTCACTCAGTCTGCGTTTGGCCTCTCCAAAATAGAGGTGATTTCATAAGCAGTGAATGCAGTAGGCCAAATTGAAGGAGGCGCAAATGAAGCGCTGCTTCACCTGAAAGGATTGTTTGGACACTTGGGTGGTGAGGAGGTAATGGGGCAGGTGTTGCACCTTCTGCGATTGCGAGGGAAGGGGATGAGATGTTGGGGGTGATAGAGGAGTGAACCATTCCCTACGGAATGTTTTGGGGGGGGGGTGAGGAGGGTGTGTTTGGTGGTGGCATCATGCTGGAGTTGGTGGAAATGGAGGATGATCCTTTGAATGTGGAGACTGGTGGGGTGAAAAGTGAGGACAAAGGGGACCCTATCACAGTCCTGGCAGGGATGGGAAGGGGTGAGGGTGGAGGCATGGGAGATAGGTCGGACAAGGTTCAACGACAGTTTGGTTGGGGAGGTGAACCTTGGTTAAGGAAAAAGGAAGACATGTCAGAAGTGCCGTTTTGGAAGGTGGTATCATCAGAACAGATGTGACGGAGGCAAAGGAACTGAGAGAATGGGATGGAATCCTTACAAGAAGCAGGGTGTGAGGAACTGTAGTCAAGGTAGCTGTGGGAGGCAGTGGGCTTGTAATGAATATTGGTGAACAGTCTATTATCAGAAATGAATAGAGATGTCAAGGAAGGGAAGTGTCGGAGATGGACCATGTGAAGATGATAGAGGGGTGGAAATTGGAAGCAAAATTGGCAAATTTTTCCAGGGCCAGATGAGAGCATGAAGCGGCACCAATACAGCCATTGATGTACCAAAAGAAGGGTTGTGGGAGGGGGCCTGAGTAGGACTGGCATGTTTCACAAACCTGACAAAAAGATGGGCATAACTGGGACTCTTGCAGGTACCCTCACCTTATATTTGGAGGAATTGAGATGAGTTAAGGGAGAAATTGTTCAGTGAGAGAGCAAGTTCAACCAGATAGAAGAGTGTGGTGGTGGATGGGGGTTGTTTGGTCCTCTGTTCAAGGAAGAAGTGGAGAGGCCTCAGACCATCCTGGTGAAGAATGGAGGTGTTAGAGGAATTGGACGTCCATGGTAGATGAGGCGGCTAGGGCCAGAGAACTGGAAATCATTGATATGAGGTAGGGCATTAGAGGAATTGTGAATGTAGTTGGGAAGAGACTGGACAAGGAGAGAGAGAATGAATGGTGTCAAGATAGGAAGAAATGAGTTCCATGGGGCAGTAACAGGCTGACACAATAGGTTGACTGGAACAGTTTTTATGGATTTTGAGAAGGAGGTAGAAGCGGGCTGTCCGGGGTTGGGAGATTGAGTTTAGAAGCTGTGGAGGGAAGATCCGCAGAGGAGATGAGGTCAGTGACAGCCTTGGAAACAATAGCTTGATGTTCGGTCGTGGGGGCCGTGGGGAGATAGGAAGAAGTGTCTGAGAGTTGGCACTCAGCCTCTGCAAGATAGAGGTCAGTACACCAAACAACAACAGCACCACCCTTGTCGACAGGTTTGATAACATAGTCAGGGTTGGACCTGGGAGAACACAGCTAGGACCATTTATTACGGACTCACATGAACATACAGACAAGGAACCCGAAACATTAACTCTATTCCTTTCTCCACAGATGCTGTCAGACCTGCTGAGTTTTTCCAGCATTTTCTGTTTTTGTTTCATATTTCCAGCATCTGCAGTATTTTGCTTTTAACTTAAGGTGAGGTCTGGGGGGTAGAATCGTCCAAAGGCCTGGTCTCAATAGTGATTGATCTCACAAGTCATTGATTAGAATATGCTAATACACCAGATCCGTTATCTGAAGATTAGAATAGAGGGGATGTAAAGGAGACATTAAATACTTGAACATTCATATATAACTACAGATGGGGGAGGTGGTGGCATGGTGATATTGTCCCTGGACTAATATTCCAGAAGACCCAGGATAATTCTCTGGGGACCCAGGTTCGAATCCCACCACGGCAGATGGTGAAATTTTAATTCAGTAAAAATCTGGAATTAAAAGTCTGATGAATGAGCACGAAACCATTGCTGATTGTTGTAAAAACCATCTAGTTCACTAATGTCCTATAGGGAAGGAGATCTGCTGCCCTTACCTGGTCTGGCCTACAAGTGACTCCATACGCACAGCATTGTGGTTGATTCTTAAAATGCCCTCTGAACAGGGCTGTTAGAGATGGGCAATAAATGCTGGCCTGGCCTAGCCTAGCCAGTGATGCCCACATCCCATGAACGAATAAAATAAAAAGAAAGCTATCTTCTGATAAGTGGTTACAATGAATAGTTTGTGACTGTAGTTACTGCCACCTAGCTTACCACATTCAAAAGCTGTATATTGATTGACAAACGTGTTTGTTATATTCAGTCTTTTTTTATAATCTGTATTCTGACATCCAAGGGAAGAAATTGCATGGGCAGTGTTACCATAGAAACTCTTAATGAGCTATTAAGATTTGTTATGCTGTGTTAACAGAGAGGTGTGCCCAAGACCATTAAACTATTTAGTCCTTAGCCACTCTATCTAAGCTCCTCATGTCTCTTTTTTCATTATATAAAGTTATGCTGAAGCTTTTCATCTTGCACTCATCAGGACACTTCAAACATTCCAATATAAGGGGAAAACAACAATTTATACTGTATGAGAAGAGTGTGCTGACTTTTTGACAAGTGGACTCTGACTGGTAGAGGCTTTGCCCTGGAAAATGCACCAGTGATGGTGACTGACAGTTAACTGCCAAGCATTGTTTGACATTTAAACCAGGTAGCTTGGTCAGTCACCATCACTGGTGCGTTCTCCATGGCAACGCCTCTATCAAAGAGTCCACTTGCCAACCAATCAGCATTTTCTTCTCATATGTAGCATGCATTGTTGCTTTCTTCTTATACTAGTATCCTTGCAAAGTGTCCTGATGAATGCATGACAAAAAGCTTCGACATGTCTCCTGTTTCAGGAATATTTTAAGTTCTGTTCTATCAAACAACTAACTTTATATACCTCAATTAAATGACCCCCAGCCTTCTCTGCTCTGAAGAAAATGACTGCATCCGATCCAATCTTTCCTCATAGCTAAAAATTCTTCAGTTCTGGCAACTTCATAAATTTTCTCTATATCCTCTCTGAGGCCCACTAGTGTTTTATACAGTTATAACATTACTTTCTTGCTCTTCTTTGCCTTGGCTGATAAAGGAAAGTATTCTGTATGCCTCCTTGACCATCTTATTTCATCTGCTACCTTCAGGGATCTGTGGATATGTACTCTTAAGGTTCCCTTTGTTCCTTTGTACTTCAGTATCTTACCATGTATACGTATCTCCCTGCCTTGTTTGCCTCCCACAAATGCATTACGCTTCTCTAGATTGAATTCCATTGCCACTTTCCTGCCCATTCATTGATAATCACCTGCAGATTACAGCTTTCTTTCTTGCTACCAATCACGTGACCAATTCTTACCTCATCTGCAAACTTGTTAATGCCTCCCACATTTAAATCTAAATCATTAAGATACACCACAAAAAGCAAAGGACTTAATACAGAGCCCCACAGAACCCCTCTGGAAACAGCCTTTCAGTCAAAGACCTGTCAACCATATACCTTGGGTCCAAAACTGGCAGGAAGTACAACTTGCCTTGGAGCCCATGGGCTTTACTTTTCTGGTCAGTCCGCCACCCTGTGAAAAGCCTTGCTAATATTCTGTAGACCGTCACCATCTCAAAAGTTTAAGTTAGTCAGACACTATCTTCCCCGAGCAAAGTGTTGAGTGCTGAGTGTTCTTGAGTAATCTGCCTTTCTAAATGACAATTTATGCTGTCCCTCAATTTTTTTCTTCAATAATTTGACCACTGCTGCCTGTAACCAGAGAAGATAGGAAAATAATAGTCAGCGCATCCATTATTATTTCTCTTTACAGGGATACTTTTCATTTAGATCCTAAACCACTTAATGTTCCCATTCCCTCTTTGTTTATCCCATCCACAGCTCCTTAACTACAAAGTCCGCATCACCCCTCTTTGTGAAGACTGCTGTAAAATATTCTAAGAATACTTTCTACCCCATGGTGTGCAAGTTAGATGTGATTCTCTTTCAGGAATTTGCTCCCTCTTTTCCCTGCTTGCCTAACAGACCGATTCAGGATGGAATATGGTTCAATGGGCTGCACTAATCCTCACTAACTCTTTAAAGCTGCCACTTTTTATGAACATGGATGTTGACTGCCAGCTGACAATTAAACATGCAAACACTATATTGAGCCTAATGTCCATACATATAAATTTCCAGAAGAGATCACTAAGGTTTTAATAGGTGGCAAACAGTGATCCCTTATTCTCTCTCTTCTCCCCTATTCCAAACCTGAGGGAATAGAGGGCGGCCCTTGTTTGGAGTCAGTTGCCACCATTATGTCAGCCAGTAAGTTGGACATGGTGGCATTTATGGCAGGACTTGGATCATACTTAATAAATAGCTATGTAAATTACGTGCATAAAATTAATCAGTAATTTACGCCCCCAATTGGTTCATGCCTCCCACTGTTGCTGGGGCTGGCATCAGATAATTAAGCACAGGCCAGGAATGGAACTATGCATTTTCAATGCATAATGAGCAAAAGCAGGAAAGTTCATGGAATTTTCTCATACCCCTCCTCTTGCTTTCTGCCCTCCCTCTGACCATCTCGTTATTCATTCTCTTTAATTCCATATGCCAGTATTTTTGCTGTAAGTCTTGTGTTAGCGATCTAAATAAACCACATCCACTGTGCTTTTATCTTAACTGTTCTACACCTTTAAAGAATACTAAGGTTGGTTAAGCACAAACAGACTTTTACAAATCCTTTCTGACTGGCCCTGATTAATTCAATTTACCAAGTAATTTCATGCAGCATTATAGGTCTAGTAGCTTACCAACATTTGAAATAAGACTAACTGACCTACAATCTCCTCAATTTTCAGTCATATTCTGAAGAAGGGTATTATGTTTGCCATTCTCTTGTCATCTGACTCAATTTTCCTCTCCAAAGAATTTTGAAAAATTGTAGTGAGAACTTGATGTATTCCTATGGTCCTTTGATGTAAGCTATTTGTAATTTTTATATTTTGTAAATGTGCATAACCTCTTTGTGGTTTGTCATCTCTCTTCAAATGATAACCTTCAGTAACTAAAAACAAAAAAACTGCGGATGCTGGAAATTCAAAACAAAAACAGAAATACCTGGAAAAACTCAGCAGGTCTGGCAGCATCGGCGGAGAAGAAAAGAGTTGACGTTTCGAGTCCTCATGACCCTTCGACAGAACTAGTTCTGTCGAAGGGTCATGAGGACTCGAAACGTCAACTCTTTTCTTCTCCGCCGATGCTGCCAGACCTGCTGAGTTTTTCCAACCTTCAGTAACTGTTCTATACTCACCTGTAGTGGTGCAACAATACTCTGAAACCTGAAACATTATACCTTTTTAATATTGTTTTTATTCCCTCACTCTTAACATCCCTACCCTTATTTTGACTTATGAATAGAGAGGCCATTTAGTTCAAGTTCATTTTCATTCATTCGTCCAGAATAGCATCCATTGTATCTAATTCTTTCTTAAATGATTCCAGAATTTTCACCTGAACCGCCCTGAGAAGGCCTGATCATTCCCTGCATGAGGAACTTGTTCCTTGTGTATCTAAGGTCACCTTTCACACTTTTCCAGGTTGAAGATCCCAAGTTTATCTAGACGTTCATTATAACCCATACACCTGATATTAGGGAATGACCTCATAACTTTCCTCTGCATTGCTTCCATGTCTTAACTATGACTCTTGTTGACCAAACTAGGTACAGATGGTACAATTTCATTATGACTCCCTCTGATTTGTGTTCTATTATTTTGACTCTCTTCAACATTTTTTGGCTTTGGTGCAAATGCTTAATGTTGAAGAAAAGACTTTTAGGTTATCCTGTATAGTTGCACAAATTACTTAAGGTTTTTTATGAACCCACAGCGCTTTTGAGCTTAACTGGTAACCTTTTGTGTGGATGGCCTTTGCAACATTGTATAAGTTATAAAACAAAAACAGAATTACCTGGAAAAACTCAGCAGGTCTGGCAGCATCGGCGGAGAAGAAAAGAGTTGACGTTTCGAGTCCTCATGACCCTTCGACAGAACTTGAGTTTGAGTCCAAGAAAGAGTTGAAATATAAGCTGGTTTAAGGTGTGTGTGTGGGGGGCAGAGAGATAGAGAGAGAGAGAGAGGTGGGGCTGTGGTTGTAGGGACAAACAAGCAGTGATAGAAGCAGATCATCAAAAAATGTCAATGACAATAGTACAATAGAACACATAGGTGTTAAAGTTAAAGTTGGTGATATTATCTAAACGAATGTGCTAATTAAGAATGGATGGTAGGGCACTCAAGGTATAGCTCTAGTGGGGTTTTTTTTATATAATGGAAATAGGTGGGAAAAGGAAAATCTTTATAATTTATTGGAAAAAAAAGGAAGGGGGAAACAGAAAGGGGGTGGGGATGGGGGAGAGAGCTCACGACCTAAAGTTGTTGAATTCAATATTCAGTCCGGAAGGCTGTAAAGTCCCTAGTCGGAAGATGAGGTGTTGTTCCCCCAGTTTACGTTGGGCTTCACTGGAACAATGCAGCAAGCCAAGGACAGACATGTGGGCAAGAGAGCAGGGTGGAGTGTTAAAATGGCAAGCGACAGGGAGGTTTGGGTCATTCTTGCGGACAGACCGCAGGTGTTCTGCAAAGCGGTCGCCCAGTTTACGTTTGGTCTCTCCAATGTAGAGGAGACCACATTGGGAGCAAAGAATGCAGTAGACTAAGTTGGGGGAAATGCAAGTGAAATGCTGCTTCACTTGAAAGGAGTGTTTGGGTCCTTGGACGGTGAGGATAGAGGAAGTGAAGGAGCAGGTGTTGCATCTTTTGCATGGGCATGGGGTGGTGCCATAGGAGGGGGTTGAGGAGTAGGGGGTGATGGAGGAGTGGACCAGGGTGTCCCGGAGGGAGCGATCCCTACGGAATGCCGATAAGGGGGGTGAAGGGAAGAGGTGTTTGGTGGTGGCATCATGCTGGAGTTGGCGGAAATGGCGGAGGATGATCCTTTGAATGCGGAGGCTGGTGGGGTGATAAGTGAGGACAAGGGGGACCCTATCATGTTTCTGGGAGGGAGGAGAAGGCATGAGGGTGGATGCGTGGCAACACCTGCCCCTTCACTTCCTCTCTCCTCACCGTCCAAGGACCCAAACACTCCTTTCAAGTGAAGCAGCATTTCACTTGCATTTCCCCCAACTTAGTCTACTGCATTCTTTGCTCCCAATGTGGTCTCCTCTACATTGGAGAGACCAAACGTAAACTGGGCGACCGCTTTGCAGAACACCTGCGGTCTGTCCGCAAGAATGACCCAAACCTCCCTGTCGCTTGCCATTTTAACACTCCACCCTGCTCTCTTGCCCGCATGTCTGTCCTTGGCTTGCTGCATTGTTCCAGTGAAGCCCAACGTAAACTGGAGGAACAACACCTCATCTTCCGACTAGGGACTTTACAGCCTTCCGGACTGAATATTGAATTCAACAACTTTAGGTCGTGAGCTCCCTCCCCCATCCCCACCCCCTTTCTGTTTCCCCCTTCCTTTTTTTTTCCAATAAATTATAAAGATTTTCCTTTTCCCACCTATTTCCATTATATAAAAAAAAACCCCACTAGAGCTATACCTTGAGTGCCCTACCATCCATTCTTAATTAGCACATTCGTTTAGATATCACCAACTTTAACTTTAACACCTATGTGTTCTATTGTACTATTGTCGTTGACATTTTTTGATGATCTGCTTCTATCACTGCTTGTTTGTCCCTACAACCACAGCCCCACCTCTCTCTCTCTCTCTATCTCTCTGCCCCCCACACACACACCTTAAACCAGCTTATATTTCAACTCTTTCTTGGACTCAAACTCAAGTTCTGTCGAAGGGTCATGAGGACTCGAAACGTCAACTCTTTTCTTCTCCGCCGATGCTGCCAGACCTGCTGAGTTTTTACAGGTAATTCTGTTTTTGTTTTGGATTTCCAGCATCCGCAGTTTTTTTGTTTTTATCATTGTATAAGTTATCTCTGACTACATACATGCCAATAGACCACAGGTTCCCAAACCATGACTTGCAAACCCGTTGGGGTAGTGGGCTGATCATTTGTGACCACAGCTCCGAGGCAGCAAAGATGACTGTCAAACGGGACTCTGACTGGGATGTGAATTTTTTTCCCACCAAACGATTTGTCAATGAGACAGCATTTCACCGCCCTGATTAGTCGTTCTTTCAGTGCCCTAATTGGCCATTCAGTTTAGCGCTCCAGTTGGCTAATTGAGGGACTTCCTTGGACGTGCTCATAATAGAGGAGGCACTTTGCATGCGTGCTGTGGTGAATGGGAGGACAGTTCCAGAATTGGCACCAAGGCTCCATTACGCGCATGTGCACGATTCTTAGCTCCAAGGGGTCTCACCAATTTTCAAGCATTAAAATGGGGTAACAGTGGGGGAAAAAAGTTGGGAAGCACTGCTGTAGACAGTCATTTTATTGCCCTTCTATTTCTTGCTGATTTTCTGCTACACTTTTGCAACCTTTTTAATCTGTTTTAATAGTTTTCCTATCTTTTTAGCTGTTTTAGTACAATGATAAAAGTTCGATAACATATTTGAGAGCTGAAGCATTACCTTAGTTTATAAGGTTTCTAAATGAAATATATGCACTATTTGGCACTTTTATAAAATAGTATTTGAGTTTCTAACATTTAAACTGATGTGTTAGTATTTTCTTTGGTATACAAAAATGCTCTGTCAATGTTTATTTCCCAACTTTCATTTAACTTCCATGTTAGACATGTAGGATAAATAATGTATTTGCAGAATGCAGAAGTAGCACAGTTTTGGAAAATATAAATATTAAGTAAATGCTTGGAAATATTCCTGTTATATTTTAAAGTAGTCAATTAAAGTGCTTTCTATGGTTTTCCAATTGTTGTGTGCTTTTTAGCATAAACAGGACTTCCCACAAGTTGATTGCCTTTATGAAATATTTAAGCTTCATTGGAGACCCATGCAATGTTAAGATCTCTTCCCCGCCCCCCCGCCACAAAAGAAAACAATGTTTCACATAGAGTAATATATTCTATTAAAGGTAAATCTCTTTGTGGGCCTCCAGTTTTTTTTTACTTTGGATCTTGAGATCTACAATAAACTGTTACACTGCCCTTAGCCATGTTAAGCAGATTTACAATGTTAAGTTCCTTATTTTATGCATCTTTTTGATGGTTTGTTCAGTCTTCTTATCAGGTATATTCTCTAGTGATATCACCTGCCACTTTAATCAGGTGTATGTGTTTTTGTTCCACTGGTTTAACACTTTCTTATGGGTAGGATTTCCTTTCATCACTTGCTGAATTTTTGAAAAGGATAAGAGGGTGCAGAATGAAAAACATTAGCTTCTGGTTGGTAGAAAATGGCACTGAAAAGACCTTTTATTTGAAAGATAGAAATTAGACTCACTACTATACTGTCGCATGCTCATCATTTTCTCCTTTGTTCACCCAATGACCCACTTTACTCCACCTGGCGCCCCCCCCCCCCCCACACCCATCACCCGGCCCATGCCCATGTGAAGGCGGTGACACTTGTTGCAATATTGTTTCACTGGTGTCCTCTGTTATTTGACCATGTGGCAATTAATTATGTATCATTATGAGCTATTTGACTGCAGAGAGTATCACATAAAATTATATAGAATTTCTAGCACAGAACAGGCCATTCAACCAGGAGGTACTATGCCTTTGTTTATGCTCTACATGAGTCTCTTCCCACCTTAGTTGATTTAACCATATGGGCATATCCATCTATTCCTTCTCCCTCATTTGCTTAACTAGCTTTCCCCTTGCATGTATCTATGCTGTTTGCCTTAACTGCTCAGTGGTAGTGAGTTCAACATTGTAACCACTCTGTGGATAAAGAAGATTCTCCTGAGTTTCTAATTGAATTTATTGGTGACTTATCATCCCTATCACAACTGACGCACAACCTGTAATTAGAGATGGAGAGATTAAGATTTAATTGAAACAAGATCTTCCTATGGAGGTTGCCTTTTGCAGTGAGCATGAGTAGAGCATTGGTAGGGGGTGTGAATCTTAAACCTTACTGTATTAGTTCATTTATTAAATTTTTATTTAATTTTCGTTGCTGAGTTACTATGGAGAATTGAGTTTTCCTAAAGCAGTAGTGGTGTAAATTTTAAAGACGGTGGGCCAATATTTATAATCATAGTCTTGATAATGACACAGCTGGTGATATCTCTGGTACCATTTTGGCAGTCACCCTATTAACACTAGCATCATTGCCAAGGGAAAAAAAATACTGGCTCACTGAGTAGGACTTGGCCCGTTGGACTGCAAAGCATCAAAAGACTGCCAATGTCCAATGACTCATTGACACAAATCCTGCAGTTGAGATATGGGTGCAAAATGGGGATCATGATGGAATTTGCTCGGTTGGAGGTGAAAAGAATATGTTGAGATCATATCAAATTTCAAACATTCCAAAACAAAGTGCGCCAAGGTGGCAATTCCATTTCTTGTCACAGGATAGAAGTGTAATGCCTTGTTGCTAATAATATGTCAACTAGCTAATTGTACTGTGCCAGTACTGATCGCAAGTGCTCTAAGTGCCAGTATTGATTGCAAGTGCTCTAAGTTAATAATATGTCAACTAGCTAATTGTACTGTGCCAGTACTGATCGCAAGTGCTCTAAGTTTTTGCAATATTCTTCAAGTGATGTTAGAATGCTGGATATAATTTAGTTGACAAGTGCTCAATTCGGGATTTTCTCCAAGTTCATATCTTCAGTTTGACTGGTTAGATTGAAGCAAGAGGGATTTGTTACGGCGCTGCCTAATTTGAATGTTAAAGTAGTGCATGTGATTAAGATAAGTTGTCAGATTTTAGACAAGCTACATAAGTTAAATACACAAATCTTATTAAAAACGCTTTACAATAGAACGTTTGGAATTAAGTCCAGTAAAACTTTCAAAATGAATCTGTTTAAAGCCTGGCTAGACCAGTGTATTTAATAAGTGCATTTGTAGGCAGGCTGTTTTGGGCTTAGTTGCGATGTCATTGGAAATTGGGCTGTTGCTCCTGTTTGTGATTTCCTATGGCTTGCTCTGATTCTGCTAAACGAGGAAACATATCAGCAATGCTCATAAGTGCATAAGTGGTACTGGATCAATGATCTTCGTGTTTGCAGATGAAACTGAATGCAGAAAATTGAGGTGATTTACTTAAGGTAGAATGAGGAGAGGTAATACAAGCTTAAATGCTACAATTTTAAAGGGGGCGCAAGAGCATAGACACCTGTGTATATGTGCACAAATTGTTAAAGGTAGCAGGACAGGTTAACGAAAGTAGTTAAATCATGGGAGATTTCTGAGCTTTATAAATAGAGACATAATGTACATAAGCCAGGAAGCTGCACTAAACCTATATATTCTAGTTCAGCCCAGATGGAGCTGTGCGTCCAATTCTGTGTCACATTTTAAGAGCATGAAAGCTTTGGAGAGGGTACAAAAACGATTTGAGAGAACTGTTCCAGAGATGAGAGATTAGTTATATGGATTGTTATGACGTGGCAGGTGATGTGTGCCAGGTGGATCAAATCCATAAGGGAAGCTTGGCCACGCTATCATAATGGTTTTACAATTTGTATTTATTACGAGAAGATGTATGCATTGAATTCAGAAGTAATGAGTTCACTAAGACCTTTAGAGATTTTAAAAATTAAATTGAAATATTTATTAACAAAAGAAAAGATTTCAAGCATAAGATTACAGTTACTTAACACTATAACAAATCCTAAGATTCTTAATTAACGTAACTCCAATGATATACACCCTTTAAAGCAACAGTCCCAAATAGATTTTAAATTTAAAAACAAGACAGCAAGTTACCACTCGACAGTGGAATTCCAAAGGCTTTTCTCCAACTTTAGTTACTGGACACGGCAGACCTTTGCGCAAATGGCTGGAGGCTTCTTCAAGGCGGTTTCACACACTCCTGTTAGGTCTTACATGGCCCCACCATACTTTCTTCTTTTTTATATCTATATATATAATATATATTCCCCTCTCTAATCTATAAATTCCATCATTCCATATGTCTTTCAAAACGTACTTTCCCCATACTATAAAAATCTTTCATATTGCCAATATGGTCAGTAACTTTTGGGAAAAATTAACAACAGAACCGTGTCCTATTTATCTTGTTAGCTGTAAACATCCTACCATCCCTTTGAAATCCAAACAACTCCTTCACTTATTTAAAATTGCAAATTTCCATCACACCTTTTATGCTAAATCCTCAGCCATGTTTACTCATTAGCATTTCAAGTACCCTTCTACACCTAACTCCTTTTGATAATTTCAGTTTGCAGTCTAGCTGTTTCCAATTCAATTAAATCTCACACACAATCATCCATACTCATCCCTATAAACCTTCTTTACAATAACCCACAATAATACTATGAAAATTGTTTTGGTTTGTAACAGGATAGACTGGAGAAGTTGGGTTGTTTTCTTTGAGACAGAGAAGGTTGAGGAGATTTGATAGAGATGTTTAAAATCATTTACGTTAAGTCCTTCATGTAGAACAACTGTTTTCGATGGCTGAAAGGTAGACAACCTGAGAACAAATTTAAGGTGACTGACAAAAGGACACAAAGAAAAACTTTTTTACTGAACAAATAGTTCAGATTTGGAATGCACAGATTCATTGGGTGGGAGCATACAAATTTGAGAGACTCTTTCAAAAGAGAATTTGACAAATACTTGAAGGAGAAAGTAATTGCAGTGATATTAGGAAAGAACTAGGAAGTGGGACTAAAATGGATTGCTTTTCAAAAGAGTCAGTGTAGACTTGCCAGGGTTAATGGCTTGTTCTACACTCTACTGTTCTATGACTTACTCCTGGTCCTATTTCTTAAGATTGCACCTGCTTTGGTTAACATCCTGCGGATTTTAAGGGTGGTGGCAACTGTGTGGATGTCACTGTTCAGCTGTCCTCTGCTGCGTGTCTTACAAGGTTACTCCAGATGGTGGAATGGGAGTTCATTTTGCAAAGCTTTGAGCACTAAGCCGAAACATCATTTTTCTTCTTTGTTGTAATATTAGTTAATGGAAGAGCTTTTTCAAAATTGGTGGTAGATGTTGGAGCTGCAACACTGTAAGGGATAACAGTTGTGAACAGTTGGATTGTCACTTGTTTTAGCCTAGTGCAGAGGTTTCCAAGCTTTACTTATACCAAATCAATTAGCTGCTCATTTCCCTACTAGATATAGGTTTAACGTTTTAACACATTTAATGCCCAATTATCTTACAAAATGGACAAATTATAAGATACAAATTGAGCATATCTTAATAGTACTACTCTGCATTGTGATGGGTGAGTTCCTTTGCTTAAGTATAGGCATGTAATGTTTAGAGTGAAAGGTGATAGTTCAAGTCATAAGCTGCTTTTCTACACAAATACACTGATGGTACTTTGATTCAATTCCAGTGAGTGCTGAAAATTTACTTTCACACAGGTAAGCTGTAGCAAATGGTGGTGAAGACTTGATAGCCTTTTCTGACAATTTTGGAAACTGCTCGCATTTCGATCCAAATATCAGCCAGTTGCTTTTGTCGGATTTTAATCGAGCCTGTCATCAGTTGAAGTGTCTAGAAGGCTCTCCTGTTATTTTATTGAAAAATCTTGTGGCAAGGGGATTGCAGAGAAAAATTGTCGAAATTTTGTTTGCATTGTCACCTTTCCTGCCCAATTCCATCTAAATCTAGGAAGACAGACCCATTAGTTTATCTTGAGACTACTGTTAATGATTAAGGCACCAATCAGCATGGCTTTGTCAGAGGGAGGTCATGCCTAACAAATTTGGTTGAATTTTTTGAGGTGACCAGGTATGTAGATGGGGGTAGTGCAGTTGATGTAGTTTATATAGATTTCAGCAAAGCCTTTGACAAGGCCCCACATGGGAGACTTATAAAGAAAGCAAATGCACATGGGATACAGGGTAATTTGATATGGTGGATTCAAAATTGGCTTAGTTGTAGGAGACAGAGGGTGATGACAGAAGGATGCTTTAGTGACTGGAAGCCAGTGTCCAGTGGTGTACCACAGGAATCGATGCTGGGTCCTCTATTATTCGTCATTTATATAAACGACATAGATGACTATGCGGGGGGTAGGATTAGTAAGTTTGCGGATGACACAAAGATTGACCAGGTGGTTAACAGTGAGGTTGAGTGTCTTGGGCTATAGGAAGTTATAGACGGGATGGCCAAATGGGCAGATAAGTGGCAGATGGAATTTAACCCTGAAAAGTGTGAGGTGATACACTCTGGCAGGAGTAATTTGATAAGTATTCAATGAATGGCATGACACTAGGAAGTTCTGAGGAACAAAGGGACCTTGGCCTGTGTGCCCATAGATCTCTGAAGGCAGAGGGCATGATAGTGAGGTGGTGAAAAAGGCATATGGGACACTTGCCTTTATCAATCGAGGCATGGATTACAAAAGTAGGGAGGTCATGTTGGAGTTGCATAGAACCTTGGTGAGGCCACAGCTGGAGTACTGTGTGCAGTCCTGGTCGCCACATTATAGGAAGGATGTGATTGCACTGGAGGGGGTGCAGAGGAGATTCACCAGGATGTTCCCTGGGATGAAACATTTAAGTTATGAAGAGAGGTTGGATAGGCTTGGGTTATTTTCGTTGGAGCAGAGAAGACTGAGGGGCGACCAGATCGAAGTGTACAAGATTATCAATGGCAAGGACAGGGTGGATAGGGAGCAGCTGTTCCCCTTAGTTGAAGGGTCAGTCACGAAGGGTCATAAGTTCAAGGTGAGGGGCAGGAGGTTTAGTGAGGATGAGAGGAAAAACCTTTTTACTAAGAGGGTGGTGACTGTCTGGAATGCGCTGCCTGGGAGGGTGGTGGAGGTGGGTTGCCTCACATCCTTTAAAAAGGTATCTGGATGAGCACTTGGCACGCCATAACATTCAAGGCGATGGGCCAAGTGCTGGTAAATGGGATTAGGTAGGTAGGTCAGGTGTTTCTTACATGTTGGTGCAGACTCAATGGGCCGAAGGGCCTCTTCTGCACTGAGAGATTTTGTGATTCTGAATCTAATTTTGATCATTCTTTCCTATTTGGTATTTCGGAGAAATATTGTCAGCTTTTGACTCAAGTGGAGGGGTTTGTTTTTCCAAAGCAAACTTACCCCTTGCCTTGTATTAGAGGCAGTTCAGAGAAGGTTCACTCAACTGATATCTGGGATGGGGGTGGTGGTGGTTAATTATACGAGGAAAGGTTGGACAGACTGGGCCTGTATCCCTTGGAATTTAGAAGATTGAGGAGCAATCTTATTGAACCATGCTAGGTCCTGAGGGGATTTGACAGAGTGGTTGCTGAAAGAATGTCTCCCCTTGTGGGAGACTAGAACTAGGGGACACAGTTTAAAAGTAAGGGGTCTCCCATTTAAGACTGAGATGAGAAGAAATTTATGTGAATTTTTGGAACTCTTGTCCCTGGAGAGCAGCAGAGGCAGGGTCAGTGAATACCTTTTTAAGTGGACATAGATATATTCTTGACTAAGAAGGGAATCATAGGTTATCAGGGGTGGGCGGAATGTGAAGTGGAAACCACAATCAGATCAGCCATGATATTATTGAATGACGGAGCAGGCTTGAGGGGCCAAGTGGCCTACTCCAACTCCTAATTCATATGTTCGTATTGGTAAATTCTCAACACTGTCATTCTGTCTCATAACCACTATACCTTTTTTTAAAAATGGTCAACTTTTTAAGTGGATCTGAGTTGGAGAAAAGTGTGCTATTTTAACTTATTCTGTAGCACTTAACATTAAAATATCTAAAAATAAAATTGCTTACTCTTTGCTTTGAATATTTTGGTTCCTATGATGTAAATATTGTAGGTTTAATAACACTATTTTTGAGTTGGGTTTTGCATTTCAGATTTAACTTGGGATTGGTGCAGTGAGCATGTGAGGTTGATGAAAATAAGTAAAAACTCTCTCAAAATTACTGTTTCCAAAGAATTTACTTTAAAAGTCAAAAATAGCACCTTGAAAAATGGGGAAAGGGCTTTACAAGGAAGGAAATCTTGCACACTTATGAGCAAAGGCTTATTTTAAAGTTAAACACATTAAGCCAAGGAATTTTCCAGCATGCTTGTGACCTGCCTATTCCGCCATCTTTAATATTTGGTTAGTAGTGACCTTGGTACTGTTCCAAATGGCAGTCTTTCTTTTAATGTTAAACTATCTTAACCAAATAAGAGGTATCTCCACTTAGGATAATTTTAACCTGATCAAATGCTGCTGGCCATCCCAAAGTGCCTTTTATTTAACTGTCCATAGTGCCATCAATGCCAGTGACAGAGAGACCACAGCTCCTAACTTAATGCAACTTGTAACAAGTTACAGTGAAATGGGAGAAAATAATCAACTTCTGCATCCCTGTGGGCAAAATATAGATAAGCTTCTCCAGATCGCTGCTTGAGATTTAAAGTAAAGTTTTTACAAGGCTATGGGCCTAGTGCTGAAAAATGGGATTAGAATAGTTAGCTACTTGTTTGACAGGCACAGAGTCGATGGACCGAAGGGCCTTTTTCTGTGCTGTAGACCTCTATGACTCTATATTTTTGGAAACTTACTGTACTCCCCATCTGATGATCAATTTGCTGAGTGGTTTATATGGACTATTAATATCAGAAAAACTGCAGTGGTTTCTACTTTCCACTGCAAATGAGAGAGCAGCTTTGGTGGAAGGAGGGCACATTTGGAACAGCCAGATGAAAGGATCCATCATTAGATAATTTCTCCTTCATACTTCCCATTCTGCCTTGCTAACCCCTGGGGGTAAGGGTACCACAGTTTGGGAATTCCTGGCCTAGTGACTATCAGAAGATCGGTTTATAAGTGTTCGTGCTACAGTTGAGGTAAATTCTGTTTTTTCTAAGGAATGACTTGAACAAACAATTTATATAGTGCCTTTCACAATCCCTGGAAGCTCTGAAAAGTTTATAACCAATATGATAACTTATAATGTAGGAGAAGTGGCAGCTGATTTGTGTGGAGCAAGCTCCCACAGAAGCACTCGAGCAGTCAGGTAATGGCCCATAACTTGTGCGTTCCCCAGCATTGGATTTGGGGGTACCCCAAAGATGCGCTGGGAAATCCCTCAGGCAAATTCCCAAGGAAGGGTTTCCACGGCAATTGCCCAGAAGTGCACATTTCCTCTGGATAATTGCGCTGTGCTGGGAACTATCTGAAAATGTGGTTTAAATCACAAACTTTGGATGGTTCTGTCAGGGTTATACCAATAGTTACCCAGAAAAAGTGAGAATTAAAACCTCTTCTAACTTCTGAGGAACTATGATAAAAGACCCAGGCCGACCCCTCGGGATTCCCCCATGCCCCCTTTGAAACCCCCGCTCCTCCCAACCCCCGGACTAACCCCTGCCCATCCCCCCACCGCTCCGGATATCTCCAACCCATATCTACTTTGCCTTAGACACTTAAATACCCCTGCACTGTCAATTTCCCTGGCTCTTTAAACTTACCTGCTTTACGGCAGCTAGTGCCATTAAAAAAAAGGGGCACAGCTTCCTTGAGTATGCTGGATCTAGACTTCGCCGGGGCCTGTGAGGAGCCTTTCGATGCAAGCCCCAAGCAGCTCCAGTGAACGGTAGTGTCAACGTTATTTTCAAGACCAGGTAAGTAGGTATTTCTAATTTCTGCGGGTCAGCACTTTCCGGCGCTAGTTGAAGGTTACGGCCCAATGTGTTGGTTAAGAGACATTGTGTAGATAGGACACTGAGTACTTTGCTGCTCATCCTTGAATTGTGATAGGGTTCACCTGAGCGGTCAGACAGGGCCTTAGTTTCGCATCTCAACCAGAAGACAGCGTGCTCTCAATACTTCATTGAAATGCCTGCCTAGATTATACTCTTGAAGTCGGTGGACAGGGATTTCTAATTCAGAGGCGAGAGCGATGAAAATTCCTCTGGTGGCAATGGCTATTTTAAGTACTCGATACAGGTTATTTTGCATTGGAAACAGTGGCAATACCTGTGCCAACTCTATTTATTTTAATTTAGATAAATCCACGTTTAATTAAGCGGTCATTTGAGTGATGTTGATTATATAGTATTGCAGTATTGCCTGAAGTAAATGCATCGTGACTGCAACTGCTTAGTGTTGTCACTTGGAGAAAACATTGCTGTGTTCAATTAATCTGGAGGTGAACAGATAACAGACATTGAAGGGAATCAGCACAAACCATGACCGGTGCTGTAACTATTCTCTATAAGCTGCGCAGGTAGATCTATCTGGTTGAGAGAATATTTTTTAAAAGGTTAACCTCTATACATTAATTTTGCGCAGCTAAAATTTTTACTATAATGGTACATTTTGATTTTTAAGTTAATGTTTTCCTCATTCTCTTAGTGAATGCTTTAAACTGATGACCCACTGTCATTGATGCTGGCTTAACCATAAGGTGTATCGGAAGACAAAATTCTTTGTTAAATATCCTCTCTGCTTAAGTGGAAATTATTTTCAGTCTTCTGGTTTTTTCTTGCAACTTTTCTTGTAACATTTTGATTAGTCTGTATTTTGCATCAGCTTTGTTATGTGAAGCAGCACAGTACTGCCACTATGTGCTAGTATTGCCAGCTATCAATTTATCATTAACCACTACTCTTGTATTCTATGCTCTGTTACCAAAAAAAAACCAGCCTTTGGTCAAAATTATTTTATACAACTATGTTCATTCACATTTCAAGGGTTATCTGTTTTCACCAGTAGGTGCCTCTGTTGCTCCACATGTTTGTGTCTTTCCATTGAGCTAATAGTCCCATACCTTGTTTTTCTTTTAAAAATATATTACCTCACCCAGATTAACTTGATCTGCCATCTGTCTGCCCATTCTACCCATCCAGCTAACCAGTTTATGACCCCCTGGAGGTCTTAACAGCAACATGCCATTGGCTGTATTCAAAGACAGATTGAATAATAAAAGCAGCAACAACTTGTGTTTCTGTAGCACCTTTTAGCTTAGTAGCATGTCCCAAGGCATTTCACAGGATTGTTAACCAACAAAATTCAACACTGAGCCATGTATGATCATTGCTAGGTTTTAAGGAATGCTTTGTAGAAGGAAAACAGAAGCAGGGAGGTTCATCAGATGAATTGTAGAGCTTGGGGCAGCTGAAGGCATAGCCACCTATGGTGGTGTGATTAATATCTGAGATGTTTTCTAAGGGCAAGAATTGGAGGAGCGCAGATATCGCGGAGGGTTGTAGGCCAGGAGGGGATGAGCCAATGCAGGTCAGCCAGCACGTGGCTTATGGGTAAGGATACTTGGTGCAAGTTAGGACATGGGTAGCAGAGTTTTAGATAACCTCAGGTTTACGGAGGGAAAACAGGGGCACCTTTTTCTATTTCTGTATGTTATACAAATGGGTTATTTCCTGAAGCAGTGTTTACAGAATTATTTTTATTAAATGGTTTAAAAATGCCCTGTGAAGCTAGTTTTTAATTACCTGTGGGAGACCAGTGTCCAGTGGTGACCCTCAACACTGCTCTCCTATTTTTTGCACTTTTGATAGACCAACCAAATGAGGCCTGTTTTTCCACAAGTATTACTTATTGGAGCAGCAGATTAAATTAGTCCTAAACTCTGCTGGAGTTAGACATAACCCAGTGTCCTGTCCTGTTGGTGGCAGGAGTACACTGTCAGACATTTCTTTTATACTATTAATGTAAAATCACTTTATGTCCATTGAAATGCAAAAATCTAATCTCTTGTAGCAATGAGTGTTGGGTTGCTGTGCTGATGCTAATTGGCTGTTTGTGTGCATAAACAAACAGGAGAATGAAAGGGCTTCAAGTGTCTGATGGAACTGATATATGAATCCAAAGCAAATAGCATGGTTGTTTCACTTGTTGAGCATTCCTAAATAATTTGGGACATTTGATGAATTGTGCATATAAATCTAATGTTTAATTTTGATGCTATTGCCATAAACCCACGAAGGACACTGTTTCCTTCCGTCTACCAGATAACTGCAGCAGTGCAGTGTTTCTGGTTAATGCAGTAACTGTTGCTCCTGCACGCCTATCTTTGTGCAAGCCGGGATGAAGCATATGTCATCTTGCTGTCACTTTGATTTACTCCTGTGTCTGTTCCGTATTCTCAGCCTGCAATTGCAGCTAATCCTGATTTTTCATTTGATCGCTCTTGCTTCTACGACAACAACTTGAATCTCAAATATCCAACCTTGTTAAAGGGGTCTTCTGTATGAACTTCTCGATGCTCCTTTCAGAAATTCTGGCCATCAATGTCTTCTATATATAAGGTCAATCATATAGATTTGTAGGAAATGGAGGCTGAATTCAACAAAGTAGTATAAAAGCTTCATGGTTTTAGCAAATCGGTTTAGCGTAATCCTTCCTAAAAGTGTGATTAAAATCATTCTGATAAATTATATTCTTGCAATAACAGATCTTGGTAATAGGATCCTGATATGTAAAGCAATCAGCACCATTTTTCGCTTTTAGTGTTCAGCTACATTTTTGATCAAGAGACAACTTAAACTTAATTTTATGGCAGTATAATATTTAATAGTTCTTGTATAAACTGGGGAACAGTTTATTACATTGTGCAAAATATTACATTATGGATGGTAACCACTTGATGAAAAAAGGTCTGGATTATGAGTGCAACAAAGTAGCTATTTTGATTGTTCCGTGCTCTGTGTTTCTGCAGCCGATAATCACAATTTTTAAGTTGCCACTTTATTGTGAATGGGAAATTATTACAACTATTAGCTGGTATTGTAATATTCCTATTGCGCTATATGTGTTATATTGGCCTGAAAATGGAAACAAAAATTGTTAACATTGGACTAACCTATGGGAAAAAGAAGCTGAGCAGATACTAACTGCTCGGTGCAGGCTAGTAATGTAGGTCTTTCAATTACAATGAACTTTCAGCATCATACTCATCAGTGGAAACAATGGAATATATTATAGAATTTACATGTATGGAATTAGCTAAGTTTAATTTGAGCATTAGCAATCTGGAAGGATGTAAAGTAAATATATAGTAAGTGCTCGCTTAAATTGTGGTTGTGCCCCTGAAAATCACGACTTTAAATGAAACACCTTTAAGTGAATTATGGGCCTGTGACTTCCAAGCTCTGGGGCATTGTAACTGAGGTGTGCCCCAGAAATGCATTGGGGAACCCTCCCTATCGAAATTCCCGGTGAGGATTGCATAGCAACTGCCCAGGAAGTTCAAATTTCCATGGCACAATTGCCCTGTAATCGGACCATCCGGGAGCATGATATAAATAGCAAACTTCAAATGGTTCCGGTAGCCTGAGCAGAATAGTTACCCAGGAAAAGTTAGAATTAAAACTGCTTCTGACTCCTGGATAACTATAGTACTGCCCTCCAGCCCCACCCCCGACTACCTATCTCGGGTCCTTGCCTGACCTCCACCCTTCCCACTGATCAGCTAATCCCCCTCCCCCCCCCAAACTGGGTGACCGACTGAGACACCCTTCTCCTCGTGCCCTGACGCCATTCCTTGTGCACTCTGGTGCTCTGCAGTGGCTGAACATCCCCCCACCAATGGGGTGTCAGTTGGCGCTGCCAGGGGTGGCGTGACTCTCTGCCACCCTATACCCAACACACTCACACCATCACCCGATCGGCAGCCGACACTTTTCCTGTCCCTGCACTGTGCTTCTCCTGCATCTTAGCCCGTGCTCTCCCTGCAGCCCGGGCCTCTGGTGATGGCATCAGTGGCTCCAGCATAAGAACGTGGTGGCTGGCCCAGAATGAAGCGGGTGGGGGACAGAGTGCAAATGCTGTAATACTGAAAATAACCACGCAAATTGGACGAGAAAACCTCAAAGAAGAAATGATAAAGTGAAACAACGTTAAGTGGTGTGCAATAGTGAGGGGTTACTGCATTGCATTAGAGGACCTTTTGGTGACTGCATGGTTGCAGAATTATAAAGAATTGAGACAAATCTGCTTTGAAAAATATTGTGGTGGTATATTTTGGTTAGATGAAGAGAGGTAATACAAATTAAGTGGTACAATTGAAAAAGAGTTTGAGTACAGAGATTTGGGGAGTGTTTATACACAAGTCTTTGACAGTAACAGGACGGGTTAACAAAATAGTTCATAAAACATGAGACCCTGCACGTTATAGTAGAGGCATAGAATACAGGAGGCTTTGCTAAACCAATGTAAAATACTAGTTCAGCTTTGATTGGAATGTTTATTGAATTCTGGGATCCCCATTTTATAAAGGACATGAAAGCTCTCGAGAGGGTTCAGAAAAGATTTACAGGAGTTGTTCCACGGATAAGGGATTAGTTATGTGGATGGACAGGAGAAGTTGGAGTTCTCCTTAAAGCAGATTTGTTAGAGGTGTTTATTTACTCTATCTAAACCGCCTTATGATTTTATAGAAAACTCTTTCCAATGGTTGGGCGAATAATCAGAGGATGCAAATTTAAGGTGATTGGCAGAAGAACCTGGGGCAACATGAAAGTTTTTATTTAATGCACTGAGTGGTTAGGATTTGGAATGCATTGCCTGATAGAGCAATGGATGCAGATTTAATAATACCTTCAAAAGGGCAGTGGATAACTACGTGAAAGGAGAAAAAAATTGGCAAATGGGAAAGAGTGGGGTAGTGGGGCTAACTAAATTGCAATGGAGCAGCCTCAATGTTAAGATTTGAAATTGAGTCAATTGCAAGGCTAGGGTGGGGAAAGTCCTTTCAGCAATGTCAGGTGTTGCCACTGTGCGGGGGGGGAGTTCTCTGTGGACCACAGGATGCCTGATCAGGAGGACCACGCCTCCCCTCAAGTCCACAGGGAGGCTGCAGGTTTTAATGGGTGGTCTTGGGTGGCGAAGTGCTCATCTACTACCGATGTTTGTAAAATACCAGCAGTGGCAGGAAGAAGCCTTTAAGGGCATAACATTTCAGCCAGTGGGCTGAATGGTCTCTCTGTGCTGTTCTATGATTCCAAGTGTTTCACAATTATCTGCAGAACCCCTTTCTATTGCCATCTTTAATGCTGGCTGCATGCATTTTATGTGCGGAATTTCTTTTGTGGTGGAAGTAACATGATTTGATGAAAATAACAATCTGAATGCAAGTACCTTTCTCGTATTATATAGCATTTATGCCTTTCTTTAAACATTTTTATTCTCTATCAATTCAATGAACCAATTTCCTTTCAGGTTGAAGAATGAATATTGTGCCAATTTTTCACAACTGAATGATATGTAAGGCGTTTCTTTAATGCTAACTGGATTTAAGTTTTCATGAATAACCAGATATTTACTTTTCCTTAATTTCCAGTGGTAGAAGATGGTCTCTGGGAAAATGGACTCACATACGAATGCAGAACATTGCTCTTTAAAGCCATTCACAATTTGCTAGAAAGGTAAGGCTAAATCAATATTTTACCCCTCAGTATTTCATACTTAGCTGTACAAACAATTATTATGCAGCACATCATTTGTGTTGTATTATTATCTAGCCGTATGTTTATTTTTAGTGTCCAGATACCTGGACCTGGATGTTAATTTGAACGCACTACTAAGGGATCAGTTTAGTCAATGTTCTGTCATATTTGCAACTATGAGAAGCACTTATTTAAACAGTTGAACATTTGGAAAATGCACTTGTAACCTTGCTGTATAATTATGTAGAAGTATGACTGCCTGCAGAAATTTTCAAGTAAGAGTATTGCTTGAGCTCTTCTCGCACTTGATAGAGTCACAGTCACAGAGTCATTACAGCTCAGAGGAAACAATTTAGCCCACCGAGTTGATGCCAGCTCTCTGAAGAGCAATCCAGTCTGTCCCACTCTATCCTTTATTTGCTTTAAGAGGCCATCTAATTTCCTTTTGACATCATTGATTGTCTCCGCTTCCACCACTCTCAGGTAGCAAGTTCCAGCTCATTGTGTGGGTGTCTGTGTGTGGGTGCGTGGGCATGTCAGTGTGGGCATGCCCGTCAGTCTCCCACTCAGGTGCTCTGCCTGTTTGTGCACGCGCAGAGATCCTTCGGGAGCACCAAAGGTAACGGACGTAACAGCGATGTAATAATCTGTTTTCATAACATGAATAGAGGGATGAATTTGCTATGCCCCTTGTTGATTCACTGACAGCTCTTCCCAAGTTGATTCCCCTCCTCTCTAATGCCAGCAATTCATTTACAAAGTTCAAGATTAAAAATAAGTGGCCAGCAAAATTTTTAATACTACTTTTCCCTCCTTAAATGCAATAAAAAATGTTATTTTAGAACTAGGTAATGTTTGATTTTTTTTATGTTTCTCTACCAGTACTGCTCACTCCCATCCCCACATATTTGTGTGGAGGTAAATCCACATCTTGACAAAATTATTGCTCACACCTTCTTAGAAAAATGTTCTGTTTCTATTACCAAAGTGAATAACCTCACACTTATCCACATTATGCTCTATTTGTCAGCTCATTACCCGCTCACTTAATCTCTATGCTGGCCCTTTGTGTCCCCCTCACAGCATTCATTCCCATCTGGCTTTATATTGTAGGCCAGCTTGGAACTCTTGATCTCTTCGTCTAAGCCATTAATATACAATGTAAATATTTGAGGCCCCAGCAATCATCCTTGCACCATTCCACTAGTTACAACCTGCCAACTCAAATGTTTATCTCTATTCTTTGTTTTCTGTCCATTAATCAATCTTCCATCCATGCTAATATATTACCCCCAACTCCATGAGCCATCATTTTGCATGTTAATTTTTATGTGACACCTCATTGAATGCCTTTTGAAAATTGAAACAAACTGTAGTCATACAAATCCTCAAAAAACTTCATCATGCTTTCATAAAGCCATGTTGACTTTGTCTGATCATACTATGATTCTTTAAGGGCATTTTAAAGACTTCCTTCATAGATTCCAACATTTTTGCAGTGGCCCACTGTTTGCTTATTTTCTCTTTCTCTTTCTCTCTCTCTCTCTCCCTCTATCTTTAGCTCGCGCTCCCTTTCTCGCTCGCGCCCCCTTTCTCGCTCGCGCGGCCCCCGCCCATCCCGCTCGCGCGGCCCCGCCCATCCCGCTCGCGCGGCCCCCGCCCATCCCGCTCGCGCGGCCCCCGCCCATCCCGCTCGCGCGGCCCCCGCCCATCCCGCTCGCGCGGCCCCCGCCCATCCCGCTCGCGCGGCCCCCGCCCATCCCGCTCGCGCGGCCCCCGCCCATCCCGCTCGCGCGGCCCCCGCCCATCCCGCTCGCGCGGCCCCCGCCCATCCCGCTCGCGCGGCCCCCGCCCATCCCGCTCGCGCGGCCCCCGCCCATCCCGCTCGCGCGGCCCCCGCCCATCCCGCTCGCGCGGCCCCCGCCCATCCCGCTCGCGCGGCCCCCGCCCATCCCGCTCGCGCGGCCCCCGCCCATCCCGCTCGCGCGGCCCCCGCCCATCCCGCTCGCGCGGCCCCCGCCCATCCCGCTCGCGCGGCCCCCGCCCATCCCGCTCGCGCGGCCCCCGCCCATCCCGCTCGCGCGGCCCCCGCCCATCCCGCTCGCGCGGCCCCCGCCCATCCCGCTCGCGCGGCCCCCGCCCATCCCGCTCGCGCGGCCCCCGCCCATCCCGCTCGCGCGGCCCCCGCCCATCCCGCTCGACCCCCACCCGCCCTCCCTCCCTCTCTTTTACTTGGCCGCCCGCTCCCAACCCCTCCCCCCTCTCGCCCGCCCCCCTCCCCCCTCTCGCCCCCTTGCCCGCGCCCCTCTCGCCCGCCCTCCCAGCCTCCTTTGCCTCTGAAATAGTGGTATCAGATGAGTGCTAACTTCCAATCTGCTGGGAATTTGTTTGGAATCCGGGGAATTCTGAAAAATCATGAGCAGTGCGACCACTATCTCTGCAATTACTTCTTTTAGAACACTGAGATGAATGCCATATCCTGGGAATATGTCAGCATTTAGTCCCTTTAGGTGTCTCTAATACTTTTTCTGTGCTGCTATTAATTACTTTAAGTTCCTCATTTTAAAAATCTCTTGGTTATACTTTATTTCCTGGCTTGTTTACTCACATTCTGTTTCTCCCTTTTTATCAAGTGTTTGGTCACCCTTTATTGGTTTCTAAAACTCTTGCAATCCTGAGGCTTATTGCTATTTTTAGCACCATTCTAAACCTCTTTTAATCTAATACTATCCTTAACCTTGTTGTAAGCCATGGAAGGATCTTATTTTTTGTTTTTAATGGATTTTTTTGTTCAACATTTTGATTCATTTCTTTAAATGTTTCCCACTCTTGACTAGCACAGCTTTTCGTCTATGTACACAATCAACCTTGGCCAGTTTAACTCTATGTAATCGGGTTTGTTGAAGTTTAAAATATTTTTCAGTTATGGATCAGCCAGACCCTGACTCTCATCTCCTAGGCAGTAAATCTTTTTTTGTCAGTTGCAGCGTATGTATGTGCTTTCATTCCATTTCCTCTGCGGAGTATCTACATTGGTGCTCATGTGCTTAATCTGTGTTGATGCTGTTGTTTTATTCTACCTTTGTATTCTCCATTGCAACTTCCAGGATATATTCAAATTCATATCTTTCAATCTATTTTTCTGCTGTCAGATGGACCAGTACCAACTTGTATGTTCCTTGGAGCCCTGGAACACACTTTTGTGAATGCTGTTTATGTTTGATACTTTATTTTTGTTTTAAAATTTAAGCTGCCACTCATGTTTATAAAGGTGTATAGTTATCAAGCAAAAGATGAATGGGGCTGTGGAGTATAAAGTATATTTGTTTTTTCTCTGCCAGCTATTTTGTGTGTTGAAACTTCAGACAACTCAAGGCCTTCCTCGTCCATAAATGGCAACCACAGACATAACTAGATTTGCTCCTGCTAACTTTTGATGAGTGGAGTGAGCCAGCATTTTATTCTGGGGCCATGGGCACTGACATTCGGTCACCTACTTGGACTGATCAAAATGTCAGTCATGCATGGACATAAATGCTGGGATTAAATTCCAAAACTCTGCTACTTGGGCATATCAATGCTTACCCAAATTATTTCAAGTTTGGATTGATTTATGATCTTAGGATACCATTTGAAGAGCATAACAAGCCACTTCATTTCAAAAAGTAATTAATTGATAGTGAAACACTTTGGAGTGACCTGAGAACATAAAAAACACCAAGTAAATGCAGGGTCATAATTTCTATGCCTGAATTTGATTATTTCATCTTGTGTTGATGTATGTATGTTTAAGCTGCTTGTGCAGCATAGCATAAAGTTATAGTGATTTTAAACATAGATGCATGGTCTCTTTGGAGTACAATGTCCTTATGTGGATTATATCTTAATTTGGAATTTGTTCAGCTGGACTGAAATAATTGGGGGTGAGGGCAGTGGGGTGGAAGCTAAGAAAAGGCATGTATCTATTTTTTTTCTGCCAGTGATGCATTTTGATGCATGGTTATATATGGTAGTTTATATCTCTGGATTTTAAAAGCACTTGTATGTAGACAAGCCCCACATCTCTGGAATCAATCTAGTGAACCTCCTTTGAACTGCTGCCAATGCAACTACATCCTCCCTCAAGTAAGGGGACCAAAACTGTGCACAGTACTCCAGGCGCAGTCTCACCAATGCCTTGTACAGTTGCAACAACACTTCCCTATTTTTATACTCTATTCCTTTAGCAATAATTGCCAAAATCCCATTTGCCTTCCTTATTACCTGCTGTACCTGCATACGAACTTTTAGCAATTCATGCACAAGGACACCCAGATCCCTTTGCACTGAAGCATTCTGAAGTTTCTCTCCATTTAAATAATAAGTTGCCTTTTTATTCTTCCGACCAAAATGGACCACCTCACACTTATCCACGTTAAACTCCATCTGCCAAATTTTGGCCCGTTCACCTAAACTGTCCATATCGATTTATAAATTTCTTATTTCTTCATTGCAACTTACTTTCCCACTTATTTTGGTGTCATCTGCAAATTTAGCTATAGTACCTTCTATCCCTGAATCCAAGTCATTAATAAAGATTGTAACTAGTTGGAGCCCAAGGACCGAACCCTGTGGCACCCCACTAGTTAAAGCTTGCCACCCAGAAGAAGACCCATTTATCCCTACTCTCTGCTTTCTGTTGGCTAGCCAATCCTCTATCCAAGCTAATATATTACCCCTCACTCTGTGTGATCTTATCTTGTGTATTAATCTTTTGTGCGGCACCTTATCAAAGGCCTTCTGGAAGTCCAGATATACTACATCTACAGGATCCCCATTATCCATTTTGCTTGTTACATCTACAAAGAAATCTAGCAAATTAGTCAAACATGATTTACTCTTCATAAAACCATGCTGACTCTGATGGATTGCATTTTGACTTTCCAAATGCCCCATTAATAATGGATTCCAACAATTTCCCAATGACAGACGTTAAACTAACTGATCTATAGTTTCCTACTTTCTGCCCGCCCCCCGCCAATCTTTTTGAATAAGGGCGTTATTTTAGCATTTTTCCAATCTACCTCTCCAGAATTCAGGGAATTTTGGAATATTATAGCCAATGCATCCACTATCTCCGCTGCCACTTCCATTAAGACCCTGGGATGTAGGCCATCAGGTCCTGGGGACTTGTCACCTATTAATCCCAGTAGTTTGCTCATTACTTTTTCTCTAGTAATGGTGATTGTTCTAAATTCCTCTTTCTCTATACCCTCTGCACTACCTGTTACTATTGGGGTGATACTAGTGTCCTCCACTGTGAAAACTGAGGCAAAATATTGATTAAGCATCTCTGCCATTTTTGCGTTTCCCACTATTAACTTCCCAGCGATAAGGAGGCTACAAAGGGATATAGATATGTTAAGTGAGTGGGCAAATATCTGGCAAATGGAGTATAATGTGCAAAAATGTGAAATTGTCCATTTTGGCAGGAAGAATAAAAAACAAGTATATTTAAATGGTATGAGATTGTACAGCTCTGTGATGCAGAGGGAACTGGTGCATGAATTGCAAAAGGTTAGTATGCAGGTACAGCAAATAATTAGGAAAGCTAGTAGAATATTATCTTTTCCTGCAAGGGGAATTGAATACAAAAATAGGGAGGTTATGCTTCAGTTATATAGGATGTTGGTGAAACCACATCTGGAGTACTGTGTACAGTATTGGTCTCTTTTTAAGGAAGGGGTATAAATTGGAAGCAGCTCAGAGAAGATTTACTAGACTAATACCTAGAATCCTGAGGGATCTTTCCAGGGTGAATGTGGAAACAATGTTTCCTCTTGTGGAAGAACCTAGATCTTGGGATTACTGTTGAAACATAAGGGGCTGCCTGTTTAAGACAAAGATGAGAATTTTTTTTCTGAGGGCCGTGAGTCTTTGGAATTCTGCTTCGGAAGTAGAGTCTTTGAACATTTTTAAGGCAGATGTAGATAACCTTTCATCCCCTTGCTTATCAAGAATTTATCGGAGATAGGCAGGAATGTGGAGTTGAGGTTACAATCAGATCAGCCATAATCTTATTGAATGGCTGAGTGGCCTACTGCTCCTAATTTGTTTTTTCGTGTTTGAAAAGACAAAATTTGCAGGGTGTTGGGTGAAGGACAGGGGAGAGACTAGCTGAATTTTTCTTGAGAGCTGATACGGACTTGACGGGCCAAATGACCTCCTCTGAACTGTAACCATTCTATGATTCTATAATAAATGCATTCAGTGAAACTAGATACACCCCCAAGGAAGGAAGCAATAGAAGAATATGCTGATGGGGGTTAGATGAAGTAGGGTAGATGAAGCTTGTGTGGAGCATAAACACTGCCTAAAGCATTTTGTGCTGAAAGGCCTGTTTCTGTGCTGTACTTTCCATGTAAATTAGTGTATTGTCTATATTTGAATTTTGCATAAACTGGATGGAAATAATCTTAATGTCATGCAATTGTTCACAGTCATTCTCATTTGTTGAAATTAACCATGTTTGGAGGTACAGTGAACTCTGAGCTTAAGCTGAGTTAACATTTCAAGTCTGTATGGCCCTTCTTCCGAGCCCAGAGGTCGTACAGACTCAAGACGTTAACTCTGTTTCTCTCTCCACGGATGCTATCAGACCTGCTGAGTTTTTCCAGCACCATCTGTTCACATTTCAGATTCCTAGCACCCGCAGTATTTTGCTTTTATCAGAGCTTAAGCCGTTTGACAAACATTTGCTTTACCAGAGGTTTTTCTGGAAACAGCCTTTTCTGTAAAAATTGTTGCCGTCATCACAGTTACCAGCATGTTTTGAAAATTTACCTGTTAGTTATAAGATTCTGCAATTATTTGACTAAATCACTGGCTTGCAACAAAGTGTTCTGCTAGCTGAAATTATAATTTAAATCTTGGGCTTTTGAAAAGAAAATGTTGTAAATTGAATTTAGAGCATTAATTTATTACTTAAATTCATACTCTGACCTGCCAATCATAATTTTCTTTGTAAGTCATGGAATTGGAGCCAAAGTTCATTCATTTTTCAAATTGGATCATTATTGAATTCTTCTGAGTTCTTCAGAAGATGCAGTGTTGAACTGCTATTTTATTGGGTTGTAATTGCTCTGTTTCTGCACACATGGATAAGCAAAGCTTTTTGAACTTATGTAAATATAACCTGCGCTATTCTACCTCCATCCCTTACTCGTGTCGGCCTTGGTTGATTGGTAGCACTCTTGCCTCTGTGTCAAAAGTTTGTGTAATGGGGCTAAGGCCGCTCACTATATTTTTGTAAAATATATATATTATTGCTGAAGCGATGTCTGGCTGTGACCCTCGAATAATGAGTCCTGTTTGGCAGTATCGCAGAAACTCGTGCCTTATTACCTCCAAGGAGATGCTAATGACCCCTTGGGGCTGTAGAGACCATAATCAAAGGGATCTTATACCAAGGCCATCTGCATTTTAGAACCTAGGCTGGTCAACTGGAGACAACTAGTCTAGTAGGACAAAGGGCCTTGCAACCTTTTTTTTTTTACGAATTTTAATGATTAGAATATTAACAACCTCAGGAACCCAGAAAAGGGATTCTGTCCAGGTTTGAATGCCAGACACCCATCTACTGTTTCTACCAGACCTTCTTTACCATCGCCTACAAGATTGACTCATCTCTGTGTGTCTATTTCATCATGGAAGTCACCTCTACTGGAAAAGTGAATTATCCAGTGTCAGATCAGCCTGCTGACCTCTGAAGGAATACACCATAGGGCTTGATTCTGGACTCGTGAAACAACAATTCTTTTCTCTGGGGCCTTTGCCCTGTAAATCTTTCTTTCTTTATCCCTCTTTTACTGTGAGTGAAAAGGAGCTGCCCTCCTCCCCCATTTGTGTGTGTACAAATAAACGATTGGAGTTCATGCTATCAAGAGTTTACTGTGGGGTTAATAATAGAAATTGGATCACACCAAAACCAAGGGGTTGTGAAATACGTCACCACTTGTGAAAGGGGAAGCAAATCAAAATTATCTTTCTGTTTATGGACGGGTGGTGAGAGGAGTTCAGGTCCTGCTGCAGTGCACAATCTGGAGCTTCAGTGAGCACTCACAGAGTGCTTTGCTGTCAGATGAAATGTGAAACTGAGGGCCCATCTGGACTTGGGTGAGCAGTTTTGGCAGAGAAGAACAGGACTCAATAGTACTTTATCTGGTGCCTTTTTAAAGAAGAGCATGGAGTTATCCTGGTGCTCTCAGCCATCATCACTCAAACACCGATTATCTGGTCATTTATTTAATTGCTTTAATGGAGCCATGCTGTGCGCAAGTTAGCTGTCAGTTTTTTTTTAAAACCATGCAATAATGGCTATATTTGAAGTAATTTATAGGTTGTTTTTCATATTTTTGCAACTACTAGTCAGCTTCACCACACCCATTCCTCCACCTTTGCCCTAGTCATCATTACAACCATTACTCACTCTCACCCAGTTAGGGCCCTCTGCTCTGCTCCAGTAAGCCTAAGGGAGACGCACTTAAACAGGTGGCAGTCAATTGGTTTAAATATTCATGCCTAAGCCAAGTGGGTCATGTAAAGCTTTTTGAATGCTGCTCTTAGTCTGCTCGAACTGCATAATATCCAGTATCACCCTGACTTCTATTCTCTATTGCAAAACATCTTGTTAAGCCCCACTCCACTGTTGCCTCCAATCACACCTGCAAGTAAGAGGAACTCATGAACTTCTGTGACCAAGGTTAAGACAATTTGATCAGCTGTCTTTGTCACTTCTCTTCCTTCCCTTAGCTCACCAGACCAAGGTCCTCAGCCCTGAATTTGCATTTTTTCTTTATCCCTGATCTTCCCTGTTGCTCTCTTCAAGCTTACCTTGTCAATATAACTCACTTGCACTCTGTCAACCCTATTCCCAAAAAAACTGCTAACCACCCAACTTTCCTCCTTGCTTCCCTGTTAGCTGATATTGTTGACAGTTCTCTGTCCTGGGTGCCATCCCTCTATGCTTGAAAAGCCAACCCTTGATCTCTTTGCCCTTGCAAACAACTGCTCCATCTCCAACCTCGTTCCTATCCAAAGTCCTTGAATGTGTTGTCAGCTCCTAAATCAGTGCCTATCTTTCCCAAAACATGTTTAAATGCCCCCATCAGGTTTCAGCCCTGCCACAGTATTGAAACAGCTCTTAGTAAAGTCACAAATGACACTCTATATTACTGTGACAGAGATAAACTGCCCTTCCTCATCCTTCTCAATCTTTGACCTGGTTGACCTCACCATCTTCCTCCAATGCCTCTCCATTGTTATTTACCTGGGTGGGACAGCTCTTACCTGGTTCCATTTTTATCTATCCAATTGTAGGCAAAGAATCCCCTGCAGTGGCTTCTCTTCCTGTCCTGCACCATTATCTCTTGTGTCACCAAGGATCTGCCCTTATCCCCTGCCTGTTTCTCATCTACATGCTAACCCTTGGCAGCATCATCCAAAAACAGCTCCTGCAGATATGCTGATGATACCCAGCTTTAGCCTTGCGATCACCTCTCTTAATCCCCCGACTTCCTCTGAATTGTCACTGTTCTTATTTGACATCCAGTACTGAGCAGAAATTTTCCCCAACTAAACATTGAGAAGACAGAAGCCATTGTCTTCAGTTCCTGCCGCAACTTCTATTCCCTAGTCTCCAATTTCATATCTTTGCCTGGAAGCTGTCTGGGTCTTAACCAGGATGCTCGCAATCTTGTTATGTTTGATGCCGGAATGAACTTCTGACTGGATATCCATTCCATCACTAAGACTGCCTATTTCCCCTTCTGTGACCTGACCTGACTCTACCTCTGCCTCAGTTCATCTGGTGCTGAAACACTCATCCATGCCTTTGTTACCTCTTGACTTAACTGTCCTAACGCACAGCTGGCCATGCATGGCTTTCATGCAATATTTGTTACTTGTGGATTCCCTTTCCCCTCACCCTGCTACTTGTGTCTGAGCTTTTCAGACATTTCGTTCCTACACTTTCAAACTGTTGTAAGCCTTGAGTTCTGAGCAATGCTTGTTCACCACTTTAAGTACTCTGGAAGGTCTTGAAATGTTATAGAGATTATTTAAGTGTAAACTGAGGCTTCTGATCTTTTTGGGAATGCGAATGAGCATTCCTTAACTTGCCTATGTTACAATGTCTTAGGAACAGGAAGCTTCCCTATTTTTGGTCAAACTGAATCTCTCTTTCCCCAGCTTCTCTCTCTCCATTTTATGCTTGCCATAGAGAAATTCAAACTCCCTGTTAATAGCTAAAACAATGACATGACAAGATTTCACATTTTAAGATTTAGAGATTAAACACTATCTTTGTAGCCAACTTGTACTTCAGATCACAAAACACAACATTCTCCTTTTTCTTTTAGCACAACTGAAAGCGCACTTCACAGATATAATTTACACTGTTCTTTAAGTAGACATTCAGTTTTTCCAGAACCAGTCCAAGGTCATTCTTGGCCCCCTATGGTCCACTTCCTCCTTTTCCTTTCTTAACCTGGAAACTTTTAACCTCAAAACTGCCTTTCACAGTGAGATTCTTTTCCATGGAGATTCTTCCTTGAGCACAAGCTTGGCAATCTTTTTTAACCTCATTTTAACTCATGAATTCGGCCTTTTCAATTCAAGCGCAGGCTTCCACCCATATTCCTCTGTGGTGAACCACAAAGTCTTATGGTCTATAGCTGCTCCCCCTCCCTCGGATCCTGGCAGTCTAGCTTGTCTTTTGAGTTTCAGGGATAAAAACATAGAAAATAGGAGCAGGAGTAGGTCATGCAGCCCTTCAAGCCTGCTCCTCCATTCAGTATGATTATGGCTGACCCTCCATCTCAGTGCAGTACTCCCGCGCTCTCCCCATACCCCTTTATGCCTTTACAGTCCAGGAATCTATCTATTTCCTTTATTGAATATATATGTTTCAATGAGATCCCCTCATTCTTCTAAACTCCAGTGAATACAGGCCTAGCTGGCCCAATCTCTCCTCATATGACAAACCTGCCATCCCAGGAATCAGTCTGGTGAACTTTTGCTGCACTCCCTCTATGGCAAGTATATCCTTTTTTGGATAAGAAGACCAAAGCTGCACACTCTACTCCGGGTGTGTTCTCACCAAGGCCCTGCATAGCTGCAGTAAGACATCCTTGCTCCTGTGCTCAAGTCCTTTTGCAATGAAGCCCAGCATAACATTTGCCTCCTTACCTGCTTACTGCACCTGCATGCTTGCTTTCAGTGGTGTACAAGGACACCCAGGTACTTTGTACATCAACATTCCCCAATCTATCACATTTAAACAATACTCTGCCATTCTGTTTTTCCTACCAAAGTGGATAATTTCACACTTATCCATGTTATACTGCATCCACCATGTATTTGCCCACTCATTCAACCTGTCTAAATTGCCTTGAAGCTCCTTAACACTCTCCTCATCACTCACATTCCCACTCAGTTTCATGTCATCAGCAATCTTGGAAATATTACATTTGGTTCCCTCATCCAAATCATTGATATATATTATGAATAGCTGGGGCACAAAAACTGATCCCTGCGGTACCCCACTAGTCACCGCCTGCCACTCCGAAAAAAGACCCATTTATTCCTACTCTCTGTTTCCTGTCTGCTAGCCAATACTCAATCCAAGCCAATATATTACTTCCTTGTGCTTTAATTTTACACACTAACCTCTTACATGAGACTTTATCAAAAGCTTTCTGAAAATCCAGTATCTTAGAAACACTTCGACTGTGAGGCCCATCTCCATGGGCCTCCTGTAAGTGTGAATCTTACAGGCCTTGTATTCAGCTAGAAATGCTGATTAGCTGTCCTTGAGACCTAAACTCTTTTTAATCTTGGAAGTAAATAGATAGTTTAAAGCACAACTGTTTACAAGATACTCTCAACACTTTTTTAGGACTTCAGAGGCTCAGTGTATCCACTGTTAGCACAGGGGCTGCTGCCATTGTCTACAAATGTAAACACCTTACACCTCCTTCTCAGTGAAACAATCTGGGCACCCTTTAATTTCCAACAAGCAAATCACCTAAGCTTGCTGTCAGGTAGCCTTCAGGTGAGGTCGCATGACCCCATTAATTTTGCCTCAAGGACACAGTCCCAAAACATAACCTCAATTGTAACAATTTTACCAAGTCTTTCAATAGGAACCTGGTCATCTCTTGAATCGATTAATATTATTTGCTTTGTACTTACATCAGATTTCTAAATGACAGCAGAATTGTACAGGTTTTACTTGAGGAACTGCCATTCTATCAAAGAATGTTTGAGTGTGTCTTTTTTATAATATTGGGATTGAAATTCCACTTCGTTCTTATGAATTCACACTTAGCATTTTTATAGATGTATGATGCATGTGTAGAAATCGTGGCTTTGCGTAGATAGCATAACAGTTTTGTCAATCTACATAGTCTTTGCCATTTCAAAACAAATTTTAGCTAAATCTATTGCTGAACAAAGGGTGGAAGCCATATCAAGGCAGTTGGCACTTGCAGTAGACATCACTTAAATAAAATCAGAGTATCTCTTGAGAGGTCATTTGGAGGGGCAGGAACCTGCAGTGTGCATGCTAATATGAACTATTATACTCTTGACGTCTTGAGATAATGAGTACTTGAACTTTTGGTACTTCAAACTTGATCTCCAGATAGGTTCTTAGAAATCTGCTACCAACATTTTGAAGTATATTGTGCAGTCTTCACATATGATATACCAAATTAGAGAGATTGTTGGAGTTCCTACTTTTCAAGATAATCTTGCTCATTTAAAATTAAACTTTTAACCGTTAAAGAATTCCACCTCCACCCGTTTCCCTTTGGCAACTGACATGGAGGTTTCATATTCATTGATTAATGCTTTGTATCCTTATTCTACTTTTGGCCTCAGTGCTTCCTCCTCTCGGTAAGAATTGAAGGTGATTGCTCAATGTCAGGTGACCTGACTTTTGAAGGAGGTAACTTCTTAAATGGAAGTTCTCTTTTTCCAAATGACGCACAATGCATTGCTGTATACGGAGGATGTATTTTAGTGAAAAAAAAGTGAATGCCGCACCCAAGGATAGCATTGATGTTCATGGAAATTTATTGATTGGAGAAATAGCATTTTTAATACTTTGCTTCACTAAGTGTTTTGTGCGCATCAATGGGTAGAAACTGACTATCTGGTCATTCATGCATCCATAACTGTGGATTAATAAATCTAAATGGGGGGGAGGGGGGGAATTATTTGAGTTAAAATAATGCTTTGCGCCAGATAAAAAGTAACATTTTGATGCAGGATCCTACCTGTGATGTTACGTCAATAATATAAGGTACATGGATAACATTTGCAAAGTCCACGTTCTGAAATTCGATGCAAGTACGAAAGAAGTATGTGGTTTTTTGTTTTGAATAGAAATAATGCATTTTTGAAAATCAGCTCAATCTTGCAAATATTGAGATTTTCATGTTTGACATATTGTTGACATTTTGAAGCTTGATTTGCACAAACTTCCTTGGCAGCACTTAAGGATTTATTTTTGATGCAGTTACTCGCTTTGAAGATCATCAGTGATGACTGAGCACTTGTGTTAAATTCAAGCTAGAGAAGATTAAGTGTCTTTGCCTTATTTGTCATCTGTTGCTAACTATTTGAATGCATATTCCATATAAAACAAAACTTGCGATAAAGGATCAATTGGAAAAAGTTGAGATATATATGAATTCATTGAAGAAAGATGCAGGCTCCAAGTGCTGGGTGAAGTATACTAAATTCTCAAGATGATCATTGTAAAATGGTAATCGCAGCTGGCTTAATTTTTGAGAGTTTTCGTTTGCACCTTACCTGAGAACCCTGTCATGACATCCTTTTGAGAATCTAGTGGGTGGCCCAACAAACAGCTTTTACATTAAGACCAAAGTTGGCAACTTATATTCCAGGCACAGATTGTGATCTTGCCACCAGCTCCATCCTCTTTCCCTGGATGGGGTGTCGGGCTGAATCAAACTGTTCATGACCTCTACATTGTGTCGATTTCTGAACTGAGTTTGTGACCCCAATATCTTCTCTTCCTCAAAGGCTGCCTACAAGCACATCCATTACCTTTTCTGCCTCATTGTTTCAGTCCATCTTTTGCTGAAACTTTCATTCATGCTTTTGTCGCCTCCAGACTTGACTCTACAGTAGTTTGCTCTTATTTTGATTACTCAGAAGCCCTGCTGGACACTCCCATCCTTGCCTTATATGAAAATTGACTCATCGTAAACAAAAATCATTTTGCTTTCCATATAATATCCTGTGCCTAGTCCCCAAACCTATCGCCCATGTTCTCATTAACCTGGAATGCCTCAAATTTGAAAATTTGATCCCGTTTAAATGGCTCCATGGCCCCGTTTCTTATCTTTGCCAGTTCTATAAGTATCCCTTAACACTGAACTCTATTGCATAGTATCTGACCATTTGCATATCCCCCTCTTTTTGTCCCACCATTGAAAACTGTGCTTTCAGTTGCTTGGGTACCACCCTGGAAATCTCTCCCCAAATATCTCCAACTCTCACTCTTACTACACTCTTTAAAATGTACCCTTTTTACCAAACTCTTAGCATCCCTTTTAATGTTTTTCTTTTGGGCTTGACATTCTCCTTTCCTAATGCCTCTATGAGGTTCCCTTGAGAAGTTTTTCTAGGCATTTTATCAGTGCTGCTGCTTAGAAATAAAGTTCCTCGTAAACCTGATTGATTCTTCTAGAAATTCATTGCATAAGTAGCCTTCATATGGGTTTGAATGATTAGTGATCGTGTCAATGCTAGAAAAAATACTTTTTGAGAACTGGAGTTAACTAGTGACCTTTTTTTTGTTGGGAGTAGTCACACCATCTTTCATGGTTGATTGCTGCATTTAAATTTGCAATCCAGTACCAGAGATTGCCGCAGCCCCTTGTGCTTGTTTTGCCATTTATTAGATCATGGCTGATCTGTAGCTTAATTTCATTTACCCGCCTTGGTTCTGTGACCCTTACTATCCTTTCCTAACAAAAATCAAATATGAAGTTGCTTGTGCTGGATATTATAATCTGGTAATTGCATTCCCAAAAAAGTCTTGCACTTGTGCGCATGGCTATTATATGGCCTTATCCACTCTCCCTCCTTTCCTGTCACTAACTTCAGGCTCAGTGATTTGGTAGACACCTGTGAGCTGGATAGATTTTACAATTTATCGGCTCTCTGGAACCAAATAGTATAATACCTGAGAAAAGATCATCTCACCAGCATTTCAGCAATCCTGGCTATTTTCCTGTGGATAAGACAGATTTACTGTAGACGTCTTGCCCTGATTATCAAGCATCCACCTGGCAAATTGCATCATCTTAACAGGAGCAGAACATATTTCACAAGAATTATCTCCTGGCAACAGCTGACTGTTGTCAGAAGTGGGACCTTTGAGCGGTAGACCAACAGTCACAGTGGAAGGGGCCAGATTCTAAACTTGCCTTAGTCTGTGTTGATATCTTCATGCCTGTAAAGGGGAAATATTGAATGCCTTGATTCCCTTCCCTCTTTTTTCCTCGAAGATATTTTTGCATTTTGTTTTGGGACCAGTCACCTTGGTTCTCAGACCTGTTTCTTTTTGAGGTTTTTCTTTCAAATTAGATAGGAAAGATGACTCACCTTAAATAAAAGAACCATACTACCCAGCTTTCAGCAGGCAAGAAATGCTTGCAGTGTAAGTGCAGGCTGTTACGAAATGTTTTTTTTTCTCTGGGTTCCTACCAATGAGACCATATAGACAGCAAATAGGAACAGTGTGTTTGATCCCGGGATCTGGAGAAGATTCCACTGTTCGAGTGAGTAGAGGATGTATTACTAAATTGTTTTCTTCAAAATTCGTATTTAGTATCCTGAGAGGAGCTCTATTATGTCCTGAAGAAGCTGCCTTTCAGCGTTGATCATTAGGTTAACTTGATTTTTGCACCTGAAAAAATTTCAGCGCAGACATTAAGTACATTGATACTACCAGACTGCTGCTAAATGAGCAGTTTTAACTTGGTGACCATCACTGGGCATGTGCTAGTTTTTAAATAAAGCTGAATGGTTGGTGTTGCTACTTGTGTGTGAGTTGGCATCAGGGTTGTAAAGTATTCACTTTGTTTTCCGATTTATTTGCATTTTTTCTCATGTTTAATTTTTTTATTTTTGTTTTACATTTTCTTGTTCTTCCCTGCTTCTGTAAGTCTGAGATTTCAACTCATTGAAATACATCATGATCTTATTGCTAATGGGGAGTGAAATAATTTTCTAACCAATTGTGTTTATAGAGTTGGTTCATTCTTGATCACTGGCCTGGGTAACCACTAGTCAGCCTTATGAAAATGGATGCATAGCTTGTCTTTGCTTCACAGGGTAATGGAGCACGTTGGTCTCCATGACACAAGCATTTCATTCTTGCTGAGGAGTATAGTCAAGTTCTGCCTTTGTTTCTGTGAAAACTTGGAGTGTTTCACTGTTCATGTGTTCTAGGGAAGGTATTATGTTGATTCTAGTGTGTTAGTCCCCATACATTCGTGTTCAGTGACAGGTATGTTTGTCATTTCCTTCTGAAAATATATGGAGTACACTCCAGTTCCTTGGTTGGTTATCCAGTGCATTGTAGCTTGAAATGAAGACTTGGGTTTCAACCTACCATTTTTTTCCACTTGCAGTATTTTCTGTTTCAACAAGTATTAAGCAGAACAAAAATACTTTTTTTTGCAAAGGGTTTACATTTATATAGCTCCCTTCACAATCTCATGCCAACCTCAAGTGCTTTGAAGTTACTGTTATAGCATGGTAAATGATATTGTGAGAATTATATGTTTATATGCTCATTATCGTACAGTATCCTTGAAATGCCTGGTTGCTCAAGTAGAACCTGAGAACCAACTTAGCTGCAGAATTATTATTAGGTTCTGAAGGTGGGGGAAAAATAGTTTATATTTATGCCCTTTTATTTTTTTTTTAGGTGTCTGATGGATAAGAACTTTGTCAGGATTGGAAAATGGTTTGTCAAACCCTATGAGAAAAATGAGAAGCCTGTGAACAAAAGGTAAGCATTATTAAGAGGAATTTGACTACCTTATTGCCACACTTACTATATTTGATGGTATCAGAACGTTTTTATGCTGCAAGAAGAAGATTGGTCTTGAAATACAAAATGTTTAGAGTGCATGATGCAATTTGTCAATGGATTTTAGCATGCCATTGTTTCTAAAGAATCCTGGCAGTGATCCTTGCAAGACTCTCAAAGTCTTCTCTAGTATTATCCAAGGCCTACTTAACCTTCAGATTCAAGAATTATCCAGTGTTGCTTGACACTACCTCTAAGCAACTGACCAGGCGTCAAAGACTTTCCTTAAGTGGCTATAACCTTTCCCACACAACTGTTGCCTATGCAAGCTGCCAGAATATCTGACAATACAGCTGTGAATGTTGTAGGCAGTTGGAAAATATCTCAAACTCTTGCTAAGGCAAGCCAATAACCTATATAGACCTTGATAGCCTCTTGTTTACAGTTCAGGAGAGTTAAAGCTCTAAATGTTGTTAGAACTCCTGAGAGTTTTGACCATGATTCAAAATTACATTTTTTACTTTCGGGTCATGAATAGGCTAAAATACAATTTGAAATGCCCAGTTATCACTATCATCTGTTTCTGAACAGATGTGGCAGTGCATGTGGAGTAAGCAGTTTGATTTTTGGCTGCAGAATAATTAAATTGATTCAGCCTAAGGATTTCATATTTCTGAATGTATAATTGAATGAAACTTTTCATTACCATTGGTAGGGGTAGTCTGTTATCCTGTTAGATCTGTGGAGAAGAATTACACCACTGTATTTTGGCATTGTAACTCTGCTTGGAAGTTAGCATGTACAAAGAAATTCAAAGATTTGCAGAAAAAAGATTACAAAGTTCAACAACACCACATTTCAGCATTAAATACAATGTAAAGTCTCAGTTTCAGATTATTAATAGGCTGTTGTATGAGCAATTTTACCATAGTTTCAACTTGAGTGCTTGTAGGCACAAGTATTCTGATCTGAGATGCGGAGATTCTGATCAATTAAGTAATAAATTCTGTGTAATGTCATGCAGCAGGGTCTTAAATTTATTGCTTTTAGGAGGAAATGTTTAAGTCACTTTTTTCATATTAATGTGAAGTGCACAGGATAAACTAACAGCTCATAACATACCAGTAATTAAAATTTGTCCAGACTCTCTAATACAGCCTGTCAAACTGTGTTGTCAGTTTTTTCAGTGGTAATGAACTGGGTGACTGTGTTGAACAAGCAAAATAACAAGTTGTTTGAGTTTTGCTGAGAGAAAAAATAGTAGAGGCCTTTCTTCAGATCAGATGGAGAATCGATTCAACCAATATTGTTGGTTTTGGTTAATGTTTTCTGCGATACCACAGGGACAATGGCAGATAGTGAAAAGAAGTGTTGAATGAGTTTGTCTATTCACAAAGTTTTCATTTGCTACATTTATTTGATATTTTAAATTATTTTGATTTCATGCAGTAAAATCTTCTGGCTTGGGTGAAAGGAAATTGTAAAATGAGAAAATGTATTTCCATAGCTCTGTAATCTATCAATGTTGAGCACAATGTGAATCTGAATCACTTTTATAAGTGGGTAGGTGAGTACAGTATGCATTATACAGCAAAACTTTATCCTGGCATGAACTTTGTATTTTTGTCATGCCTTTGTGTGGAAGGAATAAGTTGAAATGGATTCTATATAGTATTCCTTGTATGTCCTTCAACCACATTCGCATAATTTCTACAAATTGGGGCTGTATCGTAACACCAAATATTATGGAACTTATCAGTTTCAGTAAAAGCACATAAATTAAGCTGAACTTTATAGAAACCCCAGTTTAGAGTACATTATAATGAAGCATTTTTGTTTTGGTGATTTCAAAAATAGGGAACTTTCCTGAATAGTGTTGTCGGCCACAACCTTGATTTTTGATTGAGCACTGTTAATAAGTTACTATTGCTCATGTGTTAAGAAGCGTGCCAAAATTTAATTTTGGTTTCACACTAATCCAGTTTACAGAATTTTTTTCAGATTTCGCAATTATCTGAACTTTTGTACTTGACAAAATAAAAATACATCCATGGACATGCATCTTGTAGCACAGAGGGTGAGAAGTTTTTGATCTATGCAACTTCAGGGACAGCACTGAACTCCTCTTCTTCCCCCTTCCAGCAGGAGCATAACCAAAATAATTACTGAGGCGACTATGCCCAGATTTGTGATCCATAGGAGCAACTGAGCCATAAATGATGCGGTGAATTGAGGTTTGGCAGGTGACTATTTGCTCCACCATGTTGCCAAGTAGGATTTAGGCACTGGCTCCAGCTCCCAACGCCTTGAGCAGATCCACAAACGTGGTGGGCCCCAGGCTGATAATATCGCCGTTCTCCAGGAACTGGTTGGGCCACACAGCTTCTCCGCGTATCCTCTAGCCCTCCAGCTGGGCTGTGGCCTCTGGCTGACTTTCCAGTCGCTCAGCCAGGTCATTGCCTCCAGATTAGTCTCCTGGGACATTGCCTCAACCTCTGCTTGGTGTACGGCTATGCTCTCATGCAGGCCACCTGAGTGGTCAAAGTAGATGTGGGTGGCAAGGAGCAGCTGGGCCCGGTGCAGTTTGTCGGGGAGGCTGCTCAGGCCCAGGTGGGCATCCACTAGGCCAGGTGCGAGCCGTGCTGTATCCAGAACCACTCCTGTTCCTGTAAGAGCGCTGCTGCCCTTATAAACAAGATTTCTGGCAGCATCCAGTGCAGCTTTCTTAGTGCAGTGTTGATTAAGATGCCATTCTGGTTTTTTTTCAGGTACCGCTTGCTGTGTCTATTGCGATTGCAGTGAGCAGGGAGGAAGGCAGTGGGGCAGTGCTCTGTCTGGGATAGAAATCTAAAACAGCCTTTTCACATGTTTTTATGGAAAAATTATTTTTGTTTTGCATGCTGCTTTTTTGGGAACACATAGGTGTGCTAAACAAGGGATAGCTGTATTGTTTGCTGTGCTAGAGGTGCATGAGAAATAGTTAAATTATATATTCATTCAAGGGATGTGGGCTTAGTAGACTAGGCCAGCATTTATTGCCCATCCCTTAGTGCCCTCGAGAAGGTGGAGGTGAGCTGCCGCCTTGAACGTCTGCACTCCGTGTGGTGTAGGTACACCTTCGGTGCTGTTAGGGAGGGTGTTCCAGGACTCAGTGACAGTGAAGGAATGGTGATACATTTCCAAGTCAGGATGGTTGAGTGGCTAGGAGGGGAACTTCCAAGTGGTGGTGTTCCCATATATCTGCTGCCCTTGTCCTTCTCGATGGTAGTTGTGTGTTTGGAAAGTGCTGTCTGAGGAGCCTTGGTGAGTTGCTGCAGTGCATCTTGTAAATGGTACACACTGCTGCCACTGTACATCAGTGGTGGAGAGAGTGAATGTTTGTGGATGGACTGCCAGTAAAGCTGGCTACTTTGTCCTAGTTGGTGTCAAGCTTCTTCAATGTTGGAGCTGCACTAATCCAGGCAAAAGGAGAGTATTCCACCACACTCCTGACTTGTGCCTTGTAGGCTTTGGGGAATCAGGAGGTGAGTTACTCACTGCAGGATCCCTAGCCTCTGACATACTCTTGTAGCCACAGTATTTATATGGCTAGTCCAGTTCAGTCTCTGGTCAATGGTAATCCCCAGGATGTTGATAGTGGGAGATTCAGCGACAGTAATGCCATTGAACGTCAAGGGGCGATGGATAGATTCTTTCTTGTTGGAGATGGTCCTTGCCTGGTACTTGTGTGGCACAGTTGTTACTTGCCACTTGTCAGCCCAGGCCTTGGTGTTGTCCAGGTCTTGCTGCATTTGGACATGGACTGCTTCAGTATTTGAGGAGTCGCGAATGGCTGAACATTGTGTAATCATCAGCGAACATCCCCACTTCTGACCTTGTGAGGGAAGGAAGGTCATTGATGAAGCAGATGAAGATGGGTGGGCCGAGGACACTACCCTGAGGACCTCCTATGGTGATGTCCTGGAACTGAGATGACTGATGTCCAACAACCACAACCATCATCCTTTCTATTAGGTATGACTCCAAAGTAAAAATGTACTTGTTAAAAGTGATTAAGTTGTTAAAATGATGTCCAATTTTATTAGTTGTCTTGCACTTGTACATTTCAAGTGTAGGAAATAAGTTTTTAAGTATAAATTAAATATGCGAACCAGTATAAGTGTGAAGTGATGCACTTGGGCAGGACAAACAAGGCATGGGAATACATGATGAATGGTAGGACCCTGGGAACTACCGAGGATCAGAGGGACCTTGGTGTGCATGCCCACCAGTCCCTTAAGGTAGGGGGACAGGTACATAAGGTGGTTAAGAAGGCATATGGGACACTTGCCTTTATTAGCCGAGGCATAGAATTTAAGAGCAGGGAGGTTATGCTCGAACCGTATAAAGCGCCAGTTAGGCTACAGCTAGAGTATTGCGGGCAGTTCTGGAATCCGCATTATAGGAAGGATGTGATTGAACTAGAGAGAGTGCAGAGGAGATTTACCAGGATGTTGCCTGGACTGGAGAGTTTTAGTTTTGAGGAGAGGAGAGATTGTATGGACTGGGGTTATTTTCTCTGGAGCAGAGGAGATTGAGGCGGGACATGATTGAGGTGTATAAAATTGAGGAGCATAGATAGGTTATACATGAAGGAACTTTTCCCCTTGGTGGAGGGATCAATAACCAGGGGGCATGGATTTAAGGTAAGGGGCAGGAGGTTTAGAGAAGATGTGAGGAAGAATTTTTTCATCCAGATGGTGGTGGGAATCTGGAACTCTCTGCCTGAAAGGGTGGTAGAGGCAGAAACCCTCATAACAATTAAGTATTTGAGTGTGCACTTGCGATACCATGGCATGCAAGCCTATGGGCCTAGTGCTGGAAAATGGGATTAGAATAGTTAGGTACTTATTTGACTGGTGCAGACGCGATGGGCTGAAGGGCCTTTTTCTGTGCTGTAGACCTCTATGATTGTATAACATCTTGACGTGGAAATATTAAATTGTAGAGCACAATTTCATTAGCTCAGCAGCAAGCCTATAATCTACTTTTTGCTGGGTTGGCTTAGTAATTCAAAATCTTGCCTGATCATAGTATACAAAGCAAGCCACTAATCCATTTGTGTATGAGGCCAAATGTGTTTGTCACTTCTGTTTGCCAACTTTATTTATTGTCATCTATTGCAGCTGGATTATAACCGTATTTCAAACTTTGCAATTTTAAGGGTCAAATTTTGTAAGGTTTGTGATTCTAATTTCCCTTATATTCTGTTTCTTCTTAAATCTAATTTGCAGAAGGTACATATTGACCAGAAGCTGTGTAACTCTTTAGCCAAACCAGAAAATATAGTTACTTTCTGCAATATACATTGTGTGTACATTGCTGGCAGGGCAGATGTATCTGGGGATGCAGCTTTTATGTTGGATTGCAGGTCCACTAAGATCTAAGTGCCATCCTCTCTTCTCTGTTGCTATTGACTATGCCTTTGCTGTTTGGTGTTGGTGCATTCAAGTGGACAGTGCTTATGTTTATGAAGGGCTTAAGTTTTAATACCGACTATGCTAATACTGTTTTTAGTGTGCTAACATATAACAGTAAACTTAAGCGTATAAATTTTCCTGAATTAAGTCCATCCTAAAACCAAGCTGCCCCACAAAAATTTTGTTTCTAAATTATAATTGGAATCTCTGCAGAAATTTTAGTGAAATTATCTTTACTTTTGATTGTTCGCACATGGGACAGGGCACTACTAGCAAGCCCAACTTTTATTGCTCTTGCTTAATAAACCTCGTACATTGTGCGTACTGGTGGCATAATGTGTTGGTGGTAGAGGGGGTGCTGATCAAGTGGGCTGTTGTTGGAGCTGCACTCATCCAAGCATGTGGAGGATATTCCGTCATAATCCTGACCTGTGCCTTGTGGATGGTGGACAGGCTTTGGGGAGTCAGGAGGTGAGTTACTCACTGCAGGATTCCTTGTAGCCACTCTTGTAGCCATAGTTTATATGGCTAGTCCATTCAGTTTCTGGTCAATGTTAACCCCCAGGATGTTGATAGTGGGGGATTCATTGATGGTAATGCAATTGAATGTCAAAGGGCAATGGTTAAATTCTCTCTTGTTGAAGAAGATCATTGCCTGGCACTTGTGGCATGAATGTCACTTGCCATTTGTCAACCCAAACCTGGATGTCAGCGAACATCTCCACTTCTGACCTTATGATGAAAGGAAGGTGATTGATGAAACAGCTGAAGATGTTTGAGCCTAGGACAGTACCCTGAGGAACTCCTGCAATGATGCGCTGGAACTGAGGTTATTGACCTCCAACAACCACAGCCATCTTCCTTTGTGCTCGGTGTGACTCCGACCAGTGGAGAGTATTTCCCTGTGATTCCCATGATTCCAGTTTTGCCAAGGCTCCTTGCTGCCACACTTGTCAAATGCTGCCTTGATATCAAGGGCAGTCACTCTTGCCTCACCTCTGGAGTTCAGCTCTTATGCCCATGTTTGAACCAAATTAGGTCAGAAGCTGAGCAGGCATGGCGGAACGCAAACTGAGCGTCAGATGAGCAGGTTATTGCTAAGCAAGTGCTGCTTGAAATAAGTGCCAGTGCCAATAGAAGTGCCAGTAGTGTTCACTACCTTCAAGGAATTAAAATTAGTCTGTAGGACACTGTTGCAAGCAACCCTGAAGACAAATAATTTGGGCATTGAAGGACAAGACCATGGGAACACCACCACCTGGAAATTACTTTCCAACCCACTCACCAACCTGACTTTGAACTATATCGCCATTCCTTCACTGTCGCTGGGTCAAAATCCTGGAGTTCCCTCCCTAACAGCACTGTGGATGTACCTACACCACACAGTCTGTAGTGGTTCAAGAAGGCAGTTCTTCACCACCTTCTCAAGGGCAATTAGGGATGGGCAGTAAATGTTGGCCTAGCCATCAATTCGCTGATGCATCACCAGCTGTTGAAAGAAAAAATGAATGAATTAAAAAATAACCCATCGGCCTGCATTTGCAAGGCTTTTGATCGTGAACTACCAGTGGCCGCTGAATATTTCCCTCCTGAATGTGGCATTTAATCTGTATTTAGCAGAAGTGCATTTCAATGGAAATTGTGAAGTTGGGGCCTGCCGTTCAGTGATAAAATCTGTCATTGAGGCTTTCGTCAAGATCAGTGGCTAGTACCATTGTGTTTTTAAATTTTCTTTACACACTTTTGCAAAAAAGATTGCACACGGTGGGGAGAAGAAGGCTGCATGCCAAAAAGAATAATCCAATCATTCCTGAAGTGTCTATGTTAAATGTATTTAATTGTATGCTGGTGTTAGGCATTAACTGGAAATTTAGTTGTGCTCTTCAACCACCTGAAACCATGATTGTGGCACTAAGAGGTGAATGCTTGTAATGTCTCTTTGTAAAAAATGCTTAAATTGTGGCATATAAATTAATCCGACATATAAGCCAAACCCATTTTTTCAGCCCCAAACATATTCTTGCATATATTTGCTGTATAAGTTGACCCACCTTTTCAGCCATGACATGCTATACTCACATTTGTAGTCAGCCTCAATTTTTCATCCCACAAATGCATGTCTTATCAGTACTACATAACTGGGCACAAGAGATCAAGTAGGTGATATGGGCTGCGTTGTGAAGATGCATGGGAGTTTAAGACACACCCACTCTGTTTTTGACATTTCAAAATGGTGACCAGCCACACAACCGGTTCACTTTTTTACACTGAGTATATGTCGACCCCCTCATTTTTTGAGGGATTCTTCACGACTTCAAAGGTCGACTTAAATGACGACATATACAGTGTAAATGTATGCAAAGATGGCTTTTGTTCTATCTTTCAACACATGACTTTCTGGAGTAGGACATCTATTCCTTTGGATTTGGTGAGGAAAACAGGGCACCTTGAGAATGGATATGTTGGTGATGTGATAGGAAGCAGGAGGTCATGTGAAAACTGCAGGAATATATCCAGAGGGACAACCAGTGATCCTTTAGTGACAGACATGTTAAAATCTGGTGAGCCTGCACCAGGAACAAAGTATGAGTGTGCTGGATGAGTTTTGAATGTTGTAAGTATTTAGAGATTGGTTTTGACATCAGTAAATGTAGTCATTAACACAAGATGCGTCAACAACTCTATTTAGCACTCCTGTTTTCAAGATCACTTATTCTTCCACCTCACTTCGCTGATGCATCAGCACATGCTGTTGAAACAAAAATACTTCAAAACCGCAATGGGCAAACCACTAGAACAAAATATTAATTACAGCTCTTAAACAGCTTTGACTTTTCAAAGACATGATGATAGTGCTATCTTAAACTGTTGCCCTCTATATTTAATTCATTCATAATACACATGGCATTTGGTTCTTCAAATGAAAGATAAAGAAGGCGACAGGCTGTCATGAGTAAGCTGTGAAAAGTGCATGGAACTAAAGACCAGCCAGCTTAACATCATCAGTAGGAAAACTAATGGAACCCCTACTAAGGAGAAAGATAGAAAAATATTTAAAAACTAAGAATGTAATAATGAATAGTCAACATAGACTTCAAATGGGATTGTCTTGATTAAGCAACAGAAAAGGTAGATAAATTGCACCTACCATGTTACCCTTAACTAGATTTCCATAGGGTCGTTGATAAGGCATCACATAAGCTAACGAATAAGGTCAGTGCACGCAGAACTAGGGGACAATTAGCTGGCTGCAAGAAAGAAAGCAGAGAGTAATGTTACAGGTAGCTACTCAGATTGGTGGAAAGTTAAGATCAGTGCTAGAACTACTGTTAATTTAAACTTTGGAATCTGAAACACAATTTCTAAATTTGTGGATGGTCCCAAATGGGTGGTTGTGGGGGGTGGTGCTGAGGAGGAGAAGGAGAATACTGAGAAGTGCAACAAATTACAAGACAAAATTATTAAGCATGTAAAAAAATTAGCATATAATTGGCAAATTAATTTCAGCAACTGAGATATTGTTTCTTGATATTAGAAAAATGTTACTTTATGGCTGGAAAACTAAATGCAGCAAAGAAAAAAAACCTACATTTATACAGCACCCTTCAGGACTTACCTGTGCACTCTCCACCCAATGATGTCAAATCTTATTGCTCTTTTATGGGAGCTTGCTGTGTGCAAATTGGCTGCCATGTTTCCTTCATTATAACAGTGACTCCACTTCATAAGTATAAGAGAATCTATTTTGGTGATGTTGATGGATAAATACTGGCCATGACACCACTGCTGCTCTTATATAGCACCATGAAATCTTTCCCGGAGCAGCTTTAATATCTCATCCAAAAGATGATGAAGGCATCTCTGACAGTGCAACACTCCCTCAGTACTGCACTGGAGTGTTGGTGTGTATTTTTGTGCTCAAGCCCTGGAGTGGGCACAGAGCAATGGATCTAGAAGTACAAGTTGCTAAAGCTAATGATTCAGGTTAATAAGGCCATTTTAAAAAAAAAGCAAACCAAGCACCAAGACCACTTACAATATTGTGTACACTGGTTCCCATATCCTAGAAAGGATATAGAGAATGTAAGAAAGACTTATAAGGATGATGCCAAAAATGTGAAGAAAGGAACAGCAGGCTAGGTATCTCTTTTTAAAAGAGAAGGCTGAGAGGTAACTTGAGGCCTTAAAAATATGAAAAGTTTTGATAGAGTAGACACAGTAGACACAAAGAGGGTTCCTCTTGTGGTGAAGAGCAAAATTAGATGCCATCAATGCGAGCGAGAGTCACCAAGAACTCAAATGCTTCAGAATTCGCAAACAGAGTGTTGAGGTGAATAATGTAGCTGTATTTAAGGGGAGGCTAGATAAACATATGAGGGATAAGGGAATAGAGAGGCTGATAGATGCAGAAAGATGGGAAGAGGCTTGAATGGAGCATAAACACTATGGACTATTTGGGCCAAATGTCCGTTTTTGCATTGTATATTCTATATAAAAATGCAGTTGAATAAGCTTTTGTTGCCTGAAAAGCAATATGCTATGTGTAACTTGGCTTAAGCTGAAATATACTGTATATAGGCATGTAAACATCAAGTTGCTGAGATTAAATTTTTAGCCAAAAGGGAAAGGAGGTGGAGTTGCGTTGATAAGGGATGGGATCAGTGCATTACTAAGGGAGGATCTCAGACTGGAAGAACATTGTGTGGAATCTGTTTGGGTGGAACTAAGAGGCAGGAAAGGGCAGCAGACATTGGTTGGAGTTGTTTATAGGCCACCAAATAGTAATGGTAATGTGGGGCATGGATTGAATCGGGAGATGAGAAAAGCATGAAGCATGGGCAATACAGTAATTGTGGTTGACTTCAATCTGCATATAGACTGGGTAAACCAATTAAGCACTAATGCTGTGGAAGATGAGTTTCTGGAGTGTGTTAGGGACGGCTTTCTAGAGCATTATGTTGAGTCGAATAGAAACAGGCTATTTTAGATCTAGTGTTATGGAATGAAAAGGGCTAATTAATAATCTGGTTGTAAAAGAACCTTTAGGGATAATATGATAGAATTTTACTTTGTTTGAAAGTGACGTAGTTCACTCTGAAGCAAGGGCGTCAAAGTTGAATAAAATAAATTATGAAGGAATGAGGGGCAAATTGTCTGAGGTGGATTGGGAAAATACATTAAAAGGTATGACTGTACATGGGCAATGGATAGTCTTCAAAGAATTATTACACCGCTTACAACACCTATATGTTCAAAGTGCAAAAACCCCAAAAAAGTCAGTCAACTGTGGCTGACAAAGGAAGTTATGGATTGCATAAGATTAAAATAAAAGACTTATGAAGTTGCTAGAAGTAGTAGTAAACCTGAGGATTGGGAGGTTTTTAGAATATCACAAAGGAAGATCAAGAAACTAGTAAAAAAAAAGGAAGAATAGAATATGAATGCAATCTTGCAAAAAACATAAGAATGGACTATAAAAGCTTCTATAGGCATGCAAAAAGGAAGCCTAAGATAAATGTGGGTCCATTGCAGACAGAGTCGGGCGAATTCTTAATGGGGAATAGTGAAATGGCAGTGAAGCTAAATGATTACTTTGTGTCTGTTTTCATTGAGGAAGATACAGGAAATCTCCCAGATTTAGAGATCCAAGGGACTAGGGAGAATGAGGAGTTGAAGGAAATTAGCATAAGAAATTAATTGGATTGAAAGTTGATAAATCCCCAGTATCTGATATTCTGCATCCCAGAGTGTTGAAACAGGTTGCTATAGAGATAGTGGATGCATTGGTGATGATTTTCCAAAATTCTATAGATTCTGGAATGGTTCCTGAAGATTGGAAGGTAGCAAATGTCATCCCACTATTTAAGAAGGGAGGGAGAGAAAGGGGGTTGGAAACAGGGAACTACAAACCTGTTAGCCTTACATCAGTAGTAGGGAAAATGCTAGAACCTTATTATAAAGGATGTGATAAATGGATACTTGGATAATCATGATCTGATTGGGCATAGTCAGCATGGATTTGCGAATAGGAAATCATGTTTGATGAACTTATTGGAGTATTTTGAGGATATTACAAACAAAATTGATAAAGGAGAGTTGATGGGCGTGGTATACTTACATTTTCAGAAGGCTTTTGATAGAGACCCCACAGGAAGTTGATTAACAAAATAAAAGCACATGGGATAGGAGGCAATATACTGGTATGGATTAAGGATTGGCTAACAGGCAGAAACAGAGAGTAGGAATAAACAGGTCATTCTCACATTGGCAAGCTGTGACTAGTGGGGTATCGCAAGGATCAATACTTGGGCCCTAGCTGTTCACAATATATATCAATGATTTGGATGTGGGGACCAAATGTATCATTTCCAAGTTCGCGGATGATACAAAGCTAGGTGGGAATGTGTGTTGTGAGGAAGGTGTAAAGTGGCTACAGGAGGAGAGTGAGCAAGAACATGGCAGATGGAATATAATGTGGAAAAATGTGAGGTTATCTACTTTGGTAGAAGGAACAGATGTGCAGAGCATTTCCTAAATGGTAAGAGATTAGAAAGTGTAGAGCTACAAAGGGACCTGGGTGTCCTTGTCCATAAGTCATTGAAAGCTAGCATGCAGGTGCTGCAAGCTATTAAGAAGGGTAATGGAATGTTAGCCTTTATCGCAAGAGGATTTGGTACATGACTAGTGAAGTCTTGCTTCAATTGTATAGAAGCTTGTTTAGACTGCACCTGGAGTTGTGTGTGTAGTTTCGATCCCCTTACCTCAGGAAAGATATTATTGCCATAGGAGGAGTGCAACGAAGGTTCACCAGACTTGTTCCAGAGGTGGCAAGACTGTCTAATGAAGAGAGATTGGGGAGACTGGGCCTGTATTCTCTAGAGTTTCAAAGAATGAGAGGTGATCTCATTGAAACCTACAAAATACGTAAAGGAATAGCCAGGGTAGATGCAGGTAAGATGTTTCCCCTGGTTGCGGAGTCTGGAACCAGGGGACACAATTTCAAAATAAGAGGGAAGCCACTTAGGACTGAGAGGAGGAGAAATTTCTTTACTCAGAGGGTTGTGAATCTTTGGAATTCTTGACCACAGAGGGCTGTGGGAACTCAGTCATTGAGCATGTTTACGGTAGAGATTGATAGATGTCTGAATAACAATAACGTAAAAGGTTTTTGGGATAACATAGGTGAAAGGCATTGAAGTGTTCGATCAGCCATGATCGTATTGAATGGCAGAGCAGGTACGACAGGGTGAATGGCCTTCTCCTATTCCTATGTTCCTAAAAAGTAGTGTCGACTTTTACATGAGTAATAAAAATAACCCTTCGCCGGGGGGGGAAGCGATGGCATCGTGGTATTGTCGCTGGACAAGTAATCCAGAGATCCAGGGTAATGCTCAGGGGACCCGTGTTCAAATCCTGCCATGGCAGGTGGTGGAATTTGAATTCAATAAAAATCTGGAATTAAAAGTCTAATGATGACCATGTCCTATGGGGAAGGAAGTCTGCTGACCTGACCAGGTCTGGCCTACATCTTGCTATCGTAGAGTTGCTAGGTCTGAGGCTGTTCTCACCAGCCTGCCCCCAGCACGAGCTAAAAAGTGTTTTTATCATTGAATTTTTATCCTTTTTATTTTATTCATTCATTGGATTTGGGCTCCGCTGTCTAGGCCAGCATTGTTGGCTTTGTTAGGCTTGTTTAGTGAGAAATCCAGTGGTTGAACTGGGAATCACTGCAATATCACTGTTTTGCAATCTACCTTCATATTATTGACAAGATGTGATCTGAACATGTCCCAGATGAGAATACTTTTTTCCCTTAACCCTCCTGGTCAGAAGCTTCAAACTTCCCTCAGCCATTTTTCAAGTAACTTTCATCTGTCATCCTTATCATGAATGTGGACGACTTTGCTGTTTTGACAGAGTTTTTCCCTTGAATATCACCATTAGGTTAAGCTTTGTCCCGTCCGACATACACAATACAATGGTGGATCTACTCTTGATAGCCAACTGTCTTCCAACTTTGATTACTTTTTGACTGGCTGGCATGTCAGAATTCATAGGAGTCTCATCCATGTTCCCAATACAGGCCAATTTGTATCTATTCTTTTCTTGATGTTTGATTATAAACTGTTGAAATGCAATAAGCCTTTCATCGCGTTCTGCTGGGAGACACTGAAATCTTGGCCTTCTGTTGCAGTACCTGATTGTTTCTCCTCTTAAAACCTGGTATACCATCAGGGATGGCTTTGAAATCTGCAATGTCTAATTTTCTTTCTTCAGTTTGAAGATTCAGAGAGACCCTTGAGTATTCAGTGTCTATTCTGGTGATTTTCATTGACTTATTTTGCACCTTCGTTTTCCACTTGCACATTTATTCTTGGCATTTGCCTAAGCTGTGTAGAGAGCTTCCTCCAATCTCTAATGTTGTTCTTCGATACCTTGAATTCTCCTGCTGCTCCACAATTATTTGTCTGTCCTACAATCTTGACTATTTTAAGTTTGAGCTGGGCTATGTATCTGCTTTCCCTTGTTGATGCTTGTTGCCAAATTAGAGGGCAGGATTGGCGAGAACACAGTGCCACTGAGGTGGTAGCATTGACATCATGTGTCGATGCGCACAGACACGAGGATCTGAATAGCCATCTTCAATGTTGTGCAAAATAGTGAGTAGGTTTACAGCCAGGCAAGTTTCACTTCAAGTGGATGGCAAGTACAAACAGTTTGGATTTTTTTTTTGTTTATAATTTGAGGGTCGACTTATGCACGAGATATATGAACAATTAATGATTTTTTTGGCCAAAGGCCAGGGGTCTACTTTAACATAATCGACTGTTACTCAAGCATATACAGTATTTCATGTGTACAGAAAATATTTGCATATTTCCCTGCATGTTATCACCATGATTATTTTTGAAGTACACTGGGGCCATCTCTAATTTTAATCAATTAATTTATTTGGCTTATTGTATAAATTTAATCTATGTGAATGTAGAACTTGGACAAAGGCTCACAGTCCAAACATAATGACGTCAGATTTTCTGCATAGACCTGCACTGTATTTGTGTGCTGCATTTTATAATCGCTGTTCAGTTGAGTTATTATTGAGAATGCTCTCTTGGCTTGTATGGCTTGGAGCTTTGAGAAATGGCATGGTATAAGTGATGGCTTTTAGCCAGCATGGCTCTATGAATGATAGTAAAACTGGCAGCTCTGAGTAGTGTTGGTACCATTAAGGCTCTTGCTGACACTCTACAAATGTCAGGTGAATTTGTAGATGTCAGGGTGTTGTGGAATGATGAACTAGATGATAAACTGGATTATGCATGCTGCTTATTCATAGGTTTACAGTTAGTTTGTTCTTTCATTGGGATAATGAACTTGCTTTTGCCTGCAGAATTCACCTAGTTTGAATTCATGTCAAACAGATGTCCTTTTTTATTTTGAAGGCGAAGTGATGTTTATGACTAAAATGCTTTCTTTACTCGGATACATGACATTGGTAGGTTCTGCATGAAAAATTTTGAATTTGCTAATTGTTAACTTTTACAACCCCTTTACAGACACAAGCATGCGGTAGCTAGCAAAATCTTTTGTGTCATCAGATAATGGTTTTACATCACTGTTATAGTAAATATGATTTTAATACTGACCTTCATTTGTGTTCATCTGAATGATTTCACAGCACCAAGAGTTAAACCCGAAATTGGGATCTTCAGATACACCAGGACTTCAGGAATGTATCATGTAAAATTTTTCCATGCTTGAGATTGATGTCAGTAATGATGCAATGCTGTGAAATGTGTGAAATTTAAATTTTCTATATTCCTTGTGGCAATATGCTGAAATAATACAAAGCCTCACTTTAGCTTTTGCAATGGACATAAAACGTGAACACTTTGGCTATGTTCATGTTCCCCGAGATGCGCCAAAGTTTATGCTGATCTTCATGTTGGCGAGTTAACGCTAATATTTCCTGAGAATCTCATAGGTACACATTGGCGTATAGCAAATGGAAGGCAGCATACATTATCGGGACCAAGGTGCCAAATTTAGGCTGTGTTCCTTCTTTAAGCTCCTCATGCATGAAATTGTAGTTTGAAGCCATCAAACCAACATTTCTGTACATTAGTTCAAAGATACACACAAAGTGGCCATTCACCCTGTCATGTCTGTGCTGACTCTCTGAAAGAGCATTTTACTTAGTGCCATTCTCGTGCCTTCTCCCTGTAACTATGCAAGTTCTTCCTTTTTGGATAATAACTCAATTCCCCCTTGAATGCCCCAATTGAACCTGCCTCCACCCACATTCCACACCCTAACCACTTGCTGCTTCTTTTGCCGATTACCATAAATCTGTGGCTCTGGTTCTTGATCCTTCTACCAATGGGAGCAGTTTCTCCCTACTCTGTCCAGACCCCTCAAGATTTTGAATATCTCTGTCAAAGTTCCTGTCATCTAAGGAAAACAGTCTCAACCTCGCCAATCTATCCATTCCCGTGCCTTCTCCCTGTAACTATGCAGGTTCTTACTTTTTGGATTGTAACTGGTTCCTGGAATGAGGAACTTCATTCTCGTGAATCTTTTCTGCACTCTCTGTAATACCTTCACGCCCTTCCTAAAGTGGTGCCCAGAACTGGATTGAGTACTCCAGTTGGGGTCGAACTAATGTTTTATACATGTTCAACATAGCTTCCTTGCATTAGTACTCTATGCCTCTTTTAATAAAATCTAGGATGCTGTAAACTAGGGGGAGGCGGTGGTGTAGTGGTATTGTCACTGGACTGGAAATCCAGGGTAATGCTCTGGGTACCCGAGTTTGAATCCCATCACAGCAGAATCACAGGTGGAATTTGAACTCAATAAATATAAATTAGCCATACGGACTTGAAAGGTTAACTGTGTTCCTCTCCGCAGATGCTGCCAGACCTGCTGAGTTTTTCCAGGTATTTTTATTTTTATTTTTGTTATGGATGAACCGGGCTTGGTGCGAGTTTATGTATAGGCAAAAGAGTTATGTGACTGCAAGGAGATTAGAATGTAAGAGGTTGGGCAGAGGTATATTGGAATAATCAATTCTAGAGGTAACAAAGGCTTGGATGAGGATTTGAGCAGCAGTAAGCTGAGATGGAGCAGGGTTGGGCGACATTATGGAGGTGAAAATAAGTGGTCTTAGTGATGGTGCAGATATATGGCTGAAATCTCAATCTGGAGTCAATTATGCCACCAAAGTTGCAAACAGTCTTGTTCAGCCTTGGACAGTTGCCAGGAAATGGGAAGGTGTTGGTACCTAGGGAATGGAGTTTGTGGCAGAGACCAAAGACAGTACCTTTAGTCTTCCCAATACTTCATTTGAAGGAATTTCTGCTCATCTAGTATTGGAGTTAGATGAGCAGTTTTGGCAGTTTGGTTTCGTAGAACTTTAGCCGCTTGTAGACAGGTGACTACGTCAAAGTGAGATGGAGACTGAGTGAGCAGTGAATTAGATTCACATTGTAAGTTCTAGTAAGTCCTTTTCAGGTTTTAACTATAGATTAAGAATCAAGATTTGACACAGTACTGACCTTCAAGTAAGTTAGGTTAGCTTTTTAAATAGAGAACTGCCTGGAGTGTCAATCAGCTGGAAGCAGTTGGTTCAAGTGGTAATTATTCTAGCAGGAAGCTAAACCAGCTAGTGACTCCTCAGAAGGCCTATAAAAGAGATGGGCCTTTCAAACCGCAAGATCAGTGAGGGGTACTCTGAGACAGGCGACTATGCTTGAGTGAGACGAAGACTGAGTAAGTAGCGAATTAGGTTCACATGGAAATTTGCTGCATGGGGGAAAGAGGTGTGGCATACAAAGAAATTATTCTAAGTTAACTTAATTGCTCGCTTAATTAACTAAGTAACATAAGTAACAAAGGTAGGGCAGGTGTTATGGTGCAGCTGTGAAATGTGGGTGGTTTTGGATGCCAAGGCGATCCATGACAAACACATCTGCAGAAAGGGAAAACAGCTAGAGGAATTCCAGATCAGGCTTATTGATCTGGAAGCCAAAATACAGACACTGCGCAGCATAAGGGAAGGGGTGAAATACCTAGGCACTTCGTTCTAAAAGACGGTCACGCCTTTTAGAATAAAGTCGTCTATTTTGGACAGCAGTGACTGACAGGAGGATGTGACCATGAGTGAGGCAGGTAATGGGACTGAGGCCGAAAGCAAGGTCTGCAAGGTGGATGAGCAAGCTGGCCATGGCACCATGATACAGGAAGCTGTTCAAGTAGGGGGAGCAAACAGAGTGCAGTGGTAGTAGGGAACAGTGTAGTGAAGGTGATTGATACTTCTCTGCAGCAAAGAATGAGAGTCCAGAAGTCTGTGTTGTCAGGGTTTGAGACATCTGCTCAGGGCTGGAGAGGAACTTGCAGTGGGAAGGGGAAAATCCCATTGTCGTGGTCCATGTAGCTACCAAGGACATATACAAAACAAGGAAAGAGGTTCTGCACAGTCAAAATGAGAAGCTGGGTACCAAGTTAAGAAGCAGAACCTCAAAGGTAGTAATCTCTGGATTATTACCTGAACTAAGTGCAAATTAGCACAGGGAAAATAAGATTAGACCGATGAATGCATAGCTCAAAGACTGGTGTGGGAGAAGTGGAACCTGGATTCGTGGGGCACTGGCACCAGTACTGGGGAAAGTGGGGGCTGTACTGTTGAGGAAGGTTTGCACCTGAACTGTGCTTGCACGAGTATTCTTGTGAATCACATAAGCAGAACGTGGAGGGGGCTTTAAACAAGCAGGGTGAGGGATCAAGTTTAGCTAGATGTGGCAAATCAAGGGATAGATTCAAGGCAGGAGATCATAATAGTAATATGGGAAATGAGGGCCATAGAATAGCAGGAAGGGACAGAGAGATAAAATCTAAGAATACACCAATGGCCAAGACTAGATGTTACAAAGATAACAAAAAGACAATACAAAAGGCGCTCTATCTGAATGTATGTAGCATTCCTAACAAAGTGAATGAATTGATAGCGCACTTTGAAATAAATAAATATGATAGCCATTATGGAGATGTGGCTGCAGGATGACGAGGCTTGGGTCCTAAATATTGAGGGGTATATGACATTCAAGAAAATAAGCTATGTAAAGATGGAGAGAGAGCACTGTGATCAAGGATGGAATTGGTACAATAGTTAGAATTGACCTTGGTTTAAGAGATCAGGATGCAGAATCGGTTTGGGTGGAGATGAGGAATAGTAGGGGAAATAAGTCACTAGTGGCAGTGATATACAGGCTCCTAACAGTAATCGTAATGTAGGACAAAGTATACAAGAAGAATTATTGGGTACTTGTGATAAAGGGACAGTAATTATAGGTGATTTTAATCTACATGTAAACTGGAAAAATTGGCAGTATAGCCTGGATGAGGAGCTCATAGAATGCTTTGGAAATATATTTTTAGAGCAACACGTTCTGGGAACAACAAGAGAGCAGGTTATATTAGATTTTGTATTGTGTATTGTGACAGGATTAATTAATGACCTCAGAGTGAAGCCACCCCTAGGTAGCAGCGACCACAATATGATTTTACATCCAGTTTGAAAGGGAGAAGAGTGGGTTTAAAACTAGTGTTTTAAACTTAAATCAGGGCACCTTTGTGGGCATGTAAGCTGAACCAGCTGAATTGAACTTTGATACTAGGCTAGGAGGTCAATAGAAAAGCAAACATTTAATGGCACAGCGGATGGTAAATGCTAAGCTGCTCAAATCCCAGAGGGAAACTTTTAAAAAAACTGCCACAACTGTTCGGCAATTTGTATTTTTATTTCGAGATAAGTGCCTTGAATTCGGTAGTAATAAGTCTCCGGAGTCTTGGGAGTTCTTTTTTTACGAAACTAAATTTATTAATAAAATCATTTTAAGCACATACATAGGTCTACAAATTACTACTATGATAATTCCTAGCTCCCCTAACCTGACTCCCAGTTACACCCCATTTAAGGCAACAGTAAAAACAGTAACAGAGATTTTAACAGATCCAGGCAAAGCACATGATACCATGGACTGGGATATTCACAGTGAATTCTCTTAGTTTTGGTTCCTACACGCAGCAGCTTGGCACATAGAGGCTGGAGGCTTTTCACACTTGTTAGATCTTAGAATGCCTTCCCCTTACACACAACCTCACCACCTTTATACATATTTCTCCCTTTTTAATGTAAATCTCATTGTACCAGTATGTCTTTGAAATTTCTAGTAATAAAAATCTTTCATAAAATTGGTACTATCAATAAGCATTAGGAAAAATAAACACACTCTTCGGCTCCTTCTGACTAAGTGTAACATTTCACCCTCTCTTGAAATTCAGACTACTCTGGCTTAGTATATTCCTACTGTAAAGAAACATTCTAAGGGGAGGACCCCCATCCCCCTCCCCAATCCGTTGTTAACTAAAGCAGTTAAGGAAAGCATCAAACTTAAGGAAAAAGCATATAACTGCGCAAAGATGAGTGGCAGGTCAGATGATTGGTTAAAATATGAAGAACGGCATAAGTTAATCAGGAAAAAGAAATTAGAGTATGAGAGGAAGGTAGCTAAATGCAAAACAGCAAGAATTTCTAAAGATATTTAAAAAGGAAAAGAGTAAGTAAAGTGAGTATCGGTCCTCTAGAGAGTGAGAATGGGGAGTTGATAGATAATGAAGTGGTGGATGAATTGAAGATGTATGTTGCTTCTGTCTTCACTATAGAGGATACAAAAACATTCCAATAATAGCTGTAAATCAGGAGCTAGAATGGAGAGGTGAAATTCCAATCACTAGGAAAGCAATATTGAGCAAATTGATGGAGCTGAGGGGTGACAAATCTGGTACTGATGGACTTCATCCTAAGTCCTAAGTGAGGTGGTTAATGAGATAATAGATGCATTGGTGTTAATTTTCCAAAATTTGCTAGATTCTGGAAAGGTTCCATCAGACTGGAAAGTAGCAAATATAACCCCTCTATTCAAGAAGGAAGGAAGGCAGGAAACAGGAAGTTAGCTTGACTTCTTGTCAAGGGGAAGGTATTAGAATCGATCATTAAGGTTATAGCTGGGCACTTAGAGAAACTCAAGATAATTGGGACGAGTCAGCATGGCTTTGTGAAAGGGAAACCATGTTTAACCCATTTATTACAGTTCCTTGAAGGAGAAACATGTGCTGTGGATAAAGGGGGGCCTGTAGACATGCTGTACTTGGACTTCTAGAAGGCATTTGATAAGGTGCCACATCAAAGGTTATTGCCAAAAGTAAAAGCTCATTGTGTAGGGTATCACACAGCGTGGATAGAAGATTGGCTGGCTGGCAGAAAACAGTATGCATAAATTGGTCTTTTTCTGATTGGTTGGATGTGACAAGTGGAGTTCTGCAGTGATCTCTGCTGAGGCCTCAATGTTTTACAATTTATACCAATGACTTAGATGATGAGTGTGAAGGCATGATAGCTAAATTTGCAGATAACACAAAGCTAGGTAGGAAAATATGTTATGGAGAGGATATAAGGAGATTGCAGACAGATATCGATAGGTTGAGTGAGTGGGCAAAAATCTGGCAAATGCAGTTTAAGGTGGGAAAATGTGAGATTGTTCACTTTGGCTGGAAGAATAACAGAAAACGATTCTGAGATGCAGAGGGATCTATATGTTGTAGTGCATGAGTCACAAAGGGTTAGTAAGTAGGTACAGCAAGTAATTAAGACTAATGGAATGCTATCCTTTATCACAAGAGGCATTGAACAGAAAAGTAAAGATGCTATGCTTCAGTTATACAGGGCATTAGTGAGACCACACCTCGAATATTGTGTGCAGCTTTGCTCTCATTTAAGGAGGGATTTAAATGCATTGGAGGCAGCTGAGGAGGTTTACTAGATTGATACCTGTAATGAGCAGGTTGTCTTATGAGGAAAGATTAGACTGGGTTTGTTTCAACTGGAGTTTAAAGTAGTGAGGGGTGACTTGATTGAAGTATACACGGTCCTGAATGGTATTGACAAGGCGGATGGGGAAAAGATTTTTCCTCTTGTGAGTGCGTCCAGAACTAGGGGACACCTTTTTAAAATTAGGGTTGCCATTTAACGACAGATGAAGAGGGATTTTTTCTGAGTGTCATGTGACTTTTGGAACTCTACCTCAGAAGGTGATGGAGGTGGGGCCATTGAATCTTTTTAAGGCAGAGGTAGATGGATTCTTGTTAGGCAGGGGAATCAAATGTTATTGGGTGTAGATGGGAATATGGAATTTGAAAAACAGATCAGCCATGATCTTCTTGAATGGCAGAGTGGGCTAGTGGGGCCACTTCTGCTCCTATTTTGTATGTTTTTAAAACTTGACAGTTTCTGTGCTTAACAAAGTACATACTTCAAAATGAAGTAAGCACCTTGATGTATTTCACTACGAGAAAGATGCTATGTAAATCCAAGTTACATTGTGTACAAACAGTCGGGCAATTCTATACTGAAATTAATAGGCTGGGACAAATTTGGGCATATGCTTTTGTTTTTGCCTGAAGCTGCATTTTATGTGTTACAATCCTTAGAAGTAATGTGATGTGAGAGCATTAAATATAAATACATCTTTATAAAATTATAAAGATTACATTTTAACAGCCAAGCCTAATTTTGTGCCACATTATGCAATCCCTGTGCTTTTTGTTTGCTGTTCATTTGTAATACAAGTGATTGTGTTGTAACCATTCTGAGATTCCCAGAATGTTCCTGGAAGAATGGGATCAAAACATTTTACCATAAATTTAGTCCTTCAGTAATCTATATAATTATAGCCACTTTTTAAAAATGAAATGAGTTGGAATAAATATCCATTAAGAAAGGTACATTGCTTTTTCTAGATACACAGAGCCAGTAGACTTTACTGCAGTTCAGTTTCTCAGTTTAATCAGTAGTACTATGGTGAGTAACATTAACTGTCAATGTGACAGCAAGCCTTTGAGTGCTGTGTGTAAGATGATGATGTGATCTCATTCTGCTATAGTTGTGGCACTGTGACAAAATTTGAAGGAGTCTTTTCACAGGCCCATGAAATGACATAATTTTCAGCAAAGGATTAGCAACAGTTTTCCAACAGCTAGTAGGCAATGCCTATCATTCAGTGCCTTGTTGCAGGCATCACGTGATTGCTCTAAGTGTATCACCAAGGCTTTATGGCTTTATTCTGCTTTGATTTTGTCTGTGTAATTTTGGTTTCAATAAATCGGGCTCTGCCCTTTTCCTGATCTAACTTGCTTTTATTGAACATCTGAATTGCCAATATTCACTCATACAACGGAACCATGCTGAAACTGTTATGTTTCCAGATAGTAGTTCTTCTTTTGTGTCCACTGTAACTTCAGTGATTTTCTGTCTTCTGATACTTAATTGTGGCTATCTTTAAAATATTTCTTCAAACGTGTATTGTGTAAATGTCAGAAATAACTGGTAAGGCAAGATTGTTAGCTACTAATAAACACTGGGTGGAGTCTTCTGAGCCTGCTGGCAGCTGGCGTGATAGGTGGTGTGTGCGGAAAATAAGGTGCGACCTGCTTCACGATGGCGTGAAGGCAGGTAGCAATCGTCCAATCAGCCCGCCAATGGCGGGCCATGTTTCCTGCCATCGTTCGGCATGGGAGCTAATTGCAATATATTTGCATTAGCATATAATTAAAAGGCTATCCAGCCAGGCTCTTGGAACCCTGCCGTATCGTCTGTCCACGTCAGCGGTAAAGGACGCCGACGTGCAGTTGCCGGCCTTCACTTCACAGCTCACCTGTTGTTTACAGGCCTGGGGGGGGCGCGGGGGCCACTGATGCCTGGCCCCGGAAGCAGCTGCTGAAGGGTGGTGGGGGTCTCCAGGGGCAAGTGCTGGCCAGCCTTGGAGGCGACTGCTGAGAGGGGGTGGGGATTGTCCAAGTGCTGCCTTGGCGCTGCATCCCTAGCATAGGCAATTGAGATTGGGGGGTGGGGGGGGGTGGTGCAGGATAAGCGAGGGAAGTGGCCACGCATTAGGGATGCCTGTATAAACTGGCCATGCCTCTGCAACTAAGACAGATCAGGCGCAGCCATAGTGATATAATTGGGGTCAGGCTCCTAACCTGCCCACCAATGCAAGCAACGCGGGGGCGCCAAGCACTCCATACCTTAGTGTCCCCCTCTGCCGCCGCCTGCCCCAGTACAAACTTTGAGTCCACCGCCACTTTATTGGACCGCGGAGCAGTTGGACTGCACACTTTGTACAATCTCCTCGCCAACGCAGTCACTGCCAGAGGCACACAGCCCCTTGCAATCTCAGCATTCTGGTTTGGACCAGTGTCCCCCATGTCGCAGGCTGACAGGGCAGCCATGCAGCGCACTCATCTCTGGCCATCCAAGGGGTGACCAGCACTCTCCAGGAAGCATTAAGGGGCTCTCTAACAGGGCCAGGAAAGGTGCAAAGTACAGCCATGATAACCATATCTCTCTCACTCTTGTGCTTCAGGAGAACCACGTTAGGATCATGGATCCTGGTGACCTAGCTGTATGCCTGATGGCCTACAGAGACAGTAGAAGATAGAGGAGAGAGCAACTGAGGCACCTCGCCACAAAGGCAGGAGCAGCAACCTCATGAAGAAGGGGCAGCAAGAGCTCCCGCACACATTGTCCAGGAATGACAGTGAGCTGTGGCTGGTCGGCGCCTAGCGACACCCAATGTCCAAAGATACTGCCTGCCATTCCTGCAGGTGACTCAGAACCAGTGTCACTGACGACTGTGCATGTCTTGGGACCTGGTGGCTCACATCTGCCATTTACTGCCACTGGCGCCAAGGGGTCATGGAGGGCATCCAATGCCAGTGGATGTGAAAGTGACTGCGGCGCTCAATTTCTATGCTAGTGGCTCCTTTCAGGGCTCCACAGGTGACCTCTAGGATTTCACAATCCGCCACCCACAAATACATCCGTGAGGTCACGAATGCCATCTTCTCCATGACACAAAACTTGGCATTTCGCCCAGGACCTGGACAGCCATGGTGCAAGGGCCATTGGATTTGCCCTGATCTTGGGATTGCCACAGGTTCAGGGTGTGATTGACTGCACTTGTGGCGCTCAGGTCTCTATCACTACGCTCAGTGGACTTCATCGACCGTAAGGGCTTCCACTCACTCAACATGCAGCTGGTATGCAACCACCAGAAACGCATCCTGCGGGTATGCGCATATTTTCCAGGGAATGTGCACATCCTGAATTGCTCGCAGATCCTAGCAGTCTTCCAGGATTCACAGAGGCTGCAGGGTTGGCTCCTTGGGTACAAGGGCTGTCCCCAGAGGCCGTGGCTGATGACACCCGTGTGGTGGCCTCAAGCTGCAGCAGAGAGAAACTATAATGAGGCTCATGCAGCAGGCTCGCAACTTGGTAGAACAGATCATCGGGATGCTGAAGATGCGGTTCTGGTGCCTGGACCGGTCTGGTGGAACCCTGCAATACAGTCCACAGAGAGTGTCATGCATCATCGTCGCCTGCTCTGCCCTTTACAACCTGGCACTGCAACGGGGAGAGGAGTTGGCTGAGGAGGAGATGGAGGAGCTGCATGTCTCCTCCAGTGAGGAGGACGCCGACAGGGATGAGGGTGAGGTGGTCCTCGGTGGTGACAACGATGGGGATGAGGCTCTCTCACAGGCTAGGCGAGGCGGGCGCGCTCGGGAGGCCCTCGTAGCTGCCAGATTTGTGGAGGATGATGACGACATGCAGTGGGATGACCCTGTAGATCCTCAAGTCGCAGTTGTGAATGTTTGACTCTAGTCTGGCTTATTGCAGTGCCAATATCCTCTGTGAGAATGCTCCTGTCATGGAGATGTAGTGCAGGCCCTAATAGTCGCTGAATTGCAGGAGGATGATGACAGCATGCAGTAAGGACACTCCTCTGCAAGGCATTTGCGCTAGCCAACGTTGTCACCACCTCCCAAGCCAGTTTGGTGACATTGCTACCCATCCTGCAGCCAGAGCAGGGGTAGAGCAAATTCCATCAGGCCTCCATGGCATCTAGCAGTCGCTCAAGGGATCCGTCGTTGAAGCGGGGGATGCAGTCTTTTTACCTTTGCTGGCTATATCTCCCAGCCAGCAGTGGCGAGCTGTTGGCAATGAGTGCTTTGCTGGCGGCTGCCTTTTAAAGATGGCGGCTGAGGTGATGGCGAGTGGGCGAATGAGAGCCTGTGTGCCATGGTAAAGCCATGTTTCCTGTTAATGCATAAATAATGAGGCGGGCTCGGGAAGATATGGCGTGAAAACCTGCCATTTTTGTTGGCAGATAGGACTCCATTTTACCAGCCCACCACTGCACTTAGTGGAATTCTGGGAAAATTCTGCCCTTTGGATATCTTTGCTGCAGCATGTATTGTTTGCAAGCTTTTGGTTTTTATAACACTTATGCCAGTTTGCACAAGCTAAGCATTAAGACAATTTGATAAATATCCAATGCAGTGGCAGTCATGTAATATGACATAAATAAATTTATCAAACGATATCTCTCAAAATTACAGCAGTTTTTGCAGCGCTGGTTATTATTGATTTTGATTTCTGGAATTTGACCTGCAAGATTATAAAACTCCTTTACAATATGTTTTTGTCTGTTTTCAGTTTCTTCCTTGAATCAATGTCAAGATTAAGGAATCATGTCATCTGTGTATACCTCAGATTCTTAATAGCTATACTGATTTGTTGTTTACGGCATTTCAGTTACTGGTATATGCTTTAATAGCATTGGTGTTTATTTTGAGCTCTTGAGGTTTGTCAGTCTTATTTCTAAGTGGATTCATCACAGTAAGCTGTAGAAGGTTTCTATAATTATTTTTTCAGTTCATCTTTTTCTTCTGAGACAAAATAGGGTAGAGCATAAAAATGAAGACGGGATAAGTTGTGTATTCACTGTTTTGTGAGGTTTCATATAAATTTAAACTGATCAAAATAAGACAGTGTACATCTCAGAATCTTGGTATAAAATATACTGTATTTAAAGATCTTTGGTAAATGAAATGTGAGCAATTTCAATGGTTCTATGATTAGTAAAATCATCACGATGTTAAATTTGGTATACCTTGCGGCATACAATTGAAAAATCCCATGTAACCCTTTTACATGAGATGCCTATGTGAAGCATTGAGTTATTAAGTTCATAACATTTTAAAGGCCCAGGTTTTGAGGTCAGCATACAAAAATTGTGTTTGTTGTTTATCACACTGGGCAGCTGTTATGACGGAGCTGAGCAAGCCAAATCTCACAGGGAAACTTGCCTTACTGATAACTTTTTGTTTGTTTTATATTTTGAAAATGGGGGGGAAACTACTGATCCCAGAAGCATAGAATCCCAGTAAAATTAAAAGATTTATTAACAAGAAGAAAAAAAACTTAGACACACAAGATTATAATTGCACTGTTGAAACAGTCTTAAAAAGCATTCCCCAAAAAAAAACCCACTTGGCCAGAACACACAAGTAAACTACTTGGCAACAGCTCTCTTATAGATTTTTAATCATAAAAATCTAGTAATGTTGCCCAAGGCAAAAACTGCTGCTACTTGAATAAAGTATGCCACACAACTTCTCATGCTCTTCTATTCTGCTGTGGAAATCCAAAGGAAGTTCAGAAACAGACTGCTTTCTGAAAACAAAGATTCTCTGGCTTGAAACTGGATAGCAGCTTCAGATTCACAACTTCTCTCAGCACAGAGCTGGTCTCAAGACATCTCCCCCACATAGCCACTTCAACTCAACTAAACATCTTTCCTTAAATATATCTTTTCTGCCATTTCATCCTAGACTCCATTGTCCTAAGCACCTCTTTAAACTCAATTTTTCCAAAATATAAACATTTTTCATATCTTTCTATTGCCTCCACTTTGGGTCAAATAAAATTTAATAACCTTCCCTTGTTTACTTATGAAACTTTTGTAATTTGTAAAAGTCCCTTAACCTCCCTCTGAAATTTAGCAGCTGAAAAGTCAAGTCCTTACCTATCACCTAATGCAAATTTTAAAACCCAACTTATTTAATTTTAATTTCAACTTCTCCATAGCCTCTCATTACAAATGCATGCATCTGGCACCTTTTCTTTCATCTCTCAGTTCCCATAGACAAGCTATCGTTATTAACCTTCCTCCAGTTGAATTACCCATAGAAAAACTTGCACGTGCGCGCGCACACACAGCCTTCTTTACAGAAGATCACCATTTTCCCAAAAATATTTTTAAAAAATCTTCACAGCAGCAAGTGCCTAGACTTTTTGTGGGCTTTGAGTGGTAACTTGTTGTATTTGGAGATCATTTCCAGCACTGTGTTCTCTACAGATCTCTGGCATGTGTGAGCAAATCAAGCAACAGATTGAAACATGCAGAGCCTAAACCAATAAGTATAATTCTGTTTAATTCAATGTAAAATCATGAACAAAAAACAAAATGGAGAGGAAAAGAAAGATGGGATAATGAGAAAAGTGATGGGAAGAAAAAAGTAAAGTAAATTGTTCTAATTTTTAAAACAAATTTCCAATACTAATTAAATTCCCGAGGAAAGAGACCCACTCTGGTAAAATTACATTTTCCATCCTGGAGAGGTTGGCAGTAGTTATAACTGATCATGCCATGAAAAATTCACTTACACCAGAATTCATTGTCGTGTTCAGTGGATAGCTAGTGAGTGATTACAATAACCTTGTGCCCTTACATGGACTTCAATGCCAGGTCTATCGACCAGGAATGATAAGTGCAGCATATAGAGGGCAGGGTTACTTGAGCAACAGTTTCCAGTTTAGTTTTTAAACTGTGCATATGCAGGCTCTGAAATAACTCCATATTAGCAATGAGTGTTGTTAGCCTTATTCTTAATGCAAAATCCAAGCCATTGGCTTGTGACACACACTGCTAAGGTTAGCCTCTAATGTACTTGTAGCCTCTGCCCACTGCATGGTGAACATTTTTATCAGTTATGTTGCCACTCTGGATCTATTCCTGAAGGTATTGCCACATGATCCCTTGCTTCCCAAAAAGTAAACAGCCTTTCAGTCACACAATATTCTCCCCCAGAGCCATTATTATTGTAGCTGATAAATGAAAGTGTCTAAAAAATAATCTTTTTTCCACTTTAATGATTTTTCTCCTGGGTTGTTTGCCACAGTGTCAGGGAGATGTTGCCTTCCAAGTCCAGGACATTCTGGGGAAGTCCTGGTAAGTTGGCAACCCTGCTTGTAGCTTGAAGCTCAAGTCCCCAAATCGCTCTATTCCTCTTAATTCCAAGTGCCAAGAGATGAACAGTGGATTGGAGAAGGTTAAAAAGGATCCTCATGAAGGGTCTGAAGCATCAACAGGCATGAAGATAAGTGCAGCAAGCCAACAATCTTATATCAAGTAGTGCAGGCCAGTAGTCAAAAGTATTTATCACTCATGATAAGCATGTAAAATAATTTGTCAGGCAAAATGATAGTCAGAAGACATTGAATGTCTTTGAACCACAGTTTGCTGCTAGCCAGATTTGGGATAAAGGAGAGACAAATTTTGATGGGCTGAATGGACCTTTAATGTTATTTCTGCTCTGTGACTAGCATTATATTAAGATATGGCATTTCTTGCTGGTCACATTAGGCCCTTACTTATTTTGCAGTAATTGCACCATTGTTGAATTCTGCTACTGATGGCCACTTGAGCTTCCTCATCTCTTAAATAATTTGCCAGGTACATGTCACTTTGGTGCACAGGACTGATTATCTATGGCACCATGCATGAGGTTGCTATGGAATGTTCTGACCAGATCCCATCTCTCATTGTACATGAACTGAAGAGCTATTTTCATCAAGTTTAGATACACCAGCCACAGCAGGTGTCTCAGATATACTCTTTCAGTAGTGAACTTCTAGTAGTTTGATCATCTGCTTGCTTAGATGGCTTGTTTAAGTTAATAGACCTGTGAAAATTGTAATATAGAATCTGTTAATTTCATTTTTTTCAATCAAATTAATATAGGTGGGATTTCAGGACTGTTTTAAAGGAGGCAAATGCAGTAGAGACGTAGGGAGGGAATATCAGAGCTTAAGACCTGCGCATCTGATCACATGGCCACCAACGGTGGTGTGATTAAAGTGAGGGATGCTTGAGATCAGAATTGGGCAAACACAGATATCTTGAATGGTCGTGGGGCTGGACAAGATTATAGAGATGAGGGGGGATGAGGCCATGAGGGATTTGAAAACAAGGATAAGAATTTTAAAATCTAGACTGCTTGACCTGGAACCAGTATAAGTTAGCGAGCACAAGGGTAATGGATGAATGGGACTTGATGTGAGTAGTAGGTTGAATAACATTCTTCACTGGCTTAATCTTGTTTGCACTTCACTCCATTGATCAATTCAGTGAAACAGTTATCAAGGATGAGAAATGTCTGCCACGTTATGGAATTGCACCATTTGAAATGTTTTTCTGACATCATCTGCCTCCTTTCCACAGTCCATTTCTTCACTTCCCATGTACGTGATCAAGCACAGGTTTTTTTCTGCTCGTGCCTGATCCCGCCCATTGCCTGCACTGATTGGCTGCTTTTGACACTGCCAGGACAACACTCATTGGCAAAGTAGGACATGCCAGATTTCCCAGTCCCTCCTTTCTTGTTTCGTCAATGTGAGGAGGTTTCTGTTTGTTGAGCGTTAATGGTGGGTTTTGTTGTTGTAAAGGCGGAGGAAGCAGCAGGTGCTTTCTTCAAACCTGGAGCGCAAGCTGAACAAGGTAAAGGGAGGCTGAATCAAGCACCACCTCCACATTAAGTTGCTAGCCAGAGAAATTGACTGCTTTAAATAAGGTCTAGTTCAGAAAGTCGTGACTGCAGCCTTTTTTTAAAAAGCTGCAGGGGTAAATTACTGTGATTAAACTAAGGCATCATATGGCCACAGTATGAAAGTGAGCTGGTGCAGGCTTGGAGACATCACAATCCGCTGGGATCCTGCCTTTGCAGGTTTGCAGCCACTTTACACAGTGGATAAATAAGTCAGTGAACACAACTGGCAGGTTGTGCCCACCATCCCAAGACTGAGCACAAAGGTTTAATGTATCAGTCTTAGCATGTCAAATCCTGGGATCAGCCTCTGTGCAAATGGGCAGTTAAAAACTAGGATCCTCTTAGGATGGATGGCTCAGTTGCCTTCACTAGTTAAACCATCTGGGGAGGTTGAGTTGAGTCACTGCTCTGCACCTTCACTACCAGCCCCAACCACCGGACTCACAAGCGCAAAATCTTCCTCGCTATTGATTCAGTTTGGAGGCTTCAAGAGCTGAGGAGCTCTGTTGTTGAGCTGTTGGCAGGTAGTAGTTTGCACTTATTTGTTCAATATTCTGCTCTTTTTAGCGCTAAGGTGCTGGTTTTAATTACCAGATTGTGCAGCGATGCTGGTTGTTGAAGTTCAGGCCTATGAGGATCTACGTGAGAAGTCAATTAAACTGTCAGTCAGCCTCGATTGTACGCAGCCTGCCTTTGTTTTTTTTTTACGACATCTTGAACTCAAGCAATTGAATTTGAATAAAGGGTTTCAGCATGCCCTGAAAACACAACTGCTGAACTGTCAAAGAGCCCCAGCAATGACCGCATTCCATGCCCCCAAGCCACGTGCTAACCTGACATGAGTGTCTACTGGTGTTGGCTGTGGAGTGAAGGAGGCACAACATACTCTCCTCGCTTGGCTGTAGCTGATACTTTGGTTGGGTTAATATTCTGTTCCTTTATAGTGAGAAGTGGAAACTCAGCATCCTGGCCAGATCAGGTGATTGTTAGATTAGAATGCCCAACTGCATTCATCTTCTACTTTTACAATTTGTGATGTGTCAGAAGATGTGCAAAGGTTTGTCGGTGCAAAGATTCCAGTTCACAGAAGTTAATAGGTTAACAAATCCAGTAAGTAAATCACTGGCAGCTGCAGTAGTCATTCCGTGGTTGCTACCAGTGTTTAGAGCAGACCCAGTTACTCATGCATGGAACGTGGTCAGAATGAATATTTCTCATGATCTTGCTGCTTTCTGTTTTGACCTGAAGTTGTTCGTAAAATACTTTGATGTCCTATGTGCGGTGATGCATACACGTGATGAAATGTTGAGGTCACTTTGGTGGATTTATGGAATGCACTGGTCCACAGTCTTGATGGTAATAGAAAGTAAATGAAGAAAAAAACTAATGTTTCTACCACTTGAAGTCTAATAATTCCACCTATTTGAAGTGGCCTAGAAGTGTTTACATTCAATACTGATCATAAAAAGTGCTTTAAGTACATGATTCCTTGTCACAAAAACTTTTCAGACCTTTTTTGTCTTTGGCCTCTCTAATCCCTGAATTATATTTGAGATGCAATTTTCATACATGCACGATTGGCACCCAGGTATGTAATCTGGAGATTGAATCCACCAACGTGATGATGAGTTTGTGGAAGTTTTTTCATTGCTGACCATAGTTATTCCTAGGAGAGTAGGATAAACTTACAGCCAAGTTTGCTGTTTGATTTTCAGGTGTATAATATCAATGTAGAATTTAATCCAATCTTGACTGGTTCACTTAGTTTTTTTGCAATACAATACTTAATACAGAATTTATGTGCATTAGTTAGCCGTTCAGCATAATGATAAAACCACAAAAGCACTGGAATCATTTGCTGTTAACTGTGAACAACAGCGAAAATAACCTGCATTTATATAACACCTTTAGCAGAGGAAAGAAGAGCCAAGATGCTTCAGAGAGGCACATGGAAAAAAAGATGCTGAATCTAAGGCAGTGTTAAGGAAAGTGCCAAATGCTAAATTGGAAAAAGATGAAGGGATAGGAGGATTACAGAGGTACCTTAGGAAGTTGAAAAGACAGCCCCCATTGGTGAGGTTAATGGAAGGGTCAAAATAATGGAGATATCAGGAGCAGTTAGAGATGGCAAGGGATAAGGCCCTTGTGAGATTAAAACACAAGGATGGCAACTTTAAGTTTGCTGCCTTATGGGACTTGCGGCCAATATGGGGAAAGCAGGAATGATGGGTGAGCAAACCTTGGCATGGGATAGGATAGATATAGGAAGGGGAAAGGAATAGCTGGTAAGGTTAGAGATAGGGAGGGGAGAAGCCATGAAGGGATTTAAACATAAGGATGAGAATTTGAAATTTTGTTGTTAGACTGGCAGTAACTGTCGATCAGCGAGCACAGATGTGACGGAAAAACAGGATTTGGTGTGTGTTAGAATTCAAGCAGTGGAATTTTGAATTAGTTGAGGTTTATGAAATGTAGAATGCGGGAGACCATCAAGGAAGCATGGAGACAGAGGAGTAAATTTGTGTTTCAGCACCTGAAGCATGAAGGAAAGGATGGAACTGGCCAATGTTATGAGGGTACACGTCTTAGTGGGAGAAGATTATGAGGTCAAAATCGCAGCTCTGGACTGAATCAATTTCAAAGTTATAGAAAGAGAAGGCATTGTTGAAATGCTCTGGCTGCAATTGGTAGATAAACGTAGAGCCAAGCCTGGGCGGCCCCACTGAACTGAACTACAGAGGACAGGTGTTGGAGGAGCATGGTCTGTCTAATGTAGCCAAAGGCTACAGTCGAGTCCAGGACAGACAATGTGCTGTTTTCACAATCTTCAAGAATGTTTCGGTGTTTTGGAATGGTGGAAACCTGATTAGAGATTTTCAACTAAAGAATTGCAGGAAAGTTGGTCATGGACCGGGGAGGTGATAACAGGTTCAAGGAGTACCAAACAGGAGAAAGGGAAATTAGAGATGGAATGGTAGTTTGCAAGGACAGAGGGTTCGATGGTGCCATTATTGAGTAGGGGTTGCTAACAGTTTTAGAAAGGTTGGATATTGTATCTGAGCAGAAGAAACTGCCCAGACTTGGCTCTATGTTTATCTACCTGCGGCCAGAGCATTTCAACCAATGTCTTCTCTTTCTATAATCTTGAAATTAATTCAGTCCAGAGCCGAGATTTTGACCTCATTATCTTCTCCCACTAAGACTTGTACCCCCATAACATTGGCCGGCTCCATCCCTTCCTTCGTGCTTCAGGTGCTGAAACGGTTCCTTTACGGTGGAGGCCTGAAAGAGAAGTTGAGTAGTAAGCAGTTTATTGGGGGTGGGGTTGAGGGAGCAGGAGGTTGGTTCAGTAGATGAGATGAGTTTGGGACGGGCTTAGAGCAATGAGACAAACAGGAGAATAACATAAATTTTGGGCTGGGAGATGTTTGGACTGGTGGGAAAGCAGCATAGACAGCTGAATGAATACTCTGTCTATATAGCTGACAAATAAATTGATGAGAGAGAGCCTTACAGTTATTGAGAGAGGTTACTGGAGGAAGGGGAGAGAGGTTTTAGGAAGCAGTTGGTCATGGGGAAAAAAAACCTGGGAATTGTATTCACTCACCATAATGATCCTGGAGCAGCAATGGTTTTAGCAGAGAACAAGCAAACAAAGTTTTTGTAAAGCTGTTAAGGTTAATGGGAGCTGAAGTTGAAAAGCCTTCAAGTTTAGCTGTCTGCATCCTAGAACACAAAGGAAATTTAGACAGAAATGGTTATTGGAGACATTTTTTGAATGTTTTAGAAATCTGAATTCTGCTGAACAATTGAAGGATTATAAAAACATCCCTGTTCACGATTACACCAGAAAATTTTAATCCAGTCACTTAAATTGTTTGGGGATCAACTCTGTAAATGAAATGAAATTAGTGAAGACTTGGATGCAAGGTCATACCTGAATAATATATTTGTTTTATGTAAGGACATTGAATGATGAAAATGTGGTGGGTGTTGTATATGGACTTTTAAGAACACATTTCCTAAGGCACCTCATGAGGCTTTTTACAGAAATTAAGACATGGCACTGAAAGACATGTTGCTGAATAGGTAGAAAATGGCTTGGGGACAAACAGCGGAACATGGTTTAAGATGTTTTGTGTACTGTTATGTGGATAACCGTGTGCCTCCGGGATCTCTGACCTGTTGTTTCCATTTTGGGCAAGGACGTGCAGTTATATTCAAGGTTGCTTATATCAACTTAAGGGGTGTTATAAACTGAGAAAGATTAGAGGAGACATAGTTTGGTAAACTGGGCAGATGGTAGATGTAGTTCAAAGCCAAAAAATGTGAAATAACATTTTGGGGAAGGAACAGTGAAAATCAACATTCTGAATGGGGAAAAAAAAAATCTTTGAAGTGGAGAAACAGCAGTTTATGGCTCCAGCTATGTTGAAGTTCAAGATAGTACTGTAGTGCTAATAATACTGTGTAATGAGATAAGCAAATGACAAATTATATTCTGGCTTTTATATGTTAGCATAGAGGGTTAGTGGAAGACTTTTTGTACAGGCTTGTGAATTGGTAATAAATGGACATAAACAGGATGAGCACTCAGAATTGAGGAGAAATTTGAGGAATGTTTATCAGCCAGGATTCGTAAGAGCATAGATTGCTTTACCCCACAAGTGTCCATAGATGTAGAACCAAAGCGTTTACAAGGGATTTGGCAAGTATCTGAAAAGGAAAAAAAATCTAAGAGTACAAGGAGAGTAGCTTAAAGAGGCAAAAGCACCAATACGGGTTTGGGTTGTAATTTTTATGACTCTTAAGGAGTAATAAGTAAATATGTCCAGGCAAGAAATATGAAATGAACTAAATAATTTGCTTATCGGAATTAGTTGATTTAATTGGAAGTGATGATAAACAGTACTGCTTGTAAATTGTGGTTGAACTGCACTCTGGAAACATCATCCGGCCTTTTTACACAAAATTCAAAAAACAGTGCTTGATTTTTTTTTTCAATATAACTTGAAAGGCTAATTTCAGTGCAATGTTACCATCAGCATGCTGCAACTACACAGTGGACAGTTAATATTAAAGTGCGAATTGTTGCAGGAATTAAGTAACTGACATGGAATGTGATAAATTTAATCTCATCCCATATTACACTGCTTTAATTTTTTCATTGCTGTACCCAAGCACCATTTTCCATAGATTGATGCATACTCCAATGGTTATTAATTTCATCTGCTTTAAATCCAAATGTATGCAAATCAGTTTCAAGCCAGCTATGAATGAACTTGAAGGTCCAACTGAAGAGTTGTGTAACCAACGTTCAGATCACATATTTTCCTTTTTTCTCTTCGCATAATAGGAATATGAAATCTAAACCTGATTGTATTAATACAGCCAGTTATTAAGAAAATAAAATTCAATTATATTTTTAGACAATTAAATCTATTTCAATTTTTTTATAAATCCAATATGATGGTTAATGTGAATGTTTGTTAATTCCACATTAAGTAGATTTTAAAAGATCAAAGAAATCGTAACTTGGATGTATTAACAAAAGAGGTTAGTTGTTTGGTAGTTGCTGAAAAAGAGGAGACATTTCTAAGCCTTTCACTCATCAGGACACTTGCGAGAATACCATGTCTCTTTTCAGCAATAAATAAGAGATTAGCTTTTTTTGCATTTACTGGGATAGTTTTGGAATTTTAAAAAATAGTTGAGTTAGTAATTTAAGAAAAGTAAAATGGTTTCACACAAAATCTATATGCCTTTCCTTGTTTCATTTGCAATGCATGTGGCATTGAGCATGAACCATGTTTCATAATCGTTAATAAACAATTTGAAAAGCTTCTCACAGGGTGTACACTAAATATGTTGAGATTATGTTCACTCAGTGTTACTGCTCTTTGTTCTCGAGGGCTTTTCAGCCTTTAAAGTAAATACTGGTCAATCTTGGAGTTGGGGTGTGGGGACTGGAGAGTCCTATTAGACTTGGGGCAGAATTATCTTTTTGATTAGAGTGTATTAGATTCTGCTTATGCATGTTTTAAAATCTATTTGTTCTTCAGGAAGGAGAAAGTTATTGATTTCTGAAATTAAGATTTGGATATTTTGATCTTTTATATTCAATAGGATTAGCATAGATAAAAACTTGACAGCAAGATCAATATAGCACAGAAGGAGGCCATTCAGCCCGTTGGAGCTAAATATTTGTATTTCGTTTGGGACAATTTTTTAGGAATCAAGCCGTATATTTCTGGTTCGTTTATCTGTTGAGGTATGGAATGACTATTGCCAAGAGAGATGAGAAAATCCAGAGTGATTTATTGAAATTCAGGACAATAGGGTGAAGCTGGCCATGTACTTGGAAATCTAAATTGTATGCGGTATTCTCTCAAGCGCAGCAACTTTCTATGATGAAATAAAAACAGGAAAGATATACTCGGGTTATGCAGCACTGCGGAGAGAGAAACAAAATTAATGTTTCAGGTCAGTGACCTTTTATCACAACTGGAAAAAGTTTGACATTTTTGTAGGCTTTAAGCATGTACAGAGGAAGAGAAGCAAAGGGATGATGGTGCAGGCCAAAAGGGAATTCTACTGAGAGACGTAAAGAACCAAAGAAGGGTCTGTAGGAAGTGTAAATGGCACTGGCAGAATATTACCAACAGATGCTGTATGGAAAAATTGGAGCAGTGGTAAGGTTTTGAGCTTTTTCCGAAAACGAAGCATGCTTGGAGCAATGCCTTCTAGCTAGTGCAGAAGCTGAAATGTCATCATGCAGGTTTTGTGCAGACCGTGAAGAAATATCTTAAAGGATCCTCTTTTGAAAATCATGTAGAATTGATCAAGATGGAAAAGTAAAGCTGCTTAGTGAAATTATTGGACTAAATATCTCTTTTCAATTCAGAAATGTTAATGTGCCATTTTGATTTTGAAAATTAAATATAAGTTTGTATGTTTGGAAGGAGTTAGAACATTGTACCACAAGATTTATGAATGTTGGAAACTGTTACATTTTCAAAATGCCTACTTTCTGATGTCCAACAGAAACTATTGGAAGGTGAATCGTAAGTATTTTAGTGCTAAAAGGAGAAAATGTACTGACTTGTCATTAAGACATAATGGTAACAAAAGCAATTTTGCTAATATACATACTCTATATCTGGGCAAATTTCTAGTGTAACAACAATTTGTGGTTTTACTTAATTGTTTGGATTAGATTTTGGATTTCGATTGTATACCCATGTATTTATATTGATCAGAGCTGTGATTATTGGCTCTGAAAGGCAAGCAATTTTAGTTGCATATTGCTGAAAAAAGAGGCATTCCAGCAAAGGTTTTCATCTTGCATTCATTAGGATAGCTCAAGAATTTTCCAACAGTAATGGGCGAACAACAATTTATACTGCATGAAAAGAGAGTACTGATTGGTTGACAAGTGGACTCTGGTGGAGGCGTTGCACTCTTTTTGCTAGCTATCCTGATGAGTGCAAGACAAAAAGCTTTGATAGCATGGCTCTCTTTTTCCAGCATGGCTCTTTCTAATGATGCTCAAGCTCTGTAGTACCAAACGGCAACTTTAGGTACATTAAGAAATCTTGCACGCTGTACCTGTAACAAAATAATGTGCATATAATACAACTCTTATGTATGGCATTTTTAATAACATTACTTTAAAATTTAAATGGCTGATGCACAATATGTGAAATACAAATACTGTTAAGTATAGTACTGTATTGAAATAGTTTTTTTCATGTTGGCTCAATTCACTTCCAGGAGTAGGCCTAATAAGAATTTTGGACTGAATGTAACATAAATAGATAATGATAGGCTTGCTTACATTGATCATCCATTACAAAATGGCTAGGACTGGAGTAAAAATTGGCATGAAATTGAGGAAATTTATTGTGCATGTCTTCCTTCACCCTTGCTGACTTGCTTCCAGAGAAATTCCTTAATTGTTATGCCAATCTTTCTTTTGATCTGTCAAATTACACAGTCAAAAATTATGTTGACTATTTTGGTTGCAAAGTCTTCACTGATTAAATACAATGTTGCATGCCTACAGTACAGTTCTGAAGTAAAATTCCTTATGGTTAGAATTTGCTTTGAGTACTTTTGGTGAATAATTTATTTCCAGCTATGCTGGCATGGACATCGTGAACAGTCACTTACGACAGGCAGGACATTGAATCCCAAACCCATTGAGGACTGTAGTAAATCTGTCACTTGAACTGGACAAATTGGCATCTGTTATAAACATTTCATGTGGTTGTGGGGTTTGATCTTTTGCTAGATTTGATGAACAGAAGCTTTACAAACATAGACTTTGAGTTTCAGGCACAGCTGTAAAATAACTTCGGAGATTTAAAGAGAAGTCTAAATTGTGCCATTTTAGATGGTAAAACTTAGTTGAGTGCCAGAATCAGCTATTGAGCTCCATTTACCACTGTGCCATGCTGCAATATCATGTTAGGTTTAAGTTTCTGTTCTCTTGAAAGTGAATTTGTGAGCAGATTTAAAACAAAATCTCAGTATAGTATGCTAACTTTCTTTGTTAGCTGCAGCTGATTTCCTGCATCCCTGGAATAAATTGGATGCAGTTCATAATGGATAAAACTCATGCACAAACCAGTCCATTAAAAGTGGCTTATTGCATTTTAAAACTTTTGGCAACTATTTTGACAAAGGGGCAGTAGTTTGCATCAGGAATGGTTAGGCCCAACTTTAAAAATGGAGTGGATTCTACAACCCCATTAAGTGTTCTTGCACAGGAATTGAGTAAGTACATCATCATTTTAGCTGTTTGTTAGAACTGTTGTAATTATTACTACCTGTTTACTTTTATCTGTCCTGATATAGCTTGATAAATAATACTAAACATGAAGATGAATCTGTTCACAAAACTTCAAATCATTAAATTGATGTATCTGAAACAGATGTATGTCTATACTGCAGAAATGTGAAACATTTCAGACCTTGTTTAAAATTGAACTTGAGTTAGAAATATTTAATATTGTGATACATCAGGATGATAAATGACTCAATCGTAAACTAAGTCACTGCTCAAGTGGAATTAATGTGTGTGAGATGTGTGTGTGTGTATATATATATATATATGTATATATTTTTTTATATATATATATATATGTGTAATACACACATCCCCATAGGCCTTTGATCTTTATTCACATGTGAAAACATAGTAATTAAAAAAAAATTATATCAATCAGGATGGATCCTGGTGTGGGCTGGTTTCAGTCATACTGCAACTGGCATTATTGATTAAGTTCACAGTTTGTATTCAGAATGTAATGATCTGAACTTTTGAACTTTACTTTTGAATTTGCCATTTTTGAAGATGATAGTAAGTTAATGTAATTAGTGAGATTTGAAATACTACATAGTAAAGAGAACAGATTTGGTACAAAAAATCATTTTTAAGATGGGTGCCAATTACACTTCTGCGATCGTCAATTGTGATCTTCAATTTTTTACCATCCTGTTAATTTCTTAATAACCCAGTGGGTGCAGTGCTTATTTTTAGGTTTTAATTTCCTTTTGGTCACAGCTGAAGAAACAATTCTTAGCAAATGAAAGATTAATTTAGGAATGTTCCAAAAAAACCTCACTTGCCTAATGGTGAACAACTTTTAGAATTTCCTTCCGTTCTGTGTTTCTATATGCATTGTAAGGATAACTACATCTGCATAAGAAAACTTGAAACAGCACCTGGATTTTTGCCCATCACTCGTCTCTCTTTGATGGATTGTAGACAATATTTGCATCTATTGTGGATGATACCCAACTCATTTATTGTTCTTTGGAATACTGCATATTTTAAACCACATTTCCCACCACTTTCCTTCCTTTTCACAGGATTAGCTTGTGAACTGCCATGTTCCACCAATGTGCAGTGTTTCTTTATTTACCATTACCATACGTTTTACTGTTAGCCTGCCATGTGTTAAAAGACAGGCCTTTTAAGATTGAGATGCAGAGGAATTTCTTCGCTCAGCGGGTGGTGAATCTTTGGAATTCTCTACCCCAGAGGGCTGAGGAAGCTCAAATCATTGAGCATGTTCAAAACAGAAATTGATAGATTTCTGGATACTAATGACAGCAAAGGATATATGGGGAGAGTGCAGGAAAGTGGTGTTGAGGTAGATGATCAGCCATGATCTAGTTGAATGTCAGAGCAGGCTCAATGGCCTGAATGGCCTACTCCTGCTCCTATGTTCCTATGTTATGTTTCTAAGGGGAAAATGAAGTTTTTGAACAGTGAAAATTCATAACTTTTTGTGATCTTTCACAGTGAGCACCTTTCCTGTTCCTTCACCTTCTTTCTGCATGGAGAGAGCAATGTCTGCACAAGTGTTGAAATTGCCCAACACCAACCTGTGTACCTTGTCAATGAAGAGCACATCAACATGGCACTCTCATCTGCCACACCTTTCCAAGGTTAATTACTAAAATATTTTTCTATAGCCACTTAAGTCAAGTCCTGCAATCTGAAGTACTGTTTGTTGATAACAGTATTGTATAGAAATTTCTGCTTTATTGTCATCCATTGTTGATTTTTTTTCTTTGGATTGATATAGAAACTTGAACTGAAACTCAGCAGTTGCATGTTTAATATTTTGCAAATGTCAGAAACCTGACTCATTAGGAACGTGTTTATTTCCCTCTTTTTAAACTTCATGCTGTAGTAAAGTTAGTTACAGTAGAAAACTTATGATATTGTCTTAAGAAAAGTAGCATGCATTTATATTGCACTTACTGTAGAAAGATATTCCTAAGCGATTCACTGAGTCTTAGTCTAAAGTGGAACACCAAGCCAAAGGAGATAGTAGGAAGAGTGGCCAAAAACTTGTCATACTGGTATGTTTTAAGGGCCAAAAAGAAGAGCAGAAGGTGGAATGTTTAAGGAGGGAATTTTAGAACTTCAAGCTGAAGGTATGTTCACCAATGGGTTAATTTAGAAGCGTTGAGGGATCAGGAACCATTGTTGCAGATTAGGATGCAGGGATGTAGACAAGTTTGATGTAGACATACGGAAAGCTGGCCAGGAGGGGATGGAGGTGGAACAAGGTTGCTTCAGAAACATTGTGGAAGGAGTAATAGCTGGCCTTTGCAATGGAACACGAGTTGGGAAGCTTATTTAGGGTCGGTTAGATTGCCAAGATTGTGAACAGTCTTGCTCAGACAGAGGCTGAGGAAAGGGATTGATTACAAGGGTGTGAGTTTGTGGTGTTTGTGTTTTGGGGAGTAGTAGATGAAAATTAGTCCTGTAAAGTGTTACATCTGTGGTGTGCTAGAAACGCTCATGTACTTGGTGTTGGCACTAAATCCAGATTTAAGGCAGGGAACTGTAGAATCATATTGCTTACTTGTTTTGAAAATTGGGTGGTTGTTCGATGTTTGAAATGACTTTCATAATGCCCACAATTGCATGTCCAAGTCTATCACTGTCACTGCTTTTGAGATTTTAAAATCTGCATCTCTTCAAAAGCTCCAGCCTTTTGGACCATTTTTAGCACTAGTTCATGATTCTTAAAATTATTTGCTACATTAGGCATCAACAACAAAACACTTACTGTATGTCTGGAAGAAAATTCAAAATATAATCTCATTTTTTGCAGTCATCATTAGTCCATTTGGATTGAATGGCACGCTTACGGGCCAGACGTACAAGATGTCTGATCCAGCTACAAGGAAATTGATTGAAGAATGGCAATACTTCTATCCAATGGTATTGAAGAAGAAAGAAACAAAGGAGGAAGAAGAGATGGATTGTGATGATGACTTCCCTGTAGCTGTTGAGGTTATTGTAGGTGAGTGTGGGGCAGTGTTACTAAAGCAATGCAGTTCCAAGATGGTTTAAAAGTTAACCATATGTATGGTCGAGATTGTGTTAACACCATTGTCATTTGTTTGAGTGTTTTAAATTACAGGCCCATTGACCTTCAGTTATTTTTAGCTTCTAATCAACTTAATTTTTGTACAGAAAAGAAATATCTGTATGCTTTTAGCAGAAAACTGGTCCATGTTCTGAATACTCCTTTAATGGAAACTAATACATTTAGATTATTAATATCCTCTTATTGTTTACAATTTCCATACAAAAATGTTAACGTGGTACTAATTTTACCCTTTTAACCAATGTTTAACCAAATAAATTTAAGTAATTAAATCAAACATTTTTTTAACAAATAAAGCTCTAACTGAAATTTTAACTCAGTTGGAGCCCTGGGCAAATCTGGGACTAAATTTGAGCAACATCAGTACTATGAGTTGTTGAATTTACATTTTTTTTTAAAAAAAGCAGCATGTGACAGTGTAAAGTCATTTAAACAGTATATGTGTTCTTTCCAATGGAACAGCAAAAATAATTTCCATGTTTCTCAAAAGTTTGCATTGCTTTTCGGATCATAGGGCCTAAGTAATATTAAATTAGTTGTGAAAGCTCTCTTAGCTTCCATAATTTGGTTCACATTTTCCATTCGTGTTTGAGAACTTTTTGCCATAATACAAGATTTCAAATATACAATTGTAGGATTTGCCTGATTGTCCAAGTTGTTAGTAACTTTTAAGATAAAATTGGATAACTGTGAGCAATTGTGATTTTTGTTTTGCAATGAACGTCTTCGGTCATTTTGAATACTGGGAAATGAAATAGATTCAGTAGTAAGCTGTGGCTAAATTCACAGATGAAGAGAGATTTTTGTGAACATTGTTCTGTATTTTATTACTCATTAAATTAGAATGATTGATATGTTTGATCAGATGCAATGTTACTTCTGCAGTCGCAAACAGCTTCTGATTGTGTTAGTAGCTTTCATTGCTTTTAGGCATGATATGTGGAAGTTGTGCTTGAAAACACATTTGTGATGGTGATAAAACCTCTAATACAGGGCATTTTACCTTGCTTTTGACTTGGACTCATTGACACTTTATAATGTACAGCTTTATAATACTCAGCTGTAATATCCAACCTCAGGAAATACTTCACACGGGACAAATAGGAAGGTTGCTTACAAGTAAATCAAATATTAATGGAATTGGAATTGCTTATATTTGGACAATTGTTTTGAAACTTGAAATAGTCAGTTATTACCTGAAATAAGGGTGATTTCTTTTGAGAACTGAAAATATCTCACCTTTAGGAAAGAAGAGGGAAGACATTTAAAAAATAATCAAAATTAATATATTCAACTGTTATGTTGAGAAGAATTTGCTTGTGACCTCCTAGTGATTAGTTTTAGTGCTTCCATGCGTTTTGAAAACATTATTTGTTTTTGCATTTCTGTAGGCGGAGTAAGAATGGTGTACCCATCAGCTTTCGTGTTGATTCCTCAGGGAGATATCCCTGTAATTTCAAATGCTGCTAATGCAGGAGGCCATACAAATCCAACACAAGGGCCAGGAAGTGTGAAAGACACCTTAAGTTGTGGATTGCCACTCACACCACCCACCTCACCTGAGCAGACGATAATAGGTATGTTTCCCACAAGTTGTTAATACAGATTTATGATATATCTAACTATTATGATGATCTATTCAGACTATTTTTACTTTGTAATACAATTATTGTGAAATAAAATCTAACAATAATTGTACCAGTAGATGTATATTAAATATTTGAGACTGAGCATCAGGCTACCTAAAAAGTCTTGCTTTCAATTTCACTGGTCATTTTTAGTGACCAATACTGTTTTTTAAGATTCCTACCTGGAATTCTACTAAATATGTTTTCATTTCTTTATTAGATTTCCTACTCCCTTTACAATCTTTTTATATTCCATTTTTATATTGCCCCTACATTTAAAAAAAAATTGCACTACGCTTATTATTTTGCCCATAACTTTGTATTTTGAATACCTGAATATATTTCTTTCCTGTTGTTAGCACCAATTCAGTCTGGGATTTGGGAGGAGGAATCGATAGTTATCATGATACTGTTCTGATTATCATCAAATCAATTTTCAAAGCTACTGGGTATCTTTGTGTACCAAATCATCAGGACCCCACAACAGAAAAATGTTAATATAGCTGCTGAATTTTTTAATTCATTTACCAGATGTGAGCATCACTGGCTAGGCCAGCATTTATTGCCCATCCCTAATTGCCGTTGAGAAGGTGGCGGTGAGTTGCCTTTTTGAATCGCTGCAGTCCCTGTGGTGTACACCCACAGTGCGGCTGGGGAGGGAGTTCCAGGACTTTGACCCAGTGACAGTGAAGAAACAACGATATATTTCCAAGCCAAGATGACGAATAGCTTGGAGGGGATCTTCCAGGTGATGGTGTTTCCATGTGTCTGCTGCCCTTGTCCTTCTTGATGGTAGTAGTTGTGGGTTTGGAAGGAGCTGCCGAAGGAGCCTTGGTGAATTTTCTGCAATGCATCTTGTAGATGGCACACACTGCTGCCACTGTTCGTTGGTGGTGGAGGGAGTGAATGTTTGTGGAAGGGGTTCCAATCAAGCGGGCTGTTTTGTCCTGCATGGTGTCCAGCTTCTTGAGTGTTGTTGGTGCTGCACTCATCCAGGCAAGTGGGGAATATTCCATCACACTCCTGACTTGCGCCTTGTAGGTGGTGGACAGGCTTTGGGGAGTCAGGAGGTGAGTTACTCACTGCAGGATTCCTAGCCTCTGACATGCTCTTGTAGCCACAATATTTATATGGCTAGTTCAGTTCAGTTTCTGGCCAATGGTAGCCCCCAGGATGTTGATAGTGGGGGATTCAGTGATGGTAATGCCATTGAATGTCAAGGGGTGATGGTTAGATTCTCTCTTGTTGGAGATGGTCTTTGCCCAGTATTTGTGTGGCACAGATGTTACTTGCCACTTGTCAGCCCAAGCCTAGATATTGTCCAGATCTTGCTGCATTTGGATATGGACTGCTTCAGTATCTGAGGAGTCGTGAATGGTGCTGAACATTGTGCAGCAATCATCGTGTACAGGATCTATGTTAGAAAATTCAGGTTTGCTCCAGTTGAGGTAGGCATACTATTCCAATTGAAGTAAAGTTTGAATTTTTGATGTTGGCGCCCCTAAAGATTTAGTTAGTAAAGGTACCACCTCATGCAGCACTAAACAGTACAGAGCAGTAAGTATCTTAGTTTTATATTCTGACCTTATCTCAGCTGTGCGAGTAGTTTGTGTTCTGCAATTGACTTGAGCTTTCCTAACCCTGCTAGATCGTTTGCATGTGTGTGTATCGGCTGAAAGCAGCCTCTGACTCCACTGTGATGGCCTAGAAACAATAGTCACTTGAGCAAAGTACCGGAGTTGATTCCAGTAATCAAAGTGTACTAGATCAAGATTAGCCTCCTTAGTAACGAAGGGGTAAAGATTGGTGAAAATAGATGGCAGTTTATTTTTCAGGTGGTAAATGGAATTCTGTAAGATGAAGCAAATTATTTGCAGCAAGTTATTTTAATTATTATTTATATCTATTTGAACACTCCATGGAATTTTTAAATCAAAATTATAGTGGCTGAGCAGCAAATCACTTAACGATATCTGTGGAAATTAGCAACATTTGTTGTGGGATATGGCATCCTAATTGGGTGCCCTAGCTATGCATTAATGATGTAATAAAGTCTATGATACTGGTTCTTAAGTCCAGATACAGATATTCTTAGTATATTAAACACAGCTGAATATTACGTGAAGCAGATGAGACAGACATTCTTCGTAATAAATGTAAGATATCAAATTTCGGGAAGCAAGTTACAAAGCCGCAATTCATTCCGAATTCTGATCTTGTATAGTGCAAGAACAATGTTTGGATAGCTTGAATGCATTATCAATAAAGGTAGAACAGCTGTTTTAAACTGAGACGTTTTTACTTGCTAACATTTAGAGCAATCTAGAATTGTGTTGTGTGATGAACTGTGGTAGGATCAACTTTTCTTTCCAGTTGAATATATGAGGATATACATAACACTGTTATGGGTGCAAGTATTTTAGTCAGGGGTATCCAGCTTCTTGGCTGAATGTGACCTGTTTTCCAATTTCACTTTTGCTCTTGAACTATTATCTGATCCCTCCCACTCCCTGCCCAGAGTCAGAGACAGTCAGTTGAGTAACTACTAAATGAAAAACAAACACCTCTGGAAAACCTGACAGAAACAACTGATCTATTAATGAGTTTGTGCAAATAGAATAAGTATTTTTTTGTTGTCTTACAGTAATTGCATCCATTTTACGTCACTGATATAAAGTCATAAAAATTAAATAATCCTGCTGGCCGTTGCCTGTGCTGTGCAAACATACTTGCCTTTTACTTTAAATCCCAGCTATCTGCTGTACTGCCACCTGGAGTGTAACATACTGAATCATGCTTTACGCACACCCAACACCTGTTTTACCCCTCCAATTTGGACTGCCTAAAATTTGAAGGGGTAGAATAGCTCCGAGACCCCAAATTGCTATTTGTTGGAGGTGGAAAAGCAAAAGAGATAGAAATAATGGAGAGAGAAAACAAACTGAGTAAGCAAACAAGAGAAAGGAGTGAAGAGAAGGGGAGAAACAGATGGATGTGAAGGAGGGAAAACGGAGTGAAATAGAATAAAAGGAGAGGGTGGAATCAAAAGGATAGAAGTGTGAAGGAAGAGAGATGGGTTCTTGTGTCGAGGAGGTGGAGGCCAGGATGAAAAGGTGATTCAGAAGGAAGTGAAGGAAATTACAAATACCATAACTTAATGAAGTGGAAAATAGGTTGCAAGTCCCACGTCCTCTTTCGCATCCTCTTTAGTTGTGATTGTCTGATTTTACTATCCAAATTTCCACTCCGTAGTGTGGGACATTGATCTTACCCACTGTTCCAAAAGGTTGGACACTTCTTCTCACTTTGTGCTTTTGGAAGGATTAGAAGAACTTGACTTTGGTAGGGGGTGAGGGAGACACAGGTGGGACAATTTAAATTAATATAACTGAAGTATTCCTATGGGTGTCTATCAGCATCAGCTGCCCTTATTTTTTGGGGGTAGGAGGAAATTCTCCAGTTTCATTCTAGCAATCGAGGCATAGATGGATATGGGGATTGGTTTTTGGCAGTACCGAAGTGGCTCTTATCAGAATCACAAATGGCATTGTGTCTCAAAAGTTGTCCTCAGAATCACAGAATTGTTACGGTGCAGAAGGCAGCTATTTGGCCCATCCTGTCTACAGCAGCTCTCCGAATGAGCATTATGACTTAGTGCCATTGCCCTGCCTTTTACCCATAACCTTGCATGTTGTTTCTATTTAAATAATCTCCAAATGCCCTCTTGAATGTTTCGATTGAACCTGCCTCCACCACACTTCCAGACAATGCATTCCAGACCCGAACCACTCGTTGTGTGAAAAAGTTTATTTCTCATTCCGATTTGCTTCTTTTGCAAATCACTTTAAATCTGCGTCCTCCCATTCTCGATCCTTTTACGAGCGGCAACAGTTTCTCCCTATCTACTCTATCCAACCCTCTCATGATTTTGAACACCTCAATCAAACCTCCTCTTAGCCTTCTCCTTTTCAAGGAGAGCACTCCCAAATTCTCCAATCTGTCTTCATAACTGAAGTTTCTCATCCCTGGAAACATTTTTGTAAACCTCTTCTGCACACTCTCCCATGCATTCACATCCTTCCTAAAGTGTGGCGCCCAGAATTGTACACATTACTCCAGGTGAGGCCTAACTAGTGTCCTATACAAGTTCAGCATAACCTTCTTGCTTTTGTACTCTATGCCCCTATTAATAAAGCCTGAGATACTTACTGTATGCTTTATTAACTGCTCTTTCCACCTGTGCTGCCACCTTTCATGACTTATGCACATACACACCTAGGTCCTTTTACTTTGCACATCCTTTAGAGTTACACCCCTTATTTTATTGTCTGTCCATGTTCTTCCTACCAAAATGAATCACCTTGCACTATGTTGCATTGAACTTCATCTGCCATCTATCTGTCCACTTCACCAACTTGTCTATGTCCTTTTGAAGTTCTACACTGTCCTCACAGCTTACAATGCTGCCAAGTTTTGTAACATCCACGAACTTTGAAATTGCCCCCTGCACATCAAGATCTAGATCATTAATATATATCAGGAAAAGCAAGGGTCCCAATACTCACCCGTGGGGAACTCCACTACAAACTTTCCTCCAGCCTGAAAAATATCCATTAACCATTATTCACTGTTTCTTGTTACTCAGCCAATTTTCTATCCATGTTGCTACACTCCCTTTTATTCTATGAGCTATAGCTTTTCTCAAGTCTATCGTGCAGCACTGTATCAAGTACCTTTTGGGAGTCCATGTACAGCACATCAACAGCATTACCTTCATCAAACATCTCTGTTACCTCTTCATGTTAAACTCCAAGTTAGTTAAGCACTATTCCCCTTTTAGAAATCCATGCTGGCTGCTCCTAATCAAACCACATTTTTCCACTTGACTATTAATTCTATCTGGAATGTGTTTAAACATAGAAAATAGGAGCAGGAGTAGGCCATTTGGCCCTTCGAGCCTGCTCCGCCATTCATTATTATCATGGCTGATCATCCAACTCAATAGCCTGCTCTCGCTTTCTCCCCATCTCCTTTGATCCCTTACGCCCCAAGAGCTATATCTAACTGCTCCTTGAAAACATACAATGTTTTGGCCTCAATTACTTTCTGTGGTAGCAAATTCCATAGGCTCACCATTCTCTGGGTGAAGAAATTTCTCCTCATCTCAGTCCTAAATGGTCTACCCCATATCCTCAGACTGTGACCCCTGGTCCTGGACTCCTCCACCATCGGGAACATCCTTCCTGCATCTACCCTGTCTAGTCCTGTTAGAATTTTATAGGTTTCTAGAAACTTCCCCACCACCAAATTTAAACGGAATGGTCTGTAATTTCTGGGCTTATCCTTATAACCTATTTTGAACAAGGGCATAATGTTTGCAATTCTCCAGTCCTCTGGTACCTCCCCTGAGTCTAGGGACCAAATTGAGTCCAAAGCCTCTGTGACAAGCTATCACTGCTCATATTTCTTCATTTGCCTTCAGCCTTTGACACTGTTGATTATACTGTCTGCTTCCAAAATCCTCTCCACTCTTGTTCAGCTGGATAGGACTTCACTTGCCTGGTACTATTCTTAGCTATTCAATCGTAGCCAGGCAATCACCTACAATGGTTTCTCTTGCTGTTCCCACACAGTTATCCCTGCTATCCTCCAAGGATCTATCTTGGGAACCACCCCTCTTTCTGTTTCTCATTACATGCTGCCTCTCAGCAACATTATCCAAAAATAGGTCAATTTCCATACACAAGAACATAACATAAGAAATAGGATCAGGAGTAGACCATTCAGCCCCTCAATCCTGCTCCACCATTCATTATTATCAAGGCTGACCATCTTGTGTTTCGATTTCCACATTCCCATCTAACCCCGATAACTTTAGGTTCTTGTTAGACAAGGGAATCAATCTGCCTCTGCCTTAAAAATATTCAACGATCCTGCATCCACCAGCTTCTGAGGCAGAGAATTCCAAAGCCGCACAACCCCCAGAGACAAAATCTCTCCTCATCTCTGTCCTAAAAGGGCCGCTCCTAATTTTAAAACAATGCTCCCTAGTTCTTGACTCACCCACAAGAGGAAACATCCTTTCGACATCCACCTTGTCAAGGCCGTTCAGCGCCTTGTATACTTCAATCAACGCACCCCTCACTCTTCTAAACTCCAGTGAAAATGAGCCCAGTCTGTCCAACCTTTCCTCATAAGACAACCCACTCATTCCAGCTATCAATCTAGTAAACCTCCTTTGAACCGCCTCCAATGCATTTACATCCTTCCTTAAATAAGGAGACCAAAACTGCACACAGTATTCAAGATGCGGTCTCACCAATGCCCTGTATAACTGAAGCATAACATCCTTACTTTAATGTTCAATCCATCTCATAATAAAGGATAGTGTTCCATTAGCAGCATTAATTACTTGCTGTACCTACATACTAACTTTTTGTGACTCTTGCACTAGAACACCTAGATTCCTCTGCACCTCAGAATTATGCAGCCCTTCTCCATTTAAGTAATACTTTACTTTTTGTTCTTCCTGCCAAAGTGAACAACTCCACATTTTCCCATATTAAACTCCATTTGCCAAATCTTTGCCCACTCATTCAACCTATCTATATCCATCTGCAGCCTCCTCATGTCCCCTTCACAACATACTTTCCTACCTATCTTTGTGCCATCTGTAAATTTAGCTACCATGTCTTCACTTTCCTCATCTAAGACATTGATGTAAATCGTAAAAAGTTGAGGCCCCAGTAGAGAGCCCTGTGGGACTCCACTCATCACGTCCTGCCAATCAGAAAAAGAATCATTTATGCATAGTCTCTGCTTTCTGCCAACCAGCCAATCTTCTATCCATGCTAATATGTTACCCACTACACCATGCGCTTTTATTTTCTGTAGAAGTCTTTGATGTGGCTCATCACCAAATGCCTTCTGGAAATCCAAGTTTGTCTACAGGCTCCCCTTTATCCAGTGTGCATGTTACTCCTTCAAAAGTCTCCAATAAATTGGTTAAACATGATTTTCCTTTCACAAAACCATGCCGACTCTTCCCTATTTCCTTGAGTTTTTCCTTAATGATCAATTATAATAACGTCCCCAGGGCAGATGTCAAGCTAGCTGGTTGATAGCTTCCTGTTTTCTGCCTCCCTGCCTTCTTGACTAGGAGGGTTATATTTGCTACTTTCCAATCTGATGGAATCTTCCTAAAACCTAGTGAATTTTGGAAAATTAACATCAGTATATTGACTACCTCATTAGCCACCTCTTTTAAGACCCTAGCTGGCAATCTCTCTCAACTGTCAGAGTTATCAATCTGCTTATCTGACATCCAATCATGGGTGAGCAGAAATGCCAACTAAATATTGGTAAGACTGAAGCCATTTTCTTCACTTCCATTCCCTGACACCATCCCTCATGAGCAATTCTGTGAGGCTGAACCAGACAGTTTACAACCTTGGTTTGACTAAGATGAGCTTCCACATACCCGTGCCATCACTTGATTACCGATTCACACTTACTCTGTGTAACATCGCCTGATTCCACCACTGCCTCTGCTCACCAGCTGCTGAAACTCTCATCTATGCTTTTGTTACCGCTAGACTTGACTTTTCCAACACACTCTTAGCTGGCCTCCCACTTTCTATCCTTCGTAAACTTATGCGCAACAGAATTTTGGGTGACATTGTTTTAATTCACCATCATCCTATATTAGTTTACATTGACTCCTGGTTAAGTAAAGCCTTCGTTTTAAAATTCTCACCCTCGTTTTCAGATACCTCCATGGCCTCATCAATCCCTATCTCTTTTAATCCCTAATTTTCTGCACTGCTCCAATGCTGATTTCTAAAAGCATTCCTGATTTTAATTGCTCTATTGTTGGCGGCCATGCTTCAGTTACCAAGGCCCTAAACTCGAGAATTCCCATCTGAAGCGCCTCTGCCTTGCTTCTCTTTTCTCCTTTAAGACGATCCTTTAAAAAAAGCCTACATCCTGACCATGCTTTTGATCATTTATCCTAATATCACCCTATTTGGCTCAGTGTCAAATTTTAGTTTCATAATGCTTTGTGAAGCACCTCGGGGTGTTTTACTATGTTCAAGACATTATATAAGTACAAATTATAAGTTTGAGCCTATTTTAAATAAATTTTTGTTCTAGATTCAGGAATTTTGACAGCTCTCCATGAGTACACTGACACAAATATATTTTGTTCAGACTTCTAATAGCTAATCTACATGAATTGTTACCATCTGGTACCATGAAGTGAAAAGGTGGTGGAAGCAAATTTAAAAATAACTTTCAAAATGGAATTACATATGCACATGAATAGGAGGGCTTTGGCAAAAAAAAGCAGAGGAGTGGGACTAAGCAGAGCTTTCAAACAACTAGCACAGACACGATGGGCTTCCGTCTGTTTCGAATGAGCCTACAGGAAAGGATGAAGAAATCCAACAAAACTCCTGAGTATGCTTTCACCAGCAAACTATGACCACTTGGAAAATAATCCAGTAAAATATTAGGAAAGGTATTGTGCCTTTCATGACTCAGGATACTTCACAGTGTTTTACTACAGTGCTATGCTTCTGGCTGTAATATAGGAAATCTATTTTGTGCACAGCAAGTCCACAGACAGGAATTAAATAAACAACCATATCATCTGTTGGGTGCTGCTTGCAGAATGTATATTTGCCAATGCACTTAAAAAAAAACTCTCCTACTCTTCTTCATAAAGTGCCATGAGCCTTTTACATTGACCTGAGGGAGCAGAGATGGCCTTGATTTAACATCTCATGCTATCTGAAAGATGGCATCTCCAGTAGGCGGTGCTGAAGGTGTGCCAACCTAATTGGGTGCTCAAGGCTGTGTAGTCAAGTCTGTGGAGTTCAGCTTTCTGCTTCAGGCTAGCGTACTGCTACTAAGCCAATGCTGACCTTTCTACATATGCAACTAAATTTTCTAACTCTTAATGTCCTGAATAATGTGGTACCAATTTTTAACTTGTTAAATTACTAGATTTCATTGAACTGTCAAATAATCTGCATCTTAGTAAAGGTTTCTCTGGAAAATATTACCTGTTGTGGACTATAATTTAACTATTAAAACATCTGGAAATCAATTGAAGAGTTGCATCTTGCTTCTATAAACTATAACCCTCCCATTATCTGCTGGCATTTCTGGTACTGTGCCCAAAGGACCATTCTTAATGCAAGCTTAAATATTGTCAGCAAATTGTTGATCTCCCATAGCCACTTGACGTGCACTGGAATAGTTTCCTACAGAGGTTACTAAATAATGATCAGGAACAGGAATATTTCCTTGCAGCCTGGTTCAGTGTTAGGAGTGCCAAGAGTACTTATGTAACACCTTCAATGTCCCAAGATGCTTGATGTAAATATGATTGGTTCAATGGATGGCAAGGCACAGAAGGTGATATTAGAAACGGTGATCAAAATCTCAGCCAAAGGAGAAGGAGACAGCAAGGTCCTAGATGGCTGAAAGTACTGCAGCTATTGTGGGGGTAGGGGGGAAATAAAGAATTTGAGGGGTATCTTAAGACTAAGAGGAGGTTGCACAGATAGGTGAGGTTATGGCATTTAAGGGATTTAAGAATAATTGTTGTGTCCCTCAAACTCAGCACAAATTGGAGATTGACCCTGGAAATCTTCTACACAGATGAGTATTTATGCTAAGTTTACCCACTGAGAAACCAAGTCACCATTTGTCCTTTTTTAAATAAAATGCATCTTAAAAATTCTCCTTCCATTCCTGCTGCCTTATTTTACAATTGAATAGATTCTCTCTCCAGTCAAGTTTGTAACACACAATTTGCAGCAAAAAATATTCCTGTACATTTTTTCCTTCACTTTTTGTTTTCCTTGCATTCTGACAAGGTAGCTAAAAGAAGATAGAACTTACTTCCTATGAACTAATTTTTATGGTATTTTAAAGTCTTAAATAGAAGAGAGCATTGTTCTTGTAAACTACATTCATCTAAAAGCAGGCTGTTGATATTGGGAATATACTTGAAAATAGATATGCTATAAGAATGTGTTGGTTTGCAAGTTATCTGTATAAAGAGTTGACATTTATAAAAAGCTTTTGTGTGCAGATGCCATTCGTTTCTATCATAGCATTTATTCATCTATCTAAGTAACTTACTTGAAAATTGGGAACACATCTTAGCCAAGTGCATAAAACTGCCAGAAACATTTAGGTCAGTCACAAGATTTGAATATTGATTTACTTGATCTTGGTGCCCTGAAAGTTGTTCTATCCTGACTTGGAAAAAGGAATGCCATTGCTGTTTTGCTTTCTTTCTTGATTAGTTTTCTCTTCATCATTTGGCTGCTCCTTTGATATAGGAAAACATAGCAAACTGTTTTTATGCATTTGCATGAAATGCAATAAATACAATAAGATATTTTATTAATACAATAAAAACTGCAAAATGTTGTGATATTTTAAATGTGACAGCATTGGTGTTGTAGGATGTGAAATGTATCCAGCTGTATTTTAAACTGAAACTCCTATAATTGAAAATGTGCTGCAGCTCCATGTATATGTTTAGTTTGGTATGCATAATTCGAAATGCAAACTATTTTGAAGATGTCACATGGTAGAAACTGCACAATTTATAGTACTAAAACATTTTTAAAAATTGAGTATATGTGTAAACAAAAAAAAATGGTGGCACACTCTTAAAGTCCAGTTCAGTCCAATATAATTTGGAACCAATCTGTAACTCGATATAGTGTTTCAGACTTCAAACCTATCCATAACAAAACTGATGTAGCATTTGAATCTTTGTGTACTATGTATTTATTACAATTTTTAATTGAAAAAAATTACTTCTACTCAACCACGGATGTTTTTGGAAATTCATGTGAACTGTTTACTGTGCTGTATGACGACTATACTTGTGCCAAATGTGGCCTTATGGTATTAGGAATTGTGACTGGCACTGTAAAAAAAAATTAAAAATCCACATGAGCTGTTAGTAATGTTATTTTTAAATATGTAATGCTTAAGTTTACTGATGCAGATTTTTTACTCCCAGTTTTAATGTCACTACTGTATGTCTATTTTATACATTGTTTTATCCTGAAGCCATGTTTCAACAAATATGTTAAACTGCTTGTCCTCAATCTTAAAAAAAAATCCCCATTGGGTGCACAGCTTTAATTAGCTTATTTTTTTGAAATAGAATAGCCTGGGTATATTAAATTTATTTATTTTTTAAACTTGTAATCAAATGTTTGTAGTGGAACAAGAAGTATAAAAAAATAGCAGTGCTTTGTATAAACCATAATTGGATTTCTGGTTGACAGTGTGCTAAAGTCAGCTTGTTCAATTTCATTCTGAACGTTTAGCTCCCCCTAATGATGCAGTTTGGCAATAACACTTTCTTTTTATTCTCATTTTTGTGTAAATTGGGCACATTATGTTCAGCTTTCCTTTTCTTGCACTCTTCACTTAAATGCCGCCTTGTTATATGCTAATAGGAAAAATGATATTTAGTTATACCTTTAGACTTACAAGTGGGGTCATGTTCTCTGAACATGGTAATTATATCAATGCTAAACTGGTGCAATTAATCAGCAACTTAATTTTATAATGTCATATATAAAGGCTTGTACAGAATGGTAAGATGAATTGTGGGCTCCTTTTTTTAATCCCAAAATAAAAGAACCTTTTAAATTTGTGTTCATAATGCAGTTCCATAGATTGAATCTTAGCACCATTTGTAGTATTGTTGAATGGTTTCCTGTTATGTTTCTGACTAATCTGACTAATTCACTGATAAATGTTGTATATGGGAAAAATTTGAAATAGGTCAGGTAATTTATAAAAGCAGATTTTTGATGGTACATAGTGTTTAATTTTTTTTGAAAGCTGGAATTGTTATTAATTTTTGGGATGCCTGTGTTGGGAATCTTTTTGTTGGTATCAAGCTTGCTCCCATTAGGTATATTATTACCAAATGCAGACTGAAGCTATCTCTATTCTGCTTCAGCAGTCTGATTTGCCTGTTGAGAAGAATTGTTAATTTCTCCATTTATCACCTTATCACCTTAGACTCTGACACTCCCTGGCTAAGTATTTAGATTCATTGCCATCCTTTCCAGAATGCACTCAACAAAGAGTGGGAATACTCATGGCATTATTCTGATCTTGATTGAAAACCTAATGTGAAAGTTTATTTTGGTTAACTGAATGGAAACCCAGTTTTTATTTTAGGGCTGGTTGTTAGAAATACCCACTCAAAGATAGCTTAACGATCATTTAGTCGTGCTTTCGTGATTCACTTCATTCACTAGCCAGCTAGCACATTGCTCTAAAACTTCAAATAGCTAAAACTTAACAGTCAGTGCAAGGAAAGCTGTCAATGACACTGGAAAGTTATAAATGTTGACTTGTTTAATAGAAGGCTCTTTCACATTATCCAAAAGAAATCACATGATTAAAGCTCTACAGTGTACCACTCATTCTTGGAATATTGGCCTTTCTGCTTAATTCATTCTATGAAGAAATGAAAGGCCAGCAACCTGATAGAACACTGGAACTTCTTTACATGAGTTGTTTATGCTTTCCACAATTGTAGTAATAGATTATTACAAGCAAAATATGCATTTTTTGGCAAATAACTAACAATTTTAATGTTTCGTGCCAAAAAACTATCTTTGCACAAAAAAGCAATAGATACCCCCTTTATTAATCTCTGAATGCAAACTCCAGGCTCTTGAATTGTCTAGTTATTCTAAATGGCCTATTTATGTGAATACTGCTCTTTATTTTAAGCAAGCTTACCCACCTTAAACTTCAGTGTAACTGTATTTTGTAACTGACATCATATTGCTCAATTAGCAGTTAAATAATTTACAGTATATATTTGTGAAGCTTGAGACATTTTAGCTTCTACCTCAAACCCATATTTATGTCTGAATCTTCATTTTGCTTTCTGTAAAATTATTTTTAAAAAATGATGAAACCAGCTCGTGATTTCCTGGTTTGCTCTCTGAAAAAAAACTCCATTGAGATTGGCTGCTTATCCTGCTTGATTATATTACTATTACTGGATGCTATAGACCTGCTATAGTTGGCAGGAGAATGAAATTCATGTTGTGTAAGGTGAAATTCATGGCACAAAGACCTGTACTCACCGCTGATTCAAGAAAACTACCCACACTTCCAGGTCAGCTACTAGCACCGTTACTTGCCTCTGGCAGGAAAATTTGGACCTTTTTTTTGAGATTCTAGATGAAGTTAGTCATAGGCAGAAAGAGTCAGAATATAATGGTATATAAAATTCTAGTTCAACAGAGTAGTGTTTGTTATCATTGAACAATTGTCCCTCAAGTTCAAAAGAGTATGAGAGCACTAAGTAAGTAACAAAAGTACATTCCATCTCCATAATAACTGGACAAAAGTACTTATATATGTTGTAATAGGAATGCTGTAATAAAGAAAAGCTGCAAGCGATAGTCTTTAACAACAAGCAGAGGTGTATCATTGACTTTTTGGGCAAGCGCAATTTCTGGAAAAGCCAGAGGTCTAATGCTCTTTTCAACTATCACATTGACTGTCAAAAAAATTTACCTTCCAGTCCTGGACCTCTTGCAGCTACTCAAAATTTGCAAATAATCTTTTGTGGATTATTTAATATTTATTGCTCTCTTTTTGTATTTACCGTCATGGTTAGTGACTTTCTTTCAGGTGGGTAGTAAATGTTGAGCATGAAATATTATATCACATTTTGATTACCCAGATAGCTAAAGTTGTTCATCGTGAGTGAATCTATCTACAGAACTATATTGTTATGACTGTTACCTTTAGCCAGTATGGCTGGCTCAAATTCCTAATATTTGTGGTGATATGTTAAGAGAAATGAAAATTCTTCTTCCATTCAAAGAAGCTGCAGTGCATGTCCTTGGGTTTCAGAGGCTTAGCAAAGTTCTTCTTGATTGAAAACTTGCTCTGAGTGTTGAAAGCAAAATATATTTTAGCAGCACTCGGAGAGAAGGTTGCCACATTACATTTTTAATTTATTTTTAAATTTATCTGTTTATGTTTAGGGAAGTATTTATTATCTCATGTTAGACTGTGACATGCTTTATGGTTGAGTCGATAAAAGATAACTGTTAAAGACTATCTGAAGTCTATCTCGAGGATTATACTTTGGTTGTCACTGAACTTTGATTTTTTTTTTTATAAAGCAGGTGATGGGATTGCACAGACTGTCATCAGTCATTTGAGTGGACAGGAAGGAGCTGTAAATGCATCAAGCCCAAAACATTCTGCTAAAATTCCTCAGAAAATAACCAATCAGATGGTTCAGAAAGTCTGGAAAGAATGCAATTTGAACAAAACTCAACTGAAGTAAGTTTAAATAAGTATGATGTGCCACAGAATGGTAGAATATTAGTTATGCTCATGATTCCACTGGCAGGTGGAATTTCCTACATATTTGCATTCAGATACTTGTGTAATCAGGATGCAAAGCAAATAGACGACTTAAAAGATTGCTGAATTTACAGTGCTATTGAGATGTGCGCATAAATGTAATACACCAGAATCGCCGCTGTTTTAGGACCATCTCTCGATCGCTCCACTTGAATGTATCTCCACCCACAAATCACTGAGCCTTTTGCACAGGTTCCCTGCAATCGATCTTGCTCAAAGACTGTCTTCAAATTAAGACTAGATACTTAAACACAACAAGGGTTGGGTGGTCCTGCCTGGGCAATCAGTCATGCTGTACAGTTTGAGCTGGCTAAATACCAGCAGCAGCACCACAACACATATTTGGTATCCCACGTTTTGACCTTGCTGACCTTCATTTAAACTGCTTGGACTTGGGGAAGTCGATTCTGTCATAGGGTGAAAATATGCATTGTACAATGGACAAAAAGAAACTAGCTGTGTATCTACATCAATGGGTTTGGCAACTCTTAAGCTTGATGGTGTGGTTCTGTGCTTTTCAGATATTTGGCTGACTGAAAAGGAAGTTGTTTTCATCTGGCTGACCTTGGATGAATTCCTTGTTTGTGTTAATTTTTTTATAATCCGCAATTTTTTTGTTTTTTAGATTGAAGATTTTGAAATATGATAATTCTAAATTTGTGCTAGTTTACTGTTTATATTGGTCGTATTCCTTTTTAAATAAAATCAGTCATTCTAAATATGACTCTGGGCAATTCTAAAGATAAGAATTCGGATATGAAAATTGAATTTTTTTTCAATTGAATTGTGAATGATTCTAACAACTGGTTTCTTGCACAATGGAAGGCCTCTGTTTCCCATTGTGTTCTGGAAGTTTGTCATCCTCCAGTTTAACTTCTCTAATACTGTATTTATCATATCTCTTGCATCACTTTTGACTAATTCAGGACTTGCCTTCTCCTGAACAACCTTTTCAATAAACACTAGAGCAAAGTACTCGTTAAGTATCCAGGCAAATATTGATTTATTTTCCACTAACTTGCTGTTCTAGTCTCTCGGGCCCCATTTCTCAATTAGAACAAAGGAACAGGTAAGCCATTCAGTGCTTTATGCCTGTTCCTCCATTCAGTGAAATCATGACTGATCTGCAACCTACATGCTTATTTTTGCCGAAAATCCCTTAATGCCTTTGCCACCTAAAATCTTATCAATCTCGATTTTAAAATTAAAAATTGATATAGCATCAATTGCCATTTGTGAAATAGAATTCCAAACCTCTATACCACCCTTTCCATGAAGAAGTGTTTCACCCCTGAAAGGTCTGCCTCCATTTTTTAAAAATCTCTGTCCCTACTCTTAGACTTACCAATGTGAAAATAGCTTGTCCCAATCTACCCTTTCTGTATCCTTTCATATCTTGAAAACGTCTACCAAATCACTCCTCATCCTTCCAAATTCCAGGAAATATAACTCTAATTGTGTTATCTCTTCTTGTAGCTCAATCCTTGGAGTACAGGCATCTTTCTCGTTAATCTATGCTACACTCCCTCCAAGACTAAAATATCCTTCCTACGGTGTGGTGCCCAGAACTATGCACAGTACTCCAAGTTGTGGTGTAACCAGGGCTTTGTATAGCTGAAACATGTCTTCTATCCCCTTGTGCCCTTGGAGCCCTACACCTATTTTCGAAATGCCATTCTTTTTCTCTATTCACTACCACCCTTTCTAAGTGAATGAGTGGGTAGTTAATATCTCTCAGGCCAATAATTGCATTTCTACCTATTTCCTTGACCTGTGTATAAGTTTTCTCTTACTTTTCCTCCCACTCGTAGTATTGCCTGTCTCTGGACATCTCTTTTTTTGTTTAGATTAGACCTCTCCATCGTGTATTCCCTCCATCAACAGTGAAAATCCTTCTTTCCTATTCTGTCGCTCTTTAAGTATATAGGATTATAATATTTTATTTTCTACCCATGTCCAGTTTGCAGCCATAGTTTGCAGTTTGCTCAAATAAGCACAACAGTTGGTTTACTATCATAGTTGATGGTTCATTACACTTTACCTTTACCAACTCATTTTCAGGGGGCTATGTTTCAGTTTGTGAAATCTAATGTGACCTGATGTCTGCGTATTTTGCAAGTTTTTTTAGGTTAAAATCTATATTCTTGGAATATTTTGGCCTGTGAACAGTTGTCATTTCCCAGGAAAACTGCATAATCAATCAAGTTTGACCCAAACTCAGGCTTCTATGACATGCGTTATGTGGGCAGTTCAGTTCACTTGCATTTAAAATGATTAGCTAGGGAATATACCACACATTTTTGCCTTCACTTCAGAAAATTGACTTTCAATATGAGACCAAAAATTCCACTGATGGTGCCCAAAAGCAGAAACACCCTAAATTTGGTCATTTTTCCATTGCAGTAAGTATATTAAAATAATCCTGGGTTTGCTTTAATGAGCAGCAAATTAGATTGACGAATAAATACATAACTGCTGCTTTTTGATATGTCATAAGACATACACCAGCAAAAAAACAGTATTCAAGTCAATGGAACATCATTTATAAAATGGAAGCTTTCAACCACAATCAGTAAAACTTAGTCTTCATGCATTAATGAGTTGAATTGTGAAGTTGAATATTTTAAGAGGTATGAACAGTACCATTGACTTTTTTTTTATTAAAGAAGACATTCAACTAGTGAAAATTCTGAGGAAGAGTTGGCCAACAATGCTGCTTCCTGGGATTTCACAGAGGCTGGCCAAAGAGTGAATTGTTCTTGTTCAAGGTAGGATATCTCTAAATCAGCAAACAAGCTCCATGTATTGCTTTGCTTATATAGGTCATATGATGTGATTTTTCCATACTTAATCATCTGGTAGTGCATTGGTTTCCAACAAGTGTGTGTCATGATATTTTCAATGTTCTTCTCTCCCAGTCCCCCCACTGCCTTGCAGAAACCAAGACACATGTAAAAACCTCCCAAGTGGAGGGATGAGGGTGAATTGCACAATAGCTGTTTCCTGCTTATTCCCCTCCTACGCTCGTAGCAATTCTGCTTGTCAATTGATAGCAGAAAATGAGTTGAGTGAAAAAAGCAAGACATGGTGACTTTCTCTCCCTTCTGTGTCTTCCAACCTGCACCACCCCTCTCCACCTCACAGCCCCCCCCCACCCCCCCCGACACACCTCGCAAAATAAACAGTCCCATTCCCAAACCTCCTTGAGAAAGGAGCACCACACCATTGTGATGTGAGGGCTAGGGGAAGGCATCAACTAAGTTAATTGAGTTTGGATCTCTGGCAACCTCAGGTTTCAAATTCACCATTTCCTTTGGGTGATAAATGCTGAAGTGCTTAAGCTGTCAAGCATTGCAAAATTTGTACATCATGGTAAAGATATTGTGAAGATTGTATCTTTTTATTCCTTTATGAAATTTATTTTTAGTCTGCCCAAAGCAACCTGACTTGACCCAGAAAGAACTGATTGATATTGGATGCTGCTTAATAAGAAGCAGATTGGATGTTATTAATACTATAGCTTTATCAAGGTAATATTTTGGCCAAATTATGAACTGACCAGGTAAAATGTTAAAGCTAATGGGAACGCCATTAAAGTTGTGAGCAGTAACACGGTTTGTAATAACTCTCTTGAGAGGAACCATTTCTGCTGTGACCATTTTCTGGAAAACATAGACATTAAAATCAGTTGACTGTTATGATTTTAATAAAGATACAGCCTTGGTATTATCAGTTGACGTTTGGGGTAAACTTGCCTTAGGACACTGTCCATTTAAGAAACTTACTTTACTGCATTCTGATTTCGGCCAGGTGACCTTCTATTTGGCCTGATACTCAGTTGTACCACTGCATTCTCTTCCATTGTTGGTAGCAACTGAGGATGGTGTCCCTATGTGTCCTAAAAATGTAATATTTTTTCTCGTTATTATATTCACATCCTCTTTCTGTTAATTGGTATAACTTCATATTCAGGAAAGTTCTGCAGATTTTACTGAAAGAACTTCATCTGCTTCTGGAAGATCTGTGTGAACTATAAACTTTATCCTCAAAATATTTCTTTGCATGGTTTTGCATGATTCCCTTTCTGACTGTTGCTCCTTGGAACTAATTCTGAAATTCCTATTTTGTTTCCATTGTACTTTTGAAGATTCTAGTGGTGCTTGAGCTAAGTGTGGTTCAGAATAGCACCTTGCACAAAATAGAGTGCAGGAAGCTTTACATTATGGTTTCATAGTAGATGAGTTTTATTCTTGGGCAAATTTCCCCTTTTGGTCCAAACTTAATCACATTTCTTTGTGAATAGAAAAGAAGTATTGGATTTATATAGAGCCTTACACAATCACGGGATGTCCCAAAGCACTGTATAGCCAATGGAGTGCTTTTGAAATGTACTCTTGTAATATAGGAAACAAAGCAGTCAGTTTGTGCACAGCAAGCTCCCACAAACAGTAACATGATAATCAAATAAACCATTTCTGTGCTGTTGATTAAGGGCTAAATATTGGCTAGGACACCAGGGATAATTCTCCTCTTTTTCGAAACAGTACCATGGAATCCTTTATGACTGCTCAGGGGGTAGGCAGGACCTCAGTTTAATGTTTCTGAAAGACGGCACTTCCAACTGTGCAACACTCCCTCAGTACTATGCTGGAGTGTCACCATTTTTTTGTGCTCATGTGCGGGACTGGGTCTTCAACTCACAGTCTTCTGTCTCAGAGACGAGAGTGCTACCAAATGAGCTACTGCTGATATGACAGCGGAGATTGGATTTTATACAGTATATAGAGTGTTAAGTAATGTAGCTGTCTAACATTGAGAGAAAAGGCACAAACATTTTTCATGTTCAGTAAAACATTTGAGTGTTTTGCAGTTGTTCATGTTGTTGGTTATAATCAATTGTTCATGCTACTTTGAAAAAATACAAAAAAATTAAGCATTTTATTTGCAGTTATTTTTTGGTATTACTATTTCTATATGGAGTTCAAATAATTATAAGCAAAATACAGCAAATGCTGGAAATCTGAAATAAAAATAGAAAATGCTGGAAAAACTCAGCAGGTCTGGCAGCATCTGTGGAGTGAGAAACAGAGTTAATGTTTCCAGTCTGTTACAGACCTGAAATGTTAACTCTGTTTCTCTCTCCACAGATGCTGCCAGACCTGAGCTTTACCAGCATTTTCTGTTTTTAGTTTAATATTAGGTTAGGCTGTATGCTGTAAATGTGAGCTGTTTCTTTTATACTTGGAAAAGGTGTTTAACCTCATACAAAGTTTACACCACTGTTGTACTCTTGATTCTCTCTGATATGTTGTTGCTTGGGGTCACTTTTGAAACTATACTTTGAGTGTTTCATTAACGTTGAATATAGCCTCTAAATGTTTTTTTTATTTTTCAGGCAAAAGCTTCTAAAACAGAGAAGTGTAGCGGGCACAAACCGCCCTCCATCCATCTCCCAGCCTGGCTTTAATACTGGGCTCCCTTCCGCTTCTTCCTTGCCGTCATCTGCCTCTTCTAAGCACAAAACAAATGAGAAGCAGGAAAAGGGAGATAAGCAGCAGAAAAGACCTATGACTCCATTTCATCATCGACCCTCATTAACCGATGAGCTTTGCATGGAACAGGATCCTACAGGGCAGAAGCTTGGATTGGTTGGTATTGATGTCTCCTTAGAAATGCACAGCAGCCGGAAGTATGGCAAGCCAGCATCTGGACCTCCAGGAAACCAGAGCAAGCCACTAAATTTGAATCCTATGGATTCTCCACATTCTCCCATCTCTCCTCTTCCACCAACTCTCAGCCCCCAACCGAGAGGTCCAGAGGCAGAAGGTTTGGAAGGAGCTCCTGTGCCCATTAATCCATTGCTGTACAGTAATGGTCTAGAACTTCAGGCAATCCCCAGCCTTGATGATAAGACTGGGCTTTTATCACAAAGACTACCACACGTGCCGGAGGTCAGCGAGACTACTCTATACAACGGTATCACTGCACAAAATTTGGAGTCATCAGACAAAATCTCTTGGCAGTGTTACAAGACTCCAACCCATGTAGAGGGAGAATTCAGGCCACCAGAACTGCACTGTGACAGATGTGACAACAAAATTGATAATCCAGATGGTTCAGCACTAAGACGGTAATGTTTGTGGAAGACCACTTGTATTTAACTGTTTATTTGGTTTGTATTTTTATTGCATCTTAGATTTTCAGGTGATCCACTGAAGTCTGATTTTAATTTTTGAAAATTGAAATAATCCATTATTATATAGGTCATAGGTTTAAAACGTTTGAGATTTAAACAAAAATATGCTGCAGTCCTAAAACACGTGTTTTGCTTTAGCTAAATCTGAACAGAGATTGATGCCCAATGACTGGTGAATGAAACAATGAACAATTTAGGTGAAACGGTAAATAGACATTTGGACTGTGTTGTAAATCAAAATTTTGTGTTGCATATTAATTTGTATACTTAAGAGCAGTTGATATGTCCCATTTTCTCAACTGTCTTACTGAATCCAAATTGATAGTTGAAGGGAAAGGCTTTTTAACTTAACTCCCAAATACAGTAACTCCAAATACGGTAACAAAAGTAAAATTCACCAGACTTGGTTCTGGTTGCTTTAGCGGTTTTGACAGTGTACAAACAGCATCTACCATATTTTACCCTTCACAGAACAATCCTTAAACCTAGCTTTAATTGTATTGCACAGCAGGCCTTTTTATCTTGTTAAGTACAAAATCCTGATGAGCAACACCTGAAAAATTCAAATAAACAACTATCATGAATAAGTAAACAAACTTAGTACATTCTTACCTTCAAAATTATTTCAGCAGACTCTTCATAAGATGCAAATTACATTGTCGGGTAACTTGGGCTAGAGCGTTTAGGCTGTCTTTAACAAGGATTTTTAGTGCTGAACTTTTCCCAATGATTTTGAGGAAACATAATATTCTCCTCCCACCAAGGAAAGCTGCCTATTTATTGCCTACCCACAGCATTACATTTGAGATCAGGAACTCTGTGGAGAATCATAAGCACAAATCTTTATCCAGCCCTCAGCATCAAGTTAGAGCTAGAATGCATTGGCAGTACTACCTGAGGCTATTATGATTTCAGTCTTTAGTTTTTTTTGCTCATTATTGACCTTTCTTTAACATATTCATTCTCGGGCTGTGGGCATCACTGGCAAGGCCTAGCATTTATTATCCATCCCTAGTTGCTCTGAAAAGGTAGTGCCAGTTTCATACGATTCAGTGGCTTGCAAAATCAATTCAGGGGTGATTAAAAGCCAGCGCATTAGTGTGGGTTGAGAGTCAGTTATCGACCAGACCAGCTAAGAGTGACAGGTTTCCTTCTCCGAAGGACAGCAGTAAGCCAGTTGGGTTTTTGTGGCAATCTGAATCTTCATAGTCACTTCAATAAAGCCAAATCTTTTCAAAGCTGAACTCACTCTCAAATAGCCATGGTGTGATTTCAACTATCATCCTCTGGATTCTTAGTTCAACCTCTGGCTTTAATTATCCAGTAACTTAACCATTAGACTTACTGTCCAGCTCTTCCCAAATCAGTGTTCCTGAATAACTTTTCCAACTACAATTAATTGGACTGTAATTTAGGATGAACCAAGAGTACAAGTAAAATGAGAGATAATTACATTAATTGTGAATGAGTTGATGCTGTGCATTTTCAAACTTAAATTTTCCTTTTCCTGTTGAGTTTTTACATCAACACACATGCCTTTTTCATCTTCTACTTACTTTGGCTTCTTGAATGTCTGCAATCCATCTGGATATTCTCCTCAAATTTGGCCAATTATATTCTTAACCATTGTAATATTCCACTTGACTTCTACTGTTGTCATTTTTTCTATTCAGTATCCCTACCATTTCAGTTTAATTTGAGAGCTAACCTTACTCCTCCCTTTGGAGCCCTATCCATTTTTTAAATTCTTCCTTCACTACTGACATTTCTATAAGATGGTAAGCTACTTTTATATTGTTTGATGCTTTTTCTCTGCTGCAAATCATCTTCTTAAACCCCTCTCCTCTCCAACAATAAGTGTAAGGAGTTGAGGACATCTTTGTCACGTGATTGAAACTATTCAATTACATACCTTTGTTGCTTTCCTTCCTTCCCCTAGCCCACCAGACTTTCTCTAAGGATGCCTGCAGCTGGAGCCCTGACCTTGAATCTTCCTTTAGTTTCTCTCCTGTCTTCCTTCATGTCCCCTGAGCTCATCTTAATCATGAAACTTACCTCCTGCTCCCTTGATCCTATTCCCACTAAGATGCTGACCACCTAACTTTCCATCCTGGCACCCATGCTACGTGATATTGTTAACAGTTCACTTTCTTTAGGTGACTCTCCTTTTAAATCTGCTGTCATCACCCCTCTCCTCAAGAAAACCAATCCTTGACCCCACCGTCCTTGTAAACTAATGCCCCATCTCCAGTCATCCTTTCCTGTCCTAAGCACTTGAATGTGTTGTCACTTCATATATTCATGCCTTTCTTTCCGGAATTCCTCCAGTCAAATTTTTGCCCCTGCCACAGTACCAAAACAGTTCTTATCAAAATTGCAAATGATGTCCTATGTTATCACTACAAAGGTAAACTTTCCCTCTTAATCTACTCAGCCTGCCTGCATTTTTGACTGCAACTGGGTGGGATTGCTTTCACCTGGGTCCATTCTCAACGTACAATTTGAGTATCATCTGCAATGGCTTCTCTTTCCCCTCCTGTACCATTAGCTCTGGTATCCTCAAATGGTCTATCCTTGGTCTCCACCTGTGTCATATCAAAATGCTGCCCCTTGGTGACTTCCATCCAAAAGTTAGTTTTCACATGTACGATGATGGCACCCAGTTCTACCTCTCCATCATCTCTTGCAACTCCTCGACTGTTGCTAAATTACCAGACTGCTTATCTGAAATCCAGTAATGGGTGAGCAGAAATTTCCTCCAATTAAATACGAGGAAGACTGAAGCCATTGTGTTGAAGTCAAAGTTTCCGGTATCTACTCCAAATTCCTTTCCCTTGCTTACTGCCTCCATCCCTCTCCCTGGCAATAATCTAGGACTGAACCAGTCCACTGCAACCTTGGTGCTAATTTGGTCCCTCGCTGTGCTTCCAAACACACTCGTGCCGTCACTAAGACTGCCTATTTCAACCTCTGTAACATCGCCCGACTTCGCTGCTGTTCAGCTCATCATCTGCTGAAACCGTCATTCATATCTTTGTTATCTCTACACTTGACTGTTCCCCAATGGAGTGCTAGCTGACCTCCCACATTCGACCCTCCATAATCTTGAGGTCACCTAAAGCTCTGCAGCACGTGTTCTAATTTGCATCAAGACCCATTGTCCTAACACTCCTGTTGCTCACTGATTTACATTGGCTCCCGGTCAAGTGATGATGTGTTTTTAAAATTCTCATCCATGTTTTTAAATCCCCTCTGGCCATGTCTCTCCCTATCCCTGTGATCCCCATAACCCTGAGATAACCTGCGCCCATGGTCAACCATTTAAAACAGATGAGGCGACATTTTTTGAGGGTCATGAGTCTTTGGAACTCTGTTCCTGAAAAGGCAGTGGAAGCAGAGACTTTGACTATTTTTAAGACAGAGTTGCATAGATTCTTGGTAGGTAAGGGGCTGATAGATTATCGGGGGTAGGTGGGATGCAGCTTTGAGGTTACTATCAGATCAGCCATAATTTTATTAAATGGCAGAGCAGGCTTGAAGGGCCGAATGGCCTACTGTTGCTCCCTGTTCGTATGTTTGTATGTCCTTTAATTCTGGCCTCTCGAGCCATGCCCTCAGCTCTCTTGGCGCCAAGCTCTGGAATTTCCTCCCTATGCCTCTCAGACTCTCTCTACCTTGCTTTCCTCCTCAAAGGTATCCTTAAAACCTATCTGTATGGCCAGGCTTTTGGTCCTCATACCCAATATCTCCATCTGTGACTTGGTGTCATATTTTGTTTTATTATGCTCCTGTGAGTCACTTTGAGAAGTTCTATTATGTTAACGATGCTATACAAATAAAAGTTCTTCATATTTGCATTTTATAATTCCTTATTTAGCCTCCTAATTGCCTTTGCAACCTCTTTCCTAAATTCTCCATATTGACGTTGGTTGACTTATTTCCAGCATTTTCTATTTCTAATGTAATTTTTGCATTTCATTTTTAGACTCCTAGCACAACCCCATAAACGATTCAAGGTTTCAGAAGAAAGGATACAAATACACATCCAGGAAATTAATTATTTGGATCCAACTAGACTTATGCAGCAGCATGGCGAAGGTCCTGGGGAACTTAATGACCCTTACACTTTTGTGGATGGTGATATCGAATACAGCTTTACTTCTATTAAAAAATCAAAACTTGGGTCGGAAAAAGATACAGCAAAGAAATCACAACAGAACAAGGTAACATTTAAAGTTATTCTATAAGGACATGTGTCCCACAAAATTGAATGCATCTGCACATGTTCTGTAGATAAGCTTTCTTCATTTTTGTCTGTTAAACTGTTCACATCCATGTTATGAAGGATGGAAGATATGGGAAATTAAATTAAATTGCTCTTGATAGTATCTCCAATATATCCACAATGTAACTGGGGATAATTCTGAACTTTTGAAGGAAGATTTAAAATCTCACTTCAGTGCCATAATTGGCTCTTGTATGTATTTTTACTATTTTATGTATCTGAATCAAAAGATGAAATTTTTCACTCTTGAGCTCTCATTTTAAGGACATTGTTTTTTCTCAAAATTTGGCACATCCCTGTTTTTCCAATTTGAGTGAATTATATTGACCCTAAAGATCACTTAAAATTCTGTTTTAGCTTGCTATTCTATCCAGGAACATATTGTTGTGAATTTTGGCATTTCTACACAATGTTCTGGGAATGGGAGTGGTTTATTTGCTTTCTTTTGTACTTCACTGATTTTTTTGACTTTTTTTTGGAAAACTTACTACATCAATAGCAACAATATTACCCATGTGTTGTTCTTCTGACTTAATTCTTCATGACACCATAATCTTTTCTATGTTTCAAACTTATTTCCCTATTGACAATTCTCCAAGTATGAGTTATTTATTTATATTCATTGTCTCTGACTTTCCTATGTTTCTTCCACCCTTGACCAAGCAATTTATGCTGAAATGGAAAAAGACAGGAATGTTGAAGAAATCTAGATGTTTGAAGTATAAGCTTTATGTCTGCACCAGCCTATTATTGAGACAACAAAATAAAATGTGTTCCTCAGTATAGTAAAATATTGATTGACAAAAAAAAGTTGTTTATTGTGGGATTTAAATAGGGCACAACATATGGAGAGTGTTTTATGAAAAATCATTGCTTTGTGCTTAAGCACAAATTCCAAATATGCAGTCATCTCCCAGCACAGTACCCCCGCCCCAAACAAAAAGTTGGAATTATTGCCATCCTCCCTCATTTGAAATTTTCCATGAAGTTTTCCAATATTTAAAAAAAATGGCTTGTATATTGATCATAATATACTCAATGTGTGATAAACGTGTGAGAATTGGAAGATTGCTTTGTTGTTATACAACAAAGCCCTGAGGCATGACCCAGGAGTCGTAGATCAGTTAACCTGACATCTCTTGTAAAGAAAATGCTTAAGCATTCTCCTGTGTTTATCTGAAGAGCATAGAGTCCACAGGGTAAGCATGGATTTAGAATCAATAGGTTATACCTCATTTGAACCGTCAAATTCTTTGAAGTGAGAATGTATTTAGCAAATCGGGGACACATAATATATTTAAATTTTCAGAAGGCATTTGATACGGTTCCAGATAAGTTGCAAGATGTTTAAGGATTATATTAAACTTATTTTATGATCTTGAGAGAAACCATTAACTTTTAGAAAGAAATTTGAACTCCCAGTTATTAGTTGAAAGAAATACGCTACGAAATTTCTCACTTGAAACTTTTTAATTCCACCCAAGAGTTCCCCTAAATGTTACAGGATCTTGAGGATTCCTTCATTTCTCCTCGGACCTAAACCAAGGTGTGTCACAGCTCTTAGGGAATTAACTTTGATTCTCCTCAGTGTTCCTGCTATCCTTTAAGCTAAGAGATTTATTGGAGTCCTTCCACTAGCATCTAGCCAAGTAATTCTCTAAAGCACTTCACAATTGTGGACCCCCCAGCTCAAGCGTGGGCTTCACTGTCCTCTTGCTTAGTTCTCTACAGCTTCCTGGCAGCTTTTCTCTCTTTGCCTGTTTCCTAGTTGCTGCAGTTCCGGATAGAGAAAAAAAAAAATCCTATTTCAAAGCTACTTTCCCAAGCTGACTGTTCCTGTGAGAAAACACCAGATAAACCCAAAATAAAAGACTGAACCCTGCAATCTCTCCCCATGGCAATGTGGCACACCTGAGATGTCCTAGACAGATATTTCAACTGATTAGCATCAATTCCCAAACTTGTCCTATCACCTGCAAAGTACATGGATACTTTAAGAGCCTCCTGTGTTTACCTGTTGCTTTCAAACTCTCCTTTGAATGAGACCCACATGAACAATTTAAATAAAAACAAAAAAACTGCGGATGCTGGAAATCCAAAACAAAAACAGAATTACCTGGAAAAACTCAGCAGGTCTGGCAGCATCAGCGGAGAAGAAAAGAGTTGACGTTTCGAGTCCTCATGACCCTTCGACAGAACTTGAGACTCTAGAGAATGCAGGCCCAGTTTCCTCAATCTCTCCTCATAAGCCAGTCCCACCATCCCAGGGGTTAGTCTGTGAACCTCCACTGCACTCCCTCTGTGGCAAGTACATCCTTCCTTAGATGAGGAGACCAAAACTATACACAATACCCCAGATGCAGTCTCATACAATTGCAGCAAGACACCTTTACTCCTGCACTCAATCCCCTTGTGATCAAGACCAACATACCATTTGCCTTCCTAACTGTTTCTGCATTTGCATGCTAGTTTTTAGTGACTCGTGAACAAGGACATTAACACTTCCCAACCTCTCACCATTTAAGAAATATTCTGCCTTTATTTTTTTCTACTAAAGTGGATAACAATACTTGCTTAACAATGGAAATCAAAAGATGACCAAAAAGAAATCTTGTTGGAGGACCCTGATTATAGAAGATCTGCAGGAATGTTCTCTGTGACTTCTATACTTGTAATATGTATGGAGCAAGTACTGAGTATGAGAGATTGATAGCCTATGTGTGTATCTTTAACATTAAAATGGATAGGCTAAGGCATGGCAAAAGTTTTTAATGTTCCTGCAACATTTTCAAACTGGAAACTTGAAGCATACATCATGAAGGGATGTCTAGTGAAAATGTTCATTTATTATGTTTGAAGCTATTAATAAACAAGGTTCATCATATGCTGGATGTATTCTAGGGACATTTCAGTCGAGTCAGAGTAAACTCTTCTGTCATTGTTAGATCATAATTGAAACTCATTTTGTATAGTTTGGTAATCCACTTCTGTGCCCCATACCTTTTCAAACCATGTAATTTTGAAGATAGACTAAGATTTTGTGTTTGCCAACCAGTTATTAAACTTGGGCTATGAGCATACAGCAATAAAATTGACAAGCTTTAAATAAGATCTGTTGCAGAATGCACATAATTTAAACCAGTTAGTTGTACACTGCATTCCATTTCCTTTTTTAAAAATCTGGATTAAGGGTTAGGAGGGTAAATATAAATGGATAGAATAGAATAATACATAGAACTGGATTTATTCCTAAACCTGTGTTCTGGCACATTTAATGTGAAGGAGAGATATACTCTGGAGTTTCTGACCTTGAGAGTCAAAATTTGCAGTAGTTTATTTCTGTCACTGCGTAATTTCTGTATATTGTGGACAAATCTTAAGATATTTCACGATATATTGTTTTCCTTTTCAGCTTGAAGATGGATTTGGTACTAGGGAAGCTCCAGCTAGTCATGCTACACAGTTGCCTGACGGAAAAGATGCCATGTCTATTTTTAGCACTGCTCCAAAATCAGGTATCCGACATGTATCCTGACGTATTGAAGAGCAATCAGGAGTGACTAATGCAATCAAAAAAGAACATTATTACAAAGTAGTTTATTTTGTTTACCAAGGTAAATAGAGTTTTAGAATGCTGAACATTTTTTTCCTTTAGAAGCACGACAATCTCCAACAGGGCGGACAGTTCCTGCAAGCCTCACACGAGAGACTGACCTAGTGGTATCTTTGAATGATCTGGACAATCTTTTTGACAACTCTGATGATGAGGAAAATGAAGTAAGTGTAATTATATTTACAAAAGTTGACACAGTGAAGTAACAGAACATCATATTTAGTGTCCTTTGCTCATGAGATTCAAACATTGTTAATTGATCTCTAATGATGACCAGTTCCAAGAGCATGAAGTGCTGTTACTGTTGTTACTCTAATGAGCTCCCAAATACTTGACATTTAAATGCTACTTGTGAATATGAATGAATCCATAAGTTAATATGGCATTGTAGAAACCTGCTATGAACAGTGTTTTTACTTTGTCTCCCAAAGAATAGTTTTGTAATTTTGTATTGAAGTTATAAGACTAATCATTTGCCCAAAGTGAGTTACTCATGTTGTTATCTAGCTTAGTTCTGTCAGTGTCGCAGAAATAAGTAATTAAATAGCTCATGCTTTAGCTCATGTTCCTCATTTAATGCAAGTAAATAGCTAAGTAAGCATGTTGGACTATTTTCATTCCAGTATTATATTACTAACAAACACAAAATTTTGCCTATTATTTGTGTATTCCCATTTTTATAAAGTAGTTAAATTGTTTTGATCAGAATTTTAATAGGCAATTAATGTTTCACTTAACTGTTTAATGAGGTTTCATATATCTGAGCAAACATTTTCTGAAATATTAGCTGAACTGAAACTTGCCAATTTTTGTGACCAAGGGTTTGAGTTTTCAGCCTTTATTGATTTTCTACTCTGTAAAGTTCCCAATTTTTCCACTGCAGGCTATTTAGATAATTAAATTTATATCTTTTTATTGCCATCATTATCTTAATAAAAATAAGTATTCTAAAATTTATTTTATTTGGATTTGAACCGAAAGTGTTACTTCTGGGTTTCACAAAGTTGGTCCCAGCAGCCGGTGGTGTTGCTAAAGCACAGAAAGCCTGAGGTGGATTCTCTGAAATAGTTGTTGAGAACAGGAAATGGACAAATATTCAATGAAAATGGAGTCCCTATTTGAATACCTGCAACCCATCTCAACTGCTTGCAAGCAGCTAGGATTCTTGTCCATTGATTCACAGGATTTCTCTTGCACTGAAGTGTCCCATCACTTCATACCGTTGATTTTGCTGAGCTGCATTACAGAGAAGAAAATCAGAAATGTGGTGGCAAAACCCAACTCTTGGCTAATATTCTAACAGATGGATACCACAGAAAGGCCAAACCCACATTTGGAGATTCCTGGAATACTTAGCAGTAAATGAGAAACTACTGTTTAAAACCTGAATCCTGAAAAAGTTTCGTAAAGATAAATTCTGACCTCTAACACATCTGTTGTCCCTCTCCTACAAGAAGATTTTTAATCCCAATTACTAGTTGCAATATTAAGTATTTCACTCTTTCACAACTCGTGAAGAAAAGAGGGCAGTTCCATGGTGCATTTACTAGTGTACATGAGAGTGCCAGCCTCAGATGTTTCCATTTCTCCGTTAGAATTCTAGTCATTGCAATTTGATGCATTTTCAGATCTAAGCCAGGTTGTCTTCCAGCTCTCTGCATGCTGCCTGATGCTGCTGCAAAAAACTCATTCTCAAACATCTCTTCATAATCAGTAAATGGCGATAGGACCTGAGACCTAGCAAAAAGGCATCATACTTAACTCAAGTTCTGCAACGAATATCAGTTGCAAGTTTGTGCAATTTTGTAATTATTTCTACAGCTTTTGAGAATAGCGCTTGTATTATTGCTCCATGAGAATTGCACTTCTACAGAGTTTAAAATTTCAATTTTGATAGAGAAAGAAAAAAATGAAACGTTGAACAGTTGTGCTTCTAACTTTTTTGTTGCTTCAACTAAAGGTAAGTGACAGTTGTTGTAATGTAAAGCTTCTACAGTATATGTGCTCAGACAAAGAATACATTTGAGAAGAAATGTTGCTAAAATGCATTCAATTTTTTTTCAATTATTAAACATCTGACTTTCTTGCCCCACAATTCTTATGTTTGGGTCCGAACTAAGCCTAAAATGTTACCAAGATTTTTTTTCAGAAAAATAATACAGCATGGTTCATTAAAATAAATTTCTGTTGATTGCAGGCTTCCCCAACACGGTCTAAACAAGCAAATGCAGGATCTGAAGACAGGGCTGTTGGAAAAGATGTGAAGACAACAGGGCCTTATCCTCCAAGTAAGCTTTTGTTGTGTTTGTTAACATTTTTCATGATCTGGTCTGAAGAATATTACAGACTTTAGAACTTGGAATGTTCAGAAAAATGTAATTGGAAATTGTTTAAAGGAGAAGTTCAAAATGAAATGCTGACATTTTTAAATATTGCTAGGGCCTGGAGTTGGCAATAAGGTTTTGAGGAATATAAAACCCTGTTGCGAGCTAAATTTCAACAACACTGTTTAGTTGGTGATGACTAGAAACAAACAATTATAAATTTAGATTTACTTGCAAGTAGTGAACATAAGTTTGACATGCTTGGTTTCATTCAGCTGTTGCAGATCTACAAAGAATGTTTCCGACCCCTCCATCTCTAGAGCAACATCCAGCATTCTCTCCAGTAATGAACTACAAAGATGGTGTTAATTCAGAGATGCCTGCAGGGTTGAACAGTGTGGAGAATCCAGTGGGCAGCATGACTGCGACTCAGTTCACAGAATTCAAAATGCAGGTGGAAGATCGACTAGGCAGTCCTAAGCCTGAAGAAATAACAGTTAGTAAAAGAAAACAAATGTTCAATATTAAGGCAATTTGGTGGGGGGAAAAAAAATTCTCATCAGAACTTTGTGTGTTCTTTACTATTCTTAAAGGGCACTTTTAAAATGTTACTTTTGATGTTTTTTAAAAAAACCCTGAAATTTTGTAATACTTTGAGAATTTGAAGGATATTTCCAAAGTAATTTTTTTGGGATGCTCTGTTACAGGATTTTTCTTATGTACACAAACCCCCAAAAGCTAAGGCTTTTGTTGGGTCTTCAATGTTTGCACCACTAAAAGCAGTGCCCAGTCAATGCCTTGCTCCACTAAAAATACCAGATGCCTGCATATACAGACCATCATGGGCTATTCCTCCTAAAATCGAACAACTGCCTGTACCACCTTCTGCTTCATTAAATCGGGATGGATATGTGTAAGTGTTTAAAAGCATTTGTCTTAGGTTATGGCACTTGGAGTCTGGTGTTTAAAAACATTGAGCTGTGGAGAATGCAACTGGTAGGAACTACTTAAAGTTCTAATTTTGGAAGCTAAAGTTTGAAAGAACGGTCTCTATCTTAAAAGGTGTGTGAATACAATTGCAGAGTTTTGTATGTAAGCTGTACCAAGGTATAGTTTTGCTGCTTTTTGACAATTAATAGTATTTGCAATTCTGTTATATGCTTGCCCAAGTATTTTTGGTCTATCCTGAAAATAATTGTGGTAAAATTCCCTACTTTTTGAATTTTTATTTTCCTCTAATTTTTTAGTACATACGTCCAGCTGTGTTTCAAACTGATGACAGGGGAATAAAAATAATTAAATGTAGATATATATGAATCTATTTGCTGGAATTATTAGCCAACTTACAGTAGTTAGTGACATTCTGTAAGTTAGACAAAGGAGGAATGAGAGGTTACAGCTTCTGAATTACTTTGAATTTCAAAAATGGGGTTGTAATATGCACCATTTTAATTAATTTTCTTTTGATATTTTGACAGTGTGAATGCATTTCTACTTGGTAGTCTCCTACAAAACATGCCAATAGCTAATTCCACTTATTCTCTCTCAACTTGCAGACATTTTTCTAAAACTAGCTTTTCTTCTTACAGCAATGTGCCTAGTGTTGGGAGTCTGACGGAAGATTATATTCAGATGAGCACTCCTCAAATGAGCACACCTTTGGCGGTAAGCTCTACTGCACCTGCTAGCAACAGTGGTGCTGGTGTATTGCCATCTCCAGCAACCCCTCGTTTCTCTGTCCCAACACCTCGTACACCAAGGACACCACGAACTCCACGTGGTGGTGGTACTGCCAGTGGGCAAGGATCGGTGAAATATGATAGTGCTGATCTGTGCTCTCCTGCCTCAACACCCTCAACAACGCGACCATTGAACTCAGTGGAGCCAGCAACCATACAGTCAATTCCACAAGCACACAGCTTGTACGTTACGTTAATCTTGTCAGATTCGGTGATGAATTTCTTCAAGGATCGCAACTTCGATAGCTGCTGTATCTGTGTTTGTAATATGAATATCAAAGGGGCAGATGTTGGTTTATACATCCCAGATCCAACTAATGAAGCCCAATTTGGTTGCACCTGTGGATTTAGTGCTGTTGTAAACCGCAGACTTGGATATAATGCAGGTCTCTTTCTTGAGGATGAATTTGATATTTTTGGAAGGACCTCTGAAATTGGTCAAGCTGCAGAAAGACGATTGATATTATGTCGGAATTCTATAGTTCCCCAAGGGTTTGATGAGTCGAAGAGGCTACAAGACCTAACGTCAAACTTGATTTTTCTTGTACAGGACCAGTGTACAGGACCTTTCACTTCTCTAAGTTCTCTGGACTACATTTCCTTAGATAGATCAGCACTTCAATCAGCAAACTGGAACTATGACAAGCTGAGAGCGGATAGCAGCGATTCTTGCACAGAGTGTTTCAATGCCCTGGAGCAGGGTCGACAGTATGTGGATAACCCTTCTGGTGGAAGAATAGATGAAGCACTAATTAGGAGCAGGAGTTTACACCCATGGCCCAATAGTAATGGTACGTTTTCTGTTGCATTAAAATTTCAATTATGTGAAGCTTTATCAAATGGTCAGAAAGTGATCATTAATCCTTCCTTTCCATCAGTTGAGGTTAAGATTATTTGTATAGTTAAATTTTCTATAAGTTAATAGTAATAAAAATGTGTCTCCTTCCACAAGGCATGTGAGTGCAAAATGTCCTACAATACTTTGTCAGAAAGGTTTTAAAATAGTTGCCATTTAAAAAAAAATTATTTCCACCTACCTTACACATATTATGTAAGGTCATGGATCACTGCTGTCATTAAGCAAGTTGTTGGGGTGGCATAATACCTCAGGGTTACCTACTTTTTAAAGTATTCCTGGGCTTCACCCTGACTCGGTGCTTCTATCTATGACCTTAAGTGTGCAGCACAGCAAATACCTCTTAACCAAGACAATGTTGTAGACTTGAATTATGTTAAAGGTATGCACTGCCATCGTTATACTTTAGGATATATATATATGTTGTACTTTGTGTTATGGTATCCAAGGCTGAATTTCGCATTTTACAGTGAATGTCAGGAGCATATTCCTTTCTTGTTACCTACAAAAGGATTGTGGATGACTTTGTGTTCTCTACTTTAATTCTTAAAATTCAGCTGAACCATTAGTGCTTGATGTGAATAGTATTTCACACAAACTGAGAAAAGATGACTTTGATGAGCTTGACTGCAGCGATTCAGCTCAACTGACATTTTTGTGAATGTTGATCAAGAAAGTAAAGTTTTTTTATGCAGCCTAAATGTTCACATGTTTCAGGGAGTTATTGCGTATTGACCATATAAATTATGGATAAGTACAATTTTCATGTTGCTAACAGAGTAAGCATTGATATTTTGTGTATTTACTGGGGGTGGTACTTGGTGACAGGGAAGTTTGATTATGGGCTTTAGTTAGGCTTTTGAAATTTATGAAGGCCTTGCTTGACAGAAATGTTGGGTTAGGGTATTCTTCTGGGCTGGATTAGGTAGGAATTTATTGGGACCTCAGCTTTTTTACCATGATAATCTGTATGATTTTCCTTACAAAAGTTTGAATTAATATGGGGGGGAAAGCCGTGGACAGAAGGTTAAATTTGGAAACTTCTGCATTCTGAGCCCAAGACAAGGTGGTACTTTGTTTACTGTAAGCAGTGGTGAAACATTAGAACTGACCTGTAGCCTATAACTGCTTCACCTATTATGATTGTGCTGTCCTTCTTCAGAATAGGAGGAGGTGCACCTTCTTGCAGCTAATGTTCAGTTATGTTCAAATGTGCACCTGGGAGAGTTTCGAAATTGGAAAGAACTTATCATAGGTGTAATTATTATAGTGCTGTATGGGTCTGGTGGGATTGCGAGGACCTCATGGCCACTTCGACTGCAGTTCAGAATGTTGGTATATGAGAGCTTAATCAACGAGAATCTAGGTTCAGATCAAGTTAATCTGGTGAAATAAATTCCAAAATTTGAGGCAGTCTGTGGGCAAAGTGAGCTGGCAACAGCTTGTTCTATTTGAGTATCCAAATTGGGAATACAACAGTTTGGTTGATGACAGCCACTTTATAATGGCAGGGACTGAAATACAAAAGGAAATATGTTGGCAACAGTTGTTTAAAATCTTGGTCAGATCCTGTCATGACTGTTATGGTCTGTTTGGGGTGCTGTACTTCAGGAAGAGTTTATTGGCTTCGTTCGCATAGATTTCCCACAATGAAACCAGGTGTTAAATTATGAGGATAGGTGTCTACGCTTAACCTATTTTCACAAGTGTATAAGAACAAGGAGTGATGTAATTGAGCTCTCCTTAAGAATATAAATATTGGCTCAGATCTTGTGGTCAATGGTGAAATAACAACATTCACCACTGACATTGAAGAAAACAACCCACAAAGATCTTGAAAGCTCTGTGGCCTGGATTTCCTGACATTTAATTTCATCCTGGCACCAGCTATAGGGGAATCCCTGCATCTAGCTGAAATTGCATCAATAAAACAGCTAAGCAGCCCATCACGTTGAAGAGTTCAGGGATGACAAACCAGTGGTGATGGTGTGGTGGTAATGTTACCTGGACAGGTAATCCAAAGGCTCAGACTAATGCTCTGGGGACGTAGCACCAAGAATTCAATCCCAAATTGAATTTGAATTCAGTTAATAAACCTGGAATTGAAAGCTAGTCTCAGCAATTGTGTGACCGTGAAACTATTGTCGATTGTTGTAAAAACCCATCTGGTTCACTAATAGCCTTTAGGGAACGAAATCAGCTGTTCTTAGCTGGTCTGGCTTACATGTGAGTCCAGACCCACAGCAATGTGGTTTACTCTTAAATACCCTCTGAAATGACCCAGCAAGCCACTCAGTTTCAACGTCCATCACCAAGAGCCACTTGCTGCCACCACTACTAACCAAGCTGGCCTAGCCCTAAAGGACATAACTGCTAGACCGGGTCTGCGCCAGGTGATGAGGGAGCCAACAAGAGGGAAAAACCTACTTGACCTCATCATCACCAATCTACCTGTCACAGCTGCATCTGTCCATGACAGTATCGGTAGGAGCGACCTCTTCGCAATCCTTGTGGTGACAAAGCCCTGTCTTCACATTGAGCATTCCCTCCATTGTGTCCTTTGACACTACCACTGTGCTAATTTGAGTGGATTTCGAACAGATCGAGCAACTCAGAACTGGCCATCCATGAGGCGTTGTAGGCCATTAGTAGCAGAATCAACCACAATCTTGTAACCTTATGGCCCAGCGCATCCCCCGCTCTACCATTGTCATCAAGTCAGGCAATCAGCCTTGATTCAGAGTTCAGGAGGGCATACCTAAAAATGAGTTGCCAATCTGGTGAAGCTACAACACAGGACTACTTGGGTGCCAAACAGCATAAGCAGCAAGCGCCAGACAGAGCTAAGCGATCCTACAACCAACTGATTGGATCTAAGCTCTGCAGTCCTGCCACATCCAGTCATGAATGGTGGTGGGCAATTAAACAATTAACAGGAGGAGGACATCCACAAATATCCCCATCCTCAATGAAGGGGAAGTCCAGCACATCAGTGCAAAAGACAAGGCTGAGGCATTTGCAACCATCTTCAACAGAAGTGCCAAATGGATGATACATCTCTGCCTCCTGAGGTCCCCAGCATCTCAGATGTCAGCCTTCAACCATTTCGATTCGCTTCATATGATATCAGGAAAAGTCTGAAGGCACTCGATACTGCAAAGGCTCTGGACCCTGACAACATTCCGGCAATTGTACTGAAGACTTGCGCTCCGGAATTTGCCATTCCCCTAGCCAAGCTGTTCCAGTACAACTACAATACTGGCATCTACCCGGCAATGTGGAAAATTGCCCAAGTATGTTCTGTCCACAAAAATGCAAGACAAATCCAACCTGGCCAATTACAACCCAACCTGGCCACTGTTGATCATCAGCAAAGTAACATCAGCAGTGTTGTTAAGCGGCACTTAGTCAGCAATAACCTCACTGGCACTCAGGACCACACAGCTTCTGACCTTATTGCAGTCTTGGTCCAAACATGGAAAAATCGAGCTGCGCTTAAGAGATAAGGTGAGAGTCGCTGCCCTTGACATCAAGGCAGCATTTCACTGAGCATGGCATCAAGGAGCTCAAGCAAAACTGGAGTCAATTGGAATTAGGGGGAAAACTCTCCACTGGCTGGTGACATACTTAGCATAAAGGAAGATGGTTGTGGTTGTTGGAGGTAAATCATCTCAGTTCCAGGACATCACTGTAGGAGTTCCTCAGGTGGTATCCTAGGCCCAACAATTTTCAACTGCTTCATCAATGACCTTCCCTCCCACATAAGGTGGGGATGTTCCCTGACGATTGCATAATGTTCAGCACCATTTGTGACTTCTCAGATACTGAAGCAGTCTGTACCAATATGCAGAATGATCTGGACAATATTCAGACTTGGGCTGGTAAGTGGCAAGTAGCATTCATGCCACCCAGGTGCCAGCCAATGACCATCTCCAACAAGAGAGAATCTAACCATCTCCACTTGATACTTACCATCGTTGAATCCTCCACTATCTACTTCCTGGGGGTTACCATTGACCAGAACCTGAACTGGACCAGCCATATAAAAACTGTGGCTACAAGAGCAGGCCAGAGGCTGGGAATTCTGCAGCAAGTAACTCACCTCCTGACTCCCCTAAATCCAGCCCATCATCTACAAGGCCCAAGTCAGGAGTGTGATGTAATGCTCTTCACTTGCCTGGATGACTGCAGCTCCAACAACATTCAAGTAGCTTGTTACCCTCCAGGACAAAGCAGCCCGCTTGATTGGCACCCCAAGCTTGGCCTAAATAGCCAAGTGGTTATGGTACTGGGTTTGTAACCCCAAGATCAAGAGTTCAAATCTCACAATGGCAAACTATGAAACAATGTAACTTCATCTGAAACAGATGGAAACGGGTTTGTACTCGAAAGAGTTGATTGGCACCCCATCCACCATCTTAAACATTCAATCTCTCCACCGCTGACACACAGCAGTGAAGAAGCCTGAATGTAGTCTTGAGTGCAGCTCTTTTCTTTCCATGCTTTGACCAAGGCTGCAACAAGATCAGGAGCTGCGTGGTCCTGAGCACCAATGAGGTTATTGCTGACTCTTGCTGCTTGATGGCGCTGCTGACAGCCCCTTCCATCACTTTGATTGCACATACTGTTGAGGCAGCAATTAGCTATGTTGGATTTGTTTTGATGGCAGCAGTGTAAACCATCTACAAGATGCACTGCAGCAACTAATGAAGACTCCTCCGGCAGCACCTTCCAAACCAGCAACCTCTACAACCTTGAAGGATGAGATCATCTGATGCATGGGAATGCCAGTACCTACATGTTCCCTTCCAAGCCACACACCATCCTGACTTGAAATTATATCACCACTCCTTCACTATTGCTGAGTGCTGGGTCAAATTCCTGAAACACCCTCTGCACTATGGATGTATCTACACAACATGGACTACAGCAGTTCAAGAAGGTGGCTCACCCCACCTTCTCAAGAGCAACTAGGGATGGGCAATAAATATAGCGACACCCACACCCCATGAAAGAATAAATAATAAAGGAAGCAACAGACAAGGTTTTATCATTCACTTTTTATAATTTTAAAGAAAGTGAAATAAAGATTAGGGCATGCACATGAGATTAAGGTAGAAACTTAAATATCATAAACTCCAAAAATAAAGTTCACTATTTTAAAAGTCTTTGAAATTTTTATCATGGAATGAAGAAATCTGACATTCCAGAAATGGAAAATTAGATTTTCAGGGTGCACAGTAGTAATTATGAACTTAGTGTACTGGTTAGAAACTCAGCCATGTAATAACATAAATAGGAGCAGGCATAGGCCAATCAGCCCTTTGAGCCTGCTCCACCATTCAATTAGATCGTGGCTGATCACCTACTTCAATACCATTTTTCTGCACTATCCCCACATCCCTTGATGCTTTTAGTGTGCAGAAATCTATCGACCTCAGTCTTGAACGTATTCGACAATTGAGTCTCCACCCTCTGAGTGAAGAAATTCGCCCTCATCTCAGCCCTAAATGGCTTCAATCAACAAGAGGTAACTTTTTAAAAGGGTTTGTATGTTGAGAATATAAGCCTAAAAGTGGAAGTTCACACTAATTCTGTGACTAATTAATTTCCACCTGCAGGGACTTCAACACATCCTGTGAAAGAACCTGGAATGGCTGACGGCAACTTCAAGATTTCCGCAATTAACTGTGCATGTGCGGATGCCAGAAGTTGCTGTCAGTTTCAGAGTAATGATTGCAAACACTGGCAATTTCACCATCATTACAACCTCAAAACCTAAGCCATGAGATTTAAAAGACTATTTCTTTTGGTGATGAAATCCAGAATTAGTGGATGCGATCATTAAACTTGAGCCAGTGCATTCAGGTGTGTAATTGGGCAGCACCTATTCATGGAATAGTGGAAATGTATAATACTCAAACCTAAAAGGCTGTGTTAATGCTGGGTTAGTTGAAAATTTCAAGACTGAGATTGATGGATTTTTGTTTCGTGAGAGTCTCAAGGGACAGTTGTCAAAGGTGGACAAATCGGGTTGAGGCACTGATCAGCCATGATCTAATTCGAACAGTTGCTTCAAGCTACTTCTCTAGCTGTCATTTCTGCTTCTGTTTGTATTTAATTTCAAGTTTCTGGCCCCTTGTTCCAGAACTTACAACCATTGGAAACAGTTTGCTTCTATGTACCCTGTACTAGCCTTTATAATTTTAAGCACGTTATATCAACCTATAATCTATTAATAAAGGAAGGGCCTCGATTCTTTAAGTTGATCTACTTTTCTTGCAGTTTCTCATAACCAGGCAGTATCCTAATGAATCTGTATTGCATCCTCTTTAAAGCTACAATATGCTTCCAATTCTTCTCGCAGCATTTTGAGGTTGTCTTATAGAATCATAGAATAGTTATTGCAGAGGAGGAGGCCATTGATCCTTCATGCCCATGTCTGGTCTCTGCAAGACCAGCTTGGCTAGTTCCATTCCCCTTTCCCCTTAGCCCTGCAAATATATTTTGGAGAAGGGATTATTTCTATGGGACGAGAACACATTTGCCGAATGGATCGGAATGCCATCTGCCACCTTAAACATTCACTGCCTTCATCACTACCATATAGTCACAACAGTGTGCACTCCATACAAGGTGCACTGCAGCAATTCCAAAGGCTCCTTCGACAGCACCTTCTGAATCTGTGACCTCTACCACCTGGAAGGACAAATGTAGATGCATGGGAAAACCATCACCTTAAATCCGTGTACCCTATTTCCATTGGCAGAAAGGTCGCAAAATAATTTCTCTCTATCTACTCTGTCTAGACCCCTCATGGTTTTGAACACCTCAGTCAAACTTTCTCTCAAGCTTCTCTTCTGTACGAAGAACAACCCCAGCTTTTCTAGTCTATCCATGTGATTGAAGTCCCTCAACTCTGGAACCATTTTCAAATTTTTTCTGCATCCACTCTAAAACCGTCATGTCCTTCCAAAAGTGCAGTGCCCAGAATTGGATACAGTATTCCAGTTGAGCCTGAACTAGTGTTCTTAAAGAAAAAAAAAAACAAAAACAGAATTACCTGGAAAAACTCAGCAGGTCCGGCAGCATCGGCGGAGAAGAAAAGAGTTGACGTTTCGAGTCCTCATGACCCTTCGACAGAACTTGAGTTCGAGTCCAGGAAAGAGCTGAAATATAAGCTGGTTTAAGGTGTGTGTGTGGGGGGCGGAGAGATAGAGAGACAGAGAGGTGGAGGGGGTTGGTGTGGTTGTAGCGACAAACAAGCAGTGATAGAAGCAGATCATCAAAAGATGTCAACAACAATACTACAATAGAACACATAGGTGTTAAAGTTAAAGTTGGTGATATTATCTAAACGAATGTGCTAATTAAGAATGGATGGTAGGGCACTCAAGGTATAGCTCTAGTGGGTTTTTTTTTATTTTATATAATGGAAATAGGTGGGAAAAGGAAAATCTTTATAATTTATTGGGAAAAAAAAAGAAGGGGGAAACAGAAAGGGGGTGGGGATGGGGGAGGGGACTCACGACCTAAAGTTGTTGAATTCAATATTCAGTCCGGAAGGCTGTAAAGTCCCTAGTCGGAAGATGAGGTGTTGTTCCTCCAGTTTGCGTTGGGCTTCACTGGAACAATGCAGCAAGCCAAGGACAGACATGTGGGCAAGAGAGCAGGGTGGAGTGTTAAAATGGCAAGCGACAGGGAGGTTTGGGTCATTCTTGCGGACAGACCGCAGGTGTTCTGCAAAGCGGTCGCCCAGTTTACGTTTGGTCTCTCCAATGTAGAGGAGACCACATTGGGAGCAACGAATGCAGTAGACTAAGTTGGGGGAAATGCAAGTGAAATGCTGCTTCACTTGAAAGGAGTGTTTGGGTCCTTGGACGGTGAGGAGAGAGGAAGTGAAGGGGCAGGTGTTGCATCTTTTGCGTGGGCAAGGGGTTGTGCCATAGGAGGGGGTTGAGGAGTAGGGGGTGATGGAGGAGTGGACCAGGGTGTCCCGGAGGGAGCGATCCCTACGGAATGCCGATAAGGGGGGTGAAGGGAAGATGTGTTTGGTAGTGGCATCATGCTGGAGTTGGCGGAAATGGCGGAGGATGATCCTTTGAATGCGGAGGCTGGTGGGGTGATAAGTGAGGACAAGGGGGACCCTATCATGTTTCTGGGAGGGAGGAGAAGGAGTGAGGGCGGATGCGCGGGAGATGGGCCGGACACGGTTGAGGGCCCTGTCAACGACCGTGGGTGGAAAACCTCGGTTAAGGAAGAAGGAGGACATGTCAGAGGAACTGTTTTTGAATGTAGCATCATCGGAACAGATGCGACGGAGGCGAAGGAACTGAGAGAATGGGATGGAGTCCTTACAGGAAGTGGGGTGTGAGGAGCTGTAGTCGAGATAGCTGTGGGTGTCGGTGGGTTTGTAATGGATATTGGTGGACAGTCTATCACCAGAGATTGAGACAGAGAGGTCAAGGAAGGGAAGGGAAGTGTCAGAGATGGACCACGTGAAAATGATGGAGGGGTGGAGATTGGAAGCAAAATTAATAAATTTTTCCAAGTCCTGACGAGAGCATGAAGCAGCACCGAAATAATCATCGATGTACCGGAGAAAGAGTTGTGGAAGGGGGCCGGAGTAGGACTGCAACAAGGAATGTTCCACATACCCCATAAAGAGACAGGCATAGCTGGGGCCCATGCGGGTACCCATAGCCACACCTTTTATTTGGAGGAAGTGAGAGGAGTTGAAGGAGAAATTGTTCAGCGTGAGAACAAGTTCAGCCAGACGGAGGAGAGTAGTGGTGGATGGGGATTGTTCGGGCCTCTGTTCGAGGAAGAAGCTAAGGGCCCTCAGACCATCCTGGTGGGGGATGGAGGTGTAGAGGGATTGGACGTCCATGGTGAAGAGGAAGCGGTAGGGGCCAGGGAACTGGAAATTGTTGATGTGACGTAAGGTGTCAGAGGAATCACGGATGTAGGTGGGAAGGGACTGGACAAGGGGAGAGAGAAGGGAGTCAAGATAACGAGAAATGAGTTCTGTGGGGCAGGAGCAAGCTGAGACGATCGGTCTACCGGGGCAGTTCTGTTTGTGGATTTTGGGTAGGAGATAGAAGCGGGCCGTCCGAGGTTGGGCAACTATCAGGTTGGAAGCTGTGGGAGGGAGATCCCCAGAGGAGATGAGGTCAGTGACAGTCCTGGAAACAATGGCTTGATGTTCAGTGGTGGGGTCATGGTCTCAGCTTGCTCCTGCCCCACAGAACTCATTTCTCGTTATCTTGACTCCCTTCTCTCTCCCCTTGTCCAGTCCCTTCCCACCTACATCCGTGATTCCTCTGACACCTTACGTCACATCAACAATTTCCAGTTCCCTGGCCCCTACCGCTTCCTCTTCACCATGGACGTCCAATCCCTCTACACCTCCATCCCCCACCAGGATGGTCTGAGGGCCCTTAGCTTCTTCCTCGAACAGAGGCCCGAACAATCCCCATCCACCACTACTCTCCTCCGTCTGGCTGAACTTGTTCTCACGCTGAACAATTTCTCCTTCAACTCCTCTCACTTCCTCCAAATAAAAGGTGTGGCTATGGGTACCCGCATGGGCCCCAGCTATGCCTGTCTCTTTATGGGGTATGTGGAACATTCCTTGTTGCAGTCCTACTCCGGCCCCCTTCCACAACTCTTTCTCCGGTACATCGATGATTATTTCGGTGCTGCTTCATGCTCTCGTCAGGACTTGGAAAAATTTATTAATTTTGCTTCCAATCTCCACCCCTCCATCATTTTCACGTGGTCCATCTCTGACACTTCCCTTCCCTTCCTTGACCTCTCTGTCTCAATCTCTGGTGATAGACTGTCCACCAATATCCATTACAAACCCACCGACACCCACAGCTATCTCGACTACAGCTCCTCACACCCCACTTCCTGTAAGGACTCCATCCCATTCTCTCAGTTCCTTCGCCTCCGTCGCATCTGTTCCGATGATGCTACATTCAAAAACAGTTCCTCTGACATGTCCTCCTTCTTCCTTAACCGAGGTTTTCCACCCACGGTCGTTGACAGGGCCCTCAACCGTGTCCGGCCCATCTCCCGCGCATCCGCCCTCACTCCTTCTCCTCCCTCCCAGAAACATGATAGGGTCCCCCTTGTCCTCACTTATCACCCCACCAGCCTCCGCATTCAAAGGATCATCCTCCGCCATTTCCGCCAACTCCAGCATGATGCCACTACCAAACACATCTTCCCTTCACCCCCCTTATCGGCATTCCGTAGGGATCGCTCCCTCCGGGACACCCTGGTCCACTCCTCCATCACCCCCTACTCCTCAACCCCCTCCTATGGCACAACCCCTTGCCCACGCAAAAGATGCAACACCTGCCCCTTCACTTCCTCTCTCCTCACCGTCCAAGGACCCAAACACTCCTTTCAAGTGAAGCAGCATTTCACTTGCATTTCCCCCAACTTAGTCTACTGCATTCGTTGCTCCCAATGTGGTCTCCTCTACATTGGAGAGACCAAACGTAAACTGGGCGACCACTTTGCAGAACACCTGCGGTCTGTCCGCAAGAATGACCCAAACCTCCCTGTCGCTTGCCATTTTAACACTCCACCCTGCTCTCTTGCCCACATGTCTGTCCTTGGCTTGCTGCATTGTTCCAGTGAAGCCCAACGCAAACTGGAGGAACAACACCTCATCTTCCGACTAGGGACTTTACAGCCTTCCGGACTGAATATTGAATTCAACAACTTTAGGTCGTGAGTCCCCTCCCCCATCCCCACCCCCTTTCTGTTTCCCCCTTCTTTTTTTTTTTTCCCAATAAATTATAAAGATTTTCCTTTTCCCACCTATTTCCATTATATAAAATAAAAAAAAAAACCCACTAGAGCTATACCTTGAGTGCCCTACCATCCATTCTTAATTAGCACATTCGTTTAGATAATATCACCAACTTTAACTTTAACACCTATGTGTTCTATTGTAGTATTGTTGTTGACATCTTTTGATGATCTGCTTCTATCACTGCTTGTTTGTCGCTACAACCACACCAACCCCCTCCACCTCTCTGTCTCTCTATCTCTCCGCCCCCCACACACACACCTTAAACCAGCTTATATTTCAGCTCTTTCCTGGACTCGAACTCAAGTTCTGTCGAAGGGTCATGAGGACTCGAAACGTCAACTCTTTTCTTCTCCGCCGATGCTGCCGGACCTGCTGAGTTTTTCCAGGTAATTCTGTTTTTGTTTTGGATTTCCAGCATCCGCAGTTTTTTTGTTTTTATCTAGTGTTCTTAAAGGTTCATCATAACTTTTTTTGTATTGAATGCCTTTATTTTGTTACGATCACCACTGAAACCCATAACTTTTAAAAAGATATTTGAATTTGTGACCGCCTGAAGGGATCACATGCATAGATTTGAAATTTTAAGACTTTTACTGTAATTAACTGGAAGCAACATTGACTAAACATTACTTTAGACTAATCAGACTAAACGTTATTGGAGAGAAACTTGCAGGTGGCGGTGTTCCCATGCACCTGCTCTTGTACTTCTAGGTGGTAAAGACCACAGAAGATGCTGTCAAAGGAGCCTTGATGAGTTGCTGCACTGCATCTTGTATGTAGTGCACGCTGCTGCGACTGTGCACTAATAACGAAGGGAATGAATGTTTAAGGTGGTGGATGGCGTGTTTGGACAGATATGTTCTCATTCCATAGAACTAGGCCCTTCTCCAATTAAGTATTTTTACTCTAAATTGCTCCTTGGTTTTACATAGGTTTATCATTATTACTTAGCTTTTAAATTCAATATCTCTTATGGAAAAAATCTAGAAATTGATTACCTTATTTTAGGCATCGTCAACCTGAAGTTCTGCCTTTAATGTCCTGTGAGCCTGTATCCCCAAATCCTTCTGCTCTTCTACGGCACCACACTTACTTCCATTCAAAGTACTCACCTCTGAGACTGATGGTTGTGGCTTCAAGTCCCACTGCAGGATTTGAGCACAAAAGCTTAGGCCAGCCTCCCAGTGGAAAACCAGGGTGCCTGCAGTCTAGGCAAACCTGGCTCCCTGCCTGCCTGGGTGCTGCAGCAATCACCAGTTGCCCTGTAGAGGGGCTCAGTGGTGGCCTGTCTACTAAATCCATTTTTTATTTAAAATTCAAATAATGTTGGAAAGGGAGCACCTCCAGTTTGATGCTCCCTCTCACTTGCTTACCTGCCATCATAGCCTACTGATCCATTGAGGCTAGAAGGCCTCTGTTTGGACAGTGAGCCCACCCTTTGGCCATTAATTGGCCACCCCAGGGAAAATCACAATGAGTGACTATTTCCCACAGGGAAAGTTCTGCCCTGAGACTTTTACACAGGCAAAGTGGAAAAAGTTGTGCTTTCCAGTTGGCTCTGCTTCATTGACCAGGAAATAGTTAATTCAAAAATAGCACCAAATGTGTAAGCTTAGTACTAAAGATGTTGTGACAAGATGCATTTTGAGCACACATTAATTGTCAAAAAATGCATAAGAAATTTTCCTTTTCTGTTTGTACTTCTGATTTCTTTCTTACCTGGTGCATTCTCTCTTATTTCCCCAACTTGGTATATTACCAGTTTCTACCTTCAAAGGAAATATGTGTGAGTGGGTAATTTTACATTGCACCAGAGGTTGAAAGAAGATGAGACTTCCATAACTCTTTTATTGAGCTAAAATCTTAACAATGAATGTTGGGAGGGGTGGGATGGCAATGTGGTCTGATTTCAGCTCAAGTTTGGACTGGAGCCTTTTGTATGTGCTTGGAGCTTGAGTGATGTTTGGAGACTTGGGGAAAGCTATAAACTTGATAACCTATTAATATATTCCTGTTGATCTATTCTTCTGTACTTATTTGATGTATTTGATTGTTTGCCAGAGGCAACCTCTAACAAAGACCTTTGCCACCATGTAGTTTTTTTTTGTCAGATGTGATTTCTGCCAAAATGTAGACTTGTCACTTTTAAAATGGCATAATCTTAGATTTCCTTCGCTGTGCCCTTTTCTTCCTCCATGACAGAGCTGAAATTTTTCTGTTAAACACAGGTTCAGTAGGTAGTCTGAATTTGTCCACTGTGTGGCGAGCCAAGTTAGAAATGCAGTAAGTTACCCTATTCCCAATGCTCAGTATTCTGGCACTCCACCTGCACGGTTCCCAAGTTAACTGCTCAGATGAGTCAAAAATGTTGCACTAATTATGCACCTTTTGAAAGGTGTTTCTGTATCCAAAAAAAAAGAAATGGAAGCCAATTCCTAGTTCTAACCCAAAAAAGCCCAGAGAGCTATATTTTGAATCAATTTTGAATCTGAAAATTCTTAGATGGTAAAATAACTAAAGAAATCAGTCATACTGTGCAGCTGTAAGAATACTATTGAATGTTCCTAGTTGTATTCAAACAACTGGAACTGTTTTTGATAATGTATACAAATAAGTTCTCGGCAGTAAGTTTAGCATTGACAAGTTAACTTTTTTGTCATCTCTAATGAATTGAGAAATTTAAAACTCTTTGACAATGCTGATCTGATCAAGCCATTTCTGTGCATAGACCATATATCACTAGCTAGTGTTCACCTATTGATGGAAAGTTCATAGGTGTCATTTTCTGTGTTTTCTTTAAATTTTCCATTTTGTACATATATATGCAGGCTTCTTGGCTTCTGTTCACACTAATTGAATAAGAATAGTGGGGATAATGGTCATTTTCTAAAGGGAAATTGTTTTGCCTATAAAACAAGATGAATTGCAGAATATATTAAACTACCATGTAAAAATAATCTCATTCTTTCACTTGTTTCCCTATCTCCCTCATTCCCTATTTGAATCCCTTCAACCCAACTGCCCCTCTCACAGTATGAAAAGCAACTCTGATTCTACACTTGTACATTATCTCTTTGTCTTCCTTTATGGCTCTACAGCCTTCAATCTCAGATTCCTGCTACAGCACCTTTCCTGTACTGTCATGTTTCCTGCAACTGCTTTTGCTGGTTTCCACTTTTACGTATTCGATTAAGCTTGAGCAGCACTCACAATATCTTCTCTTCCCTCGAGCTCTTCAAAAGTCCCTCTTTTGTGCCTTTTTTTCACCTCTGTGCTGCCACTTGGTGACATTGCCCACAGACATAAAAGTCTGCCTCCATATATACGCTGATGGCTCTTCTTCACACCACATCTCTGTTCCAACAACGATGGCCAACTGTGTCTCTTCATCGGTACTTTAGATTCTCTCCCCTACATTGTGTTATCATATTGTTTGTCAACATTCAGTCACGGGTGAGCCTTAACTTTCTTTGTTCAACATTGGTAAGATGAAGACCGTTATTTCAGCCACCAGCCACAAAATTTGATCTTTCACAACTTAGTTCATCACCTTCCCTGGTTAGTGTGTTAGATGGCATTGTAGTGATATCTGAGATGTAGCTAATTTCGTGAGGTGGCAATGAGTATAGCATTCGGGGCACTAAGGGCAGTTTCTGAATACATGCATTCCCTCTCCTCTTTGGCTTCCTTGCAGCTTCACCTATAGTCTGCTGGGAAACTCCTCTAGCAAATCCAATGGTTTCAAAATTTTGGAGCACCAGGAATTGAGCAGTCAATGCATCCACTCCAAATTAACTGCTTCCCTGTTTTTCTGCTCTGCAAGAAGAGTAAAAGTTTCCCTATTGAACTTCAGTGTATGTGCATTTCAAATGAAAGGCCATCAACTGACATGAGACTTTTTAAAATCTGTATAACAGTTCATGAATTCTGAAGAAATTTTACTGATCTGCATGGTAGAAACAGATGCATTTAGGGTCGCAGAGTTTCAGAATTTATTAATGCAAATAAGCAATTCAAAATGAATATTGATGTCTCCTTTAAGGATAAGCCAAGAAGCAAGTGATTTGTGTTATGATAGCTTAGCAGCATATCCACAGCAGTTCTGCATGCTTTTAGAACTCATCACCTCTGATGTTTGTGTATATTGGTTCCCACTTTAGCAACTGATGTCAGTTTAATGATTTTTGATGTTCATGTGGCATGTGCCATTTTGCATTTGAAAATGTATTAGTTACCAGGTTACGTATCTGAATATAGTAACAAATGAAAAGTGTGCCATGTACAAAAAGAAATAATTTCAAGTAAATTCTTAGTAAAAAAACGGCATGCAGACTTTGATGTAATCTGAAATGAAAAGTCGCAATGGTGAAGTTGCAATTGGAGTGGAACCATCCTCATTCAAAAGCCATAATGTTGTATGCCCCCAGACCTGCATGACCTGTTAGCACAGGGTCACTGTGTTTACAACATAGAGCTCTTCATCTCCACCATTCACTTTGCCACATTTTTTTGCTGTTGGATTTCTTGTTTGATATTGCCATTAATAAGCTAGCATTTTCTCCAGTTGAACACTATGAAGACCCACTTCCTTGGCAGTGACTCCAGCCACCTCTCTGTCTACTTGTTCAAGTTTTTTAAAATTCTGCAGTGGGGGTGTATCTCTAATTGAATGTGAAAATTCATCAAAACAAAGTATATCTTCAACTTCTACGTAAAATAACTTCCCTAGATTCATATCATTCTTGAAGCTTGAATAACAACTTGCATTTATATATTGTCTTTAATGTAGTAAAACATTAGTGTTTCACCATTAAGTAATCATTCAAAAACTGGCACCAAGCCAAACAGATGATTGAAATCTTGGTCAAAGAGGTAAATTTTAAGGGCCCTTTTAAAGGTGGTGAGGAAGGTAGAGAAAGATTAAAGAGGTCTTCTAGAGCCAGGAGTCTAAATGGCTGGAGGCATAGCCATCAATAGTAGGATAAAAGAATTGGGGGACGGACAAGAGGCCAGTGTTGGAGAACTTTGAAGTTTTCGAAGGGCTGCAGAGCTGGAGATGGTTAGGTAAGAGCATGGGCATAGATTTGAACACAATGATGTTGGATCAGGAGCCCTTGTTAAATGACTAAGTAGAATTGTGATGGGTGAATGCAATTTGCAAGTTGGGATATGGGCAGCAGTGTTTTGAATTGACTTGAATTTATGGAGGATGCAAGAGCGGAGGCTGGCTAGGAGAATGTTGGAACAGCAGAGACTGGAATGATATGAATATGGCCGAGTGTTTCAATAGCACTTAACGTAAGGATTTCAGTAGCAGATGGGCTGAGGTATGGGTGGTGATGGGAATGGTAATGTAGTGGTAGTGGATGGTCTCCTGATTGAGCAGATATGGGGTCGAATGCTCAGCTTGGAATCAAAGGACCCTGCAGTTAGCAACAATTTGGTTCAGGCTGAGACAGTGCCCAAGGAGGGGTATGGAATCAGTGGCTAGGAAATGAAATCTGTGGCAGGGACCCAAGACAATAGTTTCAATATTCCCAATGTTTAATTGGAGGAATTTTTGTCATGTCCATGGATGTTGGATGAACAGTAAAGGGGCCAGGATAGGTGGAGGTGAGATAGAACTGGGTGTCATCAGCTAACATGTGAAACCTGTGTGTTTTTGGATGATGTTACCAAGAGGCAGGGTACAGATGAAAAATATGAGAGATGACTGATAGATTCTTGTGGGGATTCCAGACATAATACTGAAAGCACAGGAAGAAAAGCCATTGCAGAATATTCTCTGGTTACAAATGCATAAATAAAAGTGGAGACCAGGCGAGGGCAGTTTTACTCATCTGGACCACAGTGGAGAGGTATTGGAGAAGTCAATTGTTGCAGACGAGTCAAGAAGGATGAGTACAGAGTGCACCATAATTACATCCACATAGGAATTAATTTAATTTTGACTTTGATCAGGATCATTTCAGAGCTGAGGAAGGTGCAGAAACCTGATTGGAGGGGTTCAAACATGTAGTTGCTGGAACAGTGAGCATCTATGTGAGAGCTTCAACAACTTTGGAGAGGAAGTAGGTTGGAGATTCAGTGCTTGTTTGCAAGGGCAGAAGAATCAAGGGTGGGTTTTGTTTTTGAGAGTGAGCTGGAAGACTTCAAAGGGTGGGGGTAATTCCCTCTTTTGTAGCAAAATATAGTTGACATACTTGATTTCTAAATATTATGTGAGTAATTATGTGTCCAGGAGATGGCCTTTAATGTATTGCAATAACTGAATTTCTTATCTGCAGTTCTGGATGTAAGCATCTTGTCATCCCAGGATGTGGTCCGTATGCTGCTATCACTGCAGCCTTTTCTACAAGATGCCATTCAGAAGAAACGGACAGGAAGGACATGGGAGAATATCCAACATGTGCAAGGACCTCTCACCTGGCAACAGTTCCACAAAATAGGCAGAGGATCCTATGGTAAAGTCCTGTTTTCATTTTATCCATAATCCGGAATTTCATTTTACAATTTTTGCGTTGTTCCTTTTTCTGATTAAGTTGCCTAGCTAAAAGTAATATGGCATTCACTACCCATATCATTTAAATTATTGTCTCTGCTTTCTGATGGTACTAGATGGATTATTGTGCAAGTTAAAACAACTCTTAGATTTTATAGCTTCTATTCTCACACTTTTGTACTGCTTAATGCATGTATTGATAGAATTATATTGACATGCACAAAAATGAGACAGACATGTTTGAAAACGGAATGTGTGCCAAAAGAAGCTGTGTGGAAAAGAAGAGTTCCATTTCATTGGACACTGAGACTAATACTGGGAGTTGTACCAATGGGATGGTTGCACCTAAAGTGGGCCAGGGCCAAGGCCTGAGTGAAAGGGATAACCAGGACTGTTATTTAAATAACGCTTTAAAATATTAAAATGTGGAGAGGGAACTGCCAGAAATTATAGGAAGCTAACAATAAAAGAATCAGGAAAGAAAAGTAAAGGATAAAATAAATTAAAGAATAAGGATAATATTACTGAAAAGAGATTGGCTAGAGCCATGGAGTAAAAAGGTAAAATAACTAGTAAACCATCTAATAAAAATTTAAATAATTTGATTAAAATAATTTATACCATAAGTATAGCAATGCATACAGTAATGCCTTACGGCACGTGTCCCAGATGTCACCATCCTTGAGTATGTCCTGTCCAACTAGCAGGACAGATTCAGCAGAGGCATAGTGGTACATAGTTCGCCTCAACATTGACTGCAACCCTCAGGATGTCTCATCAGGTCAAACATTGGCAAGGAAACCTCCTCCTGATTACCACCTACCACCTTCGCTAAGCTAATGACTCAGTACTCCTCCCTCCATGTTGAACGCCACTTGGAAGAAGCATTTGAGGCTGGCAAGGACACAGGATGTACTCTGAGTGGGAGTAGCTGAAAGTCCTGAAAGACTTATCTGTCAGACTGGACCTGCAGCAGGTTGTCAGAGAACAACATGGGTAAAACTGACTAGACCTGATATTCACCAGCCTACATGTTGCAGATGCATCTGCCCATGATGGTATAGATAGGAGTGACCACTGCTTGTGAATTCTTGTGAAGACAAAGTTCTGTCTTCACACTGAGCAATACCCTTCATCATGGTGTGTGGCAGTACCACAATGCTAAATGGGATAGATTCAGAATACATCTAGCAGCTCAAAACTATGTGCTGTAGGCAATCAGCAACAACAGAATTGTATTCAACCACAATTTGTAACTTTGTGGCCTGCTGCATCCCCCATTCAACCATTGCCATCAAGCCAAGTGATGAAGCTAAGTAATCCCACAACCAGCAGATCAGATCAAAGCTCTGCAGCCGTGCCACGTCCTATCATGAATAGTGGCGAACAATTAAATAACTAACAAGAGCAGGCGGTTCCACCAATAGCCCCATCCACACATTTTGCATCAGTGCAAAAGACAAGGCTTAAAGCATTTGTGACCATCTTCAGCCAGAAGTGCTGAGTGGATGATCCATCTTGGCCTCCTTCTGAAGTCCCCAGTAAATATTGCAGGATAGAAAACATTTGAGGATGAAGGAAGGGAGGTGAAGCAGCAGTGCTAGTTAAAGATAAGTTAATGGCAGTAGAAAAAAAGGCTACAAATAGTAAGAAAAGTACAGAATCCACATGGATTGACTTAAAAGATAAGGGATCCATCACCCCAATATTGATATGCTATAGACTGTCAAATGGTGGAAAGGAATTGGTGGAATAAGTAGGTGGGAAAACCTACAAGATAATCAGCGGTCACAGAAGAATAATCCTGGGAGATTTCCACTACTTCCAAACAAACTGATAGGAAGGAGTGGAAAATGAACAAGGGAATCTAATTTTTAAAGTCCATACAGGACTCCTTTTTCACTCAGTACATAAGACTAACAAGAAAAAAAAAATTACCATTGGATTTTGTAGCAGATAAAGAAACAGAACAGATAGGAGAACTAAAAGTTGCACACAATAGTAGTGGTCCTAACATAGTTGAAGATGAGGATTGAGTGTGATGTAAGTGGGACAAAGAATGGGGTAATAGATTCAAAAAGGGAAATTTGAGGAAATGAGTGGAACTCGAGATAAAGTGAGAGAAAATCGTCGAAAATAGATTTTAAAAAAAAAGTTGTGGAAAACCTTCAAAAGGGTGATCAATAGAATTCAAGAGAAATGAATTATATTAAAGCTACCTCGGATGAATACAGAACTAAAGGACAAATTGAACCTAAAGAAAAAAATGCAAAAAGTTTTTCGATATTAATGGTGAGGAGGACTAAAGAGAATACAAAAAACTGATGAGAGAAGTTAAATCAGGGAAGCAACGAGAAATTGAAATCAGATGATCAAGGAATATAAAAGGAAATAATTGTTCTTTTAACACAAATAACAAAAGGAAAATTACAAAAAGAATAGGGCCATAAAAAAATGTCCATGATAAATTCAAAGATAATGACAGAGTAATGGCAATAACTGCCTCAGTTTTTAACTAAAGATAACATAATAGATACCATTAAAAAAAAATTGAAGGGAGAAAATAATTGACAAATCAGCAAAATTTCAAGACCCATGATCTGGATGGTATACAAACACATGAACTGAAGGAAACTAGGGAAGAAATGGAAGAGTCAGCAGTTTATATATTTATGTGAAAGTTCTGTAGAAGAGGGGATAGTGCTGGAAGACTGACGGCAGCTCATGTCCCTTTCCACATAAAGGGAGAGCCAAGCCTGCACTGGAATCTATACTAAAGTGAGTGATTGAAGAGCATCTAGAGACAGAAAATATAATTTTTTTAAAAAGCTAGCATCAATTCCAAAGGCTAAGCCATGTTTAACTAAAGAATCCTTCGAAAAGGTGACGGAGAGAATAGAAGAGGGCAAATGCTGTAGATGTCATACACCTTTATTTTCAAAAGGTCTTGGGTAAGGTACCACAAGGTAGGCTTGTGACAGAAGTTTGGATGTGTGGAATCTGAGGACAAACAGTTGAATAGGTCGCAAATTAGCCAAAATAACAAAGCAGAATGAGATAAAAGGTTATTATTCAAATGGAGAAAGATAGAAAATGGTACTCCACAGGTACCATTGCTGAGGCCACTAAAACTCATAATTTACATTAATGATTTGGATTTTGAAACCATCACCTCACATCAAAAATTTACAGATGATACCAAACTGATGGAGTATAGCATACGCTGAAGAACAATGAAACATAATACAGGAAGATATTAGAAAATTTGCAGACTGCGGAATGACATGATGAAAGTGCAAAGAAAATTTACAATGATGGTAGCAGAACTGAAAGATTAAAGATACCAGAATGATTGCACAGGTTAGAAGATTTTTGTCCTTCAAAAGAGAGAAAACTTAGAGGAGTTCTGATGGAGGTCTTGAAAATGGTTTGGACAGGGTGGACATGGTGAGAATGTTTCCACTTGTGGGCGAATCTAAAATTTGGGTCCATAAATACAACATACATCCAATAGAGAAATGAGGAGAAATTTCATCACTAAATGATTGGAATGTGGAACTTGCTACCGCAGCAAGTTGTTGAGCCAAATGGCTTGGATGCTTTCAAAAGGCGTCTCAACGCATGCATGAGAAAAGGGAATAGAAAGATAGGTTGAAAGACTGTCAGAAGAAATGGAAGCAGATTCACGGGGTATAAATACCAGCCCAAACTAGTTGACCTGAATGGTCTTTTTCTATGTTGTATGTTCTGTTATTCAGTGCAATAGTGGACTTGATATACATAGCAAATAAAATGAAGTTTAATATGAAGATGTACAGCCAACAAAAAGTTCTAGCTATATCTACACTTCGTACTTATAAAAGGTTACGGAAGCAAAACAATAGAAGTAATGGGAAGTGTTCAAAATATTGTACAGCTCCAATTTGACGTGGTAACTGGTAAACATTGTCTTCTAGTTGACCCTGAGATGCTATCAAGTATCAGAAGTAGAAATTATTCTGTTGGCTGTTGAGAAAGCATACCTAATTATGCTATTATACATGAGGGTTGTCTGTTGGCATGAAAGTGCTTATTTGCACAGTCTTTGTATTACCTCAAAAAGCTTAATGTTCCATCTGTCTTTTGTTCAGGTTCAGAAGAATCACCAGAGCCACTTCCTATCCCCACACTGCTTCTGGGCTACGATAAAGACTTCCTGATGATCTCCCCTTTTGCACTGCCCTTTTGGGAGAAGCTGCTTCTTGAACCATATGGTTCTCAGCGTGATGTAGCCTACATTGTGGTCTGTCCAGAAAATGAGGCCTTGCTCACTGGAGCCAAAAATTTCTTCAGGGATCTTAGTGCTGTATATGAGGTCAGAATAAATACTTAATGGCATGAACTATACAATAATATTGCTGCAACAAAGTTTCAAGAAAATTGATAGAATTTAAATTATCCAAGTCAATTAATATTCTTGAATCTAATTATTCAGCATCATTGGTACAAAAACATTGAGGTTACTGGAAATGCAGCAGGGACAATTAATTATTTTACACTTTCAGAAACTTTTATTTGGTGCATTTCATTTGAAGTAGCCTAATGCGTTTTGGAAATAAAACTGAGCAACTAGGAACTTTTTGGATTGAAGCTTGAAACATGTTTGAGTGGGGAATACAGCTGCGCTGTGAATTCAAAGTCGTTTAGTATATGAACAACAAATTTGAATTAACAGGAGTAGGTTTTGGGCAGATTGTTACGGGGTAAGGGGAGTTTGCCTCGGCCAGGCTCGCACTGCCCTGCCTCTGCCCGGCTCACCCCAGAGTTAGAACTTACCCCCCACCAGTTTCTTCACGCCATTTGAAGAATTTTTTTTTTAATCGGCAGCCCGCCCCTGCTGGTACCAAACATATTATGGCATGGGCAGCATATTCTCAGGATCAGTTGGCTTGGTAATAAACCCAATTGACTCTTGATTATCTATTAAAGTATGGCAGGTGTGGATTTTGCTGCCCACCCCTCCACCACCTGTATTATGGTGGCGACCTTAGGTGGGTGGGAAAGTGCTGAGTTTTATATGCTGCGCCCCCCCCCCCCCCCGCCGAAAACGTGCATGGCAGAGGCATGTAAAATGCAGCCGTTAATATTAAGTTACAAAAGTAAAGAAGCTAACACTTAGTCCATGAATGTTCATGTTTTAAGAGCTCATTAACTTTTGTATTGAAGATATCTGCTTGTGGATAACATTTGAAGGAATTTAAATATACTTAGAACTTCAGAAAAGCAGGATTGCCAGCAGATTGTTTGCAATTATATTCTTTCCTATTTGATCAAAAGTATTCTCAGCATTTGCACATTGACTTGAATACTTTTTTGTTTTAACAGACATGCAGACTTGGTGAGCATAGACCTATCTGCAAAGTATTGAGAGATGGAATTATGCGGGTTGGTAAGAGTTCTGCAAAAAAGCTGGCAGATGAATCTGTTGATGAGTGGTTCTCTCAAGCCTGGGTTAGTGACGAGAATGACAATCTTGCCAAGTTAAAACTCTATGCTCAAGTCTGTCGCCATCACTTGGGTAAGTAAAATAATTAATATTAATATACTTTCTGAAAAGAACGAGCAACCTGTTCTAATTAAAGAATGCCAACTTCAGTCTTACAATGCATTAATTTTATTCACACCTTTGCTGTAGCAGTTAAAATAGTATGATGTTGAGATTGATAAATTGATTTTAAATTTTTCTTTTTAAAACCATGTTAAAAATCACAGTTTATGTACATTTGTTTGATTGTACAAAAGATATTAATTGCTGAAAACCAGTTCTTCAAATTCACTGAGGAATTCTGTAAATATTTTATCTTTAAAATCCAGCACCTTACCTGGCTACACTTCAGCTGGACAACAGCCTGCTGATTCCACCTAAACACCAGCCAACATCATCTTCTGGTACCCAGGGGCAGGCAGCAACAGGAAGCAGTGGACCACCATCGGGAACTGGGGTTATTTCTGCGCCAGTGACAACTGGCACTACAGCTACTTCCACAACCAGCACTGGCAGTAACACTGCAACAACTGGCAGCTCTGGTGTAGGAAGTGGGTCAACAGGTACCTGCTCCACTTCGACTACCTCCACTACCACCACAACCACTACCCCAATTCTGCATCAGACAGGGGCAACCTCATCCTCTTCAGGATTTGGTGGGACTGTTGGGGCTGCTCAGAGTGGTAGCTCAGGCACCACTACAGAGAGACCTCCAGGGAGTACAACTAGTGGAAGTGGAGATTCAGATACCCAGAGTTCTGCACAACAGCAAGAAGTGCAAGAGAGGTAAGTATGATGTAAGGTAGACATCGATAATGATTGCATTTGTTTATAAAGATTTTTATGCACATTATAATCCCAGTTAAGAGCAAATATAATAACTTTTACATTATGGGATTTGTTAACAAGCAGCTCTAAGACTTAGATAAAAGCCAGAAATCTGAAACAAAAACAGAAAATGCTAGAAAAACTCAGCAGTTCTAACAGCATCTGTGGAGAGAAAAACAGTTAACGTTTCGAGTCCGTATGAAGAAGTCATACGGACTCGAAATGTTAACTCTGTTTTTCTCTCCACAGATGCTGTTAGAACTGCTGAGTTTTTCTAGCATTTTCTGTTTTTGTTTTAGCTCTAAGACTTAGGTGGTGAAGAATTTAAGCTACCAAAGCTGATATAGTTCTTGATCTATATGTGATATGTAAAATTTAATACATTATACATAAAAATGTATAATTTCACACTTCTAGCAATGTGCTGCCAAATTTGTAGGCCACCAAAAGCCTGGCAGAGATTGATTAGTAATCTACCAGATATATTTTTAAAACAAAATTACACTGTAGCAAATTGATTACAAAGTGCATAATTGGACCTTGAGAGCCTCCATTAATCCTTCATTTGAGAATTTTATCAACCCCCACATCCTGAAATCCAATGGAGCACAGACTGAGACGCTGTTTGAGGCCTTGGCAAAGGGGAAATGGAGAAGGATGAGGACAGGACAAGACCAGGCAATCAATTAAAGAGAAAGTTGTATCTATTTTCTCCCCACTGCAATGCCAAGGAGGTAGAGAGGGGCTGGGGGAAGTGCTAATAACAGAAACTTGGCTTTTAAAGTGTGTCTTTTACACGTGAGATGGAACAAAATGTTAAAATATGTGTGATCATATGTTAATTGACCAGTGTTTGAATGCCATTTCACATGCATATGTTTTAACATTACAGTACTACAGAAAGGGAACGGATAGGAATTCCTACTGAAGCTGAGTCAGCTGACAGCAATGCATATCCACCAGCTGTCGTCATCTATCTTGTTGATCCTTTTACATATTCCTCAGAAGAAGAGTCAACTTTTACTAGTGGATGGCTGCTAGGTCTGTTGCGGTGCTACATGGAGATGCTGGATAATCTACCAGAGCATATGAGGAATGCATTCACTGTCCAGGTAATTTGAAATTAAATCTTATTTTTACAGTTCGTATATTTGATTTTTAAAATTCACTGTGTTCCATAGCACTTAAACTTTTGGGTTTTTTTCTAAAACAATTTTGCACAAATGCAGAACATTGAAATGACTAATCTCCATCATACAAAGGATTTGTTTGCTTTGTAAATGAGCATGCTTCCAGCAATTTGACTTCTACCTGCATTTAAGGTATTGCATTATAGTTTTTACTTCCCAATGTGATGCATAGAAGCGTGAAACTTTTGTTTCGTTTCAGATTGTGCCTTGCCAGTATCTACTACAACCAGTGAAAGATGATCACACTTTCTATATCCAGCACTTAAAATCACTGGCATTCTCAGTTTACACTCAATGCAGACGGCCGCTTCCCACACAGATCCACATTAAATCACTAACTGGCTTTGGTCCTGCTTCCACAATAGATATGACCCTTAAACATTCAGAGGTGCGTATTAGTTTGTAACTTCTATTGATATTTACTGTTCTTGCACTAATTATTGCACATCAATGGCCTTGCTGTCCATTATATGCATTTCAAGTAAAATTCTATGTGTGAAAGGTCAAGCGTTTTACCAGTTTTAAGGATATTGATTATCATTCTAACCTTCTGATAAATTGCTTTGGAATTGCACTTTTCATTAATTAATGCCTGCTTGTGTTTTGTACATTCCGAACCATAAGATAAATAATTTGTATACTCTTTAGTCTTTAGTTCTTAAGTATAAGTATGAATGTAACAGAACATTGTAAGCTGACATATAATGCTTTTTAATTCTCATTCCCACCTTCCCTGTAAGAATTATTTTTTGTTATGATGCTGTGGAACCTTGTTTAGTCTGTGACAATGCTGTGATTAGTGATTTAATTTCTTCCGCTCCATGTAGCCTGAGCTATGCTGACAGAATGGTTAACCAGCCCGCTTCATGTTCTCTTCTGATATTGCTTTAACTGACCATGAGAAGCTGACTTGTACCCTCATTCCTCCCTCCTTATCGTGAAGAACTAGCTGTCTTCTGATCTCATACCTAAATTTATTCTTTAAAATAAAGGCTTTTTTTTCTTGGTACGCACTGTTAAATTGAAAGTTTTCTTTTAAATTCCAGCGTCCCCACCCTATCCAAGTGTATTCACCTCCTTATATCTTGGCACCAATTAAGGACAAACAGACAGAACTAGGTGAAACATTTGGTGAGGCAAGCCAGAAGTACAATGTGCTCTTTGTTGGTTATTGTTTATCGCATGATCAGAGATGGCTACTGGCATCCTGTACAGACCTCCATGGAGAATTACTAGAGACATGCATCCTGAATATTGATGTACCAAACAGGTAACAATTGAAGTTCAAACTGACTTTGCATTAAGCGTCACAGTTTACTTGAAGTAGGTCAAAAGTAAACTAGGCAATAACTACATGTACACTAGCCTCTTTGCTTTAAGATGCTTTCCTAAAGTAACAAACAATCATTTCAAATAAACTTCAGATGTTGAACATAAAATAACTGCTATATAATGCTATTTTGCTCTGACAACAAAAATCCATTTTAATCACTGTTTCTCTGGATTTTTATTTTTATCACAGCCTATCTGATAGTTCATTTCTTTTCAGACTATGAAAGAGAAATTAAACCTATTATTAACTGAGTATGACTCAAAAAACTTAGTGCAGTGTTCGGTTTACACGCCAAAATGCAGTACTATTGGAGCTAGAAATTGTACATCCATTTATTTCCTTAAGATGACTGTGATAAGTATTCTGCCATCTTCTTTAGTCTGATTATGTAGCTAACTAACTACATCAAAAGAAATTAGTCAATGCACTAACCTTGAAAAATCTGCACATCCTGTATGTTTGACATTGTATGATCCAGCATGAAAATGGCTGGCTTAATTGCTCAGTTAATAGACCACCTAGGTGCATAGAGTCTGAAAATTATAGGCCTGCTCATGAGTTTGCGAATCCACTTAATTTTTGCTCATGACAAGTTCAGTGGAAATTTAAATTTATATATTGTGTGGAGTTTTACCCATATTTCAGTAAATTGGCAGCCACTGTAAAAATGACAGAAGAGACTAGAGGTATGTGGTTTCTGCAAATACATTTGTGTGCTTAGTTCCATTTACACAAAGATTGAATGGTGTGAATTTGTCTTTTTAAAAACAACTGTGATGCATTCACTCTGAATTTTAATTGATGGGTATTTGGAACAAGTCTGTGTAATGGCATGTTGTTATAGCCCCTCTGCATGACACAAGATGAAGGGAGTAGCTTTGCTTAGCCAGGAATTACAAGAGATAAATCTCAAATTACAACGTGATCTTTTTCAGGTCAAGGAGAAGTAAAGTGCCTGCCCGTAAAATCGGCTTGCAGAAACTATGGGAATGGTGTGTTGGAATTATGCAAATGACATCACTGCCGTGGAGAATTGTAATGGGGAGACTTGGAAGAGTAGGTCATGGAGAACTCAAAGGTTGGCAACTCTGAATTAAGACCGGAATGAATATACAAGTACTATAAAACTTCAGAGAAGAATTTCAGAATTGCAGCCCATCCTTATTTCTTGCAGCACAATTATGTGACTAACTTAAATAAAATGTAACAATAGACAATTTGTTTATTTGATAAAAGCAAAATACGGCGGACGCTGGAAATCTGAAATAAAAACAGAAAATGTTGCAAATATTCAGCAAGTCTGACAGCATCTGTGGAGAGAGAATCAGAGTTAACGATTTAAATTTAAACAATAACTCTGTTTCTCTCTCCACAGATGAGGTCAGATCTGCTGAGTTATTCCAGCATTTTCTGCTTTTATATTGTTTATTTGATTGTGATCCCAACATCAGCGAATTATTCCATTCAGTTTCTTTATCATAGTTAAAATGAAAATGATATAATTTAATTTTGTTTTCCTTAAGAGTTTAACACAGTACTTGGAAAGTAATACATGCTTACAGTTCACCATTACAGCAACTTTTTTGTGAACAGCAATTTAAAGCAAGCTGTCTTGTTAAAGATCAACTTGGTTTTGTAGCATTTTGAAAATAGTTGTCTGATTGTTGGTTAGAATAGCAATTAAGCACCAATAAGTTAATAGGTGTATAGTTAAATATTAAGTGTATTAACAAGCAGTACGAATTGTAAAAGGGAGGGTGGTTTAGGTAAAAATGTGCACATTGGAACTGATTTTTTTCTAAACGTTTCTGGTGCAAAAGTTTCTACTGAGAAGAGTACATATCAGGAAATCAGAGATACACGTACCACAATTATCCATCCATTCATTTTAGTGCAAAGTTATGAGGAACGTGCCCTTTTTGATGCGTGTATCCAAAATGCAACTCTCTAATGCATGTTTTAAAGTACAAAAATTGTCTTCTGTATTGAGTTGGTATATAATTGGCATTTAGGTCAATTTGTTTGGCAAATAAACTCTTCAGGATGTGTATCTCATACTCAACACAATTAATCTTTCCACAGATTGGAGTATCCTTATTGGGCGACGCTCACTACAATCTACCAGTAAACAATTGAAGGAGACTTGCACGATGTGTGGTATATCTGCAGCAGACTCTCCCACAATTCTCAGTGCCTGCTTGGTTGCCCTGGAACCACAGGGTTCATTTGTTGTTATGCCTGGTATGGATTTTTTTGATAAGATATTTTAAATATTTACAGGAATGTGCATTGCACAATAGTTTCAAAGTAATTGAACAGTTGGTATCTCATTAAGTTAAACTCCAGTTGACAATTATTTGTATTGTCGATCTCAAAGATGCTGTCACAATGGGTTCTGTGTTTGGACGTGGTACAGCTCTCAACTTGCAGACATCTCAGCTGAACACCCCACAAGATGCGTCCTGTACACACATTCTGGTGTTTCCAACATCTGCTGCTACGGTTGTTGCCAATACTGAAGCTCTGGAAGCTCTTGGTAACCAAGGTGAGCACATGTATTTAATGGCTGTAATTGAAGTTTTTAAAACTGCAGAATGTGCAGTATCCCAATTAACTGTGTTGTTGTGCAGAAGCTAGTCTGAAGCAAAATATTTGATTATTGTGAAAGCTGAAGAAAACTGATATTGCATAAAAACACTCCTATCAGTTGGTGGGAATTGTCTTTTCTGCTTATTGTTGGTGGAGTCATTTTCTTCAAACATTTCAACAATATCTAGTGCTTTCAATGCAGTTTGAGAATAAACTAGGACTAGTAGGGTTTATAAATAGACATAGAACATAAAAGCAAAGAGGTCGTGCTAGAACTTTAAAAATCACTGGCTAGGCCTCAGGTGAGTACTATAAACAAGTCGGGTACCACACCTCAGGGATGGTGCAAAGGCTTTAGAAGGGAAATAGGGGGAGGTTTACCAGGATATTATCAGGGATGAGGAACTTCAGTTATGAGGAGAGGTTGGATAAGTTATGACTGTTCTCCTTGGAACACAGAAGATTAAGAGGTGATCTGATAGATATTTTCATGATGTTGGGAGGTTTTGATAGTATAGATGGAGGAATAACTATTCATTTTAGTGAGGGTGTCAGTAACAAAGGCCACCGATTTAACAACAGTGACAAAAGATCCAGAAGGAAGAGGGGGAAACGTTTTTTTCACATGGAGAGTTTTGAAATCTGGAATGCTCTACCTGAAAAAGTGGTGGAAGCTGATTCCAGTTAAAATTTTAACAGGGAGTTGAGGATGAGGACAAAAACCAAGACTTGCTCTTTCAAAGAGCCAGCACAGGCACAAAGGGGAGAAAGGCCTCCTTCTCTGCTTTAAATTTCTGGTTCTTTAGTACCAGGAATGTTTTTTAGCACTATAGTTGCAACGAAATTTAGGGAAAAAGGCTGCAGGACACCAATATATGATGAACTATTCATGCCTATTATTGCCTAGCAACTTCCTGATTTTTCATGCACCCCTATAAGGTGATGTTGTGTAGCGGCTGAGTACATAGAGAGCGAGCTATTCCTGGGCCACATTTGTGAACCTCCTGGCGGCCAATACAGAGCAGCATTAGCGCAGGCCTGGGAGGTTGAATACAATGGTTAGAGCAAGGATTGTTTTAGATATTTTATTTGAAACAATGCCTGTACAAAACCTACGCGTACAATATTAATCGTGTCTTGTGTAAAGATGATGGCCTCTTGCCTTTTTGCAATTTATGCATTAGATTTTTGCTTCAATGCTTACTTTATTTTTATTATCGTAAACAGATGGTATAGGAATTCTGGAAGAGGATATTTTGGCTGAAGATTTTGACAACGATATTCGGATTCTGATAACTGGTAATCTCCACCCATCTCCCACCTCTTCTCCTGGTTCACCTACTGGCACAGGAGCAGGCTCTCATTTCCAGCACAGCAGTGAAGCTGGCAGGGTAAGGTGGTAATATCAAACCATAAGCAAAGTTTAATATTTGAGGGAGAAACCGACCTCTTGTTTAATATAGTTCTTTTGTACAAAGTTGAGTCTCCCTTCCTTCAAGTCAGCTTAATGGATATTTGTGGGAATCTTTCTGCTGTTAACTATTGGTACTATAATGAAAAGTGGATATTAATAAATAATGAGTAAATACTTTAAATTCTTAAAAGGTTTCATATACTGTCTGTGGCAGGCATGATTGTCAATGTTTCTTATACCCAAAACTCAAATTTAATATGAAGCTTAAGAGTTATATTTGTTAACTTATGAAAAAGTTTAGTACCCCAATCATACTACTAAACTGTTTGGATTTTGGAAGCAAATTTGAAACTTGTCATACTTTCCAAGCTTAGTTTAGTATTGATGAATCATATTGTCTTGCAATCTTAAAATGATTAGTCCAAAGGAGCATGAGGGATGTGAGGGTGGCAGATGAATCTGTTTGAAATGCTTGATTTTTGTTTTGGACTAACATTGTCAGTTATTGCATTTTGATAGTACATTATTTAAGAGTGTAAAACAAATATTACAATACAGTACATTCTAACTTCTCTGCAAAGTGTGCAAATGACAAATTAGCATTTCAAAGGTTTGTTAGTCATGTACCATCCAATTAATTGCACAACTTGAATTTGCAGAACGCCACCCCCTCAAACAATGGATGAACCCCAAATAATATATGCTGCATATAATTTGAATGTTCACAGTACCACACACAGTAAAATAGTCTGATTTTTATTTTGTTTATTTGTCCCTGATTTTTGGTTCCTTTATCCTTAGTTTTAAAGTTTGCAGGTTGGGAGGTGTGACTTGATGTTGTAAGTTTAAATCTTAGATTAAATAACGTGTAGATGAAAAGCTGGAGTGGCAAAAGAGATGAAATACCTCAGTTTTTGCATAATTACAATTTCCAAATAGCCCTAGGTCACCTTAGAACAGGTTTTTTTTGAATCATTGTATAAATTTGGCAGAGCAGGCTCCATTAAAAAAAAATCCCAAATACTGTTTTCCTCCTTTTAAACAAAAGGATATTTAAACTGAAAAAGGAGTAATTAAATGCAATGTTTTTGACTTGATACTTAAAAAATTCGTCTTCATTTTAAGGCATCTATTTCTGGATAATAATGTAGGTTTTCCAGTTGTCTCCTCAAGAAAACTTAAATTCACATTGTCCGCGCAAGAACCCAAATTATAACCATACTCCGAATAGCATCATACCTTGATCTGCTGATGAGATTTGAAGGATTAATATGTTTATTTTGTTCCTTGAAGTGGAACGGTTGTGCAGTGCTCCACCAAGTGGCAAAATGAAGTAACTGGAAAAGTAACTCAAAGCGCCAAATAGCTTTAAATAACAGGGAGATCTAGTTTAAAAAAATGGATTGGAAATCATTTTACTGCTGGGGCCCAGGCCACACTTTTGCTCTTCTAATTTTTTCAATTTAAGCTAAAACAAAATCATCTAAAATTTGAAACTCTAGCTGCTTGAGGGAACTGTAGGCAGCCCAAGCTTGCTAATTTCAAGAAATATCAGCCTTAATGCTGATATTGAAACAAATTTAAATACGGTATCTAGCTTCATGGTTTGATTAACGCATTAATAACCATATAGGCCTAAAAAACTTCAATAAGATTAGATAAGCTACAAATGCACAGTAGGCCAGTACTAGAGAAAAGTAGGATTTATTTTTTGGGTGGGCATGTGGGTTTTATTTTATGAATGATCAGTAGTCTACTTTACTTAGCTCTCAATTGAGCAAGATCAAGTGGACAATATAATGTTTGTCAACATGTAGCTGAGGAATGGGTGAGTAGTGGGAGAGGGGGAGAATTATTTTGGAGAGTGACGTCTAAGGTGAGCGTAACACTCAGGACATGTTCCTGTAGAATGGTTTTCATTAATTAGTGATAAAGATAATTTCCTGTGAAGTGTCCTGGGTTACGCTTGGTGGCTGTGGTATCAGTGGCTGATTTCTTTTTGGCCTTGAAACCCAGACCCTTGTTAAATACCCAAAAATGTGCTGAAAACTAAGTTTCACTGCCAAAGAATTGTTGATTGGAGTGTTGATTTGGCAGTCTGCGAGCCTCTGTGGACATGGAGAACAGAGCAAATGTCTTGGTTATGAGTCGCACTTTTCCATGTACTTTTTTCTCATGCCAACATAAAAGTCAGCATTTCATCAGTTAAGTCCTGTGAACAGAATATGAGCTTGTGCTCAAAGTATAGGAATAGAGTTGTCTGGTATGCAAGGAACCTACCAGATTATTGTAGATACAATTTCTACTACAAGCACCTAAGATAATTAATACTTCTCACACAAAGCACTTCTATCCTAGAGAGGTACCAAATAAAAACAAGTTTATTTACAGATAATCATTCACAAAATAACCAATATTTTTTTCAGTTAATTTACGTAGCTTTCAATTAGTTAATTAAAGGATGAAACAGATAAACTAGTCAATAGACTTGAATTGAAAGGCTTTTCTTGAGAGCTTTCAAATAAATTAAACTGCTGAGAAATGGAGTAGTCTGCCTGATCTCTACTGGTTAAGGCATCTTAACCACAGAGCTATGTTTTGTCCCACATCTACTGTGACTTAATCAAAAATAAACCAACTGGCATACCTGAAGTGTCCGATTTTTGTACCAATAGAACATTTTGAAACATACTTTTGTCTTTTGAGAAGGCAATCTGCAATATGGAGACGTCACAAATAGTGAGCAGTGAAACCTGGAGTCTCACAAGTGAATCAGTAACTGGAGTGAGCATTAGAATAAGAAAACAATTGAATTTCTTTCTGAATTGCAGTAAAAGGAGGGCCCAAGGGAAGTCCAAATGAATTTAGAGCATGTGCAAACATCAGTAAACATGTGTTCTCAAGAAATTCAATGAATTGAATGTTTACAAATCACCTGAACTAGACTGAATATTTTTCAGAATCCTGAAATGGACGATGTATTGGTTAGTGTTTTTAGAAGTTCCACAAATGCAAGTGATGCACACAACTGGACAGTTCGAATATTAACCCAGTAGGAAGCTAGGATATATAGTGAATCATCTAATAGTGATAGGGAAATGGTCAAGCCTTTTGCAGGATTCCTGTCAATGCTGAGCTGAAGAGCGTAGAGATTGTAAGAAATAGCTTAAATTTAGAAAAAATTGTTTCAATTATTCTGGATTCTGAGAGTGGGTAACCAAATTGATTGAGGAAGAGAATTCAGTAAATACAACTAGATTTTATTTAAGCCTCCAGAAATGAAGCTACTTGAATTAGTAGCAATTATATACTCCATTGTAATCTTCTACAGTATTAGAAAGTGGATAGTGTTACGATCTTTGACCAGACCTGGGACATGGTGGTGAGATCTAGTTCAGGACCAGTAACGTTTTGTTTAATATAGTTAAAGGTTGAGATTCAAGACACCTGCTTTTGAAATAAAGCTACAAGATTCCACAGGTTTTGAACAAACAAAAACAAAATTTACTTTACAAGTTTAGAAAGATAAAACAATTTACAATATGTATCTTATACTCTAACATTCAGGCTAAGTATGAGGTACATGTGAATTGACAGACACACTGTAGGCAAACACACCACACTACTGAGTAAATGACAGGTGCAACCAAAACAGAGACCATAAATTTCTCAAGAAATCACCCAGACACTAATCCTATGGTGAGTCAACCAAACTCACTGAAACTTCATCTTTCTCACGAGGGTTTCCAATCTCTACCTTTGAAGATCCTGCCTTGAAATTCTCGCCAACATCACTACCACTCTGATGACTTGAACAATGGCCCACCTTGAAGGATTTCATTTTTACCTTCAGATTCCTAAATGACTCAACAGTAGCTTACAATCATACTTTCAGAGCTGTGGCCTTGCCAAGCAGAACACCACTGCCCCAAAGGGGTACCTTTACCCCAACGGCCCATAGTATTGAGTCTGCTAACTGCAGTTCTTTATTTAATTCTATTTCTTTGCTCCCTTCTTTTAATTTACTTAACAGGACCTATTCCTGTCCCTGTGTCATTGATACTTTTTGGCTCACAGACTGCCTCAAATTGACTCTCTGAAGAAGAGTTGTTCACTGACCCTTGAACTGTTCTGGGAACCTATCAAAACAGTCCTAGAGGGTCCCACCCTTGTTGCTAGGCAATAACCACTAACAGCATTGAAACATCCTGTACCTTTAAATGTTACAATCTCCACAGATCAATGAGTTTCAAGACAACAGTAACAAAAAATTGGGAAAAAAGTTATTTGGTCGAAGTCAAGTGGATCTATGGACTATGATCTGTTTATCGTTTTTCCTTTAGTGACAGTGTGGAGCAGGACACTATTTCATATTATTATTTTGCTGCAGGCACTTCTTTGGGGCATAGAATTTTCGATCAGTCTGACAGGATATACCCTTGCTCTTCAACCAACACATGCCTATACATGCCCAATATCTGGGTAATTTGTAGCATGCCAAGGGCCAACCAGGTGGTGCTTTACTGGCAATATCAATACCATCATGTGATTTTGATCAATTTTCAGAAGCTATCTTGGGTCTCTGAGGCAAGCCCTCAGGATGGAATATGGCTTGCTTCCACTTTGGTTCAATGAATTCTGAGATGGCCGCTAAGTCCAATGCGTGATCCGCAGACTCATCCACATGCGAGGCAGTTGGTGCTTGAAGGGTCGGGCAGTTGAGGTGTTTGAAGATTTGTGCACTCGTTCCAATGTCTTGACTTCACTTCGGCATGCTTCTGGCAAAGTCTCTCAATGTATTCAGTGCCTTCCCGAATAAACCTTTTCTATTTTGGTCGGTCACTCCCATGGGTCTGCAGGGATGTTTGACTTCTTCGGGGATGGTTTGAGGACATCCCTAAAATGTTTCCCCTGTCCTCTTGGGAGCCTGGTGTCAGGATATGAATGAGTCCCACCAGCGAGCTGCTTTTGAGTGATGAACACTTGTTGCTGGACATGTTGGCTTGGGGGAGGGCAGTGCTGTTGGACCTCCATTTTTATCATTGGATTTGGAAGATCTTGCCATGGTACTTCTCCAGTGCTTTGAGGTGCCTGCTGCATGTAAGTCTCTGAAGCATATAGATTTAATAAATTTTTCAGAAGATTGTAGAATATGCACTCCCAAGCAATGGCTTAGACTGCAGACTAATTTGCTCAACAGTACAAGTAACAATTACACAGTAAACAGTGAGGAAGAAAAGTACCTAACCCCCAGGTGTGTCTGTTCCTGCAACCCCCTTAAAATTGTACCAAGTGGTTTAAATTGCCCCTCATTCTTCCTTTCAAAATGTATCACTTCCATAAGCCTGTGTGTTAAATTTGATCTGCCATGCATCTGCCCATTTCACCAGTCTATGTCCTCCCAAAGCCTGTTACTATCAAATCAGGATAAGTTGATAAGTTGTTCAAAAATTTGGAGTCCTTGGCTTTATATAAATTAACACGAGATAACCAAAAAAAGCAATAATGTTATGCCTTTGTAAATCACTTGTTAGGCCTCAGATGGAGATTTGTGTTCATTTCTGGACAACACACTTCAGGAAGAATGTTACAGCTTTAAAAAGAGTTCAGTGGAGATTTATAGGCATGTTATCAAGGATAAAGGCCTTCAGTTACGTGGAGCTAATAGAGAAGCTCTTTAGAGCAAATAAGTTTAAGGAGAGATTTGATCAAATTTTGAGGGGTTTATCATTGTAATTGGGGGGGGGGAGAAACAGTTTTCACTTTAGGAGTCATTGATTTAAAGTAACAGACAAAAGAACTAGAGAGGATATGAAAATTTATTTTGCAGAGCAGGTTATGATTGTCACTGTATTGTCTGAAAATGTGGTGGAATTAGATGAAATGGTAACTTTCAAAGAGGGAATTGGTTAAACACTTGAAAAATTAGATAGTTCTTTCAAAGGGCCAATGGGATGAATGGTCTCCACCTGTGCTTTACCGTTCTGATATATATTTTCAGCAATCAGAGGCAAAACTGCCTCACCTTAGGAAGTAGATAATTTGCATTTGCTGTGCTGAATAGGACCTGTTTAAATTCTCAGACTTGCATGATGATTCACCTCTGACATACTGAGTCTCTTAGGTCTAATTCCTTTATCTCAGATAGCTTCAATGGATTGCTCAATTGGAGCTGAAAATACCTTTTAAAATTCTACCGCTACAAAGGGAGTATAAATTGAATGCGTGCATTTGAAACAATTAGCCTAGCTCTTATCTCTTAGATAAAAGCAAAATACTGCGGATGCTGGAAATCTGAAACAAAAACAGAAAATACTGCAAAAACTCAGGTTTAACAGCATCTGTGGAGAGAAAAACAGAGTTAATGTTTTGAGTCTGTATGACTCTTCTTCAGAGCTAAAGAGAAGTAAAAATGTGATGAAATTTATACTGTGGGGGGGGGGGGGGGGTGGCGTGTGGCGGAGTAGGTGAAGCTGGATCGAAAGCCAGCGATAGCTGGGGGCAAAGGAGAGATTGACAAAGATGTCATGAACAAAAGGACAAAGGGGTGTTAATGGTAGTGGTACTGGCTAAAGGAGTTGCTGATGGTGGCATTGAGGTAAGAAAGTAGAATGTGGATAATAGCAGGACAAAGGGTATGCACTCTGGAAAGAACAGCATGAACAAGTGACAGATGGCCCTTGTGGGGGTGGGTTGGGGTGAGGGGACGGTGGTGGGGAAAAAAGATTGAAAATAGGATTAAAGGTTGGGATAAAACAACGAATAAAAATAAGTGGATAAAAATTAAAAGATAAAAATGAATATTGACAAAAGGGGTGAGGATGGAGGAGAGAGTTCATGGTCTGAAGTTGTTGAATTCAGTGTTAAGTCCAGAAGGCTGTAAAGTGCCTAATCAGAAGATGAGGTGCTACTCCTCCAGTTTGCGTTGGGCTTCACTGGAACAGTGCAGCAGGCCAAGGACGGACATGTGGGAATGAGAGCAGGATGGTGTGTTGAAATGGCAAGCAACTGGAAGGTCTGAATCATGCTTGTGGACAGACTGAAGGTGTTCTGCAAAGCGGTCACCCAGTCTGCGTTTGGTCTCTCCAATGTAGAGGAGACTGCATTGGGAGCAGCGGATGCAGTAGACTAAATTGAAGGAGGTGCAAGTGAAGCGCTGCTTCACCTGAAAGGAGTGTTTGGGTCCTTGGACGGTGAGGAGGGAAGAGGTAAAGGGGCAGGTGTTGTGATTGCATGGGAAGGTGCGGTGGGAAGGGGATGAGGTGTTTGGTATGATGGAGGAGTGAACCAGGGTGGCCCTGAGGAACGGTTCCTATGGAATACCAACGGGGGGGGTGAAACGAAGATGTGTTTAGTGGCGGCATCATGCTGGAAATGGCGGAGGATGAACCTTTGAATGTGGAGGGTGGTGGGGTGAAAAGTGAGGACAACGAGGGCCCTATCATGGCTCTGGGAGAGTGGGGAAGGGGTGAAGGCAGAACTGCAGGAGATAGGTTGGACATGGTTGAGGGCCTCGTCAATCACAGTGGTGGGGTGCCTCGTTTAAGGAAAAAGGAAGACATGTCAGAAGTGCTGTTTTGGAAGGTGGCATCATCAGAACAGATGCAATGGAGGTAAAGGAACTGGGAGAATGGGATGGAGTCCTTACAGGAAGCAGGGTGTTGAGGAGCTGAAGTTGAGCTGTAGGAGTCAATGGGCTTGTAATGAATATTGGAGGACAGTCTATCACCAGAAATTGAGACAGAGAGGTCAAGGAAGGGAAGGGAAATGTTGACGGTGGACCATGTGAAGGTGAATGAGGGATGGAAATTGAAAGCAAATTGATAAATTTTTCCAGGTCCAGGCGAGAGCATGAAGCCACACTGAAACAGTTATCAATGTACCATAAAAAGAGTTGTGGGAGGGGGCCTGAGTAGTCTTTTTTCTTAGCCCTGTTGCAAACATGGTGCCTATTTTGGAGTTATTGTATACCAAAATAAATGGACCATTTTCTGAAATTGAACTTGGGTTTTTAACCCCTCAAGTTATTGGACAGAAATATGTCTAAAATGCTGCATTAGAGAAAAATGCTTCATATTTTTCACAGTAACAGTGTGCCATTTTATTGAATTCAAACTGAAAATATAAATTCAATATTAAATATAACTAATATTCAGATGAATTGCATGTATATCAGGTAAGCAAAAGTAGATGAGCTTTCTTCAGAAAAATATTAATTTGTTCACATGAACAGGGAAAAAATGAAATGTGTACATCTCCATTAGCAAAGGTGAAAATAAATTTGGGATGTTTGGTGTTCTATAATTATGAAGCTGTCATAATTGCTCTTCAGATGAATATATAGGAGCTGGAGTAAACCATGCAGCCCATCTACTCAGAGTCTGTTCTGTCATTTGCATAGTTGATGTCTGATCTGTACCTCAACTCTAACCAGCTTTTGTTCCATATCCCTTGATAGCCTTGCTATCTATCAAGCTCAGTCTTGGGCATTTCCATTGATCCAGCGTCTGCAGCATTTGAGTTGCCCAAAGGCAAGTGTATCTTTCCAGAGATTCGATGCCCAAAACTGAACGTAGTACACCAGATATGGATATCCGTATTTGATTAGTTAAAGCAAATTGTTCTAATAAATGTAGATCATGGATGAGATAGTGTTTGGAATGCTGTATTTTCTATATCAACTGTGATATTTGAATTGCGATAAGACCATTAGTTTAGAGCAGAATATCAAAATGCATTTACACTTAGTAGATTTTAGGGACTCTGGTTATTTACTAGCAATTTCTGTACCTGCTTGACTTCAAAACAACAAATTACTTAGTAATTGATTACACAGTTATCTTTGGAATCTAAATGTATAGAAATAAATTGGTCATAGTTGCCATCTCATAGAGTGGCAGCTGGGTAGTAGGTTGGGTCAGGTCGGGTTGTGGAGAGTGGTTTTAATAGGATCCAAGCTAGTTAGTGAAGGTGAAACCAAGACATGGAGTGTTTCTTTTTTGAAAGAATTTATTGACTTGTTCAGCCTCGCAGCTCTCCTCACACTCAATCCAGTGTCCCAGCTATCCCCTATTTATACATGCTCAAAGATGATTAGTACCCATCACCTGTTTCCCTTAATCATGACACTAACAAACCTTAACAATGTAATTGAGAAGACATTGGCAAGAGAATTTCTTAAGAGTTGGGTGGGGGGGTGGTGGTCCAGATGGTCAGTTCTGTAGTTACTCAGGATTTCGACTAGGATTTTTGTCTAACGTTTCTTGGGTATCCCCCAACTAAGTAAATCAGAACTGTTTGAAGTTCTGTTGGAGATGGAGAAAAGCCATGCACCATTTGATATGATGATGTGTTGAAATGTAGTTTATATCATTGTGTTGTGCGCTTAGCAAACCATATTTTGTATAAATATGCCCTTGCGCTGCACCTGCTTATGAGCAAGTAGATATTAACCATTTGTAAAAAAATTTGTTCCACCTTTGTAATGAACTGATTCTAAATATCAGAAAATTAATTTCCTTCTTTTCTGTTTTCTACGACCCAATTACAGTATAACACCACCTAGTACAGTAATTAGTACATGAATTGGTAAAACATCAAGAAAATGATTAAGTAAATAAAATAATCTAATCAACATTATCTTTGAAGTTATATTTTCCTATATATTTATTTGCTTTCAGGGTCAAGGAGGTGAGCGGCTCCTCTCCACGGAAGCTCATGAGGAAGTGGCAAATGTACTGCAGCAACCACTTGCTCTTGGATATTTTGTTTCAACTGCCAAAGCTGAGAATCTTCCTCAGTGGTTTTGGTCTGCCTGTCCCCATGCTCAAAATCAGTGTCCATTGTTTCTAAAGGTGAGCTCTATTTCTTCAAATTCAGATTCATCAATAATTATTTGGAATATCTGTCTATCTTTAATGTTTATATCTGAGAACAAAATAAGACCTTCGTATACACAAATGGCTGTTTGAATGCAGGCAGGCCTAGCATTGGAATATTTATACTTTTTGCTGCATAGTAGGAACATTCCCACATACTCTGCTCTTGTCAACCTATGTTGACAAGCATCTGCGGTAACACTTAGGTGCAGCAAATAGAAAATTGGATGAGGCTGTGTTCACTGGGTGGCACCTCGTCCATTTCTGGCAGCTTATTAGAGAGAACTTTTGAAGACCTAGAAGTGCACACTCCATTGTTATTCTCAGGATCAGATGCTACATTCTGCCAGACTAAAGAAGTACTGGAATAATATAGACTGAGAACTAACTAAAAGAAGACGTGGGTATTTAACTATGTGAAACTTCCATAGTAAGAAGTGCCCCAAAACAAAGTAATATCTGCTGGCAGTTGAATTGGAAATAATTAAGACTCTGGCGTTCACATTGTTTCAATACATACGAACATATGAAATAGGAGCAGAAGTAGGTCAGTTTGCCCCTCAAGCCTGCTCCACCATTCAATAAGACCATGGTTGATCTGTTTGTGTTTTGAATTCCATATCCTCATCTACCCCTGATAACCTTAGACTCTTGTTAGGCAAGGGAATCAATCTCCTTCCGCCTTAAAAATATTCAATGACCCTGCCTCCGCCACCTTCTGAGGCACTGTATTCCAAAGTCGCACAACCCTTTGAGAAAAAATTTCTCCTCATCTCTTCTAAAAGGGCGACCCTTAATTTTAAAACAGTGCTGCCTAGTTCTGGACTCACCCACATGAGGAAACATCCTTTCTACATCCACCTTGTCTTGACCATTCAGGATCTTATAAAAGTCTTCCCACGCTCTTCTAAACTCCAGTATAAACAAGCCCAGTCTGTCCAACCATCTCCCATAAGACAACCTGCTCATCCCAGGTATCAACCTAGTAAACCACCTCAACCGCTTGCAACGCATTTACATCCTTCCTTAAGTGAGAGCAAAACTGTGATGTGGTCTCAGCACTACCCTGTATAGCATAACATCCTTACTGTTATGTTGAATTTCTCTTATAATAAATGATAGCATTCCATGAGCCGCCTTAATTACTTGCTGTACCTGCATACTAACTTTTTGTGACTCATGCAGTCGAACACCTCGATCCCTCTGCACCTCAGAATTATGCAACCATTCTCCATTTAAGTAATGTTCTGCTTTTTTTTGTTCTTCCTGCCAAAGTGAACAACTTCACACTTTCCCATCTTAAACTCCATTTGCCAGGTCTTTGCCCACTCACTCAACTTATCTATATCTCTCTGCAACCTCCTTATGTCTTTTTCACAACGTATTTTCCTACCTATCATTGTGTCATATTCAAATTTAACTGCCATGCCTTCATTCCTCTCATCTAAGCCATTGATATAAATTGCAAAATATTGGGGCCTCAGCACAGACCCTGCAGGACAGGACTCCACTTGTCACATACCACCAGTCAGAAAAAGACTCATTTACGCATACTCTGTTTTCTGCCAGCCAGCCAATCTTCTTTCCACGCTAATATGTGACTTCCTACCCCAATGGCTTTTATGTTCCACAGTAACCTTTGATGTGGCACCTCTGGAAATCCAAGTACAGAATGTATACAGGCTTCGCTTTATCTACAATGCATGTTACTTCTTCAAAGAACTCAAAATAAGTTGGTTAAACATGATTTCCCTTTCGCAAAACCATGACTCTTCCTGATTACTTTGAGTTTTTCTAAGTACCCAGCTGTAACCTCCTTAATGGTCGAGTCTAACACCTTCCCCATGACAGACGTCAAACTAACTGGCACATGCTTTCCTGTTTTCTGCCTCCTTTTTTGAATAGAGGGGTTATATTTGCTATTTTCCAGTCTGATGGAACCTTTCCAGAACCCAGCAAATTTTGGAAAGTTATCACCAACACATCTGCCTCATTAGCCACCGCTTTTAAGACCCTAGCATGAAGTCCATCAGGACCCAAAGACTTGTCAGCCCGTAGCTCCATCAGTTTGCTCAGTACTGTTTCCCCAGTGTTTGTAATTTCACCAGGTTATTTTCTCTCTCTCTCTCTCTCCCACTTACTGATTTACAGCTATTACTGGAATGTGTTTTGTATCCTCTATAGTGAAGACAGAAGCAAAATAGTTCATTTCATCTGCCATTTCCTTTATTATCTAATATTAACTCTCCATTCTCAATCTCTAGAGGGCTAACACTCACTTTACTCCTTTTTAAATACCTTTAGAAACTCTTGCTTTCTCTTTTTACGTTTCTAGCTAGCTTCCTCTCATACTCTAATTTATTTCTCCTGATTAACCTCTGCTGTTCTTTTATATCCTGATCAATCATCTGACCTGCCACTCATCTATGCGCAGTTATATGCTTTTTCCTTAAGTTTGGTGCTTTCTTTAACTTCTTTAATTAACCATGGATGATGGGTCCTCCCCTTAGAATTTTTCTTTATAGTAGGAATATACTTATTTCTGAGTATTCTGAAATATCCCCTTAAATATCTGCCACTGCTTCTCTATTGATCTATCCTCTAGCCTAGTATCCTAGTTCACTTTAGCTGGTTCAGCTTTCATGCCCACATAGTTGCCTTTATTTAAGTTTAAAATACTAGTCTTAGCCGCACTCTTCTCCCTTTCAAACTGGATGTAAAATTCAATCATATTGTGGTCGCTGCTACCTAAGGGTGGCTTCACTCTGATGTCATTAATTAATCCTGTCACGTTGCACAATACCAAGTCTAATATAACCTGCTCTCTGGTTGGTTCCAGAACGTGCTGCTCTTAAAAAAAAATTAACTCGAAAGTATCCTCTGAACTCCTCATCCAGGCTACTACTGCCAATCTGATTTTTCCAGTTTACATGTAAATTAAAAACATCCATAATTACTGTTGTCATAAGCACCCAATATTTCTTGTGTATTTGCCCTACATTTTTTTTGACTATTAAGAGGCCTGTAGACCACTCCCACTCGTGACTTCCTTCCCTCACTATTCCTCAGCTCCACCAAACCCATTCGACATCCTGATCTCCTAAGCCAAGGTCATCTCTAACTATTGCACCAACGCCATACTTGATCAACAGTGCTACCCCTCCACCTTTACCTAGCTTCCTACTCTTCTTGTATGTCATATACCCCTCAATATTCAGGATCCGATCCTTGTCATCCTGCAGCCATGTCTCCGTAATGGCTATCAGATCATATTTATTTACTTCAATGTCCGTTATCAATTCTATACTATGCACATTCAGATACAGAGCCTTTAGTTTAGACTTTTTGTTGTCTTTGTAACATCTAATCTTGACTGTTGGCATATTCTTAAATTTTTTATCTCTGTCCCTTCCTGCCATTCTCTGACCTTCATTTCCCTAATTACTGTTTTGCTGTTTTGCCTTGATTCTACCCCTTAATTTGTTACATCTACCCAAGCTTGATCCCTGAACTGCCCCCACACCCCCCACCCTGCCATGTTTAGTTTAAAGCCTCTCTACTTCCCTAGTTTTGCAGCTGACTAGAAAACTGGCCCCAGCATGGTTCATGTGTAGAGTGCCCCAATGATGTAGTGACTCCTTTCCCTAGTACTGATGCCAGTGCCCCACAAACCGGAACCCACTTCTCCCACACCAATCTTTGAGCCTCACATTCATCTCTCTAACTTTATTTGCCTTATGACAATTTGCACATGGATCAGGTAATAATCCAGAGATTATTACCTTTGAGGCTCTGCTTCCTAATTAGGAATCTAGCCCCTCATAATGACTGTGCAGAAACTTCTTCCTCATCCTGCCTGTTGTTGGTACCTATATGGATCATGACAACTGGATCCTTCCCCTCCCACTGCAAGTTCCTCTCCAGACCTGAGAAGATGTCCCAAACCCCGGCACCAGGCAGGCAACACAGCCTTTTAGATTATCACTGTTTGCTGCAGAGAACAGTGTCAATCCCCCTCAGTATACTGTCCTATACTACCACTAGACTCCTGTTTGCTCCCCCTGCTTGAATGAATTACTGTGCCATGGCCAGCTTGCTCATCCACCTTGCAGACCTCACTTTCGTCTGCACAGGTTGTGAGCACTTACAACCTGTTTAACAGTTGCAAAGTTTTAGGCTCCTCCATTACACCCATGGTTCACATCCTCCTGTCCCTCACCACTGACCAGAACAGATGACCCTATTCTAAGGGTGTTACCGTCTTCTGGAGCAAAGTGTCCAGGTATTTCTCGCTGTCCTTCATGTTGTGCAGTGTCTGCAGTTCGGCTTCCAGACCAATAATCCTGATCTGGAGCTTCTTTAGCTACTTGCACTTTCTGCAAATGTGTTTGTCATGGATCATCTTGGTGTCCAAAAGTGCTTTCATTCCACAGCTGCAACATAACACATGCCCTGTCATTGTTACTTATGTTATTTAGTTAATTCAATTACCATCTTAACTAACCTAAGAAACAATAAGCATTTATAGTTAATATGCTGTATTTGATTAAAACGTTCCTGTATTCTTTTTCTTTATAGGCCTCCTTACATCACCATGTCTCCCTGGCACAATCTGATGAATTACTTCCTGGCAAGCACTCTCATCCTCACCCTCTGGATTCCAACAGAACTTCAGATGTTTTGAGGTCTGTGGTGGCTATCTGTCATTTACTCTTTAATTAAACTCTTCAATTAGATTTTACACTTTAGTAGCTAAAGCGAATACTAATACACTGGCTTTTCTTTTTCCAGGTTTGTACTGGAGCAGTATAATGCCTTATCATGGCTCAACTGTAACCCTGCCACACAAGATCGCCAGTCCTGTCTACCCGTCCACTTTGTGGTGCTTACTCAAATGTACAATACCATTATGAATTTACTTTGAAACTAGGAGTCACATTATACACAGACCTAATCCCTTTCCTGACTAAGAATATGATGCATCATCAGCTAATTATCAATGATTTGAAGATCTTGTAAGGGAAAATGTCAAAATTTGAGCAAGTATCATTTCCAAGAGAATTGAACTCACTCCACGTCTAATTTTTTCAAATGTCAGAGCGTTAACTTGCAGAGAACTTTTCTTGGATATTGGTGCATAAGCGGCATACATTGTTAAGCTTTTCCACATCAGTAACTTTTTTGGAATTTTTATGTTACAGCTTCTGAAACTATACTTGTCATCATTGCTACAACACAGAATTTATTTTTCATGATAAATTGTACATTCTTAAAAAAAACACAGTATTGTGAAATCGAGGAAAATATAGTGGAGAATATCAACTAGCTAGTGCTTGTAAATGATATTTTATTGTGCATTTGAGTCACCTTTGGTGGCTTCCTTTGTATTGTAGATATAAACCAGATATATCAAAACAGTTTGTATCTATTGTGTACAGTGTAAAATTGACAAATTGCAGTACTATTTTTTCTTAATCAGAAAAATTTCACAAGGCCTTTTGAAGAGGAAAATCAAGATTGTAAAATTGTACAAAAAGTTAACTTGGTGAGAATTGTAAGTAGAAGTTTGTAATTTTTCCATTTTATTGTCATTCTCCCTCCCAGAATTCATCAGACTGTAGATGAAAATGGGTTGTTTCGATTTCAAGGCCATTTTTATCTAGGACTTTACTGATGAAGATAAATACTCATCTTCATATTTTTGGAGGTGCAAACTCAGACCTCTGTCATTTTATTTAAGTTTTAAGTTAAAAGATTCTGGTGAAGTAATATTTATAGGTTTTTGTGCAAAAAATAAATAAATGGCAATAGATAAAATCCTATATTATGTACTTCAATGTGAGAAAGTTGTATGTATATTTCTCATGGATATGCATATTTTAGTTGTGGATTTTTAAAGTTTGAGCATACAAGCCCCAGTTGAACAACAAAATCCATTTACAGAAGATTTTAATTTTCTTCTGGTAGAAAACATTCAAGGTTCAGAAATGGCTTACCAGTTTGTCTTCTGATAACCTGGTTTTGCTAGCATGCTTGTATGTATATTTCAGAGCATTTTTAAATGTAAAAGCTGTACATTTCACGCCAATATGAAGTTTTTTCTTCTGAGCATTTTGCTGTGGGCTTCTTTTATATAAAATAAAATAAGTGAAGTTCATTTTAATTCTGTATTGCTGAAACAAATACACTAAAAGCGAGTTTGATAAACCTGCAGGCATTTTAATGTCATTCATATATCTTGTGGATGAGAGCTATACTTTTACACACTTTTTTAGATTAATAAATTATTAAATTATCGAAATACAATCTCCGGGTACATTTCCTTATAGTAAATTTAGTAGCAAGTCACAGTAAGGAATGCATGACTCAAGCAGAAGTTTTGTGAAGATTGGAAACTTCATATTGTTCTGTAGGATAAGGCTTTGGCGGGAAACAACAAAGAAAATAGTTTTTGACTTTGTGAGAGTTTTTGTTTTCCAGAATCTAGTTAATACCCTTGCGCTCTGCAGAGGAATGTTTTTATTAATAGATCACTCTCCTACTTTTAGCCAATTATGCGGTTCTATTCAAAAGCTGCAAGGGAGTGATTTTTTAAAAAAATAATCATTTGGTTAATAGAGCCTATAAACTCTGGGTTTAAGGACACATAGCTAAATATATTGTTCATGGCAGCATCAGCCTTTCTTCCTCTATCTTTATTCGTTCCTCCCCAGCACACGTTTGGTACAGTTTCACATGTTTCAGTAAAAGTGACTAAAATGCAATTCTACATTTTCTATATACCCCAGGGCCTATGATTTCCACCCGTGGGTAGAAAAATGCCAGAGGGTAAGTTTCACAGCTGAAGAACTAACATTTTTTAGTGATGCACACTTCTGAATTGGCAGCTCAGGGGTGTTTTCAGTAGCAAGTCTATTGGGCTGTGAACACTGGAATAATATATCCCATGAGAAAAGTGCATCTGAAACTAGAATGCATCATAGAATTTTTTTTGCTCCTAATTAAGCTGGAGTTCTCTATCCTGATTGCCATCATGAATTGTGTTGAAGGGAAAGGGAAAAAAATGAAGCCTGCAAAAATAAATATTCATACACTTATTGCAGCTGCATACCATATCTTGTTCCTTGTAGCAAAAGGTGAAAATGATTTCGCTGGTGCAATTAATTTTTGCTACCAGTTAGGCAAAAAAATTTAATTCCAAAATTTATTTTTACTGTATTGATGAGACCATCAACTTACTTTGGTTAATTAGTTCTTGATATTGATGTTGATTACATGAAATGCAAGTATTTAGAGATTAACACATCTCGGATTCTCCCAGTTGGCTGCTGTAACAACATTTTTGTGTGTATCCTAGATTTCTGCCGATCTGCCAAAGTTACAGCAGCAGATCAGGAGAGCTGCACAAGAATTTTTGGCATTCTACTACTTTGAATGAAAGGACATATTAACAATTTGTCTATAACGACTCTTCAAAAATATAGATTGAAGGTTATTCTGCTAATAGACAGTAGATGTGTTGGTTCAAACAGATGCTTACCTTCAGTAATGGCAAGTTCAAATGCTAAAGGCAATATCATATAATTCAATTGGTAAAATCTGAAGGAAAGCAAATTCTCTGCAAATTTTTCCTAAACCATGACTCCTCTTGTATATATGTGTATATTTATAAGACATTTTATATCAATTACATGTGTGTGTGTATATATATATATATATATATATATATATATCTTTCTCATTGGAAGTGGCTGATACACACCTAAATTTGCAGCAGAGAAACAGGCCATTCAGCCCAGGTGGCCTACACCAATGTTTATGCTCCACAAGAGCCTCCTCTCACTCCATTTAACCCTACCAGCTTACCCTACTATTCCTTGCTCCTTCATGCACTTATCCAGCTTCCCCTTAAATATATCTTTGCTATTCATCTGTAAGTATTCACCTTTCAATTAATCATTCAGTAAGAGGCTCATGGCAGAGACAGTAAGGGAATGAAAAGTACCAACATGATGAAAATGGGCAAAAGTTGATCAATCTAAGAAGAGCATTCTACTATGGATAACTAAGTGCTTTTTAAAAAATAAATTAACATTTATTTCATCGCTGCCACACACTTTGTAAATTTGAATGATTGGTGGTTAATATGCCCATATAACCTGTAAAAATCATTGCTTTAATTTCCCTGAATCTATCTCAATCTGGTGCATTTAATGCTAGATTCTACAACCAAAGGAACTTGAGCAAGGATTTTCCCTATCAGTAGGAATTATAAGATTAGCACAGTAAGATGGAAGAAAAAGTAAAATTGACTACAGTAGTGTCATCTGCATGTAGAAAGTCTGCTCTTGTTAAAGTGGACAAACTTAAAAGCCATAGAGACAAAAGTAAAACTTAATGTAGTCAGGGAAAAATTTACAGCAGGCTGCATTCGGATAACAAGTTATGAATCTCACCAGGTTAAGCCTAAAAAGTTGCAAGAGCCTTCAAAGTAATTCAGCTGTCAAAGCCAGTGCTGGAAATGATGGCAGCTTGGAGAATTTCTGTAATGAATGTTTTGAGGTTGGTTGACCTTCTGTTGAGAACAAAGATACTGAACTTGATCCCCACCTTGGAGAACTCCCAACTTACTGACCCAATTTATTGGAGCATTTGTCTAAAAATTTCAAGGATGTATTGCTCTTTTGCACCCAGCTGTCAAGAGCTTTAACAGTTGCTATGAAAGCACAGATGTCTGATTAAACTATTTGTTCTGCAGGTAGAGGATGAAGAGTAATTATGTCTCTACTGTTTAAAGCAGAAGCTTAAGATAAAATCATTTATAAGGAATGCCTGACAGAACAGTTAAAATTTGTACCAACTGTAAATATATCAGAATTCAAAAAGAAGCTTTCAAGTTTGGTGTCACAGAAGTGCAAATTAATAGAAGAATCCTTGGCTGAATGTTACATGTTTCCGAGTCTTGTGGACTGGAATTAATGACTCCTGCATTGATTCAGTCTTATCTTGAATTTTACTGAAGAAGATAACTGGATTCATCATAAAAAGTTCATTACTTGTGGTTCATGAGTTGGAGTAGCATAGGACTAAGTCCCAAGTTCATTCCTGGAAATTAAATTGTACTGACAGCACCATGGATGTCCAATAACTGTGTTTTGAAAGTTCAGATAATGTCACAAACTTCATGTGGAGTTTAAAGATTAGTTATCTGTGAATAAGATATTGAAACATTAGATCATTTTGAAGCAGATATACAGTCAGCTAAATGTGGGGAAATTGCAAGAGTAAACAATGCCTTCAACTTGAATTGTTAGAGAACTGGAGGAGGTGGAACAGAGTAGGGATAAAAGATATGTACTCAAATCAACTAGTGCAGCTGATGATGTGTGCAAACCACCACCACCACCACACACCCACCCACCCCCCGCCCAGGATCTGTGCTGAGTTGTCATCTTTTCACTATATAAAATAACTTGAATAAAGGCATTGAGAGTAATATATTCAAGTTTACTGATGACATTAAGTGGCACAGTAAAAATGCAGTTGGCGGCAGAAAATTGTGAAGCAACATTAATAGCTCAAGTTAGTCATAAAACTTTAGTCATAAAAATTAGAAGAGATAATGGCCAACATTCCATTATCCAAGGGGGCTTCAGTACAAAGTGTTGAGGTTATGTTAATTATTTAAAGCTCTGTCAACTATGTTCAAATCTGGACACTACCTCAAGAAGGATTTGATAGCCTTGGAAGGGGTGAAGTGTAGCTTCACCAGACTGATGATAAGACTAAAAGGATTTAGTTAAGGACAGTTTAGATAGACGATGCCTGTATTCACTTGAGAATGGAAGACCAAAAGATGATTTAATTGAGATGCTTAAAATGATTGAAGAATTATATAGATTGGTTGGAGGTGATCCATTTCCTCTGGGAAGTCCAGAATAACGGGGCATACTTTTTAAAATTAAAATTAGACTATCTGAGGCTAATATCAGGAGACACTTCTTCACACACAGGATAATTCCCTTAAAAGCTCTCTAGGCTAGGTCAATTGAAAATTTCAAAACTGAGATTGAAAGATTTTTGTTAGGAAAAGGTGTTATGAGCTACAAACCAAGTGGGGTGATTGATGATGATGGGATTATGGCCATAATCTAATTTGAATGGTGGAATAGGCTTGAGCTGAATGACTTACTCATACCTATGTTGAACTCCAGCTGGAGATTTCACCAATCTTTTCATATTTAAGGTTGCCAGAACCATCCTTGGTGAGCTTGTTCATACAGAAAGTAAATGTGGATGCAATAAGCAAAAAAAAAAACCCTTTTTTTCATTTTGGAATCAAAGCTAAGAATAGTCTTGAATTCACTACCTAAATTGAAAGGACCCAGATCGTCTAATTTCAAACTTTAGGTTTCCTCTTGTTCAAGGCTATCCATAGTGGAAATATGTCTTAGTAGGGGTGTCATTTCCACTTGATTGGCTCTTTTTGTGTATCAACTAAGAAGGGATAAGGACCACAAGTGATTAACTTTTCCACTTCAGGCAGTCTACAGCTGAATAATTTGTGCAGCAACCTCCCAGATGCAGTTAATGGCAGAAATTCTAATTTGACTTGGTTTCTTATCAATGTTTCACATGGTGCACAAACTGGGAGATTGCAGTTAAAATCATGTCCTTAACATTTTCAAGCAACAGTCTGGGATATTAACCTTCATGAATTATGCTTCCAGATGGCATATGATTATTCACACATGCTAAGCTGGATAATTCATTAATAAGTCAGAGCATCTTTGGTTTTGTGCTAGGAAATCATAAACATCAATAGGCGAGCAAAGTCAATTGTGAGAAAGATAACTGACTAGCTGTAGAACAGAAAAAAGATAATGTGCTTGTCAGAAAGCCTAGTAGATCCAAAAGAGTGGACCTTTCACCTGGAGTACCCGTTCTGGGAATTGTACCAAGAAAGATTTCATCATACTTTCTACGGCTCTCAATATCTAATTTTGTATTTGATCGGTGATTGATCTGTTAATAAAAGAAAAGGCAGTGCTCCATTTAAGGTAATGAACCACAGGTAAGGGACGATTTTGATTGTTCTGGAATGGAACCTTCAATCTGAATTTTGAAGTGACCTACTGCTAACTGAACACTTTGCTACAGGTAGGTTCTCTCATTTTAAGGTAAATATTTTGTATCATATTTGGTCTTATTTGAAAAAAGGGTGGTGCTTAAGTTTTTTGTGAGGGAGAAGCTCAAAATTCACAAGAAGACCTCATTGAAGTCAAATTTAAGTCACTTAGTCAAGCTGAGTCAAGTTGAAGCAGTTTGAGTTGCAGTGTTGAAATTTAAATGCCACTGCCCTGAATCGTTTCCTGAGTCATACATTCTAGACTTAAGCCAGAATATCTCTCCTATGGAAGGTATCCTGTTAGGAATATATTAAGATTCATATAAAAGTTTTGGGATTCAACATAAATCTATTTGTGACCCATTTAAAACTATTCAACTTAAAAGCTGTTATGAGAGTTGCTGCATCATTAGGAAAGGTCATTGAACTATGTCCTTCGTAGTGGTCTTTTGCACACTTGAATAGCCAAGAGAAGAATAATGCTTCACCTCTGCTGAATGACCTAGAATGCAAATAATACCTCTGAGAGGATTATCTTTATTTCCCTCGATAATTGCAGATTTTGAACATAAATTCCACTTTGTGGAGTTTATGCTTTTATGAATCTCACAAGAGTAGCTTTGATTCAACAATTTCTGTCATATAGTAGCAGAATAAAGGCAAGTATCTTTCAATGCAATTTCAGGATACTGGCAACAGACTGCATAATGGATAAGATTAGTCCTCTTCCAGGAAAGGTCAACAAATTCATTTCCATAGACTAGTTTTACATCTTTGCATTTTTCTGAACTTTTGCTTTTGCAAGAGCAGTTATTTTGTTTGAGCTGTTGTGGAGAAAATTCTTATCCTGTTTCTTATGTTTGGAAAAAGAGACTTTAAGTTATATTTGTATTTATGGGTGTTAGAAATGAGTTTTAGCTTTAAAGTTTATTTGATTTGTATTTCTGTATTTGTGTTTTAAGAAAAGGTCACGTTGCATTTTAACATGGCTTTAAAAGGTGAAATCTGGGATTCATTTCACCTTTGAGGGAGACAGATCTAAAGCTGCTTGTATACCTGCATTTCTAATGAGTTTTACAACTCAGGGAGAAGTTAAAGCAAACACAGAAGTAGAAAAAAATTGCTGTTGCCGAGCAGCAGGGGTCCAAAGAGGGAGTCCCCCCAACTCCCCCCCCCCCTGTCACGCACACACAAAACTAGAAGAAGCAGTTTTGAGTTCTTTTGGAGGCAGTTGCCAGCAGAAGCAGCCTAGAAGGGACAGATAGCCAGTCCTAAACCAAAGTTCAGTTGAAGCCAGGGCTCCTGAGAGACTGGACACGGGTAGAGGGAACTGCAGAGTGAAAGCAGATTTCCCAAAAGAACTGAAAGGTCCCAAGTCCAAGGAGTGAGACAGAAACTGGAGAAAGTTCCAAGAAGACCTTCTAGTCAAAGGAAGGACAGGAACCTGGAAAAAATCCTGTTGACTCAAGAGTGAGAAGCAGAGGAAGGCTCCAAGCTTAAGGCAGAAAAGCTGCATGGAGCAGATTTAAAATGAGAGGCCAGAAGGTTTAGAGACAACTGAAGATCTGTAACTCTTTGCTGTAGGCATGTGAAGCAGTGGTGTACTGTTGATGGCTGATTTACTGAGTGAGAGTGAGTGGAAGAAAGCTTGAATGCATGTGGTGACCCGGGAAGAGGAACATAAGAAGAGTTCACAATCCTGGAGGTGGACCCTTGTGGAAGGCATCTGAAAGAAAGCATCGGCTTGGGAGAAAACTCCAAAGTGAGTTCTTGGAGAGCGGAGATTGGAAACCCTCATGAGAAAGATGGAGTTTGGTGAGACTGGTTGGCTCATGGTGTGATAAGCGTCTGGAGGGAGCTGATAAAAGATTCATATAGTCTGTTGGAGTGGCATTTATCACTTGTTTTCAAAATGTGTGCCTGACCACAGGTCGACAATTGGTTTACATGGATTGTGTACTTACTGTGAACATTAGCGGTATAAGAGAGTTTTTGTAACTTGTGTTATCCTTATACATCTGTATATCTGTAAAGGTATAGTTGTGGGTAAAGGAGCAATGTAGTAAAGTTTTCTTGCTAAATAAATGTTTCATTATTTTGTTAAAAGTTCATCAGCTGACTCCTGTGACTATGTTCAGTAGTCACTCACTCTCCATGTATCTAAACAAAAATGAAAGTTAGGATCTATCAAGCCGGGTTCCAGCCTGGGATTAGGCCTGTTCAATTGTAACATCAGTTGGGATCATAACACTTAAAATGTACTAGAATCTGAACTCTGACCCTTAAATGGAAAAGCACAAAGGAAAGAAAGAGGGAACATTGTAGTTGATTGCTTACCAAAAGCACAAATAATCCCTGATCACTATTGCAATCTGCCCCTCTCAAAAACACTGTTGTAGATGGTATATGAACTTTTAACGATAACTATCCAAAGTTGTATTGAACGTTGGTTAAACTACACTTGGTGTACTGTGGACAGTTCTGGTTACCAAAAATTATAGAGGCACTGGAGAAGGTGCAAAATAGGTTTACATGGATAGGTTATTCCTAAAAGGAAAGGGTGAACATGCTGGATTTCCTCTTGAAAAGAGAAATGAGGGTGTGTTACAGCAGTATAATAATCTTTATAATATTTTTCTGATTTGTTGTAAAGTAGGTTTATGTGTGAGTGTAAATGGTTCTGTCTGTGTGATTTAATTTGGAGTCAGGTAGATTGCAAGCTTAAAATTATCAAAAGAAGCTAGGTGTAGAAATATATTTGGAAATGCTAATGAGTAAACATGGATGCTATCTTAGCATGTAAGGTGTGAAGGGAGTTTGCATTTTTAGATAAGTGAAGGGATTGTTTGGATTTCAAAGGGATGTTAGTCTATTTGCAGCTAGCCAGATAAGCAAGGCTAAGCAGTGTGTTTATTTTTCCCAAAGGTTACTGACAATATTGGCAACATGAAAATTTTTATATTATGGGAAAGGGACAGTTCCAAAGATATCTGGAATGATGGAAAGAACATATTAAAGAGAGAGAAACATATATATAAAGGAGAATGAAAGGTTATTTTGGGGTCATGTGAGATCTAACAGGTATGTGTGAAACAGCCCTGGAGAATCGCCTAGCCATTTGTGTGTAAGTCTGTCATGTCCAATAATTAAAGTTGGAGAAAGCCATTTGGAATTCCACGGTCAAGTGGGCACTGTTAATTTGCTGGGGTTTTTTTTGAAATAAATCTATTTTGGACTGTTGCCTTAAAGGTGATATGTAATTTAGAGTCAGGTTAATTATGAATTGTAGGATTTGTTATTGTTTTAAGTAATCATTGTATTATGTATGTGCTGGAAATGTTTTATTTTGTTAATAAGTATTTTAATTTAATTTTTTAAATTTCTAAAGATCTCAGTGGACCTCATTACTTCTGAATTTAGTGCACACGTCTTGTCTTAATAAATAAAAATAGCAAAATCATTGTGATAGTGTGGCCAAGTTCCCCATGTGGATTTGGTCCACCTGGCACACATCATCTGCCACGTCATAACAGGGTGATGTAAATGGGGCCTGTGTTATACTTTGTGCTTCAGATGTGCAGAGATGATGTACACCAGGTTCTGTGTGAACAGGACTTAATTACAAAAGCTTTTTAAAATGTCTGCTCCCTTAGCTTCTAGCTTGTTTTTAGTTTCTTTTTCTCTGTAACCGCATCCATAGTTTTCCCTAATAGCACACAGCAGAGGGAACAGTCAACATTCATAATGAAGCACCGAATATTGAACATATCTTTTCCTCCTTGGAAAACTAAGGGACCTAATTTTAAATTAAACCATTCCAAACAACAAGCATATATACGTTGAGTCATTTATTGGAGAAAACTGACACTTGGAACTCTTAAGTACAGAAATAATCTTTGAGATTTCTAGGTTGTTAATGATGCAGCTGAGATCTACAAGTTTGAAGTTGTGATTCTGCATATCACCTCGGCAGATGATCAACTTTGCAGTTGCATATCAGAAAAGAAAATGTATCCTCATCTCTGTCCTCAAAATAGCCTGGTATGCTTGCACTCAAGTATCTCACATTCCATTTTGTATTGCCATCCAACAGATGAGCGTTGGTACTGAGCAACCACTTGGCTCTGCTTTGCTTCAGGTAGAGGTGATGTTACCTCGTTTTAGTGACTTGGCTGTGTGATATGAACCCAACCTCCAATTTCAAGTTGTTGCTTCCTTGCGCCTGTTCACTTGTCTGAATCTGCCTTTGCTGGACCTTCTTGCTTTGTGATTTCTTCTGCTTTTGCTCTGACTTTCTCGTTGGATAACAGTAGCTACAAAAGTGGCATGCAAAAGTGTTGGGTGTGGGGTGGATCAATTTGTGCTAAGTAGAATTTAAAAGATTGTTCAAACATTTTCCCCTTCAACGTGCTAGCTCTCAGACTGACCTTTATCACTGATGAATCGTTCGATGCCACCATTTGATTGCAGGTTGTATCACGATGTCAGATGGTTACGAATTCTGTTGTTTGTTAGGAACTCAACGAACTGACTGGAAACAAACTATGATCCATTGTCTGTGGTAATAGTCTCCAGCAAAGCCCATTTTGTAAACAACCTTTCTAAAATATCATGACCAAATTTGTTCTAACGATTTCCAGCCATTTGCTGGTTAGATCACGAATAACAAACAGGAAAAAAAAGGTTGATAACAAAAACAGAATTACCTGGAAAAACTCAGCAGGTCTGGCAGCATCAGCGGAGGAGAAAAGAGTTGACGTTTCGAGTCCTGTTCAACTTATATTTCACCCCTTCCTTGGATTCACCTAGTTCTGTTGAAGGGTCATAAGGACTCGAAATGTCAACTCTTTTCTTCTCCGCCGATGCTGCCAGACCTGCTGAGTTTTTCCAGGTAATTCTGTTTTTGTTTTGGATTTCCAGCATCTGCAGTTTTTTGTTTTTTTTAAAAAAAGGTTGATGTCTAGACGCTGCTTACATTTCTCCAAAAATACCTACTTGGAGTTGTTGCCATGGTTTTGTTGGCTATGTGTTGGGATGTAGAGGTGCAGGACACAGTCTGCAAAAGTATGAATGGTTTTGATAGTGAACAGATACTGTGTTTCCATTTGCGGGGAGGAGCAATATTACAGACAATCAATATAAAGTATTTGCCGAAAAATCGAATAGCGAATTCGGAAGAAACTCCTTTACCCACAGTGTGGCATGAGTTCCACGTTCTTTGTGACGGAGTAGGCGAGATAAATAGTATAGATGCATTTAAAGGGAGGCTAGATAAGCATACAAGGGAAAAAAGAATAGAAAGTTATGCTGATGGAGGAGGAGAGGAGGAGGTTTAAGAAAAGCATAAATGCTGGCACAGACTAGCTGGACCTAGAGGCTTGTTTCTGTGCTGTGTAGTCAATGTAAAGTAGAAAAACCTTGCAATTGGTGTTATTTGATAGAATACCAACAAAAAACCCTCTGAGACTTGGTGACAAGCTGTGCACTTATCGCAACACTATCTTCACGTAAAACTTACTAGACATTAAAAAGAACCTAAGTTCTTTTTCTGAATACAAAGACAGTACACCTGTTTGCTTTATCAATAGTACCATTTCAATAGCTTCAGTCTCACATTCCACAGCCGTTTTATGACATTAGTTTCCAAATTTCTAACACTTGCATTCTAATATTGTCTGATAGGATTTTTTTAAATCAAGTCTTCTACAGAATCTTGGCCCTGTAATTCTTTTAAGCAATGCCCATTTCCACATCCAAAAAATAACATTCATCATTAACTCTCAAGTTTTGCAGCCCAAAATGCCAGCCTGGATGTTGAAAAGTTTAGAATTGGTAAAGTGAGAAATAACTTCAGAAAGATAACCTGTTTTCATTAGATTTAAACGCAAGAACATGGAAAGAATATAGAAAACAAAGGATATCACATGCTTGGCAGTTGAGCAAGAGTGCTAAAAAGTCGATTAAAGTTACATGAGAATATATGAATTTTCACCTGTAGATCTGTTGTGGTGTTGCTCAGACACTATTGGAGAGTGGGGGGGTTGGGGTGCGGGGAGCGGGTGTGGACGCAGCAGGGTTGAGAAAAAAAATTGGGTTTATATAGCACCTTATACAACCACCAGGTGTCTCAAAGGGCTTTGCAGCTAATGAAGTATAAATTACTGTTGTAATGTATAAGAGGAAGACTGCAATCACCTTAAAGGAACTTAAGAAGGACTTTGGATGGGATTTCCTAAAGACCATAAAATGTACATGGTCACTGGAAAAGTAGTATTTTGCTTCCCCACTGCATGTGCATAAATAAATAGCTATAGAATAAATCGCATATAATATGGGGGAGAGGTTCTTTACACTCCATTTGTTTATAGATTGGCTGTTCATTGTGGAGGGAAATAAATGTATAAACCAGCTTAATCGTTTTTTCTCCTTCAAGATGTCTTTGCAACAGTGCAACTTACTCCAGTTAATTCGGTCATTTTTATCTTAAAGAATTTGCATTAAGTTATTTTAAATAAAATAGGATAGGATTTTTAGCACTATCAATTCAAATTAAGCAACTTAAAAATAGCTCATTAATGCTGTTAATCAAGATTGTTTGGTAAAAGATTCTAAACTGGACTTTAGTTCAGAAATTGTCTACAAACGTGAATAATAGTACTACTTTCTTTCCATGTATTCTTACATATTTTCAGTTCAGCCTAAAGCAGGGCAGCTGCTGTAGCCAATTACAATACATTGCAGGATATAAAGACAACCCACTTTGAAATTCGGTCCTGTATAAAGCTTGATTGGCCTTGCCTGTAACCTGCTGCAAACAACTCTTGTATATGCCTATATTCCCAAACTGACATCAGCATGCCTATTTATAGCACTTAGATCCTGTGGCCTTGAGAGGAAAGGTTTGTGTACAACTCCACCATGGCAGCAGAATAATGCATGATGATTTACGTTTGGTCAGTATAATATAGTTGTTGCGGTGTCTGAGCCAGAGGACAGGGCATAAATACTGTGCCTTACTTTTGACTTGTGCAATAAAACTGTATTTCATTGGCTGTAACGTGTTTTGGAACACTCCAAGGCTGTTAAAGACACCGTATCAAAGCAACTTTTTTTTTCTCCCCACCACATTCAGCCTCCAACAATGGGCATGCACACCCCAACATTACCTGGTGCATAAATTCAACTAAGCTCTTTGTCACTTTAAATTTTTATTCTCTGGCCCACTCCAATTTGGACCTTTCTGCGCTTGACCTCCTGCACTGTTTCGATGGCGCTCATCTGTCTGCTTAACAGTTCACGTCCTTCTGATCTCGATACTGACCACCTGCAGACCTTAACCACAGTTCTCGTTTTCTCCCTCACAGCAAATGCATGGGTAATGTAGGATGGGTATGCCAAAGCTACTAGGAATGGTAGGGCTGAGCTGGCGCTTGGGGTGTGAATCCCGTAATGATACACAACCAGTAGGATGGACTTATTATCGTCAGCTGTCCTTCGATTCGAGGATGATTTCTACTCAGTGTCACAAATTTCTGCAATGGGCCTTCATGTGTCAGAACAGTCTGATTCTTGACTTATAGATCTTTGGGCACATGGGGCAGGATGCCCCATGAGTTATTGGGATCTGGAGTGCAGGATTTGCTTCCTTTCCTCCTCTGCTGCTGCTCTGCCTCATTATTAAATCATTGGGACTCAAACGTATAATGTGGCTTGATGGACAATTAATCACCATTTTGAACGATTGATAGCAAGTCCTCCCAGTCATTAATGTCAATGCTGCCAGGTTTCATGGAGATCTTCAGTATGCCTTTGAAGAATTTGCTTTGTCCTGTCCTGGAATGTTAGTCATTTGAAAGTTAGGAAACAGGACTTGGTGGGGGAGATCTTTTCAGGGTACAGTATCCAGTCCATTGAAGTTAATTTTTCAGGAGTTTTTCCTGGATGCTTATGAAATTGACTTCAAGAAGGACACTAGCGATTGTTAGATGCTCCTCCCATTGAATATGGAGAATACAGCATAGGCATTGCTGATAGAATTTCTCCAACACTTTTGTGTGGTTGATGCACAGTACAGGAGTGTGGGGACAGCACGGCTGTATGTAATAGGACTTCTTGTTGAATTGTGGAGGTCTTTGTTGTCAAGCATTCGCTGCTGTAGTTGTAGAAAGCTGATGCAGTGCTGGATCTCTTCATCAATGGTGGTTTTTTTGAGAGAGGTGGCTGCCAAGGCATGGGAAATGCTCAACATGTTCTAGAGCCTCTCCTTCAACATACACGGGATGTGGAGCATTTGACTGACCAGACGTGGATTGATATGAAAAGCAGGATACTGCAGATGCTGGAAATCTGTAATAAAAACAGGAATTGGATGATATAGGAGAATGTGTGTCAAGATTTTCCCTACTATGGACAAGACATTACCTCGATAGTTTCCACAGCATGATTTCTCTCCCTTCTTGAAGGTGGTTACAGCTGTTGCATTCTGTGTTGGGGGTAGGCAGGCATTCTTTTTCCTCCTAGATTTGTAAGATGAGTGCGAAAGCTCCTCAGCTGAAATACCATCAAGGCCGCAGATTTGTTGTTATTCACCTGTTTGATTGTTGTAGCTTTCCCATCAATGATGGTTCACCCAGTGGGATGGTCGACACCCCGAATGACTAGCTGTCTGTCTTCCATCATATTCGTTTGAACATGTCTGTTTATTAATTAAATGAATATCTAAGAAAATGTTTAAATTATTTATGGCCAAAGTTTGGCAGGCCATCATTGTGGAGGGGGCTCACATTCACAGAATGGCATGTGCCACAGCTGTGACAGAAGCCTCTTGGGGTAGGGAGGGTGGGGGAAAGCAGGGAAAAGGATGTGGGTTTAGATGAATATTATGACACAGCTGATGGTAAAGACTGAGTTGCTCAAATCCCAGAGGGAAACTTGAAACAGCTATCATAACCCGTTTTTGCAATTTGTATGTTTCAAGATGCAGGCTTTGAATTCAGTAGTAATAAGACCATCGAGTCTTGAGTTTTTTTATATATCTAAATTAAACATTCATTAATACAATAAAAATTTTAAGTACATGTATCTACAAAATTACTACTAAAATAACTACAAAAATCCCCTAATTAATCTGACTCTCAGTTCCATCCCTGTTAAGGCAACAGTAAATCTCATTGATTTAAAGAGACACCTGGCAGAGCACATCCTGGACAGTCACATTCAAAATGAGTTTCTTTTAGCTCCGGGTCCTTGTAGACAGACTTGAGGTTTACAAGCTGGAAGCTTCTCATATTTGATGGATCTTAAAATGCTCCTGCCTTACACACAATCTCCTTTCTCCTTTACACGTATCTTTCTCTTTGAATGTGAATTTTCCATTGTATCACTAGGCTTTTAATTTTACCTCTTCTAACAGCATCTTTTGATTCCACCAATTTTATTAGTAAGCTGAAAAAATAAACACATTGCTTGGTGTCTTCTAGCTAGGTGCTAGATTTCACCCATTCTTTTGAATGCTTTATTTAAAAATGCAAATTGTCCCCTTGACACCTGTGTTTCTAAACTTCATGTTTATCTAATTACCATTTCAAACCTACTTCTCTCTATACATCAAAGCCCCTGGACCAGCTGGCTTTAATCCAAGTAAGACACACACACATTCCCAGAAACAGATAAGCTCTATTTTTAAAAAAATCCAAGAACATAGACATTAATCTCTTTCATGACAGTGAGTGGGGGGCATTAAATAAAAGGAGGCTTTGCTGGCCACCCTAGCCTGCCTCCAAGTGATTGCCTCCAGGAACCTACTGGGTTTCACCTGCAAGGTGGGGCCCATCCACTGCTGGCAAGTTCCTACTGGTGATCTCAAAAGGCTAGTTAATTGGCACTAAAGACAATCCACTACTCCTATTGTTCACCTGCCTCCAGCAAGATTGGCTGGAAGTGGAAAAGCATTGGGTGAACAACCTGAGGCACCATTTCCAAAATTCTTCCCCACCCCCTCCCAACCACTGCCTACCACTAAAGTCACCTGTACGCAGCTGGTAAGACTCTGCCCAAATTACTTCCCACCACCGCCGCCCCACCCTCCCAACCATTCACTATAGCTATTGGTATGCCCTCTGTACACATTTTTTCCAATTTCTCTCATATACAACTCCTTTTGCCTTAAGTCACCATTTAATCATCTGTCCTTCATCTAATCACATTCCATTTACTTCCTTTTCCTCCTTATAAGCTGCTCATCTATAATATCGACTTGAGGTATTAACCATAACTTCTGCTCTCCACCCTTGGTCTGCTGTACGTTTCCAGCAGTTTCTGTTTTTATTTTAACATTACTCAGTCCTGGTCTCAAATTTCAAATATGGTGGGGATATACATTTAAGAGATGATAAATCTATTGGCAATCTTGATATAGCACAATGCTTGAAATAAGTCTTCTAAAGGTAATTGTACACATTTACAAATTAATAAAATCGCATTAAACACAAGATTGTTTAATTATATAGAAAGCTATTCACTATCTGCCTAAATATGCAAAGTCTTACACTGCTAATTTTCATTTTTTTCCCCCAGGTGTACCAATTTTATGTTTGGCCCTCTGTAATCCACTTGTTGGAAAAGTTAAAAATAGAATATCTGGCAAGTGGATCAACTGCATCGATGAAGGTAAATTTGTCAAAGCCTTTCAGAATTGCAAATTTCTTGGTAATGAATAACGCCACCTTGGAGTGGACTTATTTGCTTATGAAAGGGATTAATTTGCAGCAGGCTAATGATCCACTGAAGTGTAAAGCATGCTATTTATGCACGCTTAATGTAATCTCTAAGGGAAGAGGGAGGTGTATGCCTTACAGGCAAGTGTTTGGGATTGTGGCGCAAATTAAGTTAGTAATTTTTATTGCAAACACTGCGCAGAACATGTAAACCTAATGAGATCATTAGAGTTCTTTAATTTTACTGACACAAAAGGTGTCTAAGTTTGTTCTTTAGCTTCAACATTCTGGTGAAGTGTTTTAGCATGACAGGATAAAATGCTCCATAGCATTTCAAGCTACTTTTAGTCAGAAAAACTACTGCAACATTTCAAACAGCAAATTGATTAAAGCATGTAATTTCAAGTATTGTTCGCTAAACTAAGTAATTACTTTAACCTTGGGACCTAAGTGTTGAATGAAAATATTTGCAACGCCTTTCTTCTAAATACATTACAGACACGCTGATGAGAAATGAGTGTCTACGAAACTCTTTTAGAATAGCTGTGGTGCAAATAAAGAATATTTATAGGAGATTGTAACCTGTTTATTACACACTTTGACATTTTATTTTAGTTAGTTCATGACATGATCACTTAATGCAACTGCTTTCCTCGATACATTTGATTTAAAGAAATCATAGCCCTGAGTGTTGGAAATAAATAAATCACGGGGCAATAACTAGTCGGAATTACCTCAGCAATCAGAGATCAGCAGAAGTAAAGTGAGCCTCCTTGTAAGATAATTACCAAACTAGGCCATCTTACTGTATACATCTACAACCAACCCGACAACTGTATTTTCCTGATGATTAGTTAAAGGAGCTTTGTCTCCTTTGCCTAGCATAGGTGTCAACTGACTGTTTTTTCCTTTGTTCATATTCCAGTTACTTCTTTCAACAAAGTTCCTATTGTATTCCTTCTGTATTTCCATTGATTTTTCTCATACCTCTTAGCAAATGGTTGAACGTATTCCTGGCTGTTTCACCACCTAGCCTCCAGCTTCCAACTGCCATGCTTCTGACATTAAGCAACCAGAAATCCTCGGGGTGCACCACTATCCTTTGCCAAATGGAAAATTAAAAGATTCTTTGTTCTCCCATAGGGTAATTCTTGATAGTTAAGCAGTCCTTTCTCTCATTCTCCTTTTGATAATTAATAAACAGAAGTATTCAAAGAAATTTGAAAAATATTCCTATGATTTTTTTCCCCCCCTGGGATTGCTTGCAACAGAGTCCACTATATTAATTGTCAATCCTGAGGGGTTGTCCATCCTTGTAAACTTTTGAGTTTCTTCCTCTCTTGGTTCCTCTATTTCTCTCTCCTTATGAATTATGGATCTTTTCCATTTGTGAAATGATCTCGGTGTCTGTTGTATGTGTATCAGAACATGTAAGGTTTGACTATGAAGGAGATCATGCAGACATATGACAAGACACTTGCTTTGGGAGAACATTTTAAAGTATAATCATTCAAATGAGATCTTTAGAGTTGATTTTTTTACTTCAACTCAAAACCCAGGATAGAAAATTGTCAATGGGTCTCATTAAACCAACAGTTTGAACAATGCCTCCTTGCTCTTCCTATGTTTTTCTTTGTAAATGGCATAGCTGATCTGAGAGTTGCACATTGTTCAGAAGGGCTTTCAAGAGCCAGTATGGCACAATTGTGCCTTTTGGCCAGAATTCTATCTAGTGTGTTACATTGCATTGCGTATTATTTTGCTTTTTCTCTAATAATCATGATGATCTCATTCTTAAAGTTATCTGTTCAACATTTTAAAATATATTCCAGGCTCTCTCAGTCAGCAAGTAGTTCTTTCCTCCTTGTTTTTTTGAGGAAAAAGATGGTCTCATTTTGTAATCATAATATTTAATGTTGATAGACTGATGATATACACTAATGATTTCAGGTTTTTTCATTCAGTGCATCTATAACAATCCAAAACTAGCATCACTTCACAAGATATGCCAATAATTGTGCATAACAGTTCTTTTCTGTTCATATTCTGCCGTCAGCAATCATCTTGCCCTATGCATGAGGGAGACCTAAGTGCCATGCTTGTTTTCAGACAATAGATAATAAAAAAAATTCTAATTCTTTAACTTTTTCAGTTACTTAAAATATTTTAACATTTGATCATTCCAGTTTTAAATTTATCAATTGCCCAAAGAAATTTGGAAAGATGTTTAGTGAGGCTAGAAGCAATCATAGATTTTAATGGGCCTGATCTGTGATTTCTGATATGCTTCAAGCTGACAAACATACACAGATTTTAGAGCTAGTATTATTGATTAATGCTCTGAATTCACAAGACTTATGTTGACCCTTCCCATGCTTAGTATGTTTCGATGGCTAAGGAACTGATGTTGGATTCTGTCATAGCTGCATTAAAACTCTCTGCTGTTGAAATTGATCTGCATGGGTTACTTACTGATTAGTCTTTGTAAGATTTCACATACACTGCATCTTATATATTATAACAGTGATCCTAGTTTGTCCTTTGGTGTTGAATGGATTTTCAACAAGCCAATAATTTGCACCTTTTTTTATCTCTTTTGGTTATGCCTTGAACTGAAGAATACATATAATTCTGTATATTTCTGCAACCTGAGTTTCAACTGCTAACTGTTGCAAAGCTAGTACTTCAGTATTAAGCAACTGTTTCCATTTATAGATAGAATAAGTCAAGCTCCAATGGTGTCGCACATGAGAAATACAGTGTTGGGGGCTAGAGAGCAGGGGATAATTGGACATTGATAGAGTGGGAAGATGATGGAGGATGGGAACAGTAGCTGAGGAAAGAGAGAGCCTGGAGGAGGAGGGAAGATGGGAGGAGAAGCTGGGGAGATGAAGATAGGGTTTTTTAATTCATTAATGGGATGTGGGCATTGCTGGCTAGGTCAGCATTTATTTCCCACCCCTAAATGCCCTTGAGAAGGTGGTGGTGAGCTATCTTCTTGAACTGCTGCAGTCTATGTGATGTAGGTACACCCACAGTGCTGTTAAAGAAAGAGTTCCAGGATTTTGACCCAGGGACAGTGAAGGAATGGCAATATATTTCAAAGTCAGGATGGTGAGTGGCTTGGAGAAGAACTTGCAGGCGGTGTTCCCATGTGTCTGCTGCCCTTGTCCTTCTAAATGGTAGAGGTTGTGAGTTTGGAAGGTGCTGTCTATGGAGGCTTGGTGAGTTCCTACAGTGCATCTTGTAGATGGTACACACTGTTGTACTGTGCGTCAGTATTGGAGGGAGTGAATGTTTGTAGGTGGGGTGCCAATCAAGTGGGTTGCTTTGTCCTGGATGGCGTCAAGCTTCTTGAATGTTGTGGGAGCTGCAGTCATCCAGGCAAGTGGAGACTATTCCATCTCACCCCTGACTTGTGCCTTGTAGGTGGTTGACTGGTTTTGGGGAGTCAGAAGGTGTGTTACTCACTGCAGAATTCCTAGCCTCTGACCTGCTTTTGTAGCCACAGTATTTATATGACTAGTCCAGTTCAGTTTCTGGTCAATGGTAACCTCCAAGTTTGTTCGTAGTGGGGGATTCAGCAATGATAATGCCATTGAATGTCAAGAGGCGATGATTAGATTCTCTCTTGTCGAAGATGGTCATTGCCTGGCACTTGTGTGGCGTGAATGTTATTTGCCGCTTGTCAGCCCCAGCCTGGATATTGTCCAGGTCTTGCTGCATTTGGACATGGACTGTTTCAGTACCTGAGGAGTCGCAAATGGTGCTAAACATTGTGTAATTACCAGTGAACATCCCCACTTCTGACCTTATAATAGAAGGAAGGCCATTGATGAAGCAGCTGAAGATGGTTGGGTCTAGGACACTACCCTGAGGGATTCCTGCAGTGATGTCCTGGAGTTGAGATGATTGACCTCCAACAACCACAACCATCTTCCTTTGTGCTAAGTATGACTCCAACCAATTGAGAGTCTTCTCCCTGATTCCCATTGACTTCAGTTTTGCTAGGGCTCCTTGATGCCATACTCTGTATGGGATGGAAGAAAAGGGGAGAGTGAGAAGGATAGAGAAATTGAATTGTGTATGTGGACAGCAATCAGGAAGAGAGAGGAGGAAATGAGTTGGGCTTGCCAGATGATTTGTCATGTCAGGGGAACATTTTCCAAGGTTCAGTTTTAATGCCCTGTGGAGGAGGGAAGAGCAGCAGAGCTGAAATGCTGCCAGTCACTGGGGAAGAGAAAAGCTGAAAATCTGATCGATACGGTGGGAGTGAAGTGAAATGGATAAAATACTGCTGAGAGGAGTGGGGTGGCACAGGGGTCAAAATACTGCTGCGTTGTGTGTGTTGGGGGGATGGAGGGGAGCAGGGGCCCAAAACTATTCTTGAAAGTGGGGAGGGGAAAACATTGCTTGAAGAGGACCAATGGCCAAAAGGGGGGACACAAAATTTACCGAGTAGGGTTGGGTGGTGCGGGGGGTGGTTATGGGGGAGGCTATGGAGGCTGGGGCCAATTATCCTCATCAGTAGGAAGGGGGTGGGGATGGGTGCAAATCCTGGATGATCATAAAACTCAATTGTGAGGAAATTAATTCTAGTGCAGCCTAATTGGGAGCAGTTATGGGGAATGAAAACCTGCTTCATTGGGTGATGGGCAGGGTTCTGGAATGAGTGCCAGGAGGCAAAAGGCTTGACAAGTGTGTGGGTGGGAATGATCAGTTTATCATGGGAAGGTCACAGGGACAGATGATTGGATCGCTACAGATAAGAAACCCCTGGAATCACGGACTCATTGGAGGGGAAATTGCTCAGTGGGGTGAATTGAGGGGATGTGCATGAGAAAAGGGGATAAAAGCTCATCTTAGTTTTGAGTTTACTTATAAATGTCAATACTTTGCTGGTATGTACCAATGCAACAGTTAGTTAGAAACTTGAGCTACAATTAGACCCTGCAACTTCAGGCAGATTCTACCAGATTTTTGGTACTTACCCTCAATATTACTAAATATTTGGTGCAGCTGTTTTTGAGCTGCTAATGTTGTGTGATATTTAACTTTGAAAAACTGTATCACAGTACCATCTACAAATGTAATAAATAATGAAGCTAAATGTTGTCATGTTTTAGTGGGTTTTCGCATTGAGATAATATGACACAGTAATTTTAATATCGTACAGTTTAAAATGGAATGTAATGAGTCAAAATTCTTTTAATCTATCACAAATATAAGGTGGGACATACGTACAATAAATACAAAACAAAACATTTTTGTTTAAAAAAAAAGCATCTCCTAATAGAAACAGAAGTGGTAACTATAGGTTTTTAAAACTACTCCGAAAATCTATTTTAAAGGGGCATCATTCCCACTGAAGGATTATTTTATTTATATATATATATATGTATATACATACTATATTTAAATAATATGAAATATATATCTGTGATATAGGTATCATCTACTGTATTTGCTATTTTTATCCCAAAGGTAACTTTTAAAAAGAAACTGAAAATTTAATTCTGCTCCAACTAAACCTGCAGCCTTTCTCAGCAGTCAGTTTTATTCGCTATAAAGAGTTTCAGAGTCAACTCTGCCTGAGCTGAAGACAAGCAATTGCCAAAAGCATGAAAACCCTTCAAATATGTTACAATGGGAGCCAGTTTTTCTTTAAATTAAAAGGCCAGTTCAGCCTATGCTTAAAAAATCTGCTCCTTCTGCTGTAAGATGATGGAAGATCTTAATGTACAATGGGCTGTACTCTCCCAAACCTTTGAAGATGGGCTGAAAGTCAGGAGGTCTGGCAATATGGCAGGAGAAGGTGGCAGGAGGGGAGCTGATGCCTTCTGCCAGCACAGCATGTTGTCAGCAGCAGGAACCTCAGCAGCACAGCCACCTACCACGTGGCCACTTAGGGGTCCAATTTAAGGACTGCTTCCTGTCCAAGTAGGCATTTTGCCCACACTGGGGGAAGCTCACCAGCATGTGGGGTGACTGCCAGGTAAACCCTGACCGGTTCCTTGTTTGGGGCATCTTTCTTGACAGGTGCTCCATGGCCCACACTGACTGAGCCCTCCAGCAGCAGCGGGCCAGCCCTGTACCTCGCTGCTGGTGCACCATGGCACCACCAATCAATCACCAGGGCTTGCCTGGCCCGCTTCCTCCAAACAAACTTGCTCTTCGAGGGCACCTTGATATTAAGGCACCCTCATCTTCAGTCTTAGCAGTGACCACCTTGAGCATGCCACTGCAGAGCTGCCAACCCTCTGGTCGACCAGTTTTTGTTGGGGGCGAGGGTGGGGGGGTGTCGCTGTTGGTGGTGGTGTGGTTGGGGTGGGGGGGGTGGTGGTCCTCAATCCTGAATTGGATGGTGGCCCCAGCAGCCCCTATTAATTGGTGGCCACCAGCAAAGTGCCTCCTAGAGTCCAGCCACATGCAGGAACGGGGTCAGCTGCTGCTTTCGGCCTTGGCAGCGGAACTTGAGCTGCAATGGGAAAATTCAGCCCATTGTTGCTTAGGGAATATTTGTAACTTGTCAAGCTTTTGGATAATTAAAAAATATATATGCTAGTGCATAAAATGTGATTAATTGTGTTGAGAGATGTTGGGTGTATCTAATTATTCAGCAGCTTCAAAATTGTAACTGTTTGAAAATGACAAATCAAATAGCTGGTGTTTTTTCTTTTAAACACAGCAGTGTAGGAGGACAAGCATGCATTTTCTCCACGTGTTGTGAACTAGATATTTGAGAATTCTTGTCTCATAGAGGGCATTTTACAATCCCGAGCTGTCAAAATAAATATTTCTTGGTCTTGTTTGCTTTTCTTTTTACAGTAAGCCTATTGCATGATATTTTAGATTCATATTCTGTCTAATAACTTATCATCATGCAAATTTTAATCGAAATCTTGAGAGTCAATGGGGAGGCCGGTTAGCTCAGTTGACTTGACTGTTCAGTCCCCATTCCGGCTGAGGTAAAAAGTCACAGCATAGGGTGTGGTTCAGTGATCCCCGAATAATCAAGGACACTGCCTGGAGAAGAGAAGTCAGCGTCAGTCTATCTGAATCTGATCATCTTGGTCCATAATTTCGTGCCTTGTGTGAATTATGCTCCTGGTTAGTGTGGCATTGCGGTTGTCATTGTCCAGTATCGTACTTGATGACAATCCTTCAGGCTTACATTGTGAATGACTTCACACTGGGAACTGGAAGAAACTCATTTCCAAACTACCAGCAGATGGCAGAAAGGTACTGTCAAAATTGCATATTTATAGAGAGTATGTTATATTTTTGTGTCTGATTCTACAAATAACTATCCCGAATGTATAGCAAGATTATAAAATACTAATGCTTCAACTATAAACCAACTTCTATACTACCTTGACTGTCAACATGAGTCATTTTTTACAGTGAGTAATGCATTATATTCATGTTTTAACCAGCTTCTCACAAAATTACCAGTTTCCCAAGTTCCCAATCTTGCCTATGTTGGGGAGGGGTGCCACTGGGCATAAGCCTGGCTTTTTCAGACACTGAAAGAACAATTGGTGAGAAGAGATGCCCAGCGTTAATTTATCTGTACTTCCCAGTGACATGCTTAAGACCGATATTGGAAGGTCCTGGAAAGAATTGCCTGAATGCCCCCTCTGATCACAGGAGATGATGCGGGGGTGGGGTGACCCGAAAAAGAAGTAAAACAATTATTTTTGAAAAATGACAGACTTTGTGGGGAACAGACATGTTCCTGTTCAATGAATAGCATTGGTAAGACAGTTCATCAGCAAAATTCAGACGTGGAAAGGTCTTTAATAATGCACAGATGGCCTCACAGCTGAATGCAATTAAGAATTTTGCCACCCTGTCTGTAAAGTCTGCAGTGCTTTCTGTTAGAGGTCAACCAGTATTCTGCATTGCAGACTGGCAGATACTGATTTTTTTTTGTGACTAGAGCACAACACACAACTATTTTACCTTGGTTGGGACTTTGTTAGCATGTTGTTGCCTGTTATAATAGTGTTGTTGTACATCATGAAAATTGCTCATTGATTCAAGGGTCCAAACCTCTGGAATCTTTTATTTTATGGACACGGTCAAAGGATCAGCAGAAGCTGCTTGAATAATTTTTCTTCTCCCAAAGATTTGGCACTCCACCTGGTGGCCAGCCATGGCAAAATTGGTTGACCGAGGAAGGGGAAGATTTGAATGCAGGTCTCCTTGAATAGGATTCCTGCTCAACTTGGTTTTTTTTTAGAAGAAAAAGCTTATTTTCACTGTTTCTACTTTTCAATCCGTCTGCTGTGTCATCCATTCACAAAGGGAAGCAGTAACTATAGACCTATGCTGCTTAGAACTGAACTGCCCAGAATTGTTCAGATGCAGCCTGGAGTGATTTTTCCATTTGATTTCTTCTTGTTTCTCCTTGAGAGCTAATATTCTGTTCTGTACTCCTTCCTAATAGCAAAGCCCAAACTCTGCCACCAGAATGCAAGGAAACGCAACAATGCGTCCAACCCCTAATGCACTGCTTTTAAACACCAGCGCACTCCCACAGCATGCTGCCTCGTTTCACACCCCTTCAATCAAACAGCAGTAAAAAAACACCTAGAGGGCACAACATGCTGCACTGCTCACATCCAACTGTTAGTGTTTGAGCATAACTATGGCTGCAGAGTAAATGTAGCATGACTGTAGCTAGATTACATCTTGGGTACAGTGAATCGCAGCTTGCAGGAAGGAAATTCCTGTGATCCCAGGGGAGCAACTGACAAAGGAGTTAATGTACTATAACACCTCAACATATCAAACATAAAATGAGAAAATTCCTCACAAAAGGATGTTATAGCTTGTCTACATTCAGTTTTGACCACACTGTTTTGAATTTGTAAAGTTTTGATAGTACTCGACCTTGTATTGGAACACACAGTTTCATTGATCCAATCCTTGCATTCCTTTTTTTAAGGAATGGTTAGTTTTCATAATCCCTTGGTAATTTTACCCAAAATAAAATATAAGCTCTGTTGCATAATGTGCCATTTGGGTATTTCGAAGAGCAGCCTATGGTTAGTATTTGACTGATTACCAACAAGTGTTTACAACATGTAGATAAAAAGTCTGTTGGATTGTTATAAATGACAGGAAACTGACTTTGCAATGCATATCAGCACTGTATCTGGTGGTTTACTTCATTCTTTTCAAAAGCCCGGTTGCCTTTAGAGCTACCCATAAAGCCACATCATCAGCACCCTATCAATCAGGGCACTGTTTCCGTATCCATAATTTGTAAAATGCCCCAGTGGGCTTGATTAATGGAAGCAAAAAGATATTTTTCTTGTGGATACATCTGGTAACCATATTTTGTTCATCTGTTGCACACACTCTTGGTATAATAGATGTATTTTTTCATTTTCATAGTGATGCTGTTCTAGCTAGCACTCATTTCAGCTGATATTTCTTGAATGGGTGCTGAAATTAAGCTCTTGAACAGAACAACTTAAAATGTAGCATTAGACTAAGCATAGATTCCTATGAATCCTAGCACTGTTGCATAAGATGTGACCTCATTAAGGGAGGCCAAAAAAGATGAATGTGGTGGTCATGTCATGTTGGTTCACTTGCTGTTGGCTTTGCCATAAGTGATGCAACAGATTCTCAGCACTTTTCTTTTTCACAAATTGTTATTTTTTTATAAAGTAATAATTGTTTGAAGAAATTATTTTTGCAACCCTAGGACCAGTATTGAAATCACCTTAGTTTTGGGTGTATAACATATTTTGTTACATTATTATTTAAGTGCTATGTAGAGATGACTCTAGATTCTAAGTGCACAACAGGTTTATTTACAAGTTTAAAAACATCTCTGCAATCACAAATGTCCACACTCATGCTTACAACTCAGTTTTTCTAGTTTCCGTGGTGTCTGTTTACTTTGTTCTGAGTCTAATTAAGCACAGTGAGCATAGATCAGTTACCAGGCTCTCATAATCGAACGCAGAAAATTGAACCATTGAACACCACATCCAGACCAATGAAATACAAATCTGATCACTGTGCTGGCTGTAAGGATCCAACACAATTTATTTGAGCAGTCAACAGAATGCTTGCTGCACGTGGGCTCAGCACAAATTAGCAACCGCTCCTGAGGCCCTGAGGTGGTTGGTGTTAGTATGGAAAAGTGCACCTTGATTCAATTTGTGGTACGTACTGAAGTTTGGATTGGAGGAGGTAGACTTTGGAGGGAATAGAAGGAGCTTTATTTCTAATCCTTGTTTCTGTCTGTGATTGCTTAATGGACATACTGATTTCAGGTAGAATTGTGTGCACAAAGGAAGAATTTTTCAATTGAAGCCTTTTAAGAATGGTGCAACATATTGTTGTAAAACAAAATGCTGTGCTGCGTCACAAAGTGGCAGCAATTGGGTTTATCATAATTGGCCAGTCTGGAATTACGACAGTTTGATCTCACCAATATCGATCGCTACAAAAGAGAAGGGACCAAACACAACTGTGCTCTGATTTTTCCAGCTCCAAAGGGTGAAGGAACAAAGGAGAAGCTAACCCATTCATCTCATGGAAGAAGGAGGAATAAGTGTACACTTATGCAATGCCTTTTCACATATTTGGGATGTCTCAAAGCACTTTAGAGCCAAGGAATTATCTTTTAAGTGTAGTCACTCTTGTACATAATTTCCCACAAACAGCAAATAAAATGAAGTAAGGAACATGAAGAATTCCCTGCACTTCTTTCAATACTGTCATAGCATCTTTTACATAAACATGGACAGGCAGATGAGATCCAAAATTGAAGCACCTCTGAAAATCTGCTAAAGGTGTCAACTTAGAATTACGAACGGAGGTGAGATTGAGGCAAGATGATGGTAGTCCACTTAAGAAAGGCAGAGGGCTTGGAACAGGCCAATTGTGTAGATTCTTTCTAATGGGGGGGAAAAAAGAATTAAAAAGACAATTTGAAATTAACATGCAATAACATGTATTTTTAAAAAGTAGATTGGATAAACTTAATGTCTTAAAGGAATGGTATTCCATAGTTTATTATTAATACTGAGGGATTCACTATAATTCTTTTATCAACAATCTGTTAAATAAAGCTTTTGTTGAAAATGTGACTCGTTTCTCTTCAAATACACGATATTAGAGCACACAATAATTCCAATACCTCATCTGTCACTGCCAGACGAAAAGATGAAGTGAAAGCAAATTGTAGGATTGCATCCCAAGCCCTTAAATCAATTTTTAATTGAGGATACAAAATATTTTCTTTAGGTCTTGCTTGACTATAGAACTCCTATAGCTGAGTAGTCACTCAAATAACCTGTTGACAGGCAATCTGCTAATGCTGCTTTGAGTGACATGAGCAGACTTATGATAATAAGCTCTCCCGCAGCACCAGGTTGTGAACTCAGTTGAGTAGGGATTGAACTGGAGTTCCTTTGCTTCGTGATGATGTGCTTTGATGAACCAAAGCACTGTGCCACCATGGCCGCCCTTAACACAGGAAAATATCCAAAGGCATTTCAACCGAAGCATAATCAGATAGAAACTTGACACCAAGCCAAAGAAAGAGCTATTAAATGTGGGTTAATTAAAACCTTAGCTCATGAGTTGGGCCTTAGAGATGAAATGATGAGAGATTTGAAAACAGAATTCCAGAGGTAGGAACACAGTCTGCATGGCCGCTGATTATTGAAGTGTGTGGAGATGCATAAGACACCAGAGTTGGGGGAAAGCAAATTTGTTACAGGATTATATAGCTGGAGGACATTATAAAGATAGGGAAGAGGGAAGCCATAAATGGATGTGGTGATAAACTTAAATTGGAGAATTACCGTGCATTTATGTAGATGCACAAAGTGTGATGTATAAGGTTGGCGAGCAGCTGCAGGTAAGCAAGTAAGAATATGCTGTTGCAGTAATGGAGATGGATGTGGCAGGACTGTGTAATAAATATTCCTGGATAGAAGGTAGTCAAAAAAGTTGGAAGAGTTGAAGTATTGATTAAGGAGAGTATTACAGTGCTCGAGACAGAGGATGCTCTGGAAAGGTCAAGGACAGAATCTATTTTGGTTAGGATTAAGAAGCAAGAGGTGTACAGTTACATTGCTGGGTGTTTTCTAAAGTCACAAACCAGTGGGAAAGATAGGAGCTAATTTTCAGGAAATTACGGAAGAGATGCAAAAACTATAGAGTAGTGATAATGGAGGGACTTTAATTATCCTAAGATAGACTTGGAATAGTAATAGCATAAAGGGTAGAGAGGAAAAACAATTTCTCTAGTGTCTAGAGGAGAATTTACTAGATCAGTATGGTTTTGACCGAACAAGGAAGGAGACATTTCTGGATCTGGTCCTGGGGAATGAGATGGGTTAAGAGTCAACAGGAGAACATGTAAGGAAGAGTGATCATATCATAAGGTTTAGTTCAGCTGTGGTAAAGAACAAGGAGCAATCTAGAGTAAAAATGCTAAATTTTAGAGGATTAATTACAGTAGGTGAGAACAAATTTGCCCCAAGTATATTGGAATCAAAGACTGACAGGCAAAATGATAATCAATTAATGTAATGCCTTTAAAGAGGCGATGGTTCAGGTGCAGTTCCTAAGTAGAGGAAACATAGGGCAACCAAAGCCAGAGCTCCCTGGATGACACAGATAGAGAATAAGATGAACAATAAAATGGGGATGTATGAGATGTCAGATTGATAATGCAATTGAAAACCAGCCTGAACATAAAGTTCAGATGGGAAATGACAAAGAAAATAAGAGAAGCAAAGAGAGAATATGACAAGAGACTAACAGGTAAAATAGAAGACAATGCAAAAGTCTTCTATAGGTACATCAATATTAAAAGCTCTTAAGAGGAGGGGAGAGGCTGATTAGGGACCAAAAAGAGGGTCTATTCATGGAAGCAAGGTGCTTGCTGATGGACTAAATGAATACCTTCAACTCTGTTTACCAAGGAAGAAGATGCTACCAAAAGATTTGCCAGTGAATGAGGTGGTGGTTGAAATACTGGATGGACTAAAAATTGATAGAGAGGAAATAATAGGCTGACTGTACTTAAATTTAATAAGTTTCTTGGACTGATGGGATATATCAAAGGATATTGAGGAATGTAAGGGTGGAAATTACAGAGAAACTGTATATCTTTCTATCATCCTTCAATATGCTCGTGGTGCTAGAAGACTGGAGAACTGTAAATGTTACACTCTTGTTTAAAAGAGGGTGGAAGGATAAACTCAACAACTACAGGCCTGTCAATTTAATGGAGAGAAGGTTTTTAATTTTGTTCCAGTTATCATTTTAACAGTCATTTGGGCAAGTGTCGATTAATTAAGGAAAGGCAAGCTTGGATTTATTAATGGTAAATTGTGTTTAACCAACTTGATTGAATTGTTAATTAGGTACTTGAGAGGGTTGATGAGAGGAATACAGACAATGTGCTGTATATGCACTTCCTAAAGGTATTTGACAAAGTGCATATAACAGGCTTGCCAGCAAAGTTGATGCGCATGGAATAAAAGGGACAGTGGTAGCATTCTTTCTTTGGAATTAGAAGGTTTTGGGTTCAAATGCCACTCCAGAGGTTTCAGAGCAGAGTTTCAGCTGAAATTTGAAGCGAGAAAGGAGAAAGTGCTTCACTATCGCAAAGGATGTATGAGTGAACTGACCATGAAATCTCTCTTTAATTTTGATTTTTGCGTTGCCGTGGTTTATATCTAACAAAATGGAAATGTCCCCACAATTAATTCCAAATATTGACTGTCATCAGAGAAAGGGATTTGAAGGACTCGGAAGTCAGATGATAGACTGAGCTGACTTTGCAGTTTTCCTAGTCAGTGATTAGAAAATGATTAAACTGTACAAATGTTCTGCCAGCTTTTTGAGTAAGCGATTAGTAAATTAGGAAAAACTAATAAATAGGAGGGCAGTGGAGAGAAACACTATTATCAACAACTGAGGTTTTTAAAATTAGAGGACCTTTTCTATATTTACTATTTTTTAATGTGGATGCTTCAAATGGCCACTCTCTGAGTTGGTTATTCTTAGTGGCTTTTCTGATATTTCTCATTCTCATGCCCCTCTTGCACCATATGCATCTTCCAAGTATAATGTAGCATCCCTGACACCATTCTGAACTCATTGGGGTACTGTCAGATATCAGTGATGTCTTGGAGAGGTGACGGAATGTACCAACTGCAGCATATCTATTAGTCAGTGTGTCTCACTCACAATCTTGTGTTGAATCATCAAAAACTGCTCAGAAAAATAACCACTTGCAATTGATTTTAGTGAAATACATTTTTGTGTTGTATTATAAGTTCTGAGCAAATGTAATTTGTAACTACTTAATATTTGGAAAGACAGAAGCAGAAAAAATATTACATTTTTTTGTTAACATCGACAACTCACTTTCTATAGAACCATTAACATAGTCAAACATCCAGAGCACTCTACACTGGTGTTATCAAACAAAATATGGCACAGAGCCACATAAGTAGCTATTAGGATAGATACAGGAGGTAGGTTTTAAATTCCACTTTAAAGGAGGGTAGAGAGGTTTAGGGACAAAATTGTAGAGATTTGAGCCTTGGCAATTGAAAGCACAGCCACCTATAGTGGAACGATTAAACTCGATGCTCAATAGGCCAGAATTAGAGGAGCACATCAGACATCCTGGTGACGTGAGGGAGAGATAGGGACGGGAAGGCCATGGAGGGATTTGAAAACAAAGATGAGAATTTTAAAATGGAGGCACTGTTTAATGGGGTGCTTGTGCAGGTCAGCAAGCAAAGGTGATGGGTGAACGAGGCTCAGTGCGAGTTAGGATAGGGGAAGGAAGTTGTTCAATGGGCTTAAGTTTATTGAGGGTAGAAGATGGGAGGCCGGCCAGGAGTTGGTTAGATATGTTCCAGAGCAAACATTTTGACTGGAATACCTGATATGTTTTTTTTTAAGGTGGCTGGATAGCTAGATAAGTGTAGATCAATGCTCTTTGCATAATAGGAAAATTTGCTTTGCCAAAATGCCCAAAGTTTGCCTACATTCTCGTGTGAATGGATCAAAGACAAAACAATAATGGGCCCGTTCAAATATTATCCACTGCATGATTTTGATGCGCATGTCTAGTGAACTACAGTTTCATCAGTACAAGTTTGAAATTAAATCAGGAACATTTGGTGCTTTATGTTCCCCTTTAGCTCCACAAAAATGATTAGATATTCCACTGTTTGAATAAGTGGAAAATTTGCCCACTTTTCTTTGAAGAGCACAGTGAGTCAGAAAACAACATAAGATCTATCAAGAGTCAACACTCTCTTTACAAGTGGAAATTCCACGTTGTGTAATTTGAAAATTAAGAGCTTTCAAACAGCTTGAATCACTTATATTTAGCTTCAAGATTATCTGCTTTTTGTAGAATGCCAACAAAAATGTGCATCAGTGTGGCAACATACTCTGATGACAAGTAGTGACTTCAGAGCTGGAAATGGCTCTTTTTATTGAATGGAGCATTAAAAGAAAAGGAAGTAATACTGAGAATTTGATACTGATGGGTTATTAAATAGAAATTGTTTGGAACTTGCTCTTATACAGAATCATGAATCAGATCTTATAAAACAGAAATTGCTTTGTTTGCTTTCTCCTGGGGGCAATTCTGATTGAGGCAGAAGTAGCAGTAATTCTACCAATAGCAAGCTTCTTTGTGTAAATGCATAAAAAACACTAAATTGACTCGTTAGTTGTAAATGTTTTCATGCTGCAACTAAATTAACGAGACGCTCATCAATATGAGTGCCAAAAATTAAAGCTGGTTCTACTTTTACAGCAAGGTCTACATATGAAATTGTTCCTTTATAGATCAGAATGCTATTTGTATATATAATGTGTGATGACAAGCACATTAGTACCTTTCTGCATTTGCAGTTTACTTCTGCAGGGATGGTAGCATTGCTGTCTGACCTCTTTGAACTCCTGAGCCTCAGCTGATTGAAATGTCAGGAGATCAGAGAGTCAGAGAATGGGATAGTTAATAGGGAGACTCTGATCTGGTTACAGAGCAATAGAATAGTTTGAGTCATAGACCTGAGTAAAATGATAATAGACTGAAATGCTAGAAGATAAGTGTCAGAAAATGGCACCGGCCTAAGCCTGTTCACAAACTGCTAAATTGCCGAACTTAGACTTGGACTGTGGGTTAACCTGATTCAGTAGGATGGTAAAATCCAAGTTAGAGTTCTGTGGCACCATCGAGGCCTATTTCTACACCAACTGTGGTTTCCATAACACATCTGTCCAATTTGGGAGGTGTTCGCCTAATAGATACATTTCACAGACCTTTCAAAATAATTTAGATTTTAAAATACTTCAATATATTTTTTAAACAGTGTAATATTGCTTTTGCTTAGAAAAAGTGGACCTTTTCAACACTGATTAAAGCTTTAGAGTCTACCAAGTGCTATTCAGCTGCATGGTTACAGTAAAAGTTACCACTGTATCAGACTCTTCACTTGCCCATGTAAGATAACTAAAATGCTGAAGACTAATCAGCTGCCTAGTATTTTTCAAGCCATGAGGGACCTGGGTGACAGTAGAATAGATAATCTTTCACATTAGGAACCTGGGGGTTAGAGCACGCCATGCTGATGAAATAAAAGTCTCTCTGCTGAGAGTATAATTTGAGTTCGGCAATTCTCCACGTAGAAACTTCATTGAGATGCTACTAGACGCTTGGGGTGATGGAGAGGATGTTTTACCTTGGTGTTGTACGAATTGCTCTTTTGTAGTTGTAGATGCTGCTGCACATAGAGGCAGGATTGACCTCGCTTTGCGCTGTATCTAATTATACTATACCTGAGCTAGAAGTGATTGATATTAATTTGAGAGGCAATTAACCTCAGTGGAAGACAATACCAGGTGGGCTGTGAAACAGACACTGATCCAATCCTGCCCATTGCCTGTCAGGCAGGCCAGCCTAAAACTGTGTGTGAAATGACAAAAGCACTTTCCCAACAATAATATTTCTTACCTTCCGGAGCAGAAATGTCATCAAAAAAGGCATTTTAAAAGTGTTTGATTATTTTTTATATTTAGAAAATCATGCATTTATATTAGAGAAGCATGATTAGATTATTGTGAATTCTAGCTCTCACTTCTCTGAATCCCAAACCAGCAGAAAACTAGCTGTTCAGAAATTAGAACAAAAGGGAAGTAAGGTGGAAATTGTGGAGACACTGGGTGTAATCTTCCGATCTTCCTTTGTTGCAGGAATAAAGTCAAAGAACTGGAGGATTTCAAATGTTACACCCTTTTCAAAAAAGCGAATAAGGATAAACCCAGAAACTACAGATCAGCCAGTTTAACCTCAGTAGAAATTAGAAATAACATGAGACAGTTAACAGTTACTTGGACAAATATAGATTAATTGAGTAAAGTCGGTATGGACTTGTTAAGGGCAAATCTTGTTTAATTTGGATGAGTTTTTGTAGCAAAGAGGGTTGAAGAGGTTGGTGTGGTGTGTATGGGCACCCAAAAGATATTTGGTAAAGTCCCACATAACAAGTTTGCCAGCGAAGTTGAAGCCTGTGGAATAAACGAGACAGTGGCAGCATAGATATGAAGTTGCCTGAGTGACTGGAAAGAGTAATGATGAACAGTTGTTTTCAGAGGAGGAAAGCATTTAATGGAGTTCCCCAAGGGTCAGTATTGCTTTTCGTGATCTATATTTGTAACCTCGACTTGGGCATAACTTCAAAATTTGCAGGTGAAACAAGGCTTGGAAATATCATGAGCTATGAGGAGGATAGTGACAGACTTCACGAACACATGGACTGGAATGGGGAAACAGCTGGCAGATGAAATTTAATGCAAAGTGTGAAGTGATACATTTTGGTAGGAAGATAGAGGAGAAGCGGCATAAAATACAAGATACAGTTCTGCAGGAGGTGCAGGAACAGGTTGAGAAAGCAGTTAATAAGACATAAAGGGTGCAGGACTTTATAAATTGAGGCATAGAGTGCAAAAGCAAGCATATTATGGTGAATCTCTAAAACACCGCTTTGGCCTCAATTGGAGTATTGTATCCAATTTTGGGCACCACGCTTTAGGAAGGGGATGAGGGCATTGGAAAAGGCACAGAAAAGATTCACGAGAATGCCTCCGGGAATTAGAGACTTAAGATATGTTGATAGATTCGAGAAACTGGGGATTTAATCAGGAGAGGTCTCGACAGAGTAAATAGGGGGAACCTGTTCCTGTTGGAGGATGGGTCAAGGACCGGAGAACAGAGACTTAAGGTGGCAGCAGAATGAAAAGTAACACGAGGAAAATCTTTCTTACGCAGCAAGCAGTTAGGATCTGGAAATGCAAAGCCTAAGAATGCAGCGGAGGCAGATTCAGATGTAACTTTCAAAAGAGAATTGGATAATTGTCAAAAAGAAAATTTGCAGCACTATGGGGTAAAGGCAGGGAGTGGGATTTGCTTAATTGTTCTTGCAGAGAGTTGACAGGGATATGCTGGGCTTAATAGCCACCTCTGTGCTGTAACTATTCTCTGTTGTATGAATGTAAGATTGAGTAAGTATTGCCCCAAAGTTAATGGCTGCATAGGAGCTATGCATCCTTAATTATATCATTTACTCATGATTTTTGGCATGAAAATTACATGAGCTCAAAATGTTTTGATCAAAGCAATAAAAACAACTGCTGATACACCACCATTTCTTGAACCTTTTTTCCTCCCCAGTCCCTCTGCTTCTCTCGTGAAGGTAGTGACTCATGTTAGGATTCAGTTCAGAACAGCTGGCAGCCTCTGGTTCTTTGACTGAGTGCCTATTCTTTAGCCTAAATATAATGAATATTGAATAATGAACACAGGAGAGAAGCACTACAGCTAAACGTAAAGTTCACACCTCACTTTTGAGCATCGGTCACTGGGTAGCAATTAGGAGCAGGAACTGCGGCTATTTTTATTCCATCTTCCTGTGGCTTAGAAACAGAGAAGCCAATTACAATTCTGCACTATTGCTGAGATCTTCCATCTCAGGGTACAGCAGAAATTGGGCCTAGCACTTTTTTAGTCCATGTGGCTCCTTACCATACCAGCCACTGCGCTTAATCGTCGCCTATTGGACTTCATAGGGACCCCACAGTTGTGGTAATTTATAAAAATATATATATATATATCGTCAGCCTACATTTTGTGCTTAATGTCCTTGAGTAGGTCTTGAACCCATTATCTTCATACAGAGGAGAGAGTGCTACCAACTGATCTAAGCTAATACAGAACCTAATGAACAGAATCATATCATATATATTAGGAGTTTGGTTTCCATTTAGGAAGGCAAAAGAAAAAGTACAAAATAAGAAAAGGCTACTCGGCACTTTTAAATGGGATGGGTACACAAATGTGGACAGGGTCCTAGATTTGACAAATGCCTGCTACTGTCAGGGACGTTTATGTACTCAGTAGTGAAGACTAGCATTGTCTTTTGTTCTTTTTCCTTTCGTTTCTTAAGCCCTTTCCCGGTCATTCTGTGGCAAGAGGCTATGTTCATTTTTAATAACCTAAGAGCAGAGAGTTCAAGTTTTAGATATTTTTTAAATGTTGCTCAAAGTCTCAAAATATTTATGAGAATGGAAGTTGTTAATTGTGCCAAAAATCAACACACATTTTCAGCAGGAAAACATTGTGACCTTTGGTCTTTCCTCTGAGTTGCTGGATGTTTGTTTTACAATATATTTAACTGTGCCTCCATTTTATTTTTACACTTTGTTCTTTCAAAGAAATAAATGCCAAGAAAAGAGAGAGTAATTTTGTTTAAAAAATCAGAATTGTAGCAAAACGTCATTTTCCAAGACTTAAGGGAGGCCCTTAATATAAAAAATTTCCTTTTAGCTGTCCGTGAGAAATCAGCAGTTAGTGTGAAAAATTACTTGGGTTGCTGATTGTCAAGATTCAATGTCCCAGTGAATACTGGAACATGCTGCTAACACTTTCAGACAAGGTGTTTGGGAGAATTCTGTCAGCACATAGTGCAAAGGTTACAGATGTCAGCAGAACTGTAACCAAATCATTCGCTATAAAATTAATAAAATAACTAACAAGACTGTCATAAATCGTTTATATGTTTCTCTCTATTCTATCTCTTTATCATTGTAAATGCACATTGAGTCACTGTGGATGAATATACTGCTGATTACTAGATCTGCAGCAGCCATAGTCTTTATGGGGTTATAAAGGAGAATGGTGCAGTGCAGCAGCTTTCAGGGATATTCCTTTGCACCTATATTCTCAGTGTTCATTATGCTGTTTGGTAATTTTGGACTACAGTGAGGCACAATAATACTTGTGTTAGAATATATTTAATGTTATTTAGCTACCTTCTCCATTTATGAAAGTGAACTTCTCTATATCCTTTACAGCTATGATACCACAGGCCATTCTTGTACTGAAACCTAAATCGAGATTACTGCAATGTTGCTCTTAGTGCAGATGTAAAAGCATTCCAGTGTAACATGCAGTGTGTGAATAGCTCCTCTCCCTGACAAAGACAATTTGTCAACATACTGCAATATCCTTTGTACACAGTATGTTGAGACTTGCAGGCTAATAATTCTGGGCAGTCCCATTGCATACACATACTTAAGCTATGGAGCTTTGTTGCTGTATTTCTGTAATCCCTGTGCTGCTGGAGTGATCTAGTTTCATTCAGATCCTTTACATTATTCCCTACTTGCTTCCTGTAGTTACTATTTCTCATGATTGCCTATTTTTAATTCTTGCTTTATGTGCTGATCTGAAATAATCAGATAGGAAATTTGAAGTTTAAAACTGCAAGAAAGCATGAAGGTTTTGCCATTGATTCTTTAAGATGCATGAAATTTTGTTTTGCAAAGTTTTTTTTAACTCTTTTCCCCCCACCCCCACACCATGCCAACTCCTTTCTCCCTCCCCTCTTTAAGAAGCTGACTCATAGTTCTGTAAATTCTAGTGGACCCTCTGATACCTCATCCATGCATGCATGGGTGCACACCGACAGTGAATATGGGTTGGCTGTTAAACCGTGAAGGGAATCACAGTTGAGCTCAATCCCATCCTCGGCTGACATCCACGTTGGAAGCGTGGTGAAATAGGAAAACAACATTAGTTGTTTTTCAATGGGAAAGAGATAAAATTGCTGCATCTGTCACATGTTTGACATGTGTGGGCAATGCATTAGTTGGTGTCCAAATGCTCCTCTGGAGTAAGCTGAAAGCACAGATTAATGGTGGTCATGACAATGACTGATAGTGTTGACGTCCTACTCACCAGCAGGTCTGTTGTCTTTAATGATGGGCGGACAGGTGCCATGTATTGCAAGTATGATGGATGTAGCGATTGTTGCTCATGGTGCCTGCTGGTTGCCATTTTAACCATGAAATTACTCAATAGGAGACATGTCTAAACTTAACCTCCAAATACATTTCTGTTTTTCTTTCAAATTCTTTGTTTATTCTAGATGCTTTTGGTTTTTCATGGATGAGTCTTAGCTCCCTACATCACATGTGCAGATATATCGCTCAACCAGCACAGCAAGAGTAAACCGAGCACTGCTTTTCCAACTAGGCTGCAAAGGTCCTGGAAAGGCAGTAGAATAATACGTTGTTTTAGACTTTAAAATGCAAACAAATTTATTTAATGGCACAAGGAAATGGTAGGAAAAACAAAAATACATTTTTTCAATAGTTACATTTTTTTTTAGTTCCTCAGCATAAATACAGTTTTCAGTTGTGTCTCTGAACTAACTCTCTTTATAAGTTCCAGGCAGATGGTGTTTCTTTGAACATTGCAAACCAAACTCACTGGAAAAGATAGGGCTGATAAATGCCTCTAAAAACGGTGGCTGGGTTTTGTGCATTTAAATCACTTGAATTGAAAAAGATCAGTTAATCAAACATTTATTTGAATAAATCACAGGTTTGTTGTGCTACTCTGTTTTAAAATCTGAGCATTTCCAAGATATTCTGAAATGCCAGTTTGATTTATTCAGCATTCAGAAATCAATAGGAGCTGCAGGAAAGCTTCTTTGTAATGCAGTGCACGATAGATTCATATTTTGTTTTAGTTCTGCAGAAGCAAAGCCCTGCAAAAAGATTAACTCTTAAGGAAAAAAAGATGAAAACTAGACATAAAGAGAATCTCTCATTGGAATTAAATGGAGAGGTTCTTCAAGATGTGGTATTTGAAGTCCAGAGACACATGCCTAATGGAGAAAAGCATTTCACTAATTGGTCTTCAGGCTAGTTGAATGGACAGGTTCACATGTGAAACCCTCTGTTACTGTGTTGGTTGATTCTTACCCAAATTCATTGGCTGTCTGTCTGAAGTTTAAATAATCTGATGTATGTGGACAGTGATATGATAAACCACAGGGGGTTAAACTTGGTCCCCGGTAAGTACACCAAATGTCATCCCCAAGAAGATTGTTTGATTTCTGGATTTTCTGAACTCACTCTCTCTCTCTCTGTACTCTCCTCCCTCTCTCTCTCTCTCTCTCTCTCACTGTCAAGCACATTTTCTGCATTGATTATACTAATGCTGTACTTTACATGTTAGATGAGGGGCAGCATGCTCCTAGGAGAGTGTCATATTTACAAGGGCTTCGGAGACAGGAAGCCTTGAATACCATGTCTGAGAGAAAATATGCCTCACAAAAATGCCTTGTGCATCTATATTTCAGAATGAACCTTATAGGTCTGAAGAAGTGTTGTGCAGTAGTAGAATTTTTTTTATGATTCTTGAACTATTTACACTTCTACATCTTGATTTGCAAAATCAAGTATTCCAAAAGAGGGAATAAATAAATGTAGTTGCAATTTAAAATCCATTGAATGTGTTATTTGCAGTTGTGCCTGTTTTTTCTCACCCTTGAGCTGTAGTCCTGCTCCATGATGGATGATTTTCTTTTCCTATAGGATCCCTCGAGATTCTGCCTTTTCCTTTTTGACCATGGCTATGATTTTTCATCCCCCTTAATTTGGCCTTGCTTATATGTAGGGCTGAGCTGACAATCTGATCCTTAGCCCCTGCACTCCTCAGCTGTCCAAATGAGCTTCAGTTATCACTTGGCTATGAGTCTGAGGCCAGAATTCAGCATTATTGCATGCAATTGACAATCCTTGTCATTCTGTGGGCTAAACTGAGTCTGATGCAGTGATGACAAAATTGTACATATGTGTGTGTGTGTGTGTGTGTGTGTGTGTGTATAGAGTTGAGAAATTCAGACCCTCCTTAAAACCTAGCTCTTTGACCAAGCTTTTAGCCACCTTAGTGCACTAATATATCTCTGTTTCACTGTCAATTTTTGTTGGATTATGATCCTGTGGAGTACCTTGATGTTTATCTACATTTAAAGGCGCTATATAAATCCAAGTTATTGGCCCTTGGAGAGGTTTTCACTCTTAATTTTAGAGCTAACTTCCTAATTTTCAGCCACACTACTATTTGAATTAGATGAAAGAAGACAATCCAATTCCTTTTCCAAGGGGGAAATAATTCAGACAGTCAAAACATGCCTCTTAAAGCAGACCTCACCGCCATGCGTATCACCCCTGAGTTATACTTTTCTTGCATTGAAATACACCTGACAACACAAGTAATCTTCAATGTTCCTTCAACACAAGTAACAGTTTAACTGCATTTTATGAGGCACATAGTGGGTATCACCAAGAGGCATAGAGATGAGATTATGGTTAGGATTCTTTCTCGTGAATTAATTTTCTTGTCTCTTTTGCCTTCCATACTGGTTTCCATATGTCTTTTCTCTTCGGCTCCTATTTGGCCTGTTTTTATAAGTCTGCACTTAAAAGTTAATTGTGTCCAGTGGTTAGTTGATAAAATGTTGGACACCTGGAGTTACTCAATCTCCAAACCCTATGGGGCTGTTCTTTCCTTGGGAAAGATAATTAAGTTCATCTGTTCCCTGTGCACTCCAGATAAGGTTTGTCTTGTCTGTGATAATTTGGCAATTATAACGGCAGCACTGTATTGAATTTAGAATGCCCACCACTACATTCTCAGGGTCTTCATGACAGGGGAACTTCATAATTCTCCAAATCTGTTCATTTATTGATGTCTGAATGTTGAAACCATTGCAACTTTCAAAATACACAGGCAGTTAAGATATAACCTCTGAAAACCTTTTCTGTTTTGTAATATAGTGCTGATTATGCTAAAGTTTGGTCAGAGAAGTTTACAGATTTACTGTGCAATTTGGATATCCATCTTGTCAAATTAAAAATGAATATCTTGGAATAGTTGTGTGATATGAATGCACAACATAAGGAGGTGTGTTGGGTGTGGAGCATATGATATTGCACTCTAACCATTCAAGTTCTCAGGCCCTACACGCTACCATGTATATCAGAGGTGGAGGAACACCATCTATGACTATGGGCTGAGGCGAGTTTTCAAAAGACATACAGGTTTGCAGCATTTCTAGTTCATTTTTAGCAGACAGTATGTGAACGAAGAAAGGAAAGAGAGAACTTAATTTATATCACATCCCTGGGATGCTCCAAAGCACTTCAGACCAATGAATTACTTTGGCATTGCAGGCATTTATGAGACACGTGGCAACCAATTTGTGCATGGAAAGACCCCACAACACCCAATGAAATTAATGACCAATTAATCTGTTCTTTGCTGTGACTTGGATACTGGGTGAAGTCATGTTCCTCTTTGAATCATTCCATAGGACCCTTTTCATCTGCGTGACCAGACAACTAGACTTCAGTTTAACATTTTATCGAAAGGACAGTACCTTTGAGAATGCAACACCTGTAGTGTAAAGGGTTAATAAGAATAGATATGCTGATGAGTGATGTAGACTATGATGTATCTGTGACATCAGCAGTCATGTGCTAGAGACTCTGTGTGGCACTCAGGTGAGATGTACCTACTCTAACCCACATTCTGTATAATATAATGTAAATAAACCATATTGGAGTAACTACCTGAGTCAGGCTCTACAGTCCCTCTTAATAAGATATATGACTGAGTACGCCCATGAAATAGCACCTGCTCGCTCATTCTGTGCTACAGTGTTTTTTTAAGTCATGTGCTCAAATCTAGAGTGCTTCTTGAACTCATGACTTTATTACCAATTGAGCCAAGCTGACGACATCTATCTGTCTTGTTTGCCGGACAAGTCATTGCAATGAATTGTACCATCCCCCGTTGTTAGCTCATCAAAAAAAAACAATTACCACAGCAATGAGACACATATTTGAAATGAGTTGAGACATCTTGGCTCCAAAAGTAACCTGTACTCATTGACTTCCCACCAAGCATTGTTAATTTGGAAGTTTCACTCCTTTGTGTTCATGCTATATACTAGCTGACATTAAATTCAATAGCTTCTATTCAGCTACCACTGTTCCTGAGTTAAAGACTTCTCAATTAACAAACATTTCTCAATTAACAAACTTTTCAGCATTGAAGATTGTCGTTTCCAGTCAAGTTGCTGGCCCTTTACTTCCTAGGCTGTGTCTATAATTGTTCCTTTCAAAGTGATGTGATACAGATACAGTGCCTCAAAACCAGCAACCTATTGGGACTGAGGCCATGCCAGATTTCAGGGCAGGTGGTTCGGGTCAAGCCTGGTTGGGTGGATCGCACGGAGCAGGGGAATAGACTAGTGTGGAAGTGCGAAGTGGATAACTAGTCCGGTGCCAATGCAGCGCCTAGCCAAATTGTCCGGTAATTTTTTTTTAACTCAATTAAAATTGACGCATGGCACAATCTAAAAATATCCAGCTTTCAGACAACTTTGGCTTTTGAACAGCCAGATTTGAGACACTACCTATATTTTCTAACTCGTGACATGCTAAATGAAGAAAGATGTAGTTCTATTATTGCCCCACAAAATGGTTCCCAATTACATCAGTGCAATTCCTTGATGTAAGACCAAGCACAATGGTCAGCCTTCTGTAGAGAAATCAATAATGAAAATTACATTAATCTAACCAGAGTTTTTTTATACTTTTTTATTTATACTGGTTTAGATGGAAAAACTACTTAATACTGAAAGCACTATTGTAAATCTTTCTTAACATCTAACTTTCTAAGAGCCCACTTCTCAGACTACTTAACTTGCTGCAAATTAAAGGAGTTCATTCGACACAGCAGAGAAATGCAATTAGATGATAAACATTGTGCAGACTTTTAATATTCTGAAATTATTCTACATTTTATACAATCTTAAAAATTATATTCTATGTAAGCAGTACTTAGCCAAACCTTTTTCCTTTTCTAGGTTGGTATGCAGACCTATCAAATAGATTTTTGTTATAGTTTATTACTGCCTCTCTGCTGTCAGACTGCTATTTTAGATAAACCAGCTAAAGATTGGGAAGATCAAAGCCACCACTATCACCTCCTACCACAAATACCTTCCAATAACTGTATCCCCCTGTCCCTCACCATTCCTGAACATTACCCTAGAGCACATCAAATTGTTTGCAATTTTACCCTGATAAACCCTGAAGTTAGTTTTGCCTTCTTGTCCTTTCTATTGCAAGGACCACCTGTTACTACCTGCTTTCACCGCTCTGCTACTAAAAGACCTTCATCACCTTCAAGTCTTGAATGTTCCATTTTTCTTTTCTAATTGGGCTCCCATAAACTTCAGCTCATCAAAAATGTGCTCAACAGCCTTCATTCTACCTTGAGTTAATATTTATCTTTCTCAATTATTTCCAATATCAAGTTAATGTTCGACTCTGGCTTTTGATGGGAACATAAAACCAATGTCAGAATGAATATTTCTGTGGTTAATTTTTTTATGCAGTTGAAATTTGCCAAATGCAACGTAGATACTTTTATTGGCATTTGCACACTATGCTTTACTTGTATCTCTCCCTCTCTCATCTTCATCCATGTTCCTCACCTTTCATATTTGTCAGCCCATTTTTTGCATTCTCCATTTATTTTTCTCTTATTTTCTCATTTAATTTCCTTCTCTTGTGAGCATGTTCTTTATCCTATAAACACATCTACTCTGTTTCAGTCCACTCTCATGGATCAACAACTAAATAGTATTTAACAGTCAATTCATTCTTCCAAGCCTGTCTCAAGCAATATCAGACCATTCATTGCCTGTGTCACACACCTTTTCACCTTTAGTGCTGCCTGCACAATGCATTGAGTGCTGTTGTGCTTCCTGGTATCTTAAGATTTGCTTTTTGTGTCAATTCAGTACGTAGACCTCATCATATTGCGGCTCCTACATTTCACTGGAGAATGACACTAAATATTGCCTGCCTAATCTGGTGCCAAAGCTGTGCGCACATGGTCATGAGAAGACATGTTTGCAAAAGGTTATACTCAACAACATCATCTACAAACATAGCATCAGTTTTCACGTGTGCACTGATGACACCCAGCTCTACCTCACCTCCACCTCTATCGACTCCTTTGCTGTCTCTAAATTGCCAGAATGCTTATCTGACAACTGGTACCGGATGAGCAGAAATTTCTTCCAATCAAACATTGGGAATATTGAAGCCATTGTCTTAGATTCCTGCTGCAAACTCCAGTCCTTTGTCACCAATTCATTCCTTTCCTTGGCAATTGTCTGAGGCTGAACCAGACTGTTTGCAAGCTCAGTGTCATATTTGACCCTGGTATGAGCTTTCAACCACATATTCATGGCATAACTAAGATGCCTATTTGTGCCTCTGTTATATTACCCATCTCCTCCCCTGCCTCAGCTCTTCTGCTAAAAAGCCCATCCATGTCTTTGTTACGTCCAGACTTAATTATTCTAATGCACCCCTTGCTGGCCTCCCCCATTGTACACTCTGTAAACTCAAGGTCATCCAAAACTCTGCTACGTGTGTTCTAACTCGTACCAAATGCTGTTCGCCCATCACCCCTGTGCTCTCTGACTTATGCCAGCTCCTGGTTAAATAATGTCTCGATTTTAAAAATTCTCAACCTTGTTTTCAAATCCCTCCATGTTCTGGCTCCTTTGATCTCTGTAATCTCCTCCAAGCCCTCCAAGATGTCTGTGCTTCTGGCCTCTTGAGCATCCCTGTTTTTTTAATTGCTCCAGCATTGGTGGCTGTGCCTTAAGCAACCTAGGCCCCAAGCTCTGGAATTCCCTCCCTAAATTTTTTTTCTTCTCTACCTTTCTTTTCTCCTTTGAGGCACTCCTTAAAACCCACCTACTTGATCAAATTTTTGGTCATCTGCTCTAATATCGCCTTACGTAGCTTGGTGTCAAATTTTGTTTATAATTCGTTTGTGAAGCAGCTTGGAGCGTTTTATTACATTAAAGTTGTGATATGCAAGTTGTTGCTGTCATGTGAGAATAGTTGATAACATGATCACAGATTAGATATTACTATTGCGAATGTATTCACTGGATAGAACCATAGAAAAGTTACAGCGCAGAAGGAGGCCATTCAGCCTATCTTGTCCATGCCAGCCCGAGGACACCCAGGTGCCCTTTCTAATCTCACCTTCCTACACCCGGCCCATGGCCCTGCAGCTTACAGCACTTTAGTTGCAGATCCAGGTACTTTTTAAAAGAGTTTAAAGTTTCTGTCTCTACCGCCAACTTGGGCAGCGAATTCCAGACACCCATTACCCTCTGCGTAAAAAAGTTCTTCCTCATGTCCCCCCTACACCTTCTGCCACTTATCTTGAATCTATGTCCCCTGGTTCTAGAATTCTCCACCAACGGAAACAATTTTATCCTGTCCATTCTATCTGGCCTTGGTCCTGTGGAGTCAAATAGGTTGCACACTCTTATTGATGTTCCTGCACATTCAGCCAGTTTGCTGTCTTGCACTTTGTTATCCTTGCATTCCTCTGACTTTCTATGTGACTAATAGCAAAATGCATGTCTAATAACTAATTTATTGCTGTACAGCAAGTGTTAGCTTTTCACATAAGAGGACGTTTAACATTATTGACTATAAAACTGTCATAATCTAGTAATTCTGCCACTCCACCAGTTTCTGTAAGAAGCTTCAGGCTTTCCAGACGCTTCAGGATTAAAGCGCTACTGGGCAATGTTATGCTGTTGCCGACAGGTGGGAGCAGTTGGTTTCTAACTGTGAGCTCAGATTTGTGGATAAAAGTGACTCTTGCCTGGCTGGAGTTCCTAATTGTTTCAGTCCCCATGTTTCTGTAAGTTGAACAAAGAGGTCAAAGTGACTGCAGCATCATTGTACAAAGACTTGGCCTTTGCTGTGCCTTGCCATTACTATGTCCTCTGCTATTTGTCAGGATTGATGTTTGTGGCATTATTGATCGATGGTGGGCTGAGGTCCATTTCCTGTGTGTTAACATTCTATCCTTACTATGGGCCTGTGGCACCAGGGGGCGAAGCACTTAGATCAACTATAAATCTACCAGGCAATTGCCTGAATGCTTCTGACCCACTAGTGCAAAGTCGGTTTATCAGGGGAGGTCTCAGCAAAAGAGGCACAGTTTGTAGAGGCCAAATTCAGACTAAAACTTTCCATTCAACTTAGTGTCTGTAACGCTTTGACTTGCATTTGGAAATGCTGTCACTGAAATCTTGTTGTAAGCTGGCTTTATTTTTGCATTATTTAACATATGAATGTCAAGGAATGTTAAAACCACTGTTAAATTAATTCTGAACATAAGTAGCAGAAATTGGAGGAGGGGGAAAGATGACAGTTCCATAGACCACCCCACCCTAGAAATAAAATTGATAGCAATATGCAATGGGTAGCGAGTGCTACCTATGTTGAATGTTTTGCTAAAGTTTATTTAACCAATGCACAACGTTGTATCATCATTGCTATGAATATTTATAATTTATATTTTAATCTACCTTTCTTACAAATTCTATTTCTCTAATAATAGAAAGTATCATGTGAGCTTTTGTTAAGCTATTCATGGGAATTTCAAAATGCTTACAAGTGACGGTTCCTGTTCTGCAATTCATAGAAATACTAATGACAGGAATCACAGAATCACAGTGCAGAAGAGGTCCTTTGGCCCATCGAGTCTGCATCGACACGTGAGAAACACCTGACCTAATCCCATTTACCAGCACTTGGCCCGTTGTGTCTGTATCAACTCTCTGAGCAATTCACCAAGCACCATTCCCCCACCTTCTTCCTTCTCAGATAACAGCCTAATCCCCTTATGAATACTTCAATTGAATCTGCCTCCACCACAGTCTCAGGCAGTGCATTCCAAACCCCAACCACCCACTTTAAAAAAAAAATTCTCCTCTTATCAATTTGACGCCCAGTTTGGGTTCTGTCAGGACCACTCAGCTCCTGATCTCATTACAACCTTGGTTGAAACATGGACAAAAGAGCTGAATTCATGAGGTGAGTGTGACTGCCTTTGACATCATGACTGCATTTGACTGAGTGTGAATTCAAGGAGCCCTAACAAAAGTAGAATCAATGGGAATCAGGGGAAAACTCGCCACTGGTTAGTCATGCCTAGCACAAAGGAAGATGATTGTGGTTGTTGGAGGCCAGTCATCTCTGTTCCAGGACATCACTGCAGGAGTTCCTCGGCAGTGTCCTCAGCCCAACCATCTTCAGTTGCTGCATCAATGACCTTCCTTCCATCACAAGGTCAGAAGTGGGGATGTTTGCTGATGATTGCACAATATTCAGCACCATTCACAACTCCTCAGATACTGAAACTGCCCATGGCAAATGCAGCAAGACGTGGACAATATCCAGGCTTAGGCTGACAAGTGGCAAGTAAAATTTGTGCCCCACAAGTGCCAGGCAATGACCATCTCCAACAAGAGAGAATCTAACCATCGCCCTTGGATGTTCGATGGCATTATAATTACTGAATCCCCCACTATCAACAGCCTGGGCATTATAATTGACCAGAAACTGAACTGGACTAGCCATATAAATACTGTGGCTACAAGAGCAGGCCAGAGGCTAAGAACCCTGTGACGAATAACTCACCTCCTGGCTCCCCAAAGCCTGTCCACCATCGATAAGGCACAAGTTAGGAGTGGGATGGAATACTCTCCAATTGCCTGGATGAGTGCAGCTCCCACAGCATTCAAGAAGCTTGATGCCATCCAGGACAAAGCAGCTCAATTGATTGGCACCACATGTACAAACATTCACGCCCTCCACCACTGACACACAGAAGTGTGTGCCACCTACAAGATGCACTTCAAGAATTCACCAAGGTTCCTTAGACAGTACCTTCCAAATCCACGACCACTACCATCTAGAAGGACAAGGGCAGCAGATACATGGGAACACCACCACCTGGAAGTTCCCCTCCAAGTCTCTCAGCACCTTGACTTGGGAATATATTACTGTTCCTTCACTGTCGCTGGGTCAAAATCCTGGAACTCCCTCCCTAAAAGCACTGTGGGCGTACCTACACCACATGGACTGCAGCAGTTCAAGAAGGCAGCTCACCACCACCTTCTCAAGGGCAACTAGGGTTGGACGATAAATGCTGACCCAGCCAGCGAAGCCCACATCCTGTGAATGAATTTTTAAAAAACTTTTGCTTCATTTATTAATTACGTTAAATCTGTGTCCCCTTGTTTTTGATCCTTTTATGAATGGGACGTTTCTCCCTATCTGCTCTGTCCAGACCCCTCATGACTTTGAATACATATATCAAATCTCCTCTCAGCCGCCTTTTCTCTAAGGAAAACAATCCTAACTTCTCAAATCTATCTTCATAACTGAAGCTCTTCATCCTTGGAACCGTTCTTGTGAATCTTTTCTGCAGCCTCTCTAATTCCTTCACATCTTTTAAAGACGTTATGCACGAATGAACTTATTTGAAGTAAAAGTGAAGTATTCTGGTTATACTTTTTCTTACATGATGTAATGTGCACAGTTACCATATGACCAAGATGATCAGAAAGTTATACTGAAACTATATATGTCAAGGTCATTTACAGGGAATGCAATTCTAAGCATTGTGAGGGAAAATGCCTTAGTTACTATCTGTAAAATCATAAATACATCCTTTATGAATGTGTTTTGCCACACATTACAACCAGAGAAAATCTCACCCCATAGCTATGTGAAAAATGAATCCCATATAAGGCTTCGGGTATGCTGAATATGTGCACAGGAGAAAATGTTGGTCTTCCATGTTCACATTTGTAGATCTGCCTGTATACCATTCCTGTCCATAACTCCCATTACACATTGACAGGGAAGCATATTCTTGGGTATTGTAAGCAAAAGTGTTTCACTTTCAAATCCTGTCGGTTGTACAAATAATATGTAACACAGAATTCAGCATGGTGCCTGAATTTGAGTAAATGGAGAACACAAATATTAAAACTGTTGTGGGGTGGCCAAGTTTAGCTATTAATGATAGAGTTGATAGGCAGTTACTTCTTGGGTGGAAACTTTAAGTTTCTTTACAATATACTCACCAGCAACTAGATGTGTGCTTTCAACTCCAACTCCATCTCTGCACTGACTCTGAGGTAGCCCACACTATTCTCCTCTTGGTTGCTACAGATCAGGTGATCTTCCTTGACAAGTTATTCTTATTGTTAAATGTACATTACCATTAAATAAACCTATAATTACTGCAAAACATTTTGCCAATTGTGTTTTAGGTTTAATATTTAAATTTTAAAAAACAATTTATTGATCCAAATGGTGAATTCTAAGGTAGCTGAACCCCACAATTATTATATCCTATACTAAAAGAAGGACTCCTTAAATAAAAAGATCATTGAAGATAGAATAGATCTAGGAGAAAATGATCAGACACAACATCGTGCCAGAGAGTAATTCTGTGCTTACCATTTCACTGCATGGTGAGTTTCTGAAGGCCCCCAGGATATTTCTGGTTGGCATGCAAATGTTTCAGCAGGAAGGGAGCAAGAAACAATCAAGGTGCGAGTTACTCAATGATCAACTTCTGCTTATAGCTGGGATGAGCGTGTACATGCCACAGATTTTGGATCCGCCTTGAGCTTTGGGGCCTCTTGGGTTTAATGGTGTTGCTCACTCCTGTATGTGGTCTTCAAGTCTTTAGCTCAGGATGATATCCCTATATCTTCATAAGACGGTGTAATGCAAAGGCGTAGCAATTGTATTACCCCTGTCATCTGAACTGGATAACTTGCAGTTCTGAGACCTGAGGTACAAATCATTAACCTTATGTGTGTAATGACAGCTATAATCAAAATCATTTAACTTCAAACCAATCCTTGTGAATAAGAAATATAATAAACCACAGCCCTATCCTGCTTATTCAGATAAGCGCACTTACTCTTAGCCCATTTTAGCACTGAAACAGATCATCTTATTTGGACTTGGTTGGTCAACCCATGTTAATGAACAGACACTTCTTGACTGTTCTCAGCAAATGTCCTGACTAAACAACCTTCAACTTGCTTTTTAATAACATAAGAACTAGAGCATAAGATGTAGGAGCAGAAATGGGAGCAGGAGTAGGCCATTTGGTCCCTCAAGCCTGCCCCATCATTCAATAAGACCATGGCTGATCTGGCCCGGGCCACAACTCCTCTTTCATGCCAGCTCCTCATAGCCCTCGACTCCCCAACATTTCAAAATCTATCCACCACCTCTTTAAATACTTTGTGATCTGGCCTCCACAACTTTCTGGGGTGGAGAATTCCAGACATTCACTACCCTCTGAGAGAAGAAATTCCTTCGCATCTCAGTTTTAAATGAGTGGCCCCTTATTCTGTAATTATGTACCCTGGTTTGAGATTCCCCCACTAGTGGAAACATCTTTTCAACATCTACCCTGTCAAGCCCCCTCAGAATCTTGTAGGTTACAATAAGATCCCCCCCTCCTGTTTAGCTATTCTTGAAAATCCAACCTCTCCATCCCAGGAATCAGCCTAGTGAATCTCTTCTGAACTGCCTCCAAAGCCAGTATATCCTTTCTTAAATACGGGGACCAAAACTGTATACAGTACTCCAGGTGCAGCCTCACCAACACCCTGTACAGTTGTAACAAGACTTCCCTATTTTTAAACTCCATGTATAGACAGAAATCAAAGGTTTGAACGTGATAGAAATGTTCTCAGGTGCATCTATTTTAATGCAAGGAGTATTGTCAGAAAGGCAGATGAGCTTAGGGCGTGGATTGGCACGTGGGATTATGAAGTTATGCTATTAGTGAGACTTGGTTGCAGAAGGGGCAGGACTGGCAGCTCAATGTTCCGGCGTTCCGTTGTTTCAGACGTGATAGAGGGGGAGAGATGAAAGGGGGAGGAGTGGCATTACTAGTCAGGGAAAATAGACTGGACAGCCCGGATGGCTCGTCTACAGAGGCCATATGGGTGGAGCTGAGGAACGGGAAAGGTGTGACCACACTAATAGGGTTGAATTATAGACCGCCCAATATTCAAAGAGAATTGTAGGAGCAAATCTATAAAGAGATAACAGACCAATGTAAGAAACAAAAAGTTGTGATAGTAGGAGATTTTAACTTTCCACTTATTGACTGGGATTTCCATACTGTAAAAGGGCTGGATGGCTTGGAGTTTGTCAAATGCTTTCAGGAAAGTTTTCTAAATCAATATATAGAGGTACCAACGAGAGAGGATGCAATACTTGATCTCCTATTAGGGAACCAGACAGGTCAGGTGACAGAAGTATGTGTAGGTGAACATTTTGGGTCTAGTGACCACAATGTCTTTAGTTTTATGTTAATTATGGATAAGGATAGGTCTGGTCCTCGAGTTGAGATTCTAAATTGGAGAAAGGCCAATTTTGTGGAAATGAGAAAGGATCTAGGAGGATAAAAACAAAAAACCGCGGATGCTGGAAATCCAAAAGAAAAACAGAATTACCTGGAAAAACTCAGCAGGTCTGGCAGCATCGGCAGAGAAGAAAAGAGTTGACGTTTCGAGTCCTCATGACCCTTCGACAGAACTGATTGAATGTTAGAAGAGAGGTGAAACATATGCTGGTTTAAGGTGGTGGGGGGGAGAAGTGAAGTGGGGGGGGTGTGGTTGTAGGGACAAGCAAGCAGTGATAGGAGCAGATAATCAAAAGATGTCACAGACAATGGAACAAAGAAGTGTTGAAGGTGGTGATATCTAAACGAATGTGCTAATTAAGAATGGATGGTAGGGCACTCAAGGTACATCTGTAGTGGGGGTGGGGTGGAAAGACTAGCCCGGCATACAAGATTTAAAAATAATGGAAATAGGTGGGAAAAGAAAAATCTATATAAATTATTGGAAAAAACAAATGGAAGGGGGAAGAAATGGAAAGGGGGTGGGGATGGAGGAGAGAGTTCAAGATCTAAAGTTGTTGAATTCAATAGTCAGGCCAGAAGGCTGTAAAGTGGCTAGTCGGAAGATGAGGTGCTGTTCCTCCAGTTTGCGTTGGGCTTCACTGGAACAATGCAGCGAGCCAAGGACAGACATGTGGGCAAGAGAACAGGGTGGAGTGTTAAAATGGCAAGCGATGGGGAGGTTTGGGTCTTTCTTGCGGACAGACCGTAGGTGTTCTGCAAAGCAGTTGCCCAGTTTACGTTTGGTCTCTCCAATGTAGAGTAGACCACATTGAGAGCAACGAATGCAGTAGACTAAGTTGGGGGAAATGCAACCTGGCTTGCTGCATTGTTCCAGTGAAGCCCAATGCAAACTGGAGGAACAGCACCTCATCTTCCGACTAGGCACTTAACAGCCTTCTGGACTGAATATTGAATTCAACAACTTTAGATCTTGAACTCCTTCCTCCATCCCCACCCCCTTTCCATTTCTTCCCCCTTCCATTTGTTTTTTCCAATAATTTATATAGATTTTTCTTTTCCCACCTATTTCCATAATTTTTAAATCTTGTATGCCGGGCTAGTCTTTCCACTCCACCCCCACTAGAGCTGTACCTTGAGTGCTCTGCCATCCATTCTTAATTAGCACATTCGTTTAGATAATATCACCACCTTCAACACTTCTTTGCTCCATTGTCTGTGACATCTTTTGATTGTCTGCTCCTATCACTGCTTGCTTGTCCCTACAACCACACCACCTTCAACACTTCTCTTCCGCCCCCCCCCCACCCCTCCCCCACCTTAAACCAGCATATATTTCACCCCTCTTCTAACATTCAATCAGTTCTGTCGAAGGATCTAGAAAGAGTGGATTGGGATAAGTTGTTTTCTGGCAAGGATGTGTTCAGTAAGTGGAAGGCATTCAAAGGCGAAATTTTAAGAGTGCAGAGTTTGCATGTTCCTGTCAGGATTAAAGGCAAAGTTAACAGGCATAGGGAACCTCGGTTTTCGAGGGATATTGGAGATCTGGTTAAGAAGAAGAGAGAGGTGTATAACAGGTATAGGCAACAAGGAGCAAATGAGGTACATGTAGAGTATAGAAAATGTAAGAAAATACTAAAGAAGGAAAACAGGAAGGCAAAAAGAAGACATGAGGTTGCTTTGGCAGATAATGTAAAGGTAAACCCAAAGGGTTTCTACAAGTATATTAAGAGTAAAAGGATAGTAAGGGACACAATTGGTCTCCTTGAAGATCAGAGTGGTCGTCTATGTGTGGAGCCTCACGAGATGGGGGAGATCTTAAACAGCTTTTTTGCATCAGTATTTACTCAGGAAACTGGCATAGTGTATAAGGAAGGAAGGGAAACAAGCGGTAGTGTCATGGAACATATAGAGATTAAAGAGGAGGAGGTGCTTGCTGCCTTACAGCGAATAAAGGTAGATAAATCCCCCGGGCCTGACATGATATTCCCTTGGACCTTGAGGGAGACTAGTGTAGAAATTGCAGGGGCCCTGGCAGAAATATTTTAAATGTCCTTAGCCACAGATGAGGTGCCAGAGGATTGGAGGGTAGCTCATGTTGTTCTGTTGTTTAAAAAAGGCTCCAAAAGTAAACCAGGTAATTACAGGCCAGTGAGCCTGACGTCAGTAGTAGATAAATTATTGGAAGGTGTTCTGAGAGATCGGATATACAATTATTTGGACAGCCAATGGCTGATTAAGGATGGCTTTGTGCATGGTAGGTCGTGTTTAACGAACCTTGTAGAGTTTTTCGAGGTTACCAAGCAAGTAGATGAAGAAAAGGCTGTGGATGTTGTCTACATGGACTTTAGTAAGGCCTTTGACAAGGTCCCACATGGGAGGCTAATTCAGAAGGTTCAGACACTTGGTATCCATGGAGAGGTTGTAAACTGGATTCGAAATTGGCTGTGTGGGAGAGGAATAGAGAGTGGTAGTGGATGATTGCTTCTCAGACTGGCGGCCTGTGACTAGAGGTGTGCCTCAGGGATCTGTGCTGGGACCATTGTTGTTTGTTGTCTATATCAATGATCTGGATGATAATGTGGCAAATTGGATCAGCAAGTTTGCTGATGACACTAAGATTGGAGGCGTTGTGGACAGCGATGAAGGCTTTCAAAGCTTGCAGAGGGATCTGGATCAACTGGAAAAATGGGCCAGAAAATGGCAGATGGAATTTAATGCAGAAAAGTGTGAGGTGTTGCATTTTGGAAGGACAAACCAAGGTAGGACATACACAGTAAATGGTAAGGCACTGAGGAGTGCAGAGGAACAATGGGATCTGGGGGTTCAGATACATAATTCCCTGAATGTGGCGTCACAGGTAGACAGGGTTGTAAAGAAAGCTTTTGGCATACTGGCCTTCATAAATCAAAGTATTGAGTATAGGAGTTGGGATGTTATGGTGAGATTGTATAAGACATTGGTGAGGCCAACTTTGGAGTATTGTGTGCAGTTCTGGTCGCCTAACTACAGGAAGGATATCAGTAAGATTGAAAGAGTGCAGAGAAGATTTACTAGGATGTTGCCGGGTTTTCAGGAGTTGAGTTGCAGGGAAAGATTAAACAGGTTAGGACTTTATTCCATGGAGCGTAGAAGAATGAGGGGAGATTTGATAGAAGTTTACAAAATTATGAGGGGTATAGACAGAGTAAATGTGAGTAGGCTCTTTCCACTTAGATTAGGAGAGATAAACATGAGAGGACATGGCTTTAGGGTGAAAGGGGAAAGGTTTAGGGGGAACTTTTTCACTCAGAGAGTGGTGGGAGTGTGGAACAAGCTGCCATCTGACGTGGTAAATGCAGGCTCGCTCTTAATTTCTAAGAATAAATTGGATAGATACATGGATGGGAGGGGTCTGGAGGGTTATGGACTGGGTGCAGGTCAATGGGACTAGTGGAATAATATTTTGGCACAGACTAGAAGGGCTGAATGGCCTGTTTTTCTGTGCTGTAGTGTTCTATGGTTCTAACCCCCAAACAATGCAGGCCAAAATTCCATTTGCCACCTTAATTACTCGCTGCACCGCATTCTAACTTTTTGCATTTCATGCACAAGAACACCCAGATCCCTCTGTGCTGCAGTATTTTGGAGTGATTCTCCATTTAAATAATAGTCTGATTTTTGATTCTTCCTACCAAAGTGCATGACCTCACATTTTCCTACATTAAACTCCATCAGCCAAGTTTTTGCCCACTCACTCAACCTATGTATATCCCCTTACAGATTCCTTATGCCTTCACACCTATTTTTGTGTTGTCAGCAAATTTGGATACATTACACTCTGCCCCCTCCTCCAAGTCATTAATATAGATAATAAATAATTGAGGTCCTCAGACTGATCCTCTCCACTAGTCACATCTTTCCAACCTGAAAAAGACCCATTAATCCCAATTCTCTGTCTTCTGTGTGTTAATCAATCCTAAATTCATGCTAATACATTACCCCCAATACTGCGAGCTCCTATCTTGTGCAATAACCTTTTATGTGGCACCTTATTGAATACCTTCTGGAAATCCAAATACACTAGATCTACCAATTCCCCTTTATTAGCTCTGCTTGTTATATCCCCAAAGAACTCTAGCAAATTTGTCAAACAAGATTTCTCTTTCACAAAGCCATGTTGACTCTGTTTGATTGCATTAAGCTTTTCTAAATGTCCTGCTATTTCTTCGTTAATAATGGACTCTAGCATTTTCCCAATGATGGATGTTAGGCTGACTGACCTAGAGTTGCCTGATTTTTGCCTCCCTCCCTTCTTGAACAGGGGCATCAAATTAGCAGTTTTCCAATCTACTGGGACCCTCCCAGAATCCAACCACTTCCTTTACAGCCCTTGGATGCAGGCCATCAGGTCCTGGAGACTTGTTTGCCTTTGGTCCCATTAGTTTGGCAGTTACTTCATCCTTCGTAATAGAGACTGATATAAGATCTTTCCTTCCAATAGCTCTTTGCTTATCTGATATCTTTGGAATGTTTATAGTGTCCTCCACTGTGAAGAATGATGCAAAATATTGGTTTAAATTATCTGCCATCTCCCTGTTTCCCATTGTCTATTCTCCAGTTGCATCCTCCAAGGGTCCCACGTTCACATTAGCCACTCTCTTTCATTTTATATACCTGTAGAAGCTCTTGCTGGTTGTTTTTATATTTCTGCCAATTTACTTTCATAACCAATTTTCTCCCTCTTCATTAGCTTTTTAGTCATCCGTTGCTGGTTCCTAAAAAATTCCCAATCCTCTGGCCTATCCCTAGTTTTTGCCACTTTGTATGCCTTAGTTTTCGACTGGATCCTCTCCTTGACCACCTTTGTTAACCATGGGTGGTTCATATTTCACATCGAGTCCTTCTTTTTGACTGGGATAAATTTTGCTGAGCGTTATGCAATATTTGCTTAAATGACTGCCAATGCTTATCACTGACCTTCCCCTTAGCCTATTTTCCCAGCCCACTTTAGCCAACTCTTTCTCCATACCCCTGTAATTGCCCTTATTTATGTTGAAGGCACTTGTTTGAGACCTGAGTTGTTCACCCTCAAACTGAATTTGAAATTCTACCGTGTTGTGATTGCTACCTCCTAGAGAATCCTTAACTACGATATCTCTTATTAATCCTACTCGATTACTAGATTACTAGATCTAAAATAACCTGTTCCTGGTTAGGTTCTGTAATGTATTGCTCTAAGAAATAACCCCTGATACACTCTACAAATTCGCCTTCCACGTTTACCCCTGCCAAGCTGATTTATCCAGTCAATATGCAGATTTAAATCAGTCATGACAATTGTAGCATCTTTCTTACACGTCTCCATTATTTTCCGATTTACACTTTGCCCTACAGTGAGGCAATTCTTCAGGGGCCTATAGATGACTCCTACTCATGACAACTTCTCCTTGCTATTACTTACTTCCACCCAAACTGATTCAACATCACGATCTATTGCACCTATATCAGTACTCACCACCGCACTGATGCCTTCCTTTATTAACAAAGCTACCCCATCTCCGTTTCCTTTTTGCGTATTTGTCCGGAACATCAATACCCTTGAATATTGAGTTCCTGGTCTTGATCACCCTGCAACCATGTCTTTGTAATAGCTATCAAGTCATATTCATTTATTTCTATTTGTGCCATCAACTCACCCATATTGTTACAAATGCTGCATGCATTCAGATAAAGAGCCTTAAGCCTTGACTTTTTACCATTATTACTCATTCTGGTTCTAATTTTTGCTACACTCTTCTGCTTATATTTTCTGCCACTTCCTGTCACCCTTTGATTATTCCTCACCTCTTTGTTACCCTGCACCTCTGCTCTCTCATTTCTTTTTTATTTTTTAAACTGCCCTTCAATTAAGCACCCCCCCGCCCCCCGCTAATTAGTTTAAAGCCCTATCTACAACACTAGTTATACGATTTGCCAGGACACTGGTCCCAACATGGTTCAAATGAAGTCCATCCTAACGGAACAGCTCTCCCCTTTCCCAGTACTAGTGCCAGTGCCCCATGAATCAGAGCCCATTTCTCCCACACCAATCTTTGAGCCACACATTTACCTCTCTAATCTTGTTTACCCTATGCCAATTTGCCTGTGGCTCGGGTAGTAATCCAGAAATTATTACCTTTGTGGTTCTGCTTTTTAATTTATTCTCGAGCTACTTGTGGCCCCTCAGCAGAACCTCTTTCCTAGCCATACCTATGTCATTGATACCTACGTGGACCATGACAACTGGACCCTTCCCCTCCCATTCCAAGTTCCCCTCCAGTCCAGAAGAGACACCTTTAAACTTGGCACCAGGTAGGCAACACAGCCTTCGGGACTCTCTGTCTTTGCTGCAGAGAACAGTATCTATTCCCCTAACTATGCTATACCTTATTGCTACTACATTTCTCTTTTCTCTCCCCACTTGAATGGTACTCTGTGGTCAGTTCGCTCATCCTCCCTGCAGTCTGTGCCCTCACCCACACTGGGAGCAAGAACCTTGTACCTATTAGACAAAGGCACTGGCTGAGGCTCCTCGAAAGCAAAATTCTGGATCCCATAACTGCCTCACTCTCAGTCATGCTGTCCTGTCCCTGACCACAGTCCAAATTTGAAGTAATTAATCTAAGGGGTATGACTGCCTCCTGAAACAGTGTCCATGTGACTCTCCCCTCCCTGATGTGTCGCAGTGTCTGCAGCTTGGACTCCAGCTCATCAACTCTGAATTAAAGTTCCTCGAGCAGCCAACACTTCCTGCAGATGTGGTCACCTTGGATCGCACGAGCGTCCACCAGCATCCGCATACTACAACTGCAACACATCACCTGCCCAGCCACCTCTATTCTATTTACTTAATTAATTTGCATGTTAAATATTTTAAAATTTCTTAACTGTGCTCTTCAGCTGTAATAATGTTTCCTGATTTAACCCACTTGGCCTATCAAAAAAGACATGAAAGAGATATCCACTAATCACCTACCTGTTTTCCTTTGACGTCACACTTTGGCTCTGGTAAGCAAAAACAGGTTGAAGGGGCTCTCTGCCACTTTTTTTTTTAGCTCTCACCACCGCGGCCCTTCTCATGCAAGTCTGGTTTCCATGTGCTCAATAAGGCAGCTTTCGCTTGTTCCACATTGGCCCACATATTACCAATTTCATAACATGGTTTGGTAGGATTTGAACTCATGTCTGCTAAGCTGCTAGTTCTTTACCCCAACCAGTACAGTACTGTATCCATCTTCATTCCTACTCTCCTGAATGAATTATGACCACAAGGAGCAAAGGGCCAGTCTCTTTAATTTCTTCTCCGATCAGTAGGTTTGTCAAGAAAATTTCCTTCTGATTCCTTTTCTGGTATGGTTTTCATATCCTTCGCTTGGCTCAAACGGAAGGGTCTTCAAAATGGCAATCGCTGTAATAAATCTGTAATGAGATAATGGCCCAAAACATCCGATCTCTGGGTGGTGCTATCCCGGAGGTAACCCCCCACCCCAAGACATGCTGGAAGACCCCTCAGATGTCCTGAAGCATTACCATGTGTGGGAATTGCCCAGGACATTTGGACTTCCCCCGTGTTTGGAAACCTCCGAAACTCTCAGTTAGAGTTGGATACTTAGGATGGTACTGATTCACTTTCCAGAATAGTTATTCAGGAAAGGTTAGAAGGATTAAAACCAGTTCTAACTCCTGGGTAACTATAGTGCTGACCACAACCCCCCCACCCACTGCCCCTGCCGGCTACCTCCCCAACCTGCCTACCCCTCCCAATCCCCCACCTCTCATGACTCTCCCTGACCTGACTACTCACCTGAGTCCCCTGACCCACCCAACCCCCTAATCCCACTCACTTGTCACCCTACCACCACACCCCACCGGCCCCTCACTCACCTGCCACCCAACCATCTCACCCAGTAACCTGCCACCCTACTTCCTCACCTACTTGCCATCTTACCCCCTCACTCACCTGCCACCCAACCCACTCATGCCCCCTCACCCACCCACCTGCCATCCTTCTCCCTCACCTGACACCCTACACCCTACCCCCTCACCCACTTACCTTACACACTTACCTTCTCTCCATATCTTAAGCCCGGGCGAGAAATGTGGAGCTCTCATGCAAGGAAAGAAAATAGGGGTGGAGCAGCAATCTGATGGCGAGTGTCACTTCCTCTGAAGATTCAGCCTAGTATATTAAGTATTAGTCCCTATTGCTGTGTAAGCACACCTTCAACGCCTGGCTCGTTTAAATGTAAAGTTCTCTTTGACTAAGTGTCAGTTGAATAAGAAGAGTTTTAAACCTGTGTGAACCCTCTTTAATTTAAGATATACCACTTAAATGTAACTCGTTTCCAATCATCTTACGTACAAAAATTGTCAAAAAATTCACAAATGGTAGAATGTGTAGGTGGCAAGATGAAAGGCAGACAATGAACCAGAAACAACATTTTAAAATGAAAATTGCAAAAATGCATTAAAAAATTTAGAGCCCTGATCCCTTCAAAGCCCAGTCATGCCCAGCTTCCACTGAGTGTGCAGGCAAATATGTAGGTTCACAGCAAGATGCGTACAAGACTGATTGAGGAGGCAAAGTGTTTGTGTTGAAGGTTCTCTTCCTGAATCAGTTTGCTCCTGACCAATCAACCTTTGAATAAAACAATTGTCTTTTCATGTGTCATATTTCTACTTGCAGTTTGTGTGCATTTAAATTGGTGTTTGCAGGAAAAAGTGTGTTTAACATACATGTTGTACTTGGGTGCAAGGGTGCAAAACTGATAGGGAGAAAAATTATTTCTTCAGTGGTTCAAGGCACCATAGTGTCAAATCCTCTGCAGTGTAATACTTACTAAGTAATATTAAGTGGCAGGTCAAAGTTCAGCACCAACATTTTTCCATTTGTACTGTAACAAAGAAATGCAGGATTTCTGATTTGGAAAAATAAATTCTTGTTGAAATGATTCAATAAATTAATGAATGCTGTATTGCTTGTGTTTGATTTAAGTAAGAGAGTTGAACTTTCAGCATTTGCTGTAATTTTTCATTGCATGATAAAGGGAGACTTTATAAATATCAAGTGAGCTCTTCTGTCCCACAAAGTCCATCTCCTGTCAATAATGATGTATATGAAGAATCCTGTATTCTAGACTTCCAAGTGTGTCATCTTTCAAAATAAAAGAATGTCTTTCTTTCACATAGCACCTTTCACAACCTCAGGATGTCTCAAAGTGCTTTACAGTCAATTTGTACACAGCAAACTCCAACAGCCGACAACATGATAATGACCAGAAAATCTGCTTTTGTGGTGTTGATTGAGGGACTAATATTGGCCAGGTCATTGGGGATAAATCCCTAGCTCTTGTTTGAAATAGTGCCATGACGTCTTTTACGTCAACCCAAGAGGGTTGATGTGGCCTCGGTTTAACATCTCAAGTGAAAGACAGCACCTCCGATACTGCAGCACCTCCTCAGTACTGTGTTGGAGTCCAAGCCTAGAATTTTGTGCTGAAGTTTCTGGAGTGGGTCTTGAACCCAGAACCTTCTGATTCAGCCACCAGAGTCCTACCAATTAGGCCACAACTGGCACTCTATGACAATGTAGGAGGTGGATGTAGAATGGGAGGGGAAATACTAACTACATGATTAGATAGTTGACTATAAAAGTTTATTTGACTTATGCCATTGTTTTTTTGAATCCATATTCCAAAAAGACACTTTCTTAAATTTCACAAAATCCAAAATGTTACTCTATTCCAGTGCTCCAGGAATAATTTCTAATTTGTTAGAAAACTTTCTGTTCCTATTCCTGCTCACCCGTGCTCTCCTCTCATCCTTAGCTGCTTTTTCTTTTATATGCTTTATCCTAGTTTTCAACCGATTTTCTGTTGAGAAATTCACTGATTTTCTAGACAAATGTATGGATCACAAAGTAATGCAATGAAGCTGCTCAGAAATATCAGCTGCTATAAAGGCTTCAATATTTCTGTGTTAATTTATCTTATTTTTGTCCTGTGGATACTTTGGTGATATTGTGATTTGATAACTTGCTGTTGCTGTGGCAACATTGAAGCTCACTTGCTCTCTGTTCTGATCCTGTTGTGTGTTGGAAGTTAAAATCGTTTACTCTTGGCTTCCAAACTGAAAACTGAATAAGATTAGAGGTTTCAGAATGTACAGTGGGCTTCAATGTTAACTTAAAATGGAGGTTGTCAAGAAGATCCCAAGGGATGTGGAAAATATTGATGCCTAAAAATGAGCGCAAAGCAGTAATTTCCTGAAGAAGTTCAATTGTGTCGTAAATTCTGAAACCATAAATAATAAAACTGCCAGTAATATACTTTTGTACAGTGGGGGTCAGGTGAAGTGGGGAGAGGGAATCGAGTGTTTTTAAAAAGTGATTGATGTCTAAATTTGGAAGTGGAATGTATTTTCCATAGTTGGCATTGCATACATCCAGCTGCAGTACAGGCCAAAGGCAAAGGCAACACCGTGCTATTCTAATCTTAAAATGTTAGCATATTTTTAGATATTTTGGCAAGATACTGTAAATATGAAAAACATTTTGCAGCTTCAAGGCTGGTCTCTGATTTTGTGCCCTTTGAGAACCTCCTTGGAATGAAGTATAACTCTACAGTGGTTCATTCTAGAAAGAAAAACTTGCATTTATATAACACCTTTCATAACCTCAGCGTGTTCTGAACAACATTACATCCAATTAAATGTGTTTAAAGTGTAGGCACTGTTGTAATGTATCAGAGCCTGACAGCCAAGTTGCACACAGCCAAGTTCCACAAAGAGCAATGAGATGACTGACCAGATAATCTGTTCTTAGTGATGATGATTGAGGGGTAAATATTGTCCAGAACACCAAGAGAATCACTGCTCTTTTTTGAATGCTGCCATTTGGGATCTTTAACCTCCATCAAAGAAGGCTTTGGTTTAACATTTCAACATCTCACCTGAAGGACAGCACTTCCAACAATGTAGCACTCTCTCCGCGCTGCACTGAAGCATCAACCTAGAAGATTGGCTTTAAACCTCTGGAGAGGGGCTTGAATCAGTGTCAAGAGTGCTCCCACCGAGCCAAGAGCATTACTGTTTAAGGAGGTGCTGAGCCTAGATCTCTGATATCTGCACTTACCAGCTGTTCAGAGTAATTTTTCATTGTGGAAAATTTTCAAAAATCTGTTTCTCTTACTCTGATTACATATCTTCCTTGCAGTCTGTCATAATTGCTACAATGATGTTTTTGTATTTAAATCTTTTTAATGCATTTTCCACAACTAAGTAAAGCACTGTAATGCATTTTGGTGTGTATTTATGCATGTGATATATAAGTGTATATAAATAAAATTGGAAGTTTAACTCAAAAAGTTCTGAATTATCAATAATCAGTATTGATGACGTCTTTGCCATTTAGCCGCTCATTCAGCACAGACTGGTCATAGCATCTGAAAGTTTCCAGGCTGATGAGGCTCACCTACTCACTGAATAAACGGCCTCAGATGAGGTTCTTAATAGTTCATTGATTGCTGCTGCTGCTGTCAGGTCAGCACTTCTTCTCATCCACATTTTAGCGATAAGGAGTGTTGTGCAAAACTGAAATCATTAAGGCACTATCAAATTGTAAATCTTTTATGTTATTTGCAAAGTCAAAATTATAACTGTGGCATGGAAGTGCTTCATCTTACATAAGTCATCGTCTCCCCTGGGCTGTTTTTATGCATTTACTATGCATCAGCATCTATTACTTTGTTTTTAACTTGCCTTTTAAATAATTCACTTGGAATGCTAAGGATTATAGTGATCTTTGCTAATTGTTTTCCCATGGTTTAGTGTAATGCTTTGTAACACACCTGGTAATGGCGTGTCCATCACTTGAATTAGTCATATCTCTGATTCGTGTAGGATGGGATTTAATTGCCTTGAGCTATCGTAACAACTTTGATATAATAGTTTGCTCTGAAGATTTTCTTGGTGACGTTTGGGAAAGGCTATGTTTACAATTTTCGAAGTTAATTGTAATCATTTAGATCACTTAATAATTGAAAATTATTCAAATGATACATGCTTGTGAATATTAACATGAATGTGTTAAGCTAAATATTATTTTTCAAATGTTATGCTTTATACATAACTATTGATGGTTGCCTTTTAGAAGAGATGTTAAGCTGAGGCCCCATCTGCCCCCTCAGCTGGATGCAAAATATCCAATGGCACTATTTTGAAGAGGGCCAAAAGAGGCACCTTGGTGTCCTAGCCAACCATCATCACTAAAACTGATAATCTGGGTCATTACCTCTTTGCTATTTGTGGGACCTGGCTGTGCACAAACCAGCTACCTCATTTCTACATTGCAACAGTGACTATCTTTCAAAAGTACTTAATTGATTGTAAACTGATGTCATGAAAGATGCTATGTAAATGCAAGTTCTTTCTCTTACTCCCTCATCCCTCTCGACACTTGAGATGACGCCACACTTAAATGACACTGCGCATTGCCAGAAGTGTATTAAATCAATGCAAACATTCTAGTTTCGCTGGTGTCTAAAATCAGTTATCAATAAAATGTGGAAATTTTCCTTCTGGCAGCATTATTCTATATCTGTAGCATTATTTTGCAGATGTTGTTTGCTCTCTGGTACCTCGTCCATGATCATAGATGAGCCTTGACCAATATGTCACCCAGATGTTTAACTCTTGGAGAGTGTAATTGTATATCTGTTCTGTCCTCACCCAGTATGTGTACATTCACAATACCTGCATCAGAACTGGGAGCTCTGGCTGATGTTCTGCACCCAAACCACACCCCCACACCACCCCCCACCACCCCCCAAACCCCCCAACAACTTCTCTAATTCAGAGTGCCACTGCAAATGATAGTATCCTTATTACTTTCCTGAATGAGCATAGATGAGAGGTTGAATTTGAAATTGTCCTGGTCCCACTGTGTAAATCTATGGGCTATTGAATCACTGGCCAATTACTTTATCATTCCAAAACTCCTAATATTCTTTCTTTGGGTTTTGAATCATTATTTTTCAATGACATTACAACTTGAATGATAACGATTTTCTTCCTAGAATTTCTAAAGCTGTTGGTAGTTAGTTCCAGCACTACACTTCCTGCTAATTTATGAGAGTTAATGGTCATTTGTGAATAGGTTAAATTGATAACTGGAATTGACACTGACATTAATTTTCAGACAGAAGAAACTTTTGCATCTGTATATTAATCACAAGTAAAAGGCAAAGAAATGAGATAGTCTGCCCCATGCACTTGCCAACAGTAAGATCACAAAAGCTATTATCAATTGTACTTTCTTGAAACATCTCCTTGTTTCTAAAAGTCTTTTCATGAAGACCAGAGCTTGCCTTTATTGCCCTGACTAATTATCATTTAACAAGTTTGCTGCTTTACCCCTCCTAATCTCGCAGACAGTAGTTGTGAGATGCTTCGTTGGTTTTGGGTATTAAGGCAGCTTTTTACTAAGTAATATGTCATGAACTCTTTGTTCAGCTGTGACATGTCACAGTGCAGATACAGAAGCAAGCTAAATGAATCCTTATCCTTAGAGTGAGTGAGCGCAGGCTGTTAATGCTGGATAGTGATTTTGATGAAAGTTTTACATATAGTAATATAGCTTAATTATTTCAACAGATAGCACATCATTTTTATTTCACCGCTTCAATAAGTTATACCTCTATTTCTTTCTTCCAAAATAGCCATTCTTTTAGTCCCTTCTTCAAATCAATCTCATGAGTTGCTTTTCCAGAATAACCATTTTGTTATTATAGAATTATGCAATAGTTTACACATTTTGTTAGGTCACAATATAAAACAATCACAGAGTATCTGCTGCTTTGTAGACTGAATTGAGCATGTAGACAGGTACTTTGAAGATACTGTTTAAACTTTGTGATTCCTTACTCTTTGGGAGTTACTGTTCAATCTTTCTTTGCTGAGTGGTTGATGCCACATGGTGGAAGGGAGACTAAGTAAGGTGTCATGCCAGGCATTTGGTTAGTATGGTACCTGGCATCTGAGGAGAGTAAGGGTTTAGTAAGGATCTGTTACTTTAATGTTGCCCTTGCGATGTGAGGAGTTACAGAGGATGGGGAAGGTGGGGGCCATAAATCCTGGTGTCTTGGTAGCTCTAGGGTAGTCTGCATCATTTGTTCCTATTGACAGATGTACCAGGGATTTATTTCCTGATGTGCTTTTTTTTACATATCTTTGGGTTACATCTGAACTGAGAGATACACTTTTTCTATAACTATGATTTAAAAAGTCTGCTCATTTAAGAATGTGGGTGGCACAGGTATGCCAGTAAGCCAGCACATTGTCCTGTCAATCTGTGGTACAACTTCAGTGGATCAGAGATTCTCCCTTCTGATTTCCTGATTTTGACCTGTTCTTGACCGAGCACAAACTGAATTATCTTTGCTTCGTATGTACTCATATGGCTTCAGACTGGATAGCTGTGCTACAGCTCCATCCTGTGGAATGACGCAGGGATTTTGCAGCTCTCTCCTTACCTTCATTACTAAATTTCTGCATAATGCTATCCTAGAGGTACTTTGCAACAATACAATATAATAGGATGCCAATGTGCTGTAATATTAGGTGCCTTGTGGATGCATTACATGTCCCAAATGATATTTATAGTAATCTGTGCTGTTCGGGGCTGTTTTAATTTATACAGATAAATTTTTAAAACTTGATTTCCTTTTTCTTCTATTATCAAGTAAAATGTGCCAAATGAGAATGAGGTTACAAAACAGATGCCATAAATTGCTGGGTGTAGGCCAAACTGGGGTATCAGATGACCCCATCTTTCCAGGCCCAAAAATCATGTTTTGGCATATACCTGACGTATAAGTCAACCCCCTTTTCAGCCACCACATGCTACGCTCGCATTATTAGTCAGCCTCAGTTTTTGTCTCCACAAATGCATGTTTTATTTAACGCCACCTTACACCTGGACATAAGGGATAAAGCAGGTGATACAGGGTGTGTTATGGGTGTGTGAGATTTTAGGACATGGCTACTCTTTGCGCCAAATGCTGATGACATTTCAAAATAGCGATCATCTGCACCCAGGCCAGTGTTTCAGTTTTATACTCCGTGTATAAGTCAACCCTTGTTTTTGGAGGGATTTTTTCAGGCTACAAAGGCTGACTTCCATACCAACATCTATGTTATTTGTTACACATTTGTGAAGATTTTAATTTCTTTAAAAATCACACATGATAGAATGATACAGTACAGAAGGAGGCCTTTCAGTCCAATGAGCTTGTTTTGGCTTTTTGAAAGAGCTATCTAATTAGCCTCACTCACCCGCTCTCTCCCCACAGCCCTGCAATTATTTTCACTTCAAATATTGGTCCCTTTGAAAGTTGTTATTGAAAATTGGTTCCACCATCCTTTCAGGTAGTGAATTCTAGATTACAACAACTCGCTGAGTAATTTTTCTCCCCTCCCCAACCCTCCGACAATGTCTCTGGTCCATTTTCCAATTACTTTAAATCTGTCTTCTGATTAATGACCTTAAACGAGAAGCAGTTTCTTATTTATTCTATCAAAATCATCCATGGTTTTGGAAATTGCTATCTAATATCTCTTTAATCTTCTCTGTCCTAAAGAGGAAATCCACAGCTTCCCAAGTCTCTTTTTAGTCAATTACAGGATGTGTTCAGCATTTATTACCCTATCTTAATTGCCCTTGAGAAGCTGCTGGGGAGCTACCTTTTGAACTGCTGCACCCCGTGTGGTGAAGGTATACCCACAGAGCTGTTTGATAGGGAATTGCAGGATTTTGACCCAGCGTCATTGAAGGAGTGGTGATATATTTCCATGTCAGGATTGGGTGTGGCTTGGAGAGGATCTTGTAGGCGGTGATGTTCTTCCATGCAGCTGCTGTTTTTGACCTGTGTAAAGGAACTAGCATATTTTTGTTTTTGTTTTAGATTTCCAGCATCCGCAGTTTTTTGCTTTTATCTTAGTGTTTAATTGACTGCCACTTCTCTTCAAGGAATACCTACCTTGAAGAAGTATTGCTCTTCTCTCCGACAGGATTTCCGTCTCTCTCTTTTGCCTTATTCACCTTCATTGCTTTCCATTTCTCTCCTGGTGTTTGTATATTTCGCCTCTTTTCTATTTTTCCTTAGTTCTGTTGAAGGGTCATACGGACTTGAAATGTTAACTGTGTTCCTCTCCGCAGATGCTGTGAGACCTGCTGAGTTTTTCCAGGTATTTTTGTTTTTGTTTTGGATTTCCAGCATCTACAGTTTTTTACTTTTATATTTTTCCTGATGTTACTGTGGGATACTTTAAAGCAGGTTTATCTTTTTGTGTGTGTGTGAATAATTTAAGCAAACTGCAAACTGTTAGACTGCAAGTTTTGAATCATCAAAGGGGTTAAGTGTAAAAATCAGGCATTTGAAATGCTAATAGATGAGTTAAGTAAAATGGAATTTGCATTTTTAGAAAAGTGGAGAGGTCGCTGGCTTTTCAAAGGGACATGGCAAGGTGTTTACAACTAGCAAGGTAAATAAGGCAAAGTCATGTTTATTTTTCCCAAACGTGCTGGCCATAATGGTAACATAAAAGATTTTTATATCCTGGGACAAAATAAATTCCAGAGACATGTGGAAACAATTGGATATACAGATCAAAAGGAAGGAAATATATTTAAAGAAATATGGAAAGCTGTATGAGTGTGACCATGTGAGATATTGACTGTGTGAAACAGACTTGTGAAGAAGCAGCCTGTAGCCACCTCAGAGAGCAGTGCTTGCTTGTTCCAAAGTGCAAGGTTTTTTTTAGAAACCTTGTAAGTCCATTGTTCAGTGAGAGGGAGAGAGAAGCTGTGAAATATCTCCCTCTGAGCAAGCGAGGGTGCTTGTTGTAACCTTGCTGGATGTTTTTTAGATTAATAACCTATTTTGGACAGTTGTCTGAAAGTGGTGTGTCGTTGGGCATCTAGTTAAGTATAAATCTTGTGGGAACTGTCATAAAACTAACAACTGTGTAATGGAAACCTTGTGCATTTAAGTGTTCTTTTCTTTTGTTAAATGTTTTAATTTAATCTTAAAATCTCTAAAGTCGGTAGTGGACTTGTTACTTCTGACTTCAGTGAATTACTTCTCATAATAACTACAAATTGCAACATCGTTGTGATAGCATGGCCAAGTTTCCCTCTGGGATTTGGTCAGCCTGGCAAATACCATCTGCCATATCATAACACCTGCTGGGTGGCAAAGGTTCTGGATTTAGAATGTGCTGTCGAAGAGGCACTGCAGCATCTTCCATCAGTCCGGACTTGTGTCTAACAGATGGTGAAAAGGCTTTATGGAGATAGGAGGCGAATCACTTGCCACAGAATATCTAGCCTCTGAACCGCTCTTGTAGTATTTATCTGGCTTGTCCAGTTAAGTACCTGGTCAATAGTAACCCCTGGGATGTTGATGGTAGGGGATTCAACAATGGTAATGCTTTTGAATGTCAGGGAGAGGCGATTAGATTGTCTCTTGTTGGAGGTAGTCATTGCCTGGCACTTGGGTTGCATGAATTTGTCTTGCCACTTATCAGCCCAAGCCTGATTGTTGTCCAGGTCTTGCTGCATGCAGGCAGGGGCTGCTTCATTAATTTGAGGAGTTGTGAATGGTATTGAACTCTGTAATCATCAGCTGACATCCCCATTTCTGACCTTATGATGGAAGGAAGATAATTGATAAAGCAGCTGAAAATGGCTGGGCCTTGGACACTCCCTGAGGAATTCCTGCAGCGATATCCTGGGCTGAGATAATTGGCCTCCCACAACTACTGCAGAGTTTCCTTTGTGCTAGATATGACCCCAACCAGTGGAGGGTTTTATCCTGGTTACATTGACTTCAATTTTACTAAGATTGCTTGATACTACACGGTCAAATGCGGCCTTGATGTCAAGGGCAGTCACACTCACCTCACATCTGGAATTCAGTTTCTTTGTGTTTGGACAAAAGCTCTCATGAAGTTTGAAGACTTGTCAAGTGGCACAGCTAGTTCTGGGACACAAGTCTACAGCACTACAACTGGAATCTTTTCATGGCCATTGATCTTTGGGGTATCCAGTGCACTCAAGGTTTTTCTTGATATAAGACCATAAGACATAGGAGTAGAAATTAGGCCATTCAGCCCATCGAGTCTGCTCCACCATTCAATCATGGGTGATAAGTTTCTCAACCCCATTCTCCCACCTTCTCCCCTCATGGAATGACTCAACTTGGCTGAAGACTGGCATCTACGATGAAGGTAACCTCAGGAGGATGCTAGAATAGATCACCGCTTACGCACTTCTGCCCAAAGATGGTTGCAAATGTTTCAGCCTTGTATTTTCAATCTACATCCTAGACGTCACCATCATTGAGGATGGAGATGATCATGGAGAGATCTATTCCCATTAGTTTTTTAATTGTGCACCACCATTCACACACGAGCCCAAGAGTTAGGGGTGGAGTAGACCATTTGGTCCCTCAAACCTGCTCCACCATTCAATAAGATCATGGCTGATCTGATTGTGGTCTCAGCTGCACTTTCCAGTCTGCTCCCCCTTGACTCCCTTATCGATCAAAAATCTGTCTAACTCAGCTTTGAATATATTCAATGACTCCGCCTCCATTGTCTGGGGAAGAGAATTCCACAGACTAACAACCATCTGAGAGGAAAACTATTTTCTCATCTCAGTCTTAAATGGCAGACCCCTTGTTTTTAAATTGTGTCCCCTTGTCCTTGTCCTTGACTCGCCAACAAGGAGAAACTTCCTCTCAGCATCTTGTAACTACCCAAGCGGCTAGCCTCTAATTAAGTAAAGAAAAAGGCCACACTGTTGATGCGGTGAAACAGCAACAAAAGCATTCGACCAGATAGAGAGAAAGATGTGCAAGAGTGATGGGCAATCTCAAATTTGCAGTGTTACTGACAGGAAAGGGATTAATTTAAATAGCCCTGATTCTTCCACTCACCTGTCTGTAAACAGAAAGGTGTTTTTGATTTCCCCCTTTATAAGGGGTGGCATATTTTCCCCAGGCCTTCAGTTTTGGAGTTATCCAATCGCCTATCAATAACCCCACAGCAAACTCGAGATAAGGTAAAATAAGAGGAATAGTTTATTTTACACACACACACAAAATGCGGCAAGGAATTTCAATAAAAGGGGGATAAGGGAAATGGGCACAGGGCAAGACCATGATAAAAATAAGAGTTATCATTTCACGAGTCCAGAATCAAAAGTCCAGTGATGTGTTCCTTCAGTGGTTAGGAAACTATTGCAGGGTGACCTGGCTTTACAGAAGTGATGACTTCCACAATGGGAGAAGACATGTAGAGGTGAATTGGTCTTGAAAGCACAGATGCAGAAGTTCTAATGTTCCAGTAGTTCACAGTATCGATGAGGGCCTGGACAGAAATCTTTCTGCTGCTACCTGTTAGGTGGTAAATTGGTAGACTGCCTAGGTTCAGTTCCACATGGCGATATTACAGGTTCTAGCAGCTCAGTGGAGGTCATGTGACATACCCTCCACTTCATCTCCCGGAGTCATACTCACTGAACTCTATTTATTTGCCTTTTATCGTTGAATCTGTTTTTGGTTAAAAGTTAACCTGCCCTACTTTGTAATTACCTGTGCGCGCCTGCGCAAAATGGATCAGGATGTGTCTTTATCTTTTTTAACATTTTTATATCTTTAACTGAGTGAGTTTTTAATGATAAAACTAATTCCTTACTTGTTACCTCGAGATCTAGCTGGCTTATTTCTTCACATAGATTTGCCAAGTATATATTGGATTGGATATGTATCAAGTACATATTGGATTGAAAATAATCACTTTGGCTATAACTTAATTTGAATTTTTAAAACAATCTCAGGAGTGAGAAAGAGGAATTTATTCCCCCTCCAGACTTGGTGGTCATAACAAAGGTCTAGATTCCTTAACTACCTTTTGGCCCTTTAAGTAAGCCAGGATGTGTTTCAGCAGGAAGTAGATGAGACATACTAAGGATGTAAAGGAGCAGCCTCATAGCTAGTGATATCTGGGACTATGGTATAGATGATAAAGATCATGAATTCCATCTACATGAAGCCATGAAGAGAGCCAAGAAAGTTGGGATCAAGCTAAATGCAGGCAAATACATTGTGTAGGTGAGAGAATTCCAGTTCTTCAAATCGGTCCGCACCAATGGTCGAACAAGGCAAGTCGAGTCCTGAAAAAGTCCCAACTTCAGAGATGGAAATTCCAAGAGACAACAAATTGCTGAGAAGCTTCCTTGGCTTGAGCCAGTACTTGAATTTTCATACATAACATGTTAGAACACACATGAGCTGATGAGAGAAGATCTTAAGTACCTGTGGAGAGAATCAACAAAAGCAAAAGTGGTGTGCAAGGAGACAAGTCTGTCATATTGCAACAGAGCGAAAGCTGTCACTCCAAGTAGATGCTTCCACAAAAGGACTGGGAGCAGTCCTGGCACAAGAGGAAAAAGCCCATAACATTTGCATCCAAAAGCCCTAACATCAGCTGAGACCAGATATGCCACCTTAGAAAGAGTGCTTTTGGCCGTGGTGCATGGATCTGAGAAATTTCACACCTATTTCTATTCATCATCCACTAGAACAGATTTACAAGGAAAATCTGTGTAAAGCTCCAGTAAAACTGCAGAGATTATTCTTGAGGCTTCAGAGTTTTAATTTCATGCTGAACTACAAGCTAGGAAGAGAAATTATGCTAATAAAATACCCTATCTTGGTTGTTGCTACAGGAGAAACATGAGATGAAAGATCTAAGTATAAAGATACACCACCTAGTGAATGTAGAAACCACTGAAGCTGAGTCAAATTAGAGACAAGACCAGCAAAGATAAAGAGTTAGGTACTCTTTCAGTAAAAGATGCAAAGAGTGCCTAATAAGATACAGAAAGCACAGCCAGCAAAACAGAAGGTTTGGTCCATCAGAGATGACATCTCACTGGAAGATGGTGTTCTGAGGCTGAATCCAGAATAGTCATACCCAAAATGATGCAGAAGGAACTTCTCCAGTAGATACATGGAGGTTACATGGGAATGAAGTAGTGTTAACTCAGAGCCAGATCAGCTATGAACCAAAGAGTCATCTACAAAGACATTGACAGAATGGTATTGTTGTGAATATCTAGTTAATTATTTATGTGTTTTAGAATAGTTCTGGTTTTAGGAATTAAAGTTCAAAGTAGATAAATGGAGGCATCTAGTTGAGAAATTGGTCGGCATCTCAACTAAATGCACTTCAAACAAGTTTGAAGTCAGTTATTATTAAAAGCTAACCTATGTTTATCTTATAAGGTCAAAGGTAGAAGTATAAAACCTGAACAATGAATGACCCATCTCTGGAGCCACAAGGTCTATACTTAAATAATTTAAATCTTTAATTTAAGTATGTGGTTGCCAGATCAAAAGGTAAAAGCAGGTTGTAAACAAGAGAGCTCCTTAGCCTGGCCAGCAATTCTGGGATGGGGTGGGGACTCATAAAACTCCATTAGAAATATTAGTTATTCATGTGGATTACAGAATCAGAGTTATGTTTAGGGTAACTTAATTTGTTTACATGCCTGTTTGAGACCATCCCAAAACATGCCAAATTATCATAGCACTGTGGGGCTGGAAGGTTCATTTCTTTAATTTATCCATTTGTGTTTGTTGACACAAGCAAGCAGTTCAGTTTGGGAACAGAAAGAGGAAGTTGTAGCTTTGTTTTAGTGTAGACTGCACCTCACTGGATTGAGAAAGCCATCAGGAGATGATAATCAGTTAGATCTGCATTTCAACCAGAGAAAATGCTAACTTCATTGTTCATCATGTGGAATGCGGGTTGGGCTCTATCTCACTTTGGATTTTGTCAGGGAAAAGCAGCTAAAAGATTTGCTCTAGTGTGCAGTTAGTGAATGAAATCTGTAGTGGTCCTCACAGAACTTTGCGGAAAAAAGAAGCAGAGTTAGCTTGGAAAGATGTGGGAAAGCAGTTGGGTGTCTGCTGGCAACCCAAAAAGGAGCTGCGACATCCACAGTTGTGAGGTCTGTAAAGAAAAAGTGAAGAATTGCCATAGAATCTTACCTCAAAGGAATAACTAGAACACTGAGGAGAAATAAGGTAAATTCTGAAGGTCCGTGGCATCCCTTTGGGTTGATCCCAGGAAGACTGAATGAGCCTTCAAGATTTCATAAGATAAGAGAACTCTTGGCAGGGTTATGGGGGTAGGGTGCGGAGGGAGTAAAAAGTAGAAGTGAGTTTATGACTTAACTCTTTATAAGCTATGATATTAAGTTAGTGGTGCTTGTTTTGTTTGCAATAAAGGTTTGTTTTTGTTATAAAAAATTGAAATTTTGTGGTGTAGTTCTGTCAGTTAATTACTGGGTGTTCAGATCCTTCTTTAAATGTAAATTGTCCCCAACAGGATTATAACATTATCTACATGCAGTATATACCAGAAGTATAGGAATACACAACAGAAAGAAGTGATGATAGCTACTGAAGTACTATCCAGACCATGGCATGCGGTGGGAACTGATTTATCTGCACACAATCAAGAATGGTATTTCTTAATAGCAGGCTTTTATCAGAAAGGTGAAAACTTTGAGAGCTACAACAATCATCTCAACAGTGCAAGTTCTGTTTGCTGAGCAAGGGATTCCTGAAAGCGTAATACTTGATAATGGGACCAAACTCAGCTCCAGAGAGTTTAAGAAATTTGCTGAACAGTGTGGGTTCAAAACCATCACCTCGTCACTACATTACCCAAGGGGCCACAGATTTATAGATAGGCATATTCAGACGATCAAGAGGACCCTCGTAAAGTGCCAAAAGACAAAGGAAGGCCCAAGCCTTGTTTTCACTTCAAACTACACCTCTCAAGGCTGGTATGAAATACAGAGTTATTGAAAGGAAAAACAGTATAAGACAACTCTTCCAAGTGTCACGGACAGAATTTGTGTTCCTTTTTTACTGCTCACGGCTAGTATGTTTGTATTTAAGGTGTATGTGTGTTTTCTTTTCCTCAAAGTGATTGTCCCAATTATAGAATTTCCAGCAGCAAGCTTTTTGTGAGTTTAAAAAAAAGATTATTTAGTATCTCACGCTTGCCTCGGATGTTTAAAACATGATGGCTCACTGATTCAACTTTCACTACTTTGCGCAGACAAAGATTAGATATTGATGAAGGTAAAACAATACAGTTAGAATTTATGATTATCTCAGTCTCTTTTCTGACCAGACTGTAGTTTCTTAAATGAGTTGATGCTTTAGTTGAGGTAAAGGTCTTGTAAAGCAGAGGATTCTCAGTAAGTTGTGAGGCGCCTTGTAGTCATATTTCCAGGAGCTTGGTTCTCAGGTGAACTTGAAGTTGGAACAGGTTTTTGGGGCTGGGGGTCCTTCTCCCACTTTTAGGGTATTTCTGTTTACTATCTTCACTGCTCACACAACCCATAGCTGGTTCGATGGCTTTCTGATGGAACTTTGTCTGCAGAACAGCTTCTTACTGTTACTTTAAATACAAATGAAAAAATGGCTTTCTCATCTTGTGACTTGTACAAGTTCCAAGCCCTTTTTCCAAAAGGACATGGTGTGTTGATTCCACAGCCTGTGTTGTCAATTGATACCTTAAAATTCGCCCAGCCTCGTTTGGATGAGGGAACACGACAATTCAATTGAAGGTCAAGGGGATTTGACTAACACACATTAAGTTTTGCTGTTTCTTTTGTCCATGGTGAAGCAACAAGACAGGCTAGCTGGAATGCTATATTTCTTTTGTTGATGGTGCATCCTTAAACAAAGGGATATGCAAATTCCCCTGATAGCTGTGAATGTTCATATTTAATTAAGTATTTGCTTGAGACTCAGGACTGTTTAGAGCTCAAAATGCCAAAAGATCACATGGTTTTCAATGGCCATTTTAGTAGCCTTTGTGTTCAAAATGTTAAAGTATTGGCTGAAAGTTCAGAATATATTGAAACATGATGCAAGCAAGGTGCGTCCTCCAAGTGACCAGGAGGAAATAAGGCAACAACCCCCTGGTGCAAAGTAGGAGGAGGTCAGCCCTTCAAGCATGCCAAATCCTTGCTTGAGTTGTTGAGAGAATAAACTGTACATGTACAGGATCCAATCAAGAAAACTTATAACCCAGTGAAAGTCATTGATGAAGCTGAGACTCCAAACCATTGATCATTGAGACAAAAACTGGTAAGAAAATGAGAAGGAAGAGTCCATATTCAACTTACACCTGAGTTAGAAAAGCAGAAAAAGTCAATAGCAGCACCAGCAACATCACTGACAAGCAAGATAATATCAGCGGCATCATCAATAAGCAGCAGCACGCGCAACTCCGACAATGCCAGCTCAGCATGCCAACCCATCACTGAGAACAGTGAATACCAAACAAACAAGATGGTAGCATAACACCCTACCACCTAAGCAATGCTATGAATAATGTTTTTGAGGAAAGAAAACAAGTCAAAAGACTCTTGAGGTGTTCAGTTTAATTTAAAAAGTCGATTATTAATTTTCTTTAGTCATAAAAATGTTAATGAATGAAAAAGTTATCAATGTGAAGAGGCATTATATTTTTTAAAGGAAGAGAGATATTATGTTATTGTAATGTTCCAGTCTGATTTGGGAGCTCTAGGTGTACATGTGTGACCAAGGTGCCACATTCACTGCTGCATTGCAGTCTGGTGCCAAGCAGCACATGGAGTGACCTGTAAAATAGATTTGAAGAAAGCTCCAGCAATTTGTGTCTAAAAGTGCGATTATTTTGAACCACTGGAAACCACAGGATGTAACAGGCAGATTTGAAAACAGGACTGTTTCTATAATAGGTCAGTTTTACAAAGCTTTTAAGTTTAAAATCTGCAGTCAGCAATGATAAATTTTCTATTGTTGTGGAGGATGCTACAAAGCTAAGTATCTGCTTTGATCGTAAACCTGGTCTAAAATGGAAGCCTTTGGAATCTGAAGCAAATTGGTTACTCATCCTCAGGATATGGGCATCACCAGCGAAGCCAGCATTTATGGCCCATCCCCAGCCACCTTGGGCCATTGCACTCCATGTGGTGAAAGTAGCCCTACAATGCTGTTAGTGAGTTTGAGGATTTTTACTCAGCGATGATGAAAGAATAGTTAATAGCCACTTAGCCCCTATTATTGACATTCTTTGTTCCTTACATTTCTCATAAACTTTTCCACATTTTTCACTGAATTTTCCCCACTTGTGCCGCCTTTGGTTGGGCCAGGCTGGTGACTCTAACCGTAGGTTAATATTCCTTTGTCACCAGTCAAGTGGCAGGTTTGAGTTGTTTGGGAAATGTTCCCTCCTAAGCCAGTTTTGCTCGATTTTTTTTTTCAGATAACAGGCAAACCTCAGCACCCATTGGAATCAATGTCAGCCAACTCTGATTTAATCTTGTCTCCAGCTTACAAGTTACTGAGTCTCCTTAGTCCAACAAGTTTATATTTATTATATAATGTTCTGATATTTAAAATAAACATGGAATCAAGGCAAGATACATTCAGGCAAAAGGATAGCTATGGAAAACAACCAAATGTGATTTATTTAAACCTGCCTACAGTGGAAAGTAAATACAATAACAGAGAGGAATTGAAAAATATTTAATTATGTTGAGCTATGGATGTAGAAGTAAGATTCATGTTTATTTCTTCAGGGAACATTTTGTTAGTTTTGATAGAATTGATATTGTAAAGCTTTGAAATTTGTGTAACTGTTGGAAGAGTTTAATTCTTTAATCGCTGGAGCACTAAGTATGTTGTGAAGAATCCCCAGAATGTGTCTGTATTTACTTAGGTAAGGAAGAAAGCATTAATTGTAAATTCCATTTTCTCAAGTGGCTGTCGTTGCTTTCAAGTGGAATTCAATACAATGGAAGCAATCTGCCACGTCGAATTATTGAGAATTTTACAATAGTGCAAGGAGGCATTTACATTGAGGGTTTGGTTGAAGATGAGTTAATTGTGGTCAGTGTATGGGGTTAATACAGTTGCAATGAAGGCTTCTATCCTATAGTATTTTAAAAAAACAGATGGGAAAATTTCAAGATGTACTTGTCTTAATTTTACAAAAATCTCTAGATTCTGAAAATATGCCCTTGTGTTGGAAAATTACAAAATGGACACTATCATTTAAGGCAGTGGGGATAGAGACACAAGGAAACTACTGACCTGTCTGTAAAACTTGTGAGGAAGTTACTGGAATCTTATCACGAGAAACAGAATGACTGAGCATTTGAGCAAGCTTGAGCTGATTAAAGAGAGTCAGCATGGGTTTGTGAGGGGATCACTAACATGGTAGACAAGGAAGTGTCAATGGATGCTGTCTCAATGAACTTCTAGAAGGTATTTGATAAGGCTCTGCTCAAAAGCAATAAATGAGAGGACTTGGAGGTATCACTGGGACATGGGTTGATAATGGGTTGGGAGGTAGGAGATAGATAAAGGGAATCTGATTGACAATGTGACAAGTGGAACAAGACTTTTTCACAAACTCGGGATCCCTTAAAGCACTTTACAGCCAATGAAGTAGTTTTAAATTCTGCTCACTGCTGTAATATAGGAAATGCAGTAGCCAATTGGTGCACAGTGAGGTCCCACAAACAACAATGTGACAATGGTGTTGGTTGAGGAATAAGTATTGGCCAGGGCACTGAAAATAACTTGTTCTTTAAAGGAATGCTGCAGGTCCTCAGTCTAATGCTTCAACTGAAGGACAGCACCTCTGGTACAGCACTCCTTCAAATTTGCATTGCAATGTCAATCTAGATTCTTGTGCTCAAGTTTCTGGGATGGAAATTGAATGATAGCCTCCTGACAGCTTTCTGTGCCTCAGAAAGCAGCACTGAGACCTGTTTCTCACTGTATTTCAATGATGTTGATGAAGGAATAGGGTTGTACTTCGAAGCTTGCAGATAACACAAAGTTAGGAGGAACAGTAAGCTGTGGAAATGGAAGCAGAAAGTCACCAGGGAACATGGACAGATGAAGTCAGTGGGCAAAACTGTAGCAATGAAGTTCAATGTAGGATGGTGAGGTAATGTACTTTGGATTTAAGATGATAAATAAGAATATTTTTAAATCATAAGAAACTGTTGAGGAGCGAAGGGATTCAGACCATTGGTTTCAGCCCTCACTCCAAATGACATTCCCTTGTTAGTGACTCCATCATTCTCCCCCACAACAGTGTGAGACTAAACCAGTCTGTTCACAAGATTAGCTTCCAACCACATTCGTGCCATCACTGTGACTACATACTTCCAATTCTGTAACATCACCAGACTTCACCCTGCTTCAGCGTACCTGCTGCTGGAACCCTCAATTGTGCATTTGTTACCTCTGGACATGACTATTCCAATGCACTCCCCGCCCTCAGTAAACTGAAGGCCATTCAAAGCTGTGCTGCCCATGTCTGAACTTGCACCAAGCCCCATTCGCCAATCACCCCTGTGCTCGCTGACCCACATTGGCTTCCACTGAACCAATGTAATGACTTTAAACTTCTGATCCTTGTTTCCAAATCCCTCCTTGGCCTCACCCCCTCTCATTCTCTGTAATCTTCTGCAGCATCACAACTGTCCCAGATAAGTGCACTCATTTAATTCTGACCTCCTCAATATCCCCAACTTTAAATGGCCTCAGCTTTGGTTGTTTAGACCCAAAGCTCTGGAATTCCCTCCTGAGACCTCTTTGCCTCTCTACCTCACATTCCTCTTTTAAGACACTGCTTAAAATCTACCTCCCTGACCAAGCTTTGGGTCATGTGCCACCTTTGGCTCAGTGTCATTTTGTTGTTTATAATGCTCCTGTGAAATGTCTTGGGATGTGTTATTGTGTTAAAGGCACTATATAAAAATAAATTGTTCTAAGTTGCTGTTATTCAGGTACATAAAGCACTAAAAATTAGCACATGGGTACAAAAAGTAATCAAAAAGGCTAATGGACTATTAGCTTTTATCTCAAATGAGTTCAGATACAAAAGGCAGGAAGTTATAATTCAATCGTACAGAACTGCACCGCCCCTTCCCTCAGGAAAGATATGCTGACCTTGGATGAGTATAGTGTAGATTTACAAGAATAATAGAGGGTCTTAAAATGTTAAATTATGAAGAAGATTGCACAAAGTTGAGTTGTTATTCTTCTAGTTTAGAAGGCTGAGTTCTAGTCTAGTTGAGGTCGTTCGAACGTTATAAAAGAATATGATAGAATAGATACAGGAAAGTTATTTCCTCTGATGGAAGAATCCACAATAAGGGGACGTAATTTTCAAATTAGAACTAGACCATTCAGGAGTGAAATCAGGAAGCATTTGTCCACGTAATGTAGAATCATCTCCTTTAAAAGGCTGGATGCTAGGACATATGAATATATGTGCATACGACCATACAAATTAGGAGCAGCAGTAGGCCACTCGGCCCTAAAGCCTGTTCCGCTATTCAATTAAAACACAGCTGATCTGAATGTTACCTCAACTCCACATTCCCACCTACCCCCAGTAACCTTTCACCCCTTTATCAAGAATCTATTTAACTCCATCTTAAAGATATTCAAATACTCTGCTTCCACCACCTTTTGAGGAAGAGTTCCAAAGACTCACGAGAGTAAAAATTTCTCCTCCTTACTGCTTTAAATGGGCAACCTCTTATTTGAAAGTTACCCCTAGTTTTAGATACCCTCACAAGAGGAAACATCCTTTCCACATCCATCCTGTCAAGACCCCTCAGGATCTTATATGTTTCAATAAAGTCACTTCTTACTCTTCCAAACTCCAGTGGATGCAAGTCTAGTCTGTCCAACCATTCCTCGTAAAACAGCCCACCCATTCCAAGGATTAGTCTGGTAAACCTTCTCTGAACTGCTTCCAACACAGTTATGTCCTTCCTTAAATGAGGAGACCAATACTGTACATAGCACTCCAGATGTGGCCTCACCAGTGCCCTATATAACTGAAGCATAACCTCTCTTCCTTTGTATTCAATTACCCTTGCAACAAACGATAACATTCTATTAGCTTTTGTAATTACTTGCTGTATCTGCATATTAACCCTGTGCAATTCATGCACCAGGACACCCCGACCCCTCTGAATCTCAGGGCACTGCAATCTCTCACCATTTAGATAATTTAGCTTTTTTTTATTATTCCTGTCAAAATAGGCAGTTTTACATTTTCTCCCATTATACTCCATTTGCCAGATCTTTTCCCATTCACTTAACCTATCTGTACCCCTTTTTGGCTCCTTATGTCCTCTTCACAACTTACGTTCCTATGTATCTTTGTATCATCTGCAAATTTAGCAACCATACCTTCGGTTCCTTCATCCAAGTCATTTTATAAATTGTAAAAAGTTAAGGCCCCAACACTGATCCCTATGGTACATCATTCATTACATCTTGCCAACCAGGAAATGACCTATTTATGCCTACTCTGTTTACTGTTAGCTAGCCAATCTTTTTTCCATGTCAATATGTTGCCCCATACCATGATCTTTTATTTTCTGAAATATCCTTTGATGTGGCACTTTATCAAATGCCTTCTGGAAATCTAAGTACAGTACATCCACTGGTTCCCTTTGTCCACAGCACATATGACTTCTTCAAAGAACTTCAATAAATTGTTTAAACATGAGTTTCCTCTCACAAAACCATGTTGAGTCTACCTGATTAACTTGAATTTTTCTAAGTACCCTGATATAACGACTTTAATAATAGCTTCTAACATTTTCCTTATGACAGATGTTAAGCTAACTGGCCTGTAGTTCCCTTCTCCCTGTCTCTGTCCCTTTTACATTTGCTATTTAAATTTTCAAGATTAAGATTAACGTTTTTATTAGGTATCAGGCTAAAATAGAGTTGAACTACGAATCAACCATGATCTAATTGAATGGTGGGGCTAAAAGGCCTATTGTTGTTCCTGTATGATTAGGTAAATTGCATTTAACACCATGTGCATTATTGTTAGTATTTCTCCAATATTTCATTTTCACACCAACATTATAATTGTTGCTTCCTGAAGCTGGCATGCAAGTGTTCTATCAAGATTTCACAGAATAATCCTACTGCTTAAATTCTTGTTCAAGAAGATTGCAGTTGTTTCTTTCTCGATGACCTGATGAGGCAGGCTGAGTCAACGACACCCTGTTTAAAGAATGTAAATCCAATATAGACTAGTTCCTAAATTACTGAGATGCAATATCTCACAATAGCTCCCCTCAGATGGCAGTAGATTCAGAAATGGACATTCCATATGCTATATTCCCTTGGCTATCAGCACAGCTTTCTCATCTCTTTAAGGAGTTTGAAATCAAGTTTGTATTCTGATAAGGCCTAGAAATGGCTTTCATTTGCCAGTGAAAGTGGAACAACTGTATGGTGTATGACACTGAACTTGCTAAAATAGAAAAGACAGATAAGATAGTTAAGATAGTAATGACAACAGATAGTTAGAAACAGAAGTGGGGGGTTTTAAGATTTGATGGGAATGAGGTGTGTATATTTTATGTATATGTAACCTGTGACACAAGAACCATTGACATGGATTTTGGGCCACATTATGCTAGAAATGTGTAAAACACTGGTTAGGCCACAGCTAGAGTATTGCATGCAATTCTGGAATCCGCATTATAGGAAGGATGTGATTGCACTAGGGAGAGTGCAGAGGAGATTTACCAGGACGCTGCCTGGGCTGAAGAGTTTTAGCTATGAGGAGAGATTGGATGGACTGGGGTTATTTTCTCTGGTGCAGAGGAGATTGAAGGGGGACATGATTGAGGTGTATAAAATGATGAGGGGCATAGATAGGGTAGACAGGAAGGGACTTTTCCCCTTGGTGGAGGGATCAATAACCAGGGGGCATAGATTCAAGGCAAGGGGCAGGAGGTTTAGAGGGAATGTGAGGAAGAATGTTTTCACCCAGAGGGTGGTGGGAACCTGGATCTCACTGCCTGAAAGGGTGGTAGAGGCAGAAACCCTCATAACATTTAAGAAGTATTTGGATGTGCAGTTGCGGTGCCATGGCATACAAGGCTATGGGCCTAGTGCTGGAAAATGGGGTTTGAATAGTTTGTACTTGTTTGACCGGCACAGACTCAATGAGCTGAAGGGCCTTTTTCTGTGCTGTAGACCTCTATGTCTCTCAAGTAGCAATGGTGCCACAGCTGAAAAAGAATCAGTGCAATATTTGCTGGGAATCATGTTCTAATGACAGGAGAGTACATGATATCTCCGGTTTTGTGGGATATGGGTCAAGAGACCATCAGGAAGTTTACAAGAAACTGGTGGTTGGTGTTACTAGTAATGATTAGAGAGTAGATAGCTGATGAGTAACCATCTCATCTGGCTAAACGTTCTTCTGTCATTCTCTGATTTTTACCTTCATTTATTTGTTTGTTCTTCTGGCCTATCTACTATAGTTGGCTTCTCATTTCTGCCAAGCTTTTTGTACCTGCCAATTAGTAATGTATCACATTTAACCTTTCACAGTGCACCCTCGTGTACTCGTTAAATCTATCAACCGAGGCTAACTATATTTTCCTGTCTTGTTTAATAGTTTTATAATGTAAATCTGGCGAATGCTCTCACATGAAACTGGAAATGTCAATATGTGATGGTTCTGTTTTTTAATTGGACAATTAAATGCTTAACTGAATTTCTGCTAGGAAATGGGTATCAGAGCAGTGTGCTGTGTGTTAAATGCTAATTGTTTTGAATCTCATGCATTTCTTTAATCATAATAGGAACTGGCTGTGCCTTAGTTTTGTATACATTAGCTAGAAGAGAGCTTACCAACAATAATGTTGAAATAAGCTGGCCTTGCTTAGTCACATCAGATACTCAATGGGTAAGTAATCTCCCTCTTCTCGCAACTGTAGCCTCACTTCCCACTGCCGGCCCCAGTAGCAGGACCTCTGACACCTTCAGAAAATTCCGCAAAATTCCACACCATGTCGTTGAGGAAGTGCCCGTTAGAATAGTTAATTAAATGTCAAATCCTGTACAGAAAGCAAAATAAGAGTGGGAAGGAAAGATGGGATTAAGAGATAAAGGTAAGAGACAGAGAAAACAATTTTGACAAACAAATTTTATTTCATTTTTTAAATGTTTAAAAATCTCCAACAATAACTAAAATTAGAAGGATTGAGGCTTCAAGCATGCAAAAGTTAATTATCAGTGCTGACAATGTTGTTAATTGGCAGTAATTAAATCTTATCAAATCATTAAATTTACTTATGGCTTGCCATGTCAGCCTGACATTTTCTGTAGGTTTAGCAGGTATCTATCACCGAAGTAATGCCTTCTCACTCTTTTTTATAGATTTGAATACCAAATCGCTCAGAGAAATGTTCTAGCAAAGCTTCTAGAGAAGGAAGATAAGTTGGACAACAGCAATGTCCTGATTTCCACCTTGAACTGCACATGTGCAGTCACTGGAAGATGTTATCTGATTTACATCTCAATAATGATGAGTGCCTTAATTTTCTTTAAACCCTTTAATTTTGGAGAGAAACCAGTTTTGCATTGAAATATCGAATATTGGCAGGTATTTAAATGTCAAGAATTTTCTCGCTGCCTCTCTGAAACATTGCATATAATAATTTGGCAAATAAGTGGAAGATGAATCCTTTTCTGATGATGATGATTGTTTGATTTTTGCATTCACTTTAGACAATGGTGGCCTAGCTGAATAAAACTCAAGAATCGCTGAAAGAATTGAATAGACATTCATAGTGCGTACCATGCAAAAGCTTAAAATGCATATTGACAGCTTTTTATTATGACAGGTACCTGCAAGCATAAAATAGTTGCACCTTGAAAGAAAATGCACAAAAATATTCTATAATTCTGGAACTGTTCTACAGTGATCCATGATGGTTAGAAAATTATTCAGTGTATTTTATTTCCAACATTAATTCTCTCAGCTGCTCTGGACTCTGAATCAATTTCATTTGTTTTTTATTCAGGGACTCGGAAAATGTGAACAAATGAATAAACGCATGAATTTAAGTCAAGAGAGATCAAGAATTGTTCAATTAGACAGAAAATGCTGGAAATATTCAAATCATGTAACATCTGTAGAGAGAGAAGCAGAGTAAACATTTCAGGCTGCTCATCTTTACCTCTGAAAGATCTAACACTTCACACGCAAGCACAGAGGCAGGGAATGGGGGGGAGGAAGAAAGAACAAAATGGAAGGTCAATGACATGGTGTAAGGGATGATGGTGCAAGGCAAAAGTGAGTGGTATTAGGACAAGTAAAAAAACAAAATATGTGCCTACAGGAAGTGTAAATGGCATTATCAAAATCATTAACAGCATCTGGTATCCAAAAAAACAGAAGCAGCAGTTATGATCGGAAATTGTTGAATTATATAAAAGCAAAATACTGCGGATGCTGGAAATCTGAAACAAAAACTCAGCAGGTCTGACAGCATCTGTGGAGAGAAAGATAGAGTTAACGTTTTGAGTCTTTAAGTTCTGAAGAAGAGTCATAAGGACTCGAAATGTTAACTCTGTCTTTCTTTCCACAGATACTGTCAGACTTGTTGAGTTTTTCCAACAATTTTTGTTTTTGTTGTTGAATTATATGTTGAGTCTGGAAGGTTGATGTACCTCATCCAAAAATTCAGATGCTGTTTCCTGAATTTCATTCTAACAGTATAGGGGTCTGAGGGCAGAGAGATCAGAGTGGACATTTAAAATGACAAGCACCGGAAGTGCAACGTTGTAGTATAAGGGTCTGGCACATAAAGGGTTAAGGATGGATTGAGTACTGTACCACCCAAACAGTGAAGTAAGAGAACACAGCACCTAGGGGTCAATGTAATGCTGGACAGAGCCGTGTGTAGAAGCAAGCAGGATATAACACCTAGCTTGGACCTTTACTATACCTATGTATATAGTTTCTAGTAGTTAATAAATACTTACTGTTGAACTACCTAAGACTACGAATACCTGAATAAGACTTACTGAACTACGTCCAAAACCTTAGAGCAAAGGTCACACTTGTGGACTGAACAGATGAATTCAAGAACTGTTCACCTGCCTGCCCTACATTACAACAGTGACCTATACTTCAAAAGTAACTCAACACTTTGTGACATCCTGAGGTCAGGAAAGGCCCTGAATAAATGCAAGTTTTTCTTTCACTTATTCCTGTCACTCATCCATTCTCTGATAGCTTATTCATTACATTGACGACCTGTACCTTATGAGAAGCTTATTTGTCTCACTGCTTTAAAGAAGTTGTTATATGGTTAGCTGTGGTTTCCCAACATGAGTTTACACATGCAGCTGAGATATTAGGGAGAAGGTGATGTTGAAGTGTTTTAAAGTCTGAATGGAACAAAGCGACTGTGGTAAATCGCCCCAGGGCCTAATTTAGAAAGTTCGAGGAGCTGCTTACAAAGCAATATTTAAGCAGGTTGTTTTGTCATTCTCTAGACTGGAGATTAATGTTTGTATGAATAAAATTTCAATAGAAGGAAGCAATGCGGAGAGCTTATTTCACTTTGGAATGAAAGCAAAGTAAAATTCAAGAATTTTTTTTAAAAAAGTGTCAGCTGAATTCACACAGTTAGACTGAGCTTCAAAGGGGGAAGGTTAGTGAAGCTTGAGGCAAACTAGAACAAATGATCAGTCTGCTGTTTAAAGCTTGTTTATGTGTAGAATTGTGACAGGAATGTCACCACACCCTTCTTGTGGACCCACATTCACTAATTTCTGGCAATACAAAACATACTACGTAAACTGGGCTCGCCTATTCCAGCCAAACCAAAGTATGACTATTATTTGCTGTGCAAATTGAATCTCTTCATCTTAACTGACATTGAAATTGATTTCCTGCAGTCGACCTTTTGCCAGAGCAGGCAGAGGCTCAGAATGTATACAATGATAAAAATGTCGAATGAGCCACAGTATCCTCCACCCACTTTGAGGGTGGAAGGTTAACTTGGCGTTCACTTCAGAGCCAATTGAATTAACTGCGAGACTCCACAAGCTATTTTTCTATGGGTCACTGCCCCTTCATAGCAATTGCTAGATCTAAGAATTTGAGTGATTGTGCAAATAATCAGTGGCATTTAGTATTGAGACATCAATCACAATGCTTTCCTCATAGCTTTAACTTGTAAGGGCACTGAGGAGAGGATCACAAACCTACTGAGTAGCCTTCACTCCGAGCTGAAGAAAAGCTTGGCTTTAAGAATCATACTCTAGTGAGCTGGGACTAATCCATCTCCCTTTTGACTCTGGAAACCAGCAACTGTATAATTTGGAGCCAAACTGAACACAGCTTTCCACCTTTAGTTGTAGGAAATACACAGAAATGAGCTGAAAACAAATAAAAATATTGCTGACTGAATTTTCAAGGCATTTGTTGTCTCTCCACATTTGCATCTAGAACACAATATAATTTGAAGCATATTATGTATGTATCATGTATATATTTTGTATGTGATCCTTGAACTATTTCTAATTCTTTTTTCTCTTTCTCATTCTATTTCTCAACTACATGCTGCCACTTGGTGACATCATCCAAACGCACAGTGTTAGTTTTCAAATGTACGGCGACAGCACCCAGCTCTACCTCACCACCACTCTCTCGACTCCCCCACTGCTTATCAGATATCCAGTACTGGATGAGCAGGAATTTCCTCCAGTTAAATGCTGGGAATACTGAGGCCATCGTTTTTGGTCACTGCTTCAAACGCCGTTCCCAAGCTATCAACACCATCCTTCTCCCTGGCAAAAGTCTGAGATTAAGCCAAATTGTTCACAACTTTGGTGTCATATTTCACCCCAGAATGTCTTTCCAGCCACATATTTGTGCCATCACCAAGACTACCTATTTCCACCTCTGTAACTGAAAATGAGCAAGACCAGCCATATAAATACTGTGGCTACAAGAGCAGGTCAGAGGTTGGAAATTGTGTGCAGAGTAACTCACCTCCTAACTCCCCAAAGCCTGCCTACCATATATAAGGCACAAGTCAGGAGTGTAGTGGAACACTCGCCACTTGCCTAGATGAATGAGGCTCTAACAACACTCAAGAAGCTCAACACCAGGACAAAGCAACCCATTTGTTTGGCCTATCCACTCCCTCCACCACCAGTGCACAGTGGAAGCAGTGTGTACCATCTACAAGATGCACTGGAACAACTCACCAAGTCTCCTTCAAAACCTGCAACTTCTACCACCTAGAAGGACAAAGACAGCGAATGCGTGGGAACACTACCACATGCAAGTTCCCTTCCAAGCCACAGACAATCCCAGCTTGGAAATATATCGCTGTTCCTTCACTGTCGCTGGGTCAAATCCTGGAACTCCCTCCCTAATACACCTAATGTACCTACACCACATGGACTGCATCAGTTGAAGCAGGTGGATCACCACTACCTTCTCAAGGGCAATTAGGGATGGGCAATAGTGTCATCTAGACAGCGATGCCAATGTCCAATGAAAGAATTTTTAAAAATCAGCCAAGTTCACCCCTGCATCAGCTCATCTGGTGATGAAACTCTCATGCCTTCATTATCTCTAGACCTGACTATTGCAGTATACTCCTTGCTAATCTCCTATATTCTACCTCCATAAACTTGAGGTCATCCAAAACACTGCTGCCATGCCTTAACTCATGCCAAAGTCCTGTTCCCCATCAGCTTGCCGCAAAAATTGGCTCCTGGTCAAACAATGCCTTGATTTTAAAATTTTCATTCTGGTTTTCAAATCCCTCCATGGCCTCGTCCCTCCCTAACCTCTTCCAACCCCACAACCCTTCAAGATCTCTATGCTCATCGAATTCTGCCCTTTGACCATCCTCAATTTTAATCGCTCTACCATTGACCTTCAGCTAAACTCTGGAATTCCCTCCCTACACCCCCCCTCCCCTCCCACCTCACGTTCCTACTTCAGACTCTCCTTAAAACCTACCCCTTTGACTAAACTTTTGGTCATCTGACATAATATCTCCTTAAGATTTGCGCTTTTAGGAGTTACAGTTTACCCAAAAAGGGGGTCAAGTGATTTTAGAGTAGTTTAAGCATTTTATTAAAAAGCAACAGTTAAAATATGATGCATAAGCTAATTAGACAGGAAAGGTGTATGACCCGTGACAGTTGAGGACATTTCACTGGTCAGGGACAGCAAACGGAGAGTTGATGCAGAGTGAATGTTGATGTTTGTAGCTGGTGGCGACAATCCTTTCTTCTTAACTGAAGCGTTAGTATGTTCTTCTCCAGACTCCCTCCGTCTGACTAAGGCCAAAACACATTGAAAGAGAAAAACTCATTCCTGTCAAAAGTAATTTTCTTTTTCCTCTTGAGAACCAGTTCTTTTTTTTAAGTCTTTTCTCAGATGGCTGGTGTTCATATGGATCATGAGAGCCAACCCTGTCAGGAATGTCTGTGCCAGAGGGTTAACCTAGGCAGAGATATTAGGCCTGTTCTGTGTTTTATATCCACCAAGCTGCAAAGGAAGCTTTCTTCATAAAACTTCTATAAAGTCAATGCATTTCTTAACATTTTAAAATGCTATTAGATAGCGATTTCCTACACCGGCCGGGATTTTCCTGTCCTGCTAGCCGCTGGGATCTTCTGCTCCCACTGAAAGTCAGTGGACATTTGGCTGATGGCAGAACCAGGAAATCCAGACCAGTATCCCGGTGTCATATTTTGTCTCATGATGCACCTGTGAGGCGCCTTGGGAATTTTTATTACTTTAAAAGTGCTATGTAAACATAAATTTCTGTTGTTTAGAGGATATTGGTCACTCTCAGATAAATCTGTTTATGTCATTGTTCATCTGTGCATGCCTGTCAGAATTTTCTGCTCCTGGATGATATTGTAGGAAAGGAGCTTGGGGTGTCTCAGTCCCATCTCCATAGCAGCCGGTTTTTAATATCGCTGGACGCACACTTTCTCAGTAATCAGAAGAAATTCATACCATCAAATCATAATATTGAGAAAAGGTTACTGTTTCGTAGACTTGCGATGTGGTATATCAAGAGGGACAGCACCTGGGCTCAGGTAATTACTTGAAATTGGTTTAGTTACACTATGTACAATATATGCAAGGTGGATTGCTGAGTAGGTACATCTCTCGATTGCTGTCTGCTTGGTCTGCTGTACAGAGTCTCTAACACACAACTGTTAATGTCACTGATACATGTCCTCCCACATCAGTAGCCCTCTGCTGGGCAATCTTGCTATCTGCTGTAGTTTGCACTGTGATATTTGCAATTCAAGATGGCTGCTGTATGGTTTCCTGCCCTTTTGGCCAGTACGGGTGTGTCTACCCTGTTTGGGCCTAAATGGTGAGTGGATATCCCTGATGTGTCGGTGGGTGAGGCCGATTTTGCTTACTTGGTTTAACTAGTGCCAAGATATTGTTGACAGAGTTCGCGATTGTCTTTCAAGGACTCCTGTTTGTGCCAACTAGCTATTGTGAATGAGTCAGTAAGAAGTGATTTGACAGATTCTCCTGGCTTTTGTGATCTATGGTTGAAGTGCATTCGCCCAGCCCCAATGTCCTGTTCTGAAGTAAAAATGTGTTGAAGGCTTTTAAAACAGATCTGAATTCTTCAGAAATCTCTCCTACCATCTGGCTAAGGAGGATTTTGTTGGCAACAGGTCCTATGGTGTAAAGGAAAAAACTAACCTGGGACTGCTGCTCTTTGGTAAGGAGAGCTGAGGCTGCTCGATGCCTCAAGAAGTTATCTCACCAAATCTTCCAACGTTGGCCTCTGTGTGGACTTTTGAACTGGCGGGACGGGGCAGTGACTGCTTGTTGTGTGCCATCATAGCTACCCTTTTGAGTTGGCCTCTTGCTTAGGTACAGTTGCAGGTTGTCATTCTGGCTGTGGACATTCCGCCAATGGCATCAACTCTTGGTTATCTTGGTGTCACCACTGCTGTGACCATGTTTCATAAACTTGCAATGTGGTATATCTTATCAAGACAGACAGTAACCTGACTCAGTTACTTCAAACAGCTTTGACACACAAGGTGGGCAACTGATTAGGCACATCTTTCCTGAGTGCTGCTGCTGCTTGGTCTGCTGTACAGAGTATCAAGCACATGATTGCTGATGTTACTGATACATCATAGTCTACATCACTCATTAGCATTTCTATTAACCCATCACACTGCTTTCACAAATGGAAAATGCTATTTTTTTGTGCCTCATTAAACTCAGTGTTTCTGTTTTACAGTATTGATGATAAAACTATGGCATGAGACATGTGATCCTTCAATATGTTGCAGACACAGGACTTCAGCCAACAATAAGGAAGCTAAACTAATAAAACCCGAACCATTGAGTTAATGTAAAAGACCATTTTTTTTCTCTACTTTTCAGAATGTATCTACTAATGTTGGGCCCAGTAACTTGGGTGCTAGCTGTCTTCTAGGACCTCATTCATGTGGCCAAGGAGAGCTTGACAATTAACCCTAATTTGTTTATCACCCAATCCCTACACTTTGCAGGAGATATCAGTGGATGGTAAGCAGGAGAAAAGAAAAAGAAAACAAAGCAAGGGAATGTGCAATAAACAGGAGGACATTGAGAGGGGTTGAGGAAGTGAGACACCTTGGGATGCTTGTCTACAGGTCCCTGAAAGTGGAAGGACAGGTGAATAAGGTGGTCAAGAAAATATATAGAATGCTTTCCTTTATTTGTTGAGGTATTGAATACAAAAGCAAGGATGTAATGACAGAACTACAGTGTGCTTGCACACAAGCAGGAGAGAGAACTCATCCTGAGTAAGACACAGCCAGAGTGAGTGTGGGTATTGGCAATTTGGTGCACAGTGGGAATTCAGTGCAAAGGGAAGAGATGCTCTTTTGCATTTTTTCTTTGCTATCCAACTTAAATCTTCAGAGTGTGGTCTTGCCCTGCTGCAGCAGTAGAGGCTACAAGGGCAAGGAATGACTGGTAAGAAGCGGGTAAGATTGGATAAGTATTTAATATTTTTAATGCTTATAGTTTAAGGTCTTTTTGTGGTTTATAGTTTGTATATTTTGTAGCAATAAGGATCAGGAAAGAAGGGCCCTGGAGTAATTTATTTAAAAGATTTAATTTAAAGGGATAAGTCATGGCAGGAGAGGTCAAAGCCGTGGTGTGCTCCTCATGGCCTGTGTGGGAAGCTGGGAACATTTCCAGTGCCCAGGACTAGCGTGTGTGCAGGAAATGTGTCTAGCCGCAGCTCCTGGAAGCTCGGATTTCAGAGCTGGAACGGTGGTTGGGGACACTGTGGAGCATCCGTGAGTCTGAAAGCATCGTGGATAACATATTCAGAGAGGTGGTCACACCGCAGTTGAAGAGACTTGAGGAAGGAAGGGAATGGGTAACAACCAGGCAGTCCAAGAGAAACAGGCAGGTAGTTCACGAGTCCCCTGGGGCCTCTCTCGCAAATCGGCATTCCATTTTGGAGGCTGATGAGGGTGCTGGTTCCTCCAAGGAGTGCAGACAAAAGCCAAGCTTTTGGCACCACAAGCAGCCTGTCTGCACAGGAGGGGAGGAAGGGCAATAGTAATATGGGATTCTATAGTCAGGGGAACAGATTGGCGCTACTGTGGCCATCAATGTGACTCCAAGATGGTGTGTTGCCTCCCTGGTGCCAGGGTCCGGGATGTTACTGAGCAGGGCACCCTGAAGGGGGAGGGTGATAAGGCAGAGGTAATGGTACATGACATAGGTAGATAAGGGGATGAGGTCTTGCATCAAGAGTTCAGCGAGTTATACAGTAGACTAAAACGCAAGATCTCTCGGGTTGTAATCTCTGGATTACTCCCAGTGCCACGTGCTAGCGAGCTCAGAAATAGGAAAATAACGCAGATGAATATGTGGCTTAAGAGTTGGTGCAGGAGGGAGGGTTTTAGATTCCTGGATCACTGGGACCGTTTCTGGGGAAGGTGGGACGTGTACAAGCGGGACGGTCTACATCTGAACCAGAGCGGGCAGGTTTGATAGTGCTGTTAGGAGGAGTTGAAACTAATTCGGCAGGGAGAGGGGACACAGAATGTTAGCAGAATAGGGGCACATCATAATACAGTAAAACAATCAAGTCAGAGGGAGTACAGCTGCAATAGGTTTCAAGGAGTTAAGGCAAGGCTGGATGGCCCCTACTTTAATGCCCGGAGTATTACAGGTAAAACTGATGAGTTAAGGGTGAGGATTGACAGGTGGAATTGTGATAAAGGAGCCATCACAGAGATGTGGTTGAGGGAGGGGCAGGATTGGCAGCTCAACATTCCAGGTTATAGCATCTTCAGGCGAGACGGGAGGAGGTAAAAGAGGAGGAGGCATTGCATTATTAGTTAAGGAGTCAGTAACTGCAGTAAGGAGAGATGATATCTTGGTGGGGGCATCAAATGAAGCTTTGTGGGTAAAGCTTAGGAATAAAAAAGGGCAACTGCATCATTAGGTGTTTATTATAGACTCCCAGATAGTCAGTGGGAAATTGAAAAGCAAATATGTGCACAATTCGTGGAGGTGTGTAAAAACAATAACAATAGGGTAATTATATTAGGTAATTTCAACTTTCCCAACATTAATTGGGATAGACATAGTGTTAAGGGCTTGGATGGAGTGGATTTCTTGAAATGTGTACATGAGAACTTTTTAGGTCAATATGTAGAGGATCCAACAAGGGACGGTGCAATGCTGGACCTAATTCTGGGGAATGAAGCCAGACAGCTGGCTGAGGTGGTGGTGGGCGAGCATTTTAGTGATAGTGACCACAGCATGATATAAGCTTGTTATGGATAAAGAAATAGACAAGTTGCAAAAAAATGTTTTGGATTGGGGGAAAGTGGGTTTTAGTAAAATAAGGCAGGATCTGGCCAAGGTAGGCTGGGAACAGTTGCTTGTGGGGAAATCTACAGAGGAACAGTGGACAGTGTTCAAAAAGGAAATGGGGATGGTACAGGCTCAACATGTTCCCTCGAGGGTGATAGGAAGAAGTAACAAGCCCAGAGAACCATGGACAACCAGAGATATTCAGGATCCGATGAGAAGGAAAAAATAGGTTTTTAGCAGGTACAAGAGAAACAAATCAACGGATGCTTTAGTGGAGTACAGAAAGTGCAGGTTGGAGCTTAAGAAAGCAATTAGGAGAGCAAAGAGGCGATATGAGAAAACGCTGGCTGGTAAAAGTAGGGAAAATCCCAATATATTCTATAAGTATAGCAGTGGGAAAAGGATACCCAGGGAAAGAGTAGGGCCCATTCGGGATCAAGAGGGCAATCTATGGGTGGAGCCAGAGGACATCGGTAGAGTGTTGAACAAATATTTCACATCCGTCTTCACCCAAGAGAATGAGGATGAAATTATTGAATTTGGGGTGAGAGACTGTGAGATTCTTGAGCAAATTGATATAGGGAGTGGCAAGGTATTGGAGGTGTTGGCAGGCTTAAAGGTGGACAGACCTCCAGGTCTGGATGACTTGTGTCCCAGACTGCTGAGGGAGGCAAGGGAGGAGATCGCAGGGGCTCTGACCCAAATTTTTAATTCCTCTCTAGCCACGAGGGAGGTGCCAGAGGACTGGAGAACAGCTAATGTGGTACTGTTATTTAGGAAGGGTTGTAGAGATAAGTCAGTGAACTACAGGTCAGTGAGTCTCACATCAGTGGTAGGGAAACTGTTGGAGAAAATTCAGAAGGAGAGAATCTATCTCCACTTGGAGAGGCAAGGTTTGATCAGGGATAGTTAGCATGGCTTTGTCAGAGGGAGGTCATGCCTAACAAATTTGATTGAATTTTTTGAAGTGGTGACCAGGTGTTTAGATGAGGGTAGTGCAGTTGATGTAGCTTATATGGATTTCAGCAAAGCCTTTGACAAGGTCCCACATGGGAGACTTATAAAGAAGGAAAATGCACATAGGATACAGGGTAATTTGATAAGGTGGATTCAAAATTGGCTTAGTTGTAGGAGACAGAGGGTGATGACAGAAGGATGCTTTAGTGACTGGAAGCCAGTGTCCAGTGGCGTACCACAGCGATCTGTGTTGGGTCCCCTATTATTCGTCATTTATATAAACAACATAGATGACTATGTGGGGGGTAGGATTAGTAAGTTTGCGGATGACACAAAGATTGGCCTGGTGGTTAACAGTGAGGTCTTGGGCTACAGGAAGATATGGACGGGATGGTCAAATGGGCAGCTAAGTGGAAGATGGAATTACCCCTGAAAAGTGTGATCTGATACACTTTGGGAGGAGTAATTTGACAAGGAATTATTCAATGAACGACATGACACTAGGAAGTTCTGAGGAACAATGGGACCTTGGCGTGTGTGTCCATGGATCTCTGAAGACGGAGGGGCATGTTAGTGGGGTGGTGAAAAAGGCATATGGGACACTTGCCTTTATCGACCTTTGACCTTGATCAAGATTATGAGGGGCATGGACAGGGTGGATAGGGAGCAGCTGTTCCCCTTAGTTGAAGGGTCAGCCACAAATGGACATAGGTTCATGGTGAGGGGCAGGGGGTTTAGGGAGGATGTGAGGAAAAACGTTTTTACCCAGAGGGTGGTGATGGTCTGGAATGCACTGCCTGGGAGGGTGGTGGAGGCGGGTTGCCTCACACCCTTTAAAAAATACCTGGATGAGCACTTGGCACGTCATAACAATCAAGGCTATGGACCAAGTGTTGGTAAATGGCATTAGGTAGGTAGGTCAGATGTTTCTCACGTGTTGGTGCAGACTCGATGGGCCGAAGGGCCTCTTCTGCACTGAGAGATTCTGTGAACTATATAAAATGTTGGTTGGGCCACAGCTAGCATTTTGTGTATGGTTCTGATTGCCACATTACAGGAAGGACATAATTGCTCTGGACAGAGTTCAGAGGAGATTTGCAAGAATGTTTTCAGGACAGGAAAATTGCAGCTATGAGGAGAGATTGGATAGCCTATGGTTGTTTTCCTTAGAGCAGAGGAGGCTAAGAGGTAACCTAATTGAGGTGTACAAAATTATGAGGGGCCTAGGTAGGGTAGATAGGAAAGATGTTTCCCCTAGCTGAGGGGACATAGATTTAAGGTGATTGGTATAATGTGTGAAGAGTACATGAGGAAAGGATTTTACACCCAGAGGGTGGTGGGCATTTGGAATTCACTGCCTGCTTTGATGGTTGAGGCTGAAATGCTCAACTCATTTATAAGGTACCTAGATCTCCACCTGAAGTGCTATAACCTGCAAGACGATGGACCAGGAGCTGAAAAATGGGATTAAAAATGAATGGCTAGTTTCTTTTTTTTTCCTTTCTTTTGGCCAAGCAGACACGATGGGCTGAATGGTGTCTTTCTATACCATAACTTTTCTATGGTTCCTCCTCCTGACCAAAATCAAATGTACTGAAGTCAATTGTATCCTAACTGTAACCTGGATCAGCTGACATCAACTGGGGCTGAAGCCTACGGTGTTCCTAGTCTGTATGCTTTAGTCAGATCCTGCACAGGTCACCACTTGAGGCAATTTTATTTTCAAATGAATAGCAGGATGTGTATTGAGGACAAGTATAGCTATAATACATTAGTGCTGCCCCAGTAAGTATATCCACGCAGTAGCTAATCCAATGTTCTCTACCCAATGCCTGTGAATTAAACCATTGAGAGGATAGCAGAGTTTACAACATAGGGAGTTATATATTTGTCCCAAGATATGCAGAAGGCAGTGAAGTGAAGTATCCCCTGTACGCTTCACTGGGTACTAACTCCTGGAATTAGCTGCTAAGGAAGGCCTGTCGTCAGGCAGAAATGTACAGTGAATTACAGGTTGATGGGTTGATCCTCCTATCCTTGAGACACTACCTGTACACTGTGGAACATAACCAAATGAAAAATAATGATGATTATTCCTTACAACTAGTTAATTATGCAGGAATGAGCACAAAGTATAACATTGCTGATTGTGTTGCAATTCAGAGTTTGACATCCAAGACCACTAAAAAATAAAGCTGGTTCTGGTCTCTGTGTGGACTGCAGCTTAAATGTGGTCAGCGTTTTAAAATTTAAAGCGAGTAATCCATCTTTTTAAATTCAGTGTTGTGAAATATCACTGCTGAGTGCTGATAGATTGAACAGGAGATGTATCAGTGATGGCAGTGAATTCACAATGTTCACGAGTGTGAAAGACCCATAACTTCTCAATCACTGCAGGGATAAAAGATACTGAAATCATATTTTGGTGTGAAAACAGAATCCAACTCATAGGTACAAACAAATAAAAACCTTTAACTAGCATTCTGAAATAAAAGTAGAAAATGCTGGAGGCTCTCAGCAGGTCAGTATCTGAAAAGTTTGCATCTAAGCAGTAACTTGCCTTTTTCCTTTACAGATGTGTAGATGGCCCTGTTGTGATGCATAACATTTTATGCTTTTATCCCATCCATACCCTACTGGTGGTGTCCAGGTGATGGTAATCTTTGGCTTTCAAGATACTGCCTATTTTGAACAGAACAACTGCTGGAACGTTGTCTATTACAAAATATCTGTGGATCCTTTTGTAGTATGAAGGGTTAATAGCTATTATGCTATTGGTAACATACCTCATCAGTAATGTCAGATCACGTGTGATCAAAGTCCTGAGAGAGATAGCTCTGGCAGGAGCCTTGTGCTAATCTATCCTTGTACATAGTTGTATATAGTTAATAAATGTTTGAAGGTTCCTAGAGGCCTCATTTCCATCAGTTTGTTAAACCACCCTGGGATGGTTTATGATGATACTTCATGGTGGCTGTGGTGAACCTACCTAATAGCATGGATTCCCTAATGAAACCGATGGTGGTGGGAAAGTGAAAACCATTGAATACAAGATAGCCGGGGAATGACTGAAGCTGATAATCAGCGGGAAAAACATCAATGGAGCCCCAAGACAGATGACTAAAAGTAAGATACAATCATGAAGAAAGTCCTACCCCTACTTGAATCCTTTGAAAGTATGGAAGGAGCAAGCAGCACAACGGCAAAACTGGCATTGCAGCTTCAACAGGTATAGGACTACTTTAGGGTTAGCACAGAAGCCTGATAAGGAACAGGTCAGTACACTCCTCTATTCAATTGGCGACAGTGCAGATGACATTTAATAAGGCAGGGTGTTAATGAGGACTCAGCAACCAACAAAGAGGTTAGTAAGGCCTTCAAATTATGTTTAAACATTTGGAGGAACAGGTGTACTCAGGAATCCAGAGAAAGCATTGAATTTTTAATAAATGACCTGTATTGTTTGGCTGATAGTTGTGAGTGTGGTGCTCTAAATGATGAACTCAACCAAGGTAACATTGTGGTCGGAGTGTTTGATGAAACCTTATCTGAGTTTCTACAATCCAGGGAGGATCAAAATTGTCCACAGCATTGCGATTAGCAAGACAGGCTGAGCTAGGGAAGCAGAACTGAGTTTTAATCTGAGGCAATAGAAAACCTTTGCAGAGTCAGACCATAGAGACACCAGTGCACCCACTAAAAAACAGGCACAGAACAAACAGCGTACAGTTGTCCCCATTATCCAATGCTCCTCTTGTGGTGCACAAAAACCCCATCGGTGCAAAGACTGTCCCACCACAAATGCAGAGTGCTATTCCTGCAGGACATAGAACCATTTAAAACAGTATGTCGCAACAGAGAACTCTCAACTCAAGTTGAAAAATTTACAGAGAGACTGGTCCGGCCAACCAGTATCCAAGAAATAGAAGATTCTGATGAACATGAAGTGCCTTTCCTGGGCGGGGTTGCAAAGTCCAAGAGGAATTTTTGGAGTGCAGATATCATGGTCAATGGCCACAAGACGAATTTTAAATTACACATGGGAGCAGAGCGTCAGCTCTTTCTGAAACACTAAAGTGGCTGACCCCTGAGTTGCTCCGGCCATCTACCTTTCGACTCCATGGTCCAGAAGGCGTCCCACTGAAGGTGCAAGGACAGATGACTGCTATGCTTTGGTGTGATGGCAGAGAACTTACCGACCCTCTGTGCATTATTCATAAGCAAGATTGTTCTTTATTAAGCAGAGAAGCTTGTAAAGAGTTCCAGCTCCTTCATTCATCTGTTGCATTACAAACCCAAGTCAAATGAGAATGCTCTGAACCAGTCTTCCTGGAAAAAGTTCCACACCTACAGCCACAGGAGGAAATTGCACACCTCTTCGAAGGGAGGGTGAATGATGAACGTGGAGGTGAGCAGAACACCATTCATGGAAGGTGACTAGGATACCAATCCATCTGACTATTCTAGTGAGGATACCAGTGACATAGAGCAACCTGATGCTGGAACTGTCTTAATGGAAGACAAACCAGGAACAGAACCTCCAAGAATGCCAGTGAAGCAATTGTAGAAAATAAGTCTGACTTAGGAAAACCCCACTATCAACATCCTGGGAATTACCATTGACCAGAAACTGAGCTGGACTAGCGATATAAATACTGTGGCTACAAAAGCAGGTCAGAGGCTAGGAATCCTGTGGTGAGTAACTTACCTTCTGACTCCCCAAAGCCTGTCCACCATCTACAAGGCACAAGTCAGGAGTGTGATGGAATACTCTTCACTTGCCTGAATGAGTGCAGCTTCCACAACACTCAAGAAGCTTGACACCATCCAGGACAAAGCTGCCCACTTGATTGGCATCACATCCACAAACATTCATTCCCTCCACCTCCAACACACAGTGGTAGCAGTGTGTACCATCTACAAGATGCACTGCAGGAATTCACCAAGGCTCCTTCGGCAGCACCTTCCAAACCCACAACCGCTACCAGACAAGAAGACAAGAAGGACAAGGGCAGCAGATGCATGGGAACGCCACCACCTGGAAGTTCCCCTCCAAGCCACTCACCATCCTGACTTGGAAATATATCGCCATTCCTTCACTGTTGTTTAGTTAAAATCCTGGAACTCCTTCCCTAATAGCACTGTGAGTGTACCTTTGCCACAGGGACTGCGGCGGTTCAAGAAGGCAGCTCACCACCACCACCTCAACGGCATTTAAGGATGGGCAATAAACGCTGGACTAGTCAGTGAAGCCCACGTCCCATGAATTAATTAAGAAAAAAACCTGATCTCATAAACTGAAGTAGAAATAACTGCTGGTGCACTGCCTACTGATCTCACACACCTTTCAGATGTACAAGGAAGAGAAGCTATTGAACAACCACCTTATCAGGCAGAACACTACCTAGCAACAGAAACTGAAGTGAAGTCCAGCTCTACTCCAGGTATTGATTTGATTGCTGAAGCTACTGAGGTGTCAAGGCTAAGTGACGGCAAAAGCACACTGGTGCACGTAGGAACTAGAGTTGGTCATTCGGCCTGTTGAACCTGCTCTGCCATCTGTTTAGATCATGGCTGATCCATCTATCTCGCACTTTCCCGCACCGTTTCCATATCCCTTGATGTTGTCAGTCTCCAGAAATCTATTGATTTCTGTCTTGAACATGTTCAATGTTTGTTTCACAGCCCTCTGGAGTAGAGAATTCCAAAGAGTCACCACCCTCTGAGTGAAGAAATTCCTCCTCATCTCAGTCTTAAATGGCCTACCCCTTATCCTGAGATTATGTTCTCTGGTTCTAGAATCACCAGCCAGGGGGCAATATCTTATCTGCATCCACCCTCTCATGCCTGTAAGAATTTTATATATTTCAGTGAGGTCACCCCTCATTCTTCGAACTCTAGGGAATACAAACCCAGCCTCCTCAATCTCTCCTCATAAGACAATTCCACCATCCCAGGGATTAATCTGGTGAACCTCCATTGCAATCCCTCTATGGCAATTATATCCTTCCTTAGATAATGGGACCAAACCTGTGCACAATACTCCAGGCGCGGTCTCACCAAGGCAAGACATCTTTATTCCTGTATTCATTCCCTTGTGATGAAAGCCAACATACCATTTGCCTTCCTAATTGCTTGCTGCACCTGCATGCTAACTTTTAGTGACTCATGAATAAGGGCACCCATGTCCCTTTGAACACCTGCACTCTCCAGGCTCTCACCATTTAAGAAGAACTCTGCCTTTCTGTTTTTTCTAACAAAGTGAATAGCTTCACACTTACTGACTTTATATTCCATCTCCCAACTTCTAGCCCACCCACTTAGCCTATCCAAGTGCCCCTTAAGCCTCCTTGCCCCCTATTCATAACATATTTTACATGAACCACTACAGTGCCAACAAAAGAACCATCAACCCTGCTTGAGAATAATCTTAATTCTTCTGTTTGTCGACCTAATTCAGTCATGCATGTGATACTGGAATTGCACAGCACTTCATCACAGGGATAGGAATCATTGAATGCACTAAAGCAACAGACACTTTTTGCCAGACAATAGACCCGCTGGATTGGAAGATTGCAGACCTAGGACAGAATTTTACATTCGGTGGGCAGGCGTGCGCGCTGACATCACCATGCAACGTTGTGATATTTCGCTAGGCAAGCACGCTATGAGACGGAGGCGCGCCGACCATTAAGGCCCTTGAGGCACCAGTTGTATGTGATTTTACACAGCCCGTGCAATTTTCAGGGCATTGAATGGGAGCAATGGGCAAGTGGGTAGGCCACATTTTAAAAAACCTCACCCACGGCTGGGATAAGAGGGGTGAGTGGGCTCGCTAATGCGAGTTGTTAGCACTTTAGATTACTGCTACTTGTTTGTGCTTCATTTCATTTCATTTCGCTTCAGAGCTGCTTTGACAGAAATAAGGGTTGAGGACTCTGGAGGAGTCATAATACTTGAGACCTTCTAGTTATCAGTCAGCCTTCCCTTCCCCTGGAAATGGGGATTGTGGTCTCCGTGGGAGACACCTCCTCTGAAGGGCAGAAGGGAGAGGAGGCCAGGTGTCCCTTTTTAGCCTCCAGGGGAGCGACCTGTGGGAGGCGAGGAGCAAGCACAAGGGGTGCAGGGCCAGCAGGAAGTCCAAGTGGTGCAGAAGATGCCACTATCCTGCTGCCAGGGGTTACAGGCAGCGATGCAGTGACCTCAATATGTCTGAGGTGCAATGCCAAAGGAGGCTCTGCCTCTCAAGAGAAACAGTGACTTCCATCTGTCAGATGATTGGCCCTGAGATCAGCTCCAACTGTGGGGGTGGCTACCCCATGCCAGTGGCTCTGAAGGTCACAGTGGCCCTCAACTTCTCTGCCTCTGGCTCTTTCCAGAGGTTGGTGCGTGATCTATATGGTGTCTCCCAATCAGCTGTCCACACTTGTGTCAAGCTGGTGACAGGCGCTCTATTCAGGCGTGCATTGACTTTCATTCACTACCGGACAGACGAGGCCAGCCAGACAGAGTGAGCCAGAGGCTTTGCAGCAATTGCTGGGATCCCAGGGTGCAATAGACTGTACACATGTAGCCATCAAGGCACCAGCAGGTGAGCCCGGTGCCGTTGTCAACAGTAAGGGCTTCCACTCCATGAACGTGCAGATAGTGTGTGACCACAGGATGCAGATTCTGTAAGGTTGTGCAAGGTACCCAGGCAGCTCCCATGAAGCTTACATCGTCAGACACTCCCAGGTGCTGAGGCTCTTCAGTGCGCTAGCCTGGCTGGATGAATGGCTGCTGGGTGACCAGGGCTATTCCCTCAAAAGGTGGCTCATGATACCTCTCCGCCATCCAAGAACAGAGGCTGAGCAGCAGTACAATAGGAGCCACGCCTCCACAAGGGCTGTGATGGAGAGAACCATCGGTCTTCTCAAGATGCATTTCCGATGCCTGGACTGTTCAGGGGGAGCACTAGATCGTGTGCTACTGATAGTGGTTGCATGCTGTGCTCTCCATAATCTGGCACTGGAAAGGGGGGGACGCAGTGGAGGGAGAAGATCTTGATGCAGCTGCTCTGGCAGCCGCCAATGAGTCCAGTAGTGAATCCAAGGACGAGCAGGGTAAGGAGAATGCTAAGGGGATAGATGCTGACCTGGGCAACCTCCAGGGAGGCAGGGACACTGGGGAGGCTTTGATCCAATGCTCCTTCAGCTAGCCCACCAAAGAAGAACTACCGCCACATGCCAGGGCTGCAGGCTCCATGCTCGATACCTGACAGGAAAATTTGCTTGGTGAACAATATGAACTATGTGCCTTTTCAATAAAGCTCAATGACAAACACGTCACTTCACCTGCAGAACTAATGAAGCACCCAGAGGCTTGTTGAACACAAACACATTTAATGTTGTGGTGCCTGGCATACATAAAACAAATTAAATGGAAAGGTGTTATCCAACACTCCTACTGATAATTAACATAAAAGTGGGGAAAAAATATCATTGATAAGCCACATTGTGCTTAAGGTGTTTTAAGTTTTTATTTGTGGGTGCCATGTCTAGGTGCTCCCCCCTCGCTGGTGTTGCATTGGAGGCAGCCTGCTCACCCTGTATCCTGTTGGCCTTGATGACCTTGGCAGGCGCCCTCTGGCCAGTGGGGCTTGTGCTGGCCCCACCTGGGAGGGAGCGGCCACTGCCATAGTTGGCATCTCCCCAGTCATCGCAGCCTCATTGGACGCCACGGTCACTGGCAGAGGGGCAGAGGAGCTGGTGCTGCCATCCAGAGCACCCTGAGAGGAACCCGCAGAGACAACAAGCAGCTCGTGCGCAATGTGAGGTTGCTTTGGACCTCCCTGCTCATTGTTGATGGATGGACACCAAGCTGGGATACTGGGTGCCCAATCCATCACCTACACGGACACTGACCACCTAAGATCATTGCCGCTGTGAAGGCTTGCAGGTCCAAGCACATCCCCAGGAACCCTGATTCAGTTCCTGGAGGAACCTCTCCATGAGAGTTGCCATTGTCTCCATGGAGGAGGCAGTGCACTGGGTCATGAGGGTTGTTGCATTGCTCATGCTCCGCATGGAGTCCTCCACCACGGAGACCATGGCATGCATTCCCTCATGTATCTCTGCCAGATCCTCTTGCACACCCTGCTGGACATCCAGCATCTGCTGCCTCAGGGACGACTCCAGAGACCCATCATCAGCCACCGACTGAGCATATTCCTGGTCCCCAGCAGTCCACGACTGCTGGCGACCTGGACACTCTCTGCCCCTGCCTGCACCTCAAATAAGTGTGAAGTGCCCTCACCACCGTGCACCGCGATACTAGCTGATGATCTAATGCCCATCGAGGTGCTGGCATCTGTGCTGATGCCTGCTTGGCTGAGAGGGTGTGACGCAGGTGGGTTTCAATCGTTGCTGTTCTCTGGGGTCAGTGGTGGGTCTTCAGGCTCCTCACCCCGATGGGCTGCTGGTGAGCCTGAAAGGAAAAACACATACATGTCATTATTTGAAGTCATTACACTGTTACTGTGCATGCCTGGTACGAGGGTGCCCTCGTCTTTCCTTTATCAATGGGGATTCCATGTTCGACGCTAACATCAATATAGAGGCCACAGTGGAATGGTTGCTATTGCAGACATTCTGACCTCGGTGCACTGCACCCTTACCTCCCTGTGGCACCCCAACCTCACCGCAGCCAGTTGACCTAGGCACATGGTGCCTCTCCAGTTCCAGGGCCTCCTGCTTGTATCTACTCAAGATTAGAAGGTGGAGTAGTCCTCCACCATTCCGCAACCTTTCTGCATTGTTATGGGATGTCTTCTCCTGAAAAGGCAGAGGACCATTGATTGGTCCACCCTGTACCTGCATTGCCATTGCAGTCTGGCCAACCCCACCTGAGGAACACCTCACAGGGCTCAGCTAATTCATGACCCTGGAGCTGCTAGACACTCAGGCCAAGCAACCAGGGCTCAACCCCTTGCCCAGATGCTGCCTCATTGACATTTTCCACTCACACTTTAAGAACACTGAGGTCCAGGGATGTGGGGGGGTGGGCTGGGTGGGGGGAGTGGGGGTGCGGGTGGGTGCAGCTCCTTACCACTGTGCTAAGTGACCCATGCCAACACAGTACTCACCCTTTCTGATCGCAGAAGATCATTGAACTGCTTACGGCACTGCACCCATATGTCCCTCACCACCTCCTCCAGGAGGGCAGCAGGACACTCGTCTGAAAAACATGGGGCCGACTGCCCCGCCGATCTGCCCTCCCGCCTGCCATGTTCAGCCCGGAGGTTCTCCGTGATGAGGTTTGTCCGAGTCACTGGCAGCCTGCGCATGGCTGCACGGCCGATTTTGAATTGGCCGCCGGGTCGCTGATGGAGCCCAGCGGACGTTGAGCACCCCCCCCCAGCCCCTTCTCGCTGATGCCACTGTCGCGTATTACATTGGACGGGCCTTAATTGGCCCGCCTGTGTAAAATGGCGATGTGGAGCTGATCATGGGCAGTGGCTGGGATCTCAACCACTCCCATCTGCTCCTGATGAATGTATAACCCTGGCCCTACTATAGCTGGACAAGCAGCAGGAGAAGCTGGCAAAGCCTTACTCCTTTTAAAAGATGCAGCTGGTATATCAAAAGGGAGTCCCACTAACGAAAGAAAGAAGAACAGAATGTCCATTCATCAATGTTCTACAGTAAACCAGAAGCCTACTGCGTTCCAGGAAGAATATAGACACCGTACATCCTACACATCCTCCAAGAGAGCCGAGAATTAGGATATGTTAATATTTTATGAATAAAATGAAAGACTTGGGAGGGAGATGTAGTATATAGGGTTAATAGCTTTTATGCTGATAGCTAAAATGCATCATCAGTAATGTTAGATCACGTGGCCAGAGTTCAGAGAGAGATGGTTCTGGAAGGAGCCTTAGGCCCGCCCAGTGTCTATACTTGTACAAGTGTTAATAAATGTTTGATAGACTGCTGGAAACATGGCCTCTAGGAGCTATGTTAAACACACCCTGGGACCGCTTATGATGAAACTTCTCTTATCACCTATTAAATGGTATGAACATTTATGTCTGTTTTTGTTTTAAGTTTGTTGACTGGATGGTTAGAATGTTAATTCACAGCAAATACAGTAGCCCTTATCTGCTGCCTCATCCTCCTCTGAACCATGAAAATGGACTGATCCAGCAGTTGTTTCTACTAATACTTGGTTAGTCTTTCAGTAATAAAGTAACTCCTAACCTTGGAATAACTTTGAACATAATGTTTCAATGCCACACCATGAAAGTTAAAAACAACTTGAAAAGAAACTCCATTAAAAAGGAAGCTGAAATCCCCTTCTGCTTGCTGACAGTGTCAGTTAATATTGTAATGATTTTCTTCAAGTTTTCTTTTAAATTGGGGAAACAAAGAGTTTCACATGCACTTTTCAGAAACTCTTCTTATTTCAATGCTACTCCAATTGTTGGGCTATAGAATGTCAAATCTCTGCTGCATAAACGGAAGCAGCAAGCCGCTATTTAGCCAAAATGCAAAATTTCCTCTCAATAGCATATAAAAATGATATCCTTATTCACTGCTGTCAAACTAGTGTACTAGTGCTCGGTAAGATTAAGATGTGCATTTTATCCTTCAACTGGCATGAGAATTATCCAACCCCGGTTATCTTTCCATACTAATTATGCCTATTCGACATAGCAGGAAGACGTTGGTGATCATTAGACAAGAAACTGCTTGTCGCACATGCATCCTAATCTTTATTCTCAGATGGCTTCTTGTACTGGAGTTGTCAGCTGACTGTGCATGAGGTGAGTTTGTTGATGGATTCACCAAGAAAGAAACAATCTAGCATCTCTGAATCCCTGAGCTTCCATGTACATCTAGTTTCAGCTCATTGGCGAGAAGATATCTTTAACCTTTGAAGCTTTGCTTTACCTTATTTTGGTCGCTGAAACTACAATAAAGCTGCTTTGTTTTCTTTAAAAAAATGCCTATCCCACGAATTACGACTGTGGATTCATTTGTGTCAACAACTAGGTAATCACAAATAAAAGTGTGAAAGTTTCTAACTCCCCTTGCCCAAATATGTTCTTGTGACATTTTAAAATAAATAAAAATTTGCATATCAAGTTAGAATTCCAGTACTTCATAAACATTTCCTTCACAATGACATGATTTCCTACTGGAATAAAAAAGTAACTACTCTTTAGCCATGTCCATCCAGCCTGATTTGCAAGGAACTCTAAAATCACCCCACTATATTGTGGACAACAGAATGGAAGTTTCCTTATAAAGTGACATTGGTGGAGGGCATGAATGACAACTGTGGTGACCTTGCCACCGATTAAGGCCATCAATGGTAGCAGAACAAGGCCCAAGCCATTTTCATTGTTGGATAGCATTTTCATATTTAAGGTGAGTACCAGAACAATTTGTGGCTTGCCCACGATCAGGTGAAGCATTCAAATGTTTTTAAGACACAATGTGTGGAATACCTGCATTTTATACAAGTTATGAAACACCCACAAAACTGGCATCAACATGGCGATAAGTTAGATAAGATTTATTCTATAGTAACATTGTTCTGTGGAATTAATCAATATTCACCCATCTCATTTCCCAGAACAACAAACACCTCATCCAGAACTTAAATCAATTTAGATGAAATTAGAGCAGCTTCTACAACGGAAGTCCAATCCACAAAGCTAATTTTTAATTAATTAACACAAGATAAAGATGGCAGGGCAGATCATGTGTTGTGACTGTGGAATGTGGGGTTCCCTGGACACCAGTGTGATTCAGGGCAAACACGTCTGCAATAAGTGTCTGTGGCTTGAGGAGCATTGGCTCAGAATTATTGAGATGGAGGCTTGAGCTGCAGACTCTGCAATGCATCAGGGATGGGGAAAGTTACCTGGGCACTTTGTACCAGGTGGCAGTCACACCCCTCAGGCTAAACAGATCTTTAGAGTTGGTCACTGGTCAGGGACAGGAGGGTGTGGTGGCAAGTCAGGCAGGTAAGGCAATTCAGCTGCTAATGATGGAGGAGCCTCAGCCCCTCACTTTGTCCAACAGGTATGAGGTGCTTGCTAGCTGTGTGGATGAGGGGAAGGATTGCAATGTTGATGAGCAGACTGACCATGGAACCATGGTGAAGGATGCCATTCAAGTGAGGAGAGGGAAGAGGAATGTGGTAGTGATAGGAGACAGTGTGGTCAGGGAGCTAGATACTCTTTGCTGCAGCCAGGGTTAAGGACATCTCCTCGCGGCTGATGGGGAAGTTGGAGCGAGACAGGGAGGATCTAGTTGTCATGGTCCATGTGGGAACCAATGACATAGGTAGAACCAAGAATGATGCTCTGCGAAGAGTATTTGAGGAGTTAGGGTCCAAATTAAAACCCAAAACATTACAGGTAATAATCTCTGGATTGTCACTTTAGCCACGTACCAATTGGCATAAAGTCAAGGAGATTAGAGAAATAAACATGTGGCTCAAAGAGTAGTCTGGGAAGGAGGGGTTTTGATTCATGGGGCACTGGCATCAGTACTCAGGGAAGAGTAAGCTATTCTGTTGGGATGGGTTACACTTGAACAGGGCTAGGACCAGTGTCCAGACCAATCATATAACTAAGCCTGTAGACAGGACTTTAAACTAACAGGGAGTGTGGGTGGGGGGATGCAGTGGGGTGGAGGGTTTGAGTGAAGGAAGACTTATAAATCCAAATAGAAAGGTCAAAGCTTTGGAGGAGTACAGAAATATTGGTAAAGACAAGCAGAATGGGTCAGGAAGGGACAGAGTTTAAAAAATAAGGAAATAGAAATAAAAAAATGAAATGTTCTTTAACTGAATGCACAAAGCATCTGCAGAAAGATAGATGCACTAGTCACAAAAATAGCGGTAAATTATTTAGACCCAATCGCCTTCACAGAGACATGTTTACAAGATGATCAAGGTTGGGAAATAAATATTCCAGAGTGCACAATATTTTGGAAAGACAGATGAAATTGCAAAGGACGAGGGGTAGCCCTGATAGTAAAGGATGTTAGAAGGACTTTAGACAGAAGGGACCTGACCTCAGAAGATTATGAAGTAGAGTCAGTATGGGTAGAAATTAGAAATAGCAAGAGTCAGAAAACACTGCTGGGAGTAATTTATACGCCCTCTAACAGTAGTTACACTGTTGGCTAGAGCATTAAACAAGAAATCATTGGAGCTTGCAACAAAGGCAAAGTAATAATTGTGGGGCTTTAATCTTCTTATAAACTGGGGCAACCAAACTGGCAAGAGTGGTCTAAAAAATGTGTTTGTGCAATGTTTTTGTGACAGTTTCTTGGACCAATATGTTTTGGAACCAACTGAGGATAAAGCTATCTGAGATCTAGTATTGTGTAATGAAGCAGGGTTAATTAGTAATGTTGTAGTAAAAGATCCACTGGGAAATAGTGATCATAATACCATTGAATTCCAGGTTAAATTTGAAAGTGACATACTCCAATCACAAACAAGAATTTTAAACTTAAATAATGCCAATTAGGTATGAGGGGAGAACTGGCTAAGGTAAATTGGGTAAATAGACTACAAGATATGACTGTAAATGAACAGTGACAAACATTTAAAGAAACAATTTAAAATGTCCAATAAAAAATGCATTACATGGCAAAATAAAAAATTAGCAAGAAACACCCATTTGTGGCTCACTCAGGAAGTTAAGGATAGTATTGGATTAAAAGAAAAGGCTTACAATGTTGCAACAAGCAGTAACAAGTCTGAGGATTGGGAATGTTTTGGAAACCAGCAAAGGGCAAAAAAAGTTGATAAAAAGGAAAAAGAATGTGAGAGTAAACTGTCCAGTAATATAAAAAAAATATATATAATTAACCCTGCTTCATTACACAATACTAGATCTCAGATAGCTTTATCCTCAGTTGGTTCCAAAACATATTGGTCCAAGAAACTGTCACAAAAACGTTGCACAAACACATTTTTTAGACCACTCTTGCCAGTTTGATTGCCCCAGTTTATAAGAAGATTAAAGCCCCACAATTATTACTTTGCCTTTGTTACAAGCTCCAATGATTTCTTGTTTAATGCTCTACCCAACAGTGTAACTACTGTTAGAGGGCGTATAAATTACTCCCAGCAGTGTTTTCTGACTCTTGCTATTTCTAATTTCTACCCATACTGACTCTACTTCATAATCTTCTGAGCTTTTATAAGTACATAAAAAGGAAGAAAGTAGCTGAAGTTAATGTTGGTCCCTTAGAATCAGAGGAGAAATTTTCATGGGGAATGAGAAATGGCAGATGCACTAAACAGCATTCTATGTCTGTTGATGCAGTAGAAGACATAAGTTTCATTCCAGAAATACATTATAAGCTATACAGAGTGAGGAAATTAATATCAATAGATAAAAAGGATCAAAAACTGGAAGAACTAAAATGTGACAAATCCCCAGGGCCTGATGGCCTACACCCTAAGGTTCTAAAGGAGAAAGCTGCAGAGATAATGGATGTGCTGGCTGTGATTTTCCAGAATTCAATAGATTTGGGAATGGTTCCATCAGAGTGGAAATTGGTAAATGTTGCTCTGCTTTTCAAGAAGAGGGAGAAAGAAAACAGGAACTACAGGCCAGTTAGCCTAACATCAGTTATTGGGAAAATGCTGGGACCTATTATTAAGGAAATGTTAACAATGCACTTAGAAAAGCATTGTATGATTAGAACAAGTCAACATGGTTTTACGAAAGAGAAATCTGTTTGACAAATTTACTGGAGTTTTTTGAAGATGTAACTGGTAAGGTAGATAAAGGGAAACAAGTAGATGTTGTATACTGGGATTTCCAAAAGGCTTTCAATAAGTTGCCACACAAAAGGGAAGGTAAGTATACATGGAGTTGGAGGTATTTATTAGTATGGATAAAGGATTGGTCAACAGATAGGAAGAAGAGAGCAGGAATAAATAAAACATTTTCAAGCCGGCAGGTGGCGAATAGTGGAGCACCACAAGGGTCAGTGCTGCAGCTTCAGCTATTTACAATCTTTATTAATGACATAGATAAAGAGACAGAGAGCAATGTTTTAAGTTTGCTGATGCTGCAAAGCTAGGTGGAAAGGTTAGCTGCAGTGAGGACACAGGCTGCAAAAAGATATAGACAGGTTAAATGAGTGGGCAACAAGATGACAGATGGATGAAAATGTAATGAGGTGTGAAGTTATTCACTTTGGTCAAAAGAATAGCGAGAGCTGAATATTTTTTAAAAAGTGAGAAACTTGTAGGTGTTGATGTTCAAAGAAACTTAGTGTGCTGGAAAAGGAACACAAAAAGATAACATACAGGAACAGCAAGCAACTAGAAAGGCCTTTATTGCCAGGGGATTGGAGTACAAGAATGAAGGGTTTTAGGACTGAGATGAGAAGAAATTACTTCATTCTAAGGGTTGTGGATCTTTGGAATTCTCTGCCCCAGAAGATTGTTGGTGCTCCATCATTGAATACATTTGAGGCTGGGCTAGACAGATTTTTGGTTTCTCAGGGAATCAAGGGATATGTGGAGTGGGCAGGGAAGTGGAGTTGGAGCCCAAGATCAGCCATTATCGTATTGAATGACGAAACAGGCTCAGGCCATATCGTCTACTTCTCCTTTTACAATGTGTTCTTACTCCCTCAAAATGCTAGTTGTGTAGCTATATGATATATTATAATTTATATATATATATATATATATATATCAGAATGATACATCAATATTTGGAAGAAGTAGAATATTTCTAGAAATGGGACACACCACTAAATCTTGTAGCACAAGATGGTAATCCCAAAACTACTGAAACATTCAATGAGAAGCAGGCGATGGTGGGAAGCAGCTCTCGCCCTCTGAAATTGGAAAAGGAAAAAAAAAATAGAAAAATTTGCATTTATAGAGCACCAGTCATGACCAGAGGATATCCTAGAGTGCTTTACAGCCAATGAAATACTTTTGAAGTGTCGTCACTGTTGTAATGTAGGAAACACAGCAACCAATTTACACAGAAAACTCCCACACATAGCAACGTTATAATGACCAGATAATTTTTTGTGTTTAGTAATGGATGAATGTTGGCCAAGATGCTTGGATAACTCTCCTGCTCTTCAGAATAATGCTCTGGGATCATTTTCATCCACCTGATGGGACAGATGGAGCCTCCATTTGAAGGTGACCATTATAAAATCTATATATGTGACTGGCTGTTAGTTTGAGAGTCATTTACTTCCAAGTCAGTCCCAACTAAGCAAGGGATGACTCTAGAATGACATTTCTCAGACTGATAAATCAAACAGTTACATAATGCATAGTTACATTTCTGCATTAAGCCATTCTTATTGCCAGTCATGGGGAAAATATGATTGAAGAAAACATTTCATATGTATACATATAAAAAAGGACAGGAAAATACCATGCAGTCCATTTAGCCCAATGCATCTATTGTGCAACTTAATGTCAACCATCAAGTCTTTCCCCCCATCGCTGCCAAGCTATCTCCCAGAAGATGCAATAAGAACTTAGGAAAAGTCTGCAGTTAATATAGGGGAAAAATCTGAGGAATTCTTTTCCCACCACTGAAGGAAATCTGGCAAATTCTAGGAAATTGGTAACATAACTATTCTGTTTAGAATTTGAAATGTACTTTGCTATTCACCTCATGATCATACAGACTGAAAGGAGAAGCGTAAAAGCCATGGGGATTTTCATTGCAGTGAGGTGTAAATCAGTCATTAGTTTTACGAGAGTTGAATAATTCAGTACAAAGAAGCTCACCAATCACATTTTATAAAGCCCCTGTCCTTCTGAACCTTGTATTGAAAATTATAATTGCCTCATTTTGCATTTTACCATCATTTTGTGGCTTAACAGTAAATCATTGGTTTCCATTCTGTAAACATACTGAGCTATGGATATCATTAGCAAATTTCTTGGAATGTTTTCATGCTTAGCCAGTGCCCTCGCAAGCTTTTGATAGGTCATTACCAGTGGCTCACTCTTCCTGTATTTCAGTTTGAATCCTGAGCCACCCTTCAATCCCTGCTGCTTTCCCTGTCTAATTTTTAATTAGTTGGATCCCTTGTTGTGGAAAGGAATTGTTGAAATGAAGGTGTGACCCCTAGAGGAGTATGTCATGTCCCCTCAACCTCCTGATCGATTTATTGGTTCGTCTGAGAGTCTGACCTCATGCAGGATACACATGCATGATCGGGACTAGAAGGCACAGATTTCGGCATAACTGCCAAAAGAACCGGGGGGGGTGGGGGGGGGGGGGGGGGGGGGTGCAGAGATGGGTATTTTTTTTTAGTGCAGCATGTTGTTATGATCTGGAATGCACTGCCTGAAGAGGTGGAGGAAGCAGATTCATTTAGAAGGGTATTGAATATATGCTCAAAAAGGATAAATTTTCAGGGCTATGGATAAAAGTGGAGGAGTCAGATTAATTGGTGAGCTCTTTCAAACAGCTGGGAGAGGAACAATATTTCGAATGAACTCCTGTATGATTCTGATTTCATTTTATAAAAAAGGGCAGCAAAGATTGACCCAGTAATCAGAACCTGAGGCAGATACTTAATGTTTAGCCCAGATTCCTGACCTGGAAGTAGGCTTCCATCAGAAAACATTTTAAAGACATTTACAACAGTGTGCAGGCAACTTTGAGTAAAAGCATTTGAAATTGTTTTAACATGAAAAACTGAATATGGTGCTTCAAACCAACTTGACAAATTGATTCTGTCGGTTTCTACCACAAGTTCAGAGTTGACAACTTGGATAAATTAATTGTTCCTCATTGGTATTTACTGACTTAAATAACTTTTGATTCATTCATGTTTCAGAAATTTCATCAGTGAATCAACAGTGTTACGAGGGAGGAGGGGTGAAATGATTCCCCGTTCTACCATTTCAGGTCTGACCGCAAAATGGCTTTTGTGTGAATTTAGAGAGGACTTTTTTTTATTCGTTCATGGGATGTGGGTGATGCTGGCTGGGCCAGCATTTATTGCTCATCCCTAATTGCCCCTGTTCAGAGGGCATTTGAGAGTCATCCACATTGCTGTGTTCTGGAGTCACATATAGGCCAGACCAGGTAAGGATGGCAGATTTCCTTCCCCAAAGGACATTAGTGAACCAGATGGGTCTTTACTATAATCAACAATGGTTTCATGGTCATCATCAGACTTGCAATTCCAGATTTTTATTGAATTCAATTCCCACCATCTGCTGTGGTGGGATTCAAACCTGGGTCCCTGGATTACCTGTCCAGTGACAATACCACCACCTCCAGAAGTCCCACTATTTATGCTTTCAGGTTATAAAGAATTAGTCAGACAGGTTTTCTGAGTTTCAACAAAGATAAGTTTATTGAAACTACTTCCCAAATTTAAGAAAAACTAGATAAATCACAGCCACCACTCATACATCGCACACACATTCCCTGGGCCTACACACACATATGGTACAGATGGTAGAATAAGAGGAAAGGCTTTTACAGTTTGTAAGGAGATGTTGAGACAGAGGAGTATAGGGTTAGCTGCCCTTTGGCTGGCCTCAGTGCAATGATTTCACTTTGTGGCTGCTTTGTTCGGTTGTTTTCCTGTGTGTAGTTGTATGGAGCAGATTCCCATGTTTTATTCCCAAAAGATCTTGGTTTGCAGTGGATTTCTTTTCTCGGGATGGTTATAGGATGATTCAATACTTGAGAGAGAGGAAACAGCTGCTTTATAGCCTTTCAGTACAGCATTTGGGTCTCTGATCTCTCTGGCTTGGAAAACAGTTCTAAAAATCCTGCTGGCTGTATTTTCCAGAGGAGTTCAATTAAACCATGTCAGGTGTAGTCATTGTTTGTTTGAACAGGTAATTGCATTTTGATATCTTATCTTAGTAGCTTTTGAAAAGTCTCAGGATAGTGTAAAAGCCAACGGGAGATGGGGTCTTTAATGCTCCCCAGGGTGTTTGAATATCTTTTCCTTTTCATCCCACTTGGGTGGAATGCAAGTTTGCATAGTGTAGCTGGCTTGTAGTTCGCTATTGTCTTAATAGGCTTGTAGGCTTACAGTTTTTTGGTTTTTTTTTAAATCCAGCCAGAAAAAGAATTCAAAATTGTATCTTTTTTGAAAGAAAAAACACATCCTCATAACAGATACACTCTCATTTTAGACAATCACTAAATTGTGTTTGTATAACAGCTTACCAAGTAATGTTCTGAATGTGTTCTGGATATGAGGCTTTTAGCTGTATAAATCAATGTTGTATAATATCAAATATAATTCTACTTCAAACAGGATAAATGTTTTTTTAAAAATCTTTACTTTTATACCTGTGATATAAATGTGCAATATTTTATCAAACAGCCTACTGAGGCTTTCTGTGAGAGAGCTCTTATCAACTGCAATTGAAGGTCAAATATTCATTCAAAATAGTTTTGTGTTTTGCTATCATTTCAACTTTAGTTACCTTGGAGATAATTGTATCTTAAAATAGGAAACAAACATTCAGTTGAAGCACCCATAGATTGGAACAGGAGCCAGGTGTTTAAAACAAAACAACTCATAGGTTTAATGTGCAGGAGCATCTGCGGCCCTAAGTATTAGCTGAAGCTCTGTCTCTATGGTCTTGTTTTGAGAACCAACCATTGCTTATTGAAAATAGCAGAAACATGCATATGTGGAAAATGATTCCATATAATAAAATGATAGTCATCATCGTGTCTAAATTAATACAGCACTATAGGCCTGAGAAAGGAGCCCACTCAGAAAGATGGAAGGTCATTAACTGCAACGCTCAAACCCCTTTCAGCCATCTCCAAATTATGAAATGACCATAATTGAAAAAAAGCTCTGCCAAGTCCTAATGGAGTTGCTGTTTTGATAATCTGGAGTGCAGAACAATACAGACTGTTCACCATTATCGAAAGAGCCCCTCAGGTCGTGTGCAAAAGAGGTGTAATTTGGTTTTGTTTTCCTGTGATGTATTTTGAAGTGGTTAGTCCTTGGCCTCCCTCTGCGGCATTTTTCCTCAAATCTGGAGAGGAGAAAGCTCATCTCCTCTGATGGATCGGAATCCAGTATTTAAGTCGTTGTCTTTACAAAATTTGAGCTTATATTTTCAGAATATTTGTGCTTCACCTAGCTGACAATTTTTGGAAGGGGAAAAAAAAATTCTTGCTAGCATTCTGGAGCTAGCATATCTTTCATTGGTAATAATGAAAAACACCCTAAATTTAAAGGCACAAATCCTACTGAAATACTGTTATTGTGATTTCCATTTTATTTATGGTTCTAGTATTTGATACGTTTGTTTCCCTTAAACATTCCCAGTGCCATAAATTGTTTCAGGCTGTTTAACCTTGATCTTTGATCCCATTAATTTCTCTAAATGGAAATGCCGATAACTTTGATCAGCTACAAAACTCCAGCTTGTTTGTGATTGTTAGGGTCATATTCCAAACACACAGATTAATCAGGTTAAGGAAAAGTATATGAAATACACATCTGCTTTGCTAACAGCATTATGCATCCCTACAACTATTGTAAATTTCTCATCTTTGTTTTCAAATCTCTTGATGGACTCACCCTCTCACTATCTCTGTAGCCTCCTCCAGTCCTACATCACTCCAAGATTTCTGCAGTCTCCCAATTCTGGTCTCTTGCACATTCCCAGTTTTAATAATTCCACCAATGGCAGCCATACCTTGGCCCTTAACTCTGAAGTTCCCTCCCTAAACCTCTCCCCCTCTATCCCCCTTAGAACCCACCTTTTCATGTCATAATATCTCCTTGTTTGGCTTCGTGTCAAATATTGTTTGAAAATTGCTATTGTGAAATATCTTGGGAAATTTTACTAATTAAAGGCACTGCGCAACTGCAAGTTCTTATTTTAAATGCCCGGTTCAGTTGCACACTGTATGAGTATCCTGAGCTAATAGAAATGCTTACCTGATGATTTCAACCAGTTTGCTTTTATTTACTCTCTGCTGCCTTGCGACACATTGACAGGTTCAAGTGTTGATGCCTTTTGAGTAAATGTGTAACTTGGAATTACAGTTTTTTGATGATAAAATCTAAAAATGCAACTGTTTATTAATTCATTTCTTTAAACCCTATTTTTGACTAATATATTTGTCACTGAGGTCCCCTATGCAACATTTAATTCATGTTACCCTCTTCTTACCAAAAGTTGTTTTTTTGTGTGTGTTAAGATTCTAAATATAAATGATTTTTGTTGCTAAAATATGTCAGTTGTCTAAAATAAAAGATACACTTTCATCATAATATAATGTCAGTTATTATTAACATTAAATTAACATAATTTAATCTAAAATAACCTGCTGTGTTTAAGAATAAACTATTATTTCATAGATACTTGAGTCAAATTTGAATTGATATAATTTATTTGTGAATTTGTGGTGGATGTCAATAACAAATTTGCATTTGCCTCTGATAGTTGAACAAAATATTTTGAATGCAACACTTTTAGCAAACTAAACCTACAGTTTAACCATCAATTTCTACTGCCAAACTTTGCACATGAATCAGTTGGAAGTAATTAGTCAGGTACCAGGATAAGGTTATACCAAAAGGCCCTTAATTTTTTTGCAATGAAGATTTCTAGGCTTTTTGCTGCTTCTTCCTGTTGCCTTGGTAAACAATTTAGCTGATAGATTGTTGGCAACCATATCTGACCTTTGGCAGTGCTCTTCGTTGATTAGATACTTTGTTTTTGAAGTGTCCGGTTACAAAATTACACGGCCATTTGCTAATCATTTCATTACTTATCCACTGCATGGAATATGAAACTGCAGGAAAGTAGATAAGATGAACATGTTGCTGAAATGAAATTCTGTCAGAGAAGAGAATGAAAGTATAAAATGAAGAGAAATTTAGTTCAGTTAATTCATTTTCATGATAGTCGAAGTGGAAAAATATAGTTGGGAGCACCTCAACTAAATCAGACATTGATCTGAATTTGATACATTTATTATCTAGGGTGGTGGATTCAGCTTCAACAATAGCCTTTAAAAGGGAATTGGATAAATACTTGAAGAGTAAAAAATTGCAGGAATGGAAAGAAGAGCCGGAGACTGGGGCTAACTGGATTATTCGCCGAAAGCTGATGCAGACCCGATGGACCAAATGGAGGGAACAAAAAGAATTGAAAATGGTTGATCACAGAGTGTGTCCTGTTGAAAATGATGTTGTTCAACAGTGTGGAATGAAGCTGCCATTTTTAAAGGTATTTTTCTCCAAGTCCCTTCTTGGTCTGCTGCAATATGCTTGGATGGTTAATAAGTTCACATGTCCTTCCAGTCTTCTGGTAAGACTACCTTGAAAACAGGCACTAGAATATCTTCCAGAGTGTACCACTCCAGAAATAACGTTGGTTCTGAGTTTTCCTATACTCTGTGGAAATACTTGGTGACAATATGGTCTCTATTAAAGATGCACAGATTAGAATTTACATTGTTGGATTATTTTCAGTGACAGTGACCGAGTCCCCTCCCTCACCAGTGTCCTCCCTCACCTGCGACAGTGACTGAGTGTCCTTCCTTGCCAGAAACAATGACCAAGTGTCCTCCTTTACCAGCAACAATGACCTAGTGCCCTCGCCTCGCCAGCGACAGTGACACAATGCCCCCTCTCGCAATCTTGCCATTGACAGTGACATAGTGCCCCCTCTCACAATCTCATCAGTAACAGTGGCATAGTGCCCCCTCTCTCCAGTGACAGTGACTGAGTACCCTCCCTTGCCAGCAATAATGACCTAGTGTCCTCCTTCACCAGCAACAATGACCAAGTGCCCTCTCTCGCCAGTCACAGTGACCAAGTGCTCTCCCTCACCAACGACAGTGACCAAGTGCCCTCCCGCACCAGTGAGAGTGATCAACTGCCCTCCCTCACCAGCGACAGTGACTGAGTACCCTCTCTTGCCAGTGACAGTTCACCAAGGCCCGTCCCTCATCATCGGCAGTGACCACATGCCTCCCCTCACCAGCGGCAGTCCGAGTGCCCTTCCTCTCAAGTGACAATGACCAAATGCCCTCCCTCACCTGCAACAATGACCGAGTGTTTTCTCTCACCATTGACAGCGCACCAAGGCCCCACCCTCACCAGCAACAGTGCAGCGAGTCCCTCCCCCATGAGTGTTAGTTCTCTGAGGCCGATTCCTCCCTCATCAGGACCAGTGCCACTACTCATCATTGTCTTCCTCTGAATTCCCTTTCAACCTAATTTTCCCTTCCTGTTCAATTTGTCTACATAATAAGTATTGCCTGCACTTCATAAAGCATTCATTGATTGTCAGACTCTTTGAGGTGTCTGATGAATGCTATAAGAGTAAGCCCATGCTTTTTCTGAAATCGGACACAAGTGGGAAAGGCATTCCTTGGAGGAAAAAAAAACCTACAAACTTGTCATTTTTGTCCCTTACTGTAATTGTGAGGCATTATCATTGTTTTAAAGATTGGGTTTTTTTTTAGAAATTCAGTGATTTTCATATTTACAATTTTTATTTTGCATTTTGTTCTATATGGGACAAAAATCAAAAAGGAATGGGATAAAATGTTTTCAGGAATATATATTCAGTAAAAGCTATAGAGATCCCATCTTGTCAAGCTCTTTGAGTTTTTTAAACTAGCATTCATTACTCTGCTGTTTTTCACATGAAGCTTCTGCATTGATTTTTCTTAGGTTGATGTATGGCAATGAATTCTGCTTTATCAATACATTTTCGAGATAAACTCATCAGGGATGGGGTCTCACGAGTATCTGAAACAATGTTTCTCTACCAGCAGTCATAATATATTGCAACTTCACTTGGAAGTCGACTGAAATTAGACTGTGATACATTGATGTGTCAGGACTAAATGTCCATAATCCAATTGTAGTAATGTTGTTTCACCAGTGAAGTAAGCAGAGTGTGCAACTTGTTGCTGGTTCTAATATGTAGGGCAATGTTATACCTGCAAATATTAGTTCTGAGGTTTGAAAAAGTATACTTACAGTGGAGTAGTTTTGTCTGAGTCACTCAGTGTGTAGTAGGGTTCAGATTTAATCATTTTTATTATGGTATTCCTCAAAGAGCAAATGATGTAATGACATTTTATTTGAAATACTGATGGTTAGTAATTTTACCTATCCAAAAACGGACTGCTCCAGTTTAACACTCATCATTGCACCTACTGAAATATGGATACTTCAATTTATTTCTCACCATATTTCCTTCACTTGCTCCCTCCTCTCCCAAAGGTGTTCCACTGTCACCCAGAATGATCATTTTAAATGTGGGGAACATAGTGGTAAGTGTTGGCAGATTATTTGCCCAAGGGAGGCATCCCAACTGAACCTGATTTCATCCTCACCAACAAATACACCCTTCCAGTAGGAATCATTGGATTGTAATTGAGGGGTAGACACATTAGTTGATCTTTCCCTCCATAAGGTTGGACCCTGAGGCAAATCATAGCACCCACATCATCACACTGCTGTGATAAGTTACTCAGTGCAGGCCCAGGATTAGAAATTGTTTGTTCAAATCCCAAAGTGAGAAATTAAATTACATTAGTCTGGTAACCTGTGGTTTAACACTTGAGAAAAATGAGCATAAAGCTACTTGTACTATCCTGAAAATGCACTGATTCATTAATGTCCTTCAGGAAAAGGAGCCAGCTTAGTTTAAGCCTCAAGGTGATTTTAGTCCTTGATATTTGGCAGGCTGATACACCCTCTGAAGTGGCTTACTTCTCACTGAATAATAAAACAGGTGGTGATTGCAGTGGTTCAAGAAGGGGACCCATCATTTTCACAAGACAACCAGGAGTGAGCACTAAATATAACCTTGCCAGTGTTGTCTCCATCCCAACAACAAAATAAATAAACAAAAAAATACATTTTAATAAAGAACATCATATCTTTGTAGCTCAGTTGATCACAGAAAAAGCTCAGTTAACCATAGGAAAGTTCTTAAATAGATACTTGGTGTGTTAAGATGGAATATATTGGCTGGAAAAATACAATATGGTCGAAGTGACTGCTCGCACAGTTCAGGCATTACCGTAATAGTTACCAGGTTTTCCTATGCCTGAACTTGGTGCTGTGTTATATTATGTCAGAGCAGTGAACACAGAAAATGTGGGCAGGAAGAATGGCGATGGGCAGTGATAATAAAGATCCTACATGAATTTTTTCACCTATTTAAATGAATTGATGGAAAAACAGATCCTGCTAAGTGATGTTTTTTCCTCCTTGCCTGATTTTCCTGCATTTGCTGCGCTCACATTATCCAATAATACCAGGAGCCAGAGAAGAAAAGTCATCCTCAACATCTTCTGTGTCTTTTGGTTGCTTTTTTCCCCAAAGTTCCTCTTCCTCCATCTTGCATTTGCTGATAATACCTGCCCCTGTCTCCTCGGGCATAATGCTCTGTATTAAATAGTTCCATGTAGTTGCTTGAACAATGCCTTCCTACTCCAACACTTCTCCTCCATTTTCCAGCTCAAAGGGATTGCTCCCACTCTTATCCCAATGTGACCAGAAATGGCTTCTCTACCTGCCCTGGCAGTCCTTATCTGGAATCCCCCAGATATTTATCTGTGGCAGTCTCACCTTCCTCATTTATACTGTGCCCGTTGATACCGTCATCTGAAGACTTGGAATGGCTTCTACAGTTATAGGACCAACATTCAACCCTATTTCTCCACTACTTTTCTCAGCTCCTCCACCTCCTGTGTTGTCAGACTGCTTGGCCATCATGCATGCATTACACAGCACACAACACATCATACAGCCCACACTCTCTCACACACCACACAACAAACACCATTCAGCACATATGCATCCATCCGTACATATGCCACACAATACACCATATAGCACACACAAACAACACATACTCACGAGATTATAGTTATTGTTACATTTTATTTTTTAGTTTAGGAAAAATTCTTACTTTCTATTGTGATATATAGACTTCAAATTTATTGTGGAGTAGGTTGGAGGGCCATATCGTCTACCCCTGCTTCTATTCCTTTTGTTAAAAAATGAGAAACCAATACTCATTATATAAGGTAACATTGTTGCTTTTCATATTTACCTTCAGTTGCCTTTCAGATAAAATATTTCAAATTTTGGTGCCTGACATGGAAAAATGCTGACTTTCTAGATTGTAAAATGCTCATTATTCTAAATTTTACACCAACGTTTGACCTTTTCAACTTGCAGATTATTACCATGTTCAGCCACCTCCTGCTCAGAAATGAACGTAAAGGTAGTTACATCATTGTTTGAATGCCTTGCTTCCACTAGGGGCAAGAATGCCTTGCAAAGGTTGGAATATGTTGCATCGAGCTGCCCTGAATTTCCCGGAGCGTTGTGGGGGAGGTGGGGTGATGTTGACGGGTGTTGCCTGTTTTCTTCAGGCGTCACTAGTTCTGATAAAATATTGTGAATTTAAATCGTGTCCATTTTCTGCATAAAATTGAAGTCACAGGTTGATTGAGATTTTGTCACTATTTTTAATTCAGTGTGTACAATTACCACAGAGAAAACAAAGTGAACTCCAATGTAATGGAAGGTTTTATCCTGCGATTTGCATTGCCTAATTATTTTGTCATCACTGTGTCAGCTGTGGCTCCATTGGTGGCACTCTCATTTCTGAATCTCAAGGCCAGGGATCCAACTCCCATTCCAGAAATTTCACAAAATTCTAGGCTGACACTTGGCAGCAATGAGGGAGTGCTGCATAGTCAGAGGTGCCATTTTTCAGATGAGATGTCCAATCGAGGTCCCTGTCTGCTCTCTCAGATGGGCATAAAAATTCCCATGGCATTACTTTGAAGAAGAGCAGGAGAATTATCCATAGTATCCAGGTCAATATTTACTCCTCAACCAATATCACTGAAAAGATTATCGCTGGTCATTATCACTTTGCTGTTTGTTGGAACTTGTGGCACACAAATGGGCATTTCCTACATTACAGCAGTCACTACACTTCAAAAGTCTTTTATTGGCTGTAAGGTGCTTTGGGACATTCTCTGGTTGTGAAAGAGGTTATATAAATGCAAGTCTGTCCGAAAACTAGTATAATAAACTCTTGATCTTGCTGCAGTTTTGCACTTTAGAGCTGATTCGCCATATTCTCTGGCACAATGATGACCAACACCACTTCCAACAAGTCTCTTTTACAGACGACATCTATCTTCTGTACTGACTTGTGGAAATTATTGTTCTGACAATCTTGGTCACAGGTGCAGGTATACAATTCATCTCTCAAGATTTCAAGTGCCTTCATTTTGAGAGCAGTAAGTGAAAAGAATTAATCTCTCTTAACTCTTTCTTGTCCTAAGAGCCTTGGAAGATGGTTTTCACTCATAAGCACTGTTTTGTAACCTTGATCAAATATTGGGAATGAAACTTGCCTGGGCCCTAATTGTGTGATGTTTGGTTGCTATGGTAATAAATGGTGTTTCCAATATGAAAAGCAGATTGTACTAATTTATTTCTACAGAGATGAAGGTTTGGAAAATGTCTTTTATCTCTCTGTGTTTACTGGTTGTATTTTCAATTGACCACAAAAGTCTTGCAGCATTTCAAAATTATCTGATAGACTTCTATTACATTCCATAATATCTAAATTTAGCAATTATCAGCTCATTTATCACAAGCTCGTGGTTATGGAAAGTTTATTAAATGCTACGATTTGGGAAGTTTCTGCTGAAAACACAGCATATTTGAAGTCCCGCTGATAGAATTATAAAAGACACCGTACAACACGCAATTCCTCATGTATTTCAAGGCGTGTGGTTGACTTGCTTTTTTTTTGTTCTGATGAGTGCCACATTTTTTAAAAAAAAATGTTCACTTCACTTTACTAGATTGAGCACTGCTTCCTTCCATGATGGATCAGAAAGGAATCTTGTACATCCTTTCAAATCTCCATTCCCTTCTCCCCTGTTGCTCCCTTGCTTTGCCAATTTATTTGAGAATAGTTGAAATCTCCCAAACTTACGATTGTGTCTTTTATATTTATGATATATTTCTCCCTCCACCTCATTTCCAATTTTTGGTGGTTTGGGAATATCCCTAATAAGGCTGATGCCTTACCTCAAAGCAAATAGGTTCTGTTTCAATCTCTTTCAGTCCTCTTGCTGCTGTCATCGTTATTTTTGATTAGCTCAGTTACACCAATGCCCCTTCTTCCTCCACTATCATTTCTAATGGCATTACTGTTTACTGGGTGTCTGCAGTGCCTCAGTTGGTAGCACACTCTCCTCTGACTCACAAAGTTCTGGCTTCAAGTCCCACTTGAAGTCCAGGGCTTGACCACAAAATGCAAGCTGACTGAAAGAGTGCTGCACTGCCCAAGGAGCTGTCTTTTAGACGAGATGTTAAATTGAACCCCACCTGCTTTTTTGAGTGGATGTACATGACCCTAACACACTATGATGAAGAAGAGGAGGGGAATTAGCCTCGATGCACTGGCCAATTTTTATCCCTCAGTCAACATCTGAAAAACAGATTATCTAGTCAGTATATCATTGCTGTTCGTGGGAGTTTTCTATGTGCAAATTGGATACTGTATTTCCTAGATTACAACAGTGACTAAAGTTCAAAAGTACTTGATTGGCTGTAAAGTGTTTTGAGATGTCTGATGATGGTGAAAAGGTTTATTTAAAATGCAGGTTTTTTTCACCACTTAACTGCCAATTCTGTCCTATCTGCAGCTATTTTTCATTAACTATATTAAATTTGAATATTGCTGAAAAGAGAGACGTTGTCAAAGCTTTTCATCTTACACCTTTGGGCAGAATATTGCGCTTGTTGGGCGGGCATGCACCCAACCCGAACAAGCGTAAACTGATGGGTGTCCCAACATTATTGGGTGCACGCGTGCTATTTCGGTTGGCAGGTGCACATGGGAGTCGGCAGCACCCCTGCCGACAATTAAACAGCCCATTGAGGTCCTTAATGAACTAATTGATCAAAAGTTTCTGCCCGTCCAACTGCTTTTTAAAAAACAACTTTTTGCACTCATCTCTAACATGTCCCGTACATGAACGGGGACCTGGTTGTTAATATTTTTAAATTCTTTATCGTTTATATGGAAACGCTGCAGCTCCCTGAGGCAGCTGTGTTCATTAGGGAGTTTTTACTGCGTGCACTTGCATGCATGTGCGAACTTCCGCGCTTGCCCTCCTTCCCCCCAGGGTCATTGAGCTGGAGGCTGAACAGCAGACATTGCAATGCATCAGAGAGGGGGAAAGTTACCCGGACACTTAGTTCCAGGAGGCAGTCACACCCCTTAGGATAGGGTCTTCTGATTTGGTCAGTAGTCAGGGACAGCAGGATGTGATTGAGAGTGAGGCAGTTATGGGGACCCAGAAGGTGGAAGTAGAGGAGCCTCAGGCTTTGCATTGCCCAACAGGGTCAAGGACCATGCAATATGTATGGATGAAAGTGGTGGCTGCAGGGTGGATAAGCAAACTGACTATGGTACAGGAAAGCATTCAAGCGGGGGGATATGATATGAATGCAGTGGGAGTAAGCGACAGTATAGTCAGTGGGATAGACACATCTCTGAAGCTGAGTGCTGGAGTCCAGATGGGTGTGTTGCCTGCCTGGTGCCGGGGTTTGGGACATCTGCCCTGGGCTGGAGAGAGCCTTGCAATAGGAGGGGGAAGATCCAATGGTCGTGGTCCATGGATGCACCAATGACATAGGTAAAATTAGGAAGGAGGGTTTGCTGAGAGAGTATGAGCAGCTAGGACCTAAATTAAAAAGCAGAACTTCAAAGGTTATAATCTCTGGATTACTAGGGTAAATGAGATTAGAGTGTCAAATGCGTGGCTCAAAGACTGGTGTGGGAGAAATGGGTTTCAGTTCATGGGGCACTGGCATTGGTGTGGGGGAAAGTTGGAGCTGTACTGTTGGGATGGTCTACACCTGTGTTGTGAGTTGTGTAACTAGGGCGGTAGAGAGTGCTTTAAAGTTTGGAATGTTCCGATAAACTAAAGAGTGAAGACAAGGCAAGACAGCAAATTAGGAATAAGGGAAATCATGATCAGAGCATGGCAGGAATGGACAGAGTGTACAGGCCTAAGGGTGCACCAGCATGTAAGGCTAGAGGTTACAGTATCTGGGGAATTAATAATGGAAAATAAGGAAATGGCAAATTAATTAAACAAGTATTTTGTGTCTGTTTTCACTGTCAAAGAAACAAATAACATGCCAGAAATAATTGTGATTCAGGAGATGAAAGGGAGGGAGGAACTTAAAGCAATTACAATCACCAGGAAAAGCTACTAAGAAAATTATTAGAACTAAAAGCTGACAAGCGCCCAGGCCCTGATGGACTTCATCCTAGAGTCTGAAAAGAAGTGGCTGCTGTAATAGTAGATGCATTGGTTTTAATTTTCCAAAAATCCCTATATTCTAGAAAGGTCCCATCAGATTGGAAAAAGGTGAATGCGATTCTTCTATCCAAGAAAGGAAGGAGACAGAAAGCAAGAAACTACAGCCTAGTTAACTAAACATCTGCCATGGGGAAGTTTCTGGAATCTATTATTAAGGAGGTTATAGTAGGCACTTAGAAAATCTAGATGCAATCAGGCAGAGTGAACATGGTTCTGTGAAAGGAAATTTATTTTTGATTAATTTATTGGACTTCCTTGAGGAATTAACAATGTGGATAAAGGGGAACCTGTGGGTGTGCTGTACTTAGATTTCCAGAAGCACATCAAAGGTTACGACACAAAATAATAGCTCATGGTGTAGGGGGTAACATATTGGCATGGATAGAGGATTGGTTAGCTAACAGGGAGCAGAGAGTAGTCATAAATGGACCATTTTTGGGTTGGCAGGATGTGACCAGTGGAGTGCCACAGGGATCAGTGGGGCCTCAACTATGTATAATTTATATCAATAACTTTGATGAAGGGACAGAATATGTGGTTGCTAACACAAAGCTAGGTAGGAAAGTAAGTTGTGAAGAGGACTTAAGTGAGTGGGCAAAAATTTGTCAGATGGAGTATAATGTGAGAAAATGTGAACTTGTCCACTTTGGTAAGAAGAATAGAAAAGCAGCGTATTATTTAAATGGAGAGAGATTGCAGAACACTGAGGTACAAAGGAATGTGAGTGTCCTGGTACATGAATGACAAAAAATATGCAGGTACAGCAAGTGATTAGGAAGGCAAATGAAATGTCATTTATTACAAAGGGAATGGAACATAAAAATAGGGATGTTTTCCTACAGTTGTTTAGGGCATTGATGAGACCACATCTGGAGTACTGTGCACAGCTTTGGTCTCTTTATTTAAGAAAGGATATAAATGCATTAGAAGCAGTTCAGAGAAAATTCACTCGACTGATAGCTGGAATGAGGGTGGGGGTCCTTATCTTATGAGGAAAGGTTGGACAGGATGGGCCTGTATCTATTGGAGTTTAGAAGATGGAGAGGTGATCTTACTGAAACATTTTGAGGGGCCTTGACAGGGTGGATACTGAAAGGATATTTCCCCTTTTGGGAGCGACTAGAACTAGAGTATGCACTTTAAAAATATGGAGTCTCCTTGTGAATCCTTGGAACTCTCTTCCCTGGAGAGCAGTGGAGGCAGGGTCTTTGAATATTTTTAAGGCAGAGGTAGGTAGATTCTTTACGAACAAGAGCGTACAAGGTTATTGGGGGTAGGCAGAATGTGGAGTTGAGGCCACAATCAGATAAGCCAAGATCATATTGAATGACGTAACAGGCTCAAGAGGCTGAATCGGCTACTTCTCCTAATTTATATGTTCGCATGTTTATATTTATTGCCCATCCCTAATTGCCCTTGAGAAGGGGGTGGTGAGCTGCCGCCTTGAACTGCTGTAGGCCATGTAATGTAGGTATACCTACAGTGCTGTTAGGAAGGGAGTTCCAGGATTTTGAACCAGCGACAGTGGAGGTGATATATTTCCAAGTCAAGACGGTGCGTGGCTTGTTGGGGGGGATCTTGCAGGTTGTGGTGTTCCCATTTGTCTGCTATCCTTGTCCTCCTCAGTGGTAGAAGTCACGGGTTTGGAATGTGCTATTGAAGGAGCCATAATAAGCTGCTGCAGTGCTTCTTGTAGATGGTACACACTGCTGCTACTGTGCGCCAGTGGTGGAGAGAATGAATGTTTAAGGTGATGGATGGGATGCCAATCATGTGGATGGACTGCTTTACCCTGGATGGAGTCGAGTTTCTTCAGTGTTGCTGGAGCTGCACTCATCCAGGCAAGTGGAGAATATTCTACCACATTCTGACTTGTGCCTTGTAAATGGTGGACAGGCTTAGGGGAGTCAGGAAGTGAGTTATTAGCTGCAGAATTCCCAGAATCTGACCTGCTCCTGTAGTCACAGTATTTATATGGCTGTTCCAGTTCAATTTTGGCCACTGGCAACCCCCAGGATATGGACAGAGTATTATAATACAAAGTATGACACTGAGCTGCATAAGGAGGTATTAGGTCAGATGACCAAAAGCTTGGTCATGTTCTAAGAAGTAAGTTAAAGGAGAAGAGCGAGGTGGAGGAGTATAGGGAGAGAATTCCATTTCCCCTTTTTTCTTATGTTTAGCTTAGCATGACATCCAGCTGAGCCTTTCCCTACTTTAATAGTTCTCATCTATTCTATAGGCCTATTAATCTTTTCTGCTGGATGCTTGGTCTCAGCCCGGTTCAGATGAAGCCTGTCACAATGGTACAGCATCTTCCTGTACCTGTGCTGGTATTCCATGAGCTGGATCCCTTCCTTCCCATACCAGTCTTTCAAACATGCATTCACTTTCCTGATCCGTTTCTCCCCACGCTAATTAGCATATGGGTTATGTAGTAATCCAGAGATTAACGCTCAAGTCCTGCTTTTTAATTCAGGTTTTAGCTCCTGACACCCCTTAGCAGGATGCCTTTCCTGTGAAGTTGGTTCTGACATAGATCATAATAACTGGTTCTTCACTGTCCCCTTCTTTTCCAGCTGGTATAAAATATCACTTGCCCATAGGTCAGCAATATACCTCCTTCAAACTTTTCAAAGCTTTCAGCTCTGTTCTCCCTCCTGCTGCACAGCGCTTTGATGAGCATTCTGGGCCTGGTTCCTTCAATCTTCTTTATCCCCACGCATACTGATTACATGTTAGCCATTGGACAGGACCAGTTTCCATGGTTTCTCCTTTGCTTCCTCACTAGATACCCCTACCCTCTGAATCTCATACTGCTAGCTTTGAGCACACACATCTCTGTGCTGTGTTGCTGTGAGCTAAAATAAACTACCCGGATATTCCTCCCTCTTACGTTTCAGAGTGTCTTCATCTTACGTTCCAGCTCACCAACTCTGAGGCAGTGACTCAACACATAGGCCCACACCTAAGGTCATCCAGGTCCATCTCACTTTCCAGAGATTCCTACATTCTGCAGTCTTGACATACCATTTTGCCATTGTCTACTGTTTGGTGTGCAGTAGTCATTTCCTTATCTACTTATAGTGCTGATTGAGTCACCTTTAATGCTAAGTTATAGTTAACGGATGTTATGGCGATATCTCTACATTTGGCAAATGAACTGAGGGGCTGTGCTCATGCAGTAAGTTGGATTCAAGACATTTGGAAAACTTGGTGTTTAGTAGGTATTATTTGAACTCTTGTTTGACCCTGAAAAACAAATCTACTGTTCCCCAAGATCAGTGAGAGTCAGCAGACGAGCACCTGAGGCATCATGCCTGTTCTGATGATAGTAACTAAGGCTTGTCTTCCTTTTGTGAGCAGCAAGTGAAAATAACTAACTTGTTTAACCCTTTCTTGCCCTAAGAGCCTTAGAAAATGGTTTGCCCTCCAACCATCAGTACTGTCTGTAACCTTGGTCACATATTGGGAGTGAAACTTGCCCATGCCTTAATTGTGTGATGTTTGGTTGCCATAGTAATAAATGCTGTTTCCAATATGAAAGCCAGATTGCACTCATTTATTTCTACAGAGATGAAGGTTTGGAAAATGCCTTTTCTCTCTCTCTCTCTCTCTCTGCCGGTTGTATTTTCAATCAGCCACAAAAGTCCCATGAGATTTTGAAATGATCTGTCTTTGCTGGTACCTGAAATGAACCTTAGACAAAGTCTCTTAAAGCCTGTGTGACATTTACATGGATAGGCAGATTATGACTTTTTAAAATTTGTTATATTCCAAACACCAATTGTAAGGTAACTATAGCAATTGTAAAAATCAGAGAGATCCCTGTCTCTTAAAGAGACTTTTCATCCAGATCTCAAATGACCTTTTACTTACTGCGTCTTCTAAGAGCTGCTGTTCTTTTAGATGTCAACTTGGATGTTTTGCATCATGTGTGATTGTTGGATGCTGCCCTACACTCGCAAGACAACAAAGCACAGGCAAAACTGAGTGTCCATTGAGAATGTCTACATGAACTTCGCTACATAGCAGCACAAGATACAGCAAGCACACAAGGCACATCACAATGGAAATGTAAATCGGTGCACAAACACTGAGTGCTATGCTTTGGTTTCAATGTATTAGTAGTTCACAAAATTTGTGATTTAAAATAAGTGCAGGAGATCCTATGCAGAGGAATGGTTTAATGTGGAGGAGTGGGTCACCCAGTAAGACACAAGATTCAAGACAGCTTCTCAACCAAATGCAACATCTGGTTGCAAATGAGTTCTGAGTGGCTGTAATGTTGTTAAAATGCTCCAGATGTATTAGGGGTATTCTCCTAATTTTCATACAGCTTTGTACATGTGATATACACAAGCTGTTAGGTGTCAACATTTGGGACCCACGCTGATGTGGTGCTGAATAGGGTTCCAAGCTACCACACCGTCCCACTCCCATAATGGCAAGGTGTGATGTGTTGCAGACTGCATTATTAATCTCAATGGGTTTTCACTCCTTCCGGTGAGGTGTTACTGTACAATATACAATATTTACTCAAATATTGTTCACGCATGGTAATTTCTATTCTTATCTGTTTTGTGCTAGTATGTCAGGTTCTTGGCTGTATGAATTTTAATTTTCAAATGTGTCAGGTCTGCACCCTTATTTTAATCTTCCCCAAGGAGACACTAACTGTATTGACATGGTCTTTTTTAATGTTGTGTGTTTCAGTTTCACTTGTAGCATTGTCAGTTTGTTTATACAAATTGGGTTTAAATGTCGTTTTTTATTTTGTGCTCTCTCAGCTTCTTCATCATTGAATTGTTAGCATGATTTTACACGACAGTAACAAGTTTGTTGTTCGATAGCAAGTGTTTAATTTCCCTGCTACTGCCCTCGTTCCAGAACTATTGGACGCATGTTTCCTTTTCTTTTTTATGTCCTAAGGAAAATAAATCCTTGTGCATTTATCAATGTCTCTCACATTAAGACTTAGCTGAAAGAGCTAAAAATGACGCCTGAAGGATACATTAGGAGAATGTTATGTACTTCCCAGCTGAAATATCTTTTGTGAGGACAACACTCTGTGATTTTCTGACTACTTTTGTTACATACAAGTGAAGGATGTTAATTTGAAGAATGCAGAATGCTGCATTTAAAGGGAAGTAATTTACATTGCTCAACTCTTTATGGGGTCCCTACATTTATGTTAGCCTTTTTACAAACTTGATTTCAGCACTGTCCCATAATTTGACTGTCAAAAAGAAGGAAGACCAGTTCCAGACTGCTACTGCTTTCTGAGAGTGGTGCATGATAACAGCAACTGAGCTGTGTGATGACAAAAGTCATCACTCATGCAGCTAACTGATGAGAGTGCCAACCTCTGTGAGGATTACATCTTGCAACTGGAGAATGGGGGATCAAGTGCACTACTGTTTTGGTGCTGGGCAGTGCCGATGTCAAGAAAGAACTGGCATTGATATAGCATCTTCAAACATTAAGGACGGCTCAAAAAGCTTCGCAGACAATGAAGCACGTTCTGAACCGCTGTTAGTCAAAAGTGGCAGACCCACAAACCTACTTCACAACACCAATGAAATAAATAATTGGATAACCTATTTTGGTGATGTTGATTGAGGGATAAATGTTGGCCAAGATACTGTGAGAACCCCCGTGCTATTCTTTGAATCATGTCATTGGATCTTATACATCCACCTTAGAGAGCCTCGGTTACAGCTTATCTGAAAGGCAACCAATGTGACAGTGCAACAGCACCTCACTGAAATGTCGGCCTGGAAAATGTGCTCAAGTTCTGAGCTAGGCCTATGACTCCACAACCTTCTGACTCAGCTAAGTGCAGCACCACTGAGCTAAAGGCTGACAAATGGATAGCAGATGACTATATAGTCTGTATTTGACATGTCAGCAATAATAAGGGCAGGTGTGATGATGCGGCCTATCAGACAATAAAACGGGCCTGAGGTTTAGATTGTGTTAGCATAATTTTATGACTTAACATGGTTTTGTGCATCTAATTATAATGATAATACAATTATTGTCTATCATCTTTTGATGGTTATTCACTGTGATGAAAGTGAAGACCTTTTGTAGATTGTGGGACAGTCTAACAATTTTCAGTTCAAGCACGTCTTGCATTTGTGTTGCAAATATAATGTGAGGAGTAGAACTTTGTTATTCTCAACACATTTATGGTGATAATGCCTCAGAGAAAAATATTGCTGATCTGAGGCAATTTTTTTTCAGTGACTAAGGACACTTCCAACATGCCAGTGAGCCACTTGGGAATCCTGCAGGCAGAATGTTCTTGATGTAATATTAAACAGAATTGAAAAATAGGTTTAAACATATGACATTGCTTGTGACAATGTCAGATTGCCTCCAGGGAATGGTTTCAAGTCAGAATGCACAGAGGACTAAAAATATTTGCTTTTCACTCATTAAGCCCCTACCATAGAACATCTGAGCCCCCCCAAGTGTCAACAATGAACGGAAAGAAAAACATTCAATTGGGATGAAAATTTGCGTAGTCCCCACTGCTTTGCAAGTTGTCCCTTGTTCTATAATTTAATTTGCAAAAGAGCATTTTGTTTTTTTTCTAAGCTTTTTATCATCATGAGTGTTCCATTTTGTATTCAGTGTCCTCTTCCCTTTACTTATAAGAGGATATTTTTGCCATTGTCACAGGAGGAATGGAATGCTCCTGTCCCTAAAATTGTCATTCTCCAAGTGATACTATCACTGGGGTACTGGATCTGCACCTCTAGAGTTGGCAACACAAATTACATTCATATACTGCCTTTCATACAACAACATGGTCCAGTGTGCTTCGTGGGAGAGAAGTGGACACTCGGTAAGGGAGCTACTGACACATGTGAAAGAGCTAAGTTTTTGGGAAGCTTTTGAAAGAGGAAGACAGATGTAAGGAAACAAAAAAGATTTAGGAAGAGAATTCCAGAGGCTGAAGGTTCTGCCACTGATCCTGGGGCAGAGGGTTGGAGACAATGGACTGGCAGCCGGTTCCAGTGAGAAGATTGATGAGTGCAAACAGAAACGTTGCACTGGAGAAGTAGAGTGGAGCAAGACCATGGGGAGATTTTAAAAGGAAGACTACAATTTTAATGTGAGGCTCAGGGGTCCAATAGAGGATGGTGAGGACAGGGATGATGGAAAGCACAGAATGTTGTACTAGATAGGATATGAGCCAATTAATAATGAGATAAATTTTCAATTCGTGCTGGGGAGGTTACTAAAGTGAGCCTGGAGAAATTGAGCCTTGAGGAAACAAAAGGTATTGATAAAGGAGAAATAGGCTGTAAGGCAATTATATCTAAAATGGAAGGAGGCAATGGATTAGAGGTGGGGCTTAAGCTTAGCAGGACATGCAGTTCACACATCTGCAGCTTCATTCTGAGTGATTGAGTGCCTGAGGTGCAATTTATCTGGCAAGATCTGGACAAGATGGCTTTGTCCTTGCCATTTTTGAGTACAACAACAAAAATTTGTCTCTATAAAGTGCTATTGACATAATTAAACATCCCAAGATGTTTCACAGGGGCATTGTAAGTAAAATTTGACGTTGAATCATATGAGGTGATGTCAGGGCAGATGGGTAAAAGCTTGATCAAAGATGTAGCTTTTAAGTAGAGTCTTAAAGGAGGAAAGAGCGATAGAGTGGCACAGAGTTTCATGCTGGGAATTTCCGAACAGAAGGCCTAGAAAGCTGAAAACAAAGTCACCAATGTTGGTGCGAGTAAAATTAGGGATGCTTGAGGCCAGAATTAGATAAGTGTCGATATCTCCAAGGATAGATCTTTGGGACACACCTGAAGTAAAGGTGCAGGAATGGAAAGAGAAGCCATTGCAGGCAATTGCCTGGCTATGTTTAGATTGATCAGGATGGAACCAGGCGTGGGAGGTCCCACCCAGCTGGATGACAGCAGAGGGGCGTTGAAGGAGGTTGGTGCATTCAACAGTGTCAAAGGCTGCAGGCAGGTTGAAGAGGAGAGGAGGGGTAGCATATCTCAGCTCAGTTACATAGTGTTATAGGGTGGCCAAGTTGTACTATTAGTGATAGTGATCTTCAAACACTTCTTGGGTGGAAACTTTAAGTTTATTTACAATATACGTAGCAGCAACCATATGTGTGCTTTCAACTTCAACTCTAACTCTACACTGGCTGCTGAGGTAGCCTGTGCTACTCTCCTATTGGTTACCACATATCATGTGATCTTTCTTCAGTATTATTCTTAAAGGTGCGTAGCACTAAATAAAACTATAATTACTACATATAGGATGTTATTTGTGATTTTAGTAAGACCTGTTTTGGTTCTTTGACAGGTATGGAAACTTGATTAGAGAGATCCAAACATGGAGTTCTGGGAAAGATAAGCATGGATTTGGATGGTGACAGCACATTCAAGGACTTTGGAGAGGAAAGGGAGGTTAGAGATGGAGTGGTAATTTTCAAGGATGGTGGGGTCAAAAGTGAGCAAAATATCTGGCTAATCCAGGGCTTCATATGGACTGTATAGCAGTGATCATGGTAGAGAAATAAGGTTGGGTATCACCAGCATACATATATAAGCTGACCTTGCACTTGCAAATGATGTCAGCAAGAGGCAAAATTTGAGTAAGGAATAGTGGAAAGCTCATAACAGGGCAGTGAAGATGACCATGTAACATTGGGGGAGGTGAGCTAATTGTACTGGAAAAGGCAGGAGTAGAGCCAAGAGAAGAGAGGGCAACCCTGCAATGGTAGCCACTGGAGAATGGTAATGGTGAAGAATGAGTGGCTCAGCAGTGCTAATGTCCACAGATGAGAGAACCAGGAAATATCATCCACCTGATGGGCATCCATTATCAAAAAGTTGGTGCTTCCAACTCAGTACTGTTCTGAAGTTTCAGCTCATGTGCTCACATTCTGGTTAGGGGGATTGAACCATGAATTCCTGGCAGAAGTGACAGTGCTAGCAACAGAGCCAAACTGATAAAGAGGTGGGGTGGGAGAAGTTTTAATGAAGGGTGGTGATAGAAGCACTCGTTAAATTACTTGGGGAAAATGCAGAGAACTGAATAAGCAATTAGTAATTGCATATTGAGGAACTAGGTCAGAAGGGAGAAGGTGGGCCTTATCAGAGAAATGATTGATGAAGGCTGGGGAAAAGATGAGTGAGAAAATATTACTGCAGAGGAAGTTAATTTTTTGTTGCTGAACATTCAGATTTCTGCACAACTTATGATAATCATGGGATCCATCAAAATCTATACCTGAAGGGTCATTTTCAATTTTCTCTCATCAAAATAGACTTACCATTCAGAGATTATGTTGTCACAAAAGATGATACATATCTCCCGTGAAAGAATTTGGAAAGGTGCTCCTTCCATCCATTTGGAAAAACAAATCTGTAAATATTGTTCCAGTATTGGGGCAATTTCTTGAACAGAAGAGAGCTACGCTGAAGCAATGTCCTTTCCTTGAAATTGTTATTGTTTTGGGAAGGGTACAAAAAGCAGTGGAGGATGATTTAGATTATTCTGGCAGAGGGTGGGGAAAGTCCAGGTAGAAAGAGCAGGATTAATAAAACTATTGGAATGGAAACAATTTTGATTGCATGAACAAGTAAAACCTATTTCCTCTAGTTGTGGACTCAGTGATGAGAGTTCAGTAATTTAAAATGAACACTCGCGAGCAAGAAGAAAGATTAAGAAGTAGAAGGTGGCGCCATTATCGGCATTCCCCTTTTCCCTCAGAGACACTCCCACACTCAAGCTCATGACACCAGATTCACATGTGTATTGCTTGAACAGAATGACCAGAGAGACAAATTTCTTCTGATAATTCACAATTGCTGTATTGAAACACCCACAACCCCACAGTACAAAACACAAAATTTAAAATAACCTATTCCCAGTACCCAAAACAAAGTCACCACGACTTGGTTAAAATTTAAAAAAACACAGGCAAAGCACCATGTCCTGTGCTGAAACCTTAAGGAAAAATAACCCACGATTATATCACCACGATATGGCTGAAAACACTTACAATCCCCAACACGGCTGGTCTGTCTGGTGTTGACTATAGGCCTGAAGCAAGGTGACCAAACTTGACCCTTCTTCCAACTGCAGCCCAGATGCTCAGATCTGCTCTGTATTTATAATAATTTAACTCAGGCATGTCAAAGCATATGTCCTGTTGTTTCAATGTCCATTTAGATGATTCCACACAAAGTCCAGACAAATGTCATCAGCTGCTACTGGTTGAAACAATACAGGGTTTTCCTTAGAAGGTGTATCCAGATGAATATTATCAATTTTCATTGTAAGAGCAATTCTCCTGCTGTTTGAGGTGGCACAGTAACAGCACCTGGCACCAAAGTTAATGAGGGTTTAAATGAGTATATTCCAGTACTATTGTTAATGGTTGTTGAATAATTCCTTGAGCATATTGTATTGATGATATGTCCTTTGTGCTATTGCCTTGGGTTTTCAGACTTGATTGCATTAGTAAATGTCCAAACCCTTTTGATGAGTCACTGTGTTTTCACTAAATGTCCGAATTAATCTCTTGCTGCCCAGCCCTACCGCTCAGAAGAAGGGTCATATAGACTCAAAATGTTACCTCTGCTTCTCTCTCCACAGATGCTGTCAGACCTGCTGAATTTTTCCAGCATTTTCTGTTTTTGTTTCAGATTTCTAGCATCCGCAGTATTTTGCTATTATCTGGACTGCTGACTGCAGCTTATCTTTTTGACATTTATAGTTCCAATCACGGGGTCAAAACATGTCCGTGAGTTTAAAATTATGTTCCATAAATTTCCCAATTGGAGGAGATTTCGATCCTACACCATTTGTATGCATGCAGTTAGAACAGAGTTTGCCATGCAGTGAGGTCTGATCATTCTGCCCCAGACACTGGAAAGGAGGCAATAGAGAATGAAGATGAGTTCATCTGTACTGCTTCTGTGTGGTGTTTTGAGATCTCTTCAATGAGAGGGGAAAGCTGCGGCATAAAGCACTGAAATGGAAAGAAAAATAGACCCATTGTATTTGACCTGAAATATTCTCCTAAAATGAGTCCTGGTGCTTTCAATTGCTTAGTAAGTACATTACTGAGCTAGTCACTAGCAAGATTATAGGTACAATCTCTTGTTTACGTTGAATTAACTGCTTTTGGTTGTGGAAGTGACGGGGTATGATAATTATTCATAGTATTGAGGCTAAAGAGGGAAACAAGTAGGTCTGCTTTCTGACTGCTGCAAAGTTCCTGCCTGTGGATGGAAGATCAGGGCAAGATTAGGCTCATTTGTGATGCCCCCTATGACTGCATAACTCACGGGCAACTACTGTTGCAGCCAACACATTGGGTGAATCAATGAATGCTGTTGGAAGCCCTGGAATAATTACAATTTGGCTTCAAATTAACATCACCAGGGATGAAAACAGGGAGAATGTAGCAAGGGATGGCACCTCTCAATTTGTGCCTACACCGAGGACAATATGCACAAGTGTATGTAAGAAAGTAAAATCAGGAAGATTAAGCCTTTTGACAATCACCTTACAAGATTTCAGCACTGAAGGATCGCAGTTGTTCCAAACCTTTGTTTTCAATGATTATCTCTGCTTCGTGATGACTATTGCTGGTTGTTTAAAAAATAAATTTATTTCCTTCAGGCTTTTATAAATGTTGCTGCCAAACATAAAAGCATTATCTGACTCATACAAAATTTCACATTATTAGTGGCTTTTCCAAGAGCTATTATAATGCAATGGTATTTCCCACCAGAGGCCCTTACTTTATTATAAATTTGCAAATCCTTTGTGTCCAATTTCATCAATCTAACTCTAGCACAGTTACTGCACCAACAAATGAGATTTAAAATGTAAGGTCTGATAAATCTGATTGTGTAATTAAAGATTTATTATGAAGTAGAATATAATTTGTAATTGCTTCCATTAGAGTGTGCCGCTTTAAAGCAAGATTTAGTGCCCCATTTAAGAAATAGGAAACTTGACATGAGATAGATGCCATGCCATCTGTTTTCCAGCTTCAAAGCAGGATTAGTTGTTGAGCTAGAGGGAGTGGGATGGTTATCTGGACGCTTCATTCCAGGAGGCAGTCACACCCCTTAGGTTAAGTACAACTTTAGAGTTGGCCAGTAATCAGGAACAGAAGGGTGTGATTGCAAGTCCATGAGGTGTGGAGATCCAGGATAAAGTGATGACTTTGATGCCAAGGTGCAAGATACTTGCTATGTGCCTGGATGGGAACAAGGACTGCAGGGTGGATAGGCAAGCTGACAATAGCACCATGGTGCAGGAAGTTATTCAAATGGGGAGACTGAAGAGGAGTGTGGTAGTGATAGGGAATGGTACAGTCAGGGGACAGATACTGTTCTCTCTAGTCATGACTTCAAGTTCTGAAACTTGCATTGCCTGCCTGATGCCAGGGTTAAAGGCATCTCCTCGCGGCTGGAAACGACCTGGAGGATCCAGTTTTCGTGATCCACATAGGAACCATAGACCTAGGTTGAACTAGGGATGATGTTCTGCTGAGAGCATTTGAAGAGTTAGGGCCCAAATTAAAATGCAGATCTGCAAAGGTAATAATCCCTAGATTATTACCTGAGCCACACACCAATTGACATAGGGTCAAGCAGGTTCAAGAATTAAACTTGTGCCTCAAAGAGTGATGTACACAGAAAGGATGGATGGGGTGTTCATTTATGGAACACTGGGACCAGTACTGGAGAAAGAGGGAGCGATTCACTTGGGCTGGATGCCACTTAACCCTGGCTGGGATTAGCATCCTGATAAATTGTATAACTAGGACTGTGGACTGGGCTTTAAACAAAAAGTAGTGAGGGGAATGGGGCAGGTGAAGGGAGATTTAGAAATCTAAAGAGAAATGTTGAGGTAATAGAGCAGCAAAACAGTTTGGGTAAAGACAAACAGAGTGAGCAGGAACAGTCAAGAGAACTTAATGGTAATAGTACATTAACAAGTTCCATGCAAAGAATAGTGGTAAAAGAATAAAACTAAAGGCTCTTTATCTGAATGCACGAAGCATTTGTAACAAGATATATGAACTATGGCACAAATAAAGCTAAATGGATGTTTAATCAGCAATGATTGCAACGTGATCAGACTTGGAAGATAAATATTCCAGGGTACACAACATTTTGAAAAGACGGACAAAATGGAAAACAAAGAGGGGTATGCTTGATCATCAAGGATGACTTAAGGACAGGAGTAAGAAAAGTTCTTGGCTCAGAAGATCAAGGAAATAGGATAAGCATAGGTGGAGATCAGAAATAACAAAGATCAGAAATTGCTGGTGGCAGTCTATCCCAACTCCCTCTTTTTCCAGTCCTGGTCCCAGTATCCCATAAATGGACACTCCATCCACCCTTTCTGCGTACATTACTCTTTGAGGTACGGGTTTAATTCTCGAATCTGCTTGACCCTATGTCAATTGTTGTGTGGCTCAGGTAATAATCCAGGGATTATTACCTTTGAATGTCTACATTTTAATTTGGGCCCTAACTCCTCAAATGCTCTCAGCAGAACATCATTCCTAGTTCAACATAGGTCCAAGGTTCTGATGTGGATCACGCAAACTGGATCATCCAGGTCGTCTCCAGCTGCGAGGAGATGCCTTTAACCCTGGCACGAGGCAGGCAACACAACCTTCAGTCATTATACTGTTAGACAAAGCATTAAGCAAAAATTAATTTGAGTTTGTAACAAAGGCAGTGTAATAATTGCGAGGAATTTTAATCTTTGTTTAGACCGGACATATCAAATTGACAAAGGTAATCTAGAAGATAAGTTTGCAGAATGCTTTCACAAAAGCTTCCTAGAACAATACATTGTGGAACCAACTAGGGATGAAGATATTTTAGATCTAGTATTCTGTAATGAGGCAGAATTAATTAGTAACCTCATGGTAAAACATTTTCTGGGGAAAAAGTGATCATAATACCATATTAATTCCACATAAGCTTGAGAGTGACATGCTTGAATCCAAAACAAGAATCTTAAACAAAGCCAATTACATAGGCATTGGGGGATGTTAGCTAAGATTTATTGTGTAAACAGCTTAAAAGGCATGAGGAATGCCTTTAACCTTGGCACCTGGCAGGCAACACAATCTTCAGAACTTGAAGTCACGGCTCTAGAACAGGTATGATGGTAAATAAAGAGTGAGAAACATTTAAAGAAATTATTCAAAATGTTCAAGAAAAACAGGTTACATTAATATTAATTGAGAAAGATTCTCCCGTGACTTACAAGAGAAGTTAATGATTGGACTAGATTAAAATAAGATGCTTAGAGCATTGCAAAGAACAGTAGTAAGCTTGAGTTTTAGCAACCCACAAAGGGTGATCAAAAAGTTGATAAAAAGGTAAGAAGTAGAATGAAAATAAACTAGCCAGGAATATAAGAAGGGTTTGTAAGAGCTATTACAAATCTATATAAAAAGAGTTAAAAACAAAAAAACTGCGGATGCTGGAAATCCAAAGCAAAAAATAAAAAATACCTGGAAAAACTCAGCAGGTCTGGCAGCATCGGTGGAGAAGAGTACAGTTGACGTTTTGAGTCCTCATGACTCTTCAACGGAACTAAGTAAAAATAGAAGAGGGGTGAAATATAAGCTGGGTATATAAAGAGTAGCTGAAGTAAACATTCCTTAGGGCTGGAGATGGCAGAAATTATCATGGCGAATGAGATAAAGACAGAAACATTGAACATTTATTTTGTGCCTGTCTTCACAGCTGAAGGCACAAATTACATGGCTAAAACAAGGGGCTAATAAGAGTGAGGAATTTAAAGTAATCAAAATCAACAGAGAAAAAGTATTAGAGAAATTTCAGGGACTAAAAGATGAAAAATCCCCAGTACCTGATAGTACATCTTAGCTTCAAAAAGAGATAGCTGCAGAGAGTGTGAATCGTGGAATCATAGAAATTTACTGTCTGGAAGGAGGCCATTCAGCCCATTGTGCCCTCATCAGGCGACAAAGAGCCTTATCCCACTTACTAGCTTTTGGTCTATAGCCTTGTATGTTACGGCACTTCAAGAGCACAATCAAGCACTTTTTAAGTGTTATGAGGGTTTCTGCCTCTACCATCTTTTTAGCTAGTGAGTTCCAGATCCCCACCACCTTCCCCTCTAATCCCCTCTAAACCTTCTACCTCTTACCCCCTAAACCTGTGCCCTCTGGGTATGGACTTATCAACCAAGGAGAATTCTTCTCCTCTCTATCTAGACCCCTCATAATATTATTTCAATTGAGTCTCCCCTCAGTCCCCTCTGTTCCAACAAAAACGCTAGCCTATCCAATCTTTCATTACAACTAAAATTGCCCAGTCCAGGCAACATCCTTGTTTATGTCCTCTGTACCCTCTCGAGTGGAACCATACTTTTTCTATTGTGCGGTGACCAGAACTGTTCATTAAGCTATGGCCTAACCGTGTGTTATGCAGTTCCATCATAACCTCCCTGCTCTTATATTCTATACCTCGGCTAATAAAGGCAAATATCCTGCATGCTTTTTTGATCAACTTGTCTACTTGTCTAGCCACCTCAGGGATCTGTGGACATGCACTCAATGGCTCCTCTGTTCCTCTGCACTCAATAGCCTACCATTATTGTGTGTTCCCTTACCTTGTTAGCCTTCCCCAAATGCATTGCCTCACATTTCTCCATATTGAAATCCATTTCCTCCAATTAAAGGGTTGTGAATCTTTGGAATCCTTTACCCCATAGGGTTGTGGATGCTCCATGACTGAGTAAGCTAGACTGGAATAGATAGATTTTTGATCTCTCAGGGAGTCAAAGGATATCGGCAGTGAACAAGAAAGTTAAGTTGAGGCAGAAGGTTACTATTGTATTGAATGGCGGAGCTGGCTTAAAGGCTGAAAGGCCTACTCGTATTTCTTATGTTATATTAAAAAGGCGTAAAATTTGTTTGAAGTACAGATCAATTTGATATTACCAACTCTGTGTATTAATAACATTGTGCTAGCCAACTCACACATGATTCACCTGCAGTGAGGAGAGCATAATTAAAAAAACATCAAATCAAAGATCCCTTGTTCTAGAACTTTCTCAAAACGTTTGCTGAACCATGGATTTCCTTTTTCAAAGAATATCTTCAGATGCAAATTGTGCAGGGCAAAGGTGACAAAGAAAAAGTACGACAGGGAGAGAGTGGGTAAGATCTGCTATTGACAGAAACAAATCTGTTAATTTTTTGATTGTATCAGTATTGTCCCAAAAGTGACAACACATAAGAACTGCTGCTGCAGACAATGGTCTCTCCCCGAGATTAGGGGTAACCCAATCAGTGTTATGAGAGAGGTCTTTTAAATTGCTTTCCTCTCATTTACTAATAAGCTAACTATGAACAATGCCACATAGTGTAGTATAAGGGTCTGGCACATAAAGGGTTAATGTGGGACTGAGTACAGTACCACCCACCCAGTGATGAGAGAGAACACATGACCTGCACCTAGGGGTCAGTGTAGTGTTGGATAGAGCAGTGTGTAGAAACAAGCATGGAGACTGCTCCTAGCTTGGACCTATACTGTACCTATGTATATAGTTTCTAGTATTTAATAAATACTTACTGTTGAACTACCTGAGACTACAAGTGCCTTAATAAGACCTTTCAAACTACACCCGACACCTTACAACACATAAGAGGCAAACTCCTATTTCCCTTTAATATTTAAAAAGAATACACAGCAAAAATGCATTAAATTTACAGATGCAAAGGACCATCTTGCATTTAAATGTATAACAATATTTTCTAGAAAGCACAGGGATACTATATTCTCCATTCCTAAGTCTCTGAATCCGACTTTGGAGCAATCATTTTAAAAATGTTCTTGTTTGCAAGGAATCATTCATTTCATAGGGCTGCTTACTATAATATATGTTGAAGCATCAAGTCATTGAGCAAAAATAACTTTACGGTTTTTAATGGGTTTATGTCTGTGCCTTGGAAATGAAGAATAAGCCCAGCAACGTGTGATATTATTTGAATAACTCATTTTGTATGTTTTTAAGGAACAGCCTCTTCACAGTGTCAGCACTTTCCTGTTCGTCCTGAGAATGTGATAGCTCAGCTGGCTGAGTGCTGGACTGGTGTCAGATAGCCTGCTTTACATCCCTGCTGGGTTCATACTTTAGAAATGAATACCACGTATGGGGAGAGAACAGAAGACTGCTGGGGATGAGTGCAGTGTTTTCCTTCCTCTTACAGTTACAGACTTCAGTACCCCTGACTGTCAGGAATGGAAACTGTTGTCAGTGGCACCTCATGCTGCCATCTAGTGGCTGGGAGATAAGTCGGCTGGGGGCTCAATTTTAATTCCTGGGCGGGGACGTGGAGAAATGCAGCAGACAGACTTGGTGGACCTCAACAGCTAGGCCTTGTTGGGCATGTTGTTAGCTGACACCTTGATCAAAACGGCCGGAAACTTGTCGGGAATTGCCTCTTCAGCGTTAAAATCAGGTGGCAGGAAGTCAACCTACATATTTAAAAGAGGAAAAAAACAAAAAACTGCGGATGCTGGAAATCCAAAACAAAAACAGAATTACCTGGAAAAACTCAGCAGGTCTGGCAGCATCGGCGGAGAAGAAAAGAGTTGACCTTTCGAGTCCTCATGACCCTTCAACAGAATTGAGTTCTATGGAAGGGTCATGAGGACTTGAAACATCAACTCTTTTCTTCTCCGCCGATGCTGCCAAACCTGCTGAGTTTTTCCAGGTAATTCTGTTTTTATTTAAAAGAGGACTTTGTTGAGCGAAGTTTGTCTCTCAATAGCATAGATGAAATTATAACCCAGTCTATGGGAGATCACAGCTGTGTATTGTCATGCATTCTTTGGTTCTTTAATATGTTGTACTCATGTTACCCATTTCAAATCAGTGTTTGATCACAGCATTGAACTGACGTGCATTGTTTTAATTCCTTGAGTAGCACTGATAAATTTATGAATTCTGACGGTGCTCAACCCCATTGCTGGTGATGATTTGTTGACTACTATAAGCTGCCAGAATCAGGCTATAATTTACATCTTTATTTGATATGGCCACTCCAGTGAAGCAACTCGTCAACATTCATTCTCCTGATTGGCTAAAGAGGACTCCCCTGGGAAGGTTTTGAATTTACATGGATCACTGCTTAATCTGAAAGGATGAAGGTTAGGAACATCATTTATGATTGAAATAGAAAAGAGTAAAATAAATATTGAAAGGGAGTATCTGGGTGATTAATAATGCAAGTATTTAAATGCTAATACAAGAAAAATAAGGAAAAAAGAGAATTGGAAAAAGAGAAAAGAATGAGAACAGAAGTGAAATCAGAATTGAAAAGTCATTGGCCGGACACAGTGAGTGGAATCTTCCGCTTTTGGAATATGGATATGAGTTGGAATAACTTCTGGGCCCCGACCTCGCTTTGATTGTCAGCATGGCCCCCCTGTTGGATCTTCCTGGAAGTGACCAATTAAAACACCACCTCTGGGTCCACCATCCAATGAAGGATGACAGGCTTGTCCCTAAGGTTGCAGCTCCAATCAGCAGCCAGAGGGGGAACTTGTGGGTGCCCTCACCGTGAGGCACTCTCTGAAGAGGTCAGAATTCAATTCAACGAACAGTGACCACAGCTGTGAGGCCATCCCTGTGGGAGACTGCCAGGTGGAGGTGAGGTGAGGAGGAGAGTTGGTGGTAATGGAGAACCAGGGCTCCACAACAGGAGGCCTTGTGGGCCCCTCCAGGTCAGCCACGGGCTAGCCACACGCAGGCTTGGCCCTTAGTGAGGGTGGGCGTCTGCTGGCGAGAAGATCATAGTAGCATTCCCAGTCAGCCCACAAATGGGCAGTTAATAATGCAGATTGGTTACTCACCACTGCCAGGCAGGTAACATCTGGTACCAGCTTCTAGGTAGATCACTCCGTATTTCTCTGAAAGTCCTTCCCCCTGCAGGATCGGGAAGATTCTGCCTATTAGCTCTCTTTCTCTCCACAAATGTTGCCTGACCTGCTGAGTATTCCCAGCATTTTCTGTTTTTTGTTCCTGTTTTCCAGCATCTGCAGTATTTTGCTTTTGTATTAGAACAGACATAATGGTTTTGAGACTTATTTCTTTTTAAATTGGTTAAAATTAGTAGAGTAATGTAACTGTAATATTAATGCTGCTTCTTATCTGCAAAATGTGATGTTAAGGGCCTTTTTCAACATTGCATTGTGAGAGCGGAACATTTTAAAAAGAATAACTGCCCAGGAGACCTAGAATTCCCTGGAATGGTCATTTATTGTCAGTATAAATCCTCAATGGAACTGGTGTTTGACTTAATTATGTTGTTTTCATGTTCAGTTACTGAATGAAATTCTCACCTTTTCTTATAAGCTCCATCCTCTGACGGGGTCTGCTTGGACTGGGAAAATCAATTGAATTGGATTATTCATCCTCTTACTAAGAGGATTTTTCAAGCCATCAGCTGTTAACAATTGGAGAACATTTTACATAATCCAGCCTACTGAAGTGTTTCAAAGGATGCTTCATTTCATTGGTGAAAAAACAAAGTCCTCCTTTTAAATCAAAGTTACTTAATTTAATTATCTGATGATTCAATTTTCTTTAGCACAAAACTCCTACTTTGCTCTGTTATTTACGTTGCTATATACAAATTATTGAATAATTTAAAAATGACTGAATTATCAGGAGACTGTAGATCAAGAATAACTTGCAGATGAGCAGTATCTTGTATTAATCATGTCCTGCGTCAGCAGCTTGCTAAATGAGAACTGGGAATACAAAACTTATTCTGTTAGGGAGTGAGATTGTGACAATCTCACTCAGCTTTCCACTCCTTTAGCATTTAGAGAAGAAACATTCTTCCATTATTCTCCACTGTGGGGAAAATTTACCAATTGGACTTTGCACATATACAAGTATCAGGAACAGATTTGCATGAAGCATTTATTTTGAGAAATATGTAATTTGTGGGGAGCGCTTGAGGGTGCATTGACAGCATCTTCCATACCCATGACCTCTCCCACCTAGAAGGACAAGGGCAGCAGATGCTTGGCAACATCACCACCTGCAATAAAAACAAAAAACTGCGGATGCTGGAAATCCAAAACAAAAACAGAAATACCTGGAAAAACTCAGCTGGTCTGGCAGCATCGGCGGAGAAGAACAAAGTTGACATTTCGACTCCTCATGACCCTTCAACAGAACTAAGTAAAAATAGGAGAGGAGTGAAATGTAAGCTGGTTTAAGGTGAGGGGGGTGGGGGGAGAGAAGTCGGGGGGGTGGGGTGGTTGTAGGGAAAAGCAAGCAGTGATAGGAGCAGATAATCAAAAGATGTCACAGACAAAAGAACAAAGAGGTGTTGAAGGTGGTGATATTATCTAAAAGAATGTGCTATTTAAGAATGGATGGCAGGACAGGTAAGGTACAGATAGCTCTAGTGGGGGTGGGGTGAAATAAGACTAAAAGGGCATAAAAGGTATAGATTTAAAAATAATGGAAATAGGTGGGAAAAGAAAAATCTATATAGATTATTGGAAAAAACAAAAGGGAGGGGGAAGAAACAGAAAGGGGGTGGGGATGGAGGAGGGAGTTCAAGATCTAAAGTTGTTGAATTCAATATTCAGTCCAGAAGGCTGTAAAGTGCCTAGTCGGAAGATGAGGTACTATTCTTCCAGTTTGCATTGAGCTTCACTGGAACAATGCAGCAAGCCAAGGACAGACATGTGGGCAAGAGAGCAGGGTGGACTGTTAAAATGGCAAGCGACATGGAGGTCTGGGTCATTCTTGCGGACAGACCGAAGGTGTTCTGCAAAGCGGTCGCCCAGTCTGCGTTTGGTCTCTCCAATGTAGAGGAGACCACATTGGGAGCAACGAATGCAGGAGACTAAGTTGGGGGAAATGCAAGAGAAATGCTGCTTCACTTGAAAGGAATGTTTGGGCCCTTGGATGGTGAGGAGAGGGGAAGTGAAGGGGCAGGTGTTGCATATTTTGCATATGCATGGGGAGGTGCCGGATGTGGGGGTTGAGGAGTAGGGGCTGATGGAGGAGTGGACCAGGATGTCATGGAGGGAACGATCCCTACGGAATGCCACCAGGGGAGTGAAGGGAAGATGTGTTTGGCGGGTGGCATCATGCTGGAGTTTGCGGAAATGGCGGAGGATGATCCTTTGAATGCGGAGGCTGTTGGGGTGATAAGTGAGGACAAGGGGGACCCTATCATGTTTCTGGGAGGGAGGAGAAGGCGTGAGGGCGGATGCGCGGGAGATGGGCCGGACACGGTTGAGGGCCCTGTCAATGACCGTGGGTGGAGAACCTCGGTTAAGGAAGAAGGAGGACATGTCAGAGGAACTGTTTTTGAAGGTAGCATCATCAGAACAGATGCGACGGAGGCGAAGGAACTGAGAGAATGGGATTGAGTCCACAAAGTGTTTACTAAAACCCGCTTTCACAGCCATATCTCCTTTCTCAGTGACTGTCTCTGTCTCCGACTTACCCCACGTGGATTTCAACTGAAATTCCACCCCTCATGTTTCGAACCCACCCAGGATTACAGGTATCTCCGGGACATAAAACATTTCTCAGACTGCTGTTCCCGTCACATTCTGAGATCCACACTCAGTGCATTGCGTCGCCATATGAACACACTCGACCTCTCCCTCCAGCAGCACCGCCGTACCCTTTTTCAAAGCTGCGCATGCCCCCAGTTTCATTTCATTCTTCGTCTCATCTGACGCCTCAACAAGAAACTTTTTCTCTTTCTCTCAAGTGCTAAGGAAGGCAAGCTCCAACAACTCATCGACACCAACACCCATCTAGGACCCTCCACCCCTGCCTGTCCCTCCGTCCCCACCCCATCTTCCAATCCCAACCCCAGCCGTGTATTCACTATACCCCCTGGCCTTCCCCTCTCCAACGCTGAATGTTCAGTGCTCAGCAAAGGACTTAGTTTCATACCCCTATGCCTCATCTCAATGAATTTCGGGCTCAGTACAATGCTGAATTCTTCTTCCGCCGTCTTCGTCTCCGGGCTCACTTCTTTGGGCAGGAGTCCTCTCCCCGTTCAATGGATCGTTTTACCCACCTCCAATATTCTCCCTCCACCTGGACCACTGCCTCTGGATTCTTACCTTCTCTTGATCTTTTCATTGAGAACTGTTGGCGTGACATTAGTTGTCTCAATTTCTCTGCTACTCTCACCCATTCTAAACTGTCTCTCTCTGAACTTACTGCATTCGTTCTCTCAGGTCCAACCCTAACATTGTCATCAAACCCGCTCACAAGGGTGGTGCTGTTGTTGTCTGGCGCACTGACCTCTACCTTGAGGAGGCTGACCGTCAACTCTCAGACACTTCCTCCTACCTCTCCCTGGACCATGACCCCACCACTGAACATCAAGCCATTGTTTCCAGGATTGTCACTGACCTCATCTACTCTGGAGATCTTCCTCCCACAGCTTCCAATCTGATAGTCACCCAACCTCGGACAGCCTGCTTCTATCTCCTACCCAAAATCCACAAACAGGACTGTCCCGGCAGACCGACCGTGTCAGCCTGTTCCTGCCCCACAGAACTCATTTCTCGTTATCTTGACTCCCTTCTCTCTCCCCTTGTCCAGTCCCTTTCCACCTACATCCGTGATTCCTCTGACACCTTACGTCACATCAACAATTTTCAGTTCCGTGGCCCCAACCGCCTCCTCTTCACCATGGACGTCCAATCCCTCTACACCTCCATCCCCCATCAGGATGGTCTGAGGGCCCTTAGCTTCTTCCTCGAACAGAGGCCCGAACAATCCCCATCCACCACTACTCTCCTCCGTCTGGCTGAACTTGTTCTCACACTGAACAATTTCTCCCTTAACTCCTCTCACTTCCTCCAAATAAAAGGTGTGGCTATGGGTACCCGCATGGGCCCCAGTTATGCCTGTCTCTTTATGGGGTATGTGGAACATTCCTTGTTCCAGTCCTACTCCGGCCCCCTCCCACAACTCTTTCTCCGGTACATCAATGATTACTTCGGTGCTGCTTCATGCTCTCGTCTGGTCCTGGAGAAATTTATTAATTTTGCTTCCAATCTCCACCCCTCCATCATTTTCACGTGGTCCATCTCTGACACTTCCCTTCCCTTCCTTGACCTCTCTGTCTCAATTTCTGGTGATAGATTGTCCACCAATATCCATTACAAGCCTACAGACTCCCACAGCTACCTCGACTACAGCTCCTCACACCCCGCTTCCTGTAAGGACTCCATCCCATTCTCTCAGTTCCTTCACCTCTGTCACATCTGTTCTGATGATGCTACTTTCAAAAACAGTTCCTCTGACATGTCCTCCTTCTTCCTTAACCGAGGTTTTCCACCTACAGTTGTTGATAGGGCCCTCAACCGTGTCTGGCCCATCTCCCGCGCATCCACCCTCACACCTTCACCTCCCTCCCAGAAACATGATAGGGTCCCCCTTGTCCTCACTTATCACCCCACCAGCCTCCGCATTCAAAGGATCATCCTCCGCCTTTCCGCCAACTCTAGCGTGATGCCACCACCATACACATCTCCCTTCAACCCCCTGGTGGCATTCCATAGGGATTGTTCCCTCCGTGAGACCCTGGTCCACTCCTCCATCACCCCCTACTCCTTAACCCCCACCTACGGTACCTCCCCAAGCAAATGCAAAATATGCAACACCTGCCCCTTCACTTCCTCTCTCCTCACTGTCCAAAGGCCCAAACACTCCTTTCAAGTGAAGCAGCATTTCAGTTGCATTTCCCCCAACTTAGTCTACTGCATTCGTTGCTCCCAATGCGGTCTCCTCTACAACGGAGAGACCAAACACAGACTGGGTGACCGCTTTGCAGAACACCTTTCGGCAAGAATGACCCAGACCTCCCTGTCGCTTGCCATTTTAACACTCCATCCTGCTGTTTTGCCCACATGTCTGTCCTTGGCCTGCTGCATTGTTCCAGTGAAGCTCAATGCAAACTGGAGGAACAGCACCTCATCTTCTGACTAGACACTTTACAGCCTTCTGGACTGAATATTGAGTTCAACAACTTTAGATCTTGAACTCCCTCCTCCATCCCCACCCCCTTTCTGTTTCTTCCCCCTCCCTTTTGTTTTTTCCAATAATTTATATAGATTTTTCTTTTCCCACCTATTTCCATTATTTTTAAATCTATACCTTTTATGCCCTTTTAGTCTTATTTCACCCCACCCCCACTAGAGCTATCTGTACCTTACCTGTCCTGCCATCCATTCTTAAATAGCACATTCTTTTAGATAATATCACCACCTTCAACACCTCTTTGTTCTTTTGTCTGTGACATCTTTTGATTATCTGCTCCTATCACTGCTTGCTTTTCCCTACAACCACCCCACCCTCCCCACTTCTCTCCCCCCACCCCCAACCCCCCCACCTTAAACCAGCTTACATTTCACCCCTCTCCTATTTTTACTTAGTTCTGTTGAAGGGTCATGAGGACTCGAAATGTCAACTTTGTTCTTCTCTGCCGATGCTGCCAGACCTGCTGGGTTTTTCCAGGTATTTCTGTTTTTGTTTTGGACCACCACCTGCAAGTTCCCTTCCAAGCCGCACATCATCCTGACTTGGAACTATATCACCCTTTGTTCACTGTCGCTGGGTCAAAATCCTGGAACTCCCTCCCTAACAGCACTGTAGGTGTATTTAGACTACACGTACTGCATTGTTTCAAGAAGGTAGCTCATCATTACCTTCTCAAGGGCAATTGGGGATGGGCAATAAATGCTGGCCTAGCCAGTGACACCCAGGTCCCGTGAAAGAATTTTGAAAAAAATCACAAAGATGCAGATTAAAAGAACAAGATCAGGTGCAGGTATCTGAAGTAGAAATTGGAAATGGGAAGTGGGCAGTAGTTTGATGGTCTGAAAACAATCTGGACCCAAACAAGCTTATCAGTAGGTCAAAATAAAAGCCAAAGACTAAAGGCGGAATCATCTATGCCCACTTGCATCAGCCGTGTTTAGTGGCGTGAGCGGAAAATATGGCAAGAAGGCCAAAAATCAGTTGCATGACCAAAAGACATAGGAGCAGAAGTAGGCCATTTGGCCCATCAAGTCTGCTCCACCATTCAATGGAGATCATGACTGACCTGATAATCCTCAACTCCACTTTCCGGCCTTTTCCCCATAACCCTTGATTCCCTTGCTGATTAAAAATCTGTCTATCTCAGCCTTGAATATACTTAACGACCCAACCTCTACAGCCCTCTTAGGTAATGAATTCCACAGATACACTACCCTCTGAGAGGAGAAATTCCTCCTTATCTCTATCATAAATGGGTGACTCCTTATCCTCTGGTCCTAGACTCTCCCACAAGGGGAAACAACCTCTCAGCATCTACCCCCTAAGAATCTTATATGTTTCAATAAGGTCACCTCTCATTCTTCTAAACTCCGATGAGTACAGGCCCAACCTACTCAGCCTCTCCTCATAAGAAAATTCCCCCCATACCCGGGATCAACCTAGTGAACCTTCTCTGGACTGCCCCCAATGCCAGTATATCTTTCCTTAGATAAGGGGACCAAAACTGTTCACAGTATTCTAGGTGTGGTCTAACTAGTGCTTTGTATAGTTTTAGCAAGACTGCCCTATTTTTATACTCCATTCCCTTTGAAATAAAGGCCATCATTCCATTTTCTTTCCCTATTAGCTGCTGAACTTCTACGTTAGCTTTTTGGGATTCATGCATGAGGACCCCCAAGCCCTTCTGTGCTGCAGTTTTCTGCAGTCTTTCTCCATGTAAATAATATTCAGCTCCTCTCTTCTTCCCGCCAAAATGCATATCCTCGCATTTTCCCACATTACATTCCATCTGCCAAGTTTTTTCCATTCATTTAACCTGTCTATACCTCTATAGGCTTTTTGTGTCATCTTCACCACTTGCTGTCCTATTTTTGTCATCCGCAAACTTGGCGATAGTACATTGACTTCTCTCATCCAAGTCATTAATATATATTGTAAATAATTGTGGCCCCAGCACTGATCCCTATGACACTAGTTACAGGTTGCTATTCTAAAAATAGCCCCCTTATCCCAACTCTCTCTCTTCTTTCAGTTAGTCAATCTTCTATCCTTGCTAACATACTACCCCTAACACCGTGGCTTCCGCTCTTATTAAGTAGCGTTATGTGCGATATCTTATCGAATGCCTTTTGGAAATCCAAATATATTACATCTACTGGTTCCCCTTTATCTACCCTGCTTGTTGCCTCCTCCAAGAATTCTAATAAATATGTCAGGCATGATTTCCCCTTCATGAAGCCATGCTGACTCTGTTTGATTATATTATGCATTCCTAAATGCTCTGCTATCACATCCTTTATAATAGACTCTAACATTTTCCCATTGATGGATGTTAAGCTAACTGGCCTATAGTTACCCTTTTTTTGTTTCCCTCCCTTTTTGAATAAGGGCGTTACATTGACAGTTTTCCAGTGTTCTGGGACTTTTCTGGAATCTAAGGATTCTTGGAAAATCATTACCAGTGCATCCACTATTTGTGTAGCTACTTTCTTTAATATCCTACAATGCAACCCATGAGGCCAGGGAGACTATTGGCCTTTAGCCCGATTAGTTTTGCTAGTACTTTTTCTCTAGTGAGAGTTATTGCATTTATTTCCTCGCCCCCCCACCCCCCCACTTTTCTCCCCTTGATTATTTAGTACTTTTGGAATGCAATTAATCTCTTCTTTCATGAAGACCGATGCAAAGTATTATTCAACTCCTCTGCCATTTCCTGGTTCCCTATAATTATTTCCCCAGCTTCATTCTCTGAGGGGCTTATGTTCACTTTGGCCACTCTTTTTTTTAATATATTTAAAGAAGTTTTTACTCTCTGTTTTTATATTACTTGGTAGTTTACCCTCAAATTTTATTTTCACCCTCTTTATTTTTTTTGGCCAACTTTTGTCGTTTTTTAAAACTTTCCCAACCCTTTGGTTTACCACTAATCTTTGCTACATTGTATATTTTTTCTTTCAGTTTGATACTATCCTTAACTTCCTTGGTTAATCATGGTTGGTTTATCCCCTTTCTTGAACCCTCCTTCCTCACTGGGGTATACCTATTTTGTGAGTCATGAACTATTTTCTTAAATGTCTGCCATTTGTCAACTGCCTTTTCTGATAAACTCTTTTCCCAGTCCACTCCAGCCAACTCTGCCCTCATTCCTTTATAATTACCCTTATTTAAGTTTAGCACAGTTGTTTCTGACCTAAGTTCTCACTCTCAAACTGAATGCTAAATTCTACCATGTTATGGTCATTGTTTCCTATGGGATCTTTTACTCTGAGATCATTTATTACAACCTGTTTTATTACACATTACCAGACCCAAAATAGCCTGATCCCTGGTTGGACCCACAACATATTATTCTCAGAAACTGTCCCGAATACACTCTGAATTCTTGCTCGTGGCTACCTCTGCCAATTTGATTTTCCCAATCTATATGAAGTCTAAAGTCACCCATGATTAATGTATTGCTTTTTTTACATGCCCTCATTATCTCCTGATTTGTTTTCTGTCCTACAGTATAGCTATTGTTAAGGGGCCTATAGACTACTCTAACCAGTGCCTTCTTCCCCTAGTTATTTCTTACCTCCATCCTACAATTTCCGACCCAAGATCGTTTCTTGCTATCATACTTATTCCATCTCATACTAACAAAGCTACCCCACCACCCTTCCATCCTGCCTGTCCTTTCGAAAAGTCCCTGAATATTTAGTTCCCAGCTTTGACCTCCTTGTAATCATGCCTCCATAATGGCTATAAGATCATACTCATTCCTCCAAAACCAATCTTTGAGCCATGCTTTTAACTCTTTGACTTTATTTACCCTATGCCAGTTTGCCCATGATTCAGGTAGTAGCCCTGAGATTATTACTTGTTTTTCAACTTAGCTCCTAACTGTTCAAATTCTTGCAGCAGAATCCCCTTTCTAACAACGTGGATGACGACAACTGGATCCCTCCCCTCCCACTCCAAGTTCCTCTCCAGCCCTGAGGAGATGCCCTTAGCCCCATCACCAGGCAGGCAGCACAGCCTTCGGGACTCATGCTCATGGGCTGCAAAGAACAGTGTCTATCCCCATAATTATACTGTCCCCCACCACTACTACATTCCTATTTCCTCCCCCCACTTTAATGGCTCCCTGTATCACAGTGCCGTGGTCAGTTTGCTCATCCTCCCTGCAGTCCCCGCTCTTGTCTACACAGCTTACAAGAACCTTGTAACTGTTGGACAGTCTCAGGGGCCGAGGATCCTTGAACGCCGCCCCCTGGGTCTGCATACCTGCTTCACCTGCAGTTATCCCTCATGTCCCAGGTCACTAACCAAATTTGAATTACCTAACCTAAGGGGTGAGACTGTCTCCTGGAGCAAAATGTGTAGGTAACTTTCCCTTTCCCTGATGTGGTGCAATGTCTGCAGCTTGGATCCTAGCTCTTTAACTCAGATTCAAAATTCCTCGAGCTGCAAACACTTAGTACAAATGTCTTCGCTCTGGATCACTTTGGTGTCCATCAGTTACCACATGCTGCAGCAGCAACACAACACCCATCCTGCCATCACTATCGTATTTTATTTAATTATTTAATTAATCACTATAGTATCCCTGTTCTTTACACTTGAAGAATCCCCCACACTTTATACTTTATTGTAATTTTTTAATACACCAGTATCGATCTTATACTTAACAAGCTATTTTTAGGAAAAAGAGAAAAATAGAAAAACAAGAGTAAAAAAAAGACCAGAGACCTAAACACAAACTAAAGACATTTCTTTTACTTCAAAGACTAGAAATACTCACCAATCCTACTAACAAAACAGCTGCTCTCCACACTCTTCTTTTTGCACTTTCTCACTGTTAAAGGTGATGCTGCCCCTCTCGCGCTCTCACTGTTAATGGCCCCACTGCTCCTCTCGCTCTCTCACGGTTAATGGCCCCGATGCTGCTCTTGTTCTCTCTCTGTTAATGGCCCTGCTGCTCCTCTCGCGCTCTCACTGTTAATGGCCCCACTGCTCCTCTCACTCTCTCACTGTTAATGGCCCCACTACCCTTCTCGCGCTCTCACTGTTAATGGCCCCACTGCTCCTCTCGCTCTCTCACTGTTAATGGCCCTGATGCTGCTCTTGTTCTCTCTCTGTTAATGGCCCTGCTGCTCCTCTCACTCTCTCACTGTTAATGGCCCCGAAGCTGCTTTCATTCTCTCTCACTGTTAATGGCCCCAATGCTGCTCTTGTTCTCTCTCACTGTTAATGGCCCCGATGCTCCTCTCACTCTCTCACTGTTAATGGCCCCGAAGCTGCTTTCATTCTCTCTCACTGTTAATGGCCCCAATGCTGCTCTCGTTCTCTCTCACTGTTAATGGCCCCAATGCTGCCCACGTTCTCTCTCACTGTTGATGGCCCCAATGCTCTTCTCTCACTCTGATTTTGTGAAACCAGTTTCCGATCCACCCGTCGATGGCGGGCCATCATTCCCCACCATCGGACTTTTGGAACTTCATTCTAATGCATCATGTCATTATAAGGCCAGCCTGCCAGACTCAGCCCCTCCCCTCTGGATTGTCCACCCACACGGCAGGAAAACACGTTGGTGCAGAACACGTCTTGACAAGTGTGACTTGCAAAAGTTGGAACTTATCGCCAGGGCCTTGCTCACATTGCAGACATCCAAGAACAGAAGATAATGGAGCCCGGTGGCAATGGGATCCTGGAGAAATGTCTATGACATGCTGGGTGGATTCTCATGGACGTGGCTCTGCAGCAAAGCAGCTCACGGAAGCTGGAAAGTCACCATTGTTGTCCACAACGGATGATGGTCGAGGGGGTGGGAGAGGAAGTTCCAGGATTGAATGGGAGAGAGAGAGAGATGTCGAGGGCTGAGGTTTTGAAAGGGAGAATCAAGGTGTCAGGGGGTGAAGTTGGGAGAGGGCAAAATGAAGGTGTCGGAAGTTGAGGTTGGGGGAAGGTGAGTGAAGCTGCCAGGGGTGGGGGAGATGAGATGAAGTTGGAGGGGGAATGAAGTTGTCAGTTGGGGGGTGGGGGTGGGTGGGGGGTGGGGGGGGTCGGTGGGGTGTTGGTGAGGGTGAGGGGGCTGGGTGAGGTTGCGGGGGAGGGAATACAGGGGAGAAGATGGCAACTGGGGAGATAAGTGTAAGAAGGGGTAGAAGGTGTAAGAGAAGCAGTCCGGGCGAGCGGGAGGAAGGAGTGTGGAGAGTGCAGTGAGTAAGGGTGGAGGAAGAACTAAGGGGGGAGAAAGGTGTTGGGTAGGGGGAAGGTATAAAGCTGGAGGAAGAATTGAGGGTGTCTGAGGGAGTCAGGAAGGGGGAAGGAGTAAGGCTGAGGAAAAAGTGAGGCTGGAGGAAGAGGTAAGGCTGGAGGAAGGAGTCGGGATTGGGGAAAGGGCTAAAGGTGGCAGAACAACTAAGGGTGTTTGAGGGAATCAGGAAGGGAAGGGACTAGGTGGGGGGGGATTCTCAGTGCGGGTGGGAGGATGAAGTAGGGGTGAAGTGGTCCAGCAAGGGAGGGAAGGGTTCTGGGGGGGAAGGGGTCCGGAGGGGGGAATGTCCAGGTGAACGTGCAAAGGGAGGGGTCTGATGGGGCCTCCTGGAGAGCGAACTGAGAGTGGGTCATGGTATAAGGGAATGATGAGAATGACCGAGGGCAGAGTGAGTGGCAGGATGGGAGGGTGAGCGTTCGATGGCAGCGGTAGAAGGGATGGCGAGGGTGGTTGGTGGGGACTTTGAGGCAGAAACAGGCCCTGAGGGTGGGAAGGAGGAGGTCGGGGAGGTCAATGTGAATGGGTGGGATTTTCGGGAAGGAAGGGAGTGTGCATGTTCACCTGTACATCCCCAAAGGAAAAGGCTTGGGCTGGTAGGTCACAGAGGGGAGGTAGAAGGTAATGCCAGGGGCGGGTCAAATATGATGGGGGAAAGGAAATGGGTGACGAGGGGAAGGGGAAAGATGGGGGAGCACACGAAAATTGAATCCAGACCATGTTGTCCAAATTGAAAGTGAAACGATGGTGGGCGTGATCAGGTGCTGCATGGGAGTGCGATCAGTGGGTGGGTAGATGATGCAGGTCAGCTCAGATGGACAACTGAAAGTGAAGCCCAGCAGGCAGCATTCAAAATGCTCAGGACATTGATGTGAGTATGAAACGTGGAGGACTCGTGTGCGAGGGAGAGTGCTTGCATGAGGCTCTGAAAGGCCCTGTCACACAAACACACCTCCCTCCAGCATCACTAGTGGGCCAGCTGCTCCCTCTGCAGTGACAGAGGTTGAGTTTGAGGGTCTCACAGGCAAAAGGGACTTGGAGGGAGAGGACAGCCTCTGAGATTACTGAGCGGGTGACCCAGGGGTGTCCAGCTGCCACTCCTCCTCCCTTCAGGTGCCCGGCATTTCAGCCTGACTCCTTGAGGGGACGGAGCACATGGAGGGATGTTGAGGTGCCCCGTTTCCCCCTCATGTTGCTACTTCAGAAACCAACCCATGGCTCCCGCAATGGAGTGCAGGTCTGCACACATCTCTGCACTCTGCTGGACCAGGGTCCCCATGGCATCTACCATCCTCCCCAGGGAGACCTCCATACACGTACATGTATGGGCACCACTTCATCAGAGAGCAGTTGGACACACTCCTCCAACTCGCGTGCCACTCTGTTGAGGGCTTCCAACAGCTCTGCATGTTGTTCCCACACCTTTTGCTGATTCTCCACGATGAGTTGGAAGGCCAAATCCAGAGGCTTGTTATCTGACTCGGACCTCACAGATGCCTGATTTCCAGCAGTCTTCCGAGTCTCAGGGAGCTCGCACGAGCCTGCCTCCTCCTGCTGTGGACATGTGTCCAAGTGCTAACCACCAGATAGTGAACCTGAGCCTGCTCTAGATCTGGGTTCCGCCACAGTGTGTGTCTCTGCACTGGTGCAAAGTGTGGGTAAGCGCCGAGATGGATCTTCCAGACTGCTTATTTCCAGCTCTTCAATGGAAAAGGTGTCTGCTTGGCTGGAGGTGAGGAGCTGGATGGAGCTGAGGGACTGGCTGGCTGAGGGTGTCGGTCACTTGGCAGAGCTCCCTGTGAACCAAAGTAGAGGTAAGTAGTGCATGGCGGTAGAGTCAAAAGCAGGAGAGAGAGCACTCACATTTGCATTGAGGGAGAGATGATGTGGTGCAGGATCCTTACAAGAATGATCACCGCTGACCTCACCGTCACCACAGGCACGGTCCATGCCCTCACCCATCAGTGGGATGGAAAACTCTTCAAAGCGAGTGAGGGGCCTAATGTGGGCCATTCCATTCCCGGTCTGGGACCTCTCCTTGCTGTTATGAGCCAGCTTCTTCTGCATGAAAACAGATGGAGAGAGTGTGAGCAGGACACATGGCACTGTGTGGAATGTTTGTGTGGTGAGCGGGGCCATGGACAGGATGAGGATGCGAGTTCGAGAGGATATGAGCCTGATGGAGATGCGAGGATCTGTGTGAGAGTTAGTGGTGCTGCCCCTTGAGATGTGAGATCCCTGTGGATGTGTGATGGGTTTGAGAGTGTGAGTGTTGAGAGGGATGAGAAGAGTGAATTAGCTTGGCGAATGGGTGAGACCATTTATACTGTAGCGGCACTGGGCAGCTGCCCTCTTTTGCAGGGCATTGGCGCTGACCACCATGCCAAGCTGGATTGGTGATGTTGCTGCCCATCCTGCGGCCAGAGCGGGGGGTTAGAGGACATCACAGTGAGCATCCACTGAGTCCAAAAGGCGTTCGAGGGACATATCATTGAACCTTGGGGCCAAAGCCTTTTTGCCTTTCAGAGCCATGTCTTCTTTGCAGCAGCCATGGGCTGGAAGCACTGAGAGGTGTGCGTGCGGCTGGACTTTAAATATGGTGCCCTGCATGATGAAGCGGCGAATGAGAGCCGTCTGCCACGGAAACGTCGTGCTTCCCGGGAATGCATAGTTAATGCGGTGGGTTTGGGATGATACGGTGTGAGAAGCTGCCATTGGGGTCGGCAGGCAAAACCCGCCCGCTACAAATCTGGGACAATTCTGCCCTAAGGCAGCAAAATTTGATGTAGCACAAAAATAGATCTGGGGGTTCACAGTGCACCTGTTGCTTTTGACAACTTGTTGCCATGGACAAACTTTGCTTTGGTCATTTTAATGATTGCTGTGTGCAGCCAGCACCAAGAACACTTCAGAATGGCTACGTGCCTGAGCAGAGCGCACAAAATCGTGATTGACTTACATGACTTAAAAAAAAACAAAGAATGCTGGAAATACTCCACAATTTGGGCATCTATGGAGATAGTAAAAGCAGAGAGTTAAAGTTTCAGGTCTGTGTCCTATCACAGCATTTCCAGAATTTTCTGTTTTCATATCAGATTTCCAACATCTGCAGAATTTTGCTTTTGTTGCAGCGTGAGTTAAAACTAGCCTCTCAAAAGAGATGGATTTTGATAGCAGGTAACATAAATCATTCTCAAGGTGAGTTTGACCTGGGGCTGAGAGTGGACTCCAAGGCTGCCTGTGTCACTGGAGGTCTTGGCACAGAAGGTGGACAGGAAGGGTGAGGTCCTCTACTCATGGGATTAGGAGGCTCACAAGGTACACACTTACAAAGGCAATGGGAGCAGACAGCCATCTAGTTAAGTCAGCGAATGCATCTTCAACCGCCATTTCCTTGCAACTTTCCCATAATGCTCAGTTTACTACATCCCCTTCACTCATTCACCAACCATTTCTGTCAAGCATGACTCATACTTCACATTTATAGCTTCACCTGACCCTTAAACACTTGGAGCTGCTACAAGTTTCTCACTCACATCTTTCAGCTTCCACACACTGCCAGCTATTCAACCATGATAGTCACATCATCCAAACACAATTTACCATACTCACTGACATATTTCCATCTCTCTTGCAGGGCAAGGTAATGCATAACCACTGGCGGCAGCTAACCGGAGGGGATAGGCATGGCTGCATGTTCTTACCCTGACGGCGGACAAGATGGTTGCTCTCATTGGAGTGGCCAGAGGCTGTGACTAGTGTCAAGGCTGAAACCATTGAAGACCTAACACTCCTCGTCCTCTCATCCCACTTTCGCCTCATTCCACAACCTCTTCTAATTTACAAGCGGAAGACGCTCTACTTATGCACATCTTGCTTTCCACCTCCCTCTCCCCCAACTGCAACACTATGCCATGTGCCTTTCTCCTTTTCAGATATCCAAGAACAGCATCATAGCCAGGCAGTGGTGCAGGAGCAAGAAGTGGAAAAGGAATTAGAGACTGAATGAAGAAACCGTTACTAGTTCTGATGCCTGCAGCCTCTGGCTCAGATCCTGACACTGAACTGACTTTAGAATAAATGTTCTCAACCAGGGATCAGTAGCCCCGAGGAGATTGCAAGGTGGTGGCTGCCAGTTGCTGGCTTCTTCATGAATCTTTTAAAAAAGTTTGCTCTAGGGTTGTGAGCGTTGCAGGCAAGGCCAACACCTATTGCCCATCCTTAATTGCCCTTGAGAAGGTGGTGGTGAGCTGCCACCTTGAACCACTGCAGTCCATACGGTGTGGGCACATCCACGGTGCTGTTAGGGTAGGGGTTCCAGGATTTTGACCCAGTGCTGGTGAAGGAGCAAGTCAGGATGATGTGTGGCTTGGAGGGGAACTTGCAGATCATGGTGATTCCATCCGTCTGCTGTCCTTGTCCCTCTGGGTAGTAGGGTTCACGGGCTCGGAAGGTGCTGTCGAAGGAGCCTTGGTGAATTGCTGCATTGCATCTTGTAGATGATACACATTGCTGCCACTGTGCGTTGGTAGTGGAGGGAGTAAATGTTTAAATTGATGGATGGTGTGCCAATTAAGTGGCTGCTTTGCCCTTGGTTGTGTCAAGCTTCTTGAGTGTTACTGGAACTGCAGTCATATAGTTAAGTGGAGAATATTCCACCATACTCCTGACTTGAGTCTTGTATATGGTGGACAGGCTCTGGGGAGTCAGGAGGTAACTTACTCACTGCAGAATCTCAAGCCTCAGGCCTGCTTTTTTTTTCCACAGTATTTATATAACTGGTCCAGTTCAATTTCTGTTCTGCTGTAATGCCCAGGATGTTGACAGTAGGGAATTCAGTGATGGTATTACTATTGAATGTCAAGGGGAGATGGTCAGATTCTCTCTTGGTTGGAGGTGGTCTTTGCCTGACATTTGTGTGGTGCGAATGTTACTTGTCACTTAGCAGTCCAAGCCTGAATGTTGTCCAGGCCTTGCTGCAAGTAAGCCCAGACTACTTCAGTATCCGAGGAACCTCAAATGGAACTGAGCAATGTGAAATCATCAGTGAACATCCTTTCTTCTGACCTTATGATGGAGGGAATGTTATCAATGAAGCAGTTGAAGATGTTTGGGTCAAAGGCAATCTAGTCCCCAGATTGGCTCAGCTTTTACCAATGGCTGATTGGCAGCCACATGGTCAGCAGCTTACCCACCTTGTGAGCTATCTCTTGCTCTCTCTCATGATCCAGCAATTCATTTACAAAGCTCAATATTAAAATTAAATGGCCGACCAAACCTTTGATGCATTTTCACTGTTTAGGTGCAATAATCATGTTATTTTTTGACTGCCTTGTTTGTTTATTATCATTCTCTTCCAAAGCTCCTCTGTGACCACCTTCCCCGCTCCACCCACAATTTGCTTCTGGATGGCACAAGCTGATTGTTCTGCTTGGAGTTGTGATATATGTTGTATGTTCAGTAGGTCTTACAAAGAGGTTCTGAGTCTTGTATATTTAAATATTAAGTATGTATTGATGATACATAAATATCTATCTATAAAATGAATATATACAAAAAACATAAATATATTAAAAAAATCAATAAAAAAAATATATATAAATGTAAAATATATAGCATAGCCCAAGTTATGTGCTGAATCCATGCTTACTTCTACACAGGTCTCTATCCAGTCCATCACTGATCCTAGTCTCAGGTTATGTGCCTCTTTACGTCGCATTGTGGGCAGTACTGTTTCCTAGTCCCGCATTAGCCCTTGCTATGCCAGATACCTGTATATTACAATACCCACAGTGTTAGGCATGTCAATCAAGTGATCTCTCTGGGTTTCAAAATCGTGGAGAAACAAATGCAGAGCTTCTAGCTGAATTAAACATGTGTATGGAAACTAGTTAAGCAGTCAGACAGTAGGAGACACTGGAGAAAAATTACAGGTGGTGGAGAGAACTTGCATAACTGATCCCTCGTGAAAAAAATCTGGCTAAAATAGAAACTCAAAACAGTCAGAAAAGCAAAGGTTGGTGAAAACTATGGGTGGAGGAAAATGGACCTGGTTAATTCTCTGTGTAGTGACTGGTGTTGCTATAAATGGACAGAAATACTAGGAGGAAGTGGCAAGAACAGCTTCCAAATCCGTCTCTAAGGAAAAGATTGAGCGTTCACTTAAAGCATGGAAAGGGAAACCTGGAGCAAGAGAAGGAAAATGATGAATGGTTTATCCAAACCTGTTGCTGTGCTGGAGGGAGGTTAGTAATGTCTGTGGTCCCCTGGAGTGATGGGCCTGTTTGTATAGTCCTGCTGTAAGCACAGCAATGGGGTTATTTTGATGTTTCAACTGATAATGTGTTGGGTCACTTCCGAACGCTTAGTAGATACAAATTCAATAGTAGTTTTCAAAAGGGAATTGGATAAATATTTGAAGGAGGAAAAATTGCAGGGATGTGGGAAATATGCCAGAGTTTGAGACTGCCTGGATTGCTCTTTGATAAGCCTGGCATACACTCCATGGGCCAAGTGGCTTCCTCTTGTGCTATACAGTTCTCTGGTTTTATTCAGTTTGATCTAGGTCTTGGAGGCTGTGAGGGCTTTGGGAGTGAACGTGGCAGTCCTGCTTTTCCCACAGCACTGGAAATGTTGATCCCATTTACTACAAACTACTTAGATGAAGCTGGATCTTCAGCAGTGACACCAGTGAAAACAGAGTACCGAGCCAGGATGACCTTCGACCATAACGTACTCATATGCGTATGAAGATATCTTCACGCCCTGACAAAATTGTTGCTCAGCAGCAGCAAGTTTCCCATTAAGTAAAACAATAATAATAAATAAAAGCAAAATACTGTGGGTTCTGGAAACATGAAATAAAAACAGAAAATGCTGGAAAATCTCAGCGGGTCTGACAGCATCTGTGGAGAGATAAACAGGGTTAACATTCCGAGTCTGCACAATTCTTTTTCAGAGCTTTAATTGTAAAACTAATTCTTATTCCTGCACCAACCTTGCACAGGGCTTTGGCAAAGCTGGGAGCCAGCCCTTTCTAGCGTGCAAGTGTTAGCCAATTCAATGGGAGAACTTGTGGGCGCAACCATGACATTGTGTGTTTTGACTGATGGTATCAGCTTCAACTGCAGTACAAGCAAAAGCCACGCAATATCGGAGTGCTGCAGTGCAAGCACAGAAGTCATGCGAATGCAGCTTGCTGCTATGCAGGCTCAGACTGCTGCCACCATGGCTGTGGACACCAGTACTCAGAGGGGCTTGCAGGGTCTCACATTGGCCCAGCAGATTAATCAGCTTGCTGAGGCGCCTCCCCATGTTGGGGGTAGTGGCTCTCTGGAGCGCAAACCCGTGTCTTCTGTCAGGATGACAGCATTTGTCTTGCTACTTGCTCCTTTCACGTTGCCTGTCAGCCAGCCAAGCTAGGTTGTTGCCTCTAATGCCGAGGTGGTGCAGTCCGAGAACAATCTGCGAGACCATCTACAAGCTTACCTACTGAAAGTCAGCAGCCTTGCACCAGCCAAGCTGCAGCCACTACGGTGTAGAAGCATTAGGCCAGACAAACACACACAAAGACAGACACGTGGGATTGCACAAGGCTGATTAGTTGACTTTATGGAATATTGGTTGGTTTGTTTAATAAAGTTGGTTTGGGTTGTTTCTTTTGTGGTGGCTTTTATTTCAGCACTGTGGCCAAGGTGACACTGTGATGGTCTATAACAGAGGGAAGCTGCAATATGGGACTGGGACTGTTGTTGAATATGTTGTTTGTTTTTCCATCACTGGTATTGCAGTGAGATGAATCATCGTGAACAGCCTGGCTGGAAATGGTTTGGTTGTTTCCTTCCTTCCTCCTCTTTTTCCTGTTCCTCCTCCTCAGCTGTTTGCTATACAGCTGGTGCCAAGGGCTGTGTCCTTATGATGGTGGGATTCTGCAGCATGCAGCAGACCACAATGAATCATGACGCCCACTTTGGGGAGGACTGGGGGGCCCCTCTAGGCAGCAGAATGGGTGTTTAATCACCGCAATGAAATGCTTAATGACATTTTATGTGACAGCATGGCTGTCATTATATACATGGCTGTCCTTGTGTATGGATTGTGCATCGGAGTCATAGCCCAGTTAGTCAGTGCGTAGCCCTTATCAACTAGTAGCCACTCCTTGGCCTCTTGTGGTGACTCAAGTGCTGATAGTATAGCAAACTGACACAGAATAAAGGCATCAAGATTACTGTCAGGATACTGGCAATCACTGTATGATGCTCTGGATGTGGATGCACACCATTGGGTGTTGAAGATATGGATTTTTTTTTACAGTTGTGGTACATCTCTGACTGTGTGCACACTGTAGTCAATGGCTTCCTGCACCATAGAGAAGCTACTATCCTGGCAAAACCGCATGCATATTTTGCCTGCTTCTTTCTGGAAGGGGGAATTCAGGTGGATCTCCATCTCTTTGCAGACAGAGCTTTCAGTCCCTCCCTTGATACAACAGTGAATGACGAACCGGGAGATGGTTGAGATATTGCCAGCTCCACCCTGGAAAGATCCCGACCTGAAGAAGCTCATCACAGTCAGCTTTACAGGCACTGGCAGCACCACCCCGTGCTGCCCTGAGGCTGCGAATTGAGGCAAATTTGGGGTGTCATGTCCAGCCGTGAAGGAGAGGGGAAGTTTATGTCTGGATGTGAAGTGGGTGGGGGTGGCAGTTATAGTCAGGAATGAAGAGGGGTGTTGTGTCCAGGAATGAAGGCTGGGGGAATTCTGTCCATGTGTGGAGGGTGGGGTTGCGGGGGGATGGCGGCAGAGAATAGGCCTAAGTGGGGAGGGGGGAACGAGTCATTCGCCAAGCCTCAAGAATCATGCTGAAACAAGACTAGACATTATTGCAGTAAAAGTGATTATGTTTGCTTATAATTGTGACCATCATTTGTTCAGCTGTGCAACCTGTTGTGATCAAAGCTTTTTGATTTTCCTTGGCCTGCTATTTCTTCTAGGTGCCCCCTCGATATCCACAGCAGGTGTGGAGGCTGCCTGCTGATTAGTTTGCCCTGTTGCCTTTGGTGACTTTGGCGGCCATCCTCTGGAGAGCCAAGGCCTGGAGGGACCCGGTTTCCTTTGGTTGTCATGCTGTGGGCTAGCTGCTCCCCCTGTGGTGACAGAGAATGAGGTTGACGAGGTCACAGGCAGAGAGGATTTGGAAGGTCTGGACAACTTCTGAGATCCCTGAGTGGATGACCTGGGGTGTCCAGCTGCTGCTCCTCCCTTCAAGCGCCCGAGGGCTTGGCCTGACTCCTTGAGGGAAGGGAGGTCGAGGTGTCCCATAAGCCCTTGCGTGCCAACCACAAAGGTTACTGTGGTGGAGTGCAGGTTTGCGCGCATCTGCAGCAGGATCTGCTGGACTAGGATCTCCATGGAGTCTGCCAACCTCCCCATGGAGACCTAGATGAGCACACTGGTTGGCACCACTTCATCAGCCAGCAGACGAACAGACTCTTTTGACTCATGTGTCACTCTGTTGAGGACCGCCAGCACTCCTGCCTGATGTTCCCCCGCCTCTTGCTGACTCTCCAACATTAATTGGAAGGCAAATTCCAGAGTTCAGTCATGAGACTTGGACCTCACAGATGCTTCTTCCCCAGCACTCCTCCAAGTGCCGGTGAGATCAACCGGCCCTGCCTCCTCTTGCTGTGGACAGGTGTCTGTGCTGTGACCCCAGAGTGTGAGACCCTTCCTACGCTAGAGCTCATATCCAGTGGGGTGTCTTTCTCTGGGTTGGTGGAGGGTGCCACCTGTACAGGTGAACATCTCTCCTCATCTCCTGTCTCCTCTCCGGGCTGGGGCTGCGCTGATGCCTGACAGGGAGTCCTCAGCGCTCCTGCCTTGACCTCTTCCTGGAGGCACGTGTACATGAGAGAGGAGAGAGTGAGTGATAGCATGAGCTGCATCCAAAATGAAGGCACACTTTGCCCTTAGGTTTCTATAGCATACTCAGTCTAGGATGGCCTGTTCTTTAGTTGGTTCCTCAACATATTGGTCCAGAAAACCATCCCATATACACTCCAGGAATTCCACTCTACGGTATTGTTACACCTTATTGGGTGGAGCTACAAGACCAAGCTCCCCACTGCCAATTGCCTGGTCCCGCTCCATGCCTGCCAGCAGAGCTGCCTTCTCTTTGAATTCCGTGAGAGGCCGCAGATGTGGGGCCCCTCCCCACCACCCCCCACTGCCTCCAGCTGTCGTCTTTCATTCTCGCAGGTTGTGCATCAACGTCTCGTGCTCAAAGACCACAGGAAAGATGGGTTTGAGAGGAATTGTAGGTTGGATCCATTTGTACATAGCAATTTCACATTAATTTGTCATACTTCCACTCTTAGCCCATTAACTGCGCAAATAGATCTAAACAGGTATGATATAGTTGGGATTACAGAGACATGGCTGCAGGGTGACCAGGGATGGGAACTGAACATCCAGGGGTATTCAGTATTTAGGAAGGACAGACAAAAAGGAAAAGAGGTTGGAGTTACATTGCTGGTTAAAGAGGAAATTAATGCAATAATGAGGAAAGATATTTGCCCTGACAATGTAGAATCTGTATGGGTAAAGCTGAGAAACACTAAGGGGCAAAAAACATTAGGGAGGGTTATATACAGACCCCCAAACTGTAGTAGTGATATTGGGAATGGCATGAAACAGGAAATTTGAGGTGTATGCAATAAAGGAACATCTGTAATTATGGTTGATTTTAATCTGCATATAGATTAGGCAAATCAAATTAGTAACAATATCGTAGAGGAGGAATTCCTGGAGTGTATATGGGATGGTTTTCTGGACCAATATGTTGAGGAGCCAACTAGGGAACAGGCCATCCTAGACTGAGTATTGTGTAATGAGAAAGGAATAATTGGCAATCTAGTTGTGCAAGGTTCCTTGGGGATGAGCGACCATAATATGGTAGAATTCTTCATTAAGATGGAGAGTGAATTAGTAGATTCTGAGACTAGGGTCTTGAATTTTAATAAAGGAAAGTACGATGGTATGAGGCACGAGTTGGCTATGATGGATTGGGAAATGTTACTCAAAGGGATGACGAGGGGAGAGGCAATGGCAAACATTCAAAGAATGCATGGGTGAACTGCAACAATTGTTTATTCCTAAACAAAAATAAAAATACTTGGAAAAACTCAGCAGGTCTGGCAGCATCTGCTGAGAGGAACACAGTTAACGTTTCGAGTCCGTATGATGCTTCAACAGAACTAAGTAAAAATAGAAGAGAGATGAAATGTAAACTGGTTTGGGGGGGGGGGTGCGGGTGGGGAGGGTAGAACTGGATAGAGGACCAGTGGTAGGTGGAGATAACCAAATGGTGTCATAGACAAAAGGACAAAGAGGTGTTGAAGATGGTGATATTATCTAAGGAATGTGCTAGTTAAGGGTAGAAAGCAGGACAAGCAAGGTACAGATAGCCCTGGTTGTGGTGGGCTGGGGTGAAGGAATCGAAATAGGCTAAAAGGTAGAGATAAAACAATGGATGGGAATACATTTAAAAATAATGGAAATAGGTGGGAAAAGAAAAATTTATATAAATTATTGGAAAGAAAAAAAGGGGGGGATCAGAAAGGGGCTGGGGATGGAGGAGAGAGTTCATGATCTAAAATTGTTGAAATCAATATTCAGTCCCGAAGGCTGTAAAGTGCCTAGTCAGAAGATGAGGTGCTGTTCCTCCAAAATGCGTTGAGCTTCACTGGAACAATGCAGCAAGCCAAGGACAGACATGTGGGCATGAGAGCAGGGCGGAGTGTTGAAATGGCAAGCGACAGGGAGGTCTGGGTCATGCTTGCGGACAGACCGAAGGTGTTCTGCAAAGCGGTCACCCAGTCTGCGTTTGGTCTCTCCAATGCAGAGGAAACCACATTGGGAGCAACAAATACAGTAGACTAAATTGAGGGAAGTGCAAGTGAAATGCTGCTTCACTTGAAAGGAGTGTTTGGGCCCTTGGACGGTGAGGAGGGAGGAAGTAAAGGGACAGGTGTTGCACCTTCTACGGTTGCAGGGAAGGTGCCATGGGAGGGGGTTGAGGTGTAGGGGGTGATGGAGGAGTGGACCAGGGTGTCCCGAAGGGAACGGTCCCTACGGAATGCCGTTGGGGGGTGGGGGTGGGTGAAGGGAAGATGTGTTTGGTGGTGGCATCATGCTGGAGATGGCAGAGGATGGTCCTTTGAATGCAGAGGCTACTGGGGTGATAAAGAGGACAAGGGGGACCCTATCATGTTTCTGGGAGGGAGGTGAAGGTGTGAGGGCAGATGCGCGGGAGATGGGCCGGACACGGTTGAGGGCCCTGTCAACCACCGTGGGTGGAAAACCTCGGTTAAGGAAGAAGGAAGACGTCAAAGGAACTGTTTTTGAAAGTGGCATCATCGGAACAGATGCGACAGAAGCGAAGGAACTGAGAGAATGGGATGGAGTCCTTACAGGAAGCAGGGTGTGAGGAGCTGTAGTCGAGATAGCTGTGGGAGTCGGTGGGTTTGTAATGGATATTGGTGCACAGTCTATCACCAGAGATTGAGACAGAGAGGTCAAGGAAGGGAAGGGAAGTGTCAGAGATGGACCACGTGAAAATGATGGAGGGGTGGAGATTGGAAGCAAAATTAATAAATTTTTCCAGGTCCAGATGAGAGCATGAAGCAGCACCGAAGCAATCATTGACGTACTGGAGAAAGAGTTGTGGGAGGGAGCCAGAGTAGGACTGGAACAAGGAATATTCCACATACCCCATAAAGAGACAGGCATAACTGGGGCCCATGCGGGTACCCATAGCCACACCTTTTATTTGGAGGAAGTGAGAAGAGTTAAAGGAGAAATTGTTCAGTGTGAGAGCAAGTTCAGCCAGACGGAGGAGAGAAGTGGTGGATGGGGATTGTTCGGGCCTCTGTTCGAGGAAGAAGCTGAGAGCACTCAGACCATCCCGGTGGGGGATGGAGGTGTAGAGGGAAATGACATCCATGGTGAAGAGGAGGCGGTTGGGGCTAGGGAACTGGAAATTGTTGATGTGACGTAAGGTGTCAGAGGAATCACGGATGTAGGTGGGAAGGGACTGAACAAGGGGAGAGAGAAGGGAGTCAAGATAACGAGAAATGAGTTCTGTGGGGCAGGAGCATGATCTAAAATTGTTGAACTCAATATTCAGTCCAGAAGGCTGTAAAGTACCTAGTCGGAAGATGAGGTGCTGTTCCTCCAGTTTGTGTTGAACTTGACTGAAACAATCCAGCAGGCCAAGGACAGACATGTGGGCATGAGAGCAGGATGAAGTGTTAAAATGGCAAGCTATAATTGTTTATTCCTGTCTGGCGCAAAAGTAAAACGGGAAAGGTGGCCAAACCATAGCTTACAAGGGAAATTAGAGATGGTATTAGATCCAAGGAAGAGGCATGCAAATTGGCCAGAAAAAACAGCAGACCTCAGGATTGGGAGCAGTTTAGGACTCAACAAAGGAGGATCAAGAGATTGATTAAGAAGGGGAAAATAGAATATGAGAGTAAGCTTGCGGGGAACATAAAAATTGACTGTAAAAGTTTCTATAGGTACGTGAAGAGAAAAAGATTGGTGAAGACAAATGTAGGTCCCTTACAGTCAGAAACGGGAATTTATAATGGGGAACAAAGAAATGGCTGACCAGCTAACTGCATACTTTGGTTCTGGCTTCACAAAGGAGGACACAAATAACATACCAGAAATGTTGGGGAACACAGAGTTTGGTGAGAGGGAGGAACTGAAAGGAATCAGTATTAGTAGGGAAATGGTGTTAGGGAAATTGACAGGATTGAAGGCTGATAAATCCCCAGGACCTGATAATCTACATCCCAGAGTACTGAAGGAAGTGGCACTAGAAATAATAGATGCATTGGTGGTCATCTTCCGAGATTCTGTAGACACTGGAACAGTTCCTACAGATTGAAGGGTAGCTAATGTAACCCCACTATTTAAAAAGAGAGGTAGAGAGAAAACAGGGAATTATAGACCAGTCAGCCTGACGTAGTGGGGAAAATTCTAGAGTCCATTATAAAAGATTTAATAGCTGATCACTTAGAAAACAGTGGCAGGATCGGACAGAGTCAGCATGGATTTACGAAAGGGAAATCATGCTTGACAAATCTACTGGAATTTTTAGAGGATGTAACTAGTAGAGTTGATGAGGGGGAGCCAGTGGTTGTGGTTTATTTGGACTTTCCGAAGGCTTTCAACAAAGTCCCACAGAAGAGATTAGCGTGTAAAATAAAAGCGCATGGGATTGGGGGTAATGTATTGAGGTGGATTAGAAAACTGGTCGGCAGACAGGAAACAAAGAGTAGGAATAAACGGGTCTTTTTCCACATGGCAGGCAGTGACTAGTGGGGTACCACAGGGATCGGTTCTGGGAGCCCAGTTATTCACAATATATATTGATGATTTAGATGAGGGAACTAAATGTAATATCTCCAAATTTGCAGATGACACAAAGTTGGGTGGGAGGCTGAGCTGTGAGGAGGATGCAGTGATGCTTCAGTGTGATTTGGACACACTGACTGAGTGGGCAAATGCATGGCACATGCAGTATAACAAGGATAAATGTGAGGTTATCCACTTTGGTAGCAAAAACAGAAAGACAGATTATTATCTGAATGGCTATAAATTGAGAGGGGAATGTGCAACGAGACCTGGGTGTTCTCGTGCACCAGTCACTGAAGGTAAGTATGCAGGTGCAGCAGGCAGTAAAGAAGGCAAGTGGAATGTTGGCCTTCATAATGAGAAGATTCGAGTACAGGAACAGGGATGTCTTGCTGCAATTGTACAGGGCCTTGGTGAGACCACACCTGGAATATTGTGTGCAGTTTTGGTCTCCTTATCTGAGGAGGGATGCTCTTGCTATAGAGGGTGTGCAGCGAAATTTACCAGACTGATTCCTGGGATGGCAGGACTGACATATGAGGAGAGATTGAATCGGTTAGGATTATATTTGCTGGAGTTCAGAAGAATGAGGGGGATCTCATAGAAACCTATAAAATTCTAACAGGACTAGACAGGGTAGATGTAGGAAGGATGTTCCAGATGGTGGAGGAGCCCAGAACCAGGGGTCACAGCCTAAGGATACGGGGTAGACCATTTAGGACTGAGGTGAGGAGAAATTTCTTCACCCAGAGAGTGGTGAGCCTGTGGAATTCACTACCACAGAAAGTAGTTGAGGCCAAAACATCGTATGTTTTCAAGAAGGAGTTAGATATAGCTCCTGGGGAGAAAGGGATCAAAGGATATGAGGAGAACGCGGGAGCAGGATATTGAGTTGGATGATCAGCCATGATCATAATGAATGGCGGAGCAGGCTCGAAGGGCCGAATGGCCTACTCCTATTTTCTATGTTTCTATGGCCTGCATCTTCACTCGCCCATTGATCACACTCCCGTGCAACACCTGTTCCCGCCCAACACGAGGCTCTTTTCACTTTCGATTTTGCAAGATGTCTGTAGTGAAGTATGTTTTCAGCTCCGCCATCCTTTCCCCTCCCCCAGTTACCCATGTCCTTTCTACCTCGCGGAGGCTGAGCGTCAACTCACAGACACTTCCTCCTACCTCTCCCTGGACCATGACCCCACCACTGAACATCAAGCCATTGTTTCCAGGACTGTCACTGACCTCATCTCCTCTGGGGATCTCCCTCCCACAGCTTCCAACCTGATATTCGCCCAACCTCGGATGGCCCGCTTCTATCTCCTACCGAAAATCCACAAACAGAACTGCCTCGGTAGACCGATCGTCTCAGCTTGCTCCTGCCCCACAGAACTCATTTCTCGTTATCTTGACTCCCTTCTCTCTCCCCTTGTCCAGTCCCTTCCCACCTACATCCGTGATTCCTCTGATACCTTACGTCACATCAACAATTTCCAGTTCCCTGGCCCCTACCGCTTCCTCTTCACCATGGACGTCCAATCCCTCTACACCTCCATCCCCCACCAGGATGGTCTGAGGGCCCTTAGCTTCTTCCTCGAACAGAGGCCCGAACAATCCCCATCCACCACTACTCTCCTCCGTCTGGCTGAACTTGTTCTCACGCTGAACAATTTCTCCTTCAACTCCTCTCACTTCCTCCAAATAAAAGGTGTGGCTATGGGTACCCACATGGGCCCCAGCTATGCCTGTCTCTTTATGGGGTATGTGGAACATTCCTTGTTCCAGTCCTACTCCGGCCCCCTTCCACAACTCTTTCTCCGGTACATCGATGATTACTTCGGTGCCGCTTCATGCTCTCGTCGGGACTTGGAAAAATTTATTAATTTTGCTTCCAATCTCCACCCCTCCATCATTTTCACGTGGTCCATCTCTGACACTTCCCTTCCCTTCCTTGACCTCTCTGTCTCAATCTCTGGTGATAGACTGTCCACCAATATCCATTACAAACCCACCGACTCCCACAGCTATCTCGACTACAGCTCCTCACACCCCGCTTCCTGTAAGGACTCCATCCCATTCTCTCAGTTCCTTCGCCTCCGTCGCATCTGTTCCGATGATGCTACATTCAAAAAAAGTTCCTCTGACATGTCCTCCTTCTTCCTTAACCGAGGTTTTCCACCCACGGTCGTTGACAGGGCCCTCAACCGTGTCCGGCCCATCTCCCGCGCATCCGCCCTCACGCCTTCTCCTCCCTCCCAGAAACATGATAGGGTCCCCCTTGTCCTCACTTATCACCCCACCAGCCTCCGGATTCAAAGGATCATCCTCCGCCATTTCCGCCAACTCCAGCATGATGCCACTACCAAACACATCTTCCCTTCACCCCCCTTATCGGCATTCCGTAGAGATCGCTCCCTCTGGGACACCCTGGTCCACTCCTCCATCACCCCCTACTCCTCAACCCCCTCCTATGGCACCACCCCATGCCCACGCAAAAGATGCAACACCTGCCCCTTCACTTCCTCTCTCCTCACCGTCCAAGGACCCAAACACTCCTTTCAAGTGAAGCAGCATTTCACTTGCATTTCCCCCAACTTAGTCTACTGCATTCGTTGCTCCCAATGTGGTCTCCTCTACGTTGGAGAGACCAAACGTAAACTGGGCGACCGCTTTGCAGAACACCTGCGGTCTGTCCGCAAGAATGACCCAAACCTCCCTGTCGCTTGCCATTTTAACACTCCACCCTGCTCTCTTGCCCACATGTCTGTCCTTGGCTTGCTGCATTGTTCCAGTGAAGCCCAACGCAAACTGGAGGAACAACACCTCATCTTCCGACTAGGGACTTTACAGCCTTCTGGACTGAATATTGAATTCAACAACTTTAGGTCGTGAGCTCCCTCCCCCATCCCCACCCCCTTTCTGTTTTCCCCTTCCTTTTTTTTCCAATAAATTATAAAGATTTTCCTTTTCCCACCTATTTCCATTATTTAAAAAAAAACCCCACTAGAGCTATACCTTGAGTGCCCTACCATCCATTCTTAATTAGCACATTCGTTTAGATAATATCACCAACTTTAACTTTAACACCTATGTGTTCTATTGTACTATTGTCGTTGACATCTTTTGATGATCTGCTTCTATCACTGCTTGTTTGTCCCTACAACCACACCAACCCCCTCCACTTCTCTCTCTCTCTATCTCTCCGCCCCCCACACACACACCTTAAACCAGCTTATATTTCAACTTTTTCTTGGACTCGAACTCAAGTTCTGTCGAAGGGTCATGAGGACTCGAAACGTCAACTCTTTTCTTCTCCGCCGATGCTGCCAGACCTGCTGAGTTTTTCCAGGTAATTCTGTTTTTGTTTTGGATTTCCAGCATCCGCAGTTTTTTTGTTTTTATCCTTTCCCCCATCACTGTTGACCCCCCCGATATCAGCTTCCACCTCCCCACTGTCACCTACCAGCCAGAACTCCTTTTTTCCTTCCGGGATGTCCAGGTGAACGAGCATGTTCCCTTTCTTCCCAAGTATCCCACCCCCATCCACGTTGACCTCCCCATTCTCCTCCTTCCCACCCCTAGGTGCCTTTGAGTACCCACCAACCACCCTCGCTATCCATTCTACTACTGCCGTCGCACCTTCACCCTTCCACACTACTGGCTCACTCTGCCCTCTCTCATTGTCACCATTCCCTCCTACCAAGCCCACCCTCATTTCACTGCCCAGGAGGCAGTCACTGACCCCCTCCCATGTTCACCTGGAGATCCCCACCCCTTACCCCCTTTCCTCCACCCTTACTCCTTCCTGCACCCCCCCCCCCAACAAGACCTCTTCCTCCCCTCACTTAAGACTCCTTCCTCCTCCCAACCCCAGACCCTTATTTTACCCCCCCCCTTCCCACCCTGGGCTCCTACCTCCCCACCTCAGACTCCTTCCTCCCCACTCCGAATTCCTCCCTTCCCACTCTGAGCTCCTCCCTCCCCCAAAAGTCCTGCCCCCCTCTGAAGTGCTCCCTTGCTGTGCAGTGCTCCCCCCTTTGATGTCCTCCCCCATCTGAAGTCCTTCCACTGTCCGTCCTTCCCCCCTCCATTCTCCTCCCTCCAAGCTCCTTCCCTTACACTTTCCTCCTCAGTTGCCGCATTCTCTCCTGTTACACCCTGCAACCCCATACACCCTGTTCCTCTCCTATCTCATTGCTAACCCCCTCCCAACTTCATCCCCCAGCACCATCGCTCCCCCCTCCCAACCTCACATCCCCAACACTATTGTGCCCCCCCAACCTCACGTCTGACACCATTGTTCTCCCACCAACCTCACCACCCCAACACCATTGATCCCCCTCACCCTCCCCCACCTGACACCATCGTTCCCTCTCTCCCAACCTCACCCCCCTCAGGTACAACCTCCTCTCCCACTCACAGCTGGACCTTGCGCTCCACCCCTTTGATGATCATCTGTAGCAGACCATAGTCAAGACTCTGATGTACTGAAGCAGACACTCAACGGTGACCTTGCACCTTCCATGAGCTGCTTCATGGCAGAGCCATGTCCAGAATCCACCCAGCAGGTGATACACATGTTCCTTCAGGGTCTGGTAGCTGTCAGGCTCCAGCATCATCTGCTCCTTGGACGTCCGTGATGTGAGCAAGGCCCTAACGGTGAGTCCCAACTTCTGCATGTCACGCTTGTCAAGAAGCGCTCTGCACCGGCATGTTTCTCCACCAACATGGGCGGTAAATTTGAGATGGAGGTGTGATTCCGCCAAGCAGGGGTTATAATGACATGCACATGTATTAAAATGATGTCCATGATATATGTTGGTGGGAAAGGCGGCTTGTCATTGACGACAGAGTGGATGATTGCAAACTGGTTTCACAATGGCGTGAAACCATTTTTTGGCCTAACAGCCATATTGTCCACTCACACCCACCATGACACCCGACGCCAATGGGGACAGAAAATTCCGCTCCCTGCATTCGAAGCATTCAAAATCACAGTAGCTCCTTGTCTATACGAACCAGGCAAGCACGCAGAAAGTGAGTGTGAGTTGGTGTTGGGTGAGGACAGGCGAAGGAAGGAAACTGGGTTCTTTCTCCTCTGTGTGCCGCACTCAGTGACAATTTTTTGTGAAGCATTTTCAGATGCAGTGATGTATTTTTGCAAAGACCTGTTAGAGATTAAATAAGCCAATGGATTTATAAACCAGTTGTCCATCTAATATAAAAGCAAAAAACTGAGAATGCTGGAAATCCAAAACAAAAATAAAAATACCTGGAAAACCTCAGCAGGTCTGACAGCATCTGTGGGGAGGAACACAGTTAATGTTTTGAGTCCTTATGACTCTTCTGTTGAAGAGTCATACAGACTCGAAACGTTAACTGTGTTCGTCTCCGAAGATGCTGTCAGACCTGCTGAGTTGTCAATCTATGTTGGTTTTTGTTTGAAAATAGTAGCCATTTATATTTTTATACCAAATCTACTGATTTTTAAATGTTTTCCACTTGATTTATGTGACTTGGATGGAATGGGGTGGGGGAAGTTGTGGTATGGCATTACTGCGTGTTGACTGACGGCACAATCTGCTTACTCTGTGGATCTCTGATGTGCACGTTCATGACCTGCTCAAAATGATGTCTGGCGTGGCCTGAATCAGAAGCGCATGTGCTATTTTGAATCTGAAATGGCACCTGTACCAATGAAAATACAGGCGCTTTGCAACCAAAATTTGAGGCCTTTTTTTTTTGATTATGACTCTTGATTGGATGCTGATCAACCAAGTGTACATTTCCAGCATGTTACTTTTCTTCATGTGCCCACACATGCAGGCAGACACGCATACATAATATATGTACACGGCCTGGTAAATTCCTGCCTGTTTTGGCTTGAAAAATTGCCGCATTATATTTGCAGGCCATTGAACGTAACCACTAATGGCTTGAGAGCATTAGGACTACACCCCAGGTTCTGAATTGATTTCTGTTACTGTGTTGGTAACCCTGGGCGATGAATTCTTGACAGCAGCTGCTTTCGTTAACATTGAGTTTTTAATGCTGTTTGGAGAATTATGCCTGCTCTTTAGAGGAATGTAGTGCTTTACTAAAAGGACTGCTTGTGTAAACAAGAGCTTTGACTTGCCTTTTAGCATTCAAACACTAAAGACTAATACGCTGTCACCAGTGCTGCGCAAAGCATGGACTGAACACACGGCCTGACTCAAGCTCTCTCTCACTAGTGCCATCACCCTGATGGGAAGATATCATTGAACTCTGCATCCATGCAGTTCAGAAAAGATTGAAATAACTGAGTCGTCAATTGTTTATTTTTATAAGCTATCTTTTACTTCAATGTCTGCTTGGTTCTCCCAAGGGGAAAAGGTTTCAGATTGTTTTTCTGAAAAGGACTATTGAATTCCACATTTAAAGCACCCTTTTCTTCTGCCTGGCATTAGTTATTTTTAGAAGCTTGTTTATACAAAAGCAGTTACGGAAATTTGATTGGGAGACCTAGAGAAGAAGAGTAAAAAAGAAATTGCATTTATATAGTGCCTTTCATGTCATCAGGGCTTTCCAAGGTGTTTCAAACCCCTTAATTACATTTTGAGGTGCAGTCACTGTGTTTTGTACACTAACTAGGCAGCCAATTTACAAAAGAATATAAGAACTAGTAGCAGGAGTAGGCAATTCAGCCCCTCGAGCCTGCCCTGCCATTCAATACAATCATGGCTGATCTCATTTCGGCCTCAACTCCAATTTCCCACCCTCTCCTCATAACCTTTCAACCCGTTACTAATTAAAAATCTGTCTATCTCCTCCTCAAATTTATTCAGCATCCCGGCATCCACTGCACTCTGAGGTAGTGAATTCCACAGATTCACAACCCTTTGAGAAAAGTAATTTCTCCTCAACGCTGATTTAAATCTACCACCCCTTAGCCTAAAACTATTTGTGCATAACAAAATCCTACAAACAACAATGAGCTAAGTAATCAGCTAATCAGTTTTTGGTGTTTTGGTTGAGGGATGAATATTGGCCCAGGCACCAAAAGAGTCTTCTCCTTCTCTTGAAATGATGCCACAGCATCTTTTACAACCACCTGGACAGACTGATGGGACCTTGGCTCAACATATTTTCTGAAAGTCAGCACCTCTGACAATGCAGCTCTGCTCTGAAGTGTCTGGCTCAATTATGCACTCAACATCACTGGGGTAGAACATGGACCTTCTGACTTAGAAATGAAAGCAATAATATGGAGTGAAGCTGATAACTGTTATACTTAATTGAATTTTCAGATTCAGATTCCGGTCTTATGAAAATCCAACATTGAAGGTTAAGGAAACATTTAAAATTACACAACAAATAAAACTTCTTCCAGGATTCACCTGTCAACTGTTATTTTGACCAGCGATACATTGTGGTCAAGCAAGCAATGAATATTGTTCTTGGCTGTTATTAATGATTATTTAAGAATATTTACAGACCTCACATGACATTACTTTCAATAAGTTGGAAAATATGCTGTTTTACAAGCCCAGGAACATTATACCATGTAACACATACGGTATTATTCTGCTGCCAAGGCACAGCTACAATTTGGACTGTCTGTTTAAGATCAAACTACCGAATAGGGGACAGTCTGAGGTCAGTTCAATTATTAGCAGCAGGAAAGGGCTGGCTTTCTTCCCTTTAATGCTGTTTAAAAAAAGGCTTGTTTAGCATCTGAAAAATTGCGAGGAAATTAACTTTATGCTGCATTTTGGTTACATTCAGTTGTAGCATCAGTCTGTTATAATACCTGTCTGCCTCTCATGCACACACACACATACACACACACACGTAAATCTGTGTGAATGTATATACTAAATATATATAACATGGGTCAGAAAGATTTCATAATTTCTCTCACTTTCACGAAAGTGGGGTGAACGACTATCCACTGTAAAACTATTGTTGCAAAGTTTCAGCAGTTTAATGCTTATGTTGTACAATGACTTTCATGATGAATTTAAGCCTCTAATCATACAGAGATATTGGGCGGAATCGTCCCAGATTTGCAGCAGTGGGCGGGTAAAACAATGTTTAAACTGTTGGGTTGTGATGGCGGATTTTCACGTCGTATCGTCCCAAACTCACCACATTATTTATGCACTCCCAGGGAGCACACTGTTTCCATGGTAGGTGGGTTCTCATTCGTCTGCTCTGCTGCATCATGCTGGGTGCCATATTTAAAGACCAGCTGCAAGCACACATCTCAGTGCTTCCAGACCATCACTGCTGCACGAAGGCTTGGCCCTGAAACCAAAGAAGACTGCAACCCCCAGGTTCAGCTAAGCCTGCCTTGAGCGCCTTTTGGAAGCTGTGGATGCCAACCAGGATGTTCCCTACCCCTGCTCTGACTGCAGGATGGGCAGCAACAGCAATAACCCGGCTTGGGAGGTGGTGACAGCAGTGGTCAGTGCCAACGCCCTGCAAAAGGGGACAGCCATCCAGTACCGCAAGAGGATGAATGATCTCCTCCGTTCTGCCGGGGTAAGTCACTCTTCTCATCACTCCTAACTCTCACACTCACAAACCCATCACACATCCACAGGGCCCTTACTCATTGCTGATTCAAGTGACATCACCATTCATTCTCTCACACTCACCATCATTGTCTTCATCCCATCCATGTGACCACTCACCGCCCACACAGGCTAGACGTACTTAACATCTGGCCTGGCGGGCGTGCTGCTTACAATTTCACCATCTCTATCCACACAGGACAAGCTGACACACAATGAGAGAGAGAGGTCGCAGATCGTTGGTGGAACGTCCGAAATCAAGGCTCTCATGGACCTTGAAAACAGAGCCATCTAGCTGGCCAGCAAGGATCTGGACAGATCCTGGGCTGACGGTGAGTTAGTGCTGCTCTACCAAGTGAAGGTCCAGCAGTGCAACATATATCAGACAACCATGCTGAGAGTGATATGTCCTGTAACACAGGCCACTGCCAAGCACTAATTATCTCTCCTTGCTTCCGCAGGCACATCTGCCAAACAGCCGACCGAATTCACAACCCAAGGCCTCCACTCGAGCACCAAAGGAACTTTGGAAGAGGAATCTGGAGGTATCCTCCTTGAAGTTCCATCACAGCGCTCACTCACACCCTCCACCAGCACGGAGACCCAGGCCTTAGCGGGACCTAGCTTTAGAGTAGCCCTGGGATTACAATCTAGTGAGCTCATTGCACTGCCTGATCCACAGCAAGCAGCAGCAGGGACTTCCCAGGTTTCTGGCACTCGGAGGACTGCTGGAGACCAGAAGTTTGTTGAATCCGAGTCAAATGATGAGCCTCTGGACTTGGTCATGTCACAGTTGCTGGAGCTGCAAAGGCAAGCTTGGGAACAGCAGGAAGGGATGTTCACTGCATTCCTCAGATTGTAAGGCACTATCAAGTCTTCAGTCTGAGGTGATAGCGCTGGCATGCCTATGCACTGAGGTCAACACTGGTAGGATGGCGGCCACCATGGAGACTTTGGTCCAGGACTTCGCTGCTGCTCTGCTGCGCGGGCTCAACTCCATTGCTGATGCTATAGTTGGCCTCTAAAAATGTGTAAGCGAGAGGGGTGGCAGGCAGCTTGATCTCACTCTAGCTAACCCTGCTCCTCAAGGAGTCAGCCTGGGGGCCCCAGGCACCTATAGGGAGGAGGATCAGCAGGTGCACACTCTGGGCCCATTCGTCCAGGTGACTCCGAAAGTGTCCGGCCCATCCGACTCCCCTCTTCCTGTGACCTCAGCAGCTTCAGCTCCACAGGCCGAGGAGGGTGCCACTACCCCACAGCAGGACCCTGAAAGCAGGCTGGGGCCCTCCAAGTCTTGGCCGTCCAGAGGATACCCGCCAAGTCATCACAGACAGGGTGTCACAGTCAACAGGCTGCTCCACCTTCACTGTGGGTGTCAGGAGAGCACCAAAGCAAGGCGGCAGAGTTAGGACAGTTAAGGAGATTTAGTTGCACAGCCTGGGCAAGGGTGTTGATCACTTGTACATATTGTTCACTATTGTCAATAAACTCCCAAGAATGACTCCCTGCCTATGGCTCCTTGTTCTGATGAGCAGTGTTCTTGTCACTCAGATGTGAAACCTTTCTGCACATGATAAAGGCAGGTGTCTCAGTGCAGGGTCTCTTCCCTGTGCTTTGTGCAGCCTTCAGCCCAAAGTGATGGTCTGGCCTCACACTCCCTGGAGACATTAGTCATGCCTGCACCTCGACAGTGCTGGTCATTGCTGCCAGAACGTAATGGGCAGGTGCCCACTACTCATTCTCTCTGTGTGCTCTCAGCATCTTTAAGGAGAGGCTGACCCCCATCTCTTCAGCATCTGTGACCACTGATGCTGTGCTCCAGCTCCTGAAGGGCTCAAGTGCTGAAGGCGGACAAAGCATCAGATGCTTCTAAAGTTTCATGGCTACATCTCTATGATATGACCCTGATCACAGAGCGCAAGCGAGCAGCTCTCGTCCAGACAAGAGTCCGACATTCTCAGAGGCTGTGTGAAGATCTATGGAATGTCCTCACTGCATGTTGTCATCACCCTCCTGCAATCGAGCGACTATTAGGACCCCCACTGTGTCTCCATGACAGCAGCATTCTCATAGGGTATCCGTGCTGCCGTTAGCCAGACTGGAGTCAAACATTCACAAATGCTCTGTGAGGACCTAAGGGGACACCTCACTGAATTTCATCATCATCCTCTATAAATCAGGCAGCTATGAGGGCCTCCCAAGTGTGCCTACCTCATCTAGCCAGCGTGAGAGCCTCATCCCCATCATCATCGCCTCAGAGGACCTCCTCACCCTCATGCCCGCCAACATCCTCCTCATCGAAGGAGACATGCAGCTCCTCCATCTCCTCCTCAGTCAGCTCATCTCCCCATTGCAGTGCTAGGTTGTAAAGAGCGCAGCAGACCTAGATGATTTATAACACCCTCTGTGGACTGTATTGCAGGGCTCCACCAGACTGGTCCAGGCACTGGAACCTCATCTTCAGCATCCCGATGGCCTGCTCCATCAAATTGTGATTTGCAACATGAGTCTCATTGTACCGTCACTCTGCTGCAGTCTGAGGCCTCCGCATAGGTGTCATCAGCCACGGCCTCGGCACGGCCTCTGTGCGTAGCCCTTGTCCCTGAGGAGCCATCCCTGCAGCTTCTGTGGACCTGGAAGACTCCAACTGAGGGTGTAGGCTTGTGCACAATCCCTGGAAACTGTGCGCATACTGGCAGGATATGTTTCTGGTGGCCCCACACCAGCTGCACATTCAGCAAATGGAAGCCCTTGTGGTTGATGTAGTCCACCGTGTGCTGCCACATGCATGCGTTCAATCGCACCCTGCTCCTGTGGGAAACCCAAGATCTGGGTGAATCCAATCGCTCTTGCATCCTGGCTGTCCTGGTTCCAGGCAAAATGCACAAAGTTGTGTGCCCTCGCAAAGGTGGCATCCATGACCTCATAGATGCATTTGTGGTGGAGGATTGTGATATCCCAGAGAGATCACCTGTGGAGCCCTGAAAGCAGCCACTGGTGTAGAAATTGAGCGCCGTGGTCACTTTCACAGCCACTAGCAGTGGATGTCCTCCATGTCCCCTTGGCGCCAAATCCTGCAGCAGCTGGCAGATGTGACCGACCAGTTCCCTAGACATTCACGGTCATTGGCGACACTGGTTCTGCCGGGATGAAAGGTGGCATCTCTAGACCCTGGGTGTCACTAGGCGCCGGCCAGTGACGGCTCACTATGGCTTTTGGGCAGGGTGTGTGGAAGCCCTAGCCGTCCTTCTTCCTGAGGTTGCTGCTCTTGCCTCTGCACAGCCAGGAGCTCTCTCCTCCTTTGTCTTCATGCTCTGTAAGTTATCAGACATACAGCTAGTTCACAAAGCTTCATGATTCTGATGTATTCCTCCTGCAGAATGAAAGGGACACGTAGTTAGCATGGGTACTAAGAACCTCTCCTGGTTAAGTGTGATGGCCCCTTAACACTTCCCGGAGAGTGTTGGCCACCACTTGAATGGCCAGAGATTAGTGCGCTGCATGGCTGCCCTGTTAGCTTGAATGATGGGGGAGACTGGTCCAAAGCCTGGATCCAAGGGGCTGTGAGCACCTCCAGCAGTCACTGCAACATGGCCAGCTTTAGCGAGGGGATTGTACAATGTGTGCAGTCCAACTGCTCTGCAGTCCACTAAAATGCTCATGACTTTGCATTCTGTGCCAGGGGTGGGTGGGTCGGGAAAGGGGGGTGTTGGGGGGTGGGTAGCTCTGCAGCACTTGGTGGTACTTTGATGCTTCTGCATTGCTTGATAAGCTCGGAGCTTGATCCCAATGATATCAGTGTGGCTGTACCTGAACTGTCTCAGTTGCAGAGGAATGGTCACTTTATATAGGCTTCCCTACTGCATGGTCATGTCCCTCGTCTACCCTACCCCCCACCCCGAATGTTTGTGCGCTATATTCAACGGTAGCACTGCCCTTGCCCCCAATCTGCCACCAGTCACCTCAATGGCAGGGCTGCCCTTAACCTTGACCCCTGACATCCCTGAAGCTTGAAGTCCAACAGGCAACCCTGACAAGCGCTGCACAACGTTACTGTGTGCTCACCTCTGAGTTCCCCTCAAAGAACAGGCCGCCAAGTGTACGCCTTTTATGTGCTGTTGTGAAACACGTCAGCTTGCTTTCCTGCCAACATGGACGAATGATCCAGTGGGGGTGAGAGGGTGGTGTGGGGGGGGTGGAGGATTCCGATGGGTGGGCCTGCTCTTGCCTCTGCACAGCCAGGAGCGCTCTCCTCCTTTGGCTTCATGCTCTGTAAGCTATCAGACACACAACAGATATTTATTACAATGAGGTTCCGGACGTCCAATGACGATAAACGCGGCCTGCCGTTGGTGGGCTGAGCGGATGACAGTGAACTGGTTTCCACTGTCGTAAAGCCGATCACGCCATATTGTCCGCTCACGCCCGATGCCAGTGGGCATGGAAAATTCTGTCCATTGAATATTACTCAGGAACACCTCCACTAAGATCCACTTACTGTGGGCTATGAATATGCTGTCAACTCCATATTTGGAGTTGATATATTATCATAGCACCCAGTGACAGCTGTGTAGCTATTTACAATTGAGTTGTAAGGGTGTGAACTCTCTATCTAGAGTTAATATTAATTAATTTTATTATGGTTCATATGGTTTCTGTAGCGCCATGGCTAATAATTTATACATTGAGATTACAAGTTAGAAATTCCTTCTCCTTGAGTCAGAGTTTGGGTGTTGGGGTTATAGAAAGATCAGAGGTTTGTGTGGAAGCTATCTTTCCTCTGTTTCTACCCAAACTTTTGGGTTGGGGTTGTGATGGGACCATGGTGACAACTGTTGGTTCCACTTAGATACTTTAATGATGCTAGTATCCTTTATGGTATCCAAAAGGGTTAGGGCTTTCGACATCACAGGGAACACCCCTACGGTTACAGGCACTGCAGAAGTTGCGGCTATTCATTAGCAGGGTACCTTCCCCATTGAATGGAGCCTCAGGCTCTGATAGCCTCCAGATTGCAGCAAGGAGGCTGCCTCCACTTAGTCTACTGGAAGATATTTTTCTTTGCAAAATAATTTCTTTGACCTATGCATCTTACCTGACTAGAAATGGTTAAAATAGCGTGTTCAATTTATGAGGGTGACTGTAGCTCCTCTATTCAAGAAAGGAGGGAGACAGAAAACAGGAAATTACAGGCCAAATGGTCTAACATCTGCCATAGTGCTAGAATTATTAAGGTGGTTATAGAAGGGCATTTCAAAAATCTTGATGTAATCAGGCAGAGTAAAGATGGTTTTGTGAAAGGGGAATAGTATTTGATTAATTTATTGAATTTCTTTGAGGAACTGGCAAACAACATGGATAAAGGGGAACTTGAAGATGTGGTGCACTTGGATTTCCAAAAGGCATTTGATAAGATGCTACATCAAAGATTACTCCATAAAATAAGAGCTCATGGTATTATGGTTACATATTAGCATGGATGGAGGATCATTGACAAAAACAGAATTACCTGGAAAAACTCAGGAGGTCTGGCAGCATCGGCGGAGAAGAAAAGAGTTGACGTTTCGAGTCCTCATGACCCTTTAACAGAACTTGAGTTCGAGTCCAAGAAAGAGTTGAAACATAAGCTGGTTTAAGGTGTGGGGGTTGGGGGGGGTGCGGTGGAGAGAGAGAGAGAGAGAGAGAAGTGGAGGGGGGTGGTGTGGTTGTAGGCAAAAGCAGTGATAGAAGCAGATCATCAAAAGATGTCACAAACAACAGGACAAAAGAACACATAGGTGTTAAAGTTGGTGATATTATCTAAACGAATGTGCTAATTAAGAATGGATGGTAGGGCACTCAAGGTATAGCTCTAGTGGGGGTGGGGAGAGCATAAAATATTTAAAAATAATGGAAATAGGTGGGAAAAGAAAATTCTATATAATTTATTGGAAAAAAACAAAAGGAAGGGGGAAACAGAAAGGGGGTGGGGATGGAGGGGGGATCTCAAGACCTAAAGTTGTTGAATTCAATATTCAGTCCGGAAGGCTGTAAAGTGCCTAGTCGGAAAATGAGGTGTTGTTCCTCCAGTTTGTGTTGGGCTTCACTGGAACAATGCAGCAAGCCAAGGACAGACATGTGGGCAAGAGAGCAGGGTGGAATGTTAAAATGGCAAGCGACAGGGAGGTTTGGGTCATTCTTGCGGACAGACCACAGGTGTTCTGAAAAGCGGTCGCCCAGTTTACGTTTGGTCTCTCCAATGTAGAGGAGACCACATTGGGAGCAACGAATGCAGTAGACTAAGTTGGGGGAAATGCAAGTGAAATGCTGCTTCACTTGAAAGGAGTGTTTGGGCCCTTGGACAGTGAGGAGAGAGGAAGTGAAGGGGCAGGTGTTGCATCTTTTGCGTGGGCATGGGGTGGTGCCATAGGAGGGGGTTGAGGAGTAGGGGGTGATGGAGGAGTGGACCAGGGTGTCCCGGAGGGAGCAATCCCTACAGAATGCCGATATTGGGGGGTGAAGGGAAGATGTGTTTGGTGGTGGCATCATGCTAGAGTTGGCGGAAGTGGCGGAGGATGATCCTTTGAATCCGGAGGCTGGTGGGGTGATAAGTGAGGACAAGGGGGACCCTATCATGTTTCTGGGAGGGAGGAGAAGGCTTGAGGGCGGATGCGCGGGAGATAGGCCAGACACGGTTGAGGGCCCTGTCAACGACCGTGGGTGGAAAACCTCGGTTAAGGAAGAAGGAGGACATGTCAAAGGAACTGTTTTTGAATGTAGCATCATCGGAACAGATGCGACAGAGGCGAAGGAACTGAGAGAATGGGATGGAGTCCTTACAGGAAGCGGGGTGTGAGGAGCTGTAGTCGAGCTAGCTGTAGGAGTCGGTGGGTTTGTAATGGATATTGGTGGACAGTCTATCACCAGAGATTGAGACAGAGAGGTCAAGGAAGGGAAGGGAAGTGTCAGAGATGGACCACGTGAAAATGATGGAGGGGTGGAGATTGGAAGCAAAATTAATAAATTTTTCCAAGTCCCGACGAGAGCATGAAGCAGCACCGAAGTAATCATCGATGTACCGGAGAAAGAGTTGTGGAAGGGGGCCGGAGTAGGACTGGAACAAGGAATGTTCCACATACCCCATAAAGAGACAGGCATAGCTGGGGCCCATGCAGGTACCCATAGCTACACCTTTTATTTGAAGGAAGTGAGAGGAGTTGAAGGAGAAATTGTTCAGTGTGAGAACAAGTTCAGCCAGACGGAGGAGAGTAGTGGTGGATGGGGATTGTTCGGGCCTCTGTTCGAGGAAGAAGCTAAGGGCCCTCAGACCATCCTGGTGGGGGATGGAGGTGTAGAGGGATTGGATGTCCATGGTGAAGAGGAAGCGGTTGGGGCTAGGGAACTGGAAATTGTTGATGTGACGTAAGGTGTCAGAGGAATCACGGATGTAGGTGGGAAGGGACTGGACAAGGGGAGAGAGAAGGGAGTCAAGATAACGAGACATGAGTTCTGTGGGGCAGGAGCAAGCTGAGATGATCGGTCTACCGGGGCAGTTCTGTTTGTGGATTTTGGGTAGGAGATAGAAGTTGGCCGTCCGAGGTTGGGCGACTATCAGGTTGGAAGCTGTGGGAGGAAGATCCCCAGAGGAGATGAGGTCAGTGACAGTCCTGGAAACAATGGCTTGATATTCAGTGGTGGGGTCATGGTCCAGGGAGAGGTAGGAGGAAGTGTCTGCGAGTTGATGCTCAGCCTCCGTGAGGTAGAGGTCAGTGCGCCAGACGACAACAGCACCACCCTTGTCAGCGGGTTTGATGACAATATCAGGGTTGGACCTGAGAGAATGGAGTGCAGTAAGTTCAGAGAGAGCCAGATTAGAATGGGTGAGAGGAGCAGAGAAATTGAGACGACTAATGTCGCGCCGACAGTTCTCAATGAAAAGATCAAGAGAAGGTAAGAATCCAGAGGGAGGGGTCCAGGTGGAGGGAGAATATTGGAGGTGGGTGAAAGGATCTGTTGAATGGGGAGAGGACTCCTGCCCAAAAAAGTGAGCCCGAAGACGAAGACGGCGGAAGAAGAGTTCAGCATCATGCCGAGCCCGAAATTCATTGAGGTGAGGGCGTAAGTGTATGAAACTAAGTCCTTTGCTGAGCACTGAAAGTTCAGCATCGGAGAGGGGAAGGCCAGGGGGTATAGTGAATACACGGCTGGGGCTGGGATTGGAAGATGGGGTGGGGACAGAGGGACAGGCCGGGGTGGAGGGTCCTAGATGGATGTTGGTGTCGATGAGTTGTTGGAGCTTGCCTTCCTTAGCACTTGAGAGAAAGAGAGAAAGTTTCTTGTTGAGGCGTCGGATGAGCTGAAGGATAAAATGAAACTGGGGGCACGTGCAGCTTTGAAAAAGGGTACGGCGGTGCTGCTGGAGGGAGAGGTCGAGTGTGTTCATATGGTGGCGCATGGCACTGAGTGTGGATTTCAGAATGTGACGGGAACAGTAGTCCGAGAAACGTTTTATGTCCCGGAGATACCTGTAATCCTGGGTGGGTTCGAAACACGAGGGGTGGAATTTCAGTTGAAATCCACGTGGGTTAAGTCGGAGATGGAGACAGTCACTGAGAAAGGAGATATGGCTGTGAAAGCGGGTTTTAGTAAACACCTTGTCAAACACCAGGAGGGAAATGGAAAGCAATGAAGGTGAGCAAGGCAAAAGAGAGGTACGGAAATCTTGTCGCAGAGAAGAACAGAACTTCTTCAAGGAGGTAGGCATTTCTTGAAGAGCAGTGGCAGTCAATTAAACACAGAGATAAAAACAAAAAAACTGCGGATGCTGGAAATCCAAAACAAAAACAGAATTACCTGGAAAAACTCAGCAGGTCTGGCAGCATCGGCGGAGAAGAAAAGAGTTGACGTTTCGAGTCCTCATGATCCTTCGACAGAACTTGAGTTCGAGTCCAAGAAAGATTTGAAATCTCAGCTGGTTTAAGGTGGGGGGATGGGGTGGGGGACGCTGGAGAGAGGATCATTGAGTTAAGTGGAAGCAGAGAGTAGAGATAAATGGGTCATTTTCAGGTTTGCAACTGTCACTAGTGGAGAGCCACAGGGGTCAGTGCCGGGGCCTTAACTATTCCCTATCTATCTTCATGACAATAATGAAGGCACAAAATGTATGGTTGTTAAATTTGCTGATGATACAAAAATAAGTAGGAAATAAGTTGTGAACAGGATATAAAGAGCCTGCAAAGGGATATAGATAGGTTATGTGAATGAACAAAAATTTGGCAAATGGAGCATAATGTTGGAAAATGTGAACTTGTTCAATTTGGCAGGAAAAGTAGTAAAGCAGTGTACTATTTCAAAGGAGTGAGATTGCACAACTCTGTGGCACAGTGAGACCTGGGTGTCCTGGTACATGAATCACAAAAAGTTGCTAAGCAGGTACAAGAAGTGATTAGGAAGGCAAATAGAATGTTGGCTTTTATTACAAAAGGAATGGCATATAAAAGTAGGCAAGTTTTGCCAGTGTTGTACAGGGCATTGGCGAGACCAGATCTGGAGTGCTGTGTACAGTTTTGGTCTCCTTTTTTCAGAAAGAATACAATTGCATTTGAAACAGCTCAGAGAAGGTTTACGCAACTGATTCCTGGGATAAAGGGTATATCTTACGAGGAAAGGTGATTACTATATCTATTGGATGTAAGAGGAATGAGCAGTAATCTTATTGAAACATATAAGATCCTGAGGGGAACTGACAGGGTAAATGCTGAGATGTTTCCCCGAGTGGGAGGGATGGGAACTATGGGACACAGTTTAAAGATATGGGGTCTCCCACTTAAGACAGAGGTGAGGAAGATTTGTTTTCTCTGAAGGTTGTTAGTTTGTGGAATTCTCTTCCCCAAAGAGTAGTGGAGGCAGGGTCATTGAATATATTTAATGCTTAGTTAAACAGATTCTTGATAGACAAGGGAGTCATTGGTTAGTCAGCAATGTAGTGTTGAGGCCAGAATCAGACCCACCATGATATTCTCGAATGGTTTGCACCTGCTCCCAATTCAAATGTTTGTACAACATGGGTAATGTCCAGTTCTTGGGCTTGAAGCCCCTCTCTTCTGGTCACTGAACATTCTGGGCAGAATTTTCCTGACACTATGGTGGTGGGAGTGGAAGTGGTGGTGGTGGGAGCAGTGGGGGAGGTGGTTTCAGGAACCAGGAAAACAGAGGGGTGCTGTTTCTGGATGGCTGTCCAACAGATTTGTGCTCCCAGTGAACTTTCCCGTGGCAGGTGGAACCCAGTTCAGCTGCCTGCACCATGGAGTTATGCAGCCAATTTACATAGTTAAGACCCCAATTAAGGGTGATTATGCAAGGTCATTGGCAAGAAGTGCCCCCACCTCATGCAGAGGCTGGAAGCAGCCTCCTTGTGGCAGTTTGGGGGCCACTGGAGTCGGAGACTCTACTGAATGAGGAAGGGGCCCCGCTAATAAATAGTCCAACCGCTGCAGTGCCAGTTACTGTGGTGGGTGGGGCCTTTCCCCCTTCTGTCCAACAGCCCGTATCCTTGTGGCCCTTGATGTCTCGCCCATTTCTGGCCAGCAACGGGGGAATGGAGGAGCCTTTGTGAGACCCTACATGCTTCAGCGGCACCAATCTCTGACAGTGGGGCTGCCACTCATTCAGTGCTGCATAGCACTCTGTTGGCCCTCTGGACTCGGGAGCCCACCCACCATCCGGGATTGGATGGTGAGCGCCGTGGTGGCCAATAATGAGGCTGCTTCCAGGTAAATAGCTCAGCCAGTCTGGCTCCCAGCAAGTGCGGATGCGGGACCTCCACTTGGTCTAGACGTCTGCGTCCCAAAGCCTGTGGGAAAATCCTGCCCTCTGTTTTGGACAACAGGTCAATCTCTCCATAATCAAAATATTTTGTAAATTCACCAATTAATACAGGGGCTCCAGTGAGCAAGCTGCTTGGTATGGTGCAGCAAGCCTGATTGCTTGAAATACTAGTTTTATTTCATGAAAGGAACGAGTAAAATGAAAACAGGTTTAAAATTGGCCAGTCTAAAGGTGAAGATTCCTGAAGATTGTGCAAACCTAGCAAATTATCAAAGCACCGGTAGGTGCGGCATGTCAATCCAGGTTAATGATAAGAAGTGCAACCAGTCAGATAGCATATCGGTAAGTACGCAGGTCAAAGAACAGATGATCCATGAAGAGTGTGTTGGAAATAAAAGGCAATGTGAAATAATGTACTGAATTATTGTGTTGTGGGGAGGGGAGATGGATGAGTTTTGCATCAGGGTCAAAATCAGTCTCTCTCTAAGTAGTTTAACTTTTATGGGTTATTATTTTATTAAAAATTTGAGATACTTTTTCAGATTCAGTACAGTGCAATAGCTCAGCCCAGCTAAGACGCCCAGAAGGGAATTTTTCTCCCACTTTAGTTTGAATCTGAATCATTTATTTATACAAGTGACTGAACAAAAAGCACACAAGCCAAAGTGATCCACGGACATTGGTGACTTTTTAAGAATTATTGACACACTAGACCAGAATTTGTAATGTTGTCTGCAGTTTTGCAGATGTCTTTCAGCCCTGTTTGTTGGAGCTTTATTTGGAAGGAAAATTCCTGAACACTAAAATGTCCACACACGCACAAGTGAGTTAATGGACACTGTGGGATGTACAGTTAAAAAGGAACATTATTCTGGCACTGGCTTCATCCCTACATAGTCTAATAATAAAATTACTGGTTTATAGGAACAGGTTGGACTCAGCATGTTGGTTTATTGATGTGATTCTTCGCCAGATTCACAAGTAACTCATTCTTGGGCTATGTATTCACATACAGTTAAGAAAGCACTGTGACCCTTTTGTAATGAATCATGATAAAGCTTTCATAAATTTTGTTTGACTAGACATGACTGAATAGATTTTACATAACTTCCATGCAAGTAAAGCTCTTGGTTCTTACAAGATATGTTATTGCTAATGGACATAGACATTTACTTGATTAGAATGATTAAATGAAGGAAATATTCTTTCACTCACAATAGAACAGTGCTCCCAGCACCGAGTTTCTATCCTATGTTAAAACATCAAATCTACAAGTTAATTTAAGTAATGTAAGATTAAACTTGGCGATGACTAGGAGTTAAAAAAAAATCATCAGATCCTATAACAGCAGCATTTTACTTTTACTATTGTATCTTTCCTGTGAATGCCAAGTCTGCTGGATTGTATCATGGTACATTCATTATAGTGATAATATAAATATGCAGAAATATAACAAAGTTTTTAAAGGATATAGGCATTTTTCGTTACCTTGCTGGGCTGCATTCTGGCATATGAATGGGGTGGGTAGCTCCTCCAAAGTACTAAAACATCCCATGGTACGTCACAGGAGCTTTTGCCAAACAAAATTTGACACCAAGCCACATGGGATATGAGGACAGGTGGCCCAAAGAATTTATGAATTTTTAAAAAATAATTTTTAAGGACCATCTTCTGGGAGGAGAGAGAGTGGGAGAGGTTTAGGGAGGAAATCCCTGAGCTTAGGACCTAGGTTGCTCCAAGACACAGCTGCCAAAGGTGGAGTGCAAAAAGTCAGAGATGGAGAGGAGGCCAGAATTGGAGGAGCACAGAGATCGCAGAGTGCTCCAGGCCAGGAGGAGGTTACAAAGATAGGGAGGGGTGGGAGCAGGGAAGGATTTGAAAAAAAGGGTTGAGAATTTTAACATCAAGGCATTGTGGGACTGAGGGTTTCAGCAGAAAATGAGTTGGAGCAAGGGTGATGTTACAAAGCTGGAAGTAAGAGATTTTGGTGATGGAGCAATAAGGCTGCAAACAGCCTTACTCAACCTCAGACAGCTGGCCAGAGTCATTGGTTAGGGAACATTGTTTATGGTGGTTAAAGCAAAATACTGCGGATGCTGGAAATCTGAAACAAAAACAGAAAATGCTGGAAAAACTCAGATCTAGCAGCATCTGTGGAGAGAGAAACAGAGTTAACGTTTCGAGTCCGTATGACCCTTCTCCAGAGCACTTCTTCAGACCCCTCTGAAGAAGGGTCATATGGATTCAAAACATTAACTCTGTTCCTCTCTCCACAGATGCTGCTAGATCTGAGTTTTTCCAACGTTTTCTGATGTTGTTTGTGGTGGGCTTTTCTTCCAATATTTAATTGGAGGAAATTTCTTCTTATCCAAGACTAGATGTCGGACAAGTTTTGGGGGCTGCCCAATGTGATTTCCAATTGGGCCTTGAAACAGATGACCAGTCTTCCCACCTGAAACCAGCTTTATTTCTAATATCAAAAAACAGATTGAGTGTTGCACCAGTTTCAGGATCCAAACACCAGTTCTGTTGTTATTGATAGTTGTACAACCTGTTAACAAATCATGGGAAGTACAAGTTGTGAGGATGTCATTTTTAGTGAATCTTAATAAGGTTGCTCTCAGATCAATTGCTAGAAAAATTTGAATGATTTTTGACAGGTAATTCCTTTGGCTACTTGGACTTTTCTTAATTGATGCAAAGGGGCTGTATTTGTTAAACATTTCACAATTCCCAAACTGGAGCTACGCACTCTGCATCTGGCATTGAATTCAGATTTTCTGCATAAAGATTCTGAAAGAGAGTACTGTCTCTTCACAGTTGATGAAGGTGGTTCTGGTTACCTACTTCTGCCATCCTGGGAACCCTGCTAGGAATTCCATTGGGGATGGTGCTACAGATATAATGTTCACAAGATTATGTTTTGGGTTTCTCTCTTTAATTTAAGGTAAAATGGTGGAAAGATAAGGGAGTCATATGACCTGTTCTGGATTTTACCCAACAACGATCTTGTTGTTAAAAGTTAAAAGAGGGCTTGGATTGACTTACTAGGAAGAATGTGCAAGATATTCACACCTGCAGACAATGGCAAGGATATCTATGATCACTGTGGGTAGACTTTTGGTCTCCAAGTCTTATAGGGTGCTGGTAGGAATGCCAGATGTTATAAATGATTTTACTTTAAATTACTTAATTCCATGCTAGAATGGTATTTGGGGTGTGGAGGATAGTTCATTAGTATTTCTACCTGGATACAAGGCCCATGTGATTCACATTGCCATGGAGATGGGCTTTTAGAGGGTAAGAGTCCATTGCTAGCCATTGTAGTATTGGATTACAGAGTTTTTCTAAGATACACTTGAAACAACGGATTCTGAAAAAATCTGAGAGTAAGAGATCAGAAAGATAGAGGTAGCCAGTCATGCATCTGCAGCAGTGAAACACAGTCTTTATTATTCACCATGCAGAATCCAGTTGGGAGATCGCACTCAGATCGAAGAGATCAAGCTCGTGAGAAGTTAAATTATGCTGAAAGATTCACCTAACTTTGGGTAACATTCACTGTGAAATTCAGTTTGGAGATTAGAAGAGAAACAAAAAGGAATCAGGCCAACTGGAGTTGACAAAAGCTTTGATTGGTTCCAGGTGGATATAGTGGCAAATTAAGGGAAAGAGTAAAGTATAACTGTGGTGGGAGATTTTCAGTAATTTTAGAAGTTAAATGGGGGAATCTTTTCTGTAGTTTTGTAGTATAAATTGCCTACTGAACAGTGTTCAGACAATGTTGCTTTTAGTTTGTTTGTTACAGTTAAAGTCTTAGAACTTGAAATATTGTGTGACCTTTCCAGTCAGCTACTGGAAATTTAAATATCTTTTTACAAGTATTGGTCTCTCCAGGGATTGAAAAACTGGCGAAAGATTAGTATTGGGAGGGCCAGTGGCGACAGGCTGGAGGAGAACTTGTGGAAATCCATATCCTTCCAGAGTGTTCAACCCCAGAGCCCCCTGCAATTCTCAGAGGAGTACAGCAAAAGGGGGCTGTGCTTTTCCAGGCAGACAATGACACAGTTATGCCGCCTCCTGTAACAAGATCTGCAGTCAGACGCAAGAACTAGTGCAGCATTGCCTGTTACAGTCAAATCTGAAGTTCTCAGCTCCTTTGTTCTGGCTTCTTCCAGTCTGCAACAGGGGACATTGGTAACATCATTCACTCTGCAGTGCATGAGTGCATCAAGAATTGACATTTCACATTTGTAAGAGCAAACATTCATCATTTCCTATGGACAACTGGAAAAAGCAGGTAAGGTGGGGGTGGGGTGTGGTGGGTTTACATGCATTGCAGGCTTCCCCTATATCCAAGGCATCATTGACTACACACACATCACCCTAGATGCTCCCTCAGAAGATTATCATGTGTTGTGAAGGAATCCGTGTAAAAGAAATCCAGCCATAAAGAGGGGTTACAAGGTTACAAGAGTTATTTTCCTCTAAAAAACAGCTTAAAAAATTAACAGTTCAAAATACAATTCATTCCGCAAATAGGGACAACCTCTTACAGCAATAAGAGAATTCCTGATAAGAGAGAGAGATATCCAAAGTCACAGAGTAACACATTTATTTTGGAAGCTGTCATGAAGGCCACCACAGTATAATGTGAGAAGGCAACTTCATACTGAAAGCCCTAAACAACAGTCAACTGAAATTTTTACAGAGCTAGCTCAACCCAAAGGCTCCATTATAATCTCAAAACACTGCCACATGCCTCATGGAAATCAACCACCATGAGGCCTTGTAGCCTGGCTTCTTTAGAATCAATGGGGGACGAATCTTACCTTGAAATTAACAGTTATGTAAGCTTTCATGGAAATCAAAAAAAGCTGGATCTACTTGGAAATTAAGTGTGATGCAAATCTTATTTGGGACATAAAAGATGCTGAACTAATTACAATTAAGATGCCACCCTTATACATATGAGATTAGCTATATAGCCCCAAGAAATACGATAAATATTGCGAGCATACTTCAGATTTTTAGATTCGCTGAATTCATTTCAGCATGTCTCATGGTAAAGGTTATGACTATTGGGGCTCGGCAATAGTAATTCTTTCCCTAACTGGGACAGGGTTATCTCGCTAACTCTGTGGTCTTCATTTGGGGGTTAATGCTAATGCTACTTTAATAATTGAAGGACATCCTGCATGAAATATTTTGCTGTAACAATAATTGAATTTGAAAACTAGATTCTCTATTCTCAGGAGAAATAAGATTGTATTTTCCCTCTGTTCCTAGAACTTTTTCACATTGCAATTGGACCAAAGAGCTGAACTCCGGAGGTGGGATGAAAATGACTGCCCTTGACATCAAAGCAGCATTTGACTGAGTGTGACATCAAGGCGCCCTAGCAAAACTGGAGTCAGTGGGAATCAGGAGGAAAACTCCCTGCTGGTTGAAGTCAGATCTTGCACAAAGGAAGGTGGTTGTGGTTGCTGGAGGTCAATCATCTCAGTCCCAGGACATCACTGCAGGAGTTCCTCAGGGTAGAGTCCTCGGCTCAACCATCTTCAGCCGCTTCATCAACGACCTTCCTTCCATCATAAGGCCAGAAGTGGGGATGTTTGCCGATGATTGGACAGTGTTCAGCACGATTCGTGACTCCTCCGTTCCTGAAGCAGTTCATGTCCGAATGCAACAAGACCTGAACGATATCCAGGCTTGAGCTGACAAATGGCAAATGACATTTGTGTCACACAAGTGCCAGGCAATGACCATCTCCAACAAGAGAGAATCTAACCAACCGCCCCTTGACATTCAATTCCACTACCCCCCCAATCAACATCCTGGGGGTTACCATTGACCAGAATCCGAACTGGACTAGCCATGAAGGAAAGAAGCTATCTCCATTTGGAGAGACAAGGTTTGATCAGGGATAGTCATCATGGTTTTGTCAGAGGGAGGTCTTGCCTAACAAATTTGATTGAATTTTTTGGTGAAGTGACCAAGTGTATAGATGATGGTAGTGCAGTTGATGTAGTTTATATGGATTTCAGCAAAGCCTTTGACAAGGTCCCACATTGGAGACTTATAAAGAAGGCAAATGCACATAGGATACAGGGTAATTTGATAAGGTGGATTCCAAATTGGCTTCGTTGTAGGAGACAGAGGTTGGTGATAGAAGGCTGCTTTAGTGACTGGAAGCCCCTGTCCAAGTGGCATACCACAGGCATCTGCGCTGGGTCCCCTATTATTCATCATTTATATAAATGACATAGATGACTATGTGGGGGGGTAGGATTAGTAAATTTGTGGATGACACAAAGATTGGCTGGGTAGTTAACAGTGAGGTTGAGTGTCTTGGGCTACAGGAAGATATAAACGGGATGGTCAAATGGGCAGATAAGTGACAAATGGAATTTAACCCTGAAAAGTGTGAGGTGATACACTTTGGAAGGAGTACTTTGACAAGGAAGTATTCAGTGAACGGCATGACACTAGGAAGTTCTGAGCAACAAAGGGACCTTGGCGTGTGTGTCCATAGATCTTTGAAGGCGGAGGGGCCTGTTAGTGGGGTGGTGAATAAGGCATATGGGACATTTATCAATCGAGGCATAGATTACAAAAGTAGGGAGGTCATGCTGGAGTTGTATAGAACCTTGGTGAGGCCACAGCTGGAGTACTGTGTGCAGTTCTGGTCGCCACATTATAGGAAGGATGTGATTGCACTGGAGGGGGTGCAGAGGAGATTCACCAGGATGTTGCCTGGGATGAAACATTTAAGTTATGAAGAGAGGTTGGATAGGCTTGGGTTATTTTCGTTGGAGCAGAGAAGACTGAGGGGCAACCTGATCAAGGTGTACATGATTATGAGGGGCATGGACAGGGTGGATAGGGTGCAGCTGTTCCCCTTAGTTGAAGGGTCAGTCACGAGGAGACACAAGTTTAAGGTGAGGGGCAGGAGGTTTAGGGGGGAAATGAGGAAAAGCTTTTTTACCCAGAGGGTGGTGACGGTCTGGAATGTGCTGCCGGGGAGGGTGATGAAGGCGGGTTGCCTCACATCCTTTAAAAAGTACCTGGATGAGCACTTGACACATCATAACATTCAAGGCTATGAGCTGGTAAATGGAATTAGCTAGGTAGGTAGGTCAGGTGTTTCCCACGTGTCGGCGCAGACCTGATGAGCCGAAGGGCCTCTTCTGCACTCTGTAATTCTGTGATATAAATGCTATGGCTACAAGAGCAGGTCAGAGACTAGGAATCCTGCAGGGAGTAACTCACCTCCTGACTCCCCAAAGCCTATCCACCATCTACAAGGCACAAGTCAGGAGTGTGATGGAATACTCCCCACTTGCCTAGACAAGTGCAGCTCCAACAACACTCAAGAACAAAAACAGAATTACCTGGAAAAACTCAGCAGGTCTGGCAGCATCGGCGGAGAAGAAAAGAGTTGACGTTTCGAGTCCTCATGACCCTTCGACAGAACTTGAGTTCGAGTCCAGGAAAGAGCTGAAATATAAGCTGGTTTAAGGTGTGTGTGTGGGGGGCGGAGAGATAGAGAGACAGAGAGGTGGAGGGGGTTGGTGTGGTTGTAGCGACAAACAAGCACTCAAGAAGCCTAACACCATTCAAGACAAAGCAGCCCACTTGATTGGCACCCCATCCACAAACATTCACTCCCTCTACCACTGACACACAGTAGCAGCAGTGTGTACCATTTATAAGATGCTCTGCAGAAACTCACCAAGGCGCCGAAGACAGCACCCTCCAAACCCACAGCTACCATCTAGAAGGACAAAGGCAGCAGTCACATGGGAACACCACCACCTGTAAGTTCCCCTCAAACAACTCACCATCCTGACTTGGAAACATGTTCCATCACTGTCGCTGGGTCAAAATCCTGAAACTCCCTCCCTAACAGCACTGCGGATGTATGTACACCTCATGGCTGCAGCATTCAAGAAAACAGCTCAACACCACCTTCTCAAGGGCAATTAAGGATGGGCAATAAATGTTGGCCTAGCCAGCGATGCCCACATCCCATGAATGAGAAAAAAAGATTCACTGTTTTCACCACACTGTGAATTGCATTTCAGCTCTTGAATAAACAGCTATGTAGTTTAGAATTTATATTGTCTCACATAATCTTCTGTATCGCTTAACTCATGAATCTGACACCGTACCATCCTTGGTGGGAGGTACATTACTAAGGATTTATTCCCAGACCCCAATAATGTCGTCATCTTCCTAAAACTTGTTAGAGGCTATCTGGAGGATGGTAATACTCTCAGTGGGCTCCTTACCTTCGGGGAGAGTTAGATCAGTATTTCAGACCCATTTAGCATCTTCGGGATCTGTCGTTCTCAACCTAAAGTTGAGAGGAGTCATCTGTGAAGTGTGCCTAATCTGGGATTGTCCTAGAAAGGGACAAGGATTATAATTCACCACAGCATCCATGAGCATTCACTCCTGAATGTCCAACTGGTATCTGATGAACAGCAGTGCAATTGTGCCATTTGTTGTGATGCCTTTATACTTCACCAGTTGTCCACCTCCTTAATGTTTGCCCCCATACTGAAATTATTCCTTGGCTGTTGGGGAATGGATAAATTTCTACACATGCGGCTCATATCTTCTTTGAGAAACCCATAATCACAAGTGAAAATTAAACACAACCAGATCCCTGCCTCCATTAGAGCCATCACTGAGCGGGCTAATAGACTACTGAAGCTATCTCGACAGCTCTGGTGTGTGTTGCAGTACAGCTTTCAAAATAGTATCACATTTCTCACATTGTATTAGTTTGCTGCATGGACTGCATCTATTTCGAAACCAGCTTTAGTAATATTAACTAACATTGCAGGGTCAGCAAATACTCCCAGCACATGGTCTGAACACAGATTTTATTAAACATTGTAATTTTCAAATTACCCAAGCAGATAATATGAGTAATGATCACCCAGTTGTTTACTAATTTAATAAGAGACTCTGCAGTGGCTGCAGGATGAGAGGTGGTAAGCTCAGAAATGCTGTCCTGAGATGGCGCTCAATGGTGAGTTCTAGTAGATCTGGCATGAGAGAGCCCAGTTTCAAAACTGTAGCATCTTGGTAGCTGCTAGGATATCCTGATCCAGCTGGCACTAGGATAGGCATTGGTTGAGGGGTGGTGAGAGAAGCAGGTACACTGTCTTTATAAGAGAGGGCCTCCTAAGCCCCTTCTGTTGAATGACGGACGCTTCTGTGGAGTGAGAGCACAGCACTCCCCTAGGTGCATCGGAGCAGTCTCTGAGCTGAGTGAAATTCCTATGCTTTGGTCTCTCAGTCTGTCCGAGGCGGGAAAGATAATGGAACTAAAGGGAGGATTGCATTTGTATAGCACCTTTCATGACCACAGGATGACCCAAAACACTTTGCAGCCAATTAATTATTGAAGTGTAGCTATGTTATGTGGGAAATGTGACAACCAATTTATGCACTGCAAAATTCCACAAACAGCAATGTGATAAATGTGATAAAGACAAAGATTTGATACAATTGTTCTAGTATTTTTAGTTAAGAGATAAATACTGTTTAGGTCACCAAGGAGGAGCCCTCTACTCTGTTTCAAAATAGTGCCAAGGGATTTTTTACATTTATTTCAGAAGACAGATGAAGCATTGGTTTAAGGTCTCATCTGAAAGAAGGCTGCTCTGACAATGCATTTGAGTGTCAGCCTAGGCTCTCTTCCAGATTTTCACCACTTTGTGTGAAGAAGTGCTTGCTGATTTCATTTTCAAATGGCCCATTTTAAGGTTATGCCCTTGTTCAGATTTACCCACCAGAGAAACTAGACTCTCTAACTATCTACCCTATATAATCCTTCAATCATTTTAAAGACCTCGATTAGACCATCCCTCAACCTTACAAACACGAAGGAATGCACTTGTGCAACTAGTCTTTATAATTTAACTCTGAGCTTTGGCATAACTGTGGTGAATTTGCAGTACTCCCTCCAATTGTCAATATATCTTTCTAAGATTTGTGCCCTAAACTTAAAGTGGTACTCCAGATGGGGACTGGCCAAAGTTCTGCACAACTATCACTTGCTCACTTTTCTATTCCACATATGAGCTAGAATATTGCCGTTGGCATGTGGGGGCGGGCCTGACACACTGACGCACAAAGTGATGTGTGATGATGTCGGGCGTGCATCCTGACGTCATCGCACCTCATTTAGATATTTTGTTTGGTGGGTGCGCACTGGCCAAACTGTCAACGGCCTATTAAGGCCATTAAAAAAACCAATTAAAGTTGTTCGCAATGCTGTCTGTCCAAACTTAAGGTTGGAGGGCAGGCGAAGAGGCCACAGGCAGGATGAGGTTTCATAAAATAATTAATTAAATTTTGCACAATTCACAAACCTGTTCCAACTCACGTCACACTGTCATGTGATGGGACATGATTAAGTAATTTTTTCCCTCCTTTATTAAAAAGTTTCACTATCAACTTAATCTCAGCTCCGTGCCTAAGGGAGATTACAGCGCTCTCTCCCTGCTCCCTGTGTCAGCACAGGTAGCGCTGAGTGCTACTAGCCATGCGTCATGTATCACGTAAAATGGCAGCGCGTAGCTGATCGCAGGCAGTGATCGGCTCCGCGCCCACCCCTGCCTGCTCAACATAGCTAAGATGCAGACCATGGTCTACATGACATTCAGCTTTTTGACTATTTTTTGTACTTGTGCACTAGCTTTTAGTGATCTGCTTAGTGACCCCAACAACTTTTAGGCTGTGGTTTTCCGTGCCCACTGGCGTCGGGCGTGTTTGGTGGTGTGGGCGGACAATATGGCATTATTGATTTCACCACAGCGTGAAACCAGTTTGCAATCATTGGCTCAGCCCGCCGATGGTGGACCGTGTTTCCTGCCACCGAATGTCGGGAACATCTCGTAATACATCAGCATATCATTATAAGGCCAGCTCACTGGACTCATTCCCCCCCACCCCGCACGATCGATGTGTTTTACAATAGCACATAAGCAATGTGCACCTGGCAGGCTGCACTTTGTTCAGGGCTTCAGGGTTTGCCTGGCTACCTTGATTCAGTCAGCACTTGTAGTCATCAACGTCAGGCTGCACAGACAGCACCACATCACTTTTAGGGAGGCTCATGGGTAGGTCTCTACCTACCAGACCAGCCATATGTGGTTGGCTTTTCAATGGCTGCAGGGCTAGGGCTTGCTTGGGCAAGGGGGTGCAGTGGCCTCAGGCAAGGGGAGAGGCTGCAGGGCGAGGGCTGTACTAGAGAAGGTGGGGTATCCCAGGGTGTATGTGGGGGTACATGTGCAAGTGGCCTCAAGATGGTGAGGGCTGAGGACACAGTGTCCAGAGGAGATGAGGCCCGATGGACATGGGAGGCTATGTGTGTGAGAATGGATGGTGATGTCCCGTGAGCTGGCAGTGAGTGAGATGCCAGTGAATGTGTGTTGGGCTTGAGTGTGTGAGTTTAGAGTGATGAGATAGTTGCCTTACCCTGGCAGCACAGATGATATCATTCATCCTCTACCTGGATTGGATGGCCAACTTCTTCTGTGTTGCAGTGAAACTGACCGCCGCTGCCATTGCCTACCAAGCCAGAGTGGTAATGTTGCTGTCCCTCCTGTGGCTAGGACGGGGGTAGAGGACATCACAGCGGGCCTCCACCGTGTCCAAAAGGCGCTAGAGGGCTGCAGTCTTCTTGACTTTCGGGGCCATGTCTTCTTCGCTACAGTCCTGGGCTGGAAGCACTGAGCGCGGCTGGACTTTAACTGTGGTGCCTGGTGTGATGAAGTGGTGAGATGATGGTGTGGCAAGTGAATGAGAGCCCGCCCACCATGGAAATGGCGTGTTTCTCAGGAATGCATAAGCAATGCAGCAGGTTTGGGACGAAATGGCGTGAAAACCCGCCAAATGTAAACCTGGCCTCCCACCATTAAGAAAATTTTCAGTTTTTTGCTCATATCCATAGTGGATGACATCAAAGTTCCACATGCTGAACTTTATTTACTGGAGTTTTATTCACTTAGTCTATGTTCCTTTGTCTATATCCCTGCACACATCTATGTTGCTTCCTGTGCTCCTTAAATTATTGGCATCAGCAACTTTGTATATATAACTTTCTTTTCCTTTAACCAAGCATTATTATATCAGTGAAGCCCAAGTACAGATCACACCCCATCAATTCAAAAATGTTCACTTTATCCCCACTTCCCAACTAATTATAAACCCATATCATGAGGTTATCTCCAATCCCATATGCTTTTATTTTGTATGATCTCTTGTACAGAATCTTAAGTAAATGCAATCTGGAAGTCCATATAAACAATATCCATGGACACTTCCCTATACACCATGCTAGTGAAATCCTCAAGAAAAACTCTACTAGATTAGGTAAGCTTGACTAACCCTTCACAAATCCCTTTGACTAAATGAGACAATGGGACATTGTAAGGTCAAAGGAGGTACTACTTAAATGCTCTTTGTTTCAGTATTTTCTCCTAATTAGTATTGTTTGCTCTCTTGTGCTTTACACAGGTTATTATCCTTCATGTGTGAGCCTGGATGATGAGTTTTGGTGGGTTTATCTATCTATCTATGGTGGCTCATAGTTGCATTTAGTTTAGGCTTCACATAATGTCCACTTTTCAGTCACAGTCACTGGACAGCTAATCAGGAATAGGTGTCCTGACAGCCTTCAACCCCCCACCTCTACCACCCTGCCCAGTGACCAGACCCGGGATGTTGAGACTATTTGTAATTCTACCTAGGTAGGTGCTTTAATGAAGATCACCTCAGTCAGCACAACCAGGAATTGGGCAATCTTAGGTTTTCAGCAAAGGTGATCCAAATTGAAATAGGCAGCCAGCTAACCAATTTTAATATTTGGAGTTACGTTAAGTGATTATCTGTCTTGTCATCGATGACTTAGAACTTCACTTCGCTTTTAATTAGAATTGGAAACAAAGAATTCTGATTTTCATCGCCAATAGTTACTGAGGTGATTAATATGTCCAGGACTCTGACCATTGAGCTCACTGTTAGATCCTACACAGTCAGATTAATTGTGTACAGAATGTCTGTGAATGGAAAGGATATGTCAAACTTGTCCAATCTAGATAAATGTTCTTTGTCTCTCATTTGATGCTATCAGGCCTGAAAAATATATGTATTTAAATTGCATGGTTTACTTGGGTGTTTCTGGTGGTAGTTTGGTTTTTAATGGATGATTTATAGTCTATCACACATTCAGAATTGTGATCATTTATTTTAATTACACAAGTAAGACAACATTGTAATTTGCTGAACAAATGTTCATTCGGAATGGTTTGTTTTCCCCCTTTTTGCAATTGAGATGGGGTTGGGGCTAAAAAAGTCACAAAAACTGGTCAAAGTGGTTCTTAGTAGTTGCATTTTGCCTGTGGTCTTCAAATGGTCAGAGTTCTGAAAGGATCATACAGCATTTAGTTTTACACAGTCTCTAAACCCTGTTTACTGCTCTGTAAATCCCCATTTATGGGTAGTTTGCAGCATATGTGTGATTGAGTAGTTAGGTTTTATTATTGAAAAACATTTATACTTGTCCCTTTGAACTTGCCTGGATTGACTTAATGCCTATTAGCCATTTTATCAGAGAAACAGAAATTGCTGTGGTAAAAGTATCTGCATATGGTATTTTGTAGTCCTGTGCAGATTAAACCGAATTGCACAATACAGTTAACATGGTGGCCAATTCTTTCCTTTCTTAAATTACCACACTGGTGAACCTCTGGTGAACTCAATCAGGAAAAAAAAACAGGAAGACATCTGCTTTGTTACTGGGGGTTATTGAAGTAATTATATTTTATAAGGCTGTTACAGTGCATAAATAAGGCCTACTTTGGGCTTTGATACTATAAGGCAAAGTGCCTAATAAATATGGCAGCAAAGGGATGTAAAAGGATCAGTAGTTAGAGCTGATGTCATGCAGGGACTCGTTCAGCTACACTTCCAGCTGGCAGCAAGCACAGGTCACTAGAGTCGTACAATGCGGTAGGCACAGCATCTTTATTAATCATGTAGTGTTGCTAATTCCTTTAATCTGGGCCTTACTTAGATTTGCAACCCAGAACCTTGGTATTGAATTACTTTGATCAAAGCAAGAGCTTTGGTGGCCTGTGGAAGCTGTTTTTTTTTAAGACATGGCTAAGGCCTCAGACCTACATCTAACATTTGTTACTACTGGAAGGGAGAGAAATGGTTGTATAATATGGGAAGGCCGACTTCTAAGTATTTCCCTTTTTCCATAAAGTAAAATTCCTAGTCATGTTTATTTTCATAACTAGAGAGTGAACTGGAAGAAAATCTTTCCGACTTTTACATAAAACTTGCAGCACTTGAGGTTTATCGTCCATGTGGTTGTCTAGCTGGTAAATGCAGCTGTAGGAAATGAGGTTTACTCATGATGTTGAAGTGCCCAAGAATATTTTATAAATGCAGCAAATATGGTTTAGATAATCGTGAGGGAAATAAAATGAAATGAAAGTCATGGGATGCATTTTTAAATGTGACATTCGAAAAGGCTTCAATGTTTTTTCTCAGCCACAGCAATTTTGACTTGACCAAATGCATCTTATCCCTTATATTTAAATTACTTCACTATTTTGGAATGAAAGCAGTATGAAATGTTGAACACTTAGCAGTGGTGCCGTGCTGTTTTACAGCCTTCTTCCAGTCCCTGTAATATATCTGATTGTGTTCTGGAAAGAACAGCAATAAAAGGCAATTTACAGTCTTTTAAAATAAACTTTACACCCAGTACAATTTTAGAAGTAGCATGGCTAGAAATAGTTGGAGGATGGGGAGTGACCCAGCTAATAACCTATTCTTCAGCTAATCCCCAGAGTCTCCAATAACTTTCTTTTATCATGACTTCACTGAGATTGAAACTTGTGTTTGAGACACTGCCCCCAAAAAAATCACAATTTCACCATTTACGTTCTCATTGAATTTATGATCTCATTGAACTACGTAAGATTGAGGGGGCTTGACAGAATGAATGTTGAAAGATTGTTTCCTCTGGCTGGAGAATCTGGAACTTGGGGGCAAGGATAGGGGCTGATCATTTAAGATTGAGATGAGGAATTTCTTCACTCAAAAGTTTGTGAATCTTTGGAGTTCTGTACCCCAGAGGGCTATATATGGATACTCAATGGTTGAGTTATATTCAAGGCTGAGGTAAATAGATTCTTTTAGACTCTAGGGGAATTAAAGGATATAGAGCTTTAGGACGGGCAAGGGAGTTGAAAATTAGCCATGATCATATTGAATGATGGAGCAGGCTCGAGGGGCCTTATGGTCTACTCTTTCTTGCATGCCTTACGTTAAGTTCATTTTTGTCATAACATGGTAAACTTAAAAGACTAAAATTTAAAACAGGGCCAAGAGGTTCTTTAGGTTCTAAATGATCATCTTACCTTCGATTTATTCTAAAGTACTTTGCTTATTGAAGACGCTGAATCTTCTGCCGGAAAGACAAAGGAATAAGGAAGCATTATATGAAGGAATATAATTGATAAAAGGAAGAAAACATACTGCCAAAGAAACAAGAGCACTAAAAAAGGGTAGCACAACAAAATCAAGCCCATCAAAAAAACTGAAACTGAATAAATCCGAGGTGGACTTTTCCTTTAAGGTATGGTACCATAGGTAAATTTTTAACATGCTGTTTGGATGTTTAAACTAGTGTTGTGTATTGGCAATATACAAATCAGGCAGCTTCTGTAACCAAAAGCCAAATTAGAACATCAGTTTTAAGCAAGTTGAAAATCGTGCAAATCAGATACTCTGATTCTTGCAGCCAAGATTTGATATTGACAATCAGTCCCATTAAGTTACTCTATGGGAAAGCTGCATCTGAACATGGAAAGGGTGTTCAATGCTTTTGTTGATTAATGAAATGGAAGCATGAAGTAATGACTTTGTTAAATATCAGGAGGAGGAATTGGCACAAGTTTATTCTTTAAAGGAAGTTAATGTTTCTTAATGTAGTGGATGTTAGGGATTATATAAAAAGGTAAGTGTCTGTGCATTAATGTTTGCACGGTGTAATTTTAAAAATTCTTTCACAGGATATGAGCATCGCTGGCTAGGCTAACATTTGCCCATCCCTAATCGCCCTTGAGGTGGTGGTACTGAGCCACCTTCTTGAACTGCTCAACTCCATGTGGTGTAGATACACCCACAGTGCTGTAAGGAAGGGAGTTCCAGAATTTTGACCCAACGACAGTGAGTGAATGGCAATATATTTCCAAACCAGGATGGTGTGTAGCCCGGAGGGGAATTTGCTGCAGGTGGTGTTCCCATGCATCTGCTGCCCTTGTCCTTCCAGATGGTAGAGGTCATGGTTTAGAAGGTGTTGTCAAAGGAGACTTAAAGAATTGCTGCAGTGCATCTTGTATATAATACGTACTGCTGCCACTGTGTGTTGGTGGCGGAGGGATGAAGTGGATGTTTAGGATATCAGGAACTGTATCTTCTGTAACAGATTGCTTATGAATACTTAAAAGCTCAAAGGTATTCACAAAGATGTTTTAATCTAGAAGACATACTGGCTAGGATCATAGAACTATTGAATAATGCAGTACAGCAGGAGACCATTTGGCCCATCATGCCCATGCTAGCTCTTTGAATAGCTTTTCCATTCATTCTATATCTTTGCCCATTTCCCAATAGTCCTACACTTTATCCCCCTTTAAATATTTATGTAATTCCCTTTTGAAAGTTATTTTTCAATCTGCTTCCAACAGGCTTTCAAGCTGTAATCCAGATCATCACAACTTGTTTTGTAAAAAAAATCCTATCTCATGCCTCTTGCTTCTTGGCCAATTACTTTAAATTGGCATCCTTTGGTTACCAATCCATCTGCTACTGGAAACAATTTCTCCTTACTTTATCAAAACCATTCATTATCTTCAACATCTCTATTAAATTTCTATATAATCCATAATTCATTCATAATTTTCACTTATATTCTACAATATATAACATTATGTTTTGTCTCTGTGATAATCTGATGTGTAATATACCTTTAAGAAGAAAGTTATAATGGAAGATGACATGATCTTTGTATCCAATAGCAGAGTAGCGTGGGCTACCTCGATAGTCAGTATTCTATAGTTGGAGTCTGTGATGTAGAGACAGGGTTTGAGTTATAAGCACACAAGTGTAGCTGCTGAGTTCCTTTGTAAATAAATATGATGTTTTTACCTAAGAACTGTTTGCTGATCTACTCTGTCTGTGGTACTAACTCAGTCATCTCAAAACAAGAATGCAACCTGGGTCCATAAGTCCAACCAGACGAGGGAACAGGATCCACCAAACTGGCGACAAGGAAAAAGCAACAAAAAGCAATGAAGGATGAGAAAAAGCAAGAAAAAAGTGAAGATACAGTAAGCTGGCTTCAAGAATAAAACGAGTTAACAAAGGAAATCAAGAGAAACAACATTGGGCCATACCTTGCACGGTAATTGTAAGTAGAATTTCTGTCCTAATCGTCAAAGCAACCCCCTCAAAGTATGCCACAATTTTGAAGAATTGGTCTTTCGATCCAGCCATAGACTATTGGTCCCATTGTATTGAACGTCACGTGTTCTTTTTCCAAGCGAACAACATTGCGGGGGAGGAGAAGAGGCAAGCGATCCTCTGATCCGTGTGCAGGAGTAAGACCTATGGATTGATTTGAAGTTTGACAGCACTCAGTGTCCCATTTTCGAAAAGTTTTGATGACTTAGTGAACCTCGTAAAGAGTCATTACCAGCCAAAGCCCTCGGTAAAAATGCAATGGTTCAAATTTAACTCAAGAAATAGAGCCTCGGGTGAGACAGTTACTTGTTATATGGCAAGTCTGAAACAGTTAACATTGCGAGTTTGGTACATCTATAAATGATATGCTTAGAGATCATTTGGTGTATGGTGTAAATGAAGATACGACTCAGAAGAGCTTATTGTCCAAAATTTGAAATTTAAGAAGGCTCCAGAGATGGCACTGGCCATGGAAAGTGCAGTAAGGGATTCAGAAGCCATACAGGGAGTACAAAATGGTGCCATCCTCCACATTGGGTGGGAAAACCCAGCCAAAGGGCGCAAAAATTCAAGGTTTTACTAAGAAGCGGAAAGCGACCACCGCTAGCAGACAAATAGAAAGAAATGACTTAGCAGTGAAAACATGGAATAATGGTAACAGAGGTGGAAGCAGACAACCTTATAATGAATTAATGTTTAAAAAAAATCAAATGTTTTTACTGACATTGCAAGGATAGAATCAGGCAGATTTTCAAACAATAGAAAACACCTTGTGAACACAACGTAAAAGAGCCGGAAATAACAGATTCAGATATTTATTCATTGTATAATTTGAAGGTGGGAAGAACAGAACCAATCCATGTAATAGTGATAGTGAACGATAGACCTATTAGAATGCAGGTGGACATAGGAGCTTCCAGCACTGTAATTGGTGAAATTAAATTTGGAAGAAACAGATGCCAAATGGAAAACTTACAGAGGAGAAGACATCAAAGTCAAAGGCATAAGTAAGGTTACTGTACAGTATGGAAGTCAATCAGTAAAACTACCCTTGATGGTGATAGCAGGTGAGAGGACCAAGCCTCCTTGGGAAAAAACTGGCTGAAGAAAACTAAACTGGAATGGGCTGAGATCTTCCAGCTGAGAGCCACTGGGCTACCTGAGCTACTACAAAAATACACCACAGTATTCAAGGATGAACTTGGGAAGATCCAGAGGCTGCAAACAAAAACTCATGTGGATCCAGAGGCAACCCCCCCCACCAGCCGATTCATGAAGACAAAACCTTGTGAAATGTGGGATAAGATCGACGCTGAACTAGACAGATTAGAGAAGCTGGGACTTGTACAACCTGTGCAGTTCTCAGAATGGGCAGCACCAATAGTCCCCATCCTTAAGTCCAACCAAAGTGTTAGAATTTGTGGAGACTACAAATTGACAGTTAATAAAGTGACTAAGCTGGATAGCAAAAATTGAAAACCTGTATGCCAAGCTGGCAGGTGGAACTGCCTACATGAAGCTTGATATGAATCATGCTTATCAACAATTAGAGTTAGAGAAGGCTTCCCAGAAATTTGTCACAATTAATGCACACAAAGGGTTGCAACATGTACCCGTTTGCCTTTAGGTATATCCTCAGCTTGCGCCATATTTCAGAGAACAATGGAAAATTTGGTGCAGAGACTGCCCAAGTTGTAGTTTATTTATTTGGCATTCTGGTGACAGGACTCACTGAAAAGGAGCACTTTGCAAACTTAGAACAAGTTTTAAAATATTTGGGTTGGAGTGCCTTTAAAAAAAGAAAAGTGCTCATTCCAAGTGAAAGAGGTAGTATATTTAGGTCACAGGGTCTCCACCCGGTGAGAGCCAAAGAACACCTCCGAGCTCAAAGCATGCTTGGGGATGTTCAATTACTATGGACACTTCTTACCTAATTTGTCAACAGAACTGGCACCCCTGTATTACCTACTCAAGAAAAACCAACGTTGGTCTTGGCAAACACCACAGAAAGAAGCTTTCACAAAGGTAAAACAACTGTTTTACTCATCCACCCTATTAGTACGTTTTGACTAGAGAAAAGAGTTGGTGTTGACATATGACGCATTCCCTTATGGAGTGGGAGCTGTTCTCTCCCATCGAATGGATGATGGCTTGGAACGGCCTATTGGTTATGTATCAAAAATGCTCAACACAGCGGAAAAGGGATACCCACAGAAAAAGAAGGCCTGTCACTCACCTTTGGTGTCAAGAAATTTCACCTGTACGTACACGGCCATCATTTTACTGTCCTTTCCGACCACAAGCCATTGCTAGGATTGTTCAGCGAGGACAAGGCTATACCACCCATAACCTCAGTGAGAATACAATGTTAGGCCCTGATCTTGGCAGCAGACTAGTACACTTTTGTACATAGACCTGGAAATCAAATTGCAAACGCCGATGCATTTAGTCGCTTGCCCTTGCAAGGAAATGATAAGGATGTTCCAGTCCCTCAAGAACTCGTTTTATTATCGAACTTAGATTTATCACCAGTATGTGCTGGATAGATCAGAGATTGGTAAGTCAAGACCCAGTCTTATCCAAAGTACGTGAACAAGTTCTTCACAGTTGGTCACGAGCAGGAATCTGACAAAATGAAACCGTTTTTTCACAGAAAATATGAAATAACCAGCCAAGAGGGTATCTTATTGTGGGGAGCATGAGTGATTGTTCATTCAAAAGGATGAAAGCCATTGTTAATGGAACTACATCGTGCACATCCTGGAATTTCCCGAATGAAGACCATAGCACGCAGCTGTCTATGGTGGCCTGGGACGGATGGAGAAATAGCTTAGTGAAGAGTTGTATGCAGTGTCAGCAAGTGCAAAAATTACCTTCAACAGCTCTGTTACACCTTTGGGAGTGGCCAGGAAGGCCATGGGTTCAATCACACGTATTTCCCATTAAAGGTCCCACATAATCAATGTTTTTGCTTATCGTTGAAGCACACTCAAAATGGATAGATATATATGAGGTGAAGCCACTGACATCATCTGCTACAATTGACAAACTACATCAAAGTTTCGCCATCAACAGAGTACCAGAAGTGGTCATATCAGTTAAAGGCGCGGCAGTTACAAATGCTGAGTTTCAACTATTTATCAGCCTCAGTGGTATCACTCATGTAAAAACTTCACTGTATCACCCTCCCTCAAATGGACTGGCCAAGACAGTGGTTCAAAAGTTCAAGGCTGGCATGAAGAAATTAACTGGAGATTCCATAGTGACTAAGCTAGCACATTTTCTTTTCCATTATAGGACCACCCCTCACACAATAGGTTTCACACACGTGGAGTTATTGATGAATTGCTGTCTCAGGATGAGATTGAGTTTAATAATGCCAAATTTAGGTGGAAAGGAGTCAGGGAAGACAGAAAATTGGACATAGCTGGCACAGCCATGACAGGAAGTTTACCATAGGAGGATCGGTATATTTGAAGAATTTTGGAGAAGGATCTAACTGGCTATCAGGTAAAATAAGTGCAGTGACTAGACCTCTTTCTTACCACATGAAAGTGGAAGACCGAGTTATACAGAGACATGTGGATCATAACAGGAGGAGAGAAACAAAGTACCAAGAAATAACACCACCAGTGTTCCAGACTGAGTCAACGTCTCCTGCCGAAAGAACTCAACTAAGTACGGGTCTGTCTGAAGGATCAGCTGTACCTGCAAGAGTTGAGGAAACAGATTTGCAGGTGCCCACTGAAGAACCTGATGTTTGAACAACACCAGCAAAGGAGGTACCTGACAAAGCATTGTAAAGCTGAGATGTTATGCCTGCAAGGAAATCCCCAGAAAGATTGAATTTGTAAATTACTTATCTGTGTAAATAATTTGATATTTTGAAAAAAATTGTAATTGTAACAGTTAAATGTATTTCTGAGTAAAGGGGGAGGGATGTGGTAATTTGATGTGTAATATACCTTTAAGAAGAATGTTATAATGGGAGATCACATCTTAGTATCCAATAGCAGAATAGCACAGGCTGTCTCAGTGGTCAGTAGTCTATAGTTAGAATCTATAATGTAGAGACAGAGTTTGAGTTGAAAGCACACAAGTGTAACTGCTGAGTTCCTTTGCAAATAAATAGAATGTGTTCTACCTAAGAACAGTCAGCTAATCTACTCTGTCTATGGTACTAACTCGGCCATCCCAAAGCAAGCATGCAACCTGAGTCTGTAAACCCAACCAAACTAGGGATTAGGATCCAACAGCCTCAAAAGTTTTAGCAAATTAAATCCATCAAGAATAACAATGGTAAGCGAATCTGAAATCAAGCAACACGTGTCTCAGTATTGTCAGATGGTGCAGTATTCAGCAAACCAGAATATTGCCACCAATGGAACAATTGCTTCAGGATATCATTATTCTACTAAAACTGACCTGTTGTGACCTCCCTGATGTCATAAGACACTGGGGTTGATTTTGGTCTTTTGTGCCAGGGTGTTGATCATCACCTTGGGTGGAGTACAGGGAGGAAAATCAGCACAGGAACATTGATGCCTGAATGGAGCTGCCTGAGTTTCCTTCTATTTGAAGGAAAATCAGTGAGAGATCAACCTCCACTTGATTTTCCTGCCATAGTCCACCCAGATATGCTTAGTACTCAGACGGAGACCAAAATTTTCCCCATTAGGACTATATGTTGAGTTTCTTTCTCTTTTCTTCAATCTTGTGAAGATGTTGTTACCTAGGTTAATTCGAAATGATTCCTGCTGTTGCGAAGTTTCATTATAGGTTGGAAATAAGTGGGGTCTATCTGTTTGTAAATTGATGGGCTTCAATTGCTCATGGTGAGTCAGAAGTTACACAGGGCAGGGAAGTACAATGGGGTGTAGAATTGGGTTGGGGTGCACATCTTCAACAAAGAACTTGGAAAGAATTTTATGAGAAGTCTCTTAAGAAGCGGTGTAGAGAGTATTTTTCGGTCCTCAAAATACATATTTTCCGTCATGCATTGGAGTTAGTTAGTTAAATAAATAAATACAACAGCTATAAAAGTGATTTTTCTTATTCGTTCATGTGATGTGGCGGCATTTATTGCCCATCACTAATTGTCCTTGAAAACTGAGTGGTTTGCTAGGCCATCATTGGGCATTTAAGAGTCAACCACGTTGCTGTGGGTCTGGAGTCACATGTAGGCCAGACCAGGTAAGGACAGCAGATTTCCTTCCCTAAAGGACATCAGTGAACCAGATGGGTTTTTACAACAATGGTTTCATGGTCATCATTAGACTTTTAATTCCAGATTTTTTATTGAATTCAAATTTCATTTCCTGTTGTGGTTGGATTTGAACCCGGGTCCCCAGAGCACTACCCCTGGGTATCTGGAGTACCAGTCCAGTGACAATACTACTACACCACTGTTTGTAACAGATCCCATGCCACTGCTCAAAGAGCAGGGACATTATATAAGTGCCCTCCCAACATTTATCCCCCAACCGACACTTAAAACAGATAATCTGGTCAGTTTCTGAGACACAATTGGTTAGCATTCTTGGTTGTTAACTGAAATACATTGATGCTTCAAGGTTACGTAGCAATGAAGACTTTCACTGTTCTAGTGCCAGCCTTGACTCAGTGTTAAGATATAAATAATTGAGTCATAAGGTTGTGGGTTCAAGTCCCACTCCAGGATTTTAGCACAAAAATCAAGGCTGAGACTCTTGTTCAGTACTGCGAAAGTGCTGCACTGTCGGAGGTGCCATCTTTTTGATGAGATGTTAAACTGAAGCCACATCTGCACACTCAGGTGGATGTAAAAGATCCCATGGCACTATTTTCAGGAAGAGCGAAGGAGTTCTCCCTGTTGTCTTGGACAATATTTATCCCTCAATCAGCTTCACAAAAACAGAAAATCTGGTCATTATCACATTGCTGTTGGTCCAAGATTGCTGTGTGCAAATTGGCTGCCGTATTGCCTACATTACAACTGTGACTACATGTCAAAAGCACTTCACTGGCTATAAGATGTTGGCCATCCCCATTAAACTACATGCCAATCAATTGCATGTTGAATGAATTAAATTTCTTGCTGCAGAGATCACTAGATTGCACTTGTTTTGCAATGTTGAATGCAAAATACAGGCCATTAATTCCCTTTCTATACCTAACATGACATTGAATTCATATTCCTAATTTACACTTCCTTCTCAAACTTTGCACTATTAATTTCACTGTTCTTCAATCTGATTGGTTAAGGTGATACACAGTTTGCTCTGTCACTCAGATCCCAGGTGCCCTGTAGAGGGTGCTGTGCCATTTCCATCTCCCACTTACAGCAACCTGCAGCACAAAATATCATGGAGATCAAATGTGCAATGGCAACTCATGGTGGGCGTTGTTCGTTGGCTTGCCACAGCTATAATAAAGAGTCTTTCCGATATAATAATCTAAGTTCTTTTTCAGGCGAGTTACTCTAACATTTGCTATCAAAATAACAGTGAAATGAATAGCACTCATCAGCATTCGTTATGTGGAAAGACCACAGCAACTTCAGGCGAGCGACAGATATGTGATTAATTATGTGAAACCCAACATCTGTCCTAGTTGTGCCACTCTGCCACTAACTTTATGAAAATGCCACCTCACTGTGTGACCTGCTATTTGAAATGCATTTAGTGGCTTAAAATTGCTGCACTTGCACAGTAAAAACAAACTAAATGCGACACAGTAAAAGCTGGTCCGAAGTGACTGCAAAGTGTTTGTTTTGCAGCCATTTAAAGTCTATGCATATTTAATTAAGCCTGGATTAACTGTCAGAAATCCTTGTAACAATGTGCTAATTATTAATTACTTGCAATCAAATACTTGTACTGAAAATTAACTATTATAAGTGTAATGTTTCCTTCAGTTTTAAATTGCTGTTGGATATTTTGAAAATTAAAATGCAAAACTAAAACCTTTTTAAGCTTTTCTTTTCTCCCTTAATCCAACCTTTCTTTCCCTTCTCCTCCTGTACTTGATTTTGCATTGAATTCACCCACTCTATTTCACATTTCCTTCTCCGTCTGATAATTTCACAATCCTTTAATCTCTTTGGTTGAGGAGATACACAGTTATACTCCATGTTCACCCAGATGCCTGGTTTTCCTTGCTCTGCCATTATCAGTTTGCGCACTTAGCATCTTACCACACAAAATGGGTGGGATCTTCTGGTCCCGCTGCAAATCAATGGACTTCTGGCTGGGGCACAGTCTCGCCCACGGCTGGTCCTGCCCGTGACAGGGCCGGAAAATCCCAGCCAATATCTTCGAGATTAAACAGGCAAGGGTGAGACTAACTAATGGCAGACATCGTTAGATTCATTCCTACAGCAAATTCTGCCCAATTCTCTCAGAAAGAATTGAAGAATTCATGCTTCACACTGGACTTGATTTTGCTGTAGGAGGACATCGAACAACATCTGCCTTTAGTTTGCCTTTCCCCTGCAACCGTCAGCCCACAAAGTTGCTGCCAGTGTGAGCTGCTAGCAGCACTGTGAGGGAAATAGGGCAATCAACAGGATATCCCCTTAACCACTGAGATTTATGGATTGTGGAATAAACATAGGAAGGATTGAGAAGGAGGCCGATTTAAAGGGGGTGAATTCAATGTCAAATCAAGTGCTTAAAAAATGAAAGGAAAAGAGGGACTGGATTAAGAGCAAGAGGATGAAGAGACAGAAAGGAAAAGGAAGAAATACAATTTTAAACTTGACACTTTTAAACTCTCCTGAAATATTCAAAAGAAAGAAAAGGAGAGACTTGCATTTATGTAGAGCCTTTCAAGGCCACCAGATGACTCAAAGTAAGTTCCAGCCAATGAAGCACATTGTTGTAACATAGGGAACACGGCAGCCAATTTGCACACAGCAAAGTTCACAAACAGCAATGTGTTAATGACCAGATGATCTGTTCTTGTGATGTTAATTGTGGAATAATTATTGGTCAGTATACACTTCTTCACATCCAGCTGAGCAGGTACAAGGGGCCTTGGTTTAATGTCTCATCCAAAATACAGCACCTCTGACAGAGCAGCACTCCTTCAGAATAATACTGGATTGTCAGCTTTGATTTTGGAGTGGGACTTGAACACAAAACCTTCTGATTGAGGTGTGAGAGTACTACCAATTGAGCCACAAGAGCATGAAGGATTGCAATTCCACACTTGTAATTTTTTTTTGGTGCCAGTGAGGTTGATCGACAGTGAATAGCACTTATCACATTGTTAAAAGGGTGCTTACACTAGTAATTTCAAAAAATAAATTTGTGTCAAATTGAATAGGCAATTAATACCTAAATACAAAAAAATTCCACAAAAAGGAAACCTAAAGGTTAGATGCCATTCTCACAAAGCTAATGGCAGGACAGCACAATGTGCACAGTAACATTTAGATATTCACAGTTAACCCTGTATCTGCTTCTCATCTGTATTTGCGCCACTATTTAACCATAAATAATGGCAAGCATCAAAAACCTTGACATTTTTTACCATAAGTTCTATTTTATTCAGAAGATACCTCCTTGCACTTGTTATTATAGTTTCCCTCAGAGTTTTCAGTCAAAGTCGTTCTCTTTAGAAGCCTGAAAATCATGATATACAATGTAAATGGCCAATCTCGTTATTAACTTCACATGCTGGGAGCTACGAGGTGCTACCCTAGTTTATCTTTTTAGATTATGGTTATAGGACAGTGGACTGGAGGTTTTAACCTTGCACATAAGCATGGAAAACATAATTAGATGTATTTTAACACAGTGAATGCTATTGTATGGGAAAGATCAGTCATTTTCTTGTACATTTTGCAATTTTTTATTGTCTAACCTTTCAAGAGATGTTAGCATGGTCCTTTTTGTAGAAAATACGTCTTGCAAAATCTGCTGAGTAACAAAACCTTGCGATGAAGCTATCAGGTTTGTCTCCAGGTAGGCCTTCCAAATATAGTGTTGTAGATAAACAATATTCCCCTGTTAAAACAAAAAATGAGGGAAGAATTTCCCAGCATTTCTCTAGTCCAAGGATGGATCTATCAGTCACCCATGACTAAAAGACATTGGCCAGAAATTTCCTCAAGGCTTCTCCATTTACACATTCAAGCAGGATTTAAGGTGAATTTCCAACAAAGTTACAGTGGCAGAACAGTGATAAGTGCAGGAATTATTGCATAGATTGCTGAAGAGCAAGTGTTGAGATGTTGTTTGAGTTCCATGTGTCTGTTGTTACCTCAATGTTTGTGCCACATAATGCCAGTTAATGACCAACTTGAAGACAAGAAAGCACAGACATTGTCCCTGGACCTTCAGTGGCATTCTGCCATCTTTGACAAGATGCTAAATTGGACCAGCTATATCAACAATATGACTACCAGAGCAGGACAGAGTCTATGTACTCTATGAGGAATAGCTCATCTCCTGATCTCTCAGTTTGTTTCATCAATGCCCCTGCTTTAGACTGTATGACTACCTCCTCCACCATCAAGCAGCCCCTTCTACCCTTGATAGTAACAAAACCTCAAGTGCAACATAAATTTAACCTCAAGCACCAAGTGAATGCCCAGATTGTGACAGTAATGTTAATTAAAATAATATTTGAAACTGTATCTTAATTTATGTTGTTACCTTCCTGCTGATTGTAAATTATTAATATGAGAGGGTTAACAACATCTAAACATATTAAATATACTTGCACTGTTAATACATATTTACCACTATAAATGTCTTATAAAGAAAGATGATGGGCTTTATTCTCATATGTTGCCACTTTCTTTCCCTATGCTACATAAGTCTCTGTAATTCTTTCCAGCTTTTACAAGATGTACCACAGTTGTACTAAAGTTTTGGGCTAATGCACTAAATTACGTTATAGTATTTTAAATTATATTTTTAGAAAGAAATTAACACTTTTTAAGTTTATAATCTTTACTTTGCAAATGCCAGAGATACTTCTTGCCTTCTGCCATAAACTCACCCTTCATTATGAACCTATGACTTCTCTTGGTGGTGTCCAAGTGCATATCAAATTACTGCTGTGAGTTTACCTCCTCTGTCCCATGAGATACCTTGGGTCCCTTCACCCCTCTGAGTTGCACCTGCCAATCAATTAATGCCTGTAGCTCTCAAATTGGCCAGCAATAACCTCTCTCACTCATATATCGTATATTGCAGCACTGCTAGTCTCTTCTTGTTACTCTTTTTCTGGTGACAACCCTCCAAAGTAAAACAAAACCTGTTGATTCAAAAGAATATCTACCACACATTAACTATGGGCCTAACAGTATTCATGGTGTCTTCCAAAGATTGGAAAAGGTACAGTGGAATCTGAATAGAGCGAAGTTTTCATTGACCAGATAGCTGTTGTAACGGGAGTAATTTATTTATCTCAATGACACAATCAAATGCATATCAAAAGTATGCGTGATTGTGCTATAAAAGGTTGTTTCTTCATTCTGCCTTGTTTATTATGAAAACTCTTAAACTAAAATATTTAGAGTCAAGGAAAAACAATGAAGCCATTTTAATTTTTCACATTGATCATCGATCTACTTTTTTACCAACCTTGTGGTTTAATTGGTAAAACATTCTTTATCTTTTTATATTCCAGATAGTTTAGTGACTTCATTTGCAACCAATGCATTTGTGACACATTTGCAGCAATGCCACTGGGATGGGTGCATGTTGCTGACACGTAGCAACCTCTTCAAAACTCTGGTACTTATGAAATAGTTGGAGGTGAGTTTGCCACTGCAGAGACATCTTGATAATGGTTGAGACGGGTGTTCAGGAAGCACTTGACTCATAGGGAGGAAAAATGGCGACACTAGTCAGCCTGGTCACTTTTTATATATTGAAGCAGCTGGTTACAGAGCTGCCTTGATGGGGGCTTGTTGTAGGGTGGGAAGGTGGAGGGAATAGGGGATGGGTGTCAACTGATGACTTTATGGCTGCAAATTGAAATAAATGAGTATGATATTATAGCCATTATAGAGACATGGTTGTAAAGTGACCACAGCTAGGACCTGACTATTCAAGGGTATTTGACATTTGGGAAGGAAAAGGAGGTAGGATAGCATGTTAATAAAGGATGAGATCAGTACAGTCATGTGAAATTATCTTGATTCATAGGATTAAGATGTAGAATCAGTTTGGGTGGAGATAAGAAAAAGCAAAGTGAAGAATTCACTGGTGGGAACACTTTACAGTTTATACTTTGCTCCTAACAGTAGCTACACTGTAGGACAGAGTATAAATCAAGAAATAATATGGAGACTTGTGTGAAAGATGCTGCAATAATTGTGGGTGATTTTAATCACCTTATATATTGGATAAAGCAAATTGGCAAAGGCGGCCTGGAGGATGAGTTCATTGAGTGTATTCAGGCCAGCTTTTTTTTAGAACAATACGTTCTGGAACCAGCTATGGAATAGCCTATTTTGGTATTCTATGCATTGAGACAGGATTAATTAATAAGCCCATAGTAAAGAGTTGTCTTGGTAAGAGCAATCAAAACATGATAGACTTTCACATTCAATTTGGAGGTGAGAAATTGTGTATGAAACTAGACTCTTCAATGTAAAGGAAATTACAAGGATATGGAGATAGGTTTGGCTAAAGTGGAATGGGAAAAATAGATTAAAAGTTAAAAGATGGTGGAGAAGTAGTTGCAGACATTTAAGGAGCAACTTCATGACTCTCAACAAAGATATATCCCATTGAGAAAGAAGGACTCCACCAGAAGGATGCACCATGCACAACTAACTAAGGATGTTAAGGGTCATATCAAATTGAAAGAAAAGTTGTACAATACTGCAAAGATTAGTGATAGCCCAGAAGATTGGAGAATTTTTGGAAACCAGCAAAGGCTGACTCAAAAAATAATAGTGAGAAATTGAAGTATGAGAGAAAATTAGCAAGCAGTATAAAAACAGATAGTAAAGGCTTCTACAAGTATGTGAAAAAGAAAAGGGTAGCTAAAATAAGTTGGTCCCTTAGTGGGTGAGACTCAGGAATTAAGAATGGGAAAAATGGAAATGGTAGAAAATTTGAGCAAATATTGTGTATATGTCTTCACAGTAGAAGACACTAAAAGCACCCCAAGATTAGAGGAAAAGCAGAGGACAAAAATGGAGGGAGGAACTTAAAAATAATCACGATCACAAGAGAAAAAAAACTAGGAAAACTAATAGGACAAAAGCTGACAAGTCCCCTGGACCTGATGGCCTGTGTCTTACAGCCTTAAAGGAAGTGGCTGCCAAGATTGTGGATGGATTGGTTGCAATCTTCCAAAATTCCCTAGATTCTGGAACAATTACAGCTAATTGGAAAACCTCAATAATAATGCCACAATTCAAGAAAGGAAGGAGACAGAAAGCAGGAAACTTATAAACCAGTTAGTCTAACATTTGTCATTGGGAAAATGGTAGAATCCATTATTAAGGAAGTAGTAGCAGGACATTTAGAAAATCATAATACAACCAGGCAGAAATCATGGTTGCCAAACTTATTACAGTTCTTTGAGGGTGGGTAAGGGGTACCAGTAGATGTAGTGTATTTGGATTTCCAAAAGACATTCAGTAGGGTGCCACATAAAAAGTTATTGCACAAGGTAAGAGCTTATTACATTGATGGTGATCTAATAGCATGGATAGAGGAATTCCTAACTAACAGAAAACAGAGTTGGGATAAATTGATCATTTTCAGGTTAACAAAACGTAACTAGTGGAATGCCACAGTGATCAGTGCTGGGGCCTCAGCTATTTTACAATCTATATTAATTACTTGGATGAAGAGGCTGATTCTATTGCAACAAAATTTGCTGATGATACAAAGATAGGTAGAAAAGAAAGTTGTGAGGAGGATACAAAATATCTACAAAGGGATATAGATAGATTAAGTGAGTGGGCAAAGATTTGGCAGATGGAGTATAATGTGGCAAGTGTGAGGTTGTCTACTTTGGCAGGCAAAGCAGAATATTATTTAAATAGAGAGAGACTGCAGAATGCTGCTGTACATGAATCATAAAATGTTAGCAGGTAGATACAATGTACAACTGGGAAGCCAAATGGAATGTTAGCCTTTATTATAAGGGAGATGGAGTATATAAGTAGTGAAGTTTGCTACAATTGTACAGCACATTGGTGAGAACATATCTGAAGTACTGTGTACAATTTTGGCCCCCTCGGTTAAGGGGGGATATACTTGCATAGGAAGCAATATAGGGAAAGTTCACTCGGCTGGTTACTTGGATGAAGAAAGATTGAGCAAGTTGGGCCTATACTCATTGGAGTTTAGGAAAATGAGAGGTGATCTTATTGAAACATGTAAGATTCTAAGGGGGCTTGGCAGGGTGGATGTTGAGAGGATGTTTCCCCTTGTGGGGGAATCTAGAATTAGGGGGCACAGTTTAAAAATAAGGGATCTTCCATTTAAGATGGAGTGGAGGAGGAATTTCTTCTCTCTGTAGGTCATTAGTCTTTGGAATTCTCTTCCATAGGGAGCACTGGAGGTTGGGTCGTTGAATACATTCAAAGTTGAATTAGACATTTTTGTTCTACAAGGGAGTCAAGGACAGCCAGGAAAGTGGAGTTAAGGTCATAATCAGATTAGCCACGATCTTATTGAATGGCCTACCCACTTCTATTTCTTATGATCTTATGCAAGGTGGTATTTGGCATGGGAGGCCTTTTAATTAAAAAAAAGGATAGTTAATAAACAGGAAGGGAAATTTGACTTTGTAATTTGTATTTGGACATTTTACGATATTTGTTTCATGGGGTAAATTCTGTTATGTTATTGAAATCGAAGCTACGACACGGTCTGAGAGAGTGCAGGAGTCCTAGCTTAATAAATTATGCAAATGAGACATTACAGAACAACAAAGATGTATTCAACAGTCTGTATGGCCACTCTTGTTTAAAATATTTATAGCACAGTCTTCACAATGATAAACACAGCGAACCATGACCCAATTTTAAGACAATCATACATTTTCCTCTTATGTTGAAGGGCAGGATATTTACATAAACTGTGGGAATATTTGTGTTTCTCTTGCATTAGGAATTACAGTTTTTTATTTACAGCTCTTTACATTTTCAACATTATTTTTGTAAAACTGTACATTTTAGGTGCTTGGGAAACAGAATATGATTAATTATGTTTCTGCTGGTGTTGGTTTTTCAAAATAAAATGTATGTAGCTTCACACAGAATATCAGGCTCAAGGGTTACTAATTAGAAATATGAAGAATCAAAGAGAAAAATTTAATTGACTAAGATTTGAAATATCCAGAATGTGCCCTTTTTGTTTAACTCTACTGGGTGGCGCTGTTGACACATCACATTGGGTAGCAGTCATCAGTTTGTCTAAGGCAGTATTTACATAATCAGTTTTCTTCAGTTTCATTTCACCAGCAGTTTGCAAAAGGAGATCTGAGAGCCTAGTCTTTGACATTATCAACAGAATTTATTCATTGTTTAATGCACTGAAGTTTTTACTGATGAACCCCAAGCTCCTTTCAGAGGGTTTGAACGTGATTTGCTCCTGAGGTCAAAGTTCAGTCCGCCTGGATATCAGCTCCCGGCAGCTGGAAGGCATTAAGGTGGCATTTACTGTTTTAAAGAAATATAAGATTAAGACAAGGGTAGTTATTGCATTGGGAAGCACATCAGTTTGCAACAAGGAAAGGAAATTGTGAAGGGGGAAGAGACAGGAATGAATGAATGTGAATGCTTAAAAGCCTCAGTACATTGTGGGAAGTGTATTGCAAAGAGCTGGTTTTAGGTGTTGAGTATCTGTTCTGCACAGAACCGTAATGATTCCTGCTGGCAATCTTTTCTAGAAAGTATTAGACATAAGATTCACATGTAGACTGCATTTCCATTACCATAAATCACAGCATAAGCATTTCCAGATTTTGGTCGGGGGATAGCAATCGTTTAAATTAATGGGTTAAAACAACGCCTATGTAAAATTAGGTTGGCTGATTTTTCAGTTTTAAATACTTCATCTTCTGACATTAGATCAGAACCTTTGGCTCATGTTAATAATGTTCTAAAGAAGACACTGAAAATCTGGTTTAAAAAAAATGACCGTTCACTAAGAAACGTTACTAATAGCAGTCAGTTCAATCAATTATCGTGAGTAAAATGAGAAGTGTAGAGAGATTTAAAAGTAGCACATGTGTATTACACAGTACTACTTATTAAATGCAGCCAACTGCCTGAGAATGTAAAAATCCATGCAAACGAAGCATTTCCTTAATAGACTCATTTGCCTTCCATATGTCTACAGTAATTTTACAATGAGAAAAGAAACTTTTCTTGTGAATGTGTAATATACTTGCTGCTAAAATCAAATATGTATCCATTTCAAATGAAAGGTCAGCCGTCGCCTTCCGTGAGTTCAACAAATGAAAAAATACATTTTCGTCGCTGTAAATGAATTTTTGCTTTGATTAGTTTTTTTTTAAAGTTGCTATATTTTTCATTTTTCTTTAGCAGTGAGAAATCCAACTAAAGGCTATGAGTGCCAACTTTCTTAATGCCTATTATCACCCAAGTTTAAAGTGAATTGGACAGATGAGATAAAAAGGGAAGTAGCATTAGGTGACACCTAGTGTGTTGAGATCCTGGGGAGAGCATGTAAGAGGCAGAGAAAGGGCAATGAGTCTTCATTTCAACACAGAGAGATTTAGCAGTTGTTTAAAACTCATTTCAAGAACCAGAAACCTATTCTAATATAGATGCTGTTTGTCAAGTGCTACTTTAGCCAGGTATTATTGTACAAATTTTGGCACCAAAGGGTAGATGTTCCAATCAGCAAAGTTCATGTATAATTAATGTGCTCATTGCACATTCTAGCACAGGCTATTTCTACAAAAACATCAAAATAAATGGGTTAATGTCCATGGAAAATTTGCACACAGGAAACGTTTGCACCATTTAGGTGAACTGTTCTCAAATGATTATTTTTTTCCCTGAGGCTATAATAATCCAAATTGAAAAAAAATTAGGTTTATTCAAAAATTACCCAAGGCTTACTCACAGAATACAATTTTATTTGGAACCCTTTAGGAAATTCAAACGTTTAAGCAATTGTGGCTGTAAGTTGAAGTTATTTCTTAGCCATGGGATAAGCCAAGCTTTGTTTATTTCAGTGCACTTTTTTCTAATAGTGTATTTAAGTCAGTGCTGTAGCACCAACAATGTTCATCTCAGAAACAGGATAATACTACCCTGATAGGACAATTATAGAATAAGACATATCCTGTTGTGATTAAAAGGCACTAAATGACAATTAAACATGAGTCATCATTATCTGGATCCTGAAATGTGATCAGTGTTTTGAAACCAATTCTCAGGTCCTTTTTCTATAGTTAGATCAGTTTTCAATTTGTTGCCCAGGTGTAAAACTATTGTTGCAGTTTGGCTGCTCAGTATTTAAATGGAAATAAAAAATCATGCAAGGCCTTTTATGTGCAGGCAATAAAATGCTAGTTTAATGCTGAATGCTAAAATTGAAGCCAACCAACATAGGCAGTTTTGATCCACTTTCACTCCAATTTATTTTGACCAGGAAATTGTATCATGATAGGGATTAATGCATGGGATATTCCATGCTTGCGATGTATGTTGGCACCCATGCTGAAGGTTAACTGACAACTGTTATATAATCATTGCAAATTTATTGTGTGATAATCTCCAATTGATTACTAGAAGGTATCAGAAAGTAAACCAGTCAGTATATAATAATGAGGCAGTACACAATGTGAGTGTCAGTTTATCTCAAAAGAAAGCAGAACGTGACCCCAGGCTAAATATCTCACAAGTGCCATGAGCTGGAGCACATTAATGGGCCTAAGTTAAAAGGATATTTGCTCTGAGATAAATTGCTTCTTTGAAAACTGTTTGTCATGTTGACACCCTTCATCCTTTGGAAAGCCACTGGTTTTTTCTTTAAAAGTGTTATGCAGAAAATAATGCTGAACTGAGAATACCAGACAGTAAACTCATTTTTTGATTTGGACAATGCCATCAGTTGGAAATTTGCAGTTCCAGCAGTTTATTGTTATGACCCGAACCATGCGAATTCACACCCACCCATCCATAGTTTGATATTGTGCACATTGTGGAGCTGGTGGGAAAAACATTACTCTATTTGCATTGAGTTTTATTCATGCTGCTGGTATTGAGTGTCATGCTAGTCACCAACTGCTTGGATATCCAATGCTGTTCGTGCATCATGAAAAACTGCATAGAGAAATTCACAATGTGTTGTGATCATTTTGAGCTTATTGATTAATCATCTTTAAATCAAATAGTCATTTGGTAGCACAGAACTTGAGTATTGCTAAAAAAAGAGGCATGCTGTCAAAGCTTTTCATCAGGACAGATAAGCAAGAAAGCCAAGAGTAAAAGGATCAACAATTTATACTGCATGAGAAGAGAGTGCTGGATGGTTGGTAAGTGGACTCTGATCAGTAGAGGTGTTGTCATGGAGAATGCACCAAGGGACAGTTAATCGCCAAGATTTTGTTTAAATTCAAACCAGGCAGGTCGACTCTGATTGGCCAAGGCATTGCCTTAGGGAATGAACCAGGAAATTTCTGTCCCCAAATCTTTGCTTAGTTGAAAAATGTGCAATGCGTGGACTGGCTCCTTCTGTCTGCAAAGGACAGGGCCCTGTGTGTGAATATATGTAGCTTCTAAGTGAGTCACACCATGAACCCGACTGATAATCTTAAATTAGTTGTCAGTGCAATTCTTAGCAAAATCAGGATTGTTAAGCAAGTGCTATCCAATCACAGAATCACATCTCCAAGAGCATATTAGACCCAAAGTTGTGCCAGTGTTCATTTCCAAGTGTACAGATAAGCTAAAGTGAGACCACAGTCCCACAACCAAGAGAGCATTTATGTAAGGTGAGATTGAACAGTTTGGCAGTAGGGTTACTAATTTACTCGCCCTATACTGCGCCTGGCCTGAAGTGCGCAAATTTCTTTCATCTTTTAATTTGATCAGTTTATGCCACAATATTGTCTCAATAGATGATCGCACCATGAACAATATCGGCTTGAGACACACCTGCACTGTAAACTCACTTGAGTGGAAATAATTTGGCAGTGCAATTAATGACACCACCAAACATGTAGTAAATCTCTCTAACCACGTACTCTCTGAAAACAAGTTTGATCTTGAGCATGGCTTCAATTTTGGTGTGCTTTTGTTCCACATCAATTGAGAAGAGGTATTTGCTGAGTTTGAACTCCTCTACTCCCAGCTATCCCACCACAAACCAACTGAAGGCACTGAATCCTTGAAAACATGCCTAGCTGATTTGGTGCATGCATATTGCGGGATTCCAAATTACTTGGCTGATTTTCACATGCAACACGAATGTCTGGTAGCATTGTGAGGCCTCAAGGCCAACCCAAACATACATATCTGTGAACCTGACAGAGACTGGAATAGTTGTCCTTAACAAACTTGATATATTGACAAAATGCAGGCCATTCTTAATGATGGGTCAAAATTTGTATCCATTGCATGTGCTGTTCAATGTGACTGGACAGCCCCCTTCGAAAGCAAGTTACAAAAATGCTTGTTGGACTTGGTAAGAATAATGACTGCCGGGTGATATATATGACTGGATTCATCCTCATCGCTCAGAGTCTGCGTATGTATATCCAAGACATACAAAAGCGATGTCCCTTTATGCCCTATGTTCGATATGGCTGGTTCTGCACAACATGAATTGGCCAAATGGTTGAGTGAGTTACTACAACCAGTTCTGAGCAGGTTTTACACATACATGGCAAAGGATTACTTCACCTTTGTGAAAACCATACAGGACTTGCTTAGCAATCGCAACGTTATGTCCGTGTGCTTGTTCAATATTGCTAGCCTATTCACCCAATGTACCACCCAAGGAAGCAATAGACATTTGCACCATGTCACCGTATCATGGCAATCTAGATGCACCGCCATTGTCTGTATTGAATTCATTGAACTTATGAACTCAGCAACTCATGCATCTGAGCTCAGTTTTAATGACACTATGTATGCCCAGTTAGATGGTATTGCCATCGGATCCCCTCTAGGCCCACCTTTCTCAAATATCTTTGTCAGTTTCCATGGGAAATACATTTTTGACTGAATGACGCTGACCCTCCAATCGCTTGTATACTTTGATACATAAATGATACGTTTCCTACATTTGAATCCACAGCTGCATGTAAGAATTTCCTTATACACCTTAATGGGCTCCATCGTGTGCTCAAATTCACCAATGAAATAGAGCAGACAAATGAGCTCCCTTTCCTTGACATGCTAGCTGAGAAATCTGCCAATGGATTCTCTGCTGCTGTCTACCACAAGCCTACCTTCACTGGTTAATATACATATTGGGGTTCCCACAGCTCTCTGCATTATAAGATTGGCTTTATCAGCAACCTTGTAAATAGGGCCTGAGCCATTTGCTCACCATGCAAGCTTGATGCTGAAAAAGGGCACATCAAAGCCATCCTGTGGGATAATGGCTGCACTGATCAGATCATTGCTTGCTGCATATTGCGCAAACTCATGAATGGGCCTAAGGCTGCCGCTTTTGGCCCTGAAAAGTGCCCAGTCTACCTCAGATTACCCTGGAAGGGTAAGGTGTCTCAAAATCTGAGCAACAGGTGAAGGGTTTTCACGTTTCTACTATGCAGTAGCAACATGAGTGGTATTTGCCACTAACAGGATGCTGCCATCAAACCAAAAAGATATTCTGCCTATCACACAAATGAGTAATGTGGTAATGAATTATATGAATTTCGGTGCCAGTGTGATGTCAAGCATGTAGGCCTTACGTCCCAAAGACTGGTGGATTGTATCAAACAAAATGCCCCTCTGGCTGTGTGCAACAGGCACACCCACACCCAAACAACCTGAGCTTGCAAAACTCAAAATATAGTATCCAACATTAGATGTGATTCCGTGTTTGGACAGTTTAACAATCCGAATTGTGCTAAGAATTACTCTGACAACCAATTTAAGATTAGCGGTCAGACTCTCTGTGTGGCTCACTTTTGTATGCTAGAAGCTACACATATTCACACACACAGCCCTGCAGGCAGAAGGAATGTGTCCATGCATGGCACCAACAAAAGCTTGGGGGACAGCCATTCCCTGGTTCATTCACAATGGCAATGTCTTTACCAATCAGAGTTGACCTGCCTTATTTGAATTTAACAAAAGCTTGGCAATTAACTGTTCCCTAATGCATTCTCCATGGCAAAACCTCTACAAATCAGAGTCCACTTGCCAACCAACCAGCACTCACTTCTCATGCAGTATAAATTTTTGATCCCTTTACCATTGATATTCTTGCAAAAGCTGTCCTGATGAGTGCAAGACCAAAAGCTTTGACAGCATTTCTCTCTTTTTCCAGCACTATTCTATAGCTCATTAGGAGGAAGTCACAGTCAGTGCATATCATTAAATTTTATTGAGGAGAAATGAAATCATGGCCACAATAACTACATCGAAGTTCCAGGGTGTTGCCTCCTCATGTTGAAACCAGTTCAACAGCTTAACAAGGGGTTAGCACAGGTAGCTTTCATATCAGGGAAAATAGAATAAAGTGCTCAAAAATGGTTTTGTGGTATAAAAATAAAGATGAGGAAACATTACTTGGTCATTTTCTAAATAGATGAGGCTATTTTTCTGCCCAAGGTACCATTTTATTGCTGCCATGGCCTCTTTCATGATTAGTTTCGTAGTTTTATTTGTTTACCCAAAAATCAAGCCAATGAGGACTGTTGAATGAGCAAAACATTCAATAGGAATAGATATAGTTTTAATATGGGGAGAGAGTTTACAGTTCTTAGGACATCAAATTTTGTAGCTTGTTTAATTAAAGAGCATTATACATCAATTACTATTGTTTGCTGTGGCAAGCAGTAAGTAGATGTCACTTAATTTCAAAGTTCTCCTTCTACTACTTATTTCATTTCGTATGATGAGTATGCACTTTCTGCCAGGGTTAGAGCTATGTCCTTTAACTCTTGCCAAATGTGGTACGTTGTGGAACTCTCAGTGACATTGATGTGAATAGTCCATTCAGAGTTTGTCAGTAAGAGGTCAATAAGTATGTCTAGACTTAACTAATCCACTGCGCTCCTGGCCACCCTCCCACATTCTACCCTCCGTAAACTTGAGATCATCAAAAACTCTACTGCCATGTCTTAACATTCACCATTGACCCCCTGTTAAGCAACACCTGGATTTTAAAATTCTGGTCCCAGTTTTCAAACCCTTTCATGGCCTTACCCCTCCCTATCTCTTTAGTTTCACTACCCTCCAAGATGACTATGCTCCTCTAATTCTAGTCTCTTGAGCATCCCCAATTATATCCACTATGGGTGGCTGTGCCTTCAGCTGCCTGTGCTCTAAGCTCTGGAACACCCTCCCTCAGCCTCTCCGCCTCTCCGCCTCTCTATCTTTCTTTTATCTTTTTAAATGCTTCTGAAGAACTACTTCTTTGACCATGCTTCTGTTCATCAGCTTTAATATCTCCTTATGTGGCTCAGTGTCAAATTTTGCTCTGTACTTCTCCTGTGAAGTGTCTTGGGGCAGTTTATTATGTTAAAACTGCTGTATAAATACAAATTGTTATTGTAAAGGGTGTATTCTTGAGTTGTTTGCTGAAACAGTTAACTGCACAGTATGTTGATTTAAAAATATTGGTTTACCTTACAGATGAGGTGATGTCATGAGATAGCATGGCAAGTAACAAGTCAAAAAGGGCAATTGGATGCAATTTTTGGCTCCTAGTTAAAGTGCATGCCCCTGGACAGTAAACCCTGACCTTCTAGTAAACATCAATTCAGCTGGTTACTGCTAGTTGACCAACAGCTGTTACCTTCATCTCCATGTGATCTGGTTCACTGATGTCCTTTACGGAAGGAAATCTGCCATCCTTACCTGTTCTGGTCTACATGAGACTCCAGATCCACAGCAATGTGTTGACCCTAACCTTGTCCTCACCAATCTACCTGTCATAGATGCATCTGTCCATGACAGAATAGGTAGGAGTGACCACTACACAGTCCTTGTAAAAATGAATTCTTGTCCTCTCAATGAGCATACTTCCCATCATGCTGCGTGGCACGACAACCATGCTAAATGGTGTAGATTCAGAACAGATCTAGCAGCTCAAAACTGAGTATCCATGGGGCGCTTAACAGCCCTCTGAAATGGCTTGCAAGCCACTCAGTTGTACCAAACAGCTACAGAAAAATAAAAAAGAAATAAACCCAGGCTGACCACCTGGCATTTACTTTAGGCATCGGAATCAACAACGGCAAACCCGGTCCTGTTGACTGTGCAAAGTCCTCCTTACTCACATTTGGGCCTTGTGCCAAAATTGGGAGAGCTGTCTACAAACAAGTCAAGCAACAGCCTGACATAGTCATACTCACCAAATCATACCTTATGGACAATGTCCCAGACACCACCATCACCTGTCCCACTGGCAGGACAGACCCAGTAGAAGTGATGGCACAGCAATATACAGTCTGGAGGGAGTTGCCCTGGGAATCCTCAGCATTGACTCTGGACCCCATGAAGTCTCATGCCATTAGGTCAAATATGGGCAAGGAAACCTCCTACTGATTACCACCTACTGCCCTCCTTCAGCTGATGAACCAGTACTCCTCCATGTTGAACACCACTTGGAAGAAACACTGATGGTGGCAAGGGCAAAAAATGTACCCTGGCTGGGAAACGTCAATGTCAATCACCAAGAGTGACACTATTGATTGAGCTGGCCGAGTTCTGAAAGACATATCTGCCATACTGGATCTACAGCAGGTGATGAGGGCACCAACAAGAGAGAAATACATACTAATCCTTGTCCTCACTAACCTATCACAGATGCATCTGTCTGTGACAGAACAGGTAAGTGCAGCCACTGCCCAGTCACTGTAAAGTCCCACCTTCACACTGAGGATACCCTCCATTCTATTATGTGACCCTACCACTGACTTAAACAGGATAGATTTAGAACAGATCTAGCAACTCAAAACTGGGCATTCTTGAGGTGCTGTCACCCATCAGCAGCAGAATTGTAATCAACCACAATCTATAACCTCATGGCCTGGTATATCCTCCACTCCACCATTAGCATCAAGCTAAGCGATCAACCCTGGTGCAATGAAGAATGCAGGAGGCATGCCAGGGGCAGCATCAGGCATACCTAAAAATGAGCTGTCAACCTGGTGAAGCTACAACACAGGACTATGGCAGGCCAAACAGCAGAAGCAGAATGCGATAGACAGAGCGAAGCAATCCCACAACCAACAAATCAGATCAAAGCTCTGCAGTTCAGCCACATCCAATCTTGAATGGTGATGGACAATTAAACAACTAACAGGAGAAGAAGGCGTCACAAATATCCCCATCCTCAATGATGGGAGAGTACACCACATCAGTGCAAAAGACAGAGCAGAAGCATTTGCAACCATTTTCAGTCAGAAGTGCCGAGTGGATGATGCATCTCGACCTCCTCCTGAGGTCCCCAGCATCACATGCCAATCTTCAGCCAATTTGATTCACTCCATGTGCTATCAAGAAACAGCTGTAGGCACTGGATACTGCAAAGACAATGGGCCCTGAAAATATTCCGGCAATAGTACTGAAGACTTCTGCTCCAGAACTAGCCGCAGACCTAGCCAAGCTGTTCCGGTACAGCTATAGCATTGGCATCTACCTGATAATGTGGAGAATTGTCCAAATATGTCCTGTTAACAAGAAACACGAAAAATCCAATTCAGTAATTACCACCCCATTAGTCTCCTTTCAATCATCAGCAAAGTGATGGAAGGAATTTTCAACAGTGTTATCAAGCAGCACTTGCTCAGCAATAACCTGCATACTGGCACTCATTTTGGGTTTTGCCAGGGCCATTCAGCTCCTGATCTCATTACACCCTTAGTCCAAAGATGGACAAAAGGGCTGAACTTCAAAGAGGAGGTGAGAGTGCCTGCCTTTGACATCAAGGCAGCATTTGACCAAGTGTGGCATCAAGGAGCCCTAGCAAAACTGGAGTCAAGGGGGCTTGGGGAAAACTCTGCTGGTTGGAATCATACCTCGCACAAAGAAAAATGGTTATAGTTGTTGGAGGTCAATCATCTCAGTCCCAGGACATCCCTGCAGGAGCTCCTCAGCGTAGTGTGTTTGGCCCAACCATCTTCAGCTGCTTCATCAATGACCTTCCCTCCATCATAAGGTTAGAAGTGGGGAATGTTTGCTGTTGCTTGCACAATGTTTGGTACCATTCACAACTCCTGAAATACTGAAGCAGTCCGTGTTCATAGGCAGCAAGACCTGGACAACATTCAGGCTTGGGCTGATGAGTGACATTAGTGCCATACAAGAACGAGGCAATGAACATCTCCAACAAGATAGAACATAATCATCCCCCTCGACATTCAGTTGACATTACTATTGCTGAACCACTTTCTATCAACATCCTGGGGTCATCATTGACCAGAAACTGAATTAGACCAACCATATGCATATTGTGGCTACATGAGCAGGCCAAAAACTGGGGATTCTGTGATAAGTAACTCGCCACCTCAAAGCCTGCCCACCATCTACAAGGTATAAGTCAGGAGTATTCTCCATTTGCCTGGGTGAGTTTGGCTCAACAACATTCAAGAAGCTCAATACAAGTCAAGATATAGCAGCCTGCTTGATTGGCATCCCATTCGACAGCTTAAACATTCACTCCTTCCACCAGTGAAGCACATAGGAGCAGTGTGTACCACCTACAAGCTGTACTGCAGCAACTCACCTAGGCTCCTTAGATAGCACATTCCAAATCCATGAACGCTACCACCTAGAAAGACAAGGGTTGCAGAGAACACCACTACTTGAAAATTCCCCTCCAAGTCACACAGCATCCTGACTTGGAAATATATCACTGTTCCTTTACTGTCACTGGTCAAAATCCTGGAACTCTCTCCCTAACAGCACTGTGGGTGTACCTACACCACATGGACTGCAGCGGTTCAAGAAGGCAACTCACAACCATCTTCTCAAGGGCAATTAGGGATGGGCAACTAATGTTGGTCTTGGCAATCATGCCCACATCCCATGAAAGAATAAACAAAATCCTTCCTCAGCAACTTTTCTCTTTTAAATTTCAAGTATTCAGTAAGAGTAATGATGCAATCGCACAAATTTAAAACATACCAAGATGTATAGAGATTAAAATGTTAATGGTCTGGGAAATGTAATTGCAAATCTGTATAAGACCTTGTTAAGACCAAAATTAGAGTATTGAGTACAGCTTTTCCTTCACACAATAGGATGGATATTGGGGCAACTGAAAGACTGCAGCATGGATTCACTAGGATTTCATCTGGAATGAGAAAATACAAATACGAAAGAAAAGTTAAATTGGGTATATTTTCATTTTTAGGATAATATGGGGTGATTTGATAGAGGTGCTTAACATTATAAGTGACGGGATCCATAGAATCAGAGTGCTTCCTGGGAATAAGGCATTTTGAATAAGGGAATATAGATATGATTCATGTAAGAAACTTTGGACAGTGATCAGGAGAAACTGCTTTGCACTGAGGGTTGTGAGACTGTGGCTAATGTTTAAACATAGTTTAGACAGGTGGTGAAGGAAAGGAGGAAAAAGGGACATGGGAAGAGGGTGGGAATTGAGATTAGGGCTGTTGCTATTTATGGATAATAATCACCAACATAGACTCATTGAGCTGATAGGTCAGTTTCCATGTTGTGATGTCAATGCAATTCTTTTGGGCACAGAATCAATTGGTCCTGTGACACTAATCCAGGATTGCATTATCTGCCCCTTCTTACCATAAGCCTATAAAAATAATTTTGAGCTTTCACCTCTCTTTTTTTAAAACAGTGGTCATGTTTTACTAGATTTCTAATTGGTTTTCTATTAATTACCAGTGAGTTTAACAACTTGATCAGAAGAGTGTTGAGCAGACATTGAGCAGAATCTTGTTGAGGCGCTGGCGGTCTCGCCAGATAGCTGGAGAGCCGGTGAGAAACTCGCACCGCCTCTTTTTGGGAAGGCCCGCTGAAAAACAAGCCAATCAGGCAGGGTGTGGCCAGCAGTGGGCCCTCCCCTGGAATCAAGATCCAGGGCAGAAGTTTTGCCTAGTGAGAGCTGCTGGTAAATAAGAGGCTTGCAACTGTTAGGCTTAGCAGCACCACAGGGGAGGTGGTGGCTGTTGCACAGAGTTCCAGGATTGTGGAGTGACCCAGGCCTCAGGTAATTAATGTAAGAGGTTTGAAGGTCATGGGGAGAGGAGTGTAGGAGGGTCAGCAGCAAGGGAAGGGGGATGTCTCTCAGTGGCCTCCCTTGTCCTGATGTTGAATTCCTCGATCAGTCACTGAGTATCTTTGAACAAGGGACCGCCACACACCCCACCCTACCCCACCCCCCTCCACCACAAACCCCAGAGGTGTCAAGTTTGGCTGTGCAGTTTTACCTGTTATGCATGTTGACAGGCCTACTGTGCAGCTGGGTTAATACCAGCAGTGTCGGATGAGGACTTTGAGCAGTTATTAACTGGCCACTTAAGGGCTTCAATAGGCAGCAGGCAGGAAGAACGAGCATGAGCCCTCCCGTCCAGAACTTAATTCTGATGGAAGCGGGAAGCCAGCTGGGTTCCCGTATACCACCACCCCGCTTTATTATGTACCCCTCCTGCCTCCAAACTCACCACCAGAGAGAGCAGAAGGTACCACCAGTTACATCCAATTAACTGATAACGGAGTGATTACCTTCTCAGAAACTTCTCTGCCTGTCATTCTCGTACCATAGGTAGAAGAGTTTATACCTGGGGAATGATCGAGATATTTTATAGTTGCTGATTAGTATGAATTCATTTTGAAATTAAGATCACAAAGCTCTGTTCTTTCTTGAATGAATGTGACTGTAATGTTTTGTTAACTAGAGTGCAATGATTGTAATAAAGGACTGCCGCAGGCTATAGTTTAAAATTTAATAAAAGGCTTCCTTAGGAATGATCAGAAGTCAGACCAGAGCTCCATATGTTTAGCCCTCTGTTAACAAAAAGGGACTTTGTAAAGTGCACCACATGCAGGTCAAGCCAAAATTGTGTTACTATCGTTAGGGCCACTTCCCCTGATTTCTTTCACTCTCAAAGCAACCTTCAGATGACATACCAGTACCTTGCAATGATTTGTCTGTCTTTTAGAAGCGTGGAACCATTTGCAAGGTCAATTTGACTACTTTGAAGGAGATCATTTAGGAGGAGGTGGCTTCAGTGATAGGATCTGCTGCGGGCATGATAACCACATGCTGCACCATGACAGTCAACTGAAATTTAAAAGCACAGTATAGGACTGGGTTGTAACTGTTCATTACTAAAGCTGCTACTCCTGTCAGCAGAGGACAAAACAAAACTTGAATACATCACCTCCCTGAGTGGAAATATTTGCACTTTTATGAGTTCATAGGCAGCTTGATCATCGCCATGGCAACAGTGACAGCCATTGGCCTTGGTATTCCCAAGCTAGCAAGGGGCAAAATCAATCAGGGTTCCTGCAACAAATGCTATCAGATGACCTTTGCTCTTAAGTCCACATTTGTGACTGTTGACTAAGGATAGGATCAGACTTGACCGCGATGTCTCTGCAGTCAAACAGCCTCCTGAGATTTAATCTCCTATCCAAAGAGTAGGGTAACAGAGGTATATATAAAAAAGTATTTCAATATAAGATAAATTATGGAAATTTACCAATTGCATAGGGGAAGAGTACATGTATCACAACGGAAGATGTAATGGTCAGGGCAATTAGTAGATGAAAGCAGGCTAAATTAGCATTGGCTTAATTTCTGCTGACCCCATGCTCATCAAGAAGTGAATGACCTGAAGGTTCAGTGTCATGACCATGTAAGCGGTACATTTCCTAATTCCTCTTTAGATTCACATTTGAACCATACTTCTTGATCAAGGTAAATATCAGCAGCTTACAATCATGGAATCAGACTTGACCAAATCACTGCCTCCCGCAGAAGGAAGAAAACGAAGGGAAGGAGGCAGAGGCAGAGCAGAGGAGGAAACTACAAACAAAGGCCATTCCTGGGAGAAACTGGCGTTTAAAGCACTGGTGGTTGCTTTTTATCTAAACGATTACTTCAGAAAACAAACGGCTTACTGTGTAGTCTGCAATTTTTAGTAGAGCAGTTGTGTAAATAAAAACTACCTATGTTTTGGTGATAATCATTTGGACTATTTATGAAAGATGCTTATATATACCATAAAGCTATAAGATCATAAGACAGAGGAGCAGAAATTAGGCCATTCGGCCCATTGAGTCTGCTCCGCCATTCAATCATGGCTGATAAGTTTCTCAACCCCATTCTCCCGCCTTCTCCCCGTAATCTTTGACCCCCTTACCAATCAAGAACCTATCTATCTCAGTCTTAAATACACTCAATGACCTGGCCTCCACAGCCTTCTGTGGCAATGAATTCCATAGATTCACCACTCTCTGGCTAAAGAAGTTTCTCCTCATCTTGTTCTAAAAGGTCTTCCCTTTACTCTGAGGCTGTGCCCTCAGGTCCTAGTCTCTCCTACTAATGGAAACATCTTCCCCACATCCACTCTATCTAGGCCTTTCAGTATTCTGTAAGTTTCTATCAGATCCCCCCTCATCCTTCTAAACTCCATTGAGTATAGACCCAGAGTCCTCAAATGTTCTTCATATGTTAAGCCTTTCATTCCTGGGATCATTCTCGTGAACCTCCTCTGGACCCTCTCCAGGGCCAGAACATCCTTCCTGAGATATGGGGCCCAAAATTGCTCACAATATTCTAAATGTGGTCTAACCAGAGCCTTATAAAGCCTCAGCAGCACATCTCTGCTTTTATATTCTAGTCCTCTCAAAATAAATGCCAACATTGCATTTGACTTCCTAACTACCAACTCAACCTGCAAATTAACCTTAAGAGAATCCTGGACTAGGACGCCCAAGTCCCTTTGCACTCCAGATTTCTGAATTCCATCCCCATTTAGAAAATAGTCTATGCCTCCATTCTTCCTATCAAAGTGCATGACCTCATACTTCCCCACATTATATTCCATCTGCCACTTCTTTGCCCATTCTCATAACCTGTCCAAATCCTTCTGCAGCCTCCCCGCCTCCTCAATAATACCTGTCCCTCCACCTATCTTTGTATCATCTGCAAACTTCGCCAGAATGCCCTCAGTTCCCTCATCTAGATCATTAATGTATAAAGTGAAAAGTTATGGTCCCAACACTGACCCCTGCGGTCACCGGCCACCATCCTGAGAAGGACCCCCTTATCCCCACTCTCTGCCTCCTGCCATACAGCCAATCATCTATCCATGCTAGTATCTTGCCTCTAACACCATGGGCTCTTATCTTACTGAGCAACCTTCTGTGCGGCACCTTGTCAAAGGTCTTCTGCAAGTCCAAGTAGATAACATCCATTGGCTCTCTTTTGTCTAACCTACTTGTTACATCCTCAAAGAATTCTAACAGATTTGTCAGGCATGACCTCCCCTTGATGAAACCATGCTGACTTTGCCCTATTTTACCATGCACTTCCAAGTATTCTGAAATCTCACCCTTAATAATGCACTCTAAAATCTTACCAATGGCTGAGGTCCGGCTAATCGGCCTGTAATTTCCCGTCTTTTACCGCACTCCCTTCTTAAACGGGGTTTACATTAGTGACTTTCTAGTCTTCTGGGACCCTCCCTGACTCCAGTGATTCCTGAAAGATCACCACTAATGCCTCCACTATCTTTTCAGCTATCTCCTTCAGAACTCTGGGGTGTAATCCATCTGGTCCAGGTGATTTATCTAGCTTCAGACCTTTCAGTTTTCCTAGCACCTTCTCCTTGGTAATGGCCACCATACTCACCTCTGCCCCCCAACTCTCTTGAACCGGGGATGGTACTTGTGTCTTCCACTTTGAAGACTGATATTCAGTTCCTCCGCCATTTCTTTGTTCCTCACTACTACTTCTCCAGCGTCATTTTCCAGCGGCCCAATGTCCACTTTTGCCTCTCTCTTACCATTTGCATATATAAAAAAACTCTTGCAATCTTCTTTTATATTACTGGCTAGTTTACCCTCATAGTTAATCTTCTCCCTCCTTATTTCTTTTTTAGTTGTCCTCTGTTGGTCTTTGTAGGCTTCCCAATCCCCTGGTTTCCCACTGCTCTTCACCACATTGTATGCTTTCTCTTTAGCTTTTATGCTGTCCCTGACTTCCCTTGTCAGCCATGGTTGCCTTGTCCTCCCTTTAGTTTGCTTCTTCTTCCTAGGGATGAATTTTTGCTGTGTCTCCCAAATTACTCCCAGAAACCCCTGCCATTGCTGTTCCACTGTCTTTCCTGCTAGGCTCATCTCCCAGTCAATTCTGGCCAGCTCCTCCCTCATGCCTCTGTTGCCTTTATTCAACTGTAATACCATTACATCTGATTCCAGCTTTTTCCTCTCAATTTACAGGGTAAATTCTATCATATTATGGTCACTTCCTCTTAAGGGTTCCTTCACCTTAAGCTCCCTTATCAAATCTGCTTCATTACACATCACTAAATCTAGAATTGCCTGTTCTGTAGTGGGCTCCACCACAAGCTGCTCCAAAAAGCCACCTCGTAGACATTCCACAAATTCTTTTTCTTGGGATCCACCACCAACCTGATTTTCCCAGTCTACCTGCATAATGAAATCCCCCATGATCACTGTAACCTTGCCTTTCTTACACACCTTTTCTATCTCCTGGTGTATCTTGTGCCCCATATCCTGACTACTGTTCGCAGGTCTGTACATAACTCCCATTGTGTTTTTTTTTCACCTTTGCGGTTCCTCAACTCTACCCACACAGATCCTACGTCATCTGACCCTACGTCATTTCTTGCTATCGATTTAATTTCATTTCTTACTAACAAAGCTACCCCACCCCCTCTGCCAACCTGTCTATCTTTTCGATAGGATATATATCCTTGGATATTTAGCTCCCAGTCCTGATCACCTTGCAGCCATGTCTCCATAATGCCCACCACATCATACCTGCCAATTTCAATCTGCGCCACAAGATCATTTACCTTATTTCGAATACTGCATGCATTCAGATACAATATCTTCAGTCCTGTATTTCCTGTCCCCTTTCTCATTGTCGTCCCTTTATCTGATGTGCTTGAAGTTAGATTCCTAGCCCTTCCCAAACACTCTGTCCTATTTTGTGTTCTGGAGAATTTAATAGACTCACCTGGGCTCTTCTTTCTTTTCACTTTTTTTCATAATTTTCCATGAAGTTGAATCCATCACCACCCCCCCCCACCCCACCCCCCCCCCCCCACCCCCCACCCCCCACCATATGCTAACCTGCTGCTTTGTTTCCCATTAGTCATATTTCTTGGAGTCTTACCCTTACCCCTCTGCGCCCCCCTCCCCCCCACTTTCTCGTTTAAAGTCCTGTTGACCTCCCTATTTACCCTTTTCGCTAGAACATTAGTCCCAGATCGGTTCAGCTGGACACCTGAATTATATATATCTGAACTATATATCTGAATTACGGTGGAATGAATAGGAAACAAAAACAGAATTACCTGGAAAAACTCAGCAGGTCTGGCAGCATCGGCGGAGAAGAAAAGAGTTGACCTTTCGAGTCCTCATGACCCTTCAGCAGAACAGAGCATAACTGTTGAAGGGTCATGAGGACTCAAAACGTCAACTCTTTTCTTCTCCACCGATGCTGCCAGACCTGCTGAGTTTTTCCAAGTAATTCTGTTTTTGTTTTGGATTTCCAGCATCCGCAGTTTTTTGTTTTTATCTCTGGAATGAATAGGAAATGTTTCAATCCAAGTTTGGATTGGTTCAAATCCTTTGGATTTGTTGAACAGTGATCCCTCCCAAATAGTTTAACAATGACCCTGTTGGATTTGTTTAATAATGACCTCTCCAGACTGGATGAACAATTAACCCGTTAACTATCACAGACAGCCAGGGCTTTTAACAACCACAATTTGCAAAAGAAAAGCCAGTTTGCCCTTGTTAAGTTTCTGTCTGAAGAGTAGGTCAGCACAGCTGTAAGCAAAATTATTTTACTGCATGATGTATTGTGGAATTTTTGCCAATTGCAGTGAGGAGGAGTTAAAGCATTGTGACAGAAGAGTCAATGGTCAGATCAATTAGCAGATGAAAGCAGGCTTAATTGGCATTGGCCTTCTTTGGGTTTTGCTGTCTCCATGCTCATAAAGAAATTAGTGACCTAAAGCTTCAGTGTCATGTCCATGTAAGTGTTATATTTCCCAACTCCTCTCATTTGACAATCTGCTGAGCCAGATTTCCAAAGCAACAATGGAGAATACTCAGTGGAGTGAGTCCAACACAAGGAAAATGTAAAAGTTCTTGACTGGGCTTTTTCTATGCTTACTTACACTTATACTTACACTTACAGCAAGTATCAGGGGGATAATAAGCTTTGTGTGCGGAAATCCATTTGAAAGCTAGGGTTAGTTCAGAGCGTTATTAAAAAGCAGAAGCAGACACCTCTGGGAGGAACGGCCTGATCCTGTGTGCTTTCTACTGCAATATGTCTACCCGGCTGTAAAATGCTCTTTATAACAGCTCTGAAAGGAGGGGAACAAAACGAACATGATAGCAATTACTTCCAAACAGAGATCCAAACTTTGAAAAAAGTTGATTACAGAGTAGCCAAGTGTAATTAAAGAAACAGGCTTCCTTCCTTACAATTGAAAAACATGCCTTAACCTTATGTTATTTTGTTTTCTTTAGTTTAGAAAGATTTGGATGAACTCAGCAATTCGTGGGTCTTGTCAATTTGACAGCCACATTTTGGAGATGCAGAGTACACCCGGGCACATGGTAGGCCTCAATTTATTTCTGATATATGAGGAGCTGGTGCTTGATGCTCTTCAGCTGAATGGACGTTGGCTGTTATCTTTCTCTTTTTCTCTCTCTCTCCCCGTCCCCTCGCTACATCATCATTCACATTTTGTTAATTGATTTTTAAATCGATTTTTAAAAAATCAAACTACGAGTGAAAAGCTGAACTTCCTGTAGGCATCTGTGCACAATGGCTTTTCCATTTCACTTTCATGGCAGTGTGAGTGAACAGTGCCAATAACTGCATCTGTAACAGCAATAGGATCAATGCTGCACTCATTGGTATAGTATAAAAGGGTTTCAATACGCATGCCCCTGCACACCCAAATTTCTTCCCCCTCAATTAAATTAAACATAAAATAGAATGGTTCAGCACCAGAAGGAGGCTGTTCAGTCCATTGAATCTGTCCCGGCCTTTTGGCAGAGCTAACCAATTAATCCGACTTCACTGCTCCTTCTGCAAAGCTCTGTAAATCCTTGCCCTTCTCATATTTATCCAATTCCCTTTTGATTGTTATTGGAGTGAATAGACTTTTTGCTTACCTGCCTGCTGCTGCAGTTCAGTCTTTCTGGTTTAGATCTTCTGCTGCGTTGGCTCTGAATAACTTAATGTTCTATATTCCTCCCTTCGATGTGTGTTAGCCTTGCCATCAGCAGCACTTCATTGTGAGAGTCAACAAGATAATAAAAATGATTAGCTGAGCATGTCTGCTGTCATTAGTGCCTTGCTCTGTTCTGTATTATTGGCCTGACTTTTCATCCCTAGGTTCATCCTTGTTGATCCAGCTATCCTATTACAATATAAATTGAAAATATTGTAAATATTCAGTAGGTCAATCAGTATTTGTAGCGAGAGAAACAGAACTAACATTTAAAGTCTGTGATCTTTCATCGGAACTTCAGGAAGTTAGAGATTTAACAGTTTTTAAGCAAATAAGGCAGAAGGAGAAAAGAGTAGTGTAGTATAATGGTCTGGCATGTATAGGGTTAATGTGGAACTGTCCACACAGTGATGTAAGAGAGCAGATGACCCGCACCCAGGGTCAGTCTAATGTTTGACAGAGCTCTGTGTACCAGCAAACATGGGGACAACTCTTAGCTTGTACCCTTTCCTGTATCATTGTAAATAGTTCTAGGAATCATTAAAGACTTATTTAACCTATGTATGACTGCAAAGACTTCTTCAGACCCTACCAAACTGAAACCAACACCTTACAATATGTAGGGACACATGGGAAAGTATACAATCAGTCGTTTTGTCGTATAGAGCTTGAATATGGCTGAAAAGAGGAACATGCTGCCAAAGCTTTTTGTCTTGCTAACCAATCAGTACCTTTTTTCTCCTTTGATATAAATTGTTGTGGTTGTTTGAAATTTGGTATTCTGGTGTTTATCCTGATGAGTTCAAGATGAAAAGTTTCAATAACATGTCCCTCTTTTCAGTAATATACAAGGGGAGGTCTGTGATAGGGTGGTAGGCAGGAGTGATTAAATGACAAAAGAGGTGATGGTGCATGGCAAAAAGTGGTGGTAATGTAACAAATAAAGAAACATAAGATGAGTTCAGAGGAGCTGTAAATGACACCAGCAGAACCATTACATGCACCTGCTCTCTAAAAAATAAGAGCACTGGTTATGACCTGAATTTATTGAACCAGTGTTGAGACCTCAATGTTGTAGAATGCCTAATCAAAAGTTGAAGCACTATTCCTTGAGCTCCCATGAGCTTCAATGACACTGTGTTGGAGGTCAAGAGATCAAGTGGGACAGAGAGTTAAAATTTCAAGTGACCGGAAGCTCAGGGTCATGCTAGCGCACTGAACCAAGGTATTCATTCGTCCATTCAGGTGCCAATGGAAAGAGAGAAGAACATTCACTGAAGTTCCCTGTTCAGGCTGTCCTGTTGTTTGGGACAGGTCCTGGAGCATGTCACTACACCCAGTGTGTTAATTCCAACCCCCAAGTGTAAACCTTCTTTGCTGCTGATGTTTTGAAATGGACTGGGGAAACTGCTAATGCATACTGTGAATGTAAGTTTAAGACAGAGATTTTTGAGCAAGGAGGACTTTGAAGCATAGTGCGTTCGTGAAGAGGTTCCATGAGATTTCTATAGGTTATTGCAGTTCTGTTTTTTTCAGTATTTGATTAGTTATTTGCATATTATGTTGTATGCCCAAGTTACGAACAGGAGGGAAAGACAAACGGAACTTATTTCCTCTCACCAACTGTCCGTAAAGCATAAAGTGTTTTTGAGTTATTTTTAATTCAGGCTGTGGTGTGTTTTTCCAAACCCTTGGTTTGTTGATCCAATTTACTAGTAATTCACAGCAAATTCACGCAGAAGGCTAGTTTATGCACTTTCAAAACTGGGGGAGGAGTGTTCGCAACATCCCCACTCCACTGTGTGTACCCACCGACAGTAAAGGGGGATAGACAAAAAGTAAGTGTGACAACTATGGATAATAACAGCAAAAGAACTACAGAAATGAATACCAGTTCATGTGATTATGAGGGTCCAGTGAGGAGTTCTTTCATGTAGGAGCTTGAGTTCTACTGGCTGAAGACTGGAGTCGTAGAGTTCTATTTACAATTGGTCCTGATACCGCAAGATGAAATTGGTACACTGAGGCTGGGTCAGTTCTGCAGGCAATGGTAGGAAATTTTCCAGCAGAGACCGGCTTTGAGGAGCAGGCTGTTGTTCAGCCTGACATTGTCCCTTCTGGTGTTCACTGGTTGGATGTTAAACAGCAGACTGAGTGTTTCTCAGTTCTCAAGAGAATATAGAGATTTCAAAATGGTCACTCAAGTCAAGTGGCCCTATTTCTCCACAACAATTTCAAAAGGGATGGTTATCTAGCATCTGGAACTAGCTTTGATTTCAGGACTGATAATGTCCCAACCATTAGCTTTTGAAAGAGATACCACCCATTTTGAGGTTCTTGTATTAAGAAATCTTTGTCATGGCATACCCTAAGACTCCGCTAGAGGTGTAAGCTTATCAAGATGCAAATGGCATCCATTGTCCCATCAATGGTCCTCTTTTGAAATGGACCTGGTCTTTCCCAAGAGTGAGCTGGGTCAGTTAACAACTCTGCAGGCATAAAGGGTTTTGATCTGCACATCTCCTCATTTCATGATTATAATGTCCTTACAATTGGGTGTAGGATTCCATGATGATGAGAGGATTATTCTTTTCTTCTTGTAAATCCTATGACTTGTAGCAGCCTTTTTTTTGGTTCAGCAGAAAATCCATTTTAAAAATAGCAAAAAGCAAAGTTTGGATATGTACAGTTTTAGATTTCTTTTCATGTCTTATTGACATAACAGCCCATCAAACATGATTTCTGCAATGATAGTATTGTTCACCCTTGGGTATTTGACACTGTCTTTTGAAAGATAAGCTAGGAATTCCTATGTTAAGAAATATAGGGAGTCCCCAGGAATGCGCGTATGTTTACAGAGGGTCTCTCTGAGGGAGTATTAATATTTGACAAGGCTCCCCAAAAGTGTATTAAGATTTGAGCCAGGTGCAGTGATCTTGTGTGAGACAACTCAAGTGAAATTGATTGAATTTCTTGGCATGACACTGGTACACAGCCCAAGTTTTGCATGTGTACAGCAGAGTGGGCAAGACTATTGCTCTATAGACTTTCAGCTTATTTGGGTAGACTTACTCCTCTTTGTTCAAAGACTGATGTTGAAGCGATGTGCCACAGTGATCAGTGTTGGGACCTCAACTGTTTATAATTTATATAAATGATTTGGATGAAGGGATAGAAGAGACATTTGCCAAATTTGCTCATGACACAAAGATAGGTAGGAAAGTAAGTTTTGAAGAGGACATAAGGAGGCTACAAACAAATATTGATAGGTTAAGTGAGTGGGCAAAGATCTGGCAAATGGAGTATAATGTGGGAAAATGTGAAATTGTCCATTTTGGCAGGAAGAATAAAAGAGAAGCATATTATCTAAATGGTGAGAGATTGCAGAGCTCTGAGGTATAGAGGGATTTGGGTGTCCTAGTGCATGAATCACAAAAGGCTAGTATGCAAATACAGCAAGTAATTAGAAAAGCTAATGTTATTATTTATTGCATGGGGAATTGAATGCAGAAGTAAGGAGGTTATGCTTCAGTTGTACAGGGCATTAGTGAGACCACATCTGGAGTTCTGTGCACAGTATTGGTCACATTATTTAAGGAAGGATGTAAATGCCTTAGAAGCAATTCAGAGGAGGTTTTCCAGACTAATACCTGTAATGAGTGGGTTGTCTTATGAGGAAAGGCTGGGCAGACTAGGCTTGTATCCGCTGGAGTTTAGAAGAGTAAGAGGTGGCTTAATTGAAACATAAGATCCTGAGGGGTCTTGACAGAGTGAATGTGGGGGAGGATGTTTCCTCTTGAGGAAGAATCTAGAACTAGGGGTCACTGTTTAAAAATAAGGGGTCTCCATTTAAAACGGAGATGAGGTGAAATATTTTCACTCAGGGTCGTGAGTCTTTGGAACTCTGTTCCTGAAAGGTGGTGGAGGCAGAGTCTTTGAATATTTTTAAGGTGGCCATTTGGCTCTGTGTGGAGTAATCCAGTCAGTCCCATTCCTTTGCTTTCTCCTTGTGGCCCTGCAAGTTTATTTCTTTCAAATGTCCATCCAGCTTCCTTTTGAAATCATTGATCGTCTCTGCTTCCATCACCCTGGTGTGCGGCACGTTCCAGGTCATCACCACACTGCGTAAAAATGTTTTTCCTCATATTTCCCCAGCAATTCTTGCCCAAAACCTTAAATCTCTGTCTCCTAGTCCTTGTACCATCAGCCAATTGGAATATTTTTTCCTTGTCTACCTTAAACAAACATGTCATAATCTTGTGATTATATGGACTAACAAAAGGGGATGTTATAACTCTTTCACACGCACACAGTTAGGTTCAACCTTCACTGTGAAGAAGAGTCATGTGGACTCGAAATACTAACGCTGTTTCTCTTTCCACAGATGCTGCTTCACCTGCTGAGTTTTTCCAGCATTTCGTTTTTATGTCATAATCTTGTACACCTCTACCGAATCTTCCCTCAATTTCCTTCGCTCCGAGGAGAACAGCTCCAACTCAGATCCATGTACTTTCTCGGACTTATTGGAATAAAGTTCAAAACTTGTCTTTAGCAGTTAGTAAATTTGGTCCACATTCCTCAGCATGCATTATGCTTATTCATTAAAGATGCTGCATGTAAAACACTTCAGAGTTAATGCTCCATAATTGGGCCATCTTGTCCAAAGTGAATTCCAAATATGATTTTCTTTCTTGCCGACAAAAGACTCAAAAGCCCAGGGCCTTTTAAATTCCACAGAGACTGTCAAAGACATTTTAACTGAAAATGAGTATTAAACATGAAGTACGTACCACTGTCACTTCTTTCCCCTACTTTCCACTGTGAATATTATAGGCTGCTGCCATTCTTCACTAGCACATGAGATGGAGCTTTACAAATTACTTATATCAAGAACACTTCTGGGATTTTTCAGTTATGTCCTGTAGATGCTTACAAAATTCTCATAATGTTATGAAAAAGTTGTAGCACCAAACTAGAAATTAGTGGGGAGAGCAGTTATTGTTATATTTGTCATTAGGTCAATTCTGGACTTTAGTTCTATAGTTTACCAATGTAAATGTTTTGTACAATTTAAAAATAGCCTCTTGACATCAACTGAGTAAATATTAATATGTGAACTAATGTACAAAAGTTGTTTTCACTTTATCTGTGGGGAGATTATGAACATCATTGTCAAAACCTGTTCTGTATTTTCACTAGTAAATAACTTGAGAGTTTTATCTTTCTATGAACTGTTGGAATACTTTCAATATAAATAATTCCTCTTACTAATAATAACCTTTTTAAAAAAAAGTGAAGAAATTTCCTAAGCAGCAAGAAATCCTTTCAATTTCTCTTTTCCTGCACGATGCAGACCTGGCCATTTTGGCTCCCCCTGCATCTTGACCAGCCTGTTAGTATTGTTGAGAGCCATCGTTGCTGGACTAAGCATCCTGCAGATTGCCATCCAAAGCTGATCTCGGATGGCAGAAAGGAAGCTGAGGGAACTCAATGTCCAGACAGTATATAGCCCTTGGACAGAGCTGCTTTGAATTGTGCCATGTGATCATTACCATTTGCTGGAATGGACAGATAGGGCATCAGTTTAATTTTCACCTGAAAGGCAGCAGTTCCAACAATGCTGTGCTGCTCAGGCCTGTACTGGAGTTTCATCCTACATTGTGATCTGTAAAGTCGTATGAATCCAAACCTTCTATCTCAGAGGTGAAACTTTTACTAACTTCATCAGCTGACATTTCATTTTATATGTCTAAGATCCCCACTTCTAACATTTACAAGCCCAGTTTTCTTGTTTTCCTTCATAAATTAGCTCATTGACACCAGACATCCATTTTAGCTCATGGGCTGGAATATGCCCGTACAACAGTGACAGCAGGCAAGGTTTCCTGATTTTAACAGTTAGGCATCATTAGGATGTTGCTTGCTAACTTTCCAATAAAAGTGGTCAGCAAGCAGCCAGCAATGATCCTTGGCACATGTTATGAATTCCAGGAGCGAAGCCTTCGTTTCTGGAGCTGGAGGATTGGGCAGCACCCCAAGATTTCCTTTAATTTCTGGACGTGTGCTCCTGCTCCTCCAAGCCTGCAAGCAATATTAATTTTTAAACGTTCCCTTGCTGGGCCCCCGCTGGCCATGGTTGCTGTCCACGTCGGGTTTTGCTTTGGGGAGAAATCACTGCTTCCTCAGTTGGGTTAAAATAGCATATTGGGCTCCCATGATGTTTTTGGAGCTCAGTCTGTATATTTAAAGGGGATCCCACTGATTTTGGGTTGGTGTCCTAGTCTTCTGCAATTTAAAATTGCAGTTGGCCTGATCGGGGTGAGTAAGATCCCCATTCCATTTTTACCCACTTCTGCCTGGGTTTCTCCTGGGCAACAGGAGTTAAAATCAATCTTTAGAAATCAGCCTCAAGGCTCATCTCTCTACTGCCTTCAGAGCTTTAATGTCTCAGAAATAGACACATCGCACAGGGTGTAGTCTAACTAATGTATTGTACAGTTTAAGCGTGATTTCCTCTGCCACATATTGTAGCATTTTAACTATGTAAGTAGTCTAATTACTTTATTGATTGCTATTCCACAGTCATTGGACATTTTAAAAAAACTGACTCTAATAGGTCCCTTTTGAATTTATCTTTAGCTGTTAGGATGCATCTCATGGACTCATTTTCATTTCCTGTGGGCAATACTTTACATTTAATAGTGGATAGTGGGCCTTTATTCTTCAACTGCTACAGCACATCAGTTGAAGGGACTCCCACGGCTCTGTTAAGCAGGGAGTTTCAGCATTTTGACCCAGCACTAATGAAGGAATGATTTTTTTTGTCCAAATCAAGAAGATGTTTGCATTATAGCAGAGTGTGTGTTGACTTCTAGTCAGTATATTTACTATGTTTACCATCGCTAAACTTACTTCCAATATTCACATCTCTGTTTTACCCAGTAATAATATGAGACTGATCAGCAAATGACCTGTTTTTGGTAACATAATTTGAAAATGTGACCATGTTCACTTATTAACTTGTGCCTTTCAGTTGGTGCAAAAATATAATATCACTGATGCAGGAAATCTGAAATAAAACCAGAAAATGTTGGAAATACCCAGCAGGTCAGGCTGCACCTGTGGAGGGAGACAGACACAACATTACTGCTTCAGGTCGGTGCCTTTTCATCAAAACTGGGAATTACTGGGTAATAGGTTCTCAGAAAATGAAACCGGGAGGATGGATTAATAACAAATGGGAAGGTTTGTGATAAGGAAGACACCTGAGACTAAATGACAAAAGAGAGTTAGTGATGCAAGGTCAAAAGGAATGATAATGGTAATAGTAGAATGAAGAAACAAAAGATGTGTCCAGAAGAGGTGTGAATGGCAGAATGAAGAACAGCTGCCACCTGAAAGCAAGAACAGGAGAAAAATGAGAGTAAAAACCAAAACCTGCAAAGAGAATGGAAACAAAATGGAGTCAGAGGTTATGGTCTGAAACTGTTGAACTCAATGTTGAGTCCGGAAAGCTGTGAAATGCCTAATCAAAAAAACTTCTAATTGTAAGATCAGGTGCTGTTCCTTAAGCTTCATTGGAACACAACGGGAGGCTGAAGACAGACAGTGTGAGAGCAAGGGAGGGTGGTGACGGAATTTCAGATAGTTTAACTTCTTATTCTATTGTTTTCATTTACTATTTTGCTTAAAATTAAAACAAAAAAGACAACTTGATTTTGATCAATTGCTGTGACTTTGTTTTAAAGTCAATGACTGCTACTGTTATTATCAATGTTATATTTGTCAGCAGCTCCACTGTAGTTTCTCATAATACGTTCACTCTGACAAACAAACATACAGATGTATTTGTCAAACATTTACCTGCAGATTAATTAGGAAATCAATTAATGCATGAATATTTTTCTCAAGGATAGTCTTGAAGGATTCATTTTTTTTACAGAATACGGCTGAAGTAAGGCAAATAATTGCTCCATTTGTTGCAAACATATTTATATAAATTAAATTGTGTTCAACATACCAGTCTCTCAAAAATAATATTTGCTGAAAACACTGGAATTTGAAGACTTTTATTTTCATGTTATATGAGGGCAACTTGAGAGTCTTTCTTGTTATCAGCCTTAACATTATGAATCCTTACATTTCAACACATTTCCAGCCTTCCTTAAAATATCAAAGGATACCTGTATCAAAGTAATCAGGGAGTCAAGATTGAGTGTGGTCTTTAAGTAGAGTTGCATTAAAGGGCAAGGTGTAATTGGATCAGGATGTGCAGATGGAACTCAGACCCCATCTTAACAGACATTCTGCCTTATTTTTAACATGGTGCTTGATTTAATATTATTTATAGTGAAATTGTAAAATTTAGGACAATTTGGGATGCAGAGGTGAGGGCCAACTTTTAACCCTATTAAAATAACCTGAGGGTTGTAGCAATGCTGGTCCCCTTGTCTTCTTGTGGGCTTTGATCTTAAACTGGTCTTCTGAGCCAATGAGAGGAACAGCCATCAGAAACCAGCTGGGTCCTTTGTCAAACATTCCGATTGGACTGCCATATCACCTATGCCACTCCAAGCATAACCAATAAAGAAGAAAATAACTAAAATAGAATTTTTGGATTTGTTAGACCCTATGATAACAGAGGGGCAACAGAGGTTTAACTACTGCCCACCTCAAAAGTTCCAAGCCTGAAGTCCTTCACCAGTGACCTGCCTGGAGATGACCAGTGGGTGTCTACAGCTCACTAGTCTCATTTAAATGGAGGCCCAATTTCAGGTGCACACTGGGCCCATCCATGTATTGGCACTCCATTTGCAGTGGCAGGCCAGACAGAACAAATTTAGAGGCCAATATCTTAGAGGCATATTCAGGAAAGGGTCTCCTCTTCCAGAATTCTTCACAGGACCGCCTCACAATAGACCACATTTACTTGGGGTGCTACCTATAACTGTGAAGCAGTTAATCAGTTCTTCCACTCCTGGAGCCAGCTGGCAACTCATGTGCACCTGAGGGCACTGAGCAAAGATTATTTTTAGGAGGACTGAAGAATTTACCTTCCAACAGCTGCTTTATGACTGTTTCCAAAATAGCTGAGTAACCTGAGCAAAAACTACCGAGAGGCTTTCCTCACTGGTCATCTGACTTATGAATGAAAAGAAAGCCTTGCCTTTAAGTAGCGCTTTTCACAACCATCAGATGTCTCAAAGTGCTTTACAGCCAATTAAGCACTTTTTGAGTGCAATCACTGTTGCAATGTAAGAAACATGGTAGCCAAAACACACACAACAAACTCCTACAAACTTCAAAGTGATAATGACCACATGATCTGCTTTTTTTGATGTCCATTGAGGGATAAATATTTGCCAGGACACATGGGATGACTCCCCTGCTTTTCTTTGAAATAGTGCCATGGGATCTTTTACATCCATCCAAACAGCAATGGTTTAATGTCTCATCCAAAGAACGGCACCTCTGACAGTGCAGTTCTCCCTCAGTGCTGCACTTGAATGTCAACCTTGATTTTTGTGCTCAAGACCTGGAGTGGTACTTAAACTGTGATTCAGAGGCAAGAGTGCTACCAAACTGAGGCACGGCTTATACACGCTGACATAAACTGAGGCTCTGCAGGTCCTCTGAAGAGTTTGTAAAAGAAATGGGATATTTTGAAGTATAGGGGAGATGCTTGCAAACTGGCTACCTCATTACCTCAGCAACTAAACTTAAAATATACTCTGAAGCATTTTGGAATGTCGTAGGATCTGTAAAGCCAATTCGAATGCAAATTTGTTTTTTCCTTCTATCTGATCACACTGATGACAGGCTGGCATCCTCGTCTGTGAACCATGTTAGCAGAAAAACTCCTCAGAATCTTCTGAGGATTTTCACTGTGGCATGAGGCGATGGCGTAGTGGTATTGTTGCTGGGCTAGTAATCCTGATGACCCAGGGTAATTTTCTGGGGTCCTGGGTTTGAATCCCACCACAGCAGATGGCAGAATTTGAATTCAATAAAAAAAACACCTGGAATTAAAAGCCAAATGATGACCATGAAACTTGTTGATTGTTGTAAAAACCAATCTGGTTCACTAAAGGACTAATGCCCTTTCGGGAAGAAAATTTGCTGTCCTTACCTGGTCTGGCCTACATGTGGTTGACTCTTAAATGCCCTCTGAGCAAGGGCAATTAGGGATGACAATAAATGCTGGCCTAGCCAGTGCTGCCTACATGCTGGAAATGAATTAAAATAATCAAGTCAATAGCCTTGAGTACCATTGTAGCTGGTTGACCATTTTACTCTAGGTCCAGCCTTATCGAGGTTCCTTGCACTGTAATACATCTCCATGCAAGCAGATTAATTGGACGTTCATCTCATTTGTTGATTGTAGTACCTTTTGTGTGAGATGACTGTAATGCCTATTTGCCTAATAACATTTTGCTCCCTTCAGAGGCTGTTTACTGGTTGTGGAGTGCTTTGGGACATTCTAAGGACATGATAAGCTGCTAGATAAATGCCAGTTCTTTATTTCTATCATTTATATAATGTAGCTTACATTGTTGTTATAAAATATTTGTAATGAATATAAATGGTTTTATATTAGTTTTTTATTTATACAAAATGAAATGCGTTTTAAATTAATCTTCCATTTGTTAAATAAAACTCGAGAATCATTTTGCCTCACCTTACTTTCTTTTTGTATTATCTAGTATGACTGTTCTGGCTGACCTGTATAGTCACTAAATCCAAATCTGGAATATTGGATTGCTGTTGGTGACACAATTTTCTTTTCTCAAACTGCTGTACTTGTGAAACATATGGTCAAGACAGGCAGTACGTAGCTACCTTGCTACAGTTGGAACAACTCCCCCTGGATTCAGCCTACTTTGGATGTTCATTTTAAACTGAACATATGTTTGTTTCTTTGAACAGGTTTCCATTTTCATCTTTTATCACTCTGATTGCTGTTTTTGAAGTGTTTCCTGGCTGTCCTTACCACTTGGACCATTTCTCTTATAATATTATTCATCAGGGATTTCTCAAGGTTGGCATTCTCATCATTTGTTGCTTTCTGTTTGTTTCATCTGTCAGATTGCTTTGTGTGCTGATGGACATAAAAATTAATGAGTCTACTTGCATGGATTTTGTATTTCTATATTATTCTTCCTTATTGATTAAATGTATGTAGCAAGCCTCTTAAAGTGGCTATTTGCTACTGTACTTATCAGATTTCTCAGTTACATTGCTACAAAATGTTCTTTGGCTGCATTAATTATAATAGTTCCCTCCCATCCCATTTTATAACATTCATAATAACAACACATATAAAAATTAAATAATTGGGGGAAAAAATTATACAAGTATTCATATCATCTTCTAATCAATCTAATTCCTCCCATTTCATATGGTCCAAAGCTCTGTACTAGGTTTCATGCCCATGGGGAGATGGTGGCATAGTGGACTAGTATTTTAGAGACCCAGGGTTATGCTCTGGGGACTGGTGTTCGAATCTCACCACGGCAGGTAGTGAAATTTGAATTCAATAAAAACCTAGAATTAACAGTCTGATGGTGACCATGAAATCATTGCTGATTATCACAAAAACCCATCTGGTTCACTGCCTAATCTGATATGGTCTACATGTGACTCCAGACCCACGGCAATGAGGTTGACTCTTAAATGCTCTCTGAACAAGGGCAATTAGGGTTGGGTAATAAATGCTGGCCTAGGCAGCAACACCCACATCCCATGAACAAATTTTTAAAAAAATTTCTGACTTTGAGTACATAATCTCTTTGGACCACTTGGCTGTTCCAACCCAGTTAAGATCTAGTTTACTGAGACTCAGCATAAAGAATCTATATTCATTAGCCAGAATAACTTTGCATCTTTGCCCCAACTAACATCCTGAGCTTCACCACTTACTCCCCTGGTCTTCATTGCTCACTCCCTTCAGTCTTTGTTGCTCACTTCCTTCAGCCTTCATTGCTTACTCCCTCTGGGCTTCACCACTCACTCCTCCTGTCTTTACCGCTCACTCCCTCTGGTCTTCATTCTCACTCCCTTCAGTCTTCACCACTCACCCCCTTTGGATCTCACCACTCATTCTCTTGGGTCTTTACTGCTCACTGTCTCTGCTCTTCACCACATAATCCGTCTGGACTTCAATGCTCACTCCCTCCGTTATTCACTGCTCCCTCTCTGCAGGCTTCACTGCTCACTCCTTCCAGGCTTCACTGCTCACTTTCTCCAGTCTCCATTGCTCACTTCCTCTGGGCTTCATTTTCCATTCCCTCCAGGCTTCACTGCTCATTCCCTCCTGGCTTTACCCCTCACATTCTCCAAGCTTTACTGCTCACTCTCTCCAGTATTAATTGCTCACTCTCTTTGGGCTTTACTGGCCACTCTCTGTGGACTTTACCGCCCAGTCCCTCTGGGTTGTACCAGCCACTCCCTGTGTACTTTACCGCTCACTCTCTTCTCGTTCTTTAAACAAAGGGAAAACAGAGAAACTCATTAGCTTAATGAGAAAGTACATGGTGTTATGGGGTAAATAGATGTTGTTAAAACATTGAGACAAGTGGTTAAATATAAAGTTAAATATAACTTTACACATTTGAAAGCAATAAAAATAATCATGAATAAAGGATGGTTAGATTCAAAACAAAAATAAACTGAGAGCATCAAGATAACTATGATAGAGATCTTTAAAATAAATTGACATGGAAAGGGAAGGTATAAGTAATCGATGGATAACATAATGGATTAATTTTATTATTCCGATAAATATTTTAATATGGTTGTTAATATTTTTGTTCAGGGGAAAACATGATAGGAGATCAACAACTAAGCTAAAAATTCTTTAAACCTGATTGAATAAAATTTCCCTTATGATGATAAGTTTAAAATGTGCCACGTCAGTTATAAGCATTCTGAAGTTTGCACCCCTCTTCTGTTGTAGGGTGTCGGTTACAGTTCTGTAGTAGTCTTTGTAGTCATACATAGGTTAACTGTAAGTCTTTATGGACTCCTAGAACTATTTACAAATTTCTAAGAAAGTGTACAAGCTAGGAGCTGTATCCATGCTTGCTGGTGCACATGGCTCTGTCCAACACTAGATTGACCCTAGGTTTCGGTCATGTGCTCTCTTAGATCACTGTTGGCAGTACTATGCTCAGTCCCCCATTAACTCTATATGTACCAGACCCATATACTACACCTCCCTCCAAATCTTTATTTTAAGTGATCATAGTTTACCTTATATACATTTACATTGTCATTACTACATTATCACTACCCCATGGCTCCCCTTCAAGTCCTTAAATTCAAGGGTTCAGGTGGTCTGGAAGCCTTAAAAGCCCTTCCATATCTCGGTCACACTACTGCTGGAGGAGTAGTAGGCTCTGTTGCTCCTGGTTCTTTCTGTAGGTTTGGAAGTTGTTCTGGCACCTGGGCATGTTCCTCGATATCTCTCCATTGCAAAGTAGGAATGGGCAGTCTAAGTCTAGGGATGAGGAAGAAATTCCTTCTGTTTCTCCTGACTGCCCTCTGTGGTGCCAACCAGGTAGGAGCAAGGTTGGTCCTCGTCCTTTTTAATGACGATACCTTTTCTCTTGAGTTCTTGAATCCTGACCTTGTCACCTTACTATAATTGTGACAGGTGTCTGGTGCAGTACCTACTGTTGCAGGCGGAAGCCTGCTTCTGTCTGTAAGACTGCTCTGTTGCTTGGATGTCCTGGTAATCCTTGGCTACCAACCCTGGTATGAGTTTTTTTAAAAAAGATTGGAAGTTGAGTTTCCTGACCATCAGGAGTTGGATGGGGCAGGCTGCATTGTAAAGGGGTGGACCTGTATGTGAACAATGCTGTGGGGAAGGAAGGCTTTTACTGTATGGATCCCTCTTTCTCACTGTATGGGCAGTACTGTATTCCATCCCACATTAACCCTGTATGTGCCAGACCATTATACTATATCTTCCAGTGACATTTTGATACGATCAATAACACTCCATACAATGTGATAATATATTACAAGTTTTTTTTTAAAACAGCTATCCACATCCTTTCAGAAAATAGCATATACATAAGGTGTTGGGTGTTCATAACCTAGCCTAATTGAGGTAGCAATAGCAATAATGTTTGTTTAAGCTTTTGTATTGTGTAATATGACTTTAAACAAATTTGATACTGGAACCCTCTTACAACATAATTAATCAGCTTGAGTTGGTAAGTAGCAAGTAACATTCATGCCACACAAAGCAATGACCACAAGAGAGAATCGAACCATCTCACCTTGATGTTCAATAGCATTACAATCATTGGATCCAACCATTATCAATGCTCTGGAGGCTATCATTGAGCAAAAACTGAACTGGACCGGCCATATAAATACTGTGGCTGCAAGAGCAGATCAAAGACTGGGACTTCTGCAATGATTAACTCACTTCCTGACTCCCCAGAGCCTGTCCACCATCTACTAGGCATAAGTCAGGAGTGTGATGGAATAATCCCTAGTTGACTGGATGAATGCAGCCTCAACAACATTCAAGAAACGTGACAACCTTCTGGAGAAAACAGCCCGCTTATTTGACACCCCATCCATCACCTTCAAAACTCATTCTCTGCACCAATGACACACAGTGGCAGCAGTGTGTACCATCCACAAGATGCACAGCAACAATTCACCAAGGCTCCTTCCACAGCACCTTCCAAACCCGCAATCTCTATCACCTTGAAGGACGAGGGCAGCAGACACATGGGAACACCATCACCTGGAAGCTCGCCTCCGACACTGAGCCCAGCAGAACCCCACTGGAAACAGACTCCCAGTCTGAAACATCCCTACGATCACCCTCTGCTTCCTGCCTCAGCCAATTTTGGATGCAATGTGCCACTTTGCCTTGGATCCCATGGGCTTTTATTTTCTTGAGTAGTCTGCCTTATCTAATCTTATCAAAAGTGTTGCTAAATCATCCTGACTTGGAAATATATCACTGTGGCCCCACTGGCGCTGGGTCAAAGTCCTGGAACTCCCTCCTTAACAGCACTGTGGGTGTATCGACATGGACTGCAACAGTTGAAGAGGATGGCTCAATACCACTTTTTCGAAGGCAATTTGCCAGATATGCCCACATCCTGTGAAAGAATAAATGCTCACGGGGAGGATATTTTGTATGCTATATCTATTCTCTATCTTCTTACAGCTCTGCCTCTACTTTTCTGCTACTCTAATTGGACATTCCTGTTTTTCTGGGATTTTTTTTGTCTCTCTTTCACTCTTCTAATATGTCCTCTCTGTATGTGTCCCTATATATATTTTCTCAAACGTTTTCACTTATCACCATCATTACCATGATTTAGAGGAACGAATTGCATCTAAAAGAGTCCAGATGTGCAGATATTTACAAATTGGTTGCAGTGGCAAATATGAATGTGCACAAATTCAACGGGATCTTGATAATCTGGATCAGTGGATGAAGAAATGGCAGGTGATGGAGAAAAGTACGACCAAGAGACTTGAGGGAAGATTGACGCTGATTGTGTGCTGAAGACATAAGTAATTGAGGCCTTGGGACAGGGGAGAAATCTTGGGCTTTTGGTGAGAAAGCCACTAAAATTATCAGCACAATGTTCTCAATGTTTAAACAAAAGTGCACATGGACAATTGGGGTGAATAGCAATTGGCACCGTGAATTCAGAGAGATGATTCTCTGGTGAGAACATCAAAAAAGGATATTGAGTTATTGAAAGGGGTGCAAAGAGGGGCTACATAGTTGATGCCAGAACTTGAATGATGTATGAGAAAAGATCAATTACCCTGAATCATTTCCCTCTTGAAAAGAGAAGACTGAGCAGTTATGTGAGTGCTTAAAACTATGAATGGTTTGGACAAAATGGACGCAAGCAAGCATTTTCCAGGCTAGAATGAGCCAGATTCTTATCAACAAACGAGGATTCAAGTTTATTAGAAGTACAAGAAGGGAATCCTTTCATGGACCAGAGATGATCTGCCTGAAACTATTGCTTTGTCATCACGTTTCCTTCCTATTCACAGAATCTCAGTATTCTCACAGCACAGAAATAGGCCTTTTGGCTCATCGTGTCTGCACAGGCTCTCCAAATGAGCATTATGACCTAGTACATTGATCTGCCTTTTCCCCATACCCTTGCACACTGTTTCTATTCAAATAATTATCTAATGCCCTCTTGAATGCCTCGATTGAACCTGCCTCCACCTCACTTTCAGGCAGTGCGTTCCAGACCCAAACTCCTCATTGTGTGAAAAAGTTTTTTCAAATCTCTCATTTCCTTCTTTTGCAAATCACTTTAAATCTGTGCCCTCTCGTTCATGATCCTTTTACAAGCAGAAGTAGCTTCTCCCTGTCTACTCTGTCCAGCCCCCTCATGATTTTGAACATCTCTATCCAATCTCCTCTTAGCTGTCTTCTCTCCAAGGAGAACAGTCCCAACCTCGCCAATCTATCTTTGTAACTGAAGTTTCTCATCCCTGGAACCATTCTTGTAAATCTCTTCTGCACTTTCTCCAATATGTTCACATCTGTAATCTCTCTTTCCACTTCCTTCTCATTGGTGGCTGGCACTAATCAGCACTGAAATTATGCATGTATGGTGACCCAAGATATGATGCTGAGGAACATTAGGGTTCTGCATACAGAGCCCTGAGAAAGGAACACCATGCTGGTGTATGTGTCAAGTGGTGATAAGTATCCAGAAGAAAGGCCCAGCTAAATGATGTCAACCCTAGGAATGAAGCAGAATGGAATCCCTAAGTACCTGGGAGAGAGGCAACCCTGTGACTGCCCAGGTGACTGCTCTTAGTAGAAATAAGGGTTAAACAGAAGAGGAGGAGGATGACGAGTAGAGCTTATTATGGGTAAAATCACAAAACTTGCTAAAAGAAAGTGAAGGATTAACAGAATGGGGACGAGAACTGTTGGTTCCACTGGCTGTCCTAGCAGTGGACAGTGAACTGGTATCCTTTTTGACGCTTAGGTTTTTTGAGAGATTGTGAAATGCACTGTGTGTGCCTTTGCTTGCTAAAGTATTTTTTTTAATTGCCTCCTGTGAAAACAACCAGTCAGCATACTTTGCATCCTTTGGATTCTTAGCAAACATTTGTATGCCTTGCAGCTGTATCAGATTCAGTGGCAGTAAGTGAAATTGGGTTTTATTTTTACTTCTTCAGGGGATGTGGGCATCGCTGCTAGGCCAGCATTTATTACCCATTCCTGATTGTCCTTGAGAAGGTGCTGGTATTTATTGAGGGAAACTAGATTCACCAAAACTTACTGAACCAAATCCAAATTATTTGTAGTGGACTACAGGGAAAAAGTAGATGATATCCATTTGTCATAAGGTCAATAATTATGGTGAGAGATTGGGTAAAAGAAATGAGAGAAGGAAAGACTTGCATTTATATAGTGCCTTTCACAGCCGTGGATAATTCCAAAGCACTTTACAGCCAATGAAGTACCTTTGAAGTCACTGTCACTGTTTTAATGTAGGAGCTGTGACAGATAATCAGCTCACAGCAATGTGACAATGACCAGCAAATCTGTTTTATTGGTGATGGTTGAGGGGAAAATATTGGCTAGGACCTGGAGAATGCCCACATATAAAATAGTGCCATGGGATCTTTTACATCCACCTGAGAAGACAGGTGGGGCCTCATTTGAACACCTCATACATAATATATTGGGCCATAACTTCTGAGCTCCCCAGAGTCGGATTGCTGCGGGGGCATACCCCAAAGATGCACTGGGAAGCCTCTCTCGGTACTTCACAGGTAAAGGTTTGCACAGCAATTGCCCAGAAGTGCAAACTTCCTCTGGGCAATTGCCTTCTGCTGGGAACTGTCCGAAAATGCGGTTTAAGTCACGAATTTCAGATGGTCTGGCTGTGTTATACAAATAGTTACTCAGAAAAGGTTTGAAGAATTAAAACCTCTACTAATTTCTGGGTTTCTATGGTAAAGACTCAGACCAACTGCCCCCCCCACTCCATGGGTCTACCCTCACATGTTTTACCTCCCAAAGGGACTCTCCCCCACACCCCTGAAACCCCAGGGGACTCCCCCCACCTCCTGTCTAACCATGCCCCCTCCATGGGATTCCCTGCCCACCACCTCCAACTCGACCTGCCCCAACCCTTCCGCAGGCCTGAACCGACCAGAGAGCAACCCCCCCCCCCCCACCCAATCTCCCACCTCCACCACAGGCCCGACACAGCCTCTACTCAACTCAAACCACCCCATCCAACCCAACACCCCCACAGGCTCAACATCCCCCAGAACTGATCCGACTCGATTCCCCCAACATTTGAACCCCCCACCTGAGGTCCAACTCCCCACTACTCCCACCCACATCTGAGGTCTGAGTCCACAACCCCCCCACCCCCAACCCTTCCTGAGGTTGAGGTCCCACCACCCCCAACACCCCAATGTCCGACATCCACCCCATCCATGGTCCAAAAGAAATTTAGGCACAGAGGAAATTTAGAGTAAGTAATTGGGCATGGTATGGCAATCCAATGCTGATTGCCACTCTGATGAATTTACGGGCCAATATTTCTGGTAGTGCAGCACCTCCTAAGACAGAATCATTTGGAATGTGAGGCTAATGCTAACTTAATCCTTTAAGTGTCCAAAGTGTAATTGACACATACAGTGTCAGGGTTGGTGGTGGGGCCGGGGGTGGGGTGGGTGGTGGGGGGGGGCGGGTGGTGTTGTTGTGGTGCGAAGACCTCACACTCTATGTTTTTATAAAATATTTGCAAATTTTCTCATGGCTAATTTCTAAAATTTTAAAACTGGACAATGACCTTCTAAAATGGCTAAACTATGTCTGTCTGTGACCCTGAACAAAACAGGCTATTTGGCACTATCAGAGAAATTCACATCTCATTATCTGTGAAGCGGCCCTTTGGGCTGCAGAGACCAAATTCAAGGGAGCCATAAAAAGGTCACCTACATTTCATAAGCCAGGACTGGCCAACCAGAGCCCCTATTTGTCTTTTAGGTCAAAGGGCTCCACCACTTCCCTTTAAGACTTAATAGTTGGAGCATTAACAATCTCAGGAACACAGACAAAGGAATACACACTCTTTACCAAATCTAAAGTGGAGAGGCTGGAGTCACGTCACATGACCCTCTAGCTGGTGAAACCAGTAATATTGCCTTGTGGAGCTCCACAGCTCCGTCTGCTGTCTTTCCATCTACCAAGCAGCAGCACAGAAAAAGGGCTGCCTCCAGGTTTGAAAACCCGGCCCCATTTACTCTGTCAACTGGAACTTCTGTACCATTGCCTACAAGACTGATTCATCTTTGCGTGCCTATCTCATCGTAGAATTCAACCATACTAGAAAAGTTAATTATCCAGCATCAGTTCAGCCTGTCAACCTCTGTGAAGGAATACACCATTGGAATTTGATTCTGGACTCTGGGCTCAGGTGAAACTAAATAAACTAACCCTCTGAGTTCATTCAATCACAAGTTTGTTTTGCGGGTTTTTAATAGAGATTGAATCACACCGAAACTGAGGGTTGGGAAATATGCCACTTATAAAGGGGGAAGGGAAGCAAAAACACTTTTCTGTTTATGGAAGGGTGGTGGGAGGAGAAATCAGGGCTGTTTAATTAACCTTCATGCTGTCTGCAGTAACAGACAACTGCAAAGCGAATGAAGATACCTCATTGATCAGCTTTGAGAAGAAACAGAATCCCAGAAAAGAACCTTGTGAAAGTCGCAATAATTTAAAATGTTAAGCCATCAAGGCCATCTTCACATAATGTCGAGACCAAGAATTTCAAAAAAGGACATGCTGGCCACTTGATAATAATGGTTAAGTCACAGTCAACAAACAAAAGGTTTCTTTTGTGAAATTAATGAAGTTATTATATGTAGTAATTTTAAGAAATTGTGTTTTTTGTCCTCAATAGCCTTTCATATGTTAAATTTATGGAACTCTGCTCTTCATGGAGGCACTGCTAATGGAAGGGAAAAGACAACTTGAGTCTGGTTCTACAATCCTGAGCCTTCTCCCTGACCAATTACATGACTCACTCCTGACAGCTTTCGTGTTGCTATTACTTGGTTCCAATTCCTTAATTTCATGAATCATTTGTGATTATCATACGGCATTATTAGTTTCCTTGTTTTCAAATTAACCCCTTGGTCTACTTCCACTAGTTTCAGACTTGGAGTGAGAACAGACTGCTTGCAATTTATGATTAGGACACACAGTAAACTAATTCCAGGCCACCTTTCCTTTTCAGCTTTGAAAAGTAGCAAAATGAATAAAGCAGAAACACTGTTGCCCCCTTGCCTTGGCGTGCAAGGTTTTAGTGGAAGAGTGCCAATAGAAGTCACATTGGCAGAGGTAAACTGTGATCATTATTATTCCAAGCCATTACCACAGGATTATGCAGCTGCTAATTTTAATGGGGCTGTTGTTGAACGCCAATTCAGTTTGCTACTGCTAATTGTGCTGCGGACATAGTTCCACTGGTTCATCATAGGGTTATATAGTGACTCACACCATGTAGTAGCTGTTGCTTTTCTAATTTTTAGACCTGGCAAGGGATTCGCATTCTTTAAATAATGATGTTTGAACTGGAACACCAATGGGCTCAGGAGAGGTAGCAGGCGTAGTCTTTGAAGAGGCGATAACAACAGTATTAGGAACAAGGCCATTGCAGGAATTTCATTTCAGGCCTTTGATTCTAACCTTGGAATAATCACGAACAGTTGGACTGGGTTTTGATGAGCACAGTTGTATGTAAGTAGTATGAGCACTTGTTTTCTTATGGAAGAGAGATATCGCAGAAATGTTACTGCCGCTGGAGGATTTGGGATTTCAGCTTCTTCACATTGCTCGTTCTGGTCAAATATACACAAAACTAAACACTGCAAATGCTGAAAATCTTAAAACAGAAAATACATGAAATATACTGCAGGCCATCCAGCACCTATAAAGAGAAACGACGGCTGAATGTTTTGGGTGCGTACTCTTGATCAGAATTGAAGATTAAAAAATAAACCAAATTATCCTGGCAAGTTTGTTAGCACCAATTATAGATTCATTCCAGGCGCTGCTGCTTGCAACAATACCTTAGTCTTTCCCCATATTTCGATATTTGTGCAATGTGCTTGTTTCCAAAACCAATGCCAATGCTGTAACCCCAACACACATCTAGCGAAGTTATGAGGCAGAGTGGCACCAGCTCCAAGGAAATTCCTGGTCAAAGTATGCATTGCAATAGCAACTCACAAAGCTGCTCTAGCTGTAAATAGGGTTGCCAACTGTGATTAAATGTATTCCTGGAAGTTTCATTACATGACTTGCCCCCATGCTCCAGCCAGTAGTTGGCCAACATATCCCTCCTTGTGATGCATGGCCTTTCTACACCAAATGGAAAACAAAAAGATTTGTTACTTAATTTGATGATGCTTGATAATCAGCCAAAACAGCCTTTACTCCCACAATTTCAATATTTTTATATTTGGTGAAGAGAAACGTTCAAAGAAAATGACAAAAAAAAATATTTTTTATGTCCCTAGTATTTTTCTCCAGAGCCATGTCCTGGAGGTTGATCTTCAATTCCTTGGAGATTCCAGGCCAATCTGGAGAGTTGGCAACCCTAGTTGTAAGCCAAGTTGACTAGTGATGTACTTTAGCATTTGAAGCTGTTGCTTCCCTTCTTTCTGTTAGATTAATTCAATCCATGTTTCCCTGCTAAAATAAAAATCCAGCCAACACTTTAAAGTTAATTATAGGGGGCATGTACAGAATAAAGCTTGAAAACATTTGTACATATGGAATGTTTGTTGAATTTGGCACACTGGCAGGTGCAACAGAACCAGATTTAATTTTTCTTTTGGCTTATCTCTGTTTCCAGCATTGCACAACACAGCATAAGTGCTGATGCAGCCACTTGTGAATTTAATTTCAATGAGGATTTACATTTAAAAAAGCAGCATGCTCCTTCCTCCCCATGAGTCAGGTCTCCCATAGCTTAATCCATGTCCGATCACTCTGGATAATTGTGACAGAGGGTAACAGAACTAATTTTACATAGAATGTCATGGTGCAGTCAATTAAGCCCCACCAATTAGTAATTAATTTTACTTTTAGTAATGTCATTATACTGCTACATTTTCAAGTGAAGCTTGTAAGGTCTGGCCTAGCTTTACAAGCCTGACAATTTAGAATTAATCATCTAAATCAAAATTCCAAAACTTATTTTTAGTTAGTTAGGCCTTCTTTACACTAAGATCCAAGGAACCAATTTTTCTAGTAAAGTTGCTGACGTGTTACGATCTCCATAGAGACTGATAAATTTTAAAGATAAATTTGATCTACCACTTAACAGCTGAAAGATTTCATGTTTTAAGACTTTTACTGAAACAAATGACTGAAAACACCATTGACTCAACACTGTTTTCTTTTGGAAGCAACTTATACTTTAAGCTACAGAAAATAGATTTCCCATTTAACTTTTAGCATGACCAAAAATCAACCACTATGGTTACACATTACACTGTCCCATAAGTGGACACTTATCCTCCAGGAAACAGTCTAAAATTATTCTCAACTCTCGATAGCTTGCTTCCCTTTTTACTTTCCCAGCTGCCTAACTTCTAATTCCAAAACTGACTAACTGTGAGAGTTACACTGTAGATTCTCTAGCCAAGCTAGGCAAATCTTCCCAGCTTCCTTTAAAACCTCACGGACTCAGTCTTTAATCTGAGCATGAGCTCCCACCAATGTTCTGTGTGGTGAACAATAAAGTCAGTATTTTCTCTACTTAAGGTTCAGGACTGGCTGCTTCTATCTCTGCTGTCTACCTCCCAGTTGGCTACAGATCACAAAAGACAAAAATTCAACTGCTCCCTGTCTGTACTATTCATTGATTTAGAGTGAAAACTGTAACCTAGGGGAGAATTCCCCCCCCGTTAGGGGGGTTAAGCAGGGGCGGTGGGAGCAGGACTGAACCCGTTCAGTGCCCCCAATCAGGTCCGAGCTGCCATTTTGCGTGGGCAGGCCAATTAAGGCCCGCCCAGTGTGACACGCACCCAGAAGCGCTGAGCACTCCCTGTGCGGGTGGGGGGATTCCCCGAGTCGGGGCCTGAGAGCGCAGAAATCTCCCTGTCTGTGCCTCAGAGAGATTAGTTTAAGTTATAAACATCTAAATAAAGAAATTAAAAACTTTTAAAACATGTCCCCTCATGTGACAGAGCCACATGAACTGAGACATGTCAATGAATTTTTAAAAATTTTTAAATTGAGTTTTTAAATACTTCATGAAACCTCATCCCGCCCATGGATGAGGTTCCATGAAAAATGTGAAGGCCGCCTGGGCTCTTCGCCTGCCCGCCAACCTTAAGGTTGGATGAGCAGCTCATTTTATTAGTTCAATTAGTTTTTAACAGGCCTTAATAGGCCTTTGACAGTTTGGCTGGCACGCAGCTGAGTCAGCTGCGCACCCACCGAACTGAAAACCTAAATGATGCACGGTGATGCTGGGATGCTCACCTGATGTCACCGCGCATTAGCAAGTGGACCCTGCCCCCGCTCGCTGATCCGAAAATTCTCCCCATAATCATACAGATGGATCCCTCTATCTTCTTCCCCTGGTAAAGGGAAACACTGCATCTAAGTAGAAATGCTAATTAGTTATTTTTGATCTTAACTTCCTTTCATCTGAGAAGTAAGTGGGTAGTTTACAATGGAACTGTTTACAACTTGACACCTATAACACCTTCAGAATTACCTGGAAAAACTCAGCAGGTCTGGCAGCATCGGCGGAGAAGAAAAGAGTTGACGTTTCGAGTCCTCATGACCCTTCGACAGAACTTGCGTTCGAGTCCAAGAAAGAGTTGAAATATAAGCTGGTTTAAGGTGTGTGTGTGGGGGGCGGAGAGATAGAGAGACAAAGAGGTGGAGGTGGGGGGGGTGTGGTTGTAGGGACAAACAAGCAGTGATAGAAGCAGATCATCAAAAGATGTCAACGACAATAGTACAATAGAACACATAGGTGTTAAAATTAAAGTTGGTGATATTATCTAAACGAATGTGCTAATTAAGAATGGATGGTAGGGCACTCAAGGTATAGTTCTAGTGGGTTTTTTTTTTTATATAATGGAAATAGGTGGGAAAAGGAAAATCTTTATAATTTATTGGAAAAAAAAGGGAAGGGGGAAACAGAAAGGGGGTGGGGATGGGGGAGGGAGCTTACGACCTAAAGTTGTTGAATTCAATATTCAGTCCGGAAGGCTGTAAAGTCCCTAGTCGGAAGATGAGGTGTTGTTCCTCCAGTTTGCGTTGGGCTTCACTGGAACAATGCAGCAAGCCAAGGACAGACATGTGGGCAAGAGAGCAGGGTGGAGTGTTGAAATGGCAAGCGACAGGGAGGTTTGGGCATTCTTGCGGACAGACCGCAGGTGTTCTGCAAAGCGGTCGCCCAGTTTACGTTTGGTCTCTCCAATGTAGAGGAGACCACATTGGGAGCAACGAATGCAGTAGACTAAGTTGGGGGAAATGCAAGTGAAATGCTGCTTCACTTGAAAGGAGTGTTTGGGTCCTTGGACGGTGAGGAGAGAGGAAGTGAAGGGGCAGGTGTTGCATCTTTTGCGTGGGCATGGGGTGGTGCCATAGGAGGGGGTTGAGGAGTAGGGGGTGATGGAGGAGTGGACCAGGGTGTCCCGGAGGGAGCGATCCCTACGGAATGCCGATAAGGGGGGTGAAGGGAAGATGTGTTTGGTGGTGGCATCATGCTGGAGTTGGCGGAAATGGCGGAGGATGATCCTTTGAATGTGGAGGCTGGTGGGGTGATAAGTGAGGACAAGGGGGACCCTATCATGTTTCTGGGAGGGAGGAGAAGGCGTGAGGGCGGATGCGCGGGAGATGGGCCGGACACGGTTGAGGGCCCTGTCAACGACCGTGGGTGGAAAACCTCGGTTAAGGAAGAAGGAGGACATGTCAGAGGAACTGTTTTTGAATGTAGCATCATCGGAACAGATGCGACGGAGGCGAAGGAACTGAGAGAATGGGATGGAGTCCTTACAGGAAGCGGGGTGTGAGGAGCTGTAGTCGAGATAGCTGTGGGAGTCGGTGGCTTTGTAATGGATATTGGTGGACAGTCTATCACCAGAGATTGAGACAGAGAGGTCAAGGAAGGGAAGGGAAGTGTCAGAGATGGACCACGTGAAAATAATGGAGGGGTGGAGATTGGAAGCAAAATTAATAAATTTTTCCAAGTCCTGACGAGAGCATGAAGTGGCACCGAAGTAATCATCGATGTACCGGAGAAAGAGTTGTGGAAGGGGGCCGGAGTAGGACTGCAACAAGGAATGTTCCACATACCCCATAAAGAGACAGGCATAGCTGGGGCCCATGCGGGTACCCATAGCCACACCTTTTATTTGGAGGAAGTGAGAGGAGTTGAAGGAGAAATTGTTCAGTGTGAGAACAAGTTCAGCCAGACGGAGGAGAGTAGTGGTGGATGGGGATTGTTCGGGCCTCTGTTCGAGGAAGAAGCTAAGGGCCCTCAGACCATCCTGGTGGGGGATGGAGGTGTAGAGGGATTGGACGTCCATGGTGAAGAGGAAGCGGTTGGGGCCAGGGAACTGGAAATTGTTGATGTGACGTAAGGTGTCAGAGGAATCACGGATGTAGGTGGGAAGGGACTGGACAAGGGGAGAGAGAAGGGAGTCAAGATAACGAGAAATGAGTTCTGTGGGGCAGGAACAAGCTGAGACGATCGGTCTACCGGGGCAGTTCTGTTTGTGGGTTTTGGGTAGGAGATAGAAGCGGGCCGTCCGAGGTTGGGAGACTATCAGGTTGGAAGCTGTGGGAGGGAGATCCCCAGAGGAGATGAGGTCAGTGACAGTCCTGGAAACAATGGCTTGATGTTCAGTGGTGGGGTCATGGTCCAGGGAGAGGTAGGAGGAAGTGTCTGCGAGTTGACGCTCAGCCTCCACGAGGTAGAGGTCAGTGCGCCAGACAACAACAGCACCACCCTTGTCAGCGGGTTTGATGACAATGTCAGGGTTGGACCTGAGAGAATGGAGTGCAGTAAGTTCAGAGAGAGACAGGTTAGAATGGGTGAGAGGAGCAGAGAAATTGAGACGACTAATGTCGCACCGACAGTTCTCAATGAAAAGATCAAGAGAAGGTAAGAATCCAGAGGGAGGGGTCCAGGTGGAGGGAGAATATTGGAGATGGGTAAAAGGATCCGTTGAACTGGGAGAGGACTCCTGCCCAAAGAAGTGAGCCCGGAGACGAAGACGGCGGAAGAAGAGTTCAGCATCATGCCGAGCCCGAAATTCATTGAGGTGAGGGCGTAAGGGTATGAAACTAAGTCCTTTGCTGAGCACTGAACGTTCAGCATCGGAGAGGAGAAGGTCAGGGGGTATAGTGAATACACGGCTGGGGTTGGGATTGGAAGAAAGGGTGGGGACGGAGGAACAGGCAGGGGTGGAGGGTCCTAGATGGGTGTTGGTGTCAATGAGTTGTTGCAGCTTGCGTTCCTTAGCACTTGAGAGAAAGAGAAAAAGTTTCTTGTTGAGGCGTCGGATGAGCCGAAGGATAAAATGAAACTGGGGGCACGCGCAGCTTTGAAAAAGGGTACGGCGGTGCTGCTGGAGGGAGAGGTCGAGTGCGTTCATATGGCGGCGCATGGCACTGAGTGTGGATTTCAGAATGTGACGGGAACAGTAGTCCGAGAAACGTTTTATGTCCCGGAGATACCTGTAATCCTGGGTGGGTTCGAAACATGAGGGGTGGAATTTCAATTGAAATCCACGTGGGGTAAGTCGGAGACGGAGACAGTCACTGAGAAAGGAGATATGGCTGTGAAAGCGGGTTTTAGTAAACACCTTGTCAAACACTAGGAGGGAAATGGAAAGCAAGGAACGTGAGCAAGACAACAGAGAGATACGGAAATCTTGTCGCAGAGAGGAACAGAACTTCTTCAAGGAGGTAGGCATTTCTTGAAGAGCAGTGGCAGTCAATTAAACACAGAGATAAAAACAAAAAAACTGCGGATGCTGGAAATCCAAAACAAAAACAGAATTACCTGGAAAAACTCAGCAGGTCTGGCAGCATCGGCGGAGAAGAAAAGAGTTGACGTTTCGAAATTCCACCCCTCATGTTTCGAATCCACCCAGGATTACAGGTATCTCCGGGACATAAAACGTTTCTCGGACTGCTGTTCCCGATACATTCTGAAATCCACACTCAGTGCCATGCGCCGCCATATGAACACACTCGACCTCTCCCTCCAGCAGCACCGCCGTACCCTTTTTCAAAGCTGCGCGTGCCCCCAGTTTCATTTTATCCTTCGGCTCATCCGACGCCTCAACAAGAAACATTTTCTCTTTCTCTCAAGTGCTAAGGAACGCAAGCTGCAACAACTCATTGACACCAACACCCATCTAGGACCCTCCACCCCCGCCTGTTCCTCCGTCCCCACCCTTTCTTCCAATCCCAACCCCAGCCGTGTATTCACTATACCCCCTGACCTTCTCCTCTCCGATGCTGAACGTTCAGTGTTCAGCAAAGGACTTAGTTTCATACCCTTACGCCCTCACCTCAATGAATTTCGGGCTCGGCATGATGCTGAACTCTTCTTCCGCCGTCTTCGTCTCCGGGCTCACTTCTTTGGGCAGGAGTCCTCTCCCAGTTCAACAGATCCTTTTACTCATCTCCAATATTCTCCCTCCACCTGGACCCCTCCCTCTGGATTCTTACCTTCTCTTGATCTTTTCATTGAGAACTGTCGGTGCGACATTAGTCGTCTCAATTTCTCTGCTCCTCTCACCCATTCTAACCTGTCTCTCTCTGAACTTACTGCACTCCATTCTCTCAGGTCCAACCCTGACATTGTCATCAAACCCGCTGACAAGGGTGGTGCTGTTGTTGTCTGGCGCACTGACCTCTACCTCGTGGAGGCTGAGCGTCAACTCGCAGACACTTCCTCCTACCTCTCCCTGGATCATGACCCCACCACTGAACATCAAGCCATTGTTTCCAGGACTGTCACTGACCTCATCTCCTCTGGGGATCTCCCTCCCACAGCTTCCAACCTGATAGTCTCCCAACCTCGGACGGCCCGCTTCTATCTCCTACCCAAAACCCACAAACAGAACTGCCCCGGTAGACCGATCGTCTCAGCTTGTTCCTGCCCCACAGAACTCATTTCTCGTTATCTTGACTCCCTTCTCTCTCCCCTTGTCCAGTCCCTTCCCACCTACATCCGTGATTCCTCTGACACCTTACGTCACATCAACAATTTCCAGTTCCCTGGCCCCAACCGCTTCCTCTTCACCATGGACGTCCAATCCCTCTACACCTCCATCCCCCACCAGGATGGTCTGAGGGCCCTTAGCTTCTTCCTCGAACAGAGGCCCGAACAATCCCCATCCACCACTACTCTCCTCCGTCTGGCTGAACTTGTTCTCACACTGAACAATTTCTCCTTCAACTCCTCTCACTTCCTCCAAATAAAAGGTGTGGCTATGGGTACCCGCATGGGCCCCAGCTATGCCTGTCTCTTTATGGGGTATGTGGAACATTCCTTGTTGCAGTCCTACTCCGGCCCCCTTCCACAACTCTTTCTCCGGTACATCGATGATTACTTCGGTGCCGCTTCATGCTCTCGTCAGGACTTGGAAAAATTTATTAATTTTGATTCCAATCTCCACCCCTCCATCATTTTCACGTGGTCCATCTCTGACACTTCCCTTCCCTTCCTTGACCTCTCTGTCTCAATCTCTGGTGATAGACTGTCCACCAATATCCATTACAAAGCCACCGACTCCCACAGCTATCTCGACTACAGCTCCTCGCACCCCGCTTCCTGTAAGGACTCCATCCCATTCTCTCAGTTCCTTCGCCTCCGTCGCATTTGTTCCGATGATGCTACATTCAAAAACAGTTCCTCTGACATGTCCTCCTTCTTCCTCAACCGAGGTTTTCCACCCACGGTCGTTGACAGGGCCCTCAACTGTGTCCGGCCCATCTCCCGCGCATCCGCCCTCACGCTTTCTCCTCCCTCCCAGAAACATGATAGGGTCCCCCTTGTCCTCACTTATCATCCCACCAGCCTCCGCATTCAAAGGATCATCCTCCGCCATTTCCGCCAACTCCAGCATGATGCCACCACCAAACACATCTTCCCTTCACCCCCCTTATCGGCATTCCGTAGGGATCGCTCCCTCCGGGACACCCTGGTCCACTCCTCCATCACCCCCTACTCCTCAACCCCCTCCTATGGCACCACCCCATGCCCACGCAAAAGATGCAACACCTGCCCCTTCACTTCCTCTCTCTTCACCGTCCAAGGACCCAAACACTCCTTTCAAGTGAAGCAGCACTTCACTTGCATTTCCCCCAACTTAGTCTACTGCATTCGTTGCTCCCAATGTGGTCTCCTCTACATTGGAGAGACCAAACATAAACTGGGCGACCGCTTTGCAGAACACCTGCGGTCTGTCCGCAAGAATGACCCAAACCTCCCTGTCGCTTGCCATTTCAACACTCCACCCTGCTCTCTTGCCCACATGTCTGTCCTTGGCTTGCTGCATTGTTCCAGTGAAGCCCAACGCAAACTGGAGGAACAACACCTCATCTTCCGACTAGGGACTTTACAGCCTTCCGGACTGAATATTGAATTCAACAACTTTAGGTCGTAAGCTCCCTCCCCCATCCCCACCCCCTTTCTGTTTCCCCCTTCCCTTTTTTTTCCAATAAATTATAAAGATTTTCTTTTTCCCACCTATTTCCATTATATAAAAAAAAAAACCCCACTAGAACTATACCTTGAGTGCCCTACCATCCATTCTTAATTAGCACATTCGTTTAGATAATATCACCAACTTTAATTTTAACACCTATGTGTTCTATTGTACTATTGTCGTTGACATCTTTTGATGATCTGCTTCTATCACTGCTTGTTTGTCCCTACAACCACACCCCCCCCACCTCCACCTCTTTGTCTCTCTATCTCTCCGCCCCCCACACACACACCTTAAACCAGCTTATATTTCAACTCTTTCTTGGACTCGAACGCAAGTTCTGTCGAAGGGTCATGAGGACTCGAAACGTCAACTCTTTTCTTCTCCGCCGATGCTGCCAGACCTGCTGAGTTTTTCCAGGTAATTCTGTTTTTGTTTTGGATTTCCAGCATCCGCAGTTTTTTTGTTTTTACCTATAACACCTTTCTGGCACTTTGGGAGACTCAGGCTCTAATCAAGGTATACGCATGTGTATACCATGGCCATTGTCTCAGAGTAAATATCTTGCACCTTCTTCTCAGTAAAACATTATGGATCTTCCTTTGATCACTAACAATCAAACCATCCAGGCTTACTGTCAGGTAGACTGCAGAACAGGTCACATGGCACCCTTCATTTACCCTGAATTTAAAGAAACAGTCCCAAAATATAATCACTACCAAAAAAACCTAGTTATGCTACTTTTGTTCTGTCCTGAAATATTTGCCCTTACCTTTATTATCATTCAGCTACTCGCGCACAATGGGGCTGTGTGAACCGCAGCTAAAGTGCATTCAAATATTTGTCAAGATTTAATTTCTCCAGCTTTTGAGCCATCACTGTGGCAGTGTGGAGCAGCACATCTGCCACCACCATCACCACACCTTCCCGCCCCCAAACTGGCTGCAGCTTAGGTAATAAAATTTCTCTCATGTAAGTTTGTGTATTTTTATTTTCAAACTGCAGTTCCACATGTTCTTTTTGTCGGAACAGGAAATTGCTGGCCAGAAAACCTTCAATATCACCTTTCGGCTAAATCCAAACACAAAGCCGGTTGGATCATGTAACCGAGGCCAGACTGAATGATGCAAACTTAGATTGGCGGGGTCCCATCATTATTCCTAATAGATGGCTCAAAATATCAGAAGACGAAGCGAATAGGAGTAATGCTTCATATTTACAGTGCTTTCTTTATGTGTTTCCTATAGCATATATCCTTAAACAGATTCTTGCCTATTAAGAATAATTTTTTTTTGTGTTCTCGTCTATCCAAAAGCAAAATTCAGGAGGGACTACTTTAAGACAATCTGGTTCCTGGGTTGGCCTCTAATCATATAAACTATGCTGTAAGTAATGGTTTCTGGTGGATATGCTTCATGAGGATCCCCTCTTGGGAGATTAACAGAGTGCATCCACTTGCATGAAATGTCATTCTATCACACTCCATGGAGTAACCCCTCAAAAAAATTATTCATGTGCAAAAGTCTGCTTTTTAAAAAAACTACCCAAGGGCCACATGGGAATGAAGTATTTTCCATTAAAAGCATTTCTCCCAGCATTCTACTATTACCCACTTCTTCAAGTAATAACTCACGTTCGTTTTATGACTGAATGTTCTTTACAACTTCTGATTACGCAAACTGCTTTATCAATTAATATTTTGTTAAATTCTAATTCTAAAGATTGTAAAATGAAATATATTTACATTTTCTCAAATCCAAATAATACAGTATGGTATATTTAAACTACGTATTATTTTTAAGACCCCCTTTACAGGGTTATTGCAAGTGTATAAGTAAATTAAGGACGGCTATCTGAAAAATTAATCAGCTATTTGTAAAAATATAAGTATCGCAGTAAGTTAACTTCAAATAAAAAACAGTGAGTTCACATTCCTTGCTTTGTTCTTTTAAAGGTAAGGTTATATATTTCGGTGTGTATATCTGTGTATATGTACATGTATAATATAATGGTCTAAATCTTCCAGCCTCTGAATAATTGGAGATCGGACGTATGTTGGGAGATAAGCATCAGGACCAAGCGGAGGTCCTGACACATAGAAATACGCAGAAATTGCCCAGAAATTTAAACTTCAAATGGGCTGATTCCTTGCCACCCAGAATCCTCCAGCAATGTTTCTGACCCTGAGCTCAGGGCAGAGACTTGTGTCAGATACATGGGACTTCCTTGCATATTTACCCTGGTCTAACTCAATGGTTAACCAGGGTAAATCAACTGAGCAACACAACTGACCCCACCCCCAACCACCCACCTTCAACCACTCCCCTTCCACCCTCCCGCAAACCCCTGGGAGACCATCCAACTATCTTACCCGACTACACCCTTAATCACCCAACTACCCTCTCAAACACCCGACCACCCAACCAACCCACCCGACTACTCCCCTCGACCACCTGACTATAACCTCAGCCACCTGACTACCCCCTAGACCACCCGGCTAACATGCTGACCATCCAACTACCTCCCTGACCACTTAACTAGCCCCCCCTTGACCACCCAGCTACCCCCTTGAACACTTGACTACCTCCCTCAACCACCCATCTATCCCCTTGAACACCTGGCTAACACCCCAACCATCTAACTACCCCCTTGACCATTTGACTATGCCCTAAACCAGCCTACTACCTCCGAACACCTGACTATCCCCTGACCACTCAACTACATCTTCGACCAACTACTATCCCACTGATTACCTGACCACACCCAGCCAGGCCCCCCAACCACCAGACTATCCCCCCAACCCAACCACCCACCTCATCCATTCACAAACTCACCCACCTCATGCACCTACCCACGTCATTCACCTACTCATTCACTCACCTATTTCCTAATATTGTAAGCTTCTTTTAATCCAATACCATCCTTACCTTTTCTAGTTCGCCATGGCTGTGCCAGTTTTGCAGTGGAGTTTTTATTCCTCAAAGGAGTGTATGATTGTTGAGAATTATAAATTATTTCTTTGAATATTTGCCATTGCTTATCCACCATAATCTAATTTCTGAATCTACCTCAGCCAGCTAACTCCGTATACCTCCATAATTTAGGCTGTTTAAATTGTGAAAACTTTTGACCAAGAAGCAGTACAGTCAGGAAAATTTGTAATTTCTTTAAAATGTCTTTGGAACCTGTAGTTGCTGTTCAGAATGTTTGAAAAGGACTTTTAATAGTTTGCATCTATTGTAGAAGTGTCAAAATTAGATGCAGAAGGTGATCAGCACCCAGATGCAAGAGGTCTTGGACGCACTTTGAGATTGGACTAAAAAGGTTTAAAACGTTGAAGACTGTGTGAATAGTTCAGAGAGGCTAAAGAGCTGGATGCTTTACCAGAAGTGGCTGAACTGTGAACCAGGGTATTATTGTTTGGTCAGTAGAAAAGAATTCTGGAAAGCTATGCCATCAGGATGTTGTGACCCGAGTGAGAGAGATTTCAGAGGCATGTGCCTTGTTGGTGTTAACTGTATCCGGGGACCTCGGATGGAATACAGCTGCTGGTGAACCTGACTCAAGGGCCGAGTTGACTGAGTGGGAAAGTGAAAGATCCTACGATCCAGAGACTGAGTTGTAAAGACTGTGAGATTACACATATCATTTGCGCAGGGAGTGATGCGGGTACTTGTGGTTGCAGATGACGTGTCTTTGTTGCATTGATTATTTAAAGTGAATTTTATCTTTTTATTTGAAGTATTTGCCTGTTAATTCATGTTTAATTTTTTTTTAATTCTTTCACAGGATGTAGGCATTGCTGGCTATAAGCCAGCTTTATAATGCCCATCCCTAATTGCCCTTGAGAAGGTGGTGGTGAGTTGACTTCTTGAACTGCTGCAGTCTGTGTGGTGTAATTTGTGTTGATTCTGATTCATATTAAAGTAAAAGCTACAAAGAACGGAATCTTTTTGGTAATTTCTTCGTTTAGGGGTCATTCAGTAGATTTGGTTATTTTGCTTTACGTTTTCTCCATGGGGATTGTAACAAAATTTAAGATTCTGGTTATAGACTCCACCACATTACTCTCAAACTTAATCTGAAATTCTATCATGTAATCAATTTTCCCTGAGGATCCTTTACAACAAGATTACTAATTAACTCTGTCTCATTACACAATACGAAATCTAAAATAACCAGCTTTCCTGTTGGCTCCTTGGCATTTTGTTCCAGAAAATTATTGAATGAACTCCATGACCTTGTCTTCCAAGATAATTTTGCCTATAGTCTATATGAAAATGAAAGACTCCATGAATTTTGCATACCCTTCTCACATGCTCCTCTAATGTCTTGATTTACACTCTGCGCAACACCATGATCGCTATATAGGAGCCTATAAACTACTTCCATCATTGCGTTCTGCCCTTTGTTATTTTTTAGCTCCACCAATGCTGATTCTCCATCCTGATTTTCTGTCAGGGTTACCCCATCTCCTGGAGAGAATTTTCCTGTTGGATTGTGGGGCCAGGCCCCGCACGCCAATGCATAAAATGACACGAGGTGACATCGGGCGTGCATCTCGACGTCACCGTGCATCATTCCAATCTTTCATTCAGCGGGTGGTGCCAGAGGTGGCTGTGCACACGCCGAACTGTCAAATGCTTATTAATTCCATTAATGAACCAATTAATGTAATTCTGGAAGCTGCCCATCCAACCTTAAGGTTGGCGGGCAGGCAAAGAGCCCAAGTGGCCTTTACATTTTTCATGAAACCTCATCCACAGGCGGGATGAGGTTTCAGGAAGGTTTTATTAAATTAATAAATACATTTTGCTCAATTCATAAACCCATCCCAGCTCATGTGACACTGTCACATGAGGAGACATGTCTAAATAATTTTATTCTTTCTTTATTTCAAAGTTTCAAAATTAACTTAATCTCCCTGAGGCAACTCCGTGCCTCAGGGAGATTTCTGCGCTCTTTCATGCACATGCGCAAAAGAGCGTAGGCCCCGACTCTCCCTGCTCCCCCTGCCCGCTCAGGTAGTGCTGAGAGCTACCAGGCGCGTGTCACACTGGGCGGGCCTTAATTGGCCCATCCACGTAAAATGGTGGTGCCCAACTGATCGCTGATTGGCTGCGTGCCCGCTCCCGACCGGCCCGCTCGAGAGGGAGCAAATTCTCCCACTAAGAAAGGAAGGGCAAAATGGAAAAGATGTGCATTAAATATTTTCCAGCTGCACACACTTCTTGGCAACTTTTTCATTGTGCATGTGGACCAAAGAATTTATAATGGAAACTATTAACTCAAATTCACCTTCTATAAATATATTGTCTCCACTACTGGTAATACTGTAGTGTAAGGAAACTTACTAACGGGCATGGTGGCTTTGCATTTCCTTCCTTCACCTATGCCCCATTCCCCCCTTCTCGTCTCCCCCCCCCCCTTTTCATTTTAAAAGGGGACTAATTCCTGAAGCAGACGGGCACTTGGATACCAGTCAGTGTGTCTCTATCAAAATGGTGCCAACTGCATTGCCTGCTTTAATATGGTGGTCTTTAAAGCCACAAACCAAAGTTAAACCACATAACCAAGGTGTGACGCTTCAGTGCAGTACTGAGAGAATGCTGTCTTAGGTACCATCTTTTGTCCTCAGTAGTATGTAAAAGCTCCCATGGTATTATTAGAAGAAAATCAGGAGAATTCTAGTGACCTGGCCAACAAGTAACACTCAACACAAAAACAAAAACAGAATTACCTGGAAAAACTCAGCAGGTCTGGCAGCATCGGCGGAGAAGAAAAGAATTGACGTTTCGAGTCCTCATGACCCTTCGACAGAACTTGAGTTCGAGTCTAAGAAAGAGTTGAAATAGTTATTTCAACTCTTTCTTGGACTCAAACTCAAGTTCTGTCGAAGGGTCATGAGGACTCAAAACGTCAACTCTTTTCTTCTCCGCCGATGCTGCCAGACCTGCTGAGTTTTCCAGGTAATTCTGTTTTTGTTTTTGTTTTGGATTTCCAGCATCCGCAGTTTTTTTGTTTTTATATAAGTAACACTCAACTGTAGAACTAAAACAAATGGTTTGGTTTTTTATCTCAGTGCTGTTATTGGGACCTTCCTGTTGACACATTTCCCTACAATATTATATGTGGGGAGACAGTGGTATACTGGTAATGTCACTGGAGTTAATAATCCAGAGACCCAGGCTAATGCTCTGGGGACATGGGTTCAAATCCCACTTTGGCAGCTGGTGAAATTTAAATTCAATTAATAAAATCTGGAATTGAAAACTAGTCTCAGTAATTGTGACCACAAAACTATCACCAATTGCTGTAAATGTTAATCTGGTTCACTAATGTCCTTTAGGGATGGAAATCTGCTGTCCTTTCCTGGTCTAGCCTGCATGCAACTCCAGACCCACAGCAATGTGGTTCACTCTTACATGCCCAAGCAAGCCATTCAATTCAAGGGAAATTAGGGATGGGTGGCAAATATTGGCCTTGTCAGTGATGCCCAAATCCCATGGAAGAATAAAAAATTACAATACTTCCAAAATATGTCATTGTGACATCTTGAGGTGCAAAAGGTCCTATTTAATTGTAAATACATTCTTTCCTTCTAAGGGTATGAAACCCTAAAAATACACTAGAAGTGTACAAAATTATGAGGGGAATAGATAGAGTGGACAGGATAAAATTGTTTTCCTTGACGGAGAATTCTAGAACCGGGGACATAGATTCAAGATAAGTGGCAGAAGCTGTAGGGGGGACATGAGGAAGAACTTTTTACGCAGAGGGTAGGGGGTGTCTGGAATTCGCTGCCCAAGTTGGTGGTAGAGGCAGAAACTTCAAACTCTTTTAAAAAGTACCTGGATCTGCACCTAATGTGCTATAAGCTGCAGGACAATGGGCCGGGTGCAGGAAGGTGGGATTAGAAAGGGCACCTGGGTGTCCTCGGGCTGGCATGAACAAGATGGGCCTTTTGTGCTGCAACTTTTCTATGGTTCTATGTGCAGATTTCAAGGCCCTTATTAGTTCTTTAACAAGTGTGGTCAATGCAGTCTCATTAATACGGGAGAGGATGATTGCCCAAAGCAGTGACAAGGTTCCTTTGGACAAAGTTTACTAAAAATATGAACTCCATCAGCAAGAAGATGTGCCAAAGTGGGTCATTGGAGATGAGCCTAGCCAATTGCAGAACATACTTTTAAATATCAATGTTTGACTTTAGAGGGACTGCAAATACTTAGTTCTGAGATTTTGGTTCATAATAAGTAAACTGTCAGGAGAGAGAATGGCATCAACGAACTTTACATAGCTCATGTGGTAATCTGAGGGGTAATGCACCTTTAAGAGATTATGGGCTGGGTGACCATGTGACTGGAAGACCCAATAGCTGTGTAGTGTGGGCTACCATGTTAATGTTAGCCTAGAGTAGGGACTGTTTGGAGAAGCACACATCATGTTAGTGCTCTGTTGCCTGCGTAAATAAATAGTATGTGCTTCAATTCATATTGGTCTCTGTGTCTGCAGTAAATTGTAATTGATTCACCTGCCGACAGATAAGTGTGCCACCGGTTCACGAGCAAAGCGACCCCAAAGTAAAACATAACAACTGGCGATGAGGCAAAACACGACCAGTCGACGACACCAAGGCGAAAACTCAACTCTAGTGAATCAGCCGTACCTTGCAGGCCAATTATAAGTACATTACAATTGTAAGCCCTCACCATATTAGTCGAAGCGATTGTTCTCCAATATGCCACATTTTGGACACATTGAACTGTTTGATCAGACCGCTGATGACTGGTCACATCATGTTGAATGTCTCGCATTTTTCTTTTAGGCCAATGACATATCGGGGGAGGAGAAGAGGCAGCCAATCCTCTTATCAACATGTGGCAGTAAATTAAATGGTCTAATTTGTAGTCTAACAGCACCCAACACCCCAGATTTCAAGAGCTTTGATGAATCGTGTGAAAGGCCACTTTCAGCCGAAACCCTTGGTAACAACGTAATGTTTTAAATTCAATTCGAGATGTTGCACCCCTGGAGAGACAGTCACTTGCTATGTAGCAGCCTTAAAACAATTAACAGAGCACTGTGAGCTCAGAACATCGATTAATGACATGTTAACAGGCCGATTAGTATATGGGATTAACGAGGACGCCATTCAAAAAAGGTTGTTGATAGAAACAAATTTAGACTTCAGCAAGGTGCTGGAGTTGGCGCTCGCAATGGAGAGCGCAGTCAGGGACTCAGAAGAAATCAAGGGAGCACAAAATGGCACCATTCTTCATGTCGGGAGGGAGGCACCAGCTAGAAATGGAAGCGTAGGGCTCCGCAGAAAGGCAGGAAGCAGCCGCCATTAACCAGCCAGCAAAAAGCAATTGCATAACGGATAAAAACCACATTCATAATAGCACAATTGGAACCAGACGGCTTACAAACGAATGACAATTTAACAGAACTGAGCGTTTCTAGTGTCATTGCAATGGGCGCATAATGCGATATTATAAAGATAGGTTGAGGCAAAATTTCAAACAAAAAGACAGAAGTCATGAAATATATATAATGGAGGAGACAGGAGAAACAGAGTCAGATATTTACCTGCTACACAATTTAAAAATGGGTAAAACAGAGCCAATCAAGGTGACAGTAGAAGTCAACAAAAAACCCATTTGAATGGAATGGAATGGATACAGGCGCATCCATCTGAATGGAGGAAGCCAATCACTACAGCTGAAAACTCGGATGCCAGACTAAAGACATATACTAGCGAAAACATACGAGTAAAAGGCATATGCAATGTTCCAGTACAATATGGAAGCCAGTTTGCCAACCTACCCCTGTTAGTGGTAACAGGGGAGGGTCCAACTCTACTTGGTTGGAACTGGCTTAAGGAAATAAAGTTGGAGTGGACTGAGATTTTTCAACTCAGAATGAAAGATCTGCAAGAATTATTACAAAATTATGCCTCTGTTCAGGGAAGAGCTCGAGAAGATTCAGGGGTTGCAAACTAAAGTCCATGAGGATCCTGGAGCAACCCCCAGATACCTGAAGGCGAGACCAGTCCCCTATGCATTACGAGAAAAGTTGGATATTAAATTGGACAGGCTGGGAAGTCTGGGAGTCTTACAACCTGTACAATTTTCCGAATGTTCCAGAACTAAAGCCTGAGCTGAATGTGCGGACAACAAGTTGACCGTTAACAAAGTGGCCAGACTTGATGGACATCCTATACCGAAAATTGATTAATTGTACTCCAAGCTGGCAGGAGGAACCATATATACGAAACTTGACATGAGCCATGTTTACCAGCAAGTCGAGCTAGAAAAGGCCTCTTGGGATTTTGTGACTATCAACACACATAGCAGGTTATACCAATATACCAGGTTGCCCTTTGGAGTCTCATTGGCTTGTACAATTTTCCAACGGACTATGGAAAATTTACTTCAAGGCCTACCCCAAGTGATGGTTTATCTCAGTGACGTTCTGGTAACAGGACTAACTGATGAAGAACACTTGACTAACTTGGAAGAGGTATTGAAACATTTCTCACAAGCTGGAGTACGCTTGAAAAGGGACAACTGTATCTTCCAAGCAAAAGGAATGATTTTCCTTGGTTAGAGGGTCGACTCGCAGGGCCTTCACCCAGTAGAAGACAAGGTGAGAGCTATTCGTGAGGCACCAGCCCTGAAAAAAGCTACAGAACTTAAGACCTTCTTGGGAATGGTTATCTACTATGGTCGTTTTCTCCCAACTTTCTCAACAGTACTGGTTCCATTATAAGGTTTACTCAAGAAAAACCACAGGTCGGCCTGATAAGCCCCACAACAACAGGCTTTTACAGCACTAAAGCAGTTACTACATTCATTGGCTCTGCTGGTACATTTCAACCCAAAGAATTGATTTTAACCTGCAATGCATCCCCTTATGGAGTAGGGGCAGTACCCTCCCGCTGGATGGTAGATGGCTTCGAACAGCCCATTGGGTACATCTCAATAACAGTCAGTGTGGCGGAACAAAGATACTCACAAATAGAGAAAGAAGGCTTATCCATTGTATTTGGCGTTAAGAAATTTTCCAAGAAAAATACATCCATGGTTGCCACTTCACCATCGTATCTGAAGCTAGATTGCCAATGCTGACATGCTGAGCTGATTACCTCTAAAGGACAGCAATGTGAAAATCCCCACTCCTCAAGAACTTGCCTTGTTATTAAACTTTCTGGATTCGTCACCAGTATGTGCCAAACAAATAATGTGCCAGTTTTGTCTCACGTCAGGGAACAAGTCTTGCAGGGATGGTCTAATGAGCCAAACTTGAAAAAAATTAAGCCCTATTTTAACAGGCGATGTGAGCTCACCTGCCTGAATGGCATCTTACTGTGGGGAACGAGAGTCATTGTGCCTCCCAGAGGAAAACAGCCATTATTGATAGAATTGCATAGCGCTTACTCCAGCATTTCCAGAATGAAAATGTTGGCGCATAGCTACTTATGTTGGCCAAGGATGGACTATGAAATCAAAACATGGTCAAGAGCTGCATGCGGTGCCAACAGGTGCAGAAATTGCCTCCTCCTGCTCCACTGCATCCTTGGGAATGGCCAGGAAGACCATGGGTCTACCTCCACGTTGACTACATGGGGCCTTTTTTGGGCACAATGTACCTCTTACTTATTGACGCTCACTCCAAATGGATGGATGTATACGAGGTGCGATCACCCACATCTGCTGCCACCATAGACAGGTTGCATCAGAGTTTTGCGATGCACGGTTTACCAGAGATAATAGTGTCTGATAATGGAGCAGCATTCACTAGTGGGGAATTCCAAAGGGTTACAAGTCTCGATGGCATAATACATGTCAAGACCTCGTCATATTGCCCTGCATCCAATGGGTTGGCCGAGAGACCAGTCCAGGCCTTCAAGGCTGGAACAAAAAAACTAGAGGGGGACTCTATAGCAGAGAAGTTATCACGCTTCCTGCTCAGCTATTGGACTACGCCACATCCAACCACCGGTATTGCCCCCACAGAGTTATTAATGAAGAGACGTTTCAGGACTCGGTTAAGCCTCATGAGGCCAAATTTAGGGGGAGGGTAGAGAGAAGTCAGGAGGTCCAGAAAAATGAACATGATTACCACAGTCATAAAAGAAACTTCACTGTAGGAGAAGCAGTTTTTGAAAAGAACTTTGGAGATGGCCCAAATGGCTATCAGTCAGTGCAGTGACAGGACTCCTGTCCTACCGTATATCAATTGAAGGTCAGCTAATCAGGAGACTTGTAGATCACTTCAGCAAAAGGGAAACAGATCCACAAGAAAAGGTATGCCAAACATTCCTGTTGGAGTCTACACCCCAAGTAGAAGGAACTCCTCATGCTTTGGAAGTACCTGTGGGACCGGTTGAGCCTGATAGAGTCAAAGGGTCAAACTTACAGGTGCCTACTTGGGAAGCTAGTGGACAGATAATTCCTGAGAGGGAGGCCTCAGATAAACCATCTGATGTCATAGAACTACAATGGTCAACATGTTTGAAAAAGCCTCTGAGAGACTAAACTTGTAAATAGTTAATATATTGTAAAATGTATTTTCAAGTAAAGGGGGAGGGAGGTGGTAATCTGAGGTTTAGTACACCTTTAAGAGAATGTGAGCAGACTGACCACATGACTGTAAGACCCAATAACTGTGTAACATGGGCTACCATGTTAATGTTAGCCTAGAGTAGGGTCTGGTTGGAGAAGCACACATCATGTTAGTGCTCTGTTCTATGTGTAAATAAATAGTATGTGCTTCATTTCATATTGGTCTCTGTGTCAACAGTATATTGTAATCGACTCCCCTGCCCAGTGATAAGTGTGCAACCGGTTCACAAGCAAATCAACCCCATAGTAAAACATAAGAGCTCACCAAGGAAACTCGGGCATGGATTACAAGCTTGGCAGTATTTCTTCACAAATGTATATGACTTTGCTTATCAGGCATAATGTAAAATATGCCAGTCAGAAATAAGCTGGGTTCATTAAGTTGATCCTGAGTTCATGAACAATGTGACCTGGGAAAAGAAAATGGAGCAGAACAAAATTACACTGTTGTTGATACAGCATAAAGTTTTGGGCATCTAATATAAACTGTTTCCAAGGATTGCTTTCACTGACAAAGAAAATACCAATCTCCTCAAAATTCCCAGTCATGAGGATTGACTCCCAGCAACGCTCCCAATACATAATAATAATGCACCTTGAAACTATTCAAACCCCAACTAGAAGCATTTGGATATTTTAGAAGGCCCTTTACACTGGAGCCACCTACTGTTTAACAGAAGAGTAATTTATCGCTTCACATGAACAATCTGCTGGCCAAAAATTAGCTTTTTTTCAAAATGATTTTATTAATAGGCTAAAGGGATTATTTCCATTGGAACAGAGAAGCCTAAGTGGAGATTTAATGGTAGTTTTTAAAATTAAAACTGATTTTGAGGAAGTGATAAACCCTCCCTGATTTATCAAGCTGCTTGCCCAACATCCAGTCCTGGATGAGCAGAAGTTTCTTGCAGCCAAATATTGGGAAGACCAAACCCATTGCCCTTGGTTCCAGCGTGAACTTCGCTTCCTAGCACCAACTCCACTCCTTTCCCTGATCACTAACCGAGGCTGAACCAGGGTTTCTGCCACCCTGGCATTCTATTCAACCAAGATGTGTTTCCAACCGCACATCCACTCCACCAACAAGACTGTCTACTTCCATCTCCTGTCTCCACCCTGCCCTCACTTATTTGCTGCTGAAATCCTTATTCATGCCTTTATTACTGTAGACTTGACTATTCCAAGGCATCCCTGGCTTGCCTCCCATCTTCCACCTTCCATGAATTTAAACCCAGTCAAAGCTAAGCTACCTATATCCAAACTTATACCAAGCCCCATTCACACAACTCTCCTGTGTTCACTTACCAGCAGTGGCTCCCTCTCTGACATTTTAAAATTCCTCCGTGGCCTAACTGTCTCTCCCTATCTCTGTAACCTCCTGTAGCTCTACAACCCACTGAGAGCTCTGCACTGATCCAATTCTGGCCTTTACAACATCCACAATTTTAATTGCTCTGCCATTGGCAGCTCTGCTTTCTGCCATCCAGACTCCAAGCTCTGGAATTCCCTCCCTTAATGTCTCTCCCTCCCTACCTCTCATTTCTCCTTTAAGTTGCTCCTTAAAACCTCCTCTTTGACCAAGCTTTTGGTCAACCATTCTAATATCTCAGTGTCAAAGTTTGATTGATAATGCGTCTCTGAAGCACCTTGCCACATTTTATGAGGTGAAAGGCAACAATATAAATGAAAGTTTTCATTCTTGTAGTTAGGTGATAAGAGATCATCAGTTTAAAATTCTGAAAGTCTGTGAGCAGAGACTTAGAAAGAATTTCTTTATGCAAGAGTTGCTTTTCCATAGGAAATCGTTGAAGCAGAACCCATTGCATCTTTTAAGGAGAAAGTGGATTAAGATTTGAAGGACATGAAGATATAGGAGGAGGGATTGGGAAAGGGCAGGAGATTTAATTTTTGATTCCTCGAGCAACCCCAGCGTAGGTATAATGGACCAAATAGCCAATCCTATGTACTACATTTCTATATTTTTGCCCTGAATACATAGCATTAAACATAACATAATCACAGCCTAAGAAACCATGAATAAAAAGTAATTGATTATTACTCAAGGGAGCCAAATTCAAATGTAGTCTTCATGAAAACTACAGCAAGAATGTATGGATAATTGGACCTGGGCCTGTGTCCCAATTTTGAAGTCAAATATTTTCTTATTTTTGTGCTTCCATTTTAAATCCCACTGTCCCCATTTATGACGGTAAACCATGGGTGGAGTTTAATGCACTCCTCTGTAGTAACTGTAGCTTCAAGGAATGTAGTGACTGTAGTTTTAAGACTTATTGTACTGTGTAGGATCACGTGACAGTGTGAACAAATCAGCCCTAAGCGTGGGGAACCTTAGGGGTGGAGTTTTTGTCTAGTTTTGGATCTTGATAGAAGCATGTAACTGCTGCTGAGGCCCAGTAAATAAAGTTCACTGTTTCTTATGGGAAACCTGTCTGGAAAACCAAGTCTATAACAACCAGCGATGAGGATAAATTGGTTCCAGCACTTTCACTTGCCCAGTGAATGTGAATATCTTGTTTTAAACAGAATAAAGGGAAGATATACTTACCAGGTATGCCACTTTTTGGCAGGATTGACCTTTTCAACTCATCCACAGAGACCTTCTGCGAATTGGTAGACCTTGCAAAGAGTCATTTTCAACCCAAGCCCTCCATAATCATGCAGAGGTTCAAATTTAATTTGAGAGTAAGAGCCCCAGGGGAGATGATAGCAACATTCGTAGTGAAGTTGAAACAGCTAATTGAACATTGTGACTTTGGGGAGAGCCCAAGCAATATGTTAAGGGATCATTTGGTCTGCAGTGTGCATGATGAGGCCATTCAATGATGGTTATTAGCTTAAGTAAATATTGATTTTAAAAGAGCATTGGAAATAATGCTTGCGATGGAAAGCGCTGAGCGGGATTTGCAGGCCTTCCAGGGTGTACAAAATGGTGCCATTTTCCAATTACAGCAGGAACAGGCCACTGGGCATGGCGCAAAAACCAGGGGGTCAGCTGCGAAGTGGTAGACAGTCCCTGTTATCCGGAAATTTTAAAAGTATGCAGGAGATAGCTCAGCAGCAAATCTGAAAATGAATTGTTACCGATGTGGAAGTAACCACATCCCTGAAACTTGCTGTTTTAAAAAAGTGGAGTGCCATTATTATCATAAAAGAGGGCACATGCTAAAGCAATGTACAGCAAGATTGAGACGGACTCCCAGGCAGTAAACTAAACTGATCAAAGTACATAATGTGGAAGAACCAGAAACCACTAATTCCAATGTTTATTCTCTATTTAATGTGTAATCACTGTTACTCTGCAGGTCGATGGATTATGGAAGCGGGTACCGGGGGAGCACATATTCAAATACTTTAACAAGGGTACTCAACAATTGAATATGGAGCAAACTTCAGCCAAATTGAAAATGTATAGTGGTGAAGCCATACAAGTGAAAGTTATTACCACTGTACCTATTTATTTCAAGCACAGCTCCCTGTGATTGTAGTGGAAGGTGAAGGACCAAGCCTTCTAGGTTATAATTGGCTGAGGGAAATTAACCTTGATCGGCCAGTGACATTTCAAAAGGAAGCCGGAAGAGTCCCTGAGTTGGAAAAGGAACAAGGCAAGGTACTTCAGAAAGAGCCTGGAGTGTCAAAGGACTTTAACAGGATGCAAAAGGAGTGTGTAGCCATTCAGCAACCTGAGGAAATGAAGACTGTTTGAAACAACGACATGGAAGAGCAGCAGAAGAAATTCAAGGAGGCGCTGCTGAGTAACAGAATTCAAGATGAAGTGAGTGAGCTTCACAAAGGAAAGGAAAAGCTGTTGAAGGACCTTCACACACTACAAGGATCCCTCAGGTCAAAGTTTGTACGTCTGGAAAATTACGAAGAGAAACAGAATGAATTGAATGTCACTCTGAACAAACTGAAGCACTAGTTGGCAGACAAGATGCAACAATGTTCAAGGTTCCAGGAGGAAGCCAAAATATACAAGAAGGAGACGGACAAGCTGAAAAATCAGCTGAGTGAAACATAAGAGGCTTTAGAAGGAAAAATCATGGAACTTTTCAAAATGCAACAGGGTGATGAATTCAGGGGTAGCTCAACCCCTGAACTGAACCAAGCTGAGATTTTGCCTAAGAGAAGTCTGGCTGATTGTGATGTCAAAATGAAGGATGACACTAAACTCTGTGGTAGACAGAAAAAAACAAGACGGAAGATGGTTCAGAAAAGACAATGGTACTGTATTTACCAATGTTGAATTTCAAAGATTCATGAACCTAAATGGTATCAAACATGTAAAGACAGAACCGTATCATCCATCATCTAATGGATTAGCTGAGAGACAGCAGTACAAGCTTTTAAAATTGGGATGAAAAAATTATCAGGAGGATAACGGGATACTAAACTTTCATGTTTCCTATTTCAGAATAGAACGACCTCCCACACTACTACAGGTTCAACACCTTCAGAATTACTTATGAAGCACTAACTTTGTGTGAGATTAAGCCTGGTACCTCCCAATTTGGAGTGGATGGTAGAGAACAGTCAAGGGAATCAAAAAGTGACTCATGATTTGCATAGTTGAAAGCGAGAACTTACTGCCAGTGAAACTTTGGTGGTGGATCGAATTGATTACCTGGCGTAATTGTGTCTGTGATCAGACTGTTGTTATACCATGTAGAAGTGGAGGGCCGGATCACCTGAAAACATGTGGATCATTTGAGAAGAAGGGAGATCCCCCAACAAACTGATGTCCCACCTGTAACCATTATAGAACCTGTGGTCCCTGTTGTGGTTGATGAACAAAGGATAGACATATCAGATGTCTCTATCAGAGTAGTTAACACTGAACCGCCTGTGTCTAAGGAGGTACCTGATTTCCTGCAGCTCCAGAAAATGAAGATCCAAGAAGGAATTCTAAAGCCGTGGAGCTATGACATTCCACTCGGATCAGGATATCAACTGAGAGACAACTTATAATCTCATGACCCATATATATATTTGTAATGTCATGGGTGTAGTTGTTCTTGTAAATACAAATTGTAAAAATAAAATTAAAGGGGGAGATTTGTAGCAACTGTAGCTTTAAGACTTATTGTACTGTGTAGTACCACGTGACAGTGTGAACAAATCAGCCCAAGTGCGGGGAACCTTAGGGATGGAGTTTTGTCTAGTTGTGGATCTTGATGGAAGCATGTAACTGCTGAAGCCTTGTAAATAAAGTTCACTGTTTCTTATGAGAAACCTGTCTGGAAAAACAAGTCTATACCACCTCCGAGGTGACTTTGGAGATTGGGGGTCATTTACCCAGGTGGGAGGGTACTGCCTACTCACCTCTATCCCCAATTAAGTCTGGGACAGGAGATTCAGGGACAGCCTTCCTGCTTGTCTCCAATTTGAGGCCTTTAAGTGCGCAGTTAGTGCACACATTAGGGCCTCATCTCACCACTGTTGATATTCAATCACTGGTAGGGGAAGTCACAATGCGGGGAGCCTGAAAAGTAAGCCCTGATGGGTTCAAAGGCACTCAGTGCCTGATCAAGGGCCCCAGCATAAGGGTGTTTGGGTGTCCATTGAGAGCCACACTGCTGCCTTTGTCTCTGATTCCTCTCCCATCCTCTCCCCCGTGACACCCACCCTGGGTGAGTTCACTAACCAGAAGTTGCTCCCAATCCCTTGGTGGCATTGTCTGCAATGGACAGCTGCTGGCCTCTGGTCGGCAACATTCAGGGGCAGGATTTCCACATTGAGGTTCTTGTTCCTGGGGTAGGTCCGCTGCTGGACACGTAAATGCCTGAGAGGCACTTCATACCAGCAGATCTTGCCCAAAGGAGCTCTCCAGCCAGCAGGCAAGACCCACTTGCCTGCTTTAAATATTGCCCATGTGTGTAAGCCTGCCAAGTCTTTTTCAATAAAGTCAGTACCTAAAAAAAAAGATAATTTTGAATCTCATCAATCTTTTATAGGTCTCAGGGGAATCATAAAGGGCTAAATTGTGGTTAGCCATTGAAAATGGGCCTGGGGATCACAATGTGTGATTAGCCCATTCCCATTTAATTTAACAAAGGCAACATGCCAATTTCATGCAGCCTGCTCCTTTGAATACATGCTGCAGGCAGCTAACACTAACCACGTCGATCATTGGTTGTGTGCATCTGCAAGGGGCCCAAAATTGTGGCTTGCTAACACCAGTTAAAGCTAGCCTGCATTGCTTATAGTTAGCTTGCATCTCCTAAGGGGGAGGTACATTGAAGCAGATGGCATTTCTGCAGTGAATCTGAAAGCTGGCACTGTTGAACCCAATTTCTTGTCCACAATCTTTATTGTGGTCATTTAGGCTGTGGCATAGCTGAATCGGCTTTGAAGTGAATTTGGCACAGTGCAGACATCATTCTAACTGGGTAACATACAGTGTATGCGACTCTTGGTTTGGCATTCAGAACTCCAGCAAAAGTCCAGGCAGCGGACCAGATTTTGCTGAACTGGGGTATCTCATGGCATTGAAACCTGTTGTATATGTAAGTTTAGAAATGATTCCTCATGACGTTGCTGGAATTGCAGGTTGATAATGGCAGAGTAAAGACAACAGACATCTGGGACCTTGGTGAATAATGGGACAAGCAGTGTATCTGCCTAACCAATGAAATTTGAACATTGAGAAATTGGCAGAGGAAGGACTCAGAGAATGGTAAATTAGAATGGGTGAATTCATTGTCAAATGAGGTGCAGAGCGAGGGAAAGAATTATTGAATTAAGAGAAAGATAAAAAAGCAAAAGAAAGGAAAGGTGAGGAAAAGAATTAATATTTTTAACATTTCCTTAAGCAATTCACAATCTAAAAAATGAGACTTTGCACACAATGTTTTGCTTTCTGAGCAAGAGGGGTTAATTGGCAGTCATTAACAATTATATCATTCAAAGAGCCTTCACACTGTTAATTTGTAGATTTAACAAGGTAAGGTTAATAGGCAATTAATATGCAAATCTAACAACTTCATGAACATCACGGAGAAGTTAAACGTGTGATGCCATTTTTATGAAGCTAACAGAGCAGTGCAAATCAATCAGCAACTTGTGCTTTACCAATTCACAAGACATCATTTTCCTGTTGAAAGATGCATATTGATAACAGTTTGTGTTGTTTGGGAACTGTCATTTTCTCAGCAAAATCTGGGCCTAAGTTTCTAGGTTTATGCCTTCCACTGTATCCTTAGTTATTGAAATGTAACTCTTTTGTTCCACCATGTTATTCCAAACTTTTTGCCAATTGCTCTGTGGACCATTTTTAAAACATTTTTGCTTTGGTTTAAGGAGAGATATCTTCATGCACAGCTCTCCCACTTTTTGCATGTCGTTGGGTGCCAACTCCAGTAACCTGCAGGCTCCAATACAAAGTTCAGAGACCAAAGGGTTAGAGGAGTTACAGGACCGTCTTTGTGGTATTAGTTTGCTGCAAAGAAGGTCCTTAAATCAATGGCAGAAATGTAGATATTGTTTGTTCTCTGCAACTTTGTTTGTATTTGAGAATATTTGACACCAGGAGAACAAGCCATCTGCAGTTTGCTCTACGCCTCTAATCCAAAAGCACCTTTTAATAAGCTATTAATCTTACCATCAAAACCAGTTAGAAATATCCTGTGATTAAAGCACAGCTGTAAATATAATAACACCTCCCAAGATCCAAAGCCAGCCCATATTAGAGCACATTGTTTGTTTTGAAAAGACTTTTAAGTAACATAATGAAAAAATAACACGCACGTAATTTTAAACATCCATAGTTTATTAAGTTCTATAATTTTATGACATTGGGTGGCAACAGTTTTATTCTTCGGCAACATGTCACTGCAAGTTTGCCTTCAGGGATGAAAGCTAGTAATTGAGAGGGAATGGGAGTGGTCTTTCATATCAAAAGGGACATATTTATGAAGGTGTGAGATTGGAATCTGGTATAGATGACATGGAAATTTTTCTATTGAGTCAAATGAGTAGAAACTATTGACAGGAATTGTTACTGGCCAGCAGGTTAAGAAGAGATATTGGACTTGAAACATCACAGTCTGATAACAGGAGAATGTAGGGACAAGCTTCACTTTTTATGGGAGACTTTTTAAAAATTATGTTCATGGGACGTGGGCATTGCTGACAATTTGTTGCCCATCCCTAATTGCCCTTGAATTAAGTTGCTAAAAGGGCAGTTAAGATTACTGTGGGCCTAGAGTCACATGTAGGCAATACCAGGCAATTAGAACATTAGTTAATCAGATGGATTTCTACTACAATTGATAGTAGTTTCATAGTCACTGTGACTGAAACTAGCTTTCAATCTCAGATTTGATGTCATGGTGGGATTTGAACCCACGTCCCCAGAGCATTAGCCTGGGCCTCTGAATTACTGGTCCAGTGACTTTACCACAAGTGCACCCTTTGCTTTGGCTGCTTTGGGAGAAATGGGAGAACTTATATCCTCTGGTAGGGGAAGCAAGAATAAAGGGAGATAATCTTAACATTAGAGCCAGGTCATTCAGGAGGAAAATCAGGAAGCACCTTTTATGTAAAAGATAACATAAATCTGGAACTCTTCAACCCGTGCCCATGTGTGACTGAGATAGGTTTTTGTTAGCTAGGGGTATCAGGGGATATGGAACAAAATGAGGTGAAGTCATCTAGGATCTAACAAAACTGTGGGGCAGTTTTAAGAGGCTGAATCACTGTCTCTGGCCTCTATGTTTTAATTGGAGAATGGGAGAAATTATGATAGTGGACAGTTTTTTTTATTCATTCATGGGATGTGGGCATCGTTGGCTAGGCCAGCATTTATTGCCCATCCCTAATTGCCCTTGAGAAGGTGGTGGTGAGCTGCCTTCTTGAACCACTGCAGTCCATGTGGTGTAGGTACTTCTACAGCACTATTAGTGAGGGAGTTCCAGGATTTTGATCCAGTGACAGTGAAGGAACGGCAATATATTTCCAAGTCAGGATGGTTAGTAACTTGGATGGGGACTTCTAGGTGGTGGTGTTCCCATCTATCTGCTGCCCTTATCCTTCTAGATGGTAGTGGCTGTGGCTTTGGAAGGTGCTGTCTAAGGAGGCTTTATGAATTTCTATAGTGCATCTTGAACATGGTACACACTGTTGCTTTTTTGTTTTGGTGGTGGAGGCAGTGAATGTTTGAGGATGGGGCGCCCATCAAGTGGGCTTCTTTGTCCTGGAAGGTGTCAAACTTTTTGAGGGTTGTTGGAGCTGCACTCATCCAGGCAAGTGGAGCGTATTCCATCACACTTCTGACTTGTGCCTTGTAGGTGGTGGACAGGCTTTGGGGAGCCAGGAAGTGAGTTACTCATTTCAGGATTCCTAGCTTCTGACCTGCTCTTGTAGCCACTGTATTCATATGGCTAATCCAGTTCAGTTTCTGGCCAATGGTAACTCCCAGGATGTTGATATTGGGGGATTCAGTGATGGTATTGCAATTGATTGCCAAGGAGTGATGGTTAGATTCTTTCTTATTGGAAATGATCATTGCCTGGCACTTGTGTGACACGAATGTTATTTGCCACTTGTCAGCCCAAACCTGGGCCAGCCCAGCCAAATACAACCCAACTAATTACCACCCCATCAGCCTGCTCTCCATCATTAGTAAAGTGATGGAAGGGGTCACCAACAGTACTATCAAGCAGCACTTGCTCAACAATAACCTGCTCACTGACGCTCAGTTTGGGTTCCGCTAGGACCACTCAACTCCTGACCTCATTACAGCCTTGGTTCAAACACCTTTTAAAACCAGTTCTTGGTAGCGTTTATGTTCAGATATAACATTCCCCCCCCCCGCCTCCCAATCTAATTACTCCTTTAAACTGTCCCTTTAATTAAGTGGGCATTGATTCATCATTTGTCCAGTTTCTTTTATGTCAATTCACCTAATTTTCTTCCCAAGTTGTAGTTTAGTAATATGAGGGACTGCTTCTTTTACCAGTACATGATTAGATTTTACATGCATGCAACTATATAAATTGGAAAGAAAAGATGAAAAGGAAAATTTAGAGGAGTAGGAAAATTCTGGAATCCCAAATTATCACCTACCCATTATTTGATCCTTCTTGTCTCAGAACTTTCACTGATTCAACCAGTTTCAATTTAGTTTTGTTACCTTTTGATCTTGTCTTTGTCCTTTTAGTTGAATAAACAATCCAAATAATTGCTACAATTAACGAATGTTAATTTGGTTGCCTTCATGCTGTTACCAAATGTAAACAATTAAAATTTTGGATGCATCATTTTGCCAAATATCAACTCACCTTGAATCTCCAATTGTCATTTGTAAAAGAAATGTGTTCCTTTTTGTTTCGTTGGTATCTCT